>NC_141874.1:300756806-303256806 GCF_056163025.1 Triticum urartu
CGACCTATTCTTAATAGAACCGATCTTATTTTCACTACAAGAGGAATTTCGTGCTTCTGCCGGATCCTCCCTATCTCCTGGTCGAGCTTGTGTAGGTAGATATTGCCTGGTAGGGCCGATAGTAGTACACTGTTTGGGATGGAGTCAGGGCCCTTCTCACCCCCTACGAGTCGTCCGGCGGAAAACTTTTTCTGAGTGGGGTAAAAGAACTTGGAATCGTCGATCTCTTCCTTCAAGATTGAGATGAATCGATGTCGGTCGATGGTGTGAAAACACTTCCTGATGTCGAATTCCAAAAACCAGCGAGAGGTTCCCCACTCTTCTTTGATCCGTCTGAGGGCCGAGTGGCAGCCTCGACCCGAGCGGAAGTGCGATGTGTCTGGAAACTCGGGATCGTAAATGGATTCGGGTACCATTCTGATCGCCTCTTTCATGATCTTTTCTATGGGTAGAACTACTGTGAGCGGTCTAAACTTCGACCCTTCTTTCTTTCTTCATTTAAAAAAGGGGGAGCAAAGCCTGTTTTTTGCTCCCTCAATTGATAGATCAGGGCCCCTCCTGCCGGCCCGAACGAAAGGCTCTTTAAGGAAGTAGTCCCATCACTCTCGGGCCCGGCACCAACCAAGAGGAGGCAGGGCTCTCTCCAATCATTCCGAAGAGCCGAGATCTCGTAAAGGAAAAATTAGCTAGCTCAGCAGGTTTGGACCCGGGTGAATCAGTTCAGTGAAGGAAGGGAGCCTAAACTTAAGGCTTTTCCAAGCCTTGCCGATAGGCGCCTCATGGCTCGCTCAGTTCGCTCGCGGAGTTCTTAGATCAGTAGATCTGGATAGAGTCTCGCTCATAAAGGAAGAGTAGCGCGCTAGCGCGGCTCGCTTCGCTTTTCGACGCGGAGCTCGCTGCTGTCTTTTTAGCTTCAAAACTACAGGGCGTGCGTTAGCACTACGGCTTTTCAGCCTCCCTTTGCTGGTTCCGAACTATCACTGATCCCAGAGATCAACCTTCAAACCTTTTTCTTTGAATCTCAGGAAGGCTTTCTCGGGGAGAAAGCTGGTTGGGGAACTGCTAAACGACCTAAAAGAAAAAGAGGAGACTGACTCTGACCTTTCAAAGCCCTATCTCATCTGGTTGATAGTAGAAGGTACGTACGATGATACCATGGACATAAACGAGGTCGAGCATATCTTTAATGATTTCAAACTAAAGCGTACCTAAAGCCTGCCCTGGATATGAAAAAGGGATTTGAGCCAGAAGAAGATGAGGATCTATCACCAGATGAGGAAATGGAAACAACTAAGTATTAGTTAGGTTTAGGTTCAGGAAATGGAAATGGTAACAGCGGCCCAAAAATGGTAAGGTTTTCTTTTCAAAGAAAAAGGAACGCAAAAGTTTTGCGAAATCCTTATCTTTCGGCTTTTTAAAGAAGATAGGCCATTACAAAAACAAGGTATAACAGTCGACTTTCCTATCAGGATTTTACAACCTGAATACCAAGGGACCACTATTAGAAGAGAGCATAATAAGTAAATGCCGACGCCATCTTTGACTTTTTGGATGGTTGGCGGCGCCATAAACTCGATAACCAGCACCGCGGAGTGAAGAAATTCAACTAAATAGAATCCTAAAACAATCTTATTCGAGCACACACGGGACCCACAGCAATGAAATTCACACAAGCGGCAATCATCCGAGCAGAGAATGGAGAAGGTAAATATACTTGAAATTGTTTTTTTCCGAATGAGAAAGCCTTTGGCAAACTCCTTGCAAATCTGTTTTTGCCGGGCACAATAGACATATCTGCTCAGTCACAACATAAGGAACCCCCAATGTTCCTCAAAGCCTACCCGGCCTGACAGCTTTAGTTGAATGATCTGATCCCGAAGCAAGCTTTCTACTTAAATTGCTATGACTGGCCAACTAATGATAGGACTACCTATCTTGATGCTTTGAATCTGTATTCAGAGCTTTTTTCCAACTACCGGGACTACTAATTTCATGTACAAAGCTCTCCTATGAATATGCTACTGCTCTTACTTTCTACCTGAATCCGAGCATTGAAGCAAGCTCTTTATCGCGCCATAACCGAGTCTCTCCTTGCAGCTCTGACCAATCCACCTGTCATTGCAAATAACTGCTCCTTACTCTTTGATTGTATGTCCATTTTTGCTTGATGTCTGGCTCACCGGATCTGGTACATGAAAAAGCCATTCCTTTTCGCTTTCCTTCAACCACTCAGTATACTTTTTTACTGGAAGAGTCAAGCGAAAGCAATTAGTTTAGAAGGAAGAGGAAGACCTAGGGGGCTTACGTCCTCATTTCACTCTTTTTGCTCCTGCGAGACACGACTCAACTACTTTTTACAATTGACAGGGTAGCCCGGAGGTCAGATGAAGGGTCTTCCCCATAAAGATAGATTAGTACTTGGAAGGTTCAGATGAAGGAAGGGCTGAAACAAGGCAAAAACTATTCAATGGGGTAAATAAATATGAGCAATCCGTGAGAATAGCAAACCCCTATCTCTTAAAAAGAAGAAGATAGATAGGTCCACGAGTTGAGACAGAGAAGTTCTAACTAATCATGTAGGAATTTACCCACGAGAGTCAGCGGCTGCATCATCAAAGGGGTATAGAAATAATTCAGAAGCACTATGGCCTGAAGCGAAGGGCAGGAACGAACGGAATCAATGTGTTCCAATTTATCCGGAGTAAGGACAGCAGCTGAGAAGGGACAAAAAAATAGCGTAGACAAAAGGTAGGACCAGATCATGCGAAGAGCTCTTCGCCCTATTGATTAGGAATCTCGATCAGAAACCACCAGGCCATGTCTCCCGATAAAAGATGATCCCCACAATGGATGTCAGGCCTTGGCTTTATAAAATCTGATTGGATCCGCACTAGAGGATAAGAATACAGATAGGCTGACTAAGAAGATCTTCAAATTTTCTTACCTGAAAAGATGAGTTATTGAAAGGAATACCTGAAGAATAGAATAGAATAGAATAAACACATGGCACAGCTGGGTGCTAGAATAGTAGTTGATAGAAGTTCTAGTCACTTAAAAAAAATAACCACTGCTTAACTTAATTAGATCGTAGAAGATAAGCAAGCGGGTTCGGGCAGTTAGTCCTATTTGAAGGTAAGAAGTTCGGGTAGTAAGGGCTAGGTTTATATAGGGGCTATATTTTTGAGAAACATATGGTCTTGCTCATTTCTCATCAAGGAATGGAGATTGGGTTGGTGTTTGGAAGGGGGATTCAGTAAACTGACCTTGGCCAGCAAGCAGAAAAAGGACTGACGTCTTGGGGCGCGCTAGCGCGCGTACTCTTCTTCTGCGAGACTCCATCAAAATCCACCACTTACTTGTTGGTTGGTGTTCCATTCTGTTATCTTAGACTATGCTGCCTTCTTCAATTCCATTCTTCGTCTCCCTAGTCGAAGTCTTCTTGCTGGCCCAACCCAACATGCATTTTAGAGTGCCGTGCCAGGGCGATAGGCGCTCCGCCAGTCACGCATGATCGCCAGAGCCTTTCTTGGCTATGTAAATATAGGGCCAGAATAAGTGCAAGATCCTCAACAAAATGGATTAAGGTGGGCTTCGGATTTTTCATAATTTTTTTCTATCTTTTCATCAAGTTCTTGTTTGATCTGCCGCTATTATCACAATATCCCTCCTTTTAGGGTTAATGCTATCAATGGTGAATCGATCATTCGCTATCCTTTTTTTTAGAAGAGCTTTTTTGAATGGAAGAAAAGTAATGAAACCCGCGATGGCTACTGAATAACCTCCTTTGATTTTTTTTATAATAAACCCTTTTACCTTTTTCTTCGTTCGCCAAATCTTCTTCAGTTCTATCCAAGCTCGGTTTTGTCTGAATCTTTGTGGAAGAAGAAGCGGTTCGCCAGCCGCTACATCCAGGGATCCCACAAAATCATTAAACCTGGCGGCTGCTCGCTCTTTGATCAGTGATTCACCGGCCACTAGATCGATGAAGAATCTCTCAAAAATCTGCTTTTTGATCAGTGATTCACCAGCCACTACATTCTTGGATCCCACCTTATTCTCAAACCTGGTGGCTCGCTTGATTGGCAGTCCTGTAAGCTCATCTTGCATACAAATTTTTGGGGTACCAGGGCCTGCATCCACCAAGAACATTTCTTCCCTTAAGCGTAAGCGTAAAACTGAAGATTGTGAGGCGTTTCCACTACATAATAAGAAACTAGAATTAGATCTTGGAAATGATCGACTCCAATAGATGCTCATCATAAGCTTTTTTTTCCTCCTATTCCTATTGATCAGAAGTATCCAGCAGCGCCACGCCAGAGTGACTTCCGAAGCGCTACGGACGGGACGAAATCCGGCAGCCAGTTGCTGGCTCTGAATAACCAGCCCAGCAAGAAGCTAAATTCTTCCATAACATAACATAACGGGGCGGGGTTGCGCGCGAGCCGAGTGACGTAGGTGCACAAGAGTACTTCGCGCCACAACCATCTCTTTTTTATAGGTTCTACGGACCGATGCCTCCTGCTTCATCTGGTAAAAAAGAGTCATAGATATGCCTATAATTAGAAGGAAGAACCGCCATAAAAATCTTCCTCGTGTATCGTCTGTAGCGGAACTATGAACGGGAGCTAGCAATCCGGACCGTATTGAAAAGGTTCCTAAGACACAGCATGGAAGAGTCAAAATATTCAGAAGCGAGGTCCAAGAATGAAGAAGGGGTAGAATTACTGAATGAATACGAGCTGTGGCTAATACCCGAGGCATAAAAGACGCATTTTCTACGGGATCCCGAAACCACCAGCCACCCCGACCTAATTCATGATGAGCCCACCAACTTCCTGGCGAGATGCCTACGGTTAAAAACAACCGACATGTCAAGATCCAAATTCGAATTGGTTCCTGGTCCTGGTCAGAGACCATCGTGTTCGCGCCAGCGGTCCAACAAAGAGGCGAAGTAGTGGTGTCTTTCTTTCCATTACGAATGACACGCTTCGCCTGCTCCCTCCCCGTGTCCATTAGCGCTCCTGTCCAGAGCGAAGAGAAGGCGAAAAAGCGCCGCCGAAGCAGCATGAGCAGGCTTCTATTGCTACGCAACAATAGAGCAGGCGCGCCGCCCACAAAATGTTTGAATGATCGGGTAAAGAGCGAGCTTCTTATATGGGATCCGACGCATCCAGCAGAGCGAAGCAGCGTTCCATTCTTTTCGGCGGCATCCTTCCGCATTGGCGGCGAGTGGAGTGCCACAATCCCATTCATCATTTTTGATCTACATAACCCAAAGCCCATAGCACTGGCGACATCTCCGGCATAAATGCAAGGAGGATGTATAGCTGATATAGGATCTTGTGGAACTGGATTTGATTCTGCAAGCGGTTCGGTACGAACGAAGAAATTTCGAACAAAAGGATCGGAACTCGCTGATAGGAAAGGAGAGAAAAACAAAGCAATGCCAAGAGCTCCGTCAATCTGCTGTTCATCGATAGACGAAGCTCTCTCTTTTTCATCTCATGCCAGATGTAACAAAAGATTAGTCCTTTTTCCTTCTCGCGAACCACGGGAGCGCCCAGCGCCCAGAAGAGCAAAGCTCATTTTCAAAACAGGGTCAAGCGGCGCATTAAAAAGGGCTAGCCCGTTAAAAGGACGCTTACTTTGCGAACGAAGTTCAGAATCAACAAGGGTTCTCCGAACGAAGGGAGTGTACAACTGGGGCGCAGCCCGACTTTTTTGTTGGAGAGATAGAATGGAGTTCTTCACGAAGTTCGAGACAAAGGAAAAAATAAAAGTTTCTCTATAGCCTCTTCGTTTTGAGACATTATGGCTTTGGGGTCGACCCCGGTAACAAAAAAGGAATCCATAAAAACTTGGGATCCAACACCATGATAAAATACTACCCTCATGATTAGACCATGTCCCTGAGATTTGATAAAAAAAGGTGCATTAGCGGTTAATACGTTGTAATTAGATAAGTTATTTGGAATATGACGGAACGAAAGACCAAGGAAAGGAAGAAGAATGCACCAAAATGCAAGTGCTGCACCAAACGCTGGTGGTTGTTTCTTGTTGTAAGTGAATGCAACGAAAAGACCCGGAAATAACGAATAATGAGAAAATTCATTTATAGACATTTCGTGCTCATTTCCAAATTTATGCTTAGTTATTCCCATCATCCGGTAACCACAGGATGATCCCAATCTCCTTTTAGTAATAGATCTTTTTGATATGTCTCAGTCTCAGCGGCAAGGAAGAGAAAATGCATCGAGTCGTTTATCAAGAAAGTGGACGAGCATGGCGGTCCCTATATCTCTGAGGGGTGTACCACTTTTTTTTTCAAGTCAGCTTAAGAGGTTCAAAAGAGAAAGTCACTCTCCTTATTCTTGGCTAGTGGAATGGAAGCAAGACTCTTTCCTATCCACTTTGCCGAGGGGAGAGAACTAAAAGATAACTCAAGCTAGACCGAAAGGTGCAAAAGTCCACAGTTTCTTAAGGATCCTGTAAGCAAGTAGGTTAAGATTGTCATTTAGCTTCAATTTCTTCAGTCTCACAAGCGGGTCCGCATGCAACAAAAGAAATTGTATTTTCCTACTACTCCGACCTTGCCCTGAAAGGATAAGGAAATTGGATAAGAGCGAGAGCTAGACTGACTGTTGGTCCAATGCTAGTGGAGGATTCAGACTGAGGACCCCCTGTGGCGGCTACTCATAAGAAGATGAAGGATTGAAAGAGGACTGATCACCCCTCTAATTTGTGATCTTTTAATAGAAAGAAAAAGCCTTCTCTTAGACTTAAAGGTAAATGAAAGCGGGATTTTTTTTCTCTCCTCTAAGCTAGCAGCAAGTCAAGTAATCTGAGAATGCTGCCCCCAATCCGTAGCTGAGGACGAACTCAACTCATAAGCTTTTTTTGAACCAAGCACCTGTTGTAGAAATGAAAAACCACCCACTAGCAGAGGCTGGAACAACCCATAGAAGTGTAGGGGCTACTTCAACCAGGCGTACCCGTATCCATTGATTTACCTCCTCTAGAGAGTATTGAACTTTGTGACAAATAGGTTATAGTTACACTCCTTAACTCCCTATTCGCGAGATATAAAAGCTAGCTAGTAAGAAGACTTTCCCTTCTTTTCTGGGAGGGTGAGAACTTGAAAGACTGGCAGAGAAAAGGAAGAAAAGCGGCTAATGCTATCTAAACGATTATTTCAAAGTTTACCAAGTTCGATCGTTCACGAGATAGGGGACTCTTTTAAATAAGACAGTGTATGGCTGCGAATAAGTCTATTCGGCAAGTCATAGAGAAGGACTGGATATAAGCTATTCCCCGGTTCTTCATTGGATCCTTTTAGTTTCATATTACTTTTTGGAAGCAATCTCATAATAATATGTATTAGGGACAGCATTTAGGATAGCAAAAGCTTTTTTGGAGCAAGAGGGATTACCTTCCAGATTCTTTTGTGATACCCTCTGTGTCGCCTTCTCCTGGATGGTCAGCCCAGTGTCCTGAATCCTTGAGCTCTTCCTCATGGCTTTGACTGGTGACTTACATTTCATCTTATTTGCTGCTCTCTTGGTCCTTGGATATGATGTCTTCTGCCACTCTCCTTGGTGGCTATTCTCCACCATCTCAGTCCCCTCTGAGGTCAGCTGAATCTGATCAGTGGCTGTCTCTGCCTAATCCACCAAGTGTGTACAAGACAAGATCTTTGTCTGTCACAGGTTCTCCTGCTGCTGCAAGTTGATCAGACTGGAATTTGATCCTGCGTAGATAATCTTGAGCAGTCTGGGATCCTTTCTTGATCGTTTGGATCTGAATACGCAGCTCAATTATTTGAGCATTTGTCATAGAGCCAAGACTTCCGGTTTTTTTTCATCCATGCCTATAAGTATAATTATCTTTTCCAATCCGAGTGTTCCATCAGGCTTACTCCATTTGCTTCTAGGGTCCATTTGCTTCTAGGGATAGATAGGGCTGGAGTCGTCAGTGCTAGAATGAAATGTGAATGAGAGCATAGATTGATTGTCTCACTGCATGTACGTATAGTAACCGGTTAATAATACTAAGGGTCCCTAATACTAATCTCGACATGAGAGGAACGTGTCCTCTCGGCCTTGATATATACTAACAAATATGGTTTTTTCACTCAGACATGAGAGGTGAGATCGATTATATGATGGAGACAGATGGAGGAGCAGAAAGTGAGAGATTGTGGCGTGAAGCACATGTAAGGTGTACAACTCTTGAGACGGATGCATCGAGGTGCCGGCCTGTGAGAACGCTCGTCATAGCGTTGCGCCATAATTTTGTGATGGATCTTTCGTTTTAAAAATAGGAGTTTTTCGGGTCTAGTTTACCGGTCCGTCAATAAATGCGTATGAAAAGTGAAATAGTTGATGTGATGGATGTGCCCGGTATCGATCAATGAAACATCGGCTCGACGCAGGATTTCAATAGAACGAAAAACATCGTAAGTAGTAGAGGGATAGGTACTTACTCCCGGCCAGCGGTATCATTTCTGCTCCCCGCCTAATGCGGATCATTGTGCAATGCTTATGTGAAATCTCAATCCAAAAAATATTCGTTTCGTTGGAAAAACCAACGCCGATGTCAAGATCAGTCTCCTTTCCTTTCAAAAGTGAGCGAGCAGAGCTGAAAAAGATGGAGTTACCTGGAGATGAACAAATTCGATTTCATAACACAAACAGCACAAAGCGTCTCTCACGTCCATTCTTTTATTTTTAATTTTTCCCAACCTGCGTTGGATCCGCAGCTTGTGAACCGGCTTTTGGAAGGGGTGGAGGCACCTACCTTGAAAGACATGAACCTCCTTTTAAAAATGTATGGAATTGCGCCCGGAAATACAGAGGCTTTGCTTTTTGAAATCACAAAAATGGTAGAATCATACATGCAGCAGGCAGAATTGGCTTTGCCACCTGCATATGATGTTACCTGGTTTTGTAACCAGTTTCTGGGCGTGGATTCTTTCCCGTCTCTAAGGGATACTTTCGCGGATTTACATTTCAAGGGGCGCCAAAGCTTCACTTGGAACGCGGGCTTTGTTAATTTTTATAACGAAATATGGAGGGCCGAAGACTCCCCGCCGGGTAGCGTTGTAAGTGCTTCGAATCAGCTTTTTTTGGAAACCCCATTGGATCAATTTGTCATTTACCCAATAATTGATCTTCATGTGGGCAACTTTTATTTTACATTTACAATTTCAGTCTTGTATATGCTGCTCACTGTCGTTTTGGTCGTTTTTCTTTTTTTTTGTTGTTACGAAAAAGGGAGGTGGAAAGTCAGTGCCAAATGCATGGCAATCCTTGGTTGAGCTTATTTATGATTTCGTGCTGAACCTGGTAAACGAACAAATAGGTGGTCTTTCCGGAAATGTGAAACAAAAGTTTTTCCCTCGCATCTCGGTCACTTTTACTTTTTCGTTATTTCGTAATCCCCAGGGCATGATACCCTTTAGCTTCACAGTGACAAGTCATTTTCTCATTACTTTGGCTCTTTCATTTTCCATTTTTATAGGCATTACGATCGTTGGATTTCAAAGACATGGGCTTCATTTTTTAGCTTCTTATTACCTGCGGGAGTCCCACTGCCGTTAGCACCTTTCTTAGTACTCCTTGAGCTAATCTCTTATTGTTTTCGTGCATTAAGCTTAGGAATACGTTTATTTGCTAATATGATGGCCGGTCATAGTTTAGTAAAGATTTTAAGTGGGTTTGCTTGGACTATGCTATTTCTGAATAATATTTTCTATTTCATAGGAGATCTTGGTCCCTTATTTATAGTTCTAGCATTAACTGGTCTGGAATTAGGTGTAGCTATATCACAAGCTCATGTTTCTACGATCTCAATTTGTATTTACTTGAATGATGCTACAAATCTCCATCAAAATGAGTCATTTCATAATTGAATAAAAATGAGGAGCCGAAGATTCTAGGGGGCTACAGCTGCGCTTTTGCAGCACTGAACATGGTTCCGGGTACTCAAGATATTGCGTTTGTGTTTGGAGAGGTGTAGATTGTAGATTCCAGCCGAGAAGACCAGGAAAAGATAAGGATAAAGAATGTCATATATCTCAGGAGCTAGATCACTTCCCGATGAACAAGTCAGAATTGCCTCAACAAAAATGGATGGAATTGGACCGAAAAAAGCCATTCAGCTTCGTTATCGATTAGGTATCAGTGGGAACATCAAGATGAATGAGTTAACTAAGTATCAGATCGACCAAATTGAACAAATGATAGCTCAAGATCATGTTGTTCATTGGGAATTGAAGAGGGGAGAACGAGCAGACATCGAACGATTAATTTCTATTTCTCGTTATCGTGGAATTCGTCATCAAGATGGATCGCCCTTACGCGGTCAACGAACTCATACTAATGCAAGGACTGCTCGCAAGCAAATTCGGAAATGAAAGAAGGCTACCGAAAGAACAAGCAACGGATTTCGCGCTCATCCCTTGCTAAAGCGCATACGTTTTCTTGCTCCTTGGTACTTGTCTGATCAATCACACTGTTCATTAGTTCACTTGATTTTTCGTTCGATGTCTTGAACCGCTTACTAATCACGTATACGTATAGTAGGCCCCCTTCGCCACTCCACGTCTGGCCCGTCTTGGTCTCGCTCACTTCGCCCGCCTATCGTATCGGCTCGGCTTCGTCCGTCAAGCGACAGCTTCTGCCTCTGACGGCTTCACTATCGCTCATGACTGGTAGTAGTTGTCTCTATGTAGTAGTCGGCCTTTGTTAAGCTTCGCCAGAAGCGACTAGTCGCTTCCCGAATGCCTCTTTCTTGTACTAATTAATGTGTATGGTCTAGTCTTTCCAATGCCTCCTTCCTTGCCGCCAACGCACGCTAGATGGAGAGTAAGCAAGCTACCTTTCTTGCATTGCATTCGTTAAACGGTAGCTTCCGCGCCCTTCCTGCCTGCTTCAATTGATGTGAATGATCGTGTCTTCGACATCAATTTCAGTCTGATTAGATATGTCATTGAAACAAATCTGTTTTGTCTCTGTTTTCTTTTCGGATGATGAGGATGAGCCAGCCGATCCTAACATAATTTTGGAGGAGCCGGACGACGAAGCCTCAAAATCAGATAAAGATGTCTCCGACGCGACCGGACTTCCACTAGATTTTTATAGGGGTCAGGAGGGAAAAGATATGCTGTTTTCTATCAGTCCCAAGCGGATACTCCCTAGCTTCCACAGTCCGCTTACCGAGGAAGAGATGCGGGAGGACCCAGGGCCAGAGCAAGTTGGGTTGGGGTATAGAGCCGTAAGCGCGGTGGGGGTGACAGAGGATGTGCTCATACGGTTCATAGTTGGGTATGATGTTCTCGTGGATTGTTGGGAACGTCCTCTATATTCGAAATATGCCTTTCTAGGAGCATTACGATCTGCAGCTCAAATGGTCCCTTATGAAGTCTCTATTGGTCTTATTCTTATTGTGCGCCTTGTGAGCACGTTTGGATCCGCGAAGGCAATCGCTCGGATCTTCCCCTAACCCAACCCGGGAACGGACCGGAGGGAACCGCAGCATGAGGAATGTCCGCGTCTCGTCGCAAGGCTCATTTTGAGTTTTGGGTCATAGGGCGGGCAGTGCAGTCCGGGGCACAAGGGTCCTGGTACTACCCAGGTGCGAAGAACCCCGGAGGCGACTGCAATGAGCAAAAATGTAACTCACCGGCCTAAACGACGAGCAAACACTCGAACGTGAGAGCAAGGGATCACCCAACGAATGGACGAGCTCCAAGGAGGGAGGAGAGAGGGAGGCAAGAACCATCCTTTCAGAGAAGTGGCGGTCCGAATCCACTCTGACAAAAGAAAATAACAGACTAAGCCGTGCCGTAAGGGGGGCATTCTCCACACGGGACGGGGCCAAGGCCTTCATGTATGGGTGACAGATCGGCCATAGGAGTACTCCGGGATATACACCAGGGCAACTAATGTCGAGCATACGATGATGCCGCCCGTTTTCATTTCGTGAAAGTCCCCGGCACAGGAAAGGGCTGTAGGTGATGGCGCGTTCTGCTTCTTAGGGCGATGAAATCATTCCTATGGGATCGTGCGTGGCAGCTGGTATAGATGATGATGAAAGGCGGTCCGCTTGAACTGGGACCTATTCTCATAATAGGCAGCAAGCAAAGCTAAATAGGAAAGGGCACGACTGATGACTGCCTTTTTCGTCAGAAATCAAAAAGGGTGGAATGTGGAACTAATATGGCTGGCTACAAGTATAGCCAAAGAAAGATGAGACGAGACGGACTGTCAGAGGACGCAGCGGGACTACCAGGGGAAAGCCCGCCCCCGCTAGCTAACATAGATATCTATTCTCGGTGCGCATATTCGAGATTTAGAATCTCTTTCCGACCAGGCCAGGCCGAATCGGGCCACCACTTGGGATGGGAATGGCTCAGCCCACATGCATCATTTGATGAAAGCACTCCAGTCCAGTCGCCTCCGATCTGTGGCTTGTCAACCACCGGACCGTAGCTCCTCACCAAATGCCCCTGCGTTGGGGCAACACAGCACATGACTAGTTCGCTCAAGGACCACACCCTCTCGAGAGCAGGATGCCGGCCGAGATGGAGCGCCAACCTAGACTTTCCTTGGGCTTGCCTTGCCCCAACATCTAAATAAAGGGCGGGCGCCGAAAAGGAAGCAGTGACGCCTTTTCGACGAAAGCTTAGCTTGGTAGGCGCAGCTTACTCACCCTACTCCCTTAGACAATGCAATGCTCTGAACACGAAAGTTTGCAGTTCAGCCCTCTTCTCCCATCCAGAGTCGCAGGCAGCGCCTCGGATAAAAGCACGGACGAGCCACATGCAGGGAAACTTGCACGTGTGGTTCTGGCCGGGGACCCCGGTATACTGTACTAATATGTGTAGGTCCCTGTAATTCGAGTGAGATTGTCATGGCGCAAAAGCAGATATGGTCCGGTATTCCCTTGTTCCCCGTATTGGTTATGTTCCTTATTCCTCGTCTAGCAGAAACTAATCGAGCTCCGTCTGATCTCCCAGAAGCGGAAGCTGAATTAGTTGCAGGCTATAATGTAGAATATGCGCGGGATGCGATCCTTAATAGTTCACTGTTGGCGGAAGCCAATGTCTCGGGGACTCATTTTGACTTAAACAAGGGGTGGGTCTTTACCAACTTCCAAATCCAAGATTTAGGGAAAAAAAAAGAGGGGCAGGGCACTCTTCATTCTTCATTCGAAACTCATGAATGTCGGGTCGGAGGTTTTTGCCTTGTTATCAAAAAGGGGAGTTGGGTAAAGCAAACTCCCTCCTTGGACGAGCACGGGGCTTAGTCAAGTAGAACCGGGTTGCGCTGCTTGATGCTCCGATCGAAAACAAATCAGTGGGGCCATGCCGGTACGACAGAATATGCGTTAGAAAGGTCAATCCCTCCCCCCCTTTTTTATTTTTTTAATGAAAAACTGGGCCGAACTTCTAAAAAGCAGCCCACCCGCTTCCATAGAACAATATCGCGGCAACGTAGACCTAAGTGGATTTATTGGATCCTGGGGAACCATCACAAGTACGGCCGGCCTATAGAACGAGAATGCCGTGTCGTCCAGCGGAGCTTAGAAGAAGGTGACTCGGAGCCTAAGGAAGGTGACTCGCACAGACAGCTGACTCCTTTTCAATAGAAAGGAATAGCCAAACCTACCCAGCTGGCTGGTCAATCTCAGTGATCTTATCGGCCGGAAAAGCAGAGACGGACGACCACGGTCCCGACCTTACCAGCACCATAGGTTTACTAATCAATGAAGCCCCTCAACCTACTATCTTTTCTTACAAACTCAACCAAGCCTAACCAAACCCCATGCTCACGACATGTTCTTGATATTGATTGAGTTGGAGGGAGTCAGAGACTACCACGGAATCCTTCCATAGTCACCCCGGTGACCTTCGTCACCAAAGCGTCACGACAGTTTCCAAGACCCCTCATATAATCTCCAGTGGGGATCAGTCGGAGCACGTAGGAATGCCGACCACTACATAAGCCACGTCTGGCTGAGGCGAGAAGCAAGCGGGGGAGAGTATTTTGAAGTACAAGAACGTTGGGGTGGGACGCTAGTACTTAAACTAGGGTTGCTTCTTAGCGCTAATCTTGCGTTTTTCAGTAGTTAGTTGTAGCGCGCCTTTCCTCCTTCTCTCATTTCGGAAAGATTTGGCAGTATTTTCTTATGATGACCTGGTCGAGAGAGTACGAAACATCGGTGTAAAAGATTGAGTGGGATGGTTATAGTAAGGGGCGAACCAAGTGCTTGCGCGAAGAAGCGAATCAATCAGAATGGAGACAAGGAAAGGAATCGAGGCCCGGCCCGGTAGCGATGCCTCTCACGCGGATGGGAGTTACTTTTCTTTATCACCATAAGCGTTACGAAATGGACCCGCATTCCCCTTTGCTTTTATTTTGCAGCTAAGCTTAAAAGAAACATAGTAGTCTTTCAAGCCATTAGAAAACTCATTAAGTGCTCTGTTGAGTGAATGCCTGTTGAGAAGCTTAGGTCATACATTTCCAGCTAATGCTACTTCCGCTATCTCGTAAGGAGGATACGACTCATAAACCTCCCTTGGCATTTGGGTAGGGAGAAAGATAATTAATTAGACTGAGTGAGGAATGTATACAACTACTGCTCAAAAGGCAATAAGAAGCACGCACTCCTACTAGACATGGAAGGAGTAAACCTAAAATATGCTTTCTTCCCTTATGTTGAATCGACTTCCTTGTCTCTTTCTAGAAAGTCAGCAGCTGGCCCAAGGTGACCTACTGGGAAATGAAAAAACAATTGGTTCAATCGAGTACTTATAAGCCGAACGGAGTTCTCTCTCATATTGTTATGTTTACCTGGAATGCCATAAGCCTGCTCTCAAGGAACAACTCGAATCACTGCTGACGCGGGACTTGCTTTCGCACGGGGAGTTGGATAAATTACCCTCTTGTGGGTATGGCGATAGATAGCAATAGCAACGGATTGATTATGATTATGATTAAGTAGACTGACTGTTGGATGAGCTCCAAAAGGTGGTGAGCCTGATGAGTCAACCAAAGGGAGTGGGCCCTTTAAACCCCTAGGGCGTAAGCATTTCTGCCTATCCAAAATAAGAGGTCAAGTCAATCTTGAATGCGGTTAGTACCTATTAGTATTAGATACAGAATCCTATTTGCTTTGAGCGCCCCTATCCTCTATTCTCTCTATCTATAGATGGAGAAAGACATGCTCGATATGAATTGGGACAAAGAAGAAAGTCAAAAGCAGGAGGTAGGTCCGTGGTTTCAAGTTGAGTAGTGAGTGGTTCCTTGAGGGGAGTCGGCAGAAACCTTTACTCATTTGATTTCCTCCCAAAAGAAGGAGGGGTTTTCCTGTGGTAGGCGCCAAGAAAGATACCATGAAATTAGGCACCAGGTACTATCCATCACACTTAGAGTTGGTATTTATTGTTTGATTCGAATCCCTGCTTACCAAACAGTTGTCATAACAGATTTGAATGACGATATCCAATTATGAAATGGCTAGAGGAGGCACAGAGATAAGACAGAACTGATGGTAAGGTAAATCAAAGGTTTTCATTTACCTTATCATCGTCGTAACTTTCTTATCTATTTGTGTATGCTATTAGAAAGGGAAATTCGATACAACCAATGCGCAAAACCTTCCGTCTTTCCTATGAAAACAACTTCCGCCTGGATAGAATAGTTAGCCAACATGAATTCCTGCTTATTGTCCTTCCTACCCATAAGTGAGAGCAAGGCCGAAGTAGAGCATATAGCTTAGAAGTAGGATCTGGTAATTGGTTCTGCTCAGCAGATGCAAAAAAAGAGGTGTTTTTGGGGTGAGTCCCTGCCAAGCGGCTTTTGATGACGGCGTCGTCAACGTACACTTCTGCATTACGACCCAACTGAGACCTGAGGATGAGGCTCATTAGGCGCTTAAATGTGGCGCCGGCATTTATCAAACCGAAGGGCATCCGCTTGTAGCAGAAGGAAGGGGCGATAAAACTAGTTTTTTCTTTGTCTTCCTCAGCCATATAGACTTGCTGATACCCAGAGTAGGCGTCGAGGAAGCTCAACATCTCGCACCCTGCGGTGGAGTCGACCAGTTTAGTCCTTGTACTTCGGTGGAACCAAATTCCAGTATATGGATTGCAAACCTTTTCTGCTTTGGGTCTTAAGTGAATGAAAGGGTGGGTTAAAAAACCATGGCCAGCCCCCCTCAAGAAATCTCGCCCGTAGGTTACTGATGGGATGCTAGCTGCCGGTATACAGGAAAAACGTGGTGCAGAGCACGAACAAGATGTGCTAACACATATCCCTTATATTTATTGGTTCTACAGAAGATGTATGATAAAGAGCTGGCATTAAGTCATGCAACGCGCTCAGGCTTTATAAGAGGAAAGACTCTCGCCAGTATAGATTGAACGTACGGCGCTTGCTTACAAGACTGCTACTGAAAAAGGCTACCTCTTCAAACTGCTGAATGCCCTATTCCATCTATCTTTCCCTGAAAAAGCGTATACTTTTGTTCTATAAGCAAATAAAGCATACTTCTTTTGCGGATCAAGCAGTCTTCTACCTTGGTGGGTAGCGGAGAATCAAATCAATATCGGAGTATTGCTCTAGCTGCTGCTGAATTAACCTGGATTCAATCGTGACTCTCTGAACTAGGCTGTACTTCGTCTTCCCCTCTGGACCTCGGAAATGGAAAAAAGTTACCGGTGCGTAATTGAAGATTCGGTGAAAACTAGTCGACCTGTCATCACAAATTGAAGCAGAGGCTGTTAGTTGAAAATCCATTTGCAGATCCTGTTGTTGAGGTAGAACCAGCTTCACCAATAGCATAGACTCTATCAGTCGAAGAGATCAGCAGGTACGAGGATAACAGAGACAGAGATAAAGGCTTCGTCAGCAGAGACGAGAGCGGGGCCCTTTTGAAAATCAGAAATAAAAGGGGCGATCAACGAATTGACCAGGTGTAAGCAGAGGGAACTGGAGCAGAGCAATATGTAGCATACTTTTCCGTTCGAGACCCGTATCTAGACCCTTGTGATCGATAGCCGGACCCATGCTGACGGCACCGAAATCCTGCCCCTCCCGCGGAACTAGTACCACCAATAGATAGGCCCGTCCCTTCTTGGGCAACCCTGAAAGTATCTTCTTGTACGGACTGAAACAAGACAAACTACTCGCGGGACCCACTTAAGATCTCTTTCTTTAGTTTTCTGCTTTATTCCTTTCTTAGAAAAAAGTAGCTTCCCTTATTAGTAGCGCTAGTATCTTTTCATAATGATGACTTTTTTTCAGAGCTTCCTAGATTTTGAGAAGCTGAGGCATTGCCGGCTGGGGGGAAATTTGATCGAAACTAATAACAACTAGTCACGATTAGGGACAAAGCTCAGCTAGTATACGTAATGTGTTCAAGGCGCATTTCCTCCAACAACTAGACTAAAGAAAATAAGGGCGGAAGGATTTACTTAAACGTTGTTGCATGAGCGGCTTCTAAATGAGTGGTTGATGATTCACTTTCTGATTATTACCCGCTAGCTATTGAAGCGGCAGTGTGACGTCGGCCCACTGCGGAATGGGTGCTACCTAACTATGATTCGGTGAAGGTTCCACCTTCCTTCCACAGATATAGTTATAGTAGTTCCACTCGATGTGGATCGCGCCCATGCTTGCTCAGCTCCAGGATCAGGCTCCTAAACCTATTTTCAATAAATAAGTCATCTGGTCTATGTTGTTGGAGTTCCGCATGATGCCTTAATCCCGCCTCTGTGAAGACCTCACAAATCTTTTCACAAAAGTCAGAGAATATAGCCATCATGCATCTTTGAAAGGTAGCAGGTGCATTACATAAACCAAAAGTTATGCGTCTATAAGCAAAAGTACCAAAAGGGCATGTAAAAGTAGTCTTTGATTGATCTCTAGCCGACACAGGTATTTGAGAGAAACCAGAATAACCATCTAGAAAGCAATAGTGTGTATGTTTGCATAATCTTTCTAGCATTTTATCAATAAATGGTAAGGTGTAATGATCTTTATTAGTAGCTTTATTTAATTTGCAGAAATCAATTACCATCCTATAACATGTGATAATTCTTTGTGTAATCAATTCATCTTTATCATTAGGAACAACAGTAATACTTCCCTTCTTAGGGACATAATGGACAGGACTTACCCACTCACTATCAACAACATGATAGATTATACCTGCCTCCAGAAGCTTTAGTATTTCTTTTCTTACCACTTCTTTCATTTTAGGATTCAGACGTCGTTGAGGATCACGAACTGGTTTGGCATCTACTTCCAAATTTATTTTATGTTGACATAGAGTGGGACTAATGCCCTTAAGATCATCAAGAGTATATCCAATAGCAGCACGATGCTTCTTCAGAGTTTTCAATAATCTTTCTTCTTCATGCTCTGAAAGGTTAGCACTAATAATAACATGATATATCTTCTTTTCATCAAGATAAACATATTTAAGATTATCAGGCAAAGGTTTAAGCTCAAACACGGGATTACCCTTGGGTGGAAGAGGATCCCCTAAAATTTCAACAGGCAAATTATGTTGCAGAAAAGGTTCCTGTTTAAAGAATACTTCATCTATTTCCCTTCTTTCATTCATGAACATATCTTTTTCATGGTCTAGCAAATAATGTTCTAAAGGATCACTAGGAGGTACAACAATAGAAGCAAGTCCAATAATTTCATCCTTACTAGGTAATTCTTCCTCACGATGTTGTTTACTAAATTTAGAGAAATTAAACTCATGAACCATATCATCCAAGCCAATAGTAACAACATTCTATGGTAGCATTTACAGTATTTAAGAAGGGTCTACCAAATATAATGGGACAAAAACTATCTTGTGGGGAACCAAGAACAAGAAAATCAGCAGGATATTTAGTTTTCCCACACAAGACTTCAACATCTCTAACAATTCCAATTGGTGCAATAGTATCTCTATTATCAAGTTTAATAGTAACATCAATATCTTCTAACTCAATAGGTGCAATGTCATGCATAATTTCTTTGTATAAGTCAGTAGGTATTGTACTAGCACTAGCACCCATATCACATAAGCGATGATAACAATGATCTCCTATTTTAACAGAAATAACAGGCACGCCTACCACAGGTCTATGTTTATCTTTATCACAAGGTTTAGCAATTCTAGCAGTTTCACCTTCGAACTGAATAACATGCCCATCAATATTATCAGACAAGAAGATCTTTAACAATAGCAATATTAGGTTCTACTCTAACTTGCTCAGGAGGTGTATAAGTTCTAATATTGCTTTTACCAACAACAGTTGAAGCTTTAGCATGATCCTTTATTCTAACAGGGAAAGGTGGTTTCTCAACATAAGAAGTAGGAACAATAGGATCATTATAAGTGACAGTATTTTCTTCAACTTTAATAGGTGCAGCTACTTTTACTTCTATGGGAGGATGATATTTAAACCACTTCTCCTTAGGGAGATCAACATAAGTAGCAAAAGATTCACAGAAAGAAGCTACTATCTCAGAGTCAAGTCCATATTTAGTGCTAAACTTACGGAAAATATCGGTATCCATAAAAGATTTAACACAATCAAACTTAGGTGTCATACCTGACTCTTTACCTTCATCGAGGTCCCAATCTTCAGAGTTGCGTTTAATTCTATCTAATAAATTCCATCTAAATTCAGTAGTCTTCATCATAAAAGAGCCAGCACAAGAAGTATCGAGCATGGTGCGATTGTTATCAGAAAGCCGAGCATATAGATTTTGAATAATAATTTCTCTTGAGAGCTCATGATTGGGGCATGAATATAACATTGATTTCAGCCACCCCCAAGCTTGAGCGATGCTTTATCCTTCGCGAGGCCAGAAATTATATATATAATTGCGATCACGATGAACAAGATGCATAGGGTAATACTTTTGATGAAATTCCAACTTCAATCTTTTATAGTCCCATGATCTCATATCATCACATAGCCTATACAATATCAATGCGTCTCCCTTCAAAGACAAAGGGAAGACCTTCTTCTTAGCAACATCATCGGGTATACCTGCAAGCTTAAATAATCGACATACTTCATCCACATATATCAAGTGCTCATCAAGATGCTTTGTTCCATCTCCTATAAAAGGGTTAGCTAGCAGTTTTTCCATCATACGCGAAGGAAATTCAAAAGGGGTTTCATTTTCAATAGGTTCAGTAGGTTGAGGAGCAACTCTTTGCTCTACTGGACAGGGTGAAGATACCCCAAACAAGCCCCTCAGAGAATTACTTTCCATAGTAACAAGTGACAGTAAATTTCAGCACACTATATAAATTTTTTCCTTACCAAATTCCACCTACCAAAGGCGCTACACTCCCCGGCAACGGCGCCAAAAAAGAGTCTTGATGACCCACAAGTATAGGGGATCTATCGTAGTCCTTTCGATAAGTAAAAGTGTCGAACCCAACGAGGAGCAGAAGGAAATGATAAGCGGTTTTCAGCAAGGTATTCTCTGCAAGTACTGAAATAAGTGGTAACAGATAGTTTTGTGATAGGATAAATTGTAACGAGCAGCAAGTAACAAAAGTAAATAAAGTCCAGCAAGGTGGCCCAATCCTTTTGTAGCAAAGGACAAGCTGGAACAAACTCTTATAATAGGAAAAGCGCTCCCGAGGACACATGGGAATATCATCAAGCTAGTTTTCATGATGTTCATATGATTCGCGTTCGATACTTTGATAATTTGATATGTGGGTGGACCGGTGCTTGGGTGCTGTTCTTACTTGAACAAGCATCCCACTTATGATTAAACTCTATTGCAAGCATCCGCAACTACAACAAAAGTATTAAGGTAAACCTAACCATAGCATGAAACATGTGGAGCCAAATCAGCCCCTTACGAAGCAACGCATAAACTGGGGTTTAAGCTTCTGTCACTCTAGCAACCCATCATCTACTTATTACTTCCCAATGCCTTCCTATAGGCCCAAATAATGGTGAAGTGTTATGTAGTCGACGTTCACATAACACCACTAGAGGCTAGACAACATACATCTTATCAAAATATCAAACGAATACCAAATTCACATGACTACTAATAGCAAGACTTCTCCCTTGTCATCAGGAACAAACGTAATTACTCACAAAGCATATTCATGTTCATAATCAGAGGGGTAATAATATGCATATAGGATCTGAACATATGATCTTCCACCAAATAAACCAACTAGCATCAACTATAAGGAGTAATCAACACTACTAGCAACCTACTAGCACCAATCCCGGACATTGAGACAAGAATTGGATACAAGAGATGAACTAGGGTTTGGAGATGAGATGGTGCTGGTGAAGATGTTGATGGAGATTGCCCTCTCCCGATGAGAGGAGCGTTGGTGATGACGATGGTGACGATTTCCCCCTCCCGGATGGAAGTTACCCCAGCAGAACAGCTCTGCCGGAGCTCTAGATTGGATCTGCCAAGGTTCCGCCTCGTGGCAGCGGAGTCTCGTCCCGAAAAGTTCCTTCTTATTTTTTTCTCATCGAAAGACTTCATATAGGAGAAGATGGACGTCAGAGAGCTACCAGGGGGCCCACGAGGTAGGGGGGCACGCCCTAGGGGGGAGCCCCCTCCCTCGTGAGCAGGGTGTGGCCCCCCTTGCCTTCATCTTTGGCGAGGATTTTTCTTTATTTATTTTAAGATGTTCCATGGAGTTTCAAGACTTTTGGAGTTGCACAGAATAGGTCTCTAATATTTGCTCCTTTTCCAGCCCAGAATTCCAGCTGCCGGCATTCTCCCTCCTTATGTAAACCTTGTAAAATAAGAGAGAATAGCCATAAGTATTGTGACATAAAGTGAAATAACAGTCCATAATGCAATAAATATCGATATAAAAGCATGATGCAAAATGGACGTATCATAACTCAAGAACTTGACGCGGTAGGGAGCTTTGTTCGGAAGCGGTGCTCCGGGGATGAGGTTGATGCGGTGCTCAATGCCTCGTAGTGGAGGTAGTCCCAGAGGTAGCTCATCGGGGAAAACATCTTGAAATTCCTGCAAAAGAGTAGACAACACTGGAGGGAGAGTGTGAGAAGTGTTAGTTTGTGATGCATTGTCCTTGCACATGAGGACGTAGTGTAGGACACTATATGGGTTCTCACACACTTCTCTCATCCCACGTTTGGTGGCAAATAGAACTAGGTTCTTGTTTTCGCTCATCGTGGAGGCACTCGATTTTGGCTTGTGGCGCTCACTTTCTTTTTGGTGGCTCGCTCTCTGACTATGATCTCCATGATGGGTGGCTTGCTTGCCGGCGATCACTTGACTTGGCGACATTGGATGGAGGACATACTCCTTGCCCTTCATCTTGAAGATGTAGTGGTTCGTTCGGCCGTTGTGTACGACTCCTCTATCGAATTGCCATGGCCGTCCAAGGAGAAGATGACAAACAGTCATTGGAATGATGTCACACTCCAAGGTGTCTTCGTAGGCACCGATCTTGAAGGAGACTTGTACGCGATGCTCGACTTCGATAGTGCCGGAGTCACTAAGCCATTGGACTTTGTATGGATGTGGATGCTTCATCTTGGGCAATTGGAGCTTGGACCAAAGTTCTTCACTTGCGAGATTATGACAACTCCCTCCATCGATGATGACCTTGACGGATCGGCCATTGATGCCGGCCTTGGTGTGGAATACGTGGCATCGTTGGTCCTCTTCTTGGTGATGTTGGAGAGTCAAGACTTTGGAGACAACAAGTGCCGGACTTGATTCTTCATCACAAAAGACTTGTTCTTCTTCATTGTTCACTTGGCTGTGCATGGCGACTTGCTCGAGGGCTTCCATTTCGCCTTCTCTCATGGAGTCATAAGTGCCATCATCATTGAAGACCATGGTTCGCTTGTTGGTGCACTCGTAGGACTTGTGGCCTCGGCCTCCGCAAGCGAAACACTTGAAGGAACTCGTCTTGACAGTCTCATCGGTTGGGGTTGATGATGATGAAGCTCTCGGCTTGAAGTTGCTCGTAGGAGGATGGTTTGTAGTTGATGAAGCTTTCTTTGAACTTGACTTGTCGCCGGTACTTGGTGATTCTCTAGTTGAGGTAGGAGTTGCCGAAGTCGCGGAAGCTTGATAAGAGGAGCCGTAGGTCTTGGACGAGTACTTGGCATATTTGAAGTCATCTTGCACTTGGCGTTCCGCTCTGGTGGCTTGGTGCACTAGCTCGATGAGATTTGAGTATGGTTGGAAGTCGGCGATCTTCTTGATGGGATAGTTGAGGCCATTCAAGAAGCGTGCCATTGTTTGCTCATCATCTTCCATGACATTGGCTCTTATCATTGCAATCTCCATCTCCTTGTAGTATTCTTCAACGCTCTTGGTTCCTTGCTTGAGTTGTTGGAGTTTCTTCAAGAGGTCGCGGTTGTAGTAGGTAGGTACGAAGCGTGCTCTCATGACATCCTTCATTTGCGCCCAAGTAGTGATGGGTGGATCACCTCTTGCCTCTCGGCGCTCAATGACTTGTTCCCACCAAATAAGGACATAGTCTTGGAACTCAAGGGATGCCATCATGATCTTCTTCTCTTCTTCACAATTCTGCAAACGGAAGATTTTATTAACCTTTAATGCCCATGAGAGGTACTCTTCGGAGTCACTGCTTCTGTTGAACTTGGGCATGGTGAACTTGAGCTTGCCGTAGCGTTGCTCTTCATTGTATTGGGGTCGGGGATGATGACGCCCATGTTGTAGATGATTGTTCAACTCATGGTGCTCTTGACGCGGAGGGTTGTCAACCTCATGTTGCTCTTGTCATGGAGGATTTCCATTGTCTTCATGCTCTCGATGAACTTGATGGTGTTGGCGAGCTTGTGGGGGAGCTTCACGAGCTCGAGGAGGAACTTGATGATGCCCGCGAGCTTGAAATCTTTGTTCTTGAATTTCTTCACGAAGTGCTTCCTCTTGTTGACGGGCTTGATGGCCTCGGTTGCCAACGACTCGATTCGAATCACATAGAGCTTGTTGTGCCGCAAGTGCTTGAGCATCACAGAGTTGTTATTCTTGACGTTGTTCCTCGGCATCTTGTGCATTTTTGTGTAGACGCGCTCGCTCTTCCTCTTCATGTTGGCGTTGTCGTTGCCGTTGTCGTGCTAGCGCAAAGGCTTCTTGAGTTTGACGTTGTTGGCGCTCTTGAGAGTCGGTGTCTCGTAGGGGATTAAGGCTTGCTTGATGGTCAGTGCGCGCGGCTCGACGAAGAGTGTTCGATGTCGGTTTACTTGAGCCGAAGAGGGTGAAGTTGGAGTGGCGGCTTGAACGGCTCCTTCTTGAAGTGGAAGACGAGCGGTTGAGCAACAAAGCACGAATTTCGTCCATCCTTGCATCATTCTATTGCTTGTGATCGTCGAGCTTATGGTCGAAGTAGTCCCTTGTACGTTGCTCGAAAAGTCGCAAGTCGGCGGCAAGGTCGTCGATGCGTTCACTCATAGCTTGTTGCTCTTGATGCAAAGCACGTTGTGCACCAAAGAGGTGACTCTTGGTGACGAAGGAGTTCATGTCGTCATCTTGCTCCATGAATAGTGGGTTGGTAGAAGTACTTGGCCTATCCATCATGAGAAAGTGGTGGTGAGTAGGAAAAATGAGAGAACAAAACCAAAGTTACCTTTTCCGAAGATTGTGGATGTAACAAGTACGATCTCATGATGCTATAATAGGGGAATTGGTACCGGGAATTGTTTCCCACACCTACATGTAAAAGGCTTATGGAGGAGCTCGGTTAGGATGGTGGCAACAATTTCAAGAAAATGTTAGTCAAGATATCGATAAGGTTGAGAAGATTCACAAAAATTCATGTAAAAACAAATAGATCAAACCCAATGATATCACTAGGAACACACACACGGAAGATAGATGGGATCCGCACAACCAAGGGGTGAGCTCAAAATGTGAAACCACAGAAAATGCTCTTGTTGTGCGAATACTAGAGAGATGCCAGCTCGATTGCTCAAATGGGATAGATACGCATGTGCACTAACCTATAAGAGAAACGTGTCGTCTTCAATCCCAACTATGCTATGTATGAGGTGTCAAAGATGATATGCAAAAATGACTCGATGCTATTGCTTACAAGCTCTTTGTTGCTCCTCTTTTACTTAAAAGCTTTTCTTGTTTTTTTAAGCTAGAGCCAAGTATGATATGAGACAAGTATGTAAGATATGCACGGGAGTGACTTATGGCACTAAGATGGTAACAAGATCACTACGGTGCACAAATAGCGTGGCCCGGAAATTCTCAACTTGCTAGTCTCGATGGGTAAGCTACGCGAAATGGCTCGAGTTATCAATGCAAAAGCAAGGGTGAGATGTCGTCGCGGTTACCGTCCGATCGTATGGGAAGAATGACGTCATTGAAGCCGGTGTGGTGTCCGAGTTGATGATCGAGTGGCGGCGATGATGATGTCCAAATGCGCCTAAGTAGCCGAAACACCTTAGTACACAAGAGAAACCGCGGTCCGAAACTCAAACAACCACGAGAAATAGTGCGGAAGAACACGAGTGTTGCTATGGAAGCAATATGGTGGAAACAAAAGATGGCCGAAAGTTCCTATATGGTCCATGCGCACGGGGTAAGTGAGGCCTGTGTGCACGGGGTGTGCTAGGAGAGGATGAAAGGCTTTGAATCCGCGGGGATTTTCCAAGGTAAAGCAATTTCAAGGGTTTGGAAGGCGGGGAAGCAGGAAGATGGGTAGATCCACTTGCCAAACTCCAAATTCGTGTATCAAAACAACCAAATCTCACAAGATCCAACAAATTGCAAAAAAAAATTGGGCTCTTTTTGTGGGGATTTTTGAATTTGGACGAAAAAAACAAAATCAAGCTAGCAAATGGGGGGATGGCACTCCAAGATGTGAATCAACCTTGCTCATGATACCAAAATGATATAGGATGAAATCCTAGAGGGGGATCTTTTCACACTTGGAGGGGGAAAAGGGAAAACTCTCAAGAACACAAAGAGGAAATCACTCAAACAATTACCCAATTACACATCCACTAGAATAGCAATACAAGATCCGCAAGACACAAACACAATCAAAGGAAAGATACAATGGCAAAGTTCTTCCCACTCCTAGTAGATGAGGTCTTGAAGATAGTCTTCTCCTAGAGGAGGTCTTGAAGATAATCTTCTCCTAGAGGAGGTCTTGAAATCCACTAGGATTCTTCCCAAAGGGGCCTTGATTCCACAAGTGGGAAGGTAGAAGGAGCAAAGCTCACAAATATCTCATCTCATACTTTGCTAACCCTAAACATAGCCCTAGGTACGGTTTGTATAGTCTTGGGGTCGAAGTAGATGAAGAGGGGCTCGGATTGGGGATCACAGCCATCCATCCTGGGAGGCCCATGCGCACGGGGTAAGTTGGGCCCGTGCGCACGGGGGTCCCGTGGGCATGGTACAGGCCCGTGCTCACGGGGTGCTCCAGCGTCAAGTTCCTGGATAGCCCGTGGGCACGGGGTCTCGGGGGCCCGTGAGCACGTGGTCACCTGGGACATCCAGTTTCACTGTTGTTGCACTCCGTCTTGGTACGCGTGGCCTTGGGGTGGTTCCTCTTCTCCTTGGGGGTGCTCCTGATCCTCTTGGTGGTGTTCCTCTTCATACCTAATGAGACATAGCGTATCTTGGTGAGGTAGCAACAATGTTCCATTCATATCCATATGCAAGCTAAGTAGGAAGGAGTTCACCTCGGTTTCCAAAGCACGTGCTCTAGCTGTTGTCATAGGTCCACGTGGGGCTTGATGTGTCGGTGTAGAGTCTATGGGGATGATGGAAGGATGCTCCGCATCAAAGTAGTAGTATAAATGACGCGGGTGGGGGAGGGGGAGGGACGTCGGTTTGCTCTCAACTGCGGTCCCACAAGCGAACGAAAACACAAGACAAAGCGTATTCCATTTTGTGAGCGACGTGGAGGGTCCAGCATGCCGGAGTGCAACGCGAATGCGACCAGAGCGATGTACAATCAAAACTGATTAACCGGTCGTCAGTGGAACCACTATTCATACCAGAACCTTCGCTGCTCGGCCTACGGCAGCCACTTCCCCAAAACCACACCTCCTCTCTAGCCCATTCCCCCACCTTTCGATCTCCTAGCCGGCATCAAGTGTCCCCTAGTTTGCCGGAAAGCCATGGTGTGCCGCAAGATCACGTACCACAAGATGCTGATGCCAGAGCGCTGCGCAGAAATCGCGGCGGCGGTTGGCGCCACAGACCCGCATTCCTAAGCTCGCTTTGTGGCGGGCCAATCCCGAGTTCTCTGTAGCCAAGCTACGAGGAGGAGTAATCCGATCCAATGTTCATGATGGAGGTCACGATGCAGAAGGCCCCCGATGCGTATGAGACGATGGACGCCGACTTCGTGCCGGCATCCGGGTCCCCCATGGTGCAGGCAGACCAACGGTTCAACCTGGCGATACTAAAGGAGGACCAGGAGGCAGAGGCTCAACTCGACATGAAGCGTGTGCATGTCGCTGCCATCGAGGCTCTCCTGCAGGCGGAACCAGATGTCGTGGATGTGAACCGGGCGGCGGAGGCTCAACTTGACGTGGAGCGCGCGGATGCTGCTGCCATCGAGGCCCTCCTACAGGCAGAACCGAACGTCCTGGAGTTGAACCGGGTGGTGGAGGCTCAACTTGACGCAGAGCGCGTGGATGCCGCTGCCATCGAGGCCCTCCTACAGGCGAAACCAAACGTCTTGGACTTGAACCGGGCGGCAGAGGCTCAACTCGACGCGGAGCGTGCGGATGCCGCTGCCATCGAGGCCCTCCTGCATGCGGAACCGGATGTCCTGGACTTGAATCGGGTGGTGCTCTAGTCTGTGCAGAGCGCCAGCACGCTCCTCGTGAACGAGTAGCTGGAGGCCAAGGACAACCACAGTGCGGAGACACACGTCGACAGCTACGGCTTATTCAAGCCAGCAGCCAAAGACGTCGAGGCCGTCTCATTCCGCGAGAAGTGATAGTTTTTCTTTATGTTGTTGTTTTTAGGTATCTTTTGCTGTGTAAAAAACATATATTTATGCAAGTCGCCTGACTTACATCATTTGGGTCAGGCGGCCATTTGAGGTGGTTGAATGAATATCCTACGTCTCCTAACCCTTCTTCCTCACCTCTTCTTCTTTCCCAACAGACCACCGCACGGGCCATACGGATCTTCCCCAACATGCGGTTGGATAAGCATACTGTATGAATGAAAATTATGTGTCACGGTAGGATGGCTGAGTTTGGATTGATCACATGCGGTAGCACGTGTCAGTGAGGGTGTGTTCCCTTGGTTGGGTTTGCAGCGTGCGGGAGCGACTGTGTGAGGGTGCGGTGCGACCGTCGCATGGAGGAGTGACTGTGTGAGGGTGTGGTGCGACCGCGGTGTGGATGAGCGACTGTGTGAGGGTGTGGTGAGACCGCGGCGTGGAGGAGCGACTGTGTGAGGGTGTGGTGCAACCACGACGTGCAGGAGCGACTGTGTGAGGGTGCGGTGCGGCCGTGACAGCCGTGCACAAGTGTACCTACTTTTCATTTTGACAACTTTAGGCAAGCTTGGCAAAAATGTGTGGCGAAGTATGGCAATGCAAGGCCTAGAGCCAAACATGATAGAAGTACGTATGTAGGAGTACTAGTGTTAAAAAGAAAGGCGGGGTTTTCCTTCGAGGGATTAATCTATACAAATCCTCGTTTGACGTGTCAATCAATGTGTATTTTTTTCTCCAAAGCCCAAAGAGCTAACCATCTCACTCCTCATCGCTTGATTAATGCATCATCATGCAAACCAACCTTCTCACTTCCCCATTCATGCAAGGGTATATTAATGTCCTTGGTTGCTAGTACGAGGCAAACCCCATCAATTTTGCCTTGATTAGTGTTAGTGGCCTTATGCAAATTGTAATTTTGATATACTGGCCTTGTATACAAAAAAATGGAGGTGGTAACTATTTGACTTCCTTCCCCATTGCGTGATGTCAACGATATCTCAAACGTTGTGGTTTGGCGAAGTGCGTTCGACAGAGAACACCATTGAGGGAGACCATGGTAAGTCGTTCGCAAGTGCCGCCTGCAAGCCGAGACAACCGCCTTATTTGCATCCAGGAAGTCTGTTGAACCAAAGTACTAGTACACAATAGCGTCGTTCGTCCAGCTTAATGCGGTGAGGTGGTTTCTCGAAGAATACGATGGAGAAGCGGAGTCAGCGAAGAGTGAAATGATGGTTGCTTGGTCTATGCTTTGTCATTTGACGCCTCACTACTTTGTGATTGTGATAGAAGGGACAGGGGAGTAGACTCTGTGCTCTATACTGTACATGCGTCCAAGCATGGGAGAAATAGGAGAGACATTGCATTTTTCTATTCCTTCAATCAATAAATAAATCAAGGAGCTTCAATTCCATCTTTTTGGCTTTGGCATCACCGTCCACAATGGTTCCCATCGATGCAAAATGCTATTTTCACATTTGGCTACACATTGTGGATGCCCTTAACCGTACCACTTTGTTTTTCTCTTGTGTGCTATCTATACAAATCTCAATTATATTGTTCTAAAAAATTATAGAATCAAGAATAGTAAAAATGAGGTGATTTTGCCGCGCGGATGGCTGGGGAGGTTTCTTATTTTTAGAGGATGTTGGCCTGGCGGTTTTCTAACATGTGGTCCCACGTGTCAGTGCTTTGCCAAGCCGATCCGTGTCCCACATGAGGCAGAACAACGACAGAAGCAACACGTGGTTAACTTGAAGAAGATGAGGGAGAAGCGGATTTAGTAACGAGCAAAATGATGGTTGCTTCATCCATCCAACTTATTTTTCTAGCATTATTACTTCATCCCTCAAACCTAAATGCGGGAAAGGTGCAACTTTGTGATTTGACGCCTCATTGCTCATTACTACGCCGGCGCCATGACTGGGGTGCTTCACCCCTGCTGCTCTGCACTCTATTCCAATATGGCACGTGGACCCGGTAGCTTGATGTCCCACATGTCGGCGAAAGGGACTAGAACATTTATGAAAGCAAGCACTCCACTCTTACAATGGAGAAGTACATGACACGACGGCCCAGTGAACTATTACTTGTACTATTGTACTATAGTACTATAGTTTTGCTGTTTCACACGATCCATCGATACAAACCCAATTAAACAAGAAAGAGCGGGATTTTTCCCACGTGGCAGATGATACTGGCCATACATTTCAAAGGCAATTTTAATGTACGCAAACTGAATAATAAAGTAACAATATGATATCTAGTAAAACTAAAAACACGTATGATTTATTGTGTTAGAGTGTAGTAGTAGTGCTGTATTGCATAATTGTTAGATGTAACATGCGAGAACGTGTAGAGATGTAGTTTTCGAGGGCCTACGGTGAGAAAAGCGTAATACGGTCACCAGACTTCAGAATATGCTCATTACAGTCACTATATACGTTTTGCGGTGATTATACGGTCACTTGCTCATTGTTCAGCATCGGATTGCACTCTGTTGACTGGCCAAATAGTCTGCGTGGCACCATGTGGACTAGTTAAATTGACTACGTTCCTTGTGGTTCCCACCTATCAGTTCGCATAGGTAAAACATCAGATATACACGAATTTACGCAGGCGTGGCAAGACTCCAACCCGTGCGTGGGAACCACATGGTTGTGTATGTGTCTGTCAGGGCCTGATGTGTGTGCATGCACGTGTAGGTTGAGAACTTGAGTGTGAGAGTGTGTGTTGGCCGTGTGGTGTGTTCATGCATGCATGCGTGCGTGGCTGCGTGTGTACGTGTGAGTGTTGTGTGCATGCGTGGCTGCATGTGTTTGTGTGAGTGTTGCATGCATGTAGTTCGTGTGCATGCGTCCGTGTGTGTATAATCACCACACCAGCTCATGTGTGTTAAAACAGACGGCTCGGCATACCAATACAAGGCCACCTTGTGCCCTGTGCCCGCAATCATGACTTCGAACGACCATCCAATATTTTTTTGTCATTTGTTTTCATTCTTACTATCAAAATGCCTATGCGTTGCACGTAACATCAAGATGCATTTGTATGACTAGTTTATCTTGTGAGAGAAAAGGATGAACGAGGAAAAGCCTTATTTGCAAATGTGGAGAGGTATGTGGGTACCTTTTTGCAAAATTGCCATAATTTCCTTCCTATCCGTCAGATATAAATCATACGGCCTATATTGCAGGATGGCAGGCACACCATCATCACCAACTCTATTTTTTATAAGAGCTATCAAGATGCCCATGCGTTGCACGGAACATCAAGATGCATTTGTATGAGTAGTTTATCTTGTGGGAGAAAAGGATGAACAAGGGAATGCCTTATTTACAAATGTGGAGAGGGGTGTGGGTATCTTTTTGCAAAATTTCCATAGTTTCCTTCCTATCCGTTGGATATAAATCGGATGGCATATATTGCAGGATGGCAGGCACACCATCATCACCAACTCTATTTTTTATAATAGTAGAGATGTAGAGTAGATACATGCCGACAAGTGGGCCCAATGGTAGTGAGATAATGTGATGCAACACTAGAGGTGCCACGTGGAGCGTTTAACTGGTCAACTAGTCATGTCTTGAGAAAATACAGAGCTATACAGTGAGCCCGTGACTGTATAATAACCACAAAACATAAATGGTGACCGTAATGAGTAGATTCTGAAGTCCAATGTACGTATCGTGCTTTCTCTTTAAATACAATGATCGTCTCTGTATATATCGCGAGAGAAAGATGGAACATGCGTGAATGTGCTGGGGGCGTACTTTTAGAGGACCTGGAGATAGTTTGTGTGTGTACGTTTAAGGGGCGTAGAGGGGGTGTATGCGATGGCGAGAGAGATGCTCTTCTTTTCTCTTTATTATGACTAACTTTATATATAGTATAAAAATATAAAAAATTCACAATGCGGAATAAATATCATTATGGGCACCATGTAATGAAAATTAACGTTCATACTCCTCCATATAACTTTGTAATGTTGTATATATGTAGAAATTCTGAAATAATTTTTTGGCCACACTTTATTCAAAAGGAATGTTGTAAATGAAATATACATGAAGAGAGGGCTTTTTAGATCAATGGGGTACATGATTTAACATGTGTGAATGTGTAGTTGATGTATTTGGCAGGGCCTAGAGGGGTATGTGTGTGTATTACGTATTCGAGAGAGGCATGGATAGAGGGGCCGGGGGGGACGTGGGAGAGATCACACAAGAAACAAGAGAGGTCTAGAGAGAGAGAGAGGGGGGGGGGAGAGAGAGAGAGAGAGAGAGAGAGAGAGAGAGAGAGAGAAAGAGACGACTATGATGTCACGGCGAGAGATTCCCTTGAGTGTGTATATGTAAGGGGGAGGGGATAGAGGCACGAGGAAAATTTTTTGTGTAGTGTCTGTGTTGGTATGTGTGGGTGTGAGAAGATAACGAGACCTGGGGGCAGAGGGTGTGTCACCGCGTGAGGTCCGGTGTGTCGAGGTGAGGCCTTTGGTTCGGTTCCGTCCTGCGCCAGATTGGTTGGCCCGTGACACATTTAGGGAGACCCATGGATGACTAGTCGTACAAGACAAAGATAGCAGAATCATGAAGGACTCTGTGTCCACTGACAAAGTCGGCTAGGATTTGTAACCCTAGGTCCTCAGACTAAGGTAACCCCTTATCTCTGATATTACTATTCATCCAACCTAACTTTAAGGGGCATCCTACAGAATGCTCTGCTAGAATCATACTCGTCAATTAGGAAGAGAGGTTTGAGACAATGCGTGAGAAACAGGCCTACAGATAATGTGCGTACGGGAGACACGTAGGAATGTCTATGTATATAGAAAGGGTCGATGGGGATTGAGCGTGTGTATGCTTGTGGCAGGACGAGTGCTTGTGATAAAGGTTAGTGAAAACAGTCGTAAATGGTTACGAGAGGGAGGGAGGGTTATATCGAGAGCATGTCTGAGAGAAATACACCTCGGGAGAGAGTGTGTGAGCATGTGTGAGACACCACCGATGGAGAGTGAAACTACACATAAAAGACTAATGTACACATTGATTAAAAAAATAAATTGTATGCAAATATTAGGATGGGATCATGATATTTGCAATTCGCATAAGGAACAGTTATTGATCCATCAGATATCTAGATTCTATCAAATTTGAGCATGTCTATGTTATTATTCGACGTAATTGATCCACATAGTTAGTATTTTTAACTCCAAACAATGCATCGCTTTAGCAATCGAATATAAACGTGAGTATAGTTCATGTTGTGTGTGTAAAGCACATTATACATACGAAGTTACACAATGACTGTCGGTGTCAAAACCGGCGGATCTCGGGTAGGGGGTCCCGAACTGTGCGTCTAGGCCGGATGGTAACAGGAGGCAGGGGACACGATGTTTTACCCAGGTTCGGGCCCTCTTGATGGAGGTAAAACCCTACGTCCTACTTGATTAATATTGATGATATGGGTTGTACAAGAGTAGATCTACCACGAGATCAGAGAGGCTAAACCCTAGAAGCTAGCCTATGGTATGATTGTTGTTCGTCCTATGGACTAAAACTCTCTGGTTTATATAGACACCGGAGAGGGCTAGGGTTACACAGAGTCGGTTAGAATGGTAGGAGATCTACATATCCGTATCGCCAAGCTTTCCTTCCACGCCAAGGAAAGTCCCTTCCGGACATGGGACAAAGTCTTCAATCTTGTATCTTCATAGTCCAGGAGTCCGGCCGAAGGTATAGTCCGGCCATCCGGACACCCCCTAATCCAGGACTCCCTCAGTAGCCCCTGAACCAGGCTTCAATGACGACGAGTCCGGCGCACAGATTGTCTTCGGCATTGCAATGCGGGTTCCTCCTCCAAGTACTTCATAGAAGATTTTGAACACAAAGGTAGTGTCCGGCTCTGCAAAATAAGTTTCCACATATTGCCATAGAGAGAATAATATTTACAAAAATCTAATCTGCTGACGTATTCCGTAGCGTGACATCACACTATGGCCAAGTCTTTATTCGAATCGTTTTATTGTCCCACCTCAGCGCGTTTAGCGAGGCGGTTTCCTTGGCACGTCTTGTTAAAGCAGAGATCGTGTCCCCTTATTCCGGGAATCTCATCAATACGGGTGTGGGTAACCCAATCGTGCCATCGATTACGGCGCTTGGGAGATAAGCGAGTTTTACAAGGCTGGTGGGGGCGCATAGTCACGTCCACCCATATAAGGGGATAAGGATCCACCTTTTCATCCGCGCCCTCTTCCTCCTTTGCCTATCCATTTCCGCGCATTCGAGCTCCAGCGCCCAAGTCCGCAAACCCCACCTCAACCTTCTCCAGCCATGTCCGGAGCGGGAGGCAAGTGGATGGTCTCCTCCGTCACGGAGGGACACATCAAAAAACTGAGGAAGGCCGGATACTTGTCTAACGACATTGCGCACCAGCTTCCCGAAGAGGGGCACTAGGAAAAGGGCTATAGATAGGATTGACACTAATGGTGCACCAGGGAAGTAGTGCGCCACTACTATATACTAATGGCGCACCAGTTGGTGATGCGCCATTAGTGTGGAAGACACTAATGGCGCACCAGAAAATAGGTGCGCCACTAGTGATAATTTTTTTTTCATTTTTACATACATACTAATGGCGCATCCTACCGAAGTGCGCCATTACTAGTTCTAACTAGTAATGGCGCACCAGACAGGGAGTGCGCCAGTACTAAAATTTTTTTATTCTTTTTTTTGCAAAACTACTAATGGCGCACCACCTCACAGTGCGCCATTACTAGTTTAAACTACTAATGGCGCACCCTGTAAAAGTGCGCCATTAGTATATATTTTTTTTACTTCTCTGCAAAACTACTAATGGCGCACCACCTGCAAGTGCACCATTAGTAACCAGGGTTACTAATGGCGCATTTGCAGGTGGTGCGCCATTAGTAACCTGGGACCCCAACAAGATATTTTGGACAGCCACACCTACCCACTCACTCTCCTCACTTCATTCCCTCCACCTCCTTCTCCAAGCTTTCGGCTGCCTCCTCCTCCTCACCTCATTTCCACCATAGATTCATCAAAATTAAGAGGTGAAATTACCTTTTTTGATAGGTAAGTAAGGGGAAAGCTATCTTCATGATGTAGATCTACTTTTTTTCTCCCTATCTCGCTCCAACAACGTGCACATGCACTTTTTGTGGCATAGCTAGATCTGTGTATGTTTGTGGTGTTGCATGTGTTTGTGGTGTTGCATATATGTTTGTGTTTGCAGGTACCGGTATTTCAAATGCGATAGTTGCCAATATTTTGCTGGACTGTTGATTCATTTCCGTTTCGGCGAGAATTTTGGCACTATGCATTGTTTTTGGTCCTATTTTTAGGGAAGGTCATGCCAAATTTTTTCTTGGTTCTAAAATATCATTTTGCTCTACCCCACAGGCGACCATGGTCCGCACGATGACCGAAGGCATCATGAATAGGTTTTTGAGCTCCGCGAAGGCCGAGATGCTTCAAAAGAACGAGATGGAGATAAGATGTCCATGTCGAAGATGCAAGCTGAAGAGCCTTATTGCGGACCCGGATTCCGGGCAGGTGCGGGACCACCTGGTCTTGCGTGGTTTCATGGATGGCTATCGGTGGCAAGGTGATGAAGATGATTATGAAGTCGTCCATGGGGGCCGGGCAAGAAATGAGGAAGGGCAACAAGACAAGTACCACCGTGGCGAGGGCGGGCGAGAAGACGAAGAATCTCCAGGACATGATCACGACGGTGATGCTGTACATAGTCATCATGTAGAAGATGTCGTACGTGATGATGAGGAAGATCAAGACGAAGGGCATGATCATGAAGATGAAGATGCCGGAGCAGACGACGATGGAGGCTGGGTGCAGGACCCTCATAGTCAAGAGCTGCTTCTCAAGAAGACGGATAATGCAAGAGCTGCCGCCCGAGAGAAAGCCAACCTGGATCAACTGGAGATAGACGCGGTTACTCCATTGTATGAAGGATGCAGGCCCGAGGATACCAGCCTGAAAGTAACGCTCATGGCTCTGGAGATGAAGGTAAAACACAAAATGATCGACGCATGCTTCGACGAGAACATGTCATTCTGGAACGAACGTCTTCCCAAGGGGAACAAGTGCCCGACCAGTTTCGAGGAGGCGAAGAAAATCGTGTGTCCTCTGGATTTACTGCACGTGAAATACCATGTGTGCATGAACAATTGCATCATTTATCGGGACGAGCATGCGGAGTGTACCATATGTCCGGTGTGCGGCGTCACTCGATACAAGAAGAGGAAGAAAGCTCCTCGAAAATAGGTGTGGTACTTTCCGATCACTCCTCGTCTGCAGCGGTATTTCACGGACCCTAAGGTAGCAAAGCTCCTGCATTGGCACGTGGATAGGGAGGAGAAGAAGCGGGAAGATGACGGAAATGATCTGGAGATAAATAAAAAAGACAAGATGCTGAGTTACCCTAAGGATGCGAGCCAGTGGCAAGCGTTGAACTTCGAATACCCAGAATTTGGGAAGGATCCAAGGAACATCGTGCTGGGCACGAGCACCGATGGAGTCAATCCGTTTGGCAGCCAGAGAAGCACACCTAGCACCTGGCCTGTGTTTGTGTGGATGTACATCCTTCCCCCCTGGTTATGCATGAAGAGGAAGTACATTCACATGAGTATGCTAATTGAAGGGCCGAAACAACCAGGGAACGACATCAATCTGTATCTGGGGCTGCTGAAAGAGGAGCTAGACACGCTGTGGAAAACGCCAGCCAATACGTGGGACGCCGCAGAGAAAGAATATTTCCCTATGAGAATCGCACTGCTCACGACGGTGCACGACTATCTCGGTTACGGATATCTCGCGGGGCAGGTAGTCCACGGATTTTCTAGATGCGTAAGGTGCATGGATGCCACAATTTATCGCCAGCTAGATAGAGATCCCGGGTCTTCAAAAACCGTGTTCATGGGACATCGAAGGTGGCTTCGCGACGATGACCCATGGAGGAAACGCAAGGATCTGTTCGATGGTGAAACCGAACCACGAAAACGCCCGCGTACGAGGAGCGGCGAGGAAATAGATGAGCTGTTGAAAAATTGGAACGATTGCACACTGCCGGGAAAGAATCAAAAGGCGCCAGAGCCGGGAAAGAAGCGAAAGGCGCCAAGCCGCTGCTGAAGGTATGGAAAATGAGGTCTGTTTTCTGGGACTTGCTGTACTGGAAGATCCACCGTGTGCCTCACAGCCTTGATGCCATGCATATCACGAAGAACGTGTGCGAGAGTCTGCTTGGTACCCTTCTCAACATGCCAGAGAGGACCAAAGATGGGCCGAAAGCAAGGGCAAACTTGAAATCAATGGGCATCAGGCAGGAGCTTCACGCTAATGATGATGATGATGAGGCGAAGCAGGACACAGAAACTCGTCGCAAAGGCAAAAAGGCCAAGAAGACCGGAAGTGACTACCCTCCCGCGTGCTTCACTCTAAGTCAGGAGGAGATCGAGCAGTTTTTCACCTGCCTCGTAGGAGTAAAACTTCCTTACGGTTACGCGGGGAAGATAAGCTGATACCTAGACCCAGCGAATTAGAAGTTCAGCGGGATGAAGTCTCACGACTGTCACGTGCTGATGACGCAGATAATTCCAGTTGCAATCCGTGGGATCATGGATGCGGACGTCCGTGAAACGCTATTTGGCCTATGCAACTTTTTCGACGTCATCTCTCGGAAGTCGATTGGCGTGAGGCAACTCAGAAGTCTACAGGAAGAGATCGTGGTGATACTATGCGAGCTTGAGATGTACTTCCCGCCCGCATTCTTCGACGTTATGGTGCATCTGCTGGTCCATATCGTGGAGGATATCATCCAACTCGGGCCGGCGTGTCGGCGTTCTGGGAACGGGGGTCCCCAGACTTGCCTGCCTGCGGCCTGCGGCGTGGCTCAAAAGGGGGTCCAGCATGGTCCATCTTCACCAACGCAAACCCAAGACCCTCGCGAGGGGCCAAGCCTCGCGGGGCGGACGACACGGAGCTTCCTCAGGCACGGCCTCGTCAGGCTGGCTCACGAGGTGGCGGAGAGACCAAGGCGGGGTACCTCACGAGGTGCCCATGACGCAAGCCATGACGACCGAGGGCGCCAGGCGGGTGCCAGCCCGCGCAGTGTCCTCCTTTCCTCTTTGGTGCAAGGGGGGCAAGCGCAGCCGCGGAGTACCAAGGCATCAGGCAAAGGTTGCCATTTCGGTGCAACGAGACCAAGACCAAGAGGACTACGAGACGGAGGTCACCATGGAGCCCAAGACGGCGTCATCACCAGAGCTTTGCGTAGGCGAAGACTACTTTTGTTAGGATAGCTAGTACTAGTTGTCCCCTTTCAAATTAGCCCGCCATTGTTGGCTCCCTTCCCGCTCGATATTTGGGAAGAGGACCAGGGCCTCTATAAATAGGACCAGCCACCCACATCGAAAGGGGGAGACCACACGAACACAAGGAGAGAGGACCCGAGGGCAAAGAGAGAGAGAGAGAGAGAGAGAGAGAGAGAGAAGGGCGACTCAGCTCCTCCCAGCAGTCCATCGCCCCAGCCAAGAACAGACCCTCGTGAGGCTGTTCTCCCTTGTATTGTTCATCATAATCAGCCCAAGGGGCAATCCACCGCACCACACACTGGAGTAGGGTATTACACCACAACGGTGGCCCGAACCAGTATAAACCCCGTGTCTCTTGTGTTGTTCTTTCCTGAGCTTTTGATCCTAGCAAGGCGGAGGGGTGCAGGTAAGTAGGAGACAAAAGCTCCACGCGCACCCCGGTGTTCGAACCTCAAGGGTCTGCCGGAACCCGAAATCCGACATTTGGCGCGCCAGGTAGGGGTCCGCCGGGATTCGTCTTCCACCACCCCGTTCTCCTCCGACCATCACGCCCATGTCTGACGCTCGTCGGGCCCGCGCCGAGCGCTGGGCCGCGCTCGCTTCCCGCGTCGCCCCGACGGCCCCCGTCGGCGGGCGCCCTCGCCGTTCCCCGTCACCTGCCGTCAATGCTGCCACCGGCCCGGCGGGGGACGAGCGGCAAGCATCGTCCCAGCATCCGTCAGTGCGGCAAGACGGCCGCACCGCAACTCCCTCGCTCACCCCAGCTGGTTCTTCGTCCCGCGCGCTCCGTGCGCCCATGGAGGCTCGAGCTGCACTCATCGCGGTGAACGAGCTCCTGCGCTACCGCCCCGTCGACGACGTCTACGAAGAACGGCTCGACCGCGTCGCTGAGCTCGTCCGTGCCGCAGGGGGCTCTCATGCACCGTCCGTTCCGCTGCACCGCACTCCGCCCCGCATGGGCAACGAAGCTCCGGCGGCGCCCCGACCGCCTCCTCCTCAGGAAGGCGCCATGGATCCAAGGCGCGTGGCGCCTGGGCGGAACCCGCTCCGGCAGGCGCCAGCGCAGCAGGAGCAGAGCTGTCAAGAAGTCCCTCGCCCGCAAGAAGCTGCCCGGGCGCTCCCTGCTCCAGCACGTCGCGACCATGCTCTTGCTCCCGCGCGTCAAGACCCCGCGCTGCACCCAGTTGCAGTGCGTGGGGACATGCAAGACCAAGCTCCCCGTCATCCAAGGCCTCCCGTGGCCACAGCAGGCTGCCGCGCCTTGACCATCGAGCTACGCAGCATCGCGTGCCCGGCAAGTTCAAGCCAGACTTGCCTCCTCGCTACGACGGCACGACTGACCCTGCGGAGTTCCTCCAGCTCGACGAGCTGGGCATCGAAGCTGCCAACGGAGGCGAGAAGGTCATGGTGAACTGGTTCCCCATGGCACTCAAGGACGGGGCCCGCACCTGGCTCCTGGACCTGGCTCCAGGCACAATCTCCTCCTGGGACGAGATGCGCACCCACTTCATCGCCAACTTCCAAGGCACTCGCGACCGGCCACCTGCCGTAAGCGACATGCGCCGCATCAAGCAACAGCCCGGGGAGACCCTGCAGAAGTACATCCAGCGCTTCAACAACGCGCGCCTCAAGATTCCCAAGGTGACCGAGGAGGCCATCATCTCGGCCTTCTCCGACGGCGTGCGCGACGTCAAGATGAAGGAGGAGCTGGCGATGCATGAAGACCTGTGCACCTCCTTGGAGCTGTTCAACCTGGCAACCAAGTGCGCCAGGGCCGAGGAAGGGCGTCTCTCCCTCCTCGAGCTGCCTGCCGCAGACCTAGAAGAGAAGAAGCCCAAGACCAAGGATGTGAAGCGCAAGGAGGCTGCCGTGCTCGGGGCAGAACCAGACACCAAGCGAGGCAGGGATCAGCCCGAACCTTCCAAGGGCAGCCGGTACTGTGTGTACCACGACCTCCACACCCACAACACCAATGAATGTCAAGAGCTCCGAGCCGTGCGGGAAGGAAGGATCGGCCGTCGCCCTGACCTAAATGACCGGGGCTACGGCCGAGGAGGAGGAAGGAACGCAGGACGCTGGGAAGATCGTGGCCCACGCCAAGGGTGGCGCGACCAACCTCGCGAGGATCGCTGGCAAGACCCGCCTCACGAGGGAGGCTGGAGGGATCAGCCTCGCGAGGGGGACTAGAGGGATCAGCCTCGCGAGGATCGCCCGCAAGGCAACGCAGGCCTCCCACCGCTGCCGCCGCTGCCAAGAAGAAACGAAGACCGCCACCAGGACGAGGGGGTTGGGGGCTTCTAGGAGCCACGCGCGATCGCCTGCATCTTGGGCGGGGCACAAGCCCCAGCCTCTCAGCGCATCTTCAAGCAGTTCGCCCGCGAAGTGAACGCAGTCCTCCCCAGGCTCGAAGCCATGCGCCCTCTCAGGTGGTCGGCATGCGCCATCATGTTCAGCTCGGCAGATCAGCTCAAGTGTGCGGCTACAGCCAGAGTCCTCCCGATGCTTTGTTCCCCAATCATCAGCAACGTGGTGGTCACCAAGACCATCATCGATGGCGGGGCAGTGCTCAACGTCCTGTCCGTGGAAACATTCAACAACCTCCAAGTGCCCTACAGCCAGCTTCAACCAACCAAGCCCTTCTCCGGTATCACCGACGGCTCCACGGTCCCGATTGGGCAGGTCCGCCTCCCTGTCACCTTCGGGGTACGCGACAACTACCGCACCGAGCTCATCGACTTCGACGTCGCTCACATTCGCCTGCCGTACAACGCCATCCTTGGGTACCCAGCGCTGGCCAAGTTCATGGTCGTAAATCACCACGGCTACAACGTCCTCAAGATGCCGGGAAGTCGAGGAGTCATCACGGTGCCCTGTGAAGAGAAGGACGCGGTGTGTTCCCTGGAACGAGCCTTTCAGGGCGCGTCACTGGAAGACCCGGATCGTGGGAGCAGGAGGCCTCCCAAGACCGCCCCCAAGAAGAAGAAGACATCGTCCGGCCCGACCACTCAGGAGGCAGGCCCCTCTGGGCTCGCGCCTGCCCAGGGGGAACCTCCTTCCATCGCATTGGAAAGCGCGCCCAGCGCCCTCCTCAGGCAGGGCTCGGGGGCTCTCCCCTGGAGGGCCACCGACCTAGCTAGGGTCACGAGGGAGGCGCTTGGGAACCACATGGAGGCGTGTTTTGAAGCACGTCTCCCTCAAGAAGGAGCAAGGCAAGGAGATCCAGACCCTCAGGAGTTCATCAGCAAGGTCATTCAGGAGCTACAGAAGTCAAGAGTCATGAAAGGCGGCCGCCGCCTACCAGCAGTGGCCCCCCATGCAGGCAAGGATGGTGGGCTGCGCGTATGCATCGACATACCAGGGCTCAACCGAGTCGCCTCTCTGGAGCGCCTTTGGCCCTCGCGAGTGGGGCGGTGCGGAGGCCCACCCCACTGCTACGTTCGCATGTCTTACGGCCTGCCGAGCGCGGCTGATGCGTACCAGTGCCTCATGAGGGGCATCACGGAGGCACGAGAGGCCAGGCGTTCCGCTGCCCTGGCAGGGATGGAGAAGGCCCGCGAGGAGGCGCCAGTGCCTCCAGAGCCTCCCGAGGCCCCTGGGCCTGGGGGCTCGTGAGGATCGGCTCCCGCAGTCCACCGAGCCTGCTACATCAACGCTCCTTCGTCCTCAACATCATCAGGTGATATCTTTCAAGTTTTACTTCCAGCTGGGAGCGCCCCCCAGGGCTGCATTATTCCCAGGCCGCGTGGGTCCGTCCCTGCGGCATGTACCCCTTTTATTTTATGTTGCTAGCTTACCTTGTTGGGGGCGCCCCTCGGGCCTCATGATCCCCAAGTCACTCGGGCCAGACCCAGCGGCGTGTATCTCATTTGCAGTTATTTCCGGTTGTGCGTCATACCCACCATGCTTGATTATTCGTTGCCGGTCCACGGCACCTCTTCTTCTCCATGTCGACCACTTGCACGTTAAAGGGGGGGTACCTGAGCATCGCGACTCAGGGCTCTTACTGGCTCTCCATCCCTCACCCTCTGGCCTTGTCCACGGCATCGTGACCTGGCATACCAGCGACGGCTGAGACCAGCTCGAGGGTCGGGACCCGAGGACGTAGAGTGCCGACATCTAACCAAATTTGCAGGAACACATCACAAGATAAGGCCGAGTGCCAGCCGCAACCCGCCTAGAGGTAGGGCCCCGTGAGTCCCGCGCTGGCTCACGGGTGCCCAGATAAACCTCGCCAGGCCCTACGGTGCCAGCCACATGTCAGGGCGGGGCTGTACATGCCCCGGGGGCTCCTCCCGGAGGGGGCCCCCTCCCACGTACCAGTGGAAGCACCATGCTCCGCGCTGGCTGACGACACTGCCGAGGAGCGGCTATGCCCGTACACATACGGTAGCACTATGCTCCGCGCTGGTGATAAACAACTGAGGGTGGCCCCCGGGCTGCATCAACCTCAGGGAGCCCAGAGCTCAGTGTCTATCCTCATCCTAACGCCTCCCCTCGGGAGTGCCGCGCAAGGGGGCTAGGCACGGGGGCGGCGCCTGGGTCACGCCCAGACGCATGCCACCCAGCCAGGCCCCTCGGGCCTGGTTCGTCGCGCGTCCCTCCCCGAGCGGAGCCAACGTACGAAGGCCATTGGAGCGTCAAGGGGGACTCGTGAGCATCACGACTCAGGAGCCTAACTGGTCACGTAGCCCCTCACTCCTTTGGTCCCGTCCTGGTTTCCAGTCGGGGCTAATGCTGGGTGAGGCATCCGCGGGGCCGGGCTCTGCAGACGTAGAACGGTGGATACACCTACATCACGCCTCCCTACTTGCTGTTCGTGCGCCATGGGGGACTCCTGAGCATCGCGACTCAGGAGCCTAACTTGTCATGTAGCCCCTCACTCCTTTGGTCCCGTCCTGGTTTCTGGTCGGGGCTAATTCTGGGTGAGGTATGCGCGTGGCCGGGCTCTACCAGCGTAGAACATAAGCAAGTAGGAAGGAAAAGCATAAATTCAAGGAATTCAAAAGCAAACATTACAGTCCACACTGTTATCTCGATACCAAACGCAAGTTTGAGTGCCTCCTCGAGGCATGATACATGTGCAGGAATTAAAAGCAGGACAGGAGCCACAGCGGAGCCACTTCTCGGCGGTGGAGCAGCGCGGAGTGGCTTCGCCTCATGGAGCAGCGGGGTCGGCAGGGCCTTGCTTCGGCTTGGTGCTGAAGGCCCGGAACTTCCCCAGCAGGGCCTCTGCGTGACCCTTCACGGCCTCAGCAGTGGCAGCGGCACGCTCGCTGCTCACTGGCTCCAGCAGGCTGTCGAGGTCGACACTGGGATCGCGAAGGTAGATGTGGGTGAGGACCCGCGTGAGTGCTGCAGAAGATAGGACACGCATCTCGGCCTCGGCCGTGGGGCCAAGGCCAAGGGAGACATCTTCAAGAGCATGAACAAGGAAGGGAAGCAGCTTGGCGGGGCCGTCCTTGGAGCCAGCCAGTGGGCTCTCCAGGCCACTGTCGTAAAGCGTCCTCAATGAGGAGCGAGCCCTCGCCTCCATCTCCGTGAAGACCACGCGGTCCTCGGCGAGAACCAGGGCCTTGTCGTCCAGCTCGGCCTTCCTCACCTTCAACTCCTGCTCCAGCGCGCCTAGGCAGTCGCGGCGTTTCTTAACCTTGACCTCCCTCTCCTCGAGAGCCGCCTCGCGAGCCTTCAAGCCTTCTTCCTGCTCTTGGTGAAGGCGGACCTCGTTCGCAAGCTGGTCCCGCAAATCTTGCAGTTCGCCCTCCAGCGCCTTGCAGCGACCACGGACGACCACCACCTCCCCCAGGGCTGCATCACGAGCAGCCTTCGCCTCAAGGACGGCCTGCTTCTCCTCATCACAACCCGTCGAGGCCTAGACCAGCGCCGCCCGAATCGAAGCATCGGAGCGAACCCATCCAAAAGCCAGCTCCAAGCGCCCGGCCACCAAGCGAGGGTCGGCGCCAAGAAGATCCTGCCGCAGTCGGTCCAGCTCAGCAACAGAACGATCCAGAATGGCAGAAGGAGTCAGAGAGACAGCAGTCGGTGGAGTAGGTGGAGAAGGCGGCTGCACGGCCACAACATCCTGAGGTGGAGCCTGGTGCGCCCCAACGGCTGTAGTGGCGGCAGCAGGCGAGGACACCTCGGAAGTCACCTGGGTCGTGGGGGCCAAGCTCGCCCAGCCGGCTCAGCCAGGCCTCGCGAGGACAACCGGGCAGGAGAAGCCCGTGCGTCGCGGTCACTCTCCTTGGCGGGCAGAGGCGCTGCCACGGATGGAACCCCGGGAGCCCCCTTCGGCTTCTTTGCTGCGGGCACCAGCCTATCCAAGAGATGCGGACATCAAGCCTCAACAGCAGAACAAGAGATAAAGACAGGAATCGAATGCTTACAGGTCGTCGATAGCGAGCTCAAGCGGCCTCCGGCCAAATTTGAAGCCTAAAAGCCGGCTGGAAGGGTCAACCTCGGGAAGCTCGGAGGCGGAAGGTGCGTCTGCGGTCCGCCCTAGGGCTTGGGTAGACCCTCGGGAGATCAGCCCGGTCCTGTCCTTCTTCAGGATCGAGGGCGAGCTCCCGCCGTCCCGCTCGTCATCGTCTTCATCATCATCCTCGTCATCTTCGCTCGGAGAGAGGCGGAGAACGCGGGACCTGCGCCGGGGGACGGGCGCCCTCGACTCTCCCAGTCGCCTCGGAGTCAGGCCCTTTTCCCTGCTCCCCTCCTTCCTCCTCTTTGCTGGAGTCGTCGGAAGGCACGTCCACCGGTTCCTCGGGAGTTTCCATGGGCACGAGCCCATCCCCGTTGCAGGCGGGCATGGACTCCTCTACCTGCTCCCAGTCATCGCGGAGGAACAACGGCGTAGGAGCACCCACCAACCTCGCCACATCGCCCCGACCAGAGATTGGAGGACCGCGGCCAGATCTCCGTCAGCCAAAGCCGCGGGGCTTGGATGGGGCCTCCACATTGGGAGCGAGTACTGCCGGAGCAGAGCCAGCTCGTGCTCCAAGAATTCCCTCAGCAGCGATGCGCCGGTCAGCTTCGCCACCGCCATGTTGGCCGGCCTCAGATCCATGTCCATCTTCTCCAACACCAGCTTCACGCGGGGGTCCGCGAGCTCCGCCCGGCCCCAATTGCTGGAGCTCGTGGGCTGCTCCGTGGGCAAGATCAGCCGAGGGTGAATGCACTTGGCATCTACCAAGACCCACTTGCTCCTGAAGCCCTTAATCCTTTTCCCGGCGTTCGAGATGGCAATGGCGCCACCGTACGCGATGAAGCTCGCGCACGCGGAAGCAGTACCGCGAGAGGTCCGGAGGTAGAAGTAGTGGCGCAACAAGGCCACTGAGGGCTCCACCCCTATGTGAGCCTCGCAGTAATAGGCGAAGATTGCCAGGAGAAGGACGGAGTTGGGGTGGAGATGCAGAGCCTGTAGCTTGTAATGGCGGAGGACAGAGAAGAAGAACTCGGAGAAGGGCGGCACCAGGCCAGCAGCAATGGAACTTACGAAGAGCGGATAGAAGGTACTCCCTTGACCCTCAGGGGTGGCGGAGCCGGCCGTGAACACCTTCGCCCCGTCGATGCCCCGCGCCGCCGCCATCCGGCGCAACCAGGCAAGGCTCGCCTCCGACACGTTCGGCGAGTCCAGGGCAGGCGAGTACCAAGCTACGGCCGGGGACTGACGAGGCGCCATGGCTTCCCAGGTCACGCGGTCGGAGTAGATCTGGAAACTTTGGAGGAAGGAAGGAGAGGCGCAAGAAAGGGGATCTGAGCAGCAACCAGAGAAAGTAAAAAGCAAAGCCTAGGCAGATGCTGCTGCTTCATCAACTCGCACGGTTGCTAAGGCGCCCACGTCCAATCAACCGCCACGCGGTGCCCAAGGCCGCCGACTGTTAGGGCCCGCAGTGCTTCGCCCTCGCCCTTCCGCCTCCCTGCACGGCCAAGTCCGGGCGCGCCTTGGGCCCGGGGGCTACTGTCGGCGTTCTGGGAACAGAGGTCCCCAGACTTGCCTGCCTGCAGCCTACGGTGTGGCTCAAAAGGGGGCCCAGCACGGCCCATCTTCACCAACGCAAACCCAAGACCCTCGCGAGGGGCCAAGCCTCGCGGGGCGGACGACACGGAGCTTCCTCAGGCACGGCCTCGTCAGGCTGGCTCACGAGGAGGCGGAGAGACCAAGGTGGGGTACCTCACGAGGTGCCCGTGACGCAAGCCATGACGACCGAGGGCGCCAGGCGGGTGCCAACCCGCGCAGTGTCCTCCTTTCCTGTTTGGTTCAAGGGGGGCAAGCGCAGCCGCGGAGTACCGAGGCATCAGGCAAAGGTTGCCATTTCAGTGCAACGAGACCAAGACCAGGAGGACTACGAGACAGAGGTCACCGTGGAGCCCAAGACGGCGTCATCACCAGAGCTTTGCGCAGGCGAAGACTACTTTTGTCAGGATAGCTAGTACTAGTTGTCCCCTTTCAAATTAGCCCGCCATTGTTGGCTCCCTTCCCGCTCGATATTTTGGAAGAGGACCAGGGCCTCTATAAATAGGACCAGCCACCCACATTGAAAGGGGGAGACCACACGAACACAAGGAGAGAGGACCCGAGGGAAAAGAGAGAGAGAGAGAGAGAGAGAGAGAGAGAGAGAGAGAGAAGGGCGACTGAGCTCCTCCCAGCAGTCAATCGCCCCAGCCAAGAACATACCCTCGCGAGGCTGTTCTCCCTTGTATTGTTCATCATCATCAGCCCAAGGGGCAAGCCACCGCACCACACACTGGAGTAGGGTATTACACCACAACGGTGGCCCGAACCAGTATAAACCCTGTGTCTCTTGTGTTGTTCTTTCCTGAGCTTTAGATCCTAGCAAGGCGGAGGGGTGCAGGTAGGTAGGAGACGAAAGCTCCGCGCACACCCCAGTGTTCGAACCTCAAGGGTCTGATGGAACCCGAAATCCGACATGGCATTCCTGCACAGCATGATGCCGTTCAAAAGGATGAATGGTGTCATCAAAGGATACGTTCGCAACATGTCATGTCCAGAGGGAAGTATAGCCAGGGGCTTTCTGACCGAAGAGTGCATCTCCTACTGCACGAATTATCTAGGCATCGAGAACCCCGTTGGTCTGCCCATCAATAGGCACCTCGGCAGGCTCGCTGGATGGGGTCACCATGAGGGTCGCCGCGAAATGCATGTCGACTTCGAGGGTTGACTCGCCGACTTTGAAAGAGCAAACCTAGTCGCACTACAACACATAGACGTGGTCGATCCTTGGGTGGTAGAGCACAAAACCTTTATTGAGAAGACGTACAATGACCGAGGCCAACAGAGGACAGACGGAGATATAATCAAAGAGCACAACTCATGTTTCACGCGTTGGTTCAAGCAGAAGCTTCTGTCGTACCCTTTACATGAGTGTTCTTCCGCGGAAGAACAACTCATATTCGGCTTGTCATAGGGCGCCGAGCACAACCTGATGACCTATGAGGCGTACGATATCAACGGCTACACATTCTACACCGAGAACAAGGACATGAAGAGTGATGGTTATCAGAACTCCGGGGTAACAATGGAATCCTACACCGGTAACGACAAGGACAGATACTACGGAAGGATCGAGGAGATCTGGGAGCTGTGCTACGCTGGAGAGAAGGTCCCGATGTTCCGTGTCAGATGGGCCAAGAGCATCCTAAAAGAAGACTGGTATTTCACCACCATGGTTATACCCGAAGCCAAATCCAAGACCACGGGCGCAAATGTCACCGCGAAAAATGAGCCATGGGTACTGGCTTCCCAAGTGGACCAATGCTTCTTCATTACCGACCCATCAAAGCCCAGTCGTGTTGTCATGAGGAGAGGCAAAAGGAAGATCATCGGAATGGATGGAGTAGCCAATGAGAAAGACTTCGACAAGTACGGCGACCCGAAGATCGAACATGACGACGACGATGAAGTAGCAGCACACACAACAAGAAGAAGCAGGACCACCCTACCTAAAGGACGTCCGTTCCACAGAAGAACTCCATTTGCGAAAAAGAAGGGCAAGAAGATTGTGAACAGATTGCTAGCTAAGATCGACTGTATTTAAATCGTAGTCTTCATTTCTCGATTGTATTTCATGGGCAATTTTTGATATCATGAATATTTTTAAATTTCACGGGCACTTTTTGAATTCATGAGGACACTCGATCTCGATCCCCCTCCACCGCCGCCGACGAGCACCCGGCCCCCCGCACCCTCCCCCGCTCCACCGCCGCCAACGGGCACCCCCTGCACCCTCCCCCGCTCCACCACCGCCGCCGATGATATTTTCAAGTAACAAATTTGAACATATTTTTAAAAAATTATTACTGTTTTTATAAAAAATATTACTATTATGATTTAAACAAGTTTGAACATATTTAAACACAAATAAATATCAAACAGCATTTAAAATGCAAAAAAACATATTGAAGAGCCTGGGAATCGAACCCAGGACCTCCTGGTGTGTGTGCTGCGTGCTGACCAGTCGGGCTAGTGGGCGGGTTCTGATGTGGATTGGGTTAGGTGCAATATAACCTGTTCTCTAACTGTAATAAAAAAACATTCTAATGGGGCACCGCTGCGGGGTGCGCCATTGCTATCTAATAAAAAAAGATTTCTAATGGCGCACCGAGGTGTGGTGCGCCATTAGTAAGCTTCCCCCTAGCTATCCTCCCTCTCCCTCGCCACCAGATCCACCCGCGCGCTGCCCCGACCCACGATGCCGCCGCCCCTACCCTCACCGGACTCCACCCCCGCCGCCCTCGCGCCCCCGTGCCCCCACCCCCGCCGCCCCGACCCTCGCCGGACTCCTCCTCGCCGTCAGCGCCGAGCAGCAACGCAGCACCGTACGCCCCCTGACCCTCCTCCTCCCCTTGCCCCTCCTCCTCCCCTTGCCCCCCGCCTGCGCAGCTGACGGCCCCTTCTCTGTCTCGCAGGGCAAGGTCTCCGGCGCCTCTACGACACTGACGCCTCCACCGTCTACGTCGTCTGCGCCTTCTTCCACCTCCGGCCACCGCGGCCTCACCGTCTGTGGAGGTATCTGCTCCTAAGATCTCCGCGTCCCGCTCCCCTTGGCCCTCCCAGTTCTTCTTCACTAAGGTGCGTTTCTCCATGCCCCTGTCTCCGCCGTTCCAGGGCTTAATAGATCTCCTATGATATATGACTTGTTTATGAAGATTTTGATGTGTTATGCCTTGTTCATGTCTGTACATTGCGCCCTTCCAGGGCTTAACTTGCTTATGAATACATCTCCCATTGATTTTGATGTAGTTTTAGAGTGGCTAGTATGTATGTAGTGGAGCTAGCAGTAGCAGCTGCTTCTACGGCACCTTCTTTGCTGTTTAGCTGTGTCAAACAAAATTCCAATGGCCAACTCATATGCCCTGCAATTTGCTCATGATTATTATTTATCTCACATCACCTTCTCCTCTTTGCTTGCCATGCACTCCCAGCTCCGTCATCGCAACCGCGGAATAGTCCACGGGTGATACAACATGCTCAAATTCAGTAATTAATCAGTATATATATACCATAAGAGAAGTCTCAATGATTGCGACTATCTTGCCTTATGTTTCAAACATTGAACTATATACATGACTTCTATTTTATTTTTGAAATTCATAGAGTTAGGACTATCGTGTGGATGATGCTAAACAGAGATAGGAGTAGTAGTGGTGGCCATCTAGTTGGACTACTACTGCTAGGACTTGCTCCAGATTTTAGGATTTCTTTTCTTTTAGGATTTATTTTCTTCTAGGACTAGGTTTTTATTATTTTTCTGTTGTGATTGTTTTTTGAGCTCTTTCTTTTTCATTTCCTACTATCCTTATCCTAATTATCTTAAATTGTTATGATGTGTGTAACAGTATTAGATCTTGGATTTGCTAGTGGACTTTGGGAGTTTCTTAGCCAGCTTGGTGACTCCATATTTTTCACTATTTCAGCATGTCTTTTGTAAGCATTAAACTTTCAGCACTACATTTCTATCTTATGTGTACATCTGTTTGCTCCCAATTGCTATATATTTATTGTTGTTACTAAAAATGATGAAGCTCCTGTCAATTGCTATACATATATATGTGTATGATGATCCTCCTTTCCTACAGTAGTATAACTAGGATATAAAGCACATTGAACTAACAATCTTGTATGGTGCCTAAACTACAATGATTCAGGAACATCAGATGACATAGCATGTGGATATTGACATACGATGAGTAGATTAATAAGTGAGCCAAAAGTGATGGACAAACCTCATGCTAGGAATTCTCGAGAGTTGCCGTACATGGAATGCATTTGCAAATGCAGCCAAAACCTGATATATACAAAAAAAAATTGTATAGAAATATGCTGAATTTTCTGCTCTGATTGTTTCTCAAAGAAATTTAGCAAAAAAAATGGGGTCCTGGGATACGCCGCTGCTGCTTGAGGCCCTTGAGAGGCCCTTCGTGTCGTGATGATTTTGCAGGTACCCCGAGAGGCCCTTGAGTTTGCCGGAATGTCGATTAACTGCCGTTCCGGAAAATTCGGGTACTCCATATGTCCTATTTTCAGCAAAGGTCATGCTGAAATTTTCCGTGAATTTTAGCATGACTTTGCTAAAAATCGGACATATGAGGTACTTGCTACTAATGCATGGGCTGGGGTATCTTAGTACTTAATTAAGTAGGATCAACTGCCCCTTCATTCTTGCTGCATTAAACCATAGGTGGCAATAGAGCCAAGTGATTAGGCCCAACTTAGAAATTCTCCTCAGCATCGATAAACCCTAGATGATAAACCCAACATAGGTGGCAATAGAGCCAGCTGATTAGTGCCAAGTGATTAGGCCCAACCTAGGGTGCCTCGGCATCGATAAACCCTAAATGATGAAAACTTAGCATTTAGGGTGCCTCGGCGTCGACAAACCCTAAATGATGAAACCTTGGCTTTTAGGGTGCCTCGGTGTCGATGAGAACCTAAATGATGTACGCTTAGGCTTTTAGGGTGCCTCGGCGTCAACAAACCCTAAATGATAAAAGCTTAGCTTTTAGGATGCCTCAGTGTTGACAAACCCTAAATGATGAGACCATGATATTGTTCCTTGAAAATAACCAACTTTTTGACCAAACTTTTTTCCTATTTAGAGCGAAACATGGACCACAATGATGAGGCCAGCGGTTCGGGAGGCAAGCAATTCTGGGAGCTATCCCAGGAGTTCGAGGAACAACCTCACCGCTATGAGGACGCCGCAGAAGACACAGATCCTGACTACACAACCCCTAGTGGCGTCGGGGATGACCCCACTGATGGTGCCACCGAGGATGCCAACACTGATGATGGCGGCGCACGCACAGATGGCAGCCAACCGAAGAAGCAACGGAAGGACCGGTGCCCGAACGCGCTCTGCACCGTCAAGGAGGAATTTACTCAAGTGGACTCCGACGGGCATCCAATGGAGCCCAAACATATAGTCAAGGGGTACTCAGTTCAGCTCGGGTGCATTCTCCGGAGCACCGTCTTGATCAACACCGAGAACCTTAGTCATAAGGACCGAGGGAATTTGCGCAACCTCCTCTTCACGAAGCTGCACGAACAATACAAGTTCCCCGCTGAATTTAAAACACAAGCCTCGCATGGAATAAAGTGAACAGTGCCGCCCTCACGAGGATGAGCAAGGCCCTGTCTACTTGGAGAAGCGCGGTGAAGAGAATGATTGAGGAAGGTGATAGTTATGAGAAGATCAAGGCAAAAAATCCTTCGATCAGCGAAGAGGACTACAAGGAGTTCAAGATCAAGTGCGAGAGCAGTGCAACCTCCGAATCAAGTCAGTGAGGGAAAGAAATACGGGAGTTGAACTTAGGGGAACACAAACTCGGTCTCGGCGGTTACAGAGTGGCGGAGCCTATATGGGACAAGGAGGACGCGGAGCGTGCCGAGCTAGGCCTACCGCCCCGCTTCGAGAAATACAGCAGTGACGACCAGACCAGGAACTATGTCAGGGCCCGGTACAAGGAGGACCCAATAACAAAGGAGCTTACCACGGATCCGAAGACCAGGGCGCTTGAGCTTGTTCTGGCGAAGGAGACTGAAAGCAGTAGCGCGGGGTCGTCTCAGAACTCCCCTTTCGACACCCATTTAAATAGGGCGTTGAACATAATGAAAAACAAGGATAAGCTCAGTAAGACAACGTCAGCTGGTCGTGTGGCCGGCAAAGGCTTGTCCACAAAATGGTCGTCATACTATACCGCTGGTGGGCGAAAGGAGAAAAAGACCAGCTCGGAAAGCCAGTCGCGCGAGGTTGAAGCACTCAAGGCACAAGTGGCGCGGATTTCGGAGCTTGTCCAAGAGCAAGTGGAACAACAACTGGGAACGAATCTCAACTCCATGGTGCCTACGTTGATTCGTGGGCTGACGACGTGGATTGCGGGCGGCCAACAGGGGCCTCCCCCGGTTCCCAGCTTCACGGCCAGCAACTCGCAAAGCGCGCAGGCGGCGCCATTGCTGTCTCCGGCGGCGAGTATTCGTGTCTCCGGCACCGGCATGAGCATTGGAGCTTAATGCACCCGGGTGTACGCCGGCCGGCACCTTGCCAGCAAGCGGCCCCTCCGTCAATTGCACGCCTACCGTTGGCGGTGCCTCGACATTAGCCGAGCTCGACGGCATCATGGTAACTAAGCCTCTCGGCCAATGACTTCATCTCCTTGCCTTTGACTGGGCATCCCTGACGCCCTACATGTTTCCGCAGGGCGCCGCCGACATTCCTTGCACTCTTCTGCACTTCGTGGGCGGCGAGTTGGTCGATGTCACCAAGGGCAGAATCGTTCAACCGGGCAACCCCATGTTCCACGGTAATCCGATGCCACCCACAGTGTATAGGGTTGAAGTGGTTCGGGTGCTGCCAGGCTGCGACGAGCGGTTACCTCCGATTCGACCCGCTGGGGCCGACAAAGAAAATGAGATGACCCTCAGCGCCTGCGTAAACTGGCCCCTTCTTTGGCCGAAGAGCCAGATTCGTTTGGGGGCGGGGGACACCACCCCACAGACAAGACCGCCAGTCGTGCCAGCGCCAAGCCATGGCAAGAACGCCGCAACGCTACCGGACCTGCCGAACATCCCTATGGCACAGGATCCGGACAGCCCTATGGCATAGGATCCAGACGGCAACGACAACGATGACGGTACATTTACCAAAGTTGATAAATACTTCGCCGAACATTAGTACGCTGACGAGTTCTGCGGGTCTCTTTCTCAAGAACCCAACCAAGACGACCGCGATCTAGCTGGTACGGCGGAGAAATCCAATTGCAACAGGCGTCGTCTGGCGTTCAGTTCTCAGGACACGCCTCCAGCTCCCGCCTTCACCGAGCCTCAGATAGCTGAGGTGCGAAATATTATCAGCCCCAACACGCTCAAGAAGGCGGTCTGCGAGCAGAACTCGGTCCCATTACAGGAGATCAAGAAGAAGGGACGGAAACAAAAGACTAACAAGGGTGCCGGTGTGAACCAGCCGGCACCGAGTTCGATCCGTGCTCAGGACGGGCCACCTTCACCTAAGGATATCTTGAGGAGGGTGCATGTGGTGGGTAGGGCGATGTTACCGCCAAATATGCTCAATGATGCAACCGGTGCTATGCGGAGTCTGCACGACAGTGTTCTTTCTTTGGAGAAGCGGTGTCTCAGAGAGAAGGATGTGGCATACCCGGTTTTCGTGGCCAAGGTGCCAGAGGGCAAGGGCTTTGTGGATGGCGACATCGGGGGTACGATCGTCCTGCGGTTTGATGACATCTTTTCTATGTTTAACCTTCATCCGCTGCACTACACCTTCGTTTGGCTGTTTTCGCTCAGTATGGAGATGCGGATCATTAGAGACAAGACCCCGGACATCGTGATAGTCGACCCCTTCTACATGCGTGCCAAGCACTTGAGCAGCGCTAGGGACCGCCAAGTTGCGAGTTCACACCTCGAAGGCGTCATTCTGGCAAACGCAGATAAGGGTAACTTCCTTGTGCCTTACTTTCCCGAGTAAGTCATCCCTTAACCGCCCTGTAACATATGATTTCTTACATTTCGATCGTTCTTTTTTTTCTAACATTCCGTGTTCTGTGCAGTGACACACATTGCACACTCATCCTCTTAAGCCCGAAATATTCCATGGCCACGTATTTAGACCTGAACCGTAACTCCAAGATAGACTACACAAATGTCAAGAAAGTTCTTGATGATGTTCTCCCCGGCTACGCCAAATCTGGAGGCACCTTCACCAGGGCAGTTCGTAAGTACGGCAAGCACATGTTCTCACACAATATGAAGTTCTGCTACGTCAAGTAGCCGCCTGGCGGTCAGAAGGATGCCTACTACACCCTCCATCACATGCTGGCGATCATAAGGGACCATCATCACCTTCTGCTACCAGATAATCTCAAAGATTGGGCCGCGAGCTTGTCGGCAATCCAGGACTCGGACCTCAGACAAGAATTGTTTCGCATCTAGTTGGAGTTTGCGGACATCATCCATCAAGATGTCCTTCATACCTCGGGGTAGTTCTTCCTCAGATATCAACTGTCCAACAGTGAGATAGATGAAATGCTACAAATGCAGGGTGACAACGCCCGCGATTTCATGACCATCACGACAGACGGCGGCTTCATCCACGCTCCTGTCCGATGAGTCGAGTCGAAAGTAGTGATATGTAGTTCTGAAACATTGATTGGCTCATGTTGTAATTAAACTTTAATGAATTCGTATGTCTCTTTGGTTTGGACATTTGTTCAACTTAGATGTAATCGATGCTATTTATTAGTAGGACCATGAATCGTGCTATTAATGTCTTGCTTTTCTCTTCTGATCCTTTTGTTTCATACTTACATATTGCTTATGTATTGTCTATTGTTTGGCTTGTGCATAGAGATGCCGTCGTATGTCGTGTGCAAGGGTAAGGTTCCCGGAGTCTACTACGACTGGGAGGAGTGTCGGAGACAGGTTCACCGTTTCAGCGGTAATAGTTACAAAGGTACACCACTAGGGCGGAGGCCGAATCTAGATACGCCCGCTATCTAGCGGGAGAGAGGAGGGAGCGTTGGAGGAACCGGATGAAGACCAGTTTGATCGCGATGATGCTCATCGTGATGACCGCAGCTCTCTTCTATGTGATGGTAGTTTAGATGATCGATATCGACTTGTAATGTGAAGACAAACTCGATACTCGCAGTCTTGAGACTTGTAGTGTTTTATCTGTGTTTGGTCTTTTGAATTCGGAGACTAATATGATGAATTGTATTCGGAGACTAATCTTCTATTGTATTCGATGAATCTGCTGTTGCTGTGTGCTGCTGTCTATATTCTGTCCAATAATATATTTTGTAACCTATGCAAAAATCAGAAAAGTAAAAAAAAACAAATATTCATACTAGTGGCGCATCACCACAAGGTGCGCCATTAGTATGCCAAAGGATACTAATGGCGCGTCAAGACAGAGTGCGCCATTAGTATGACAAAGCAGATGGTTACATATGGCCCCCCGGGAGGCATACTAATGGCGCATGGTGTTACATACTAATGGCGCACTTCCTGGTGCGCCATTAGCATACCAGATACTAATGGCGCACCAGTGGTGCGCCATTAGTAAAAAATTCTAGTGGCGTGATACTAATGGCGCACCGGTAGTGCGCCATTAGTAGGCAAAACCGGTGCGCCATTAGTAGGCCTTTTCCTAGTAGTGGAGGGTGGTGTTCCACCCCCATTTCCTCCGCGGACTCGGCTTCCCTATCCACCCATTTGTCCAGGGGCTCATGTTCTACTATGGCCAAGATTTCCATGATCTGGCCCCGAACTTTCTCCGCAATATCTCGGTGTTTATCATCGTGTGCGAGGCTTTCTTCTGCATCCGCCCCCATTTCGGCCTATGGCTCAAGACTTTCAATGTCAAGCCAAAGGTGGTGCGCGGCACCCAGGCGGAGTGCGGAGGCGCCATGGTGGGCAAGATGCCCAACATCCTATGGCCCGAGGGTTCCTTCGTGGAGTCCCTAAAGGGGTGGCAATCGGGGTGGTTTTATATCACCGAGCCGCGCAACCCTGAATGGGTCACAGCCCCCGAGTTCCGATCCGGAGCCCCAACGTGGCTCACCTCCTCGAAAGAGATGGGCCTGTCGTGGGGTAAAGAAGGAGAGCAGACCGGACTCCAAACATGCGTCCAAACCCTGGTGGACAAGAAGCTCAAACCTGTCAACGTAGTCCAGGTTATGCTCATCCGCCGGATCCTCCCGTGTCAACAACGGGCTTTCAACCTGTGGGAGTTCGACCCGGCGCAGCACCGAACTCTGAGCAGGCTCTTCGACACGACGTACGAAGATGCCTGGAAGGTGCTTTTCAAGGGCGCCGAGGCCCCCGCATCCACTATCGAGGATCGCGGATTCAGCACGCAGCGTCGCGCTCGTGCGGTAAGCTGTTTTTACCTTTTACAGGGTATTAGTTTTTCATAGTTCGACTCCATGCGGGATCTAAGCTCCCTTACCTTTGACAGGACTGGCAGGAGACGTCCGGACAGATCAACTGTCCAGCTCCTTTGCCCGAAGGCCCAGCGGACACTCGCTTGGCGAAGTTGCTGGTTCCGGCACCCTATGTGGTGCCGGAGAAGAAGGCCAAGAAGAAGGCCACGGGGACTCGAAAGAGTGCCCGGCGCCTGTGGGTGTTGGATTCATCATCCAACGACTCCAAGACGCACTCCTCCCGTGAAGATGAGGAGGAGGAAGAAGAGACCTCTCCCCCTCCAGCGGGGGGAGAGAAGAAAAGGAAGGCTGCCCCAACTGGGGAGGCCGAAGGGTCCAAGAAGGGGATAACCCTTCCTCCGAACGGCTCCACCAACACCGACGACGGCGAAGAGGAGTGGCCGCACAGGGCCAAGCCCCTGGAGAAATCGTAAGTGTCTGGATACCAGAGTGATTCGTAGTATTCCTCCATTGCACAACTTTTCCTTATGTCGAACATGTTTATGCAGTCCACCTAAAGACCGGCTCGACGTGTCGTCGAGCGGTTCCCTGGATTCGTGGGATGTGAATTCGCTTCCGACGGCTACCTCCCCCCACCCAACGGACGACGGTGAGGTGCTGTCCAAACAGGTTCCAAGCCAGGAGGAGGTGGCCCTAGAGGCGCCGCAAGGCGACCTCCCGGACTCCAGGCATGAAGGGGGTAGAACCTCCAAGGGCTCTATGTCCAGCTTTGAGCTGGACACCACGCCGGAACCTTCAACGGTTCCGGACTCCGGTAGGCAGCCTCCTTCCAAGAGGAGCAAGCCTACCGAGCCGGTGACCTCCGTCCAACCGGAGGCACCGAATAATTTGCTGGAGACGCTTAACGGAGCCTCCATCGACGAGGAGCACCGCACTATTATGAGTGCGGCGATCCAGAAGGTTCAGTCCGCCAAGAGCGGACTGACTGAAGCCTGTGCCAGCCTTCTAACAGGCTTTGAGGTAAGTAAAGAATAAAAAATATTACCGCATAGACAGTAGCCCCTGATGCTCTGTTTGGCGTTCGGAAAGAAAAGACGAATAGAGGATCTAATAACATTCGCAGGAGTCTAACATAATCAAGTCAATATGCGTATGCAGGCTTCACTGCTGGCCTCCGCCGCACTGACTGCGGAGGTGGAGACGCTGAAGCAAAACCTCGCGCGGTCCGAGAACGAGCTCGGCCATGCCAAGAGGCAACTCGAGGAGAAGGAAGGTAAGTAATACCTTGCGCAAGTATATAGAGAAGATGTGGTTGCAAAAAATGACAGGATCAACGTGCTATTATAGGGGCCACGACCGAGGTGGCAACCCTTAAGAAAGAGCTGTCCGAGGCCGAAAACAGAGCGGCCGTGGAGCGTACAGAGAGAGGGAAGCAGGAGGCGCGGGTGGAGGAGGTGCAGAAAGAGCTCCAGGCTCTTGTGAAAAAACACGAGAGTTTGGAGCTTGAGTCGAAGACGCAAGCGTCTGAGCTTGCGGCAGCCCTCGAAAGCATGAAGTCTGCCAAGGCCGAAGTCCAGAAAGACCTCCAAGAAATTGGAGATATGAAGAAGATAGCGGTGGGTAAGGCATTCATTATGCAAAGCAAGCACGTGAAAGTGACTTGTTACTTACCCGAGTCCGGAGCTCTCTAGGAGCATTCGCAGATTTGCCCCGTAGTGCGTCTGATGCCGCCACCTTCTACTGAGCCGAGGAGGGGAGCTCGACGGAGAAGGTGTTCTGGTCTCAGTATGCTGAGGCCGGACACCTGGTGCCTTTGAGCGACCAGCTGAAGCAAATGGTCGAGCTCCACAAGGTTGCCGAACAGGCCATAAAGGACCTCATAGCTCGGCTGTGGCCTGGAGAGGCTCTGCCTGGGAGCTACTTCGGGCTAGTGAGGCGGCTGGTGGATGCCTGTCCACGGCTTGAAGTAATCAAGTGCTCCGTCTGCATCGAAGGTGCCCATAGGGCGCTTGCCCGTGCTAAAGTGCACTGGGGCAAGATGGATGTGGAGAAGCTGGTGAAGGACGGAAGGAGCATCACGTCCCGGAAGCGTATTATGAGGGCGTCCTGAAGGGTGCCTGCCTTATAGCGGATGAATGCTCCAAAGATGTAATTTTTGAGTAAACTCGTATTTGTGATCCTGTACGCTTAAAACTTGTTCATATGTGCTAAGCAACGCATTTGAATTTAAAATATTACCTTTTGTGCGGTCGTTTATCAAATTTGAGAGATGGCGAGTCGTCGGCTTCTGCCCCCATGCCACGAGTGCTGGGGTGTTTAGGATAAACATGAGCGCTCTTTTTCCCATTCTTGGGTCCTTCGAGGGAGGCGCTCAACACAACGAACCAGGTAATCGGACTATAATGCTTGAACACTCTCACTCAGCCATAGAATTCCATGATTTTAAATTTCGGCGAAGCCCCTAGTGTTCGGAAGACCGAGTTCGGGGCGCTAGCCACGCCTAGGCCGGACAAAGCCGACTCCTCGCTCTAAGCGGCATAAGTCTTTAGGGACTTGAAAACCTCTCGAACAGCGACTAGCTCTCGCCTCATCATGACGGTCAGTTTTAGCTTTCTCTACTGAGGTGCTTAGCCCAGCTCAACTGGGCACAATCGCAGTAGTTCTCCTAGTGCTACCTTAGCCGATATAACGGAATGTAAGGTACCAAAACATAGGAGCCGGGCAAACCCAACTATTGACCCAAGACATGATTCGGAGCCGATGCATATAATGCTATAAGTTTGGGGTGCCGCACTTGTGAAAGTGTTCGGACTTCTCACACCGTATTGTGGGGTACTTAAGCCCCTGGCGTATTGGCCGTACCAAAGTGTATGGGTACAACATGTCATTAATGAACATATATTCATAAAAAAAGGTAATGCAATAATAGAAGGAAGCTATGCACTGTTTATTTAAAAAAGCTGCGATCAAAGCAGAATGATACAAATAGTGCAATAAGCAAAATATGGGACTATTTAACATGTCCTTTCCAGGGGCGAGCTGCGGAATGGCATGTGAAACTGGTATACTACTCGTTATAGAGACCACCTTAGAGTTCCATAGCGTGGCGTAGCTTTCTGCTTCCCTGGGTGTATCGTTTGTGTGGCAATTATACTGCCGGACAAGCCTTTTGAAGAATGGAGTCCTGAAAATAAGAGAAAATTAAGAAATCGGCAGCCCCTAGTGCGGTTTAAGCCGCCTTTCGGGCGTGCCATGATGGTGCCCCTCCCCCTGTGCCCATGGTATTCCCAGAGCGTAGTTATGTACGCGCAGCACTGGTTTCGCAAGTTCGCAAGGGCTGGGGTTGTGGCCGCATTGTTACGCTTGCTCTGAACGTGCCGGGCGGTCTTGGTGTAGGTTACTCCGGGCACGCTTGACGGTGTCTAGACGTTTAATGGCCGGACTAGAGAATTGCTTTGAGAGGCTGCTTTGTACTTCTGCTGCGATAGTCGCCGTATGCTCCTCCACTCCGAGAGAGCGTTCGGTGTTTCCATTGACCGTGATGAGGCCTTGAGGGCCTGGCATCTTGAGCTTGAGGTATGCGTAGTGCGGCACCGCATTGAACTTGGCAAATGCGGTTCGCCCGAGCAGTGCATGATAGCCACTGCGGAACGGGACTATGTCGAAGATTAACTCCTCGCTTTGGAAATTATCCGGAGATCCGAAGACCACTTCAAGTGTAACTGAGCCTGTATAGTTGGCTTCTACACCTGGTATGATGCCTTTAAAGGTCGTTCTGGTGGGTTTAATCCTCGAGGGATCGATGCCCATTTTCCGCACTGTATCCTAATAAAGCAGGTTCAGGCTGCTGCCGCCGTCCATAAGGACTGTAGTGAGGTGAAATCCGTCAATAATTGGGTCTAGAACCAATGCGGCGAATCCGCCATGAAGGATGCTAGTGCGGTGGTCCCTTCGATCAAAAGTGATCGGGCAGGAAGACCGTGGGTTGAACTTTGGGGCTACTGGCTCTAGCGCGTATACGTCCCTTAGCACATGCTTTTGTTCCCTTCTGGGGACGTGGGTTGCGTATATCATGTTCACCGTCCGCACTTGTGGGGGAAAACCTTTTTGTCCACTGTTGTTCGGCGGCCGGGGCTCCTCCTCGTCATCGCTATGCAGCCCCTTGTCTCTGCTTTCGGCATTTAACTTGCATGCCTGCTTGAACACCCAACAATGCCTATTGGTGTGATTGGCAGGTTTTTCGGGGGTGCCATGTATCTGGCATGAGCGATCGAGTATTCGGTCCAAACTGGAAGGGCCCGGAGTATTTCTTTTGAATTGCTTTTTCCGCTGACCGGGTTTAGAGCCTCTGAATCCGGCATTAACTGTCGTATCCTCAGCGTTGTCGCCGTTAATGTGGCGCTTTTGCTTGTTGTGACGCGACCTGCCACTGCTGTCCTTGGTATCCGAATTACCAGGGCTCTTGGTCATGTTATTGCTGCGAGCTAGCCAGCTGACTTCTCCCGCGCAAAAGCGGGTCATAAGTGTCGTGAGGGCTGCCATAGATTTCGGCTTTCCGTGTCCTAGGTGCCATGCAAGCCACTCGTCACGGATGTTATGCTTGAAGGCTGCTAGGGCCTCTGCGTCCGGACAGTCGACAATTTGATTTTTCTTGGTTAGGAACCGTGTCCAGAATTGTCTGGCCGATTCCTCTGGCTGCTGAATTATGTGGCTTAGGTCATCGGTGTCTGGTGGTCGCACATAAGTGCCCTTGAAATTGTCGAGGAATGTGGCTTCCAGGTCCTCCCAACAACCAATTGATTCTGCTGGCAAGCTATTAAGCCAATGCCGAGCTAGTCCTTTAAGCTTGAGTGGGAGGTATTTGATGGCATGTAGGTCATCACCACGGGCCATGTGGATATGAAGGAGATAGGCCTCGATCCATACGGCAGGATCTGTTGTGCCATCGTATGATTCGATGTTCACGGGTTTGAAACCCTCGGGGATTTGATGATCCATTACTTCATCTGTGAAGCATGGTGGGTGTGCGGCGCCTCTGTATTGGGCTATATCACGACACAACTCAAATGAGCTTTGTCTACTGTGTTCGGCCCGGCCGGATTTACTGTATCCGGCGTGACGAGTACTGTCTCGTGCCGTGGGGCGCCCACGTGATCCGTAGATCGATCTTGTTTGCCTTGCCTTGTACTCCAATATGTCTCGCAGGTCTGGCGCATTTCCCATGCCTTGGTATTTTTTGAGCGGCACCGGGGTGCGGCTTGAGTGGAGGGCTGAGAGGCCTCTCTGTCGCGGCCACAGGGTGGCCGGTCGGCCGCATCATGCGCTGGTGATGTAGGTTTAGGTGCTTCCTCCTCTAATTGGGGTAGCAACATGCGCTTTGGGTAGCTCTTGGAGGGGCGTTCGAGTTCATACTCTTCGGCCGCAAGGACTTCAGTCCATCTGTCGGCTAGCAAATCTAGATCAGCTCTAAGCTGTTGCTGTTTTTTCTTGAGGCTGCACGCCGTGGCCATAAGTCTGCGTTTGAAACGCTCTTGTTCGACGGGATCCTCCGGCACGACAAATTCATCGTCGTTGAGGCTTGCCTCGTCTTCGGAGGGAGGCATATAATTATCGTCCTCGACCTCTCTGTCTGCCGCTCTCTATCCTCCTGTGCTGAATCTTGCTGGAGGTGGTTGTCTTCGGCACTGTCCGGGGTGTTATTATCTCCCGTGCCGGAATCACCGTTTTTGTTTTGGCGGGATTTAGAGCGGCGCCGCTGACGCTGGCGCTTAGGCTGCTTCTTGGAGGGGTCATCCTCCGCTGTTCCATCGCCATTGCCTTCTTTTGGGGTGTCCACCATGTATATATCATATGATGAGGTGGTTCTTTATCGTCTCCTACACTTGCGTCCATACCGTTGATGTCTTCGGAGTCGAAGTCGAGCATGTCGGTTAAATCATCGACAGTGGGTACGAAGTGGGTGGTGGGTGGGCTTTGAATTTCTTCATCATCCGCATCCCAACCTTGCTGACCATAGTCCGGCTAGGGCTCTCCTGACAAAGAGAGAGACTTTAATGAATTCAGAATATCGCCGAAGGGCGAGTGCTGAAAGATGTCCGCGGCAGTGAACTCCATGATCGACGCCCAATCGGGTTCGATCGGTCGGGGCGCAGAGGGCTCGGAGTCTGGAGAGGAGTCCGACTCCTTGGAGTCATGGGCTTCACAGAGAATAGGGATGGTGTTCGGCTCGATCGCCGTAGAGATTGCAGCCCCCGAGGCGGTATCTAACCACCCATCCTCGGTTGGTGTGATTGGCTCCGAGCTAGAGGTTGGAGCGGGCACATGTGCGGCCTCCAGGGCACTGTTCGGCGGCAGAGCAAAATCATGCCCATCGTGACAGTGCGGCGCGCTCGGCTGTGGCTCGAATCCGTCGAAGATCAAGTCTCCGCGGATGTCGGTCGTGTAGTTCAAACATCCAAATCTGACCTGATGGCCATGGGCGTAGCTTTCGATCTGGTCCAGATGACCAAGCGAATTGGCCCGCAGTGCAAAGCCGCCGAATACGAAGATCTGTCCGGGGAGAAAAGTCTCACCCTGGATTGCATCGCTGTTGATGATTGGAGAAGCTATCGGGCCTAAAAGTGACGATACAGAGGAACTCTTAATGAAAGCACAAATGTCGGTGTCAAAACCGGCGGATCTCGGGTAGGGGGTCCCGAACTGTGCTTCTAGGACCGATGGTAACAGGAGGCAAGGGACACGATGTTTTACCCAGGTTCGGGCCCTCTTGATGGAGGTAAAACTCTACGTCCTGCTTGATTAATATTGATGATATGGGTAGTACAAGAGTAGATCTACCACGAGATCAGAGAGGCTAAACCCTAGAAGCTAGCCTATGGTATGATTGTTGTTCGTCCTATGGACTAAAACTCTCCGGTTTATAAAGACACCGGAGAGGGCTAGGGTTACACAGAGTAGGTTACAATGGTAGGAGATCTACATATCCTTATCGCCAAGCTTGCCTTCCATGCCAAGGACAGTCCAATCCGGACACGGGACGAAGTCTTCAATCTTGTATCTTCATAGTCCAGGAGTCCGGCCGAAGGTATAGTCCGGCCATCCGGACACCCCCTAATCCAGGACTCCCTCAATGACCATTATAAATAGCTAACTATGAACTAGCATACATTTGAATTCAACTTACGGTGGTTTAAAAAATTCGAATTCAACATGAAGTCCATTCAATTATTTGAGTTCGATATCATGTCATTTGTAAATCATACCTAAATTATAGGGGCACCAATCTTTGCTCTGCTTTTGTACATAATAGCATATATAGTCGTGTACAAAATAGATTCAAATTTAGCTCCTCCATTCCAAAATAATCGTAGTTATAGGATTTTCAAGTATCAAAATTTTAAAATGAGGCGGATAATTTAATGAGTTTTCAAACATACAATGTCAAATTTAACGTTATCTATTTAGGTCGGTCCTCAAAGTTCAGGAGTAATCTAAACATGAATGCTTCTGTTTCAACATTTCGAACCAAGCGCCAAAAGAGCCTCTACTTGCCCGAAACCGCGTGAGACCAATGTTTGGTAGTAGAAGGAAATTACTTTTCTAACTCCGACCTGTGAAACCTACCGGCCCGACGACCAAAGGTCTAAACCGGGGTAGGTTTGTAGCTTCATCTAGATGCCACGCAACCGCCTCCGAAAAACATTCATACACAAGGGACGCCTAAGCGCACATGCGCGTGGAAGAAATCACTCGCGCCGACTATTTGGGAGACATGGGATTACCATCCTACCCCCGACCTGAAGTAGGTCCAAAATTTAGGAGGGGGGCAAAGTTTGTACTTTCCCCAAATTTCGAACAAGCGCGTCCCATCTGTTCATAAAAGCCAAAAACAAGCGTGTCACAGACCGAAATATGGTTCTCCCTTAGCTCGGATACCCCCCGTATGATTCCCCATTCATACTCCGTGGGCGCCAAAACTACCTCTCGACCAGCCGCGAAACCCCGGCGTCCTCCGTCCGCCACCCCATCCCACCCATCAACCGCCGCCCTCCTCCATCACGCTGGAGCCAATACCCCAACATCGTCGTCCACCGCAACCTCAACCACAATGCCCTCCACGGCTAGCAGTTGAAGCTGAGGCCAAGCTGTCTGTAACCAAGCCAGTTCAACCATGTCGTCCTGCGCCTCACCGCTGCCGCTCCAACTTCGCCACCGTCCACCGCACCGGAGCAGTTCCTGCTACGTCGTCCTTTGCTGCCTCGGTTCTGCTTCTCCTCCACTGACATACGGCCATGGCAACACATTAAACAATTTGGCCATGGGTTCATCCAAGGCTGCACCCTCCTCCAAAACATCGGTTTCCCCGGCAAAAAGAAGAAACTCGCCGCGACATATGGAGGACACAACACTGGCAACCGGAAATGGTACTCCTCTTCCCTTTTTCTTGCAAATCTTATGTGTATGCTTGCACGGTATTCATCCCATAGAAGACACTAGTTGACCGCTTCTTCTTGATACTAGATGTTCCTAGTAACTCCCGATACACAAGGTTTCTCCTCAGATACTATTTCACCTTAGCTAGAGGTCCGTCACCCCCTGGATTTCAATTCCTGGTCAGTTGATTCCCAATTAAAGAAAGCATTCCCCGGCGTAACAGGAGCTAGTCCACCTATTACGCTGGGGAAGCAGTGCCTAAGTGTTTATATTAGGGGCGTGTGGGGCCTAGAGATGTTGTCTCCTGATCTGGAGGTCGGTTGGGATTAAAGGGATGGCTGGGGGGCGCTGCCAAGCACGGCGGTGGTGTGAGGACGAGGGGAGGGTGGGGCGGCGGGGCAGGGGTCTGGGCCGGTGGTCGCTGGTAGTTCGATAAAGATCATCAACAGTGACTGGCGGGAGTTAGACGAAGGCCATCTGCCCGTTCCTTATAGATCAGAAGGTTCATAAAAAAATCGACTAACCTATTTATTTTCAGTCGACTGTTATTTTGATAGGACCACATGTGGTGGTGTGCTGGAGGAGTACCTGCATTTCCCAGCCATCCATGTGCTCATATATTACAAAATCATACCGAGTAGAATCTAATTTTTTGTTTTCCATGCAATGTTGTAGAGCTATCATATGTCTCCTATCATTTATTTTTCAGCCACTTGCTATCTGCTACTTTTACAGTGCACTAGTTCTGCACACACTTCACCCATACTCTCAGTATTGTATCTTTATGCAAGGGTATTTTAGACTCTGCCTTGACAAAAGCAGAAAAGAGAAGAGAGAAGTCGCTCTAGCTTCATACGCGGCTAGGCCAGACACGTTTCGGCACTTTAAAGGATGTAGTGTCAGCAAATGGAGATGGTAAACGTAGGTCTGGAGTTGATGATCTCACTTGCAATGAACCACCATGCCAGGTGCCTCCTTTAACTTCACGGTGTCATATGTGGTTGCATGTTGCATATTGTGCCTAGCTTGTATTCGAAAGGCCTAAGTTGGTCTTTATTATGATAAGGAAATATATTTTTTACATGAACCACCATCCCGGGAGCACCAGAAGACAAATAGCTAGTTAGGGCACTGGCCGAGCCAGTGACAAGCCAAACACAAACATGCATCACCTGGAAGCCAACTAAAAAGCCATGATGGTGGCGAAGCAGCCCGCCTCCCACCAGGCTCTCAGGTCCTAGATGATCATGCTCACCACTCCAGCCGAATGTCTTGCTTGTATTGCTTCCAATTTGGTTAAATTGCATCTACTTAGCTTACACATTATACCTTTGAATATGACATGACTTCCTGTTTTTGGTACATACTAGTACATTTGTCTATTAATTAACCATGTTCTTACATCAAACTAATGTTCTTGTGTATCCCTCATCAATCACTTATGATGAGGCAGTCAGGCCAGTGGTCTACTGTGAGTAAAGATCCTCATTTAAAGAATGCAGCATCAGCCTCTCGACATGATTCTCAAGAAACAACAAGGCTAGATGAAGATAGTGAACATAGCTCTGTAGTTGATTACCGCATTTCCCCTACACGAGCATCGCAGGTCCTTGCTCTAACTTGGCAGCGTGATATGTTGTTGCATGTTGCATATGGTGTCTAGACTGTAATTCTTCCAATCTGGTTAAATTGCATGTGCTATTCTGCTTAGTTATACATTATACCAGTTAATGTGACATGCCTTCCCGTTTTTAGTACATAGTACATCTGTCTATTAAGCATGTCATTACATAAAACTATTGTTTTTTTGTATCCCGCTTGAATCAATATGACGAAACACCTTTAGTATATGCAGTGTAATATTAGTTGCATCTTTCATATGATTTATAGCATGCGTTGCTTCTAATTTGTTGAAACACCATTTATGATGCGACGCTTTTAACTTGCCAGAGTCATATTGGTTGCATCTTTCAGGTTGAAATGGCTTCTGCTTAGTTTACACAAACAGTTGTGAATATGCCATGCCGTCATGTTTTTCATACATATTCCATCCTGGTATCATGTGTTTGCCTTACATCAAAGTAGTGATTGTTAGTACCATGCACGAATGAGTTCCGAAGAGTGAATTTTATTAATTTTTCTTGTCGGTTTTACTTGACAATTCAAATTAAATAAATCAGAAGGAAAGTAGCAAGGCAGCGGATAAAGGTGCTCCTTCCAAACAGAGGGCCTCTACAGATTCTACTCCACCACCCCCGAAGAAGATTTGCAAGACAACACATGCATAGACACTCAACGTCGCTGTGTTGATGATGAGCACGTCTCCCCTAGTGCACCATCACAGGTGCTCCCTCTCACTTGGCACTGTTATATGTGGTTGCGTGTTATGTATGATGTCTAGCTTGTATTGCTTCTAATTTTGTTGAATTCGAGCTTCTTACTTTACACATTATACTTGTGAATAAGACACGTTTTCCTAAGAACATACAATATTTGTCTATCACACCATGTTGTTACATCATAGTACTACTGTTGTGTAACCCGCAACAATCACTTATCACAAGACACGTTTGATTTGGGAGTGTGATATAGCTTACATCTCGCACTCTTTTCTAGCTTGTACTACTTCTAATTTGTTGAATTGGCACTTATGACGAGACCATTTTAACTTGGTAGAGTGATCTTCGTTGCATCTTTCATATGGTGTCTAGCTTTCATTGTTTCTAATTTGTTGAAATGCCTTCTCCTTAGTTTGCACATCATAAGCTATGAATATGCAATGGCTCTAACGACGACAGGCCTTTAACTTGGTAGTGTGATGTTGTTTGCATCTTTCATATGATATATTTCTTGTACTGCTTCGCATTTGTTTAAATGCCAGTTCTGACGAGACACTGTTAACTTGGCCGAGCGATATTTGTAGCATATTTCATATGGTGTCTACCTTCGATTACATTACTACTAATTTAGTGAAATGTCTTTTGCTTAGTTTACACATAATAGTTCTGGTTATCCCATGCCGTCCTGTTTTTCGTACTTATTACATCCTCCTATCATGTCGTTTTCTAACATCAAAATTCAGTTCGTCTGTATCACACATCAATTTGTTCTCAAGTACTAAATTGTTATTCCTTTTTCTTGTTGGCTTGACTTAACATGGTAGAGAGAAAGAGGAAGGAACACATAATGACATGGAAAGGGAAGCAGAAGAATCCTGCAGATTCTCCTGGTATTGATGGTGCAACAGAAGGTCAAAGTCTAGTGAAAAATTGTACAAACAGGTTATCTCGTGGTACACGAGCTGCAGAACGTGCCAAACTAAAACCAATAGCTCCCACCAAATAAGCAGAGACATCCCTAATTGTTGCAACACCTTCCACAGTACCACCAGCTACACGAGTTACTTGTTGGTCAACTCAGCTAGCACCATGTTCCCAAGCTCCCTTTCCGCCTAAAACTACTTCCGAAGCACTCTTGACACAAGACGAGTTAGCAAAATCATATGAACTTTGTGAGCTTCAACAACAAGAAGGTAGTTGCTGGAGTCAAGTTATAGTTGCATGCTTCTTTATATGTAGCCTCATAGTTTGATGTACACTAACACTTCCTATGTTCGTTGTTGGACTAGCACCTAGGCAGAAGAGGAAACAAACATCAGGGATAATGCTCGATAGGTTAACTAAATCTAGAGGAGGAAGAATGGAGATCCATTTTGAGGTAGGTTTAAAAAGGCTACGTGATGTTATAGAGTCAGCCAAGTTAGTATTAGAGGCAGCAGTTGCTGTTAGGTGTCATGTACGTATCCTCCCAACATGGATTCAGTACAGGAATGACAAAGACGAAACCCAGTTCAACACCTTCCTCAACCATTTATCTATAAGTATGGTTATGTATGGAAACTAGTAATATCGTCTTCCTCTGTCCCATACTTTATAGGTTGTTGATAATGAGACTCCCATAATTTTCAACAGATGAGGTTCAAGTTGGATAGCCAAGATGATGCAACCTGACAAGCTTACACCCATGTTTTGAAATCTACTCTGCAGCAGTATCGGTAACTTGAGGCAAACTCACTTTGAAAGCAAGGCTAATAGTAAACTTGCGCAAACATCTCCAGTGGAAAATATATCGGATGAAGACTGGAGAGGCCTCGTTAAACACTGGTCTGATCCAAAGTATCAGGTACATTATACATATGTGATCAGATCACATGTTGAAGTCCTATTTACGCATGTGCCTCACAAATCTATCTTCTTGTAGGTGAACTATTCAAAGAACAAGGCCAACCGTATGAAAGTGAAATTCCAACAGAATACAGGATCTCATAGCTATATTGCACACTGTGTGGCTCTTGTAGTTAGCTGCTATTTCACTCTTTTCACTGTACTATATTATCAGATCTATATTGACTTGTTCCAAATGCAGAGGAAAGCCGCAAGGACCAAAAAGTACCTGAACCAAATGTTGGGGAAATCTTCAAGGACTGTCACACCAGCAAGTTGAAGGGCATGACTACACCAGTCAAAGCCGCTGTTGTAAGTCCTTAATCCTCATGCCTTTTAACTACTACTTACTCTGACTTGTGCATTGAACTGCATGGTTTGCAGCCAATGTCTATTACTCTTTTAAATTTTATACACAATTGTCTTAGCGTATAATTGCAAATTACAAGGTTTAAAAGAGAGGAGTGATGTTCCTTTGATCTTGATCTGTAATCTAGTTCCGTGCTGGACTTGCCCACACAACGTTACAATTGCCTATTTGTCTGTTCTCGGTTGTTTTGTGATATGAATGATGTCATACTATGCTTACCGTATTATAAACTTTGTCTATCCTTAACTATCAATAAAATGTGAAGAAATAGACAATACATTAGCCATGGTACATGTTCATATGTTTGGAACCTGGTTTTATTATATACTTTGCAGTAAAATACAACTAATATTTTACATGGGTTCACCAGAATAAATTCTATATATAGACCAAAGCTATTTTGTTTGGTTTTGCTGCCTCCTTAATATCTTATGTTCTGGTACTACTAATGTAAAAACTCAACATTTCAGCAAGCTATGGAAAAAATGGAGGAACCGCCACCTTCTGAAGGTGACGAGGCAACTATAACCGCAATGTCAGCTCTTGCTGCAGTGGGTCAGTACCTGTCCACTAACAGTGCCAAAGCACATTCCTGCGTAATACTGGGTTGGTTGTTAAGGCAATCTCATCCAAATTGCCTCATGATCAAGATATGCAAGCTCAAAACAATATTATATATATATGCGCTCCAGACACAAGTCCATTCCTTAACAGAGACCCTTTGTGAAACAAGGACAACCATTGTTCGATGTCGTCAAGATATGCATGGTTTTGAAACCATACTATCAGCCATTTTCTATGTTGTTCAGGAGCCTAGGAGAAATGAAAGCGAAGGTTATGGTGCTCCATCAGACAATACAACATGGAAATGTAACAGTCAGGTCAAATGAACTGAGCTTCTGAACTTCTGGTGGTGCATTTATCTGCTAGACTATTAACTTTTATGACAACCTTCCTTTTGTTTTATGGTTATAATTTGTTTTGTTGCGATACAAAATTTGTTCTTAACGTGCAGCCACCGGCTGAAGAAAACGACAAGCCATTTTTGTATAGTGTAGGGTGTTCCCTATATTTGCACTAGTGGCGATCTTTGATTCCTAGTGGATGTAATCTGTGGAATCACCTTAATAGCCTAGCGTTAGTTTTGGGCTTATTTATTTCCTAGTCTTCTTTTTCCCTAGTTTGCTAGTGGCCGCAACAACCATGGGACATATACCGACCGTGGTAACCGCGACCCTGCTACAGGCCGTAGGATCCATGGGCCTCCTACAGGCCGTCGGATAAATGGGCCTCCAAAGGGCCATAGAATCGGTGGGCCTCGGGCTGTCAGATAAATGGTATCGTCCCAGCACGGTAACGGGCCGTTAACAAGCCGGAGGATAGCAAAGGCGTTATTCTGTCACAGGGATAATGGGTCATTAATGGGCTAGAATATAGGATGTGCTGGAAACGGTGCAACGGGTTAACATGCCACAAACGGGCCGATTCTTTCCACGGGCCAAATTTGGCTCATTAGGGGAACAAGCCAGTAACGGGCTGAAAGTAATCGAGGGCCGGAAAGGAGCCCAAGAACATATGGGCCGTCAGTAGGCCAAAAGCTAACACGGGCTGGAAACGGCCCATGTGAGTCATGGGCCGATAATGGTTACAAAGAAATTTACTGTTCATTATGGGATAGAGTCATCGTGGGCCACTAAAGGGCCTAAAGATACGAAAGGCCTCATATGGGCCGAAAGACGTCGCAGGCCATACATGGGCCGAAAGTGAAATGGGCTGGTGTTATATTCGACGGCCCACTTGACATTGTTGGACCGATTTCGGGAAGGCCCTAATGGGCTGTGAGTTACTAGGCCATAAAATGGGCTATTTGCAAACATACCGTTAACAGGATTTTCATGGCCGGCCCGCTAACTTTTGACCAAGTCAAACAGGCTGGCCTTTGTAAGCTAAATGGGCCACTGGTGGGCCGTCGCACGTGTCGACATATCATAGACAGCTATCTGACCCAATGACGAGCTGACACGTGTTTCCTTCGGCCAATGAGATTTTTACACGTGGAAAATCCCCATTGATCCGGCTGTTAACGGGTTATCGGATCCAAAACCGGACCCAATAGCTTAACAGCGACCCGTTACGATTGATGCCATGTGTCGGTTACCATTGACGAAAGCACTTCCATGATGTGTCATTTATCGTCATGGAAGTGAACACTTCTGTGATGATAATTTTGGTATTGTCATGGAACACTTCTAGGACAGCACATGTATGACTATCATGATTCTCTCATAAAATCGTCATGGATGTACATACATGACAGAAAATGTGACCTACTACGACAAACACGTATCATCACAGAAGTGTATTTTTTTGTAGTGGTAATAGTTTACTTTGGTTTTGTGCAAATGTCTTGTGTGTAGTAGCCACCTATGTAATTGGATATTTAATTTGGTTATGCAACCATGTCCTTATAAGTGTGTGTGTGTGTGCATATATGTTGTTGTTCCGTATGCAATCCAAATGCACAACACACATGTCTTATTAGCAGCAATTGTCTATGTTACTATTAGTCTTCGCACACATTTCTGACTACACACCTGTTTGCCGTGTATCACACACATCTTGTTAAATTGAATTGTTTTTGTTCTCTTGGCTCAAAGAAAATAGTTCATCCGAGTGAACTGTATGTTGTATATCACACACACCTTGATATGGCTGACAATTACTTTTGTGTTGCCTAATCACAAACAGTTCCTCCGAGTGAACTGTATGCCGTATATTGCACACACCTTCATCTTGTTGCCCGTTTCTGTTTTCTTCCTCATCGCAAAAAGTTAATTGAACTGAACCGTATGCCCTGCATAGCACACGCAACTAAAATCGGAATCGTGTTTGATGGTTCCGCCATCGCAATTGTTTTGCATCTTTTTTTACGGTTTTTTACATCATCGTTTGAGATTAATGCATCGCACACAATTTTGTCAAAGGGTCTCTAATCGTAGTGTAGCGTTACCAACAACCTGCAGTAGTGGGGTGTGGCAGGATACTATGGCATGGAACCGATATGGGACCAGGAGGACAAAGAAGCAGTAGAGGCGGGAGGGAAATCACCCTTTAGTGAAATCAGGGGCGAAAGCGCTAGAGACTACTTGCGGGCACGTGCAAGGAGGCGTGATGACGGAACTTATTACTTTTAAAACTCACATGATGCAGAACTCTATCGCGTGATGTTAAAGGTTTCCAAGATCCCTAGAAGGTTCTTTAGGAACTCAAGGCCATGTGCCATTCTGTCTGATGCTCTAGAAACAAGAGAGCCCCCTCAACGTGCAAGGGGTATAGGTGTTAATGTCCCGCACAAGAGGGCTTCCACACTCAACAAAGAAGAGAGGCTCAGCATAAAAAAAGCGAGGAGTGAAATGAAGAAGAATGAATTGTTTGGAAGGTTGAATAAGGACTTGTATCCGACTGTTCAAAAGGATATTGAGGAGTCAATGATGATGCAGAAGACTCTAACACTGATAGATAGCCAGTAGATGGGAGGGGAGGTGGGCATGGAGGATGCTGGTTATTGCGCGACAACACCGCACATGAGTAGCTATGCATCAGCTCACCCCAGCGACACTGAGACTGCACCTACTCATGATGATGCTATATCTGATCTATCTGGAATGAAAGATAGACTAAAGGGCGTGCTTACACATTATGAAGGTACATTAAAATGTGCAACATCCTGGGTTTTCCCACCCTTCTTGGAAGAGGGCCTCTGGTTGGACAATTTCCCATTGAAGTCAGGCTGTGTGAAGAGCTATGTGACCGAAGTAAAGCCTGGATTCAATGAATTTTCCCTGAAGAATGTACTACGAAACTTTTATGAGCAAAGGACCTTGGGAAAAACACTATTACATCACATCTAGTCACCTTGAAAGGAAATAGAGTTCATGGATGAGATCCCTGAAGCCCCACCAAGAGCAACCAATGTCGCCCCTCAACCGGTTACGCTCTCGTTGCCACAGCAGCTCTCGCATGCTTCCCCTAAAGAACCTAATACTCATAATCCGACGGCTGATGTATTAGCTTGTGATCAGTCGGCCTGACTTTGTTCCGTACAGGCAATGTCATTGTCTTCCCCAGAGAAGCTAGTGGCAAGGCCTACAACTTCTAAAGACACAACATCGGTTCAGATGTCGACCGCTGAAGTAGCAGGGGCAAACCCAGCTGCAGCACATGCTCAGCAGACCAACCTGGTGGAACAGACTGCTAAGTAGTCTGATGCTTCGGAACCGCCTGCGAAGCAGTCTGTAGGTCCAAAACCGACTTCTCATCAGTCCGTCGGTCTGCAGCCATGTGATTAGCATACAAATGCGTTAGCACTTCCTGCTCAGCAAACCAACGCATTGGCACAGCCTCCTCAGCACACCGACAAGTTGGCACCACCTGCGCAAAAACCCAACATAGCTTCAACGCATGGTCAGTAGTCCTATGCCTCTGCTTGTACAACCCAGTAGTCCGTCACAACAGCACCGCCAGGTCAGCGGTCTGGCATAGCTAAATTGTCTGCTAAGTGGTCTGTCGAAGCTTCATCATCTGCTCGGTAGTCTACCTTTTAGCCAACTAGACGTTGTACCAGAAGTGCTTCAAGTACCAAGAAGGAAGCGGCCAAAAAAGCCGCACCCGCGAGGAAGCACACCGTGAGAGTGACAAGGAAAGAGAACAATTGCCTCTTACATAAAGCACTAATCGCCCAGAACCAAATTAACAACAATTTGTTCGAATCAGGGAGTAATATTATTTCTGGCGGCATGGATGATGAAGAAATATCTTTGCAGCTTGCTAAAAATAAGGGAGACGTACTTGAAGCATGCAATTATGTCCATGGGCAGCCATTTCTTTTTGGCGAATACTTTGATGAGTGCAGCTCCAGTTGCCGTGAGTTACATAAATATTGCATGGATCAAATGTCAGCAGGTCATCATGTTCTGCTAGTCCACTACAACAGAGATCATTTCCATCATGATGCTGGTTCCATTAGTGTGAGTTTCAAGGACTTACATCCCTTCTTTAACTTCAACGAGCTCGATGCCACTCTTGTTAGATGCCAAATTTTGTAAGTACTTGATAAACTCTGATCAACTTCCCCATACAAGTTTGTAAATGATAAATAGCTAACTGCATTTTACTCCTCTTAGGGGATTGAACACGCAGAGAAGAAAAAGGGAGAGTGTGTATTTCATAGATCCTGCATTAGCAAATTGCACAACATCAGATGGTAAGGACCTACAGGACGGGGCCATTAACATGGTCGTCTGTATCTTCGAAAACATGTCCCATGCAGAATCATTTCTCTGGCCATATCATGAATGGTAAGTCAAGTAAACAACCATGCGTACACTGATTTTCTTTCAGATTTCGACGTAATTCGTAAGTTTATGGCTTTCTTAAATGTAGCAATCACTAGATATTGGTATTCGTTGTTCCAAACAAGAACACAATTTACTACATGGATTCTCTCAAAGAGTCAACAAACGCTCAGCATCTGACGTATCTTCATCAATTCGTGGATAGATATTGAATTCTATGATGTTGAAATTAATTTGCATTCATATCTGGTTCAATAATTAATGTTGTCAAAATTCATCTTCATTTGCAGTGTGCTCGCATTGTGGAAAACTAAACCAGGGAACCTGTTCAAGAGGGAACTACCTCTGCAGCACGAGATCATTTCTCCGGTAACACACCGAAATCCGTTATTTTTGGAAAATGTATCGAATAGTCTACAAATACCTTTTCTTACGCTATTCAAATGTTCAAGCTTCTAAATGAACCTCTTTCTATTTCCGTCGAAAGAAAAAAAATACATCTAACACTGGTTAGGTTGTTGCTAACAGGATAAATACATGACTAATTCTATACAAAAAAAATTCAGTGTCCTCAGCAACAAGCAGCGACCAACCATTGTGGATACTATGTTTGCAGACACATGATCTCCATCTGCAAATCTGCTCATAGTTGTGAAGATGCTCGCGAATTAGTACTAGTAAGTCTATCCTAATTAATATCTTCTAATCCACTTAGAACCGAGGACCCCTGAACCGCTCCCCGCTGGTGAATTGGTGATGGTTTGGAGATTTATCAGCGACTTCTTCCTGAATCACTACATCAATCCCACTGGTGATAATGAAGATTTCAGCATGCCTTCCCCTGAAACATTGAGTAAGAGTTAGCCGCTAAACATATACACATGGATCCACTGTTTTTCATCTGATGAGGTGTTCGTATTTTGTACACTATGATTGATTATGTAATGCATATATGTGTCGACAAATCATTGGAATTTAGCTACCATTTGTTTAATTGCAATTGTTGCGAAATTTGATGAATGTTCTTCCTATGGACACTATTTGTTCAACTGAATATTGTGGCGAATTTGCTTTTTTGCATGCCGATTCAAATGGGATATTTTTGTTTCAACCTAGCAATTACTTCACACATGGTTCAACTAAATGAGTGTGTGCGATCCACATCAGAAAGCATATGTCAATCATAGCGGAACCATCAGTAATACATAGCATATCGCAAATGATTTGCAGCACTACTACGTGTGCGTAGGGGCTCCGGAACGGTTTGTGATATCACGTTATCACACATGAGAGCTCGAAGTGAACCATGCCCAATGTAAAATACAATCCCAGTCATAAATTTTTCAGGAAAGGTGTGGGATCCCATACGAAAAGCACACGTCACTCTTGCCGCAACCGTCGGTGTTACACAACAAATCACAAACGGTTTGCAGCACTTGTATGTGTGCGAAGGGACTCATGAACCGTTTGTGATAGAACATTATCGGACATGGTAATTGTTGGAAAACATGTGCGATGGAGTATTGGATGGCAGACGGGTTCCGTAGAAAACTCGTGTGCGATGGGGCACATATCGCACATAGTTCATATGTTGGCCCGTGTGCCTTACACGCTGTTTCCCAGGCGGTTAATTATGACACACCATTTGGTTTTACTGCGTCATTAGAAACGTTTAATCATCAATCCGACACGTGCAAAAGAAATTAGTGTGTGCTGCATCACATACGATTACATTTGGCAATGCCTCTGCATCATGGCTCAATATCCTCGACGGTTTCTGGGCCGTGTGGGAAGGACCCCCCTATCGCAGTCACTCACTTGGCGACGGTTTAAAATGCCATCGCGGAAAGGGGTAAAAAATCGTGTGTATAGCACCTTGCTGTACCAGTGTATGTTCGCTTATGGTGGGTGGCGCGAGTGACAGAAGCACAAACCTGAGTAAGTAGGTTGTTTGCGTATGGGAGTAAAGAGGGCTTGATACTTTAATGTTATGGTTGGGTTTTACCTTAAGGATCTTTAGTAGTTGCAGATGCTTGCAAGAGTTCTGATCATAAGTGCATATGAACCAAGTAGAGAAAGTGTGTTAGCTTATGCCTCTCCCTCATATAAAATTGCAATAATGATTACCAATCTAGTTATCGATTGCCCAGGGACAAATGACATTCTTGTGACAAAAAGCTCTCTACTAAAACTAACTTAATTATTTTTTTATCTAAACAGACCCTAGAATTTATTTAAATGTTCTTTATTATCTTTCAAACCTATCCCTTTACACCTACAAAGTACTTCTAGTTTCGTACTTGTTCTAGGTAAAGCGAACGTTAAGTGCACGTAGAGTTGTATCGGTGATCGATAGAACTTGAAGGGAATATAAATTCTACCTTTAGCTCCTCATTGGGTTCGGCACTCTTACTTATCAAGAAAGGCTACAATTGGTTCCCTATACTTGTGGGCCATCTGCGAGTGCCAGGGCACGAAGAGGACGCGCGATGTTGCCTCGACACCGTCCCCGAGGCGCATGATTTCGACGAGCGCCGGGTAGGCAACCCCATCCTAGTCTTGATTTTGACTTGTGCTTTTTATTGTATCTTTCTAGTACTCCCCTCAATCTTCTGCACATCGGTAAGGCTTGTTGTGGAACGTAGCATGCAATTTCAAAAACTTCCTACGCTCATGCAAGATCTATCTAGGAGATGCATAGAAACGAGAGGGGGGAGTGTGTCCATGTACCCTCATAGACAAAAAGCGGAAGCGTTTGCTTAACGCGGTTGATGTAATCGAACATCTTCTTGATCCAACTGATCAAGCACCGAACGTACGGCACCTCCGAGTTCTGCACACGTTCAGCTCGATGACGTCCCTTGAACTCTTGATCCAGCAAAGTGTCGAAGGAGAGTTCCGTCAGCACGACGGTGTGGTGACTGTGATGATGAAGTGATCCGCGCAGGGCTTCGCCTAAGCACTACGTGAATATGACCGGAGGCGTAAACTATGGAGAGGGGAGCCGCACATGGCTTGGAACAATTGATATGTGTTGTAGGAGCCACCTCCCCATGTATATAATGGACGAAGGGGGAGGAGGCCGTCCCTAGGGGCGCCCAAGTAGGAGGAATCCTACTTGGGCTCCTAATAGGATTTGCCCCCTTTCCTTTTACCAGAGGGGGAAAAGGGGGAAGGAGAGAGACGGGGAGAAGGAAAGGGGGCGCCCCCCCCCTCTCCTAGTCCTATTCGGCCTCCTTCCCTGTGGGGGGAGCGCCACCCCTTTGTGGGCTGGTGTGCCTCCCTCCTATGGCCCATATGGCCCATATCTTCCCCTGGGGGTTCCAGTAACCCCCCGGTACTCCGATATGTACCCGATACATTCCGAAACAGTTCCTGTTTCTTAGCAACAAAGATCTTGCCTTCGGATCTGTGATAGAAGGTGTACCCAATAGTTTCTTTTGGGTATTCAATGAAGACGCACTTCTCTGATTTGGGTTCGAGCTTATCAGGCTGAAGCTTTTTCACATAAGCATCGCAACCCCAAACTTTAAGAAACAATATCATAGGTTACTTGCCAAGCCATAGTTCATACGGTGTCGTCTCAACGGATTTAGATGGTGCCCTATTTAACATGAATGCAGCTGTCTATAATGCATAACCCCCAAACGATAGTGGTAAATTGATAAGAGACATCATAGATCGCACCATATCCAATAAAGTACGGTTATGATGTTCGGACACACCATTACGCTGTGGTGTTCCAGGTGGCGTGAGTTGTGAAACTATTCCACATTGTTTTTAAATGAAGGCCAAACTCGTAACACAAATATTCGCCTCCACGATCAGACCGTAAAAACTTTATTTTCTTGTTAGGATGATTGTCCACTTCACTCTGAAATTCATTGAACTTTTCAAATGTTTCGGATTTGTGTTTCATTAAGTAGATATACCCATATCTTCTCAAATCATCTGTGAAGGTCAAAAAATAACGATACCCATTGCGAGACTCTGATCGGACCGCATACATCAGTATGTATTATTTCCAATAAGTTAGTGGCTCTCTCCATTGTTCCGGAGAATGGAGTCTTAGTCATCTTTCCCATCAGGCATGGTTCACAAGCATGAAATGATTCATAATCAAGTGATTCCAAAAGTCCATCCGCATGGAGTTTCTTCATGCGCTTTACACCAATATGACCTAAATGGCAGTACCACAAATATGTTGCACTATCATTATCAACTTTGCATCTTTTGGCATGAATATTATGAATATGTATATCACCACGATCGAGATTCAACAAAAATAGACCACTCTTCAAGGGTGGATGATCATAAAAGATATTACTCATATAAATAGAACAACCATTATTCTCTTATTTAAATGAATAACCATCTCACATCAAACAAGATCCAGATATAATGTACATGCTCAATGCTCGCACCAAATAACAATTATTCATGTCTAAAACTAGTCCCGAAGGTAGATGTAGAGGTAGCGTGTCGACGGCGATCACATCGACCTTGGAACCATTCCCGACGCACATCGTCACCTCGTCCTTAGCCAATCTTCATTTTATCCATAGCCCCTGTTTGGAGTTGCAAATATGAGAAACAGAACCAGTATCAAATACCGAGGCGCAACTACGAGCATTAGTAAGGTACACATCAATAACATGTATATCAAATATACCTTTGTTCACTTTGCCATCCTTCTCTCTGCCAAATACTTGGGGCAGTTCCGCTTCTAGTGGCCAGTCCCTTTGTAGTAGAAGCACTCAGTTTCAGGCTTGGGTCCAGACGTGGGCTTCTTGCCGGGAGTGACAACTTGCTTACCATTCTTCTTGAAGTCCCCTTCTTTCCCTTGCTCCTTTCTTGAAACTAGTGGACTTGTTAACCATCATCACTTGATACTCTTTCTTGATTTGTACCACCGCAACTTTGAGCATAGCGAAGAGCTCGAGAATTTTCTTATCCATCCCTTGCATATTATAGTTCATCACGAGCCTTTGTAGCTTGGTGGAAGTGATTGAAGAACTCTGTCAATAACACTATCATTTTTAAGATTAACTCCTAGCTGAGTCAAGTGGTTACGATACCTAGATATTCTGAGTATGTGTTCACTGACAGAACTATTCTCCTCCATCTTGCACCTATAGAACTTGTTGGAGACTTCATGTCTCTCAACTCGGGCATTTTCTTGAAATATTAACTTCAACTCATGGAACATCTCATATGGTCCATGACGTTCAAAACATCTTTGAAGTCTTCATTCTAAGTCGTAAAGCATGGCACATTGAACTATAGAGTAGTCATCAGACCGTGTTTGCTAGACGTTAGCGGGAGGGGGCTTGTCACCAGGACATAATTCTTCTATGCAGTAATGAGGATAATCCTCAAGTTACGGTCCCAGTCCGTGTAATTGCTACCATCATCTTTCAACTTAGCTTTATCTAGGGATGCATTAAAATTCAAGGGAACGGTAGCACGGGCCATTGATCTACAACATACATATGCAAAAAACTATGAGGAGTAAGTTCATGATAAATTAAGTTCAATTAATCACATTACTTTAAGAACTCCCACTTAGATAGACATCCCTCGAGTCATCTAAATGATCACGTGATCCATATGAACTACACCATGTCCGATCATCACGTGAGATGGAGTAGTTTTCAATGCTGAACATCTCTATGTTGATCATATCTACAATATGATTCACATTCAACCTTTTGGTCTCTAGTGTTCCGAGGCCATGTCTGTACATGCTAGGCACGTCAAGTTCAAACCGAGTATTCTGCACATGCACAACTGTCTTGCACCCGTTGTATGTGAACGTAGAGCTTATCGCACCTGATCATCACGTGATGTCTCGGCACGATGAACTGTCGCAACGGTGCATACTCAGGGAGAACACTTATACCTTGAAATTTTGAGCGAGGGATTATCTTATAATGCTACTGTCGTACTAAGCAAAATAAGATGCATAACTGATAAAAATCACATGCAATCAAAATTGTGACATGATATGGCCATCATCATCTTGTGCCTTTGATCTCCATCTCCAAAGCATCGTCATGATTTCCATCGTCATCGGCTTGACACCTTGATCTCCATCGTAGCGTCGTTGTCGTCTCGTCTCGCCAGCTATTGCTTCTACAACTATCGCTGACGCATAGTGATAAAGTAAAGCAATTACAAGGCGATTGCATTTCATACAATAAAGCGACAACCATAAGGCTCCTGCGAGTTGCCGATAACTTGTACAAAACATGATCATCTCATACAACAAAGTATATCACATCATGCCTTGACCATATCACATCACCACATGCCCTGCAAACACAAGTTAGATGTCCTCTACTTTGTTGTTCCAAGTTTTACGTGGCTGCTACGGGCTTCTAGTAAGAACCGTTCTTACCTACGCATCAAAACCACAACGATGTTTCGTCAAGTTTGCTGTTTGAACCTTCAACAAGGACCGACCGTAGTCAATTTCGATTCAACTAAAGTTGGAGAAATAGACAGCCACTAGCCACCTTTATGCAAAACAAGTTGCATGCCTGTCGGTGGAACCGGTCTCATGAACATGGTCATGTAAGGTTGGTCCGGGCCGCTTCATCCAACAATATTGCCGAATCAAAATAAGACATTGGTGGTAAGGAGTATGACTATCACCACCCACAACTCTTTGTGTTCTACTCGTGCATATCATCTACGCATAGACTTGGCTCTGATACCACTGTTGGGGAACGTAGCATGCAATTTCAAAAATTTCCTACGCTCACGCCAGATCTATCTAGGAGATGCATAGCAACGAGAGGGGGAGAGTGTGTCCACGTACCCTCATAGACCGAAAGAGGAAGCGTTTGCTTAATGCGGTTGATGTAGTCGAATGTATTCTCGATGCAACTGATCAAGCACCGAACGTATGGCACCTATGAGTTCTGCAAACGTTCATGTCGAGGATGTCCCTTGTACTCTTGATCCAGCAAAGTGTTGAGGGAGAGTTCCATCAGCACGACGGCGTGTTGTCTGATGGTGATGTGATCTGTGCAGGCCTTCGCCTAAGCACTACGTGAATATGACTGGAGGCGTAAATTGTGAAGGGGGGGTGCCGCACACGGCTTGGAACAATTGATGTGTGTTGTAGGCGTCCCCTCCCCACGTATATAAAGGAGGGAGGGGGAGGAGGTCGGCCCTAGGAGCGCCCAAGTAGGAGGAATCCTACTTGGGCTCCTAGTAGGATCCGTCTTTCCTTTTACCGGAGGGGGAAAAGGGGGAAGGAGAGAGATGGGGAGAAGGAAAGGGGGGTGCCGCCCCCTTTCCTAGTCCTATTTGGCCTCCTTACTTGTGGGGGGCGCGCCACCCCTTTGTGGCCTAGTCTGCCTCCCTCCTATGGCCCATATCTTCCCCTGGGGTTTCTGGTAACCCCCCTCGATACTCTGATATGTACCCGATACATTCCGAAACACTTCCGTTGTCCGAATACTATCATCCAATATATCAATCTTTACCTATCAACCATTTCGAGACACCTCTTCATGTCCGTGATCTCATCCGGGATTCCAAACAACATTCGGTCACCAAATCACGTAACACATATAATACAAATCGTCATTGAACGTTAAGCGTGCGGACCCTACGAGTTTGAGAACTATGTAGATATGACCGAGACACCTCTCCAGTTAATATAACCAAAAGTGGAACCTAGATGCTCATATTGGTTCCTACATATTCTACAAAGATCTTTATTGGTCAAACCATAATGACAACATACGTCATTCCCTTTGTCATTGGTATGTTACTTGCCCGAGATTCGATCGTCGGTATCTTCATACCTAGTTCAATCTCGTTATTGGAAAGTCTCTTTACTAGTTCCATAATGCGCCATCTCGTAACTAACTCATTAGTCACATTGCTTGCAAGGATTGTCATGATGTTCATTATCGAGAGGGCCCAGAGATACCTCTCCGATACTCTGAGTGACAAATCCTAATCTCGATCTTTGCCAACCCAAAAAACACCTTTGGAGATACCTGTAGATTATCTTTATAATCACCCAGTTATGTTGTGACGTTTGATAGAACACAAGGTATTCCTCTGGTATCCAAGAGTTGCATAATCTCATAGTCAAAAGAATATGTATAAGTCATGAAGAAAACAATAGCAATAAAACTTAATGATCATTATGCTAAGCTAACGGATGGGTCTTGTACATCACATCATTCTCCTAATGATGTGATCTTGTTCATCAAAAGACAACACATGTCTATGGCTAGGAAACTTAACCATCTTTGATTAACGAGCTAGTCTAGTAGAGGGTCACTAGGGCCACTGTGTTTTGTCTATGTATCCACACATGTATCAAGTTTCCGATTAATACAATTCTAGCATGAATAATAAACATTTATCATGATATAAGGAAATATAAATAACATCTTTATTATTGCCTCTAGGGCATATTTCCTTCAATGATCCCGTGAGGCTCTTGGCGAGAGCTGACAGGGCGGGGCACGAAGGTGTCGAGGCCGCTACGCCCGAAGCACGGGAGCATTGAGGGAGTCCTAGACTAGGGGGTCCTCGAGGTGCTGGCCCGTCTCACATGGGATGGATTGTTGGGCCGCATTGTATCCAAACCGAAGACGTTTTGTGCCTTGTTGCGTACTCCAAGTCCAGTTCGAAGGTTCAACGTCCCCTTAATGTAACCAACTACATGTAAACCCTTGTACCCCTGGCGTCTATATAAGCGAGAGGGTTTAGTACGTAGAGGCTAGGCGAACAATCACCATTCTACTAGCTAGGGTTTAGTCCTCTGATCTCGTGGTAGGTCAACTTTGTAATCCCCGTATATATATACGCAATATAATCAGGCAAGACATAGGGTATTACCTCTTAGAGAGGGCCCGAACCTGGGTAAATATCGTGTCCCTCGTCCCGTGTGCCCCATTGATCCAAGATCCACAGTTCAGGACCCCCTACCCGAGATTCGCCAGTTTTAACATCGACATTGGTGCTTTCATTAAGAGTTCCGTTGTCGGATGGATGGAAGGGTCAATGTCCACCTACGCCAGGGAAGTTTCATGCCTTGGCCGAGCACTTGCGCTCGGTAACATCAAGCCGCATACTGATCCATCCAGCCCCCGGGTCAGGATGGAAGCATCACCCTCAGGTTTGGGAGCCTAGAGTTCACCGCTAATGGGCGGGGAGATCTTACACTTGCTAAGCCCCGGGTTCCCCTTCGGGAACCCGCCGATCTCGACGTTTTGACTTCGAATATGGAGACCGACGATATGCAAAACCTGGCCTTAGACCTGGATTCCTTCAATTCATCAGTCGCACGCCGTCTGAACAGTGTCTCGAACAAACCCGGTGCGGCCACACTTTGAGTCGGCTCCGAACACTCGGGTAGCATGGACGCGGCAGACCTCTCATCCGCAAACAATCTGCTAGATCAGATTGGGGCCATGGGACTCTCCGACGGTCAATCCTCGGTCTATGATTGGATTGGGGCTGAAATCGGACAACAGGGAAATTCATACCCCACATGTCACGCACCTCGTCGCCACCATTGAAGAATTTCCCGAGGGTTCCCTATCGCCAAAGCTTAAAACAAGTTACTTCCGGATCAATGATCGATCTTCAAGCCCCAAAGAAGGCCCCGAGTGAAACTCTGACCTAAAACTTGACTTTAAGTCCCCATCATCATCCGCTTACAGTGCAGATGCTAGACCCAATACATCAAGTGCTTCAGGTGTCGCAGATACCGCCGCTAGAGTTCTAGACACACACAACCTGGGGTAATACAAAAATTTCTCCCACCCACCCCCATTTCGCGTACTCCTTAGGCAATTCAGGACCCCCAGACATCTGGGACTTGATGTACATGAAGCAGCTACCTGGAGAAACGGCCCACCACTATTGGGCTAGATTCCTCTTGGTCAAAGAAAAAATCACAAGCTACCGCTACCAAGACATGATTACGACCTTGCGGTCTAACTGCCAAGAAAAGGGATTCTGAACGCCCTCGCTCGTCGACACGTGCAAAGCCTCAGCGAGTTGTCGGACCTGGTACACAAATACTGTGCCATGGAGAGCACCTGGAAGAAACAACAAATGCGCCTGGAGCCAAACCACGTCGAACAGTCAAGTACAATCTGGGACAAGCGTGCATACGCACAACAGTCACGTGAACACGAGCCCGCTGAAAAAAGAAAAGGATCCCTCTTCGGACCCAGACCAGTCCTGGACGAGCTACTGGACAAACCATGTCCCATACACTTGGCCCTTTTAAACACAAATCCAACTCACAGGGTTCAAGCTTGTTGGATGGTTAAATAGGTCACCAAGAGTGGCGATGCCATACTCTGCCTTCAAACTACCAGCGGAGGATCAGAAACACCTCCATTTAATGAGAATAACGTTCTAACCATCCATGAAACCTTCTTCTCAAATGATTATAGGAAAAAAGCCCTTCGAGAGCACACTCAAGTCCACCAGGTCACAACAGCATGCTCCTGGATGGACACCCCGATCACCTTCGACGCGGCGAATGAACCAAGGGCCCAGCCCATCTGAGCACCCGCCGCATTAGTCCTCGACCCCATTGTGGACAACTTCAGATTAATTAAAGTTCTTATGGATGGAGGCAACAACCTAAACCTCATTTATGAGGATACCCTTGACAAGATGCAATTCGACAGATCTCGAGTGGAACAGAGCTACACTATGTTTTGGGGAATCATACCCGGCAAAGAGGCGTGCTGCTCCGGACGAGTCACTCTAGACGTAGTGTTCAACATTCCGATGAACTATAGGACCGAAGAACTACTCTTCCACATTGTACCCTTCCATAGGGGATACCACGCCCTATTGGGGCGTGACGCATTTTCAAAGTTTCAGGCTATACCCCATTATGGGTACATGAAACTCAAATTTCCAGGGTCCAATGGTGCGATCACAATAGCCAGGGACCCGGACAAAGCCCTCTGAGCCGAAAACAAAACAACATCCCTAGACCTCGGGGCACTATCCGAGGCTCTCGTAGCCGAAGAGTTGACCACACTACGTACAGTAGTAGACAGGGTTGATGTCACCCACAACAAAAGACCCAAGTTTACATCCTTCAAACCAACTGACGAAACCATCAAGTTCCAAGTGCATCCGACAGACCCCAATAAGACAGCGACCATTGGAGCCCAGCTGGACCCGGAGTTTGAAAAGGCGTTGTGCGCATTCCTACGTGAAAGTTGGGATTTATTTGCTTGGCACCCTTCGGACATGCCAAGTATTATACGCAGGCTGGCAGAACATAGTCTGAACATAATTAAGGGCTTCAAGCCAGTTAGACTGACGCTGTACCGATTCTCCGAACCCAAGCATCAAGCCATGGGAGAAGAATTAGCCAAATTACTCGAAGCCAGATTCATCAGAGAAATCAAACACCCCGAGTGGCTGGCAAATCTGGTCATGGTGCCAAAAAAGACAAATCCTGGCGGTTATGTGTCGACTTCAAAGACCTCAACAAGGCTTGCCCCGAGGACCCCTTTCCTTTGCCCCCGAATAGACCAGGTCATCGATGCCACCGCCGGAGACAACTCGTTATGCTTCCTCGACCCTTACTCGGGGTATCACCAAATCAAGATGAAGGAATCCAATCAACCAGCAACCACATTGCTGGAGGAGTTTAAACCTAAGCGAATGAACAGGGGGTTCCCATACACCCACATGTGTTCGGGAGCGGTCATCAAGGAACATAACAACGATATGACGGAAACTAGGCCGACAAGAGTGGACCAAAACATGAGGCAGATGGCTGAGCCTTCCACCCTTTACCAAGTATATAGATGCATTAACTAAATAAGAGATATTGTGATATCCCAGGATATACATGTCCCAACAAGGAACAACCTGCACCGCACCTGCAACTAGCAACACTATAAGAAAGGCTGAGCAAGTGGTAGTATAGCCAAACAACAGTTTTCTAGGATTGTGGATAAGGTTAGAGGCTTATCATGGCAATTTGGGAGGCTTGACAAACAAGTGGTAGGTAGCGTGACATAGGGATAACATATAGACAACTAGCAAAGCAAAGATAGTAGTGATATCCAAGGTAATGGTCATCTTGCCTGAAGAACGAGTCCATGAAGTAGACGAACCCACATAGTCGAACGCATCCACACAATCGCAATGAAACCGGGAACTATTGAGAAGAAGCACACAACCGGAAAGAAGCAAACAACACGGTAAACAAACAACATGAACATAGCATGATGCACAACCAAGTATGATGTATGAAAAGGTTAAATGTTTTTACTCATGGCAAGACGTGGTTCATGAAGAACCCCACATCAAAGCAAGTTTAAATGAGGCCGGAAACAACACATAATAATTCCACAAAGTCCCCATATGCAAATTTCGAATTTGGTACTGTTTTGAATAAAACATAATGTTAAAGTTGTTAAAAAACAATTTAAAGTTCACCATGATGATTTCCATGTTTTTCTAGTCAAGTTACATATGTAGATCATTTAATTCGGAGCTACAGTCTAGAAGGTATGAGCTAAACAAGTTTAACATGACATTGGTGCAAAATGCATGCAAATAACAACCACAAACACTCAAATAAAGGATGCAACAAGGTATCATAAAACTACATGCAATTGTAAGCAAGTTTCATATAAGACATGATCAAAATGGAGGAACCGTTCAACAAATACACCCAAGTCAAGTTTAAATAAGAATCTGCCCAGAACATCAACTAGGCATATTGCAAGCATCAAATCAACATGCTACAAGAACCATATGAGCACAAGTTTGATATGCACTTAAAGTAGAGATAACATACTTCAATTAATATTTATGGTCTAGGTTCATAAGCATCATGGTTAATTTACTATGATCAATGCAAAATGCGAAGTTCTGCAAAACTGGGCATATACATGAGCCGAGTTAATATGATGGCATGTCGGAGGCATGAAACAAATATGCTACAGTACTTAAACATGGCATGAAATGGTATGGCATGCTATTACATATCATGGACCTCAAATCATACATCATGACATATCCATAGGAGCAACAGGTGCATGGGAATCATCAAGACAATATGCAACCCTGACATTAACATCATGATGCTGACTTTGAATGCACATAACAGAAAGCATAGAAATTTTAATATTTACGAAAATTTCATGGTCATGTAGTAGACATGGAAAACTCCAACTTACTACATGGGCATAAATTCATATGATGCATAGATTAATTAATATGATTTTTACGAAATGGAGCATGTTGTTAACAGATTGACAGATTTAGCATGATGGTAAATTTAGAGCAAGAAAGAGACATGTGACAGCAACCTTACATGGCAACCAAGGAAATGAAATCAATGTACACATCACATTGAGCAAATCACACGAAGGAATCATATGCATATGATCAATGTATGAGTGGAAAACATCATGGCAAGTTTGAAAGTTTTAACACTTTTATGTAGTTAGCAGCAATTAACATCAGGATGTACTTTTGCAATGAAGATTATGACACGAAGATGAATTCTAACATGAATTCAACAACCACCATCAAGTAGAGCACGAAGAGTATAACAACTTTTAAATACAAATCATTATCATAGGACTAACACACACAAAGAAACCAGCACCAGAACATGCATATATGATATTTAAAGCTCACGGACTTGGACGAAATTTAGACCTCGGGGAACTGGGATGGAGCGGAGCGGGCTCCTGTTTGGATGGGGGCTTGGGTCATCCAGGCACGAAGAGGTCCCATGGGGTTGGTTGGAGGCCATGGCCGACGCGAGGAGCTTGCCGGCGTTAGGGCGAGGCAAGCGACGACGAGGTCGGGACCGGCCGGACTGGGCAGATCCGGGTCCGACTAGGCCTGATATGGTCGGAGGGGAGGCGTTGCAGCCGGCGGCGAGGGTTGGTGCGGTGGCGGGACAAGGTGAGGCAGCGGCGGACGCGGCCTCTGGGAAGGAGCAGCGAGGGAGGCGAGGTCTTGCGGTCTGGCGGCGGCGGCAACCTATAGTGCGCGAGCGCCATGGTGAGGAGCAGCGAGAGATGGGGAAGGCGGAAGAAGAGATGGTAGGGCACAACTCCGGCTGCGGTTGCGGTGACCTGGCCTGCTCTAGCGGCTCGCCGGCCTGTGGTAGGACTGGACGCGGAGAGGAGCTCCGGCAAGGGGCTCGGGAGCCAGGGTGAATAACGGCAGGATCTGGACCCGACGGGCCTCAAATGGGATCTGGCGGGCCCACGGTGGCTAAAGCACTGGGGAGGGTGAGGTGGCGTTGCGGGAGAGGCTGAGGGGGACATGTGGCGCGCCAGGATTGGCCGTGGCCAGCGGAGCAGTTGTTCAGGTGGCGGCACGGTGAGTGGAGCGGCGCCAAGTGGCGGGGCTAGGTTCGCCGACGCGGAAAATGATGTGGGTGGCGGCTGTAGGGGGTGAAGGAGGCTAGGGCGGCAGGGGTGCCCGAAATGGCAAGGGGGGAGGGTTTTATAAGGCAGGTTTTGTTGGGGAACGTAGCATGCAATTTCAAAAAAATTCCTACGATCACGCAAGATCAATCTAGGAGATCCATATCAATGAGAGGGGGAGAGTGTCTCCACGTACCCTTGTAGTCCGAATGCGGACGCGTTAGCTTAACACGGTTGATGTAGTCGAACTTATTCTCGATTCAACAAATCAAGCACCGAACGTACGGCACCTTTGAGTTCTGCACACGTTTAGCTCGATGACGTCCCTCGAAATCTTAATCCAGCAAAGTGTCTAGGGAGAGTTTCATCAGCATGGCAGCGTGGTGACGATGATGGTGATGTGATCCGCGCAGGGCTTCGCCTAAGCACTACGACAATATGATCGGAGGAGTAAACAGTGGAGGGGGCACCGCATATGCCTAAGAAACAATTGATGTGCCTAGAGGTGCCCACTGCCCCCGTATATAAAGGAGGGAGAGGGGAGGAGGCCGGCCTAGGGCGCGCCAAGTGGGAGGAGTCCCACTTGGACCACTAGTCCAATTCGACTCCCCCCTTTCCTTTTACCAGAAGGGGAAAGGGGGAAGGAGTAGGAGGAGGAGAAGGAAAGGGGGGCCGCGCCCCCTCCCTTGTCCAATTTGGACTCCCCGTGGTCGGGGGGGGGGGCACCCCTGCTGGGCTGCCTCCCCTCCCCTCTATGGCCAATGTGGCCCATATCTTTCCCCCGCGGGCTCCGGTAAACCCCCCGGTACTCCGATAAAAACCCGAAACACTTCGGAACAATTCTGGTGTCCGAATACTATCGTTCAATATATCAATCTTTACCTCTCGACCATTTTGATACTCCTCGTCATGTCCGTGATCTCATCCGGGACTCCGAACAATCTTCGGTCACCAAAACACATAATTCATAATACAAATCATCCTCGAACGTTAAGCGTGCGAACCCTACAGGTTCGAGAACTATGTAGACATGACCGAGACACATCTCCAATCAATAACCAATTGCGGAACCTGGAAGCACATATTGGTTCCTACATATTATACGAAGATCTTTATCGGTCAAACCACAATGACAACATATGCCATTCCCTTTGTCATCGGTATGTTACTTGCGCGAGATTCGATCGTCGGTATCTTCATACCTAGTTCAGTCTCATTACCGTCAAGTCTCATTACTCGTTCCATAATGCATCATCCTGCAACTAACTCATTAGTCACATTTCTTGCAAGGCTTATCACCGAGATGGCCCAGTGATACCTCTCAAATACTCAGAGTGACAAATCCTAATCTCAATCTATGCCAACCCAACAAACACCTTTGGAGACACCTATAGAGCATCTTTATAATCACCCAATTACGTTTTGACGTTTGATAGCACACAAGGTGGTCCTCCGGTATTCGGGAGTTGCATAATCTCATGGTCAAAGGAATATGTATAAGTCATGAAGAAAGCAATAGCAATAAAACTTAACGATCGTTATGCTAAGATAACGGGTGGGTCTTGTCCATCACATCATTCTCCTAATGATGCGACCCCGTTCATCAAATGACAACACATGTCTATGGTCAGGAAACTTAACCATCTTTGATTAATGAGCTAGTCAAGTAGAGGCATACTAGGAACACTTTGTTTTGTTTATGTATTCACACATGTATCAAGTTTCCGGTTAATACAATTCTAGCATGAATAATAAACATTTATCATGATATAAGGAAATATAAATAACAACTTTATTATTACCTCTAGGGCATATTTTCTTCAGTCTCCCACTTACACTAGAGTCAATAATCTAGAATACATTGTAATGATTCTAGCACCCATAGAGTCTTGGTGCTGATCATGTTTCTCTCATGGTAGAGGCTTGATCAATGGGTCTGCAACATTCATATCCGTATATATTTTGCAAATATCTATGTCTCCCTCCTTGACTTGATCACGGATGGAGTTGAAGCGTCTCTTCATGTGTTTGGTTATCTAGTGAAATCTGGATTCCTTAGCTGAGGCAATTGCTCCAGTATTGTCATAAAATATTTTCATTGGACCCAATGCACTAGGTATTACACCAAGATCAGATATGAACTCCTTCATCTAGACTCCTTCCTTTGCTGCTTCCGAAGCAGCTATGTACTCCGCTTCACATGTAGATCCTGCCACGACGCTTTGCTTCGGACTGCACCAACTGACAGTTCTACCATTCAATATGAATACGTATTCGGTTTGAGACTTAGAGTCATCCGGATCAGTGTCAAAGCTAGCATCGACATAACCATTTACGACGAGTTCTTTGTCACCCCCATAAATGAGAAACATATCCTTAGTCCTTTTTAGGTACTTCAGTATGTTCTTGACCGTTGTCCAGTGATCTACTCCTTGATTGCTATAGTACCTCCCTACTAAACTTATAGCAAGGCACACATGAGGTCTGGTACACATCATTGCATACATGATATAACCTATGGCTGAGGCATAGGGAATGACTTTCATTTTTTCTCTATCTTCTGCAGTGGTTGGGCATTGAGTCTGACTCAACTTCACACCTTGAACACAGGTAAGAACCCTTTCTTTGACTGATCCATTTTGAACTTCTTCAAAACTTTGTCAAGGTATGTGCTTTGTGAAATTCCAATTAAGCGTCTTGATCTATCTCTATAGATCTTGATGCCCAATATATAAGAAGCTTCACTGAGGTCTTTCATTGAAAACTTCTTATTAAAGTATCCTTTTATGCTATCCAGAAATTCTATATCATTTCCAATCAACAATATGTCATGCACATATAATATGAGAAATTCCACAGAGCTCCCACGTACTTTCTTGTAAATACAGGCTTCTCCGAAAGTATGTATAAAACCATATGCTTTGATCACCCTATCAAAGCGTATTTTCCAACTCCGAGATGCTTGCACCAGTCCATAAAAGGATCGCTGGAGTTTTACACTTTGTTAGCACCTTTAGGATTGACAAAACCTTCTGGTTGCATCATATACAACTCTTCTTTAAGAAATCCATTAAGGAATGCAGTTTTTACATCCATTTGCCAAATTTCATAATCATGAAGTGCGGCAATTGCTAACATGATTCGGACAGACTTAAGTATAGCTACGGGTGAGAAGGTCTCATCATAGTCAACTCCTTGAACTTGTCGAAAACTTTCCGCAACAAGTCGAGCATTCTAGATAGTAACATTACCATAAGAGTCAGTCTTCATCTTGAAGATCCATTTATTCTCTATGGCTTGCCGATCATCCGGCAAGTCAACCAAAGTCCACACTTTGTTCTCATACATGGATCATATGCACTTATGATCGGAACTCTAGCAAAGTCCACACTTTGTTCTCATACATGGATCATATGCACTTATGATCGAAACTCTAGCAAGTCAACCAAAGTCCACACTTTGTTCTCATACATGGATCCCATCTCATATTTCATGGCCTCAAGCCATTTCGTGGAATCTGGGCTCATCATCGCTTCCTCATAGTTCGCAGGTTCATGATGGTCTAGTAACATGACTTCCATAACAGGATTACCGTACTACTCTAGCACGAAACATACTCTGTTTGACCTACGAGGTTCGGTAGTAACTTGATATGACGTTTCATGATCATTATCATTAGCTTCCTCACTAATTGGTGCAGGCATCACGGGAACAGTTTTCTGTGATGAACTACTTTCCAATTCAAGAGAAGCTACAATTACCTCATCAAGTTCTACTTTCCTCCCACTCACTTCTTTTGAGAGAAACTCCTTCTCTAGAAAGGATCCATTCTTAGCAACAAATATCTTTCCTTCGGATATGTGATAGAAGGTGTACCCAACGGTTTCCTTTGGGAATCCTATGAATACGCACTTCTCCGATTTGGGTTCGAGCTTATCAGGCTGAAGCTTTTTCACATAAACATTGCAACCCCAAACTTTAAGAAACGACAACTTAGGTTTCTTGCCAAACCACAGTTCATACGGTGTCGTCTCAATGGATTGACATGGTGCCCAATTTAACGTGAATGCAGCTGTCTCTAATGCATAACCCCAAAACAATAGTGGAAAATCGGTAAGAGACATCATAGATCGCACCATATCTAATAAAGTACGGTTACGACGTTCGGACAAACCACTTCACTCTGTAATTATTTTAACTTTTCAAATGTTTCAGACTTGTGTTTCATTAAGTAGACATACCCATATCTGCTCAAATCATCTGTGAAGGTCAGAAAATAACGATACCTGCCGCGAGCCTCAACACTCATCGGACCGCGTACATCGGTATGTATTATTTCCAATAAGTAAGTGGCTCGCTCCATTGTTCCGAAGAATGGAGTCTTAGTCATCTTGCACATGAGGCATGGTTCGCAAGCATCAGGTGATTCATAATCAAGTGATTCCAAAAGCCCATCCGCATAGAGTTTCTTCATGCGCTTTACACTAATATGACCTAAACGGCAGTGCCACAAATATGTTGCACTATCATTCTTAACATTGCATCTTTTGGCATCAATATTATGAATATGTGTATCACCACGATCGAGATTCAACAAAAATAGAACACTCATCAAGGGTGGATGACCATAAAAGATATTACTCATATAAATAGAACAACCATTATTCTCTGATTTAAATGAATAACCGTCTCACATCAAACAAGATCCAGATATAATGTTCTTTCTCAACGTTGGCACCAAATAACAATTATTCAGGTCTAAAACTAATCTCGAAGGTAGATGTAGAGGTAGCGTGCCTATGGCGATCACATCGACCTTGGAACCATTTCTGACGCGCATCGTCACCTCATCCTTAGCCAATCTTCATTTAATCCGTAGCCCCTGTTTCGAGTTGCAAATATGAGCAACAGAACCGGTATCAAATACCCAGGTGCTACTACGAGCATTAGTAAGGTACACATCAATAACATGTATATCAAATATACCTTTCACTTTGCCATCCTTCTTATCTGCCAAATACTTGGGGAAGTTTCACTTCCACTGACTAGTCCCTTTGAAGTAGAAGCACTCAGTTTCAGGCTTACGTCCAGACTTGGGCATCTTCCCAGGAGCAGCAACTTGCTTTCTATTCTTCTTGAAGTACCCCTTCTTTCCTTTGCCCTTTTTCTTGAAACTAGTGGTCTTGTTAAGCATCAACACTTTATGCACCTTCTTGATTTCTACCTCTGCACCCTTGAGCATTGCGAAGAGCTCAGGAATCGTCTTTTTCATCCCTTGCATATTCTAGTTCATCACAAAGCCTTTATAGCTTGGTGGCAGTGATTGAAGAACTCTGTCAATGAAACTATCATCCGGAAGATTAACTCCCAGCTGAGTCAAGTGGTTATGGTACCCAGACATTCTGAGTATGTGTTCACTAACAGAACTGTGCTCCTCCTTCTTGCAGCTATAGAAATTGTTGGAGACTTCATATATCTCAACTCGGGAATTTGCTTGAAATATTAACTTCAACTCCTAGAACATCTCATATGCTCCATGACGTTCAAAACGTCTTTGAAGTCCCGATTCTAAGTCGTAAAGCATGGCACACTTAACTATCGAGTAGTCATCAAATTTAGCTTGCCAGACATTCCTAACGTCAGTAGTTGCTCCTGCAGCATGCCTTGCACCTAGCAGTGCATCATGGACGTAATTCTTCTGTGCAGCAATGATTATAATCCTCAAGTTATGGACCCAGTCCGTGTAGTTGCTACCATCATCTTTCAACTTAGCTTTCTCTAGGAACACATTACAATTCAAGGGAACGGTAGCACGGGCCATTGATCTACAACATAGATATGCGAAAACTATCAGGACTAAGTTCAAGATAAATTTAAGTTTAATTAATCATATTACTTAAGAACTCCCACTTAGATAGACATCCCTCGAGTCATCTAAATGATCATGCGATCCATATCAACTAAACCATGTCCGATCATCACGTGAGATGGAGTAGTTTTCAATGGTGAACATCTCTATGTTGATCATATCTACTATATGATTCACGTTCGACCTTTCGGTCTCAGTGTTCTAAGGCCATGTCTGTACATGCTAGGCATGTCAAGTTTAACCTGAGTATTCTGCATGTGCTAAACTGTCTTGCACCCGTTGTATGTGAACATAGAGCATATCACACCCGGTCATCACATGGTGTCTCGGCACGACTGAGGGAGTCCTGGACTAAGGGGTCCTCGGGCGTCCGACCTGTTAGCCATGGGACGGACTAATGGGCTGTGAAGATACGAAGACCGAAGACTGCACCCGTGTCCGGATGGGACAGTCCTTGGCGTGGAACGCAAGCTTGGCGACCGACTATGTAGATTCCCTTCTTTGTAACCGACCTTGTGTAACCTTAGATCCTTCCGATATCTATATACACTGGAGGACTTAGTTCGGATAGGAGACTCATTATCATAGCCATACAAGCTAGACCTCTAGGGTTTAGCCATTACGATCTCGAGGTAGATCAACTCTTGTAATACTCATATTCATCAATATCAATCAAGCACGACGTAGGGTATTACCTCCATAGAGCGGGCCCGAACCTGGGTAAACATCTTGTCCCTTGTCTCCTGTTACCATCGAACTTAGACGCACAGTTCGGGACCCCCTACCCGAGATCCGCCGGTTTTGACACCGACATTGGTGCTTTCATTGAGAGTTCCATTATGCCGTCGCTAAAAGGTTTGATGGCCCCTTCAATCGTCAATAATGACGCCATCCAAGGAGAAACTTTTCTCCCCAGATAGATCTTCCTGTTCGGTGGCTTCAGACTATGGGCCAACTCGTTTGGCCATTTGGAGCAGATCAAAAGCTACGCCCCTGGCTATCAGGTCAGATTTGGGAGCTTCAACTACGTTGCGGACATCCGTGGAGACTTGATCTTCACCGAATTCGAGACCGCGGTAGCCGCTCCCGGTCACCCCGATGATCATGACCTAAATCTGTCATCTGGCCGCATCCAGGAGATTGTCCCTGTAACCGCTCTGGCCCTAGATCCAGAGCAAGCTGCGCCATCCAAGGACGGGAGGATCTACCCCACCACGGAGGCCATAGATTCCACAGCGTTGGAGCCGCATATAGACTCATCCTCTCACGACGTCTTTGTCACCGGAACTCTGGACTCGCCTCTGGCCGTAAATTCCGAACCACGTGAGCCCGCGAACGACGAGCTTGATCATTTTATCAATCTTCGAATTCAGTGCCGCAGGCATCTTCCAGCACTCGCCATTGGGCGAGGTGCTAAATTCCTTAAAAAACCTGTCATTGGTGAATGACCCACAGCCGAGAATTTTGCTTCCGACCCACCACCCACTTCATAGCCACGGACGAGGATTCGACTGATACACTTGATTACGACTCCGAGAACATTGACGGTATGGACGACGATGCCGAAGACAACGAAAACCCCGTTGATATAGCTAATGACCAAGATGAATGAGGAGATGGGCAGGTTAGCCCTGGTAAACAGGCCACGTACAAAGATTCAGAGGACGACAATTACCTTCCGCTCTGTGAGTATGAGGTGAGCCTTGGTACTGAGGATTTCATCACGCCTGAGGAACCTCTTGAGCAGGAGCGCTTCAAGCGGCAACTAATAGCCACTACAAGGAGCCTAAAAGAGAAGAAGCAGTAGCTTCAAGCTGACCAAGATCTGCTCAATGATAGATGGACCGAAGTCCTAGCCACCGAAGAATACGGTCTTAGTGGCCCAACCAAAAGCTACTCGAAGAATAGATTGCTACCCCAGGACGACGACAGGGCGCGCGAGCCCGTGCCATTATCGCACAAAGCGTCAGGTCAACCACAACTTGGTCCGGATAAAGCGGCAACTCAAGCCGAACACTAGACCGCCCCACCTCAACGTAAAGGAAAGAACAAAACAGCTCGGGGTTGTGCACATGACCGTCAACAGGACCTGGGTAGTAGAGCAGGACACTGGAGAGCAACCTATGGGTCGCGAGGACATACCTTGTCACGCGACGACGACCACCTATTCGGGCATGACAAACCTAGCCACGCCCGGGCCAAAAACCGCAAACGGACTCCTTCGGAGGTACGTCGCAGTGTGGCCAAACATAGAGGCACCGCAAACCCTCTTTGCTTCATAGACAAAGTAATGGAGCATGAATTCCCAGACGGGTTCAAACCTATGAATATCCACGGATCCACATGGATCCCACGGTATGGATCGAGGACTTCCTCCATATCCACATGGCTCATGGGGACGACCTTCATGCCATCAAATATCTACCACTAAAACTCAAAGGATCAGCTCTGTACTGGTTAAACAGTCTACCGGAAAATTCTATTGGCAGCTGGGAAGATTTGGAGGACACATTTGCGACAACTTCCAAGGAACATATGTCCGGCCACCGGACGCTGATGACTTAAGTCACATTGTCCAGCAGCCCAGAGAGTTAGCCAGGATGCTCTGGATTAGGTTCTTAGTTAAAAAGAACCAAATCATCGACTGTCCAGACGCGGAAGCCCTTGCAGCCTTTAAACACAGCGTCTGGGATGAATGGCTTGCACGCCACTTCGGTCAAGAAGGACCTAGATCCATGACAGCCCTTACCGCTCTAATGACCCGCTTTTGCGCGGGAGAAGACAACTGGCTCACTCGCAGAAACAATAGCGCTAGCGTCTCGGGCACTTCCGAAATCTGAGACGGCAATGGCAAGCCACGACAAAGCGAACACAACAGTCGCAATGATAATGAAAGATCACGCGACACAGCGGTCAACGCCGGATTCAGCAATCCCAAGCCCGGTCAACGGAAAAAGGCATTCAAGGCGAACAGAGACAGACCATCCAACTGAGATAGGATACTGGACCGACCCTGCCAGATTCACGGCCACCCCAATAAACCAGCTAATCGTAGCAACAAAAGTTGTTGGGTCCTCAAGAAGGCCGGCAAGCTCAACACTGAACACAAGGGAAAGGGGCCGCCATGCAATAGGGACGACAGAGTGGCTCACCAGCCAAATGCCGGGGGTCACAAGCAACTTCCCCCCAAAGATCGATCAACTCTGGAGCAGAAATAGAAGTTCAGCTTTCGTTGCCCATCTCATATACCCGTTAAATCTATACCGCGCATACATAACTACGCACTTAAGATACCATGGGCATTGGCGGAAGCATAATATGGACAAGTCTGCAAGCACTCCGGTAACATTTTTTATTTTCTTTCCTTTTTTTCTTTCTTCACTATCTCTTAAAAAATAGGTGGCGCAAAGGAGAAGCATCTAAGACCGACTCTATCGGAGTTCGGATCCGTACACTCACCTATGGGGTTACTTCCTTCAGGGATTCCCCTCGCCGAGGAAAGGCGGCGCAGACGTGCGATAGGAGGTCCAAAATAACTTTTTGTAGACCGCACTCTTTTTCGAGCTTGTAACATGCCTTTTTCCTCTGCCTTCGACCCAGGGCATATCAAATAGCCGGGCTCGTGGCCTTTATATATATCAAGTAATTTTTAGAATATCGCTTAGCTCCCAGTTCACATTAATCGAATTAATCATCCGCATCTTTCTGCAAATGAATACGCATCCTATGGTTGTTTCACATGATAAACCCCGGCTTAAACTAGCCAAGGGCTCCGTACGGGAACAATTGAGTTTCCAACAAAGTCCGAACAGCTTTTATAGCATACTTCGGCGTCGCGAGTTTGGCCTTATATGCATCAGCTCCGAATCATGTCTTGGGTCAATAGTTGGGTTGCCCGGCTCCTGTGCTTGCTATCCTACGTTCCACTCTATCGCCTATGGTAGTAAAGGGAGAACTACTGCGATTGTTCTTCCGGTTCACCTGGCTCAGCACCTCAGTAGAGAAAGCCGATAACTGACTGTCATGATGCGGCGAGACCTGGTCAACCACTCGATGACTTATCGAAATCTCTAGTGATTCCTCCGTGTCACACGAAGGACCTCTTTTCGGTCAAATATGTACACGCGTCGTATGAATAAGCCGCATACATACCAGGGGCTATGTCGTAGACGCACCATAAAACTCCTATGGCTAAGTGAAAGTGTTGACGCCCTATATTCTGGTTGCCTGGTTCGCCGCATTGACACCTCCTTCACGGACCAAGACGTTGGGTCAAGAGTGATCAAATGCTTTTCCGAAGACCCCCATACTTCCTACGAGGGGGCTGAAGCCGACGACTGGAAAACTTTAAGATTATATTAAAATGGCCGCACAGGAAGAAGACAAACTTTCGAGCAATGTATAAAAACAGATTAACTATAAAATTGTCTCGTACAATTCCCATACACCTCACTCGAACATTATGTCTTTCGAGCATTGACCCTCTATCAAGCAGGCGGCCACTAGGACGTCTTCAAAATAATGCTCTGGTTCGTGGCGGTCCTTGCCCTTGGGTGGACTCTTCACCGCAACATCGATGGCCTTCATCTTCCCCCAGAATGTCTTGACTCGGGCAAAGGCCATCTGTGCACCCTCGATGCACACCGACCGCTGCACAGCGTCGATACGTAGCACCGCGTGAACAAGCCGCAACACCAAGCCAAGTTAACTATTTGGAACAGGCTCAATTGGCCATAACCGGATTATGAAGTTCTTCATGGCAGCGCCGGATATCCTATGAAGCTCGTCCCACTTGGACATCTGCTCATTCAGCAACAGGGGGCGCTTCGACGCACCGAATTGTGACCAGAAAAGCTTCTCCGTTGCATACCCCTCTCGCACCTGGTAAAACCGCGCCGCATCAGAAGAACTCTTCGGCAAGTATAAAAACTCATCGGATCGCCGAACTTAGTGTGTAGCAAAAATGGCTCACCAGCCGCAATATCCCTAGCTTGCCGGATCTCCTCATGGGCAGCTCTGGATTCAAACCATGCTTCTCTCGCCTCCCGTAAGGCGTTGTGAACTTCAACCATTTTGGCTTCATTCTCCTTGAGGGAGTCCTGGATTAGTGGGTCTCCAGACAGCCGGACTATATCCTTTGGCCGGACTGTTGGACTATGAAGATACGAGATTGAAGACTTCGTCTCGTGTCCGGATGGGACTCTACTTGGCTTGGAAGGCAAGCTAGGCAGTACGGATATGTATATCTCCTCCTTTGTAACCGACCTTGTGTAACCCTAGCCCCTTCCGGTGTCTATATAAACCGGAGGGTTTTAGTCCGTAGGACAACATACAATCATACCATAGGCTAGCTTCTAGGGTTTAGCCTCTCCGATCTCGTGGTAGATCAACTCTTGTACTACTTATATTATCAAGAATAATCAAGCAGGACGTAGGGTTTTACCTCCATCAAGAGGGCCGGAACCTGGGTAAAACATCGTGTCCCCTGCCGCCTGTTAGCATACACCTTAGACGCACAGTTCAGGACCCCCTACCCGAGATCCGCCGGTTTTGACACCGACATTGGTGCTTTCATTGAGAGTTCTTCTGTGTCGTCGTCATTAGGCTTGATGGCTCCTTCAATCATCGATACCAATGCAGTTCAGGGTGAGACTTTTCTCCCCAGACAGATCTTTGTGTTCGGTGGCTTCGCACTGCGGGACAACTTGCTTGGCCATCTGGAGCAGATCGAGAGTTACGCCCTTGGCCACCAGGTCAGGTTTGGAAGCTTAAACTACAAGGCCGATATCCGTGGAGTCTTGATCTTCGACGGATTCGAGCCCCTGCCTAGTGTGCCACACGGTCATGATGAGCATGATTTAGCTCTGCCATCGTACAATGTTCAGGAGATCGCGCCGGCAACCGTTTCGACCCTCAATTCGGAGCCAGTTGCGCCATCCATGGATGGGTGGATAGACCCCGCCACGGAGGCCCCACTCTCATCGGCGATCGAGCCGAGTATCGACCTTACCCTTCATGGGAGCCGTGACGCCGAACTACCGGATTCTTCCCCGGCCACGGACTCCGAACCGTTTGCGCCCATGCCTATCGAATCCGACTGGGCGTCGATCATGGAGTTTACCTCCATGGATATTTTTCAGCACTCGCCCTTCGGCGACATACTGAACTCATTAAGGTCTCTCTCCTTGTCAGGAGGTTGCTGGCCGAACTATGTCCGGCAAGATTGGGAGGCGGATGACAAAGAAATTCGCCGCCCACCGACCACCCACTTAGTAGCCACTGTCGACGATTTCACCGACATGCTCGACTTTGACTCCGAAGACATCGACGGCATGGACGACGATGCAGGAGGCGAACAAGAACCACTGCCCACAGGGCACTGGACAGCCACCTCGTCGTATGACATATATATGGTGGACACACCCAAAGAAGGCAATGGCAACGGGACAGCGGAGGATGACCCCTCCAAGAAGCAACCCAAGCACCGACATCAGCAGCGCTGCTCTTAGTCTCGCCAAAGCAAAAGTGGTGACACCGGCACAGGAGAAAATAGCACTCCGGACAGTGCCGAAGACGATAACAATCCCCTCCAGCAAGATTTAGGGCAGGAGGATGGAGAAGCCAGCCCTCCCGATAGAGTGGCAGATGGAGAGGCGGAGGATGATAATTACATGCCTCCCTCCTAAGACGAGGCAAGCCCCGACGATGACGAATTCGTCGTGCCTGAGGATCCCGTCGAACAAGAGCGCTTCAAGCACTGGCTTATAGCCATGGCAAATAGCCTTAAGAAAAAGCAATAGCAGTTTCAAGCTGATCAAGATTTGCTAGCTGAAAGATGGACTGAAGTCCTTGCGGCCGAGGAATATAAACTCGAACGCCCCTCCAAGAGTTACCCAAACCACAGGTTGCTACCCCGACTGGAGGAGGAAGCACCAAAACCTACATCTCCAGCGTATGACGCGGCTGATCGGCCACCTCATGGCCGCGACAAAGAGGCATTCTAGCCAATAGTTCAGCCCGCACCCTGACGCCACTCAAATAAAAATGTCAAGACATGGGGAAATACGCTAGACCTGCGAGACGTATTGGAGGACAAAGCAAAACACGCAAGAACGATCTACGGATCGCGAGGGCGCGCACCTATGCGAGACGATAACTATCACGTCGGATACAGTAAAATTAAGTCCGGCCGGGCCGAACACAGTGGACAAGACTCATTTGAGCTGCTTCGCGATATAGCCCAGTACAGAGGCGCCGCACACCCCCTATGCTTCACAGACGAAGTAATGGATCATCAAATCCCAAAGGGTTTTTAACCCGTAAATATAGAATCATACGACAGCACAACAGATCCTGCGGTATGGATCGAGGACCTCCTCCTGCACATCCACATGGCCCGTGGTGATGATCTACACACCATCAAATACCTCCCACTCAAGCTCAAAGGACCAGCTCGGCATTGGCTCAATAGCCTGCCAGCAGAATCCATTGGCTGTTGGGAAGATCTGGAAGCCGCATTCCTTGACAACTTCTAGGGCACTTATGTGCGACCACCAGATGCCGATGACTTGAGCCACATAATTCAGCAGCCAGAGGAATCGGCAAGGCAATTCTGGACACGGTTCCTAAGAAAGAAAAATCAAATCGTCGACTGTCCAGATGCAGAGGCCCTAGTAGCTTTTAAACACAACATCCGCGATGAGTGGCTTGCCCGGCACCTTGGCTAGGAAAAGCCGAAATCTATGGCAGCCCTCACGACACTCATGACCCGCTTTTGCGCTGGAGAAGACAGCTGGCTCACTCGCAGCAATAACATAACAAAGAACGATGGTACTTCGGATACCAAGGATGGCAATGGCAGGTCACGTCGCGACAAACATAAGCGCCGCATTAACAGCGACAATACCGAGGATACGGCAGTGAATGCCATATTCAAAGGCTCTAAACCCGGTCAGTGCAAAAAGCCATTCAAAAGAAGCACTCCTGGCCCATCCAGTTTGAACCGTATACTCGATCGCTCGTGTCAAATACACGGCACCTCCGACAAGCCAGCCAACCACACCAACAGGGATTGTTGGGTGTTCAAGCAGGCCGGCAAGTTAAATGCCGAAAACAAATATAAGGGGTTGCATAGCGATGACGAGGAGGATCCCCGGCAGCCGAACACCGGAGGACAGAAGAGGTTCCCCCCACAAGTGCGAACGGTGAACATGATATACGCAACCCACATTCCCAAGAGGGAGTGGAAGCGTGCGCTAAGGGATGTATATGCGTTAGAGCCAGTCACCCCAAAGTTCAACCCATGGTCCTCTTGTCACCTTCGATCGTAGGGACCACCCCATTAGTATCCATCATGGCGGATTCACTGCACTGGTCCTAGACACAATCATTGATGGATTTCACCTCACTCGAGTCCTTATGGATGGCGGCAGCAGCCTGAACCTACTTTATCGGGACATAGTGCGCAAAATTGGTATAGACCCCTCAAGGATCAAACCCACAAAAACGACCTTCAAAGGTGTCATACCAGGTGTAGAGGCCCATTGCACAGGCTCAGTCACACTGGAAGTGATCTTCGGATCCCCGGATAACTTTCGAAGCGATGAGTTAATCTTCGATATAGTCCCGTTCCGCAGCGGCTATCATGCACTTCTCGGGCGAACAACATTTGCGAGATTCAATGCGGTACCGCATTATGCATACCTCAAGCTCAAGATGCCAGGACCTCGGGGGGTCATCACAGTCAATGGAAACACATAGCGCTCTCTCCGCACAGAGGAGCACACTCCGGCCCTCGCAGTAGAAGCGCAAAGCAGCCTCTTAAGGCAATCCACCAGTTCGACGATTGAAGACCCGGACACCTTCGAGCGCGCCCGGAGTAATCGGCAACAAGACCGCCTGGCACGTTCTGAGCTCACATAGCAATGCGGCCCCTCCCCAGTCCCAGCCAAACAGCGAAATCCGTGCCACACGTGAACAATTACGTATTGAAAATACCATGGGCACAGGTGGGGAGGGGGGCACGACTACGGCACGCCCCAAAACGTGGCTCAACCACACTAGGGGCTTCCCACTTTGTTATTTTTCTCTCTTTCAGGACTTTAATCTCTGGAAACCCCGTCCGGCAGTACGGTTGCCGGACACACGATGCAACAACCAAGGAGGCAGAAAGCTACGTCACACCATGGAACTCCCAGGTGGTCTTTGACAACGAGCGAAATACCTGCTTTAAATACCATTCCTTAGCTTTCCCTTGGAGGGGACATGTCAAATAGTCCTACTTTTTGCTTATTGCACTACTTGTATCATTCTGCTTTAACGCACCTTTTTGAATAAACAATGCATAGCACTAGACTATTATCGCATTCTCTATTCTTCTTTATATATATATATGTTCATTCATGACATTCAGCACCCGTACACTGGTATGGCCAATATGCCAGGGGCTTAAGCATACCCCATAATACGGCGTGAGAAGTCCGAACACTTTCGACAGTGCGACACCCCGAACTTATAACATTATATGCATCAGCTCTGAATCATGTCTTGGGTCAATAGTTGGGTTTGCCCGGTTCCCATGTTTCGGTACCTTACGTTCCGCTATATCGGATAAGGTAGCACTGGGAGAACTACTGCGATTGTGCCCCGGTTCAGCTGGGCTAAGCACCTCAGTAACGAAAGCTAAAACTGACTGTCATGATAAGGCGAGAGCTGGTCGCTGTTCGAGAGGTTTCGAGTCCCTAAAGACTTATGCTGCTTAGAGCGAGGAGTCGGCTTTGTCCGGCTTAAGGCGTGTATAGCGCCCCGAATTCGGCCTTCCAAATACTAGGGGCTTCGCCAAAATTGAAAATTGTAGAATTCTATGGCTAAGTGAGAGTGATAAAGCATTATAGTCCGGTTGCCTTGTTCATTGTGCTGAGCACCTCCCTCGAAGGACCCTACAATGGGAAAAAGAGTGCTCAGGTTTATCCCGAACACCCCAGCACTCGTGGCATGGGGGCAGAGGCCGACGACTGGCCATCTCTCAGATTTGATAAACAACCGCATAGAAGGTAATATTTTAAATTCAAACAAGCGTTGTATAGCGCATATGAACAACTTTTCATAATACAGGATCACATGAGCAAGTTCATTCAAAAATTACATCTTTTGCACACTCGTCCGCCACAAGACGGGCAGCCTTCAGGACACCCTCATAATACATTTCCGGGTGGCGATGCTCCTTGCCCTGCGGATGCCCCTCCTTCACCAGCTTCTCAGCGTCCATCTTGGCCAGTGCACCTTTGCACGGGCAAATTCTCGGCGGGCACCTTCTATACAGACGGACCGCTTGATGACTTCCAGTCATGGGAAGGCATCCACAAGCCGCCTCACCAGGCCGAAGTAGCTGTCGGGAAGGGAGTCACCAGGCCACATCCGGACTATAAAGCCCTTCATGGCCTGTTCGGCCGCCTTGTGCAGCTCGACCAGTTGCTTCAGCTGGTCGCTCATAGGCATCGGGTGTTCGGTCCCAATATACTGAGACTAGAACAGCTTCTCCATCGAGCTTCCCCCCTCGGCCTAGTAAAATTTCGCGGCATCCGACACGCTGCGGGGCAAATCTGCGAACGCTCCTGGAGAGCTCTAGACTCGGGTAAGTAACAAGTAATTTACTTTCACATGCTTGCTTTGCATATTTAATGCCTTACCCGTCATGATCCTCCTCATCGCCTCAATCTCGTGGAGGGCCTTTTGGGCTTCGGCCTTGGCATTCTTTGTGCTCTCGAGGGCCGCGGCAAGTTCGGACTCTCGTGTCTTCGAGTCAAGCTCCAAAGCCTCGTGCTTCTTCACGAGAGCCTGGAGCTCTCACTGCACCTCGCCCACCCATGCCTCTTGTTTCTCCCGCTCGGTGCGCTCCTTGGCCGCTTTGTCTTCGGCCTCGGATAGCGCTTGCTTCAGGGTCACCACTTCGGTCGTGGCCCCTGGCATATTCATGATGATCCTATCATTTCGCAACCACATTTTCTTTTATATATATATAGACAAGGTATTACTTATCTTTGTTCTCCTCGAGCTGCCTCTTGGCAAGACCGAGCTCTTTCTCGGACCCATCGAGGTCCCGCTTCAGTGCGGCAACCTCCACAGTCAGTGCGGCAGAGTTCAGCAGCGAAGCCTGCATACGCATACAGACATACTTATATTAGACTCCTGCATATATTATTTGATCCTCTATTCGGCTTTTCTTTGTGAACACCAAACAAAGCAGTAATATTTTTCCTATATTTTAAATACTTACCTCAAAGCCTGTTAGAAGGCTGGCACATGCTTCAGTCAGTCCGCTCTTGGCGCACTGAACCTTCTTGATCACCGCACTCATAATAGTGCGGTGCTCTTCGTCGATGGAAGCGCCGCGAAGCGCCACGAAGCGCTCCCAGCAGGTTGTCCGGTGCCTCTGGATGGATAGAGGTCACCGGCACGAGCGTCTTGCCCCTTATGGAAGGGGGACGCCTGCCCGAGTCCGGAACCACTGTAGGTTCCAGCGTGGTGTTCGGATGAGAGCCGAACTTGGAGCCCCCGGGAGCCTTGCTCCCTTTGCTCCTGGAGTCTGGAAGGTCGCCTTGAGGCGCCTCCGGGACTGTCTCCCCCCGGCTCGGTGCCCCCTGAGACAGTACCTCGGCATTGTCCGTAGGGCAAGGAGAGGTGGCGGTTGGAAGTGTATCACTATTCATGTCCGACGAGTCCAAGGAACCGTCCGACGAGGATACATCGATACGGGCTTGGGGCGGACTGCATAATCATATTCGACGTTAGGAGAAGAAGTGCGACAAAGGTATGCTATGAGTTACTCTGGTATCTGAATACTTACGACTTCGCCAGGGGCTTAGCCCTAAGCAGCCACTCGTCTTCGCCGTCGGCGGTGGTGGTGGAACAGTCCTTCCCTTCTTGGACCCTTCGGCCTCCCCGGTAGGGGTGGCCATCCTTTTCTTGTCTCCCCCGGCTGGATGGGAAGTGTCTTCGTCTTCCTTCTCCTCGTTTTCGTGAGAGGAGTGCGTCTCGGAGTTATAGGACGATGAGTCCGATACCACATGGCGCCGAGAACTCTTTCGGGTTCCCTTGGCCTTCTTCTTGGTCTTATCCAACACCTCATAAGGAGTCGGAGTCCGCATCTCCATCAGGAGAGCATCCGCAGGGTCTTCGGGCAGAGGGGCTGCATAGTTGATCTGCTCCGATGTCTCCACCAAGTCATGTCAAAGGCATGGGAGCTCAGACCCCACACATGGTTAAGCTATGGGAAATAAATACCCTATCAGGTGAACAGAGCTTACCGGAGTCACAGAATGCTTCGCACTTAGCCCGTGGTCCTCGGTAAGAGAAGGAGGGAACTCGGCGCCCTTCAACAACACCCTCCAGACGTCTTTATGCGTCGCGTCGAAGAGCTCGCTTAGAGTCTGGCGCCGGGCCGGTTCGAACTCCCATAAGTTGAAATCCCGTTGTTGACATGGGAGGATCCGGCGGAAGAGCATGGCCTGGACTATGTTGACAAGCTTAAGTTTCTTGCTTGTCATGTTCCGGATACACTTCTGGAGTCCGTCCAGCTCCACCGATGAACCCCAGGACAGGCCCTTCTCCTTCCAAGAAGTGAGCCGCGTGGGGATTCAGGATCGAAACTCGGGGGCCGCCACCCAGTTGGTGTCGCGTGGCTCGATGATGTAGAACCACCCCGATTGCCACCCCTTTATGGTCTCCACAAAGGAGCCCTCGAGCCATATAACGTTGGGCATTTATCCCACCATGGCTCTGCCGCATTCCGCTTGTTGGCTGCCACCACCTTCGGCTTGATATTGAAGGTCTTCAGCCACAGGCCGAAGTGGGGCCGGATGCGGAGGAAAGCCTCGCACACGACGATGAACGCCGAGATGTTGAGGATGAAATTCGGGGCCAGATCATGAAAGTCCAGCCCATAATAGAACATGAGGCCGCGGACGAATGGATGTAGGGGAAACCCCAGTCCACTGACGAAGTGGGGGAGGAAAACCACCCTTTCATGAGGTTCCGGGGTAGGGACGACCTGCCCCGCGGCTGGCAGCCGGTGCGCGATATCCGCGGCTAAGTATCCAGCTCCACGTAACTTTTTGATGTGCCCCTCCATGACGGAGGAGGCCATCCACTTGCCTCCCGCTCCGGACATGTTTGGAGAGAGTTGAGGAGGAGGATGCGGACTTGGGCGCTGGAGTTCGAGTGCGCGAGAATGGATCAGCAAGGAGGAAGAAGGTGTGGGTACAAAAAGGAGAGATCCTATCCCTTTATAAGGGCACACTAAACTATGCGCCCCCACTAGCCTGGTAAAACTCGCTTATCCCCCAAGCGCCGTAATTGATGGCGCGGTTGGGTTACCCACGTCCGTATTGATGAGAATCCCGTAATAAGGGGAGCACGATCTCTGCTTTGACAAGACGTGTCAAGAAACCGCCTCGCATTATGTGCGGGGCTAGTTAAAGAAAAACGGTTCAAATAATTACCGGGCCGTGGCGTGATGTCATGCTGCCAAAACGTGTCAGCAGATTAGATTTGTGGTAATATTATTCTCTCTACGGTGGTATGTGGAACTTATTTTGCAGGGTCGGACACTATCCTTGTATTCAAATTCTTCCGTGGTGTATTCGGCGGAGGAACCCACCTTGCAATGCCAAAGACAACACTGCGCGCCGGACTCATCGTCATTGAGTCCTGGATTAGGGGGTCTCCAGACAGCCGGACTATATCCTTTGGCCGGACTATTGGACTATGAAGATACGAGATTGAAGACTTCGTCCCATGTCCGGATGGGACTCTACTTGGCATGGAAGGCAAGCTAGGAAGTACGGATATGTATATCTCCTCCTTTGTAACCGACCTTGTGTAACCCTAGCCCCTTCCGATGTCTATATAAACCGAAGGGTTTTAGTCCATAGGACAACATACAATCATACCATAGGCTAGCTTCTAGGGTTCAGCCTCTCCGATCTTGTGGTAGATCAACTCTACTACTCATATTATCAAGACTAATCAAGCAGGACGTAGGGTTTTACCACCATCAAGAGGGCCCGAACCTGGGTAAAACATCGTGTCCCCTGCCTCCTGTTACCATCCACCTTAGACGCACAGTTCGGAACCCCCTACCCGAGATCCGCCGGTTTTGACACCGACACTCCTTCCAAGGAATTCACAGCGGTTAACAGCATTGTTTAGTTCGAGCGCCATCATGCATATCTTCTCCTCGTCTTGACGCCGAGAAGCTCATTCGGCTTTTAACTCAGTCGATACCTTTCCGGCAGCCGCATTACTACACCAGGCCTGCTCCTTGGCCCGGGCCAGCTCCGCCCGGAGAATTTCAACGGCGGCAGCACCATCTACAACCATGCATATTACAGTATATAACTTTCAGCATCATGCTTGTATCACAACAATATATGTGAAGGGACTGCCCCGAATACATACCTTGCAATTCATCAAGACACATATGGATTAACGCAATGTCATCCCCGGCCACATCAAGCTTCCGATGTAGCTCGGCAACATTCGTATTCTGGGAAGTAGTCAGGGGGGAAGCAGCCTGTGTTCAAGTTAATCAGATTAGTCCTTTGAATATTTCTTCTTGATCCTCCGTTCGCCTCCCATGGGAAGACAACCCGAGTCTCAGGGGATACTATCTATACACAGGTGCATTTTGCAAATAAAATACAATTGCACATATTATAGTACAAACCTCGAAGCCTCTCAGTAGGATTGCAAAGGCCTCATCCAATCCTCTCTTCGCGGATTGGACATTTTCAGCCACCGTGCCCATTAAGGTACGATGTTCCTCTGAGATGGACGCCTGCCGCATCATGTTCGTCAAGATATCCGATGCCTCTTGGTCTTCGGAGGCTGTAGTAGGAGTATGACCACCCTTTGAAGGGATCCGTTCATTCGTATCCGGCTATATATCGGTTTGTCTGGGGCCCACATTTTTGTTCCCCGGACCCTGGGCCACCGAAGTATCACCTTCGAGTAATGTCTTCATCATCCCCTTTACCAGTTGTTGGTCGGGGGAGACCCTCCGTGACGACACCTCTAAGTCGTCTGTCCTATTGGACGGAGAGGCTAGTTGGGGCGTCTCGCTTTCCATCATCTCTGGTAGAAGGTCCCCCGAGGAAGAGGATTGTTGAGGAAGACTACGTGCTGAGCAACAAAAACAAAAAAAATAGGGTTTTTATCATTTATGCCACTAGTTGTGTCCCACTACTCAGTTTTTGCCATTAGAAGTTACAACTGCTCAAAAATGCCATCAATCCATGAGATGCTTGCTCGAAAATGCCATTAGATATCTCAAAAATGCCACCGTTCTGTTAGATGTTTGCTCAAAAATGCCATTAGACATTGTTATTTTTATGTCAAACCCGTTGACCATGTTCTATGACAAAAATAAGCTTAGACCCACATGTTAGTTATCTCTATCTCACAATGATATGTGTGGCCCCACTTGTCAGGAATAACCAAGCGAATAATTTTATAGGAAAATAAGAACGCTGTTCGGATCAAGTGGGCCCCATACTTTATTGTAGTGAGATAGAGGGAGAGCTGGCATGTTGGTTCATAGGTATTTATGTCATTATAACATGGCAAAAGAGATTTGAGATCACAATAATGGTGTTTAGTGGCATTTATGAGCATGTGTCTAATGAAGCGATGGCATTTTTGAGCAGTTGAAATTTCTAGTGGCAAAACTGAGTAGTGGGACACAACCGGTGGCATAACTGATAAAAACCCAAAAATATATATTCCAGGCATTATAAGAAAGGAACGAGACATGTTTAAAACAGCCTTGATTCGCTTACGACTTGGCCTCAGGCTTGTCCTCGTCATGAGACTGCGTTTCGACGTCCTCCAAGCCCAAGCCAGCCACATGAGGCATCTTGCCTCGCTTAGGAGCCTGCTTCTCCCAATCTTCGGAGGCGGCCCTTCTCTTCCTAGGAGGAAAGGAGACAGTGGCCCCCCTTCACTTTTGACTTCGGATGAGGGGATCTTGATTCCTCTGGACACAATGTCCGATGCACCCTTGGAATAGGGACCATATTTGGTCCTCTCACTCTCCGCCTCGCCCTCCTTCACAGGCATCTGGTACGGTGCCAGGGCCAGCATCCTTGTTAGAACAGGATTCACTGGGCCCTCGGGCAGAGGGGCCGAACACATAATTAGTTCTGCCTTCTTTGTCCAGCCCCGGAAGAAGATAGCGTGCTTGGTACCATATTACGGTATGCATAATTACAAGGTGTTTGGGAGCCAAGTGCTTACCGGGTATTCGGACGGTTGCAGTTAAGGCCAGCATCTTCGGTAGTGTCCGGCCAATGTTTCCGCTTCCCAAAAAATAACTTCCACATCCCTTTGTGTGTGGTGCCGAAGAAGCGTTGGAGGGTTTGTGGTCCTTCTGGATTAAACTCCCACATGCGGCGAGACCTGCGCTAGCATGGCTAGATTCGGCAAACTAACATCACTTGGATCACGTAGACAAGATCGATGTCTCTCTCGAGGAGGGTTCGGATGCGGCTTTGTAAAGTCTGCACTTCATCAACTGATCCCCAGTCCAGCCCCTTGTTGACCCATGATGCAAGCTGTAATGGTGGGCCAGGACGGAATGTGGGTGCAGCTACCCACTTGGTGCTGTGGGGCTCCATAACGTAAAACCACTCTCGCTGCCAATGATTGGAAGTTCCGGTAAAAGAACCTTTTTGGCCAAGGAGAGCTGGTGAGTTGGCTGATCATAACAGTGCTGCACTCTGCATGTTCCCCGTCGACTACCTTCGGCATCAAACTGAAGGTCTTGAGCCATAAGCGGAAGTGTCGGGGGATTCGGAGGAAGGCCTCGCATGTAATGATAAACGCCGAGACGTGGAGGATAGAGTCTGGGGCTAGGTCGTGAAAATCTAGTTTGTAATAAAACATTAGCCCCCGGACGAATGGGTGAAGAGCGAACCCTAGCCCCCGGTGGAAGTGGGAGATGAATACGACCCTCTCACCAAATCTAGGAGTCGGAATAACCTGTCCTTGAGCAGGAAGCCTATGGTGGACCTCCGCGGTCAAATATCTGGCCGCCCGAAGCTTTGCGATATCCTCCTCCATAATGGAGGAAGCCACCCATCGGCCTTGGAGCTGGGTCCAGACATGATGGGGAGGCTTGAAATGATGAAGTCGAACCTTGGGTGCTAGAACTCGAGGTTGGGAAGGCTAAGGAGAGGATTGGCATAAAATACAGCCCTTGGTTCCTTTATAAAGGCAGCGGGTATAGAACGCCTCCTCCTAAGCCTAAGAACCTGCCTATTCCTAAGGAATCTTTCCAGCAGGATAGTTGGGTTACTCACGCTCATATTGATGAAAATCTCGCAATTAGGGGACATGATCTCTGCCTCGACAAGACGTGTCAATGACAACCACGCCCCGAAACATGGAACGGCGGGACGGGAAATGGTTCTAAATAATGACCGACAAGCGTGACGTCACATTACTAAAAATTGTCAGCGGATTAGATTCATAGAATACTATACTCTCTACGGTTGTATGTTACAGGTTCGGACACGATCAATTTGTCCGAAGACTATTTTGGAGTTCGGAAGGAGGAACCCGGCTTGCAATGCCGAAGATAGCACTACGCGTCGGATATCTTTTCATTGAAGCCAGGTTCAAGGGCTACTGAGGGAGTCCTGGACTAAGGGGTCCTCGGGCGTCCGGCCTGTTAGCCATGGGCCGGACTGATGGGCTATGAAGATACAAAGACCGAAGACTGCACCCGTGTCCGGATGGGACTCTCCTTGGCATGGAAGGAAAGCTTGGCGACCGAATATGTAGATTCCCTTCTTTGTAACCGACCTTGTGTAACCGTAGATCCTTCTGGTGTCTATATAAACTGGAGGACTTAGTTCAGATAGGAGACTCATTATCATAGCCATACAAGCTAGACCTCTATGGTTCAGCCATTACTATCTCGAGGTAGATCAACTCTTGTAATACTCATATTCATCAATATCAATCAAGCAGGACGTAGGGTATTACCTCCATAGAGAGGGCCTGAACCTGGGTAAACATCGTGTCCCTTGTCTCTTGTTACCGTTGACCTTAGACGCACAGTTCGGGACCCCCTACCCGAGATCCGCCGGTTTTGACGCCGACAATGACGAACGGTCGCAACGGTGCATACTCAGGGATAACACTTATACCTTGAAATTTTAGTGAGGGATCATCTTATAATGCTACTGCCGTACTAAGCAAAATAAGATGCATAAAAGATTAGCATCACATGCAATCAAAATATGTGACATGATATGGCCATCATCATCTTGTGCTTTTGATCTCCATCTCCAAAGCATCGTCATGATCTCCATTGTCACTGGCTTGACACCTTGATCTCCATAGTGGCGTCGTTGTCATCTTGCCAACTATTTCTTCTACAACTATCGCTAATGCATAATCATAAAGTAAAGCAATTACATGGCGATTGTATTTCATACAATAAAGCGACAACCATAAGGCTCCTTCCAGTTGCTGATAACTTTTACAAACCATGATCACCTCATACAACAACGTATATCACATCATGTCTTGACCATATCACATCACAACATACCCTGCAAAAACAAGTTAGACGTCCTCTACATTGTTGTTGCAAGTTTTACGTCGCTGCTACAAGCTTCTAGTAATAACCGTCCTTACCTACGCATCAAAAACCACAACGATGTTATGTCAAGTTTGCTGTTTTAACCTTCAACAAGGACCGTCCATCGTCGAATTCGATTCAACTAAAGTTGGAGAAACAGACACCCACCAACCACCTTTATGCAAAACAAGTTGCATGTCTATCAGTGGAACTGGTCTCATGAACGTGGTCATGTAAGGTTGGTACAGGTTGCTTCATCCAACAATAACGCCGAATAAAAATAAGACGTTGGTGGTAAACAGTATGACTATGATCGCCAACAACTCTTTGTGTTCTACTCGTGCATATCATCTACGCATAGACCTGGCTCTGATGCCACTGTTGGGGAATGTAGCATGCAATTTCAAAAAATTTCCTATGATCACGCAAGATCAATCTAGGAGATACATAGCAATGAGAGGGGGAGAATGTGTCCACATACCCTCGTAGACCAGAAGCGGAAGCGTTAGTTTAACGCGGTTGATGTAGTTGAATGTCTTCTCGATTCAACCAATCAAGCACCGGACGTACGACACCTCCGAGTTCTGCACACGTTCCTCTTGATCATGTCCCTCGAACTCTTGATCTAGCAAAGTATCAAGGGAGAGTTTCGTCAGCACGACGCCATGGTGACGGTGATGGTGATGTGATCCGTGCAGGGCTTCACCTAAGCACTATGACAATATGATCGGAGGAGTAAACGGTGGAGGGGGGCACTGCACATGGCTAAGAAACAACTGATGTGCCTAGAGGTGCCCCCTACCCCTATATATTAAGGACGGAGAGGGGAGGAGGCCGGCCTAGGGCGCGCCAAGTGGGAGGAGTCCTACTTGGACCCCTAGTCCAATTCCACTCCTCCCTTCCCTTTTACCGAAAGGGGAAAGGGGGAAGGAGTAGGAGGAGGAGAAGGAAAGGGGGCCGCGCCCCCTCCCTTGTACAATTCGGACTCCCCATGTGGGGGAGGGTGCGCCACCCCTTGTGGGCTGCCTCCCCTCCCCTGTATGGCCCATATCTTTCCCCCAGGGGTTCCGGTAACCCCCGGTACTCCAATAAAAACCGGAAACACTTCAGAACCATTCCGGTGTCCGAATACTATCGTCCAATATATCAATGCTTACCTCTATACCATTTCTAGACTCCTCGTCATGTCCGTGATCTCATCCGGGACTCTAAACAATCTTCGGTCACGAAAACACATAACTCATAATACAAATCAACATCGAATGTTAAGCGTGCGGACCGTATGGGGTTGAGACATGGCCGAGACACATCTCCAATAAATAACCAATAGCGGAACCTGGATGCTCATATTGGTTCCTGCATATTCTATGAAGATCTTTGTCGGTCAAACCGCAATGACAACATACGTCATTCCCATTGTCATTGGTATGTTACTTGCCCGAGATTCGATAGTCGGTATCTTCATACCAAGTTCAATCTCGTTACCGACAAGTCTCTTTACTCATTCCGTAATGCATCATCCCACAACTAACTCATTAGTCACATGGCTTGCAAGGTTTATCGTGATGTGCATTACCGAGAGGGCCTAGAGATACCTCTTTGATACTCGGGGTGACAAATTCTAATCTTGATCTATGCCAACCCAACAAACACCTTTGGAGACACCTGTAGAGCATCTTTATAATTGCCCTATTATGTTGTGGCGTTTGATAGCATACAAGGTGTTCCTCCGGTATTCGGGAGTTGCATAATCTCATAGTCAAAGGAATATGTATAAGTCATGAATAGAGCAATAGCAATAAAACTTAACAATCATTATGCTAAGCTAATGGGTGGGTCTTGTCCATCACATCATTCTCCTAATCATGTGATCCCGTTCATCAAATGACAACAAATGTCTATGGTTAGGAAACTAAACCAGCTTTGATTAACGATCTAGTCAAGTAGAGGCATACTAGGGACAGTTTGTTTTCTCTATGTATTCACACATGTATCAAGTTTACGGTTAATACAATTCTAGCATGAATAATAAACATTTATCATGATATAAGGAAATATAAATAACTACTTTATTATTGCCTCTAGGGCATATTTCCTTCAGGTTCTAGGGTTAGAGAAGGTTAGGGGTTTGGAGCCTCTGATTGCGATCCAATCACTACTGCAGGATGCTGCTAATGCGACACTACGATCGGAGACCCATTGAAACTGTGTGTGATGCATTCATCACAAACGGGGATGTAAAAAAGCCATGAAAAGGGTGCAAAACTTTTGCGATGGTTGTGCCAACAAACACGGTTCAGATTTTAGTTGCGTGTGTGATTCAGGGCACACGGTTAACCCGTTTGAAGTGTTTGCGATGAGGCGGAACAAGAGAAACAGGCAGCCATATCAATGTGTGTGCGATATATGACATATAGTTCGCTCCGATGAATTGTTTGCTATTAGGGACTGCAACAGAAACGGTTAGCCAGATCATGGTGTGTGTTATATAGGGCATACAGTTCACTCGGATGAACTGTTTTTGATTAGGGAACACAACATAAATGGTTCAACTTAACTAGATGTGTGTGTGGCCCTGCTTTTAAAATTTCTACACAAGTTCTACAACAAACTCGGTGTGCCCTGGGTCAGCCTAATCTGGGACAACCACTGTGATGGCAAAATTCCACACGCTGTTGACCCCATTGGGACGTTCTGGTGGAAGGACATTCTCAAACTAACCCACATCTACCGTGGCATTTCTCGCGTTCAAATAGTTGATGGCGCGTCGACACTTTTTTGGAAAGACCTCTGGCATGAAGTGCTCCAAATCTCTCATCCTCGTGCTTTCTCTTTTATCGTGCATGAGGATCTTTCTGTTGCCGAGATGATGAACTCTATGGACATGCATGGAACCTTTCACCTGCCCGTTTCACCCCTGGCCCTTAACGAGATCCAAGAAATCCAACGACAAACCACGTGGACCTCTCCGTCGACATCTCTGCATGATGTTTGGCACTACTCTTGGGGGCCACGCTTTACAAACCAATGGACTACTATAACAATTACTTCAGGGACGGGGATTCCCTTCAATCATTTCACCAACTTTGGAAGTCCAGATGCACTATGAAAATCAAAGTTTTTGGTTGTATCATGTTCCATGATAGACTCAACACACACTATATGTTGAAGAGGAGGCATTACAATATTGGCAACAATTTTAATTGCGGCCTCTTCAACCACCATGTCGAGGAGACAGTGGATCACATGATCTTCTCTTGCCCTTTTAGTCAAAGCTGCTAGGCAAGACTCAACATAGCTTGGCCAACTTTCTCCTGCCGTCTCGACCTTCTGCAGCACACAAAGGAAAGCTGGCCCAACCCATTCTTCTATGAAACATTCCTAACCGCAGCATGGAGTATTTGGAAGGAGAGAAACAAGCAACACTTCAGAGGCCTGGCCCCCAGTATTGGATCTTGGCTCACACGGATAAAGCAGCACATAGAGCTACTTTGGTCGCCTTGTGTACTTCTGTTGTATAGCATACTTTTCTTTTTGGAACTAGTGGAGAAGCCACACATTAGGTTTGGTTGCCTCCATATGTGATGTGTTGATATGTCTATGTAAACCCCCCATTTATATAGATATATGATATTGCGGTAGGGGTTTTCCCCCTACTGTCTTCCCTAAAAAACAAGATGTGTGATACGTGGCAAACAGCCAACTCGGATCAACTGTTTGCGATGAGAAATTACTGTTGGGGATTGTAGCAGAAATTTAAAATTTTCTACGCATCACCAAGATCAATCTATGGAGTAATCTAGCAAGGAGGGGAAGGGGAGTTCATCTACATACCCTTGTAGATCGCTAAGCGGAAGCATTGCAAGAACGCACTTGGTGGAGTCGTACACGCAGCGATTCAGATCGCGGTCCATTCCGATCTAAGCGTCGAACAACGGCGCCTCCGCGTTCAACACACGTACAGCCCGGTGATGTCTCCCGCGCCTTGATCCAGCAAGGAGAGAGGGAGAGGTTGGGGAAGACTCCGTCAAGCAGCAGCACGACGGCGTGGTGATGGTGGAGGAGCGCGGGACTCCAGCAGGGCTTCGCCAAGCACTATGAGAGACAAGGAGGGAGAGAGGTAGGGCTGCGCCAAGAGGGAGATCAAATCATGTGTTGGGCAGCCCCAATACCTCAAGTATATATAGGGGAAGGGGAGGGGCTGCGCCCCCATCTAGGGTTCCATCCCTAGGGGCGGCGGCAGCCCCCAAAACCCATCTAGGGTGCGGCCAAGGGGGAAAGAGAGGGGGGCGCCCTAGGGTGGGCCTTAAGGCCCATCTGGACCTAGGGTTTGCCCCCTTCCCACTCTCCACGTGCCTTGGGCCTTGGTGGGGGGACGCACCAGCCCACCTGGGGCTGGTCCCTTCCCATACTTGGCCCACGCAGCCTTCTAGGGTTGATGGCCCCACCTGGTGGACCCCCGGGACCCTCCCGGTGCTCCCGGAACGTACGTTACCGATAGCACCCGAAACTTTTCCTATGACCAAAACGGGACTTCCCATATATAAATCTTGACCTCCGGACCATTCTGGAACTCCCCGTGATGTACAGGATCTCATCTGGGACTCCAAACAACATTTGGTAACCGCGTACATACTTTCCCTATAACCCTAGCGTCATCGAACCTTAAGTGTGTCGACCCTAAGGGCTCGGGAATAATGCAGATATGACTGAGACATCTCTCTAGTCAATAACCAACAGCAGGATCTGGATACCCATGTTGGCTCCCACATGTTCCACGATGATCTCATCGGATGAACCACGATGTCAAGGATTCAGTCAATCCTGTATACAATTCCCTTTGTCTACCGGTATAGTACTTGCCCGAGATACGATCGTCGGTATCCCGATACCTTGTTCAATATTGTTACCAGCAAGTCTCTTTACTCGTTCTGTAACACATCATCCCGTGATCAACTCCTTGGTCACATTGTGCACATTATGATGATTTTCTACCGAGTGGGCCCATAGATACCTCTCCGTTTACACGGAGTGACAAATCCCAGTCTCAATTCGTGCCAACCCAACAGACACTTTCAGAGATACCCGTAGTGCACCTTTATAGCCACCCAGTTACGTTGTGGCGTTTGGTACACCCAAAGCATTCCTACGGTATCCGGGAGTTGCACAATCTCATGGTCTAAGGAAATGACACTTGACATTAGAAAAGCTTTAGCAGACGAACTATACGATCTTGTGCTAGGCTTAGGATTGGGTCTTGTCCATCACATCATTCTCCTAATGATGTGATCCCGTTATCAACGACATCCAATGTCCATGGTCAGGAAACCGTAACCATCTATTGATCAACGAGCTAGTCAACTAGAGGCTTACTAGGGACATGGTGTTGTCTATGTATCCACACATGTATCTGAGTTTCCTATCAATACAATTCTAGCATGGATAATAAATGATTATCATGAACAAGGAAATATATATAATAATAACTAATTTATTATTGCCTCTAGGGCATATTTCCAATAGTCTCCCACTTGCACTAGAGTCAATAATCCAGTTCACATCGCTATGTGATTAACACTGAAGGTCACATCCCCATGTGACTAACACCCAAAGAGTTTACTAGAGTCAATAATCTAGTTCACATTACCATGTGATTAACACTCAATGAGTTCTGGGTTTCATCATTGTATGCTTGTGAGAGATGTTATAGTCAACGGGTCTGAACATTTTAGATCCATGTGTGCTTTACAAATCTCTATGTCATCTTGTAGATGCAGCTACCAAGCTCTACTTGGAGCTATTCCAAATAATTGTTCAACTATACGAATCCGGTTTACTACTCAGAATCATCCAGATTAGTGTCAAAGATTGCATCGGCGTAATCCTTTACGACAAACTCTTTTACCACCTCCATAATCGAGAAAATTCCTTAGTCCACTAGTTACTAAGGATAACCTTGACCGTTGTCCTGTGATCCATTCCTAGATCACACGTGTACCCCTTCAGGTGCGGTACACAACATAGCATACTTTAGAGCCTACGTCTAAAGCATAGGGGATGACCTTCGTCCTTTCACTCTATTCTGCCGTGGTTAGGTCTTGAGTCTTACACAACACTCATACCTTATAACACAGCCAAGAACGCCTTCTTTGCCGATCTATCTTTGAACTCCTTCAAAATCTTGTCATGGTATGTTTTCGTTTGAAAGTACCATTAAGCGATTTTGATCTATCCTTATAGATCTTGATGCTCAATGTTCAAGTAGCTTAATCCAGGTTTTCCATTGAAAAACACTTTTCAAATGACCCTACATGCTTTCCAGAAATTCTACATCATTTTTGATCAACAATATGTTAACAACATATACTCATCAAAAATTCTATAGTGCTCCCACTCACTTCTTTGGAAATACAAGTTTATCATAAACTTTGTATAAACCCAAAATCTTTGATCATCTCATCAAAGCGTTGAAGGAAATATGCCCTAGAGGCAATAATAATGTTATTATTTTATTTCCTTATATCGTGATAAATGTTTATTATTCATGCTAGAATTGTATTATCCGGAAACATAATACTTGTGTGAATACATAGACAAACTAAAAGTCACTAGTATGCCTCTACTTGACTAGCTCGTTAATCAAAGATGGTTATGTTTCCTAACCATAGACGTGTGTTGTTACTTGATTAACGGGATCACATCATTAGGAGAATGATATGATTGACATGACCCATTCCATTAGCTTAGCACCCGATCGTTTAGTATGTTGCTATTGCTTTCTTCATGACTTATACATGTTCCTATGACTATGAGATTATGCAACTCCCGTTTGCCGGAGGAACACTTTGTGTGCTACCAAACGTCACAACGTAACTGGGTGATTATAAAGGAGCTCTACAAGTGTCTCCAAAGGTACATGTTGGGTTGGCATATTTCGAGATTAGGATTTGTCACTCCGATTGTCGGAGAGGTATCTCTGGGCCCTCTCGGTAATGCACATCACTTAAGCCTTGCAAGCATTGCAACTAATGAGTTAGTTGCGAGATGATGTATTACGGAATGAGTAAAGAGACTTGCCGGTAACGAGATTGAACTAGGTATTGAGATACCGACGATCGAATCTCGGGCAAGTAACATACCGATGACAAAGGGAACAACGTATGTTGTTATGCGGTCTAACCGATAAAAGATCTTCGTGGAATATGTGGGAGCCAATATGAGCATCCAGGTTCCGCTATTGGTTATTGACCGGAGGCATGTCTCGGTCATGTCTACATTGTTCTTGAACCTGTAGGGTCCGCACGCTTAAGGTTTCGATGACAGTTATATTATGAGTTTATGAGTTTTGATGTACCAAAGTTAGTTCAGAGTCCCGGATATGAACACGGACATAACGAGGAGTCTCGAAATAGTCGAGACATAAATATTGATATATTGGACGGCTGTATTCGGACACCGGAAGTGTTCCGGGGAAGTTTCGGATAAAACCGGAGTACCGGGGGGTTACCGAAACCCCCCGGGGGGTTAATGGGCCTCATGGGCCTAAAGTGGAGAAGAGGAGAGGCAGCCAGGGCAGGCCGCACGCCCCCTCTCCCCCTAGTCCGAATTGGACAAGGAGGGAGGGGCGGCGCCCCCCTTTCCTTCCTCTCTTCTCTCTCTTCCTTCCACCTCTCCTACTTGGACAAGGAAAGGGAGGGGAGTCCTACTCCCGGTAGGAGTAGGAATCCTCCTGCTCACCTCCTACTAGGGCCGACCGCACGCCTCCTTGGCTCCTTTATATGCGGAGGCAGGGGGCACCCCTAGACACACAAGTTGATCCTCGTGATCGTTTTATTAGCCGTGTGCGGTGCCCCCTTCCACCATAATCCTCGATAATATTGTAGTGGTGCTTAGGCGAAGCCCTACGACAGTTGAACATCAAGATCATCACCACGTTGTTGTGCTGACGGAACTCTTCCCCGACACTTTGCTGGATCGGAGTCCGGGGATCGTCATCGAGCTGAACGTGTGCTGAAACTCGGAGGTGCCGTAGTTTCGGTGCTTGGATTGGTCGGATCGTGAAGACGTATGACTACATCAACCGCGTTGATATAACGCTTCCGCTGTCGGTCTACAAGGGTACGTAGATCACACTCTCCCCTCGTTGCTATGCATCATCATGATCTTGCGTGTGCGTAGGAATTTTTTTGAAATTACTACGTTCCCCAACAGTGGCATCCGAGCCTAGGTTTTATGTGTTGATGTTATATGCACAAGTAGAACACAAGTGAGTTGTGGGCGATATAAGTCATACTGCTTACCAGCATGTCATACATTGGTTCGGCGGTATTGTTGGACGAAGCGGCCCGGACCGACATTACGCGTACTCTTACGCGAGACTGGTTCTCCCGACGTGCTTTGCACAAAGGTGGCTAGCGGGTGTCAGTTTCTCCATCTTTAGTTGAACAGAGTGTGGCTATGCCCGGTCCTTGCGAAGGTTAGAACAGCACCAACTTGACAAACTATCATTGTGGTTTTGATGTGTAGGTAAGATTGGTTCTTGCTTAAGCCCGTAGCAGGCACGTAAAACTTGCAACAACAAAGTAGAGGACGCCTAACTTGTTTTTGCAGGGCATGTTGTGATGTGATATGGTCAAGACATGATGCTAAATTTTATTGTATGAGATGGTCATGTTTTGTAACCGAGTTATCGGCAACTGGCAGGAGCCATATGGTTGTCACTTTATTGTATGCAATGCAATTGCGCTGTAATGCTTTACTTTATCACTAAGCGGTAGCGATAGTCGTGGAAGAATAAGATTGGTGAGACGACAACGATGCTACGATGGTGATCAAGGTGTTGCGCCAGTGACGATGGTGATCATGACGATGCTTCGGAGATGGAGATCACAAGCACAAGATGATGATGACCATATCATATCACTTATATTGATTGCATGTGATGTTTATCTTTTATGCATCTTATCTTGCTTTGATTGACGGTAGCATTATAAGATGATCTCTCACTAAATTTGAAGATAAAAGTGTTCTCCCTGAGTATGCACCGTTGCCAAAGTTCGTTGTGCCAAGACACCACGTGATGATCGGGTGTGATAAGCTCTACGTCCATCTACAACGGGTGCAAGCCAGTTTTGCACACGCAGAACACTCAGGTTAAACTTGACGAGCCTAGCATATGCAGATATGGCCTCAGAACACTGAGACCGAAAGGTCGAGCGTGAATCATATAGTAGATATGATCAACATAGCGATGTTCACCATTGAAAACTACTCCATTTCATGTGATGATCGGTTATGGTTTAGTTGATTTGGATCACGTAATCACTTAAAAGATTAGAGGGATGTCTTTCTAAGTGGGAGTTCTTAAGTAATATGATTAATTGAACTTAAATTTATCATGAACTTAGTACCTGATAGTATCTTGCTTGTTTATGTTTCATTGTAGATAGATGGCCCTTGCTGTTGTTCCGTTGAATTTTAATGCGTTCCTTGAGAAAGCAAAGTTGAAAGATGATGGTAGCAATTACACGGACTGGGTCCGTAACTTGAGGATTATCCTCATTGCTGCACAGAAGAATTATATCCTGGAAGCACGGCTGGGTGCCAGGCCTGCTGCTGGAGCAACACCAGATGTTATGAACGTCTGGCAGAGCAAAGCAGATGACTACTCGATAGTTCAGTGTGCCATGCTTTACGGCTTAGAATCGGGACTTCAACGACATTTTGAACGTCATGGAGCATATGAGATGTTCCAGGAGTTGACGTTAATATTTCAAGCAGATGCCCGGATTGAGAGATATGAAGTCTCCAATAAATTTTATAGCTGCAAGATGGAGGAGAACAGTTCTGTTAGTGAGCATATACTCAAAATGTCTAGGTATAATAATCACTTGATTCAATTGGGAGTTAATCTTCCAGATGATTGCTTCATTGACAGAATTCTCCAATCACTGCCACCTAGCTACAAGAGCTTCGTGATGAACTATAATATGCAAGGGATGAATAAGACTATTCCCGAGCTCTTCGCAATGCTAAAAGCTGCGGAGGTAGAAATCAAAAAGGAGCATCAAGTGTTGATGGTCAACAAGACCACTGGTTTGAAGAAAAAGGGCAAAGGGAAGAAGAAGGGGAACTTCAACAAGAACAGCAAGCAAGTTGCTACTCAAGAGAAGAAACCCAAATCTGGACGTAAGCCTGAAACTGAGTGCTTCTACTGCAAGCAGACTGGTCATTGGAAGCGGAACTGCCCGAAGTATTTGGCGGATAAGAAGGATGGCAAGGTGAACAAAGGTATATGTGATATACATGTTATTGATGTGTACCTTACTAGAGCTCACAGTAGCAGCTGGGTATTTGATACTGGTTCTGTTGCTAATATTTGCAACTCGAAACAGGGACTACGGATTAAGCGAACACTGGCGAAGGACGAGGTGACGATGCGCGTAGGAAATGGTTCCAAAGTCGATGTGATCGCGGTCGGCACGCTACCTCTACATCTACCATCGGGATTAGTATTAGACCTAAATAATTGTTATTTGGTGCCAGCGTTGAGCATGAACATTATATCTGGATCTTGCTTGATGCGGGACGGTTATTCATTTAAATCAGAGAATAATGGTTGTTCTATTTATATGAGTAATATCTTTTATGGTCATGCACCCTTGAAGAGTGGTCTATTTTTTATGAATCTCGATAGTAGTGATACACATATTCATAATGTTGAAGCCAAAAGATGCAGAGTTGATAATGATAGTGCAACTTATTTGTGGCACTTCCGTTTAGGTCATATCGGTGTAAAACGCATGAAGAAACTCCATACTGATGGACTTTTGGAACCACTTGATTATGAATCACTTGGTACTTGCGAACCGTGCCTCATGGGCAAGATGACTAAAACACCGTTCTCCGGTACTATGGAGAGAGCAACAGATTTGTTGGAAATCATACATACAGATGTATGTGGTCCAATGAATGTTGAAGCTCGTGGCGGATATCGTTATTTTCTGACCTTCACAAATGATTTAAGCAGATATGGGTATATCTACTTAATGAAACATAAGTCTTAAACATTTGAAAAGTTCAAAGAATTTCAGAGTGAAGTTGAAAATCATCGTAACAAGAAAATAAAGTTTCTATGATCTGATCGTGGAGAATATTTGAGTTACGAGTTTGGTCTACATTTGAAACAATGCGGAATAGTTTCGCAACTCACGCCACCCGGAACACCACAGCGTAATGGTGTGTCCGAACGTCGTAATCGTACTTTACTTGATATGGTACGATCAATGATGTCTCTTACAGATTTACCGCTATCATTTTGGGGTTATGCTCTAGAGACAGCCGAATTCACATTAAATAGGGCACCATCAAAATCCGTTGAGACGACGCCTTACGAACTGTGGTTTGGCAAGAAACCAAAGTTGTCGTTTCTGAAAGTTTGGGGCTGCGATGCTTATGTGAAGAAACTTCAACCTGATAAGCTCGAACCCAAATCGGAGAAATGTGTCTTCATAGGATACCCAAAAGAGACTGTTGGGTACACCTTCTATCACAGATCCGAAGGCAAGACATTTGTCGCTAAGAATGGATCCTTTATAGAGAAGGAGTTTCTCTCGAAAGAAGGAGTGGGAGGAAAGTAGAACTTGATGAGGTAACTGTACCTACTCCCTTATTGGAAAGTAGTTAATCACATAAATCTGTTCCTGTGACTACTACATCGATTAGTGAGGAAGCTAATGATGATGATCATCTAACTTCAGATCAAGTTACTACCAAACCTCGTAGGTAAACCAGAGTGAGATCCGCACCAGAGTGGTACAGTAATCCTATTCTGGAAGTCATGCTCCTAGATCATGATGAACCTACAAACATGAAGAAGCGATGGTGAGCCCAGATTCCGCAAAATGGCTAGAAGCCATGAAATCTGAGATGGGATCCATGTATGAGAACAAAGTGTGGACTTTGGTTGACTTGCCCAATGATCGGCAAGCAATTGAGAATAAATGAATCTTCAAGAAGAAGACTGACACTGACGATAAAGTTACTGTCTACAAAGCTCGACTTGTCGCAAAAGGTTTTCGACAAGTTCAAGGGATTGACTACGATGAGACCTTCTCACCCGTAGCGATGCTTAAGTCTGTCCGAATCATGTTAGCAATTGCCACATTTTATGATTATGAGATTTGGCAGATGGATGTCAAAACTGCGTTCCTGAATGGATTTCTGGAAGAAGAGTTGTATATGATGCAGCCGGAAGGTTTTGTCAATCCAAAGGGAGCTAACAAAGTGTGCAAGCTTCAGCGATCCATTTATGGACTGGTGCAAGCCTCTCGGAGTTGGAATAAACGCTTTGATAGTGTGATCAAAGCATTTGGTTTTGTACAGACTTTTGGAGAAGCCTGTATTTACAAGAAAGTGAGTGGGAGCTCTGTAGCATTTCTGATATTATATGTAGATGACATATTACTAATCGGAAATGATATAGAATTTCTGGATAGCATAAAAGGATACTTGAATAAGAGTTTTTCAATGAAAGACCTCGGTGAAGCTGCTTACATATTAGGCATTAAGATCTATAGAGATAGATCAAGATGCTTAATTAGACTTTCACAAAGCACATACCTTGACAAAGTTTTGAAAAAGTTCAAAATGGATCAAGCAAATAAAGGATTCTTGCCTGTGTTACAAGGTGTGAAATTGAGTAAGACTCAATACCCGACCAATGCATAAGATAGAGAGAAAATGAAAGATGTTCCCTATGCTTCAGCCATAGGCTCTATCATGTATGCAATGTTGTGTACCAGACCTGATGTGTGTCTTGCTATAAGTCTAGCAGGAAGGTACCAAAGTAATCCAGGAGTGGATCACTGGATAGCAGTCAAGAACATCCAGAAATACCTGAAAAGTACTAAGGATATGTTTCTCATATATGGAGGTGAAAAAGAGCTCATCGTAAATGGTTACGTTGATGCAAGCTTTGACACTGATCCGGACGATTCTAAATCGCAAACCAGATACGTGTTTATATTAAACGGTGGAGCTGTCAGTTGGTGCAGTTCTAAACAAAGCGTTGTGGCGGGATCTACATGTGAAGCGGAGTACGTAGTTGCTTCGGAAGCAGCAAATGAAGCAGTCTGGATGAAGGAGTTCATATCCGATCTAGGTGTCATACCTAGTGCATCGGGTCCAATGAAAATCTTTTGTGACAATACTGGTGCAATTGCCTTGGCAAAGGAATCCAGATTTCACAAGAGAACCAAGCACATCAAGAGAAGCTTCAATTCCATCCGGGATCTAGTCCAGGTGGGAGACATAGAGATTTGAAAGATACATACGGATCTGAATGTTGCAGACCCATTGACTAAGCCTCTTCCATGAGCAAAACATGATCAACAGCAGAACTCCATGGGTGTTTGAATCATTACTGTGTAATCCAGATTATTAACTCTAGTGCAAGTGGGAGACTGAAGGAAATATGCCCTCGAGGCAATAATAATGTTATTATTTTATTTCCTTATATCATGATAAATGTTTATTATTCATGCTAGAATTGTATTATCCGGAAACATAATACTTGTGTGTATACATAGACAAACTAAAAGTCACTAGTATGCCTCTACTTGACTAGCTCGTTAATCAAAGATGGTTATGTTTCCTAACCGTAGACATGTGTTGTTACGTGATTAACGGGATCACATCATTAGGAGAATGATATGATTGACATGACCCATTCCATTAGCTTAGCACCCGATCGTTTAGTATGTTGCTATTGCTTTCTTCATGACTTATACATGTTCCTATGACTATGAGATTATGCAACTCCCGTTTGCCGGAGGAACACTTTGTGTGCGACCAAACGTCACAACGTAACTGGGTGATTATAAAGGAGCTCTACAGGTGTCTCCAAAGGTACATGTTGGGTTGGCCTATTTCGAGATTAGGATTTGTCACTCCGATTGGCTGAGAGGTATCTCTGGGCCCTCTCGGTAATGCACATCACTTAAGCCTTGCAAGCATTGCAACTAATGAGTTAGTTGCGAGATGATGTATTACGGAACGAGTAAAGAGACTTGCCGGTAACGAGATTGAACTAGGTATTGAGATACCGACGATCGAATCTCAGGCAAGTAACATACCGATGACAAAGGGAACAACGTATGTTGTTATGCGGTCTGACCGATAAAAGATCTTCGTAGAATATGTGGGAGCCAGTATGAGCATCTAGGTTCCGCTATTGGTTATCGACCGGAGACATGTCTCGGTCATGTCTACATTGTTCTCGAACCCGTAGGGTCCGCACGCTTAAGGTTTCGATGACAGTTATATTATGAGTTTATGAGTTTTGATGTACCAAAGTTAGTTCAGAGTCCCGGATATGATCACGGACATAACGAGGAGTCTCGAAATAGTCGAGACATAAAGATTGATATATTGGACGGCTATATTCGGACACCGGAAGTGTTCCGGGGAAGTTTCGGATAAAACCGGAGTATCGGGGGGTTACCGAAACCCCCCGGGGGGGTTAATGGGCCTCATGGGCCTAATGTGGAGAAGAGGAGAGGCAGCCAGGGCAGGCCGCACGCCCCCTCTCCCCCTAGTCCGAATTGGACAAGGAGGGAGGGGCGGCGCCCCCCCTTTCCTTCCTCTCTTCTCTCTCTTCCTTCCCCCTCTCCTACTTGGACAAGGAAAGGGAGGGGAGTCCTACTCCCGGTAGGAGTAGGACTCCTCCTGCGTGCCTCCTACTAGGGCTGGCCGCACCCCTCCTTGGATCCTTTATATACGGAGGTAGGGGGCACCCCTAGACACACAAGTTGATCCTCGTGATCGTTTTCTTAGCCGTGTGCGGTGCCCCCTTCCACCATAATCCTCGATAATATTGTCGTGGTGCTTAGGCGAAGCCCTGCGACAGTTGAACATCAAGATCGTCACCACGCCGTCATGCTGATGGAACTCTTTGCCGACACTTTGCTAGATCGGAGTCCGGGGATCGTCATCGAGCTGAACGTGTGCTGAAACTCGGAGGTGCCATAGTTTCGGTGCTTGGATCGGTCGGATCGTGAAGACGTACGACTACGTCAACCGCGTTGATATAACGCTTCCGTTGTCGATCTACAAGGGTACGTAGAGCACACTCTCCCCTCGTTGCTATGCATCACCATGATCTTGCGTGTGCGTAGGATTTTTTTTGAAATTACTACGTTCCCCAACAAGCGTACATTCCAACTCCGAGATGCTTACTCCAGTCCTTAGAAGGATTGCTGGAGCTTTGCATACTTGTCAACATCTTTCAGGATTGACAAAACCTTCTGGTTGTATCACATACAACCTTTCCTGAAGAAAAACGTCGAGGAAACAATGTTTAACATCCTATCTGCAAGATTTCATAAATAATGTTGTAATTGCTAACATAATTCCAACAGACTCTTAGCATCGCTACGAGTGAGAAAGTCTCATCGTAGTCAACTCCTTGAACTTGTCGGAAAAAATCTTAACGACAAGTCGAGCTTTCTTAATGGTGATACTTACCATCATTGTCAGTCTTCCTTTTAAAATCCATCTGCACCTAACAGCCTTACGACCATCAAGTAGTTCTTTCAAAGTCTATACTTTGTTTTATACATGGATCCTCTCTCGGATTTTATGGCCTCGAGCCATTCGTCGGAATCCGGGCCCACCATCGCTTCTCCATACCTCGTAGGTTCATTGTTGTCTAGCAACATGACTTCCAAGACAGGATTACTTAGCACTGTCAAGTAGTATGCATCCTTGTCAACCTATGAGTTTGGTAGTGACTTGATCCGAAGTTTCATGATCACTATCATAAGCTTCCACTTCAATTGGTGTACGTGCCACAGGAACAACTTCCTGTGCCCTGCTACACACTAGTTGAAGTGACGGTTCAATAACCTCATCAAGTCTCCACCATCCTCCTACTCAATTCTTTCGAGAGAAACTTTTCCTCGAGAAAGGACCCATTTCTAGAAACAATCACTTTTGCTTCCGGATCTGAAATAGGAGGTATACCCAACTATTTTTGGGTATTCTATGAAGATGCATTTATCTGCTTTGGGTTCGAGCCTATCGGCCTGAACTTTTTCACATAAGCATCGCAGCCCCAAACTTTTATGAATCGACAACTTAGGTTTCTCTAAACCATAGTTCATATGGTGTCATCTCAACGGAATTGTGTGTGCCCTATTTAAAGTGAATGCGGTTGTCTCTAATGCCTAACCCATAAATGATAGTGGTAACTCGATAAGAGACATCATGTTATGCACCATATCCAATAGGGTGCAGTTATGATGTTCGGACACACCATCACACTATGGTGGTCCAGGCAGTATTAGTTGTGAAACAATTTCCAGAATGTCTTAATTGTGTGCCAAACTCGTAACTCAGATATTCATCTCTATGATCATATCATAGACATTTTATCATCTTGTCACGACGATCTTCAACTTCACTCTGAAATTACTTGAACCTTTCAATAATTCAGACTTGTGTTTCATCAAGTAAATATACTCAGCATCTACTCAAATCATCTGTGATGTAAGAACATAACGATATCCACTTCGTGCCTCAGCACTCATTGGACTGCACACATCAAAATGTATTACTTCCAACAAGTTGCTTTCTTATTCCATCTTACTTAAAACGAGGCCTTTCAGTCATCTTGCCCATGTGGTATGATTTGCATGTCTTAAGTGATTCAAAATCAAGTGAGTCCAAAGATCCATCATCATGGAGCTTCTTCATGCGTTTTATACCAACATGACTCAAAAGGCAGTGCCACAAGTATGTGGTACTATCATTACTATCTTATATCTTTTGGCATGAACATGTGTATCACTATGATCGAGATACAATAAACCATTTATTTTTAGGCGCAAGACCATTGAAGGTATCATTCAAGCAAACAGAGTAACCATTATTCTCCTTAAATGAATAACCGTATGGTGATAAACATAATCCAATCATGTCTATGCTCAACGCAAACAACAAATAACAATTATTTAGGTTCTAACACCAATCTCGATGGTAGAGGGAGCGTGCGATGTTTGATCACATCAACCTTGGAAACACTTCCAACATATCGTCATCTCACCTTTAGCTAGTCTCTGTAGCCTTTTATTTCGAGTTACTAACGCTTAGCAACCGAACCGGTATTAAATACCCTGGTGCTACTAGGAGTACTAGTAAAGTACACAATAATATGACGTATATCCAAAATACCTCTGTCAACCTTGCCAGCCTTCTCATCTACCAAGTATCTAGGGTAGTTCTGCTTCAGTGACCGTTCCCCTCATTACAGAAGCACTTAGTCTCGGGTTTGGTTCAACCTTGGGTTTCTTCACTAGAGCAGCAACTGATTTGCCGTCTCATGAAGTATCCCTTCTTTCCCTTGCCCTTCTTGAAACTAGTGGTTTAGCTAACCATCAACAATTGATGCTCCTACTTGATTTCTACTTCCACGGTGTCAAACATCGTGAATTGCTCAAGGATCATCATGTCTATCCCTGATATGTTATAGTTCATCACCAAGCTCTAACAGCTTGGTGGCAGTGACTATGGAGAACTATCACTATCTCATCTGGAAGATTAACTCCCACTCAATTCAAGCGATTGTAGTACTTAGACAATCTGAGAACATGCTCAACAATTGAGATTTTCTCCCTTAGTTTGCAGGCTTAAGAAACTTGTCAGAGGTCTCATACCTCTTGACGTGGGCACTAGTCTGAAATCGGAATTTCAGTCTTTGGAACATCTCATATGTTCTGCGACGTTTCAAAAAACATCTTTGGTGCCACAATTCTAAACCGTTAGCATTACGCACTGAACTATCACGTAGTCATCAAAAACGTGTATGTCAGATGTTTCCCAACATCTACAGACGTTGCTTGAGGTTCAACATACTGAGCGGTGCATAAAGGACATAGCCCTTCTGTGCAGCAATGAGGACAATCCTCAGTTCACGGACTCAGTCCGCATAATTGCTACTGTCAACTCTCAACTAAATTTTCACTAGGAACATATCTAAAACAGTAGAACCAAAGCGTGAGCTATGACATAATTTGCAAAGACCTTTTGACTATGTTCATGATAATTAAGTTCATCTAATCAAATTATTCAATGAACTCCCACTTAGATAGGCATCCCTCTAGTCATCTAAGTGACACATGATCTGAGTCAACTAGGCCAAGTCCGATCATCACGTGAGACGGACTAGTCATCATCGGTGAACATCTTCATGTTGATCGTATCTTCTATACGACTCATGTTCGACCTTTCGGTCTTCCATGTTCCGAGGCCATGTCTGTACATGCTAGGCTCGTCAAGTCAACCTAAGTGTATTGCGTGTGTAAATCTGGCTTGCACCCGTTGTATTCGAACATTAGAATCTATCACACCCGATCATCACGTGGTGCTTCGAAACAACAAACCTTCGCAATGGTGCACGGTTAGGGGGAACACTTTCTTGAAATTATTGCGAGGGATCATCTTATTTATGCTACCGTCGTTCTAAGCAAATAAGATGTCAACATGACAAACATCACATGCAAATCATAAAGTGACATGATATGGCCAATATCATCTTGCTCCTTTGATCTCCATCTTCGAGGCACGACATGAACACCATCGTCACCGGCATGACACCATGATCTCCATCATTGTGTCTTCATGAAGTTGCCTCGCCAACTATTACTTCTACTACTATGGCTAACGGTTAGCAATAAAGTAAAGTAATTACATGGCGTTTTCATTGACACGCAGGTCATAAATAAATTAAGACAACTACTATGGCTCCTACCAGTTGTCATACTCATCGACATGCAACTCGTGATTCCTATTACAAGAACTTGATCAATCTCATACATCACATATATCATTCATCACATCCTTTTGGCCATATCACATCACATAGCATACCCTGCAAAAACAAGTTAGACGTCCTCTAATTGTTGTTGCATGTTTTACGTGGCTGCTATGGGTTTCTAGCAAGAACGTTTCTTACCTACGCAAAAACACATGGTGTTATGCCAATTGCTATTTACCCTTCATAAGGACCCTTTTCATCGAATCCAATCCGACTAAAGTGGGAGAGATAGACACCCGCCAGCGACCTTATGCATCAAGTGCATGTCAGTCGGTGGAACCAGTCTCACGTAAGCGTACGTGTAAGGTCGGTCCGGGCCGCTTCATCCCACAATGCCGCCGAATCAAGATAAGACTAGTAAGGGCAAGCAAATTGAACAAATAATCGCCCACAACTACTTCATGTTCTACTCGTGCATAGAATCTACGCATAGACCTAGCTCATGATGCCACTGTTGGGGATCGTAGCAGAAATTTAAAATTTTCTACGCATCACCAAGATCAATCTATGGAGTAATCTAGCAACGAGGGTAGGGGGAGTGCATCTACATACCCTTAGATCGCTAAGTGGAAGCGTTGCAAGAACGCAGTTGGTAGAGTCGTACACGCAGCGATTCAGATCATGGTCGATTCCGATCTAAGCACCGAACAACGGTGCCTCCGCGTTCAACACACGTATAGCCCGGTGACGTCTCCTGCGCCTTGATCCAGCAAGGAGAGAGGGAGAGGTTGGGGAAGACTCCGTCCAGCAGTAGCACGACGGCGTGGTGATGGTGGAGGAGCGCGGGACTCCAGCAGGGCTTCGCCAAGAACTAGGAGAGACGAGGAGTGAGAGAGGTAGGGCTGCACCCAGAGGGAGATCAAATCATGTGTTGGGCAGCCCCAATACCTCAAGTATATATAGGGGAAGGGGAGGGGCTGCGCCCCCATCTAGGGTTCCATGCCTAGGGGTGGTGGCAGCCCCCAAAACCCATCTAGGGTGCGGCCAAGGGGGAAAGAGAGGGGGGCGCCCTAGGGTGGGCCTTAAGGCCCATCTGGACCTAGGGTTTGCACCCTTCCCACTCTCCACGCGCCTTGGGCCTTGGTGGGGGGGCGCACTAGCCCACCTAGGGCTGGTCCCCTCCCACACTTGGCCCACGCAGCCTTCTCGGGCTGGTGGCCCCACCTGGTGGACCCCCGGGACCCTCCCGGTGGTCCCGGTACGTTACCAATAGCACCCGAAACTTTTCCGGTGACCAAAACAGGACTTACCATATATAAATCGTTAACTCCGGACCATTCCGGAACTCCTCGTGACATCCGGGTTCTCATTCGGGACTCTGAACAACATTTGGTAACCGCGTACATACTTTCCCTATAACCCTAGCGTCATCGAACCTTAAGTGTGTAGACCTACGGGCTTGGGAATAATGCAGACATGACTGAGACATCTCTCAGGTCAATAACCAACAGCGGGATCTGGATACCCATGTTGCCTCCCACATGTTCCACGATGATATCATCGGATGAACCACGATGTCAAGGATTCAGTCAATCCCGTATACAATTCCCTTTCTCTACCGGTATAGTACTTGCCCGAGATTCGATCGTCGATATCCCGATACCTTGTTCAATCTCGTTACCGGCAAGTCTCTTTACTCGTTCTGTAACACATAATCCCGTGATCAACTCCTTGGTCACATTGTGCACATTATGATGATGTCCTACCGAGTGGACCCAGAGATACCTCTCTGTTTACACGGAGTGACAAATCCCAGTCTCGATTCGTGCCAACCCAACAGACACTTTCGGAGATAACCGTAGTGCACCTTTATAGCCACCCAGTTACGTTGTGCCATTTGGTACACCCAAAGCATTCCTACGGTATCTGGGAGTTGCACAATCTCATGGTCTAAGGAAATGATACTTGACATTAGAAAAGCTTTAGCAGACAAACTATACAATCTTGTGCTAGGCTTAGGATTGGGTCTTGTCCATCACATCATTCTCCTAATGATGTGATCCCGTTATCAACGACATCCAATGTCCATGGTCAGTAAACCGTAACCATCTATTAATCAATGAGCTAGTCAACTAGAGGCTTACTAGGGACATGGTGTTGTCTATGTATCCACACATGTATCTGAGTTTCCTATCAATACAATTCTAGCATGGATAATAAACGATTATCATGAACAAGGAAATATATATAATAATAACTAATTTATTATTGCCTCTAGGGCATATTTCCAACAATTACAACATAGACGGTTAATACAGTTAGTTCGTGTGCGATTCTATGTGTACAAAAAACTTTGAAAAATGCAAACTAGTTGCTTGCGTGTCTAGGAGTATCGCAGATGATGCGTCTACGAGTACTCGTGTGCGATGATTAGTAAGTTACAAATACGTTTCCTTATGTTAACACTTGTGTGATAAATAACACGTGGCACCGGATACGGTATTCGGGTTGTGTGTGTGCTCCACTTAGTCTTCCCCCGCTCCAGCGAATGCTTCCCGCGCTCCACATGGGTGAATTGTGAAAATTCATGCGTGTTCCCTCACCTGTTTCCCACCATCGGGCAACGGCTTGCTGCATATAACCCAGGCGGCAACACACCGCCGTGACATTCTGCCCAGAACTAGTCCTCACCCATCTACCATTAGTTATTCCAAGCATGCCAGGCAACTACCAAAGCTTCAAAGTCGATGCCTACCCGCGTTACATCTTCGGCGAGGAGAACGAGCCAGAGCAGGTCGGGGAGCAAGAGCTTCATTGGCCAGTGCAGGCACCATGGCCCATCGGCAGTGATATTGGCATGACAGTCCTTGGGGGCACAATCGACATATTGCAGAGGAGGTGTGATGAGCAGTTTGCCATCCACGACCCACCCGAAGAGCCGCCATCACCAGTGCTCATTGAGAGCCTGATGCCCCGCAAGGAATGGGCAGAGGACCTTTGCGATTCAGTCAAGACAAAGGCAGCCTGCGGCTTCATCCTTACCCGTGTCGGCCATGTCAACCTCGATCCCGATGATGTGGTGGCCAGGCTTGAGCGCATCCTTGGTTGAGTTAACGTCCCCGACAGAGTAGAACATCGCCAACGTGATATCTTGAGGATGCAGGTGATGTATGGAATTTGCTACCAGGCTAGAGACATGGAAAATGAGCGGTTCCGCGGAGTTGTCATGCACGCGATTGCACGCTGTCAAGCTCTTCTGGAAGAGGCCCAGCAGCCCCAAGAGCCTCCCAGCGCCAGTAGCTCCATAGGCGGAGGCGGGTCGGAACACTTGGAGTGAACGGCCACAAGTGTGCCATGCTGATCATTGAGTCCGAGAAGACCATCGTCGGAAGGCCGCCAGCTTAGACTTTTAGCTTATATTTTATTATAATTGTATGCATATGTAGGTCATGAGTTTTCTAGGCCTTGCCGCATGGGGCATTTTAAATTATCCTGAATATGTAAGACAATTATTAAGAATTATTAACCATTGCCATTGTAATTTGCCTCAACGACAAGCAGAGCGCATAGGGACGCCAGAGCGGAGCGCGCCGCAGCCGCCTGAATGGTGAGCAACCACGTTGTCAACCTTCTGCCGTCAATAAATTTTGACCTTGTTTCTCGTCACATTGCAGATTACGATGCAATAAGTAATTGCAAATTTGTTCACATCTGTCAAACTAATATATGTTCACACTTAGCACCGGGATATAAAAACTACCCACTCGAAAATTACTTCATAGTTCCTCTCCTCATCACCCACAAAACTGGTCTTTCCTGTCAAGTCGTTCTGCCATGACTGGTAGGAGGAGTTTAGGGTGGACATATAACCGTGCAGCAAAGACCAAGGCCGTGGAAGCACTAGAGAGGTCCCGCCGCGAAGCCGCAACCGCAACAGAGATGTCCCGGCGCGCCGCATAGCCCTTGAACAAGCTCTCACGGGCACACGAGGGCTCACACAAGCGCATTCACGGCATCGACCATCGCGACGAGCCAGCATTCCTGAAGTCCTTCGCCAGCGACGACGGCATTCTCGCTGGCATCACTACGTAGAAGAAGCTGGTCGACGCCTTCATGAAGCTGCTCAAGATCACCGATGCCTCGGTTGGCAAGCCGACCGGCTTCGTCGAGCAACTTATGGTTGACAATGCGAAGCCCCTGAAGTTGCTCGTCGAAAAGGAGGAGGAGGCCGCTGGCTGGAAGATGCTGCATGAGCAGAGTAGTGCCTCGGAGATGACGCTGAAAGCGGTCGTCGAGGAACTGATGGGTGGCTTGAGGAAGCTCCAGATCCAGCACAAGCAGGAGGTGGAGGAATCTGTGGATGCTTTCAATAAAAGTCATGAGGAATTAAGGAATGAGATGGTTGATTTCGTCGCCCGGCGATCCATCGACGAGTAGAGACAGTAGCGACCCAGATCGTTGTCTGCAATTTCCTTCTTCTCTTGCCCCCGTGTCTTCCGAGCTTTGCCGCATGTGGCATTTTAAATTATCTAGAATATGTAAGACAATTATTTTTTTTGACAGAAAGACTGTAAGGGAACCCCCTACAGTATAGTTGGTGCAACAACCCCAAATTGCAAGTACCATGCCTTGAACCTGGGTGGGTGGGAAGGCATCAGCCCCTTCCAACCACTAGGCTATGCCTTAGTCTGCTATGTAAGACAATTATTATCTGCACCATTGTAAATTTGTCGTCGTATTATCTGTTGCCATTTTATTTGTGGTCGTATTATCCATTGCCCTATGTGCTAATTTAAATTAGGGCGGAATACGAGTTGAAAACACGAACAAAGAAGATGCTGCCATGGGATCACAAGCAAAAAACCCCGTCCAGGTGCTTTAATTAACCCATTAATGGAGAAGTTGTGAGTGAGACGGGCGGCGGCTGGTGCATGGAGGTCAATGAGCTCGCTTCCCGGTGAGGATGGGCAGCCTTGCTGCTCGCACCTGTCCCGTCGATCCTGCGAGGTGGACGGGATGCACGCGTCCCATCGAGCCTGCGCGGCGGACTGCTCGCACACGTCGCGCCGAGCCTGCACGTGGACTTCTTGCGCTCGTCCCGTCTAATCAAACAGCTGCACGCACGTCACCGAGTATGGTTAAATTTTGACATGGTTAATATAATACAACCATTTGCGATATTAACTTGTGAGCTTTTTGTTTGAAAAAGGACTTAGTTGGCTACTAATGTGTGCGCCTCTTCTCAAACGGTACGATTTTTTTACCACGACATATATGTGCTATCTCATGAAACCATGCCGAGTTTCATGTTTTTCGCGTGAGTTTTTGATTTGCCGGGATTTGAAAACCGAGATTCTCAATGTTTCAGGACGACCAAGTTTGTAATTCATTCCGATTTCTTAAATGAGACCTAAACATGCACCCAATGACACATGTACTATTTCCCACCCATTTTGCCTCACTGGAGCAAGTGCTCGTAGTTCAAATTTGAATTATGGACTACATTAAATGCATAGAAAACTTAGTAATTAGTAATATATATATATACAATGGCCAAACAAACCCTGAATAGTTTCAAATTTCAGCCCGACACTCCTGTTATTCTATGTTGCCTGTGGAAAACAAAGTTCAAGGCGAGAAGAGGCAACGATTATCGTTTCGCCCACAAGAGGGGCATGTTTCCCTACCGGAACCACGAGGGTTGCGACAGGCTCTGGTTAGTAAGAGGCTTGTAATATAGCTTCGCCCAAATTGGACAATTATATGTACCATGTAGTGACACCATGCCAAGTTTTTTGAAACTTCAGAACATCTTTTTCTCGTGGTTTTCACCGATTTCCACCGAATATTGGTTTCCGTATGATATTCTTCCCCCTGCTGTGCGCGTGATCTAAGTCATGCATTCTGATTGGCCAGAACCCAAACCCTACGAATCGTACGTGTGCAACATTGGATGCTCACAGATGGAACGACAGCCATGAGCCCTATCGACAACATGTGCATTACATGGGAAAGCACTATGCGCATGCGTTGTGCTAGCTCATGCTTCCTTCTGTACTAGGTTTTCAAAACTGGCTACCGTTGATCTCCACTCCTCTGATCAGTTTCCCACCTCTTCTCCCATCATTTTCCCGCTATGAGTGTCAATGCTCAATGAAGGTTTGAGTCATATATGAATGATGTAGATGTTCATTTAATTCTTATAGTTCATCTCATCCAAAATCAATTAGTTTTATAAAAAAATCTATTTTAAGATTCATTCAATTGTGCATTGTAAAGGTAAAAACAAAAAGTGACAATTCATTTAGAAAAAAGAGTTTGGGCAATTAAGATATGGAAGATTCTAGAGAAGAAAGGAGAAGTGCTTGTGTTTTGAGGTTTGTGCATTATGCTTAAGTTCAACCATGGAGTCTTCTAGATTGTACATGTGGCAGAATCTGGTGGAATGTAGACGATATCCAACGGCCAGTAGTGCTCAGATTTTCCATCTCTATACTGTCGGTTTGGCTTCATCCAACGACAAACTTTCAAAGTTATTCGCACACTATATAGGTGTATATATGTATAGACATATATAGATGTGTCCCATGCTAGACCAAATAAACTTTGAGCGCATGTGTGGCACGACCCCCCACCCCGCCGCCGCCTTGAAGTTGTGAAACAGACATCGTACGTATTGAACCAGGCTTAGAGTCGGGTACAGTGTTCGGTTTGTAATGTAGTTGGTGGCCCATCGAAGTTGTGGATTTGGGATTTAAAAACATCACACACCACCGTACCCATACATATTTTTGGGCCGCATGCAGTGTATACAGGGTCTTCTGATCGACCACGTCTCCCTTGTGCAGTTTTTTTGTGATGACACACATATTTGTGAGCTCCCCGAGTGTATATATATCATCCCTTTGACAGATAATGAGGGGTATGTGTTGGCCATGAATGGATTCCTCCTCGTTCATGTTAGGGCCGGTCACCATCACATGTCGCTCAACCAAAGCTCGACCTCATGCATTGTCAGTGTCAGATTTCGGGTTCTGGTAGACCCTTGAAGTTCGAACACTGGGGTGCGCGCGGAGATTTCACCTCCTACCTACCTGCACCCCTCCGCCTCGCTAAGATCTAAGCAATGGAAAGAACAACACGAATGGCACAGGGTTTATACTAGTTCAGGCCACCGTTGTGGTGTAATACCCTACTCCAGTGTCTGGCGTGGTGGATTGCCTCTTGGGCTGATGATGATGAACAATAAAAGGAAGAACAGCCTCGCGAGGGTCTGCTCTTGGCTGGGGCGATGAACTGCTGGGAGGAGTTCACTCACCCTTCTCTCTCTCTCCCCCTCCTTCTCTTTTCCTTCTCTAGTCTTTTTTCTCTTCCCTCGTCCCTCTCTTCCCTTGTTCTGTGGGTGGTTGGTCCTATTTATAGAGGCCCTGATCCTCTTCCCAAATATCGAGCGGGAAGGGAGCCAACAATGGCGGGCTAATTTGTAGGGGGACAGCTAGTACCAGCTATCCTGACAAAAGTAGTCTTCGCCTGCACAAAGCTCTGGTGGTGACGCCGTCTTGGGCTCCACAATGACCTCCGTCTTGCCGTCCTCCTGGTCTTGGTCTTGTTGCACCAAAATGGCAACCTTTGCCTGATGCCTCGGTACTCCGCGGCTGCGCTTGCTCCCTTTGCACCAAAGAGGAAAGGAGGACGCTGCGCGGGCTGGCACCCGCCTGGCGCCTTTGGTCGTCATGGCTTGCGTCACGTGCACCTCATGAGGTACCCCGCCTTGATCTCTCCGCCTCCTCGCGAGCCAGCCTGATGAGGCCGTGCCTGAGGAAGCTCCGCGTCGTCTGCCCCGCAAGGCTTGGCCCCTCGCGAGGGTCTTGGGTCTGTGTTGGTGAAGATGGGCCGTGTTGGGCCCCCCTTTGAGCCACGCCACAGGCCGCAGGTAGGCAAGTCTGGGGACCCCCGTTCCCAGAACGCCGACAGTAGCCCCCGGGCCCAAGGCGCGCCCAGACTTGGCCGTGCAGGGAGGCGGAAGGGCAAGAGCGGAGCGCCGCGGGCCCTAACAGCCTGCGGCCTTGGGCGCCGCATGGCGGTTGATTGGACGTGAGCGCCTTAGCAACCGTGCGAGTTGATAAAGGAGAGGCATCTGCCTAGGCTTTGCTTTTTGCTTTCTCCGGTTGCTGCTCAGATCCCCTTTCTTGCGCCTCTACTTCCATCCTCCAAAGTTTCCAGATCTACTCCGACCGCGTGACCTAGGAAGCCATGGCGCCTCGTCAGCCCCCGGCCGTAGCTTGGTACTCGTCTGCCCTGGACTCGCCGAATGTGTCGGAGGCGAGCCTTGCCCGGTTGCACCCGATGGCGGCGACGCGGGGCATCGACGGGGCGAAGGTGTTCAAGGACGGCTCCGCCACCCCTGAGGGTCAAGGGAGCACCTTCTATCCGTTCTTCGTAAGTGCCATTGCTGCTGGCCTGGTGCCTCCCTTCTCTGAGTTCTTCTTGTCTGTCCTCCGCCATTACAAGCTGGAGGCTCTGTATCTCCACCGTAAGTCCGTCCTTCTCCTGGCAATCTTCGCCTATTACTGCGAGGCTCATGTAGGGGTGCAACCCTCAGTGGCCTTGCTGCGCCACTACTTCTACCTCCGGACCTCTCACGGTCCTGCTTCCACGTGCGCGAGCTTCATCACGTACGGCGGCGCCATTGCCATCTCGAACCCCGGGAAAAGGATTGAGGGCTTCAGGAGCAAGTGGGTCTTGGCGGATGCTGGGCGCATTCACCCTCGGCTGATCTTGCCCACGGAGCAGCCCACGAGCTCCAGCGATTGGGGTCGAGCGGAGCTCGCGGACCCCCGCGCGAAGCTGGTGTTGGAGAAGATGGATGCGGATCTGAGGCCGGCCAACATGGCGGCGGCGAAGCTGACCAGCGCGTCGCTGCTGAGGGAATTCCTGGAGCACCAGCTAGCTCCGCTTCGGCTGTACTCACTCCCGATGTGGAGGCCCCATCCGAGCCCTGCGGCCTTGGCCGACGGAGATCTGGCTGCGTTCCTCCAATCTCTGGTCAGGGGCGATGTGGCGAGGTTGGAGGGTGCTCCTACGCCCTTGTTCCTCCGTGACGACTGGGAGCAGGTAGTGGAGTCCATGCCCGTCTTCAACGGGGATGGGCCCGTGCCCATGGAAACTCCCGAGGAACCGGTAGACGTGCCCTCCGACGACTCCAGTGAAGAGGTGGAAGGAGGGGAGCGGGAAAGAGGGCCTGACTCTGAGGCGACTGATGAAGAGTCGAGGGCTCCCCCCCTGGCGCAGGTCCCGCGTTCTCCGCCTCTCTCCGAGCGATGACGATGAGGATGACGACGAGCAGGACGGCGGGAGCTTGCCCCCGATCCCGAAGAAGGACAGGACCGGGCTGATCTCCCGCGGGTCTGCCCCGGCCCTGAGGCGGACCGCACCTTCCGCTTCCAAGCTTCCCGAGGTTGACCCTTCCAGCCGGCTTTCAGGCTTCAAATTTGGCCGGAGGCCGCTCCAGCTCACTGGCGACGACCCGTAAGCGTTTGATTCTTGTCTTTATTTCTTATTCTGCTTCTGAGGCTTGACGTCCGCATCTCTTGGACAGACTGGCGCCCGCAGCAAAGAAGTCGAAGGGAGCTCCTGAGGTTCCATCCGTGGCAGGGCCTCTGCCCGCGAAGGAAGGTGACCGCGACGCACGGGCTTCTCCTGCCCGGTCGTCCTCGCGAGGCCTGGCTGAGCCGGCTGGGGTGAGCTCGGCCCCCACGGCCCAAGTGACCCCGAGGTGTCCTTGCCTGCCGCCGCCACTACAGCCGTTGGGGCATAGCAGACTCCGCCTCAGGATGCTGTGTCCGCACAGCCGCCTTCTCCTCCTACTCCACCGGCTGCTGTCTCTCCGACTCCTTCTGCCGTTCTGGATCGTGCTGTCGCTGAGCTGGACCGACTGCGGCAGGATCTTCTTGGCGCCGACCCTCGCTTGGTGGCCGGGCGCTTGGAGCTGGCTTCCGGATGGGTTGGCTCCGATGCTTCGATTTGGGCGCCGCTGGTCTAGGCCTCGACGGCTTGCGATGAGGAGAAGAAGGCCGTCCTTGAGGCGAAGGCTGCTCGTGACGCAGCCCTGGGGGAGGTGGTCGACGTCCATGGTCACTGCAAGGCGCTGGAGGACGAGCTGCAGGGCCTGCGGGACCAGCTCGCGAAAGAGGTCCGCCTTCGCCAAGAGCAGGAAGAAGGTGTGAAGGCCCGCGAGGCGGCCGTCAAGGAGAGGGAGGTCAAGCTCAGGAAGCGCCGCGACTGCCTAGGCGCGCTGGAGCAGGAGTTGGGGGCCAGGAAGGCCGAGCTGGACGACAAGGCCCTGGTTCTTGCCGAGGACCGCGTGGCCTTCACGGAGATGGAGGCGAAGGCTCGCTCCTCGCTGAGGACGCTTTACGACAGCGGCCTGGAGAGCCCGCTAGTTGGAGCCGAGGACGGCCCCGCCAAGCTGCTTCCCTTCCTGTTTCGCGCTCTTGAAGATGTCGCCCTTGGCCTTGGCCCCACGGCGGAGGCCGACGCGCGTGTCCTGTCTTCCCACATCTACCTTCGCGATCCCGACGTCGACCTCGACGGCCTGCTGGAGCCAATAAGCGGCGAGCATGCTGCTGCCGCTGCCGAGGCCGTGAAAGGTCACGCGGAGGCTCTGCTGGGGAAGTTCCGGGCCTTCATCACCAAGCCGAAGCAAGGCGCTGCCGACCCCACTACTCCATGAGGCGCACACACTCCGTGATGCTCCACCGCCGACAAGTGACTCCGTTGTGGCTCCTGTCCTGCCTTTAATTCCTGCACATGTATCATGCCTCGGGGAGGCGTTTAAACTTGCGTTTGGCATTGAGATAACAGTGTGGACTGTAATATTTGCTTTTGAATTCCTTGAAATTTGCAATTTTCCTTCCTACTTGCTTATGTTCTACGCCGGCAGAGCCCGGCCACGCGCATACCTCACCCAGCGTTAGTCCCGACCGGAAACCAGGACGGGGCCAAGGAGTGAGGGGCTACGTGACAAGTTAGGCTCCTGAGTCACGATGCTCAGGAGTCCCCCTTGGCGCACGAACAGCAAGTAGGGAGGTGTGATGTGGGTGGATCAACCGTTCTATGTCTGCAGAGCCCGGCCGCGCGCATACCTCACCCAGCGTTAGCCTTTCGAAACTAAGGAGTGAGGGGCTACGTGACCAGTTACGCTCCTGAGTCGCGATGCTCAGGAGTCCCCCTTGATGCTCAAATGGCCTTCGTACCTTGGCTCCGCTCGGGGAGAGACGTGCGACGAACCAGGCCCGGGGGGGGGGAGGGGCTGGCTGGGCGGCGTGCCTCTGGGCATGACCCAGGCGCAGCCCCCGTGCCCAGCCCCCTCGCGCGGCACTCCTGAGGGGATGCATTACGATGAGGCTAGATACTGAGCTCTGGGCTCCCTGAGGTTGATGCGGCCCGGGGGGCACCCTCAGTTGTTTATCACCAACGCGGAGCATAGCGCTTCCGTATGTGTACGGGCATAGCGGCTCCTCGGCAGTGTCGTCAGCCAGCGCGGAGCATGGTGCTTCCACTGGTACATGGGAGGGGGCCCCCTCAGGGAGGAGCCCCCGGGGCGTGTACAGCCCCGCCCTGACACGTGGCTGGCACGGTAGGGCCTGGCGAGGTGTATCTGGGCACCCGTGGGCCAGCGCGGGACTCACGGGGCCGTACCTCTAGGCGGGTTGCGCCTGGCACTGGGCCTTATCTTGTGATGTGTCCCTGAAAATTTGGTTAGATGCCGGCACTCTACTTCCTCGGGTCCCGGCCCTCGAGCTGGTCTCAGCCGTCGCTGGTATGCCAGGTCGCGATGCCGTGGACAAGGCCAGAGGGTGAGGGCTGGAGAGCCAGTAAGAGCCCTGAGTCGCGATGCTCAGGTACCCCCCATTTAACATGCAAGCGGTCGGCATGGAGAAGAAGAGGTGCCGTGGGCCGGCATCAAATAATCAAGCATGGTGGGTATGACGCATAACCGGAAATAACTGCAAATGAGATACACGCCGCTGGGTCTGGCCCGAGCGACTTGGGGATCGTGCGGCCCGAGGGGCTCCCCCAACAAGGTAAGCTAACAACATGAAATAAAAGGGATACATGCCGCAGGGACGGATCCACGTGGCCTAGGAATAATGCAGCCCTGGGGGGCGCTCCCAGCTGGAAGTGAAACTTTAAAGATGTCACCTGATGACGTTGAGGACGAGGGGGTGTTGGTGTAGCAGACTCGGTGGGCTGCGGAAGCCGATCCTCACGAGCCCCCAGGCCCAGGGGCCTCAGGAGGCTCCGGAGGTGCTGGTGGCTCCCTGCGGGCCATCTCCATCTCCGCCAGAGCTGCGGAACGCCTGGCCTCTTGTGCCTCCATGATGCCCCTCATGAGGCGCTGGTACGTGACAGCCGCGTTCGGCAAGCCGTAAGGCATGCGAACGCAGCCGTGGGGTGGACCTCCGCAGCGCCCCACTCGCGAGGGCCAGAGGCGCTCCAGAGAGGCGACTCGGTTGAGCCCTGGTATGTCGATGCAGACGCGTAGCCCACCATCCTCGCTTGGATGGGGAGCCACTTCTGGTAGACGGCGGCCGCCTTTCATGACCCTTGACTCCTGTAGCGCCTGAATGGCCTTGCTGACGAACTCCTGAGGGTCTGGCTCTCCTTGCCTTACTCCTTCTTGAGGGAAACATGCTTCGAAGCACGCCTCCATGTGGTACCCAAGCGCCTCCCTCGTGACCCTAGCCAGGTCGGTGGCCCTCCAGGGGAGAGCCCCCGAGCCCTGCCTGAGGAGGGCGCCGGGCGCGCTTTCCTATGCCACGGAAGAAGGTTCCCCCTGGGCATGCACGGGCCCAGAGGGGCCTGCCTCCTAAGGGACCGGGCCGGACAATGTCTTCTTCTTCTTGGGGGCGGTCTCGGGAAGCCTCCTGCTTCCGTGATCCGGGTCTTCCAGTGACGCGGCCTAAAAGGCTCGTTCCAGGGAACACACCGCGTCCTTCTCTTCACAGGGCACCGTGATGACTCCGCCACTTCCTGGCATCTTGAGGACGTTGTAGCCGTGGTGAGTTACGGCCATGAACTTGGCCAGCGCCGGGTACCCAAGGATGTCGTTGTACGGCAGGCGAATGTGAGCGACGTCGAAGTCGATGAGCTCGGTGCTGTAGTTGTCGCGTGCCCCGAAGGTGACAGGGAGGCGGACCTGCCCAATCGGGACCGTGGAGCCGTCGGTGATTCTGGAGAAGGGCTTGGTTGGCTGAAGCTGGCTGTAGGGCACTTGGAGATTGTTGAATGTTCCACGGACAGGACGTTGAGCCCTGCCCCGCCATCGATGAGGGTCCTGGTGACCACCACGTTGCTGATGATTGGGGAACAAAGCATCGGGAGGACTCCGGCTGTAGCCACACACTTGAGCTGATCTGCTGAGCTGAACGTGATGGCGCACGCTGACCACCTGAGAGGGCGCGTGGCTTCAAGCCTGGGGAGGACTGCATTCACTTCGCGGGCGAACTACTTGAAGATGCATTGAGAGGCTGGGGCCTGAGCCCCGCCCAGGATGCAGGCGATCGCGCGCGGCTCCTGGAAGCCCCCAGCCCCCTCGTCTTGGTGGCGGTCCTCGTTTCTCCTTGGCGCGGCGGCAGCGGAGGGAGGCCTGCGTTGCCATGCGGGCGATCCTCGTGAGGCTGATCCCTCCAGCCTCCCTCGCGAGGCGGGTATTGCCAGCGATCCTCGCGAGGTTGATCGCGCCACCCTTGGCACGGGCCACGGTCTTCCCAGCGTCCTGCGTTCCTTCCTCCTCCTCGACCGTAGCCCCGGTCACCGCGGTCGGGGCGACAGCCGATCCTTCCTTCTCGCACGGCTAGGAGCTCTTGACATTCGTTGGTGTTGTGGGTGTGGAGGTCGTGGTACACACAGTACCGGCTGCCCTTGGAAGGTTCGGGCTGATCTCTTCCCCGCTTGGTGTCTGGTTCTTCTGCGAGCACGGCAGCCCCCTTGCGCTTCACATCCTTGGCCTTGGGCTTCTTCTCTTCTGGGTCTGCGGCAGGCAGCTCGAGGAGGGAGAGACGCCCTTCCTCAGCCCTGGCGGACTTGGTCGCCAAGTTGAACAGCTCCAAGGAAGTGCATAGGTCTTCATGCATCGCCAGCTCCTCCTTCATCTTGACATCGCGCACGCCATCGGAGAAGGCTGAGATGATGGCCTCCTCAGTCACCTTGGGAATCTTGAGGCTTGCGTTGTTGAAGCACTGGATGTACTTCTAAAGGGTCTCCCCGGGTTGTTGCTTGATGCGGCGCATGTCGCTCATGGCGGGTGGCCGGTCGTGAGTACCTTGGAAGTTGGCGATGAAGCGGGTGCGCATCTCGTCCCAGGAGGAGATCGTGCCTAGAGCCAGGTTCAGGAGCCAGGTGTGTGCCCCGTCCTTGAGCGCCATGGGAAACCAATTGGCCATAACCTTCTCGTCTCCATTGGCAGCTTCGATGCCCAGCTCGTAGAGCTGGAGGAACTCCGCAGGGTCAGCCGTGCCGTCGTAACGACGAGGCAGGTCCGGCTTGAACTTGCCGGGCCACGCGACGTTGCGTAGCTCGGTGGTGAAGGCACGGCAGCCTGCTGTGGCCACGGGAGGCCTTGGGTGACGGAGAGCTTGGTCTTGCATGTCCCCACGCGCTGCAGCTGGGTCTTGACGTGCGGGAGCAGGAGCATGGTCGCGACGTGCTGGAGCATGGAGCGCCCGGGCAGCTTCTTGCGGGCGAGGGACTTCTTGGCAGCTCTACTCTTGCCGCGCTGGCACCTGACGGAGCGGGTTCCGCCCAGGGGCCATGTGCCTTGGAGCCATGGTGCCTTCTTGTGGAGGAGGCGGCCGGGGCGCCGCCGGAGCTTCATCGCCCGCACGGGGCGGGGTGCGGTGCAGCGGAGCGGACGGCGCAGGAGAGCCCCCAGCGGCGCGGACGAGCTCGGCTGGACGGTAGCGCAGGAGCTCGTTTGCCGCGATGAGTGCAGCTCGAGCCTCCATGGGTGCGCGGAGTGTGCGGGACGAAGAACCAGCTGGGGTGAGCGAGGGAGTAGCGGTGCGGCCGTCTTGCCACACGGACGAATGCTGAGACGATGCTTGCTGCTCGTCCCCCGCCAGGCCGGTGGCGGCGTTGATGGTAGGTGACGGGGAACAGCGAGGACACCCGTCGACAGGAGCTGTCTGGGTGACGCGGGAAGCGAGAGCGGCCCGGCGCTCGGCGCGGGCCCGACGAGCGTCAGACATGGGCGCGATGGTCGGAGGAGAACAGGGCGGTGGAAGACGAATTCCGGCGCACCCCTACCTGGCGCGCCAAATGTCGGATTTCGGGTTCCGGCAGACCCTTGAGGTTCAAACACTGGGGTGCGCGCGGAGATTTTGCCTCCTACCTACCTGCACCCCTCCGCCTCGCTAAGATCTAAGCAATGGAAAGAACAACACAAATGACACAGGGTTTATACTGGTTCGGGCCACCGTTGTGGTGTAATACCCTAATCCAGTGTGTGGTGTGGTGGATTGCCTCTTGGGCTGATGATGATGAACAATACAAGGAAGAACAGCCTCGCGAGGGTCTGCTCTTGGCTGGGGCGATGAACTGCTGGGAGGAGTTCAGTCACCCTTCTCTCTCTCTCTCCCTCCTTCTCTTTTCCTTCTCTCGTCTTTTTTCTCTTCCCTAGTCCCTCTCTTCCCTTGTTTTGTGGGTGGTTGGTCCTATTTATAGAGGCCCTGGTCCTCTTCCCAAATATCGAGCGGGAAGGGAGCCAACAATGGCGGGCTAATTTCAAGGGGGACAGCTAGTACCAGCTATCCTGACAGAAGTAGTCTTCGCCTGCACAAAGCTCTGGTGGTGACGCCGTCTTGGGCTCCACAATGATCTCCGTCTTGCAGTCCTCCTGGTCTTGGTCTTGTTGCACCGAAATGGCAACCTTTTCCTGATGCCTCGGTACTCCGCGGCTGCGCTTGCTCCCTTTGCACCAAAGAGGAAAGGAGGACGCTACGCGGGCTGGCACCCGCCTGGCGCCTTTGGTCGTCATGGCTTGCGTCACGGGCACCTCGTGAGGTACCCCGCCTTGATCTCTCCGCCTCCTCGCGAGCCAGGCTGATGAGGTCATGCCTGAGGAAGCTCCGCGTCATCCGCCCCGCGAGGCTTGGCCCCTCGCAAGGGTCTTGGATCTGTGTTGGTGAAGATGGGCCGTGCTGGGCCCCCCTTTGAGCCACGCCGCAGGCCGCAGGCAGGCAAGTCTGGGGACCCCCGTTCCCAGAACGCCGACAGTCAGGATTCCCTCCCACATGCTAGGATTACTGGGTTCGACCTACATCAAACCCTATGTATCTCGTCCTTAACTACCTTGCCTTCATGGTTGTTGTCTATATTGAGAGGTAGGCACCACAACTAAATTGTACATTATTCTATATTGAAAACGCACATCACCCCTACCCAACGTACATCATTTTGGGCCGCATGCAACAGGTGCTGGTTTTGTAGTCGCTCTCGTGTGATTTTTATGATGGTTCAATCTATTGGCCCAAGCGGTTTATCGACATCAACAACTGTCGTTTGGCCAAACGATAGATTCATTGGTCCGTCTTATTATTGGTCATGGCAACATGCATGTATGACCAAAGTATCGATCATTATGGGCATCCGCCCCGCTGACACGAAGTAGGAGGTGGTGGGCCAAACATCCTAGCTAGGTACGATATATCCAAGGGTGCTTTTGGGTTTATGAGGCAGGTGCCACCAAAGTTATGCATTGTGTATTTAAAGTTTTAAACATCCCCAACATTCCTACATATATTTGGCCACTTCCAGGTGGTTCTTCACTTCTGGCACCTCTCATCGATCTTCGACGACGCGCCCAATCGTGTGCCCGCGCGGTCAAAGTTGTGCATTGGAATTTTGAACATCACAGACCACCCTTTTGACTCATATATATTTGGGCCACATGCTGGTGTGGCTGTCTTCTGACCCTCTCTAACGTTATTTTTTGCTGCAAAGACTCTGATGACGCTCAATGGACACGGGTATAATATCTTAACCGTGTGTGTTACAAGTGTGCTCTGAATCACCACGCTTGCGGAAGCGCGAGCAAAAGTGGAGGTACTGGCTCAACCGTGTGCGATGCAAGTGCGCTGTTAAATCACCACGACCGCGCAAGCGTGAGCAAAGGGTGGAGGTACTGGCTTAACCGTGTGCGATGCAAGTGCGCTATAAAACCACCACCTGTGCAAGCTAAAGGCGGGTAAGTTTATTTGGGAATTAGGACAAACCGTGTGCGATAGACCAGCTAGCTAGAAATATAAAAACAAGCTACCCGCCTTGAGCGTTGCAAAAATCGGCGGTACCGTCACCCTCCCTAGTCCACCACCATCTACACCCACCATTACTTAAATTTTCAGTAGCCGCGGCGTATCCTCAAACACCAACCCCACCCCCTCCACAGTCCCCCACCCGCCCCCTCCCCCCTCGAACCCTAGCTCACGGCCGCCGCCAGTGCCGCCACCAACCCCTGTCGGTCTGCCCGTTCCTCCTAGCTTAGATAATAAAGTTCAGGTTACCTAATGATTCCCATACCGTCGCCCCACTCCCATGAGTTTTTAGATGAAGCCTGCGGTGTCCCTCCTTGCCAGATCCACATCCCCTGCTCCAGAATGTCACAGCCTATGCTCGACCACGTATTGCAGGGAGCCCGACGAGCGTTCGACCAAGAAGAGGTTTATCATGGCCTCTCCGACAGACATTGGAGAGGTGGCCGGCGTTCGCCTTGACCTGCCGATCCTAGAGCAACATGTTGCCGTGGAAGCCGGCGAAGATGTTGACTATGTTGCCATGCCGAAAGCTTCATGTCAGCGAGCTAGTGTATTACTCTATCTCGGGAAAGCTGGCTACGACATCAAGCTCGTCCACAGCGATGGTTTCATGCGGGCCATCTCACAGGTTAAGTGGTCCATCCCCAACCCCTTTGGTTCAACCGCCATTGATCTCTTTGACGATCCTGCCGCTGATCTCCTCCGCCAAGCGGTCAAGGATTTGCAAGCTTTATACGCCATCGAGCCCATTTTGTCATTTCTGAAGGACACATTCTACGGCGGCGGCTTGGGATCCTCAATTGTCAAGTCAGATCTCATCGACCACGACCACGAGGAGGGCACCCGTGAAGGTTCTTCCAAGGTTATACATCCCATCTGTGACATCAGAGAGCGCACCATGGGTCTGTGCTCTTCCAACTGGAAGGATCATCCCGTCCATGAAATGTGAGGCAACATTCTGTCAGCAAATCTTCCCTTTCCTAGCTTGTCAACCCGTACCCTTTTTTGTAGTGTAGATTGCATCTATCAAGTGGTATCAGTTTTCAGGTTGCTCGGTGAGATTCTCTAGTTTTTCATAGTGTAGATTGCATCTATTCTTCATACCTAGAGTCCAAGAAAAAGCCATCAAAAAGTGTAGATTAGTTCATCCATGTCCCAGACAGTCTGAGCCTTTTCGCCAATACCACTTAGTTTTTGCATTGTTGAATTTTTCGTTGCATCATGTGTCGAGTTGCTGGTTTTAATGTTAGTCTTTTAGAGTTTCGAGTTCTAGTCACTTTTTGTTCACGTTGACTCCGCAAACACTATCGTCCACCTCATTGTCATATTCTGCTGCCAGTTTTTTTGTTCACCACCACTATCGCCATTCTTTGATCCTTCTTTTCATCGCCATCCTCTCATATATTTTTTCTCGCCTTCATCATCATCTATTATAACATTTGCTCGTTGGAAAGTAAAAAAAAAATATGATCCGTGGTTCTTGTTCTACAAGTTGTGATTTTGGTAAACCTGATTGATACGCTTGCTGTTTTGAGAAAAACACTTGTTCGGTTTGACAATCAAGTAAAAGGTGTACGACGAGTTTGGATAGCATTGAAAGAAGCGAGAAGAGATCATTGTGTCGTTTCTAAAGATTTTTGTGGGTGGTTTCCATGTTTTGGAAGTTTTCTGGAGAGAGACTAAGGAACGTCAAACACGAAATATAAAAGAGATCTGCTATTTTTTTTAAAGAAGTAAAAAAATAGGACAACGCTAATGCCCACATGTGTGGTGGGAGCGAAACCCGCCCACACGCCCTATAACACACATTCTGCGCCACGTCACCGCATGCATGCATGTGGGAATATTTTTGGATTTTTCGTTTTTAAAATGTTTTATCTCTTAAATGAAAAATCCAATTAAAGATCCGTTTTCACCATTAAATCTCTCGCGACGAAATATTCGAAACTAGATCTCATATCAATATATTTTGACGAATTTTTTTTGGGTTCAAAGTTGCATGTCTATTGCACATTAATTGCCATGGTGTTTACACTGAAGTTGCCATGATATGTTTCGGCTATTTAGTTCTACAGTTAAAAGTAAATTTTGACATTTAAAGATGGGGAATTAGGAAACTAGACTTGCCATGAACCATAACCTAAAATTGCCATGATACATGCACTTAAAATTGCCACGGTTCATACAAAAAATATTTTTCATGGTCAAAGTACTAGACTTGCCATCATCAAAATACTTAAATTGAAATGCTTTACAAACTAAAATTGCCACATGGCAACTTTAGTTTAAGCACTATGGCAACTACAGTGTAAACATCATAGCAACTTTTGGGCTATTTTTTTCGTCGGAACATATCAACATGGGGTCTAGTGTTAAAGAACTTGTAGAGACAGATTTAATGGTGAAAACAGATTTTTAATTCGATTTTTTAATTAGGAGATAATCATTTTTAAGCCGAAAATCAAAAAGATATGTACTGATGTCATCTGTTCACATGTGGAAAAATGAGTGGTAAAGGAGGCGTGTGGGTGATGTGCAAGATGCCACACGTTTGGGCGTTAGTTCTTTGCAAAAAATAGAGAAAGAGAGACCAGATCAGTTGTGATTTTGGATGTGATCCCCTCCATGGTAGTTGTGTTACTTTGGAAGGAATTTACAGCGAAAAAAGGGAATGTCTGATCCGCGAAAAAGGGGGTTGATTCCGTTGCCTTTCCTAAGGGAAATAAACAAGTCAAGCGGATTTTTAAGGGAAGAAAAATATTGGCCTGGTTTCCCAAAATAAGAGATTCCGTTTTTGGTAAGGGAGATTTTGTTGGTAAAATAAAAAATGAAAAAACTGACGCCCACACATGTGGCATCTTGCACACCACCCACATGCCTCCATCACCACTCATTTTGCCACGTATAAACAGATGACATCAGCAGAAGTCTTTTAGGTTTTCGGCTTAAAAATGTTTCATCTCCTAATTAAAAAATCATATTAAAAATCCGTTTTCATAATTAAATCTATATCGACGATATCTTCAAAACTAGACCCCAGGTTGAGTATGTTTCGACGAATTTTTATGCCCAAAAGTTGCCACGATGTTTACACTGTAGTTGCCATAGTGCTTAAAGTAAAGTTGCCATGAGGCAATTTTAGTTTGTAGAGCATGGCAACTTTAGTTTTTTTATGATGACAATTCTAGTACTTTGACCATGAAAATTATTTTTTGTATGAACCATGGCAATTTTAAGTGAATGTATCATGGCAATTTTAGTTTGTAGTTCATGGCAAGTGTAGTTTCTTAATTCCCTATTTTATAATATGTCAAAATTTACTTTTAAATGTTGAATAAAATAGCTGAAACATACCATGGCAACTTTAGTGTAAACATCATGACAATTCATGTGCAATAGACATGGCAACTTTTAAGAAAAAAAAATCGTCAAAATATATTGATATGAGATCTAGTTTCGAAGATCTCGTCGTGAGGGATTTAATGGTGAAAACGGATCTTCAATCGGATTTTTCATTTAAGCGATAAAACATTTTAAAAACTGAAAAATCTAAAAAAAATCCCGCATGCATGCATGCGGTGACGTGGCACAGTCTGTGTGTTATAGGGCATGTGGGTGGGTTTGGCTCCCACCACACGTGTGAGCGTTAGCGTTGTCCATAAAAAATAGGTTCGACCACATCATTTTGGATGTCTCATTTGGATTGATTTGGTTGGAAACCGTACCAGATTCCTTTTTTGGAAGGGAAGTCTTGATCAATGGAGTTTTACTTGATGCAATTGCTTTTATTCGTTGGAAAGATTTTTTTTGATTTGATACTGTTAGGTTGACCTCCTCTGTGTGGGCCCAATGGCCCACCGGGCCCTTAGATCCGCGCCCTGATCGGGGGCACCCATCCCACTATGGTTGGCGGGCCCTTGTCACACTGCGCTGTATAAAGAGGTGGGGGCCGGCGGCTCGCCACACGAGGTTCGTCGCAAGCCGCACACCCCACAGACAATCCCTTCTGATCTAGGGTTTCCGTAGTAGTGACGGGAAGCACTGCCACCACCTCGCCCACTCTCCGCCATCACCGGCCGCTACTTCACCATGGCCGGCACGGTCTCAAGCTCTTCAACACCACGAGAAGGTAGGACTACCGGAACAATCTGATCTAACCGATCCAAAGCAATCTAACAATGGTATCAGCCAGATCGGGTTTAGTCTTTCCAGTAGAAAGAAATCAAAGCAAACATTTATCCCTCCCCCTAAAGAACCCTGGCAAGGCAGAAGATAGGGAAAATTTTCACCGGAGAAGGGCCTCGGGCCTCGCTGGCATAGTGCGCCGCTGCAAGGCCGTGCCTGTTCCTCTCGATCCAGTCGTGCATCGGCAAGACGAGGCGACAGGGACGCAGAACCACCCTACAAAGTGCAAAGGGGGCACCGCAGCCAAACCACTCGACGACGGCGCGCTCATCGCAAGGTGGACACGTAGCCGGCGATGGGGAAGGCCACGGTGCCGCATCTTGCCATTGAATGACAAAGGGAAGCAGAATGGAAAAGTACACTCGTTCTCTCTGTCACAGAAGGTGGAGATGGAGCAGGGAAAGGAAAAAGCTCGCGCACGGCTCACGCGGCGCGGTGAATTCACGCTGTCGCTGTCTCTAGTGGAGCCCCGACGCCGCCGCAGCATAGAGAGAAACAGAGGCCGACGCGTAAGAGATCAGAGGAGGGCACAAGCGCGACCCTCTCTCTCTGCCACAGGAAACGAAGGGAGGTGCAGCGCAGTGGCTGTCGCCAGCGGCCAGAGGTGGCGCGATGCGTTGGCCTTTCGGCGTCGGCGACTGTGCGAAGCCCCTGGTTCCCGTAGTCAATGAGAGAGATAGGGGGTGACGCGAAACGGAAGAAAACCTAGGGTTCGGGATCGGGGGCTCTCCCCAGTTTTGATCCAACGAAAAGGGCGCCGAACCGTCCGATCTGATCGAACGGCCACGAGCAAAACCCTAGCAGCAGACCGGGCCAATGGGCTGAGGAGCTTGGGCGGCCGAGCAGCGCTCGCCCAGCAGGCCGCTGGACTGGGCCGGTTTCGGCCAGAAGTGGCCCGCACGGCCCGCGCAGTCCAGGCCGAAGGGGCGCGACTGCTGTACAATTTTTTCTTGTCCAGTTTTGGGCTAATTACAGTACAGTTTTTCTATTTGAAATAATTCAAAGATTTTTTTCAGAAAATAGAAAAGTAATAGTAATGTTTCTGAAAACAAAAAGTTTTCCGCTGAGTAAATAATTAATAGTGCTCTTTTACAAAGAAAATAAAGTTTAGATAGAATTAAATTTTTAAGAGGAAGTTAAAGTGATGAATATGATTATGTTATTTTTATGTCCATCGTTGTCAATAACAGGATCATGTTTTATTGTTGAAATTAAAGGTGCATTTATTTCTAATATTTTACCCAACGATAATATAGATTTAATTGCATAGACAATTATATGTTTAATTTGACCAATGTTAGATTAATGCATATTATTGTTATACTGATTTCACGTAAATTGTGATTTCAGGAGGCTTTCACTTGATGAGTTGCCTAAAAGATGTTCTGACACTCAGAGGTGACAATTACACCGAGTGGAGGAAGAAAGTCGAACTGGCATTTGTCTGTGCTAAGCTGGACTGGGTTGTGGACATTCCACACCCGGTCAAGCCTATAGAGCCAGTAAGAGCGACAATTGATGATGATGCTGTGTGGGATAAAAAGGGGGGATTATGTGTAACGCCCCGAGACCGATGTGCGAGGTGTCGTGCACTTATTCGCTGTTGTTGCCTTGTCATTGCTTGCGTTTCATGCATTTGCATATCATGTCATCATGTGCATTTCATTTGCATACATGTTCGTCTCATGCATCCGAGCCTTTTCCCCGTTGTCCGTTTTGCATTCCGGCGCTTCGTTCTCCTCCGGTGGCCATTTCTACCTTTCTTGCCAAGCGGCCTTGTTTTACTACCGGTAGACCTCCTACCATGTTTCGTATCATTTGGACTTCGATTGTTACTCCAACGGTTAACGGAGGGACCGAAAAGGCTTCGTGTGTGTTGCAGCCCAACACCCCTCCAATTTGGCCCAAAACCCACCTAAGCCTTCTCCATCATCTACATCGTTCGATCACGATCGCGTGGCCAAAAACCGCACCTCATTTGGACTCTCCTAGCTCCCTCTATGCCTATTTAAAGACCCCTCCGAATCCGGATCTTCTTCTCCCCCCGAAAACCCTAAAATTCTACCCGCGCCGGCCGGACACGTCCGCCCCGACCGGACGCATCTCCACGGCCAACCGCCGCCTTCCACGTCACCGCCGCCGACCCCGCGCGCCGCCGTGGCCCGGGAGCCCAGATCCGGCCCCCGCGGCCCAGATCCACCCCGCCGCCACCGCCTCCTTCTTCCCCGAGCGCCGCCCGCGCCCGGAGCAGTGCCGCCGCGCGCCATCGGCTGCCCCGCCGCCCGGTGGCCGGAGCACCTCGTTGCCGGCCCACCTTCGCCGCCCCGCAGCACTAGGCGCCGCCGCGGCTACCTCGACGGCCTCGCCGCGCCCGAGCCTCGTGGCTCCCTCTCTGGCCATCTCCGCCGTCCGCCGCCCCGCCCCCTCTCCGGCGAAGTCCCGTCCGGCTCCGGCGAGATCCGCCACCGCCTCGACTTCCGTGCTCCGTTGACTTTTATCTCGGGGTTGATTTTTCCTCTAAGTCCCAAAAATTCCAGATCCAAGTGCTCTTTTTCATAGTCTCGTAACTTTGCACCCGTAGCTCCGATTCATGCATATAGCATATCAAAATGTTCATCTCAGAGAGTACATCATTTCATTCCATTGCATCATTTTCATTTGAGTTCATCTTGATGCCCGAAATGCTGTTAGAAGGGGGCTACTTGAGATAATTGTCAGATCTGCTACTCCATTTAGGTTTTTTGTCATTTTTGCCATGATTATTGTGTGCATGCTATGCCCTGATGCTCTACATATGTTTTGTTAAGGGTTTTTCATCTTTGTAGAGGTGTAACCCATGTATTTTTGTGATGTGTGTGGTGACAATCACAAGCTTGCAAAGTGGTGCACTTGCTAATTCTGATTTCAGGGACTTAGCAATTCCACCAAGTCCTTGAGCTGTTTATCTCATGATGCCATATGTTCATGTTGTTTCCTAGTGATCCATGCCTATTTTGAGGATGATCAGTAAGGATGTTTTGTTAATATTGTAGTGCTCTATCCATCCATGTCTTTGTTTGCAATTATGGAGCACCCTAGCTTGAGTCAATCGAGCTCTACTTTTGCTACTTTGTGAATCTGGGCAGATTGTCAACTTGTTTGCAATTTTGCCGATGATGTTGTAGTTGATCCGTGCATGCTATGTTATTGTTCTTGCCATGCATAGTTTGCATTTTGTGTCTTCTTGATGGTGTATGCTTATCTTGTCATGACTTTCACCTTAGTGAGTGCATCGAGCTCGTAAACATGCCTACTTGAGTTATGTTTCAGCATGTGCCAGTTTTCACTAAGTCTAAAAACTGATTATGTTTTTGCTATGTTCACATGCTTGCAATTGTATTTTCTGATCCCTTTTGGCTCAAGGTCACTAAGGGACTTTTGTTAAGCTCTTTGAGTAGCTCCATGCCATGCCTTACTTTGCCTTTTTAAGGTCCTGTAGCATGTAGTTTTGTTGCTCCGAAGAGTGCTACCTGATCTGAATTTCCAGACAAGTGTTAATTTCACCAAGTCTGAAACCTGTTTGCCACATGCATTTTTGCCATGCTTGTTTGAACCTGTTAGTGGATGAATTGGCCGTAGGTCAGTGCTAGACTTTTGTTAGGAATCATGAATGCATCCCTGCCATGTATTTTGTTGTCATGTTTGGGTGCTGTAGAACGTTCATCTCATTGCATTTAGATGGCTACTTGCTGTAAATCGCAGACCGGTGTCTTATTTGAATCGCTTGCCATTTCCAAAGTGTAACTCCGATTCCGGTGTTCTTTATATCGTTTTCAAGAGATTTCATCTCATCTTTCTAGTGGAACACTTGGATTCCCAAGTTGAGGCCAGGTTCATGCATTCCCTGTCATATCTTGCATATGCATCCCGCATCGCATATCGCATACCATATCATCATTGCATCATTTTGTTTGATCCTTGCACGTGATCGATTGTGTCCTTGTTGCTTGTTTGTATTGGTTGGGTAGAGCCGGGAGACGAGTTCGCTAACAAGTAGCCCGTTGAGTTTGCTTTCAAGGAACCAGTCAACTCTGACAACTCTGCAGGCAAGATGATCATACCCTCGAAATCACTACTATCTTTGCTATGCTAGTTTGCTCGCTCTTTTGCTATGCCAATGATACGATGCCTACCACTTGCTTTCAAGCCTCCCAAATTGCCATGTCAAACCTCTAACCCACCATGTCTTAGCAAACCGTTGATTGGCTATGTTACCGCTTTGCTCAGCCCCTCTTATAGCGTTGCTAGTTGCAGGTGAGATTGCAGGCCGTTCCTTGTTGGAACATTTATTTACTTGTTGGGATATCATTATATTGCCATGTTATTTTAATGCATCTATATACTTGGTACAGGGTGGAAGGCTCGGCCTCTCGCTTAGTGTTTTGTTCCACTCTTGCCACCCTAGTTTCCGTCATATCGGTGTTATGTTCCCGGATTTTGCGTTGCTTACGCGGTTGGGTTATAATGGGAACCCCTTGATAGTTCGCCTTGATTAAAGCTTTTCGAGCAATTCCCAACCTTGGTTTTACCATTTGCCACCTAGCCTCTTTTTCCCTTGGGTTTCCGGAGCCCGAGGGTCATCTTATTTAACCCCCCCCCCCCCCGGGCCAGTGCTCCTCTGAGTGTTGGTCCAACCTAGAGCCCCTTGCAGCGCCACCTCGGGGAAACTTGAGGGCTGGTTTTAGTTGTACGGATTGCTTATCTGAGTGTGCCCTGAGAACGAGTTATGTGCAGCTCCTGTCGGGATTTGTCGGCACATTCGGGCGGTGTTGCTGGTCTTGTTTTAACCTGTCGAAGTTTCTTGAAGAACCGAGATACCGAGTCTGATCGGAACGTCTTGGGAGGAGGTCTATTCCTTCGTTGACCGTGAGAGCTTTTCATGGGCTAAGTTGGGACTCCCCTGCAGGGATTTGAACTTTCTAAAGCCATGCCCGCGGTTATGGGCAGATAGGAATTTGTTAATGTCCGGTTGTAGATAACTTGAACCTTGACTTAATTAAAATGAATCAATTGAGTGTGTTACCGTGATGGCCTCTTCTCGGCGGAGTCCGGGAAGTGGACACGGTGTTGGAGTTATGCTTGCGCAGGTTGTTCTCTAGTTTCTCGCTCGCGCTTTGCCTCCTCTTCTCGCTCTCTTTTGTGAATAAGTTAGCCACCATACTTGCTAGTTGCTTGCTGCAGCTCAAGTGGGAGTTCGACGAGGACTCTCAACGTTAATATGTTTCCTTTCCTGATGATCAGTAGTGATGCCCAGTTGGGGGTGATCGGGACCGTGTCGCATGTTGGGTTCTCTTTTATTTTGGCGCCGTAGTCGGGCCATGAGTGTTTGGATGATGTAATATTATTTATGTTCTTGATTGACGTGGCGAGTGTAAGCCAACTATGTTTTCTCCCCTTTATGATTTATGTTACATGGGATGTTGTGAAGATTGCCTAACTTGCGACTTATGCCTTCAATGCGATTATGTCTCTAAGTCATGCCTCGACACATGGGAGCTATAGTCGCATAGAGGGTGTTACAAGTTGGTAATCAGAGCCTTCCCCGACCTTAGGAGCCCCATTGCTTGATCGTTTTTAGCGGCCGAGTTGTGTGTAGAAAAATGTTTTGAGTCATTTAGGAATTATATATCGGAGAGTTTAGGAATTCTTTTTACTTCCCAGTCTCCTCATCGCTCTGGTAAGGCATCCTTACGTAGAGTTTTGACTCTTCTCTTCTCAAATTTCACTAAAAAAAATTTAGGATCACGCGGGTATCTTGGAATCGTTCCGATGGTTTTATGATGAGAACATTGTCTTGGTGCCTCCTGTCAGGGGTTTAGTGGAAGTGTCCCAGGGAGTTGTGCTCTGAGGTGTTGTCATCATAATTTTATCGTTGCAGTTCTCGAATACCTGAGTTTAGTACGCCGACATCAAAAATCTCTTTTATGTAGTTCGTTGGTGAGATAACCTCGAAGCCACCCAGTACTGGGGCGGGAGTTCGGTAGTATTGCCATAACTTGTATAACGGATGCTTTTCGAAGGTTGAGGTACATGTTTTCCGAAGGTTTCTTGGTTATGTGTTGAAGGATGGATACAGCTGGATGTAGGATTTGCTAGTTTGGGTGAGATATTATGCTTCCCCTATATCCCCAACACCTGATTGCATAACCGGAAAATTTCGGGAGTTTCATAGGTGGGAATTCAAGTAGCTCTTAGGATATCTTTCCGACGGATATATGATATGAAATTGGGGTTCGACGTCTAGTGGTCCGCCTATTCATAGTCGATTTTACAGTGGTCTCGTTGTGTCTTAAAGAGTCCTTGGCTATGCCGACTCGGGGACGCTTCGTATGTCATGTGCACTGCCTTGTACATGATGGTGTTGTACGATCGAGCCCGTGTAGGCCCCACCACGAAAACTTCGGATGAAATCTCTATCATATGTTTGTTCCGGCTTATTCTGCAAGCCAACCTTTTGTTTTTGTTTTGGGTTGTGGTATTCGAGTTGCTTCGGAGTCAAATGTTGATTCCATACCTTTCCTAGGCAGTGTTCTCATATTCCTATGTGAATACTAATCCTTCATGATAATCGAGATTGGCATGTCATTTCTTTCCAACCGGCGTGTTTCTCTTCAAGTGGATCTGATCATTTCAACATCCGCAAGATCAAGTATCAGTTCTTCTCAACGCTGTTTGTTTCATCCATCTCCAAGTTGCCTTTGTTTTTTCCCGCCCACCCACCCTTTTTCTTCAAGGAATCCGATGTCTTAATCAAGTATCCTTTTATTCTTGTGAAGTCTCTCCATCCTTTCCTTCAATGTTCTTATCTGGCGATTCTCATGAAGATACTAACGGAGCTTCTAGTTCATCATTCTTCTTTCTTTTATCTTCTCCGGTGGTTTCAAGTCAAGCTTTGTTGATCTTACCCTTTTCCTCATTTCAATACCTTCTCATGCCGGTGCACCTCATATTCATTCACTTCTCGTTATTCATTTGTTCCGGAGTGCTCAAGATATCTCGAAGATTCATGTTACCACTCTGCTTTCGTTCAAACTCTTTTGAGGATGTTATATCATTTAAGTCATTTAATTTAACCGGTGTAATCTCTCCTTCAAATTGTTCTACGGTGTTTCTTTTGAGTGGGCCCTAACCCACAGGTCTTTTCCCAGGATCTTACCTGACTCTTCTTATTTTCCCGGAGGTATTCTCAAATTCCTTTCGAAGTTTGACATAAGGATGAATTATCATCAGTCAAATGTATTTCTCCAAGATCTTTAAAATTCTTTTCATCGTTGGCTCAATCTTTCCATTCGTCATTTCGGAGTGTCTAAATAATTCATGTTGGTGTTTTCGTCATCATTCTCAACATTTAAAGACCAAGGAATAATTTTCTCTTCAATCATATCCGTTCTCGTGAAGATTCGTGATTCTAGCTTGTTGCCTTCCTCTCATATTTGCTTTCAATTGTGAGAATTCTTTTCACCCAGCCGGAGTAATTCAGGAGTCTTTCTAGTTTGTTTCTCCGGAGCCCATCATTTCAGAAGATTTATTAATTCTCAGCTTTCAGTTATCATTCTCCAATCCTACCAGTGCATCGTTCAAGTGTTCTCTAATCAGCTTGTCATCTCTTCGTTCTCATATATCTAAATTCTCTCAAGCATCTTCATTCATTTGCTAATTCTTCCCGGTGTTTTCTTTATGTTCTCTTCGTTCGTTTTTAAGTCTTACGGTGTTTCACTCAAGATTCCTCTTCTTACGTTATCATACTCCCGTTCTTTCAAATTCTACCGGTGGTTCGTTGAAGACCTTCTCAAGATGACGCCATATATATCCTAATCCCTTCTTCAAGAATAAGTAGTATGCCAAATCCATTGTTGGTCATCAATTTAATTGGTGAAGGATACGCATAACATAATTCTTACTCTTGTTTCACACAAGTGATTAATTCCTTATTCCGGAGGCTAATCAAATTCTTGTTTCCATTTGTTCATCTTTCTTTTTTGGAGTGCCAAGTTTTCTCTTTATCTCGTTGCTAAGCTTCATCTAATCATTGCAAGGTTTTAACCTTATTTTTCTCATCTTTATTTCCATCCGATCATTCTTTTGTGTACCGGAGTTCTTCATGAAGGTTCTACATGATGGTTCATCTATGATTTAATTCATTCTCGAAGTGTTCATCGAGATTATTTTCCAAGAAACTCAAGCTTTCTTCATATTGTAATCTAGAGTGCAATTCTTTCTTCCGTATCTTTGAAGGTGGTATTATATCATTCTTAATCCTTCTCTATCTTTTTTTAACCGGAGTGGTTTTAATATACATCTTGCCCTTCAACCTCAAGGTTTTTCGCAATGTTCTTTGTCCCTCTTTTCTAACGGAGTGTTTTCAAATTTTTCATCTCCGTTATTCTTTTTCTCGAAATGGCTTAACCTTTTCAAGGTTCTTTGGTCTCACTCGTTTGTCAAACAAGCAACTTAGCTTTACCTCTTCTCTTTCTCTTCCGTTTTTCCCTCCGGTGCCATTCTAGATCTCGGGACGAGATCCTCTTGTAGTGGTGGAGTGTTGTAACGCCCCGAGACCGATGTGCCAGGAGTCGTGCAGTTATTCGTTGTTGTTGCCTTGTCATTGCTTGCGTGTCATGCATTTGCATATCAAGTCATCATGTGCATTTGATTTGCATACATGTTCATCTCATGCATCCGAGCCTTTTCCCCGTTGTCCATTTTGCATTCCGGCGCTTCGTTCTCCTCCGGTGGCCATTTCTACCTTTCTTTTTTGTGTGGGGATTAAACATTTCCGGATTGGACCGAGACTTGCCAAGCAGCCTTGGTTTACTACCGGTAGACCTCCTATCATGTTTCGTATCATTTGGACTTCGTTTGTTACTCCAACGGTTAACGGAGGGACCAAAAAGGCTTCATGTGTGTTGCAGCCCAACACCCCTCCAATTTGGCCCAAAACCCACCTAAGCCTTCTCCATCATCTACATCGTTCGATCACGATCGCGTGGCCGAAAACCGCACCTCATTTGGACTCTCCTAGCTCCCTCTATGCCTATTTAAAGACCCCTCCGAATCCGGATCTTCTTCTCCCCCTGAAAACCCTAAAAATCTACCCGCACCGGCCGGATACGTCCGCCCCGACCAGACGCATCTCCACGGCCAACCACCGCCTGCCACGTCACCGCCGCCGACCCAGCGCGCCGCTGCGGCCCGAGAGCCCAGATCCGGCCCCCGCGGCCCAGATCCACCCCGCCGCCGCCGCCTCCTTCTTCCCCGAGCGCCGCCCGCGCCCGAAGCAGCGCCGTCGCGCGCCATCGGCTGCCCCGCCTCCCGGTGGCCGGAGCACCTCATCGCCGGCCCACCTTCACCGCCCCGCAGCACTAGGCGCCGCCGCGGCCACCTCTCCGGCCTCGCCGCGCCCGAGCCTCGTGGCTCCCTCTCCGGCCATCTCCACCGTCCACCGCCCCGCCCCCTCTCCGGCGAGATCCGCCACCGCCTCGACTTCCGTGCTCCGTTGACTTTTATCTCGTGGTTGATTTTTCCTCTAAGTCCCAAAAATTCCAGATCCAAGTGCTCTGGTTCATAGACTCGTAACTTTGCATCCGTAGCTCCGATTCATGCATATAGCATATAAAAATGTTCATCTCAAAGAGTACATCATTTCATTCCATTGCATCATTTTTATTTGAGTTCATCTTGATGCCCGAAATTCTGTTAGAAGAGGGCTACTTGAGATAATTGTCAGATCTGCTACTCCATTTAGGTTTTTTGTCATTTTTGCCATGATTATTGTGTGCATGCTATGCCCTGATGCTCTACATATGTTTTGTTAAGGGTTTTGTCATCTTTCCAGAGGTGCAACCCATGTATTTTTTTGATGTGTGTGGTGACTAGCACAAGCTTGCAAAGTGGTGCACATGCTAATTCTGATTTCAGGGACTTAGCATTTCCACTAAGTCCTTGAGCTGTTTATTTCATATTGCCATATGTTCATGTTGTTTCCTAGTGATCCGTGCCTCTTTTGAGGATGATCAATAAGGATGTTTTGTTAATCTTATAGTGCTATATCCATCCATGTCTTTGTTTGCATTTATGGAGCACCCTAGCTTGAGTCAATCGAGCTCTACTTTTGCTACTTTATGAATCTGGGCAGATTGTCAACTTGTTTGCAATTTTGCCGATGATGTTGTAGTTGATCCGTGCATGCTATGCTTTTGTTCTTGCCATGTCTAGCTTGAATTTTGTGTGTTCTTGGTGGGTGTATGCTTAGTTTTTCATGACTTGCACCGTAGTGAGTGCATGGAGTTCGTAAACATGCCTACTTGATATCTGTTTTCAGCATGCTCCAGTTTTCACCAAGTCTGAAAACTGATTATGTTTTTGCTATGTTCACATGCTTGCAATTGTATTTTTTGATCCCTTTTGGCTCAAGGTCACTAAGGGACTTTTGTTAAGCTCTTTGAGTAGCTCCATGCCATGCTTTAGTTTGCCTTGTTCAGGTCCTGTAGCATGTAGTTTTGTTGCAATGAAGAGTGCTACCTGATCTGAATTTCCAGGCAAGTGTTAATTTTATCAAGTCTGAAACCTGTTTGCCATATGCATTTTTGCCATGCTTGTTTGAACCTTGTAATGGATGAATTGGCCGTAGCTCAGTGTTAGACTTTTGTTAGGCATCATGAATGCATCCCTGCCATGTATTTTGTTGTCATGTTTGGGTGATGTAGCATGTTCATCTCATTGCATTTAGATGGCTACTTGCTGTAAATCGCAGACCGGTGTCTTATTTGAATCGCTTGCCATTTCCAAACCGTAACTCCGATTCTGGTGTTCTTTATATCGTTTTCAGGATATTTCATCTCATCTTTCCAGTGGCACACTTGGTTCCCAAGTTTACTCCAGGTTCATGCATTCCCTGTCATATCTTGCATATTCATCCCGCATCGCATCCCGCATAGCATATCATCATTGCATCATTTTGTTTGATCCTTGCACGTGGTTGATTGTGTCCTTGTTGCTTGTTTGTCTTGTTTGGGTAGAGCCGGGAGATGAGTTCGCTAACGAGTAGCCCGTTGAGTTTGCTTTCGAGGATCCAGTCAACTCTAACAAGTGTGCAGGCAAGATGATCATACCCTCGAAATCACTACTATCTTTGCTATGCTAGTTTGCTCGCTCTTTTGCTATGCCAATGCTACGATGCCTACCACTTGCTTTCAAGCCTCCCAAATTTCCATGTCAAACCTCTAATCCACCATGTCCTAGCAAACTGTTGATTGGCTATGTTACCGCTTTGCTCAGCCCCTCTTATAGCGTTGCTAGTTGCAGGTGAAGATTGGAGGCCGTTCCTTGTTGGAACATTTATTTACTTGTTGGGATATCATTATATTGCCATGTTATTTTAATGCATCTATATACTTGGTAAAGGGTGGAAGGCTCGGCCTCTCGCCTAGTGTTCTGTTCCACTCTTGCCACCCTAGTTTCCGTCATATCGGTGTTATGTTCGCGGATTTTGCGTTCCTTACGTGTTTGGGTTATAATGGGAACCCCTTGATAGTTCGCCTTGATTAAAGATTTTCCAGCAATGCCCAACCTTGGTTTTACCATTTGCCACCTAGCCTCTTTTTCCCTTGGGTTTCCAGAGCCTGAGGGTCATCTTATTTAAACCCCCCCGGGCCAGTGCTCCTCTGAGTGTTGGTCCAACCTAGAGCCCCTTGCAGCGCCACCTCGGGGAAACTTGAGGGCTGGTTTTAGTTGTATGGATTGCTTATCTGAGTGTGCCCTGAGAACGAGTTATGTGCAGCTCCTATCGGGATTTGTCGGCACATTCGGGCGGTGTTGCTGATCTTGTTTTAACCTGTTGAAGTGTCTTGAAGAACCGAGATACCGAGTCTGATCGGAACGTCTTGGAAGGAGGTCTATTCCTTCGTTGGCCGTGAGAGCTTGTCATGGGCTAAGTTGGGACTCCCCTGCAGGGATTTGAACTTTCGAAAGCCGTGCCCGCGGTTATGGGCAGATGGGAATTTGTTAATGTCTGGTTGTAGATAACTTGAACCTTAACTTAATTAAAATGAATCAACTGAGTGTGTTACCATGATGGCCTCTTCTCGGCGGAGTCTGGGAAGTGGACACGGTGTTGGAGTTATGCTTGCGCAGGTTGTTCTCTAGTTTCTCGCTCGCGCTTTGCCTCCTCTTCTCGCTCTCTTTTGCGAATAAGTTAGCCACCATACTTGCTAGTTGCTTGCTGCAGCTCCACATATTTTACCTTGCCTTACCTATAAGCTTAAATAGTCTTGATCGCGAGGGTGCGAGATTGCTGAGTCCCTGTGGCTCACAGATTACTATTACACCAGATGCAGGGCCTGATGATTCCGCTCCAGGAGACGCGTTTGAGCTCAAGTGGGAGTTCGACGAGCACTCTCAACGTTACTATGTTTCCTTTCCTGATGATCAGTAGTGGTGCCCAGTTGGGGGTGATCGGGACCGTGTCGCATGTTGGGTTCTCTTTTATTTTGGCACCGTAGTCGGGCCATGAGTGTTTGGATGATGTAATGTTATTTATGTTCTTGATTGACGTGGCGAGTGTAAGCCAACTATGTTTTCTCCCCTTTATGAGTTATATTACATGGGATGTTGTGAAGATTGCCTAACTTGCGACTTATGCCTTCAATGTGATTATGTCTCTAAGTCGTGCCTCGACACGTGGGAGCTATAGTCGCATCGAGGGTGTCACATTATGCTCCTTTGGAGATGTCACACTCCATAGAAAATCAAAAGTGGGCCAATGCAAACAAAAAGTGCATGGCATTTATAAAGAATACAATTGAGAGCACCATTGTGGGCTCCATTGTAGAGTGCACTTCCACAGGGGAGTTGCTTACAAAGATAAAGAGCCAGTTCAAGGGAGCACATCCTCAGGATGAGAAATATGGCAGCAAAGCTCAAGCCCATGGATGAGGATCTGGAGATCAAACCAAAGCTCCTGGTTCATATGGTCATGGCTTCACTGCCAAAGGAGTTTGAAACTTGTTTTGTAAACTACAATATGTCACCTGGAACATGGGACATCGAAAAGACAATAGAAATGTGTGTCCAAGAAGAGGACAGACTCAAAGCCTCACATGGTGGTTCACTCAACTATGTGAAGGATCAGAAGAAAAAGAATTACAGGCAAAACAACAATAGTCCCCCCTCCAAACCACATGGCAAAGCTCCCTATCAGCATGAACACAAGCCTTTCCCTGTGGGTAATGACACATGTCTCCACTGTAAGAAGATCGGGCATTACAAGGTCGACTGCCATGATTGGCTAAAGTCAATCATGGCAAAAAGAGGTAACAATATAGTTTCATTTGTAAATGAATCCATGTATACATAGTTTGCAAAACCCACTTGGTGGATTGACTCAGGAGCATCTGTTCATGTTGGAAATTCTTTACAGGGATTCCATTCGACGTAGACTATGCTAAGAAGAGAAAGACGCATTGAAGTGGCAAACAGAGTTGAAGCGGAAGTTCAACCCGTTGGTGATATCTCCTTGGAGTTAGCTGATGGATTCAATCTTCTACTTAGAGATTTTTTATTTGTTCCATCATGTCATAGAAACTTAATATGTGTTTCTTGTTTGGACAAAGATAATTATGAATGTTATTTTGGACATGGCAAGTGTGCCATTTGGTTAAATAGTGCTTATGTGGGTGATGCTTTACTACATGATGAGCTTTATTTGTTATCACTTCGTGAAAAAGTTTATTCTGTTTGCATTGTTAAAGTACATGTTTCCTCTTCGAATAAAGAACAAAAGAAAAGAAAGACAACATTCCACTCATTGAAATTATGGGACTGTCGCTTGGGCCATATTTCCAAGGGAAGAATAGAAAGATTAGTCAAAAGTGAAATTCTTCATCCGTTAGAATTCTCAGACTCAGAACAACGCATAGATTGCACTAAAGGAAAATATATAAAACAAATCAAAAAAGGTGCAATCCATAGCACAGGCACACTAGAAATCATCCACACTAGCATTTGTGGAACATTTCCGGTGAAAAGTGTGGATGACTACTCTCGCTATGGATATATTTATCCAATAAAAGAAAGATCTGAATTGTTGGATAAATTTAAAATATTCAATGCTGAAGTTGAAAATCAGCATGATAAAAGAATAAAGATAGTAAGGTCCGACCGTGGGGGAGATTACTATGGTCGGCACACTCCATATGGCCAGGTCCCTAGACCTTTTGGAAAGTTCTTGCAGGAGACTGGCATAGTAGCCCAGTATTCAATGCCGGGCGAGCCTCAGCAAAATGGAGTAGCTGAAAGGCGTAACCGTACATATATGGATATGGTGTGCAGCATGATGAGTTATTCAACATGCAATTCGGATTATTGATGGAGGTGCTTAAAACCTCCATTCACATTCTCAATAGAGTACCAAGAAAGTCGGTGCCCAAAACACCGTATGAGCTATGGACAAGAAGGGTGCCCTCCCTACAACACTTCAAGGTGTGGGGTTGCCCTGTTGAGGCAAAAATGTTTAACCCAAACATTGCAAAGTTAGATACCAAGACAGTGAGTTGCCACTTCATTACCTATCCACACAGATCAAAGGGTTTTCGCTTCTACTGCCTAGAAAGATATACAATGTTTGTAGAAATGAGACATGTAGTCTTCTTAGAGGACGAAATGATGAGGGGGAGCTTGGTAGCTCAGAAAATTGTCCTTGAGGAGAAGAGGGTGCATGCACCTAATACGATGATTCAGGAGCCATTTTTATCACTACCAGTTGCAACTCCACCCATGATAACTATGGGAGTAGACCCGGAACCTGTCCGTCAGGAGCCGACTGAACCTGTTGTGAGCATGAAAGGGAGGTGCAACAACAATTTTTAGAAGAAGTGCCAGAAGTTGAGGCACAGAATGTGCCAAAAACTGAGGCCCTTAGAAGGTCTACAAGACCAAGAAAGTCAGCTATTTCTACTGAGTTTAAAGTTTATAACACAGAAATGGTTCATATGGAAAAAGATCCCACCTCATATGAAGAAGACATGAGAAGCTCTCATTCATCGAAGTGGATGAAGGCAATGGAAGACGAGATGAAATCGATGAGTTAAAAGATGTTTGGGACTTAGAGGAAATTCCTAAAGGAGCCAAAACATTAGGCTGTAAATGGGTCTACAAAATTAAGTATGACTTTAAAGGGAATATAGAAAAGTATAAAGCACGACTCATGGCACAAGGATTTACACAAAGAGAAGGGATAGATTACAATGAGACATTTTCTCCAGTCTCATGTAAGGATTCCTTCAGAATCATAATGGCATTAGTTGCTCATTTTGATTTAGAGTTACATTAAATGGATGTAAAAACGTCATTTCTCAATGGGGATTTAAAAGAAAATGTTTACATGAAACAGCCTAAGGGTTTTTATCATGGAAGGCAAGGAAAATATGGGATGCCGCCTGAAGAAATCCATTTATGGATTAAAGCAAGCCTCTAGACAGTGGTATTTAAAGTTTAATCAAACGATTAAAAGTTTTGGATTTAAAGAAAATATTGAGGATAACTGCATTTATGCAAAGTTTAAAAATTGGAAATATATTTTACTAATCTTGTATGTGGATGATATCCTGCTTGCTAGCAGTGATGTTAGTCTACTACAAGAAACAAAGAAGTTCTTATCGTCAAATTTTAACATAACAGATCTTGGTGAAGCATCATATGTTTTAGGCATAGAAATTCACCGAGATAGGAACAATGGAGTCTTAGGACTATCGCAGAAAGCATATTTAAAAAAGGTTCTTAAAAAGTATAATATGCATGCGAGTAAAGCCACACCTGCTCCAATAGTCAAGGGCGATAGTTTTAGGAAATTCCAATGTCCCAAGAACCAGTACGAGATCGATCAAATGAAAGCAGTACCATATGCTTCGGCAGTTGGCAGCTTACAGTATGCACAAGTGTGCACTCGCTCTGACTTAGCTTTTATCACCGGGTACTCGGTAGATATCAAGAGAATCTAGGCATGGAGGACTGGAAGATGGTAAAGAAAGCATTGCGTTATGCACAAGGCAAGAAGGACTACATGCTAATATACAGGAGAAGTGATTCCCTAGAGATAAAAGGGTATTGAGACGCAGATTTTGCGGGGGGGATAGAGATGATAGAAAATCCACGTCAGGATACGTCTTCACCCTCGCTGGGGGAGCTATTTCGTGGAAAAGCTCCAAACTGTCGATAGTTGCATCATCCATGATGTATGCAGAATTCATAGCATGCTTCGAAGCAACGGGGCACGCGATATGGGTAAAGAAATGTGTACCCGACTTGAAAGTGGTAGATTGTATTAACAAACCACTAAAGATGTACCGTGACAACCAGCCCGCAACATCTATGCTCACAACAACAAGTCGAGTTATGCTGCCAAAACAATACAGATAAGGTATTATGTTGTGAAAGATAAAATCCAGGATAAAACTATAAGTCTCGAGCATATAAGGACAAAAGATATGCATGCGGATACGCTAACGAAAGCCTTACCACCCAATGTGTTCAAGGAACACTTAGCCGGCATGGGTTTAAGGGAAAGCCTTATGATTCCTCAATAGGCCCAAAAGGAACAGAATTTGTTTCTGAACAAAACGTATGTTGTAGCTGTATGATTCTGTCGGCAGTTAAGTTGTGACGATGAAACATGCTCTATGTACCAATATGCGATGAAACAAATAAATTAGAAAGTATAAGGTTAAAAGTAAAGTTGAGATCAAGGGGGAGAATGTTAGGTTGATCTCCTCTGTGTGGGCCCAACGGCCCACCGGGCCCTTAGATCTGCGCCCTGATCGGGGGCGCCCAGCCCACTATGGCCGGCGGGCCCGTATCACACTGCATCATACAAAGAGGTGGGGGTCGGAGGCTTGCAACACGAGGTTTGTCGTAAGCTGCACACCCCACCGATAATCCCTTCCGATCTAGGGTTTCTGGAGTAGTGACGGGAAGCACCGCCACCAGCTCGCCCACTCTCCGCCTTCACCGGCCGCTACTTCACCATGCCCGGCACCGGCTCGAGCTCTTCAACACCACGAGAAGGTAGGACTACCGGATCGATCTGACCTAACCGATCCAAAGTGATCTAATAGATACATGCCTAGATCTGGTGTGTCGATAGAATTAAAACGGCAAAAGAAAAAAAAGAATGCTGATATTTAAGGAAGTTTGGATTCGGCCAAGAATAAAACTGCAGATTTGGGAATAAATCCCTAGCGTGGTTCTTACCTTTTGCATGAAGAGAGAGAAAATATTTGGAAGGAAAGAATTTTAAGGATATTTGTAAAGAGAGATAGAAGGCAAGAAATATAATAAAAGGAGATCTAGCTGATCGGCCATCTTGGCTGATCCAAATCTTACGGAAGCTGAGAAATAAAAGAAGGACAACCTTGCGCAGTTTGGTTCGGTTGGAAAGTAGTGTCTGAGGAGAAAAATTAAAAAAACGGGATTTTGTGTGTTTATCTTGGAATCTTTCATGTGAAATTTTGACACAACACATCTTTTTGAAGATTGTGCTAGTGTTGCTTGGGAATTCAAATCAGTTTTTTCACCCAGATCCTTTTGTATGGTTGAAGAAAGTAAGAGAGCAAGAAAATTTCATGGCGCAAGTTCCAAGGAAAGTAATTGGGAAGGTTGGATTTGGCCTTGTACTACTTGGAACCCTGAGATCAGGCAATAAAGTACAAAAAAACCATTGGACGCATTCATGGTAAGACATTCAAACTGCAAGGAGAAAGAATAGGCAAGTTTGTTCGAGTGCTTGGAAAAAAATCAGTTGGAGGTTTCCAAGTGTGGACGCATTTTTTTGTCGCTGCATCTCGGTCTGTCTCTGACGCTCGTTCATTATTGTTCATTGTTCAGTGCGTGAATTTGTCTGTGTCTTAGGCTCATGTATCTAATACTGTCTAGCTTAGGACTAGCACTCGACCACTTTGAGCGAATTTTCAGCTAGCATTAATTAACATGGTTGTAGCATTTTTTTCCCACATATATAAAGCCAACCCAGATCCACATATTTCTACACCGTGTATACATACGTTCACCTGGCAATCACTTTATCAACTTCTGGAGTTATTTGACACTGCTGGTTGTCGGTCACCACCTGCTGCATGGTAAGAACTTGTAAGACTTTAATATTTGCTATACTGTGAGCATTTTACCACCACATCCCTGTAGTTCATAGAAACATTATTCTTGGATTTTGTTTCTTGTTTCTACTAATCATGGAACATTCCAGAGTCAGTTGGACTCCATCGATCGTGGGAGACGTGCCATCACCTCAGAAAATACAACGACCATCACAAGAGGTATAAGACATCAGAATGTGCACAAACAGGTTCTTGTTTCCATGCCACCTTTTAATGGTTGTTTTAAGACTGATTTATATATTGAATGGGAGTTCAAAATAAATGCTATATTTGCGTCCCATAATTATTCTGAACGTCGAAAAGTTAAGGTCATGGTTGGTACATTCACTGGTTTTTCTACTGCTTGGTGGAATGAACATTGTCGGTTATACGTTGATTATGTACCTAGTACTTAGGATGATTTAAAACTTGTCATGAGAGATAGATTTTTCAATGTTTATTATACTCATGACATGATTAAAAAACTACAACATTTAAAACAAGGTAGTGACATTGTACATAAATAGTGTGATGATTTACGAACTACCTTGTTGCACTCCTTTTTAGAGGAAAGTGAAGATGATTTTATGGATAAATTTTTGGGGAGGATTAAACTGTGATATTAAGGAGATACTAATTCATGAAGAGTGTTATCCTATGGACCGTTTGTTTCATCTTGCTTGCAAAGCTGAACAGGAAATAAAATGGCGTGTTGTCCATAAGGAGAATAAGCGCAAGGTGCACATTCGAAGAGAGGATACGGTTGTTCCTTCCAACTACTAGGCGTACTATGACAACCACATCCATTGTTCTGAGGATTACATCACCTCCACCATGTGACACATCACCTCTGAGAGTGCCTACATCATCTGTGTTGATCATAAGAGGTAATGACAAAGGTACCGATCTTGCACCTCCAAATGAGTATGATGAATGCCTTGTAAATTTAAATGCACCTTGTGATGAGCTACCCACTACTTTGATCACACCACCTATTTTAGAGGACTATGTTCATGATTTGACTTCACCATGTGATCAAACGAATGTAATAACAACAATTTTGAGTGCACCCATTGAATCAACTATTGATGTGAAAGAACCATGTGAATCAAGGAATAACTCTGATTTGGAACAAATACCTTTGAAAATGATTGTGCCATTGTTTAATCATTTTGATATGACCTCCAATCTTGGTGATGATTCCGTGTCAAATAACTTGTTTCATGTTTGGTCATTTAAGCATGTTGTAGCATGTAATTTTGTAACAATTAAAGTTTATTCACAAAAGCTGGGATGGTTTAATGATAAACGATGTCAATCTTTTAATATGAATAAGAGCTTCACTTATATGTGCAAACTGAGTTGCAATATTTTATGCCTTTGACTTCTTGTGATAATATATTGGCTTCATATTTTATGACTTTTGAAGGGTGCTCTTGTATAACTGTGTCACATGTGCCACAACTGAGATCAGTAAAAATGAATGACAAATACATATACAATGTGCACATGTCTCTTTTGTTAGCCACATTCCAGATTAAGCAACACCGAGGACGGCTTTGTTTTCAAGAAGGGGAGGATGATGAGGACATGGCTACCATAGTTATACCCATATCCCCTGCTGTTTTACCTCTTGGAACAATTGCTAGAGCTCGCATAGACCAGTTAAATTATCAGGTACTTTCGTTTCTTGGTAATGTTTTTGATGTTCATAAGAATGTGATGCTGCCTAACTTGGATACATTTGTGTTGATTGCGGCTGAAGGGCCTAGCATGGACAAGAAGGATGAACATTGGAGCATGATCAAACATGGGGATGAAGGCACGCGGGAAGGGAACAAGAACAGAGTTTCCAGTGAAGATTTCCGCACTTTGAAGCCACCATGATGACATACAAGAAGATGGACAAAATATACAAGATGCACGTTCATAAAAATTCATCCCACCTTATTTTTGGACCAGCCCCATGTAATTTCGAAATACCTCTTATTATGTTGTTTTTAGAGTTCATATTGTAGGGTAAACGACTTATGAGGTGTTCTAGTCCCACCTTGCCAAGGGTGGAAGAAATTCCCTCTCTTTTCCCCTATAAATACAGCCCTTAAGCCACCATTTAGACTAGGGTTTTGTTTAGTTAAAAGTTAACCATTCCTGCAAATTCGTGTACTTCGTTTGTGTCCAATGACTAGACCAAGACTGCTTACAGACATGGCCTCGGAACACTGGAGACTGAAAGGTTGAACGTGAATCATATAGCAGATATGATCAACATAGAGATGTTCACCATTGAAGACTACTCCATCTCACATGATGATCGGACCTGGTTTAGTTTATCTGGATCACGTAATAATTTAGATGACTCGAGGGATTTCTATCTAAGTGGGAGTTCTTAAGTAATATGATTAATTGAACTTAATTTATCATGAACTTAGTTCTGATAGTATTTGCATATCTATGTTGTAGATCAATAGCTCGCATATAGCTCCCCTGTTTTATTTTTGATATGTTCCTAGAGAAAACTAAGTTGAAAGATGATAGTAGCAATGATGTGGACTGGGTCCGTGATCTGTGCATTATCCTCGTTGCTGCACAGAAGAATTATGTCCTTGATGCACCGCTAGGTGACAGACCTGTTGCAGGAGCTGATGCAGATGTTATGAACGTTTCACAAGCTCGGTATGATGACTACTTGATAGTTTAGTGCGCCATACTTTACGGCTTAGAACCGGCACTTCAAAAACATTTTGAATGCCACAGAGCATATGAGATGTTCCAGGAGAAGAAATTGGTGTTTCATATTCATGCCCGTGTTAAGAGGTATGAGACCTCTGAAAAGTACTTTGCCTAAAAGATGGAGGAGAATAGCTCAGCTAGTGAGCATGTGCTCAGAATGTCTGAGTACCACAATCACTTGAATCAAGTGGGAGTGGATCTTCTCGATAAGATAGTGAATGACAGAGTTCTCTAGTCACTATCACCAAGTTACTAGAACTTCGTGGTGAAGTATAATATGCAAGGGATAACGAAAACGATTTTCAAGCTCTTCGCAATGCTGAAATCGGTGAAGGTAGAAATCGAGAAAAAGTACCAAGTGTTGACGGTTGACAAGACCACTAGTTTCAAGTAAAAGGGCAAGGGAAAGAAAGGGAACTTCAAGAAGAATGGCAAGCAAGTTGCCACTCCCGTGATGAAGCCCAAAGCTCGACCTAAGACTAAAACGGAGTGCTTCTACTTCAAAGCGAATGGTCACTAGAAGTGGAACTACCCCAAATACTTGGCGGATAAGAAGGATGGCGAAGTGAACAAAAGTATATTTGATATACATGTTATTGATGTGTACTTTACTAGTGTTCATAGTAACCCCGGTGTATTTGATACCGGTTCAGTTGCTAAGATTAGTAACTCGAAACAGGAGTTGCAAAATGAACAGAGACTAGTTAAGGGAAATGTGAAAATGTGTGTTGGAAATGATTCCAAGGTTGATAAGCTCACCATCGCACACTCCATTTACCTTCGGGATTAGTGTTGAAACTAAAATAAATGTTATTTGGTGTTTGTGTTGAGCATGAATATGATTGGCTCATGTTTATTGCAACACAGTTATTGATTTAAGTCAACGAATAATTGTTGTTCTGTTTACATGAATAAAACCTTCTATGGTCAAACACTTAATATAAATGGTTTATTGTATCTCGATCATAGTGATACGCATATTCATAATATTGATGCCAAAAGAGGCAAAGTTGATAATGATAGTGCAACGTACTTGTGGGACTGCCATTTAGGTGATATTGGTGTAAAGCGCACGAACAAACTCCATGTGGATGGACTTTTGGAATCCCTTGATTATGAATCATTTGATGCTTGCAAACCATGCCTCATGGGCAAGATGACTAAGACTCTGTTCTCCGAAACAATGGAGCAAGCCACTGACTTATTCGAAATAATACATACTGATTTATGCGGTCCTATGAGTGTTGAGGCTCGCAGCGGGTGTCGTTATTTTCTAACCTTCACAGATGATATGAGCAGATATGGGTATATCTACTTAATGAAACACAATTCTGAAACATTTGAAAAAGTTCAAAGAATTTCAGGGTGAAAGTGGAGAATCATCGTAGCAAGAAAATGAAGTTTCTATGATCTAATTGTGGAGGCGAATATTTGAGTTATGAGTTTGGCCTTCATTTAAAACAATGTAGAATAGTTTCACTACTCACGCCACCTGGAACACCACAGCATAATGGTGTGTCCGAACGCCGTAACTGTACTTTATTAGATATGGTGCGATCTATGATGTCTCTTACCGATTTACCACTATCGTTTTGGGGATATGCATTAAAGACAGCTGCATTCATGTTAAAGAGGGCACCATCTAAATCTGTTGAGACGACACTGTATGAACCAGGGTGCGCCATTAGTATCAAATTTTTTTTAACTAGTGCGCCTGTCCAAACATACTAATGGCGCATCCAGATACAGTGCACCATTACTAGTTGTAACTAGTAATGGCGCACCAGCCGGAAAGTGCGCCACTAATGTTGTTTTTTTTATTATATTTTTTATTCCCTTTTTTGCAAAACTACTAATGGAGCACTTTTCCACCGTGCGCCATTACTAGTTTAAACTAGTAATGGCGCACTGTGGAAAAGTGCGCCATTAGAATTTTTTTTTGCAAAACTACTAATGGCGCACCACCAGGAGGTGCGCCATTAGTAACCTGGATTACTAATGGCGCATTTAGAGTTGGTGCGCCATTAGTAAGTGGGCAGCAACAAGATATTTTGGACAACCTCTCCTACCCACACTCACTTTCTCCCCACTTCATTCTCTCCACCTCCTCCTTGTCTCGGGTGCCTCCTCTTTTTCACCTCATTTCCACCATAGATTCATTCAATTTAAGTGGTTAAATTACCTTGTTTTGATAGGTAAGTAAGGGGGGAAGCTATATTTATGTTGTTCTCCCTACAACAATGTGCACATGCACTTTTTATGGCCTAGCTAGATCTATGTATGTTCGTGGTGTTGCATATGTTTGTGGTGTTGCATATGTGTTTGTGTTTGGAGGTGTACCGGTATTTGAAATTCGATAGTTGCCAATATTTTGCCGGAATGTTGATTCATTTCCGTTTCGGCGAGAATTTTGGCATTAAGCATTCTTTTTGGTCCTATTTTTAGGGAAAGTCATGCCAAATTTTTTCTTGGTTCTAAAATATCGTTTTGCTCTACCCCGCAGGCGACCATGGTCCGCATGATGACCGAAGGCATTGTGAATAGGTTTTTGAGGTCCGCGAAGGCCGAGATGCTTCAAAAGAACGAGACGGAGATAAGATGTCCGTGTCGAAGATGCAAGCTGAAGAGCCTTATTGCGGACCCGGAATCCGGGCAGGTGCGGGACCACTTGCTCTTGCATGGTTTCATGGATGGCTATCGGTGGCAAGGTGATGAAGATGACTACGAAGTCGTCCATGGGGGCCGGGCAAGAAATGAGGAAGGGCAGCAAGACAACCACCGCGGCTCGGGCGGGCGAGAAGACGAAGAATCCCGAGGAGATGATCACGACGGTGATGTTGTACACAGTCATCATGTAGAAGATGCAGGACATGATGATGAGGAAGATGCCGGAGCAGTCGACGGGCATGATCATGAAGATGATGATGCCGGCGGAGCAGACGACGCTGGACCATCGATGGGTTGGGTGCAAGACCCTCATATTCAAGAGCTGCTTCTCAAGCAGACGGATAACGCAAGAGCTGCCGCCCGAGAGAAAGCCAAGATGGATCAACTTGAGTTAGACGCGGTTACTCCATTGTATGAAGGATGCAGGCCCGAGGATACCCGCCTGAAAGTAACGCTCATGGCTCTGGAGATGAAGGTAAAACACAAAATGACCGACACATGCTTCGACGAGAACATGTCATTCTGGCACGAACATCTTCCCAAGGGGAACAAGTGCCCGACCAGTTTGGAGGAGGCGAAGAAAATCGTGTGTCCTTTGGATTTACCGCACGTGAAATACCATGTGTGCATGAACAATTGCATCATTTATCGGGACGAGCACGCGGAGTCTACCATATGTCCGGTGTGCGGCGTCACTCGATACAAGAAGAGGAAGAAAGATCCTCGAAAAGTGGTGTGGTACTTTCCGATCACTCCTCGTCTGCAGCGGTATTTCGCGGACCCTAAGGTAGGAAAGCTCCTGCGTTGGCACGCGGATAGGGAGGAGAAGAAGCGAGAAGATGACGCAAATGATCCGGAGATAGATAAAAAAGACAAGATGCTGAGTCACCCTAAGGATGCGAGCCAGTGGCAAGCGTTGAACTTTGAAGACCCAGAATTTTGGAACGATCCAAGGAACATCGTGCTGGGCGCGAGCACCGATGGATTCAATCCGTTTGGCAGCCAGAGAAGCACATATAGCACCTGGCCTGTGTTTGTGTGGATGTACAACCTTCCCCCCTGGTTGTGCATGAAGAGGAAGTACATTCACATGAGTATGCTAATTGAAGGACCGAAACAACCAGGGAACGACATCAATCTGTATCTGGGGCTGCTGAAAGAGGAGCTTGACACGCTGTGGAAAACGCCAGCCAATACGTGGGACGCCGCAGAGAAAGAATATTTCCCTATGAGAGCCGCGCTGCTCACGACGGTGCACGACTATCTCGGTTACGGATATGTCGCGGGGCAGGTGGTCCACGGATTTTCTGGATGCGTCAGGTGCATGGATGACACAACTATCACCAGCTAGATAGAGATCCCGGGTCTTTGAAAACCGTGTTCATGGGACATCGAAGGTGGCTTCGCGACGATGACCCGTGGAGAAAACGCAAGGATCTGTTCGATGGTGAAACCGAACCCCGAGGACGCCCGCGTATGAGGAGCGGCGAGGAAATAGACGAGCTGTTGAAAAATTGGAAAGACTGCCCACTGCCAGGAAAGAAGAAAAAGGCGCCAGAGCCGGGAAAGAAGCGAAAGGCGCTAGAGCCGCTGCTGAAGGTATGGAAAACGAGGTCTGTTTTCTGGGACTTGCCGTACTGGAAGATCCACCGTGTGCCTCACAGCCTTGATGTCATGCATATCACGAAGAACGTGTGCGAGAGTCTACTTGGTACCCTGCTCAACATACCAGAGAGGACCAAAGATGGGCGGAAAGCAAGGGCAGACTTGAAATCAATGGGCATCAGGCAAGAGCTTCACGCTATATATGATGATGATGATGATGATGATGATGATGATGATGATGATGATGATGATGATGATGATGATGATGATGATGATGATGAGGCGAAGCAGGACACGGAAAGTCATCGCAAAGGCAAAAAGGCCAAGAAGACCGGAAATGAGTACCCTCCCGCGTGCTTCACTCTAAGTCAGGAGGAGATCGAGCAGTTTTTCACATGCCTCGTAGGAGTAAAACTTCCTTACAGTTACGCGGGGAAGATAAGCAGATACCTAGACCCAGCGAAGCTGAAGTTCAGCGGGATGAAGTCTCACGACTGTCACGTGCTGATGACGCATATACTTCCAGTTGCAATCCGTGGGATCATGGACGCGCACGTCCATGAAACCCTATTTGGCCTATGCAACTTTTTCGACGTCATCTCTCGGAAGTCTGTTGGCGTGAGGCAACTCAGAAGGCTACAGGAAGAGATCGTGGTGATACTATGCGAGCTTGAGATGTACTTCCCACCCGCATTCTTCGACGTTATGGTGCATCTGCTGGTCCATATCGTGGACGATATCATCCAACTCGGGCCGACGTTCCTGCACAGCATGATGCCGTTCGAAAGGATGAATGGTGTCATCAAAGGATACGTTCGCAACATGTCACGTCCAGAGGGAAGCATAGCCAGGGGCTTTCTGACCGAAGAGTGCATCTCCTACTGCACGAATTATCTAGGCATCAAGAACCCCGTTGGTCTGCCCATCAACAGGCACCTCGGCAGGCTCGCTGGATGGGGTCACCATGAGGGTCGTCGTGAAATGCATGTCGACTTTGAGGGTCGACTCGCCGACTTTGAAAGAGCAAACCTAGTCGCGCTACAACACATAGACGTGATCGATCCTTGGGTGGTAGAGCACAAAACCTTTATTAAGAAGACGTACAATGACCGAGGCCAACAGAGGACGGACGGAGATATACTCAAAGAGCACAACTCATGTTTCACGCGTTGGTTCAAGCAGAAGCTTCTGTCGTACCCTTTACATGAGGATTCTTCCGCGGAAGAATAACTCATATTCGCCTTGTCACAGGGCGCCGAGCACAACCTGATGACCTATGAGGCGTACTATATCAACGGCTACACATTCTACACCGAGGCCAAGGACATGAAGAGCGATGGTTATCAGAACTCCGGGGTAACGATGGAATCCTACACCGGTAACGACAAGGACAGATACTACGGAAGGATCGAGGAGATCTGGGAGCTGAGCTACGCTGGAGAGAAGGTCCCGATGTTCCGTGTCAGATGGGCCAAGAGCGTCCTAAAAGAAGACCGGTATTTCACCACCATGGTTATACCCGAAGCCAAATCCAAGACCGCGGGCGCAAACGTCACCGCGAAAAATGAGCCATGGGTACTGGCTTCCCAAGTGGACCAATGCTTCTTCATTACCGACCCATCAAAGCCCAGTCGTGTTGTCGTGAGGAGAGGCAAAAGGAAGATCATCGGAATGGATGGAGTAGCCAATGAGCAAGACTTCGACAAGTACGGCGACCCGAGGATCGAACATGACGACGATGATGAAGTAGCAGCATACACCACAAGAAGAAGCAGGACCACCCTACCTAAAGGACGTCCGTTCCACAGAAGAACTCCATTTGCGAAAAAGAAGGGCAAGAAAATTGTGAACAGATAGCTAGCTAAGATCGATTGTATTTAAACCGTAGCCTTCATTTCTCGATTGTATTTCATGGGCACTTTTTGAACTATCATGAATATTTTTAAATTTCATGGACACTCGGTCTCGATCCCCCTCCATCTCGATCGCTATCCCACCTCGCCAGATCCGGTCCCCCTCGCCGCCGAGCACCCCCCGGTCCACCGGCCGCCGCCGCCGACCCCCCGCACCCTCGATTCCCCTACTCAACCGCCGCCGCCAACCCCCCGCACCCCTCCCCTACTCAACCGCCGCCGTCGACCCCCCGCACCCTCCCCCGCTCCACCGGCATTACTGTTTGATGATATTTTTAAAAAAATTATTACTGTCTTATAAAAAAATATTACTGATATGATTTAAACAAGTTTGAACATATTTAAACACAAATAAGTATCAAACAGCATTTTAAATGCATAAAAAAATTTGTCGCCAGATCCGGTCCCCCTCGCCGCCGAGCGCCCCCCAGTCCACCGGCCGCCGCCGCCGACCCCCCGCACCCTCGATTCCCCTACTCAACCGCCCCTGCCGACCCCCCGCACCCCTCCCCTACTCAACCGCCACGCCGAGCCCCCGCACCCTCCCCCGCTCCACCGGCATTACTGTTTGATGATATTTTTTAAAAAATTATTATTGTCTTATAAAAAATATTACTGATATGATTTAAACAAGTTTGAACATATTTAAACACAAACAAGTATCAAACAGCATTTTAAATGCATAAAGAAAATTGTCGCCAGATCCGGTCCCCCTCGCCGCCGAGCAACCCCCGGTCCACCGGCCGCCGCCGCCGACCGCCCGCACCCTTGATTCCCCTACTCAACCGCCACCGCCACCGCCGACCCCCCGTACCCCTCCCCTACTCAACCGCCGCCGCCGACCACCCGCACCCCCCGCACCCTCCCCCGCTCCACCAGCATTACTGTTTGATGATATTTTTTAAAAAATTATTACTGTCTTATAAAAAAATATTACTGATATGATTTAAACAAGTTTGAACATACTTAAACACAAATAAGTATCAAAAAACATTTTAAATGCATAAAAAAAATTTGTGGAGCCTGGGAATCGAACCCAGGACCTCCTGGTGTGAGAACTGGCTGCTGACCAGTTGAGCTAGTAGAGGGGACTTGATGTGGATCAGCTCAGGTGGTAGATAACCTGTTGGCTCGAGCAAAATACTAATGGCGCACCAGGGTGAGGTGTGCCATTAGCATGGATGTACTTATGGCGCACCGAGGGGTGGTGCGCCATTAGTATTGTGCCACCCCCGCCCATCCATACTTCCTCCCGGCCCAAACCTATCGATCCCCTCTCTCTCCCTCGATCCCCTTCCCCTCTCCTCTCCCGACGCCGCTGCCCCACCGCCTCGACGCCGCCTCGATGCCGCCCCGACGCCGCGACGCTGCCCCTTGCCCCGACGCCTCGACGCCGCCCCTTGCCCCTTGCCCCTGCGCCCCTGCGCCTCGACGCCCGACGTCTCCAACCACCGCCTCGACGCAAGCAGAGGGGCTTCTCCTCCCCCTTGACGTCAGGCAAGCAGAGCGGCTCCTCCTCCCCTTCGACGCCAAGCAAGCAGAGCGGCTCCTCCTCTCCCTCGACGCCAGGCCAGGTGAGCAGCCCCCTCCCCCCTCGGCTGCTTGCTTCTATCCATCCTAACCCTAGGTTGGATATGCTTCAAATTGCATCTGAATTTACTTTCAGGAAATATGGATTAACTTTCCTGAAATTTGAGCTTTTCTTAACTAATCAAGAACTCCCCTCTGCATGTGAAACACCTATGCATGACTAATTCTGCACAGCAACATGTCACTTCTGTTAAATTTTGATTTCTGAATGTTTCTGATGTGCAAGCATATCTAGATTAGTAGGACTCTAGTCATGCTGGTCGTTGGTGATATCTGCATTCCTACTGTTTGGTGGTGTTGACTGTTTTCTGTAGTTCTCTGAATTGCACATGTTTATTTCGATCCATTAGACCTTTTCAGGACTAACTTAGGTTGGGATTTATATTATTGTCATAACCTTCCTGGAAGGTTCGAGTGAGCCTGCATGCCCATTGATGGGCACCCCTTGTCAGTTGGACCATCTTTAGGTTTCCTGTGTTTCTGAATGTGAAAGCATATGTTGACCCCTGGAACTTTGCATGGCTAGTAGATCAACGGTGGTATCCACATACGTATTGACTAGATATGTGTTGACTGTTACTGTAGGATTCTGATATGCAAGTTTTTTTGGATCCATAGAACCCCTGCACAGCTATTTTTTCATGTTTCTGATCCGAACCTTAATTTGCATTGATGCCTCCCCGTTGTCATTTGGATATGGCTTGTTTAGGTTTCTCACATGCAAGTTTATTTGGATCCATTGCACCTTTGCGTTACAAATTATGAAACTGATGCAATTTGTTTGGTGGGATTTCGTGGAAATGTGCATCTACTTTCCTGAAAGTTAAGCTTGTCTTGACTCTTGACTAGGTGTAATTATGAACTGGACACACTTTATGACTAGATGGTGATGCTAGGTGTGTTGATGTATACTTGCTGTCAATTGAATCATGCTTCTTTAGGTTTCATTGGTCAGGCTGTCAATTTTCTTGTGGAATGTGGGTGTCAACGCGTACTTTGATGTCAATTGGATCATTATTCTTTAGGTTTCATTGGTTGGCCTATTATTTTGTTTGCTGCCGTCTTGGTCTAGTAAAACTGCCTGATTAGGTTTCTGTTCAACCTCAGAATGCTTTCAGTTCTGTTTTGTCAGGCTGATATTGACTATACTGTTTAGTTTATACACTAGTTACCCAGAAAGTTGGTCTTCCTCCTAGCAAGAATATACAGTATTAGATAATACATGATGGACAGTACTACTTGTCTATTTACAATGAGACAGGGTGCCCGTGGTATCATTATGGGGCTGTGCTGCTGTATTATGCCTAATAAAACACTTGTTTGGTCAATTAAACAGGGCATTGAAAATTGACAGGGCATTTTTGTTTTCTGTTGAACCTAAGCAATTTCATACGCTTGACAAAGTTGATGCTTTATTCCTGATGTATAATTTGTTTGTCACATGCTACTGTTGATCCCAAGTTTGATGCATAACAATTGTTGTATGAGTTCTCCAAATGAACAGGAGTACTCCTCTATTTTGATATGAAATCACCATGATAGGTCCACATGCTACTGTTGTCAACATGATAAATAGTTTCAGTTAGTTACCTCTAAAACTATTCCTAATTAACTGAAGAAGAGAAGAGAGGAGGAGTAGTTTATTTCATAGAGTAAACATTAGCACTATTTGACAGTAAAAGGTTTTAGCTAATTTGAATTAACTGAAAGCAGCAGTATATCATTTTTATTGACAGTAAAATGTTCAAAGAAACAGAAATATCAGTACAATAGCTAGATTACACTATCAGTACACTACCAGTAAAATGTTCATTTAGTTTCAGTAAACAAATATTGCCAAGCATGACATGGCCTTTGTGAGCTCCTTTGTATAAAATGAAATGCAAGGTTGCTGATACTGTAACCCAGATCACACAGATCAATTTTTTTCCAATTTATGCAACTGTAAGAGTACCAACCAGATTACACAAATCATTTTTTCTTCAGAAGTGTGTCATAATTTCCCTGTCCTAATTGTTGTTTTGATTCAGAAGTGATGATTTGCTACAACCAGTGCATGCATGCCTTTTTTCTTCTTCATTTTTAGTAAAGTGCTCTGTTCTGGGTCATGGACTTTGTGCCATGGACCAGTGCATGCATGCTGCTGCTGCTGCTGCTGTACTACTTGTCAAGTGATGCTGCTGCTATCTGCGAGTTGCTGCTGCTAGTTGTGATTTTGTCAAGTGATGCTGCTGCTACTTGTGATCTTCTAAAATGACCCCTTTCTCCTGAAACGTTGATTAATTTCCGTTTCGGTTGAGAAATGGGGCACTCCAAGGTCAAGAAAATTAGCAAAGGTCATGCCCAATTTTCTTGACCTAGAAGGTGCCCGATTCTCAACCGAAATAAAAATTAATTAGCTTTAGTGGTTGTATTAGTTTAGTATTTTTTCACACACTCAGACACCCTTGCTTGCCATGTGTGTGAGAGAGATAGTGAGAGGAGACAAGAAGAAGGGGGTTAGGAAGATGTTGCCTGCTCATCAAAGCTAACCATCTCCCCCTTTTCACCCCTTTTCCTTTGTCTTTTGTGGGTTGCAAGGAAGCTACTGTCTTAGCTAGCTTAGCTTGTGCACAAATCCCAGTGTTACAATCTAGAAAATTAGCCTGCAAAGATGAGGTCCCATGCGGGCTGTACCACTGCATCATGCAACAGTGCCTTCAAGATCCAAGGCAATATCACAAACATCATAGGCAATTTGACCAAACTCACAACCTTGTATCTTTGCAGCAACCAACTTTCTAGACACACCCCTCAAGAACTAGGTTACCCTAAGAATGTGGACTTGGACCTTAGCAACAACACACTAACAGGTTCTATCCCAAAACACCTAGGCAATATCACAAACATCTCTCAATTGTTCCTTGACAATAACCAACTTTTTGGCGACATTCCTCGAGAATTAGGTTATTTGGTCAACTTAGAGATCTTGTTCCTTGACAATAACCAACTTTTTGACCAAACTTTGTTCCTATTTATAGAGAAACATGGCCAACAATGATGAGGCCGGGGGTTCGGGCGGCAAGAAATTCTGGGAGCTGTCCCAGGAGATGGAGGAACAACCTCACTTGTATGAGGACGCCGCCTTCCCCACCAATCCTGAGACCACTGATGGTACCGCCAAGGATGACCCCACTGATGCCACCACTGATGGTGCTGCCGAGGATGCCACCACTGATGATGGCGGCGCACGCACAGATGGCAGCCAACCGAAGAGGCAACGGAAGGACCGGCGCCCGACCATGCTCCGCACCCTCGAGGAGGAAGTTACTGAAGTGGACTCCAACGGGAATCCAATGGCGCCCGAACGAATAGTCAAGGGGTACTCGCTTCAGCTCGGGTGCATTCTCTGGAGCACCGTCTTGATCAACACCGAGAACCTCAGGCATCCTGACCGAGGGAATTTGCGCAACCTCCTCTTCACGAAGCTGCACGAACGATACAAGTTCCCCGCTGAATTTGAAAACACAAGCCTCAAAGGGAATAAAGTGAACAATGCTGCCCTCACGAAGATGAGCACGGCCCTGTCTACTTGGAAAAGCAATGTGAAGAGAATGATCGAGAAAGGTGAGAGTTATGAGAAGATCAAGGAGAAAAATCCTTCGATCACCGAAGATGACTACAACGACTTCAAGATCAATTGCTCGAGCACCGCAAGCTCCGAATCAAGTAGGTGGGGGAAAGAAATGCGGGAGCTGAACTTAGGGGAACACACACTCGGTCCCGGCGGTTACAGAGTGGCGGAGCCTATATGGGAAAAGGAGGAGGCGGACCGTGCCGAGCAAGGCCTACCGCCCCTCTTCGATAAATACGGTGACAAGCAGACCAGGAACTTTGTCAGGGCCCGGTACAAGAAGGACCCGAAAACAAAGGAGCTTACCACAGATCCGAAGACCAGGGCACTTGAGCTTGTTCTGGTAAGGAATACACCCCCGCGTAATTAGCTCCATATGGGTGCATTCTAATTAATGAAGCCAAATTTCTAAATGGTTCACATTCCTTCCGCAGGCGACTGAAAGCAGTAGCGCGGGGTCGACTAAGAGCAACCCTTGGGACACCACTCTAAATAGGGCGTTGAATGTAATGAAGAACAAGGATAAGCTCAATAAGCCGACGTCAGCTGGTCGTGTGGCCGGCAAAGCCTTGTCGACAAAATGGTCGTCATACTATAACACTGGTGGGCGAAAGGAGAAAAAGACCAGCTTGGAAAGCCAGGCGCGCGAGGTTCAAGAACTCAGGGCACAGGTGGCGCGGAATCCGGAGATTGTCCAAGAGCAAGTGCAACAACAACTCGGAGTGACGATCACCGCCATTGTGCCTACCTTGATCCAGGGGATTAGTGCGTGGATTGCGGGCGGCCAACAGGGGCCGCCCCCGATTCCTAGCTTCACGGCCAGCAACTCGCAGAACGCAATGGCGGGGCCATTGGTGTCTCCGGTGGAGGCGGCATTGGTGTCTCCGGCGGAGGCGGCACGGGAGCTTAATGCACCCAGGTGTACGCCGGCCGGCACCTCTGCAGCAAGCGGCCCCTCCGTCAACTGCACGCCCGCCGTTGGCGGTGCCTCGACATTAGCCGAGCTCGACGCCATCATCACGGTAACTAATTAAGCCTCTCTCGGCCGAGGACTTCATCTCCTTGCCTTTGACTGGGCATCCCTGATGCCCTACATGTTTTCGCAGGGCGCCGCCGACGTTCCGTGCACTCTCCTGCACTTCGTGAACAATGAGTTGGTCGATGTCGCCAAGGGCAAAATCATTCAACCGGGCAACCCCTTGTTCCACGGTACCCAGATGCCACCCAACTTGTTTAGGGTTCAACTGGTTCGGGTGCTGCCAGGCTGCGATGAGTTGTTACCTCCGATTCGACCCGTCGGGGCCGACGATGATGACGTGATGACCCTCAGCACTTGCCTGAGCTGGCCCCTGCTTTGGCCGAAGAGCCAGATTCGTTTGGGGGCGGGGGACACCACCCCAAAGACAACACCGCCAGTCGTGCCGCCGCCAAGTCGGCCCCATGGCAAGACCGCCGCAACGGTGCCGGACATCCCTATGCCACTGGATCCAAACATGCATATGGCACAGGATCAAAACGACGACGACGACGATACATTTGCCAACGTCGATCAGTACTTTGCCGATCATGGGTACGGTGGCGACTTCATGGGGCCTCCTTCTCAAGAACCCAACCCAACAAAAGACGTGCGCGATCTAGCTGGTACCGGGGAGAAGCCAAGTTACCACAGGCATCGTCTGCAGTTCAGCTCTCAGGAGACGCCTCCAGCTGCCGACTTCACCGAGCCTCAGATAGGCGAGGTGCGAAATATGATCAGCCCCAACACACTCAAGAAGGCGGTCTGTGAGCAGAACTCGGTCCCATTACAGGAGAAGAAGAAGGCACACAAAATAAAGACTAACAAGGGTGCGGGCCAGCCGGCACCGACTATGATCCGTGCTCAGGACGGGCCACCTTCACCTGAGGATATCTCGAGGAGGGTGCATGTGGCGGGTAGGCCGATGCTACCGAGAAATATGCTCGATGCTGCAACCGGTGCTATGCGGAGTCTGCAAGACAGTGTTCTTTCTTTGGAGAAGCAGCGTCTCGGAGAGAAGGATGTGGCATACCCGGTTTTTGCGGTCAAGGTGCCAGAGGGCGTCAAGTCGCGAGTTCTTACCTCGAAGGCGTCATTCTGGCAAACCAAGATAAGGATAACTTCCTCGTGCCTTACTTTCCCGAGTAAGTCCTCCCCTCAACCGCCCCGTAACATATGAATTCTTAGATTTCGATCGTTTTTCTTTTAACATTCCGTGTTTTCTGCAGTGACACACATTGCACGCTCATCCTCCTAAGCCCCAAATATTCCATGGCCACGTATTTCGACCCGGACCGTCAGTCGAACGTAGACTACACAAATGTCAAGAAGGTTCTTGATGATGTTCTCCCCGGCTACGTCAAATCTGGAGGCACCTTCACCAGTCCTATTCGTAAGTACAGCAAGCACGTGTTCTCCCACAATACGACGTTCTGCTGCGTCAAGCAGCCGCCTGGCGGTCAGAAGGGTGCCTACTACGCCATCCATCACATGCGGGCGATCGTACGGGACCATCATCACCTTCTGCTACCGAGTAGACTCAAAGATTGGGCCGCGAGCGTGTCGGCAATCCAGGACGCGGACATTAGACAAGAATTCTTTCGCATCCAGTCGGAGTTTGCGGAAATCATCCATCAAGATGTCCTTCGTACCTCGGGGCAGTTCTACCTTAAAAATCAACCGTCCAACAGTGACATCGACACAATCCTACAAATGCAGGCTGACAACGCCCATTCTTTCATGACTCCCACGATAGACGGCGGCTTCATCCATGCTCCGGTCCCTTGAGTCGAGTCGAAAGCAGTGATGCTATGTCTAGTTCTGAAACATCGATTGGCTCATGTTGTAATTAAACTTTAATGAACTTGTAGTATGTCTCTTTGGTTTCGAGAGTCGTTCAACTTAAGATGTAATCGATGCTATTAATGTCTTGCTTTTCTCTTCCGATCATTCTGTTGCATACTTCTATATTGCTTATGTATTGTCTGTGAATTGGTACTAACGTTTCATTTGGCTACTGCATAGCGATGCCGTGGTATGTCGTGTACAAGGGTAAGGTTCCCGGAGTCTACGACGACTGGGAGGAGTGTCGGAGACAGGTTCACCGATTTAGCGGTAACAGTTACAAAGGGTACGCCACTAGGGCCGAGGCCGAATCTAGATACACCTGCTATCTAGCGGGAGAGGGGAGGGAGCGTTGGAGGAACCGGATGAAGATGAGTTTCATCATGATGATGCTCATCATGATGACCGCAGCTCTCTTCTATGTGATGGTAGTTTAGATGATCGATATCGACTTGTAATGTGAAGACAAACTCGCGGTCTCGAGACTTGTAATATAATGTTCTATCTTTGTTCGGTCTTTTCAATTCGGAGACTAATATGATGAATTGTATTCGGAGACTAAAATGATGAATAGTATTCAGAGACTAATCTTCTATTGTATTCGATGAATCTGTTGTTGATGTGTGCTGTTTATATTTTGTCCAATTATACATTTTGTAACCTGTGCAAAAAAAAGAAAAATAAAAAATAAAAAAAACCCTAATATTCATACTAATGGCGCATCACACCATAGTGCGCCATTAGTATGCCAAAGGATACTAATGGCGCATCGTTAGACAGTGCGCCATTAGTATGCTGAACTTACTAATGGCGCATCTCGTTGTCGTGCGCCATTAGTATGCCAAAGCACCTGGGTATACATGGCCCCCTAGGAGGAATACTAATGGCACACTGTTGTATATACTAATGGCACATCTGAGGTGCGCCATTAGTATACCAGATACTAATGGCGCACCCGTGGTGCGCCATTAGTAAAATATACTAATGGCGTGCTACTAATGGCACACCACTAATGTGCCATTAATGGCCAAATTAGGTGCGCCATTAGTAGGCCTTTTCCTAGTAGTGACTAGAGAGGAAGCTAATGATAATGATCATGAAAACTTCAGATCAAGTTACTACCGAACCTCATAGGTCAACCAGAGCATGTTCCGCACCAGAGTGGTACGGTAATACTGTTCTGGAAGTCATGTTTCTAGACCATGACAAACCTACAAACTATGAGGAAGTGATGATGAGCCCAGATTCTGAAAAATGGCTTGAGGCCATTAAATCTTTCATAGGATCCATGTATGAGAACAAAGTGTGGACTTTGGGGGACTTGCCCGATGATCGGCAAGGCATTGACAATAAATGGATCTTCAAGAGGATGACGGATGCTGATGGTAAGGTTACTATCTACAACGCTCGACTTGTTGCAAAAATGTTTTTTGACAAGTTCAAGGGGTTGACTACGATGAGACTTTCTCACCCATAGCGATGCTTAAGTCTGTACGAATCATGTTAGCAATTGCCACATTTTATGAAATCTGGAAAATGGATTTCAAAACTGCATTCCTTAATGGATGTCTCAAAGAAGAGTTGTATATGATGCAACCATACGGTTTGGTAGATCCTAAAGGTGCTAACAAAGTGTGCAAACTCCAGTGATCCATCTACAGACTGGTGCAAGCATCTCGGAGTCAGAATATACACTTTGATGTGGTGATCACAACATATGGTTTTATACAGACTTATGGTGAAGCCTGTATTTACCAGAAAGTGAGTGGGAGCTCTGTAGCATTTTAAATATTATATGTGGATGATATATTGTTGATTGGAAATGATGTAGAATTTTTGGATAGCACAAAAGGATACTTGAATAAGAGTTTTTCAATAAAAGACCTCGGTGAAGCTACTTATATTTTGGGCATCAAGATCTATAGAGATAGATTTAGACGCTTCATAGGACTTTCTAAAGCACATAACTTGACAAGATTTAGAAGAAGTTCAAAATGAATTAGTCAAAGAAAGGGGTCTTGCTTGTGTTGAAATGTGTGAAGTTGAGTAAGACTTAAATTCCGACCAAGGCAGAAGATAGATAGAGAATGAAAGTCATTCCCTATGCCTCAGCCATAGGTTCTGTAAAGTGTGCCATGTTGTGTACAAGACATATTGTGTACCTTACCAAGAGTTTGGCAAGGGGGTACAATACTGATCCAGGAGTAGATCGGTGAACAACGGTGAAAATTATCCTTTGTTACCTAAGAGGAGTAAGGAAATGTTTCACGGTTATGTAGGTGATAAAGAGTTCGTCGTAAAGAGTTACGTCATTGCAAGACTTAACACTAATCTAGATGACTCTAAGTCTCAACATAGATTCGTATTGAACATGGGGGCAATTAGCTAGAGTAGCTCCACGCAGAGCATTGTAGACATAGAAATTTGCAAAATACATACGGATCTGAATGTGGTAGACCCGTTGACTAAAACTTCTCTCACAAGCAAAATATGATGACACCTTAGTACTCTTTGGGTGTTAATCACATATGATGTGAACTAGATTATTGACTCTAGTAAACCCTTTGAGTGATGGTCACATGGAGATGTGAACTATGGGTGTTAATCACATAAAGATGTGAATTATAGGTGTTAAATCACATGGCGATGTGAACTAGATTATTGACTCTAGTCCAAGTGGGAGACTGAAGGAAATATGCCCTGGAGGCAATAATAAAGTTGTTATTTTATATTTCCTTATATCATGATAAATGTTTATTATTCATGCTAGAATTTTTTTAACCGAAAACTTGATACATGTGTGGATACATGGACAAAACACTGTGTCCCTAGTAAGCCTTTACTAGACTAGCTTGTTAATCAAAGATGGTTAAGTTTCCTAACCATAGACATGTGTTGTCATTTGATGAACGGGGTCACATTATTAGGAGAATGATGTGATGGCAAGACCCATACGTTAGCTTAGCATGTTGATCGTTCAGTTTTATTGCTATTGCTTTCTTGATATCAAATACATATTCCTTCGACAATGAGATTATGCAAGTCCCGAATACCAAAGGAATACCTTGTGGCTATCAAACATCACAACATAACTGGGTGAATATAAAGATGCTCTACAGGTATATCTGAAGGTGTTTGTTGGGTTGGCATAGATCGAGATTAGGATTTGTCACTCTGAGTATCGAAGAGGTATCTCTGGGCCCTCTCGGTAGTGCACATCATAATAAGCCTTGCAAGCAATGTGACTAATGAGTTAGTTGTGGGATGATGTATTACGGAATGAGTAAAGAGACTCGCCGGTAACGAGATTAAAATAGGTATGAAGATACCGACGATCGAATCTCGGGCAAGTAACACATCAATGACAAAGGGAATAACATATGTTATCATTACGGTACGACCGATAAAGATCTTCGTAGAATATGTGGGAACCAATATAAGCATCTAGGTTCCGCTATTGGTTATTGACCGGAGAGGTTTCTCGGTCATGTCTACATAGTTCTCGAACCCATAGGGTCCGCATGCTTAACGTTGGATGACGATTTTGTATTATATGAGTTATGTGATTCAGTGACCGAATGTTGTTCGGAGTCCTGGATGAGATCACAGACAGGACAAGGAGCGTCGAAATGGTCGAGAGGTAAAGATTCATATATAGGATGATAGTATTCGGACACTGGAAGTGTTCTGGGGTAGCGGGTATGTAACGGGTCACCGGAAGGGGTTCCGGGCAACCCTCGGCAAGCTATATGGGCCTAATGGGCCAAGAGTTGGACAGACCAGTCCCAAAAGGGGCTGGTGCGTGGATTTGGCCTCCCCTTTCCTCCCCCCTCTCTTTGCTTCCACCTCCGATGGATATGGAAGGGGGGAGGACGACTTGGAGGAGGCGCCCAAGTAGGATTACTCCTACTTGGGGCACCCCTTGCAGCCCCTCTCCCTCTCCCACCTATATATATGTGGGGGGCACCGCTAGAACACACAATGTTGATTCCTAGCAGTGTGCGGCGCCCCCCTCCATAGTTTGTGCATCCGGTCATAATGTCGTAGTGCTTAGGCGAAGCCCTACGTGGATCACTTCACCAACACCGTCACCATGACGTCATGCTGACGAAACTCTCCCTCGACACTTTGCTGGACTGAGAGTTCGAGGGACACCATCGAGCTGAACATGTGCAGAACTCGGAGGTGCCCTACGTTCGGTACTTGATCGGTTGAATCGATAAGATGTTTTACTACATCAACTGCATTAGACAAATTCTTCCACATTCGGTCTACGAGGGTACATGGACACACTCTCGCCCTCTCATTGCTATGCATCTCCTAGATAGATCTTGCGTGATCATAGGAATTTTTTCGAAATTGCATGCTACGTTCCCCAACACCGGGCACGCGAGGTAAGGGGACCGGGCACCGGGGGTCGCGCCTGGGAGGGGACGGGCACCCGGACCAAGCAGGGAGTCCGCGGCGGGAGGGGCCGGGCACCAGGGGCCAAGTGGCCAGGCTCCCGGGGGTGCGCCCAGGTGGTGGGGGCCGGGCACCCGGGGCTCTAGGGGCCGGGCACAAGGGGTGTCCAGGGGCTTTCCTACCCCCGGCCGCATGTCCGGGCACCCGGGGGTCCTGTTGTCCGGGCACCTAGGGTTTCCAGGAGGTCTCCGGTCTTCCGCATCTTTGTGTTCCCCTTCCTCCTCCTTCTCCTTGGAACTTCATGAGTACTTCGTGATCCCTCCATGCTTCCTCACAGTCCTCTCCTTGGTACCAAAGAATGCATGACGTTTCTGATTGAGGTAGAAGCCATTTCTTATGTGAATCCAAATGAAGTTCGAAGAGGAAAGAGTTAACCTCGGTTTCGATGGCACGTGTGTGTGCTCTAGTCATTGGTTCTCTTCGTGATTGTGGTCGTGATGGGATGTCCATGGGGATGAGCAAGGGACGCTCTACATCACTTCCATTATATATTCCCCTTGCAATTGCATTGATAACCCCTAGCCCATTTTGCGTTACTCGCCTATCGAGACTAGCCATTTGAGTATTGTCGGCAATGTTACTTGTGCACATTAGTGATCATCGATCTACACCTTCCATTGCATACATACCATATTATATTGGTATCATATCATCTCTTGTGTCAAAAGATTGTTCCTATAGATACACAATTGCTATCTTGGTTTGTGCATTTTGCAAAAGTGGCCATAGAAAAAAAGAATAAGTTTTTAAGCAAAGAGAATGAGCAAAGAAGCTTGTGAGCAAGAACCATAGCACCGTATCATAGTGCATCACTACATATCTTATGGTATCATACTCGATCATCTTGGATCATCTTGTGCTAAAGCTCTGGAACATACATACATAGCATACTTGTGATAGGAAGTCACTACATTTTGTCTCATATAGGTAGGGCAAAAGTTCGTATCCGCTCTTGAGCAATCGGCTAGCATCTCTCTAGTGTTGAGTGAGAAGAGCATTTTCCGTGAATTCCACATTTTTCACTCAATCCTTGGTTGCACAACCACATTTATCTATTCGTGCGTGTGTTTCCGTGTGCCCACATTGCTATTGGTCTACTTGTTTCACTTGCGAATTTTTGAATCTCTTTCAAAATTATTGACTCTTGCTAACATTTTGCATCAAAGTTTTGTGCCACTATCCTCACCGAGCTCCACTATGAGCCTTATTTGTGTAGGTGTGAGAAATTGACGAGATCGGTACCAATTGTGCTATTTCCTTGTTACATCATTGAGTGATCATTGATCCATTCTCAACATCGGTCAATGTACATTTGGTATAGTTGTCCCATTTCTTGCACTCATATTTGCTCGAGTCTTTTGATGGATAGGAAAGGCATTTCATCTCCGGTCTTCCACAACAACGATGCCGTGAACAACTACATCACCAAAATGTCCTTCTTCGATCTACAACAACAAATGCAAGGCGCACAATCAAGATTGAGAGAGCACATCGACAACCTCGCCATCGACATACGACACTCCGAAGCACATACAAGAGACTACTTCCACAACAAGCTTTCCGCACAAAAGGAGGAGCAAGATGCAAGGATGGAAGAAATACAAAACTTGATGGCCAACTATAAGTCTTCTTCCCCTTCGTCGTCTTTAAGGAAGTGGCGAGTGAGTCAACCATCTTTGGAGCGCCCATGCGATGCATGCGCAATTCGTCCACTTCCACATCTATGTGGTGAACATCATCACATTCGTGATCCACATGTCACCTCCAACTATCATGTGCACGATGACGACAAACGACATCTACTACGAGCTCAAGTAAGACAACGACACCATCAACATGAAGATGCCCAAGACGCGCAAACCTACAAGTCCCAACAGGCTCTACATCCCTAATTTCATGAGCATAAGAGAAGACCGTGAGACAAGCACCACCAAGAGGAAGCTACAGCTACCACCACCACTTCGGCATCTTCACCAAGTGTTCTCAAGACATCTTCGCCTTTGGACGTACGACATCTTCGCCTACTTCCCATGAGTTTGCCTACATCGACATCTCCAACAACAATGCGACCACCTACAAGCGAGGGCGACCCTTCCATCTTCGGAAGCCCCTCAACGAAGATGGCCGAGCCTCGGAAATTACCTTCGGTCATGGAGACGAGATACGAGGTGCCACATCATATGGGTTTCCTACAACAAGACAATGACAACACGTTCGAGCAAGGGCCATCCCCTTCGACCACGCCGGCGAGTATGAACCGCTTCAACAACATGAAGACGGCACCTCAATATGTCTCCTACTCTGAGTCAAGCTACGAGACCACGCACGAGACCCTCTCTTTGGTCTCGGAGGAGAGCGATGATTTGCCACATCCTACAACATTCATCTTCGGAGGCATTATTGTAATGCCCCGAGTCTGATGCACTAGGTGTCTTCTAGTCATTCGCCGTCGCTGCCATGTCACTTGCTTGCGTGTTGCATTTTGCCATGTCATCATGTGCATTTCATCTGCATGTTTTTCAAAACTTGCATCCGTTCGGGTCCCCTAGTTCTCTCCGTTGTCTGTTCTGAGGCCTTTCACTCTCACATGCACCCGCCGCACCTTCCTGGTCTCGTTTTGTGGGCGGGAGAAAAACGTTCTAGGAATGGGCCAAGATTTTTTGAGTGGCCTTGGTATATCACCGGTAGACCGCCTGTCAAATTTCGTTCCACTTGGAGGTCATTTGATGCCCCAACGGTTAACCGCGTTAACTATTTGACCCTTTTCTCTTTACAACCCAGCACCCTTCCACAACAGCTCACTAGCCCATCTAAACCCCCTCGATGATCTCCGTCGTTGGATCACGATCGTGTCGGTGAAAACCGCACCTCATTTGGCCTCTCCTAGCTCCCTCTACCTATATAAACACCCTCTCCCCTGAAATTTGCGGGCAAACCCTAGCATCCTCTTCCCCGCGCCACCGGACGGGTCCGCCCGCACCGGACATGTCCGCCTGCCATGTCTCCTGGCCAATCAAGAGTTGCCACCTTAGCGCCAGCAGCCGCCGCTGCCACGTGCCCTCTCTGCCACCGCCCACCACTTCGGCCCGCGGAGCCCGGAGCAGGACCGCCCGAGCCCTGCGAGCGCCGCCCGCCGCTCCTCCCGATATGCGCTGCTACTGCTCACCGCCGTGCGCGCCGCCCGAGTGCCGCCGCCCCACGCCACCACCTCCTCGCCGTGCCTTCGCCTCGCAGTCACCCACCGCCACGCCTCCCGAGCCTCAATAGTACCCCGCCGCCGTCTGCCACCACCCGCGCGCCTCCCCGCCTCGGTTCGCCCATCGCTGGAGCACGGTTCGCCGCCGCGTCACCCCATCATCACCAGCCGCCGCGTCGCCTCACCACAGACCCGGCCACTTCCCGCGCCTCCACCGGCCTCCTCCTCGCTGGAGCGCCTCGCCGGAGCAGCCCCGCTGTTGTAGGAGCCGGAGTGGATGAGATCCACCGATCACGTGATCCAAATGCAGAGCCCCGTCCCGGATCCCCTCGTCCTGCTCCTCCTCGCCCCGTTGACTTTCGCAAGGTTGATTTTTTATAAGTACCTGGAACCACCATCATGCATGCATCTTGTGTGGACCATAACTTTGTGCATATTGCCCCGATTTGCGTGTATGATATGTCCAATTATTCATCTGAGCGCTCTACATGCTAGTGTCATTTGCATGCATGTTACTGTACATGTGCTAAGTGATAATTGATATAACCTCAATCATTGTTGCAAAAGTGCTAAGTGATATAACCTGCTAAAGATTGTCATAACTTGCTGATTTGTATTTTTAATAGCATTTCGTGTGTTTATCTTTTGAACATCATGTCAACATGTTTTAGAAGCATATTCATACCATCTTTACTGTGGTGCAATCCATGTATTTTTATGTGCCTTGTGGTGACTAGCACAAGCTTGGAAAGTGTGCCACCTGATGTTTGCTATTTTCTGAGACTGATTTTGCTAAGTCTGTAACGGTTACTTTATGTTGCCATGTTAACTTGATGCTACCATAAATTCCATGCATAATCTAGAGATGCCTAGTTGACATGTTTTTATTTCCATGTTATGCTCTATCATTCCATGCCATTTGATGCATCATATAAGTCCTGTAGCATATGTTTTCATTGCCATGAACATGCCTAAATGATGTTCCAGTTTTCTATTAGCTTCATGATGCCATGTTGTGAGCTTGTTATTAATCAATATGTGCCTCTTTTGGAGATGCTCCGATTGCATGATTTGAAGTATGATATGAGTACTTTTTCCACATGCCAAGTTCGTTAATTATGGACCTTATATGACCTCTATTAGAAGCTTGCAAACATGCTATGTTGATGTTGCTGTTTTACACTTGCTGAAACTTCTACAACATTGAAACTTGTCTTGATGGTTCCCACTAGTCCATAAGACATATGTTTATGATTCCTTGGTGTTATTTGATCTTTGTTATGTTTTACTTTGATGCCATGCCCTTGGTTGCCATATAACTTGCTGTAGTTTGTCTCTTTCTTGCTCTCAAGTTTCCATCATGCTAAATCTGCCATCCTATTAACAATATGTTCCATTTTGCAAGTATAATAGTAATTACTCCATGCATCATATGAAATTTTGCCCTTGGACTAAGTTGAAGTATACCATGTCTACTACATGCCCATGTATTTTGCATAATTATCAAAGTTGTTATGCTTGCTGTTATGTGCCTCCAAACTCAACATCATAATGTTATCAAAGTGTGAGAATCAGCTTAATCATGTTTGCATCTTACTTTGATGATTCCCATGAACCAGTTGCTCATATGGTTATGCCACGTTGCGTGTTTTGAGATCCATGATATGTACTAGCATGCCATGTTTTTGCTTTCCATGTTCTTGCACTGTAGCTTAATTACTTCTTGCCTCCAACATGCCATCGTATAAACTCTACTCATGCATATGCTATGTTTTTCACTAAGTCATAATCTGTGTTATAAAGTTGTATTTTGCATTGTTCATCTTGGATTAATATTGATGCCTATGAACCTGAACCTTGATGTTATTTGAAGCATGTAATATGTGCTTTAAGTGCATATCAAGTTTGTGCCCATATCATTCTTGTAGCATGTTGTTTCCTTGATTGCAATGTGCTTAGTTGCTGTTTTGGGCAGTTTGTGTTTGAAACTTCTATTGAGTGTATGTGTTGAACCGCTGCTCCGTTTTGAGTATGCTCTATATGAAACTTGCTTAGTTTTGCATGTAGTTTCATGTTACCTTGTTGCATCCATGTTTTGGAGTGTTTGTGATGTTGTTTTGCTTGCTTTTGCAACAATGCCATGTTTGACTTGTTTTGCTCATAGCTTCTAGGCCGTAACTTCGAATTAAATGAACTTTATATGTGACTTGACTAGAAAACTGCGTAGATCATCTTGGTGCACTTTAACTTGATGTTTAACAACTTTAACACAATGTTTTGTTCAGATCTGGAGCAATTTCGAAATTTGCATATGAGGACTTACCGGAATTGTTATATGTTATTTCCGGCCTCATTTAAACTTGCTTTGATGTGTTGTTCTTGTATGCATCATCCCTTGCCATGAGTAGCATCATGTAGCCTTGTCGTTCATGGATATCATGGGATATCACAATATCTCTTATTTGATTGATGCACATATATACTCGATAAAGGGTGGCAGGCTCCGCCTTTTGCTTGGTGTTTTGTTCCACTCTTGCCACCCTAGTTTTCGTCATACCGGTGTTATGTTCCTTGATTTTGCGTCCCTAACACGGTGAGGGTTTATGGGCCCCTCTTGACAGTTCGCTTTGAATAAAACTCTTCTAGCAAGGCCCAACATTGGTTTTAACATTTGCCATAATAATACTTGAACTAAATAATTAATTGGCATAGGGCGTCATGAACTAGAGGACTCTTTCTACATAGGAGGGGGGCCAGTGCTGATGGTGTTGGTCCCAAACGGGCAGACTGCGGGTCCACCACGTGGCAACCCGAGGATCTGGTTTTACTCGTAGGCTTTCCCATCTGGACGTGGCCTGAGACGAGATATGCGCGACTACTATCAGGGTGTCGGCACGCCGGGAGGTCTTGCTGGACTAGTTTTACCATTGTCAAAATGTCTTGTGCACCGGGATTCCAAGTCTGATCGGAGCGTCCCACGATGGAGGATTGTCTCCGCGGATCATGTGCTTGTCATGGGCTAAGTTGGGACACCCCTGCAGGGTTTAAACTTTTGAGAGCCATGCTCTCGGTTATGTGGCAGATGGGAATTTGTTAATATCCGGTTGTAGTGAACTTGAAGTAAACTCAATTAAAATACACCAACCGCGTGCATAACCGTGACTGTCGCTTTTCGGGGAAGTTTGAGAGGAGAAAACGGTTGGGTTATGTTTGGACGTAAGTAGTTCAGGATCACTTCTTGATCATTACTAGTTTGCGACCATTTGCCTAGTTTCTCATCTTACTCTTGTACTCCTGTGTTAGCCACCATACTTTGCTTAGCCGCTGCTGCAACCTCACCAGTTACCCTTTTCCTACCCTTGAAGCATTGCTAGTCTTGATACCCATGGTAATGGCATTGCTGAGTCCTCGTGGCTCACAGTTTACTACAACAACAGTTGCAGGTACAAGTAATGTGATGATCATGACATGACAGCGATGTTTACTTGTTTTGGAGTTCTTCTTCTTCGATCTTGGGTTAGGTTCCTGGTCGGTAGCCTAGGCTAGCAGGGTGGATGTCATTTGAGTTTCTGTTCGTGTTTTCATCCGTAGCCGGATGTTATTCTCATGTATGATGTTTGATGTATTCTTGTGGCGTTTGTATGCCTTTGGTATCTATGCCCAAACCATTATGTAATGGTACGATGTAATGATATCCAGCTTGCAAAAGCATCTCTGATATGCACTTCTATCCTTGGTGGGACCTTCGAGTTCCTTCAGGATAGATTCACATATTGGGTGTGACAAGTTGGTATCAGAGCCTCGACCGACCATAGGAGCCCCCTTGATTCTCCGTAGTTGGCCGTTGTTGAGTCTAGAAGAAAACTTTTTCGGAGTCTAGTTATATCGGGGAGTAGGAATTCTTTTTACTCCATAGTCCCTTCGTCGCTATGGTTAGAAATCTTGACGTAGGTGCTTGATTCTTCTACTCTTCCCCTTCAAATTGTTTTTAGGATCACACAGTTAGTTTTCCGATCGTTGTGTTGTCAACTCTTTTCATCCGGTGCTTTTCTCGTCAAGTTGATTCGATCCTCTTCATCTTTTGCAAGGTCAATCCTCAGTTCTTTCTCAACGACGTTGTTCCCCCGTATGAAGTTGTCTTTCTTTTTCCTACCCGCCCACCCTTTTTCTTCTCGGAGTCGGAGTCCTTAATCGAGTATCCATCCTACTCGTGCGAAGCCTTTGCATTCTTTCCTTAATTATTTCAACCAGTGTTTTTTCTCTTCAAGTTATTCGTCGGTTCCATGTTCCAAGTTGCCTTAGTTTTTCCCACCCTCCCACCCCTTTTCTTCCCAGAGTCTCAACCTATTTTGTAACGCCCCGGATACAACTTTCCATATTGGTAACTTCGACCCTTGCCTTTTCCGGAGATGCGATATGAGTTTCCCTTCATGGTTGGGTTTTTGTATTTGTTTTGCATTTTTTCCATGCCATTCATTTCATATCATGTCATCATGTGCATCGCATTTGCATATGTGTTCGTCTCATGCATCCGAGCATTTTCCCCGTTGTCCGTTTTGCAATCCGGCACTCCTATGGCCTCCGGCGCCCCCTTTTGCCTCTTTTCGTGTGCGGGTGTTAAAATTTCTCAGAATGGACCAAGATTTGCCAAGCGGCCTTGCTATACCACCAGTAGACCGCCTGTTAAGTTTCGTGCCATTTGGAGTCCGTTTGATACCCCAACGGTCAACCGTGGAACCGTAAAGGCCTCATGTGTGTTGCAGCCCAACACCCCTCCAAAGTGGCCCAATAACCCATCCAAACCCCCTCCATCGTCTCGGTCGTTCGATCACGATCGCGTGGCCGAAAACCGCACCTCATTTGGACACTCCTACCTCCTACCTATACATATGTGTGTCTCCTCGGAAATTTCGCGGTCAAACCCTAGCAATTTTCCCCTCTCCGCCGCTGGACACATCTCCTCCCACCACCGAACATGTCCGCGCCGCCACCCCGCCCAATCACGTCGCGCCACCTGTCCTCCGCCGCCATCCCCACGCCACCGGCCCGCGGAGCCCATCGTGGGCCCGCGCGAGCCCGGATCCGCCCGCCGCCGCCTGTGCGCACCCCCAACCGCGCCCGCTCGCCGGACTTCGACAGCCACGTCGCCGGAGCGCCCCGCCACCACATCACCGCCCCGGATCCGCCCGCCTTGCCTGCTTCCTCCGCCGCCCGCCTCCAGGCTGGACCCCGCTGCCCCGCTCCTCCGTTTTCCCTGCCCGCCTTCTTCCTCTCTCACCTTACCCGTGCTCTTTCTCAGGCTCCCGACCGCCATGGCTGCCACCGCTGCGATCTCCGCAATCCCGCCGCCCCGAGTCTCCTCGTCGCCGGGAACAGAACCCCACACCCGTGGATCTGCGCCTCCCCGCCTAGATCCCCTCACCTGTCATCGTCCCTCATCTTCCTTGCCGCCGGCGCGCCGGAGAGCCGCTGCTGCGGTCCTGCCCGGGGTCGTGCGCGAGAGAGACAATGCCCTCGGCCTCGTGGGCCTGAGGCCTCACCTCGCGGCCCAGATCTGCAGGCCCAGGTCTATAGAAGCCCAGCTTCGATGGTTTCGGCCCTATGTGAGCACCCCCGTCTAAATCCCGCCTGTGTGTTTTTTACTATTCGACGCTCAATGCTGAAACAACTAAGTCCCAAAAATTCTAATGTCATATGCCCCTGTTCGTGATGCCATAACTCCTCACGCGTAGCTCCATCTTGCATGCATGATATATCAAAATGTTCATCAGGATGAGCTCTTCGTTGTGTTCCATTATGCCATGCTTGTTTGAGTCCATCTTGATGCCCAAATAGTCGATGCAAGAGTGCTATAAAATGTTAGTTCCTGTTTCTTAACAGAGTATGAGCATTTGTCATTTTTGATACATTTGTTGTGTGCTTCATATGGCTATGAGCTCTACATGTGTTTTGGGCTATGCCATGCCATCTTTACAGGGGTGTATGCCATGTATTTTTGTGATCTTTGTGGTGACTAGCACAAGCATGCTAAGTAGGTCTCGTGATATTGCTAATTTCAGAGACTTAGAATTTCACTAAGTCATTTCCCTGCTGTTATTTTTATGCCATGTATTCATGTTGCTACAGAGTAATCCATGCTTATTTTGAGTTTGTTCGGTAAGGATGATTTGGACATACGGTTGTGCTCTATATATCCTTGTCCCTTTGTGCATTTATGGAGTGCCCTAGCATGACTCAATCTTGCTCTACTTTTGCTATAAAATGTTCCTGGCAGATTGTTTACATGTTAATCAATTTTGCCAAGGTTGTTGTAGTTGATCCATGGATGCTATGAGATTATTCTTCCCATGGTTAGCTTCTTGATCATGTCTTCTTGATGGTAGTATGCTTAGATTTTCATGCAATGCCTTGTGTTGAGTGAATCGAGCTCGCAAACATGCCTTCATAACTCTATTTTGCCATGTCCAGTTTTTTGCTGAGTCTGAATCTGTTAACGAAACTTGCTATGTTTACATGGGTGCCATCATATTTTCGGTGCCCTTTTGGCTTACTGTAAGTAAGTGACTTTTGTTATATGCTTTGACTAGATTCATGACATGCCATGTATTGGTATGATCTGATCCTATAGGATGTTGTAATCTTGCTCTAAACATAGCTTCCTGATGTTAATTCCTGGCATGCTAGTATTTTCACTAAGTCTGATGCTGATATCTTCTGCTCTTTTGCCATGCTTGTTTGAACCTGCTCTTGTGTGATTTAGCTGTAGCCCAGTGTATATCTTTTCTCAAACATCGTGAGTAGATCACTGCCATGTGCTTTGTTGCTATGTTAGAGTGCAGTATCTTAGTTTCTTGTGGCATTCTAGATGGCATCATGATGTTAATCGCAGAATTGTGTCATTCTTGTTTTGCTTGCCATTTGCAAACCGTGTATCCGATTCCGGCGATCTTTATATCGATTTCGACCGAAATCAACTCATTTTTCTAGCGGCACACTTGGTTTGCCAAGTTGAGGCCTGGTTAAATATTTTCCTTTCGGAGCATGCATATGCATTGCATATCACATCCCGCATATCATGCCATGTTTTGCATCATGTTGCTTGCGCATTGCACCATGCTTGATTGTGGTTACCTTTGCTTGTGTTCTTGCCTTGGGTAGAGCCAGGAGACGAGTACGTGATCGAGGAACCCGTTGAGTACGCTTACGAGGATCAAGCTTTCGTCATCTCGGAGAACTTTGCAGGCAAGATGACCATACCTTCGAAATCAATTCTATCTTTGCTTGCTAGTTCCTCGCTCTATTGCTATGTCGCGATACCTACCACTTGCTATATCATGCCTCCCATATTGCCATGTCAAGCCTCTAACCCATCTTTCCTAGCAAACCGTTGTGTGGCTATGTAACCGCTTTGCTCAGCCCCTCTTATAGTGTTGCTAGCTGCAGGTGAAGATGGAGTTTGTTCCTTGTTGGAACATGATTATTGTTGGGATATCATTATTATATCTTGATTACTTTAATTCATCTATATACTTGGTAAAAGGTAGAAGGCTCGTCCTTATGCCTGGTGTTTTGTTCCACTCTTGCCGCCCTAGTTGCCGTCATACCAGTGTTATGTTCCTTGATTTTGCGTTCCTTACGCGGTTGGGTTATAATGGGAACCCCTTGACAGTTCGCCTTGTATAAAACTCCTCCAGAAAGGCCCAACCTTGGTTTTACCATTTGCCACCTAAGCCTTTTTCCCATGGGTTCTGCAGACTCAAGGGTCATCTTTAGTTTAAACCCCCGGGCCAGTGCTCCTCTAAGTGCTGGTCCAAACTAGAGCCCCTTGCAGCGCCACCTCGGGGAAACTTGAGGGTTGGTTTTAGTTGTACGGATTGCTTATCCGGTGTGCCCTGAGAACGAGATATGTACATCTCCTATCAGGATTTCTCGCCACATTCGGGTGGCTTTGCTGGTCTTGTTTTACCAGTGTCAAAATGTCTTGTAACCGGGATTCTGAGTCTGATCGGGTCTTCCTGGGAGAAGGAATATCCTTCGTTGACCGTGAGAGCTTGTGATGGGCTAAGTTGGGACAACCATGCAGGGTTTTGAACTTTCGAAAGCCGTGCCCGCGGTTATGGGCAGATGGGAATTTGTTAATATCCGGTTGTAGAGAACTTGACACTTAACTTAATTAAAATGAATCAACCGCGTGTGTAGCCATGATGGTCTCTTTCCGGCGGAGTCCGGGAAGTGAACACGGTTTTGTGTTATGCTTGAACGTAAGTAGTTTCAGGATCACTTCTTGATCACTTCTAGTTCACGGCCGTTGTTTTGCTTCTCTTCCCGCTCTCATTTGCGTATTTCAGCCACCATATATGCTAGTGCTTGTTGTAGCTCCACCTCACTACCCTTTCCTACCCTTTAAGCTTAAATAGTGTTGATCGCGAGGGTGTGAGATTGATGAGTCCCCATGACTCACAAATTACTTCCAAAAATAGTTGCAGGTGCCGATGATAACCGTGCATGTGACGCAACCAAGCTCAAGGAGGAGCTCGATGAAGATCTTGTTCGTTGTGTTGTTTTGTTTCCAGTCGATCAGTAGTGGAGACCAGACAGGACGATTGGGGATCTATTGCATTAGGGGTTGTCTTTCTTTATTTGGTTCCGTAGTCGGACCTTGATTGTGTTCTGGATGATGTAATGCTATATTTATGTATTGTGTGAAGTGGCGATTGTAAGCCAACTCTTTATCTCTTTCTTATTCAGTACATGGGATGTGTAAAGATTACCCCTCTTGCGACATGCCTACTATGCGGTTATGCCTCTAAGTCGTGCTCCGACACGTGGGAGATATAGCCGCATCGTGGGTGTTACATCCTTTCGAGCATCAATTTCATCTATGCATTCTTTCCTCAATTGTCTCAACCGGTGAATTATCAACAAGTTCATCGTTGTTCGTCTCGCATTCAATTAATTCGAGGTTGTCACCTCATTCCAGTCTTTCAATCGTTCCAGTGCGTCATTTCTAATTCAAACAATCCTTTCCAACGGTGTTTCTTTTCAGTGGACCCTAACCCACAGGTCATTTCCCAGGATCTTATCTGACTCTTCTAATTTTACTGGAGTTATTCTCAAATTCTTTTCGAAGTTTGACGTAAGAATGAAATTCATTAGTCAGATGCATTTCCAAGATCGATTTAAAATTATTTTCATTGTTGGCTCAACCTCTTTGCTTTTCATTCTCCCGGAGTATCTCAACAATTTTTGGTGATGTTTCTCATCGTCATTCTCAACATTTGAAGACTGAAGAAGAGTTTTCCTCTAAATCTTGTCCGTTCTCCCTCCCAGAGATTTGTGGTGCTAGCTTGTTGCTATCCTCTTATTGTTTCCGATCGTGTGATTCTTTTCTTACCTATCCGGAGTATTTCAGGAGTTGTTTTTCATTTTCGATTATCCGGAGGCCTCTATTTCAGAATATCTTTTCATTCCAAGTTTTTAGACTCATTCTTTCCCATATTTGAACAGGTGCTTCATTCAAGCATTCTTTAATCAGTTTGCGATATCTTCATTCTCTTGCTTCTTGATTCACTCAAGTATCTTCGTTTATTTTCTAATTCTTTCCGTTCATTCTCTTCTCTTCGTTCGTCTTCATTACCACAGTGGCTCGTTTAAGATTTTCACTTCCATTCTAATCATATCAATTCATTCGTTCATTCCAGTCCTACCGGTGGTTCATGAAGACCTTCCCAAATTTTGCGCTATATCTCCCCTAATATTTTCCAACGTCAATAAGTGGTGTGAAATACATTGCTTCTCATCAGTTTAATTCATGAAGGATAAGCATAACATAATTCTTATTCTTCTTTCATCAAGTTGATTAATTCCTTCCTTCAGAGATTGTTCGTCATGAATAATCACTCGGTTCTAAGTTGTTCATCCTTTCTTTCCCGGAGTTCAAAGTTTCCTCGGTCGTCTCGTTGGAACCTCCATCTAAGTCACTACAAGGCTTTAATCTTATTCTTTTCATCCTTGAATTCTATCTCATCATCCTTTTGTCACCAAAGTTCTTCATGGTGGTTCAGCGGGATTTGATTCATTCTGCAAGTGTTCATCAAGGTTCTTGTTGGAGGAGCTCAAGTAACTTTTCTTCTTGCATCTCGAAGTGCAATTAATTCTATGTATTCTTTTGAAGTGGAGTTTTGGATTTCTTCATTCTCAGCTATTCAATCATTTGGGTAGTAGCATAAATTCACCTCAAGTTTTGAGATGTTTACATAAGCCCACGCAAATCAATTCTTTTGTTGTTGTTTTTCTCAACAACTCCGTTCAACCCTTCCCTCTAAGATTACTTTCAAATTCATTTGTGGTAGAAGTTGTTATTTTCTTCTCCATTCTTTTCATTCCACTTTTTCAATTCTTCCAAAGGCATTGTGTTGTTCCTCTCGTCAAGTATCTTTCCATCTTGTCAAGTTCCTGTTCTATTCCATTCCATGTTCAACCGAGATGCTATAATAATTCTTTCGTTCTTATTCCCGTCTTGTCTTCTTCTAACTCGAGTGGTTTCAGAGTCTATCTTGTTCCTTGAGCTTTTGATTCTCGTCATAATTGTCGTTCCTCTTTTCTACCTGAGTGCTCTCGACTTTGTTCACCTTATCTCTTGCATTCTTGTCTCACCTCATCCTCTTTCTCTTCCGTCTTGTTCCTAAGATCTCAGGACGAGATATCTTGTTAGTGGAGGACAGTTGTAACGCCCCAAGTCTGATGCGCCAGGTGTCTTCAAGTCATTCGCCATCGTTGCCATGTAATTTGCTTGTGTGTTGCATTTTGCCATGTCATCATGTGCATTTCATCTGCATGTTTTTCAAAACTTGCGTCCGTCTAGGTGCCCCAATTCTCCCCGTCAGCTGTTTCATGCCCTTTCACTCTCACATGCACCCGCCGCACCTTCCAGGTCTCGTTTTGTGTGCGGGAGATAAACATTCTCAGAATGGGCCGAGATTTGTCGAGTGGCCTTGGTATATCACCGGTTGACTGCCTGTCAAATTTCAATCCATTTGGAGGTCGTTTGATGCCCCAATGGTTAACCACGTTAACCGCCCCTTTTCTCTTTGCAGCCCAGCACCCCTCCACAACAGTCCACTAGCCCATTTAAACCCCCTCCATGCTCTCCATCGCGGGATCACGATCGTGTGGGCAAAAACCCATGTCATTTGGCCTCTCCTAGCTCCCTCTACCTATATAAACACCCTCTCCCCCGAAATTTGTGGGCAAACCCTAGCCTCCTCTTCCCCGCGCCACCGGACGCGTACGCCCGCACTGGACATGTTTGCCGACCATGTCGCCCGGCCAACCACGCGTCGCCACCTTAGCGCCAGCAGCCACCCCCGCCAATCGCCAGCGGCCACGCACTACTAGGAAAATGCTTATAGATAGGAGTTTAGCAATAGCGCCTGTTTAAGCACCCATGATACTGGTATTTATCGGTAGCACCTGGAACAAAACACACTACTACTACTACTAAATAACAGCAACGTTTGTTAGCTTGGGCAGCGCTGCTGTTACATGGGCCGCCGGGCAAAAATGGTAGCCCACTTACCTATAGCGTTTGTTTCGAATGGGCGCTAGAGCTGGTGGTCTTAGCAGTAGCACCGGCCTCTACCCAGCGCTATTACTAGGGGAAAAGAAAAGCCTGAGCGCCCCCCGCACCCCCTCACTCTCACATTATCGATCCCCCTCCGCCCGACGCTGCCACCGCGGTTAGGGTTCCTCCCCGGCCGCCTCACCCCCATCGATGGCGCCGTGTGCCGCCACCACGCGCTGTCACCTCTCGCCTCCTCCGACGCTCCAGCCCCGTAAGTCCCCCTCGATCTTCTCCTCCCTGCGCGCGCCACCACTATCTAGGCTCCGATCGGTTCGCCATAGTGGCTCGCCATGTTTTGGGATTTCGCATGGGGGAAAGCGATTTAGGGATTCCATGGTGGCTCCGTGCTTCGATGCAACGTGTTCCAGGCTTGTTTCCTCGCGTGATTGGGAGAGAGTAGAGAGATGGGTTAGGTGAGAGAAGTAGAGGATTTTTGTTGCTCATCGAAACTTGGGCTTCGATTCTTAATTAGAAGTTTAGCACGTATATGAACACCACTGGTTGTTGGAAGTAATCCAGATGCACAAGTTTGGTCAGCCAAACTTGGTCAAATCTAGGAGGCAGAAAAGGAAGTGGGTAGAGGCGGGATGGGGGGATTGAGGGCAGCAGAAGGGAGCGAGTGAATAGACCTGAGCGAGGGGGATTAAGGGCAGTAGAAGGGCGGAGGCTTGGTTTCTTCTTCCTTGGCTGTTGTCCCTGGAGCAGTGGCGGCAGCGGCGGTGCCTAGTGTTCTAGGGTTTAGAGTGGGGTTCTCTCTCTCGTCCTGCCTTGGCTTTTGTTTAGTGTTGCGCCGCTCGACGAGGGAGGGGCCGAAGAGGCGCAGACCAGGCCTAAGTTGGGCTAGAGCAGGCATATTAGATAGAGGCCAGAGCGGTTGATGCAAAGGGAAGTACCCAGCCGTTAATGGAATGATGGACCCAAACCGCTATCCATCTGATGTTGTTACTGAGCCCATTATTGGTAAATTTGAGAAAAGGAAAACACAGAGAGACAGAGAGTTGTATCTGATCTAAAAGGGGGTGTTTGCCTTTTATAGTTTTAATTATTGTGCATCTGATCCCAAAGGTGGAATGGATGTTTACTTATTATGTTTTGTAAATCTTGTGCCATGTTGTTTTGAAAGATTCTAAGCTGGTTCAACTTTTGGATGTGGGAATAGATAAAGTGTTCCCCTGGATTGAACTACTTTTGCTTGTCTTCTTGCGCAATAACGGCAATATGCCTTTTATCTTATTATTAGGCTCTGTTTGGGTTACATGATCTCTATTAGGTTATTGTCTAAACGGAACTACAATTTAGTTGTTATTTTGCTTGCCAGGTGAACCTCATGTGTATTCTCTATGATGTGAACCTGATGTGTATATTATTCAAAACCTAATGTGTATTGAAAACTTTATGTTTACCTTTTGGATCATTAATCCTTTAATCATATTGCTTTAGGGAAATTGTGCCACCACCATGTCGATGGTGCAACTCAAGGTGCGCCAGCAGCCTTGCAACTGGCATGTTGTTCGGCATCTACTTCGAGTCTAGTTTTCTTCATGCGGCGGTAATAAATTATATGAAACTAGTAACCACTATTTTGTTTTTAGTTTTATTGGCATTAATGCATTGTGTATATATCATTTTGCTTTTTGTACACAGATCGTCACATGCAATGTGAAGTCGGAATTCAACAAGATGACCGAAGACTCTGTGACCTTTGAGGCTCCTGGGGCCCCTACACTATGGAGGTCTAGAAAGGACGAAATATGATGTAGGTGGGAGGAGATGGATGGGTCTGTTTCATCGCCCACATGCGTATCACCGGTGGTGAGTTGATCAGCTTCTCCTTCAGAGCAGAAAGACCAAAGCTGGCTGTCATTTATGTCAACAAAGCAGAAGATGATGAAGATGATGAGGATGATGACGACCCACTTGATGAAGCAATCATATCTCAAAGAATGAGGTTGAGCGAGGAGGAGGTGTGCAACCTATGGGACATCATTCTGCCACGTGCTGACTTCGTCGGGGTGCCATTCGTGACCCGCCTGACCAGTACAATGGTTGATCGGCATATCATGGTATGTTGCATTTACTGTAGTAATTTGATGATATGCTTTATTGTTACACTTAGTGTAGAGTCCGATGATGTATACACTACTAGGGAAAACGTTATACACAGAACTTTAGCAGTAGCGCTTGTTAAAAACGCCCGCTACTGCTAGATAGCAGTAGCGAGTGCGAAATAAGAGCGCTGCAGATGCATATATATCGGTAGCGCGTGTCGGCGAAAACTCGCTACTACTAAAATTCCAACCACTAAGACGATGGGCTACACATAGTAGTAGCGATCTTTGGAGAACAGCGCAACCGCTAATATTCTTAAAGTAGCGCGTTTATGTGTAAAGCGCTACTGCTAACTAAAACAAAATAAAATGAAAATGAAAGAAATAGAAAAAGGAGAGAGGAAAAATATAAAATGTAAACAAAAATAAACGAAAAAGGGAAAAAGGATGAAGGAATAGCAGTAGCGCGTTTGCTAAAAGGCGCTATAGCTAACTTAGCTATAGCGCGTTTTCACAAACGCGCTACTGTTATTTTTGACTTAACGCTAAAATGGTTTCCCCCCGGCCACCACTTCTGCCCCAAATCCCTCACCCGGCCACTTCGCCATCGTCTCCCCCTGTAACATCCCAAATTTTCAATTTCGAATGTTATACATTAGATCATCATTGCATACCATATTTTATTTTGCATTTTGGTTGATCCTAGAAATTTTACGCAACTCAATGACCCACGGAGAGAGTTGGGGATTTCGTTATTTTCATATTTGAGTTTTCTCAAATTTTGAGAATAGGATCATTTGATTTTATTTATTTTATTATCAATTATTTCTATTACAAAAATATGAGAGAGGGAATAAAATGACTTTCCCAAAATAAAGAAATATTGAGGATTTAATAATTAAATCAAATAGGATTTTATTTCGGAGTTTTTCGGTGTTTTATTTGAATTTAGGAAAAATGTGCGTTTTTCAAAATTGCATTTAGGTCCCAAATAAATGTTCACCTTGTGCGGCTTGATTTTAGAAGCCCGTGAAAATTTATTTCGGAATTTTTGGAGTCCGTTTAGTATTTCTTTTTATTTTTCTTCTGCGCGTAATTATTTAAAAAAAAATCAAACCGGCCTAGGGCCGTGTCCGACTAGGACTCCTGGCCCGTTAGGCTATTTAAGCCGGGGGGGGAGGCCCAGCCAGAGCTAACCCTAGCCCGAGCCGCCCCAGCTCCCGCCGCCGCCTCGCCACCGCACGCCGCCCGAGGTCCGCCGCCGCCTTGAAATCCGCGCAGGTTTTTATTATTTTTTTTTGAAAAACCGTTCGGTTTTTCCATCGGTTTTTTTAGATTCGTTTTTTTAATTAGATCAGATTTTCCGGTTTATTTAATTTAGCGAGCATTCATCGTTTTTCTTTTCTCGGATTAAATCCGCGATTTTTCTGATCGCGATTCCTGATTCGATTTTCTTTTTAGTATAACTTTTCGCTCGTTTATCGGAATCAGGCGATTCAAACGCCTAAAGTTTCGTCTCGAAACACTCTATCCTTTTAACCAACTTAAACAAGATTTTGCTACTGTAAAATTTGCCCTAGATCCAGATTAGTAGAACGAAGTTGTTTTCTTTCGCCGTTTGACTTTCGTTGCTTCGTTCGATTTGATTCTTTTGCCAACCGGAGTTCTTGAGTTGAACCTTCTCGTTAGATCTCTTATTTGAGTTTTACCTGTGCATTAGTTGAGTACTTATTGTATGCTTGTTTGTTTTCTGCGATAGAATACCCGGAGTGCACCGCTTGTTACTTCGAATCGCTAGGTTTCCCGGATCATCAGCAAGGCAAGTAACACTTTGACCATACCTTTTCTACTACCCATTTTTATTGCATTAGATCAACCCTCACACATTGCATGGTTAGGATCTAATTAAATTGTGGGATGGGAAGTAGATGAGGTAGTACCTATTACCTGTTTATTATCAAACCTTTGGGAGTTACTTCTAGGTTTGCTTATTATGCCATGCTATGCTAGTAGACGTGGATTGGGTGAGTGATATCCATGACAGATGTGAGTTTTTTTAATTAATGGTTATCTAAGGTGGAAACTTAAACACACATCTGGTTCGATTGAGGCACCTGGGTATTCCAGGACTTGCCTGTTTTCTTTTGGACCGCCACCCAGGCTCAAAGGGATCATGAGACTATTCATACTAGAAACTTCCGTGTGCAGCCACAAGCTATTATGGGCTCCAGCATAGTTGACTAAGTCGTGCGAACTCTTACAGTGGTAGACTAGCAGATGTAGGGGATGTAGGTGGTACGGTCTACCCGATCGTAAGGTGCTAGCACTTCTGAAAGACTATGTCTCGGTCATCCCTCTTCTCAAACACCATGTAGTGCGAGAAACCCAACGGAGGCGATCGAGTCTTGTGGGGAAAAGTGCGCAAACCTCTGCAGAGTGTAATAAACTAATCATGGTTAGCCGTGTCCCCGGTTATGGACATCTTGAGTATCTAGCACCTGAATTATCATGTGAATCTCAACATGTTACTCTAAATTAATTTTGTTGGGTTATGTTTAATGATGATGCTTAATTGGGATTGAGAATGCTGTCAACCATTCTCAATGTTTAACAACTACCATGATAGTTAAATAAATTTTATTCCTTTGAAGTAGGGAAAAATTGGCTTTACGCAAAACTGTAACCATAGAGCTTTCCACCAGCCAAATATGCATATAGTATAGCTGTTTCATTCCATTACTCTCTATGTGTTACATTGCCAGCATATTCCATGTGCTGACCCGTTTCGGGCTGCAATGTTAATGTTGCAGACTTTTCAGACGATGATTAAGGAGTTTTAGGTCGTGGTTCTATACTCAGTGATGCCGTTGGAGTTGATGGACTCACTTATCTTCCAAGCCTTCCGCTATTATCGTTATTAGATGGCCTTAAGCCATATTTATTGTAATAAGTTCTCTTTTGAGACACTTGATGTAATAAGTGTGTGATTGCTACTCTGCTATAAATCCTCCGAGTACTGTGTGGTGTCAGCATTACTGATCCAGGGATGACACCGGAGCACAGAGATCAAACTGTTTGAGGTCTGGTCGCTACACACCCACTTCGATGTCGCCTCCACTTCGCCGCCATCTCCTGCCGGCGTCCACGCCGCGCTCATCCTCCCCGCCGCCGCCCGAGGCCGCCCAGCCTCACCGCCGCCGCCACCTCTCGGGCCGCCCTTGACCTCACCGTAGCTGCCCTCGACCTCACTGCCGCCGCCCTTGACCTCACCGCCCCCGAGCCCGCCCAGGACCACCGCCTCCCGATCCCAAGCCCGCCCTCGCAGCCCCTACCTCCGCCGCCACCGTCTCTCCCCTCTTTGTAAGCCCCCCCACCCTCCCCCACCCCCTCTAATCTCTTTGCTTTTTCTTCCTCCGCCATGTTAATTAGTACTATGGTTCATACATAATGATTTTTAGTAGTAGTAGTAGTAGAAGATGTTAATTAGTAGTAGTGATGGTACTAGTTAACTAGGGCAGTATGGTTAATAGTAGATGTTTTTTAGTTAGGGTAATAATAGATGTTAAGTAGTAGATAATGTAGATGTCAATTAGTTCAGTAGGGTTTAGTTTTTGAATTGAGTTTGTTTAACTAGATGTCAATTAGGGCAGTAGGGTTTAGTTTAGAGTAAAGTTTAGTTCAGTAGTTAACTAAATATGATCTATGTTTGGTTTTTGAATTGAGTTTGAGGGAGCATGATATTTGTTTAGATTTTCTTGAAGTGTCAAATGCTAGGACATGCAAATTTGAAGTGGTCGGGATATATGCAAATTCCTCAATTGTGTTTGCCCATGTTTCGATTGTGCCCAAGTGGACTTTTGTTGTTTCCAGGGAATGAAGCTGAGTGGCCTATGTTTTGTTGGAATGTTGATTCATTTCCATTCATGCAAATTTCAAGTTCTCGATTTGTCCACTTTTTAGCATAGGTCATGCCGAAATTTTCCGTGAATTTCGGCATCACTTGTGCTACAAACTAGGACATATCGAGTGCCCATGATTTGCCACACCGGGAAGGAGTCAACTTCCTGCAAAACATAGGCCTTTTTATGTCATTATTCATTTTATCAGGTCTAGAATTAATTGACTAGATTTAATCATAGGGAACATGTCTAGCAATGATGAAGGACATGGTTCTGTTTATTGCGACGATGTCTACCTGGCGGCAGATGATTTGTTGAGCCTTGCCGATGATCAACCAATGTTTTTTGCTGGGCCCACGGTCGCATCGGGGACTAAGACCAACAAGAAGACCGGTGCTAAGACTGAGACCGCCGCTGAGACTGAGATCGGCGTTGAGACTCAGACCGGCATTGAGATCAGCCCTGCCTCGGGGAGCGGAGCCGGTGTAGAACCGAAAGCAAAGAAGCAACAACTTCCTAACAAACTCAGGACTACTAGACTAGTGGTCACAGAGGTGGACGACGGCAATTTTGAGCCAACCGCGCCTGATGAAGCGTGCGCGTGCTATGGCAATCAAATAGGCTGCATCGTACGGATAACCTCCACCATCAATGATGAGAAACTGCAGAAGATAGATAATATGAGGCCCTCCCTCCTAAAGAAGTTGCTCCAGCTATTCTTGTTGTCGGGCCGGAATGAAAAGGATTATAAAGATCTAGATAAGGACCCGACAATGAAGAAGATAAACAAACACGCCATGTCCAAGTTTAGCGACGCGTTGGCCACTTGGAAATAAAGGGTAAGCAAAGATCGACAAAAAGGAACCCTACTCCGAGATTATAAAGGATAATCTGACAATCACGACAGAGCACTTTGAAATATTCAAGGCGGCTTGCAAGGCCGAAGTTGCCAAAAAAGTTGAAGTACATGAAGGGGCTTCATCAGAGGAACATTGGGTCCCACCACCTCAGAAGTCGTGGTTCCAGCGGGAACAGGTCCATATGGGCCAAGGAGGACGTGGAAGTCGCGAGTCTAGGCATCCCAGACCCTTTGGCGGAGTTCACCGTCTAGCAGGAGCATGACGTCCTCAGGGCCCGGAAACATTGGGACCCAGTGAAGAAGGTTTTCGAGACGAACGCGCTCACGACGGAGTTCATGAGACTACTGGTAATTTTAGTTTCTGATCAATTCCACTACACATTAGTCATATTTGTAAACAATCCTTGTGCCTTTTGCAGAGCGAGCAGCACAAGATTGTGGCCGAAAGCCACTAGCCGTCTGAGGCGATGGCGAGGCCCAAGTGGGACACTCCATTCAACCGGGTGTTGAACATATTGAAACGACTCCTAGTGGAGACTCGACCGTTGTATGGACGCGTGCATGGTGTCGGAGATGGCACCACATGGAAGAAGTACTACCATGAGACCACGGAGGAGAGAAAGGATACACGGAGGTTAACTGAAGAAAACATCGACAAGAAGGTTGAGATTGCGGCTGAGAAGAAATCATCTCAGACAGTCGCAACAGCGGTAGCTTCCGCAAAACAGGCGGTTGTAGATATGTCTACTTGGTTCTGGCCGTTTTCAATTGGACCAGGCAAAATCCAGAAAAAAATGCAGCGGACTTTCCCCTTGCTTACTTCTTGGGGAGCAGCTCGACTAGCAGCGCACCAGCACCTACAGCTGCACCTGCTCCCGCACCGGCTCCCGCACCTGCTCCGGCACTGGACGTGCTTGGCGGTGCTTTGTCTTTGGCTGTGCTTGACGCCCTCATGGTATTTGTCACACCAGCCCCCTTCAATAAATTTATAATCTCCCGTTTTCATTGCCTTTCGGATGTCTCACGTCACAGACTTTTCTTTGCAGGCCGACGAAACCCTGTGCACCATATTGTCCACCATCGGTGACTAGAAGGTGGACGTGGGGAAGGCGACAATAATGAAGCTGAAGGAACCATTGTTCCACAGCCGGCCGATCCCCCCGAACGTCTTCAAGGTTTCCGTGGCCAGTGTCAAACCGGGCCACGAGAATTTTCCTCCTCTGGTACTAGTGGGGGATGACGACGAGACCACGCAGTGGCTTGGTGACTGTTGCAATGGGTGGGTCCTGTTGTGGCTAAAGAGTCTTCTTCGTCTGGAGGCAGCCGGGAGCACAGCCACGAGCATGCAACCTCAGCAAGGTATGAACATCAACACCCCAACTACCCAATTAGCGTCGGGTGTCGGGTTGGTTGATAGCAGACGGTGTAAGGAAGAGGCTCCATTAGTAACTGATGTCGTCGCCATGGATGAGGATGAGAATGATGATGGCACACAACAGTATGTCTATACTAGTGCCTACTCAGGGTTTGAGCGTCATGAGTCTGTGCCTGAATTGCCGCCTCCGGAGGCTCAACGTATTATAGACGACCTTCCGGCAAAGAAGCCTAGGAAGATACTGAGGAAAGGAAAGAAAGTTGATTCTATGATCCAGCTGCCTCAGTAGCCTTGGGTTCAAGACCGTATAAATATCCCCGGTGCAGAAAAATGGCATATCCCTGGTCAACCAATCCTACCTGCAATAGCGCTAGGGGCCAGATTCAGTGATCTAAGGAGACTTCATGACGATGTGTTGCGGATAGAGAAAGGCCTCATCGCCTCGAAAGGCCTCAAAGCCTCAGCAAGGTATGAACATCAACACCCCACCTACCCAATTAACATTCCGCGGAAATTGTCGTGCGTCGACTTCTTCCCCGCGGATAAGTTCTTCCTTCGATTCGATTACATATTCGACATGTTTCACATGAAGAAGCTGGATTTTACATTTGTCCGCCTTTATGCCTTGCACATGCACTACATCATCGGGGTTGAGCAGATAGCTTAGATCTGTGTCGTTGACCCGTACTTCATGCACGAGTGCTTCTTTGGAGTCTTTGCAAAGCCCCGTTAATACGCGAGGGAATACATCATCAATTTCATGGTCGCCAATAAGGACAAAGAGGCGATTCTCGTGCCTTATCATCCCCTGTAAGTCATCCGCGCAGATATCCTTCCTTCAATTTCAATCATTCATTTGCACGGTGGAGGCTAATTAATTTGAGGTGTACTTATTTTGCGCAGCGGCGGGCGCGCCGTCCTCATCATCCTCTACCCCCGATACTCCCACGCTCTTTACTTGGACTCGTCGAAGAACATTAACAAAAAGGATTACACCCACATCAAGGATGTTCTCGACAATGCTATGTTTTACTACGACGCACAGGGTGGAGAGGTCAAGGACAAGAAGAGAAGGGGCGGTAGGCCCGCCTTCGGCCATAAGACCAACTTCTGCTGCATCCAGCAACCGAGTGATTCTCTTAATGATGGATTCTATGTCCTACACCACATGCTGGAGTACAGATGGGATCACTAGAACCATCGCATGTCACCTACATCCGGCGATGCCCATATTCTGCAATGGGCAAAGAACGTAGGAGATATCGAGGATCATCGACTTAGAGCTGAGTTCTATCACATCCAGCGCGAACTTGCCCAACTCATCATGAAGGAGGTCGTCAGAAAAACAGGGATGTTCTACGAAGAAGTAGAAATGTCACGGGAAGAAGTCCGAACACGGGTAGCCTCTCAGTGTCTCGACCTGAAGCCTTTCACTAGGCTCGGGGGCTATCTCCCTGACTTGGATGGATGGCACGACATGTTGGAGTGATTGTCGATATATGAAAATGTGTCCGTTTAGTCCATACTTTTTGTATGACGAAACTTTGAGTTATGCACGACGAAACTTTATTTGTGATGTAATTAAACCGTCCTCCTCAACTAGCGACGATCACTCTAGTTAGGGCATTTTGGGTACGATCAACTTTGTTATTTATGCTTATGATATGTTGCTTCTATTTTTGCCAAGTGTGTCTCTTTCTGTTGCTCAACTATATATGTTGCATATCATCGACTCATGTCACGATGCAGGTGCGTAGATCATCGATGGGGAAGAAGTGCTATGCCAGGAGTATATATACGACGAGTGGCCGGAATGTCAGGCCCAGGTGTACCGGTTTCCGGTTTCCGAGCGACAGGAGTAGTTAGTTTAGGTTCACGCTAATGCGAGAGAGGGATAGTTCCACTCTCACACAAAGTGATAGCTCTTCTCGCGTATATCATTGTTTAGATATGGATGATGATGTAGTTGCAAGTAATAGAGACTTGTATCGCTATTTTCGAGATGATAACGAGAGACCACTTTGTGTTGGATGATTATTATGATGATGACATGATTTGATGAGACTAGTTGTATGTATATGCTATGGTTACATTTGTATGTGTATGATATGCTAAAGATTATTGTATAAAGCCTATTCAAATACAAAACAAATATGCAGAAGAAAAAAAACTAATAAAACTAGAAGTAGCAAGTGGAACAAAGTTAGTAGTAGCGCTTCGTTCTAAAAAGCACTGCAGATATTAGCAGCAGTGCTCTTCACCAAAGGGCGCTACTGCTATCCATGTATTGCAGTAGCGTGGGACGACAGGCGCTACTGCTACACGTTAGCTGTAGCGCCTTATCAGTAGGGCAACGTCCCGCGCTACTGATAGGCAAAATACCCGCGCTACTTCTAGGGTTTTGCCTAGTAGTGATATGCTCAGCGAATCTTATATGCTTAGTGAATCTTATATGCTTTATTGTTATACTTAGTGTAGAGTCCGATGATATATATGATTAGTGAATCTTATATGCTTAGTGAATCCAATGATCTATATGCTTAGTGAATCCGATGATATATATGCTTCGTGTAGAATCCAAAGAACTGTTAATAGTGTAGAATCCATATATACTTATTAGTAGAATTCATGTTTAGTAGAAATGTAGTACTGTCTTTTGATAGTGTAGAATGTGTGAGGCCTCATATACTCCTGTGTTAGCCACCATACTTTGCTTAGCCACTGCTGCAACCTCACCACTTACCCTTTTCCTACCCTTTAAGCTTTGCTAGTCTTGATACCCATGGTAATGGGATTGCTGAGTCCTCGTGGCTCACAGTTTACTACAGCAACAATTGCAGGTACATGTAATGCGATGATCATGGCGTGAGAGCGATGTTTAATTGTTTTGGAGTCTTCTTCGTCTTCTTATTCTTCTACGTCAATATTGGGTTAGGTTCCTGGTCGGCAGCCTAGGCTCGCAGGGTGGATGTCGTTTGAGTTTTTGGTCGTGTTTTCATCCGTAGTCAGATGTTGTTCTCATGTATGATGTTTGATGTATTCTTGTGGCATTTGTATGCTCTTTGTATGTATCCCTGAACTATTATGTAATGGTACGATGTAATGATATCCACCTTACAAAATCATCTCCGATATGCGCCTCTATGCTTGGTGGGACCTTCGAGTTCCTTTAGGTTAGAGTCGTATACTGGGCGTGACAATTATGGATGAGGAGGGTGAGCATGGGACTATCCCTTCAACCAAGGTGGCGATAGGAGTTGAGCACGGATACTTTTGCACCTACATCTCTCTGACTCCTACATATGATGAGACGACCCAATTCCCATCCAAGGAGAGCCACCACCACATGAGTGACATGAGTGACTCCATGATATGTGACATTGAGTGCATTTCCTATGAGGATGAGCGTGACCACAACTAGCCCCACACGGCATGTGAGGCCACTATGCTTTCTAACGACTTAACCTCTACTCCTAGTGTGTTTTCCTTTTTGGTGCTAGATCTCTAACAAGACGAAGCGCCAATCCTCGACGAGTCCAAACCTCCAATGGGAGAACCGATGGCCATGGTGGACGATGATGTACCCCCCAGATGGTTGAAGGAAATATGCCCTAGAGGCAATAATAAAGTTGTTATTTATATTTCCTTATATACTGATAAATGTTTGTTATTCATGATAGAATTGTATTAACCGGAAACTTAGAATATGTGTGAATACATAGACAAACAGAGTGTCCCTAGTATGCCTCTACTTGACTAGCTCGTTAATCAAAGATGGTTAAGTTTCCTGACCATAGACATGTGTTGTCATTTGATGAATTGGATCACATCATTAGAGAATGATGTGATGGACAAGACCCATCTGTTAGATTAGCAATATGATCGTTTAGTTTATTCTTACTGCTTTCTTCATGACTTATACATGTTCTTATGACTATGAGATTATACAAATCTCGAATACCGGAGGAACACTTACTGTGCTATCAAAGGTCACAACGTAACTGGGTGATTATAAAGATGCTCTACAGGTGTCTCAGATGGTGTTTGTTGAGTTGGCATAGATCGAGATTAGGATTTGTCAATCCGATTGTCGGAGAGGTATCTCTGGGCCCTCCCAGTAATGCACATCACTACAAGCCTTGCAAGCAATGTGACTAATGAGTTAGTTACGGGATGATGCATTACGGAACGAGTAAAGAGACTTGCCGGTAACGAGATTGAACTAGGTATGATGATACCGATGATCGAATCTCGGGCAAGTAACATACTGATGACAAAGGGAACAATGTATGTTGTTATGCGGTTTGACCGATAAAGATCCTCATAGAATATGTAGGAGCCAATGTGAGCATCCAGGTTCCGCTATTGGTTATTGTTTGGAGATATGTCTCGGTCATGTCTACATAGTTCTCGAACCCGTAGGGTCCGCACGCTTAATGTTTGGTGATGATTTCTATTATGAGTTATGTGATTTGATGACCGAAGTTAGTTCTGAGTCCCGGATGAGATCACGAACATGACGAGGAGGCTCGAAATGGTCGAGACGTAAAGATTGATATATTGGAAGGCTATATTTGGACATCAGAAAGGTTCTGAGTGGTTCGGGTATTTTTCGGAGTACCAGAAAGTTATAGGAATTCGTCGGGGGAAGTATTGGGCCTTCATGGGCCTTAGTGGAAAGGAGAGAAGGGCCACAAGGGGAGGCCGCGCGCCCCCATGGGAAGGTCCGAATTGGTCTAGGGAGGGGGCGGTGCCCCCCTCTTTCCTTCTCCCTCTCCTCTCCTTCCTTCTTCTCCTACTTGGACTAGGAAAGGGTGAAACCTACTCCTACTAGGAGTAGGAATCTCCCCTTTGGGTGCGCCCCTAGTGTCCGGCCCTCCTCCTCCTCCCCTCCTTTATATATGGGAGAGGGGGGCACCCCATAGACACACAAGTTGATCTTTAGCCGTGTGTGCTGCCCCCGTCCATAGTTTTCCACCTCGGTCATATTGTCGTAGTGCTTAGGCAAAGCCCTGCATCGGTAACTTCATCGTCACCGTCACCACGCCGTTGTGATGATGAAACTCTCCCTCGGCCTCAGCTAGATCTAGAGTTCGAGGGACGTCACTGAGCTGAACGTGTGCAGATCGCGGAGGTGCCGTGCGTTCGGTACTTGATCGGTTGGATCACGAAGACGTACGACTACATCAACCGCGTTACTAAACTCTTCCTCTTTTGGTCTACGAGGGTACGTGGACACACTCTCCCTACTCATTTCTATGCTTCTCCTAGATAGGTCTTGCATGATCGTAGGATTTTTTTTGAAATACTACATTCCCCAACAATGGCATCCGAGCCAGGTCTATGCATAGATGTTATATGCACGAGTAGAACACAAAGGAGTTGTGGGCGTGGGTATATACATATTTCTTGCCGTCACTAGTTGTTACTTGATTCGGCGGTATTGTTGGATGAAGCGGCCTAGACCGACATTACATGATGGTGTTCATGAGACTGGTTCTACCGACGTGCTTTGCACACAGGTCGCTGGCGGGTGTCTATTCTCCAACTTTAGTTGAATCGGATTCAATGAACAGGGTTCTTTCTGAAGATCAAAATGCAATCACTATACCATGTTGTAGTTTTATTTAATAGGTAAGAACGGTTCTTGCTAAGCCTGTAGCACCCATGTAAAACTTGCAACAACAAAGTAGAGGATGTCTAACTTGTTTTTGCAGGGTATGCTGTGATATGATATGGTCAAGACGTGATGAGATATAAATTGTTGTATGAGATGATCATGTTTTGTTAAAGTTATCGGCAACTGGCAAGAGCTTTATGGTTGTCTCTTTATTGCATAAGATGCAAGCGCCATATAATTGCTTTACTTTATCTCTATGCGATAGCAATAGTTGCAAAAGCAATAGTTGGCGAGACGACCATGTGATTACATGTTGATAAAGATCAAGATGATGGAGATCATGGTATCATGCCGGTGATGATAGAGATCATGACGGTACTTTGGAGATGGAGATCAATTGTGCAAGATCATGATGGCCATATCATGTCACATATTTTGATTGCATGGTATGTTTATCTTTTATGCATATTATTTTGCTTACTATGATGGTAACATTATGAGATGATCCCTTACTAAAATTTCAAGGTATAAGTGTTCTCCCTGAGTATGTCCCGTTGCGACAGTTCTTCATGCTGAGACACCACGTGATGATCAGGTGTGATAAGCTCTACGTTCACATACAACGGGTGCAAGCTAGTTTTGCACATGCAGAATACTCGGGTTAAACTTGATGAGCCTAGCATATGTAGATATGGCCTCGGAACACTGAGACCAAAAGGTTGAACGTGAATCGTATAGTAGATATGATCAACATAGTGATGTTCACCATTGAATGCTCCTCCATCTCACGTGATGATCGGTCATGGTTTACTTGATATGGATCACATGATCATTTAGATGACTAGAGGGATGTCTATCTAAGTGGGAGTTCTTAAGTAACATGATTAATTGAACTTAAATTTATCATGAACTTAGTCCTGATAGTATTTGCATATCTATGTTGTAGATCAATTGCTCGCATATAGCCTCCCCGTTTATTTATGATATGTTCCTAGAAAAAAACTAAATTGAAAGTTGATAGTAGCAATGATGCGGACTAGGTCCGTGATCTGAGGATTATCCTCATTGCCGCACAGAAGAATTATGTCCTTGATGCAGCGCTAGGTGACAGACCTATTGTAGGAGCAGATGCAGACGTTATGAACGTTTGGCAAGCTCGGCATGATGCCTACTTGATAGTTTAGTGCGCCATGCTTTACGGCTCAGAACCGGGACTTCAAAAATGGTTTGAATGCCATGGAGCATATAAGATTTTCGAAGAGTTGAAATTGGAATTTCAGACTCATGCCCGAGTCGAGAGGTATGACACCTCTGACAAGTATTTTTGCCTACAAGATGGAGGAGAATAGCTCAACCAGTGGGCATGTGTTCAGATTGTCTGAGTACTACAATCTCTTAAATCAAGTGGGAGTTAATCTTCTAGATAAAATAGTGATTGACAGAGTTCTCTAGTCGCTATCACCAAGTTACTAGAACTTCGTGATGAACTATAATATGCAAGGGATGACAAAAACGATTCCTGAGCTCTTCGTGATGCTAAAATCGACGAAGGTATAAATTAAGAAAAGAATCAAATGTTGATGGTTGACAAGACCACTAGTTTCAAGTAAAAGGGCAAGGGAAAGAAAGGGAACTTCAAGAAGAATGTCAAGCAAGTTGCCACTCCCATTAAGAAGCCCAAAGCTAGACCCAAGCCTGAAATTGAGTGCTTCTACTATGAAGGAAATGGTCACTAGAAGCGGAACTGCCCCAAATACTTGGCCGATAAGAAGGATGGCAAAGTGAACAAAAGTATATATGATATACATGTTATTGATGTGTACTTTACTAGTGTTCATAGTAGCCCCTGGGTATTTGATACTAGTTCAGTTGCTATGATTAGTAACTCGAAACAAGAGTTACAAAATGAACAAAGACTAGTTGAGGGCATGGTAACGATGTGTGTTGGAGGTGATTCCAAGGTTGATAAGATCACCATCGCAGACTCCCTTTACCTTCGAGATTAGTGTTGAACCTAAAATAAATGTTATTTGGTGTTTGCCTTGAGCATAAAATGATTGGATCATGTTTATTGCAATACGGTTATTCATTTAAGTCAAAGAATAATTGTTATTCTGTTTGCATGAATAATACCTTTTGAGGTCATACACCCAAGGTGAATGGTTTGTTGAATCTCGATCATAGTGATACACATATTCATAATATTGATGCCAAAAGATGCAAAGTTGATAACGATAGTGCAACATATTGGTGCCACTACCGTTTAGGTCATATTGGTGTAAAGTGCATGAAGAAACTCCATGCTGATGGGCTTTTGGAATCACTTGATTATGAATCACTTGATGCTTGCGAAACATGCCTCATGGGCAAGATGACTAAGACTCCGTTCTCCGGAACAATGGAGCGAGCAACTGACTTATTGGAAATAATATATACTGATGTATGCGATCCAATGAGTGTTGAGGCTCGCTGCGGGTATCGTTATTTTCTGACCTTCACAGATGATTTGAGCAGATATGGGTATATCTACTTGATGAAACATAAGTCTGAAACATTTGAAAAGTTCAAAGAACTTTAGAGTGAAGTGGAAAATCATCGTAACAAGGAAATAAAGATTCTACGATCTGATAGTGGAGGTGAATATTTGAGTTACGAGTTTGGTCTTCATTTGAAACAATGTGGAATAGTTTCATAACTCACGCCACCCAGAACACCGCATCGTAATGGTGTGTCCGAACGTCGTAACCGTACTTTATTAGATATGGTGCGATTTATGATGACTCTTACCAATTTACCACTATCGGTTTGGGGTTATGCATTAGAGACATCTGCATTCATGTTAAATAGGGCAACGTCTAAAAATCTGTTGATACGATACCATATGAACTACGGTTTGGCAAGAATCCTAAGCTGTCGTTTCTTAAAATTTGGGGTTGCAATGCTTATGAATTTTCAGCCTGATAAGCTCAAACCCAAATCGGAGAAGTGCGTCTTCATAGGATACTCAAAAGAAACTGTTGGGTACACCTTCTATCACAGATTCGAATGCAAGTTCTTTTTTTTCTAAGAGTGGATCCTTTCTACAGAAGGAGTTTCTCTCAAAAGAAGTGAGTGGGAGGAAAGTAGAACTTGATAAGGAATTGTACCTTCTCTCGAATTTGAAAGTAGCTCATCATTGAAATAATTTCCAATGATGCCTACACCATTTAGTGAGGAAGTTAATGATGCTGATCATGAAACTTGAGATCAAGTTACTACCAAACCTTGTAGGTCAACCAGAGTAAGATCTGCACCAGAGTGGTACGATAATCCTGTTATGGAGGTCATGTTACTTGACCATGACAAACCTATGAACTATGAGGAAGCGATGATGAGCCCATATTCTGACAGATGGCTTGAGGCCATGAAATCAGAGATAAAATCCATGTATGAGAACAAAGTGTGGACTTTGGTGAACTTGCCCGATGATCGGCAAGCCATTGAGAATAAATGGATCTTCAAGAGGAAGACGGACGCTGATAGTAGTGTTACTATCTACAAAGCTCGACTTGTCGAAAATGGTTTTTGAAAAATTCAAGATGTTGACTACGATGAGATTTTCTCACTCGTATCGATGCTTAAAGTCTGTCCGAATCATGTTAGCAATTGCCACATTTTATGAAATCTGGCAAATGGATGCCAAAACTACATTCCTTAATGGTTTTCTTAAAGAAGAGTTGTATATGATGCAACAACAAGGTTTTGTCAATCCTAAAGGTGCTAACAAAATGTGCAAGCTCCAGTGATCCATCCATGGACTGGTGCAAGCATCTCGGAGTTGGAATATACTCTTTGATAAGTTGATCAAAGCATATAGTTTTATACAGACTTGCGGTGAAGCCTGTATTTGCAAGAAAGTGAGTGGGAGCACTACAGCCTTTCTGATAAGTATATGTGAATGACATATTGTTGATCGGAAATGATGTAGAGTTTTCTGGAAAGAATAAGGGAGTGGTTGAAAGGAGTTTTTCAAAGAAAGACCTCGGTGAAGTTGCTTACATATTGAGCATCAAGATCTGTAGAGATAGATCAAGACGCTTGATAATTTTTTCAATGAGTGCATACCTTGACGAGTTCTTTGAGGTAGCTCAAAATGGGACAGTCAAAGAAGGAGTTCTTTCCTGTGTTGCGAGGTGTGAAGTTGAGTAAAGACTTAAAACCCGACCACGGTAGAAAATAGAAAGAGAACGAAAAGGCATTCCCTATGCCTCAGTCATAGGTTCTATAAAGTATGCTATGCTGTGTACCAGACCTATTGTGTACCACACCATGAGTTTGGAAAGAGGGTACAATAGTGATCTAGGAGTGGATCACTGAACAACATTCAAAATTATCCTTAGTGGAATAAGGAAAGATTTCTCTGTTATGGAGGTGACAAAGAGTTCGTCGTAAACATTTACGCCGATGCATGCTTTGACACCGCTCTGGATGACTCTAAGTCTTGATCTCGATACATACTGAAAGTGGGAGAAATTAGCTAGAGTAGCTCCGAGTAGAGCATTGTAGACATTGAAAATTTGCAAAATATATACGGCTCCGAATGTGGCAGACCTGTTGACTAAACTTCTCTCAAAAGAAAAATATGATCACTCTTTGTGTGTTAATCACATAGCGATGTGAACTAGATTATTGACTCTAGTAAACCCTTTGACTATTAGGCACATGGAGATGTGAACTAATGACATAAAGATGTGAACTATTGGTGTGAAATCACATGACGATGTGAACTAGATTGTTGACTCAAGTGGGAGACTAGAGGAAATATGCCCTAGAGGGAATAATAAAGTTGTTATTTATATTTCCTTATATCATGATAATGTTTATTATTCACGCTAGAATTGTATTAACCGGAAACTTAGTACATGTGTGAATACATACACAAACAGAGTGTCCCTAGTATGCCTCTACTTGACTAGCTCGTTAATCAAACATGGTTAAGTTTCCTGACCATAGACGCGTGTTGTCATTTGATGAATGGGATCACATCCGTTAGGTTAGCACTATGATCGTTTAGTTTACTGCTATTGCTTTCTTCATGACTTATACATGTTCCTATGACTATGAGATTATACAACTCCCGAATACTGGAGGAACACTTAGTGTGCTATCAAACAACACAACATAATTGGGTGATTATAAAGATGCTCTACAGGTGTATCCGATGGTGTTTGTTGAGTTGGCATAGATCGAGATTAGGATTTCTCACTTCGATTGTCGGAGAGGTATCTCTGGGCCCTCTCGGTAATGCACATCACTATAAGCCTTGCAAGCAATGTGACTAATGAGTTAGTTATGGGATGATGTGTTACGGAACGAGTAAAGAGACTTCCCGGTAACGAGATTGAACTACGTATGATGATACCGATGATCGAATCTCGGGAAAGTAACATACCGATGACAAAGGGAACAACACATGTTGTTATGCGGTTTGACCGATAAAGATCTTTGTAGAATATGTAGGAGACAATATGTGCATCCAGGTTCCGCTATTGGTTATTGACCGGAGATATGTCTCGGTCATGTTTACATAGTTCTTGAACCCGTAGGGTCCACACGCGTAACGTTCGATGACGATTTGTATTATGAGTTATGTGATTTGATGACCAAAGTTTGTTGGGAATCCCAGATGAGATCACAGACATGACAAGGTGTCTCAACACGGTCGAGACGTAAAGATCTATATATTGGAAGGCTATATTCGGACATCGGAAAGGTTCTGAGTGGTTCGGGTATTTTTCGGAGTACCTTAGAGTAATAGGAATTCGACGGGGGAAGTATTGGGCCTTCATGGGCCTTAGTGTAAAGGAGAGAAGGGCCACAAGGGGAGGCCGCCCCCATGGGCTGGTCCGAATTGGACTAGGGAGGGGGCGGCGCCCCCTCTTTCCTTCTCCCTCTCCTCTAATTCCTTCTCCTACCTGGACTAGGAAAAGGGGAAACCTACTCCTACTAGGAGTAGGAATCCCCCCTTTGGGCGCGCCCCTTGTGGCCAGCCCTCCTCCTCCTCCCCTCCTTTATATACGGGGAGGGGGCACTGCATAGACACACAAGCTGATCTTTAGCCATGTGCGGTGCCCCCTCCACAGTTTTCCACCTCGGTCATATTGTCGTAGTGCTTAGGCAAAGCCATGCGTCGGTAACTTCATCATCACCGTCACCACGCCGTCGTGCTGACGAAACTCTCCCTCGGCCTCAGCTGGATCTAGAGTTCGAGGGGTGTCACCGAGCTGAACGTGTGCATATCACGGAGGTGCCGTGCATTTGGTACTTGATCGGTTGGATCGCAAATATGTTTGACAACATTAACCGTGTTACTAAACGCTTCCGGTTTCGGTCTACGAGGGTATGTGGACACACTCTCCCCGCTCGTTGCTATGCTTCTCCTAGATAGATCTTGCATGATCATAGGAAATTTTTTGAAATACTACGTTCCCCAGTAATGGTTCCATCAAGATGAAGATGACAATGACTTGGTCTTCGACACCTCACCTACAACACATGATCGGTGCTCCAAAGGTAACATAGGTGATGGTGCTTCTCTTGTCCCACTAGTGGACTATCTTACCAATGATTGCTTGCATGATGATGATCACCTTATGGTTTCACCACATACTATGTCTTCTACGTGCTTAGATATGCCACCCATTTATGATGAATATGATGATGAGCATGTTGAATTGCCTACTTGTGATGCTATGCTCCATAGGATATCATGTGATAATTCTATTGCTCATGTCATGTTTGATAATCCATTGAACTTGTCATATGCTATGAGTGAGATCTCCCGTATTGCATCATTACAATCTCAACATAGTAAGTGTGCATGCCCCATTAAAAATCCCATTTGCACTTATGGCATATATGACGAGATGATGGTCATTGGCTTTTGTTTTTCATGTGATGATATTCCTATGCCCTTTACATGATTTGTGCAATTCATCTACTATGCCATGCCATGATCACATTGCTTCGGATATGCATCGTTTTGGATGTTGTCAATATTCTCCATGTGATGTTTCCACTAAAGCTCATGAGGATACCCCCAAAGTTTCCTCATACATATTAGGATATTTTTATGCATACCATACATTGCATGATTCTCATAATTGCTTGCACCATATGCATTCCATGAATAACAATGCTCTACATTTTCTCATGATGCATTACACACTTTGAGTCTCCATTATGCCATACATAACAACAAACCTATCATGATGAATGCCATGTTTCTATATCACACATCTCATTTATTTGAGCATTGGATATTTGGTGCTAACCAATACAAGCATGTGCACATCATAATGGATGATTTGTACATATACCATGCACACACAATTTTCCCTTTGTCTTTGTTTTGTGTAGGTACTCATGTATACTCGTCAACCTCTCAATGCCAGGAGTTGACGAAATGAGCTCTTGAGAGCAACGGTGACTTGGGATCCCGTGAACTATTCTTACCACTGTTCTCTTCGTGCAACGACTTCACGCATTCCTTTTACTTGGCTCTCACACAGCTATGGTCTATTTACCATTTGTCACCTTATGCCCATTATTTCGTGTTCACTTTGCATGGTATGCCTATTTATATGTCTTTGCCATGCAATTGTGACCCTTGTTTGCATTTACCCATGAGCCACCATTTTACTACTATGTGTATTTGCATGCTTGGTGGAGATACTTGTTGCTATTGCCATGTTTACCATGTTCCACATGCTATTGTGGATTCTTGTGTAGGACTTCTTGCCAATACAATGATGACACTTACCTCATATCTTACTTTCGTGCTTGTGCTATGTCATGTGAATTATTCATGCCCGCTATTTGCACACATGAAACGTTCACCATAATTCCTCCTAGTATGTTGCATCTTCGCAATACTAGCTTGCATGACTTGTTTACTATCATTGCTTACTTTGTCGCATCACCCATGTTCCATTCTTACTGTCTTTCTTTGGTTGATGACATATATGTTCATGCCTCTCACATGATATATCTTGTTCATTGTCACTTGCCTCCAGTAGTTGCATCTATGCTTATTGATCTTGGAGACTTGGACACTTTACTTGTGATGCATGCTTGTTTGATTGAGCCTATTATATTTGGTTGTTCTCCCATCTTATGCCTTCATACTATGAAATACTCCCTTGTCCTTTCTTGTGATGAGCATGATCCCATGGAGTCCCATTTTGCGGTACGCCATACCCCTCTCGATGAGCAGGACCCCCGTTTCAACCGTAGCGCTCCAACACAAGTCTGTTTCCTCCGTTTTGCGGTACACCAGGACTCGTTTCGACTGTAGCGCTCCAACACAAGTTTGTTTCCACTGTTCTACGGTACGCCAGGCCTCATTTCGATCAGCTGTTCCGTCTAAGCTAGTTGGCTCCCGATGAACATGACGCATTCCGACCCAGTCGGTTGCCTCCCGATGAACGGGATGGTCTTTCTCCGTTCCGACCCAGCCGGTTCGCTGCCCGATGAACGGGACGCCCTTGCTGCCGTCCGTTGCCTCTCCATGTACACAATCCCTGGCCGTCCATATATATATATATGTATGTATATGCGCGAGTATGCGCTCGAGACCCCGCCCGCATGTACATATGTGGCCGTATTTTTTGCCCTGTGGCTGTATGTATGTGTACATGCCTTAGACAGGACTGCGTGAACTGCTATGTCGGGTGCTCTACAACGACATGTGCCGCTACTTACTCGGCCGCGGTTCATACTTGCAGAGAGACCGATCAACCGGTATGTACATACATGTTCGCGACCAGACAGACAACGCTATGTACGCTTTGATCGGGTGGGTCCCAGGCGTCAGGGTGATAAGGACGCACTTCCTTGCGTGCGAAGATATAGCTGCTTGGTCCTAGCTGTCAGGGGGAGGAATCATTTTTGTTTTGCGAGTAATAAGGAGGCACTTCCTTGTGTTTGAAGATTTAGTTGCCGGGTCCAGCTGTGAGCCTCACCTCCTAAAGCCCTCTTCCGATGGTTGTCCTCCTTTGACCACGTTGACCACGCCGCACCGAGAGCACCAAGGCGGTGGACGACGGTGAGGCCTAGGAAGGGTGCGACGCAAAGGTGGGGAAGACATGGCAGTGGATGCCAGCACGGAGGGAAGTATGTGGGTTGACTGCTTCGACTGCGGTGTGATGTTGCCGTCGCCGGAGAATAACAGGAGGTGTGGCTGAGTATAGAGGGATGGCATGGCTAGCAGTGGCAGCACAGCCGGACATGGGAGGCAGGAGCAGGCGGCACGTCCAGCGGTAGTTTGGGCAGCTGGAGCAAGAAGACCAGAAGTTGAAGAAGCACAACGGCCGTTGGATGGACATCCTACGGTAACTGCAGCTAGAATCGTTTATATTGACTAAGTTGACAAAGCCCTTGGTACGCATCAACTTAGTAGGCCCACAGGTCAGCCTCCGATACGGTGCGCCCCAGATGTTAGGGGGAGGAATCATTTTTTGGGCGGCTGAAGCAAGAATATCCGAGATTGAAGAAGAAGCACGACATCCGTTGAATGGACAACCAATGGCCACTGCTGCTAGAACCGTGTGTTGACTATAAGTTGACAAAGCCTTGCATACGCATCAACTTAGTTTTTGTTTTTAGGGGACACGTCAACTTAGTAGTCCCAGAAGTGTGTGGCAGAGAACATATAGCCCATTTGCGATTTATAATTATGTACATCCCATTTTTGAATTCTAATGGAATTTATTAGAACCCATTTCCTGTTTGTTAAAAGTACAACCCATTTTCTAGCTACGACAATGATTAATAATTTGAACCAACCGCTAAAAAGAGAATTCAATAAAATTTCCCACATTTTGATGGGTGTGGGCCCCTGGTCTTCATCTTTGGCGAGGATTTTTTATTATTATTTTTTCTAAGATGTTCCGTGGAGTTTCCGGTCATTCCGAGAATATTTGTTTTCTGCACATAAAACAACACCATGGCAAATTTGCTGAAAACAGCGTCAGTCCGGGTTAGTTTCATTCAAATCATACAAGTTAGAGTCCAAAACAAGGGCAAAAGTGTTTGGAAAAGTAGATACGACGGAGACGTATCAAGAGGCTGGGGGCTCCTGAGCCTTCGGAGCTCAACAGACAAGCTGGGGGCAGGCGCCTCTGGAGCTGGCTTGACCATGGAGATCGCTTTCTCCTGAGGTTGGGCCTCTGAATCTCGTGAGGACGACCTGGACACTGAGCCTCAGGAGGCATCGTCGTCCCTCTGCACCGGAGGAGGCGTGGCAGCAGCTGGCTGTGGGGCCTCAGAGGTTGTGGTTTCCCGCTTCTTCTTCTTCACCATCAGCGTTGGCCTATCAGTGCAAAGGGAGACATTAAGAAACTACGACAAGGACAGGAGCGAAGGATTAGGACGAAGCACTTACTGGTCTACAGCGGCATACTCCCTCCCCCTCTTCAGGAGCGCCAGGCCTGAAGGCTTCGCAGCCTGGGACACTTGCACGCGAGCCCCAGGGGCAGGCAAGGGCGCAGCGGACGGACCTACTATCGGTGTCAAAACCGGCGGATCTCGGGTAGAGGGTCTCGAACTATGCGTCTAGGGTAGATGGTAACATGAGACAGGGGACACGATGTTTACCCAGGTTCTGGCCCTCTCTATGGAGGTAATACCCTACTTCCTGCTTGATTGATCTTGATGAATATGACTATTACAAGAGTTGATCTACCTCGAGATCGTAATGGCTAAAGCCCTAGTAGTCTAGCCTATATGATTATGCTTGTCTGTACGGACTAACCCCTCTGGTTTATATAGACACCAGAGGGGACTAGGGTTATACAAAGTCGGTTACAGAGAAAAGAATCTTCATATCCGAATGCCAAGCTTGCCATCCACGCCAAGGAGAGTCCCATCTGGACACGGGTGAGAGTCTTCGGTCTTGTATCTTCATAGCCCATCAGTCCGGCCGATGTCCAACAGGCCGGACGCTCGAGGACCCCTTTATCCAGGACTCCCTCAGTAGCCCCTGAACCAGGCTTCAATGACGAGGTGTCAGGCGCGCAGATTGTCTTCGACATTGCAAGGCGGGTTCCTCCTCCGAATACTCCAACACAGTCTTCGAACACAACAAACATGTCCGGATCTGCAAAACAAGTACCACACACCACCACAGAGAGTATAATATTTCACAAGTCCAATCAGCGGACAACTTTTTTGTAATGTGACGTCATGTCCCTGCCCGGTTATTATTTCGAACCGTTTTTTAGCCTGTCGCTCCATGTTTCGAGACGCGGTTCTATTGGCACGTCTCGTCGAAGCAGAGATCGTGTCCCCCTATTGCGGGATTCTCATCAATACGGGCGTGGGTATCCCAACCGTTTTGTTGGCATGATTCCTTAGGAATAGGAAGTTTATAAGGCCTAGGAGGAGGCGTTAAATATTCATCACCTTTATAAAGGGGCTACAAACCTGCTTTCTCCTTTACGCCAATCCTTTCCTCAACCTTTCCAACCTCGAGTTTCAGCACACAAGGTTCAATCCAATTGCTTCGACCTCCCCAGTCATGTCCGGACCTAGTCCTCAAGGCCGGTGGGTGGCTTCCTCTATCACAGAGGAGGGCATTGCGAAGCTTCGGGTGGCAAGGTACCTGACCGCGGAAATCCCCCACAGGCTCCTTGCTCAAGGGCAGGTTATTCCTACTCCCAGATCTGGCGAGAGGGTCGTATTCATCTCCCACTTCCTTCAAGGGCTATGGTTCGCTCTTCACCCCTTCATTCGAGGGCTCGTGTTCTATTATGGGCTAGATTTTCACGATCTAGCCCCGAATTCTATTCTCCTCACCTCGGCGTTCATCGTCATGTGCGTGGCCTTTCTTCGTATTCCCCCACACTTCTGCTTATGGCTCAAGACCTTTTATGTGAAGCCGAAGGTGATCGAGGGGAAGCAAACGGAGTGTGGCGGTGCCACGGTCAGCAAGCTCACCAACGCCCTTTGGCTAAAATGATCCTTCACAGAATCTTCCAACTTATGGCAGCAGGAGTGGTTTTACATCACTGAACCCCGTGGTACCAAGTGGGCAGCTATACCTGCGTTCCGATTCGGCCCTCCAATTCTGCTCGCATCATGGATCAACAAGGGGCTGGACTGGGAATCAATCGATGAAGTCCAGACTATACAGAGTCTCCTTGAGAAGGATATCGATCTCATCGACGTGATCCAAGTAATGTTAGTCCGCTGGGTCCTACCGTGCCAGCGACGGCCTCTCCGTATGTGGGAGTTTAATCCAGAAGGACCACGAACCCTTCAACACTTTTTCGTCATAACCCACAGAGTAATGTGGAAGTTATTTTTTGGGACACGAAAACAGTGGCCGGACACTATCGAGGACATCAGCCTTGACTGCAACCATCCGGATACCTCGGTAAGCACCTGACTCCCGAACACAGCTTAATTAAATATCCCATGATAAGATACTAGGAAAACCATCTTTTTCCATGGCTGGATGAAGAAGGCGGAGCGGACTAGGTGTTCGGCCCCTCTTCCTGAAGACTTAGCTAGTCCTGTGCTAACAAGGATGCTGGTCCCAGCACCATTCCAGGTGCCGGTGAAAGAGGACAATGAGGAGAGCAGGAAGGCCAAAGGTGGCCCCCATTCCAAAGGTACACCAAGCACTGTGTCCGGGGAGATTAAGGTTCCCTCTTCCGAAGATAAAAGAGAAGGAGAAGTTGACATCCTTTCTCCCCATGGTAAGAAAAGGGCTGCCTCCGAAGGTCGGGAGGTAAAGGCTCCTAACCGAGGTAAGACACTACTATCAGGCGGTTCGGGCTCAGAAGATGGCGTTGTTGCATAGTTCCTCCATCAGGAAGAGCCTTTAGCCGAATAGTAAGTGAACAAGGGTGTTTTAAACATATCCCATTCCTTTTCCTGTTACAAGGGTAACATCTAGAATACATGTTTTTGTAGTCCGGCACGCAGTATTCCTCAACAATCCTCTTCGGGGGATCTTGTTCCGAAGATGATGGAAAGCGGGACGCCTCCACAGGATTCCTTGCCCAATAGGGCGGATGACTTCGAGGTGTCGTCCCGGAGGATCTCTCCCGATGAACAAGTGGTGCAGAGAATAATGAAGACAACGCCCCAAGGTGAAACTTTGGTCGCCCATGGTCCGGGGAGTCCGGTCCCTATGGGGACCAACAATAGAGGCCCCCGGCTATCCGATTTATAGCCGAAGACGACTCTAGGTTCAGGAAAATATATCCCTTCAAAGGGAGTCCGTACTCCCAGAGCTGCTTCCCTGGGTCCGGAGGTACCGGATACATTGATGGACATGTTGCGATATTCGTCCATCTCAGAGGAACGTCATACCTTGATGAGTACGGTGGTTGAGAGAATTATGTCCGCGAAAAGCGGATTGAATGAGGCTTTCACGGGCCTACTAAGAGGCTTAGAGGTACGTAATTTAATATTTTCGATTGTGCTCTATACACAAAGTGCTCTTGTGTATAGATAGTAGCCCCTGAGACTCTGGTTGATGTCCCAAGTGAGGGAATCAGAGGATCGAAAAAGATATGCTCAGGAAATAATCAAATTAATTGGAACACAGGCTGTTACATCCACGACCACTGCCGACGCTACAGAGGTTGCAGGTCTGGAGCAGAAACTTGAGGTGGCGAATGACGACATCATGCTTATTAACATGCGGCTCGACGAGGCGCAAGGTATGTTTTGAGGTGGTCAGTGTATGTATGTATAATAACATGAGCATGAAGCTAAGAATTATATACTGAGACATGGATAACTGCAGATAGTGCTGCCGCGGTGGAGGCCCTTCGAGCTGAACTTGCCATAGGCAATGAGCAAGCACGGATGAGTAGTGTGGCTGCCAAGAAGGCAGCTGATGAGTTAAAAGCCGAATAGGCTGCTTGGCGCCAGTGCGAGGAGAGAATGTCTACCATGGCTCGCGAGCTAAAGGAAGCCACTGTCCGGTGCCTCGAGAGGGATAACAAAGCCAAAACGACCGATCTCGACAATGCCTTACAAGAGGCGAGGGAAGCACGATCCGTGTGTAGGGTGGCTCGGGAGGAGATCCGGCAAGCTGGGGAGATAGCAGCCGGTAAGCCCTTCTTATTACAGACTAAATTTAGCGATCCAAAATATGCCCCGCTTAATCAAATGTGGAGTTCTCCAGATGCATGCTTGGACTTGCCGAAGAGCGCCTCCGATGCAGCGCAATTTTACTAAGCGCAAGAGGGGTATGCAACGGAGAAGCTTTTCTAGACACAATTCGACACGCCAAAGCGCTCGCTGTTGCTTAACGAACAGATGGCCCAATGGACGGAGCTCCACAAGATATCCAATTCTGCCATGAAGGATGTCGTGGTCCGGCTATGGCCGAGTGAGCCTATTGCGAATAGTTATTTTGGTTTGGTGTAGCAACTTATGGATGTGGTGCCACATATGAACGCCGTGAAGCGATCGGTGTGCATTGAAGGTGCACGGATGGCCTTTGCCCGTGTCAAGACGTATTGGTCGAAGATGAAGGCCACCGATATTGCAGCGAAGAGTCCACACAGCGGCAAGGACAAACACACGTCAGAGCATTATTTTGAAGATGTCCTAGCGGGCGCCCGCTTAATAGAGGTTCAGTGCTCAAAGGATATGGTCTTCTAGTGAATGTGCAGAAATTGTAAAAAACAATATTATGATATTTCAAGGCTATGCCTAATAGTTTTGGCTCGTCCTATGTGGCCGTTTTTGTATAATCTGAAAGTTTTCCAGTCATCAGCTTCAGCCCCCTAGCATAAAATACGGGGGTGTTCAGAAAAGCACTTGATCACTCCTGACCCAACGTCTTGGTCCGTGAAGGAGGTGTCAATGCGGCATACTAAGAAATCGGACTATAGGGCTTTAACACTTTCACTTAGCCATAGGAGTTTGATGGTGGGTCTATAATATAGCCACTGGTATGTACGCAGCTATCCAAATACGGTGCATTACATAGGTGACTGGAAGAACGATCCTTCGTGTAATACGGGAGGAGTCGCGAAAGATTCTGATAAGTCATCGAGTGGTTGACCAACTCTCACCGCATCATGATAGTCAGTTTCCGGCTTTCTCTACTGAGGTACTAATCCGGATAAACCAGGACACAATTGCAGTAGTTTTCCCTTTACTACCCTAGCCGATAGAGCGGAACATAAGGTAGTAAGCACAGGTGCCGGGAAACCCAACTATTGACCAAAGACATGACTCGGAGCTGATGCATATAAGGCCGAATTCATGACACCGAAGTGTGCTATAAAGTTGTTCGGATTTGCCGGCAATTTATTTGTTCCCATATTGATCCGCTGGCAGTTTATGCCGAGGTGCGTGTGTGAAACAACCTAAGAAGAAAAATTCAGTTCTTTTAGAAAAAGTGAATACTGAATACGCATTATGTTTGCTGGAACCTGATTGATATGTCAATTGCCATTTTACAGATAATAACGCCATGACCCAGGCTATTTGACATGCCGGTGGTCGAAGGCTAAGGGAGAAGGCACTTTACAGGCTCTAAATAGAGAGTGCGGTCTACTAAGAATTACTTGGACCTCCTGTCACACGTCTGCGCCGCGTTGCCTTGGTGAAAGGACTCCTTAACAGGAATAGCCTTTGGGTAGGTGAACGAAGCCAAACTTCGAAAGAGTCTGTGAGATGACCAGTCTTTGAGCCACCTATGGTAAAAGATAAAAAATAGTTAGAAGAAAAAAAAGGAAAAGGAGGTTATGGGAGAGCTTGTAGGCATGTCCGTCTTTTGCCTTTGCCGATCACCATGTTTTTCTAAGTACATCATTATGTATGCAGTACGAGCTTCGCAGGTATATGAGGTGCACGATGGAGGCCGAACTGCTAATCCAGCTCTGAGATTGATCGGCCCCATTTAATAGAGGCCGGCGGCTTAATGACCGATGAAATATGCGGCTTGATGAGGCCGCTTGGTACTTCAACCATAGTAGCCGTAGTATGACCCTCCGTATGGAGGGAGTGTTCCATATTTCCATTTATTATCATGACGCCGCGTGCACCAGGCATCTTATGTTTTGCGCGGGCGTTGAGTGGGACAACATTAAAACGAGCAAAAGCGGTATGCCCCACAAGTGTCCGGTAGCTACTACGGAACGGGGCAATATCAAAGGTCAAGCCTTCACTTCGGAAGTTGTTGGCGAACTGAAAACGACTTCCAGTGTGACGGAGCCCCTAGAGTGAGCTTCTACGCCGAATACTGCTCCCTTGAGGGTAGTTGTGGTGGTCTTGATTCTTGAAGGATCGATGCCCATTTTGCGGATAGTGTCTTGGTAGAGTAGATTAAGGCTACTATCGCCATCCATAAGGACTTTCTTGAGATGGAACCCATCGATAATTGGTTCGATGATCAAAGCTGTCGAACCTTCGGGACGGATATGGGGAAATTTTGGGGGAAACGGCTCAATGGAGTATGCGTCCCGTAGTGCGCGAGTGTGCTCCCCTATAGGGGTGGGCGTCACGTATACCATGTTTACGGTTTTTACTTCGGGGGAAATTTTTTTCTGACCCCCGGTATTCCGCTGGCGAGTCTCTTCGTCATCGCTGTCACTAGGCGGCCCCTTCCCCTTGTGTTCGGCCTTAAGCTTGCCGGCTTGTTTGAAGACCCAACGGCTTCTGTTGGTGTGAGTAGCTGGTTTATCGGGGGTGCCATGAATCTGGCAGGGCCGATCCAGTATTTTGTCTAGATTGGATGGTTTGTCTCTATTTTCCTTGAATGCCTTTTTCCGTTGACCGGGTTTGGAGCCGCTGAATCCGACATTGACCGCCGTGTCTTGCGTTCTTTCGTTATAATTGCGACGTGTGTGTTTATTGTGTCGTGGCTTGCGGTTGCCGTCTCGGACTTCGGAAGTGCCTAGATCGCTGGTGCTGTTGCTTCTACGAGCGAGCCAGCTGTCTTCTCCTGCGCAAAAGTGGGCCATTAGGGCGGTAAGGGCTGCCATGGACTATGGTATTTCATGACCGAGGTGGCGGGCGATCCACTCATCCCGGACAATGTGTTTGGAAGGCCGTGAGGGATTCGGCGCCTGGAAACAATTTGGTTCTTCTTAATTAGGAATCTAGTCTAGAGCTTCCTGGCTGACTCTCCGGTCTATTGGATGATGTGACTTAAGTCATCAGCATCTGGTGGCCGGACATATTTACCTTGGAAGTTATTGCGAAAGGTGTCTTCCAAGTCTTCCCAGCTGCCAACGGAGTTCTCTGGAAGGCGGTTTAGCCAGTGCCGTGCTGGTCCCTTTAGTTTTAATGGGAGGTATTTGATGGCATGGAGATCATCACCGCGGACCATGTGGATATGGAGAAGAAGATCTTCAATCCATACCGTGGGATCTGTTGTTCCATCGTATGATTCGATATTCATGGGTTTAAACCCTTCTGGGAATTCATGCTCCATTACTTCATCAGTGAAGCAAAGAGGGTGTGCGGCGCCTCTATATCGGGCCACATCGCGATGTAGCTCAGATGGAGTCCGTCTGCGGCATTCGGCCTGTGCATGATTAAGCTTGTCACGTCCGAATAGATAGCCATCGTTGCGTGTCGGGGCACACTCCCATGGTCTTTAGATCGATCTGGTATGTCCTGCTCTACTGTCCAGGTCTTGCCGAAGTTCATATGTATATGCCCAAGCTATTTTATCAATGCCTTTATAGCAAGGTAGTATGGGCTGGTGTTCGGCTTGAGTTGTTGCTTTGTCCCAGCCACATAGTGGTTGGTCAGCCGCATTGTGTTCTGATGGGACGGGCTCCAGCGCCTCGTCAACGAATTGGGGTAGTGATTTGCGCTTCGGGTAACTATTGAGTGGTTGCTCGAGGCCGTATACCTCGGCCGCCACGACGTTACTCCATCTATCCTTCAGCAGATCTTGATCAGCTTGAAGCTGTTGCTGCTTCATTTTCAGGCTCCTTGCAATGGCTATTAGCCGGCGCTTAAAGCACTCCTGCTCGAGAGGTTCCTCAGGAATGATAAAATCCTCGTCGCCGAGGCTCACCTCATCCTCGGAGACTGGATGAGAGTTACTACCCTCCGAGTCTTCATGTTCGGCCTGTTCATCAGGGCTAACTCACCCATCTTCCCGTTCGTCTTGTTCGGAAGTTGGCTCAACGGGGTATTCATTGTCTTTGGCATCGTCTAGAGTATTGTTTTCTCCTGTGCAGTGTTTCTATCTTTTTCACGGCGTGACTTAGAGCGGTGCCGCTGTCGTCGGCGCTTTGGCTGTATCTCAGGAGGTTTATCTTCCACTGGGTCTTCTTTGTCATCGCCGTTACCTTCTTTGGGTGTGTCCACCATGTATACGTCGTAGGAGGAGGTGGTCGTCCAGCACCCGGTAAATGGCAGGTTCTGGGGCTGCTCCTCTTGGGCATCGTCATCCATACCGTTGATATCTTCGGAGTCGTAGTCGAGCATGTCGGTTAGATCTTCGACAGTGGCTATTAAGTGGGAGGTGGGTGGGAAACGAAATTCCCCGTCATCAGTCCCTAGTTCAAACCGGATATAATTCGGTTGTGAGTCCTCTGCTAAAGAGAGGGTTTTTAATGAGTTTAGCACATCGCCTAAAGGTGAGTGCCGGAAGATGTCCATCGAACTAAATTTGACGATCGGCGCCTAGTAAGGCTCAACGGACGCGGATGCATGCAGTTCGGAACCAGTGACCGGGGATGAATCCGGGGGTCCGGTGACGCAAACCCCGCTCGAAGCTGAGTCTGTGTGCGGCTCCAACGCCGATGAGTCTGCGGCTTCCATGGCGGGGTTAAGCTTCCCGTCTTCGGATGGCACAAGCTGCTCCGGATCTAGGGCCAGAGCACTTACACACACAATCTCATGGGTATGGTCCGATGACAGATTTTGGTCATGTTCATCGCGGTGGCAGGGAGCGGCTGCCATGGGCTCAAATCCGTCGAGGATTAAGTCTCCGCGGATATCAGTGACGTAGTTCAAGCTTCCAAACCTGACCTGGACGCCATGGGCGTAGCTGTCGATCTGCTCTAGATGGCCAAGGGAGTTGGCCCGCAGTGCGAAGCCTCCGAATATGAAGATCTGGCCAAGGAGAAAGACATCCCCCCGGGCAGCATTGTTGTAGATGACGGATGAAGCCATCGAACCTTCTAATGATGACACAGTGGAACTCTCAATGAAAGCACCAATGTCGGTGTCAAAACCGGCAAATTTCGGGTAGGAGGTCCTGAACTGTGCGTCTAGGGTCGATGGTAATAGGAGACAGGGGACACGATGTTTACCCAGGTTTGGGCCCTCTCTACGGATGTAATACCCTACTTCCTGCTTGATTGATCTTCATTAATATGAGTATTACAAGAGTTGATCTACCTCCAGATCATAATGGCTAAAACCCTAGAAGTCTAGCCTATATGATTATGATTGTCTCTACGGACTAACCCCTTCGGTTTATATAGACACCGGAGGGGACTAGGTTATACAAAGTCGGTTATAGAGAAAGGAATCTTCATATCTGAATGCCAAGCTTGCCATCCATGCCAAGGAGAGTCCCATCCGGACACGGGTGAGATTCTTCGGTCTTCTATCTTCATAGCCCATCAGTCCGGCCAATGTCCAACAGGCCAGACGCCCAAGGACCCCTTAGTCCAGGACTCCCTCACCTGTAGCAGCACTGGCTGGCAACGGAGCAGAAGCCTCGCTGAGGGAGATCAGCGCCGATCTGCTCTAATTCCGGACCACGACCGATGGCTTCTTCAGAGGGGTGCCCCTGGTAGGGTTCGGAGACTCCCTCATCGGGTACTCGCTGGCCTTGTCGTCGTCAGGGAAGGTGCGGAGAAGATCCGCCATGCGGAGAGGAGAAGTCTCCCCCGCTCCCTCCTGGGTCACCTATGAGTCAGACCTCTCGTCCTCACAGGACTCGCCGGAGGACACAATCACCGGGGCCGCACCACTGGGGCCCCGGTAGGTGCCGAAGGCTCGAGCCCGCGCTCGTTGAAGACGGGCATGGCGGCAGCGATCTTTGCCCCATCTGGGCGACGGTACAGCGGAAGATGGGTATCAGGCGGGCACCCATGATCCTCCGCAACCTGGAGGTGGAGAACCTTGTCCAGCTCCTCGTCGGACACAGCATCCGAGTGCAGGCGGAGGTTACCTCCATCTTCCATGAGATTCCACAAGGGGCACGAGAGAGCCTGGAGCGGGGCCAGGCACTATGATAGGAACTCCTTGAAGATCATGGCCCCCGTCAGCTTCTCCGCCATCGGATTGTCCAGCTTCAGGTCGACCGCCATCCTCCCCAACATCTGCTCTGCCCACGGGTCGGTGAGCTTCGCGCTAGTCCACCCCTCGTGAAGCACTAGCCTCCCCATCGGCAGCATCTGCCGAGGGTAGGGGCTCTTGGCATCCATGATGACCCATTTGTTCCGCAAGCCCTCTGCCTTCTTCCTGGATCTTGAGATTGCGTTGCTTCCATTTGCCGCAACGAAGTTGGCGCACCCCGAGCATGACACTCCATCCTTGTTACGGAGGTAGAAGAAATGGCGAAGCACCACCACGGACGGCATCAACCCCGTAATGCTTCGGAGTAGAAGGCGAAGATCGACAGGAGAAGGACGAAATTGGGATGAAGATGGAGGGCGTGAAGCCTGTAATGGCGGAGGATGGCATAGAAAAATTCAGAGAAAGGGTGGACCAGCCCCGCGAAGACGTTGTGCATGAGGAAGGGGTAGAAGGTACTACCCGGGGTGTCCAGCTTGTCGAAGCTGGCCGGAAGCGCGATCTCTTCCCACTCATTATTGTCGCCCACTCAAGGTGGGATCATACTAGGAAGGCGAGTGCACGACCTTCGCCTTGCTGGACGCCATCGTCTGTAAGCTTGGGGAGGAGCCCTGGCAGATCTGGAGTCTCTCGGGGCGAGAAGAACGGGATCGGGCCAAAGCTCGAGCACACCTTGGGCCCGGGGGCTACTGTCGGCGTTCTAGGACTGGGCATGCCCAGACTTGCCTACCTGCGGCCCGTGAGCGTGGCTCCACCAACGGCCTGGTACGGCCCATCTTCAGCAGCAACAACACAAGAACCTCACGAGGGGCCAAGACTCGCGAGGCGGACGACAACAAGACCTCCCTGGGGGCAGCATCACTAGGCTGGCTCACGAGGTTCATGTGACGTGAGCCATGACGACCAAGGCCAAGCGGGCGCCAGCGGGCGTAGTGTACCAGTTTCCTCTTTGGTGCTAAGGAGGCAAGCGCAGGCGCGGGGTCCCAAGGCATCAGGCAAAGGTTTCAGTATCAGTGCAACAAGACCTAGACCAGCAGGACGGCGGGACGGAAGTCATCACGGAGTCCACAGCGGCATCACCACAGGAGGCTTTGGCTGGCGAAGACCACCTTTTGTCAGGATAGCATGTACTAGTTGCCCCCTTCAAACTTGGCCGTTTTGTGATCCCTTCCCGACTAACATTTGGGAAGAGGACCAAGGCCACTATAAATAGGACCTAGCCACCACCATAAGAATTGGGAGAGGGACGGATCGGATCCATTCCACCCGAATGAGCTCGCCAGTTCACCTAGCTCAAGAACACCTCACTTCCCGAGGATGTTCATCCATTGTACTAGTGTAACACCTCGGATGTAATTTACCCAATTTGTACTCCAACTCTTGCTGTTTCTGGTGTTAAGTTATTTTATTTTCTCGGGTTCGGGTTTTTGTCTCCGTGTGTTGTTGGTATTGTCATGCATCTCATATCATGTCATCTTGTGCATTGCATTTGCATATGTGTTCGTCTCTTGCATCCGAGCATTTTCCCCGTTGTCCGTTTTACATTCTGGCGCTCCGTTCTCCTCCGGTGGTCATTTCTACCTTTCTTTCGTGTGTGGGGGTTAAACATTTCCGGATTGGACCGAGACTTGCCAAGCGGCCTTGGTTTACTACCGGTAGACTGCCTGTCAAGTTTCGTACCATTTGGACTTCGTTTGATGCTCCAACGGTTAACCGAGGGACCGAGAAGGCCTCGTGTGTGTTGCAGCCCCACACCCTTCCAATTTGGCCCAAAACCCACCAAAACCCTCTCCATCATCTAGAGCGTTCGATCATGATCGCGTGGCCGAAAACCGCACCTCATTTGGACTCTCCTAGCTCTTCCTATGCCTATTTAAAGGCCCCCTCCGAAATTGTCGTTTTCCTCTCCCTGAAACCCTAGATCCTTTTTCCCCGCCGCCGCCGGACAAAATCCCGCGGTCCGGACATTGTCCGCCCGCCGCCGCCGACCTACCGGGGCGCGCCATGTGGCAGCGGGCGCCCCACATCGCCGCCGTTTCCGCGCGGGCCCGCTCGGCCCGTGGTCGGCCCCCGCGACCCGGGCTCCCTCCGCCGCCGCCCGGGAGTCGTCTCCCTCCTCCGCCACCCGCCGGCAAGCCGCGCCGCCTCGCCGGCCAACCGCACCACCGCAGACGCCAAGGCGCCCCTGCGCCGGATCTCCTCGCCGGCCGCCGCCCCACGCCGCGGTCGCCGCCTCTGCCGCCCCACGCTGCGGCCACCGCCCGCTCCGGCATCCTCTCCCTCCAGCCGGCCAAGCTTCGGTGTCCTCCGGCTATTTCGGCAACGAACATCGGGAACCGTGCCGCTAAAGTGCGCCGATCCGCTCTGGATCTGGAAATCCTAGGGTTTACCTTTTTTTTCCCTAAGTCCCAGATTATATTGCCATGTTCATCGCATCGTATCTTTGCATCCGTAGATCCGTTTTGGGCATATAGCATATCAAAATGTTCGCCTCAGAGAGCAAATCATTTCATCTCATTGCATCATTTTCATTTGAGTTCATCTTGATGCCCGAAATGCTGTTGGAAGAGTGCTATTTGAGTTAATTGTCAGATCTGTTGTTCCAAATAGCTATTTGTCATTTTTGCCATGATTAATGTGTGCATGTTATGCCCCTGAGCTCTACATGAGTTTTGTTATATGCTTTGCCATCTTTCTAGAGGTGCAATCCATGTATTTTTGTGATATGCGTGGTGACTACCACAAGCTTGCAAAGTGGTGCATTCATTAATGCTGATTTTAGGGACTTTGCAATTCCACTAAGTCCTTGATCTGTTTTTATCAATATGCCATATGTTCATGTTGTTTCCTAGTGATCGTGCCTCTTTAGAGGATGATCAGTAAGGATGATTTGTTAATATTGTAATGCGCTATCTATCCATGTCTTGGTTTGCAATTATGGAGCACCTAGCTTGAGTCAATCGAGCTCTACTTTTGCTATTTCGTGAATCTGGGCAGATTGTCTACTTGTTAGCGATTTTGCCGAGAATGTTGTAGTTGATCCGGGCAAGCTATGTTGTTGTTCTTGCCATGTATCGCTTGTATAATGTGTATTCTTGATGGGTGTATGCTTAGACTGTCATGACATGCTCTGTAGTGAGTGCATCGAGCTCGTAAACATGCCTACTTGATATCTGATTTGCATGTTCCAGTTTTTCACTAAGTCTGTGATCTGATTATGTTTTTGTCATGTTCACATGCTTGCAAATGTATTTTCTGATCCCATTTGGCTCACGGTCACTAAGGGACTTTTGTTAAGCTCTTTGAGTATCTCCATGCCTTTCTTTACTTTTCCATGTTAAGTTCATGTAGCATCTAGTTTTCATGCTCCAAAGTGTGCTACCTGATCTGAAATTCCAGACAAGTGTTAATTTCACTAAGTCTGTGATCTGATTATGTTTTTGCCATGTTCACATTCTTGCAAATGTATTTTCTGATCCCGTTTGGCTCACGGTCACTAAGGGACTTTTCTTAAGCTCTTTGAGTATCTCCATGCCATTCTTTACCTTTCCATGTTAAGTTCATGTAGCATCTAGTTTTCATGCTCCAAAGTGTGCTACCTGATCTGAAATTCCAGACAAGTGTTTATTTCACTAAGTTTGTGATCTGATTATGTTTTTGCCATGTTCACATGCTTGCAAATGTATTTTCTGATCCTGTTTGGCTCACGGTCACTAAGGGACTTTTGTTAAGCTCTTTGAGTATCTCCATGCCATTCTTTACTTTTCCATGTTAAGTTCATGTAGCATCTAGTTTTCATGCTCCAAAGTGTGCTACCTGATCTGAAATTCCAGACAAGTGTTAATTTCACTAAGTCTGTGATCTGATTATGTTTTTGCCATGTTCACATGCTTGCAAATGTATTTTCTGATCCCGTTTGGCTCACGGTCACTAAGGGACTTTTGTTTAGCTCTTTGAGTATCTCCATGCCATTCTTTATTTTTCCATGTTAAGTTCATGTAGCATCTAGTTTTCATGCTCCAAAGTGTGCTACCTGATCTGAAATTCCAGACAAGTGTTAATTTCACTAAGTCTGAAACCTGTTTACCAATTGCACTTTTGCCATGCTTGTTTGAACCTGTTAATGGATGATTTGGCCGTAGCTCAGTGTTCCTCTTTTGTTAAGAATTATGAATGGATACCTGCCATGTATTTTGTTTCCATGTTTGGGTGCTGTAGCATGTTCATCTTGTTGCATTTAGATGGTCACTTGCTGTATATCGCAGACCGGTGCCATATTTGTTTTGCTCGCCATTTCCAAACCGTGTCTCCGATTCCGGTGTTCTTTATATCGAATTCAAGCAAAATCACCTCACCTTTCCAGTGGAACACTCGGTCTTCCAAGTTGAGGCCATGTTCAATCATTCTTTGTCTAATCTTGCATATGCATCGCATATCGCATCCCGCATAGCATACCATGTTTGCATCATGTTGTTTGAGCTTTGCACGTGGTTGATTGTGTTCCTTTTGCTTGTTTGTCTTGTTTGGGTAGATCCGGGAGACGAGTTCGCTAACGAGGAGCCCGTTGAGTTTGCTTTCGAGGATCTAGTCAACTCTGACAACTTTGCAGGCAAGATGATCATACCCTCGAAATCACTTCTATCTTTGCTTTGCTAGATGCTCGCTCTTTTGCTATGCCTATGCTACGATGCCTACCACTTGCTTATCATTCCTCCCAAATTGCCATGCCAAACCTCTAACCCACCATGTCCTAGCAAACTGTTGATTGGCTATGTTACCGCTTTTCTCAGCCCCTCTTATAGCGTTGCTAGTTGCAGGTGAAGATTGGAGATCGTTCCTTGTTAGAACATTATTTACTTATTGGGATATCACTATATTATCTTGTTATCTTAATGCATCTATATACTTGGTAAAGGGTGGAACGCTCGGCCTTTTGCCTAGTGTTTTGTTGCACTCTTGCCGTCCTAGTTTCCGTCATATCGGTGTTATGTTCCCGGATTTTGTGTTCCTTACGCGGTTGGGTAATAATGGGAACCCCTTGATAGTTCGCCTTGAATAAAACTCTTCCAGCAATGCCCAACCTTGGTTTTACCATTTGCCACCTAGCCTCTTTTTCCCTTGGGTTTCCGGAGCCCAAGGGTCATCTTATTTAAACCCCTCGGGCCAGTGCTCCTATGAGTGTTGGTCCACCTTGTCAGCCGCCGGTGGCCACCAGGGGCAACTCTGGGCTGGCCTACCGGAAGTTTGGACAATCTGAGGTGCCCTGAGAACGAGATATGTGCAGCTCCTATCGGGATTTGTCGGCACATTCGGGCGGTGTTGCTGGATTTGATTTAACTTGTCGAAGTGTCTTGTAGAACCGGGATACCGAGTCTGATTGGAATGTCTCGGGAGAAGGTATATCCTTCGTTGACCGTGTGAGCTTGTCATGGGCTAAGTTGGGACTCCCCTGCAGGGATTTGAACTTTCGAAAGCCATGCCCGCGGTTATGGGCAGATGGGAATTTGTTAATGTCCGGTTGTAGATAACTTGAACCTTAACTTAATTAAAATGAATCAACCGTGTGAGTTACCGTGATGGTCTCTTCTCGGTGGAGTCCGGGAAGTGAACACGGTGTTGGAGTAATGCTTGCCGTAGGTTGTTCTCTATTTATTCGTTCGCGCTTTGCCTTCTCTTCTCGCTCTCTTTTGCGAACAGGTTAGCCACCATATATGCTAATCGCTTGTTGCAGCTCCACATATTTTACCTTGCCTTACCTATTAGCTTAAATAGTCTTGATCGCGAGGGTGCGAGATTGCTGAGTCCCTGTGTCTCACAGATTACTTCCAAACCAGATGCAGGGCCTGATGACTCCGTTCCAGATGACGCGCTTGAGCTCATGTGGGAGTTCGATGAAGACTCACACCGTTACTATTTGTCTTTCCCTGATGATCAGTAGTGGTGCCCAGTTGGGGCGATCGGGACCATGTCGCATGTTGGGTTGATCTTTTATTTTGGCACCGTAGTCGGGCCATGAGTGATTGGATGATGTAATGCTATTTATATACTTTTTTTGACGTGGCGAGTGTAAGCCAACTATGTACCTTCCCCTTTTATTATCTATTTACATGGGATGTTGTGATGATTGCCTTACTTGTGACATTGCTTTCAATGCGGTTATGCCTCTAAGTCGTGCTTCGACACATAGGAGATATAGCCGCATCGAGGGCGTTACAAGTTGGTAATCAGAGCCTTCCCCGACCTTAGGAGCCCCCACTGCTTGATCATTTTTAGCAGCCGTTGTTGAGTCTAGAAAAATGTTTTGAGTCATTTAGGAATTATATATCAGAGAGTTAGGAATTCTTTTTACTCCCCAGTCTCCTCATCGCTCTGGTAAGGCATCCTGACATAGAGTTTTGACTCTTCTCTTCTCAAATTTCACTAAAATCTTTTTTTTAGGATCACGCGGGTATCTTGGAATCGTTCCGATGGTTTTGTGATGAGAACATTGTTCTTGGTGCCTCCTGTCATTTAGGGATTGTGGCAGTGTCCCGGGGAGTTGAGCTCCGAGGTGTTGTCGTCACAATTTTATCGTTGTAGTTTCTGGAATACCTGATTTTAGTTCGCCGACATCCAAAATCTCTTTTATGCAGTTGTTGGTGAGATAACCTCGACGCCACCCAGTACTGGGCGGGAGTTTGGGAGTATTGCCATAACTTGTATAACGAATGCTTTTTGAAGGTTGAGGTAGATGGTTTCCAACGTTTTTCTCAGTTATGTGTTGAAGGATGGATACAGCTGGATGTAGGATTTGCTAGATTTGGGTGAGATATTATGCTTCCCCTATATCCCCAACACCTGATTGCATAACCGGAAAGGTTCGGGAGTTTCATAGGTGGAAATTCTGGTAGCTCTAGTTCTTCTTCCATGGATATTTGGTTTGAGATTGGGATTTCTTACCGAGTATTCGTTCTTGATCCATACCTTGTTGATTTATTCCTCTACCTAAATTCTAAGTGGCTTCTCAATTTATGGATATGTGACCATTTCAAGTGGAATGCATTCGTTCTTATCTTCGGATGTGAAGACTATATGTTGCAATTTCATCCCGCTTGATTCAGCTTCAATTTTATCTGTCAATGTGCTAGCGGATGTCACCCTCTTCAGGATGGCTCCAGCTAAGAGCATCAATCAGAATCAGAATCAGGATCCGCCACCACCTCCTCCTCCTCCGGAGGCATGGCAAGTTGTGATGGCCGCTACCAATGCAAACACGCAGTTGATCATGCAAATTCTTCAAGAACGCAATCAAGCGAACCAAGGCAACCAAGGCAACAATCAGAATCACTTTGCTACACTCAACCAGTTCCTTGCTAACCAGCCAAAGACCTTCAGCAATTGTGTTGAGGCAACTGACGCTGATGATTGGCTCGTGGAATTATGCAAGCATTTCGAGTGCAGTAACATCAGGCCTGAGGACTTTGTCAAGTTCGCTTCCTTCCAACTAAAAGACCAATCTGCAGAATGGTTCCAGCAGTACAAGGATTCCAGAGGAGGCCGTGTGATTACCTAGGATGAATTCTGTCAAGATTTCAAAGCTCATCATATTCCTCAGAGCGTGGTTGAAAGCAAGCGTGAGGAATTCCACAACCTGAAGCAAGGCTCTTTGTCTGTCTATGACTACAACAAGTTGTTTCAGAAGCTCTCCCGCTTTGCTAAGTAGGACGTCCCTGACGAGAAGAGCATGATATACCAGTTCAGGGGTGGTCTCAGAGAAGAAATCCAGCTAGCTCTTGTTCTCTTTGAGCCCTTGAGGTACGATGAGTTCTACAACATGGCATTGAAGCAAGAGGCTGCCCAACTGAAGTGTGATGCTTCCAAGAAGCGAGTCAGAGATGCTACTCCTTCTTCCTCTACTCAAGTGGCCAAGCAGAAGAAGTATTGGCTTCCTCCTCCTCCGTTCCGTCAGCCGTTTCAACAGAAGAGCAAAGGTGGCAGCGGATCTTCCCACCCACCCAACCCTGGCTTTCAGAACAAAACTTCGTCTCAAGCTCCAAGATCGAGTGCTCCGTATCACCGTCCGCTTTCAGAGGTCACGTGCAACAAGTGCCAATAGAAGGGTCACTATGCCAACAAGTGCTTCAATCAGAGGCGTCTCCCTCCTCCTCCTCCTGTGAGATCGGCAAGTACAGCTGTGGTCAAGAATAACCCCAAGCACGCCAAGGTCAACTTGATGAGTGCAGCTCAGGAAGAGGACTCGCCAGATGTCAGCATGGGTAACCTTCCTGTTAACGATGTTCCTGCAAGAGTTCTTTTTGACACTGGTGCATTGCATTGTTTCATCTTGAAACCTTTTGCATCTAAGCATGAGTTGACTACCCAAGTTTTGCATAAACCATTAGCAGTTGTCTCTCCGGGTAAATGTTTGCTCGCTAATCACGAGATTCCGGATATTTCTATCATGATGGGTGATTTCAAGTTTCTGGCTTCTCCAATGGTTCTTTGTAACTTGGATATTGATCTTATTCTTGGGATGGACTGGCTTTCTAAGCACAAGGCTCAGCTTGATTGTGCAGCCAGGCAGATTCAATTGACTCATCCGTCTGAGGATGTAATTGTCTTTGCTGCTCGGGATAATACCATCCGTCTGTTTTCTCTCAATGAGAAGGGTGAACTGGATGCCATCTCGCAAATTCCAGTCGTTTGCGAATATCAAGACGTCTTTCCAGAAGAACTTCCAGGAATGCCTCCGCACCGGCCAGTTGAATTCGTCATCGATCTTGAGCCTGGCACGGAACCGGTTTGCAAACGTCCTTACAAGCTCGCACCTGAAGAGTTGAAGGAGCTGAAGAAGCGACTCGATATTCAAGAGAGAATGGGTCTCATACGACCTAGTTCTTCTCCGTGGGGTTGTGGAGTTATTTTTGTGAAGAAGAAGGATGGAACGGACCGACTTTGTGTTGACTACTGTCCATTGAACAAGAAGACTATCAAGAACAAATACCCACTTCCCAACATTAACGAGCTGTTCGAACAACTCAAAGGTGCCCAAGTATTCTCCAAGCTTGATCTCCGTATGGGTTATCACCAGATTCGAATCCGTGAACAAGATATTCCCAAGACGGCTTTCAGGAAAAGCTATGGTTCATAGGAATACACTGTCATGTCTTTTGGCCTCGTCAACGCTCCTCCGACTTTGTCTCGCATGATGAACTTCATCTTCAATGCCTACACAAATGACTTTGTTTTGGTCTATCTCGACGACATTCTGGTCTTTTCGAAGAACAAGGAAGATCATGCCAAGCACTTGCGTTTGGTGCTCGATAAGCTCAGGGAACACCAGTTCTACGCCAAGTTCTCAAAGTGTGAGTTTTGGCTCGATGAGGTTCTTTATCTTGGGCATATCATCTCTGCCAAGAGAATTGCGGTGAATCCTGAGAAGGTGTCTGCAATTGTGAATTGGGAACCACCTCAGAACATGAAGCAACTCCGTAGCTTCCTCGGTCTCGCAAGCTACTGTCGAAGGTTCGTTGAGAACTTTTCAAAGATCGTGAAGCCTCTCTCAAATCTTCTCCAGAAGCACGTCAAGTACATTTGGTCTCCGGAATGTGACATCGCTTTCAACACTTTGAAAGAGAAATTGGTCACTGCTCTAGTTCTGACTCCTCCTGATGAATCCAAACCGTTCGAGGTCTTCTGCGATGCCTCTCTTCAAGGTCTTGGTGAAGTGTTGATGCAAGAGAAGAAAGTTGTGGCTTATACCTCTCGCTAGTTGAAGCCCAATGAGAAGAACTACCCCACTCATGACCTCGAGTTGGCGGCAGTTGTGCATGCTCTTTTGACTTGGAGACATCTCTTATTGGGAAGAAAAGTGGACATTTTCACTGACCACAAGAGTTCAAGTACATCTTCACTCAGCCTAATCTCAACCTCAGGCAGACTCGATGGGTCGAAATGATTCAAGAGTATAATCCGAGTATCGAGTATACTCTAGGCAAGGCCAATGTGATTGCTGACGCATTGAGCAGGAAGGCTTACTGCAACAGTCTGATTCTCAAGCCTTATCAACCCGAGCTTTGTGAAGCTTTCTGCAAACTCAATTTGCAAGTTGTTCCTCAAGGTTTCCTCGCCAACCTTCAAGTCTCTCCTACCTTGGAAGATCAGATTCGCGAGGCTCAACTTCTTGATGCTATGGTGAAGAAGGTGAAGATTGGGATTGCCAAGAGTCAACCCAAGTACAAGTGCTACCGCCTTGATGACAAGGACACTCTCTTCTTCGAGGATCGTATTGTTGTGCCCAAAGGTGAACTTCGTAAAGTGATCATGAACGAGGCTCACAATTCACTCCTCTCCATCCACCCTGGGAGTACGAAGATGTATCAGGACCTCAAGCAAGCTTATTGGTGGACTCAAATGAACCGCCAGATTGCTCAGTTCGTGAATGAATGTGATGTCTGCAGAAGAGTGAAGGCAGAACACCAAAGGCCAGCTAGTCTCCTCCAACCTCTTGCCATTCCAGAATGGAAGTTTGACCCCATTGAGATGGACTTTGTGACTGGGTTTCCAAAGTCCAACCGTGGCAATGATGCTATATCATTGTCATCGACAAACTCACTAAAGTGGCTCACTTTCTACCTATCAAAGAGTCTATCACTACAGCTCAATTGGCGGAGCTCTATACCTCTCGAATTGTCTCTCCGCACGGTATTCCTCAGGTGATCTCTTCAGACCGTGGCAACAACTTTACCTCCAAGTTTTGGGATTCTTTTCAGAAGGCCATGGGCACCAACATCCGCTTCAGCACTACTTTCCACCCTCAAACTAGAGGTCAAGTCGATCGTGTCAATCAGATTCTTGAAGATATGCTCAGGGCTTGTGTGATCTCCTTCGGCATGAAGTGGGAGGATTGCCTTCCATACGCCGAATTCTCCTACAACAACAGTTTTCAAGCAATTCGGGCAAGGCCCCATTCGAAATTCTGTATGGCAGGAAGTGCCGTACCCCTCTCAACTGGTCTGAAACCGGTGAACGTCAGCTTCTCAGAAATGACTTAATCACAGAGGCAGAAGAGATGTGTAAAGTCATTCGTGATAACCTCAAAGCAGCGCAATCGCGCAAGAAGAGCTACTATGATAGTAAGCATTGTAATTTGGCTTTCGAGATCGGAGATCAGGTTTACCTCCGCGTCTCTCCAATGAAAGGTACTCGTCGCTTCGGTATCAAAGGGAAGCTTGCTCCTAGATACGTGGGCCCTTTCAAAATCATCAGCAAGAGAGGCGATCTCGCCTATCAACTCGAGCTTCCTTCAAACTTTGCAAATGTGCATGACTTGTTCCATGTCTCTCAGCTCTGCAAGTGCTTCAAGACTCCTGACCGCACCGTCAACTTCGAAGACATTGATCTCCAAGAAGATCTCTCTTATCATGAGCACCCCGTTGCTATTCTTGAAGAGACTGAACGCAAGACTCGCAATAAGTCAATCAAATTCCTCAAAGTCAAGTGGTCACACCATTCCGGCCATGAAGCCACCTGGGAATGCGAGGATCACCTCCATTCTGAGTACCCGGCATTCTTCCAGTCCTAGATCTCGGGACGAGATCCTTTCGTAGTGGTGGAGTGTTGTAACACCCCGGTTGTAATTTACCCAATTTGTACTCCAACTCTTGCCGTTTGCGGCGTTAAGTTATTTTATTTTCTCGGGTTCGGGTTTTTGTCTCCGTGTGTTGTTGGTGTTGTCATGCATCTCATATCATGTCATCTTGTGCATTGCATTTGCATACGTGTTTGTCTCTTGCATCCGAGCATTTTCCCCGTTGTCTGTTTTGCATTCCGGCGCTCCGTTCTCCTCCGGTGGTCATTTCTACCTTTCTTTCGTGTGTTGGGGTTAAACATTTCCCGATTGGACCAAGACTTGCCAAGCGGCCTTGGTTTACTACCGGTAGACCGCCTGTCAAGTTTCGTACCATTTGGACTTCGTTTGATGCTCCAATGGTTAACCGAGGGACCGAGAAGGCCTCGTGTGTGTTGCAGCCCAACACCCTTCCAATTTGGCCCAAAACCCACCAAAACCCTGTCCATCATCTAGAGCGTTCAATCACGATCGCGTGGTCGAAAACCGCACCTCATTTGGACTCTCCTAGCTCCTCCTATGCCTATTTAAAGGCCCCCTCCGAAATTCTCGTTTTCCTCTCCACGAAACCCTAGATCCTTTTTCCCCGCCGCCGCCGGACAAAATCCCGCGGTCCGTACATTGTCCGCCCGCCGCCGCCGACCTACCGGGGCGCGCCACGTGGCAGCGGGCGCCCCACATCGCCACCGTTTCCGCGCGGGCCCGCTCGGCCCGTGGCCGGCCCCCGCGGCCCGGGCTCCCTCCGCCGCCGCCCGGGAGTCGTCTCCCTCCTCCGCCACCCGCCGGCAAGCCTTGCCGGCCAACCGCACCGGCGCCGACGCCAAGGCGCCCCCGCGCCGGATCTCCTCGCCGGCCGCCGCCCCACGTCGCGGTCGTCGCCTCCGCCGCCCCACGCCGCGGCCACCGCTCGCTCCGGCTTCCTCTCCCTCCTGCCGGCCAAGCTTCGGCGTCCTCCGGCGATTTCGGCGAAGAACATCGGGAACCGTGCCGCTACAGTGCGCCGATCCGATCTGGATCTGGATCTGATGTCCCAAATTATATTGCCATGTTCATCGCATCGTATCTTTGCATCCGTAGATCTGTTTTGGGCATATAGCATATCAAAATATTCGTCTCAGAGAGCACATCAATTCTTCTCATTGCATCATTTTCATTTGAGTTCATCTTGATGCCCGAAATGCTGGTGGAAGAGTGCTATTTCAGTTAATTGTCAGATCTGCTGTTCCAAATAGCTATTTGTCATTTTTGCCATGATTAATGTGTGCATGTTATGCCCCTGAGCTCTACATGAGTTTTGTTATATGCTTTGTCATCTTTCTAGAGGTGCAATCCATGTATTTTTGTGATGTGTGTGGTGACTTGCACAAGCTTGCAAAGTGGTGCATTCGTTAATGCTGATTTCAAACCGTGTCTCCGATTCCGGTGTTCTTTATATCGAATTCAAGCGAAATCACCTAACCTTTCCAGTGGCACACTTGGTTTTCCATGTTGAAGCCAGGTTCAATCATTCCATGTCAAATCTTGCATACGCATCGCATATCGCATCCCGCATAGCATACCATGTTCGCATCATGTTGTTTGAGCTTTGCACGTGGTTCATTGTGTTCCTTTTGCTTGTTTGTCTTGTTTGGGTAGATCCGGGAGACGAGTTCGCTAACGAGGATCCCATTGAGTTTGCTTTCGAGGATCTAGTCAACTCTGACAACTTTGGGTAAATCAATTCTATCTTTTCTTTGCTAGATGCTCGCTCTTTTGCTATGCCTATGCTACGATGCCTACCACTTGTTTATCATGCCTCCCAAATTGCCATGTCAAACCTCTAACCCACCATGTCCTAGCAAACCTTTGATTGGCTATGTTACCGCTTTGCTCAGCACCTCTTATAGCATTTCTAGTTGCAGGTGAAGATTGGAGATCGTTCCTTGTTGGAACATTATTTACATGTTGGGATATCACTATATATCTTGTTATCTTAATGCATCTATATACTTGGTAAAGGGTGGAAGGCTCGGCCTTTTGCCTAGTGTTTTGTTCCACTCTTGCCACCCTAGTTTCCGTCATATCTGTGTTATGTTCCCAGATTTTGTGTTCCTTACGCGGTTGGGTAATAATGGGAGCCCATTGATAGTTCGCCTTGAATAAAACTCTTCCAGCAATGCCCAACCTTGGTTTTACCATTTGCCACCTAGCCTCTTTTTCCCTTGGGTTTCCGGAGCCCAAGGGTCATCTTATTTAAACCCCCCCCCCCGGGCCAGTGCTCCTCTGAGTGTTGGTCCACCTCGTCAGCCGCCGGTGGCCACCAGGGGCAACTTTGGGCTGGCCTATCGGAAGTTTGGACAATCTGAGTGTGCCCTAAGAACGAGATATGTGCAGCTCCTATCGGGATTTGTCGGCACATTCGGGCGGTGTTACTGCATTTGTTTTAACTTGTCGAAGTGTCTTGTAGAACCGGGATACCGAGTCTGATCGGAATGTCCCGGGAGAAGGTATATCCTTCGTTGACCGTGAGAGCTTGTCATGGGCGAAGTTGGGACTCCCCTGCAGGGATTTAAACTTTCGAAAGCCGTGCCCGCGGTTATGAGCAGATGGGAATTTGTTAATGTCTGGTTGTGGATAACTTAATTAAAATGAATCAACTATGTGAGTTACCGTGATGGTCTCTTCTCGGCGGAATCCGGGAAGTGAACACGGTGTTGGAGTAATTCTTGCCGCATGTTGTTCTCTAATTATTCGTTCGCGCTTTGCCTTCTCTTCTCGCTCTCTTTTGCGAACAGGTTAGCCACCATATATGCTAGTCGCTTGCTGCAGCTCCACATATTTTACCTTGCCTTACCTATTAGCTTAAATAGTCTTGATCGCGAGGGTGCGAGATTGCCGAGTCCCTGTGGCTCACAGATTACTTCCAAACCAGATGCAGGGCCTGATGACTCCGTTCCAGATGACACGTTTGAGCTCAAGTGGGAGTTCGACGAAGACTCACGCCGTTACTATGTGTCTTTCCCTGATGATCAGTAGTGGTGCCCAGTTGGGGCAATCGGGACCGTGTCGCATGTTGGGTTGATCTTTTATTTTGGCACCATAGTCAGGCCATGAGTGATTGGATGATGTAATTCTATTTATATACTTTGTTTGATGTGGCGAGTGTAAGCCAACTATGTACCTTCCCTTTTATTATCTATTTACATGGGATGTTGTGATGATTGCCTTACTTGCGACATTGCTTTCAATATGGTTATGCCTCTAAGTCGTGCTTCGACACGTACGAGATATAGCCGCATCGAGGGCGTTACAACTAGTTCATCCTCAGCCCCTTGAGCCATCCACCCACAAACTGGAGTAGGGTATTACACCGCAAGGTGGCCCGAACCAGTATAAACCCTCGTGTCTAGCTAGGCCGTGGAATCATTGAGCGAGAGAGCGAGGAAGAGAGTGTTCTTCATGCACACCCCAGAGTTCGAACCTCACAAGGGTTTGCCGGAACCCGTAATCCGACAGTGTAGACAATTATTTCTACTATTGGCTGCTAAATTAGATATGTAGATGTCATACATGATACTACCTCGTACCTCCGTTCCTAAATATAAGTCTTTCTAGGGATTCCACTATAGGCTACATACAGAGCAAAATGAGTGAACCTACACTCGAAAATGCATCAATATACATCTGTATGTGGTCCATACTGGAATCTATAGAAAGACATATATTTAGGAACATAGGTAGTACATTACACAAAATCGTAGGTGGCATGTAGGAATTCCAGTGCACTACATTAGGCTCCCTTAGAGTGCTTGCTAGTCCAGCACACATAGTCATGGCTAGTTTATGCTACGCACACAATCGTTAATTGGTGGTTTAAATATGTGCAAGGTATATGCAATGTATTATCATGTAGAGATGTCTGAAATTAGCCGTGTCAACTTGTAGATAGGGTTACACAATGAAAAGTACACGATGTATGTGGCAATTTCATGGAACATCACAAAAAAACGAGAGGCAGTGGTGAGCCTATACAGTGTGCTATGGTAGGTCACTCCTCCATTGCAATCATCGTGATAAGTTATTTGTATGTCAGTTCTGTTGGCCAAGTTTCTTAGGGACAGTTATTACGAGTTATCCTAAGAAAATAAGCACCTGTGAATATAAGCTCCAGGTAATAAGCCAACCAGTTCTTTTCATTGCCTTCCTTTTCAACTTATCTTTGGTATGATCAGTGGAAAGTCTAGATAGCATTATATTTTGTCATTTTGCTTCCCATATGAAAATTAATTTGACTTGCAAACATCACAAATTGAACCCAGTGCTGTAATTAATATGATAGGAAAACAGACCATCACTATTTGTTCGAAATGCAAATACAAAGATACCATTTACTTAGCACAATCTACTTTGGTCAATGTCTCTCATAGAGACCCCATTGCCTAATTTAAACTAAGAACGCATGACCCACATTTAAATGAAAAACAATTATTTATTGAAAATCGATGGTCCAAGTGGCAGGTTATTATCATATAACAGCACCACCTGAAAGCATCATATAGCAGCAGCGGTAGTAGCTCATAGCAACTCATTATACAACAGCAGCAGTGTGCAATTCATCATATAGTAGTAGCAACTCATAGCAATTCATCATATAGCAGCAGCAGGGGTAGCTCATAGCAATTCATCATATAGCAGCAACAGGAGCAGCTCATAGCAATTCATCATATAGCAGCACCATGAGCAGCTTATAGCAACTCATCATATAGTAGCTGCAGGAGCTTATAACAATTCATCATATAGAAGTAGCAGCTCATAGCAAATTCATCATATAGTAGCAGCAGGAGCAGCTCATAGCAATGCATCATATAGCAGCAGAAGAAGAAGCTCATAGAAATTCATCGTATAGTGGATCAGAATGAAAATTTGGCAAAAAATTAGAGGAGATCCTCACCTTGTTGGATGAGCTCATCCTTCATCTGCACCACAAGGCCACGACCTAGGAGTAGGGGAGGGGGAATAAGGTGCCTTCTGCCGCAGTGTGGCATCAGCCGTAGTTGTGCGGCGCCCGCTGGAGTAGTGTGTTGGACGGACCACAGTGGAGCTACTGCTGGAGACCGAATGAGGGGCGACGCTAGAGGGAGGAGCAGTCGGGGAGATTTGGCCCTACGCGCCGGCCATGTAACCTAGCTAGACAGAGCATCGTCGAGGACTAGGCCAGATGGGACCAGTGGCGATGGCTCGCTTGAGGAACCCTAGCACTGTAGGCAGGAGATCGAGGTAGAGGGAAAGGAGAGAGGAGATTCAAGCGAGCAGGGCAATGAATGCTTGCGTGTTTGTTTTTACTTGAGGGTTAGGTGTGACACAGGCGTGACCAGTTGCATTTTGAGTGTAATATAGGCAAACAACAGAGTTATTTCACTCTTCCCCTTCCCTTCAATTTTTAGTGAGCTTCTACCCGAAACAGCCCCCTCCAAAACGAAGTAAGTTAAGCCCAAGCCCGTAACTCAAAAATGACTTCTTTACATCTTTTATGGCTTATTTTCACAATAAGCTCTGAAAAGATGGAATAGAACTGGGCCTTAACCTACAATTCAATTGTGCGTTCAATGATGAATCACTCCTGCCTGCTATAGTGTACATTTAGGCATCAGCATACATGACATAACCTAATACATGTGCATTCCATTGTAGAATCTAGAATATGCAATGTCTATGTTAGTTCATATGTTGCACATGATGTTTAAATGCCCCTTGAATCTGGTCAGTCAGGTGATGCTCTTTAAGCCTCCTTCTTTGCTTCTTATCTTGATATGTAAGATTTTGTCACACATCTGTTCAATTGCTTGTTTGCATCAGCCAGCCATACTAGGACTGTTTGCTTTGATTACTTGTTGTTCTTGACCTAACACTCTAACAGAGCTTGTCAATGATTTAAAAACTAAGGGATGTTGTAGTGGGGGCTTGTCTAACTCATAGGCGACTTAAAGGTTTTGCTGTACACTAAAGTAGGATCTCCAAGAGTACCTGGACATCCAGTTCGAAGGTATGCCTAGTTTTTACATAGTGCACACGTAGTAAATGTTCATTTCATTTTGTGCAAGTGCAAGAGATGTGGCATGTTTCATTATGTGGTGTTGTTTTGTTATAATCTCATCCATTTGTGGTGTTTACAGACTGGAAAGTATGCATATTTATCTTCCAAGGAGATGAGTAACTAGTTTGTGTCACCTTGTAGAGGCGGTGCAATGGAGATAAGATTGAGTATTTCCATGTACAAGATGTTAGGAAGGAGCCCTGCAAGAGACGTAGGAGCAACGTTGAGCCTGTTCAACCAGTTAAGGTAAGTCCCTGTATCCAACTCAACAGTTCAATTCCTTGTTTGTTTCAGGCATAGTTAATTTGCTCTATTCAATTGCTTTATTTGTCCTCAGTTAATTAGATGCCCAAACATTAATGACTGATGTTGGGTACTTGTATAACTATTAGTTGACATAATTAAAGGCCTTACCATTTAATTACTCTGGCGAAGTGTGCCTGAAGCTTTGAAGTATATTAACCAACTATTACTGCATGAGGCTCACAATCTAGTTTATACTAGGGTAATGATTGCAGAGTTTTGCTTGTTGTAGTAGGTTTGTATGAATCCTTCTGCTATTCATTATGCTCCCTAAGAATTTAATTGAGCTACAAAAAGGCCAACTGCTTGCTTACTTATGTGCAATGTGTTGTCTAAATTTGTAACTTGTGTGTGTTTTGGATTTGGCCCTAACATCATGCTTCTCGGGTGAGCTAAGAGAGATTTTTGTATGCGGGCTGCACATACTACCATTTTTATTATTTTTAAAATATCACCTGCTTATGCTTCATGACATGTAACATTATTGTTAGTCATGTTTTGCCATGTAAAAAATAGTCTGTCTCACTCGCTTCACTGTTGTAACTATATTTTTACCCTAGTCATGTGTACTTACAGAAACATTTCAAGATGAAGTGACATAAACACAAAGATCTTGGAGTAGTGCAGCATGGCAATTATAGAATGATTATGGATTGGAATTGGAATGTGCTGATGTTCTCGAGCATCAACTAGAGGTGGCAAGACAATGTGTACATGATTTTCAACATGCAATCAACAAGTTGAGACTGGATGCAGGAGTCAAGAAAATGAAACAAGACAGTGAGGTAACCACAAAGAAATTGGAGGTTTTGCAGACTGAAATATGTGATATCTGAATCTGGCCAATCCTATTTTCTGAACAGATTATGGTTCAAATGGTAAGTTCTGTTGATGCGTGTCCATGATGTATGAGCTTTATTTGTCCAGTGTATGTAATTTTCTATTTGTGTACGCTTTATTATCACTGGTGCCGAACTATAATGCCCAGTGGGTATATTCGGCTGTAATTTCTTTGTTGTACAGTGTAGCATTATTCTACATTTCTATTCCTTAGTCTTTTTATTGTATAGTGTGTGTTTTTTAGAGGCGATAGTATAGAGTAGGATAATTCTTGAATATTGTCGGTGTTCTGGGAACGGGGGTCCCCAGACTTGCCTGCCTGCGGCCCATAGCGTGGCTCTGCGAGCGGGCCCGTACGGCCCATCTTCACCAACCAGCACTCACGACTCTCGCGAGGGGCCAAGCCTCGCGAGGCGGACAACACAAGACCTCCTCAGGAGTGCCCTCACCAGGCTGGCTCGCGAGGGGCGGAGAGTTCAAGGCAAGGCAAACCTCGCGAGGTTCCAATGATGTGAGCCATGACGATCAAGATCGGGCAGGCCCCAGGAGGGCGCCAGCACTCACAGTGTCCTTGTTTCCACTTTGGTGCTAAGGAAGCAAGCGCAGGCCCGGAGTACCGAGGCGTCAAGCAAAGGTTTCCATATCAGTGCAACAATACCATGACCAGCAGAACGGCAAGACAGAGGTCACCATGGAGACTACTTTTGCAGGCGAAGACTACTTTTGTCAGGATAAGCTGTACTAGTTGTCCCCTTTCAAATTGGTCGTTGTTGGCTCCCTTCCTGCTCAATATTTGGGGAGAGGACTAGGGCCTCTATAAATAGGACTAGCCACCACCATAGCTAGGGGATGAGATCGGAACAACCACAAGTTCACCAAGCACAAGAACACCTCTCCTCAGAAGGCTGTTCTTCCCCTTGTACTGTTCATCCTTAGCCCAAGAGGCAATCCACCACACCACACTAGAGTAGGGTATTACACCACAATGGTGGCCTGAACTAGTATAAATCTTGTGTCATTTGTGTTGCGAGTTCGTTGACTTAGCCCTTGTGATCCTAGCAAGGCTAGGACGTGGATCGGTAGGGGGAGATCTTCGCGCGCACCCCAGTGTTCGAACCTTGAGGGTTTTGCCGGAACGCGAGATCCAAGATTTGGCGCACCACGTAGGGGTGCGCCGAATCTTACCTTCTGTCGCTCCGCATCCCGTTGCTCCATCATGTCCATGGCGGACGCTCGCCGCGCTCGCCCTGAGCGCCGGGCTGCCCTCGCCGCCCGCATTGCTCAGACGGCTCCCGTCGGCAGGCCACCCCGCCATTCTCCGTCGCCTGCCGCCAACGCCGCCACCGGCCCGGTGGGGAACGAGCAGCAAGCATCCTCGCTGCACCCCTCGGTGCGTCTGGACGGCAGCACCACCACTCCAGCACTGACCCCAGCCAGTTCGTCATCTCACGCTGGTCGCGCTCCCGTGGACGCGCAGTCCGCTCTGTGCATGGCGCGCGAGCTCCTACTCTACCGCCCCATCGACGACCTCTACGAAGATTGGCTCGACCGCATCGCCGACCTTGTCAGCGCCGCAGGGGGCTCCCCTACACCGTCCCTCTCACTGCCTCGCCCTCCGCCGGCCGCGGTCGGCGTGGCCCATGGAGCGCCTCCACCACCTCTGCCCCAAGACGAAGTCTTGGCGCCCAGGCGCGCAGCCCCACGGCGCGACCTACCGCATCCGGCGCCAATGCATGAAGAAAGAAGCTGGCAAGAAGTCCCTTTGTCGCGAGAAAACGCCCCTGCACTCCCTGCGCCACCACAGCAAGACCGCATGCCGCCTGTAGTAGCGGTGCACGGACCCCATCAAGGACAAGTTCTCCACCAGCGCAGAGTCCCGGTGACCACGGCAGGCCGCCGCGCCTTCACCCCTAAGCTGTGTAGCGTCGCTTGGCCAAGCAAGTTCAAGCCGGATCTGCCTCCTCGCTATGACGGCACCCCCGACCCCGCGGAGTTCCTGCAGCTCTACAGGCTGAGCATTGAGGCGGCCAACGGCGATGAGAAAGTCATGGCGAACTAGTTCCCCATGGCTCTCAAGGATGGTGCCAGCTCTTGGCTCCTGAACCTGCCTCCAGGCTCGATCTCCTCCTGGAACGTGATGTGCGACCGTTTCGTTGCCAACTTCCAGGGCACTCGCGACCACCCACCGGCTGCGGGTGACCTATGCCGCATCAAGCAACAACCAGGAGAGACCCTCCAGAAGTACATCCAGCACTTCGAAAACATTCGCGTCAAGATCCCTAAGGTGACGGACGAGGCCATCATCTCCGTGTTCATCGATGGCGTCCGCGACGTCAAGATGAAGGAGGAGCTCGCCATCCATGAGGAGTTGTGCATGTCTTTGGAGTTGTTCAACCTTGTGACCAAGTACGCAAGAGCTAAGGAGGGGCGCCTCTCCATCCTCGAGCTCCCGGCTGTGGATCCGGAGTAGAAGAAAGCCAAGGCCAAAGATGTGAAGCACAAGGGAGAAGTCGTGCTCCCCGCGGAGCCGGATACAAAGCGCGGCAGGGACTAGCTCGAGTCATCCAAGAGAAGCTGACCATTCTGCGCCTTCCATAACCTGCATAGCCACAACACCAGCGACTGTCAAGATCTTAGAGCCATTTGAGAAGGACGCTTTGGTCGACGCCCCAAGCGCAACGACCGGGGCTACGGCCGAGGAGGAGGACATGGTGGCGAACGCTGGGATGACCGTGGCCCACGCCAGGAGTGGCGCGACCGGCCTCGTGAGGACCGCTGACAGGATCAGTCTCGCAAGGGCACCTGGAGGGACGAGCCTCGTGAGGATCGTCCTCAGGGCAACGCCGATCTCCCTCCACTACCGCCACCACCAAGAATGAATGACGACCACCATCAGGTCGAGGGGGCTGGGGGCTTCCAGGAGCAGCGTGCCATCGCCTGCATCTCGGGCGGAGCTTAAGCCCCAGCCTCACAGCGTATCTTCAAACTGTTCGCTCGTGAAGTGAATGATGTCCTCCCCAAGCTCGAGGCCACGCGCCCGCTCAGATGGTCCAAGTGTGCCATCACGTTCAGCTCGGTAGATCAGCTCAAGTGCGCGGCTACTGCCGGTGCCTCCCGATGCTCTATTCACCAGTCATTAGCTACGTGCAAGTTACCAAGACTCTCATCAATGGTGACGCATGGCTCAACGTCCTGTCCGTCGACACGTTCGACAACGTGCAAGTGTCATATGATCAGCTTCAGCCCACCTAGCCCTTCTCAGGAGTGACCGCTGGCTCCACCACCCCGATCGGGGAGGTCTGCCTTCCCATCACCTTTGGACAACGTGACAACTACCACACCGAGCTCATCAACTTCGACGTCGCCCACGTCCTTTTGTCATACAATGCCATCCTTAGGTATCCAGCCCTGGCCAAGTTCATGGTCGTGACGTACCACGGCTACAACGTCCTCAAGATGCCAGGAAGCGGCGGGATCATCACAGTCCCCTTCGAAGAAAGAGATGCGGTGTGCTCCCTCAAGCGTGTCTTCCAAACAGCGACAATCCAAGACCCCAGCAACAATGCAGCTCGGTACCCTCCTGAGGTCGTCCCCAAGAAGAAGAAGAAGCTACTCCATGCCGGACCTTAGGAGGGCAGCGCCGCAAGTGGCACCTCTTCAGGATCAGCGCCCGCACCTGGGGCGCCTCCCTCTGTCGCATAGGAAGGCGCGCCCTGCGCTCTCCTCGGGCAGGGCTCGGGGGCTCTCTTCTGGAGGGCCTCAGACCTTGCCAACGTCACGAGGGAGCCGCTTCAGCACCACTTGGAGGCATGTTTCGTGGCATGTCTCCCTCAGGAGGACACAGGGCAAGGAGCGTACGACGCTCAGGAGTTCATCACCAAGGTATCTCAGGAGCTTCAGGAAGCAAGAGCAATACGCGGTGACCGCCGCCAACCTGGCATTGCTCCCCTCCTAGGAGAGGGTGGTGAGCTGCGTGTCTGCATCCACATACCAGCGCTCAACCAAGCCGCATCTCAGGATCGCTTCTGGACTTCGCCTGTTGGCTGCTGCGAAGGTCAACCTCACAGCTACGTTTGTATGCCGTTCGGCCTGACGAGCGTGGCTGCTGCCTTCTAGCACAACCTGCAGAGCGTCATGGCGGGTCAGGAGGCCAGGCACCATGCAGTCCTGGCGGAGATGGCGACGGTCCTCAAGGAACCACCTGGACCACCAGAGCCTCCCGAGGCTCAGGGCCCCGGTGCCTCGTGAGGGGCAACCCCTTCGCCGCGTACCTTCAGTGGCCTCAACACCCCTTCATCAATGGAACTAGGTGACATTTTCCAAGTTCATTTAGCTAGGAGCGCCCAGGAGGCTGCATTATTCCCAGGCCGCATGGGTCCATCCCTGTGGCATGTATCCCTTCTCTTTTATGTCTTTAGCTTACCTTGCTGGGGCGCCCCTCGGGCTGCATCTTCCCCAAGCCGCTTGGGCTGGACCTAGTGGCGCGTATCGTTCATGAATTTACCTGAGCTACTTTGCCTTCCATGCTTAATCTACCTACGACCATCACCTGCTTGACTCTCACCCGCCACAGGGGCTACTCACACTGGCACGACGCTTGTGCTCGGGTTCGTCCCTGCAACACCGACAAACCTGAGCGGTCGAGCTCTAGCTCGCGGCATGCCCCGCGCACGTCACCTCACCATGCCCTCAGTGCCTTCATCTCCTCGCGGAGCGACCAGCGGCAGACCGGCAACCGTAATGGCAAACTGTGTCTCTCCTTGTGCTGGCTTGCAGAAATCTCCTGAAGGCGACGGCAGGCGGGACCGCGAGCTCCCTCTTCTCCCATGCAATCCACTTGCGCGTTAAAAGGGGGGCTCGTGAGCATCGTGACTTAGGAGCTCTTACTGTCTCTGTAGCCCTCACCCCCTGGCCTTGACTATGGAACGCGACCTGGCATACCAGCGGCGGCTGAGCTCGCTCGAGGGCCGGTACCTGAGGACGCAGAGCACGAAGGAGAGCGTGGAGAAGGGGGAGGGTTGCAAGGGCCTGGCTTAGCTATTCTTCGGGCGCCTATGCATGAATCTGGCGCATCATGAGGAATCAACTCCGGACCGTCAAGATAAGTGTCGAGCCCGGGTTGGCTAAACCGCTAAGGACTAAGAACCATACTAACCGCAACCCTGCTGCAGCAACATCACCCCTGTTTCTTACCTCTCAACGGCTGCTTGAGCGCTAAAGGGGACCTCCTGATCATCGCTCCTCAGGAACTCTTACGGGACCTCGGGCCGCTCACCTCCTGGCCTTTACCACAACACGCGACCTGGCATACCAGCGACGGCTGCAGCCTACCTGGGGACCGGGACCTGTCAGTGTAGAGCACCAAGTCGTCGCGAGGTCGGAAATGGAGATCCAGCTGAAGTAGGACTCGCGCTCGCGCAAGTTCATAATAAGGACAATATTGACAAGAGGCATTACAAAACCTTTACACACCCCCACGGGGCACTTCTTGTTTCCTCGTAGGGAACAAAAGGCAAGAACTTCGGGAATCCTAACTACACATGCCCCTGTGGATGACGCCATAATCAAAAGTGGGCCACTAGAGGCCGGCGCCAACCTCATCAAGATCAGCGATGGCGGCAGCCTGATGGTGCAACCCTGCTCCAGGCTTGGCGGGAGCTTGGGGGCACGTAGCTATCATCGCTCGTCTCCGGGGTCTCGTAGAGCTCGGGAGAATGCTGGACTCCCAAGTGTTGCCGCTGCTACGGGAGGCACCGTTGGCGACACGGGCAGCAGACCCTGCCCCAGCTGTGGCACCCGCTTGATGACCCCACCTGGGGCAACACTCCAGACGGCGGCCTTCTGCGTCGAAGACCTTGAAGAACAGCGTGGAGGCACTGTCGTACGCGAAGTGGATCGCGAGGGTGCCCTCTGCACAACACATGCGGGCGACCTCCCCCCAGCCTCGGGTCATGAATATCTTCCTCAAGGAGACGGCCTCAACCTCCGCTCCAGTCACCGGCATGTCATAGTCGGCGTGCTGCAGCCAAAGCTCGAGGGCCCCCCTCGGCGGAATCTCGGCTGAGAAGAAGGAAGGGAAGCGGATCCAAGTGCTCAGGGGCATCACCACCCACAGCACGAGCTCGTGCGAGGAGTCTGTGGCGTGGACACTAGGGGCGGCGACGCGTGCCACCGCAGCATGGCGACCACGGCCACGATGCGCGCGCCGACGCTCGTCGCCTCTCCCTCCTGAGCCCCCGGCTTGGGCGTACAGGGGTAACCGATACCCGGGAGGAGGCCGCTCGCACTAAGGCTTCGTCACCACCTGCATCATCGCCTCGTCGCGGCGGTGGGCCGGCCTCTTCTTCGGCGGGAGCGGTACCAGCCCGTTTAGGTGAGTCTTTCCTTTCTCCGCCGCGGAAAACCTTCGGATGGGCGCCATTGGTGTCGGCAATGGTGCGACGGGGAGAAGCAAGAGAAATGGGAAGAGATGGGTGACGGGGGCACCGCCCCCTCCCATTTATAGCAGGAGAAGGCCAACCAGCGCCCCCCACAATCATAGGTAATGATGGTTTTTCCTTGCATGTCGTAGGGACTTGTCAAGTCGGGTAGTTGCCGAGGCAGCAATGGGGAAGCGGAGACGCCCACGTCCAATTAACCGCCACGTGTCGACCAAGGCCGCACGCTATTGGGCCCGCGGTGCTCCGCACTTGACCTTTGGCTTCGCCTCGAAGCCAAGCCTGAGCGCGCCTAGGGCCCGGGGCTACAGTCGGCGTTCTGGGAACGGGAGTCCGTAGACTTGCCTGCCTGCGGCCCACGGCGTGGCTCTGCGAGCGGGCCTCGCGAGGGGCCAAGCCTGGCGAGGCGGATGACACAAGACCTCCTCGGGAGCGCCCTCACCAGGCTGGCTCGTGAGGGGCGGAGAGTTCCAGGCAAGGCAAACCTTGCAAGGTTCCAATGACGTGAGCCATGACGATTAAGATCGGGCAGGCGCCAGGCGGGCGCCAGCACGCACAGTGTCCTGGTTTCCTCTTTGGTGCTAAGGAAGCAAGCGCAGGCGCGGAGTACCGTGGCATCAAGCAAAGGTTTTCATATCAGTGCAACAAGACCATGACCAGCAGGACGGCAAAACGGAGGTCACCATGGAGCCCAATGCGGCGTCACCACCAGAGCCTTTTGCAGGCGAAGACTGTTTTTGTCAGGATAAGTTGTACTAGCTGTCCCCTTTTAAATTGGCTGTTGTTGGCTCCCTTCCAGCTCATTATTTGGGGAGAGGACCAGGGCCTCTATAAATCGGACTAGCCACCACCATAGCTAGGGGATGAGGTCCGAACAACCGCAAGTTCACCAAGCACAAGAACACCTCTCCTCTGGAGGCTGTTCTTCCCCTTGTACTGTTCATCCTTAGCCCAAGAGGCAATCCACCACACCACACTGGAGTAGGGTATTACACCACAACGGTGGCCCGAACCAGTAGAAATCTTGTGTCCTTTGTGTTGCGAGTTCGTCGAGTTAGCCCTTGAGATTTTAGCGAAGCTAGGACATGGATCGGTAGGGGGAGATCTTCGCGCGCACCCCAGTGTTCGAACCTTGAGGGGTTTGCCGGAACCCGAGATTCAACAAATATGCTATATCGTTGAAACAGGGGCCAACACGCCCAAACATTTCCTGGATGCCATACAAACGAACAAACATGTGTAGTCAATGCGGGCCTTAATTGGGATGGTCAAAATAATATTAAGTGGATAGTGATGTGGCCGACCGTAACAACGGCTCTTAGCAGGCCGTTAGTAGGCCAAAAGCTCGACAGGGCCGTATAAATGGAAATGGCCCGTGGGCCTCTAGTAGGCAGAAATACATGTCAATTTTGTCTCGGCCCTTTTACTTTACGGGCCAGTAAGAGGCCGAAAGTGCTATGGGCCAGAGGATGCCCAATTTGCAAACTAGGGTTTTAACAGGCTGAAAGTCGCGTTGGGCTGAAATGATGCCCAGCGGAACATGGTCCCCTAATGGAACTAAAGTCAATGGCCCACCTATTGTGTGGGTCGTTAACAGACCAAGAGACAAAATGGGCTAGGAGTTGGCCCTTTTACCGAAGGGGTCGACGACAGGCCTAAAGTCATAGCGGGCTAGAATTGGCCCAACTGTAGAATGGGTCGAGAAAAGGCCGAAAGACGTTCCGGGCCGTTAACGGGCTAGAACTGATGTTGGGCTGCTAACAGGCCAAAAGAAGCTCGGGCCATAATTAGGCCCAAAGACGTAGCAGGCCATTAACGGGCTTAAACTGACGATGGGCTGGAAATTGTCAAATCTAGAATGGGCTTGTGATGGGACGATTTTGTGTCACTTGTACGGGTCGTGCTTGTAAATGGACCTGACTCAAGTAGGCCGCTAATGGGCCTACCCGCTTATTTTGACAGGCCCGACCTTTTAACCTAAATGGGACTGTTGGGCCAAGACGCGTGTCGACGTATCTTAAGCGTGTTCCGTCCATTTGCTGGATGACGACTGTCCAAACGCCGGGCCGACACGTGGATCTGCCAACCAATGAGAATTTTACACATGGAAAACCTCCATTGGTCCGCGCTGTTAACGGGTGGTCGGATCCAAACCGGAACCCGATAGCTTAACGACGACCCGTTACGGTGGATGCCACGTGTGGGTCACCCTTGACGAAAGCACTTCTATGACGCGTGACTTATCTTCATGGAAGTGGACACTTCCGTGATGATAATTTTGGTAATGTCATGGAACACTTCTACGAGAGCACAGGTATGACTATCTTGATTCTGTCATAAAATCTTCATGGATGTACATGCATGACAGAAAACGTGACCTACTGTGACAAACATGTATCATCACGAAAGTTTATTTTTTTGTAGTGAGTAGTATTGGGATATTTGATGATTGGTAACTAAATGTTATTCAGAGTCCTGAATGATATCTCATACATCACGAAGAGTCTGAGAATGGCTGATAGGTAAAGAATTATATATGGGAAGTTATATTTTGGGTTCCAGAAAAAGGTGCAGTCTGGGATCACGAAGAGTCTCAGAAGGTTCTGGAGGATTCTAGAGGGCTCCGAAAGTCCACAAGTGGGTCCACCATGTCCCAAGGGCTGGCATGGACTAAGGGGAGGCACCCTGGCCTTATTGGACAAGGCGCACCAAGTCCTTAGAAGCCCATGTGGCTAGGGAACAGAAAAAGGGGAGTCCTAGTAGGAATAGGATTGGACTTGGCGTGCAAGTCCTCTCCCCGTTTGATGCCAACTCCTATTAGGAGTAGGGATGGACTGCTAGCCCTCCCGCACATATAAATATAGGGGAGCGGTGCAGCAAGGGACCCCAAGAAATTGTCCTTGGCTGCTGCCCCGTCTCTCCCTCCTGGCATAGTTCTCGTCCATGGTTTTTCGCTTAGCAAAGCCCTGCCGGTATTCCGACTCCACCACCACCATCACCACCACGCCGCCGTGCTGGTTGTGATCCCCTCTAGTTATCCGTCTTCTCTTGCTGTATCAAGGAGGAGGAGACATCATCAAACCACACGTGCACTAGATCGGTTGGATCATGATGGGATCGCCAAGAGTACGACTACATTAACCGCGTTATATACGCTTCCGCTTTTGGTCTACAAGGGTACATAGACACACTCTCCCCTCTTGTTTCTATGCTTCTCCTAGATAGATCTTGGGTGTTCGTAGATTTTTTTTGACTTTCATGCTTCATTCCCCATCATCATTTTCATAAAAAAATTTCTGAATATTTACTATGGAGCAAAGCCCCACAACCCTTTATTTCAATAAAACAATATGTACATACAATGAGACCTAAAACTATGAAAAGAAACTAGGAAGAAAGGGAGCCTACCTAGTCCTACTTGTATTTACTAGAGGGTGCCAATCCAAGCAAGAAGCTTGTGCTTGGTGCTATCTCTAAGCCTATGAGCAAGAAGAGAAATATCATGAATAAATTTACACCTCTAAGAGCTAAAAGTGGCTCTCTCCTCTTAAAGTTCTGCCATTTCTTAGAATCCAAATGTTACAGGGTGATGTGAGCATGACTTCAAAGATTAAGGGATGCTGAAACTTGGATCTTGCAAGATGGATGCATTGTTGGATGTGTGAACCGCTGGATCAGTCAAAGTTCAGATAGTTCCAAACTCTGGAAATAAAATTGCAATTGAAAAACAAGTGTGTGGATCAGCATATCCTTGGTGTTGAGTCAATCAAAGAATAACAACCAACCAAAGACCTTGATCTTCATGGTGCATCTACTCTGCCACGACCATTTACAAGGTTGAATTGTGGGAAAGTGTGAATGCATTATGTTGTAAAAGCTCTTGGTAGTATAACACCCTGATTTGCCTGGTCAGACCCAATTATCTAGCAGATGTCAGTCTCTATTAAGGTCAAGAATCCATTCTTCTAGAATTTCCAGCTTAGATGCTGCCTCCTGAGAGAGAGGCAAGTAGAACATGTTGAAAAGATCCTGGGACATAAGAAACTGCTGGACTGAAACCTTATCATTAGTGAAAAATGAGAATAGTCATGGCAATCTCCAACATAAAGGCACAGAGGAACCACCAGTATGCCATGCATCAATCCAAAAAAGAGCAGAGTCAGCCATGTTTATGTCCACTGCGGCAATTTCCCTGTAGGCATCATGTAGCTTAAGCACATCTTTCCACCAGAAAGAACCAACAGGGGCAGTAGCATGTGGAACACCATCATCATAATAACTATTCCATAACAAGGACAACCAAGGGATATCAGCCTTATTATAGAACTTGTGGAGGTGCTTAATGAGGAGACCTTTATTGTGGATGTTCAAATTAAGAACCTCAAGGCCTCCCTTATCTTTTGGACTGGAGACTAGATCCCATGCAGCCAAAGATTGCTTAGGAGCCTTAGTGTTATCTCTCCAAAGGCACTATCTAAAGATTCTGTCTAACTGCTTGATAATACCTAGAGGAATGTGAAGGCTACATAGGAAGTAGATAGGCATTGATGTGAAGATAGAAGTGAGAAACTGCAACCTAGAACCTTGATTAAGCATGCTTGAACTTGCAGTCAGTCTTCTTTCCAAGCTGTCTACCAGAGGCATCAAATCATAATACCTGGAGGAATGTGCAGACTACAAAGGAAGTGGATAGGCATTAATGTCAAGACATAAGTGAGAAACTTTGACCTAGAACCTTGATTAAGCATGCTTGAACTTGCAGTCAGTCTCCTTTCCAAGCTGTCTACCAGAGGCATCAAATCATAATACATGGAGGAATGTGTTGGCTACATAGGAAGTAGATAGGCATTGATGTCAAGACAGAAGTGAGCAACTGCGACCTAGAACCTTGATTAAGCATGCTTGAACTTGTAGTCGGTCTCCTTTCAAGCTGTCTACCAGAGGCATCAAATCAATAATCCTGGGCTTGGTAGTACCAGGATGTAAACCAAGGTATGTGAATGGTAATTGGCTAATTTTACATCCTAGGACACTAGCAAGCCTGTTGGCCTCCACATCCTCCATATTAAATGGTATCATGGAAGATTTTGTAAAATTAACTTTGAGGCCATAGGATTGCTGGAAAGTGGACAACATGTTTTTGAGGGCCACTAGTTCTTCCTCCACTACTGACAAAAAAATGACAGTACCGCCAACATATTGTATGATAGGGAAATCATGATCATGAGAGGGTATTGGGAGCGTTAGTGGTCCATCAGCCAACATTTGATTAACTACTAACTGCAAAAGGTCAACAGCAATCAAAAACAACAGGGGTGGTAAAGGATCACCTTGTTGTACTCCACACTTGCACCTGAATTGTTTCCCAGGGATGCCATTGAGGAGGAGAGATGAACAGCTAGAGGAAAGAATTTCCTTAATCCATCCAATCCACTTATCATCAAACCCCTTGTGTCTAAGAACCTGCAGAATTACCTCATCCTCCACAGTAACAAAAGCCTTGGCAAAATCCAATTTGAGGATTATGATGGGCCTCTTAGACTGTTTACATTGGCGTATGTATTCAAAAGCCCATGGTAAGCGGTCTTGGAAGATCTATTTTTGATAAAGCCACATTGGTTCTTGTGAATGCACTTCAGTATTACTTTTTGAAGCCGATTAGCCAAAAGCTTTATGAGGAATTCCAAACAGGTACTGGTCAAAGATATAGGACTAAAATCATCCGATCCTTCAGGGGAGATCATTTTAGGGATTAAAGTTTTAAGAGAGACATTGATGTTTTCCAAAGATAGTTTCCCCTCATAAAACTCCTGAATGAGGCGCAAGAAATCCTTCTCAATTATCGGCCAACATCATTTGACAAACATCATGTTAAAACAATCAGGGCTAGTGCCCGGTCTAGTGGCATCTCCTGCAGAACCTTTTTAATTTCATCCTCTGAAAAAGGTCGAGACAAATCCTCAAGACTTGGGACTAGCTAATGAGCTACTGTAAATCATGGCCCATAGAGATGCCTTGGGCCTGGCCCATTCTAATTTTGAATGAGGCCCAAAGAATACCTGCCATCTAGGTGTGATCAGATATCGGATTAGCCCCCATTTGCTTTCATACTAGCAATAGAGTTTTTCCTCAGACGCTCAGAAGCCGTAGCATAGAAAAATTTAGAACTCTCCTCTCCGACCTTGACATATCGAATTGTGCACCTTTGTTTCCAATAGATGTAATGAATTTTTAGCAGGTGTTCATAGCGGAGTTTGACAATTCCTCTAAAGTTGAACTCTAGCATGGTGAGAGGCCTAACTTGTTCCAAATGATCAAAATGAAGGATTACTCTGCTGTAGTCTATGGTGAGCTTCTTAATATAAGACAAGTTCTTACTCCATGCCTTGAAATCATGACTCAGATGTATAAACTTCCTAGATAGGACAACTGATTGATACATGTCCAAAAAACCCGGGGCATCCCATGATTTCTTAACACATTCCATAAAACTCGGCATATTGTGACACCTTGGTTTTTGTCACTTTTCTTTTTCTAGAATTTATTACATATTTGGTTTGAATCTGGGTTTTTGAATTAACTCATTTGGACATAGCACCTGGGCATTCTTTTGATTTTCACCCAAGTGACTCCTATCACTCTCAAAAACATCTCTTTGACCTCATATCTCTCAAATAATGCGATGGGAATATTTCTCTAAAAGGCATAATATTCATTTTGTCTTTGAAAATGAATTTTTTTTCACTTCTGCTCCAAAGCAACCCTCATTTTTCTTGCCCCCAAAAATCTGAGAAAATTCCCAAATATTCTTCATCTTCCTATGCAAAAATATCCCATGCTCATGAGGAGTATTTTTGCTCTAGAAAATATTTTCTCTGGTTAGAAGATGCACTTTGTGAAGGAAGTGCATTTTTGCCTAATTCTTTTTAGGTGAAATTTTTATAACTTAATGACCTTCCAAGAAGAACCTTAACCTCCAAGTTTCAGCTCCTAAGTCCTTCTAGATTTCTCTCAAATGGCTGCAACATTTTCTGTCTAGAAACTTGTCAGTGATCTCAAGTCACTTCTGGTGGACTTGGCAATGAATCAACACATCCATGTGACCTAGCTCTGCAAGGACTTGAGATTTGACAAGGTTTTGCAGCCCTGGTGCAGTACCTTGCATGAGTTCACGCGGTGACCGTGAGGGTTCACGGTGTCTGGCATGCGTTCGACGTGTCTCGCGCGTCGGCACCTCCTCTGCGGCGTCCGTGAGGCTGCCCCGAGCCTAGCCAGCATGTCAGTTATCTTCTGCGCCCTCGATCCATCCCTCCCGATAACTCCCTGGAGCTCCCCGATGCCGGCGACAACCGCTGCACAGTGGAGCAGAAAGCACAATGCTCCCGCGTGACCGAGTCGTCGCTCTCCTTCATCCTGTGCTTGGCTCTACCTCTCCATTGTGCCTGCTCGATCACCAGTGAACCCTCCCATCACTCTGAGCCCCTTTCATCGCTGCTCGCTGCTCCAGAACTCTCTCTGGCGATCTCGATCCCTCCCTCGCTCTCTCGTACAAATAGGACCCCTCTCGAGCCACTCCATCCATCCCAAACTACTCTGCGGCAAGGCTGGGCTGGCCTCTGGCCGCCATTCTTCACCGGAGCTTGTCGCAGATCGCCCTCGGTGTTCCACTCCCTCTGGCACTCTTCGACCCCTAGGTTCGGGCCCTCTTAAAGGAGGTAAAACCCTTCATCCTGCTTGATTGTATTCGAAGAGTATAGGGGTTACAAGAGTTGATCTACCTCGAGATCGTAATACCTAAACCCTAGCCGTCTAGGCTATGATTGTTCTGATAGCCTCTACAGACTAAACCCTTTGGTTTATATACACTAGAGGGGCCTAGGGTTGTACAGAGTCGGTTTGTAGAGGAAGGAAACATTACACCCAGACACCAGACTTGCTGTTCTACGCACATAGGAGTCCTACCCGGAAATAGGAGATAGCCTTCTGCTTTATCTTCACAGCCCATCAGCCTGGCCCATATCGAATAGACCGAACACCCAAGGACCCCCTAGTCCAGGACTCCCTCAGTAGCCCCTAAACTAGTCTTTGATGATGATGTGTACAAATTATCTTCGAGATTGCAAGGAGGGTTCATTCTCCTGAATACTTTAAGTTAGCTTCCTGCACAAAGGAAATTGTGTTCGGCTCCGCATAATCAATACAATCCTTAGCCACGAAGGAAAAATGTAAAAATAGGAACAGTGTCTTTTACTGACAACTTTTTTGGCAAAGTGTCACACTTCACTCTTTAACATTTCGAACCGTTTTGACACCTCCCGCTTCGTGTTTCGAGGTCTAGCCTCCATTGGCACCTCTCGTCAAAATAGAGATCATGCCCGCCCATTACAGGATTCTTATCGATATGGTTTGGGTAATCCAACCGCACCTTACGCACGACCTCGTTGGGAACAGGCGAGGTTTATGGCTTGAGAGGGGGACGTTTGGTATTTTCACCGTCTATAAAAGGGTAAAGACCTGATGCGGAGCATCCTATGGACATCACCATGTCAAGAGTCTGTTCAGCGAGTGACACGTGCGACATCTACTTCACATACACAAAGGTGAATCATCTCCTTTACACGTGCTCATTTGACCCCTTCAAGGATGGTATACTACTTGACACTGCAGTCGTGTGCATACATAGGTATTGTCGGAGCACCACGGACGACGAGGAGGAATGAGAGCACAAGTGTACAACTACACCATCCTTGAGGGAAGCATGGAAGCGAAGACGGAAGAAGATGGAGCTGCTGAAGCTACAGCGGCCGGACATCCAGGCCAAAGACCGGACATCCGGCGCCTGTGCAGCTGCCCAGATGCTGCACCAACAGATGACCAAGAGCTTCAGTGGCCGGACATCCGGCGGCCAACCGGCCCGTGCCACGTTCCAGGAATGGCATGTTCCAGGCTGGACATCCGGCCCGTGCCACGTACACCCGACCTCCTGGGAAGGGCCAGAAATTCGGCCCCTAGCCCGGATATCCGATGCCTACCTACGCGCAGAATCGGGCCAGAGGCCCATGTATCCCTTTTCCCCACTTACCCCTTCGTGGCTTAGACTATATATAGACATCCCCCTCCTCCTAGTTAGGGTTAGCATAGGTTTACCTCATTTGAGATTGAGCTTTGCTCATCCATACGGATCTACTCCATGGAGAGAGACCGCGACCTCTATGGAGAAGATCCACATTGGATTCAAGACCCTTTCATGGGATGACCCCTCAATACCTCTTAAGGGAGATGAACTAGTTGCCATTTGTATCATCCTTTGTTGGATTTGGATCGCGTATCTCTTTGTGTTTCGAGGATCTAGCACATGTATAATCGAATCTTGTTTGTTTGAGTGTTTCTCTCATTTTCTTCTTCGTGTTTTCCCCTCGTGATCATCGCGGGATTCGCTCCAATCGTGAAAGGTTGGGCATCTAGGGTTCTACCCTACATCATCTTGGATTAGAGCAAGGTTGATCACGAATTTGGAGACCCTACCCCCTTCTTTTCTAGCCGTGTTTTGTTGATTTTGTCCCAATTTCGAAAATTCCCACCAAAAATAGCCCCCAAATTTTTTATGTGATCTGTTGGTTTGTTGATGTTTTGTTGAATTTGATCCATGGATTTGCTTGGTTTCGTGTGGATCTAGCATCTTCTCAAGTTTCCCCACTTTCCATCCACGAAATCTCTCGAATTTTGCCACCAAAAACATCAATTTCCATCACCAACATTGAGTTCCTCGAGTTCATCCTTGGATTTGGAGCCCGGACATCGGGCCCGTGGCCCCGGACATCTATCCCCCCCCCCAGGACATCCGGCCCGTGGCCCAGACATCCGGCTCCTGGAGCACATTTTCACGCAATGTTCTGGACTTCAGGTCCCGGATTTCCAGCCCAAGACCCGGATGTCCGACCCTTGGGATTTCAGCCTCCTGTTTCACTGTTTTGACCATAACTAATTCATTCGGAGTCTGATTTTGACGTTCTTTAGCTCATTTTGAAGCTATTGACATCACCCATCCAACAAAAATACTACCAAAATCATTTGAAACCATCAAAAAATTTTAAGTTTGGCATCTTAGCCTAGGGCTTCCACCATATCATCCGCGTAACCACAACCGACATCCGCACACTAACCAATTGTGTTCCCCATAGCATTAGTGGTTGCTTTAGTAGCAATTCTATTCTCCTAAGGTGTTTTGGCTACATAGGGATGGTTGCTTCTTCATCAACCACCACCATAACTTCCGCATAGGCTTGACACCATAAACTTCCGCCACACCAACTTAACCCAGTTTTGTTTGTGTTGTGAATTTTGTCTCCTAAGGTGTTTTGGCTACTTAGGGACTGTGCCTTCAAATCTGACACCGTGTATAGCCCATCATACCCTTCCACCAACTTAACCCATTTTGACTGGGTTCCCACCAATACTTCCGCAACCACCACCGATTTTCCGCCCCCACAATTTTGACATTTGACGTACGAGATTTTGAGTTTGCGGTTTTTTCTGTTTCCTAAGATGTTTCGGCTAATTAGGAACGGTTCGACATAAAGAACACCGTCACTCATCATCGCCACGAGGTCGTCAATGACATTGACCACTTCATCATAACCAGTCCTTATATACACATGCCAAAACATTGATGGTAACCTCGACGACAGCATTGTATATTCCTCTTGCAATTGCACCGATAACCCCTAGCCCATCTTGCATCACTTGCCTATCGACACTAGCCATTGAGTATTGCCGGCAATATTACTCGTGCACATTAGTGATCATTGGTCTAGACCTTCCATTACATATATACATATCATCTTGGTATCATAATACCATCTCTTGTGTCACAAGATTGTTCTCGCATATACACAATTGCTATCTTGGTTTGTGCATTTCGCAAAGTGGTCAACGAAAAAAAGAATAAGCTTTTAAGAAAAAGAGAGTGAGCAAAGAGCTTGTAAGCAATAGCCAAAGCATCATACCACATTGCATATAAGGTTTTCATATCCGATCATCTTGGATCATCGTGTACGACACACCGGGAACCATACATCATAGCATACTTGGGATAGAATGTTTATCCATTTTGCATCTTATAGGTTGTGCACAAGTGTCATATCCGTCTATTGAGCAATCGTGCTAGCGTCTCTCTGGATTTGTGCAACACGAGTGTTTTTCGTGGATTCCACATTTTGTGTTCATTCCTTGGTTGCACGACCCCATTTATCTATCCGTGTGTGTGTTTCCGTGTGCCATTCTTTTCTATTGGTCTTCTTGTTTGACTTGCAAATTTGTGAATCTCTTTCAACATTATTGACTCTTCTAACATTTTGCATCAAACTTTTGTGCCACTATCCTCACCGAGCTACTCCATAAGCCTAACTTCTGTAGGTGTGAGAATTGACAAGATCCGGTACCAATTGTGTTATTTTCTTGATACATTATTGAGTGATCATTGATCCATCTTGAACATTCGTTAAGGTACATTTGGTCTAGTCCTTCTCTTTCTCCCACTCACATTTGCTCGAGTCTTGTGATGGATAGGCAAGGCATTTCACCTTCGGTCTACACCAACAACGACGAGTTTGATACCACGAAAAACTCCACCGACAACAAGTTGGATGCTAAAATGGAAGAGATCAAGGCCCTCATGAACTCCTACAGGCGATCGAGAAGACGCCCAAATGCACACACTTACGAGCTACCATCTTTGGCAAGGTCACATCGGCATCGACACAACCACCGACAAGAACGTGAAGGTCAAGAGCTCAACACCAACAACCGCTCAATGACTTCACCATCTCCCGTGGCATCTTCGCCAAGCAACTTCGAGGCATCTTCACATACGAACATACGGCATCTTCACCAACAAGCACCTCAAGATTACTCTCAAGAGAAGGTCCCCAAGCTTATGTCCACGACTTCCACGAGCTACTACAACCTCGACACCGACCACAAGATTCCTTTATATGAGACTCAAGAACCCGAGGAGTATCTCGAGTGGGAGCGCCTCATGGACGACTTTGGAGAGCTATGACATGAGTGACACAAAGAGAGATTTGCGACGAGAGTTTGTGCCTCCAACCTACACGGAACAACTTCTACGCCAATTGGAGAACAACACCCAAGGATTCAAGTCCATCCACGCGTACTTCGACTAGATGAAGCATGCCTTGCGATGAACCGGCGTGGACGACCCCATTTCAATGAAGTTCCACTTCATGATGGGATTGCACAACGACATCTCCAAGACTATCTTCCTCAAGAACTACAAGTCCCTCGACGACAACTACATTGGTGCTCTCAAGGCGGAACAAGAACTCATGAAGGCTACGGCTTCTCCACCCCAAGCACACTTCTCGAAGACCAAGCTCCAAGATGACGGGCATGAGGCTAGTACCACGGTGAAGTCTAAGCCCGATGAGCTCCAAGAGTAAGCTCCCAAGTCCGACTCCACCGCCATCCCTCTTTGTGGCATTGATGATGCCGAGTCTACTTTGACTCTTTTTCAAGATGGTGCGGTGACGACTACGACTATGGAGCCAATCAAGGAACAAGCTTTGGAGGCGAGGGACACGGTGACGAGCAAGGATGATTCTTCCATCTTAGGAGGCGAGAGTGATTATGTTCCATATTTGGCCTTCATCCATGGTGATGGTGACGAGATGATCGAGCATGGGATTTTCCCTTCGGTCATGGAGGAGACTAATGATGTGCCATCTTCGGCCTTCATCCATGGCGACAACAAAAAGATGGTTGGGCATGGGATATTCCCTTCGACCACGGTAACTTATGATGACTTGAGTGACTTTAGCCACCTTATTGAGAGTGAGAGTGACTTCACCACTAGCCCCATATAAGATGTGTTGCCCCAATTCCCGTGTGAGGAGAGCTACAACCCCCACCACTTGAGTGAGATGAGTGACTCAACCGTTGTGAGTTAGAGTGCACCTATTTTGAGGGAGTGAGTGAACCACCACATAGAGAGAGTGAGGTAGTTGATATGGCATGTGAGGCCAATTCAATTTCTAACAACTTAGCCTCTACCTTTATTGTGTCTTCTCCTTTGGTGCTAGGTCCCATATATGATGACGCGTCGATACTCGATGACTTCGTCCTTCCTTTGGACACGACGATGGCCATGGTGCAATATGATGCACCCCCCACATTATTCCATCAAGATGAAGATGACCACCATTTGGTTTTTGCCACCTCACCTACACCACTTGAGTGCAATGAACATGGTAACATAGGTGAAGGTGATGCTCTTGTCCCACTACTGGACATTCTTGACATTGATTGCTTGCATGATGTTGATCAACCTATTTCCATGCTTCATGCTAATGCGACTTCCTCATGTGATGATTTATTGCCCATTTACAATGAGTATGATGATTCTCATGTAGAGTCTATTAGTTGTGTCATGCCATGTTAAATAGGATTTCTTGTGACAATTCTTAAGGTCACATCATGTTCGACAACCCGCTTGACTTGTCATATGCTATGCATGAGATCAACCATATGTCATATTTGCAATCTCATAGTAGTGACTATGCATATGCCATTAAAATTAACCCAACTTGCACTTATGGCATATATGACAAGCCCATGGTTATTGGCATTTGTTTTTCTTGTGATGATATTGATATGCTCCCTTTGCATCATTCATCTCATATGCCATGCCATGACCACCTAGCTGTAGATATGCATTGTTTTGGGTGTTTCTCATATTCTCCATATGATGTTTCCAATATTGCTCATGAGGAGACCCCCATAGTTTCCTCATACATGTTAGGAAATTTCAATACATCCCATCCATTGCAAGATCCCAATACTTGTGTGCACAATCTGCTTCCCATGAATAAACATGCTATTGCACTAGTAGAAAAACGACCTTACGTGAGACACATTAGTCCAGATTCGATTTAGGCCTGGTACTAATGGTACCATTAGTCCCGGTTCAAACGGCTATGCATTAGTCCCGGTTTGTGTTGAACCTTTAGTACCGGTTCGTGCCATGAACCGGTACTAAAGGGGTGGTGGCAGGCTCGCGCCAGGCGGAGGCCCCACGAGCCCCTTTAGTACCAGTTTGTGTCACAAACCGGGACTAAAGGGCTAACCTATAGTTCCGGTTTGTGAAAAAAAATGGTACTAAATGGGTCTAACCTTTAGTCCCGGTTGGAGACACAAACCAGGAGTAAAGGGAAATTTTCAAACTCTACCTCCCCTTGTATCGCCTTTTCTGTTTTGAAAAAACCCAAAAGAAAATGATAAAAACTTCAAAAATTAAAATCCTTCGAGATGTAGTTATGTTACTACATCTAGTAGTTAGGTAAATTTTAAAACATAAGTTTCGACATGTTTTGCAAAAAAAAGTGTGATAAAAAAGTAAAACGACTATATCTTTTGCATACAATGTCGGAAAAAACGTATAATATATGAAAATGTTCAACACGGAAATCCGCATCCGATTTTGACGCCATAGGCCGTTTTTCTAATTTCCTCAAATTCTAAAAGGAAAAAAGATATGCTCAAATTTCAGTTTTTTTGAATTTTGGATAAATGTGGTCAAACTGTGGTCAAACTACTTATTCATGAAATATTAGTGTTACTAAATAATTATTCAATAATAATAGTGTTTCTAAATAATTATTTCAGGTTTTTTGAATTTTGGTCAAATCTGGTCAAACTATGGTCAAACTATGGTCAATCTACTTATTCAAGAAATATTAGTACTAAATAATTATTGTTTTTTAGAATAATAGTTTCAAACTCAAATTGTGAAACGTGTCACTTCATGATCAAGCTAAACTCCTGAGGGTTAACAGGATTAACAGCTTACTATTGTCTGGAAAACAACAAGTGTAGACTTGGAAACTAGGGGAAGTGAACTCAGAAGTTAAGCGTGATCAGGCTGGAGTAGTGAGAGGATGGGTGACCGGCCGGGAAGTTAGATGATTTGGAATGAGTGATGTACAATTGACCAGTTATGAGGGGTGATTAGAGACTAAATCGTAAATAATTCTAAAAATTGAAAATGGGGAAAAATAAAAAAATTCCTTTAGTCCCGGTTGGTGTTACCAACCGGGACTAAAGGTCCCCCAGACGATGGTGCGAGCTCGTGCCACATGGTGGCCCTTTGGCCCCGGTTCGTGTTGAACTGGGACTAAAGGGGGGGGCTTTAGTCCCCACCCTTTAGTGCCGGTTCCAGAACCGAGACTAAAGGTCCGTACGAACTGGTACAAAAGGTCATTTTTCTACTAGTGTTGGTGTGACATATACTTGCATTCTCAATTTGTGTCCCCATCGTGTTATACACAATAACTATTCTTTCATGAAGGATGACATGTTCTTATACCATGCATCAAATTTCTTTGAGCGATGCTTATCTTGTGCTAACTCTCACGTACACATACACATCATGATGGATGATGTGTAGATTTACCACGGACACAATTTCTTTGTTTTGTGTCTCTTTTGTGTAGGTACCCATGAATACTTGTCAACCTCGCAATCCCATTAGTTGACAACACGAGCTCTAGAGAGCAATGTTAACTTGGGATATCATTGATTGTCTTTCCCACCGCTCTCTTCGCACAAAGAGTTCGCACATTTCTTCTACACGGCCCTCACTTGGCTATGGGTTATTGTCCAATACATATTCTATGCCCATCTTACCATGTTCACTTTGCTTGAGATTCCCATTCCTATGCTTTTGCCATGCATTTGTGAACCCTGCTTTGGATTACACATGATGATTGATTCTTGTACTTGTATGTGTATTTGCAAGTTTGGTGGAGATATTGCTTATTATTGCCATGTTCCACCTATGACCCATTCCTACGATGGTACTATGATCTTGCTTTGTGTTCGTCCCTGCAATATGTCATGTGCATTGCCTATGCCTATTATTTTCTCACATGACATTATTGCTATGATTTACTCTAGTATGTTGCATCATCGCACTACTAACTTGCACAACTTGATTACTATGATTGCTTATGTTGCATCACCAATGATTCATACTTTCTCATTTCATGTGGTTGATGACAACCATCTACATGCTTTGCACATGATTGTTATTGCTTCTTGCCATATGTCTCCATATGTTTCCTCTCTCATGATAGATGATTTGACATGTATTGAGTGCAACAATGTTTCTAGTCTTGCTAATGAGATTGCCCCCATAGCATTCTCACATATTTTTTTTGGAGATTTTGACATATTTCTTGTGAAGCATGCTTGTCTTACCTCTTTGCACCATATAACTAGTGCCATGAATACTGCCATTGTTGCATGATATTATCATGCACTTGTGTTTCTAATGGTTATGTGCAAGAGAAGTGAACCGACATGATGGATGATGTGTTTATCTACCATGCGCATACATTCTTTGTTTTGTTCTGTGCATGTGTAGGATACTTGGACATCATCTGAACTTCCACGTCACGTGAGTTGACAATCCGAGCACCTGAGAGTGAACCACCTTCTACCACAACGATTCTACATCGCACTTACTTGTACTTTGGCATTGTGAAGGACGCACAAGGACATGCTTTCAAAGTGATGTCCTTCTCTTTTGAGAACCCCCAAACCATGAGCATGAATGTTATGGATCATACTATTTTTGTTGCTTCCCCATGAGACTTGTTGGTCATCTTAGACCACTTGATTTCACACATGTTAGAGATCTTGCTTCGACTTGCCATTCTCACATTTTCATTCCTCATGACATATATAGCTTGTGTGTTGCATCCAATTCTTGGATTACTTGCTCCTATCATATGTTTGGTTGCAACAATGTCATTTCTTCACATATGCCTTGTCCCATTGCTTGTCACATGATTGACTTGATTGCCTCACACATGATGAACAATTGCCCTTTCTATTGTGTTGAGTGCCACACTATCTTCACTACACCCTACGCATGTATTGCTTGGATTGTCTTGCACTTGACCATGTCTTTAGAAATCTCATATTCTTTGGTGTTGTGAATGATTCTTATGCCTACCATCGACCATTTGTCGAGCTCTTTATGAATAATTGCTATGACCTTGAGGTAGATGCTTATTCTCTTGTCACACATACTTGTATCACTACCTCACATTTACATGCTTGTTTCCATGATGACCTTGATTTTTCTCAATTGATACGCTTACATGCCATGTCACAATCCTTTGTCACACCATATGCTTTGCTTGATGACGACACTTGTTGGGTGAATCACCTCTTGAATGCTTGGTTTTACACTAATGGCAACCACATTTGTTTTTGCAAGTGTTTGTTGTTATTTCTTCTTTTGAAGGAATCACAAGACGGTGCGACATTGGAGAGTGCCCATTTCGAGCTTCAAGATGATGAGTACTTGGTGAACGTCCACTTCTACATGGCAAAGCCATCCCTTTCCCATGGTGATTTGGTTTTCGATCCGAGGTCGGATCTTTCCCAAGGGGGGAGATGATGCGGAGTATCCTATGGACATCACCATGTCAAGAGTCTGTTCGGTGAGTGACACATGCGACATCTACTTCACATACACAAAGGTGAATCATCTCCTTTACACGTGCTCACTTGACCCCTTCAAGGATGGTATACTACTTGACACTCCACTCGTGTGCATACATAGGTATTGTCGAAGCATGACGGATGACGAGGAGGAGTGTGTGCACAAGTGTACAACTACACCATCCGCGAGGGAAGCGTTGAAGCAAAGACGGAAGAAGATAGAGCTGCTGAAGCTACAGCGGCCGGACATCCGGCGCATGTGCAGTCGTTGTAACGCCCCGGATGTAACTTTCCCAATTTGTACTCCAACTCTTGCCGTTTCCGGCGTTAAGTTATTTTATTTTCTCGGGATCGGGTTTTTGTCTCCGTGTGTTGTTGTCGTTGTCATGCATCTCATACCATGTCATCATGTGCATTGCTTTTGCATACGTGTTCATCTCATGCATTCGAGCGTTTTCCCCGTTGTCCGTTTTGCATTCCGGCGCTTCGTTCTCGTCCGGTGGTCATTTCTACCTTTCTTTCATGTGTGGGGATTAAACATTTCCGGATTGGACCGAGACATGCCAAGCGGCCTTGGTTTACTACCGGTAGACCGCCTGTCATGTTTCGTATCATTTGGGCTTCGTTTGATACTCCAACGGTTAACCGAGGGACCGAAAAGGCCTCATGTGTGTTGAAGCCCAACACCCCTCCAATTTGGCCCAAAACCCACCTAAACCTTCTCCATCATCTAGAGCGTTCGATCACGATCGCGTGACCGAAAACCGCACCTCATTTGGACTCTCCTAGCTCCCTCTATGCCTATATAAAGGCCTCTCCCCGAAATCCGGATCCCCCTCGTTCTAAACCCTAAAAAATCTACCGCGCCGCGGCGGACACGTCCGTGCCGGCCGGACAAGCAGCCGCTGCCGCCCGCGGCGAACCAGGGCACGCCACATGGCGGCTCCTGCCCGCGCCGCCGCCGAGGCCCGCCGGCCCTCTCCCCGCACCAACCGGGCCACGCCCCGCGCCCGCTAGTGCCGCCGCCTCCTTCGGCGCTGGTCGCCCGACGCCGCCGCATCCTCTCCCCGCACCGGCCGGAGCCGCGCCACGCCGCCTCGCCGACCGCCACCACATCGCCGTCTTCCGCCGCGGCCGAGCCCCGCCTCCGCCGTCCACCTCGTCGCCGATGGAAGTCCGGCCACCGCCCCGCTCCGGCCACTTCTTCCTCGCCCGCCGCCGCCGTCTACAGGGATCCCGGCGAGTCTCCGGCGAGATCCGCCGCCGCCTCGGGAAGCGTGCGATCCAGATCTGAGTTTTATCTCCTCGGGTTGACTTTTTCTCCCAAAACCCTAATCCATATGCCCATGTTCATCGTGCCGTATCTCCGCATCCGTAGCTCCGTTTTTGGCATATAGCATATCAAAATGTTCATCTCAGAGAGTACATCATTTCATTCCAATGCATCATTTTCATTTGAGTTCATCTTGACGCCCAAAATGCTGTTAGAAGAGGGCTACTTGAGATAATTGTCTGATCTGCTACTCCATTTAGATATTTGTCATTTTTGCCATGATTATTGTGTGCATGATATGCCCATGGGTTCTACATATGTTTTATTAAGGGTTTTGTCATCTTTCTAGAGGTGAAACCCATGTATTTTTGTGATGTGTGTGTTGACTAGTACAAGCTTGCCAAGTGGTGCACTTGATAATGCTGATTTCAGGGACTTAGCATTTCCACTAAGTCCTTGATCTAATTATCTCATGTTGTCATATGTTCATGTTGTTTCCTAGCGATCCGTGCCTCTTTTGAGGATGATCAGTAAGGATGTTTTGTTAATATTGTGGTGCTCTATCCATCCATGTCTTTGTTTGCAATTATGGAGCACCCTAGCTTGAGTCAATCGAGCTCTACTGTTGCTACTTTGCTATTGATCTTGCCATGTCTAGCTTGAATTTTGTGTGTTCTTGATAGATGTATGCTTATCTTATCATGACTTGCTCCGTATTGAGTGCATCGAGCTCGTAAACATGCCTACTTGAGATCTGTTTTCAGCATGCTCCAGTTTTCACTAAGTCTGTGATCTGATTATGTTTTTGCCATGTTCACATGCTTGTAATTGTATTTTCTGATCCCTTTTGGCTCAAGGTCACTAAGGGACTTTTGTTAAGCTCTTTGAGTAGCTCCATGTTATGCTTTACTTTGCCATGTTCAGGTCCTGTAGCATGTAGTTTTGTTGCTACGAAGTGTGCTACCTGATCTGAAATTCCAGACAAGTGTTAATTTCACTAAGTCTGAGATCTGTTTGTCATATGCATTTTTGCCATGCTTGTTTGAACCTGTTAATGGATGAATTGGCCATAGCTCAGTGCTAGACTTTTGTTAAGCATCTTGAATCCATCCCTGCCATGTATTTTGTTGCCATGTTTGGGTGCCGTAGCATGTTCATCTCGTTGCATTTAGATGGCTACTTGCTGTAAATCGCAGACCGGTGTCATATTTGAATCGCTTGCCATTTCCAAACCGTAACTCCGTTTCCGACGTTCTTTATATCGTTTTCAAGCGCTTTCATATCATATTTCCAGTGGCACACTTGGATTCCCAAGTTGAGGCCAGGATCATGCGTTCCTTGTCCAATCTTGCATATGCATCCCGCATCGCATCCTACATAGCATATCATCATTGCATCATATTGTTTGATCCTTGCACGTGGTTGATTGTGTCCTTGTTGTTTTTTTGTCTTGTTTGGGTAGAGCCGGGAGACGAGTTCGCTAACGAGGAGCCCATTGAGTTTGCTTTCGAGGATCCAGTCAACTCTGACAACTGTGCAGGCAAGATGATCATACCCTCGAAATCACTACTATCTTTGCTATGCTAGTTTGCTCGCTCTTTTGCTATGCCAATGCTACAATGTCTACCACTTGCTTTCAAGCCTCCCAAATTTCCATGTCAAGCCTCTAACCCACCATGTCCTAGCAAACATTGATTGGCTATGTTACCGCTTTGCTCAGCCCCTCTTATAGCGTTGCTAGTTGCAGGTGAAGATCGAAGGTCGTTCCTTGTTAGAACTTTTATTTACTTGTTGGGATATCATTATATTATCTTGTTATCTTAATGCATCTATATACTTGGTAAAGGGTGGAAGGCTCGGCCTCTTGCCTAGTGTTTTGTTCCACTCTTGCCGCCCTAGTTTCCGTCATATCGGTGTTATGTTCCCGGATTTTGCGTTCCTTACGCGGTTGGGTTATAATGGGAACCCCTTGATAGTTCGCCTTGATTAAAGCTTTTCCAGCAATGCCCAACCTTGGTTTTACCATTTTCCACCTAGCATCTTTTTCCCTTGGGTTTCCGGAGCCCGAGGGTCATCTTATTTTAGCCCCCCCGGGCCAGTGCTCCTCTGAGTGTTGGTCCCACCGAGCGATGTCCGGGGCTACCAGGGGCAACTCTGGGCTGGCCTACCCGACGTCTAGCTCATCTGAGTGTGCCCTGAGAAAGAGATATGTGCAGCTCCTATCGGGATTTGTCGGCACATTCGGGCGGTGTTGCTGGACTTGTTTTACCATTGTCGAAATGTCTTGTAACCGGGATTTCGAGTCTGATCGGGTCTTCCCGCTAGAAGCTCTATTACTTCGTTGACCATGAGAGCTTGTCATGGGCTAAGTTGGGAGACCCCTGCAGGGATTTGAACTTTCGAAAGCCGTGCCCGCGGTTATGGGCAGATGGGAATTTGTTAATGTCCGGTTGCAGATAACTTGAACCTTAACTTAATTAAAATGAATCAACTGAGTGTCTTACCGTGATGGACTCTTCTCGGCGGAGTCCGGGAAGTGGACACGGTGTTGGAGTAATGCTTGCACAGGTTGCTCTCTAGTTTCTCGCTCGCGCTTTGCCCCCTCTTCTCGCTCTCTTTTGCGAACATGATAGCCACCATATTTTCTAGTCGCTTGCTGCAGCTCCACCTCATACCTTTACCTTACCCATAAGCTTAAATAGTCTTGATCGCGAGGGTGCAAGATTGCTGAGTCCCCGTGGCTCACAGATACTTCCAAAACCAGCTTGCAGGTGCCGATGAGACCGTGCAGATGATGCAACCAAGCTCAAGGAGGAGCTCGATGAAGATCTTTTCCTTTGTGTTTTTTCGTTCTAGTTGATTAGTAGTGGAGCCCAGTTGGGGTTGATCGGGGGCCTTGTCGTATTTGGGGTTCTTCTTTTATTTTGGTTCCATAGTCGGACCTTGATTGTATTTGGATGATGTAATTCTTTATTCATGTAATTGTGTGAAGTGGCGATTGTAAGCCAACTATGTATCTCTTTCCCTTATGTATTACATGGGTTGTGTGATGATTACCTCACTTGCGACATTGCTTTCAATGCGGTTATGCCTCTAAGTCGTGCTTCGACATGTTGGAGATATAGCCGCATCGAGGGCATTACAGCCGCCCAGACGCTGCACCAATAGACAACCAAGGGTTTCAGCGGTCCGACATCTGGTGCCAGCCCAGACATCCGGCGCCTCAGCAATGCCCGGACATCCGGCGGCCAACCCCGAAAATCCGGCGATGACTATCCAGAGAAGGCTAGAATGGCCGGTTTCAGGTCGGACATCCGGCCTCCCACGAACGGCCGGACATCTGGCGCTAGCCTGCATGCAGAGTGGGGCCATAGGCCCATTTATCCCTCTTTACTACTAACTCCTTTGTGGCTTAGACTATATATAGACATCCCTGTCGTCCTATTAGGGTGAGCACAGGTTTAGCTCATTTGAGATAGAGCTTTGCTCATCCATACAGATCTACTCCATCAAGAGAGACCGCAGCCTGTACGGAGAAGATCTACGTTCGATTCAAAACCCCTTCATGGGATGACCCCTCAAGACCTCCTCACGGAGATAAACTAGTTGCCGTTTGTATCGTGCTTTGTTGGATTTGGATCATGTATCTCTTTGTGTTTCGAGGATCTAGTGGGGTGGCATGGGCCATAACTAGCCTTCACGTCTTGACTAAAAGCGCGATACAGTGTCAGTGGTAGGGTCGCATATATTTGACACTAGAAGTATGTTACTCGGATTCCTCTGTTTTCTACGTACATGAATTCAATTTTCTTCGAGTCCATGCTATAGTTATCTCTTCCCCTCTTGTTTTCTCTAACTCAAACATCACATGGTGGGTGGGGTGGGGGCTTGCCGGTAGTCGGTTTGCTCAACTGCGGTCCCACTTTTAAGTGAAAATGCAACATAACACGCTTTCCCCCTTGAGCAGCGTGCTGGACCAGCCGTGTGGGGGTGCGACGCGAACAGGGCATGCTTTTCCTTTTGAACGTGTAAATTGTAAAATTTGGTTCTGCTCCATGGCGCGACTGATAGATAGAAATAACGATTTTCCTAGTGTGATGAGAAGTTTGGTTCCGGCGTGGTTCATGCATGGAGTACGTACGAAAATTGTGAAATTGATGCGAAATGTAAGATAATTACTAGTACAATATACTACTACATGGAATTGCCGGAAAGATAAAGATATATGATGATCCATCAACGACATCCTCACGCCCTAGTGCGCCGGGTCACCAACCGACGTGTGTGGAGCAGCGGCGTGGGCGGCGAGCTCAACGTGCTTCTGAACATTGCCGTCCAACGTTGCCCTGCTATCCAAGAAGGCCATGTAACACCTCGTATGTAACACCCCGTATGATATTCCTCGTGGTTGGGTTTTGTCTTCGTTTTGCATTTTCTCCATGTCATGCATCTCATATCATGTCATCATGTGCATCGCATTTGCATACGTGTTCGTCTCATGCTTCCGAGCATTTTCCCCGTTGTCCATTTTGCATTCTGGCACTCCTATGTCCTCCGGCGTCCCCTTTTGCCTCTTTTTCGTGTGCAAGTGTTAAACATTCTCGGATTGGACCGATACTTGCCAAGCGGCCTTGGTATACCACCGGTAGACCGCCTGTCAAGTTTCGTGCCATTTGGAGTTCATTTGATACTCCAACGGTTAACCGAGGAACCGTAAAGGCCTCGTGTGTGTTGCAGCCCAACACCTCTCCAAAGTGGCCCAAAACCCATCTAAAACCCCTCCATCCTCTCGGACGTTCGATCACGATCGCGTGGCCGAAAACCGCACCTCATTTGGACTCTCCTAGCTCCCTCTACCTATAAATATGTGTCTACCCCCGGATTTTCGCGCAGTCCAAACCCTAGCCCGCTCCTCCGCGCCGCCGGACACGTCCGCCGCCGCTTGACACGTCCTCCACCACCCGCTTCTAATCAGATACTGCCACGTGGCATCTTGCCCACATTGCCGCGCCTCCCCGCCGCCCGGCCCGCCGAGGCCCGTAGCCGGCCCTGGAGGGCCCAGTCGCCGCCGCCCGCGCCCGTTCGATCCGCCGCCGCCAATTGCCTTCGTCGGCCGGCGCCGCCGCGGTGCGAGCCGCCGCCCCGCCATCGCCGGTCGCCGGTCGCGCCAACCGTCGGTCTCCTTCTCCGTCGCCGCCCGACCGGCCTCCTCCTCACCCGCGGCCGCGCCACCTCGCCGGAGACCTCCGCCGCATCCTCCGCCGTCCTCCGGCCATCTCCCTCCTCTCTGGCCGCCGCACCTCCATCCCCGACGATCCTCAAAGGCCGTGCCAGATCCAGATCTGGAGAGAGGGTCGACTTTCGTTTTCCTCTAAGTCATTTCCTGTCCATATTTTCTAGGCATCTTCATCATGACATATCTCTGCATCCGTAGCTCCGTTTTGGACGTATAATATATCGTTTTGTTCGTCTAGATGTGCTCTTCATTTCATTCCATTGCACCATGCTTGTTTGAGTTCATCTTGATGCCTAAAATGCTGTTGCAAGAGTGCTATAAAATGTTAGTTTCTGTTTCTTAACAGATTATGGACATTTGTCATTTTTGCCATGATTATTGTGTCCCTCCTATGAACCTGAGCCCTACATATGTTTTGGGCTATGCCATGCCATATTTACAGGGGTGTATGCCATGTATTTTTGTGATCAATGTGGTGACTAGCACAAGCCTGCAAAGTAGCTCTCGTGATGTTGCTGATTTCAGGGACTTGGAATTATTCTATGTCATTTCCCTGATGTTATTTTAATGCCATGTATTCATGTTGCTACAGAGTGATCGATGCCTCTTTTGAGCATGTTCGGTAAGGATGATTTTGAGATATTGTTATGTTATATCCATCCATGTCTTTGTTTGCATTTATGGAGTACCCTAGCATGACTCGATCTTGCTCTACTTTTGCTATAAAATGTTCCTGGCAGATTGTTTACGTGTTAATCAATTTTGCCAAGGTTGTTATAGTTGATCCATGCATGCTATGAGATGGTTCTTGCCATGGTTAGCTACTTGATCATGTCTTCTTGCTGAGTGTATGCTTAGTTTGTCATGCAATGCCTTGTGGTGATTGCATCGAGCTCGCAAACATGCCTACGTAACTCTGTTTTTGCCATGTCCAGTTTTCTGCTAAGTCCGAATCTGTTAACGAAACTTGCTATGTTACATGGTTGCCATTGTATCTTCTGATCCTTTTTGGATTATGGTCAGTAAGGGACTTTTTTTATATGCTTTGATTAGTTTCATGCCATGATATGTTCCTGTAGCATGTTGTTATCTTGCTCTAAACATTGCTTCCTGATGTTAAATCCTGACATGTTGTTATTTTCACTAAGTTTGTGAACCTGATATCTTTTGCACTTTGTCCATGCTTGTTTGAACCTTCTATTGTGTGATTTAGCCATAGCTCAGTGTTCATCTTTTGTCAAGCATCTTGAGTGGATCACTGCCATATGCTTTGTTGCTATGTTAGAGTGCAGTAGCTTATTTTTCTTGATGCATTTTAGATGGCATCGTGCTATTAATCGCAGGATAGTGCCATTATTGTTTTGCTTGCCATTCGCAAACTGTGCATCCGATTCCGGTGATCTTTATATTGATTTCGACCGAAATCAACTCATCTTTCCAGCGGAGCTCTTGGTTTGCCATGTTGAGGCCTGGTTCATTCTTTTCCTTTCCGAGCACGCATATGCATTGCATATTACATCCCGCATATCATGCCATGTCTTGCATCATGTTGCGTGCGCATTGCACCGTGGTTGATTGTGGTTCCCTTTGATTGTGTTCTTGTTTTGGGTAGAGCCGGCAGACGAGTACTTGATCGAGGAAACCGTTGAGTATGCTTACGAGGATCAAGCTTACGTCAACTCGGAGAACTTTGCAGGCAAGATGACCATACCCTCGAAATCACTTCTATTTTTTCTTGCTAGTTGCTCGCTCTATTGCTATGCCTATGCCTCGATACCTACCACATGCTTTATCATGCCTCCCATATTGCCATGTCAAACCTCTAGCCCACCTTGTCCTAACAAACCGTTGTTTGGCTATGTTACCGCTTTGCTCAGCCCCTCTTATAGTGTTGCTAGTTGCAGGTGAAGATTGGAGTTTGTTCCTTGTTGGAACATGATTATTGTTGGGATATCACTATTATATCTTGTCTACTTTAATGCACCTATATACTTGGTAAAGGGTGGAAGGCTCGGCCTTATGCCTGGTGTTTTGTTCCACTCTTGTCGCCCTAGTTTCTGTCATACCGGTGTTATGTTCCTTGATTTTGCGTTCCTTACACGGTTGGGTTATAATGGGAACCCCTTGACAGTTCGCCTTGAATAAAACTCCTCCAGCAAGGCCCAACCTTGGTTTTACCATTTGCCACCTAGCCTTTTTCCCTTGGGTTCGGCGGACTCAAGGGTCATCTTTATTTAAACCCCCCAGGCCAGTGCTCCTCTGAGTGTTGGTCCAAACTAGAGCCCCTTGCAGCGCCACCTTGGGGAAACTCGAGGGTTGGTTTTAGTTGTACGGATTGCTTATCCAGTGTGCCCTGAGAACGAGAGATGTGCAGCTCCTATCGGGATTTGTCGGCACATTCGGGTGGCTTTGCTGGTCTTGTTTTACCATTGTCGAAATGTCTTGTAACCGAGATTCCGAGTCTGATCGGGACGTCCTGGGAGAAGGAATATCCTTCGTTGACCATGAGAGCTTGTGAAGGGCTAAGTTGGGACACCCCTGCAGGGATTTGAACTTTCGAAAGCCATGCCCGCGGTTTTGGGCAGATGGGAATTTGTTAATGTCCGGATGTAGAAAATCTGAAACTTAACTTAATTAAAATGAATCAACCGCGTGTGTAGCTGTGATGGTCTCTTTTCGGCAGAGTCCGGGAGGAGAACACGGTCTCGTGTTATGCTTGAACGTAAGTAGTTCTAGGATCACTTCTTGATCCTAGATTCTCGACCGTGCTTTGGCCTTCTCTCCTCGCTCTCATTTGCGTAAGTTAGCCACCATATATGCTAGTGCTTGGTGCAGCTCCACCTCATACCTTTTACCTACCCATATGCTTAAATAGTCTTGATCGCGAGGGTGTGAGATTGCTGAGTCCCAGTGACTCACAGATTACGTCCAAAACCAGATGCAGGTGCCGATGATACCGTTCCAGGGGATGCGACTGAAATCAAGTGGGAGTTCGATGAGGACTCAGGACGTTACTTTGTTCCCTTTCCAGATGATCATTAGTGGAGCCCAGTTGGGCGATCGGGGAACTTATGCATTTGGGGTTGTCTTTATTTTGGTTCCATAGTCGGACCTTGATTGTATCTGGATGATGTAATGCTATATTTATGTATTGTGCGAAGTGGCGATTGTAAGCCAACTATTTATCTCTATCTTGTTCAGTACATCGGTTGTGTAAAGATTACCCCTCTTGCGACATGCCTACAATGCGGTTATGCCTCTAAGTCGTGCTCCGACACGTGGGAGATATAGCCGCATCGTGGGTGTTACAAGTTGGAATTAGAGCCTACCCCTACTTAGTAGCCCCCTGCATGATCGAATCGTTGGCGTTGTTGAGTCTAGAAAAATGTTTTGAGTCTTTTAGGATTATATATCGAAGAGTTGGATTATTTTTACTCCTCAGTCCCTTCGTCCCTCTGGTGAGGCATCCTGACATAGAGTTTTGACTCTTCTCTTCTCAAATTTCACTAAAAAAAATTTAGGACCACGCAGGTATCTTGGAATCGTTCTGATGGTTTTGTGGCAGCGTCCCGGGGAGTTGAGCTTCGAGGTGTTGTCGTCACAATTTTATCGTTGCAGTTCTGGAATACCTGAGTTTCGCCGACATCGAAAAACTCTTTTATGCAGTTGTTGGTGAGATAACCTCGACGCCACCTAGTACTGGGGTGGGAGTTCGGGAGTATTGCCATAACTCGTATAACGGATGCTTGTCAAAGGTTGAGGTAAATGATTTTCGAAGGTTTCTTGGTTATGTGTTGAAGGATGGATACAACTGGATGTAGGATTTTCTAGTTTTGGGTGAGATATTATGCTTCCCCTGTATCCCCAACACCTAATTGCATAACCGGAAAGTTTCGGGAGTTTCATAGGTGGGAATTCATGTATCTCTAGTATTTCTTCCACAGATATTTGGTTTGTGATTAGGTAATCCTTACCAAGTATTTTTTCACGTCCGTACCTTATTGTTTTATTCATCTACCTCTATTCTAAGTGGCTTCTCAATTTATGGATGTGTGATCATTTAATTTGGAATTCGTTCGTTCATTTTTGTTTGAATGTTAAGGCTATATGTTGCAATTTCGATCCATTTGATTCAGCTTGAATATATGTCTGTCAAGATGCTAACGGATGTCACCCTCTTCAGGATGGCTCCTCCAACGCGTCAGAATCCAGAACCACCGCCACCACCTCCATCTCCGGAGGCATGGCAAGTTGTGATGGCCGCTACAAACGCCAACACGCAGCTGATTATGAAACTCTTGCAAGAGCGCAACCAAGGAAATCAAGGCCATGGCAACAATCATACTCAGTTTGCTACCCTCAACCAGTTCCTCGCAAACCAGCCGAAGACCTTCAGTAACTGTGTCGAGGCCACATACGCAAATGATTGGCTCGTGGATATCTGCAAACATTTCGAGTGAAGCAACGTCAGGCCTGAGGACTTTGTCAAGTTTGCTTCGTTCCAACTCAAAGACCAAGCTGCAGAGTGGTATCAACAATACAAAGATTCCAAAGGAGGTCGTGTGATTACCTAGGATGATTTCCGCCAAGACTTCAGAGCTCACCACATTCCTCAGAGTGTTGTTGAGAGTAAGTGTGAGGAGTTCCGCAATCTAAAGCGAGGCAGCTTGTCTGTTTACCAATACAACATCATGTTCCAGAAGATCACTCGTTTCTCTAAGCAAGACGTCGCTAATGAGAAGAGCATGATTTATCATTTCAGAGATGGCCTCAGAGAAGATCTGCAACTATCCCTCGTGCTTTTTGAGCCGAAAAAGTGGGATGAATTATACAACATGGCACTGAAGCAAGAGGCTGCTCAGCTCAAGTGCGATGCTTCCAAGAAGAGAGTCAGGGATGCAACTCCTTCTTCAACTCAAGTGGCAGCTAAGCAGCAAAAGTATTTGTTGCCTCCTGCTCCTCTGTTCCGTCAGCCTTATCAGCAGAAGAGCAAAGGTGGCAATGGATCTTCCCACCCACCCAACCTAGGCTTTCAGAACACGGCGTCATCTCATGCTCCAAGATCAAGTGCTCTGTATCACCCTCTGCTTTTAGAGGTTACGTGCAACAAGTGTCAGCAGAAGGGTCACTATGCAAACAAATGCTTCAACCAGAGGCGTCTTCCGCTTCCTCCTCCTATGAGATCTGCCAGCAATGAAGTGGTCAAGCATCATCCCAAGTTTGCAAAGTTCAACATGATGAACGCAGCTCAGGCAGAGGACTCTTCAGAAGTGATCATGGGTAACCTTCCTATTAACGATATTCCTGCAAAAGTCATTTTTGATACTGGTGCATCGCATTCTTTCATTTCAAGACCTTTTGTGGCTATGCATGATTTGGTTACTCAATTTTTGCCGAGACCTTTGTCTATTGTTTCTCCGGCCCGACAAATGACTTCTCGAGTTTTCGTTCCGGATGTGTCTATCAAGATGGGCGACTATAAGTTTTTGTCTTCTCCTAATGTTCTTGGTGACTCAGATATTGATCTAATTCTTGGCATGGACTGGTTTTCTAAGCACAAGGCTCAGCTTGATTGTGCTGTCAGGCAGATTCAATTGACACACTCGTCTGAGGATGTGATCATTTTTGCCGCTCGTGCTGATACCATTCGACTGTTTTCTCTCAATGAGAAGGGCGAGTTGGATGCCATCACTCAGATTCCAGTCGTTTGTGAATATCAAGACGTCTTTCCAAAAGAGCTTCCAGGAATGCCTCCTCACTGGCCAGTTGAATTCATCATCGATCTTGAGCCTGACACAGAACCTTTTTGCAAACGTCCTTACAAGCTTGGACCGAAAGAGTTGAAGGAGCTGAAGAAACAACTCGATGAACAAGAGCGTATGGGTCTCATCCGACCAAGTTCTTCTCCATGGGCTTGTGGTGTTATTTTTGTCAAGAAGAAGGATGGAACGGACCGACTTTGTGTCGACTACCTTCCATTGAACAAGAAGACCATAAAGAACAAGTACCCACTTCCCAACATCAATGAGCTTTTCGAACAACTCAAGGGTGCTCAAGTATTCTCCAAGCTTGACCTCCATATGGGTTATCATCAGATTCGCATTCGTGAACAAGACATCCCCAAGACAGCAATCAGAACAAGCTATGGTTCCTATGAATATACTGTCATGTCTTTCGGCCTTGTCAATGCTCCTCCAACATTCTCTCGCGTGATGAACTTCATCTTCAACCCTTACACAAATGACTTCTTCTTGGTCTATCTTGATGACATTTTGGTCTTTTCCAAGAACGAGGATCATGCCAAGCACTTCAGATTGGTGCTGGACAAACTCAGAGAACATCAGTTCTGTGCGAAGTTTTCAAAGTGCGAGTTTTGGCTCGATGAGGTTCTCTACCTTGGGCATATCATCTCCGCCAAGGGCATAGCTGTTAATCCTGAGAAGGTGTCTGCAATTGTGAATTGGGCACCGCCTCACAATGTGAAGCAACTCCGCTTCTTCCTTGGGCTCGCAAGCTATTGTCGACGGTTCATTGAGAATTTCTCTAAGATCGCGAAGCCTCTTTCCAACCTTCTCTAGAAGCATGTGAAGTATGTCTGGAGGCCTGAATGTGACATCGCTTTCAACACCCTCAAAGAGAAGTTAGTCACAGCTCCAGTTCTGACTCCTCCTGATGAATCCAAACCATTCGAGATTTTCTGTGATGCTTCCCTTCAAGGTCTGGGTGCTGTGTTAATGCAAGAGAAGAAAGTTGTCGCCTATACCTCTTGCCAGTTGAAGCCCAACAAAAAGAACTACTCCACTCATGACCTCGAGTTGGCGGTAGTTGTCCATGCTCTTTTAACATGGAGACATCTCTTGTTGGGAAGAAAAGTGGACATCTTCACTGATCATAAGAGTCTCAAGTACATCTTCACTCAGCCCAACCTCAACCTCAGGAAGACTCATTGGGTCGAAATGATTCAAGAGTACAATCCGAGTATTGAATATACTCCAGGCAAGGCCAATATCATTGTTGACGCTTTGAGCAGGAAGGCTTACTGCAACAGTTTGATTCTCAAGCCTTTCCAACCGGATCTTTGTGAAGCTTTCCGCAAACTTAATCTCCAAGTTGTTCCTCAAGGATTCCTTGCCAACCTCCAAGTATCTCCTACTTTGGAAGATCAGATTTGCGAGGCTCAACTTCTCGATGCTATGGTGAAGAAGGTGAAGATTGGGATTGCCAAGAGCCAACCCAAGTATAAGTGATATCGCCTTGATGACAAAGATATTCTATTCTTCGAGGATCGCATTGTTGTTCCTAAGGGTGATCTTCATAAAGTCATTATGAACGAAGCTCACAATTCACTCCTTTGTATTCATCCTGGAAGTACAAAGATGTATCATGACCTCAAGAAGTCGTATTGGTGGACTCGAATGAAGCGCGAGATTGCTTAGTTCATGAATAAATGTTATGTCTGCAGAAGAGTGAAAGCAGAACACCAAAGGCCAGCTGGTCTCCTCCAACCTCTTGCCATTCCATAATGGAAGTTTGACCATATTGAGATGGACTTCGTGACTGGATTTCCCAAGTCCAAGCGTGGCAATGATGCAATCTTTGTTGTCATCGACAAGCTCACTAAAGTGGCTCATTTTCTGCCTATCAAAGAATCTATCACATCAGCTCAGTTGGCAGAGCTATATACCCCCAGGATTGTCTCTTTGCACGGCATTCCGCAGTTGATATCTTCAAATCGTGGAAGCATCTTTACCTCTAAGTTCTGGGATTCTTTTTAGAGGGCCATGGGCACCAACATTCGCTTCAGCACAGCCTTTCATCCTCAAACTAGTGGACAAGTCGAGCGAGTAAATCAAATTCTTGAAGATATGCTCAGGGCATGTGTCATTTCTTTCGGTATGAAGTGGGAAGATTGTCTTCCATATGCCGAGTTCTCCTACAACAACAGCTTCCAAGCGAGTTCGGGCAAGGCCCCGTTCGAGATTCTTTATGGCAGAAAATGTCGTACTCGTCTTAATTGGTCAGAGACTAGTGAACGCCAACTTCTTGGCAATGACTTGATCACAGAGGCTGAAGAAATGTGCAAAGTCATTCGTGGAAATCTCAAAGCCGTGCAATCGCCCCAGAAGAGTTACTATGATATCAAGCATCTGACTTGGCTTTCGAGATCGGAGACCATGTCTACCTCCCGCGTCTCTCCAATGAAAGGTCCTCGTCGCTTCGGTATCAAAGGGAAGCTTGCCCCTAGATACTGTTGGGGAACGTAGTAATTTCAAAAAAATTCCTACGCACACGCAAGATCATGGTGATGCATAGCAACGAGAGGAGGAGAGTGTGATCTACGTACCCTTGTAGATCGACAACGGAAGCGTTAACTTTGGTTGATGTAGTCGTACGTCTCCACGGCCCGACCGATCAAGCACCGAAACTACGGCGTGGTGACGATCTTGATGTACTATCGTCGCAGGGCTTCGCCTAAGCACAGCTACAATGTTATCGAGGATTATGGTGGAAGGGGGCACCGCACACGGCTAAGAATATGATCACGTGGATCAACTTGTGTGTCTAGGGGTGCCCCTTAACTCCGTATATAAAGGATCCAAGGGGGGGGTGCGGCCGGCCCTAGTAGGAGGCGCGCAGGAGGAGTCCTACTCCTACCGGGAGTAGGACTCCCCTCCCTTTCCTTGTCCAAGTAGGAGAGGGGGAAGGAGAGAAGGAAAAGGGGGGGGCGCTGCCCCTCCCTCCTTGTCCAATTCAGACTAGGGGGAGAGGGGGCGCGCGGCCTGCCCTGGCAGCCCCTCCTCATCTCCACCTTAGGCCCATGAGGCCCATTTACCCCCCGGGGGGTTCCGGTAACCCCCCGGTGCTTCGGTTTTATCCGAAACTTCCCCGGAACACTTCCGGTGTCCGAATATAGCCGTCCAATATATCAATCTTTATGTCTCGACCATTGCGATACTCCTCGTCATGTCCGTGATCACATCCGGGACTCCGAACTAACTTTGGTACCTCAAAACTCATAAACTCATAATATAACTTTCATCGAAACCTTAAGCGTGCGGACCCTACGGGTTCGAGAACAATGTAGACATGACCGAGACACGTCTCCGGTCAATAACCAATAGCGGAACCTGGATGCTCATATTGGCTCCTACATATTCTACGAAGATCTTTATCGGTCAGACCGCGTAACAACATACGTTGTTCCCTTTGTCATCGGTATGTTACTTGCCCGAGATTCGATCGTCGGTATCTCAATACCTAGTTCAATCTCGTTACCGGCAAGTCTCTTTACTCGTTTCGTAATACATCATCTTGCAACTAACTCATTAGTTGTAATGCTTGCAAGGCTTATGTGATGTGCATTACCGAGAGGGCCCAGAGATACCTCTCCAACATTCGGGGTGACAAATCCTAATCTCGAAATACGCCAACCCAACATGTACTTTTGGAGACACCTGTAGAGCACCTTTATAATCACCCATTTACGTTGTGACGTTTGGTAGCACAAAAAGTGTTCCTCCGGAAAACGGGAGTTGCATAATCTCATAGTCATAGGAACATGTATAAGTCATGAAGAAAGCAATAGCAACATACTAAACGATCGGGTGCTAAGCTAATGGAATGGGTCATGTCAATCAGATCAGTCACCTAATGATGTGATCCCGTTAATCAAATAACAACTCTTTGTCCATGGTTAGGAAACATAACCATCTTTGGTTAACGAGCTAGTCAAGTAGAGGCATACTAGTGACACTCTGTTTGTCTATGTATTCACACATGTATTATGTTTCCGGTTAATACAATTCTAGCATGAATAATAAACATTTATCATGATATAAGGAAATAAATAATAACTTTATTATTGCCTCTAGGGCATATTTCCTTCAGTTTCCCAGTTGCACTAGAGTCAATAATCTAGATTACACAGTAATGATTCTAACACCCATGGAGCCTTGGTGCTGATCATGTTTTGCTCGTGGAAGAGGCTTAGTCAACGGGTCTGCAACATTCAGATCCATATGTATCTTGCAAATCTCTATGTCTCCCACCTGGACTAGATCACGGATGGAATTGAAACGTCTCTTGATGTGCTTGGTTCTCTTGTGAAATCTGGATTTCTTTGCCAAGGCAATTGCACCAGTATTGTCACAAAAGATTTTCATTGGACCCGATGCACTAGGTATGACACCTAGATCGGATATGAACTCCTTCATCCAGACTCCTTCATTTGCTGCTTCCGAAGCAGCTATGTACTCCGCTTCACATGTAGATCCCGCTACAACGCTTTGTTTAGAACTGCACCAACTGACAGCTCCACCGTTTAATGTAAACATGTATCTGGTTTGCGATCTAGAATCGTCCTGATCAGTGTCAAAGCTTGCATCAACGTAACCTTTTATGATGAGCTCTTTGTGACCTCCATATATGAGAAACATATCCCTAGTCCTTTTCAGGTATTTCAGGATGTTCTTGACCGCTGTCCAGTGATCCACTCCTGGATCACTTTGGTACCTCCCTGCTAGACTTGTAGCAAGGCACACATCAGGTCTGGTACACAGCATTGCATACATGATAGAGCCTATGGATGAAGCATAGGGAACATCTTTCATTTTTTCTCTATCTTCTGAAGTGGTCGGGCATTAAGTCTTACTCAACTTCACACCTTGTAACACAAGCAAGAACTCTTTCTTTGCTTGATCCATTTTGAACTTCTTCAAAACTTTGTCAAGGTATGTGCTTTGTGAAAGTCCAATTAAGCGTCTTGATCTATCTCTATAGATCTTAATGCCTAACATGTAAGCAGCTTCACCAAGGTCTTTCATTGAAAAACTCTTATTCAAGTATCCCTTTATGCTATCCAGAAATTCTATATCATTTCCAATTAGTAATATGTCATCCACATATAATATCAGAAATTCTACAGAGCTCCCACTCGCTTTCTTGTAAATACAGGCTTCTCCAAAAGTCTGTATAAAACCAAATGCTTTGATCACACTATCAAAGCGTTTATTCCAACTCCGAGAGGCTTGCACCAGTCCATAAATAGATCGCTGGAGCTTGCACACTTTGTTAGCTCCCTTTGGATCGACAAAACCTTCTGGTTGCATCATATACAATTCTTCTTCCAGAAATCCATTAAGGAATGTAGTTTTGACATCCATCTGCCAAATTTCATAATCATAAAATGCGGCAATTGCTAAGATGATTCGGACACACTTAAGCATCGCTACGGGTGAGAAGGTCTCATCGTAGTCAATCCCTTGAACTTGCCGAAAACCTTTTGCGACAAGTCAAGCTTTGTAAACAGTAATATTACCGTCAGCATCAGTCTTCTTCTTGAAGATCCATTTATTCTCAATTGCTTGCCGATCATCGGGCAAGTCAACCAAAGTCCATACTTTGTTCTCATACATGGATCCCATCTCAGATTTCATGGCTTCAAGCCATTTTGCGGAATCTGGGATCACCATCGCTTCTTCATAGTTCGTAGGTTCATCATGATCTAGTAGCATGACTTCTAGAACAGGATTACCATACCACTCTGGCGTGGATCTCACTCTGGTTGATCTACGAGGTTTAGTAGTATCTTGTTCTGAAGTTTCATGATCATCATCATTAGCTTCCTCACTAACTGGTGTAGGTGTCACAGAAACATGTTTCTGTGATGTACTACTTTCCAATAAGGGAGTAGGTACAGTTACCTCGTCAAGTTCTACTTTCCTCCCACTCACTTCTTTCGAGAGAAACTCCTTCTCCAGAAAGTTTCCGAATTTAGCAATAAAAGTCTTGCCTTCGGATCTGTGATAGAAGGTGTATCCAATAGTCTCCTTTGGATATCCTATGAAGAAACATTTCTCCAATTTGGGTTCGAGCTTATCAGGTTGAAGCTTTTTCACATAAGCATCGCAGCCCCAAACTTTCAGAAATGACAACTTTGGTTTCTTGCCAAACCATAGTTCATAAGGCGTCGTCTCAACGGATTTTGATGGTGCCCTATTTAACGTGAATGCGGCCATCTCCAAAGCATAACCCCAAAACGATAGCGGTAAATCAGTAAGAGACATCATAGATCGCACCATATCTAGTAAAGTACGATTACGACGTTCGGACACACAATTACGCTGTGGTGTTCCGGGTGGCGTGAGTTGCGAAACTATTCCGCATTGTATCAAATGTACACCAAACTCGTAGCTCAAATATTCTCCTCCACGACCAGATCGTAGAAACTTTATTTTCTTGTTACGATGATTTTCAACTTCACTCTGAAATTCTATGAACTTTTCAAACGTTTCAGACTTATGTTTCATTAAGTAGATATACCCATATCTGCTTAAGTCATCTGTGAAGGTGAGAAAATAATGATATCCGCCACGAGCCTCAATATTCATCGGACCACATACATCTGTATGTATGATTTCCAACAAATCTGTTGCTCTCTCCATAGTACCAGAGAACGGTGTTTTAGTCATCTTGCCCATGAGGCACGGTTCGCAAGTACCAAGTGATTCATAATCAAGTGGTTCCAAAAGTCCATCAGTATGGAGTTTCTTCATGCGCTTTACACCGATATGACCTAAACGGCAGTGCCACAAATAAGTTGCACTATCATTATCAACACTGTATCTTTTGGCTTCAACACTATGAATATGTGTGTCACTACTATCGAGATTCAAAAAAAATAGACCACTCTTTAAGGGTGCATGACCATAAAAGATATTACTCATATAAATAGAACAACCATTATTCTCAGATTTAAATGAATAACCGTCTCACATCAAACAAGATCTAGATATAATGTTCATGCTTAATGCTGGCACCAAATAACAATTATTTAGGTCTAATATTAATCCCGAAGGTAGATGTAGAGGTAGCGTGCCGACTGCGATCACATCGACTTTGGAACCGTTTCCCATGCGCATCGTCACCTCGTCCTTAGCCAATCTTCGCTTAATCCGTAGTCCCTGTTTCGAGTTGCAAATATTAGCAACAGAACCAGTATCAAATACCCAGGTGCTACTGCGAGCATTAGTAAGGTACACATCAATAACATGTATATCACATATACCTTTGTTCACCTTGCCATCCTTTTTATCCGCCAAATACTTGGGGCAGTTCCGCTTCAAGTGACCAGTCTGCTTGCAGTAGAAGCACTCAGTTTCAGGCTTAGGTCCAGGTTTGGGTTTCTTCTCTTGAGTAGCAACTTGCTTGCTGTTCTTTTTGAAGTTCCCCTTCTTCTTCCCTTTGCCCTTTTTCTTGAAACTAGTGGTCTTGTTGACCATCAACACTTGATGCTCTTTCTTAATTTCTACCTCCGCAGCTTTCAGCATTGCGAAGAGCTCGGGAATAGTCTTATTCATCCCTTGCATATTATAGTTCATCACGAAGCTCTTGTAGCTTGGTGGCAGTGATTGGAGAATTCTGTCAATGACGCAATCATCTGGAAGATTAACTCCCAATTGAATCAAGTGATTATTATACCCAGTCATTTTGAGTATATGCTCACTGACAAAACTGTTCTCCTCCATCTTGCAGCTATAGAACTTATTGGAGACTTCATATCTCTCAATCCTGCTTGAAATATTGACTTCAACTCCTGGAACATCTCATATGCTCCATGACGTTCAAAGCGTCGTTGAAGTCCCGATTTTAAGCCGTAAAGCATGGCACACTGAACTATCGAGTAGTCATCAGCTTTGCTCTGCCAGACGTTCATAACATCTGGTGTTGCTCCAGCAGCAGGCCTGGCACCCAGCGGTGCTTCCAGGACGTAATTCTTCTGTGTAGCAATGAGGATAATCCTCAAGTTACGGACCCAGTCCGTGTAATTGCTACCATCATCTTTCAACTTTTGTTTCTCAAGGAACGCATTAAAATTCAACGGAACAACAACACGAGCCATCTATCTACAATCAAGCATAAACAAGCAAGATACTATCAGGTACTAAGTTTCATGATAAATTTAGGTTCAATTAATTTACTTAAAGAACTCCCACTTAGATAGACATCCCTCTAATCCTCCAAGTGATTACGTGATCCAAATCAACTAAACCATGTCCGATCATCACGTGAGATGGAGTAGTTTCATTGGTGAACATCACTGTGTTGATCATATCTACTATATGATTCACGCTCGACCTTTCGGTCTCCATGTTCCGAGGCCATATCTGTATATGCTTGGCTCGTCAAGTATAACCTGAGTATTCCGCGTGTGCAACTGTTTTGCACCCGCTGTATTTGAACGTAGAGCCTATCACACCCGATCGTCACGTGGTATCTCAGCACGAAGAACTTTTGCAATGGTGCATACTCAGGTAGAACACTTCTTGATAATTAGTGACAGATCATCTTATAATGCTACCGTCAATCAAAGCAAGATAAGATGCATAAAAGATAAACATCACATGCAATCAATATAAGTGATATGATATGGCCATCATCATCTTGTGCTTGTGATCTCCATCTTCGAAGCACCGTCGTGATCACCATCGTCACCGGCGCGACACCTTGATCTCCATCATAGCATCGTTGTCGTCTCGCCAATCTTATGCTTCCACGACTATCGCTACCGCTTAGTGATAAAGTAAAGCATTACAGCGCGATTGCATTGCATACAATAAAGCGACAACCATATGGCTCCTGCCAGTTGCCGATAACTCGGTTACAAAACATGATCATCTCATACAATAAAATTTAGCATCATGTCTTGACCATACCACATCACAACATGCCCTGCAAAAAAAGTTAGATGTCCTCTACTTTGTTTGTTGCAAGTTTTACGTGGCTGCTACGGGCTTAAGAAAGAACCAATCTTACCTACGCATCAAAACCACAATGATAGTTTGTCAAGTTGGTGCTGTTTTAAACTTCGCAAGGACCGGGCGTAGCCACACTCGGTTCAACTAAAGTTGGAGAAACTGTCACCCGCAAGCCACCTATGTGCAAAGCACGTCGGGAGAACCGGTCTCGCGTAAGCGTACGCGTAATGTCGGTCCAGGCCGCTTCGTCCAACAATACCGCTGAACCAAAGTATGACATGCTGGTAAGCAGTATGACTTATATCGCCCACAACTCACTTGTGTTCTACTCGTGCATATAACATCAACATATAAAACCTAGGCTCGGATGCCACTGTTGGGGAACGTAGTAATTTCAAAAAATTTCCTACGCACACGCAAGATCATGGTGATGAATATAAACGAGAGGAGGAGACTGTGATCTACGTACCCTTGTAGATCGACAACGGAAGCGTTGACTTTGGTTGATGTAGTCGTACGTCTCCACGGCCCGACCGATCAAGCACCGAAACTACGGCACCTCCTAGTTTTAGCACACGTTCAGCTCGATGACGATCCCCGGACTCCGATCCAGCAAAGTGTCGGGGAAGAGTTCCGTCAGCATGATGGTGTGGTGATGATCTTGATGTACTATCGTCGCAGGGCTTCGCCTAAGCACCGCTACAATGTTATCGAGGATTATGATGGAAGGGGGCACCGCACACGACTAAGAATATGATCACGTGGATCAACTTGTGTGTCTAGGGGTGCCCCTTGCCTCCGTATATAAAGGATCCAAGGGGGGGTGTGGCCGGCCCTAGTAGGAGGCGCGCAGGAGGAGTCCTACTCCTACCGGGAGTAGGACTCCCCTCCCTTTCCTTGTCCAAGTAGGAGAGGGGGAAGGAGAGAAGGAAAAGGGGGGGCGCTGCCCCTCCCTCCTTGTCCAATTCAGACTAGGGGGAGAGGGGGCGCGCAGCCTGCCCTGGCAGCCCCTCCTCATCTCCACCTTAGGCCCATGAGGCCCATTTACCCCCCGGGGGGTTCCGGTAACCCCCCGGTGCTCCGGTTTTATCCAAAACTTCCCCGGAACACTTCCGGTGTCCGAATATAGCCGTCCAATATATCAATCTTTATGTCTCGGCCATTGCGATACTCCTCGTCATGTCCGTGATCACATCCGGGATTCCGAACTAACTTCGGTACATCAAAACTCATAAACTCATAATATAACTTTCATCGAAACCTTAAGCGTGCGGACCCTACGGGTTCGAGAACAATGTAGACATGACCGAGACACGTGTCCGGTCAATAACCAATAGCGGAACCTGGATGCTTATATTGGCTCCTACATATTCTACGAAGATCTTTATCGGTCAGACCGCGTAACAACATACGTTGTTCCCTTTGTCATCGGTATGTTACTTGCCTGAGATTCGATCGTCGGTATCTCAATACCTAGTTCAATCTCGTTACCGGCAAGTCTCTTTACTCGTTTCGTAATACATCATCTTGCAACTAACTCATTAGTTGTAATGCTTGCAAGGCTTATGTGATGTGCATTACCGAGAGGGCCCAGAGATACCTCTCCGACATTCGGGGTGACAAATCCTAATCTCGAAATACGCCAACCCAACATGTACTTTTGGAGACACCTGTAGAGCACCTTTATAATCACCCATTTACGTTGTGACGTTTGGTAGCACACAAAGTGTTCCTCCGGCAAACGGGAGTTGCATAATCTCATAGTCATAGGAACATGTATAAGTCATGAAGAAAGCAATAGCAACATACTAAACGATCGGGTGCTAAGCTAATGGAATGGGTCATGTCAATCAGATCATTCACCTAATGATGTGATCCCGTTAATCAAATAACAACTCTTTGTCCATGGTTAGGAAACATAACCATCTTTGGTTAACGAGCTAGTCAAGTAGAGGCATACTAGTGACACTCTGTTTGTCTATGTATTCACACATGTATTATGTTTCCGGTTAATACAATTCTAGCATGAATAATAAACATTTATCATGATATAAGGAAATAAATAATAACTTTATTAGTGCCTCTAGGGCATATTTCCTTCAGTTTCCCACTTGCACTAGAGTCAATAATCTAGATTACACAGCAATGATTCTAACACCCATGGAGCCTTGGTGCTGATCATGTTTTGCTCGTGGAAGAGGCTTAGTCAACGGGTCTGCAACATTCAGATCCATATGTATCTTGCAAAACTCTATGTCTCCCACCTGGACTAGATCACGGATGGAATTGAAACGTCTCTTGATGTGCTTGGTTCTCTTGTGAAATCTGGATTTCTTTGCCAAGGCAATTGCACTAGTATTGTCACAAAAGATTTTCATTGGACCCGATGCACTAGGTATGACACCTAGATCGGATATGAACTCCTTCATCCAGACTCCTTCATTTGCTGCTTCCGAAGCAGCTATGTACTCCGCTTCACATGTAGATCCCGCTACAACGCTTAGTTTAGAACTGCACCAACTGACAGCTCCACCGTTTAATGTAAACACGTATCTGGTTTGCGATCTAGAATCGTCCTGATCAGTGTCAAAGCTTGCATCAACGTAACCTTTTATGATGAGCTCTTTGTGACCTCCATATATGAGAAACATATCCTTAGTCCTTTTCAGGTATTTCAGGATGTTCTTGACCGCTGTCCAGTGATCCACTCCTGGATCACTTTGGTACCTCCCTGCTAGACTTGTAGCAAGGAACACATCAGGTCTGGTACACAGCATTGCATACATGATAGAGCCTATGGATGAAGCATAGGGAACATCTTTCATTTTTTCTCTATCTTCTGAAGTGGTCGGGCATTAAGTCTTACTCAACTTCACACCTTGTAACACAAGCAAGAACTCTTTCTTTGCTTGATCCATTTTGAACTTCTTCAAAACTTTGTCAAGGTATGTGCTTTGTGAAAGTCCAATTAAGCGTCTTGATCTATCTCTATAGATCTTAATGCCTAATATGTAAGCAGCTTCACCAAGGTCTTTCATTGAAAAACTCTTATTCAAGTATCCCTTTATGCTATCCAGAAATTCTATATCATTTCCAATTAGTAATATGTCATCCACATATAATATCAGAAATTCTACAGAGCTCCCACTCGCTTTCTTGTAAATACAGGCTTCTCCAAAAGTCTGTATAAAACCAAATGCTTTGATCACACTATCAAAGCGTTTATTCCAACTCCGAGAGGCTTGCACCAGTCCATAAATAGATCGCTGGAGCTTGCACACTTTGTTAGCTCCCTTTGGATCGACAAAACCTTCTGGTTGCATCATATACAATTCTTCTTCCAGAAATCCATTAAGGAATGTAGTTTTGACATCCATCTGCCAAATTTCATAATCATAAAATGCGGCAATTGCTAAGATGATTCGGACACACTTAAGCATCGCTACGGGTGAGAAGGTCTCATCGTAGTCAATCCCTTGAACTTGCCGAAAACCTTTTGCGACAAGTCAAGCTTTGTAAACAGTAATATTACCGTCAGCATCAGTCTTCTTCTTGAAGATCCATTTATTCTCAATTGCTTGCCGATCATCGGGCAAGTCAACCAAAGTCCATACTTTGTTCTCATACATGGATCCCATCTCAGATTTCATGGCTTCAAGCCATTTTGCGGAACCTGGGCTCACCATCGCTTCTTCATAGTTCGTAGGTTCATCATGATCTAGTAGGATGACTTCCAGAACAGGATTACCGTACCACTCTGGCATGGATCTCACTCTGGTTGATCTACGAGGTTCAGTAGTATCTTGTTCTGAAGTTTCATGATCATCATCATTACCTTCCTCACTAACTGGTGTAGGTGTCACAGAAACATGTTTCTGTGATGTACTACTTTCCAATAAGGGAGTAGGTACAGTTACCTCGTCAAGTTCTACTTTCCTCCCACTCACTTCTTTCGAGAGAAACTCCTTCTCCAGAAAGTTTCTGAATTTAGCAACAAAAGTCTTGCCTTCAGATCTGTGATAGAAGGTGTATCCAATAGTCTCCTTTGGATATCCTATGAAGATACATTTCTCTGATTTGGGTTCGAGCTTATCAGGTTGAAGCTTTTTCACATAAGCATCGCAGCCCCAAACTTCCAGAAACGACAACTTTGGTTTCTTGCCAAACCATAGTTCATAAGGCGTCGTCTCAACGGATTTTGATGGTGCCCTATTTAACGTGAATACGGCCGTCTCCAAAGCATAACCCCAAAACGATAGCGGTAAATCAGTAAGAGACATCATAGATCGCACCATATCTAGTAAAGTACGATTACGACGTTCAGACACACCATTACGCTGTGGTGTTCCAGGTGGCGTGAGTTGCGAAACTATTCCGCATTGTTTCAAATGTACACCAAACTCGTAGCTCAAATATTCTCCTCCACGATCAGATCGTAGAAACTTTATTTTCTTGTTACGATGATTTTCAACTTCACTCTGAAATTCTTTGAACTTTTCAAACGTTTCAGACTTATGTTTCATTAAGTAGATATACCCATATCTGCTTAAGTCATCTGTGAAGGTGAGAAAATAACGATATCCGCCACGAGCCTTAATATTCATCAGACCACATACATCTGTATGTATGATTTCCAACAAATCTGTTGCTCTCTCCATAGTATCGGAGAACGGTGTTTTAGTCATCTTGCCCATGAGGCACGGTTCGCAAGTACCAAGTGATTCATAATCAAGTGGTTCCAAAAGTCCATCAGTATGGAGTTTCTTCATGCGCTTTACACCGATATGACCTAAACGGCAGTGCCACAAATAAGTTGCACTATCATTATCAACTCTGTATCTTTTGGCTTCAACACTATGAATATGTGTGTCACTACTATTGAGATTCAATAAAAATAGACCACTCTTTAAGGGTGCACGACCATAAAAGATATTACTCGTATAAATAGAACAACCATTATTCTCAGATTTAAATGAATAACCGTCTCGCATCAAACAAGATCTAGATATAATGTTCATGCTTAACGCTGGCACCAAATAACAATTATTTAGGTCTAATATTAATCCCGAAGGTATATGTAGAGGTAGCGTGCCGACTGCGATCACATCGACTTTGGAACCGTTTCCCATGCGCATCGTCACCTCGTCCTTAGCCAATCTTCGCTTAATCCGTAGTCCCTGTTTCGAGTTGCAAATATTAGCAACAGAACCAGTATCAAATACCCAGGTGCTACTGCGAGCATTAGTATGGTACACATCAATAACATGTATATCACATATACCTTTGTTCACCTTGCCATCCTTTTTATCCGCCAAATACTTGGGGCAGTTCCGCTTCCAGTGACCAGTCTGCTTGCAGTAGAAGCACTCAGTTTCAGGCTTAGGTCCAGGTTTGAGTTTCTTCTCTTGAGTAGCAACTTGCTTGCTGTTCTTTTTGAAGTTCCCCTTCTTCTTCGCTTTGCCCTTTTTCTTGAAACTAGTGGTCTTGTTGACCATCAACACTTGATGCTCTTTCCTGATTTCTACCTCCGCAGCTTTCAGCATTGCAAAGAGCTCGGGAATAGTCTTATTCATCCCTTGCATATTATAGTTCATCACGAAGCTCTTGTAGCTTGGTGGCAGTGATTGGAGAATTCTGTCAATGACGCAATCATCTGGAAGATTAACTCCCAATTGAATCAAGTGATTATTATACCCAGACATTTTGAGTATATGCTCACTGACAGAACTGTTCTCCTCCATCTTGCAGCTATAGAACTTATTGGAGACTTCATATCTCTCAATCCGGGCATTTGCTTGAAATATTGACTTCAACTCCCGGAACATCTTATATGCTCCATGATGTTCAAAACGTCGTTGAAGTCCCGATTCTAAGCCGTAAAGCATGGCACACTGAACTATCGAGTAGTCATCAGCTTTGCTCTGCTAGACGTTCATAACATCTGGTGTTGCTCCAGCAGCAGGCCTGGCACCCAGCGGTGCTTCCAGGACATAATTTTTCTATGTAGCAATGAGGATAATCCTCAAGTTACGGACCCAGTCCGTGTAATTGCTACCATCATCTTTCAACTTTGCTTTCTCAAGGAACGCATTAAAATTCAACGGAACAACAACACGAGCCATCTATCTACAATCAAGCATAAACAAGCAAGATACTATCAGGTACTAAGTTTCATGATAAATTTAGGTTCAATTAATTTACTTAAAGAACTCCCACTTAGATAGACATCCCTCTAATCCTCTAAGTGATTACGTGATCCAAATCAACGTGAGATGGAGTAGTTTCATTGGTGAACATCACTATGTTGATCATATCTACTATATGATTCACGCTCGACCTTTCGGTCTCCGTGTTCCGAGGCCATATCTGTATATGCTTGGCTCGTCAAGTATAACCTCAGTATTCCGCGTGTGCAACTGTTTTGCACCCGCTGTATTTGAACGTAGAGCCTATCACACCCGATCATCACGTGGTGTCTCAGCACGAAGAACTTTCACAACGGTGCATACTCACGGAGAACACTTCTTGATAATTAGTGAGAGATCATCTTATAATGCTACCGTCAATCAAAGCAAGATAAGATGCATAAAAGATAAACATCACATGCAATCAATATAAGTGATATGATATGGCCATCATCATCTTGTGCTTGTGATCTCCATCTTCGAAGCACCGTCGTGATCACCATCGTCACCGGCGCGACACCTTGATCTCCATCGTAGCATCGTTGTCGTCTTGGCAATCTTATGCTTCCACGACTATCGCTACCGCTTAGTGATAAAGTAAAGCATTACAACGCGATTGCATTGCATACAATAAAGCGACAACCATATGGCTCCTGCCAGTTGCCGATAACTCGGATACAAAACATGATCATCTCATACAATAAAATTTAGCATCACGTCTTGACCATATCACATCACAACATGCCCTGCAAAAACAAGTTAGACGTCCTCTACTTTGTTTGTTGCAAGTTTTACGTGGCTGCTACGGGCTTAAGCAAGAACCAATCTTACCTACGCATCAAAACCACAATGATAGTTTGTTAAGTTGGTGCTGTTTTAACCTTCGCAAGGACCGGGCGTAGCCACACTCGGTTCAATTAAAGTTGGAGAAACTGTCACCCGCAAGCCACCTATGTGCAAAGCACGTCGGGAGAACCGGTCTCACGTAAGCGTACGCGTAATGTCGGTCCGGGCCGCTTCGTCCAACAATACCGCCGAACCAAAGTATGACATGCTGGTAAGCAGTATGACTTATATCGCCCACAACTCACTTGTGTTCTACTCGTGCATATAACATCAACATATAAAACCTAGGCTCGGATCACACTGTTGGGGAACGTAGTAATTTCAAAAAAATTCCTACGCACACGCAAGATCATGGTGATGCATAGCAACGAGAGGAGGAGAGTGTGATCTACGTACCCTTGTAAATCGACAACGGAAGCGTTGAGTTTGGTTGATGTAGTCGTACGTCTCCACGGCCCGACCGATCAAGCACCGAAACTACGGCACCTCCTAGTTTTAGCACACATTCAGCTAGATGATGATCCCCGGACTCTGATCCAGCAAAGTGTCGGGGAAGAGTTCCATCAGCACGACGGTGTGGTGACGATCTTGATGTACTATCGTCGCAGGGCTTCGCCTAAGCACCGCTACAATGTTATCGAGGATTATGGTGGAAGGGGGCACCGCACACGGCTAAGAATATGATCACGTGGATCAACTTGTGTGTCTAGGGGTGCCCCTTGCCTCCGTATATAAAGGATCCATGGGGGGGGGTGCGGCCGGCCCTAGTAGGAGGCGCGCAGGAGGAGTCCTACTCCTACCGGGAGTAGGACTCCCCTCCCTTTCCTTGTCCAAGTAGGAGAGGGGGAAGGAGAGAAGGAAAAGGGGGGGGCGCTGCCCCTCCCTCCTTGTCCAATTCAGACTAGGGGGAGAGGGGGCGCGCGGCCTGCCCTGGCAGCCCCTCCTCATCTCCACCTTAGGCCCATGAGGCCCATTTACCCCCCGGGGGGTTCCGGTAACCCCCCGGTGCTCCGGTTTTATCCGAAACTTCCCCGGAACACTTCCGATGTCCGAATATAGCCGTCCAATATATCAATCTTTATGTCTCGACCATTTCGATACTCCTCGTCATGTCCGTGATTACATCCGGGACTCCGAACTAACTTCGGTACATCAAAACTCATAAACTCATAATATAACTTTCATCGAAACCTTAAGCGTGCGGACCCTACGGGTTCGAGAACAATGTAGACATGACCGAGACACGTCTCCGGTCAATAACCAATAGCGGAACCTGGATGCTCATATTGGCTCCTACATATTCTACGAAGATCTTTATCGGTCAGACCGCATAACAACATACGTTGTTCCCTTTGTCATCGGTATGTTACTTGCCCGAGATTCGATCGTCGGTATCTCAATACCTAGTTCAATCTCGTTACCGGCAAGTCTCTTTACTCGTTTCGTAATACATCATCTTGCAACTAACTCATTAGTTGTAATGCTTGCAAGGCTTATGTGATGTGCATTACCGAGAGGGCCCAGAGATACCTCTCCGACATTCGGAGTGACAAATCCTAATCTCAAAATACGCCAACCCAACATGTACTTTTGGAGACACCTGTAGAGCACCTTTATAATCACCCATTTACGTTGTGACATTTGGTAGCACACAAAGTGTTCCTCCGGCAAACGGGAGTTGCATAATCTCATAGTCATAGGAACATGTATAAGTCATGAAGAAAGCAATAGCAACATACTAAACGATCGGGTGCTAAGCTAATGGAATGGGTCATGTCAATCAGATCATTCACCTAATGATGTGATCCCGTTAATCAAAAAACAACTCTTTGTCCATGGTTAGGAAAGATAACCATCTTTGATTAACGAGCTAGTCAAGTAGAGGCATACTAGTGACACTCTGTTTGTCTATGTATTCACACATGTATTATGTTTCTGGTTAATACAATTCTAGCATGAATAATAAACATTTATCATGATATAAGGAAATAAATAATAACTTTATTATTGCCTCTAGGGCATATTTCCTTCAGATACGTGGGTCCTTTCAAGATCATTGGCAAAAGAGGCGATCTCGCCTATCAACTTGAGCTTCCATCCAACTTTGCAAACGTGCACGACGTGTTTCATGTGTCTCAGCTTCGCAATTGTTTCAAGACTCCTGATCGCACCATCAACTTCGAAGAGGTTGATATCCAAGAAGACATGTCTTATCATGAGCATCCCGTTGCTATTCTTGAGGAAACTGAGCGCAAGACTCGTAACAAGTCTACCAAATTCCTGGAAGTGAAGTGGTCACATCATTCCGACCGTGAAGCCACCTGGGAATGCGAGGACCACCTCCGTTTCGAATATCCAGAGTTTTTCAGTCCTAGATCTCGAGACGAGATCCTTTCGTAGTGGTGGTGTGTTGTAACGCCCCGTATGAAATTTGCATATTTGTATTCCAACTCTTGCCATTTTCGACACTAAGTTATGATATTCCTCGTGGTTGGGTTTTGTCTTTGTTTTGCATTTTGTCCATGTCATGCATCTCATATCATGTTATCATGTGCATCGCATTTGCATACGTGTTTGTCTCATGCTTTCGAGCATTTTCCCCGTTGTCCGTTTCGCATTCCGGCACTCCTATGTCCTCCGGCGTCCCCTTTTGCCTCTTTTCGTGTGTGAGTGTTAAACATTCTCTGATCGGACCGAGACTTTCCAAGCAGCCTTGGTATACCACCGGTAGACCGCCTGTCAAGTTTTGTGCCATTTGGAGTTCGTTTAATACTCCAATGGTTAACCGAGGAACCATAAAGGCCTCGTGTGTGTTGCAGCCCAACACCTCTCCAAAGTGGCCCAAAACCCATCTAAAACCCCTCCATCCTCTCGGTCGTTTGATCACAATCGCGTGGCCGTAAACCGCACCTCATTTGGACTCTCCTAGCTCCCTCTACCTATAAATATGTGTCTCCCCCCGGATTTTCGCGCAGTCCAAACCCTAGCCCGCTCCTCCGTGTCGCCGGACACGTCCGCCGCCGGCCGGACGCGTCCGCCACTGCCCGCGTCCAATCAGAGACTGCCACGTGGCGCCTCGCCCACAACGCCGCACCTCCCCACCGCCCGGCCCGCCGAGGCCCATAGCCAGCCCTCGCGGGCCCAGTCGCCACCGCCCGCGCCCGTTCGATCCGTCGCCGCCAACTGCCTTCGCCACCCGGTTGCCGCCCCACCATCGCCGGCCACCACCACCTTGCCGGTCGCCCCTCGCGCCAACCGTCGGTCTCCTTCTCCGCCGCAGCCCGACCGGCCTCCTCCTCACCCGCGGCCGCGCCACCTCGTCGGAGAGTTCCGTCACGTCCTCCGCCGTCCTCCGGCCATCTCCCTCCTCTCCGGCCGCCGCACCTCCATCCCCAGCGATCCTCGAAGGCCGTGCCAGATCCAGATCTGGAGAGAGGGTTGACTTTCATTTTCCTCTAAGTCATTTCCTGTGCATATTTTCTAGGCATCTTCTTCATGACATATCTCTGCATCCGTAGCTCCGTTTTGGGCGTATAATATATCGATTTGTCCGTCTGGATGTGATCATCATCTCATTCCATTGCACCATGCTTGTTTGAGTTCATCTTGACGCCTAAAATGTCATTGCAAGAGTGCTTTAAAATGTTAGTTTCTGTTTCTTAACAGATTATGGACATTTGTCATTTTTTCCATGATTATTGTGTACCTCCTACGAACTTGAGCCCTACATGTGTTTTGGGCTATGCCATGCCATCTTTACAGGGGTGTATGCCATGTATTTTTGTGATCAATGTGGTGACTAGCACAAGCATGCAAAGTAGCTCTCGTGATGTAGCTGATTTCAGGGACTTAGAATTCTTCTAAGTCATTTCCCTAATGTTATTTTTATGCCATGTATTCATGTTGCTACAGAGTGATCCATGCCTCTTTTGAGCATGTTCATTAAGGATTATTTTGAGATATTGTTACGTGAGAATTCTTCTAAGTCATTTCCCTGATGTTATTTTTATGCCATGTATTCATGTTGCTACAGAGTGATCCATGCCTCATTTGAGCATGTTCATTAAGGATGATTTTGAGATATTGTTACGTTATATCTATACATGTCTTTGTTTGCATTTATAGAGTACCCTAGCATGACTCAAGCTTGCTCTAGTTTTGCTATAAAATGTTCCTGGCAGATTGTTTATGTGTTAATCCATTTTTCCAAGGTTGTTATAGTTGATCCATGCATGCTATGAGATGGTTCTTGCCATGGTTAGCTACTTGATCATGTCTTCTTACTGAGTGGATGCTCAGTTTGTCATGCAATGCCTTGTGGTGAGTGCATCGAGCTTGCAAACATGCCTACGTAACTCTGTTTTTGCCATGTCCAGTTTTCTGCAAAGTCTGAATCTGTTAACGAAACTTGCTATGTTTACATGGTTGCCATTGCATCTTCTGATCCTTTTTGGCTTATGGTCAGTAAGCGACTTTTTTTATATGCGTTGGGTAGGTTCATGCCATGCCTTGCTTTGTCATGATATGTTCCTGTAGCATGTTGTTATCTTGCTCTAAACATTGCTTCCTGATGTTAAATCCTGACATGTTATTTTCACTAAGTCTGTGAACCTGATATCTTTTGCACTTTTGCCATGCTTGTTTGAACCTGCTATTGTGTGATTTAGCCGTAGCTCAGTGTTCATCTTTTGTCAAACATCTTGAGTGGATCACTGCCATGTGCTTTGTTGCTCTGTTCGAGTGTAGTGGCTTATTTTTCTTGATGCATTTTTGATGGCATCGTGCTGTTAATCGCAGGATAGTGCCTTTATTGTTTTGCTTGCCATTCGCAAACTGTGCATCCGATTCCGGTGATCTTTATATCGATTTCGACCGAAATCAACTCATATTTCCAGTGGCGCTCTTGGTTTGCCAAGTTGAGTCCTGGTTCAATATTTTTCCTTCCGGAGCACGAATATGCATTGCATATTACATCCCGCATAGCATGCCACGTCTTGCATCATGTTGCTTGCGCATTGCATCATGGTTGATTGTGGTTCCCTTTGCTTGTGTTCTTGTTATGGGTAGAGTCGGGAGACGAGTACGTGATCGAGGAACCCATTGAGTACGCTTACGTGGATCAAGCTTACGTCAACTCGGAGAACTTTGCAGGCAAGATGACCATACCCTCGAAATCACTTCTATCTTTGCTTGCTAGTTGCTTGCTCTATTTCTATGCCTATGCCTCGATACCTATCACATGCTTTATCATGCCTCCCATATTGCCATGTCAAACCTCTAACCCACCTTCTCCTAGCAAACCGTTGTTTGGCTATGTTACCGCTTTGCTCAGCCCCTCTTATAGCGTTGCTAGTTGCAGGTGAAGATTGGAGTTTGTTCCTTGTTGGAACATGATTATTTTTGGGATATCACAATTATATCTTGTCTAATTTAATGCACCTATATACTTGGTAAAGGGTGGAAGGCTCGGCCTTATGCCTCGTGTTTTGTTCCACTCTTGCCGCCCTAGTTTCCGTCATACCACTATTATGTTCCTTGATTTTGCGTTCCTTACACGGTTGGGTTATAATGGGAACCCCTTGAAGGTTCGCCTTGAATAAAACTCCTCCAGCAAGGCCCAACCTTGGTTTTACCATTTGCCACCTAGCCTTTTTCCCTTGGGTTCCGCAGACTCAAGGGTCATCTTTATTTAAACCCCCCGGGCCAGTGCTCCTCCAAGTGTTTGTCCAAACTAGAGCCCCTTGCAGCGCCACCTCGGGGAAACTCGAGGGTTGGTTTTAGTTGTACGGATTGCTTATCCGGTGTGCCCTGAGAACGAGATATGTGCAGCTCCTATCGGGATTTGTCGGCATATTCGGGTGGCTTTGCTGGTCTTGTTTTACCATTCTCGAAATGTCTTGTAACCGGGATTCCGAGTCTGATCGGGCCGTCCTGGGAGAAGGAATATCCTTCGTTGACCGTGAGAGGTTGCGATGGGCTAAGTTCAGAAACCCCTGCAGGGATTTGATCTTTCGAAAGCCGTGCCCGCGGTTATGGACAGATGGGAATTTGTTAATGTCTGGTTGTAGAAAATCTGAAACTTAACTTAATTAAAATGATTCAACCGCGTGTGTAGCCGTGATGGTCTCTTTTTGGCGAAGTCCATGAAGAGAACATGGTCTCGTGTTATGCTTGAACGTAAGTAGTTCTAGGATCACTTCTTGATCATAGATTCTCAACCGTGCTTTGGCCTTCTCTCCTCGCTCTCATTTGCGTAAGTTAGCCACCATATATGCTAGTGCTTGCTGCAGCTCCACCTCATGCCTTTTACCTACCCATAAGCTTAAATAGTCTTGATCGCGAGGGTGTGAGATTGCTGAGTCCCCATGACTCACAGATTACTTCCAAAACCAGATGCAGGTGCCGATGATAGCGTTCCAGGGGATGCGACTGAACTCAAGTGGGAGTTCGATGAGGACTCAGGACGTTACTACGTTTCCTTTCCAGACGATCAGTAGTGGAGCCCAGTTGGGGCGATCGGGGAACTTATGCATTTCGGGTTGTCTTTATTTTGGTTCTGTAGTCGGACCTTGATTGTATGTGGATGATATAATGCTATATTTATGTATTGTGTGAAGTGGCGATTGTAAGCCAACTCTTTGTCTCTATCTTGTTTAGTACATGGGTTGTGTAAATATTACCCATCTTGCGACATGCCTACAATGCGGTTATGCCTCTAAGTCGTGCTCCGACACATGGGAGATATAGCCACATCGTGGGTGTTACAGGCCAGCGTCCTATCATCCTACTCTTGTGCATAGTAGTCCTTGTGGACGATTTGCATGTAGACGTTCATGACTACGTTGATGGTGTCTTGCTGCACCAGGCGCTGCGCGGCGAGTGCGACCTTGAGGTGGACATTCTCTAGCACGACGGTGGGCAGTCGTAGGTCCACTAGTGCGTCGAAGAGGTTATCACCATAGAGGCCGTTGAGGGTGGTAGGCATCGCAGAGCCTGGGCGCGTGGGCTGGAGGCGTACGTCAAGGTCCTCTGCGAGCTTCTTGACAATGGTGAACTTGTCGAGGAAGCCGACGAGCACCTCGTCGAACAAGGAGACGAACCTGCCGTCCAAGACGCCTCTCGCCCTGGCTGCCTCAAGCACGACCTGGAGACGTTTCTCGGTGCCGGGCCACGAGCCGTCATCAAGGACCATCTGGCACAGCCGGCTGATGCTCGCGCTCATCGCCTCCATGGGTCTATCTTCTAGTCAACTGATCTTGCGATTGGGAGTGATCACTCTTGCCCTTGGTTTGGGTGCGTAGGTGCGTTGGATTTCGTAGATTGGACTAGCGGGGAGCCTTTATATGAGAAGTGCAGACTGCATTGCATTCACGTGTGTGTTGACATCTACTCCTCGGCCCTCCCTCCGTGTCGGGCAGTATAGTCATCTCAACGGGACCAACTTGGGGAAAACGACAGAACTTTGATGTTTACTGGTTTATTGGTCCCCTTTGCATTTTGCACCAAGTTTTCACCTTTGATTTAACTAATAAAATGTTAATGCATGTAACAAAAAAATAATATCATTGGAAACTATGTGCAAATACGAATCCAATGATACAATTTTTGGTGACATGCGTAATTATTATTTTAATTAAATCTATGGTCAAAGTTTGGCACAAAATACTAAGGGGACCAATAAACCAGGACGGAGGTAGGAGTAGTATTTTGTAATTAATGTCATTTCATAAAGAGAATTGAGCACTGCATGTTGAGCTAAGTACTCTCAAGCCATTGAATGCATATAAACCCCACCTCTCCTATTGAGTGAGCTCTTTTTTCATGCCAAAAAACAGGGCACAAGGTGAGTAGTTAATGCACCGCGCGTAAAAGTTTTTGGATTATTTGGTTTTTGTAAAGTGACTAATGCACCAGTATGGAGGGAGTACAAATAGTAGTCTTTGATTGCGATTTTTTGTTGGTAGCTTACCAAGCTGACCGCTCGGTGAGTACAATAGTAGTCTAATTGATGAGACTTCATATTTGAGCCATCTACCGGAAGGGAGAGTGTATAATATCATCGGGAAATACGTTAAAAACCAAATAAAATAATATCCATGTATTTATTTATAGAGGGAGTAGTATTTTTTTGTGACATGTATTACTAGATATTGCTAGTCAAATACTAAATCCAAATGGACGTGGTAGTACTACTAAATCGAGACCGTGGTGCTAGACTAGTAGTAGTACCAATGTAGTAGTAGTTTACTACCCGTTGGTCAAATTATTACGCATTGCTCCTCATAGTGAAGTGACAAGACCCTATGCCGAAGATGACACCTTAGTGTAGGCGCCGCGTTCGGCATACCAAAGTCAGCCTCCCCGTGTGCAGTCACTATCATCATGGCTGTAGAGCTAGCCTTCTTAGAACTAGCCGTGTTCGACATAATTTCCCGTGCGTTGCCACGAGTATCTCTACTCTTTTCTTATACAATTAAGCTGCCCGTACATTGCACGGAACACCAAGATTGGGTGTGGACGGCGCTGGCAGCAGCCATCGCGCCAGATTGTTCCATGGCCTTCTAGATGTGGTGGGGAAGAGATAAGGCTGATTGTGAGAGACACGGAGTTGTTCAGAAATAGGGAACAAGTGCGGGAATCTTTTTGCAAAATTGTAGCAGTTTGCTTTGTATGCGTCAGATCTAGATCCGACGGCTATGTGAAAGATGGCAGTCAGACCATCATCACCAACTCAAAGGTTTTTATAGGATTAGTAAATAGCAATAGAGAAACTCTTATAAAAAACTGAGTTGGTGATGATGGTGATGGGGAACATAGCATGCATTTTCAAAAAAACTCCTACAATCACGCAAGATCTATCAAGGAGATGCATAGCAACGCGAGGTGGGTAGCATGTCCACGTACCCGCATAGACCGAAAGCGGAAGCATTAGGTTAACGCGGTTGATGTAGTCCAACGTCTTCACGATCCAGCCGATCAAGTACGGAACGTACGGCACCTCCGACTTCAGCACACATTCCGCTCGATGACGTCCCTCGAACTCTTGATCTAGCAGAGGGTAGAGGGAGAGTTCTGTCAGCACGACAGCGTGGTGACGGTGATGGTGATGTGATGCGTGCAGGGCTTCGCCTAAGCACTACGACGCTATGACCGGAGCAGTAAACTGTGGAGGGGGGCATCGCACATGGCTAAGAGAATAATTGATGTCCTATGGGGTGCCCCCTGCCCCCGTATATAAAGGAGGGGCGGAGGAGGCTGGCCACCAAGGCGCGCGCCATGGGGGGAGTCCTACTAGGACTCTACTCCTAGTAGGATTCGCGCACCTATTTCCTTTCATACCTGAGGGGAAAAGGAAGGAGTGGGAGAGGGAGGGGAAATGGGGGTGCCGACCCCTCCCCTAGTCTAATTCACACTGCCATTGGGGGGCGCGCGGCCACCCCTTGCGGCCCTCATTTTCTCCACTAAGGCCCATGTAGGTCCAATACTTCCCCGGGGGATTCCAGTAACTCCTCGGTACTCTGGTAAAATACCCGAACCACTCAAAACCATTCTGATGTCCGAATACTACCTTGCAATATATGAATCTTTACCTCTCGACCATTTCGAGACTCCTCATCATGTCTGTGATCTCTTCCAGGACTCCGAACGAACTTCGGTCACCAAAACACATAACTCATAATACAAATCGTCATTGAACATTAAGCATGAGGACCCTACGGGTTCAGGAACTGTGTAGACATGACCGAGACACATCTCTGGTCAATAACCAATAGCGGAACCTAGATGCTCATATTGGTTCCTACATATCTATGAAGATCTTATCGGTCAAACCGCAATAAGAACATACGTTATTCCCTTTGTCATCGGTATGTTACTTGCCCGAGATTCGAACATCGGTATCATCATACCTAGTTCAATCTCGTTTCCGGCACATCTCTTTACTCGTTCCATAATACATCATCCCGCAACTAACTCATTAGTCACATTGCTTGCAAGGCTTATAGTGATGTGCATTACCGAGAGGGCCCAGAGATACCTCTTCGATACTCGTAGTGACAAATCCTAATCTTGATCTATGCCAAGCCAACAAACACCTTCGGAGACACCTGTAGAGCATCTTTATAATGAACCAGTTATGTTGTGACATTTTATAGCACACAAGGTGTTCCTCCGGTATTCGGGAGTTGCATAATGTCATAGTTAGAGGAATATGTATATGTCATGAAGAAAGCAATACCAATAAAACTTAACGATCATTATGCTAAGCTAATGGATGGGTCTTGTCCATCACATCATTCTCTAATGATGTGATCATGTTCATCAAAAGATAACACATGTAGAGGCATACTAGGGACATTCTATTTTGTCTATGTATTCACACATGTACTAAGTTTCTGGTTAATACAATTCTAGCATGAATAAGAAACATTTATCATGATATAAGGAAATTTAAATAACAACTTTATTATTGCTTCTAGGGCATATTTCCTTCAGTCTCCCACTAGCACTAGAATCAATAATCTAGATTACATAGTAATGATTCTAGCACCAATGGAGTCTTGGTGTTGATCATGTTTTGCTTGTGGAAGAGGCTTAGTCATTGGGTCTGCAACATTCAGATCCATATGTATCTTGCAAATCTCTATGTCTCCCTCATTGACTTAATTGTAGATGGAATTGAAGCGTCTCTTGATGTGTTTGGTTCTCTTGTGAAATCTGGATTCCATCGCTAAGGAAATTGCTCCATTATTCTCAAAAAAGATTTTCATTGGACCCAATGCACTAGGTATTACACCTAGATCGGATATGAACTCCTTCATTCGCTGCTTCCGAAGCAGCTATGTACTTCGCTTCACACGTAGAACCCGCCACGATGCTCTACGTGGAACTGCACCAACTTACAGCTCCACCATTCAATATAAATACGTATCCGGTTTGTGACTCCTAGTCATCCAGATCAATGTCAAAGCTTGCATGGATGTAACCATTTACGACAAGCTCTTTGTCACCTCCATAAACAAGAAACATATCCTTTGTCCTTTTTAGATATTTCAGGATGTTCTTGACCGCTGTCCAGTGACTCCTTGATTACTTTGGTACCTCCCTACTAAACTTATAGCAAGGCACACATCAGGTCTGGTACACAGCATTGCATACATGATAGAACCTATGGCTGAGGCATAGGGAATGACTTTCATTTTCTCTCTATCTTCTGCAGTGGTTGGGCATTGAGTCTGACTCAACTTCACACCTTGTAACACAGGCAAGAACCCTTTCTTTGACTGATCCATTTTGAACTTCTTCAAAACTCTATCAAGGTATGTGTTTTGTGAAAGTCCAATTAAGCGTCTTGATCTATCTCTGTAGATCTTGATGCCCAATATATAAGTAGCTCCACCGAGGTCTTTCATTGAAAATTTCTTATTCAAGTATCGTTTTATGCTATCTAGAAACTCTATATTATTTCCAATCAACAATATGTCATCCACATATAATATTAGAAATGCTACAGAGTTCCATCTCACTTTCTTGTAAATACAGGCTTCTCCAAAGGTTTGTATAAAAGCATATGCTCTGATCACACTATCAAAGCATATATTCCAACTCTGAGAGGCTTGCACCAGTCCATAAATGGATCACTGGAGCTCGCACACTTTGTTAGCACCTTTAGGATCGACGAAACCTTCTAGTTGCATCATATACGACTCTTCTTTAAGAAATCCATTAAGGAATGCAGTTTTGACATCCATTTGCCAAATTTCATAATCATAAAATGCGACAATTGCTAACATGATTTGGACAGACTTAAGCATCGCTACGGGTGAGAAGGTCTCATCATAGTCAACTCCTTGAACTTGTCGAAAACCTTTCACAACAAGCCGAGCTTTGTAGACAGTAACATTACCGTCAGCGTCAGTCTTCTTCTTGAAGATCCATTTATTCTCTATGGCTTGTCGATCATCGGACAAGTCAACCAAAGTCCACACTTTGTTCTCATACATGGATCCCATCTCAAATTTCATGGCCTCATGCCATTTCACGGAATCTTGGCTCATCATCGCTTCCTCGTAGTTCATCGGTTCGTCATGGTTTAGTAACATGACTTCTAGAATAGGATTACCGTACCACTTTGGTGCGAAACATACTCTGGTTGACCAATGAGGTTTGGTAGTAACTTGATCAGAATTTTCATGATCATCATCATTAAGGTCCTCACTAATTGGTGTAGGCATCATAGGAACTGATTCTGTGATGAACCACTTTCCAATTCGGGAGAAGGTACAACTACCTCATCAAGTTCTACTTTCCTCCCACTCACTTCTTTTGAGAGAAACTCATTCTCTAGAAAGGATCCATTCTTAGCAAAGAATATCTTGCCTTCGGATCTGTGATAGAAGGTGTACCCAACAATTTCCTTTGGGTATCCTATGAAGACACATTTCTCCGATTTGGGTTGGAGCTTATCAGGTTGAAACTTTTTCACATAAGCATCTGTAACACCCACGATGCAGCTATATCTCCCATGTGTCGGAGCACGACTTAGAGGCATAACCGCATTGTACGCATGTCGCAAGAGAGGTAATCTTTACACATCCCATGTACTGAATAAGAAAGGGATAAAGAGTTGGCTTAGAATCGCCACTTCACACAATACATAAATATAGCATTACATCATCCAGAATACAATCAAGGTCCGACTACAGAACCAAAATAAAAGAAGACCACCCCTAATGCTAGATCCCCGATCGCCCCGACTAGGCTCCACTACTGATCGACTGGAAAACGAAACAACACAACAAACACGATCTTCATTGAGCTCCTCCTTGAGCTTGGATACGTCACCTCCACGGTTATCATCGGCACCTGCAACTGTTTGAAGTAATCTGTGAGTCACGGGGACTCTGCAATCTCACACCCTCGCGATCAAGACTATTTAAGCTTATGGGTAGGAAAAGGTAGTGAGGTGGAGCTGCAGCAGGCACTAAGCATATATGGTGGCTAACTTATGCAAATAAGAGCGAGAAGAGAAGCAAAGCACGGTCGTTAACTAGAAATGATCAAGAAGTGATCCTGAAACTACTTACGTTCAAACATAACTCCAAAGCCGTGTTCACTTCCCGGACTCCGCCGAAAAGAGACCATCACGGCTACACACGTTGTTGATTCGTTTTAATTAAGTTAAGTGACAGGTTTTCTACAACCAGATATTAACAAATTCCCATCTGCCCATAACCGCGGGCACGGCTTTCGAAAGTTCAAACCGTGCAGGGGTGTCCCAACTTAGCCCATCACAAGGTCTCACGGTCAACGAAGGATATTCCTTCTCCCAGGAAGACCCAATCAGACTCAGAACCCCGGTTACAAGACATTTCGACAATGGTAAAACAAGACCAGCAAAGCCGCCCGAATGTGTCGACAAATCCCGATAGGAGCTGCACATATCTCGTTCTTAGGGCACACCGGATGAGCAATCCGTACAACTAAAACCAACCCTCAAGTTTCCCCGAGGTGGCGCTGCAAGGGGCTCTAGTTTGGACCAACACTCAGAGGAGCACTGGCCCGGGGAGGTTAAAATAAAGATGACCCTCGGGAGCGCGACTCCCAAGGGAAAAGTAGGTGGTGGTGAGGCAAATGGTAAAACCACGGTTGGGCCTTGCTGGAGGAGTTTTATTCATAGAAAACTGTCGAGGGGTTCCCATTATAACCCAACCGCGTAAGGAACACAAAATCAAGGAACATAACACCGGTTTGACGGAAACTAGGGCGGCAGGAGTGTAACAAAACACCAGGCATAAGGCCGAGCCTTCCACCCTTTACCAAGTATATAGATGCATTAATTAACATAAAAGATATTGTGATATCCCAACAAAATCCATGTTCCAAACATGGAACAAACTTCATCTTCACCAGCAACTAACAACGCTATAAGAGGGGCTGAGCAAAGCGGTAACATAGCCAAACAACGGTTTGCTAGGACAAGGTGGGTTAGAGACTTGACATGGCAATATGGGAGGCATGATATAGCAAGTGGTAGTTATCATGGCAAAGTAATAGATCAAGCAACTAGCAAGCAAAGATAGAAGTTATATTGAGGTTATGGTCATCTTGCCTGAAATCCCGCAAGGAAGAAGAACGAGTCCATGAAGAAGAAAAACATACGTAGTCGAACGGATCCTCACAAACGCGACGTTGTCGGAACTAACCCGAAGAGGCAACACCGGAAAGAAGCAAACAACATAGTAAACAACCACCACATAAGCATGACATGATGCACAACCAAGTATGATGCATGTCCGGATTAATGAGGCATGGCATGGCAAAGTGCACAAGCAATTCTACAAATTAAGTGGAGATCAATATGCAATGAGTTGCATATTGAAGAAACAACACAACAAGTTATTTAGTTCGATCTCGTTTGTGTACTCAACAATATTCAATGTTGTTTAGCATGGCAAGGGGTGAAGCAAAACAAAACTACCTATCTAGGCAAGTGTAAATGAGGCCGGAAACAACGAATAGCAATTCTGGTAAATCCCCATATGCATATTTTAGATTTGGTGTTGTTCTGCCCTAAACCCAATTTTAGAGTTGTTAAATATACAAGATGAGTGCACCATGTTAAACTAGGAATTTTTCTACCCCATTTACATATAAAGCTTATTAGAAACCGAGCTACGGTTATTTAATTATGAAATAAACCATTTAAGCATGGCATAGGAGCAAATTTAACCAAACGGCATTTTAAACATTTCAAACATAGATGAAAGTTGGATATTATGAATCTAGACAAAATTCTAAGCAAGTTCATATATAAATCATTTTAAACCGATGCACGGTTATTAAGTTATTATATGCATGAAGTTTAGGTACCTTTCTGTAAAAACTGCAGTCTCGGGATTAATTGCTAAAACACAGACAAGGAAAAAAACACACTGGGCCGAAATTGTTGGGCATAGGATAGTATGCATTGCACAGGGTGGGGGGGTAATGGTGGCTTCTCACGTTGGGCCAATGGGCCGAAGGGGAAGCAGAGCGGTGGGTCGGCGGATCTGGGAGGCTGCTAGCGATGCTAGGCCTAGAGCCCACTAGCGGTCGCTCGTGGAGGAGGCGCAGTCCACGCGCGTGGTCAGCGTTCGTCTTCTCCTTGACGAACAGGACGCGTACGAGGCAGGGGTCACGGGCACAGGGACTTGGCGCGACGGGGAGACCGGCGAGCGCGAATCCGGCAAGGACGCGGCTCGGGGCGAAGCAGAGGAAGCGGGTCCGGGCGGCGAGGTCCTCGCTCGGTTCCTTGAGGGCGTGGATGAGGACCACTGCGGGAGGCGAGATGTTGCAAGGCACTCCCGCGAGGAGCGGGCAGACGGTGGCAGAAACGGGGCGGCGGCTTCGATGGGGTTCGACGAGCCGGGGACGACCGGATCCGGCGAGGGGGCGTCGGAGGGGTCCCGATTTGGGGACGCGCTTGCTCTGGCGAGGGTGTTGCTTCTCCTGTGGTCACATTAGAGAGAGAGGGAGATGGGTGAGTCGGAGCGAGCTTGAGCGAAGAGAACGGAAAGGGAGCACGGGAGGAGCTGCGACGGGGTCGTCCTGCTGGAGGTTGGAGGCTGGCCGGGGTGGTTGGCCGCGCGAGAAGACGAGGACGGCGGGGTTCAGACCTGCATTGCAGGTGTGCTCGGGAGGACGGGGCCTCGAGTGCTCGCAGAAGAACGAGCAGAGGAGGGCGGCTGTGATGTGGATCGAGAGGATTGGCTCGGTCGCTGGTGGCAGGGGAGATCGAGCAGAAGGGGATCTGGGAGGATCCCGAGGTGGGGGTTTGAGTGTGGCGGCGGCGAGGAGGAATGATGGGACAACTATCCTGGATTTTAGGGTTGGACTGATACATATATAGCATGTGGATTTTTGGGTACGGGCTACCTCGTCCCTCCGATCGTAATCGGGCGGTCGAGAAAAAATATGTTAGGAAGTCCAATAAACAAAACGGAGACGTTTTGTAGATGTTAGGGGATGATCCGGACCCAACGGTGACGACTGTCCAGGTCGAGTCCGGGACAGCTTTCGGACGCGCGCACGAGGAGGGCCGCGGGCTGACGAGAGAGGTTAGGTTGGTCCTGGTAGTGGGTAGAGGACTGTGCAGAAGGCCTCAGGCTGAGAGAAGAGAGAGAGAGAGACCCATCAGCGGTTTCGGAGACCAAAACGTCCGACGAAAGACCGACTACTATTGCCGCTATAGATAATCGTTGGGGCGTCAAACGGACTCCGAATGCGATGAAACTTGGCAGGCGGCCTACCTACAACATAACAACACCGCATGCCAACTTTCAACCCATTCCGAGAACATTTTCCGGCCACTTATAGAATAATATCTCGGAAGTGCTGCGGGCGCGTGCAAGTGTGTCTAGGGTCAGAACGGACAACGGACTGAACTGGGGGAACCCGGACGAATGCAAGTTTCAAAAACATGCAGATACAATGCGGATGATGACATGGCAAGATGCAACACGAAAGCGAATGACATGGCAACGACGGCAAATAACTGGAAGACACCCGGCGCATCGGTCTCGGGGCGTCACAGCATCACAGCCCCAAACTTTAAGAAATGACAACTTAGGTTTCTTGCTAAACCATAGTTCACATGGTGTCATCTCAACGGATTTAGATGGTTCCCTATTTAACGTGAATGAAACCGTCTCTAAAGCATAACCTCAAAATGATAGTGGTCAATCGTTAAGAGACATCATAGATCGCACCATATCTAATAATGTACGGTTATGATGTTGGGACACACCATTACGCTGTTGTGTTCCAGGTGGCATGAGTTGTGAAACTATTCCACATTGTTTCAAATGAAGACCAAACTCGTAACTCAAATATTCACCTCCATGATCATATCGTAGAAACTTTATTTTCTTGTTATGATGATTTTCCACTTCACTCTGAAATTCTTTGAACTTTTCAAATGTTTCAGACTTATGTTTCATTAAGTAGATATACCCATATATGCTCATATCATTGGTGAAGGTCAGAAAATAACGATACCCGCCGCGAGTCTCAACACTCATCGGACCACATACATCAGTATATATTATTTCCAATAAGTCAGTGGCTCGCTCCATTGTTCTGGAGAACGGAGTCTTAGTCATCTTGCCCATGAGGCATGGTTCGCAAGCATCAAGTGATTCCAAAAGCCCATTAGCATGGAGTTTCTTCATGCGCTTTACACCAATATGACCTAAACGGCAGTGCCACAAATAAGTTGCACTATCATTATTAATTTTGCATCATTTGGCTTCAATATTATGAATATGTGTATCACTACGGTCGAGATTCAACAAAAGTAGACCACTCATCAAGGGTGCATGACCATAAAAGATATTACTCATATAAATAGAACAACAATTATTCTCTGATTTAAATGAATAACCGTCTCGCATCAAACAAGATCTAGATATAATGTTCATACTCAATGCTGGTACCAAATAACAATTATTCAGGTATAAAACTAATCCGGAAGGTAGATGTAGAGGTAGCATGCCGACGGTGATCACATCGACCTTGGAACTATTTCCGACTCGCATCGTCACCTCGTCCTCAGCCAATCTTCTTTTAATCCGTAGCCCCAGTTTGGAGTTGCAAATATGAGCAACAGAATCAGTATCAAATACCCAGGCGCTACTACGAGCATTAGTAAGGTACACATCAATAACATGTATATCAAATATACCTTTCACTTTCCATCCTTCTTATCCGCCAAATACTTGGGGCAGTTCCGCTTTCAGTGACCAGTCCCTTTCCGGTAGAAGCACTTAGTTTCAGGCTTAGGTCCAGACTTGGGCTTCTTCCCAGGAGTAGCAACTTGCTTGCTATTCTTCTTCAAGTTCTCCTTCTTCCCTTTGCCCTTTTTGTGAAACTAATGATCTTGTTAACCATCAACACTTGATGCTCCTTTTTGATTTCTACCTCCGCAGCTTTAAGCATCGCGAAGAGCTCGGGAATTGTGTTTTCCATCCCTTGCATGTTATAGTTCATCACGAAGCCTTCATAGCTTGGTGGCAGTGATTGAAGAACTCTGTCAATGACACTATCACCAGGAAGATTAACTCCCCGCTGAGTCAAGTGGTTATGGTACCCAAACATTTTGAGTATGTGCTCACTGACAGAACTGTTCTCCTCCATCTTGCAGCTATAGAACTTGTTGGAGACTTCATATCTCTCAACTCGGGCATTTGCTTGAAATATTAACTTCAACTCCTAGACATCTCATATGCTCATGACGTTCAAAATGGCTTTGAAGTCCCAATTCTAAGTCGTAAAACATGGCACACTATACTATCGAGTAGTCATTAGCTTTAGTCCGCCAGACGTTCATAATGTCCGGAGTTGCTGCTGCAGCGGGCCTTGCACCTAGTGGTGCTTGCAGGACGTAATTCTTCTATGCAGCAATGAGGATAATCCCCAAGTTACGGACCCAGTCCATGTAGTTGCTACCATCATCTTTCAACTTAGCTTGCTCTTGGAACGCATTAAAATTCAAGGGAACGGTAACACAGGCCATTTATCTACAACAACATAGATATGCAAAAACTATTAGGACTAAGTTCATGATAAATTAAAGTTCAATTAATCATATTACTCCAGAACTCCCACTTACATAGACATCCCTCTAGTCATCCAAATTATCACGTGATCCATATCAACTAAACCATGTTCGATCATCATGTGAGATGGAGTAGTTTTCAATGGTGAACATCACTATGTTGATCAGATCTACTATATGAGTCACGTTCGACCTTTTGGTCTTAGTGTTCCAAGGCCATATCTGCATATGCTAGGCTCGTCAAGTTTAACCCGAGTATTTTGCACGTGCAAAACTGGCTTGCACCCGTTGTATGTGAACATAGAGCTTATCACACCCGATCATCATGTGGTGTCTCGGCACAACGAACAGTAGCAACGGTGCATACTCAGGGAGAACACTTATACCTTGAAATTTAGTGAGGGATCATCTTATAATTCTACCACCGAACTAAGAAAAATAAGATGCATAAAAGACAAACATCACATGCAATCAAAATATGTGACCTAATATGGACAACATCATCTTGTGCCTTCGATCTCCATCTCCAAAGCACCATCATGATCTCCATCGTCACCAGCATCACACCTTGATATTCATCGTAGCGTGGTTGTCGTCTCGTCAACTATTGCTTCTACGACTATCACTACCATTTAGTGATAAAGTAAAGCAATTACATGGCGATTGCATTTCATACAATAGGGCGACAACCATAAGGCTCCAGCCAGTTGCTGATAACTTCTACAAAACATGATTATCTCATACAGTAACTTATATCACATCATGGCTTGACCATATCACATCACAACATGCCCTGCAAAAACAAGTTAGACTTCTTCTACTTTGTGGTTGCAAGTTTTATGTGGCTTCTACGGGCTTCTAGCATGAACCATTCTTACCTACGCATCAAAACCACAACAATTTTTCGTCAAGTGTGTTATTTTAACCTTCAACAAGGACCGACCGTAGTCAAATTCAATTCAACTAAAGTTTGGAGAAACAGACACACGCCGGCCACCTGTGTGCAAAAGCTTGTTGGTAGAACCGGTCTCATGAATGTGGTCACGTAATGTTGGTTCGGGCCCCTTCATCCAACAATACCACCGAATCAATGTAAGACGTTGGTGGTAAGTACTATGACTATTATAACCCACAACTCTTTGTACTATACTCGTGCATATCATCTACGCATAGACCTCGCTCGGATGCCACTGATGGGGAACGTAGCATGCAATTTCAAAAAAAATCTAACGATCACGCAAGATCTATCTAGGAGATGGATAGCAACGAGAGGGGGAGAGTGTGTCCACATACCCTCGTAGACCGAAAGTGGAAGCGTTAGGTTAACGCGGTTGATGTAGTCGAACGTCTTGGCGATCCAACTGATCAAGTACCATACGTATGACACTTCCGAGTTCAGCACATGTTCAGCTCGATGACGTACCTCGAACTCTTGATCCAGCAGAGGGTCGAGGGAGAGTTCCGTCAGCATGACAGCGTGGTGACAGTGATGGTGATGTGATCCGCACAGGGCTTCGCCTAAGCACTACGACGCTATGACCGGAGGAGTACATTGTGGAGGGGGCACCACACACAGCTAAGAGAACAATTGATGTGCTATGGGGAGCCCCCTGCCCCCGTATATAAAGGAGGGGAGGAGGAGGCCAGCCAGCAAGGGGGCTCCATGAGGGGAGTCCTACTAGGACTCTACTCCTAGGAAGGCCTAGGAGAGGGAGAGGGAAAGGGGGGCGCCACCCCCTCCCCTAGTCCAATTCGGACTGCCATGGTGGAGGGGCGCGCGGCCACCCCTTGCGGCCCTCCTCTCTCTCCACTAAGGACCATGTAGGCCCAATACTTCCCTGGGGTCTTCCGGCAACTCCTCGCTACTCCGGTAAAATACCCGAACCACTCGAAACCATTCCGATGTCCGAATACTACCTTACAATATATGAATCTTTACCTCTCGACCATTTCGAGACTCCTCGTCATATCCGCGATCTCATCCGGGACTCCAAACAAACTTCGGTCACCAAAACACATAACTCATAATACAAATCATCATCAAAAGTTAAGCGTCCGGACCCTACGAGTTCGAGAACTATGAAGACATGACCGAGACACATCGCCGGTCAATGACCAATAGCGGAACCTGGATGCTCATATTGGTTCCTACATAATCTACGAAGATATTTATTGGTCAAACCGCAATAACAACATACGTTATTCCCTTTGTCATCGATATGTTACTTGCCCGAGATTCGATCATTGGTATCTCCATACCTAGTTCAATCTCCTTTCCGGAAAGTCTCTTTACTTGTTCCATAATACATCATCCCACAACTAACTCATTAGTCACATTGCTTGCAAGGCTTATAGTGATGTGCATTACTGAGAGGGCCCAGAGATGCCTCTCCGATACTCGGAGTGACAAATCCTAATCTCGATCTATGCCAACCCAACAAACACCTTCGGAGACACCTGTAGAGCATCTTTATAATCACCCAGTTACGTTGTGATGTTTGATAGCACACAAGGTGTTCCTCAGGTATTCGGGAGTTGCATAATCTCATAGTCAGAAGAATATGCATAAGTCATGAAGAAAGCAAAAGCAATAAAACTTAACAATCATTATGCTAATGGATGGGTCTTGTCCACCACATCATTCTCTAATGATGTGATCCCGTTCATCAAATGACAACACATGCCTATGGTGAGGAAACTTAACCATCTTTGATTAACGAGCTAGTCAAGTAGAGGCATACTAGGGACACTCTATTTTTTCTATGTATTCACACATGTACTAAGTTTCCGGTTAATACAATTCTAGCAATAATAATAAACATGTATCATGATATAAGGAAATATAAATAACAACTTTATTATTGTATCTAGGGCATATTTCCTTCAGATGGTGTGCCTGCCATCCTATAATATATATACCGTCCGATCTATATCTGATGGATAGAAAACAAACTATGGTAATTTTGCAAAAAGATACCCGCACCCCTCTCCACATTTGCAGATAAGGCCTTCCCTCATTCATCTTCGTCTCCCACAAGATAAACAACTCGTATAAATGCATCTTGATGTTCCGTGCAACACATGGGCCTCTTGTTGGTAATAATAAATATTGTACTCAAGTAATGGGTATATTTTTGCCTCACCTATGCATGCGAACATTTATCGTAACATAGTACCTCATGCTGGATAGTCGTACTATTACCTGTTTCAAACTGATATTACAAATGCTAGGAGTAATGCTGCACCTACGAAGAGGGAATTATTAGGAAGTTTACGTAAGGACTTTCTTTACTTTAGGTGGATGCAGCATTATCGTACAAATTAAAATCCACCGCTGTGACAAGTCACTAATGGGCAAATAAATTTTTGAGTCTCTGGCGACTTGATGTTTCAAAAACAAATTCAATTTCTACGGAGACTTTGTCATTTAGGCTTAGAGGCTTGCAGTGATCAGCACGCCATTCATTGTTGCGCTAGAGAATGCCAAACCCCATTACCTTGAGCACACTTGCCTCGAGAACAAAGAACCTAGCCATCTTAATCTCAGATGTGCTACCTCGGTAGTTGATCAAATCAATTACTGTAAGATGGAGATCAAGGCCTTTGATGAGATTGTTATAGTGTACCACGTTTTTCACTTTCGGGTCTTCTTTTATCTACAAAAGAAGAGAACATATTAGAGCAGCTGGTTGTATAAGATTGTCGTGTCATCAAGAGGTACCAATATCATTCGCTCATACAATAGGGTTGGCTCTAAGGCTAGTGCTACTTTTTCACTCTCTCTTTATCTCTCTCTCTCTCTCTCTCTCTTTCTCTTTCCTCTCATTTACCTAGGAGCACATGAAGAGCTTGGGAATTTGTTGCCTTCCACTGTGTGGCCAATGCAATATTTCTCAAAAGTATGCCACATAATATGCATCGATGTCAAATCAAAAGATTTTGGCACCACTCTAGCGATGAGAGAGTTGGCACCGTTGTGCACAAAGACCCACATGTATAAAAAAATCAATCAAAACAACTACACCGACCTATCCCTCTCCCAAACAAGTGTTTTTATAGCCTCAGTCCTCTCCCTATCTCACACAAGTATTTTTTCATTGCGTGAGTTAATTTAGCACTGAAGCAAAGTAGGTGATCTAGTTTGGGGCACCAGGTGAGCAATGGAAGGGCATCGAAGCCAAATGCACCATAGATTTACCTAAGAAAACCCAATGCATGTCACCAAAAATTATACCATTTAAAATGTTGTTCAAATATGAATCCAACAATATAATTTTTAGTGACATGCATTAACATTTTTTCAGTTAAATCTATGATGAAATTTTGATACTACGATACACGAAGAGTAAACCAGGACAGAGGTAGTACTTGCTCTTAGGCTAACCATACAGTTACTAGTCTAAGTTACTTGCCATTATGACTAGCCTAGGCTAATAGTAGTACAACCAAAAAATGATGCATGTGATCACGTGAGAGAAAATACAAAAAACATTTATTTCGGTGCAGTGCGTAGATGCGGTTTTAAACACTGCACTTGTCATTGTAATTTGCGAAAATTGTGAAAGAATTGAGCTACATTGTGATTACCGTTTACTAATAGGAAATAAGTTTCACCTTGATGAGTAGCTTCTCCGTGCACGAAAAGCATGTAAGGAATCCAACAACTTGATCCAGATTGGGACGATAGAATTTATTGCCAAGATCTTCACTGTGCGCACAGACTGGGTCAAGCTTGTGAGAATCATTTTCTGGATAACAATCGTAAATAGATCAAGAAGAAGTTTAAAAATGTGAATTTCAATAAGATGGAGAAGAAGATGAGTGTTGTACCTGAACGATTACGAATCCAAGAAAGAGTTCGGAGAATTTGGCAGACGAGAATACCACCGTTGTCAATTTCGGCGCGTAAATGACCATGATTTTTGTTGGAACTTCTAGATTAGATACAAGAAATCTCTCAAGGAAAGGCGCATTCTCAATGACCATAACATGGAACAGCTGGAGTGATCTCTTCCCAATTGATGTCCTATTGCAGGGCCAGCAAGACACATAAATCCAACGGAGATTTGTCGAGGCGATGTGGAGGCTAATGAACCCATGGATCTGCCAAAGACGAAGGTACTTGAGTGTAGTAAAGCTGTGGAGCAGGTGCTCCATAGCCTTCTTTGAGATGCCAACGTCGAAGAGGTCAAGTTGCTTGAGTTGAGGGAGAAGAAGGCAGGTGCGACATTAATCTGGGGAAACTATCAGGAGCTAAAGCTGGCGCGGCACAGTATTGGCATGAGGCGAAGCGCGGACGGCGACAGAGAGCGACATCGTCCTGCTTCAAACCTGACCTCCTCGAGCTGATCTAGGGTGGGGGAAAAGAACCACTCGTCGAACTTGGCTTGGACCTTGCAGTTGGTACTGAACATGTGGATGTCAAGGCGTTTGGCTAGCCCAGGGTTCGATGAAAGGATCTTGGGGACTGTGGCCATGCGTTTGCAATCCCCATCACATAGGCAGTTGTCGACAGTGAGGTTGAGGGGGACGCAGTGCCAGAGGGGGCGCCACCTCCGGGAGAGTAGGGTGTCCGCACGGCAGGTTTGGTGCGGAGGAGGACGATGATGACGAGCAGCATGTCGGTGGGGAGGCTGCTGATGAAGTCCAAGCTCGCCGGACGCGGTTTTGGCTCGAGCTGCCTTGGCTTGTTGGCTGCCTCGCCGTCCATCTCAGCCGGCGGTGACGGCGGTGTACACGTGTTCTTGGTGTGTACTGTGTGTTAGGTCTGTGTCCTTGTGTGCATGACATCGGCAGTGGTGAAGTGTGCGCGAGTGCGTCCTTCACGTGGAACAAGTATACCCTCAATTTACTAGCGTGCGGGGGTGCTACCGCGAGTGGTTTCAACTTTGTTTACTTCACCGCATGTCAGATGGGCCTCAAGATTACTTAGTTTTACCCACTGCCACATGGGCCAGCACACGAAGATAGCGAACACGAGTGTGGACTGGTTGACCGGTGAACTAGACAATATAGAGAGCTAAACGCTAACAAAAGTGACCGTATAATCCCTTGGTATAGAGAGATCGAGTGAGAGGGGAGGCCCATGGGAGATAGTAGAGAGAGAAAGAGCTACTCCCTCCGTTCGATAATATAGTGCCTATATTTTTTAAGTCAAACTTTTGAAACTTTAACCAAGTCTATAAAGAAATTACTTATATCTACAATACCAAAGATAAATGATAGTATGAAGTAAGTACATATTGCGATGAATGTAATCATCGTTCCAGATGTAAATATTTTTCTCCACATATACCTGGTCAAACTTTTATGAGGTTTGACTGTTCAAAATATCCATATGTTTATGGACTTGAGAGAGTACCTAACTAGAGAGAGAGAGTGAAATAGAAAGAGTGAGTGAAAAAAGTTTGTCGTGTGTGAAAGAGACATGGACAACACATCATAAAGTAGAGAAAAAGTGTGTGTGTCTTATGCAAACATATCACACATGCATCTTCGGTAGAGGAAGCGATGTGAGGAGATAGTATGTAGTTGTTTGCAACCGAGAGAGAAAGAACCCTAGCACATGGCCAAGAGAGGTGTAACGCCCCGAGACCGATGTGCCAAGTGTCGTGCAGTTATTCGCTGTTGTTGCCTTGTCATTGCTTGCATGTCATGCATTTGCATATCATGTCATCATGTGCATTTCATTTGCATACATGTTCGTCTCATGCATCCGAGCCTTTTCCCCGTTGTTCATTTTGCATTCGGGCGCTTCGTTCTCCTCCGGTAGTCATTTCTACCTTTCTTTTGTGTGTGGGGATTAAACATTTCCAGATTGGACCGAGACTTGCCAAGCGGCCTTGGTTTACTACCGGTGGACCGCCTGTCAAGTTTCGTATCATTTGGACTTCGTTTGATACTCCAACGGTTAACCGAGGGACCGAAAAGGCCTCGTGTGTGTTGCAGCCCAACACCCTTCCAATTTGGCCCAAAACCCACCTAAGCCTTCTCCATCTTCTAGATCGTTCGATCATGATCGCGTGGCCGAAAACCGCACCTCATTTGGACTCTCCTAGCTCCCCCAATGCCTATTTAAAGGCCTCTCCCCGAAAATCCGGATCTTCCCCCGTCCTAACCCTAAAATCGTCTCCACGCCGGCCGGACACGTCCGTCCGGGCCGGACATCGCCGCCGCCCCAACCGGGAGCCGCCACGTGGCAGGACACCACCGCCGCCGCCCGAGGCCCGCGGAGCCCGGTCCGGGCCCCCGCGGCCCATCCCACCGCCGCCGCCGCACGGGGGCGCCCGCCCGCGGTCTCCTCCGCCGCGCCGCCTCCTCAGTTCCCCGCGCCACCGCCCGGAGTTGCACGCCGCCTGCCTGGCGTGCTCTTCCTCCGCCGCGCCCGGCCCGCGCCTCGCCGCCCGAGACGCCGCCCCTCCCCTCCGGCAACGCCCTCCGCCGCCATCGCCTTCCCCTCGCCCGGATCCGGCCGCCTCCGTCAACTCTGGCGGCCCGCGCAGCTACTCTGGCGAAGATCCGGTCGACCTCGGATTGCGTGCCACCGAAACCCTAGATCTGGTGGTTCCTTTTTTTTCTTCTAAGTCCCGAAATTCCAGATCCAAGTGCTCTTGTTCATAGCCTCGTAACTTTGCATCCGTAGCTCCGATTCATGCATATAGCATATCAAAATGTTCATCTCAGAGAGTACATCATTTCATTCCATTGCATCATTTTCATTTGAGTTCATCTTGATGCCCGAAATGCTGTTAGAAGAGGGCTACTTGAGATAATTGTCAGATCTGTTACTCCATTTAGGTTTTTTGTCATTTTTGCCATGATTATTGTGTGCATGCTATGCCCTGATGCTCTACATATGTTTTGTTAAGGGTTTGTCATCTTTCCAGAGGTGAAACCCATGTATTTTTGTGATGTGTGTGGTGACTAGCACAAGCTTGCAAAGTGGTGCACTTGCTAATTCTGATTTCAGGGACTTAGCATTTCCACTAAGTCCTTGAGCTGTTTATTTCATATTGCCATATGTTCATGTGGTTTCCTAGCGATCCGTGCCTCTTTTGAGGATGATCAGTAAGGATGTTTTGTTCATATTGTGGTGCTCTATCCATTAATATCTTTGTTTGCAATTATGGAGTACACTAGCTTGAGTCAATCGAGCTCTACTTTTGCTACTTTGTGAATCTGGGCAGATTGTCAACTTGTTTGCAATTTTGCCGATGATGTTGTAGTTGATCCGTGCTTGCTATGCTATTGTTCTTGCCATGTCTAGCTTGCATTTTGTGTGTTCTTGATGGATGTATGATTAGCTTATCATGACTTTCTCCGTATTGAGTGCATCGAGCTCGTAAACATGCCTACTTGATATCTGTTTTCAGCATGCTCCAGTTTTCACAAAGTCTGAGAACTGATTATGTTTTTGCCATGTTCGCATGCTTGCAATTGTATTTTCTGATCCCTTTTGGCTCAAGGTCACTAAGGGACTTTTTTAAGCTCTTTGAGTAGCTCCATGCCATGCTTTACTTTGCGATGTTCAGGTCCTGTAGCATGTAGTTTTGTTGCTCCGAAGAGTGCTATCTGATCTGAAATTCCAGACAAGTGTTGATTTCACTAAGTCTAAGATCTGTCTGCCATATGCATTTTTGCCATGCTTGTTTGAACCTGTTAATTGATGAATTGGCCGTAGCTCAGTGCTAGACTTTTGTTAAGAATCTTGTATGCATCCCTGCCATGTATTTTGTTGTCATGTTTGGGTGCTGTAGCATGTTCATCTCATTGCATTTAGATGGCTACTTGCTGTAAATCGCAGACCGGTGTCAATTTTGAATCGCTTGCCATTTCCAAACCGTAACTCCGATTCCGGTTTTCTTTATATCGTTTTCAAGCGATTTCATCTCATCTTTCCAGTGGCACGCTTGGATTTCCATGTTGAGGCCAGGTTCATGCATTCCCCATCACATCTTGCATATGCATCCCGCATAGCATATCATCCTTGCATCATCTTGTTTGGTCCTTGCACATGGTTGATTGTGTCCTTGTTGCTTGTTTGTCTTCTTTGGGTAGAGCCAGGAGACGAGTTCGCTAACGAGGAGCCCGTTGAGTTTGCTTTCGAGGATCCAGTCAACTCTGACAACTGTGCAGGCAAGATGATCATACCCTCGAAATCACTACTATCTTTGATATGCTAGTTTGCTCGCTCTTTTGCTATGCCAATGCTACGATGCCTACCACTTGCTTTCAAGCCTCCCAAATTGCCATGTCAAACCTCTAACCCACCTTGTCCTAGCAAACCGTTGATTGGCTATGTTACCGCTTTGCTCAGCCCCTCTTATAGCGTTGCTAGCTGCAGGTTAAGATTGAAGACCGTTCCTTGTTGGAACATTTATTTACTTGTTGGGATATCATTATATTGCCATGTTATTTTAATGCATCTATATACTTGGTAAAGGGTGAAAGGCTCGGCCTCTCGCCTAGTGTTTTGTTCCACTCTTGTCGCCCTAGTTTCCGTCATATCGGTGTTATGTTCCCGGATTTTGCGTTCCTTACGCGGTTGGGTTATAATGGGAACCCCTTGATAGTTCGCCTTGATTAAAGCTTTTCCAGCAATGCCCAACCTTGGTTTTACCTTTTGCCACCTAGCCTCTTTTTCCCTTGGGTTTCCGGAGCCCGAGGGTCATCTTATTTTAAACCCCCCCGGGCCAGTGCTCCTCTGAGTGTTGGTCCACCTGTCAGCTGCCGGTGGCCACCAGGGGAAACTCTGGGCTGGCCTACCCGTACCTAAGACAATCTGAGTGTGCCCTGAGAAAGAGATATGTGCAGCTCCTATCGGGATTTGTCGGCACATTCGGGCGGTGTTGCTGGTCTTGTTTTAACCTGTCGAAGTGTCTTGAAGAACCGAGATACCGAGTCTGATCGGAACGTCTTGGGAGGAGGTCTATTCCTTCGTTGACCGTGAGAGCTTGTGATGGGCTAAGATGGGACTCCCCTGTAGGGATTTGAACTTTTGAAAGCCGTGCCCGCGGTTATGGGCAGATGGGAATTTTTTAATGTCCAGTTGTAGATAACTTGAACCTTAACTTAATTAAAATGAATCAACTGAGTGTGTTACCGTGATGGCCTCTTCTCGGCGGAGTCCGGGAAGTGGACACGGTGTTGGAGTAATGTTTGCGCAGGTTGCTCTCTAGTTTCTCGCTCGTGCTTTGCCTCCTCTTCTCGCTCTCTTTTGCGAATAAGTTAGCCACCATACTTGCTAGTCGCTTGCTGCAGCTCCACATATTTTACCTTGCCTTACCTATAAGCTTAAATAGTCTTGATCGCGAAGGTGCGAGATTGCTGAGTCCCTGTGGCTCACAGATTACTATTACACCAGATGCAGGGCCTGATGATTCCGCTCCAGGAGACGCGCTCGAGCTCAAGTGGGAGTTCGACGAAGACCCTCAACGTTACTATGTTTCCTTTCCTGATGATCAGTAGTGGTGCCCAGTTGGGGGTGATCGGGACCGTGTCGCATGTTGGGTTCTCTTTTATTTTGGCGCCATAGTCGGGCCATGAGTGTTTGGATGATGTAATGTTATTTATGTTCTTGATTGGCGTGGTGAGTGTAAGCCAACTATGTTATCTCCCCTTTATGATTTATATTACATGGGATGTTGTGAAGATTGCCTAACTTGCAACTTATGCCTTTAATGCGATTATGTCTCTAAGTCGTGCCTCGACACGTGGGAGCTATAGTCGCATCGAGGGTGTTACAAGAGGTCTACTAAACAAGGGAGAGAGGTCAACTAAACAATGAGAGAGAAAATGCAGATATGGTGAGGAGAGAGTATATGTTTGTGATAGAGAGATCCACTGGAGATCGTGATGGGACTACATGGATTGGAGATCGAGTGACAAGGTGTGTGCGTGATAGAAGATACCCTAAGAGATATCGACATAGATGTATGGATGGAAGGAGAAAATACATGTGTTCCTGATGGCTAGTGAGAGATAGTCATACTTGGGGGGAGTGCGTGTGCCTATGATGGAGTGAGGCATTATGGTACTTAGGGGGTGTGTGTCACATAGATAGAGAACAAGGGCGGAGAGTGTTAGACGGGTCTATGTAGCGCGAGTGAGATATGTGTATGTGTGAACCAGTGAGATATAAAGTTTGATAGAGATAGAGGAGCCCCGATACGGTTGAGTGGTGCGTTAGATAGCTGAGAGGGGGAAAGAGATACTCCATCCGTTCAATAATGCAGTGCATATAATAGAAGTCAAACCTTGGAAACTTTGACCAGGTATACGCAAATATTATTTTTATCTACAATACCAAAGATACATCATACGAAACTACATCTCATGTTGAATCTAATGATATATGTTTTCTGTTCTAGATGTAAATGTTTTTCTCCACGTATATGGTCAAACTTTGTGATGCTTGACTTTTCAATAAATCTATATGCTATGGACCGAAGAGAGTGGCTAACTCGAGAGAGATCAAGTGTGTGTGAAGGAGAATGAGTGAGTGTGCAAAAAGAGCGTGTGTGTGTGTGAAAGAGAGAGGGACAACAAACAATAAAATAGAGAGTGTGTGTGTTTTCGTTTCTTATGCAAACATATCAGACATGCATCTCGGAGATAGAAATGCGAGGTGAGGAGATACATGAAGATAGCTAGTGCGTGATTGTTTGCAACGAAAAGAGACACCCCTATACCACATGTCCAGTAGAGGTAGGGCTGGGCATATAACCCAAAAACCGATGTACCAAACCAAAATAACCGGTACCGAAGCCGAATACACCGAAACCTAAAGATTCGGTAGTATGATCGGTTAGCAGATTTGGAAAACCGAATTTAGTTCGGTAATTTCGGGTTTTGACCTTGGTTAACCGAACTTACCTAACACCGACTAAAATATAGGCCCAGTCGGCCGGCCCACATGTCATCCCCAATCCCGTACAGCCGCACCCGCACTGCACGTGTGAGGCGGCGATACCGAAGCAGCGAGCTAGCCACCATCGGCTGATCTCTCCAATTACTTTCGCCGCCTCCTCGCTTCCCGCATGGTTTTGATTGGCAGATGCTTCACCTTCATGGCATTCCCAATGTCGAGCCCCGTCCTTTTACACCGTGACACCCACTGGATGGTGAGTCGATCATCGGAGAGGCGGGGACGAGGAGTTCCGAACCCTAGTCGACTAGCTGGAGAAGGATGCTAGCCGGCCGCGCTGGTCACGCCACCCACCGGCGGAACTACGGATCTACGCCCACAGGCCACAGCCACAGCCCATAGGACGATTCTGCAAGCCTACAAGCCTGCAATGTAAGCCCCCTGTTTCGATCTTGTGTTCATCTTTTTTCCCCATCTGAAATTCTGAAACTCCTATAGACCATAGTGCGTGTATTATTGCATCTGATGTCAGTCTAGTTAGAGAAAACATTCTTTTATTGAACTATTGATGAATACGTAGGCTAATTGCCGAACTATAGTATTGTCAACCTGCCGTTGATGAATATCATATTTCTGTCAACCTGCTTTGTACTATCCATTGCCAACCATCTGCTCTGTAATTTCGTCCAGCAAAGTATGCTGATGAATATGAGATTTTGTACTATTGATTGCCCACCATCTGCTTTGACTTGTTTGTATGAATACTTGTTGACAATGAAACTTGGTTTGACTGTAGATGTCGTCCGAGGTTCAAGAGATCATGGGGACAGACACTGTTGTGCCTTCTTCAGCTCTCATAGCAACTGGTGTAGTACCTATGGACGTCGAGAAGGCCATTGGCAGTGATCACGCTGTTGAGATGGTCCAAGCAGCAGGCGGGAAAGGAGGATGACAAACAGGGGACTGGGAAGGCAAAAGCTGTGAAGGGGGTGACAATGATAAGAAAGACACACGGAACCAGATGGCCTCAAGATCAGAGATGGGGAACAACTTTGAAAAGATCATGATCAATGGTGTTTCGCAGAAGGGAAAATGCAACTACTGCAAGAGTGATATCAACACCCATACTACAATTAATGGTACATCTGCTTTGCGCAAGAATTTTAATATTTGCAAGTGTAATCCTCATAGAAATATTGGTGATGATAAACAAGCAGTGTTGCAATATAATCAAGGTGATAGTGTTAGTACTTGGAAATATGATCCTGATGCTATTAGGGACGCTTTTGTGGAAATGATAATAGAGGATGAACTCACGTTTGCGTTTTGTGAAGAATCTGGGTTCAAGAAGTTTATGTCCGTAGCATGCCCATGTTTCCTAGTTCCATCTAGGAGAAGATGCACTAGGGACATTGTTGGCAAATATTTTGAAGAGAAGGCTAAACTGAAACTTTTCTTTAGAGAAAATTGTGAAAGAGTGTGTCTGACCACTGATTGTTGGACTTCTCAGCAAAAAGATAGCTACATGACTATTATTTCCAACTTCATTTGTAAGGACTGGAAACTTCATAAGAAAGTGATTGGGTTTTTCTACGTTAAGAGTCAGAAAGGAGATGATATTGGGAAACACTTGCATAAAACCTTGATCAATTGGGGGATAGAGAAGGTCATGACCATTGCTGTTGATAATGCTAGTAACAATGATAGTGGAATTGGTTACATGAAAAAGGAACTGAGTAAAGCTAAGACTTGCATATCTGGAGGCAAATATCTCCACATGAGGTGTGCTGCCCAGATTGACAACTTAATAGTTACTTATGGTCTAAAAGAAGTTGATACTTCAGTCAAGCATGTGCGTGCAGCTATTAGATAAGTGAGGAATAGCCCAAGTAGGTTGACTAAGTTCAAAGAATGTGCTAACCTAGAGAAGGTTAACACTAAAGCTTTCTCAATCCTTGATGTGAGCACTAGGTGGAACTCTACATATTATATGTTGAAGGCTGCTGCTAGCTATGAGAAAGTTTTTGCAAGGTATGCTGATGAGGATCCGTACTATGCAATTGATCTACTTAGTGATAAAGGTAAGGAAAAGGGCCCTGGAGTTCCAGAAGAGCGGGATTGGGAGAATCTCAATAAGTTGGCAGAATTTCTTGCACATTTTGCTAATCTAAAAACTCAACTACATGTGATTGCTCACAGTATTTTTCATTAGATTGGTGAGGTGAATATACTAGTGAGAAAATGGATGGACAGTGGGGATGGTTTTAAAATTGTAATGGCAGAGAGGATGAAGGATAAGTAGGACAAATACTAGGGAATTGGCATGAGCCCGATCCCAACAAGAAGGGGAAGGAAAATGAGAACATGAACTTGTTGATTTTCATTGCAACAGCACTTCATCCAAGGTAAAACAATTCAAGTATTGTAATATGTTTTTCTTCATTAGGTGAGCATCTTAAATTAATCTATTGTTGAATCGCAGGTACAAGCTTGCAGAATACACACATCTCACCATTTTGGAGATGTATGGGGATGACAAAGGGCCTAAGGTGTGGGTTGCAGTCAATACTTGTCTCAGAGATTTGTTTGAAGACTATATGGTGATATATGCTCCATAAATTGCATCGACTCAAAGTAGTGATCTCGGGAAGCTGAATCTGCAAGTGGATCACACAAGCATGATGAAGTCTTTGATTGCCAAAAAAATGAGGCTGGACAATGGTGGTAGCAGTAGTCGCAAGTCTGAGCTGGACAAGTTCCTTGCTGAGGAAACTGAAGATGATGGCCCAAATTTTGACATTTTACTATGGTGAAAGATCAATTCATCCATGTTTCCTATACTGGCATGCTTGGCTCATGATGCTTTGGTAATCCCCATTTCAACAGTTGCATCAGAGTCTGCATTCTCCACTAGTGGGCGCATTGTTGATGAGTTCAGAAGTTCTCTTACTCCTTTTATGGTAGAAGCTCTTATATGCACTCAAGATTGGCTTCGACATGGCACTCATCCCAGCATAGCAGAGAACATCGAAGAGCTGACCAAGCTTGAACAAGGTAACTCAAATAATTAATATTGCATCACGTAGTATGGCCTCATTATGTAATATGGAAATATAATGCTTGTTTCCACCATTATTTTTTTCAGAAATAATTATGGAACTTAAGGAGAAAGCAAAGCTCCAAAGCAATGCCAAGTCCACCATCCCTGCAAAGCCTACTTCTTAATAATTGGTGAGATTTCAAAATGCAAAAAAATAAACTTATTTATGAGTGTATCTGTTCATACGAACCACTCAATTGTATTATTGGTTACAGTTCTGGATAACTTGTTGATGAAGGCTGCAGCAAATGTTTGGGATAATTTGGTGCTGAAGGCTGAAGCAAAAGTGAACCTCCAAGTTTAGAAGTTGATATATGCTGCCTGCTAGTAGCAGGCTGCTACTATCTATTTCCTATTTCCAAATTAATTCATGAGGGCTAAGTTTCATATGCCGTCCAAATTTACTATTATTGTCATGTCTTGAGACTTGATTTTGGTTTGTCTGCTAAGTATTGTTTGGATGCTATATTTTCAGTCAAACTTGGTATGCTTATGTTTGTTCTGCTGCTTAAACCGCAGCCTGTTAGTAGCTTTTTCACTTGTTTGTTGTTACTGCTTATGGGGGAATTTGGTAAGTACCCTGAGATGCCAAAAGGGATCTCTCTCCCTAACTCATATTATATCCTTTCTTCTCTTTATTAAAATTTTGTGTACGAAGGGGCATGTGAGTTGGCTAGCTGTGGAGCCTAGCTTTTAACAGGCAGGCAATACTGTTACTGATAGTACTATCACTCTGTCAGTCACAGAGATTCCTACTGCTGCTGGCCCTTTATATTATAAAAATATATATATCGGTGCCGATCGGTCACACCCGATGACCGAACCGATTTCTCGGTGCACCAGATTGTCGGTTTGGCATTTTTCTATTAGCTGATTGGTCAGTGATTTCTCCAAACCAAACTCTTACAGAGACCGAAGAAATTCACCGATCGGTTCGGGGGAACCGAATGCCCAGTCCTAAGTAGATGTGTAGCCAACAAGGGACAAAGGTCGAGATGGACACATGGAGAAGATGGATGCGTGGGGAGGGAGAGAGGGTGTGTTTGTGATAGAGAGACCCCCTTGAGATCGTGAGGGGACCATATGGGTGGGAGATCAAAGGACGAGGTGTGTGTACGATAGAAAGATGCCCTGAGAGAAGTCGTGATAGACCAAGTGAGGGAAAGAAACACTACACATGTTTGTGATGGATATTAATATTAGTCGTATACATAGGGGGGGACTGCGTGTGCCTACAACTGAGTGAGAGACGATCATACTTAGCTAGGCGTGAGATTGTGTGTGTGTTTGCGTGTGAGATGGAGAGAGAACAATGGAGAGGGAGAGGGAGAGGGAGAGTTTTAGATATGTCTATAGCGTGTGAGTGAGATATGCATGTGTATGTGTGACCCAGGGAGATGGAGAGTTTCAGAGAGAGAGAGAGAGGGAAGACCTCTGAGATGGCAAAGTGGTGCATGATAGTGAGTTACGGGCAACGAGCTAGGGAATTTGTGTGCGTACGATGAGTGCACCCAAGATATTTATCTTGGACTAGAGTATCATACACAGTGTGCCAGAGAGAGCTATACATGGAGTGTGCATGCGAACTAGAAAGAGCCTCCCCCCTCATAGAGATAGAGATAGAGAGAGAGGGAGAGGGACCGACAAGGATTGTGTTTGGATGGGTGCGATAAAATTGAAGTTATCAGCGAGAGAGAGAGAAAAGGAGTCCAAGAGAGGGGGACGTTGTGTTTATGCATCAAAGACTGATATAAACCATGTTTCGAATATAAAATTACATTCAAATATTTGAATTGGGGAACATGTTGTCTAGAATCCACACATGAATGGAGATATGCATACCAAACAAGTTCATTAATTTGACTTTCAACATGTTCATGGAGTACTAAAATACAGTACAACATGCTACTCAATTGAGGTGTTCAATTTTGCATTTAGTTTACTATTTTGACCTGGTGAACAAGCTATTTAATTGAATCGAGATATTTCATTTTTTGTTTGATTCCCGTTTTTGAGTGGCTCAACTATTTTTCATATAGTAAATCATTAGCAACAAGCATGTTAAAACACATTAGTCCCGATCATCACCTCACCGTCGAAAAACGAAGTGGCAAGCTAATATTTTGAAATTTGATTCGAATTGACTTGGTAAGGTAGACATGGATGCTCGTTCTCCCAAAATTTGAACGAACCGCTAAACACCCTCTGCTTGGTGGAATTCGCCCGAGCAAATAAATGGGAGATGCGAAATTACTGGCCTATGTGGGCCAAGCATCAATTGGCCCGTTGTACATCGAGGGTAGGTTCGTAACTTCATCCAAGCGCGCCTTCTCCTCGGCCAAAATGACAGGTGTTGAATAATTCATAAACCATGGGCGGCAAAACATCCTCTCCTCACCTGAAATCGCTCGCGCTGACTAATTCAAAATACGTTTTCCTCGGCCGAAATCGCTCACGTCGACTATTTCGAAGCATGCCCTCCTCGCCCAAAATCTCTCGCGCCCACTATTTGGGTGAAGAAAAGTTACTCTACTATCCCCGACCCTCAGTACACATACCCAAGCACAGAAACCTAAAGGGAGGGGTAGAACTGTAACCCCCCCGACCCCCCACACACACATCTTAGACAAATGTGTTCGTAAGACATGGTTCCCCCTCCCAATTCCCCATTCATACATCATGCACACCAAATCACCTTCTCCTTGGAAGCTCCCTTCTCCCCAGCCATGAAACCTCATCCCCTCCTCCATGGCGCCCCCACCACACCAAATTCACCGCCGCCCTCCTCCCCAATGCCGGAGACGCTGTTCGTTTGTAGTCGGATCGTGAAAGTCGACTCCACCAAATCGATAGTTATCAACACATCGAAAGATCTTGACCCTCGCCTCTATCAGGAGGGGGCGGGGTTTTGGTCAGAGTTCACGCGGCCAGGGACGATGGAGGCAGGATGCTCCGCCGGTGGTCATTGGCTCCTCTAGGAAGATTCTGAAGAGTGTCAGCTTCGAGGCACAAGACGACCATCAAGCTATCAGGCGTAGATCAGACAGTACTAAAATAAAATAAAATCGTGTGACCCCAATTTAGTTTTCAGTCAACAGACGTGTGACTACTCTCATACCTTACTGTTGATCTCTTAGGTTATTTCTTCAGATCAGAGATATGTGTCATTCTTAACATTTTGCATTTTTTGCATATTCAGCCACACCGTCTTCCTTCTCACCGCAGCTGCTCGAACAAGGAAAGCATACACCAGAAGGGAGCTATAGTCCCCACTCAACAGTTCCTTGCATCAAATGGGCATGCTCGACATGGACAACCACATCAACTACAGGGCCATCGACAAGTCAGCACATGATGCTCACTCCTATGGATGGCGGCCAGACAGGTTGTACCCTCATCTTACTTGTGTGCAACATTTATGGCTTTGTTATTCATCGAAGCATGAAAAATGTATTATCACATTTCACTTTATATTCATGTCGATCTCTTAACAGTCTTGTTCAGGAGTTAACCCTGTTCCATAGTTCAAATAAGAGACTTGTTCTTTAGGTAACGCTATTCAATAGTTATCATCCATCAGCCAATGTTATCCCACAGGCTGGTGATTATACCACTTCTAGTATTACCCATGTTGTTCTTTAATACTTTCGTGTGCCATCTAGTTAACCTCGAGTATGAATGATACAGATTCTTTAGCTTTCATCTGTGTTCTCCCTATAGTTTTTAGACTTATTGCTGCTAGTTAAGCCCAATCCTACTATTTATGTTGTCTCCTACAGGCACTCATTACATAAATTTAACTACTAGTTGTCTTCCATGCATGTCAGATATAATTGCACACACTAATATATCCACAAGAACCTCACGGAGCAATGTAACAGCCAACAAACTTGACGTCAATGATACCCAATATGATGGAACATGGAAAGGCAGTTCTTCAGAAGACTTGCAGAAAGATGTTGAATCCTATACACCCCACAAGGTCCTTGATCTAACTTGGCCCGTGATATGGGTACAACATGCATATAATGTCCTAGAGTGCATCTGCTCTATTGCAATACCATGTGCTTAGCCTGCTGATCACGCATGTAAATATGTCATGCCTTCCTGTTTTTTAGTACCTATTCCAATCACGATAACATGTTTTCAAACTGAAGTATTGTCGTTCTACTCTGTCACAATGCTAGCTGCTTAGTTTTGACATCATGCTTCCGAATATCTTTTGCATTGTTATTCACTAGTATGTACTTCATCTGTCTACCATACCGTGTTTTTTCACATTGTAGTGTTGTTCTAGTGGTCTGTTGCAATGCCATCTTAGTTTTCCAATCACACACACATATGTTGCCTTAGAGTTTTTCTGTATGTATTCTGCTATCATACAGTTTTACATTCAAGTAGTGTTTTTTCCTCTTTTTTCCTCTCGTGTCCCTAGCTCTTAAATCATACTCCCTCTGTCTGTATTACATGTCGCAGAAATGGATAAAAATGGATGTATCTAGAACTAAAATATGCCCAGACACATCCATTTATTTGTACATGGAGGGAATAAATGTCAATATGTCATGCCTTTCTATTCTTCAGTACCTATTCCATCTCTCTACCATAGCATGGTTTATAACTGTAGCACCATTCTTCTATATAAGGCAAGGAAGGGGAAGACAACTATGTTAGAATCTGAAGGGTTACAAACAAGGTCTTTGCAAAAGATCAAAATGCCAGGAGATAGTAAACCAACTCCAGTGTTCATAGATACTTCTCCAGCACAGAGAAACCCTACTGATAATAAGCAAATTCAAGTGCGAAAGAACTAGTCCAATCCAGTCCAGCAAAAATATGTCAACTCCATTCTAAAAAGTGTGTGCGTATCCTCACATCATGAAATTTTATAGCATTCAGATTATGTTTTCTACATGTTTCTTACCCATCTCTCTTTAGAAAATAAGCTTAAATGATATAAGACTTTCTAAACTGGGATCGTGTTCGAGGAAAGTATCTTGCGGGAATTCTCTGTGCTCCAATAATGATGTAAGTACCTATTGTATATCACTAATTTTTTACATTAGCATGTATTTTGCTAATCAGCGTGAATCCAGCCTTTATCTGATCTACATTTACTTGTAGCAAAATGTATAATTAAAGGCGACAATGTTGATTTTAGTGAGGAAAACTGCCTAGTAGTTTTGCATACTTAGCTGCATGAGTGTACTATATCATATGATGCACATTACTAAATTGTAGTGTTGTTCTAGTTGCCCAATCATTCATTCTGTCAATGTTGCTTTATTATTACCTCACCTGACTGATGATAGCTGTGTCATATTGTGTTAATTTGGTGTAGGCTGGTGTGGTCTTATTGCCCAAACATTTGTTGCGTCAATGTTGCTTTCCTATTATCGGACATGGCCAATGATAGCAATGCTAATGTGTTAATTTGGTGCATGCTGCTGAAGATAAGAAGACAAACTCTGAAAATAGCAAGGCAACCCCATTGTTTCTTTCCAATAAATGTAGGCTAGGTAATATGGCAATAAATCTTGATCAATCTGTTCAATTCCCCTCCTAATTTATGTTATGATGCAGTGGTCGAGACACTCTCAACTATCAATAATATAAGCCTGCCAAAATCTCCATCTGAATGTGTTGAGTTTCCTCTCTCTCGAATCCAACGGAAAAAATGTATGTTTGTGAATGAATTACTGGCTGAAGGAATCATGGAAATCGTGGATGAATCAGAGGTGCACCTTCTTCCGCGACAACAACAAATCAATGTTTTCAGGGACGCGTAGCAAAGAAGGAAGAACTTGCTGACATGCTTATGGGCATCATCCACACTGAGGTTGCAGATTGTGAGGTTGTAGGTCGTTAAATTCTGCTCATTTATTTGCACTGGCATCAATCTTTGATTGCCTAGTGGATGTAATTTCATGTAACATATGCTTGATGTACAACATTTTTCCTTGTATGTCGTACGTTTGCTTAGCACGCCTCGCATTCCAGCTAACAGGTCACTAGGAAGGCAAAATTGTAGTGAAATTATTAGTTAGCACGGACAGTCATGTGCCCTATCTGAAGGAAGCGGCCCACTGCCCTTAATGGGTTTCCCTAAAGGGCTCGCATGGGCCAAAATTCTCATAGGCCTTTGATTGATCGGTTTTTGTCCTGTCCATAATTGCTCATCGTAATGGGCTCATATTATAGCTGGGCCAGAATCCGACATTATCTAATTGGGCCTACTGACATGTTCGAACTTTAGCGGGCCCATTAAGTTAATGGGTCATAACCAGGCCGAAAGCACTATTGGGCCGCTATAATGGAAACGAGCCAACGGTTAATGCTCGGCACTATTACCTCCCGGATTGTTAATAGGTTGGCATTGAAGCGGGCAGTAAGTCGGCCCATTCGACTTCACGGGCCGTTAACAGGACAATACTAATGTTGGGCTATATATGGCCCAACTATATTTTGGGCCTTTAGCAGGCCAAAAGAGACAGCTGGCTCGTACTAGAAAATGAAGAGCATGGGCTACTAAGAGGCTGAAAGTCAGGTCGGACTTTATATGGCCCAAATATTTTGTGTGCCTTTAGCCGGCCGAAAGAGAAACCGGGCTGGTATTGGTCAAGAAGAGCATGGGCCATTAAGAGGACATAACTCAGGTCCGACTGCAAATGGCCCAACTCATCTATGGGCCGTTAACGGGCTAAAAGACACATCGGCCTAGAAATTGGCCCAACACTTAAATGGGTCGCTAAAAGGCCGAAAGACGTACATCCTGAAAATTGGCCCATCCCTTGAATGGGTCGTTAAGAGGCGGAAACCACATGGGGCCGATATTGATCCCAAATATATAGCGGGCTAGTAATGTGCTCGAACTAACGATGGGCTGCAATGGTGTCAAATAGTTAACGGGCGTTGACAGGCCAAATTGGCACATCTCGTATCAGCCGTGGGCTTAAATGGACCTGACAAAAGTAGGACTGACGGTGTCCTGGACAAGGGGGTACTCACCACGTCATCTCCCGATCTATTAGATTGGGCCGAGGACCCCGTGGCCGTATACTCATGGGCCAGTTCGGACAGTTGCCGCATACATGGAAGATTCCACAAGACTTGGTGATCAAGACAAGGACTCCTCCCCACCGGCGTATTTGGCTAGGACTCTTGTTATCCTAGGCCTCTGGTGCATTATATAAACCGAGGCCAAGCTAGTCGATAGATCATATACAACAATCATACCATAGGCTAGCTTCTAGGGTTTTAGCCTCTCCGATCTCGTGGTAGATCAACTCTTGTAATACTCATATAATCAATATCAATCAAGCATGACGTAGGGTATTACCACAATCAAGAGGGCCCGAGCCTGGGTAAACAACGCGTCCCCTGCCTCCTGTTACCATCGATCCTAGACGCAGAGTTCGGGACCCCCTACCCGAGATCCGCCGGTTTTGACACCGACAAGGAACAATATGGGTCGGCCAGCTAATTTTGACTAGGCCGGCCTCTTTCACCTAAATGGGCCACTGTTCGGCCTTGCCATGTGCCAACATATTATAGGCGCCTCCCATACATTGAGTGGATGAAATCTGTCCCAATGTTGAGCCAACACGTGGATCCTCTGGCGAATGAGAATTTTACATGGGGAAAATCCCCATTGGTCGGGGCTGTTAATGGGTTATTGGATCCAAACTGGAACCCAATTGCTTAAAGGTGAGCCATTACGGTGGATGCCACGTGTCGGTTACCCGTGACGAAAACACTTCAATGACGCCCCATTTATCATCATGGAAATGGACACTACCATGATGATAATTTTGGTATTGTCATGGAACAGTTCTACGACAACACATGTATGACTATCTTGATTCTGTCATAAAATCATCATGGATGTACATGCATGACCGAAAACATGACCTACTGTGACAAACACGTATCATCATGGAAGTGATTTTTGTCGTAGTGTATCCATTATATTTTGTAATAAGAGTTGATCTGTTCTATGTCGAGCAGTGTCGTATTCCAGAAAACTTGATCTCTGGCTGGAATATGGGGTGTTCTGGTTTCTTTGAGCCGGGGTTCCACAGAGACAGAGCAAGGGGAGCATTTGTGAGTTGATTCCTATCACCAGTCATGTGATTGGTGCAGCCACTATCCAGAATCCATTCGGTAGCTTTTGGAGTATCATCCTGTAGAAGCATTAGTTTCACTTAGAAATTCATATACTTTAGTTGAAGAACATGATGATCAATTTTGTCAGTGAGTTTCATCAATAAGCATATAACTAGCAGCATAGGGATGTGCGAAATGAAGAATTCATGTAATCATGATTACCTTATATCCCAACAAGCATTATGTCAGGCCTTTAGCAAATTCACCAGACATTTATTGTGTCTGAAGAGCTATCTCTACATAAGAGATTAGTTCTTCTTCTTAACCACCCACATCTGAATGGGTAGCTGAGATGCAATGTAACACAAGGCATTGATAGAGAACTTGGGCATTGAAGAATATGCATTTCTCTTTGTAGTACTCATAAGAATATGCAGAGAAATTCTTAGCAGTTTTGTGCACATAGTGATTTGAAGAATAATGCACATATTCATCAGATCATTGTCTGTTTCCCTGAATAGAAGTGTTAGTATGAGCATGAGTTGGCCTGTGTCCATTTGGCGACTTTGGTCCTGGTGAAGAATTTGCCCTGAGGTTGTTCCTTTTCTTCGGTGGTGTCATGATGACATTCACCTGAAGATTTTGAGGAACACTTTTAGGCACCCATATTTTCTTCACTGGGGGACCATTCATGCAGTTAGTACCACCAAATCTAGCAAATACTTCACCATTCTGAATAGCTTATAGTTGTTAGTCAAATGACTCATCATAAGAATGTGGAGTATAACAATTGTAGCCAAATAGAGTGGAAGGATCAACATGAGGTCCTTTTGCTGCAATCCATGTGATTTTGGAATACTATTCACGTTTCCAATAAGATCCATCAGCGTTCGACTTTATCTCAAAAGCAACACCCTCTTTCCTTAGGTTCATGTTCGGAATTTTCTTCTTGAGCACATCACAAAGAGTTTGGTGCCCTTTGATGCTTTTGTACATGCTTGTGACGTACAATCCCTTCACACCTGCATTTTTGTTAGTGACACTAGTGGTGTCCTCAGATGAGGGAACTGAAACCACAGAGATATTTGAAGATAGAGCAGCAGTTGAAGCATTTGAACATTCAGCTGAAGAATTTGCATTATCACATTCCAGGCATTTTAATCATGGAGCAACAAATTCTCCCTGAGAGGTGCTGATCTATTGAGCAAGTAATGAATTGTTTTCTTTCTGAAGATCATCATGAGATGCTCTCAACTTCTCGAGTTCTTGCTTCCTTTGAAGAGATTCATAGGAAATCTTCTCGTGTGCAGTTGAAAGGGCCACATGACAACTTTCAAGTTCGCCAAATTTTGGCTGTAGATGCTCAAGGTCTTTAGTCAGAATTTGAGATTGTTCCATTTCATCATTCAACAAATCATCACTTCTATCTAACAGTTTGTGTATCCTTTCCATGGTAGTTTGTTCTTTTGCAACAATTTTAGCAAGTTTGGAGTAGCTAGGAGTCCTGTTTTCATCAGATTCACCTTCACTTGAGGAAGATGAGGACAGTTTGAGTACCTTGATTCCTTAGGCCATGAGGTATGTTGCTAAGGACAGTGTTGCTAAGGACAATTAGTCACCGCCCAATTCTAGATGAAGTTCTCCAGTGTTTCCTTGAGTTTTTGCATTTGTCCTTTGCATATTTATTCAATTTCCTTAATCAAAAAAAACTTCATCTAGATTTTCTTTTATCTGTTTAGTTCTGCATTTTCTGCATCCAATTCATTGCAAATCCTTCAGTCAATTCCTTGCAAATATTTGTGACATATTATTTGCCTAGTGAGCTGAGGTGACAAGTGTTCTCTCTGTGTTGAACTCGGTCATACCGATTTGTTACTTTCGGCACCACCGAGAAAATTCGGCACCACTGAGGACTACAACTTGGTATCACCGACTTCACTGTAGAGAAGACAATTTGCCATATGTTCCAGTAGTTTTATTCTAGCTCCACTTGATGATTCTTGTCCTCTACCAGCATCACATTCTATATGATGCTTTGCTTTATGACTCAAGGACCAAACCTCTTGACTCACACTCCAGAAGATCCCTTCTTGGAAATTGATGTCAAAGGGGGAGAGAGATCACATCAAAGCTTATTCTCTTCAAAGGGGGAGAGAGAAATAGGGAGAGAGAGGTAATCTCATCAAGGGCCCCAGATGCTTGGTGTTCAAGAGGAGAGAAGTCACATGTCTTTAAGAGGGGAAAGACATGTCTATGTTATGTTTATATTTATGATCTGTTTTGCTCTGATTTTGTTTCCCTATGTTCTCCTATTATCCAATACAAGATTCAGGGGGAGAAAGACTGCTAGGGAAGGAAATCATTGAATTCATTGCATATCTTTTTCCTTTGGGGACATGTCTACATCCAGTAGAGTACTCAGTACTCACTCTGTACATGTCATCCCAGTCTTGGTACTCTTGTGGTTTCTTTTGGTTGCTCTGGCTTGTAGATGTATCTGTGTTATCTAACCTTGTTTACTCAGGTTCATTCCTTCCTAAGACAACTCAAGACCACAAGGTAAGTATATGCATCACACTCATGTGCATGACGATTTCTTGCTGATGTACATACTGTTTGCAAGAAGGGCTCATGAGCATGTAGGTACATTTCCTATATTCGCATCTTTTGCTCTGATGCATATAGCCAAGATACATGTAACACATTGCTTACTCTATCATGCTTATGCATTCACATGCTCCTATATTCCATATTTGCATGATTGCATACATGTAGGGGGAGCCTATGCATGTTACATGTCTTTCCAAAGCTTTACTGGTTTTTTCTCTATATCTTTATCTAAAGCTTTGATGTATGTTGTCATCAATTACCAAAAAGGGGGAGATTGAAAGCACAAGTGCTCCCTGGGTGGTTTTGGTAATTAATGTCAACATATCTCTTGTTGGACTAATGTTTTTATCTAGTATATTTCAGATAAGTTCAACAGATGGAGTCGCGTGGACTAGAGGATGTGGAACCCCTTCAAGATGATGAAGACAAATGATTGGCTCAAGCTCAAAGCTCGGGACTCTACATTTTCTATTTTAGTGATCCAAGATCACATTAAGTCCATAGGAAAGCCAATGCTATTAAAAGGGGATGATGTGTTGCTTAATGACTTGCTTGCTCAAAGTCCTTAGTGATATGCTCCAAAGCCCTCAACCACTTTCGCACATCCACATATGTCCCAAACCAAAAGTCAAACTCGGCCACACCAAAATTTCCTATCCGGCGCCACCGAGTTCACTTGACATAGCCACTGCTAGAAACCCTAGTCAATTCGGTCACACCGATGGGATCTCGGTCTCACCGAGATGGGCTTGCCAACTCTCTGTTGGCTATTGCAGTAATTTCGGTCTCACCGAGTTTGCTTGGCCAACTCTCTGTTTTGCTTATTACCCAAACTGGTCCCACCGAGTTTGTGTAATTGGTCCAACCAATATGAGGCTTTACCCTAACCCTAGCACATAGGTCCTACCGAGTTGATAAGATCGGTCCCACCAAAAATCCTAACGTATATTTTCTGAGACATCCACCCAATCTTCATTCATGGAAAGAGCCATCAGAACATGCCTACACTTCCAACACATATTTTCTGAGACAGAACCACATAAATCTTGATCTCTAGCCTTCCCCAAGATGCTTTCCACTCAAACCCTCTTTCTACCAAATCCAATCCTATGAGAGAGAGCTAAGTGTTAGGGAGACTATCATTTGAAGCACAAGAGCAAGGAGTTCATCATCAACACAGTGTCTATTACCTTTTGGAGAGTGGTGTCTCCTAGATTGGTTAGGTGTTACTTGGGAGCCTCCGTCAAGATTGCGGAGTTGAACCAAGGAGTTTGTATGGGCAACGAGATCGCCTACTTCGTGAAGATCTACCCTAGTGAGGCAAGACCTTCGTGGGCGATGGCCATGGTGGGACAGACAAGGTTGCTTCTTCGTGGACCCTTCGTGGGTGGAGCCCTCCGTGGACTCACGCAACCGTTACCCTTCGTGGGTTCAAGTCTCCATCAACGTGGATGTACGATAGCACCACCTATCGGAACCACGCCAAAAATCTTCGTGTCTCCATTTGCGTTTGCACACTCAAATCTCATCCCTTTACATTCTTGCAACTTGCATGATTTACTTTCCGCTGCTCATATACTCTTATCATGCTTGCTTGATATGTATTGTGAATGTTTAAACTTGTGCCAAAATTCCACTTCAACTTAAAAAAAATAAAAACTGCAACTTTTCTTGCTAAGAGTCTATTCATCCCCCTCGAGAGACCTGTTCTCGGTCCTTTCAGTGACCCATTCATATCAGCGTGAACCTCACGACCCAATATCTCGACGCTTGCAATCTCATTCGGGCAATACCGCTTCCCTTTTCGGCCTGCGAGGAGTTGCTTGCACGCCAAACGGGACCTCTTGAGCATCAAGCCTCAGGAGCTCTTACCGGACCTCAGGTCGCTCACCTACCGGCCTTGACCACGACATCGCGACCTGGCATACCAGCGAGAGCACTAAGCTACCGCGAGAACAAAAAGGGGGAACTGTCCCGGAGCAATACACGCAATTCCAACATCATCCTAGGGAAGATAACATTGGAGCAAAAGCATTATAGTCTTTTACATACCCCCATGGGGCTTGTCATAATTCCGCGTAGGGAAACAAAAATAAGAAGACTTCGAAGGACCCCAGCTGCTGGGTATCACCGGCGACGCCGAGCGGACACCGCCGCTGCGCTCCGGGCACGGCGAGAGCTCGGTGGCACGTAGTTGTCATGGCTGTACTTCGGAGAATCGCTGGGCTCGAAAGAGCAGCTGGATTCTAGGGAGTCGCCGCTGCTGCTAGAGGAGCTGCCAGCAAGGCCAGGGGCGAGTTCAACACCGGTGGCCGCGCCGTGTGGGCCGTCTCTCCTAGGGCAACACTAAAGACATTGTCCGTCCTTGTCAAAGACCTTAAAGAACAACATGGAGGCACCAACATACTCGAAGTGGATGGCGAGGGCCCCCTCTGCACAACAGCCGCAGGCGACCTCGCCCCATCCTCGAATCATGAAGATGTCGCCTGGGGGGTGGGGTGACCTCGACCTCCGCCCAGTGGCTAGGCTGCAGCACACGGCATGTTGCAGCCACAGCTCAAGTGGCCCCCTCGGTGGCATCTCCTCGGCAAAGAACCTTGGAAGCCAGATCCATGTGCAAGGAGGCATTGCTGCCCACGCCACGAACTCGCGCAAGGTACCCTCGGCATGGGTTCGCTGGCCGGGTGGCCCTGTAGCCTCGGCCTGTCCACCGCGACCCCGGCCCACACGGCACTCGGCACTGCCGCCTGGTCTAGAGCTCTACGCGCGGGCATACAAAGGGATCAGGAACCAGCCGGAGGCCGCTCGTACCAAGGCCACGTTACCTCCTGCCCTTCGCCGGCGTCACGAGGGTGCAAAACCTCTTCTTCGGCAGAAGTGGCTCGGGCTTCTCCTGAGGAATTTTTCCCTTCTCTGCCGCGAAGAATCTCCTTATCGGTGCCATGGATACTACAGCAAGACGTCGGGACAAATAAGAAGAAGAAGGAGAGGGAAGCGAGAAGATGTAGATGAGCGATGTCGGCTAAGACCCTCACCTCATTTATAACCAGAGGGAGGCCAACCTCCACCCTCCATGATCCCATGCAATGATGATCTTTCTCTGCATGCAGCAGGCTCTTATCAAGTCGAATGGTTGTCGAGGCCGCGTGGGGAAGCAAAGACTCCCACGTCCCATCAGGAGCCACGCGTCAACCAAGGCCGCAGGCGGTTAGGGCCCGCAGTGCTCCGCACTTGCCCTTTCGCTTTGCCTCAAAGCCAAGTTCGAGCGCACCTTGGGCCCGGGGGCTACTCTCGGCATTCTCGGAACAGGGTACCCAGACTTGCCTGCATGCGGCCCATGGCATGGATACATCGATGGCCTGGTACGACCCACCTTCAGCATCAACAACTCGAGACCCTCGCGAGGGGCCAAGCCTCGCGAGGCATACGACACCAAGACCTCCAGTAGGAGTGGCCTCCTCAGGCTGGCTCCTGAGGAGCGGAGATTTCTATGCAAGCCTCACCTTGCAAGGTTCGGGTGACGAGAGCCATGACGACCATGGTTTGGCGGGCGCCAGCGGGTGCAGGACAACTGTTTGCTCTTTGGTGCTAAGGAGGCAAGCGCAGGCGCGGAGTCCTGAGGAATCAGCCAAAGGTTTCCATTCCCGTGCAACAAAACCGAGACCGCCGGGATGGTAGGACGGAGGTCCTCGCCGAGCCCACCATGGTGTGACGACTAAAGGCTTTGCAGGCAGAGACTACTTTTGTCAAGATAAGATGTACTAGTTGTCTCCCTTCAGTAGGGAAGAGGACCAATGCCACTATAAATAGGACCTAGCCACCACCGTAGAGGGGACGGATCATTCAGATTATCCTCACCCCCACCAGCTCAAGAAAACACCTCCTGAGGTTGTTCTTCCACTAAACTAGCTCATCCACGGCCCCTCGAGGCCAATCCACCACAAAGCAGGAGTAGGGTTTTACACCGCAAGGTGGCCCGGACTAGGGTAAAACTGCCTTGTCCCCTTTCCTTCTAGTTCATCGAGCTAGGCCGTGAAATTGACGAGTAGGCAGACTAAGGAGGTTGAGTTCTTCACACGCACCCCATAGTTCGAATCTATCAAGGGTCTGCGGAGCCTGAAATTAGACACTCCCCTTCTTTGTTCGATGTAAACCTAAAACAAAGTCCATAGATATATCCCCCCAAGGAACACTAGGTACAGGCAAAGGCATATATAAACCATGAGGATTGAGTCGTGACTTAGCTTTTTGACATCAAGTGTAGTGAGCGACAAAACGCTCAACATCCCGTCTCATGTTTGGCCAAAAGAAATGTGTAGCAAGTATACCCTCCGTCTTCTTCATGCTAAAGTGTCCCATTAATCCTCCTCTATGTGCCTCCTGCAATAACAAAAGACAAATGGAGCTAGCTGGAATGCATAGCTTGTTAGCACGAAACACAAATCCATCGTTAATGACAAACTTGTTCCATGTTCTCCCTTCCTTACAATTCCACAGTACATCTTTAAATTCAACATCATGCACATATTGCTCTTTGATGGTCTCCAAACCAAATATTTTAAAGTCAAGTTGTGAAAGCATAGTATAACGATGAGTGTCGGGGAACGACACCTATGGGATCACGTGGATCCCTTCTACGGTTCGGAAGGGAAGAAGATATGCACAAAGAGTTGATCCAATGACCAACGTGAGGGATTTTTACCTAGGTTCAAGAAGCTGAGAAGCATAAAACCCTACTCCTGCTCTGGTGTATTGAGAGTTCTTGAGCTCTGGCTAGTTGCTACGCATGCAAAATGGGCCACAAAGTCCAAAAGTCCCTATGCGCATCGCCTTGGGCCTCCCTTTATACGTCTAAGGTGCTACCACAGTTGCGTAGAGTGCATATAGGAGGTGTAAAGCTTCTATAGTGTACATGCTTATCACTGACATCTTAGGACAAAAGACATTTAATGTGTTGTTTACATGTACCAAACTTTCTAGGATACGGAAAAAGAGCCCATCCCATATGTTGCCGCCTCACCCCATCTGGAAACGCATCTACGATGACGAGGCCTGCAATGCCAGGCCGGTATGCTAGTCGCTGCGCTGGAGCGGTAGCAGAGTGGTGGAACCTTGCCGATGAGGGTCTTCACAAAGATCTGCATGCACCCAGGGTGGTGTTACCTTGGCCTTGACATTGTCGATGGTATCGGAGCTCTCCACATCAAGGGTTGTGGTCTTGCCGGGGCTTCACAAATCATCCCGGCAAGAATCTTGTGGGGATCCCAAATTTTGGTCTTGTATTTTCTGATCATTGGCTTGGACGCTACCTTGTTTGTCTTGTATTTGCTTCCAGTTGTCCATGCCAGGCCTTGCTGCAGGAATGGTTGCTACCGCCCGTGCACAGTATGGGGTACTAAAGGGCCCAAACTTTAGTACACCAACAGGAGCCCCCACGCCTGGGCCACACACGGGTGCGAGGCATTGTTGGGCTAGGCCCAAACAATGCACGGGCACGCATGGCAGGGGTTAACTGCTATAATCATCTCGTCTGCCGTGCTCCCACATGATCTGCATTGAGTGCGTGACGTGGGTTATGCGTGTGAAACAGTCGCAGCAGCAGCACGCCTGTGAAAATGCTTTCACATCGAACAGTAAAGAGGCAGCCTTGCGCCTTCCCCATAAAAAGAGGAATCTGAAGAGGCGCTGCTCATTTACCTCTCGCCTGTTCCAACCTAGAAACCGTAGTCAACATCTTCCTCTAGATCGAAGTAGAGCTTGCCCACTCGTCTGCCACCGCTGCACTCTCATCGTCCTCGGCTCCCCGCCCCCTTAGTCACCATGGCACCCAAGACGAACAAGGGCAAGGAGGTGCCGGAGAGCGAGTTGACGAGGCTGTGAAAGGAGCATGTCGTCTTTTCCCCGACGGTCGATGCACGTGCCTTGAAGGAGCGGTACCTGTGCATATGGTCAAAGAAGACGAAGGCTCACCCTGCCACTCGCGTGAGCCCACCTTCCACCGAGGGCGGCCCAGTTAAATTCCCCTTCTTCGCCTATTACTTTTATTCTGGGCTCTACCCTCTGTTTTCTGATTTTTTTGTCGACATCATGTACACATTCGGCTTCCACCTCTTGGATGTTACGCCAAATGCTGTGACATGTATGTCAGTCTTCGCCCACCTCTGTGAGAACTTTGACAAAGCGACCCCCAACACAGCCCGCTACCGCCACTAATGCATCCCCCCTATCCAGGTCGGAGAGGCCCTTGCTGGTTCCATCAGTTGGATCCCTAGGGCGTGGAACAAAGAGATATGCCCAGACGGGGTCTTCCGTGAGAAGTGGGAGAAATGGCGGTCCAAGTCGTGCTGGATTACGAAGAGTGACCCACAGCCGTTCTACTTGGCCCCTCAAATGAGGCTGACCCATGACGAGGATTGGAGTGCCCTCGACCCTCAAGACGAGAAGCTCGCAATCTCAATCACGAGGATCCACTGCCTTAAAGCTGACGGGCTCACAATAAAGATGGTTGGCGATGAATTCCTCTGCCACCGCACCGCCCCTCTGCAGAACAAAGGGAGACAACCCTGGGAGTTTCAGAACGCAACAGATATCATGAGGCCGCGCCCTGTCTTGAACAACAACTTGACATTCATGTAGCACATAGCTCTCTGCCACAAGATGTTCAGGAACGACATGTCGTACAAGTTGCCGGCAAGCATCATTCCCCTGAGTTTTTGGTTTTGCTCATCTTATTTGTCCTCGCTTTGGCCTGTCCCTGTGGAGATACGGAAACATTGATGCAAAGGATGGAAAAGAAGGCCAAGACTTTGACGGGTGACGAGCCCCCGGCAAGTACCGCAGGTGTGCTGGAGACCATCATCATGAGCCCGAAGCCCAGCCCACGACGCAGTCCCCAACCCAGCCCCTAGCGTGAGTCCACTACTCATTTCCCGTTGGCGGACATTGGGGTGTATATCTTCGCTGCTGACATTGCCGGGCTTGTAGGGGAAGAACTGCAACAAGGAAAGCCGCTGAGGGCCGCCCCCGATGTGCTACCTCCGTCAACCACACTGCCCAGGGGTGGATCCCCGACAAGGGCTACCACTGGCGAGCCCACTCACGTGGAGGAAAAGCTAGTAATCAGTGGCGCCGGTAGTCCTGCACTGGCAACAAATGTTGTCGGGGAGGGAACCACCTCCCAACAGCTCAGAGCAGGTAAGCCGCTGGCTTCAGGGCACTTGTCATTCTTCCTGTATGGTCTTTTTCTCTTTTCGTTCTGTCTTGAGCTTCAAACTTATTCTCATCTCGTTTCCCCTCCTTGGCTTTCAGATCACCCCTTGACGAAACAAATGGACGTCAACATCATCATCAAGGAGACCGCTAAAGATGATGCTGCCGAAGCTACCAGAGTCGCTCCTGACGAGGCCACAAAGGATGTTCATGAAGAAACCGCTGAGGGGTGTGCTGGGGGTGGCAAGGAAACCGGCGACCGTACCGAAAGCATTCCTGCCGCAGGAGCGCCTGGCGCTGCACTGGTCCCACAGCCCCCAGTTGCCAGTGAGGTGGCTGCCGAGGACCACCCATCAACATCTGATGTCCGCCCCTCAAGAAGATACCCGAAGGTTGGTGACAACCTATTCGTCAACATCCTGGGGCGGCAAGCACTGGAGCGCCAACCGAAGGAGAGAGACTTTTGATGAGGAAATCGTTGCTCCTGTCGGGTTCGAGATCACTTACGAACCGTGCGCCAGCAGCAGGGAATCCAACGAAGAACAACTCCTCTGGGCCATAGGCGATAACTTTTAGAAGCTCTGGGTGCTTCACCGCACCCGAAAGGAGAAGTTGGACTCTAGGGCAGCAGTTGTCGAAGCAGCAGAGGTAGAATTCAAGAAGCGCGTCGAGCAAATGCAAGTCTGGTACTCCGAGGCTTGGCAAGAGCTGAGTGCTGCCCGGGAACAGCTAAGCCAAAGTTGGATGAGCTCCTCTTAAGGCAGTCCAACATCGAGAAGGCACAACAAGAGGCCCCTCAACAGGATGCTGTAGAAGAGGCTCGCCTAAGGGAACGTCGTGTCGGGCTTGATGCTAATGAAGAGCACCTTGCCGCTCGCGAGGAGGTGCTTGCCACCAAGCTCAGCGGCAAGGATGAAGAAATTGAAAAGATTGTCGCACAATGAACACAAGAGCTGGATTGGAAACATGAGGAGGCACTTGAACCTCTGGTCTCGGACCACACCGGCAAGCTGAAGTAAGCCATCAATGCCACCAAAGCTGTAGAGGCTACCAAGAACGAGCTGACTGACCAGGTGAAGAAGCTGGAGGGGATCTGGAGGATCACGGCACGGAGATCTCGATGCTCAAAGACAACAAAGAGAAAACTCTCTACGACTTGGTAGAGATGCAAACTGCCATATCCGAAAAACCAAGAAACTTTCCTCCGCCGATGAATCCATTGCCAATTTGGAGCTAAAGCTGACCATGCTGAAGGAGTCCCTTGAGAGCGACAGGTTTCACGAGAAGACTCTGACCAAAGCCCTCCAGGACGAGCAGGTGCTGCTCGAGAGCGCTGCCGCCACCTATAACGACTATGAGAAAGGCGTGAAAATCTAGACTAAGCGCCTTGTTGACATCGCGGAAAGGGTCATAGCACAATTGTCCACCATGGGCCTGTTGAACTTCAGTTATTCTTCTGGTGACAGTGTGTCTCCCAGCGCCAGGATGACCATGTTCTTCGAGGGCCTCATTGATGCCCTGAAGCTGCTCCACTCCAGCCGAGCAACCCAAGTGGCCAACGAATCCCCAAACTCCGCCGGGCCGTCCTCCTCAAGGTGCTCATCAAAGTGGTGCACATAAATCCCGGTATCGACTTCACCAATGTGCTTGACCGCTTGCCAAAGAATGCAGACCGCAAGGCACTCGAAGAGCTTGTTGCGCCCATCGTCGGCAAGGTGTACCAAGTCAAGAGAGTCGAGGGAGAGCGCAGGGACTAGCTGTTTCACTTCTTCTTGCCGCCACGAATCCATGCCCAAGACAGTCTATCTCAAGTAAGAATTGTGGTGACTATTGATGTAATATAACTTGTTATGTTTTGCATGAATGCATGCTATCTCTCTTGTCTGATTTCTCTATGTATGGCACACACCCTACGCTCTGCTAGGAACTTGCCGGTGCATGCACCCTTGCCGCGAGTGCTTTGAGGAACGGATCCTTAGCAGCCTGCTGGGGGTGTCGCTGTCGACAAGATAACTTGTCGTTCTTAGTGCAGCCACTTAAACCGTTGAGCGGACTCAAAACGGAGTAAGGGCGCAACCGATCATGACAAGGTTCCTTCGGGTGCAGGTTTTCCACAGAAAAGCCGAAATCGCCCAAGGAAAATACCTTCGTATTTAAAAGAAATTTACTCAAGGTTTCGCAATTTAGCTTTTCATTGTTGTACTCGTTCCTGCAAAATGTCACTTTGAACGTCGCCTGTTGGTGTCCATATATACTCCATACCACATCCCCCAGCAAACTTGCACGCGAGGGAACCTTCTATCCTTTGAGAAAAAGAAAGAAGAGAAAATAGGGACATGGGATCTTGGTGGTTCATTAGTGCTTACCGGAAACAAGCACAATACAATACCTCGGACAAGCATGTACATAGGTAAACATGAAAATCAACAAGAACTGTAAAACACTTAACTTTATTCAACTACGCACAGGGTCTGCGCCTGGCTTTGTACAGAGGGTTATATGCCTTTCCGGCAAGGCTGGTACAAACACTACTAGGGAAAAGCCTATACATAGAACTTTAGCAGTATCGCATGTTAAAAATGGCGCTAGTGCTAGAAAGCAGTAGCGCGTGCGAAATAACCGCGCTGCAGATACACATATAGCAGTAGCGCGTCCCTTAAAAAAGCGCTACTACAAAAATTCCCACCACTAAGCCGATCAGCTACACATAGTAGTAGCGCTCTTTTAGAAACAACGATGTCGCTAATTTTTTGTAGCAACGCATTTATGTGTAAGGCGCTACTGCTAACGAAAATAAAATAAAATGAAAAACAAGTAGAAAAGTAAATGAAAATGAAAGAAATAGAAAAAGGAGAAAGGAAAAAAATGTAAAGAAAAATAAATAAAAAAAGGAGAAAGAAATAGCAGTAGCGCGTTTGAGGAAACGCGCTGTAGCTAACTTAGCTATAGCGTGTTTTCAGGAACGCGCTACTGTTACTTTTCACTTAAACAGCGGTTTCCCTCCCCCCGGCCACCGCTTCGCCCCCAAATCCCTCACCCTCGCCGCCGTCTCCCCAATTCACCGTCGCCCCACTTCGCCGCCGTTTCCTGTCGGCATGGACGCCCGCAACCTCATCGTCTCCCCCCGAGGCTGCCGTCATCCTCAGCGCCGCCGCTCGAGGCCGCCCTCAGCCTCACCGCCGCCGCCCGAGGCCACCCTCGAACTCACCGCCGCCCCAGCCCGCCCAGGACCGCAGCTACCCGTGCCCGAGCCCGCCCTCTCCGCCCCTACCTCCATCGCCGAGCACCTCCCCGCCACCGTCTCTCCCCTCTCTGTAAGTCTCCCACCCCTCCCCCCACTCCCCTCTCTCTGCATTTTAGAGCAAAAATTAGTAGAGAAAAAGTTTTTTTAAAGCAAAAAAATTTAGTTTAGAGCAAAATATGTTAAGTAGTAGATGTTAGAGCAAAAATTAGTTTAGAGAAAAAAATTTGGTTTACAGCAAAAGTTATTTAGGGCAGTAGGGTTTAATTAGGGTAGATGCTGCTTGTAGTATATAGTGATACTAGTAGATGTTAATTAGGTTAGGGAAGTAGTGGTACTAGTAGATGTTAATTAGATGTTTTTTAGTTAGGGTAGTAGAGTTTTGCTAGGTTAATTAGGTCAGTAGTGCCGCTAGTAGTAGTGGTACAGTATGTTAATTAGGTGAAGTTAAATGAATAAACTAAATGAATGAAATTAGTAGTTAACTGAATTTTTTTCCTTTCATCATTATAGAGCAGTAAAGTTAACTGAATTTTGTTCTATTAGTAATTAAATGAATTTTCTTCTACACTTCGTTTTTGAATTAGCTTGTGAAATTTGGACATGTATATTTGGACATGTGGTTGCTCGTGATTATTTGGACATGTGTTGCGGTGTCAAAGATGGATATTTGAACACTGTTTCCAGGGATTGAAGCTGAGTGGCCTGTGTTTTGCCGGAATGTTGATTCATTTCCATTCCGCAAATTTCAGGTTCTCGATTTGTCCACTTTTTAGCAAAGGTTATGCTGAAATTTTCCGTGAATTTTGGCATGACTTGTGCTACATACTAGGACATATCTAGTGCCCTGGATTTGCTGCACCGGGAAGGAGTCAACGTTCCTGCCAAGTCTGTCTCTTTCTGTTGCTCAACTATATATGTTGCATATCATCGACTCATGTGACGATGTAGGTGCATAGATCATCGATGGCGAAGAGGTGCTACGCCAGGAGTATATATACGATGAGTGGCCAGAGTGTCAGGCCCAGGTGTACCGGTTTCCGGTTTCTGAGCGACAAGCAATAGTTAGTTTAGGTTCACGCTAATGCAAGAGAGGGATACGAACTCATGTACTGCATAGTTCCTCTCTCACTCAAAGTGATAGCTCTTCTCGCATATATCATTGTTTAGATGGATAACGACGTAGTTGCAAGTAATCGAGACTTGTATCGCTATTTTCAAGATGATGACGAGAGACCACTTTGTGTTGGATGATGATTATGATGAGACATGATTTGATGAGACTATTTGTATGTATATGCTATGATTACATTTGTATGTGTATGATATGGAAAAGATTATTGTATAAAGCCTATTCAAATACAAAACAAATATGCAGAAAAAACTAATAAAACTAGCAGTAGCGAGATGAAAAAATTTAGCAGTAGCGTTGCCTTAACAGTAGTTCTTCTTGCTAAAAAGCGCTGCAGATATTAGCAGCGGCGCTCTTCACTAAAGGGCGCTACTGCTAGCCATGTATAGCTATAGCGTGGGACGACAGGCACTACTGCTACACGTTAGCCGTAGCGCCTTATTAGTAGCGCGTCGTCCCGTGCTACTGATAGGCAAAATACCCGTGCTACTGCTAGGGTTTTCCCTAGTAGTGAAAAGGTGGTTGCCAAGACCACGCCTCATGGATAAAACTTATGAAGATGTTTGATATTCCAGGAGTTGCTCACTGGAATGCCATCTTTGGTCTCCAGGTGGACTGCGCCAGGCCTGGTGACTCGTACTACCCGATAAGGGCCTTCCCACTTTGGCGTCAACTTGTTAGAATTCTTGGCCGATTGAGCATGCTGAAGAACAAGGTCACCTTCCTCAAGGCTTCGGGCATGAACCTTGCGGCTATGGTAGCGGTGCAAGGCTTGTTGGTAGCATACAGCTCGCACAGGAGCCTGAGGACGATCTTCCTCAAGGTATGTAGTGTTTTCTTGCCGCAACTGCTCTTGCTCAAACTTGTCATATGCAAGCACTCGAGGTGACCTATGTATAAGTTCCATGGGGAGAACTGCTTCAGCCCCGTATACCAGGGACAAGAGTGTATGGCCAGTAGCTCGATTTGGTGTCATCTTGATTGACCAAAGAACTGTCGGCAACTCATCAATCCAGCATCTCCCGCACTTGTGCAGCTTGTCAAAAGTCCTCGTCTTGAGACCTCGCAAGACTTCAGCATTTTCCCTTTCCGCCTGGCCGTTGCTCCTCGGATGAGCAACAGAAGCAAAACAGATCTTGCCGCCAGGGTCTTGGACATACCACATGAAGGTGTGGCTTGTGAAATGTGTGCCATTGTCGGTGATGATTTTATTTGGCACTTTAAAACGACAAACTAATCCTTTAAGAACTTGATGGCTAACTAGGCGCTCACCTTCCTCACTGCTTCCACTTCTGGCCACTTTGTGAACTTGTCGATTGCGACGTAGAAGTACTCAAAGCCCCGGCAACATGGGGAAAAGGGCCCAATATGTCAAGCCCCCAGACAGAAAATGGCGAGGAAAGAGGGATTGTTTGAAGAGCTTGAGCTGGTTGACGCAGTTTCTTCGAATGGGACTGACACGCTTCACACTTGGTCACTAGAGCAGTTGCATCCTGGAGGGTAGTGGCCCAAAAGAAACCTTGCCGGAATGCTTTACCGACAAGAGACCTTGATCCTATGTGAGAGCCACATATGCCTCCATGTATCTCTGCCAAAAGCTCCAGTCCATCATCCTGAGGAATGCACTTCAATTTCACACCGTTCGGTCTTTTTCAGTACAGTCCCTCGTCCACGAATTGGTACATATTAGACTAATGTGCTACTTTTTCCGCTTATTCCTATTCCTCGGGGAGTTCCCCTGTTTGGAGGAACTGGATGATGTGATGTGCCCATCGTGGAACCTGAGGCTCGACAACAAGGAGTAGAGGCATGTTCTTCTGCCGCATGAGCAGTTGTCTCTACGGCAAGGGATCGAGGCCCTATCGGAGCCTGTCGCCCCCCGGCAAGCTTGGCGTTGTCCCCGGCAACTTCCTTGCCGGCGGCTCTGGGAGCTCTGTGGGAATGTACTGTCCAGAGATCAACTTCCTTCGCTTATCTTGCCTTGCTGATGGTTCAACGGATGGCTGAGTCAATTGGAGCACAAAAGTCCCTAGTTCCACAGGTAACTTGAGGGCAACACATTTTGACAGGTCGTCAACAATGTTCTTCTCTGCACGAGGAACATGCTCGGCTTCTAGACCATCAAAATGCTACTCTAATTTCCTCACTTCATCGACATAAGCTTCCATCAACTGGCTCTGAGAATCTTTGTTAACTTACTTGACGACAAGCTGTGAATCACCTCTGATGATGAGCTTCGCAATTCCAAGGGCCTTCATATTCTACATTGTGTTATTTGTTGATCTCTCTCGGGGAAAGTGCATCTAGACTACGTATTTGAGGTGCTCTCCGGTGGGTGCGACAAGGAGCACGCCAGCACCGGCACCGTGGAGCGAGAAAGCCCCATCGAAATACATAACCCACTCTCTTCTTGTTTCCTTGTCGGGGAGAGTCATCTCTTGAATCTCCTCGCCAGGCGTTGAGGTCCATTATGCAATGAACTCCGCCAAGGCTCTGCTCTGAATTGTTGAAGCGCTTTCAAATCTGAGACCAAAGCTCGACAGTTCCAACGCCCACTCCACAATCCTTCCAGTCACATCTGGTTGTGTAAAATCCGTTGCAACGGGAAACGGGTGATGACGTCAATCTCATGTGCCTAGAAATAATGGTGCAGCTTCCTCAAGGCCATAAGGAGGCTGAAGAGGAACTTCTGCATGCCAGAGTATCTTGACCTAGCCCTCTGCAAAAGGGTGATGACAAAATAAACTAGGTGTTGCACCATCTTCTTCTTCCGTGCTGCTTCATTTGTTTGCACAGATCCTGCCTTGTCGGCACCAGGCTCTGCCAGGGAGAGTCCCAGCTCGTCACTTGATGGTCTCGCCGCTGCCGCTGCTTCTTCGTCGACTTCACTTCGTGCCACTAGCGCAACACTAACCACTTGATTCCGCTGCTAGATATAGCAGCAATGGCTCTTGTAGTTTTGGCGCGACTAGTATTGGCGTAGATGAGAGGTACCTCCTCAAATCCTACAGCGATGACTCCGCTTTCCGAGTCCATTTCATTGGACCTTCCTTTTTCAAGATTTTGAAAAAAAGCAGCGTGCGCTCAGCTGATTTGGAGATGAACCTGCTTAGAGCAGCAACGCAGCGGGCAAGTTCACACACATATTTGACTCGCCTTGGTGCTTCAGTCTGCTCAATTGCCTTGATTTTGTCGGGATTTTCCTCGATCCCACTCTGAGACACAAAGAATCCGAGAAGCTTGTCGGATGGAATGCCAATCACACACTTCTCCTGATCTCTTCAGTGATAAACTCTTGCCACTCCAAAGCTTCCTTCCTAACCTTTTGTTGACGGGCCGCGCATGAGGACAGACAGTAAGATGGTGCTCAATCACCTCCCTAGGAACACCGGGAATATCAGATGCATGCCATGCAAATGCCTCGACATTCACCCGTAGGAAGGTGATGAGCGCGCTTTCCTATTTGCCGTCGAGGGTGGAACTTATATTGAAAGTTCCGCCCATACCGTCCTCCTTGACGGGCACCTTCTTAGTTTCTGGTGGAGCCGCCTTGTATTTCTTGCTCTTGCCGTGGGAGATTTCTAGCACTTCCACGACAGGAACATAGCACTCCAAGGAGTTGCGTTTGCCGGAGTTGGTGCCAGAGGTCTTGCCGGTCTTCTTCCCCCGGGAGCTACAGCGGCAGGTGCTACAACTGCCTCCCGGCAGAACTGGTCGGTGCAGATAAGTGCATACCTCTTATCGGAGCCCATAGTGATGATGCTCATCGGCCCGGGCATCTTCAATGTGTTGTAGGCGTAATGTGACGCCGCCACGAACTTGGCCAGCGCTAGGTGGCCGAGGATCCCATTATATGGCAATGGGATCTTGGCGACATAAAAAATGATCTTTTCTGTCCTATGGTTCATCTCACCACCAAATGTAACTGGTAGCGTGATTTTGCCCTTTGGCTGGCTTCTTCCGAGATTGATCCCTTGAAACGAGCCCGTCTCCTCGAGAACTTCATCAGAACTTTGCAGCCTCTTGACCACATTGGGCGAGATCAAGTTCAAACCGGCCCCACCGTCAACTAACATTTTTGTTACTTTGAGGTTGTGGATCATTGGCGAAACCAACAATGGCAAACACCCGACCGCTGTTGTGCGATCAGGGTGATCCTCAGCATAAAAATGATAGGCATGTTCGACCATTTCAATGGCTTACGTGCATCGACTGATGGCTCTGTCGCATTAATCTCACGCACCCACTTTTTGAGTCGGCGGTGAGAAGAATGCAGTAAGGCGCTACCATCACTGCACATGGCTTCAGTAGCCTTTTGAAACTCATGCTCGCTGGACACGTCATCCTCTTCATGGTCATTGTCGGTGTCAAAACCAGTGGATCTTGGGTAGGGAGTCCCGAACTGTGCGTCTAAGGCTGAGGGTAATAGGAGGTGGGGGACACAATGTTTACCCAGGTTTGGGCCATCTCAATGGAGGTAATACCCTACTTCCTAGTTGATTGATCGTGATGATATGAGTATTACAAGATTTGATCTACCACGAGATCATAGAGGCTAAACCCTAGAAGCTAGCCTATGATTATGATTGTTCTCGCCCTACGGACTAAACCCTCCGGATTATATAGACACCAGAGGAGTTTAGGGTTACACAGAGTCGGTTACAAGGGAGGAGATCTACATATCCGAATTGCCAAGCTTGCCTTCCACGAAAAGGAGAGTCCCACCCGGACACGGGATGAAGTCTACAATCTTGTATCTTCATAGTCCAACAGTCCGACTGTCCCGGGACCCCCTAATCCAGGACTCCCTCAGTAGCCCCTGAACTAGGCTTCAATGACGATGTGTCCGGTGCACAGATTGTCTTCGGCATTGCAAGGCGGGTTCTTCTCCAAACCCCGAGTACCTGCCATAAGGAGTAGTGTCCAGCTTCCCATGAATGTTGCACTCCTCGGCTTCTGTGCTTTAATAATGGCTATCTTCCACGTGTCGAGCGAATGCGAGAAGTCGGGGCATTTTTACATTTGCCACCCTAACCATGTAAGTAAATCATCTATTTAGAGAGACGGGGGTCCTCAGATCCAGATCACACCATCCTCCCACAGCGAGTATCCATTGAAGCGCGCCCGGAAAAGTGCATCCCATCATGGTCGGTCATCGCAGCTCCTCCTCTTGCTCTCGTGGCACTAAGCCAGGCAATTGGGAGAAGTGTTCCGTCCCCCACAGCCAATTAGTAGAGTTACAGACCCAGGGGTTTCTCCCTCCTGCGTATATGGTCCCCGTCCGAGCCGGACAAGCCACTTCTAATGGCGGGGAGTAGGCGGAGAGCTTTCCTAACCCATCCAGGGGGAGCGGGTATGCCTTGTCCCTTACTTACCGAGGGGACTCGGATTTCCAATCCATCGGTTCCTCCGCGGGCTCCTGGAGTTCTACGGCCTCTAGTTGCATTACTTTACTCCCGCCTCCATATTACACATCACCAGCTATGTCGCCTTTTGCGAGCTGTTTCTAGGCTGCGAAGCACATTTCGAGCTATGGAAGAGGCTATTCTGCCTCGTACCCCGTCGAAGGAGGGGTCAATATATCAAGTGGGCAGAGCCGAAATATGGCGCATCACCGGGACCGGATACCTGTCCGGTACTCCGAAGAAGACATCCGAAGACTGGCCTTCGGAGTGGTTTTAAATGGAGGATGTCCCCCTTCCGGACCCTATTCGGATGGGCCTTCCTGAGTTTAATAATGCCCCTTTGAAGAAATGCCGCATCTGGCACCCTCGGAGCCCCCAGGAGGAAAATAATAGAGAGGTCCTTTACCTGATGGGAAGGATAAAAACGCAGGCCGAATCAGGACTGACAATAGTCGAGGTTATGTCAATATGTATAATGCGGGGGTGCAGCCACTTCAGTATCAGGGGAAACCCATGTGGCACTTCAATGGCGAAGACGATGCCACCGGATGTGGTCGTAAAGGTCCGGACTCCGCCGCTGCTCTAGCGAAAATACTGTCCTATTTGTAGAGGAAGAGGAGTTCATCCGCATTAAGCCACGGGATGGATTCTCCATGTACAACCCCCATACTGGGTGATCTGCTACCTTTTGCTCCAGACCTTCCCGCTTTCTTCATCATAAATATTTGCTTTGCTACTTCATAGCAGGAACTGCGAAAATCTATGAGGGAGGTCCACAACCCGTCTGTACAGCCAGAGGACCCTGACCGGGCCCTCGACCCTGGACTCGAAGAAGATCCGGACATATTTGTAGAGCTCATCGACAGGACGTTCTATCATTAAAGCTGTGACGGTGCCTTGGTGGCCATCATAGCCTATTATCCTGGCCTGCTCCCTGCATCGCATGTAAGTAAAACCGTAGTCCCAACTTTCGAGAATGATCCCTTTTTTGCACCTCACCCACCGCACACGTATTGCGTCTTACAGGGAAGGCCCTCGGGGCACCATGCCGAACCCGCGGTGACTCATCAACAAGGGGCACCGAAGCCAGGTAGGCTTAAAAGGAAGGCGGTCAGGACTGATACGCCGTCGCAGAGGTATGAAAAAAAACCTGCTCCGTGGTTATCGTCTTTAAAATATAATAACGTCCATGGTTCCTGGCAGAAAAAATGTTTGCCGGACTGTGTCCGGAGAGCCTGCCGGCCACGCCTCCACCAGCCGGACTCCAGAGCCAGACTTAGGGGCAGATGCTAACGTGGGGACAACACCGGATGTTCCTCCTACAAAGGATGCGGATAGGATGTCCGCTATAAATTTCGAAGTGGAGAGTGCCATGAATCATAGGCCTCGTCGGGCCGTACTCCGTGATCCTGGTTTCTCCGAAGAGGCATTCGATGCCTTCAACTCAGGAGACGCATACATCCGAGCTGCTCAAAATGGCCTTGCCAGAGCCACGCCAGTATGTAAAGGATATACGGGTAAGAAAATCTGATAATTATGCATATCAGTAGCCCCTGAGACATGAAACAATTGGCACAACTGATTTAAGGATCACTATATGCGTAGGTTCTTACGGAGAAGAATAGCTAGTTGTCTCAAGAGCTGGAGGAGTGCAAAGCCCAGCTATAGGCCGCAGTTGCCGGAATGGAGGAGTCCAAGAAGGCCCCATCTGGTAATACTTGTCCTGATCAAAAAGAATGAAATGACATGTACCAGTTAGTATTCGGCATGCATGCAAATCTAACAATAGATTCTGTAGATGATCCCGGAGTGAATCTGAAGATCGTGCAAGGGGATGAGCAACATGCTCAACAACAGCTAGAGGCTAGCGAGCGCGTGCCTACGCGGGTTAGGCGGGAGAAAAACGATCTCTAAGATGCCAATACCCGGCTGGGCGTTGAACTGAAAGATGTTTGGGGCCAGCTAGCTGACTCTGTAAAGGAGAATAAGAGGCTTCAACGCGGCATTTTTAGTAAGTGCTTGAACAAACTTTTGTAGAGTTCGGCGAAGAAACCGGCTAACAGAGTTATATCTATAGGTATACTGATGGGTCGTCCCGAAGAGGAGATGCCCGGATCTGCGGGCGATCTTCTGCAAGAGCTCTCACAACTGCACGAACAACTTCGGCAGGTGATGTCGGGCATTGCCCAGGCCTTGTGGCCATCCGCCTCCCTGCCAGGAGGCATGGGGGAGCTTGTAGACATGCTCAAGGGAGCACAACGACGCTTCCGATTATGGAAGATATCTGCCTGCCGACAAGGTGCAAGGGAAGCCTGGGCCATGGTGAAGACGCGATATACCAAGGCTGACCCGAACCACATGGCCGAGGTCGCACCTGTAGGGTCTGATGGGAAAGAGATCCCCGTTAGTCTGGTATATGAGCAGGTAAAATTAGCCGCAAAGTATTCCCAATAGGATTGTAGGCTAGACAGCCTGTTGGATGGTATAGAAGAAGAATTTAGTCAGTCTAAGTGATTGTGTACTTCAAGTGACATATTTTATCTCTAGCCAGATTGTAAATCATTTGTCATGGCGGACCTTTTCGCTTCGACCTCCGGACCCGATAGTCCGGAGTGTATCCGAATACCCGCTCAGTTATGTAAAAACCGGGGTACGCGTGGAAACAAGGTGTAGGGGTCATAAGTGCTTGAACAGACAAGTACCCAACTAGCTATGTTAAATTACATGGATAGTAAGAAACATCTTCCAGGGAGAATAGTTCCGTTAAGGGTTCCTTTCCCTGGGTACACATGCATTAATGAGCATGTCCGAACTGTGAAAAGAGACGCAGGATATAAACATATGGGGGTATGTATTGCAATAAATAAAAGTCATCTTTTGTTCACCGACTGAATATTCCCTTAAGAACGCTAGATTTCGGCTTCACCCAGTCTGAGGTACACATCTGGCTGACCCGGTAGTAACAATCGCAGAGGTTCTCCCCTTTGCCCTAGCCGAATTAACGGGAACGTAGGGCATAAACACAAGTCATATCGATGCACATAATGGCGAAGAAAAGGTACATGTGGAAAAGTAACACATGTGCAGGGGGCATAGAGCCCGGAATATAGTTATATTAAGCTTCTATATAAGAAGCCCCCAGGTATAATGAGCACGCATGGCACGTCAAGATTGTGTAGTCAAGACATATTTAAACCTTTTAAGGCCGTGAAGAAAAAGGGAAGAATGAAAGAAAGACATATAGCAGATATGTATAAAAAAGGAGGAGGTAAGGAGACGAACACAGAGTCCGGCACTAGGCATAGAACCTTCGGAGTATGGCCGCGTTCCATGGGTTTGGCTCGAGTCGATTGTCCGGTGCATCACACAGATGGTGCGCTCCACCGTTTAGAACTTTTTCGATGATGAAAGGACCTTCCCATTTGGGCTTGAGCTTGTCCTTTTTATTCTCTGGTAGGCGTAGAACGAGTTCACCAACGTTATAAGTTTTGGCCCGTACTTCTCTGCTTTGATACCGTCGAGCCTGTTGCTGATAGAATGCAGAGCGGGCTTTTGCAACGTCACGCTCCTCCTCCAGGGCGTCTAAACTGTCCTGCCGATCAAGCTCGGCTTCTTTCTCTTGGTACATGCGCACTCGAGGTGAGTCATGAATGATGTCACATGGCAGTACCGCCTCTGCGCCGTACACCATAAAAATGGTGTGTATCCGGTAGTGCGATTCGGCATGGTCCGCAGCACCCATAGTACGGAGTTGAGCTCCTCAACCCAGTGCGTATCTGATTCCTTCAAGGATCACACTAATCTGGGTTTAATGCCGCTCATAATAATACCATTTGCTCGTTTGACTTGACCATTTGTTTTGGGGTGATAGACGGAGGCATAATCGAGCATAATGCCCATGTTGCCGCACCAAGTTTTTACCTCGTCAGCTGTGAAGTTCGAGCCGTTATTGGTGATGATGTTGTGGCGGACACCATAACAGTGTACAACCCCGAATATGAAGTCTATCACTGGTCCGGACTCGGCCGTTTTAACTTGTTTGGCTTCTATCCATTTGGTGAATTTATCCACCATGAACAATAGGTACTTTTTCTTATGGCTTCCTCCTTTAAGGGGTCCGACCATATCAAGCCCCCAGACCGCAAAGGGCCAAGTAATGGGGATTATTTGGAGAGCGGTAGGTGGCATATGGCTTTGGTTTGCAAAAAGCTGGCAACCGACGCAATGTTGGACGAGGTCCTGTGCGTCTGCTCCGGCTGTCGGCCATTAGAAACCTATACGGAAGGCCTTGCTTACAAGGGCCCGAGCTGCGGCGTGATGGCCGCCGAGTCCAGCATGAATTTCTGCCAAAAGTTACCGCCCTTCCTCTTCGGAGATGCACCTTTGAAGTACTCCGGTAGAGCTTTTCTTATAAAGCTCTCCCTCGTGGACCTTGTAGGCTTTAGACCACCGCACAATGCAACGTGCCTCGTTTGGGTCCTCAGGGAGTTCTTGCCTAGTTAGGTAAGCCAAGAAGGGTTCTGTCCACGGGGCGATGACAGCCATAATCACATGGGTCGAAGGTGTTATTTCGGTGGCGGAGCCTCCGATTACGTCAGAGTGTTCAGGATCTGGTGTTGTGGACGGATCCGGACTGTTGTTGCCGGTCTCCCCTTCCCACACCACGGATGGGTTAAACAGCCTTTCCAAGAAGATATTAGGTGGGACAGGTTCGCACTTAGCGCTGATGCGGGAGAGGATATCCGCCGCTTGATTGTTTTCTCGGACCACATGGTGGAATTCGAGCCCCTCAAACCAAGTTGACATTTTGAGGACGGCATTGTGGTAAGCCGCCATTTTTGGGTCCTTGGCGTCAAAGTCTCCATTTATTTCAGATATTGCGAGGTTTGAATCCCCACGTACCTCTAGGTGTTGAATGCCCACGGAGACTGCCATCCGGAGACCATGCAACAGGGCCTCATATTCTACTGCATTGTTGGAGTCTGTGTATAATATTTGGAGTATGTATTGGACTGTATCTCCGGTGGGGGATGTCAAGACGACGCCTGCCCCCAGACCAGCCAGCATCTTAGAGCCGTCAAAGTGCATGATCCAATTGGAGTACACGCCGTACTCTTAGGGAGTTTGGCTTCTGTCCATTCGTCGACGAAATCAGCCAGTACTTGCGACTTAATGGCTCGTCGTGGTTTGTATGTTATGTAGAACGGGAGGAGCTCAATAGCCCATTTAGCAATCCGGCCCATGGCATCGTGGTTATTTATTATGTCATTGAGTGGTACTTCAGAGGCCACCGTAATTGAACATTCTTGAAAGTAGTGCCGTAGTTTTTGAGATGCCATGAAGACCGTGTATGTTATCTTTTGATAATGTGGGTACTGTGATTTGCATGGAGTGAGGACAGTGGATACGTAGTATACCGGCTTTTGAACCGGGAACTTATATCCGTCCGTCTCTCGTTCGACGACGAGCACTGCGCATACAACCTGGTGTGTTGCCTCTATATATAGTAGCATTGGTTCGCCGATATTTGGCGCGGACAAGATTGGGTTGCCGGCCAAGAGGGCTTTTATTTCTTCCAATCCGGCCGTGGCTGCATCCGTCCACTCGAAGTGTTCGATGCGTCGAAGAAGGCGATAAAGAGGTAATGCCTTTTCTCCCAATCGGGAGATAAAGCGGCTTAAGGCAACCACGCATCTGGATAATTTCTGGATTTTCTTGAGGTCTGTTGGGATAGCAAACTGTGAAAGAGCTCGGATTTTAGCTGGATTTGCTTCAATTCCTCTATTGGAAACGATGAAGCCCAAGAGCTTTCCGGCGGGCACGCCGAAAACGCATTTTCCGGATTGAGCTTAATGTCATATGTTCGGAGATTGTCGAACGTAAGTCTCAAGTCGTCTATTAAAGATTTGATGTGTCTGGTTTTAATGACCACATCGTCTATGTATGCCTCCACTGTTTTGCTGATTTGTATTTCCAGGCATGTCTGAATCATGCGTTGATAGGTTGCACCGACGTTTTTGAGCCCGAAAGGCATGGTGTTAAAACAGACGGGGTCGTACGGAGTGATGAATGTCGTTGCGGCTTGATCGGACTCCGCCATCTTGATTTGATGGTATCCGGAGTATGTGTCGAGGAAACACAATGAGTCGTGTCCTGCGGTAGCGTCGATAATTTGATCGATGCGAGGGAGGGGGAAGGGTTCCTTGGGGCAACCCTTGTTAAGTTCCTTGAAATCGACACATAGGCCCCAGGATTTGTCCGTCTTTGGTACCATCACCAGGTTTGCTAGCCAGTACGGATGTTTTATTTATGTAATGAATCTGTCCTCGAGTAACTTGGCTAGCTCTTCTCCCCTGGCTTGTCACTTAGGCTCTGAGAAACACCGAAGAGTCTGCTTGACCGGCTTGTATCCCTTTAGAATGTTTAGGCTATGCTCGGCCAGCCTGCGTGGGATTCCTGACATGTCTGAAGGATGCCAGGCGAAGATGTCCCAATTCTCGCGCAAGAACTCCTGCAGTGCATCATCTGTTGTGGGGTTCAGCTGTACCCCGATGGATGCTGTTTTTGTAGGGTCCGTTGGGTGGACCTGGAATTTGACTATTTCGTCCACTGGTTTAAAAGAGGTGGACTTGGGTCTTTTGTCGAGTATCATGTCGTCCCTGTCCACTATGGAGCACAGCGCAATTAGTTCTTCGACCGCGAGGGCTTCGGATAACGCCTCGAGGGCTAGTGCGGCGGTATTATTTTCGGCGCGAAGTGCTATGTCCGGATCACTAGCTAGAGTGGTGATTCCATTGGGCCCGGGCATCTTGAGCTTCATGTACCCGTAATGGCGTATAGCTTGGAAGATTGTGAATGCCTCCCGTCCTAAAAGGGCGTGGTATCTGCTACTAAATGGGGCCACTTGGAATGTGATTTCTTCGGACCTATAATTCTCCGGCGTGCCAAATACCACATCTAGTGTGATTTTTCCCGCACATTGTGCCTCCCGACTAGGGATGATTCCTTTGAAGGTCGTACTGCTTTGCTCAATGCGGCTCTTGTCTATTTCCATTTTTCTAAGAGTCTCCTCTTAGATGAGGATTAATTCGTTGCCACCGTCCATGAGCACTTTAGTAAGCCGGAAGCCTTCCACAATTGGACTAAGGACCAAAGCGGTCGGTACTCGGGCTATTCAGAATTGAGTTTCATCACTGGCATTGAAGGTTATGGCCGTATCGTTCCATGGATTTATTGCTGCAACGTGGCAGACTTCGGTGAGGATGTTAATATTGTATTGTTATTTTCCACGGGATGGTGCTCTGTGGGATTGTTGATGAGGAGATCCTTGCCACTCTTGGCCACCTGCCGGAGTATCCAACATGCTCTAAGGTTGTGTGTTGGCATGGTATCCGGTGTACTGTGAATTTTGCATGGCCCATTGAGCCATCCCTCCAATACGGTTCCATGCCCTGTAGTGGGCTTTGGTTTCTTTGTAATTGGATCGGGTGACTTATGAGAGTACACCCTTTTAGTTCGGGCGGGGGGTTTAGTGAGAGCCGGAGGATCCCAGAATTTTGATTGGGTTTTCCAGGTGCTTTCCATCGCATAGTACTTCTATACTATGGCCGCCAAGTCAGCGAAGTGTGCTATGTTACGACGACTTATGGCGTTGAGGATTCCCTTGTCCGTGCAATTTTTGCAAAAGAATGAAATTGTCTCTTCCTCGCGACAGTCCTTGACCTTGCTCATTACAAGGAGGAATCTGGCACAATAGTGATGTACTGTCTCTTGGGGCTCTTGTCTAATGTGGGAAAGATCACTTATGTGACGATGGGTGGGTAGATTTAGGTCCAAACACTGACCCGATCTGAGCCCCAGGGGCAGAGGAGTTTCCGAGCTTGGTAGTTCGGGCTCAGGGGCGTTGCCCAATAGTTCTGGCCCGCTGTCCGATTCTAGGTTCGACGCTTGGGCCATGTCCTCCCATAGACGGGTATCCAGCTCGAAGATCTCGGGAATCCGATCATAGTTTGTCCTCAAAATAGAGGAAGAATCGCTGCATTGCTCCTCCACCAGTGCTATTTGATGGGTGACCGGCGGAGAGTTAATCTCCCTTTGGTCGGGTTTAAGCCCGATCCGATCATAGCCCGTAGTGACTCCCAAGGCGGTTATGCGATCCAAGAGCTCGTTCAAGGAAGAGAGCTCCATTGGATCCATCTTCTTGGTGAATCCTGAGCAGAGGTGGAAGCTATTTTTGATGACCCGAGAAGTCATCCTCAGCACGACGGTCGAACGGGCGGTCATGACAAAGCCGCCTAGTCAGAGAGTTTGGCCTACATCCAGGGCTCCCCCAGAGGTAATGTTATCCTTGATAAAAAGATGAGCCATCAAGCCTTATCATGACGGCACAATGCAACTCTCAATGAAAGCACCAATGTCGGTGTCAAAACCGGCGGATCTCGGGTAGGGGGTCCTGAACTGTGCGTCTAAGGCTGATGGTAACAGGAGGCGGGGGACACAATGTTTACCCAGGTTCGGGCCCTCTCGATGGAGGTAATACCCTACTTCCTGCTTGATTGATCTTGATGATATGAGTATTACAAGAGTTGATCTTCCACGAGATCGTAGAGGCTAAACCCTAGAAGCTAGCCTAAGATTATGATTGTTCTCACCCTACGGACTAAACCCTCTGGTTTATATAGACACCGGAGGTGTCTAGGGTTACACAGATTCGGTTACAAGGGAGGAGATCTACATATCCGAATTTCCAAGCTTGCCTTCCATGCAAAGGAGAGTCCCACCCGGACACAGGACGAAGTCTTCAATCTTTTATCTTCATAGTCCAACAGTCCGGCCGAAGTATATAGTACGGCTGTCCGAGGACCCCTAATCCAGGACTCCCTCAGTCATCACCCCCCTTTTTCTTGTCATGGCCTCGAGCAGGCCTCTCTTGTTGCTTGTCCTTGCCGCAGCGACCCCCTTCGCCACCGCGCTTCTTGCCGGACCCCTCAGCCCCATCCTTGCCCTTCTCCTTATCTCGCCTCTCATATTCAGCTTTCTGCCTCTCGACGGGATGCTCAACTTGTTGGCAATTCTGGAGATCATGGCCCTTGGTGCGATGGATCTTGCAGTACTGCTTGTCGAAGCCTGCCGGCTTGTCGGCAGCCACCAAGGCCTGATAGGCGGTGCACCCGGCAACCTCCTTGCCGGGGTTTTCAACCTTGGCCTTCTTGGCGGTGCCGAGGTTGCCGGATTCCTCGAAGGCAAGCACGGTTCTGCCCCTTGCGCTTCCTGTTATGCCGCCGGCCCTACTTTGCCGGGGCGGTGGGGTCTTTGTCTCCGGAGTCAGTTCCCGCGGCGGCATCTTTGCCGGTGTACTTCCTTCATTCTTTAGCTCGAGCACATCTATCGGCTAGAACATAAAGCTCGGCAACATCCCTAATCTTGTTCAGCACCAGCTCTTTGCGCATCTTGCGAGTGCGCACATTCTGATGAAGCGCGCTGATAATGGCGGCAGGATGAACGTCTAGGATGTTTTACTGTGCATGACTTAACCTCTGTTTGTACTTGCGCAAGGTTTCACCCTCTTTCTGGAGGATGAGATGTAAATCATTTGCCTGGCCAGGAGCTTGGTGGTCTTCGCTAAGGCGCCAACAAACTTGTGACACATATCCGCCCAGGAAGATATGGAATTTCCTGGCAAGTGCGTCAACCACGACCTGACGTTGGGCTTGAGTACCAATGTGAAGTAGTTGGCGAGTACCTTGTCATCTCGAGCCCCGGCAGCCTGCACCGCGATGGTGTAGATTGTCGGCGTTCTGGGAACGGGGGTCCCCAGACTTGCCTGCCTGCGGCCTGCGGCATGGCTCAAAAGGGGGCCCAGCGCGGCCCATCTTCACCAACACAAACCCAAGACCCTCGCGAGGGGCCAAGCCTCGCGGGGCGGACGACGTGGAGCTTCCTCAGGCACGGCCTTGTCAGGCTGGCTCACGAGGAGGCGGAGAGATCAAGGCGGGGTACCTCAGGAGGTGCCCGTGACGCAAGCCATGACGACCGAGGGCGCCAGGAGGGTGCCAGCCCACGCAGTGTCCTTCTTCCCTCTTTGGTGCAAGGGGGGCAAGTGCAGCCGCGGAGTACCGAGGCGTCAGGCAAAGGTTGCCATTTCGGTGCAACGAGACCAAGACCAGGAGGACTACGAGACGGAAGTCACCGTGGAGCCCAAGACGGCGTCATCACCAGAGTTTTGCGCAGGCGAAGACTACTTTTTTCAGGATAGCTAGTACTAGCTGTCCCCCTTCAAATTAGCCCGCCATTGTTGGCTCCCTTCCCGCTCGATATTTGGGAAGAGGACCAGGGCCCCTATAAATAGGACCAGCCACCCGCTAGACAGGGGAGAGGACCGAGGGCAAAAGAAAGAGAGAGAGATAGAGAGAGAGAGAGAAGGGCGAATGAGCTCCTCCCAGCAGTTCATCGCCCTAGCCAAGAACAGACCCTCGCGAGGCTGTTCTTCCTCGTATTGTTCATCATCATCAGCCCAAGAGGCAATCCACCACACCACACACTGGAGTAGGGTATTACACCACAACGGTGGCCCGAACCAGTATAAACCCTGTGTCTCTTGTGTTGTTCTTTCCTTAGTTTAGATCCTAGCAAGGCGGAGGGGTGCAGGTAGGTAGGAGACGAAAGCTATGCATGCACCCCAGTGTTCGAATCTCAAGGGTATGCCGGAACCCGAAAGACATTTGGCGCGCCAGGTAGGGGTGCGCCGGGATTCGTCTTCCACCACTCCGTTCTCCTCCGACCATCACGCCCATGTCTGACGCTCGTCGGGCCCGCGCCGAGCGTCGGGCCGCGCTCGCTTCCCACGTCGCCCAGACGGCCCCTGTCGACGGGCGCCCTCGCTGTTCCCTGTCACCTGCCGTCAACGCCGCCACCGGCCTGGCGGGGGACGAGCAGCAAGCATCGTCCCAACATCCGTCCGTGCGGCAAGACGGCCGCACCGCAACTCCCTCTCACACCCCAGCTGGTTCTTCGTCCCGCGCGCTCCGCGCGCCCATGGAGGCTCGAGCTGCACTCATCGCGCTACCGCCCCATCGACGACGTCTACGAAGAATGGCTCGACCGCGTTGCCGAGCTCGTCTGCGCCTTAGGGGGCTCTCCTGCACCGTCCGTTCCGCTACACCGCACCCCGCCCCACGCGGGCAATGAAGCTCCGATGGCGCCCCGACCGCCTCTTCCTCAGGAAGGCGCCATGGATCCAAGGCGCGTGGCCCCTGGGCGGAATCCGCTCCGGCAGGCGCTAGCGCAGCAAGAGCAGAGCTGTCAAGAAGTCCCTCGCCCGCAAGAAGCTGCCCGAGCGCTCCCTGCTCCAGCACATCGCGACCATGCTCCTGCTCCCGCGCGTCAAGACCCCGCGCTGCACCCACCTGAAGTGCGTGGGGACATGCAAGACCAAGCTCCCCGTCATCCAAGGCCTCCCATGGCCACAGCAGGCTGCCGCGCCTTCACCACCGAGCTACGCAGCGTCATGTGGCCCGGCAAGCTCAAGCCAGACTTGCCTCCTCGCTACGATGGCACGGCTGACCCTACGGAGTTCCTCCAGCTCTACGAGCTGGGCATAGAAGCTGCCAACGGAGACGAGAAGGTCATGGCGAACTAGTTCCCCATGGCACTCAAGGACAGGGCCCGCACCTGGCTCCTGAACCTGGCTCCAGGCACAATCTCCTCCTGGGATGAGATGCGCACCCGCTTCATCGCCAACTTCCAAGGCACTCGCGACCGGCCACCCGCCGTAAGCGACATGCGCCGCATCAAGCAACAGCCCGGGGAGACCCTGCAGAAGTACATCCAGCACTTCAATAATGCGCGCCTCAAGATTCCCAAGGTGACCGAGGAGGCCATCATCTCGGCCTTCTCCGATGGCGCGCGCGACGTCAAGATGAAGGAGGAGCTGGCGATGCATGAAGACATGTGCACCTCCTTGGAGCTGTTCAACCTGGCAACCAAGTGCGCCAGGGCCGAGGAAGGGCGTCTCTCCCTCCTCGAGCTGCCTGCCGCAGACCCAGAAAAGAAGAAGCCCAAAACCAAGGATGTGAAGCGCAAGGGGGCTACCGTGCTCGTGGCAGAACCAGACACCAAGCGAGGCAGAGATCAGCCCGAACCTTCCAAGGGCGGCCGGTACTGTGTGTACCATGACCTCCACACCCACAACACCAACGAATGTCAAGAGCTCCGAGCCGTGCGAGAAGGAAGGATCGGTCGTCGCCCTGACCGCAGTGACCGGGGCTACGGCCGTGGAGGAGGAAGGAACGCAGGACGCTGGGAAGACCGTGGCCCATGCCAAGGGTGGCGCGACCAACCTCGCGAGGATCGCTGGCAAGACCCGCCTCGCGAGGGAGGCTGGAGGGATCAGCCTCGTGAGGGGGACTGGAGGGATCAGCCTCGTGAGGATCGCCCGCAAGGCAACGCAGGCCTCCCACCGCTGCCGCCGCAGCCAAGAAGAAACGAAGACTGCCACCAGGACGAGGGGGCTGGGGGCTTCCAGGAGCCACGGGCGATCGCCTGCATCTTGGGCGGGGCACAAGCCCCAGCCTCTTAGCGCATCTTCAAGCAGTTCGCCCGCGAGGTGAACGCAGTCCTCCCCAGGCTCGAAGCCACGCGCCCTCTCAGGTGGTTGGCGTGCGCCATCATGTTCAGCTCGGCAGATCAGCTCAAGTGTGCGGCTACAGCCGGAGTCCTCCCGATGCTTTATTCCCCAATCATCAGCAACGTGGTGGTCACCAAGACCCTCATCGATGGCGGGGCAGGGCTCAACGTCCTGTCCGTGGAAACATTCAACAACCTCCAAGTGCCCTACAACCAGCTTCAGCCAACCAAGCCTTTCTCCAGTATCACCGACGGCTCCACGGTCCCGATTGGGCAGGTCCGCCTCCCTGTCACCTTCGGGGCACGCGACAACTACCGCACCGAGCTCATCGACTTCGATGTCGCTCACATTCGCCTGCCGTACAACGCCATCCTTGGGTACCCAGTGTTGGCCAAGTTCATGGCCGTAACTCACCACGGCTACAACGTCCTCAAGATGCCAGGAAGTGGCGGAGTCATCACGATGCCCTGTGAAGAGAAGGACGCGGTGTGTTCCCTGGAACGAGCCTTTCAGGCCGCGTCACTGGAAGACCCGGATCGTGGAAGCAGGAGGCCTCCCGAGACCACCCCTAGGAAGAAGAAGACATCGTCCGGCCCGACCACTCAGGAGGCAGGCCCCTCTGGGCCCGCGCTTGCCCAGGGGGAACCTCCTTCCATCGCATAGGAAAGCGCACCCAGTGCCCTCCTCAGGCAGGGCTCGGGGGCTCTCCCCTGGAGGGCCACCGACCTAGCTAGGGTCACGAGGGAGGCGCTTGGGCACCACATGGAGGCGTGTTTCGAAGCACGTTTCCCTCAAGAAGGAGCAAGGCAAGGAGATCCAGACCCTCAGGAGTTCCTCAGCAAGGCCATTCAGGAGCTACAGGAGTCAAGAGTCATGAAAGGCGGCCGCCGCCTACCAGGAGTGGCTCCCCATCAAGGCGAGGATGGTGGGCTGCGCGTCTGCATTGACATACCAGGGCTCAACCGAGTCGCCTCTCTGGAGCGCCTCTGGCCCTCGCGAGTGGGGCGCTGCGGAGGCCCACCCCACAGCTACGTTCGCATGCCTTACAGCTTGCCGAGCGCGGCTGACGCGTACCAGCGCCTCATGAGGGGCATCACGCAGGCACGAGAGGCCAGGCGTTCCGCTGCCCTGGCAGGGATGGAGATGGCCCGCGAGGAGCCGCCAGCGCCTCCGGAGCCTCCCGAGGCCCCTGGGCCTAGGGGCTCGTGAGGATCGGCTCTCGCAGCCCACCGAGCCTGCTACATCAACGCTCCTTCGTCCTCAACATCATCAGGTGACACCTTTCTAGTTCTACTTCCAGCTGGGAGCACCCCCCCAGGGCTGCATTATTCCCAGGCCGCGTGGGTCCGTCCCTACGGCGTGTATCCCTTTTTTATTCCATGTTGTTAGCTTACCTTGTTGGAGGCGCCCCTCTGGCTGCATGATCCCCAAGTCGCTCGGGCCTGACCCAGTGATGTCCGCATTCCCAGCATCTATTTGAACGAATCCACTCCTTCGCGGCTAATGTGTTTTACCTAGTTGCCTGCTCAGCTGACGCCAACTAACGGAGCTGCTCCCAAATAGCACGACGCTTGCTCATGGGTCCGTCCCTGCAACGCCGACAAACCTGGATGGCTGAGCTCTGGCTGTGGCAGCCCCACACAGCGTCACCTCGTCAAGCCTTCAGTGCCTCACTACCCCTCGGAAGCAACCAACGGCTGACTGTCAATTGTCATGGCAACCCCTTGTTTTTTCTATGGTGGACTTGCAGGACCTCCTGAAGGAGCTGCGCCAGGCAAGGCCCTTGCGGTGTCTCTTTCGCCCTTGTCCGCGCGAACCACTTGCACGTTAAACGGGGGTGCCTGAGCATCGCGACTCAGGGCTCCTACCGGCTCTCCAGCCCTCACCCTCTGGCCTTGACCACGGCATCGGGACCTAGCATACCAGCGACGGCTGAGACCCGCTCGAGGGCCGGGACCCGAGGACGTAGAGCAGAAAGGGGAACAAAGACGAGAGGGGAGAGACACGCGAGGACCTCGCCTAGCAACCTCACGCCTGACGAAGCACGGACCCAGCGACACACCAGAGAGCGGCCCCTGATCCTCGAGATAAGTCATCACCCGGAAGCGCCAGCTACCGTGGCACCATCCCTGCACCTAATGCCATCCCGTGTTAGCGACGCCACTCTCCTTTCTCACCAAACGATGCCTGCTTGGGTGCCAAAGGGGACCTCCTGAGCATCGCGACTCAGGGGCTCTTACCGGACTCCGGGTCGCTCACCTCCTGGCCTTAACCATGGCATCGCGACCTAGCATACCAGCGACGGCTGAAGCCGCCTTGGGACTGGGACCTATCGGTGCAGAGCACCAAGCCCTCGTGAGGTTCAAAAGGGAGGACTGAGCTAAGATGGAATGAGAAACTCGCACAATTCTACGACAGGGGTTATATTAACAAAACAGGATCACATGCACCTTACAAGCCCCCACAGGACGCGTTTTTGATTCCTCGCAGGGAACAGATCCTAAAAGGACACAAACTACGCACGTCCCAGCAAAAATACGCCATCATCAACAGTGGGCCGTCAAGCACCGACGCCAACCCCATCCAGATCAGGGTCGGCGGCGGCTTGACAAGCCCGCCCTGCTCCAGGAGCGGCGCCGGCTCGGGGGCTCGTAGCTATCATCGCTCGTCTCCGGAGTCGCAAAGAGCTCGCCGGAGTTGCTGGAACCTCCGACGCCTCCACCACCTGAGGAGCCGCCAAGGGAGCGGTTGGCGGGCCCAGTCCTCGTCGCGGCAGGGTCCTGGCCACCTTCCTTGGGGCAGCACTCCAGCCGGCGCCCGCTCGCATCAGAGACCTTGAAGAGCATCACTGAAGCACCGTTGTAATCCAAGTGGACCGCGAAGACGCCCCTTACCCTGCAAACCCGGGCGATCTCTCTCCAGCCCCGAGTCATGTAGACCTCGCCCGGGGCAACGACCGCGACCTTTGCCTCGGTCGCGAGGGTGCTGCAGCCGGCGTGCTGCGGCCAGAGCTCCAGGGGCTCCCCCTGCGGGATGATGGAGGCAAAGAAGGGAGGAAGGCGGATCCAAGACTGAAGAGGAATGGCGACGTGAAGCACGAACTCTCGGGAGGAGCCCTCGGTGTGGACCCCAAGGGGGGCGACCCACACCTTCGTGACCCGCCGGCGCCGACGGCGGCGCCGCCCGTGGCGGTCAGCATCAGCTCCTTCAGGGCCCTCGACATGGGCGTACAATGGAAGCGGGAACCCCGGCGGTGCCCGCTCGCACAAAGGCCTCGACACCACCTGAAGGGCCCCCTCGTCTGAGCCACGGGGGGTGAGCCGTTTCTTCGGCGGGAGTGGGTCTGGTTCCTCTCGGGGAGCCTTTCCCTTCTCTGCCGTCGAGAACCGGCGGATCGGAGCCATCGCAGCAAGACGGAGCAAGGATCGGGAAGAAGGAGAAGCAAGGAGGGATGGACTGGAAGGGCGCGCGCTGTTCCGTACTTATGACCGGCGGAGGCCAACCGCCTACCTCCACGTTCGCAGGTAATCATGACCCACTTTGCATGCAGGGACTTGTCCAATCCGTGCAGTTGCCAAGGCGCCATCGGAAAGTGGGGGCGCCCACGTCCAATCAACCGCCACGCGGCGCCCAAGGCCACAGACTGTTAGGGCCCGCGGCGCTTCGCTCTTGCCCTTCCGCCTCCCTGCATGGCCAAGTTCGGGTGCGCCTTAGGCCCGGGGGCTACTGTCGGCGTTCTGGGAACGGGGGTCCCCAGACTTGCCTGCCTGCGGCCTGCGGCGTGGCTCAAAAGGGGGCCCAGCGCGGCCCATCTTCACCAACACAAACCCAAGACCCTCGCGAGGGGCCAAGCCTCGCGGGGCGGACGACGCGTAGCTTCCTCGGGCACGGCCTCGTCAGGCTGGCTCACGAGGAGGCGGAGAGATCAAGGCGGGGTACCTCACGAGGTGCCCGTGACGCAAGCCATGACGACCGAGGGCGCCAGGAGGGTGCCAGCCCGCGCAGTGTCCTCCTTCCCTCTTTGGTGCAAGGGGGGCAAGCGCATCCGCGGAGTACCGAGTCATCAGGCAAAGGTTTCCATTTCGGTGCAACGAGACAAAGACCAGGAGGACTATGAGACGGAAGTCACCGTGGAGCCCAAGACGGCATCATCACCAGAGCTTTGCGCACGCGAAGACTACTTTTGTTAGGATAGCTAGTACTAGCTGTCCCCCTTCAAATTAGCCCGCCATTGTTGGCTCCCTTCCTGCTTGATATTTGGGAAGAGGACCAGGGCCCCTATAAATAGGACCAGCCACCCGCTAGACAGGGGAGAGGACCGAGGGCAAAAGAAAGAGAGGGAGAGAGAGAGAGAGAGAGAGAGAGAGAAGGGCGACTGAGCTCCTCCCAGTAGTTCATCGCCCCAGCCAAGAACAGACCCTCGCGAGGCTGTTCTTCCTTGTATTGTTCATCATCATCAGCCCAAGAGGCAATCCACCACACCACACACTGGAGTAGGGTATTACACCACAACGGTGGCCCAAACCAGTATAAACCCTGTGTCTCTTGTGTTGTTCTTTCCTTAGTTTAGATCCTAGCAAGGCGGAGGGGTGCAGGTAGGTAGGAGACGAAAGCTCCGCGCGCACCCCAGTGCTCGAACCTCAAGGGTCTGCCGGAACCCAAAATCCGACATAGATGCTCAGGAACTCCGACGGGTGAGTCTTGCCGTCATATTTCTCCGAGACCTCTGGTTTAAACATGTGAGAAGTGGGCCACTGGACTCACCACAGCTTATGGGTAAAAGCTGGACAACCCACATCGTAAGGTAGGTCACCAGAATCCCCCAGTATAGGCTCCTCTAAACTGGGCCCTGCGTGCCTGTCATATTGATGGCGCGCTTCCCGCCGCCACTCAATGGTAGTCCGAGCATCTTCTTTGATTCATTCCAAAAGGACTTGACGTTGATCGCAGCGAGCTCGCGGATCAGACGATGTCGTGGATCCATCATCGCGGGGATCAATCCGGCGAACTAGTGACCACTATTGTTGTGGTGGAGGAGAGTGCACCGTGGTCGCACCACCTCCGATATTTCCGCCATCGGCACGCGCCAGCTCGACGGACCGCCACCGTGAACGCCCCACTTGCTACTGCCCATCTCTATTGGCGAAACTGATGAGGCTTTGAATAGAAGCTCTCCATTCTTTGAGTTTCTCTGCGGCGGGAGGAAAATCCAGGACGAGCTGCACTCGTGCCAATGCTTCTGGTAGTGTAGGGGGCAGCGACAGCTGCGAAGAACGTGAGGTGCTCTGACTCCTAACCGTGTTAGAAGGAGCTCCATCACGGTCCTGCGGCCGCGCGCCATTTCCACCGGCATCCTGGCATGCATGTCGGCCCCGCGCATCTCGGGAATGATGTAGAGGTGTCTTTCCATAGGGACGCTTGGGGTCACCGACGTTGCGGCGCTGCTTGTCGCACACGAACTGGGAAGGTCGCGGTGCATGCACCAGCGTGGGTTTCTTGGAAGTCACCATTCCATCCTTGGAGGCCGTTGCACCACCCGTAGGCAGCACGTCTCTTTCCTTGGATCTAGGGGTGCGTAGGTCGTCGCCGCGGAAGCTCGTGACCTCCACCTCCTCCACCACCCGCGTCCATCCCGTCGCTCATCCGTGTTGGTACGCAAATGAACCAATCACCGTGAGACCCTTCCTCTTGGGAGACAAGATGACGCAGATACTGAAGAAACTGACGCGCTGACTGCTAGATCAGTTTCACGCAACCTCTTCCCCCTGCCTGGCACGCCAAAGATGTCAGGGAACGACACCTGTGGGATCACATGGATCCCTTCTATGGTTAAATCGGTAGGGAAGAAGGTATGCGCAAAGAGCTGATCCAGCGACCAACAAGTGGGATTTTTACCCAGGTTCGGCTGCTGAGAAGTGTAAAACCTTAGTCCTGCTCTGGTATATTGAGAGTTCTTGAGCTCTGGCTAGTTACTACGCATGCAAACTGGGCCAGAAAGTCCAAAAGTCCCTCTCTGTATGGCCTTGGGCCTCCTTTTATACGTCTAAGGGGCTACCACAGTGGCGTACAATGCATATAGGTGGTGTAAAGTTGCTACAGTGTACATGCTTATCAGTGACATCTTAGGACAAAACACATTTGATGCGCCGTTTACATGACCCCTACTTTCTTGGGGACGGAAAAAGAGCCCGTCCCGTCCATCATTGCCTCACCCCATCTCGACGCGCATCTAGGATGACAAGGCCTGCAATGCTAGGCTGGTAGGCTAGTCATTGCGCTGGAGCGGTGGCAGGGTGGCGGAACCTTGCGGTGATGGTCTTCACAAAGAACTGCATGCCACCACGCAGACGCCCATGGATCTTCGCCTTGCCATTGTCGATGGTGTCAGATCTCTCAACTTCAAGGGTCGTGGTCTTGCCGGGGCTTCGCAAATCATGTCGGCAAGAATCTTGGTGGGAGCCTAGCTTTTGGTCTTCTGTTTTCTGATCATTGGCTTGGACACTACCTTGTTCGTCTTGTATTTGCTTCCAGTTGTCCCTGTCAGGCCTTGCCGCGGGTATGGCTGTAGCCACCCGTGCACAAGTATTTGTTAATAAAGGGCCCAAACTTTAGTACACGGACAACGAGACAATGCATCAGCAATAACATTTTCTTTACCCTTCTGGTGTTTAATGACATAAGGGAAAGTCTCAATGAATTCAACCCATTTAGCATGTCTATGGTTTAGTTTTGCTTGACTTTTAATGTGTTTGAAAGATTCATGATTAGAATGTATAACAAATTATTTGGGCCGTAAATATTGTTGCCATGTTTCTAAGGTCCCAACAAGAGCATATAATTCTTTATCATAAGTAGAATAGTTCAGACTAAGCCCACTCAATTTTTCAGAAAAGTATGCAACAAGTTTGCCATCTTGTAAGAACACACCTCCTAATCCAATTCCATTAGCATCACATTCAAGCTCAAAACACCTATAGAAACCAGCGAGTCCAAGAAAACTCCTCACTTGTCTGACCGTTTTGGGCTGCGGCCAACTCTCAGTAGCTTCAATCTTGGCTTTATCAACTTCAATTCCCTATGGAGTAACAACATAACCAAGAAAAGATACTCGGTCGGTGCAAAAGGTGCACTTCCCAAGGTTAGCAAACAAACGTGCATCATGTAAAGCAATAAAAATAGCACGTAAATGTTCCAAATGTTCCTCCAAAGATCTGCTATAAATCAGTATATCATCAAAATAGACTACCACAAATTGTCCAATGAAAGCACGTAAAACTTCGTTCATTAATCTCATGAAAGTACTAGGTGCATTAGTTAACCCAAAAGGCATGACTAACAACCGATATAATCCAAACTTAGTTTTAAATGTTGTTTTCCATTCATCCCCCAATTTCATACGAATTTGATGGTATCCACTATGCAAATCAACTTTAGAGAATATTTTAGAGCCACTCAATTCATCAAGCATATCATCTAGCCTTGGAATAGGATGAAGATAGCGAATAGTAATATTATTAATGCCTCTACAATCAACACACATATGCGATGTACCATCCTTTTTGGGCACTAGAATAATAGGAACAACACAAGGACTAAGGGATACGCGTATATAACTTTTGTTGAGCAGCTCCTGGACTTGACGCATAATCTCCTTTGTCTCCTATGGATTGGTACGGTATGGTGCACGGTTGGGTAGCGATGCACTGGGAATTAAGTCAATCTAATGCTCAATCCCTCGAATAGGTGGTAATCTCAGTGGAACATCTCGTGGAAAGACATCAGCGAACTCCTGTAAAATCTTAGTAACAGCAGGAGGCAAAGAGGAAGGCACGTCCTTGAATGAAAATAATGCCTCTTTGCACACAAAAGCATAGCAAATAGATTTGGTAAAATCTAGCTCGTCAATATCAGATTTGGTGGCAAGTAAACATATGCTTGTCAATTTAATTTTAGAAGCAACACTAGATGGTTTTTTATTAGGCTTCATTTGTTGCTCAAATTCTTTTGCCACTGTCTGATTTTTACTCTTATTTTTCTCCTATTTTTATTTATTAGCTCTATTAATATCATCTTTCAAAATGGAATCAGGAGACATAGGAAGCAAAGTAATATGTTTATCCTTATGAGCATGAGTATACTGATTGTTTTTACCATGGTGTACAGAATTTTTGTCAAATTGCCATGGTCTACCAAGTAATAAGGAACATGCTTGCATGGGTACCACATCACAATCAACATATGTACAGATACTAAAATGCACATGAATAGTACGTGTAACCTTAACCTTGCCGCTGTTATTGAACCATTGGATATAGTAAGGATGTGGATGTGTTCTTGTAGAGAGAGATAGCTTCTCCATCATCTCCATGCTAGCCAAGTTTTTGCAGCTCCCTCCATCTATGATGACGCGAACAGAATGTTCCTTCACAACTCCCTTTGTATGGAACAAATTATGCCTCTGATTTTGCTCAGCTTGTGTGACCTGCACACTCAAAACACGTTGAACAACTAAACATTCATACATATCATCATCTTCAGGAGCCATGTAGTGCGTCTCATGGTCAGAATCATCTCCACCATGTTCTTCATGTGTAATAAGAGCCAAAGTCTCATGTTCAGAATCATCTCCACCGTGTTCTTCATGTTTAACTCATGCCCACCATCCTCAGGAGAAATCATCACACACTGAGATTTGCATTCTCTCGCATAATGACCTCTTCCCTTACAACAACGGCAAATAATATCACTTGTGTGCCCTGTTGATGCCATGGAAGAAGAAGAGCTCTATGCAGGCCCGGCAGGTGTGCTCTTGGCAGATAGTGGTGGTTGTTCCTGCTTTCTTGTATCACGGCTGGAGGTGGCAGCTGATGGAGGTGCCAGTGCAGTAGAATGTGTGGAAGTAGAGTATGCATGCGGTGTCCATGATGAAGGTCGACCTCTAGAAAAGTTAGTTTGCGCCAATGCATGTCAATCCTGCACTTCACGTTCAGCTTTACAAGCAAGATGGAATAAACAAGTGATATTATTATACTCCTTATACTCTAGAATGGTCTGAATCTCTCTATTTAATCCACCCATAAAACACGCAAGCATAGCTTTATTATCCTCCACAATACCACATCTAATCATGCCAGTTTGTAATTCCTGAAAATATTCTTCTACCAAAAATTTTCCTTGTCTTAAATGCTGCAATTTTGTAGTAACTCGGGTTGATAATATGGTGGAACCTGATAGAGGCGAGGGGGCCGATCTTTCGATTAGATGATAACTATCGATTTGGTGGAGACGACTTTGATGATCCGACTACAAACGTGCACAACGTTGAACCTTAGCAATCGCTAAACCATGTCCGAGAGGTTATTGACCAGGACGGAGCACGATCAACCTGACCACAAAGGCCTATTCCTGCATGCAATCGAAGAACAAGCAAGAATATGATAAAGCAATCTGAATATTGTGAATATATATGAAGTGTTGATAAAAGTGGGGTTTCATAAGCGGTCTTGGTCTGGTCGTTGGACACAAACGAAGTACACGAAGTTGCGGCAATGGCTAACTTTTAACTCAATAAAACCCAAGTCTAAACGATGCCTTAAGGGCTGTATTTATAGGGGAAAGAGAGGGGATTTTGTCCACCCTTGGCAAGGTGGGACTAAAACACCTCCTAAGTCGTTTCCCCTACAATACTGATTCTAAAAATAGATTACATGGGCTTGGCCCAAAATAAGGTGGCGCAACACCAATAATAAGCTATGGACAAAATTTATGAAAGGCCATCTTGTATATTTCGTCCATCGTCTAGTATGTCATCATGGTGGCTTCAAAGTCTAAAAATATCCACTAGAACTTATATTCTTGTTCTCTTCGCACACACCTTCATCTCCGTGCTTGATCATGCTCCAATGTTCATCCTTCATCTTCATGCTAGGCCCTTCAATTGATGGCAACACAAATGTATGTATGTCAGGCAGCATCATATTCTCATGAACACTAGAAACATTACCAAGAAACGAAAGTACCTGATAATTTAACTGGTCTATGTGAGCTCTAGCAATTGTTCCAAGAGGTAAAACAGCAGGGGATATGTGTGTAACTATGGTAGCCATGTCCTCATCATCCTCCCCTTCTTGAAAACAAAGCTGTCCTCGGCGCTGGTTAATCCGAAATGTGGCTAACAAAAGAGACAAAGTGTACACATTGTATATGTATATGTCATCAATTTTTACTGATCTCAATTGTGGCACATGTGACATAATTATACAAGAGCACCTTTGAAAAATCATAAAATATGAAGCCAATATATTATCACAACAAGTCAAAGGCATGAAAATATTGCAACTTAGTTTGCCCATATAAGTGACGCTCTTATTCATATCAAAGGATTGACAATGCTTATCATTAAACCATCCCAACATTGATGAACCACCACCAAGATTAGAGGTCATATCAAAATGATTAAACATTGGTACAATTATTTTCAAACGTATTTGATCCCAATCTGATTTATTCCCTGATTCACATGATCCTTTTGCATCAATAGTTAATTCAATTCATTCACTCAAAATTGTTTGATCACATGGCAAAGTAAAATCATCAACATAGTCCTCTAAAATAACTGGTGTGATCAAAGTAATGGGTAGCTCATCGCATGGTTCATTTAAATTGACAAGGCATTCATCATACTCATGGAGGTGGAAAATCGGTCTCTTCGTCATTACCTCTTATGATCAACTTGGATGATGCAAGTACTCTCGAAGGTGATGTGTCACATATTGGAGGTGATGTAGTCCTCACAACAACGGATGTGGTTGTCATAGTACACCTAGTAGTTGAAGGAACAACATTGTCCTTATGGACAACACGCCATATTATTTTCTGTTCAGCTTTGCAAGCAAGACAAAACAGAAGGTCCATAGGATAAGACCCGTCATGAATTAATACCTCCTGAATATCACGGATTAATCCTCCCCAAAATCTATCCATCAAATCTTCTTTACTTTCTTCTAAAGAGGAATGCAACAAGATAGTTTGTAAATCATTTCGTTACGGTGTCACTACCTTGTTTTAGATGTTGCAAATTTTTAATCATGTCACGAGTATAATAAGCGGGGCCGAATGTATGTCTCATGGCAAGTTTCAAATCATCCCAAGTAGTAGGTATATAATCAGGGTGTAACCGACAATATTCGCGCCACCAAACTGAAGCATAACCAGTCAATGAACCAACCATGGCCTTAGCTTTTTTACGTTCAGTAAAACTATGGGAAGCGAATATGTTATTTATGTCGAACTCACATTCAATATATAAAGCAGGTCTAAAACGACCACTAAATGGTGGTATGAAAATAACAACTTGATTGTGCGCATTCTGATGTGTTTGCACCGCTTGTGACGGTGGTTCTATTTTGGAAGGTGGTGGCACGTCTCCCACGATTGACGAAGCCCACGAATTGACTCTGGATCTTGTCATGATTAGCAGAAACAAAAAACAAAATCCAAAAAAAATATTCCGATGAACTACTAGGATGTGGTGGTAAAATGCTCATAGTATAGCAAATATCAAAGTCTTACAAGTTCTTACCATGCAGCAAGAGGTGGTCGGCAACCAGTAGTGTCAAATAACTCCAAAAGTTGGTAAAACGATTGCTAGGTGACGTATGTATACACAGTGTAAAAATATGTGGAGCTGGGTTGGCTTTATATATGGAAAAAATGCTACAACCACGTTAATTAATGCAAGCTGAAAATTCGTTTAAAGTGGTCGAATGCTGGACTCAGGCTAGAGTGTACTAGAGACACGAGCCTAAGACACAGGGGGATTCATGTAACAACCTTGCGGACGTATGTGGATGCACAAGCAGGATGCAATAAAAAATGGGTGTACTGAATAGGTTGAGCGGAAACAGCAATGATAAAGACAAACAGTAGATAAGGTGTACTCTCTTTTTGTTCCTTGCTATCCTGTAGACCTATGTGTTGTGCTGCACACAACCACCCTTTTTGTTATTATAATCCAAACGTGCCTACTACTCCCAATTCTTGCACGTGAACCTTTTTTCCCTTTCTCTCTCTCCAAAAAAAACTGCATGGGTTGTTATTTTTTTCTTAGGAAACACAACCAAATTGACCAACAGACTTTTTATCTCCAACGTGAGGACCTAGGAAAAACCCACGCCCACTTTCCCTTGTTCCAATCTCCTTCCTTATTCTCCCTCTACTCTTTCTTGTAATTCTTCCTCTCTTTTTTTGGGCGGATTAGATTTGCCTTTTTTTCTCTATGGATACCTTCCAAACTTCAAAATAGATCTGCACTCTTTTAACCAATCCAAACCTGCCAAACCAATCATGTCTTTTATTTTTTATTTTATTTCTTTCCTAACTGAACTCTCTCTCCCACCCGTACTCAACTATTTTTTTTCAATACTAGTAAGTATGCATGTGCAACACACGTATAATCGTAGAAAAACAATTCTCAGTCATCCTAATTAAGCCATAATTATGTCAATAAAATGAATGAGTGCAATAATGTAGCTCAAATCTTAATTTAAACTAAATATAGCTTTGGAGATATAGTTCTTTTCATATGAGCAACATATCTCGTATCAAACATGCACACACAATGGACTTCTAAACCCTGAACATATAGAAAATGCGTAGTCAATTTCGTCCCGCAGGGCATATTTGACCCATTCTCATAACTCCATTCTTTGTAAAAGCGATAGACCATGTGTATTTAAGTTTCGTATATAATCATTATTCTTCTTATATCTTAAGCCTAATCATATCTTATTTAATGTTATGCACCTTCAGTGTAAAACACTAAATTAGACAGCCGTCAAAGCATCAATAAATGAGAAGCACAATTAACCTTGGAAAGATGCATCACCATGTATCACGAGCTATACTCCCTCCATTCCTTTTTAGTCCGCGTGTAAGGTTTGGCCAAAGTCAAGCTTTGTAGAGTTTGACTGACTTTATATTAAAAAATATAAACATTCATAATATGAAATCAATATTATCAGATGCATCATTAAACATATTTTCATATTATATAGTTTTAGTATTGTAGATGTTTATATTTTTTTATATAAATTTGGTCAAACTTTGTGTAATTTGACTTTGACCAAATATAATATGCGGAGTAAAAAGAAACGGAGGGAGTACATACAACTTGTGCTACAATGACTTTGTGTAAAAAATAACCACAACAATCGTGAGGCTCCCCATGCGCTACAATCCACGAGACACCTCAAGTCCTTATTAGGTAGAAAATGTACATTAACAAAATGAAAATGAAAATAGAAGAACCGGAACTAGCCTTCAACAAGGCGAGACCTTGTACCTGGTGCACAAACAGGATAGGCAAATCTGAAAGAAAAATTGTCTAACACGCTAGACCGTAAGAAACAAGGGATAAATATGGAAGTAGCCTCAAACATTTTTATCCATCGGAAATGGAATAGAATATTAAATCCAACAGCAGAATTTTTTTCTGAAATACTTATTATAGCATTTATATAGAATAAATTAATTTCATTCTTGCAGCGGTGCAGACTGCAATAGAGGCTACAAAAAAGAAATATCCAGGGAACACTGAGATAAGATTAACCTGTGCAACATAGTATATGCCTAATTTGACTTCAATTTATATGTGGCTTGTCAATGAAATATCATTTGGGATAATCTATTATGCCGGTACATGATTCCCCTGCAACCGCACAACAACAACATAGGTTTATTATCCTGGGTAAAAAAGTCGCACCAGGATCAAGTATGCATCAAGTTTAGTCACATATCCAAAGAACTGGTTCTATACAAATAAAATATATAAAAAAGATATGCTCTCCAAATGACATGTACTTGATTCTAAAAAGGGAATCAAATATTTAGAACATAAGGTATGTATTTTCTTCTAGCTCCACACCATTACTTTCGACTTAAAAAGAATCATACCAATTGCCTATATATAGTATGACATAAATCTGTCCTAAATGATACCCTGATTCCAGCAAATGCATAATGAACCTGTTAACTAACATTTTAATATGGTTTGAAAATTGTGCAATTGAATAAGGATAAGTTAGTCTTAAAGCCCATAAAAATCGAAAGTGAATTAACTTGCAAGATAGGTTTGGCCATCGCACTGTAGGTGATCCCCCTGACTCGAGCATGATGGATTGGTGCAGACTCGAGCATGGTGGATTGGTGTAGACTCACCCTTGAGCTAGAAAAAATGGCATTCAGTTTCAGAAAGGACATAGATGATTAATGGAGGATCAAATACTCACCTCAATGCTTTTTTGGCATGACCGACATGGAAGGAATAGAGCATTGCTATCGAGGATCAAATATTAGCAATGTAAGCCGCAAATTCCAGGAAGAGAAAAAGAATTCAGTGACCCCCGTGGAATATATACTAATTCTCAGAGATAGTGATTTGGAATTTCTACAACCTACCAAATTTAACTATTTAAGCATGAGGTCACAATCAAGAAATATGATGCTAGTCAACAAAAAAGATTAAATTCAAAATTGTGAGACTATAGTGCAAAAAATAATAAGCTGTACATGACAACTGTCAAAGCAACATCCCAATGACTTGAAAGAGAACTCGATATGTTGAAATCATGTGTGGACACCAATAACTTGAAAGGTTAAAATCATGAAATTGAACCATACATTCAGAATGCGATACATAGTAAATAAACTGCACTTGATAGTACAGACCTCACATTAAAAGATGGGTGTTGATCTGCAGAGTATGTTTACATTTAGTACAAAGGCTCGTTGCTTTTTTTGTCTGCAACTCTATTAGAAAGTGTAGACCCAAGATAAAGTGTTACAGAAATAATCTCTCGTGTTATATCAGTGCCATCTCTAATCAAAGCAATCACACCTGCAAGAACTTTAGTAGTCAGCATGTTTGTTTGTGGTCACACTAACTATACCGAAACAGTAGGCATAAAAATCTCCTTTGAAAGGATAATTTACTCACTTCGATAGTTATCATCCTTAATCACAAATGAAGTCCAACTGCTGCTACCCGGAAGATTGCTTTCCCATACACAAAGTACGGATGTGGACGAAGAAAGCTCCCGGTGCCAGATCTTGAGGTCCCTTACGCCAGGAAAGAGAAGAGCAGACAGTCGGCACAACGCCACCATATCCTTTTTCTATCTAAGATCTCTGAAGCTACGGGGAGGAGTGGGATATAGGCCTGCAAAAGTTTCCTAGTGTCAGATGGGATCAAGAAGGGAGATGATGGGGAGCACGGTTGGAGGAGATGGCCACCAGGATGGGCATGCAGTCGGAGGAGATAACCTGCACCAGCGTCGATGAGGCGGAGCGAGGAACGGAGGCGATGCCGGGATGCGCTGGCTCGATGCACCTGGTGCGTCGTCCCTCCCGCAAAGGCCGCTTGGAGATGTGCGCTCTTGGGGCAGGAGGGAGCAGCAGCGTCACATGGGTAGCAGGGGCGGGCGGTGTCGCGAGGTGGATGGTTCAGGGGACGTGGCGGCGCAAGCGCCGGGGCAGTGCAGATGTCGGCGTGGCCGCACTGGTGCCGGGGCAAGCTCTATCTCCTGGATATCGCAGGACCAATGTCACGCTGTGAGGGGCAACAATCGGCGATGGCGATCGTGCACAGAGGTGACCGAGTGGTGCAGTGCGGCGAGGTCGTTGTGCACGAAGGAGACGTTGTTGGTGGGCGGTGTCTGACACACGAGGTCGACGCCATGACAGACGGTGAGGTCAAGGTCCAGCGCATGGAATTTCCTTAGCTTGCTATCAGACTTCCGTGATTGTAGGGAGCGGTTGTTCGAGTACTACTCCCTGGTGAAGCAAGGTCAGTCAAAAAAATTTGCTAAGTGCACACCATAAAGGGATTAGATTAATGATGGCTGTGAGGTCGAGAATTGTGGGCCTAATCGTGTGGTGCTGATTGGTTTGTGCGATGTTGTGGAACTAATTGCGGGGTGCGCCTACGAAAATTCTTGTTTGATTGTTTAATAGTAGTGGAGAAAGAAAAAGTGCCCAGATCTGATCCGATTTGCCTTTTTTTCTCCAAGAAGGCTGCTCTTTTTCTCCTTTATTTTCTCCAAGGAAATTCCAAAACATGAAAACCACCAACCGAATCAGCCAACTATAGTACTACTTCCTATTTTGTTTCCTTTCCTTCCTTTATTTTTTGGACGCCGATATCCAGCACACATGTGGCATCTAGGGGGGTGTGCCGCACACCCCGTGTGGTATCGACACAGCCCCGCCCGCATGACAACGTCCTGGCGCACCGAACCACAGCCCGCACGTCCGGTGTGTGGTGCGATCGCCCACACATCCAGGCGAGCGACCCCGCGGCCCGCACAACCTCTCGCGCCCCATCGTCCCTATCCGCCTCCGAAGCAAAGTGCCACCATCCATCGTTGTCTCCAACTTATGAATCGGCCAATCTTCCCCTACCTCCATAGTCTTCCTTCTCTAGTTGCCATGGCAACCAAAACAGATCTCTAGCGCCCCCTCCCCCTCGACGGAAAACACGGCAACGAGCTAACATGTCATTCTCCTATCACCTACTCCTTCCCCTGGCCCCAATAATTTCACTTCGAGATTGCCCATGTAGATGGCGACTGGATCCACACTGTCATGGCAAACACACCATAGATTTGTGTCGCGTGTATCTACAACTAACATGAATTCCGACCGTTCATGTTTATTCCCCTTTCCCCCAAAGAACACAAAATCTGCCATATTCTAGCCTAGATCTGATCTAAGCTTTTAGGTTGGGGTTGCTACCAGTAGGTGCTCGAGAAGGATGTGTAGGATTCACTAAGATCCGGGCAGAAAAGAGCCATTTTGGCGGAACATATGGAGGGAAAAAATTAGTAGCCACCTATCTTTGTTGTTACTTCCTATCATGTAATGTTAGTTGTTGCCAGCAGTTCAACATGATAGTTGCCATCTAGATTATAGAAAGAGAGAATGAATGTGCATGCCCTATCAACAAAAATGCACAGATACGATGTTTTCCTACTTGCCATGATGTATTGGTTGTTTATGCAAAAAATGTGATAAGATTGTGTTTCCTTTTATGTGGAAATAGCAAAATGCAATTCGAATATTAGTGTGTTCTTGTTCATGCAGTGACTGAAAACACAGTAGGAGAAGCAGAAAAAATGAATCATGCAGACGGGACTGATCCGTCATTTTCTGGAAGGCCGCAAGCGCCCCCTTGGAATGCAATAGAGTACAATCAACTAATTTCCACACGGTCGTTGCTGCCACTACTAGAGCAGTATGCGAACATAGGTACGATGCGTGATCAAAAAAAGTACAGTTGACATGTTTGTGGGCTTGAAAATGGCATTCTACTTATGTACTAAAATGTCATTGTTCGCAGGTTCTTATGACACAACCACACATGGAGGGATACTATGGAAAGTTGCAACACAGGGGGCTATTGGTGATAGACATACGGGAGACCAACTTCAAGTAGCAAATGTGGCAAATCAAGGTAACGCATAGAAATAGCATACTGATGTGGTAAAAAAACTTGCAAGGATGGCAAGACTTACGATTTTTTTGAAAAAACGCAGGACCATCATGCAGCACATGGCAACAAGCGGCAAGCGGATGCCTGCCATCAACGTCGTACGCAGGTGAGTTGTATGAAGTGATCTTGCCGACAGTGTATCCGAAAAAGGAAACTAGGTGACATTGGTGTTTACGTGGTGTGACAAAAATTGAGAAAAAGATGACATTGGCGTTTGTTGCTCATAGAAATAGAAAAAATGATGGAAAGTGCATGTGCCAAGTCTGGTCGCCTGTATTTGCCACATGTGGACAACTGCATGTGTCAAATTGAATGTATGACTAGTAGTGGCCACATGGTGATTGCACGCAGTTGGCATGTCTTAACAACTGAAGTTGCCATGTCTGAATAGTTGTATTTTCCATGACTAAACAACTATGTTGCCTTGTGTGAACAACTCTGTTTGCCAAGTGTGCACAACTACATTTACCATGATTGAACAACTACATATGCCATGTTATAGAAACTACGGTTGCCATGCATTGACCAACTGCACATGATCGCAGGTTGTTATGGATGAACCATAGCAACAAAGGTCTCGTGGCAAGCTTCACCATTACAGGCCATCGGTATTGCAGATACAGCACACCAAATTGAAGTGACACACCAACTTCGATTAGCACATGCGGCACAACAAGGTAACTATGTGAACCAATAAAAATCGTGCATTTTCTTCTTTGGAAAAGCATTGGGAAAAGTGGATTTGTCATGGTGTTGGTAGCAAACTACGATTGCCACCAAGTGAATACGTCCATTAGTCATCTATGATCATCTGGATTTCTCAATTACTATCTATGTGTACACGCCATTTGTGATTAACTGCATTTGCCTCGTGGGCTCGTATCTAGAATGCAAGTTTTGATGTTAAGATCCTAGTTGCCATGACTTGGCAACTGCAGCTGCCATGTTTGGTCAACTGTAGCTGCCATGACTAAAAAACTACAGTTGCCATGCATGGCCATATGCAGATGCTCAAGGCTTTCATGTATGAATGATATCATGCCATTCAGATGCAACTGCTATATTTCATTATGATGAATATGCCATTCAAGCAATACTGTGAACACACGTACCAGATTTTTTGAAAGAGCTTCAACTATAATCAGCAGCGGTGCGGGAACATCTACTGCGGGAACCTCATAGCACATGTATGGGGTGTTCCATGAGCAAGTCACCGATGTTGTCACAAACAATGCAAAATCAGTGTCAGAACTGGTAATCGTTGCAGCAATGACGACAAGCATGCATGTGCACACCAGCACAAGCACCACTCAAGCAGATAAAACAGCCGCTAATACTGAAGTCAATGATGAAACTGATGACAAAGCGCAAGGGGAAGAAGAAGATGGACAACCAGAAATCATGCCACCTCAACCACCTTATGTTGGGCAGAGATTTGGTTCGTTTGAAAATGCCAAGGAATACTACCAGAGATATGCGTTGTTCCATGGATTTGCGGTGAACAGGGAATACCATAGGAAAATAAAAAAACTAAAGAGTACAGTAGAGGAGAGATAAGGTGCTACAAGGAATGAAAGAAAAAGAAGGGTAAGGTGTTGTGCCTGTCGTACCAGAATAAAAGAGAGGCTTCATTCTCAAGATGGAATGCCCTGTCCAGATGAAGCTAAATGCAGATGGAGCATGGTGGGTGCTCACCGAATATGTCAAAGAACACAACCACGACCAAATAAAGAAGTTTAACCTAGTAAAATTTCTGAGCACCCAGAGAGGATTCAGCCCCACGAGGAAAATTCATAAGGTTGCTACATGATTGTAATGTTGGTCCATCAAGAATGGTCCAAATACTGTCCCTGATCCGTAGCAGGGATGATAGTCTGAGCAGCATGCCCTACATACCAGTGATGACCCACAAGTATAGGGGATCTATCGTAGTCCTTTCGATAAGTAAGAGTGTCGAACCCAACGAGGAGCAGAAGGAAATGATAAGCGGTTTTCAGCAAGGTATTCTCTGCATGTACTGAAATAAGTGGTAACAGATAGTTTTGTGATAGGATAAATTGTAACGAGCGACAAGTAACAAAAGTAAATAAAGTGCAGCAAGGTGGCCAATCCTTTTGTAGCAAAGGACAAGCTGGAACAAAATCTTATAATAGGAAAAGCGCTCCCGAGGACACATGGGAATATCGTCAAGCTAGTTTTCATCACGTTCATATGATTCGCGTTCGATACTTTGATAATTTGATATGTGGGTGGACCGGTGCTTGGGTGTTGTTCTTACTTGAACAAGCATCCCACTTATGATTAACCTCTATTGCAAGCATCCGCAACTACAACAAAAGTATTAAGGTAAACCTAACCATAGCATGAAACATATGGATCCAAATCAGCCCCTTACGAAGCAACGCATAAACTAGGGTTTAAGCTTCTGTCACTCTAGCAACCCATCATCTACTTATTACTTCCCAATGCCTTCCTCTAGGCCCAAATAATGGTGAAGTGTTATGTAGTCGATGTTCACATATCACCACTAGAGGCTAGACAACATACATCTTATCAAAATATCAAATGAATACCAAATTTACATGACTACTCATAGCAAGACTTCTCCCTTGTCCTCAGGAACGAACGTAATTACTCACAAAGCATATTCATGTTCATAATCAAAGGGGTAATAGTATGCATATAGGATCTGAACATATGATCTTCCACCAAATAAACCAACTAGCATCAACTACAAGGAGTAATCAACACTACTAGCAACCTACTAGCACCAATCCCGGACTTTGAGACATGAATTGGATACAAGAGATGAACTAGGGTTTGGAGATGAGAAGGTGCTGGTGAAGATGTTTATGGAGATTGCCCTCTCCCGATGAGAGGAGCGTTGGTGATGACGATGGTGATGATTTCCCCCTTCTGGAGGGATGTTTCCCCGGCAGAACAGCTCTGCCGGAGCTCTAGATTGGATCCGCCAAGGTTCCGCCTCGTGGCGGCGGAGTCTCGTTCCGAAAAGTTCCTTCCTATTTTTTTCTCATTGAAAGACCTCAAATAGGAGAAGATGGGCGTCGGAGAGCCACCAGGGGGCCCAGGAGGTAGGGGGCGTGCCCTAGGGGGGGCACCCTCGTGAGCAGGGTGTGGGCCCCCTGGCCTTCATCTTTGGCGTGGATTTTTCTTTATTTCTTTTAAGACATTTCGTGGAGTTTCAGGACTTTTGGAGTTGCGCAGAATAGGTCTCTAATATTTGCTCGTTTTCCAGACCAGAATTCCAGCTGCCGGCATTCTCGCTCCTTGTGTAAACCTTGTAAAATAAGAGAGAATAGCCATAAGTATTGTGACATAAAGTGAAATAACAGTCCATAATGCAATAAATATCGATATAAAAGCATGATGCAAAATGGATGTATCAACTCCCCCAAGCTTAGACCTCGCTTGTCCTCAAGCGAAAAGGCGATAACAATAAATATGTCCTCATGTTTAGAGGTAGAGGCGTCGATAAAAATAAAATACGGGCATGAAGGCATCATGATTATTCTCATAACAGCAACATATATAGATTTTGTCATATGATTACTTATGTTCAAGTGATGATCTATTCACAATGCAAAAGTATAAATCATAAACCTTATTGGGCTCCGACAAACTATAATCTCAGTCATTGAAGCAATTGCAATTTATCGTAACATCGGAAAGAGTCTATGTCAGAGCTAAAAAGCAAGTCCACATACTCAACTATCATTTAGTCCTCCATAATTGCTAACACTCACGCGATACTTGTGGTTACGGAGTTTTAATCGGACACAGAGAAAGATAGGGGCTTATAGTTTTGCCCCACAACCTTTTACCTCAAGGGTAATGTCAACAATAATGGTTCATGCTCCCCTACACCCAATTAGATAAATATATATATATATATATATATATATATATATATCATGTTCTTTCCAACATGCTGAGCTTGCCAAAGGATAAAATAAAAAAGAAAAGGTGAAGATCACCATGACTCTAGCATAAGGTAGATGATAATAATAAAGGATAGGCCCTTCGCAGAGGGAAGTAGAGGTTGCCATGCGCTTTTATGGTTGGATATATAAAATCTCAATGCGAAAGAACGTCACTTTATATTGCCCCTTGTGATATGAACCTTTATTATGCAGTCCGTCGCTTTTATTACTTTCACATCACAAGATCGTGTAAAGCTTATTTCTCCCACACCAATCAATCATACATATTTAGAGCAATTTTTATTGCTTTGCACCGATGACAACTTACTTGAGGGATCTTACTCAATCCATAGGTAGATATGGTGGACTCTCATGGCAAAACTGGTTTAAGGGTATTTGGAAGCACAAGTAGTATTTCTACTTGGTGCTGAGAATTTGGCTAGCATGAGGGGGAAGGCAAGTTCAACAAGTTAGAGGATCCATGACAACATACTTTATCTCAGATATAAGAAATGCATAACTCATTACGTTGTCTTCCTTGTCCAACATCAACTCTTTAGTATGTCATATTTTAATGAGTGCTCCCAATCATAAAAGATGTCAATGATAATATATCTATATGTGAAAACCTCTCTTTCCTTATTACTTCCTATTAATTGCAACAATGACCAAAGCTATGTCTGCCAACTCCCAACAACTTTTAATCATCATACTCTTTCTATGTGAATTCATTACTCTCAATAAGATCAATATGAACTTTTGTTTCTTTTTATTCCTTTTCTCTTTTCTTTTATTCACCCAAGATCATGGCAAAATAATCGAGCTCTTGACTCAACACTAATCTTTATTATATATAACTCACAGACTCGATTACATAGAGGGATCATAAAGCAAAACTCAAAACTAGATCATGCCATAAACTTTATTCTACTAGATCAAGATACTACTAATAGGATCGAACTAAGAAAAACGGTAAAGATAGGAGTTGTGATTGTGATATGATACCGGGGCACCTCCCCCAAGCTTGGCAGTTGCCAAGGGGAGTGCCCATACCCATGTGACTATGTCTCCTTTGTCGGTGAAGAAGGTGGAGGTGATGGATAATCGCACATCGAGCGTAAGAGGTCCTCCAGCTTGCGAATAATACCCTTGAGTGCGACAATATGCTCCTTCAACAAAACATTTTCTTATGTGAGATACTTGTTTTGCACACGAGCTAACTCAATCAGCTTGAAAGCTTCGATCTCAGTTGGGGTAAGAAGGTTATGATCAATTTTAAGGGTGTCTTCTGCTGCTGGAGCTTGATCCTCCATGGGCTTCTTGATCCTTTCATCCTTGTTGACCTTCAGGGGTTCTTCCCTCTTCAGATCTTTCTTCATTAGCCAAGCATCGTTGTCACCATTGTTGGAGGAGGGAGACGACATGATGCCTAGCCTAGAAAACCCTGACAGAAAACAGCTCGAAACGAAAACAGAGGAGGTTTGCGTGATACGGGAGTCAAAACCTTCGGGAGAATATATAATGAATTTTTACCGACCAAAATACGTATCAAGCAGGAAAACGGAGTCCGGAAGGCACACGAGGTGCTCACGAGGTAGGGGGCGCGCCCAGGGGTTAGGGCGCACCCTTCACCCTCATGGGGCCCTCGTTTCCTTCCCGGACTGCTACTTATTTTTCTATTTTTCTAAATATTCCAAAACGGAGAAATATTTCCTTAAAATTGTTTTGGAGTCGGTTTACTTACCGTACCACATACCTATTCCTTTTCGGAGTCTGAAATGTTCCGGAAAGTGTCCCTTATGTATTCTTCCGGTGTTACGGTTTCAATAATATTGGTTTCAACATTTATGGGATTACCTGAGATATAATGTTTAATTCTTTGACCGTTTACCACCTTCGGATTTGTGCCCTCGAAGTTGTTGATTTTGATGGCACCGGAACGATAGACCTCTTCGATAACATAGGGGCCTTCCCATTTAGAGAGAAGTTTTCTTGCAAAAAATCTTAAACGAGAGTTGTATAGCAATACATAATCACCTACATTAAACTCACGCTTTTGTATCCTTTTGTCATGCCATCTTTTAACTTTTTCTTTAAACAACTTGGCATTTTCATAAGCTTGGGTTCTCCATTCATCAAGTGAGCTAATATCAAATAACCTCTTCTCACCGGCAAGTTTAAAATCATGGTTGAGCTCTTTAATAGCCCAATATGCCTTATGTTCTAGTTCGACAGGTAAGTGACATGCTTTTCCATAAACCATTTTATACGGAGATATACCCATAGGATTTTTGTATGCAGTTCTATAAGCCCATAATGCATCATCAAGTTTCTTGGACCAATTCTTTCTAGACCTATTAACAGTCTTTTGCAAAATTAATTTGAGCTCTCTATTGCTCAACTCTACTTGACCACTAGACTGTGGGTGATAAGGAGATGCAATTCTATGATTAACATCATATTTAGCAAGCATTTTACGGAAAGCACCATGAATAAAGTGTGAACCACCATCCGTCATTAAATATCTACGGACTCCAAACCTCGGGAAAATAACTTCCTTAAGCATTTTAATAGAAGTGTTATGATCAGCACTACTAGTTGGAATAGCTTCTACCCACTTAGTAACGTAATCAACAGCAACTAGAATATGTGTGTATCCATTAGAGGCAGGAAAAGGTCGCATATAATCGAAGCCCCAAACATCAAATGCTTCAATAACAAGAGAATAATTCATAGGCATTTCTTGACGTCTACTAATATTACCAATTCTTTGACATTCATCCCAAGACAAGACAAACTTACGGGCATCCTTGAAGAGAGTAGGCCAATAAAAACCAGATTGCAATACCTTATGTGCAGTTCTATCTCCAGCGTGGTGTCCTCCATAAGCCTTGGAATGACACTTGCGTAGGATCTGTTCCTGTTCATGCTCAGGTACGCAATGTCTAATAACACCATCTACTCCTTCTTTATAAAGATGTGGGTCATCCCAAAAGTAATGTCTTAAATCATAGAAAAACTTTTTCTTTTGTTGGTATGTGAAGCTAGGTGGTATAAATATAGAAACAATATAATTAGCATAATCAGCATACCATGGAGTACTACGAGAAGTACTTATAACATTTAATTGTTCATCAGGAAAGCTATCATTAATAGGTAGTGGGTCATCAAGAATATTTTCTAACCTAGAAAAGTTGTCTGCAACGGGGTTCTCAGCTCCCTTTCGATCAACAATATGCAAATCAAATTCTTGTAGCAAGAGAACCCATCTAATAAGTCTAGGTTTAGCATCTTTCTTTTCCATAAGATATTTAATAACAGCATGATCTGTTTGAATAATTACTTTAGAATCAAGAATATAAGATCTGAACTTATCACAAGCAAATACAGCTGCTAAAAGCTCTTTTTTAGTAGTAGCATAATTTCTTTGAGTATTGTCTAGAGTCTTACTAGCATAATGAATAACATTTAATTTCTTATCAACTCTTTGCCCTAGAATAGCACCTACAGCATAATCACTAGCATCACACATAATTTCAAAGGGTAAATTCCAATCAGGTGGCTGAACAACAGGTGCAGAAACTAATGCTTTCTTAAGTATTTCAAATGCTTCTACACAATCATCATCAAAGACAAATGGTATATCTTTTTGCAATAAATTACTCAGAGGCCGAGAAATTTTTGAGAAGTCCTTCATGAACCTCCTATAAAATCCGGCGTGACCAAGGAAACTTCTTATACCTTTGATGTCCCTGGGACATGGCATCTTTTCAATAGCATCAACCTTGGATTTATCAACTTCAATACCTCTTTCTGAAACTTTGAGCCCCAAGACAATACCTTCATTAACCATAAAGTGGCACTTTTCCCAATTCAAGACAAGATTAGTTTATTCACATATCTGCAAAACTCGATCAAGGTTGCTCAAGCAGTCATCAAAAGAGGAACCATAGACGGAAAAGTCGTCCATGAAAACCTCACAAATCTTTTCACAAAATTCAGAGAATATAGCCATCATGCATCTTTGAAAGGTAGCAGGTGCATTACATAAACCAAAAGGCATACATCTATAAGCAAACGTTCCAAAAGGGCATGTAAAAGTAGTCTTTTATTGATCTCTAGCCGACACAGGTATTTGAGAGAAACCAGAATAACCATCTAGAAAGCAATAGTGTGTATGTTTATATAATCTTTCTAGCATTTGATCAATAAAAAGGTAAGGGGTAATGATATTTCTTAGTAGCTTTATTTAATTTGCGGAAATCAATTACCATTCTATAATTGTAGCGACCTGACCCGAATGGATCAAGTCTCTGTGCTTAAGTGTCATCCTTGGATCGGTATGCTGGCACACACAGTACTCGAGGATTTATAACAGAGGTAAATCACATGTATAAAATAACATAAATACTATTACCTCAATCCAAAATAGCGGAAGTAACAAGGTTTGTGGGTTCCCATCAACACCAACGGCAAACTTGAATGTAGAAATCGTAACCCTAACGTATCACTTACTCGTCGTAAGTTAATCCTGCAACATGAGACGTTGCAGCCACAAAGAGTCAGTACATTCAATGTACTGGCAAATTCACACCATAGAGAGAAATGATGAACAATGGCTATCACTACATGCATATATGGCTGGTGGAAAAGCTCTATGGTTATAAGGTTTTTGCGAAAAGCCAATTTTTCCCTACTACAAAGGAATAAATTTTATTTAACTATCATGGTGGTTGTTAAACATTGAGAATGGTTGACAGCATTCTCAATCCCAATTAAGCATCATCATTAAAACCCAACAATATTCATTTAAAGTAACATGATGAGATCAACAGGATAATCCAAGAACTAGATACTCAAGATGTCCATAACCGGGGACACGGCTAATCATGATTAGTTTATACACTCTGCAGAGGTTTGCGCACTTTTCCCCACAAGACTCAATCTCCTCCATTGGATTTCTCGCACTACATGGTGTTTGAGAAACGGATGACCGAGACATAGTCTTTCAGAAGCGTTTGCGCCTTACGATGGGTAAACCGTACCACCTACAACCCTTACATCTGCTAGTCTACCACTTTAAGAGTTCACACGAGTTAATCAACTATGCTAGAGCCCATAATAGCTTGTGGCTGCACACAGATGTTTCTAGTATGAATAGTCTCATGATTCCTTTGAGCCTGGGTGGCGGACCGTAGGATGATCACACGGTATATCCCCAGGATCTCCTAGGACAACACTGGTATATCCCCAGGTGTCCGGGCAAGTCCACTAGTATATCCCTAGGGTGCCCCTAGCAATCCACCCAGATATGTATTTAAGTTGCCACCTTAAGTTGAACCATTAAATAACAATCTCACATCTGTCATGGATACTCTCAAAACCCAATCCACATCTACGAGCATAGCATGGCAATATAAGCATAACGTAAAAGTAACTCCCAAAGGTTTGATAGTAATAGGGCAATAGGTTCCTACCTCATCAACTACTTCCCAACCCACAATTTAATTAGATCCTAATCATGCAATGTTTGAAGATTGAAACTAATGCATAAAAACTGGGTACGAAACGGGTATGATCAAAGTGTGAACTTGACTTGCTGATGATCTGCGAAACCTAGAGATTCGAAGTAACAAGCGGCGCACTCCGGGTATTCTACCGCAGACAAACAAACAAGCATACAATAAGTACTCATCTAATGCACAGGTAAAACTCAAATAAGAGATCTAACCAGAAGGTTCAACTCAAGAACTCCGGTTGGCAAAAAGAATCAAATCGAACGAAGCAACGCAAACGGCGAAAGAAAACAACTTTGTTCTAGTAATCTGGATCTAGGCTAAATTTTACAGTAGCAAAATCTTGTTTAAGTTGGTTAAACGGATAGAGGGTTTCGAGACGAAACTCCAGGCGCTTGAATCACCTGATTTCGATAAACGACCGAAAAGTTATACTAAAACGAAAATCGGATCAGGAATCGCGATCAGAAAAATCGCGGATTTAATCCGAGAAAAAGAAAAACGACGAACGCCGAATTTTTTTTCGCTTTTTTTGGCACGGAAAACGAGGCGCGATGAACCTCGGGCGGCGGAATCGTCGGCGGCGGCACGCGCGGATCGAGGCGGGGCTGATGGGCTGGGGCGGCTCAGGGCGGCGCTATTTAAATGCTGCCCCCGGGCGGTGTCCCGCTCGGGTACGGCCCGAAGTCGGTTCATATTTTTTTAATTATTCCGCTCGGAAGAAAAATAAAAAATAAATACTAAACGGACTCAAAAAATTCCGAAATAAATTTTCACGGGCTTCTAAAATCAAGCCGCACAAGGTGAACATTTATTTGGGCCCTAAATGCAATTTTGAAAAACGCACATTTTTCCTAAATTCCAATAAAACACCAAAAAACTCCGAAATAAAATCTTATTTGATTTTATTATTAAATCCTCAATATTTCTTTATTTTGGTAAAGTCATTTTATTCCCTCTCTCATATTTTTGTAATAGAAATAATTGATGATAAAATAAATAAAATCAAATGATCCTATTCTCAAAATTTGAGGGAACTCAAATATGAAAATAACGAAATCCCCAACTCTCTCCGTGGGTCCTTGAGTTGCGTAGAATTTCTAGGATCAACCAAAATGCAAAATGAAAGTTTGGGAAAGTCCTTTTATTCCGTCTCATTTAACTTTCAAAAAGTTTCGAATTTCACTCACTTCCAGTCAATCAATCAAACAATCAATCAATTCTATCTAATTATTATAACATTCCAAAATTTAGAATTTTGGGATGTTACAATAACCTGTGATAATTCTTTGTGGAATCAATTCATATTTATCATTAGGAACAACAGTAATACATCCCTTCTTAGGGACACAATGGACAGGACTTACCCACTCACTATCAGCAACGGGATAGATTATACCTGCCTCCAAAAGCTTTAGTATTTCTTTTCTTACCAGTTCTTTCATTTTAGGATTCAGACGTTGTTGAGGATCATGAACTGGTTTGGCATCTGCTTCCAAATTTATTTTATGTTGACATAGATTGGGACTAATGCTCTTAAGATCATCAAGAGTATATCCAATAACAGCACGATGCTTCTTTAGAGTTTTCAATAATCTTTCTTCTTCATGCTCCGAAAGGTTAGCACTAACAATAACAGGATATATCTTCTTTTCATCAAGATAAGCATATTTAAGATTATCAGGCAAAGGTTTAATCTCAAACACGGGATCACCCTTGGGTGGAGGAGGATCCCCTAAGATTTCAACAGGCAAGTTGTGATGCAGAATAGGTTCATGTTTAAAGAATACTTCATCTATTTCCCTTCTTTCATTCATGACCATATCATTTTCATGGTCTAGCAAATAGTGTTCTAAAGGATCAATAGGAGGTACGGCAATAGAAGCAAGACCAATAATTTCATCCTTACTAGGTAATTCTTCCTCATGATGTTGTTTACTAAATTTAGAGAAATTAAACTCATGAACCATATCATCCAAGCCAACAGTAACAACATTCTTTTTGCAATCTATGGTAGCATTGACAGTATTTAAGAAGGGTCTACCAAATATAATGGGACAAAAGCTATCATGCGGAGAAGTAAGAACAAGAAAATCAGCAGGATATTTAGTTTTCCCACACAAGACTTCAACATCTATAACAATTCCGATTGGTGAAATAGTATCTCTATTGGCAAGTTTAATTGTGAAATCAATATCTTCTAACTCAACAGGTGCAATTTCATTCTTAATTTCTTTGTATAAGTCATGAGGTATAACACTAGCACTAGCACCCATATCCCATAAGCCATGATAACAATGATCTCCTATTTTAACATAAATAACAGGCACGCCTACCATAGGTCTATGTTTATCTTTATCACAAGGCTTAGCAATTCTAGCAGTTTCACCTTCGAACTGAATAACATGCCCATCAATATTATCAGACAAGAGATCTTTAACAATAGCAATATTATGTTCTACTTTAACTTGTTCAGGAGGTGTATAAGTTCTAATATTGCTTTTACGAACAACAGTTGAAGCTTTAATAGGGAAATGTGGTTTCTCAATATAAGAAGTAGGAACAATAGGATCATTATAAGTGACAGTCTTTTCTTCAACTTTAATAGGTGCAGCTACTTTTACTTCTATGGGAGGATGATATTTAAACCACTTATCCTTAGGGAGATCAACATAAGTAGCAAAAGATTCACGGAAATAAGCTACTATCTCGGAGTCAAGTCCATATTTAGTGCTAAACTTATGGAAAATATCAGTATCCATAAAAGATTTAACACAATCAAACTTAGGTGTCATACCTGACTCCTTACCTTCGTCGAGGTCCCAATCTTCACAGTTGCCTTTAATTCTATCCAATAAATTCCATCTGAATCCAATAGTCTTCATCATAAAAGAGCCAACACAAGAACTATCGAGCATGGTGCGATTGTTTTCAGAAAGCCGAGCATAAAAACTTTGCATAATTATTTCTCTTGAGATCTCATGATTGGGGCATGAATATAACATTGATTTAAGCCTCCCCCAAGCTTGAGCGATGCTTTCTCCTTCGCGAGGCTAGAAATTATATATATAATTAAGATCACAATGAACAAGATGCATAGGGTAATACTTTTGATGAAATTCCAGCTTCAATCTTTTATAGTCCCATGATCTCATATCATCACATAGCCTATACCATATCAATGCGTCTCCCTTAAAAGATAAAGGGAAGACCTTCTTCTTAGCAACATCATCGGGTATACCTGCAAGCTTAAATAATCCACAAACTTCATCCACATATATTAAGTGCTCATCAGGATGCTTTGTTCCATCTCCTGTAAAAGGGTTATCTAGTAGTTTTTCTATCATAACCGAAGGATACTCATAAGGAATTTCATTTTCAATAGGTTCAGTAGGTTGAGGAGCAACTCTTTGCTCTACTGGACGGGGTGAAGATACCCCGAACAAGCCCCTCAGAGAATTACGTTCCACAGTAAGAAGTGACAGTAAATTTCAGCACACTATATGAATTTTTCCTTACCCAATTCCACCTACCAAAGGCGCTACACTCCCCGGCAACGGCGTCAGAAAAGAGTCTTGATGACCCAGAAGTATAGGGGATCTATCGTAGTCCTTTCGATAAGTAAGAGTGTCGAACCCAACGAGGAGCAGAAGGAAATGATAAGCGGTTTTCAGCAAGGTATTCTCTGCAAGTACTAAAATAAGTGGTAACAGATAGTTTTGTGATAGGATAAATTGTAACGAGCGACAAGTAACAAAAGTAAATAAAGTGCAGCAAGGTGGCCCAATCCTTTTGTAGCAAAGGACAAGCCAGAACAAACTCTTATAATAGGAAAAGCGCTCCCGAGGACACATGGGAATATCGTCAAGCTAGTTTTCATCACGTTCATATGATTCGTGTTCGATACTTTGATAATTTGATATGTGGGTGGACCCGTGCTTGGGTGCTGTTCTTACTTGAACAAGCATCCCACTTATGATTAACCTCTATTGCAAGCATCCGCAAATACAACAAAAGTATTAAGGTAAACCTAACCATAGCATGAAACATATGGATCCAAATCAGCCCCTTACGAAGCAACGCATAAACTAGGGTTTAAGCTTCTGTCACTCTAGCAACCCATCATCTACTTATTACTTCCCAATGCCTTCCTCTAGGCCCAAATAATGGTGAAGTGTTATGTAGTTGACATTCACATAACACCACTAGAGGCTAGACAACATACATCTTATCAAAATATCAAATGAATACCAAATTTACATGACTACTCATAGCAAGACTTCTCCCTTGTCCTCAGGAACGAACGTAATTACTCACAAAGCATATTAATGTTCATAATCAGAGGGGTAATAATATGCATATAGGATCTGAACATATGATCTTCCACCAAATAAACCAACTAGCATCAACTACAAGGAGTAATCAACAGTACTAGCAACCTACTAGCACCAATCCCAGACTTTGAGACCAGAATTGGATACAAGAGATGAACTAGGGTTTGGAGATGAGATGGTGCTGGTGAAGATGTTGATGGAGATCACCCTCTCCCGATGAGAGGAGCGTTGGTGATGACGATGGTGATGATTTCCCCCTCCCAGAGGGAAGTTTCCCGGCAGAACAGCTCTGTCGGGGCTCTAGATTGGATCCGCCAAGGTTCCGCCTCGTGGCGGCAGAGTCTCGTCCCGAAAAGTTCCTTCCTATTTTTTTCTCATCAAAAGACCTCATATAGGAGAAGATGGGCGTCGGAGAGCCACCAGGGGGCCCACGAGGTAGGGGGGCGCGCCCTAGGGGGGGCACCCTCGTGAGCAGGGTGTCGGCCCCCTGGCCTTCATCTTTGGCGTGGATTTTTCTTTATTTCTTTTAAGACGTTTCGTGGAGTTTTAGGACTTTTGGAGTTGTGCAGAATAGGTCTCTAATATTTGCTCCTTTTCCACACCAGAATTCCAGCTGCCGGCATTCTCCCTCCGTATGTAAACCTTGTAAAATAAGAGATAATAGCCATAAGTAAGTTGACATAAAGTGAAATAATAGTCCATAATGCAATAAATATCGATATAAAAGCATGATGCAAAATGGACGTATCAACCAGCGGACATCACAAACCTAAAGAAAAAGTACCATATAGAGAGAAGGTTAGCTGACATAAAAGACACAATCGCCTACTTCAAAGAGAAAGCAAAATCAGATCCTGATTACTTCTACATGATAAGATTGGATGATGAGGACTGTGTTAGAAACAATTATTGGGTGGATGGTGCCGCAAGAAGAGCCTACAAACATTTCTGTGATTGCATTTCATTCGACACGACATATCTCATGAATATGCACAAGATGCCTTGTGCTCCATTCATTGGAATAAATAACCACAATCAGTCCTTGCAGTTCGGTTGCGGTCTCGTTCAGAATGAAGATACAGATGGTTACACTTGGCTGTTGAAAACTTTCTTGGAGTGCATGGATGGACTTGCTCCGATGAACATAATAATAGACCAGGATTTTAGCATGCGTGCAGGCATAGAGGAGGTCTTTCCGTTGGCAGTGCACATGCACTACAGGTGGCATATTATTAAGAACGCTGAAGAGATGCTAGGACCATTCTTCGTTGATCGTGCAGAGCTACACAAGGCATTCGAGTTGTTTGTGGACCACAGCTTGACGGTGGAGGAGTTTGAACGGAGCTAGATGTCTATGATTTAAACATACCAAGTCCAAGACAACGTGACACTTAATAGCCTATGGGAGAAGCGAATGTACTGGGTGCCGGCCTACTTCATGCAATGCTTCTTTCCATTTCTATAGACTACGCAACGCAGCGAGGGGTTCAATGCTGTTTTGAAGCGTTACGTGAGCCCTGGAAACTCATTGCTGTAGTTTGCTAAGCAATATTCAGCTTTGCAATAGAAACTACTGGGATCTGAGCTACAACAACAAGCAAACACCGCACTCAAGCAACCTCAATTGCTAACATATTTTCCGATGGAGAGGAAGATGAGCAAGATATACACCAACAAGATATTTAATAAGAAAGTGGATGATCTTATAGTCTTATTTGCCATGTATGACATGGCACATTCAACACTAAAAAATGCTAAATAAATAAATATGTTTGCCATATCTGCTGGTTTGAAGCTGACATCTATAGTGAACACGTGAATGCAAAACAAAATGAAAAAACTGGAATAAAAAACTCTGTAGTTGTAAAAACAAATATTAGCTGCTACTTGTTGTGAAATAAAGTGTGGCTGCCATTTTGAATCTGCTGTGGTTGCCATGTGGGATGTTGTATAATTGCCATGTATAATGCAAACTGTATTTCACATGTAAGATGAATTCATGTGCATTGAGAACAACATGATGTAGTTGCACTACCATGAAGACAGTAGTTGTCATGTAGAATGCAATGTAGTTGCCATCTTTTGACATGCTGATCATTTGAAAAATAGCCCATGATTACAATAGACGCATAAACTGTAGTTGCCATGTGAAATAAACTATAGTTGCCATGTGAAAGAAACTGCATTTGCCATGTTAAATAATCTATAATTGCCATGTTAAATAGTCTGTAGTTGTCATGTGGAAACAAACAATACAAAAAATATGTGAAAAAAGCTTTCTCTGCCATCGTTGATTTCAATATGTTTGATATTTTGTGATACCTCAACAAAAGGTGCTACAAAAAGAATATAAGAATTTAACGAGCACAAAACATGTAGATTCCAGGAAGAAATAAAGTGTGCCAACATGTACACAACTTACCAGGTTGACGAACATACCTTGAAGGTGTGTACTCTAATGCGCATGTCTGATTCAGAACCTGAAGACCCGGACAAGGGAAGAAACTACTTTCTGAAGGCCTCAATAAATGAAGGTGAATACTACTGCCAATGCTACAAATACAAATGGGACGGGATTGTGTGCTGCCACATACTCAAAATAATTGACATGCATGCGGTCATACATTTGCCCCTCCATTTCATACGACAACGGTGGACTTGGGACGCTGACAATGCGTTGGGGCCACAAACATCAACTGCAGTTTTGGCTGTGCATGATGACAGACCAGAGGCAACCATGGACTCGGTGAGGCACATTGTATTGACAAAGAACTACGCTGAAGTAATAGATGAAGCATGCAAGAGTGTTGAGACAAAAAGGGTGGTAGAAAAGCATAGGAAGGCCCTGAAAAGAGAGCTTGATGAGATTAAGAAGAGAAGGCTGAAGAAGCCTTACACAAGTTCCCCCGCACCTCAAGTGTACCTTCGTCCACGGGTCCATCAACTCAAAACTCGGAGGTAGGGTCTGGAATAGCAAGCACACAAACTCGGGACTGGAACCCGCCCCGTTCCATCACAAAAGGGTGTCCAAAAGAGGAGAGATACAAATCGGGGTTGGAAATTCAATAAAAGAAGAAGAAAGCAAAGAAAGGGACGGGTAATCAGTAAGCAACATGGAGGATTATAACTTGGGTGTTGGTGACAATTTTGTAACGTAGATGATCAAGGTTTAAAAAATGCGAGAATGACTGTTGGTGGAGAACAGAAATTTAAGAAAATGCCATGTATGCATGACTAAATATGCCATGTAGTTTCTACTAAATCTGCCATGCAGCTTCCACTAAATCTGCCATGTAATTGCTACTAAATCTGCCATCGCGTAGATTTCCATTTTTAGTCCATGCATTTTTGTTTCACACATATTGTATTGTATACATACTTTGTACGAACTAGTTGAAATGATCACGTGCAAAAACACAAGAGAGAACAGTTGCTTATGAAGTACCATGCTAACCGATACAGTTGTCACTGCAAAATCCCAAAATGAATTAAATGATTACTTGCACTAATTGTGTGTGATCAACTAATTTGCCATGTTTCAGGCATCATAAACGCATTCAAACTCCCAATTGGACTCACAATCACAAACACATAATAATAGTGAACATAAAAGTAGTTCTTGTCACACCTAAACACGTTCAGATCCACACTTATATTACAAATATTAAATGCCACATACATGCCACCACTATATACTACGGCTATGGGGGATGCAGTCATAACATAGCACACGGACGTAGTTTCAAAGAACAAGGTGATACCTTACATTGCTTAGCCACAGAATGTAAGGTAGGCATGTGTATGGAGCATGACGTGATCACTTGTACTTCTTGTTCGCGGATTTGACAGCTCCCTCTATGAACTCTCATGCTGAAGCCCGCGAGTTGAGATCTTCATTCATCAACCAGTTCCATGTATATATTTTATGAAGCTCGACGACCATTGCAGCTGTGATCACAGGGACCCGTCGACCTTCCCACTTTGCAAGGTATTCCAACATGTAAAACCTGCAATCATGCCTAGAGCGTAACAAACAGGTGAACACATGCCACCAGAAACATGATAAACTTTGATGAAGAGACGAAAAGGGTTAAAATTGAGGTGGAGAACACATGAAAAAGATAGTAATTACCCGTTCTCTTTCTTCTCAGTCGTGACATACTCGATTGGGAAATGACTGAACTGGACCTTTGAGTATTTGTAATGACGGTTCCATGTCTCTTTCGGGTTGTTGATAAAGAATTCAACATGTGTAGTAAGTCTACGTCATCTCCTGAACGGATTGAATCAAGCACCTCAAATTGTTGGTTCTTTAGGTCAAGGCAAATCACGTAGTGGTGACCACACTTGTCATCTGGGTTGTCTGGTGTAAGCAGCTAGAACATGGGGAACATGACCTGCAAGTAAAAAATAGGAAAGAAAAATTAGAGTTCACATCAAAATAGAATGATGTAGTTGGAAAAATGATATGTAAAAATATTGCCACATGAAGTAAGAGATATATGAAAATGCAAGCATCAAGTGGCCAAAGTGCACACATGGAAAAGGTTCATTTGACATGTGTAATTATAAGAAGTTGCCATCCAAGGGTAAAGAAGGTTGCCCAATATTTTAAGTGGAGTTTCCACATAAGTTCAATTAAAAATTTCACACTTATTTTACACGGCAGATGTTTCCACATGAAACGTCTGTCACGAACAGTAAGTAACCCACATATTGAGTATAACTACTGACAAAACATAGCATGACAAAATATGTACAACGAGAAGAAACACTCACATATTTCTTCAGTGTGAGCTTCAAATCACCATGCGTGGCAAAATGCTCCCTCGGGATTCTATGGTGGAAGTCATCATCCCATATTTTGTAGGCCACGTTGTACTGCATGATCGTCTTGTCTGGACAAATGTCCACATGCTTGTTCATGAAGTCTCATCCCACATGCAACTACATTCTTTGACATTTTACCAGTAGGCGTCACATACTTGGCAAGATCGCCCAGGTCGACGAATGTCGCTTTGCATTGTATGATTTTGGTTCTGTCCAAACATGAGCCGTATGACAATGTTATAACATGAAAGAATCATGTCTACTAAAAAATAAAAATAAAAATAAACAACACATGGCTAAAAGGGCAAACAAATATTGGAGAAAAACAAGTAAGGGGTTATGTGGTGTGGACATTACGCTTTCAGCTCCTTCATGTGCTTGATCTTCGACCTCGCATTTCTGAAATGCTTGACAATATCGTATAGTTGGGTATGCTCCTTTGTGGCCTTAACATCGGGCTCAAAGTCATCCATTGGTGGTGTGTGAACTACCCTCGTCTGCCTCACAGATCTAGGGGTTGCACTTATAATGGTATCCTCGGATACTGCCTCAGCAGGCACGTCAAAACTTGTTTTGCCCTGATTCCGTGAGGACCTGCTCTTTAATGCTTCCTGCTCAATCCTATGGTAAGCCTCTTCGAGGGATGGTGTAATCTCCTTAGGGGTGTCTAGAAGAATAAGACAGTGGGATAAGAAACTTGGGCACAACAAGTTATTGTGCAAAAAATTTCAAACTGTGAAGTGTAAGTGCTGGTAAGAAAGTATCAATGTCATGTTAATTCATAAACAAAGTTTGCCATGTGGAAAGTGCACAACAGTCGCCATGTGCAATGCAAAGCACTTGCCAAGTTACAACAACTGCACTTGCCATTTGGCAACAACTATAGTTACCATGTGCAGTGCACTTCAGTTGCCATGCGCAATGAACTACAGTTGCCATGTGTCAACAACTATAGTAGCCATGTGCAAATGCACTGTAGTTGCTGTGTACAATCCACTTACACTACAAAAAAAAGACACATCCGTGACATTTTGGGCCGAACGAATTTTTTTTCTGCCATACATATGACACTTCTATGACGATAATTGTGAAAAAACCCGGTATCATCATAGATGTGGTGGGCTCCTACTTCTATGACAAAAAATCATGACAGAAAATGGGCTTTTCGTCCTGGGCGGGCCGGAGACGCACCTGCATGACATTCTTTGGGCCGTCCATGACGGAAAAAACCGTGGTAGAAGCGAGGGCGAAGAAAATTTCGGGGAGTTCCCGGTTACGGTGGGAGGTAGGGGGCCGAGCGATGCGCGTTTCTCTCGTACACGTACGAGCATGTGTGTGAGGCGTCGTCTCTAACTGAACCCGAGTGAGGCGTTGGGCTCTAACTAAACCCGAGCGATTGCACTGCAGGCTACGCGTTACTGAACCCGAGCGATCGATCGATGGTTGTTAACTGAACCCGATAGAGCGATTCCTTCGCTACTGCTGCTAAGTGAAGCCGATCGATGCTTCCTCTGGACGAACAGTGAGCGTTGCGAGGGGGGTGGATGAACAGTTCCCGGTGGGGGTGGATGAACAGGACCCCGTGGTGTTGCCTCTGGATGAACATGACCCCGGTCGATCGAGCCGGTTGGGGCTGGATGAACTGGACCCCGTGGAGGGCTGGATGAATAGGACCACCCCGTGGAGGGCAGGATGAACATTAGACGATGGAGGGTAGAATGAACAGTAGCCCGTGGAGGGGTGGTTGAACAGGAGCCCGTGGAGAGGGCTGGTTGAACAGTAGCCGGTGGAGTAGCGCGTGGTGGAGGCTGGATGAACAGGAGCCCGTGGATGAACAGTCGCAGGTGGAGGCTGGAGGAGGTCGACGGTGGATGAACAATAGCTCGTGGAGGCTGGAGGGGGTCGACGGTGGAGATGAACAGTATCCCGTGGAGTCCCGTTTTGCGGTACGCCACACCTCTCCCGATGAACAGGACCCCCGTTTCGACCATAGCGCTCCAACCCAAGTCTGTTTCGTCCGTTTTGCAGTATGCCACACCCCTCCCGATCAACAGGACCCCCATTCCGACCGTAGGAGGTCCGTTTCCTCCGTTTTGCGGTACGCCAGACCCCTCCTGATGAACAGGATCCTGTTACGAACGTGTCCGGTCGAACACAAGGCCGTTTCCTCCGTTTTGCGGTACGCCAGGCCTCGTTTCCATCGCCTGTTCCGTCCAAGCCCTCCCGATGAACACGACCACACATTCCGTTCCGACCCAGCCGGTTGGCTCCCATGCGTTCGGTTGCCTCCCGATGAACACGACGCATTCTGTTGCCTCCCCATGAACACGACACATTCCGTTGCCTCCCCATGAACACGACGCATTCCGTTACCTCTCCATGAACACAACGATGATGTTGTTTCTCCGTTCCGACCCAGCCATGTCAACGAGCCCTCGCCGTACGTATGCGCGAGTAGGCGTTCGAGACCCCGCCTGTATGTACACATACGTGGCCATATTTTCTTCCTTGCACCCTGGCCACCTCTACTACGACACGTGCGCACCTCTACATCCCCTAGTATATATGTATGTACACGTTCGCGACACAGAATGACAATGCTACGTACGCTTCGACCAGGTGGGTCCCGACTGTCAGGCACTTCCTTGCGTGCGAAGATGTAGCTGGTGGGTCCCAGCAGTCAGGGGGGCGAAATACGGTGGCCTGTCCGGTGGGTCCCTGCTGTCAGGTGGAGGAATAATTATTTTGCACATAATAAGGAGGCACTTCCTTGCTGCGCCCGTGGACCCAGCTGTCAGCCTCTCCATGTACAGTCCACATCCGATGGAAGTTGTTCCTTGACCACATTGACCACGCCGCGCCGAGAGCACCAGGGCGGTGGACGACGGCGACGCCTAGGAAGGGGACGACGCGGAGCCGGGGAAGACGCGGCAGTGGATGCCCACGCGGAGAGGAGTATGAGGGCACTGTTCACTGCGGTGTGAGGCTGCCGTCGCCATAGAGTAACAGGGGGTGTGGGTGAGTAGAGGGATGGCCTGGCTAGCAGTGGGAGTAGTAGGGAGCGGTGAGGCCTCTGCCGCATCGCAGCCAGCCACGGGAGGCAGGAGCACGAGGCACGACCGGCGCTAGTTTGGGCGGCTGGAGCAAGAAGACCAGAGGTTGAAGAAGCACTACGGCCGTTGGATGGACATCGTACGGTCACTGGAGCTATAATCGTGCATATTGATTAAGTTGACAAAGCCCTCCGTCCCTGTCAACTTAGTAGGCCCACAAGTCAGCCTGCCACTATACTGGGTCCCAGCTAACAGGGGGAGTATTCATTTTTTTTGTGCGTAATAAGGAGGCACTTCCTTGCGTGCGAAGATAGAGCTGGTGGGTCCGAGCTGTCAGCGGCGGTAACTTTTTTTTGCGAAATACAGAGGCCCTTTTGGTGGGTCCCTGATGTCAGGTGGAGGAATCATTATTTTGCGCGTAATAAGGAGGCATTTCCTTGCCTGCGGCCGTGGACCCAGCTGTCGGCCTCTCCACGTACAGTCCACTTCAGATGCATGTCTGTCGTTGACCATGTTGACCAGGCCGCGTCGAGAGCACCAGGGCGGTGGATGACGGCGAGGCCTAGGAAGGGAACTACACGGAGGCAGGGAAGACTCGGCAGTTGTTTCCCACGCGGAGGGGAGTACGACTGTACGAGGGTTTACTGGTTCGTCTACCGTCGCCAGAGAATAACACCAGATGTGGGTGAGTAGAGGGATGGCTAGGCCAGCGATGGGAGTATGTTGGGGCGGTGAGGCACTAGTAGGGAAAAGCCTATACAAAAAATCTTACCAGCAGCGCGCTTTAAAATCAGGCACTGCTGCTAAGTAGCAGTAGTGCGGGTTTTTAACCCTTGCTACTACAAAGTTGATAGCAGTAGCGCTGGTTTTTTACCCTCGCTACTACTAAGCAGTCTCTACCGTGCCCCCTGGGACATGCCATAGTAGTAGCGCGGGTTTTTAACCCTCGCTACTACTAAGTTGATAGCAGTAGCGCTGGTTTTTACCCCTCGCTACTACTAAGCTGTCTCTACCATGCCCCTCGGCCATGCCATAGTAGTAGCGAGGGTTATAAACCCGCGCTACTCCTAAGTTTTTACCCCTCGCTACTACTAAGAGGTCTCAACCGTGCCCCTCCGCGACATGCCATAGTAGTAGCGAGGGGTAAAATCCCTCGCTACTACTAAAGGTCCCATTTTGAAACTCTACCCCCCCCCCCCCCCCGTGGATCGCCTTTTTGGTTTTATAAAAAGAAAAAGAAAATGATAAAAACTTCAAAAATTAAAATCCTTCGAGATGTAGTTATGTTACTACATCTACTAGTTAGGAAAAGTTAGGAAAATTTAAAAACTTAAATTTGGACATGTTTAGCAAAAAGTGTAGGGAAAATGTAAAACGGCTATAACTTTTGCATACGATGTTAGAAAAAAACGTATAATATATCAAAATGTTTCAAAAATCAAAATCCTTCGAGATGTAGTTATGTTACTACATCTACTAGTTAGGAAAATTTAAAAAATTAAATTTGGACATGTTTTGCAAAGTGTAGGGAAAATGTAAACGGCTATAACTTTTGCATACGATGTCAGAAAAAACGTATAATATATCAAAATGTTCAGCACGAAAATCCGCATATGATGGAGACCGCCTACGGCCTGTTTGCAAATTTTTAGAATCCTCAAATTCTAAAAGGAAAAAAAGTTATGCTCAAATTTCAGTTTTTTTTAATTTTGGTCAAATCTGGTCAAACTGTGGTCAAACTACTTATTCAAGAAGTATTGGTGTTACTAAATAATTATTCAAGAATATTAGTGTTACTAAATAATTATTTCAGTTTTTTGGAATTTTGGTCAAATCTGGTCAAACTTTGGTCAAAATGTGGTCAAACTCCTTATTCAAGAAATATTAGTGTTACTAAATAATTATTGTTTTTTAGAACAATAGTTTTAAACTCGAACAGCGAAATGTGTGACTTCATGCTCAAGCTAAACTCCCGAGGGTTAATAGTATTGACATCTTACTATTGTCAGGAAAACAACAAGTGCAGACTTGGAATCGAGGGAGAATAGAACCCGGAAGTTAAGCGTGCTCAGGCTGGAGTAGTGAGAGGATGGGTGACCGTCCGGGAAGTTAGATGATTTGGAATGATGAGGGGTGATTAGAGATTAAATTGAGCAGCGATGAGGGTGATTAGAGATTAGAGGTTAAAATAATTCAGAAATTTGAAAATTCGCGCAAAAAATTCGAAAAAAAATCCGCGGGTTAGTAGTAGCGTGGGTTTTTACCCACGCTACTACTAACGGACGTAGTAGTAGCGCGGGTGGCACCCGCGCTGCTGCTATACATTAGCTGTAGCGCCTTATTAGTAGCGCCGGCCCCCGCGCTGCTAATAGGCCCAAAACATGCGCTGCTACAAGGCTTTTCCCTAGTAGTGAGGCCTGCGCGGCAGCAAAGCCGGCCGCGCGGAGGAGGGAGCAGGCAGTCCTGCCGGCGCTTGTTTGAGCGGCTAGAGCAAGAAGAGCAGAGATTGAAGAAGCACGGCGGCCGTTGGATGGACATCCAACAGTCACTGCTTGTGCGTCAACCTTTTTTTAGGAAAGCCTCAAATCGGTGGAAAACAGCATACAACCCATCTGCCATTATTTCTAATAATTTTCAGCCCATTTGCTAATTCTTAAGGGTTTTTTTGGAGCCCATATTCTTTTTGTTAGCATTACAGCCCAAATTGTGGCCACGGTTAAAAAATTATAAGAAATTTTGCATATTTCGGTGTGGTCCGAACTGTTTTTAATCCCGAAATTTCGACTCACATTCAAACTGATTTTAAAAATAAATGTATATCAATATAAAATCCAACAAATTCTCCATGCATAAAATTTAATGTAATTTAAAATCTTGAAATGAAAAAAAGATATTTGAAACTAATTGCCGGTTTGATGTGTTTTAAAAATGTAGAACCCATTTCTCATTACTGATGGGCCATTTTCTTGGCCAGCCGAATGAAAGCTCTCCTCGTCTTGAAAGATTTGCAGCCCAACAGGCCCGACAAAGCGACTTACTTGGCAAATCACAAAAAACTGGGCTGTGGTCGTGGACCTAGCTGTCAGCCTCTCCACGTACAGTACTCTTCCAATGGAAGTCGTTCCTTGACCACGTTGACCACGCCGCGCGGAGAGCACCACGGTGGTGGACAACGACGAGGCCTAGGAAGGGGACGACGCGGAGCCGGGGAAGACACGGCAGTGGAAGCCCGCACGGAGAGGAGTACGAGGATTCACTGGTTCGGCTGTGGTGTGAGGCTGCCGTCGCCGCAGGGCCTGGCCAGCCATGGGAATAGTAGGGGGCAGTGAGGCCTTCGCGGCAGCACAGCCGGCCATGGGAGGCAGGAGCATGCGGCACGACCGGCGCTGCTTTGGGCGGCTGGAGCAAGAAGACCAGAGGTTGAAGAAGCACTACGGCCGTTGAATGGACATCGTACGGTCACTAGAGCTAGAATCCTTCATATTGACTAAGTTGACAAAGCCCTCCGTCCCCGTCAAATTTGTTGGCCCCCAAGTCATCCTCCCACTATGGTGGGTCCCAGCTAGCAGGGGGTATTCATTTTTTTGTGCGTAATAAGGAGGCACTTCCTTGCGTGCGAAGATATAGCTGGTGGGTCCGACATGTCCTTCCGGTGGGTCCCAGCTGTCAGGTGGAGGAATCATTATTTTGCGCGTACAGTCCACGACCGATGGATGTCTTTTGTTGACCAAGTTGGCGAGGCCGCGCCGAGAGCACCATGGCGGTGGACGACGACGAGGCCTAGGAAGGGAACGACACGGAGCCGGTGAAGACTCGGCAATGGTTGCCCACGCGGTGGGGAGTACGAGGGTTTACTGGTCCGGCTTCCGTCGCCGGAAAATAACATGAGGTGTGGGTGAGTAGAGGAATGGCCTGGCCAGCAATGAAGTAGGGTGGGGCGGTGTGGCCTGTGCGGCAGCACAGCTGGCCACGAGAGGCGGGAGCAGGCAGTCCCACCGGAGCTGGTTTGGGCGGCTGGAGCAAGAAGATCAGATATTGAAGAAGCAGCATGGCCGTTGGATTAACATCCAATGGTCACTACTGCTAGAATCGTTTGTGGACTAAGTTGACAAAGCCAAAGTAAATGTCAACCTAGTAGACCCACAAGTCAGCCTTCAAATCTGTCCCAAACAGCATACAGCCCGAAATTTCTAGCCAGATTCAAATTAATTTTAATTTTAAATCTAAATATACCTTAATTTAAATTCAATGAAATTTTACCCGCACAAAAACAATGAAATTTAAAATATCAAAATCTGAAAGAAAACAGTATTTAGGAACTAATTGTCTGTTTGCTGTATTTTTTCATTTTATAGCCCATTTACTATTACTTATAGCCCATTTCTTATTACTTATAGCCCATTATTTGGGCAAAATGCATCCCTCCTCGTCTTGAAAGATTTCCGGCCCAGAAGGGCGTAGAAAAGCAAGTAGGCCTACGGTGGTTATTCTGCAAAAAGCAAAATAGCTGGCTAGCAATTTTCAGAAAGGAAAAAAACAAACTAGGCTGGTCATGTGCTAAACATATGAAATAAAAGCCTGGGCTAGACGGGCCATGGGTCCCGCACAACCCAGTTGATACCCTTCTCCATCCCGAAAAAACAAAATTACTACACGCGCTGCTGGGTCCCTACTGTCATCCTCACCATGTACAGTCATCTCCTTATTCCTCTCGTATGTTGACCATGTTGATAACACCGGAGGGCGGCGCCGCGGCGAGCAAACCAAGGCGGAGACGATGGTGAGGCCTCGGACGGGAACGAACAGGAGCCGGGGCAGATCACAGCCAGCCGTGGGAGGCGGGAGCAGGCGGCCCCACCGGCGCTGGTTTGGCTTTGGCGGCTCGAGGAAGAAGAGACTGAAGAAACGCGACAGACGTTGAATGTCAATCCAACGGTCAAGGTTGGCACAATCGTTTGTTGACTAAGTGGAAACCAAGTAGCATACTTTTTTATATATAGGAAGAAAACTGCGAGGAAAATGCGTTCGTCTGCCGTCCTCCTCACAGGGAACGTTCGCCACATAAGTGACTAGCACCCTTGGTTTTCAACTGAGAGGTCTTGGGTTCGAGTCCTAGGAACTCTCAATTTTGTCCTCCTTCCTTCCTCGCAAAAAAGGGAAAGAAAATCAAAGACTTGGGAAGGCGTACAGAACAAGCCAGTGTACCATTAATGAGACGTTGCCGAGTTTTAGAAAAAAGAAAGGCGTGCTCCTTTAGCTAGTTCAAATCCAAACCTAGACTATGACTATATATGGTGCTATTCTACTCTTCAAGTAATGAAACTGACATATCCAACGTTCGCTTCTCCTCTTCTCTACTTTCTCTGCCTAGCATCAGAAGCTCTGGCCGCAGCAACCATGTCCGCTAGTTGCTCGTCCACCTGCTCTTTAGCAGGCAACAACCAGATATGCGCCAAGTCGCAACCCGTACCATCGCCTGTGGGTCTCATCACACCCTCGCCGGCACGCGCACCGCAGCCGATTGCTCATCGCAACCCGCTGCCGTTGGTGTGGTGCCACTGCTGCAAATCAGGCAGAGTCATCCGTCGCATCTCAACCACAATCCGCAACCCTGGCCGAGTCTTCTACAAATGCCCGAATCATGGGGTAATAATATGTTTAAGTGTTGTTCTGCTGCTTTCAGTTGCTAATTTTTTTAATAGTTTGGTTGATGATCTACCAATTTGATTCGTGTAGAAAAGGGAAGATTCGTGTGATTTGTATTTCTGGGAAGTTGCTGATGTGGGGGAATGCAACTATGCTGATTATTTTGTTAGACGAGGAATCCCAATACCAGCAGGTTGGGGTGTTGGACAAGTAACTGAAGGAACGGCAGAAGAGGAAGATGCAGAGCAGAAGGTTAAAGATGCAGTTCCTCTGATCATGGCCAAGCAACAGCTGCTGAACGGCCTTGACAGCAATGAGGAGATGAAAGAGCTTGTGAAGATAATGGGCAAAATCAATGTGCTCTGTAGGATGATTGTCTCTTTATTTGTAGTGTATGTAGCACTCGTGATGTATTCAGTGGCTACAACATGAGCACTTTGCTGAAACAAGTAATGAATGAAACCTATGTAGCAGGCTGGGCATAGTGTTGTGAACATCTAATGATTTCTATTAACGGAAATCAGGGGGTATCCCCTTTTGCTCATATAAATAAATAAATAGCAGAGGCCCTGTCGGGTCAGCTTTGTTCTCATTCGAAGACGTCGAGCAAATTGCAGTCCAACAGCAAACTATGTCATCAAATTCAAGTTTCACATCCAAATATGAGTACAACTAAACAACAATGGCATCATGTTTTAGTTGTCATACAATCACCAAACAATAATCAGCATACATAACAAGTGATGTTCTCACAGCAAAATACTAAACAACATGTTCATTAGGTTTCAGTTGTCATAGCAAACACAATTTCACATTGTAGATAAAAAAACGCCTTCTGACAGGCAAATACGACAAAAGCAATGTAATCATCATCCGCAGCAGGAGCGTCAACATCTTCGCCAGGTGTATCAGTCTGAATCGTAATTCCCCATGGTGTCATCTTCTTATTCGTCCTCAACGTCCTCGAACATTGGCTTCTTCTTGATCAACTCTTGTATGTCCATAGCACGACAGGCAATCTTTTCGTCGACGTCATTGAAATGATGGTTCTCAAAGATATTAGGAACATCTGTGTTATCTTGTACACCAGGAGTAGTGTAAGCATCATCTTGTTGTGCAACTTCATTAAAAGAATTCCTCCGCTCAAACCTTTGCAATACTCTCCAGTCATTGCTACGTGCAAATGTGTCTTCCAAGAAAAATATATGTGTTCCTTGATTTGCCAAAATAAAAGGCTCGTTGGTCTGGTACGCCACCTTGACATTGATGGATTTGAAATAATCATCAGCTCTGGGTTTTGTGATCCTGGAAAACAGGTTATACCAACGACAGCACAACAGAACCACACACCGATGATCCTCGAAACTGGAGATATTCTGCAACTGAATAATGTCTGTTATGTTAGCATACATTTCAGTTGTCTCTTTGTCATATGTATCCGTGCTCATGTTGGCACTGTTTTGTGTCTTCCTGCCTTCTTCTCGTGCAATGGTGTTGTAGCGCACATCTCCAACAACGCAAGATTCATAATGTCTTACCCGAGTATAAGGACCCATTGCTAGTGAGTAAAGGGCATCATCAACTGCCTGCCCATCCTCCCGCATCTTCTTAACCTATGGTTAGAAAATAGACAAGCTGATCATCTTATGTACTCAATATAATAAAAAACTGACAGTGCACTTCAAAAGCTTACATGGTTCTTGAACCATTTCGCAAATCCTGCCATAACCATTTTGTCAATATTTCTTGGATTTTGAGGCAGTAACTCCTCTTTGTAGATGCTGCACAACATAGTGATCGCGTCAAACATCTAAATATATAAGAATGTGTTGCAAGTTTAGTAGATTACGATGTATAAGCTGCAGTACAGCACTTACTTGATATAAGGTAGTATCTCAGGATAGTTATTCAACACATACCAAACCATTTTGTCCAAATCTTTAGGTTTGTCCTCTTGTCGACTCTTCCCTGTAACTCGAACAGAATAATCGAAAACATTGAGCCCGGGATTGTCTTCAATGTATTTTGAGCAGAATGTCAACGCTTCTATAGCAGTGTACGCCTCTACAATGGAACCATCGGGTCTAGCTCTATTCCTAACATAGCCCTTGAAAGTGCCTAGCCGCCTTTCAATAGGGTACATCCAGCCATACTGTACTGGACCTCTAAGTAGTGCCTCATTAGGTAGATGAACAACCAAATGCACCATCACATCAAAGAAGGCTGGAGGATATATCTTCTCAAAGTCGCATAGGATAGTTGGTATCTTGTCTCTAAGACGCTCCAAAGCATCTATCCTGATATTCCTACTGCAAAGTTCCCTGAAGAATTGTCCCAACTCTGCAACTGCTCTATATAAGTCAGGGCGGCCCAATCCTCTAAGGATAACTGGTAAAACCCATTGAAGTAGGACGTGGCGGTCATGAGTTTTGAACCCTTGTACCTTGTTTCCATCTGCACTAACTCTCCTTTCAGGGTTGGAAGCAAATCCATGTGGGAATCTCACACGTGACAGGACCTTGCAGAATTCTTTTCTTTTTACCTTGTCCAAGACGTACACAGCTGGTGCCATATTCCGTGGTTTACCTTCATCTTGCACCTGCAAATCCTTTTTGATACTCAGGTGTGTCAAATCAATCCTAGATTTTAAGGTATCTTTCGTCTTGCCTTCAATATTAAGAAGTGTGCCGATAATGTTGTCACATATATTTTTCTCGATGTGCATCACATCAAGATTATGCCGCAGATCCAAATCTTTCCAATACTCCAAGTCCCACAAAGTGGACCTGCGGGTAAACAATAATCTCTCTTCTAACCTGCCACGCTTCCTTTTCCCGCTACCATTACCAGGATGGTTCCTGGTGTAATATTCCTGACCTTCTCTAATTCCAGTTGCAACTCATCGGCGGTGAGCCTCTTTGGCGCATCACGGTTTTCATGCTTTGCATTGAACACATGTCTTCGGTATTTTCTAGCATGCGGCTTGTCCTTGGCAAGGAAACAACTGTGTCTAATGTAACAAATCTTGCTAAGTATTGCGTATGACAGCAGATTCCTGTCACAGCGAACACATGCATTGTAACCATGTGTCTTTCGCCCTGACATAGTGCCCAAAGCCGGATAATCATGGATGCACCAAATTATAACAGCACGCAGAAAGAAATCAGCTGGTGGGCTGCTATATAGGTCTCGAGTGAGAACACCCTTCCATTGCTGTTGAAGTTCCTCCACAAGAGGCTCCATGAACAAATCAAAATCCTTTCCAGGAGGACCTGGGATGAGCAAGGACATCATGTAGTTTGATTCTTTGGTGCAGACATTTGGAGGCATGTTGTAAGGGATAACAAGCACTGGCCACATGCCATATGTGGCGCTCTGGTGGCCAAATGGGTTAAATCCATCTGAAGCTAAGCCAAGTCTAATGTTTCTCCGGTCAGCAGCAACCTCTTTGTGTTTATCATTGAAGCTTTTCCACTCACTACCATGAGATGGATGGCTCATTACATTCTGATCTCTGTAGTCCTGGTTCCTAGAATGCCACAGCACATCCTCTCTTGTTTTAGCATCATGAAACAACCTCTGAAATCTTGGTTTAATTGGAAAATGTCTCAGAACATTATGAGGAATCCTCTTCCCAGCATTGCCATCTTTCCATCTTGATGATTTACATTTCGGGCATTCACTTAAGTTGCCATAATCCTTCTAGAACAGAACACAATTATTCTTACAAACATGGATCATATCATATCCAATTCCAACTGCACGAAGGAAATTCTTCATTTTACTGTAGGTGTGTGGCAGCTCAGACGCATCTGGGAAAGATTCACGGAAAGCAGCCAACATCGCATCAAATTATTTGTTGTTCATCTGCTCAGATGTCTTCACCTGAAGAAAGGTGACCATAGCTGAAAATACTGACAGCTTTTTTCCTGGGGTGACAGCAACGTTTCATTGTTCCAACATGCGGGCCCACTGTTTTTCTTCTGCAGGTGAAAGTTCTCGGAATGCACGAGCATTTCGTAGCATTGTTTCAATGTTGGTCAAACTCACTGGCTCCACCACCACCACCTCCTCCTCCTCATTCACCTGAGCATCAGGCAGATCAAGATGGTGATCTGCTGCTTCCACGTAGTCAATAACATTGACGTTCACAGCTTCACCATGATGAACCCACCTAGTATATGTGGCCGACATCCCATACAAGTGTAGATGATTTTGCATAGTTGACTGGGGTCTTGTAACCGAATTCATACAACTGCCACATGGGTAGAGCACATCTGATTTTGGACCACCATACTCAGCTGTGATAAAGTTCATGAAGTTTTCAACCCCCTCGACATATGCAGCGGAGAATCTTTGAGCAGAAGTTATCCAAGTCCTGTCCATCTGTTAGACATACAAATTAGTTCTTCTACTAGATATTACAAGAAAAACATATATGCTTTTTTATGAAGTCCAGAAAAAATACCTAGGTCGATGTATAAATCTATGGCAAGATATTTGGACGAGCAGAACTAAGTAACGAAATATATGTAAAGCTAATTCGGCAAATAGATTTGAGTGCCAAATCAGGCTGTTTCAGCAGTCAATGAGGCTGAGCACACAACCATCGAACTATCGAAGGCCATCGCAGCAACAAAGATCGAGTATAAAACGGTGTAGAGCTATTTCAGCTAACAAATTGGCTACTAGACCATGGCAATCTATGTAATAATAAATATATGGCAGGATATTTTAGCAACTAATCGGCCTTGGCATGCCATCTCTGCTAAGAAGATTGAGTGCAGAACAGGGCAAGGAAGCTTCTTAAGCAGAGCATATTGACAGTAAACTACTTTGACAAACAGTGAGATTAACAGTGTCTATCAACTAACATTCAGTGCTACACCGACATGAATGGGGCCTCAGTCTAGAATGCGCGTACCGTGGGAGAAGCTGGCCACCATGTGTCGCCACACGAACGTCGCCAGTGGTGGCGGCGCTGACCGCCGTGCGCCTCCACAAGAACGTAGCCAGAGATGGCGGTGCGGCTAGAGGACGGCAGTCTACGAGAGCGTACTGTGGGAGCAAGAGGATCGCTGAACCGCGGCGCCGACATATCGGCGCGGCGGGGAGGGCGGCTTTGGCGGAGCGAATGGAGTGGAGGGGGACAGGGGGAGGGGGTTTGGGGAATATTATTGGCTAGTTGGCCGAAGGGCGGTTGAATCGGATTTGGGGGGAATTTTTGGGTGGGGGGAGGATTTTCGCGCGGTGGGCGGGGGGAGTTTGGCGCATGGTCGGTTTCTCCAAGTGCAATCCCACGTGTCAGTGAAGAGGCAAGCCGAAGCGCGTTCCGTTTGCGTGAGCCGTGTGCAGGACCGAACTTGTGTGGGGTGCAATGCGACCGCGACAGGAGTGCTGTGAGTGTACCGCATTTTTTCCTTTTAAACTAGGTGCTTCGCCCCCTCAAAAAAATATGTTGCTTCGTGCGATCCATCGATACTACTACTAGTAATCCGGTAATCCCGACTAAAACGGCGCGGCCGGGTCTTTTCCCGCGCGATATGCTGGGAGGTTGGCTTAGTTGGGTTTTTTAGGATGAGTAATGCTACACCTATGTAACCCCAATTACGTAATTAACATAATGTGAAACGTGTGAGTTGTTGATTGTAGATTGGGGGGAGGGAGGGGGCCACCACCATGAAAATCAGTGGAGGAGAGAGAGAGGCAATTTACGTTAACCCTTTCGTAGGTTCCCGTAGATGTAGAAAGATGTGTCCGATCCTGTAATACAGGCCGTCTGATCTATATCTAACGGATGGGAAGGAAACTATGACAATTTACCCGCACTCCTCTCCACATTTGCAGATAAGGCTTTCCCTCATTCATCCTTTTCTCCCACAAAATCTTGATCTTCCGTGCAACGCACGGGCATCTTGCTAGTACTCCTACAGTATGTATATTATTGTGAAAGTTCATATACACCGGCCGAGATTAATGCAAACACGTCGGATTTTCATTACATTTCGAACTTTTATAGGACAAAAAATAAAAGAAACCCGACCCTAAACCTATTCTACGGCGGCGACCAACGTCGTCCATCTGTGATCTCCATGTACGGGGGCGGGGTTCAAGGCCCGTGAAGTGAAGGTGCGGTCTCCGGCGAGGAAAAGTAGAACACGGGAGACGGACCGGCTAGTTGGCACACCATGCCCTATCGCCTCCCATGCCCTACTCATCCTCGTAGGAGTCCCCGACCTTGGCGGTGCCGGACGTTGGACGGCGGCAAGTAGGACGCATGGCTGACGGTGCTCCCATCGTCGTCCGCCAGCGTGGCCACCGCTTGTGTGGTGACTTGAGCGAGGGCAGCGACCTCGAGCTCCATCCCCGAAGACAAGCTCTCCCGCAGAGCGTTCATGCTTGCGATCATGGCGGATGTGGTTCCAGGTAGGAGGACGATGCGCTATGGTGTGGAGGTTAGCTGGGCGTTGCCGCTTTAAGTAGCGCATTCCGGTGAGGCCAAACGTCCGGATGCGTCATTAAGTCGCCGGAGTTGGTTCCGCGGGCACCAAGCCTCTTAATGATGACATCCGAACGGATGACATGAATGCGGGCAGCTGGCGCCGGCTGTGAACGCACTGCGCGACGGCACGAGGGACGAGGGTTTTGGTGTGCGAGGGTAGTCAGCTGCGGTCGTGGCAACATTGGAGATGCCCTTTGCTCACATGCGATCCCCACATGTCATTGAAAAAGCAAGACAACCCGGCATGGTCTCTGGTCCAGAGGATGCAATTGGCCGCGCTACACCACTACACGGACGCGTCGCAGCGCCCCGTGCATCCTCGATGAGCTGGGTGTTGGGGTGTGTTTGGATTGTGGCCAAAGTGCACCTTGCCAAAATTTTGGTCATGACCGAAAGATTGGTCTTTGTTTGGATGTTTGCCATTTTTTTGGCATGCCAATGAACTCTAGCCAACTCTAGTTCATTTTTCTTGCCAATGTCGGCAAAATCATGGGCAACCAATACCTCAACCAAAATTTTGGTCATGACACAAAGATTGGTCTTTGTTTGGATGGTTGCCATTTCTTTGGCATGCCAATGAACTCTAGCCAACTAAAGTTCATTTTTTCTTGCCAATGTCAGCCAAATCATGGGAACCAATACCTCAACCAAAATTTTGGCTACCCAATGCTTTGATGGGGCAACCTTGGGCACAAACCGAACATACCGTTGGTTGTGCCACAGCACTAACGCCACCCTCGGCAAACTGAAACCGACCGTGTCTAGCGACGATATGAGCGTGTCGCTCATCGCGGTCGTCGTGTCCAGAGGCGGTGCTGGAGCTACGTCCCGTTGTTGGCGCCAACAACCCACATGAATGGTTGTCGGTCGCGAGGAGGTCGTGGGCTAGCTCCTACATTGGACTAGTCTGCGCTACATCATCCCGACGGGTGTGCCCCACATGTCTGTTTCCCTGTTTTCCTAGCCATATTCGAGCGTCAGTGCTCCGCGTTGCGCATTAGGCCTTTCACTATGTAGGCCAAGCGAGACAACTTATTGTTTATTTGAGCCGTTCAAGTATAATCATGTGGCGTTTGCTTATTTCTCATTCCTCTCCAACCCTCTTCTCCATCGATCATGTCGCCCTCCAGTCGAGTCCATCCTCCCGCATGCCTCATTTGAACATTCCGCCGAGTATCATTCGCATGTACCCACCCTAGTCCTCTTTCAATAGATCTCCGGACCCCGAGATGAAATCGAGAGGGAACGAGTGGGGGCACGTGATACCTAAGGCGGATTCAAAATTTTGAACCGGTGATCATAGCATCCGCAAATCATATATAAAGGGTATTCAATGTTCGTTTCATTTTTGAACGTACAATATACTCCCTCCTATCCTTTCTAGTTTACATATAAGTTTTATGTGTAGTCAAAGTATATCTACTTTGATCAAAAAGGTGTCAACATTCAACAACGCCCAATCAATATTGTTAGATTCATACGTACTCCTAGATTTGTACTCGAGATGGTTTCCAATTTGACTATTGACAAGATTAATAGAACATGAGATGTATAATGTGAAAATTATATCATGGGAAACTCCTTACACATATGAATTTGACCGTATGCTTTGCGTAAGTTGCTTGTCATATATTATTACTCTAACATTTGGTCAAAGTTAGCCTCGAAAAACGCAATAGACCCTGTATGCTTTGTGTAAGTTGCAAGAAATATATTATTACTCTAACATTTGTGTAAGTTGCATGTCATATATTATTAATCTAACATTTGGTCAAAGTAGTATAGTGGAAGTGGATCCTCTAACGTAGGCATCCCTGCCTTACCCTCCCTTTCGGTCACTTACTGGCGGACCCCATGCTTGCTAGGCCCCGCATGTCAGTTACTCAATGGGTTCGGCCACGTCAGGGGATCCTCATCCGTAGTATACTCCCTCTGTTTTTATTTACTCCGCATAAAACGGAGGGAGTGGTGGTATAATAAATGTCGTGGGCAGGGGAGGGGGAGGGACGTCGGTTTGCTCTCAACTGCGGTCCCACAAGCGAGCGAAAACGCAAGACGAAGCGCGTTCCATTCGGTGAGCGATGTGGAGGCTCTAGCGTGCCGGGCTGCAACGCAAACGCGACAAGAGCGATGTACAGTCAAAACCGATTGACTGGTCGTCACCGGAACCACTATTCACACCAGAACCTTCGCTGCTCGGCCTATGCCAGCCACTGCCCTAAAACCACACCAAATCTCCTGCCCATTCCCCCACCTTTCGATCCCCTAGCCTGCATCAAGCGTCCCCTAGTTCGCCGGAAAGCCATGGTGCGCCGCAAGATCACTTACTACAAGATGCTGACGCCGGAGCACCGCGCAGAAATCGCGGCGGCGGTAGGCGCCACAGACCTCCGTTCCCAAGCTCGCTTTGTGGCGGGCCAATCCTCGAGTTCTCTGGAGCCAAGCTACGGGGAGGAGGAAGCCGATCCAATGTTCATGGCGGAGGTCGCGGCGCAGAAGGCCCCCAATGGGTATGAGACGATGGACGTCGACTTCGTGCCGGCGTCCGAGTCCCCCATGGTGCAGGCGGACCAGCGGTTCAACATGGCGATACTAAAGGAGGACCGGGAGGCAGAGGCTCAACTCGATGCGGAGTGCGTGCATGCCACTGCCATCGAGGCTCTCCTGTAGGCGGAACCGGATGTCGTGGATGAGAACCGGGCAGTGGAGGCTCAACTTGAGGCGGAGCGCGCGGATCCCGCTGCCATTGAGGCCCTCCTGCAGGCGGAACCGGACGTCCTGGACTTGAACTGGGCGGCAGAGGCTCAACTCGACACAGAGCGTGTGGATGCCGCTCTCATCGACGCCCTCCTGCAAGCGGAACCGGACGTCCTGGACTTGAACCAGGAGGCGGAGGCTCGACTCGACGCGTAGCGCGCGGATGCCGCTGCCATCGAGGCCCTCCTGCAGGCGGAACCGGACGTCCTCGACTTGAACCGGGCTGTGCTCTCGTCCGTGTAGAGCGCCCGCACGCTCTTCTTGAACGAGTAGCTGGAGGCCGAGGAAAACCACGGTGCGGAGACACACGTCGGCAGCGACGGCTGGTTCGCGCCGGCAGCCAAAGACGACGAGGACGTCTCTTTCCGCGAGCAATGATAGTTTTTCTTTATGTTGTTGTTTTTATGGATCTTTTGCTGTGTAAAAACATATTTGTGTTATGCAAGTCGCTTGACTTGCGTCAGTCTACCATTTCAGGCGGTTGGATGAATATCCTACGTCTCCTAACCCTTCTTTCCTTCTTCCTGACCTCTTCTTCTTCCCCAATAGACCACCGCACGGGCCGTACGGATACTCCCCAACATGCGGTTGGATAAACATACTCTATGAAACAAAAATTACATGTCAGCGATAGATGGCTGAGTTTGGTGTGTTCACATGCGACAACACGTGTCAGTGAGGGTGCATTCCCTTGGTTGGGTTTGCGGCGTGCAGGAGCGACTGTGTGAGGGTGCGGTGTGACTGCAGCGTGCAGGAGCGACTGTGTGAGGGTGCGGTGCGACCGCGATAGCCATGCGCAAGTGGACCTCCTTCTCATTTTGAAAACTTTAGGCAAGCTTGGCAAAAATGTGTGGCGAAGTTTGGCAACGCAAGGCCTAGATCCAAACAGGATAAGTACGTACGTACTAGGAGTACTAGTGTTAAAAAAGAAAGGCTGGGTTTTCCTTCACGGGATTTAATCGATACAAATCCTCGTTTCACGTGTCAATTAATTCGTATTTCTTTCTCCAAAGACCAAAGAGCTAACCATCTCACTCCTCATCGCTTGATTAATGCAGCGCCATGCAAACCAACCTTCTCACTTCCGCATGCATGCAGGGGATATTAATGTCCTTAGTTGCTAACCCCATCAATTTTGCCTCGATTAGTGTTAGTGGCCCTTTGGAAATTGTAATTATGATATACTGCCCTTGTGTACAAAAAAATGGAGGTAGTAACTATATTTGACTTCCTTCCCCATTGCGGTGACGTCGGCGATATTTTTTTGGTGGTTTGGCGAAGTCCATTCGACGGAGAACACCATTGAGGGAGACCACGGTAAGTCGTTCGCAAGTGCCACCTGCAAGCCGAGACAACCGCCTTATTTGCATCCAGGAAGTCCTTAACTAGTACTACTAGGAGTAACAAATGCGGTGAGATGGCTTCTCGAAGAAGATGATGGAGAAGCGGAGTCACCGAAGAGTGAAATGATGGTTGCTTCGTCCATGCTTTTGCGATTTGACGCCTCACTGCTTTGTGATTTGTGATAGAAGGGACAGGGGAGTAGACTCTGTGCTCTATACTGTACTACATGCATCCAAGCATGGGAGAAAGAGGAGAGATGTTGCATTTTTCTATTCCTTCAATCAATCAATCAATCAATCAGGGAGCTTCGGTTCCATCTTTTTGGCTTTGGCAACACCGTCCACAATGGTCCCCACGATGCCAAAAGCTATTTTCACATTTGGATACACATTGTGGATGCCCTTAACCGTACCACTTGGTTTTGCTCCTGTGTGCTATCTATACAAATCTCAATTATATTGATCTAAAAAATTATAGAATCGAGATTAGTAAAAAGGAGGTGATTTTGCCGCGCGGATGGCGGGGGAGGTTTCTTATTTTTCGGAGGACGTTGTCCTGGCGGTTTGCTAACATGCGGTCCCATGTGTCAGTGCTTTACCAAGCCGATTCGCGTCCCACATGAGGCAGAACAACGGCAGAAGCAACACATGGTTAAGTTGAAGAAGATGAGGGAGAAGTGGATTCAGCAATGAGTGAAATGATGGTTGCTTCGTCCCTCCAACTTAACTGCGGGAAAGGTGCAGCTTTGTGATTTGACGCCTCATTGCTCATTACTACACCGGCGCCATGACTGGGTTGCTTCACCCTGGCTGCTCTGCACTGTATTCCGGTATGGCACGTGGACCCGGTAGCTTGATGTCCCACATGTCGGCGAAAGGGACTAGAAGATTTATGAAAGCGAGCGCTCCACTCTTACAACGGGGGAGTAGACAACACGACGGCCCAGTGAACTGTCACTTGTACTGTATAGTACTATAGTTTTGCTGTTTCGCACGATCCATCGATACAAACCCGATTAAACAGGAAAGGGCAGGATTTTTCCCGCGCGGTAGATTACACTGGCCATACATTTCAAAGGCAATTTTAATGTATGCAAACTGAATAATTATAAGTAACAATATGATATCTAGTAAAACTAAAAAGACACATAATTTATTGTGTTAGAGTGTAGTAGTAGTGTTGTATTGCATAGTTGTTAGATGTAACATACAAGAACGTGTAGAGATGTAGTTTGGAGGGCCTACAGAGAGAAAAGCGTAATACGGCCACCAAACATCAGAATAAGCTGATTACATTCACTATATACATTTTGCGGCGATTATACGGTCACTTGCTCACAGATCAGCATCGGATTGCACTCTGTTGACCGGCCAAATAGTCTGAGTGGCGCCATGTTAACTAGTTAAATTGACCACATTCGTTATGGGTCCCACCTATCAGTTCACATAGGCAAAAGGTCAGATAAACACAAATTTACGCAAGCGCGACAAGGCTCCAACCCGTGCGCGGGAATCACCTGGTTGTGTATGTGTCTGTCAGGGCCTGATGTGTGCGCATGCACGTGTAGATTGAGCACTTGAGCGTGAGAGTGTGTGTTGGTCATGTGATGCACTAGTGTGTGCATGCATGCGTGCGTGCGTGTGTGCTGTGAGTGGTGCGTGCATGCGTGGCTGCGTGTGTTCGTGTGAGTGTTGCGTGCGTGCGTGGGTGCATGTGTTTGTGTGAGTGTTGCGTGGATGCAGTTCGTGTGCATGCGTTCGTGTGTGTATAATCACCACACCAGTTTGTGTGTGTTAAAACAGACGGCTCAGCATACCAATACAAGGCCACCTTGTCCGCTGTGCCCGCGGTCATGACTTCGAACCACCGTCCAAATATATTTTGGTCATTTGTTTTCATTCTTACTAGCAAGATGCCCGTGCGTTGCATGTAACATCAAGATGCATTTGTATTACTTGTTTATCTTGTGAAAGAAAAGGATGAACGAGGGAAGGCCTTATTTGCAAATGTGGAGAGGTGTGTGGATACCTTTTTGCAAAATTGCCATAGTTTCTTTCCTATCCGTCAGATATAAATCAGACGGCCTATATTGCAGGATGGCAGGCACACCATCATCACCAACTCTGTTTTTTATAAGAGTGTATTTTATGTATTTTATAAGAGTGTAGATGTAGAGTAGATACAAGTCTACAGGTGGGCACGATGGTAGTGAGATAAGGTGATGCAACACTAGAGGTGCCACGTGGAGCATTTAACTGGTCAACTAGTCATGTCATGAGCAAATACAGAGTTGTACGGTGAGCCCGTGACTGCATAATAACCACTAAACGTAAATGGTGACCGTAATGAGTGGATTCTGAAGTCCAATGTACGTATCATGCTTTCGCTTCAAATACAATGATCGTCATTGCATATATCGCAAGAGAAAGATGAAACATTCGTGAATTTTCTGGGGGCTTACTTTTAGAGGACCTGGAGATAGTTTTGTGTGCATACGTGAAAAGGGGCGTACAGGGGGGGGGTATGCGATGGAGAGAGAGATGCTATTCGTTTCTCTTTATTATGACTAACTTTGTATATAGTATAAAAATATACAAATTCACAGTGCGAAATAAATATCATTGTGGGCAGCATGCAATGCAAATTAGCATTCGTACTCCTCCATATAACTTTGTAATGTTGTATATATGTAGAAACTCTAAAATATTTTTTTGGCCCCACTTTATTCAAAAGGAATGTTGTATGCGAAATAAACGTGAAGAGAGGGCTTTTTAGATCAATGGGGTACGTCATGTAACATGTGTGAATGTGTAGTTGATGCATTTGGCGGGGCCTAGAGAGGTATGTGTGTGTATTACATATTCGAGAGAGGCATGGATAGAGGGGCCGACGGGGGGGCGTGGGAGAGATAGCACGAGAAATGAGAGTGGTCTAGAGAGAGAGACGCATATGACGTCACGACAAGAGATTCCATTCCCTTGAGTGTGTATATGCAAGGGGGGGGGGAATAGAGGCACCTGGAGAAATTTTCTGTGTGTGTGGTGTTTGTGTTGGTATGTGTGGGTGTGAGAAGATAATGAGACGTGGGGGCAGAGGGTGTGTCACCGCGTGAGGTCCAGTGGGTCGAGGTGAGGCCCTTCATTCTGTTCCGTCCTGCGCCACATTGGTCGGCCCGTGACGCATTTAGGAAGACCCATGGATGACTAGTCGTACAAGACAAAGATAGCAGAATTGTGAAGGACTCTGTGTCCACTGACAAAGCCGGCTAGGATTTGTAACCCTAGGTTCTCGGACTAAGGTAACCCCTTTATCTCTGATATTACTATTCACCCAACCTAACTTTAAGGGGCATCCTACAGAATGCTCTGCTAGAATCATACTCGTCGATTAGGAAGAGAGGTGTGAGACAATGCGTGAGAGACAGGCGTAAAGATAATGTGTGTACATGAGACACGTAGGCAGGTCCATGTATATAGAAAGGGTCGATGAGGATTGTGCATGTGGATGTTTGCGAGAGGAAGATTGCTTGTGATAAAGGTTAGTGAAAACAATTGTAAATGGTTACGAGAGGGAGGGAGGGTTATATCTAGAGCATGTGTGCGAGAAAGACACCTCGGGAGAGAGTGTGTGAGCATGTGTGAGAGACCACCGATGGAGAGTGAAACTACATGTAAAAGACTACTCTACACATTGATTAAAGATATAAATTGTACCCAAATATTAGGATGGGATCATGATATTTGCAATTCGCGTAAGGAGCGGTCATTGATCCATCAGACATCTAGATTCTATCGAATTTGAGCATGTCTATGTTATTATTCGACACAATTGATCCACATAGTTAGTATTTTGAACTCCAGACAATGCATCGCTTTAGTAATCAAATATAAATGTGAGTATAGTTCATGTTGTGTGCGTAAAGCACATTATACATACGAAAGTGAAAGTGCGTTATATCGACTAGAGGGGGGGTGAATAGGAGATTTTTATGAAAGTCTTCAAAACGTGAGAGTAATGAAGACAAACAGTGAAGATTATGCCTATTACTATGCAGCGGAAGTTAGATTACACTAGGCCAGCCATGGTCATGTATTCAATAGAGTGAAAGCACAATGACAAACAGCTTCGGTGTAATAAGGATCAGGTAGGAAGAAGTTATGAAGCCAAAAAGTTCATACATTCACGTTGTGAAGACAAAAGATAAAGCAAGCAAGCAATGGCTTCACAATGTGTAACAGTAAGAGAAAGAGGTGTATAAATAGCTACTACCTATGAACTAGCATACATTTGAATTCAACTTAAGGTGGTTTAGAAAAATTATGGGGGCACCAATTATTTAAATTTGATATCATGGCATTTGTAGACCATACCTAAATTATGGGGGCACCAATCTTTGCTCTGGTTTTGTACATAATAGCATATGTAGTCGTGTACAAAATAGATTCAAATTTAGCTCCTCCATTCCAAAATAATCGTAGTTATAGGATTTTCAAGTGTCAAAATTTCAAAAAGAAGCAGATAATTTAATGAGGTTTTCAAACATACAAGGTCAAATATAACGTTGTATATTTAGGTCAATCCTCATAGTTCAAGAGTACTCTAAACGTGAATGCTTGTGTTTCAAAATTTCGAACGAAGCGCCAAAAGAGCCTCTACTCGCCCGAAACCGCGTGAGACCAATGTTTGGTAGTACAAGGAAATTACTTTTCTAATAACTCCGACCCGTGAAACCTACCGGCCCGACGTCCAAAGGTCTAAACCGGGGTAGGTTTTTAGCTTCATCTAGACGCCACGCAATCGCATCCGAAAAACATTCATACACAATGGCTGCCTAAGCACACATGTGCGGCCAAATTCACTCCCGCCTACTATTTGGGACACCTGAGATTACCATCCTACCCCGACCCACAGTATGTCCGAAATTTAAGAGGGGGGCAAAGTTTGTACTTTCCCCAAATTTCAAACAAGTGCGTCCCATCTTTTGTTCAAAAAAGCCAAAAACAAGCACGTCCTAGACCGAAACATGGTTCCCCCCCACCCGTCTGATTCCCCATTCGTACTCCGTCCGCCACCCCATCCCACCCATCAACCGCCGCCCTCCTCCATCACGCCGGAGCCGATACCCCGACGTTGTCGTCCACCGCAACCTCAACCGCAACGCCCTCCATGGCTAGTAGTTGAAGCCGAGGCCGAGCCGTCCGTACCCGAGCTAGTTCAACCACGCCGTCCTGCGCCTCACCGCTGCCGCTCCAACTTCGCCACCCTCCACCGCACCGGAGCTGTTCCTGCTATGCCGTCCTTCGCCACCTTGGATCTGCTTCCCCTTCGCCGACATATGGCCACGACAACACAGTCAACAATTTGGCCATGGGTTCGTCCAAGCATGCACCCTCCAGAACATCATTTTCCCCGGTAAAAAGAAGAAAATTGGCGCGACTTGTGGAGGTGACCACACCGGCAACCGAAAAAGGTACTCCTCTTCCCTTATTCGTGCAAATCTTACGTCTCTGCTTGCACGGTATACATCCCATAGAAGACACTAGTTGACCGCTTCTTCTTGATACTAGATGTTCCTAATAACTCGCAATGCACAAGGTTTCTCCTCATATACTATTTCACCTTAGCTAGAGGTCCCTCGCCCCCCGGAATTTCAATTTCTGGCCACTTGATTCCCAATTAACGAAACCATTCCCTGGTGTAGCAGGCACTAGTACGCCTATTACGCCGGGGCAACGACGCCTTGGTGTTTATCTTAGGGGCGTGTGCGGCCTATAGCTACTGGCGCCCGATCTGGAGGTCAGCCAGGATTAAAGGGATGGTCTGGGGGCGCTGCCAAGCACGGCGGTGGTGTGAGGTCGATGGGAGGGCGGGGCGGCGGAGGCAGGGGTCTAGGCCGGTGGTCGCTGGCGGTTCGAGAAAGATCGTCAACAGTGACTGGCGGGAGGTAGATGAAGGCCATCTGCCCGTTCCTTATAGATCGGACGGTTCACTAAAAAAATCGACTGACCTATTTATTTTCAGCACAGCGGTGGTGTGAGGTCGATGGGATGGCGGGGCGGCGGAGGCAGGGATCTGCACAGAGTAGAATCTAATTTTGTTTGCCATGCAATGTTGTAGACCTATCATATGTCTCCTGTCATTTATTTTTCAGCCACCTGCTATCTGCTACCTTTAAAGTGCACTAGTTCTGCACACACTTCACCCTTACTCTCACTATTGTGTTTTTATGCAAGGATATTTCAGACTTTACTGCCATGAGGGAAGACAAAAAGAAAAGAGAGAAGTCGCTCCAGTTTGGTGTGCGGCTAGGCAAGACACGTTTCAACGCTTTAAAGGGTGCAGTGTCAGCAGATGGAGACGGGGAACGCAGCTCTGTAGTTGATGACCTCGCTCGCAATGAACCACCATCCCAGGTGCTTGCTTTAACTTCGCGCTGTCATATGTGGTTGCATGTTCCATATGGTGTCTAGCTTGTATTCGAAAGGCTGAAGTCGGTAAGATAAGGAAAGATATTTTTTTACATGAACCACCATCCCGTGAGCACCAGAAGACAAATAGCTACTCAGGGCACTGGCCGAGCCAATGACAAGCCCAACAAAGATAGGCATCACCTGGAAGCCAACTAAAAAGCTGTGATGGTGGCGAAGCAACCCGCCTCCCACCAGGATCTCAGGTCCTAGATGATCATGCTCACCACTCCAGCCGGATGTCTAGCTTGCATTGCTTCCAATTTGGTTAAATTGCATCTGCTTAGCTTACACATTAGACCTTTGAATATGACATGCTTTCTGTTTTTGGTACATACTAGTACATCTGTGTATTAACCATGTTCTTACATCAAACTAATGTTCTTGTGTATCCCTCATCAATCACTTATGACGAGGCAGGCAGGCAAGGGGACTACTCCTCATTTAAAGAATGCAGCGTCAGCCTCCCGACATGATTCTCAAGAAACAGAAATGCTAGATGAAGATAGTGAACGTAGCTCTGTAGTTGATTACAGCATTTCCCCTACACTAGCATCGCATGTGCTTGCTCTAACTTGGCAGCGTGATATGTGGTTGCATGTTGCATATGGTATCTAGATTGTAATTCTTCCAATCTGGTTAAACTTCATGTGCTAGTATGCTTAGCTTATACATTATACCTGTTAATGTGACATGCATTCCTGTATTTAGTACATAGTACATCTGTCTATTAAGCATGTCCTTACATAAAACTATTGTTTTTTTGTATCCCGCATCAATCAACATGACGAGACACCTTTAGTATATGTAGTGCGATATTAGTTGCATATTTCATATGATTTATAGCATGCGCTGCTTCTAATTTTTTGAAATTCCATTTATGATGGGACGCTTTTAACTTGGCAGAGTCATATTGGTTGCATCTTTCATGTGGTGTCTAGCTTGCATTGCTTCTTATTTGCTGCAATGGTTTCTTCTTAGTTTACACAAACAGTTGTGAACATGCCATGTCGTCCTGTTTCTCGTACATATTCCATCCTGGTATCATGTGTTTGCCTTACATCAAAGTAGTGATTGTCAGTATCATGCATGAATGAGTTCTGAAGAGAGAATTTTATTGCTTTTTCTTGTCGGTTTTACTTGACAATTCATAATCAATAAAGCGGAAGGAAGTTAGCAAGGCAGCGGATAATGGTGCTCCTTCCGAACGGAGGGCCTCTACAGTTTCTACTCCTCCCCACACCCAAGATGATTTCCAAGACAACACATGCATAGACACTCAACAAATCTGTGTTTATGATGAGCACGTCTCCCCGAGTGCAGCATCACCTGTGCTCCCTCTAACTTGGCACTAATATATGTGGTTGCATGTTATGTGTGATGTCTAGCTTGTATTGTTTCTAATTTTGTTGAATTCCATCTGCTTACTTTACACGTTATACTTGAATAAGACACGTGTTCCTGTTTCTAGAATATACAATATCTGTCTATCACACCATGTTCTTACATCAAATTACTACTATTGTGTAACCTGCAACAATCACTTATCATAAGACACATTTGACTTCGGAGTGTGATATAGGTTACATCTCACATTCTTTTCTAGCTTGTATTACTAATTTGTTGAAATGGCACTTATGACGAGACAATTTTAACTTGGTAGAGTGATATTCGTTGCATCTTTCATATGGTGTCTAGCTTTCATTGCTTCTAATTTGTTGAAATGCCTTCTCCTTAGTTTACACATCATAAGCTATGAATATGCAATGTTGTGAATATGCAATGGCACTAATGACGAGAGACCTCTAACATGGTAGTGTGATGTTGTTTGCATCTTGCATATGATTTATTTCTTGTACTGCTTCACATTTGTTTAAACGTCATTTATGATGAGACACTGTTAACTTGGAAGAGCAATATTTGTAGCATCTTTCGTATGGTTTCTACCTTCCATTGCGTTACTTCTAATTTGGTGAAATGTCTTCTTCTTAGTTTACACATCATAGTTCTGGTTATCTCTTCCGTCCTGTTTTTCATACATATTACATCCTCCTATCATGTGGTTGTCTAACATCAAAGTTCAGTTCGTCTACATCACGCATCAATTTGTTCTGAAGAACTAAATTGTTATTCATTTTTCTTGTCGGCTTGACTTAACATGGCATGGACAAAGAGGAAGAAACACAGAATGGCAGGGAATGAGAAGCGGATGAATCCTGCAGATTCTGCTGGTACTAATGGTGCAATAGAAGGTCAAAGTCCAGCAGAAAATTCTACAAACACGACATACTATGCTACACGAGTTGCAAAAAAAGACAAACAGAAACAAATAGTTGCCACCAAACAAGCAGAGTCAGCCCTAGTTCTTGCAACACCTACCACAGTACTACCAGCTTCACGACGTACTCGTGCATCAACCGAGCTAGCAGCACATTCCCAAGCTCCCTTGCCACCTAACACTACTTCCCAAGCACTCTTGACACAAGACGAGTTGGCAATATCAGATGAACCTTGTGAGCTTCAACAGCAAGAAGGTAGTTGCTGGAGTCAAGTTACAGTTGCATGCTTCTTTATATGTAGTCTCATAGTTTGATGTACACTAACACTTCCTATGTTTGTTGTTGGACTAGCACCTAGGCGCAAGAGGAAACAAATATCAGGGATAATGCTCGATAGGTTAACTAAATCTAGAGGAAGAATGGAGATCCGTTTTGAGGCAGGTTTAAAAAGGCCACGTGATGCTACAGAGTCAGCCAAGTAAGTATCAGAGGTAGTGGTTGCTGTTAGGTGTAATGTACGTATCCTCCCAACATGGATTCAGTATAGGAATGACAAAGACGAAACCCGGTTCAACATCTTCCTCGACCATTTATCTGTAAGTATGGTTATTTATGGAAACTAGTAATATCATCTTGCTCTGTCCAATACTTTCTTGGTTGCTGATAATGAGACTCCCATAATTTTCAACCAGATGAGGTTCAAGTTTTCAAGTCTGCTGTACGACAGTATCGGTATAACTTGAGGAAAACTCACTTTGAAGGCAAGGCTAACAGTGAACTTGCCCGAACATCTCCAGTGGAAAATATATCTGATGAAGACTGGAGAGGCCTCGTTAAACACTGGTCTGATCCGAAGTATCAGGTACATTATATATATGTCATCAGATCACATGTTCAAGTCCTATTTACGCATGTGCCACACAAATCTATCTTCTTATAGGTGAACTGTTCAAAGAACAAGGCCAACCGTACGAAAGTGAAATTCCAACAGACGACAGGATCTCATAGCTATATTGCACACTGCGAGGCTCTTGTAATTAGCTGTTGTTTCACTCTTTTCGCTGTACCATATTATCAGATCTATATTGACTTGTTCCAAATGCAGAGGAAAGCCCGCAAGGACCAAAAAGTACCTAAACCAAATGTTGTGGAAATATTCAAGGACTGTCACACCAGCAAGAAGATGGGCATGACTACACCAGTCAAAGCCGTTGTTGTAAGTCCTTAATCCTCATGCCTTTTAACTACTACTTACTCTGACTTGTGCCTTGAACTGCATGGTTTGCAGCCAATGTCTATTACTCTTTTCAATTTTATACACAATTGTGTTAGCGTATCATTGCACCTTACAAGGTTTAAAAGAGAGGAGTGGTGTTCCTTTGATCTTGACCCGTAATCTAGTTCCGTGCTAGACTTGCCCACCCAATGTTACAATTGCATGTTTGTCTGCTCTCAGTTGTTTTGTGATATGAATGACATCATACTATGCTTACCGTATTAAAAACTTTTCAGCGAGCTATGCAAAAAATGGTGGAACCGCCACCTGCTGAAGGTGGCGAGGCAACTATAACCGCAATGTCAGCTCTTGCTGCAGGGGTCAGTACCTGTCCACTAACAGTGCCAAAAGCACGTTCCTGCGTAATACTTGGTTGGTTGTTAAGGCAATATCATCCAAACTGCCTCATGATCAAGATATGCAAGCTCAAAGCAATGTTGTATCTGCGCTCTAGACACATGTCCATTCCCTAACAGAGACCCTTTGTGAAACAAGGAGAAACATTGCTCAATGTCGTCAAGATATGCATGGTTTTGAAACCAGACTATCAGACATTTGCTATGTTGTTCAGGAGCCTAGGGGATATGAAGGCGAGGGTTATGGTGCTCCATTGGACAATACAGCATGAAAACGTAACAGTTAGGTCAAATGAACTGAGCTTCTGAACTTCTGGTGGTGCATTTATCTGCTAGACTGTTAAATTTTATGCCAACCTTCCTTTTGTTATATAGTTGTAATTTGTTTTGGTGCGATACAAAATTTATTCTTAACGTGCAGCCACCGCCTGAAGAAAACAGCAAGCCATTTTTGTATAGTGTATGGTGTTCCCTATATTTGCACTGGTGGCGATCTTTGATGTCGAGTGGATGTAATCTGTGCAATCGCCTTAACAGCCTAGTGTTAGTTTCGGCCTTATTTATTTCCTAGTCTTCTTTTTCCCTGGTTTGCTAGTGGCCGCAACTAGCATGGGCCATATACGGGCCGTAGGATCCATGGGTCTCCTACGGGCCGTCGATAAATGGGCCTGTAATCGGTGGGCCTCGAGCCGTCGGATAAATGGGTCTACATGGGCCATAATCGGGCGTAATTGGTATCGACCCAGCACGGTAACAGGCTGTTAACAGACCGTAGGACAGCAAAGGCTTAATACTATCACAGGCATAACGGGTCGTTAATGGGCCAGAATATAGGATGGGCCAGAAACGGCGCAACGGGTTAACATGCCAGAAATGGGCCGACTCTTGCCATGGGCCGAATTTGGCCCATTATGGTAAAAGGCCAGTAATGGGCCGACTCTTGCCATGGGCCGAATTTGGCCCATTAGGGGAACATGCCAGTAATGGTCTGACTCTTGCCATGGGACTAATTTGGCCCATTAGGGGAACAGGCCAGTAACGGGCCGGAAGTAATCGAGGGCCGAAAAGGAGCCCAAGAACGTATGTGCCGTCAATAGGCCGAAAGCTAACACGGGCTGGAAACAGCCCATGTAAATCATGGGCCGTTAATGGGTATAAAGAAAATTACTATTCATTATGGGCTAGAGTCACCGTGGGCCTGTAATGCCGAAAGATACGAAGGCCTCATATGGGCCGAAAGACGCCGTGGGCCATACATGGGCCGAAAGTGAAATGGGTTGGTATTATATTCGACGACCCACATGACGTTGTTGGGCCAATTTCCTTTAGGGCCTAATAGGCCGTGAGTTAACGGGCCATAAAATGGGCTATTTGCGAAGAGACCGTTAACAGGCTTTTCATGGGCCAGCCCGTTAACTTTTGACCAAGTCAAATGGGCTGGCTTTGTAAGCTAAATGGGCCACTGTTGGTCTATGCCATGTGTCGACATATCATAGGCGCCTATCTGACCCACTGACGAGCTGACATGTGTTTCCTCTAGCCAATGATGATTTTACACGTGGAAAATCCCCATTGGTCGGGGTTGTTAACGGGTTATCGGATCCAAAACCCGACCCGATAGCTTGACGGCATTCCGTTACGGTGGATGCCATGTGTCGGTCACCCTTGACGAAAGCACTTCTGTGACGCGCGATTTATCGTCATGGAAGTGGACACTTCCGTGATGATAATTTTGGTAATGTCATGGAACACTTCTATGACAGCACATGTATGACTATCTTGATTCTGTCATAAATTTGTCATGGATGTACATGCATGACAAAAAAAGCGACCTACTGTGACAAGCACATATCATCATGGAAGTGTATTTTTTTTGTAGTGTTAAGTTGGCATGTGGCAGAAAGTATAGTTGCGTTGTGCAACTAACTACAGTCTCCATGCGACAACATCTATAGAAAACAATGGTTGTCATCTCATAAATAAAAAATCAGTTGCCATGTATACATGAACAACAAATGCCAGATTAGCTAACCTGGAAATGATAACTACATGTGCATCCCATAAGATTTTCCATCACAATTTAGAAACCAAAAGCTTGTGACAAATGTCATATAAAAAATCTATAAACAAAATGATAAACACAAAAAGTTTACCTTGCGCTATAGGCTGTGCAAACTTCACAGCCTTCTTGTCATCAGCCATTGGCTGCGCCATCATTGGGATCGTGCCTGCTGGGAAAGAAAAGGCAACAGGCATAGGATCGTGCACTGGTTCATCCTGACTACGATCGATGCCAACACTAAAGTTCGGTGGGGTGAAAGGCATGCAGTGCCTCTCTTACCTACTAGTCGTATTGAGAACAAATTGTTTGGCAGAATCCAGAGGTGACAGATCAACAAACATGCATGCCTCATCTGTTGCAGGATCATTAGGCTTATTAGTAGGGCGGGGCATCCTGTCAGCGGTCTCAATCACAACTTTCTTACCTTTCTTCCTATTTGGGCTGTAGGGGAAACCAATGTTGACAGGGAGCTTAGAAGTGCGCAGATTTAAGCTGGTGTTCTTGACGGCGGTAAAAGACATAGTCTACTCTAAACGTCCACCTCCTTCAGTGGTGCACTGCCTACCACCTGCATCTGTTGTATTGCAGACTTCCGTCTTCTCGACTACATTGCTTTTGGCAAAAGGTGGGAATAGCGTCGAAGCAGGCACGTAACCAGAGTCACCTATGCTGCTCTTAACTACCTATGGTGCATTGGATAACTGTGCAGGATTCTTGCGGGGGCTATGCTGCCTAGGTGGCATTCCAGCTTCTGAGCCACAACGCTTACAGTTCTAGCCTCTGGGCCACCAACCACTGGAGCTGTTGTGCGATGAGAGTTATCTGTGGATGGCCTCTCATTCTGAAATGTGGCTGCAACCCCTTCTTTCATGGACACAAGAGTGCCACCAGCCACACGCTTGGAATCCATATCAGATGAGTGGGAATCTTCCATGTTTAGGTTGAGCTCGGGAGTGTCCACTTCAACACTTGCTGATCAGGTGGCATGGGTCACAACAGCATCTCTCATTGCCACCAGGGTAGGCAATATCTCAGCAGTCCTGGTAGATACTTACTCATCACTCCGAGATGTATGGATACCTGTTGTTGTAGTCTGCACATCTCAAACGGCGGAGATGGGCAGCCGCTTGCATCAGAGCTAGTAGGAACAGTGGACGGTGCAGCGGCAGATTTGTCGACTGGCGGTTGAAGAATATTTGCATTATGAAATGTTGACAACTTGGAGTGAATGCGTTCAAGTGGGTCTTTGGTAGTGTGATTGGTCGAGCGTGCACTTCTTCACCCTGCAAAAAAAAATAAAAACAAAAACGCCCACACTTGTGGCACTACTGCAACTCGCCCACACGCCTGGATCGTCGTCCATTTAAATTTGCACGAATCTTGACATGGTGAGGCAGTTTTTGTGTGCCACGTAGGACAAGGCCGGTGTGTGGAGTTTTTGTCAGTTTGCACGCACACAGTTTCTCCCTCGGCCGAGGCCGGTTGCGAGTCGGGGCGTGCGGTGGAACTGTCATCGCGCCCGCAAGCTGCGCACGACTTCTGTTCCCCGTCTCCCATGACTAGCCATTTCCCCCTCAGCGGTTCCGCGGTTTCTCCCCGTCCCCTTCATTACTCCCCAAACCGTCCTCTCTAGCAGTTCCATTCGATTGGAGGAGAATTCGAGAGGAGAAGACGGCGGCGGTGGCGAAAGAGTCGACGACATTCGCCACCATTGCTGGTGTTCACCGGACTGGAGCGTCGTCGCCGGAGCAAGCACATCGAGTATGCCGGGGAAAATATACAGGGGTATGCATTTTCCCCTGACTCGTGCACGGACAAGAGCATGTCGGCGTTCTGGGCCCGGGGGTGGCCAGACTTGCCTACCTGTGGGCCTATGCGTGGCTGCACCAACGGCTTGGTACAGCCCATCCTCAGCAACAACCACTCAAGACCCTCGCGAGGGGCCAAGCCTCGCGAGGCGGATGACACCAAGACATCCTCAGGGGCAGCCTCACTAGGCTGACTCCCGAGGAGCGGAGATGTCTATGCAGCGGGCACCTTGCAAGGTTCACATGACGTGAGCCGTGACGACCAAGGCCATGCAGGCGCCAACGACGCAGTGTACCGGTTTCCTCTTTCGTGCTAAATAGGCAGGTGCAGGCGAGGAGTCCCGAGGCATTAGGCAAAGGTTTCCATATGGGTGCAAGAAGACCAAGACCAACGAGATGGTAGGATGGAGGTCACCATGGAGCCCACATCAGCGTCACCACCAGAACCTTTGGCAGGCGAAGACCACCTTCTGTCAGGATAGCTTGTACTAGTTGCCCCCCTTCAATCCACCAACACCACACTGGAGTAGGGTATTACATCGCAAAGTAGCCTGAACTAGTATAAACCCTCATGTCTCTTCTTTGTTTGGTTCATCGAGCTAGGCTGCGAGATCGTTGAGCGAGCAAACTAGAGAGAGAGTGTTCTTCATGCGCACCCTAGAGTTCAAACCTCAAGGGTTAGCCGGAACCCGCAATCCGACAGAGCAAAATTGAAGCATCAGCTTGAGTCAGATATTGAAGGACCAAGAGATATGAAGAGCCAACATGCAACTGAGAGGGATCAAGATCAAGCCAGAGGAGTAGTATATCAGCAAAAGAAGGGTCTCCCTTGCCGGGCAGGCTAGCCCGGCAAGGGGCAAGGCAACCGCCAGAAGCAAGCAACGAAGCCGCCCCGGCAGGGCCTGCCGGAGCTCGCGGAATCAAAACCACCCCACCAACCAGTCAAGCGTGACCCATGTCGTCAATTAGTGCGGTGTCAAGGTGCAAGGTGATTAAGTGGCAGCCATTCGCCACATGGCGGCCGTTTCCTACAGATGGAACATACAGATGACACCGATCCTATGACATGTCAATAGAACAAGTGTAGAGCTAGCGAGATAGCCCGGCAAGCCTTGTCAGCCAACCAGTGATGTGACACTAAGAGGTGCATTTAATGCACCCTTTCAGCCCGTAGAGTTAGGTATCATAGCAATATTTGCTGTCATGTCAGTGGATAAAGACCAATTTGCCATTTGTGGTGACCCCTTAATATATAAAAGGAGGCCCATGGCACCCGTAGGAGGGGTGGGACAATTGAGGAACCCGCCCCCCATACGCGCATAGTCGTTGTTGCCATACGGCGACCCCTACCGGGCAAGTGTACTACATTGCATTATCCATATTCTGCCATCAATCCACCAAAGCAGGAGTAAGGTTTTACACCTCATGGCGGCCCAAACCTGGGTAAATTGCTTGTGTGCTCTCTGTCGTGCTGCCGCATGCTGGTCTGCTCTTTGTGCAACGCGACATCCCCCTACCAAACCAGCAAGGGGCCTCCTGGTCCCATAGGTTGCCGTGGATATCCGGCGACATCTTTAGCGCGCCAGGTAGGGGGCCCGCTTGCGCGAACCTAAAAGTGTGTGCAGTGTGTCATCTTCATCACCACGTTCATTTTTTATGGTGCCATCAACCATGGTGCCTGCGGAGAGGCGGAGGCGAAGCGGAGGCCTCCCCCATGCCATTCTGCTCTCCGAGCTTCGCCATAGCAACAATTACCGCCAAGACCGCCGCTGACGGAGATAGAGTTATCCCGACGACTCGTATGGCATTCTTGCCATTCGGGCACTGTCTGGGGAAAGGGCACAAGGCGTGCGAGCGCGAGCTCCCTCCTTCCCATCCCTCTAGCTTGTCAGCGGTCGAGCTACTTTAGCCTCGGCGTCATCGATGTCGATGATTACCACGCGATGCTCGGTCTAGTATTTCCCCATTTGTGGGTAATCATGAGCAAAGCGTTGGTATGAGTCCATCGATTGATGCCCCAGCAAGGAGACTTTGGCGAGGCTGCCCACGTTAGCACGACCCGTGCAACGCCAACCGCTGCACTGACCCGAGGGGAGGGGAGAAAAAGGGAGGAGGACTGGAGAAGCCTGGCACCGTGCCCTGATGCCCGCCAGTTGCAAGAAATGCATGTCGCCCCTTGCAGGGGACGAAGAAACCACTTGATTGCCTTCTACTCCCACGGGCACCGTGGGCATGTCGAACGCGCACGGTCCAACAGATGGAAGAGAAACTTAAAACAAAAGCTAAGTTCACCTTATCGCTTCTTGTTGATGTGTTTCAGATTTTTGCAGTCGTTTATCCCTTAAACTCTAGCGAGTGTTTGTATCGAGAGATCCCTCATGTGACGAAACCTTTTCTAGTTTCTTTGATCGCACCATCGCCCTGTCCAAAGCCAGGCTCGCAGGTCGAGAGGCTGGATCGAGAGCTACCTAGAAAAACCTGCTGAGACGCATCCACGCCAAGATGACTATTAAGGGCCGGACCTTATGACCATCTAGAACTTGAGTAGGGGTTGATCATAAAAACACAAGAATATAGAGTTCAAAGGGACAAACGCGCATTCAAAGATCTAGCTAGAAGTATCAGTTTCGCACAAACACTAGAGATACAGCGGCTAAACACAAAATATATATCATGTTTTCATTACAGGGTCTCATGGAAGCGCCTGAGGCCCGATGCACGGCCCTGTGGCCAAAAAGAACATCTTAAACGCGGAGAACTCTATCGGCGTGGGGAGCGGCCTTCTCCTCAGCAGCAGCGACATCAGCACCGGCTGGCGGCTTCTTGAAGCTGTCGTCAAGATCGAGCTCTGGGTGGTGACATGCGATGTTGCTCAAGACCATGAAGAGGGCGTTGCGAGCGAGCCTCGACGACTCGGTCACGAAGCGCTCCTCCCTCCCATCCTTATGCACCTTCAGCTTGTTGATCAACTTGTTTAAGAAGACCGTGAGCTTTACACTCAGGACCTCCTGCTCGCTGGCTGAGTAGTCTGGGCTGTCCTTGCCCATCCCCATAGCTCGGGCGCCAAGACGTTTCACAATATTGGAGGAAGGAGCCTTAGCTTGAGCAAGGTAAGGAGATTGACGACACGCCACTTCGGCCTTAGTGGACTTGGTGCAGACCTTCTTCACCCTCTTGGTGGCTGGCGCTAGGTTGGAGGTCGCCGCTCCTCGGGTTGCGGCAATCCTATGGTTGCGTTGGTTAGGGTCCGGTGATGGGGCTTGCGGTCCAGCCACAAGCCACTCATCTTCTGGGGGCGCCATCATGTCCCCTCCTGTCCTCTTCCGCTCCTCCGCTGTAGTGGTCAGGGCATCTAACCCAGTAAAGTCAGCCCCGACAAGCTCTGTCCCTGCAGATCATTCCACTGCTGGTGCCTCGCTGCTGTCATGGCAAGAGCTTCCATCTCCATCTTTCCCTTTGTCCTTCCTAGCCTTTGCGGCCTTCTCCACCTCTGCAAGGCGGGCGGCCTTGTCCTCCATAACTTTCTTCAGTATATACACCACCTCCATGGCAGAGGTGCATTTGTACATTCCGTCCTCGGTCTTGGTGGCCTTCTCGACCAATGTACTCGACCATTGGAGCTCTTCATCCAGGGAAAGGAGTTGCCAAGTGCTCGACACACCCTCAGCATTACAACCTGGCATCCACTTCAGTATTTGGTCCTAGGCAGAGTTGATGTTCAAAGGAATAATGGTTGTCGGGAGCTTGAACAACTTGAAGCGACCAAACAGTTGGTCGCACAACCAAGCATGGCCATAAACTGACAAGTTATTGGCCAGTCCCGGCAGTACCCTCATCCTATCCACAGCTCCATGGTACAGCCACGCAGGCTTATCCCTTTGCTGCAGCGGCGAGATGCGGCAGAGAAGGAAACTTCCCCCACATGCTCAATGGTTAACCCGACAGCCGCTAGACGGGTGATCCTATTGATTGCCGGGCATAGCCTGTCCTAGGTGATCCCTTTCAAGCTCCAATGCTTGCCGCGCTCGACACACTCCAGCCGTGCTTCACAGAACTCAGGGGCTTTCTCATTATGGATCCAGCACTAGTCCCATCTACATTCATCCCACCTGTCGCGCGGATACCCCAGGAGGTAATCCCAAATCGCCCTCTTCGTCTGTGGCATCCAACTTATGATTCCAGATTGGTTGACTTTGCTCTCCACCCTTAGAATGAAGTAATGCCAGAATGAGTCCACATTGGGCATCACTCTGACGAAGTTCTCGCATAAATGCGCAAAGATAGCCATGGTCGCCATCGCATTTGGCATGATATCGAGGTGGTGGAACCCATAGAAGTTCATGATTGCCTCAAAAAACCCAGAGAAAGGGGGACAGAGGCCACAGATGAAATAAGCAGCAAAGAAGCGATAAGAATCAGGGGGATCCACCTCACGCGCTTCGTGGACTACGGGCGCGCCATGCCCCTTCTCAACGGGTTGCCCCCACGAATATCCGTACTTCACCTGAAGAACAGGGCCGCTCAAGGTCAACAGAACGAAGATGATGTCCTTGCTCTGCTTCTTGTTCAACTCCGCCGACCTCTTGTTCCACTCGGCGGTGGCCTCTTTCGCCGCAGCCATCGGCTTTTTCTTCTCCGCGCATTTCTTCCCCATTTTTGCGGCAACGCGGGAAGGGAAGGGATTCGTTGGAGGGAGGAGGAAGGGGGGAGGCAGCGAAAGTAGCAACGAGAGGAGGAACTGTCGCTTGGCTTGCAGAGGTAGAAGGTGGAGGAGCGGGGCAAGAGACCAGTGAATCGTGCCACTATGATTTTCCCTACTCTTGAGGGGGGGGGGGAAGAGGAGTAGAGGCGCGACGCTTCAGAAAGTTTTTGTTTTTATTATAACTGCAACGGTACCACGACCCCACGACACGCAGTAATTGCACAAAGTGGACGTTGCATTGACTTGTCACTGTAACGATGTGGCATGCAAAACCCTTTCCCGCCACGTGTCCGCGCACTGTTTGGGGCCTAACCCAACGTGCCACGCGACATGTATGGCTCAGGCCCAGGGGATTATGTCGGGGAAAATATACATGGATATGCATTTTCCCCTGACTCATGCACAGAAAAGAGCAGAATTGAAGCATCAGCTTGAGTCAGAGATTGAAGGACCAAGAGTTTTGAAGAGCCAACATGCAGCTCAGAGGGATCACGATCAAGCAAGAGGAGCAGTATATCGGCAAGACAAGGGCCTCCCTTACCGGGCAAGCGAGCCCTGCAAGGGGCAAAGAAACTGCCAGAAGCAAGCAACCAAGGCGCCCCGGCAGGGCCTGCCGAGGCTCGCGGAGGCAAAACCAACCCACCAACCACTCAAGCGCGACCCATGTCGCCAGTCGGTGCGGTGTCAAGACGCAAGGTGATTAAGTGGCAATCATTTGCCACATGGCGGCCGTTTCCTACAGAAGGAACATACAGATGACACCCGTCCTACGATGTGTCAATAGAACAAGCGCGGAGCTGGCGAGATAGCCCGGCATGCCTTGCCAGGCAACCAGTGATGTGCACTAAGTGGTGCATTTAATGCACCTTGTCAGCCCGTAGATTTAGGTATGATAGCACTATTTGCTGTCATGTCAGTGGATAATGACCACTTTGCCATTTGTGGTGACCCCGTAATATATAAAAGGAGGCCCATGGTACCCATAGGAGGGGTGGGAAAGTTGAGGAACCCACCCCCCATACGCGCGTAGTCACTGTTGCCATACGGCGATCCTTGTCGGGCAAGTGTACTGCATTGCATTTTCTGCATTCCACCATCAATCCACCAAAGGAGCTGGGTTTTACACCTCATGGTGGCCCGAACCTGGGTAAATTGCTTGTGTGCTCTTTGCCGTTCTGCCTTGCGCTGGTCTGCTCTTTGTGCAATGCGACGTCCCCCTGCCGAACCAGCAAGGCTATAGAAGCTTTTGTACAACTGCAATCTGTCTCCCTTCCTCCTTGATTACATTCCTCTTGAGCCCTCTCGAGATTCAGGCTGATTCGTGGTGCTCCGGTGTCCCCGTCGGTGGGGGAGTCGCGTCTGTGCCATTTAGGGTGGCATTGCGCATTTCCATCGCAATCGCGGTGGTTGTCAAGCCTGTGAGGCTCGCCCGGTCGGCAACCACCTATCTATGTACGAGAGATTAGATGCCTGCAATTCTATGTGTGAGAGGTTTCTAATGTGTTTTTGTTAGTTCTGATTGTCTCATAGGCTGTGATTATCACCGTTTTAGGGCGATGTTGTAGTTGAATTGAGGGTCTGATAGTTCTGTATGAAACCTAGATCTAGTTAGGTGCATTTCAATGTTTAGGATAATGGCAGTCATGGCAATTTCAACACACTTGTTTATCTAAACCTACCGTCCTTGATGGCAACTAATTTTTTGAATCAACTATGACAGTTTCCATGTCCTATGTAGGATAATGGCAGTTTGTGAGTCCAACTCAGGGAGTGATAGTTGTGTATGAGCCCTAGATCTAGATAGATGCATATTTGAAATGTGGGATAATGCCAGTCATGGCAATTTGATTTCATTTGTTTATCTACAACTATCCTTCTAGGTGGCAACTAATTTTGTGAATCAACTATGCCGGTTGTCATGTCATATGCAGAGTAATGGCAGTTTGTTTGTTCCATGTACTCATTATGTTGCCATACTATTTTGTGATAGCACGACATATTGATTCCATTAGATGGCAAGTCCTTTTTTATGAAGGCCAAGGTGTGAGTTGCCACATTATACATTGTACAATGGCAGTTGTCTGTTCTATTGAACTGCCTTAGTTGCCACATCCTTTGTTGTTAACACGGCAACTTGAACCTAGTAGATGTCATTTATACTTTTATTAAGCCAATGTATCAATTACCACATTACATGTTGGATAATGGTAGTTGGGTCTTCCACTGTACTGCCTCAGTTGCCACAGTGTTTAGTGCCAACACGTCAACTTCAATCTTCTACATGGCAACTGCATTTTTAAGAAGCACACACCTATCCAGTTGCCATGTTTTTGACCTTGTTTATCCATTGGCTATTTTGTGCCTATTTGTGCATGTTCAGTAGATGGCAATTACCTCCTTTCACATGCTAAAACTTTGGGGTAAACATGGCAGTTTTCATTTTTGTTATCGATGATATCTAGTGAATCGTTACTTCCTGCATCTCTTTCCGCATCTGTCGGCTGTGTTTTTATTTTACACTAATGTGTTTTTTTCTTACCGTAGCACAATGGCTCGTGGTGACCATCAAGATGATGATGACGACTTCATGGAGTTACCGCCACGGAATCATGGGACCGGTCGTACAAAAGATGGCGACGAGGTCACTTTTCCCCTATGTTTTAATGTGATATTGAGTTTTAATTCATATGTTAGAACTAATTTTCATTACATTGAACATGCCAACTACGATCCTTTTGTGTTCTGAAGAAGAAGAAACGTCAGCACAATAGGGCTTCACAAGAACGCCTGACTATATTGACACATGGATTTTCGGATGACCAGAAGGGAGCTGCCAGTGAGATGGGGATGCAGGCTTTGATGGATGTTCGATGCACGAACCTAGTAAACCCTATAAGTGACTGGCTCGGTGAGATATATGAGCCCGAGTCTAGGGAATTCATAATTCCGGGACATGGAAGACTGCCTTTGGATGAGGAGTCTGTGTTCTGCACTTTGGGTGTCCCCCGTGGATAAATCAAAGTCCTGTATGAGGTGAACAATGAGATTGAGGAAGTTTGTTCGCCCGTTTGTTTCCTGAAAAGGCATCCATGCCTAATACGACTGTGTTGGCAACTTCGCTCGAGGGCATGACAACCAATGGTGAGGAATTTAAGGTAAAGCTGCTGATGTACTTGATCTTGACTGTTTTTGCGCCTACCACATCTCTTCGCCAAAGCAACAAGTGCTTCCCTATCCCAATGAATGCTCTCTCTCTATTCTTTTTCCCTACAATCTTCTGTTTTTGATGTCATGCAGAAGCTAGTCACTACAAGTTTGATGTTTTTATTTGTCGGGGTTCAGGAACGACACCTATGGGATCACAGGGAATCCCTTCTACGGTTGCTGGGGCGCGGGGCTGTGAAAAGAGCGGGTTTAGGAGATCAACGCAAGGGCGTTTATCCAGGTTCGGGCCACAAGTGATGCGTAATACCCTACTCTTGCTGGTTTGTGTTTAACTTGTGGTCTTAGACTAGCTACAAAGCGTGCAGGGTCCAAAAAGTCCGAATCATCTCACAGTACGCCGCGGGCCTCCTTTTATAGTCAAAGGGGCTACCACAGTGGCACACAGGAGGTGGAAAGTTGTACAGTGGTCGAGTTTATCGCCTGACATTATGGGACAAAACGTATTAAATGCGCTACTTAGGTGTCCTCTTGCGTTATCGGGGATGGTAACGAAGCCCGTCCCGTCCGTCACCGCTTCGCCTTGCTCCAACACATGTCCAGGACAACGAGGCATGCAGCGCCATGTAGGCTGGCAGGCTGCTGAGCTGGCGTGGTGGCAGGATCTTCACGAAGATCTGCATGCCACCACGTAGGTGTTTGACTGGTTGGCCTAGGAGCCACGTACTGCCACGTGGGTACCTGCTTAGTTGGTGGGTCGGCCGCTAAGCTGGGGTGGCAACGGGGCGGCAAGGCCTTGCCGCCGTCTCGCTGATCTTCCCCGAGTAGCAGCCCCCGACGCAACCCTCGCTTCAGCCCCCAGCGTGAGTTCACCACTCACTCCTTCACTGATGAGTATTGGGGTGTGAATTATTGGTGCTAACCTTGCTGGGTTTGCAGGAGAGGAACAATAGTAGGAGGAGCCGCCGAGGGACAATCCCAACATGCCACCCCCCTCAACTACGTCGCCTAGAGGGGCGTTCCCGGAAAGGGCATCCACCCCCGAGCCCACGCGCATGGAGGAGGAGGAGGCGAGCTTGGGTGCCGGTGGTTCTGCCCCGGCAACGAATGTTGATGGTGAGGGCGCCACTTCTTCCCAGCCCGGTGCAGGTAAGTTGTTTGCTTCCCGTCCCTGTCCTTTCTTCTTCTTTTTGAACCTTGATCTTCGCTCCGTCTCATTCCCTTTCTTAGTATCCAGACCCTTCCTTGGCGAACCGGGAGGATATTGACATCGTCATCGTAGAGGTCGTGAAGGACGTCGAGGCTGAGGCCAACAAGATTTCCACCGAGGAGGCCGCCAAAACCGCCGCTGAGGAGGCCGCCAAGGGGACTGCCGGGGAGGCCGGCAAGGCCGCTGCCGAGGAGGCCGGCAAAGGGCCTACCGGGGAGGGGGTGGTTGACGACCAACCTTCCTCCTCTGCCGCCCCTGGCCCGGGAAAGTACTTGAAAGTGGGCGATGACCTATTCGTCCACCTCCCAGGGACGGCGAGCACCAGGGTGCCAACCGAGGGGGAGTTGTGTGATGATGAAGTGCTCGCCTCCGCCGGGCTCCAGGTTGTTGATGAACCGAGCATGGGCGGCGGCAGTTCCCAGGAGGAGCAGCTCCTCCGAGCCATGAGCGTCAACTTCTAGAGGCTCCAGGCGCTCCACCGGGCCCGCCAAGACAAGGTAAAATCCAGGATGGCGGCGATGGACAAGGCGGAGGAGGCTTTTGAGGAGCGCGTCACTGAGACGCAGGTCTAGTTCGGCGAGGCCAGGGATGAACTGAGGGCCGCACAGGGTGAGCTGGAGGAGCGCAAGCGGGAGCTCATCCTGAAGCAGGCCGATGTCGAGAAGGCCCAGGAGGCGGCCAAGGAAGAGCTGCCAAGGACGAGGCCGCTCGGCAACAGCACCAGGCTCTGCTGAACTCCCTGGAGGAGGATCTTGCCTCTCGTGAAGAGGCGCTCGCCACCACGCTCAGTGGCAAGGACGAGGAGGTCGAGAAGCTCATCGCACAGCGGACCCAGGAGCTGGAGTAGAGGCACAAGAAGACACTCAATGCTCAGGCCCTAGTCCATGCTGACAGGGTGAAGGAGCTGGAGCTGGAGCGGGAGGAGCTGGAGAAGGTGGCCTCAGAGCTGACTAAGGAGAGGGACACGACCAACCGCACTCTAGCGGATGCACAGGTCGCCTTCTCCGACAAGGACAAGCTGCTCACCGAGGCCAACGAATCCATCAATGATCTGAAGTTGAAGCTAAATGGCTTGGAGCTGAAGCTTTCGGAGGCCGGGGCTCGTGAAGAGACCCCGAACAAGGTCCTGGAGGACGAGTGGCAGCTGTGGAGGAACGATGCCGCCGAGCACAAGGAGAATGCAGAATGTGTAAACCTCTGGATCAGCTGCCTCGTCGACGTCGCTGGCAGGATCACCACGAAGTTGGCTGCCATGGGGATCTCGAATATCACGTACTCCCAGGAGCCGAACGTGAGCCCCAACGACAGGCTAGCCCTGTTCATCGAGGGTGTCCTCGAAGCCTTGGAGCGACTCCGCTCCAATTGAGCTGCATATCTGGCCAACGAGTCCTCGAGGCTCTACCGGGGCGCCCTGACCAAGGTACTCACCAAGGTGGCATTCTAGAACCCCGGCGTCGACTTCGCCGATGCGCCGGAGAGCTTGCCGGAACGGATGGACCTCGCAGCGCTCAGAGAGCGTATCGAGCCCATCATCAGCTGCGTCGACGGAGTCCAGAGAGTGGAGGGCCAGCGCCGGGACTAGCCACCCAATTTCTCATTGCCGCTGTGAGTTCATGACGAAGACAATTTTTATCTTAAGTTAGAACTGCAACAATTATCGATGTAATATAACTGTGCAGTACTTTAAGATGAAACATGCTATCTTCCTGTATCGATCTTTCTTTGTACGTATACAGCCTATGCCTAGTAGGATAGGTTTGCCAGCACGTAACCCAAGTTATGGCGCTTTGAGGACGGATCCTTAGCAGCCTGCCGGGGCGCGCTTGCTGCCGGAAAAACCACCTTGCCGCTCATAGCGCGACCGCTTGAACTGTTGAGCGCACTCGGAAGAGAACATGGGCGTTGCCAATAGAGGAAGGGTCCCATTGCGTGCAGGTTTTCCATACAAAGAGCAAGATCTTTCAAGGAGAATATCCTTATATTAAGAAGAAATGCTCAAGGTTGTGCTTGACTTAGCTTTTTACGACCACGCGGACGGTCGTCGAGGCTCGGACGGCACCAGAGCGCGGCTGATTGACGTCGCCTTCTCCTCTCGAGCCATCGTGACGAAGGAGTCGATTAGTTGACGCCAAAACCGGATTTTCACAGCTTGCACCCCCTACCTGGCACGCCAAAGATGTCGGGGTTCAGGAACGACACCTATGGGATCACGGGGAATCCCTTCTAAGGTTGCTGGGGCGCGGAGCTGTAAAAAGAGTGGGTTTAGGAGATCAAAGCGGGGGCGTTTATCCATGTTCGAGCTGCAAGTAGTGCATAATACCCTACTCCTGCTAGTTTTTGTTTATCTGGTGTTCTTAGACTTGCTACAAAGCATGCAGGGTCCAAAAAGTCCGAATCCTCTCACAGTACGTCGCGGGCCTGCATTTATAGTGAAAGGGGCTGCCACAGTGGCACACATGAGGTGGAAAGTTGTACAGTGGTCTAGTTTATCGCCTGACATTACGGGACAAAACACATTAAATGCGCTACTTAGGTGTCCTCTTGATTTATCGGGGATAGTAGCGAAGCCCGTCCCGTCCATCGCCGCTTCGCCTTGCTCCGACACACGTCCAGGCCAACGAGGCATGCAGCGCCATGTAGATTGACAGGCTGCTGAGCTGGCATGGTGGCAGGGTCTTCACGAAGATCTGCATGCCACCACGTAGGTGCTTGACTGGTTGGCCTAGGAGCCATGTACTGCCACGTGGGGTACTTGCTTAGTTGGTGGTTTCGTCGCTGAGCTGGGGTGGCGACGGGGCGGCAAGGCCTTGCTGCGGTCTCGCTGATCTTCGCGGCAAGGGTCTGGCCGAGGCCTCGTGGGTATCTTCGGCAAGAGCTGTCACACCCTAGCTAGTTCAAGCATTAGAGTGTGCATCATGTCTAAATTTCTCTTAAATTTGAAATGGGGAAAGCAGAAACCCCCAACACCCCCTAGAAACAACTAGGGTTTACTAAAATTATTTTCAATGAACCTGAAATGCCCTTCTAAAAAGTTCATCCTCTTTGTCTTGGGTTAAAACCTCTGGCAAAATTGGTGCACAATTTTCTAGGTCAATAGAAGGTCATTGAATTAAATCATAAGTATTTGAATTTAGGCATTTAAATGCTATAAAATAATTTAAATGCTCAAATAATTCTGGAAATAAATGTTTGCTATTGGAAATATTCTAAACAGAGCCCAAAATTATTTTCAGGATTTTTGGAAACGTTTTAGTATTTTAATTAAAGCCCAACATTTGCAGTTAAATAGAAAAACAGAAACAAATAAAAATAAAAGAGAGAGAGGGAAGCTACTTGGGCCTTACCTATGCTGGCCCAGCCCACCTGGCTCGGCCCAGCCGACTGGCTACCAGTCGTCGTCCTCCTCCCGCCAGAAGGACGCGGAGCGCGTGGCCGGCGCCCGCGGCCACACGCTGGCCACCTCCTCCTTCTGCCGACGTCCTGGAGACGTCCAGGGATGCCACGCGACCCCCACGTCCCCCTCTCATCCTCGCTCACTCTCCCCCTCGTCTCCCTCACTCTCTCCCGCGATGCTCGAGCGCGTTCCTCGCCGCCGTTCGCCGTAGATGACGCCGGAGCCACCCCCTCGCCCCTCCGACAAGCCAAATCGCTCCGCCACGACACCCTCGCCCTCCCCACCGAGCCACGCTTCACCGGAGGCCCTACATCGCTGCTATCGCGCCGTCTTCAACCTCGGTACCCGCCGGACGTCGTTCATCGATTCGCCTCGCTCCGGTCGCCACCGAGCCCACTGATCTGCTCATCGACCTCCCTGTGAGCTCCGCCGCTTTTCCCCTCTTCTTTCCCACGCGTTTGCACCCTCTAGGCCATAGTTCCACCATGGCCGAAGTTCGTCTCCGCTCGAGCTTGTCGCCGGCGTCGCTCCGGTGACCATTTGGTCATCCCGTGCTATGCAACGTGCTTGCCGCATAGTGTAGTGCCTCGCTAGCGCCTCAGTTTCCGTGTTTGCACGCCGCAGCCCAAACCCCGCACATGGACGAACTCCGGCCGCCGCCTTGGAGCTCGCCGTCGTTATCTCCGGCCACCATAGGCCCGGCCTCCACCACCACTAGATGCGCGCCTGCAAGAGCTCTCCAACGAGCCCAAGAACGGCCTCGCACGTGCCCCGTGGGCGTTTTCCGAGCCGCGCCACCGTCTCGGGCCTCGCCGGCGTCGAGTCACCGGCGGGATTAGCCCCGCTGACCAGGGGTTTGACCCCAGTTTGGCTCCCCTGAGTCAATGACAAGTGGGCCCCCTCTATTAACTAAATCAGATTAGTTTTAATTAAAAATAATTAGCTTAATTAACTACTGACACGCGGGACCCACCAGTCAGGTTTGACCTGGACGTCCCCGTTGACCACTGACGTCACCCTGACGTAATGCTGACGCAGTAATTAAATTACTGGATTTATTCTTTAATAGGAAATTCCAGAAAATAGTCAAAACTTCTAAAAATCATAGAAAATCAACCATAGCTCCAAATGCAAAGATTTATATATGAAAAATGATTAGAAAAATTCAATCTATCCATCTTTAATGGTTTCATGCATGACAAAACAAGTTTATCTTGTTGTTTAAGCAGAATAAGGAAATGCACTATTAAGGCCATGTTTAATGAGCTAATATTTGAATCTTTGATTCAAATGAGTTCATTCCTTTCTGTTATAACTTGCATTAGGCCAAGACACATTCATATTTCCATGTCATAGCATGCATCATATTGTTGCATATCGTCCTGTGTTGATGGTGTTCCGATGTGTTCTTCGTGGTAGGTTCTGCCTCTGAGGATATTCACGAGTATCCAACTGAAGGGCAGTATCCCACTACCACCCCATCAGGCAAGCAACCCATTGATCATTTCGATACAAACCCATGTTCTCGCTTCTGCTTTGGTTTACTGCATTAAGACAACGCGATTCAAACTGCTGTGTGTTACGGTAGTTGAACCCTTATCCTCTGCATGACCTGTCATTGCCACAGTAACTAGATGAAACCCACTAGCATGTGTAGGAGTTGATTGAGCCATGTATGTGATTCCTACCTTGCTATGCCTGCTATGCTTAGAGTTGTGTCAGGTCTGGTTCATCTGGGTGATGGGCTAGAGTGAAATGCTTGTGTCGGTAATATGAGGGATGTGTTGAACATGTTTTGGTAAAGGTACCCATGAGAGGCCATGTAGGAGTACATGCTGGGTTGTTTCATTGAGGCCGTCCATAAGAACTGAGATCTGTATGTGTGATTTAAGATGCAGTTACTACCGTACATTAGGCCCGAAACCAATGGACCCTCTCGGCTTCTTAATCACCCTAGTACTCTGTCCAGGAGTTGCAAATAGTTTCTGGTGTTTGTAAGTTATGTGTTGGCGGTCGTGCGTAGCACTGACCCTAGGGGTGGCCTATGTTGCGGTAGATACACCGTGGCACGGTGTACCGAGTCACCCGTTTGGTGTCTCGGGAACCCTGTACACATCGTTCGGGGCCGTATGTGGAAACCTCGGCCGGACTCCCTACGGATGGAACCTGGATAGGCGATAAACCTGGACTAGAGACATAAGTGTTTAGGTAGGCCGTGGCCGACACCCTCGCTGGGCTTCCTCTTGAAGGTTGCCGAGTACATGTCGTGTAAACGACGGTAAGTGGTGAAAGCGTGTATGAAGAAGTACACCCCTGCAGGGTATAAAACTATTCGAATAGCCGCGTCCGCGGTAAAGGACTACTTGGTTGCCTATACAGTTCATAGACAAGTTAATGGATATTACTAAAAGACTCAATATAAGTGTGAGTACCGAGGATGGGCCTCTCGTAGGATGACGAGGGAGGACCCCCGGTGGAGTATTGTGTTGGTGAGTAGTGGACTCGTGTGCGAAAACTGTTTTACTGGTGGAGTTCCGTAGGATAGCTTAGCCAAGAGTCAAAGCTGGCTTGCTGCATTAACCCCACCACCTTCTTGAGAATAAGCATGTATAGTAGGTTCTGATGTAAGACTTGCTGAGTACCTTTGTACTCATGTTTGCTTAATTACTGTTTTCAAACGACAACACCGTCCCCTCCGATGGGTTCTACATAGACCTTGACGTCGACAAGTGACTAGCCACCCAGGTGGTGATCCTGGCCATGGAGGGCCCTATGTAGATAGACAGGCTTCGAGAAGCCTTCTTTCTTCTAGAGTCTGTACTCAGACTAGTTGCTTCCGCATGTGCTTGTATGTTTGTATGACTTGAGTGTCGGGTCATGTGACCCCTATCTGTATGAACATGTTATGTATGGCTCCCTGGAGCCTTTAAATAAAGTACTTGAATTGTAGAGTTTTGTTGTGATGCCATGTTGTATGTACTCATATCGGGCATATTGTGTGTATGATTGAAATGCTTGGTATGAGTGGGATCCGACAATCTAGTTGTTTATCCTTGGCAGCCTTCCTTATGGGGAAATGTAGTCTAGTGTTCCTCGAGCCATAGTAGTTCGCTACAGCCCGGTACACCGGAGTCCTGTTAGCCCAGCACTACTATTCAGGACACTTGACTGGCCGGCATGTGTTTCACTTCGTTCCTATGTCTGTCCCTTCGGGGAAATGTCACGCGGTAACTTCCGGAGTCCTGCCTAGCCTGCTACAGCCCTGGTTCCCCGGAGTCCTGTTAGCCTAGTGCTACAGCCCGGAATCACTCGCTGATTACCGACATGCTCGATGTGATTCATGTATGCCTGTCTCCATAGATCTGTGTCGCTTTGGGTTCACGACTATCCATGTCGGCCCGGGTTCTCTGTCATATGGATGCTAGCGACACTACCATATACGTGAGCCAAAAGGCGCAAACGGTCCCGGGCCATGGTAAGGCGACACCCGTGGGATACTGTGCGTGAGGCCGCAAAGTGATATGAGGTGTTACCGGCTAGATCGATGTGGCTTGGAATTGGGGTCCTGACAGCGTTGGCATCAGAGCCGAACTGCCTGTAGGTTCGTTGAGCCAAGATGGTCGATGTCGAGTCTAGAAATGCTTTAGTTATATGTAGGGGAATTGATTGTGGTAGGGAACGTAAGGCTCTTTTACTCCTTTACCCTATGCCTCTGATCTGAGTCATTATCTTCTCATTCAACGTGGGTTAAGGACTAGGCTCTCTTCTTCTATCAGGTTCACGTGTTACTAATCTGTAGTAGCTTATAGGATTGTTGTTACAAGTCCCAGTTCAGTTTCTACTATTCTTAGTATGTTGCTAATTGGATCAGAACCTTGATATGATGTTGTTGAGTGGTATTGCGAACTGTTGTGGATGTCTCAAATCTTTTTCTGAGCATTTACAGCTGTTATGCTGTCCAATTTTCCCTAGAAATTCTGATGTCTTTGCATTGTGGTTGTGCTTTCAGATGGCCAACCGTGTTCAAAACCAAGTGGTTCGCCTGACCCGGTGCCTCGACGTGCCCGGTCATACTGCTATGTTAGTCCAGGTAATGATCGAGACGGGTTACCGTTGGTATCCCGAATACACCGTTGAAGAGCAATTCCGCGACTTTAATCAAAGCCAATATTTCTGCACCGTCAGGATATTTTCTTCTTATCCTGGATCTATCGAGCCCCTTCACTGTTCCTATGGACTCGGGGTTACTGTTGAGATGGCTGTGCAGGATGCTGCCTATTCCATGATGACCATTATGCGAGTCCGGACTGGCATGCTTCGGAACACCGACTTCCGTTACATGCCAGCTTCACTTCCGGGAGCGCAAGGGTATCTTCAGGCTATCTATGCTGACTCCACTCAGGAGGACTCATTAACTCGTACCACTGCTGAGATGCTCGAAGATAAGGACCGAGAGAATCGGGCCTTGAGGCTGGAGCTTTTCAATACCCGTGCTGATCATTGTGCCACATTGACTCGGTTTGCACCTGCGGTGCAAGCTGGATGTATGGATACAAGGGATCTGTATCCTGTGAGATCAGCTCTGCCAGACATGGTGGATTGGCGTGATGTGGGAGGCATCACCCCACCCCGTGGTCCCCGTAGGCCACCGTTTGTTGGTCCAAGACCTCATCCTAGTCCCTATGGTCCATAGGCTCCTCAAGACCGTCTGTTCCCGGATGGTCACGTTGAACTTCCAGGCTATGGAGGTGACTTCTATGAGGACTACTACGGAGCTGTCTGAGTTAGTAGTAGTATCACTAGTATTGTAATAGTTGTATCTTCACTGTCCTGCGTGACTGGTGGACTACGACTTAGTGTGTAATCAATTCCGGAGGTGTAGACAAATAATGTATAGGAGCTTGGAATGCCTCCGATGGGATGTAACGTCTTTCATCATAGTTGTACTGTAGCCTGGGCTTGTACTAAACTATGTATGATGTGTATGACCGATGGTATATATATGGCAGTTTTATATTACCATGACATACGGATGAACATCTCTGCATTCCGTGTTATCCATTACATTCTGCACTTCCTTGCTAAGTTTGAGCCATCATTGTCTAAACCATTGTTTTGTTTTCTCCTGGGATGGTCAACACCCGCAGCAACCCTGCTGCCTCGGAGCAGGGGGAAGCCAGTGCAGCTAGGGGTGAAAATCTGCCTCACCCGCCTTCTCTGGCCAAAGTGATGCTGGAGGCGTAAAGAAACAAGCGTGAGACTAACCGCCTACTAGAGCGGATTGAACAGAACACTGCACGCCATCTGCGAAATGACTTGGTGTCAATCAATGACTTCATCAAGCTGTACCCACCAAAGTTTAACCATTCCGTCGAACCCCTCGACGCGGATGACTGGCTTCGCAGCATCACTCACAAGCTATGTTCTGCCAACGTAGCCGAAGCCGACAAGGTTACTTATGCTGCCTATCACCTCGAAGGCCCTGCTAGCCTTTGGTGGGAAAACTTCGAAGCTATGCGCCCGGTCGGCCAAATCACTACTTGGGCTGAATTCAGTGAGGCTTTCCGTGAGCATCACATCCCGGAAGGTCTCATGGATTGCAAGAGGGAGGAGTTCTGCAACTTCACCCAAGGAAGACCGACTGTGGATGCATATAGTCGTGAATTTGGGAATCTGGCATGCTATGCCCCTGAAGAGGTATCTACAGACGCTAAGAAGCAGGCAAGGTTCCGCAAGGGACTTAGCCTTGAGCTTCGCCGCGATCTCCGTCTGCACGAGTGCACATCCTTTCAGAAGTTGGTCAATAAAGCCATCAGTGCTGAGACAGGCCAGACTGATTATGACGCTTCATGCAAGCACTCCCGTGATTTTGGCTCTTCATCTGGCTCTGGAACTCAGAAGCGCCGGGTGTGGATTCCAAGCACGGCACTGCCACCCAGGTTCATCCCGAGGCCATCCTTTGAGGCGCCTCGTCCCAACCAGCAATTTGCACCGCCCAATCCCTATGGTGGCCCCGCTGCTAATGCTGCTCCACGCCCCACTGTGGTGACATGCTTTAAGTGTGGAGAGCCGGGTCACTATAGTCGAGAGTGTCCCCCGAACAACAACCCCATTCAAACTGGAAAGTCTGTTGGCCGTGGTAAGCCCGCGGGAAAGACATTCTACGCCAAGCCGGTCACTACCGCCCGTGGCCATGTCAACTATGTTTCAGCCGAGGAGGCTCATGAGGATCCCAACGTCGTCCTTGGTACGCTCCTTGTTAACTGCCATCCGGCATATGTTCTTTTCGATACTGGAGCATCTCATTCATTTATATCCGAGAACTATCCTCGATTGCACAACACGACATTCTGTGACATGCCCACTTCCATGGTAATTCAAACTCCGGGTTCCAAATGGCAAACTTCTAGAGTAAGCCATGGGAACGAAATTCTTGTCGATAGACTTGTCTTCCTTGCATCATTAATAGCTCTCAAGTCCACGGACATAAACATCATCTTGGGTATGGACTGGATGTCAGCTCATTATGCTAAAATCGATTGTGCCACTAGAACCGTTCAACTTACTCACCCATCGAGCGAGACAGTCAATGTCTTAACTCGAGTGGCCAAGCACCAGCTTTACTCCCTAAATGCCAACCCTCTTCCAGACCTTGAGGATGTTCCGGTAGTCCGAGACTTTCCGGATGTCTTTCCAGAAGAACTGCCAGGTGTTCCACCTGACAGGGATGTTGAGTTTGTGATAGACCTTGTTCCAGGAACCGTTCCAATTTCTAGAAGACCCTACAAGATGGCACTCGTAGAACTAACCGAGCTTAAGAACCAACTCAATGAGTCCTTGAAAAAGGGTTTCATCCGTCCTAGTTCCTCTCCTTGGGCTTGCCCCGTCCTCTTCGTTAAGAAGAAGGATGGAACGGATCGAATGGTTGTGGATTACCGACCTGTCAATTTGGTCACCATCAAGAACAAATATCCGCTTCCCAGGATCAACGATCTGTATGATCAGCTCGCTGGATCCTCAGTCTTTTCCAAGATGGATCTGAGGTTGGGCTACCATCAAATCAAAATCAGAAACGGGGACATTCCCAAAACGGCCTTTGTTACTCGTTATGGCCAATACGAGTACACCGTTATGTCCTTCGGTTTAACCAATGCCCCAGCCACCTTCTCCCGGTTAATGAACTCGGTTTTCATGGAGTACTTAGATAAATTCGTCGTAGTATACCTCGATGACATACTCATCTACTCCAAGAATGAAGAGGAACATGCCAAACATCTAAGGCTGGTATTGATGAAACTTCGAGAGCATCGCCTTTATGCCAAATTCTCCAAGTGTGAATTTTGGTTGCCAGAAGTGACCTATCTAGGCCATGTAATTTCTGGTAAGGGTATTGCTGTCAATCCCGAGCGAGTTCAAGCTGTCCTTGATTGGACTCCACCTGAGACGGTCAAGCAAGTTTGGAGCTTCCTTGGCTTAGCGAGCTATTGCCGCCGCTTCATCGAGAATTTCTCCAAGGTTGCTAAACCTCTAACTGAACTCCTCAAGAAAGATAAAAAGTTCGAGTGGACTCCACAGTGCAAGTTCAGCTTTCAGGAACTGAAAAGACACCTGACATCTGCTCCCGTACTGGTACCACCAGATTTCTCCAAGGACTTTATTATCTATTGCGACGCCTTGCGACAAGGACTAGGTTGCATACTCATGCAAGATCGTCAGGTAATTGCCTATGCTTCACGGCAATTACACCCACATGAGGAAAATTATCCCACACATGATCTAGAGCTTGCAGCTTAGTCCATGCACTTAAAACTTGGCGACATTACCTTCTCGGTAATCGTTGCGAGATCTTCACCGATCACCAAAGTTTGAAATATATCTTCACCCAACCAGATTTGAATCTCAGGCAAGGACGTTGGGTTGAGTTGATCTCAGATTACGACTTAGGAATAACTTACACCCCGGGCAAAGCCAATGTCATGGCTGATGCGCTAAGCCGTAAGTCCTATTGTAACAACCTAATGTTACAACAAAGTCAACCATTTCTCCATGAGGAATTTCGTAAGCTAAATCTTCACATTGTTCCTCGAGGATTCCTATCCACCCTGGTGGCGAAACCTACCCTTACGGATCAGATCATCAAGGCACAGAAGGTAGATCCGGGAATCTCCCGTATTAAGAGAAACATTAAGAAAGGAGTCGCGAATTGTTTCTCCATTGATGATCAAGGTGTTGTATACTTTGGGAATCGCCTAGTGGTTCCAAAGGCACGAAACCTGAGGCGACTGATCCTTAAGGAAGCTCATGAATCCCCTCTCACCATTCATCCCGGTAGTACCAAAATGTATCAAGACCTACGCTAGAGGTTTTGGTGGACTAAGATGAAGAGGGAAATTGCTCAATACATTGCTAATTGCGACGTTTGTCGTCGTGTTAAAGCAGAGCATCAACGGCCTGCTGGCACCCTTCAACCTTTGGCTATCCCTGAATGGAAATGGGATAAAATCAGTATGGATTTCATCACTGGGTTTCCCAGAACCAAGAGAGGGAATAATGCCATCTTCGTCGTGATCGACCGACTTTCCAAAGTAGCCCATTTCCTACCTATTCGTGAGAGTATCACCGCTAGCCAGCTAGCCGATTTATACATCTCCCGAATAGTGTCTCTTCATGGTGTTCCATTGGAAATTAACTCAGACCGTGGGAGTCTCTTCACCTCTCGATTTTGGGAAAGTTTCCAAAATGCTATGGGAACTCGTCTCTCTTTTAGTACCGCCTTCCATCCTCAATCAAGTGGTCAAGTAGAGCGAGTCAATCAAATTCTAGAAGATATGCTCCGAGCTTCTGTCATCTCGTTCGGAATGAGTTGGGAGAAATGCCTTCCCTTCGCGGAGTTTCCTTATAACAATAGTTATCAAGCTAGCTTAGGCAAGGCTCCTTTCGAAGTTCTTTATGGACGAAAATGTCGAACGCCTCTTAACTGGTCAGAAACCGGGGAAAGACAACTCTTTGGCCCGGATATGATTCAGGAAGCAGAAGAGCAGGTTCGCGTTATTCGTGAGAAATTGAAAACAGCCCAATCTCGTCAAAAGAGTCAATATGATCGTAAACATAAGCCTATGATTTATGAAGTCGACGAGAAGGCTTACCTTCGGGTTACTCCGTTAAAGGGAACTCATCGTTTCGGTATCAAAGGCAAATTGGCTCCTCGTTACATTGGACCCTTTCGCATTCTTGCCAAACGAGGAGAAGTTGCCTACCAATTGGAACTACCTCCGCATCTTTCCAGAGTTCACGATGTCTTCCATGTTTCACAACTCAGGCGTTGCTTCGCGGATCCTATCCGTGGAGTGGACCACGAAACGCTTGATCTACAAGATAACCTCTCCTATCGGGAATATCCCATTCGTATCCTTGATCAAGCCGAGCGTACCACTTGACGTCAGAATATCAAGTTTCTCAAGGTTCAATGGTCACACCATTCCGAGAAAGAATCCACTTGGGAAAGGGAGGATCGTCTTCGACTCGAGTACCCCACCTTCTTCCCGGAGGATCCTAAATCTCGGGACGAGATTTTTTTGAGTGGGGGTGAGTTGTCACACCCTAGCTAGTTCAAGCATTAGAGTGTGCATCATGTTTAAATTTCTCTTAAATTTGAAATGGGGAAAGCAGAAACCCCCAACACCCCCCTGGAAACAACTAGGGTTTACTAAAATTATTTTCAATGAACCTGAAATGCCCTTCTAAAAAGTTCATCCTCTTTGTCTTGGGTTAAAACCTCTGGCAAAATTGGTGCACAATTTTCTAGGTCAATAGAAGGTCGTTGAATTAAATCATAAGTATTTGAATTTGGGCATTTAAATGCTATAAAATAATTTAAATGCTCAAATAATTCTGGAAACGAATGTTTGCTGTTGGATACATTCTAAACAGAGCGCAAAATTATTTTCAGGATTTTTGGAAACGTTTTAGTATTTTTATTAAAGCCCAACATTTGCAGTTAAATAGAAAAACAGAAACAAATAAAAATAAAAGAGAGAGAGAGAGGGAAGCTACCTGGGCCTTACCTGTGCTGGCCCAGCCCACCTGGCTCGGCCCAGCCGACTAGCTGCCAGTCGTCCTCCTCCCGCCAGAAGGATGCGGAGCGCGTGGCCGGCGCCCGCGGCCACACGCCGGCCACCTCCTGCTTCTGCCGACGTCCAAGGATGCCATGCGACCCCCACGTCCCCCTCTCATCCTCGCTCACTCTCCCCCTCGTCTCCCTCACTCTCTCCCGTGATGCCCGAGCACGTTCCTCGCCGCCGTTCGCCATAGACGACGCCAGAGCCACCCCCTCGCCCCCCTGACAAGCCAAATTGCTCCGCCACGATGCCCTCGCCCTCCCCACCGAGCCACGCTTCGCCGGAGGCCCTGCATCGGCGCTATCGCGCCGTCTTCAACCTCGGTACCCGCCGGACGCCGTTCATCGATTCGCCTCGCTCCGGTCGCTCCCGAGCCCACTGATCTGCTCATCGACCTCCCTGTGAGCTCCGACGCTTTTCCCCTCTTCTTTCCCACGCGTTTGCACCCTCTAGGCCATAGTTCCACCATGGCCGAAGCTCGTCTCCGCTCGAGCTTGTCGCCGGCGTCGCTCTGGCGACCATTTGGTCATCCTGTGCTAAGCAACATGCTTGCCGCATCGCGTAGTGCCTCGCTAGCGCCTCAGTTTCCGTGTTTGCACGCTGCAGCCCAAACCCCGCACATGGCCGAACTCCGGCCGCCGCCTTGGAGCTCGCCGTCGTTGTCTCCGGCCACCATAGGCCCGGCCTCAACCACCACTAGATGCGCGCTTGCAAGAGCTCTCCAACAAGCCCAAGAACGGCCTCGCCCGTGCCCTGTGGGCGTTTTCCGAGCCGCGCCACCGTCTCGGGCATGCCGGCGTCGAGTCGCCAGCGGGATTAGCCCCGCTGACCAGGGGTTTGACCCCAGTTTGACTCCCCTGAGTCAATGACAAGTGGGCCCCCTCTGTTAACTAAATCATATTAGTTTTAATTAAAAATAATTAGCTTAATTAACTACTGACACGCGGGACCCACCAGTCAGGTTTGACCTGGTATCCATCTGTAATGGTTTCATGCATGGCAAAACAAGTTTGTCTTGCTGTTTAAGCAGAATAAGGAAATGCACTATTAAGGCCATGTTTAATGAGCTAATATTTGAATCTTTGATTCAAATGAGTTCATTCCTTTCTGTTATAACTTGCATTAGGCCAAGACACATTCATAGGCCAAGACACAGTCATAGCATGCATCATATTGTTGCATATCGTCCTGTGTTGATGGTGTTCCGATGTGTTCTTCGTGGTAGGTTCTGCCTCCGAGGATATTCACGAGTATCCAACTGAAGGGAAGTATCCCACTACCACTCCATCAGGCAAGCAACCCATTGATCATTTCGATACAAACCCATGTTCTCGCTTCTGCTCTGGTTTACTGCATTAAGACAACGCGATTCAAACTGCTGTGTGTTACGGTAGTTGAACCCTTATCCTCTGCATGACCTGTCATTGCCACAGTAACTAGATGAAACCCACTAGCATGTGTAGGAGTTGATTGAGCCATGTATGTGATTCCTACCTTGCTATGCCTGCTATGCTTAGAGTTGTGTCAGGTCTGGTTCATCTGGGTGATGGGCTAGAGTGAAATGCTTGTGTCGGTAATATGAGGGATGTGTTGAACATGTTTTGGTAAAGGTATCGATGAGAGGCCATGTAGGAGTACATGGTGGGTTGTTTCATTGAGGCCGTCCATAAGAACTGAGATATGTATGTGTGATTTAAGATGCAGTTACTACCGTGCATTGGGCTCGAAACCAATGGACCCTCTCGGCTTCTTAATCACCCTAGTACTCTGTCCAGGAATTGCAAATAGTTTCTGGTGTTTGTAGGTTATGTGTTGGCGGTCGTGCGTAGCGCTGACCCTAGGGGTGGGCTATGTTGCGGTAGATACACCGTGGCACGGTGTACCGAGTCACCCGTTTGGTGTCTCGGGAACCCTGTACACATCGTTCGGGGCCATATGTGGAAACCTCGGCCGGACTCCCTACGGATGGAACCTGGATAGGTGATAAACCTGGACTAGAGACTTAAGTGTTTAGGTAGGCCGTGGCCGACACCCTCGCTGGGCTTCCGCTTGAAGGTTGCCGAGTACATGTCGTGTAAACGGCGGTAAGTGGTGAAAGCGTGTATGAAGAAGTACACCCCTGCAGGGTATAAAACTATTCGAATAGCCGCGTCCGCGTTAAAGGACTACTTGGTTGCCTATACAGTTCATAGACAAGTTAATGGATATTACTAAAAGACTCAAGATAAGTGTGAGTACCGAGGATGGCCCTCTCGTAGGATGACGAGGGAGGATCCCCGGTGGAGTATTGTGTTGGTGAGTAGTGGACTCGTGTGCGAAAACTATTTTACTGGTGGAGTTCCGTAGGATAGCTTAGCCAAGAGTCAAAGCTGGCTTGCTGCATTAACCCCACCACCTTCTTGAGAATAAGCATGTATAGTAGGTTCTGATGTAATTCTTGCTGAGTACCTTTGTACTCATGTTCGCTTAATTACTGTTTTCAGACGACAACACCGCCCCCTCCGATGGGTTCTACGTAGACCTTGACGTCGACGAGTGACTAGCCACCTAGGTGGTGATCCTGGCCATGGAGGGCCCTATGTAGATAGACAGGCTTCGAGAAGCCTTCTTTCTTCTAGAGTCTGTACTCAGACTAGTTGCTTCCGCATGTGCTTGTATGTTTGTATGACTTGAGTGTCGGGTCATGTGACCCCTATCTGTATGAACATGTTATGTATGGCTCCCTGGAGCCTTTAAATAAAGTACTTGAGTTGTAGAGTTTTGTTGTGATGCCATGTTGTATGTACTCATATCGGGCATATCGTGTGTATGATTGAAATGCTTGGTATGAGTGGGATCCGACAATCTAGTTGTTTATCCTTGTCAGCCTCTCTTATGGGGAAATGTAGTCTAGTGTTCCTCGAGCCATAGTAGTCCGCTACAGCCCGGTACACCGGAGTCCTGCTAGCCCAGCACTACTGTTCAGGACACTTGACTGGCCGGCATGTGTTTCACTTCGTTCCTATGTCTGTCCCTTCGGGGAAATGTCACGCGGTGACTTCCAGAGTCCTGCCTAGCCTGCTACAGCCAGGGTTCCCCGGAGTCCTGTTAGCCCAGTGCTACAGCCCGGAATCACTCGCGGATGACCGACATGCTCGATGTGATTCATGTATGCCTGTCTACATAGGTCTGTGTCGCTTTGGGTTCACGACTAGCCATGTCGGCCCGGGTTCTCTGTCATATGGATGCTAGCGACACTACCATATATGTGAGCCAAAAGGCGCAAACGGTCCCGCTCCATGGTAAGGCGACACCCGTGGGATACCGTGCGTGAGGCCGCAAAGTGATATGAGGTGTTACCTGCTAGATCGATGTGGCTTGGAATCGGGGTCCTGACAAGAGCCTTGCCGGGGCCTCGTGGGTATCTTTGGCAAGAGCCTTGCCTGGGCCTCGTGGGCATCCTCGGCAAGGACCCTTTCTGTCGTCTTGTTTCTTGGTTCCTATCTAGGACTCGCAGGCCTTTTGTCTTCACAAAGATCTGTATGCCACCATGGAGGCGCCTCCCGTGCCTTGGTTCCAATGTTGTCGACGGTGTCGGAACTCTTAGGCTCAAGGGTGGGGGCTATGCTAGTGTTGGGCAAGTTGCCGCGGGAAGACTCTTGCCAAGGATACACAAGCTCCCCCGGCAAGGCTCTTGCGGGGGAAAGCCCACCTTGTCCCTCTGCTTCTCGCGCCTTCGGCTTGGCGCTGCTCTGGTATTCTTGTGTCTTCGCTTCCTCCGCTCCGCCAAGCGTGGCCGCAGGCGTGTGGCTGCGACTACCCGCACACAAGTAAAGTGGTACAAAAAGGACCCCTATTTTTGTACACCAACTTTATTGAATGTCGACGCAACATATTTCTGTCCTGATTTCTGTTATGCAGGCAAAGCTGAAAGATGTTAAAAACATGAATTGGTGTAAATTCATTGCCGACTTCTGCATGATGCATTCTCAAATAAGATGCACCAGAAGGGTTGTCGCTTGCACCTAATGGTATTTTCCCTACTCTTATTCAAATGCTCTTAACACGGTTCATTCTTTCCTAAATCACCATTGCAGTTGTTCATAAGTGGCAACCAAATAGTTTTGCATTTGGTATCTCTATTTGGCCATAATCTGTCAACCCTAGTTCGACAGGGCTTTTAACTGATTTTTTCTTTTTTATGGCAACCATGGTTGATCGTGCATGGCAACTATAATCATTTTTTGTGACTTTACATGCCAAACTGAAGTTTGTTTGATCCATGGCAACTTTAGTCGGTGTCTACAAGGCGATTTGCATTTTTCTATAACACACATAGTGTTCACTACCTATATTCATTAGTTCCCTTTCGTTTTAATTAGTGATACATGGCAAACATAAGCTCACGCCCATGGCAAATGTTTCTTCTTTCTTCTTCTTTTTTGAACTTGTGAATCAAGGTAGACTGTGTTGCCAATGACATTTAAACCGTAGTCATTTTCCTTTTCTTTTTTCCTGCATTTTTATCTGTTTTCTTTTCCTGCAACACCGATCATTGTCATATTCTAATTTACTTTCTTGCTTTATTGTGTAAACCAGCTAATGTACGTCGATCGTCTTGATTTGTCCACTGTCAACTTGTAACACCCCGGATATGACTTTCCCAATTTGTACTCCAACTCTTGCCGTTTCCGGCTTTAAGTTATTTTATTTTCTCGGGTTCGGGTCCTTGTCTCCGTGTGTTGTTGTCGTTGTCATGCATCTCATATCATGTCGTCATGTGCATTGCATTTGCATACGTGTTCATCTAATGCATTCGAGCATTTTCCCCGTTGTCCATTTTGCATTCCGGCGCTTCGTTCTCCTCCAGTGGTCATTTCTACCTTTCTTTCGTGTGTGGGGATTAAACATTTCCGAATTGGACCGAGACTTGCCAAGCGGCCTTGGTTTACTACCGGTAGACCGCCTGTCAAGTTTCGTACCATTTGGACTTCGTTTGATACTCCTACGGCTAACCGAGGGACCGAAAAGGCCTCGTGTGTGTTGCAGCCCAACACCCCTCCAAGTTGGCCCAAAACCCTCTCCATCATCTAGAGTGTTCGATCACAATCGCGTGGCTGAAAACTGCACCTCATTTGGACTCTCCTAGCTCCCTCTATGCCTATTTATACACCACCCTCCCGAAATTCGCGGATCCCCTCTTCCAAACCCTAAAAAAATCCACCTCGCGCCGGCCGGACACGTCCGTCCCCGGCCAGACACGTTCACCGCCGCCCGCAGCCAACCGGGGCGCGCCACGTTTGCAGCCGGCGCCCCACATTGCCGCCGATCCCACGCGGGCCCGACGAGCCCGTATCCGGCCCCCGCGGCCCACTCGCCACCCGCCGCCGCCCGGTGCTTCTCCTTCTGGCGCTCCGGCGCCTCAGGGCTGCTCCGGCCGCCGCGCGCCAAAACCGGAGTTCCGCCGCCCCGCCGCCAAGCTCGCCGTAGCTCCGCCGCCCGTGCCCGCCATCGACCCCGCCGGCCGTGCCGCCGCCCGGCCAGCTCCGGCGACGCCCTGGCCATCTCCGTCCTCGCCGCCCCCCATCTCCGTCCTCAACCCCAGCCTGCTCCGGCATCTACAGTGCATCCCAGCGGTTCTCGAAGTCCGCGCCGCCCAGATCCAGATCTGGAAACCCCAGGGGTTGTTTTTTCCATAAGTCACTAAATATTTTGCTATGTTCGTCATGTCGTAAGTCCTCATCCATAACTCCGTTTTGGGCATATAGCATATCAAAATGTTCATCTCAGAGAGCACATCATTTCATTCCATTGCATCATTTTCATTTGAGTTCATCTTGATGCCCGAAATGCTGTTGGAAGAGTGCTACTTGAGACAATTGTCAGATCTGCTGCTCCATTTAGATATTTGTCATTTTTGCCATGATTTTTGTGTGCATGCTATTCCCATGAGCTCTACATATGTTTTGTTAAGGGTTTTGCCATCTTTCCAGAGGTGCAACCCATGTATTTTTGTGATGTGTGTGGTGACTAGCACAAGCTTGCAAAGTGAGGCACTTGGTAATGCTGATTTCAGGGACTTAGCAATTTCACTAAGTCCTTGAGCTGTTTATCTCATGTTGCCATATGTTCATGTTGTTTCCTAGTGATCCGTGCCTCTTTTGAGGATGATCAGCAAGGATGTTTTGTTAATCTTGTAGTGCTCTATCCATACATGTCTTTATTTGTAATTATGGAGCACCCTAGCTTGGGTCAATCGAGCTCTACTTTTGCTACTTCGTGAATCTGGGCAGATTGTCTACTTGTTCGCGATTTTGCCGATGATGTTGTAGTTGATCCGTGCATGCTATGCTATTGTTCTTGCCATGTCTAGCTTGCATTTTGTGTATTCTTCATGGATGTATGCTTATCTTGTCATGACTTGCTCCGTAGTGAGTGCATCGAGCTCGTAAACATGCCTACTTGATATCTGTTTTCAGCATGCTCCAGTTTTCACTAAGTCTGAGACCTGATTATGTTTTTGCCATGTTCACATGCTTGCAATTATATTTTCTGATCCCTTTTGGATCAAGGTCACTAAGGGACTTTTGTTAAGCTCTTTGAGTAGCTCCATGCCATGCTTTACTTTGCCATGTTCAGGTCCTGTAGCATGTAGTTTTGTTGCTCCAAAGAGTGCTATCTGATCTGAAATTCCAGACAAGTGTTAATTTCACTAAGTCAGAAATATGTTGGCCATATGCATTTTTGCCATGCTTGTTTGAATGTGTTAATGGATGAATTGGCCGTATCTCAGTACTAGACTTTTGTTAAGCATCATGAATTCATCCCTGCCATGTATTTTGTTGTCATGTTTGGGTGCTGTAGCTTGTTCATCTCTTTGCATTTAGATGGCTACTTGCTGTAAATCGCAGACCGGTGTCATATTTGAATCGCTTGCCATTTCCAAACCGTAACTCCGATTCCGGCGTTCTTGATATCATTTTCAAGTGATTTCATCTCATATTTCCAGTGGCACACTTGGATTCCCAAGTTGAGGCCAGGTTCATGCATCCTTTGTCAAATCTTGCATATGCATCCTGCATAGCATACCATCCTTGCATCCTATTGTTTGATCCTTGCACGTGGTTGATTGTGTCCTTGTTGCTTGTTCGTCTTGTTTGGGTAGAGCCGGGAGACGAGTTCGCTAACGAGGAGCCCGTTGAGTTTGCTTTTGAGGATCCAGTCAACTTTGACAACTTTGTAGGCAAGATGATCATACCCTCGAAATCAGTACTATCTTTGCTTTGCTAGATGCTCGCTCTTTTGCTATGCCAATGCTACGATTCCTACCACTTGCTTTCAAGCCTCCCTAATTGCCATGTCAAACCTCTAACCCACCATGTGCTAGAAAACCATTGATTGGCTATGTTACCGCTTTGCTCAACCCCTCTTATAGCATTGCTCGTTGCAGGTGAAGATTGGAGACCGTTCCTTGTTGGAACATTATTTACTTGTTGGGATATCATTATATTATCTTGTTATCTTAATTCTTCTATATACTTGGTAAAGGGTGGAAGGATCGGCCTCTCGCCTAGTGTTTTGTTCCACTCTTGCCGACCTAGTTTCCGTCATATCGGTGTTATGTTCCCGGATTGTGCGTTCCTTACGCGGTTGGGTTATAATGGGAACCCCTTGACAGTCCACCTTGAATAAAACTACTCCAGCAATGCCCAACCTTGGTTTTACCATTTCCCACCTAGCCTTTTCCCTTGGGTTTCGCGAACTCAAGGGTCATCTTATTTTAAACCCCCCGGGCCAGTGCTCCTCTGACTGTTGGTCCAACCTAGAGCACCGTGCGGGGCCGTCCCTTGGCAACTTGGGTTACGTTGGCTCCCGTACGCTTAGCTTATCCGATGTGCCTTGAGAACGAGATATGTGCAGCTCCTATCGGGATTTGTCGGCACAGCGGGTGGTGTTGCTGGACTTGTTTTACCATTGTCGGAGTTGTCTTGAAGAACCGGGATGCCGAGTCTGATCGGAATGTCTCGGGAGGAGGTCTATTCCTTCGTTGACCATGAGAGCTTGTCATGGGCTAAGTTGGGACTCCCCTGCAGGGATTTGATCTTTCAAAAGCCATGCCCGCGGTTATGGGCAGATGGGAATTTGTTAATGTCCGGTTGTAGATAACTTGAACCTTAACTAAATTAAAATGAATCAACTGAGTGTGTTACCGTGATGGCCTCTTCTCGGCGGAGTCCGGGAAGTGGACACGGTGTTGGAGTAATGCTTGCGCAGGTTGCTCTCTAGTTTCTCGCTCGCTCCTTGCCTCCTCTTCTCGCTCTCTTTTGCGAACAGGATAGCCACCATATTTTGCTAGTCGCTTGCTGCAGCTCCACATATTTACCTTGCCTTACCTATAAGCTTAAATAGTCTTGATCGCGAGGGTGCGAGATTGCTGAGTCCCTATGGCTCACAGATTACTATTACACTAGATGTAGGGCCTGATGCTTCCGCTCCAGATGACGCGCTTGAGCTCAAGTGGGAGCTCGTCGAGGACTCTCAACGATACTATGTTTTCTTTCCTGATGATCAGTAGTGGTGCCCAGTTGGGGGTGATCGGCACGGTGTCGCATGTTGGGTTATCTTCTATTTTGGCGCCGTAGTCGGGCCATGAGTGTTCGGATGATGTAATGTTATTTATGTACTTGATTAACGTGGCGAGTGTAACCCAACTATGTTATCTCCCCTTTTATTATCTATATTACATGGGATGTCGTGAAGATTGCCTAACTTGCGACATATGCCTTCAATGCGATTATGCCTCTATGTCGTGCGTCGACACGTGGGAGATATAGTCGCATTGAGGGTGTTACAAGTTGGTAATCAGAGCCTTCCCCGACCTTAGGAACCCCATTGCTTGATCGTTTTTAGCGGCCGAATTGTGTCTAGAAAAATGTTTTGAGTCATTTAGGAATTATATATCGGAGAGTTTAGGAATTCTTTTTACTTCCCAGTCTCGTCATCTCTCTGGTAAGGCATCTTGACGTAGAGTTTTGACTCTTCTCTTCTCAAATTTCACTAAAAAAAATTTAGGATCACGCGAGTATCTTGGAATCGTTCCGATGGTTTTATGATGAGAACATTGTCTTGGTGCCTCCTGTCAGGGGTTTTGTGGAAGTGTCCCGGGGAGTTGAGCTCTGAGGTGTTGTCGTCATAATTTTATCGTTGCAGTTCTGGAATACCTGAGTTTAGTACGCCGACATCGAAAATCTCTTTTATGCAGTTCGTTGGTGAGATAACCTCGACGCCACCCAGTACTGGGGCGGGAGTTCGGGAGTATCGCCATAACTTGTATAACGGATGATTTTCGAAGGTTGAGGTAGATGGTTTCCGAAGTTTTTCTCGGTTATGTGTTGAAGGATGGATACAGCTGGATGTAGGACTTGCTAGATTTGGGTGAGATATTATGCTTCCCCTGTATCCCCAACACCTGATTGCATAACCGGAAAGGTTCGGGAGTTTCATAGGTGGGAATTCTCATAGCTCTAGTTCTTCTTCCATGGATATTTGGTTTGAGATTGGGATTTCTTACCGAGTATTCGTTCTTGATCCGTACCTTGTTGATTTCTTTCTCTACCTTAATTCTAAGTGGCTTCTCAATTTATGGATATGTGACCATTTCAAGAGGAATGTATTCGTTCATTTTGTTTGGATGTGAAGACTTTATGTTGCAATTTTCATTCCATTGGATTCAGCTTCAATATTTGTCTACCAATGTGCTAATGGATGTCAACCTCTTCAGGATGGCTCCTCCAACACGCACAACTCCGAATCCTGATCGCCACCACCTCCACCTCCTCCGGAGGCATGGCAAGCTGTGATGGCCGCAACCAATGCAAACACACAGTTGATCATGCAAATTCTTCTAGAGCGTAATCAAGGCAACCAAGGGAACCAAGGAAACAATCAGAATCGCTTTGCTACACTCAACCAGTTCCTTGCTAACGGGCCAAAGACTTTCAGCAATTGTGTTGAGGCAACTGATGCTGACGATTGGCTCGTGGATCTGTGTAAGCATTTCGAGTGCAGTAATGTCAGGCCTGAGGACTTCGTCAAGTTCGCTTCCTTCCAACTCAAAGATCAAGCTGCAGAATGGTTCCAGCAGTACAAGGAATCCAGAGGTGGACGTGTTATCACCTGGGATGAATTCCGTCAAGATTTCAGAGCTCACCATATCCCTCAGAGTGTGGTTGAAAGAAAGCGTGAGGAATTCTGCAACCTGAAGCAAGGCTCTTTGTCTGTCTACGACTACAAGAAGTTGTTTCAGAAGCTCGCCCATTTTGCCAAGCAGGACGTCCCTGATGAGAAGAGCATGATATACCAGTTCAAGGGTGGTCTCAGAGAAGAAATCCAGCTCGCTCTTGTCCTCTTTGAGCCCTTGAGGTACGATGAGTTCTACAACATGGCATTGAAGCAAGAGGCCGCTCAATTGAGGTGTGATGCTTCCAAGAAGCGAGTCAGAGATGCTACTCCTTCTTCCTCTGCTCAAGTGGCCAAGCAGCAGAAGTATTGGCTTCCTCCTCCTCCGTTCTGGCAGCTGTATCAGCAGAAGAGCAAAGGTGGCAGTGGATCTTCCCACCCACCAACCCTGGCTTTCAGAACAAGACGTCGCCTCAACCTCCAAGATCGAGTGCTCCGTATCACCGTCCGCTTTCAGAGGTCACGTGCAACAAGTGCCAACAGAAGGGTCACTATGCCAACAAATGCTTCAATCAGAGGCGCCTCCCTCCTCCTCCTCCTGTCAGATCGGCAAGTACAGCTGTGGTCAAGCATAACCCCAAGTACGCCAAGGTCAATATGGTGAATGCAGCACAGGCAGAGGATTCATCAGATGTCATCATGGGTAACCTTCCTGTTAACGATATTCCCGCAAGAGTTCTTTTTGACACTGGTGCATCGCATTGTTTCATGTCAAGATCATTTGTTTCCAAGCATGACTTCGTTTCACAAATGTTGGGTAAACCTATGGGAGTGGTTTCTCCGGCTAAGTCTATGAGGGCTACTTCAATAGTCCCGGATATTTCTATCATGTTGGGTGACTTCAAGTTTCTGGCTTCTCCAATGGTTCTTGGTAACTCGGATATTGATCTTATTCTCGGAATGGATTGGCTTTCTAAGCACAAGGCTCAGCTTGATTGTGCAGCCAGGCAGATTCAATTGACTCATTCGTCTAATGATGTAATTGTGTTTGCCGCTCGTGACGATACCATCCGTTTGTTTTCTCTCAATGAGAAGGGTGAACTCGATGCCATCTCGGAAATTCCAATCATTTGCAAATATCAAGACGTCTTTCCGGAAGAGCTTCCAGGAATGCCTCCGCACCGGCCAGTTGAATTCGTTATTGATCTTGAGCCTGGCACGGAACTAGTGTGCAAGCGTCCTTACAAGCTCGGACCTGAAGAGTTGAAGGAGCTGAAGAAGCAACTCGATATTCAAGAGAGAATGGGTCTCATCCGGCCTAGTTCTCCGTGGGGTTGTGGTGTTCTTTTTGTGAAGAAGAAGGATGGAACGGACCGACTTTGTGTTGATTACCGTCCATTGAACAAGAAGACCATCAAGAATAAATACACACTTCCCAACATCAATGAGCTGTTCGAACAACTCAAAGGGGCCCAAGTATTCTCCAAGCTTGATCTCCGTATGGGTTATCATCAGATTCGTATCCGTGAGCAAGATATTCCCAAGACGGCTTTTAGGACAAGCTATGGTTCATATCAATACACTGTCATGTCTTTTGGCCTCGTCAATGCTCCTCCGACGTTCTCTCGCACGATGAACTTCATCTTCAACGCCTACACCAATGACTTCGTTTAGGTCTATCTCGACGACATTCTGGTTTTCTTGAAGAACAAGGAAGATCATGCCAAGCACTTCTTTTGGTACTCGATAAGTTGAGGGAACACAAGTTCTACGCCAAGTTCTCCAAGTGCGAATTTTGGCTCGATGAGGTTCTTTATCTTGGTCATATCATCTCTGCCAAGGGCATTGCGGTGAATCCTGAGAAGGTGTCTGCAATTGTGAATTGGGAACCTCCTCAGAACATGAAGCAACTTCGTAGCTTCCTTGGTCTTGCAAGCTACTGCTGAACATTCGTTGAAAACTTTTCTAAGATCGCGAAGCCTCTCTCAAATCTTCTCCAGAAGCACGTCAAGTACGTTTGGTCTCTGGAGTGTGACATTGCTTTCAACACTTTGAAAGAGAAATTGATCACTGCTCCAGTTCTGACTCCGCCTGATGAATCAAGCCGTACGAGGTCTTTTGTGACGCCTCTCTCCAAGGTCTTGGCGCAGTGTTGATGCAAGAGAAGAAAGTTGTTGCTTATACCTCTCGCCAGTTGAAGCCCAATGAGAAGAACTACCCCACTCATGATCTCGAGTTGGCGGCAGTTTTGCATGCTCTTTTGACTTGGAGACATCTCTTTTTGGGAAGAAAAGTGGACATTTTCACTGATCACAAGAGTCTCAAGTACATTTTCACTCAGCCTAATCTCAACCTCAGGCAAACTCGATGGGTCGAAATGATCCAAGAGTATAATCCGAGTATCGAGTATACTCCAGGCAAGGCCAATGTGATTGCTGACGCATTGAGCAGAAAGGCTTATTGCAACAGTCTGATTCTCAAGCCTTATCAACTCGAGCTTTGTGAAGCTTTCCGCAAACTTAATCTGCAAGTTGTTCCTCAAGGTTTCCTCACCAACCTTCAAGTCTCTCCTACCTTGGAAGACCAGATTCGCCAAGCCCAGCTTCTTGATGCTATGGTGAAAAAGGTGAAGATTGGGATTGCCAAGAGTCAACCCAAGTACAAGTGTTACCGCCTTGATGACAAGGATACTCTCTTCTTCGAGGATCGTATTGTTGTGCCCAAAGGTGACCTCCGTAAAGTAATCTTGAACGAGGCTCAAAATTCTCTCCTGTCCATCCACCCTGGGAGCACGAAGATGTATCAGGACCTCAAGCAGGCTTATTGGTAGACTCGAATGAAGCGCGAGATTGCTCAATTCGTGAATGAATGTGATGTCTGCAAAAGAGTGAAGGCAGAACACCAAAGGCCAGCTGGTCTCCTCCAACCTCTTGCCATTCCAGAATGGAAGTTTGACCACATTGAGATGGACTTCGTGACTGGGTTTCCAAAGTCCAAGCGTGGCAATGATGCTATATTCGTTGTGATCGACAAACTCACCAAAGTGGCTCATTTTCTGCCTATCAAAGAGTCAATCACTGCAGCTCAATTGGTAGAACTCTATACCTCTCGAATTGTCTCTCTGCATGGTATTCCACAAGTGATCTCTTCCGACCATGGCAGCATCTTTACCTCCAAGTTTTGGGATTCTTTTCAGAAGGCCATGGGAACCAACATCCGCTTCAGCACAACTTTCCATCCTCAAACTAGCGGTCAAGTCGAGCGTGTCAATCAAATTCTTGAAGATATGCTCAGGGCTTGTGTGATCTCCTTCGGCATGAAGTGGGAGGATTGTCTTCCTTATGTTGAATTCTCCTACAACAACAGTTTTCAAGCAAGTTCGGGCAAGGCCCCTTTTGAAATTCTGTATGGCAGGAAGTGCCGTACCCCTCTCAACTGGTCCGAAACCGGTGAACGTCAGCTTCTCGGAAATGACTTAATCACAGAGGCAGAGGAAATGTGCAAAGTCATTCGAGATAACCTCAAAGCAGCCCAATCCCGTCAGAAGAGCTACTATGATAGTAAGCACTATGATTTGACTTTCGAGATCAGAGATCATGTTTACCTCTGCGTCTCTCCTATGAAAGGTACTCGTCGCTTCGGTATCAAAGGGAAGCTCGCCCCCAGATACGTGGGACCTTTCAAGATTGTCAGCAAGAGAGGCGACCTCGCCTATCAACTCGAGCTTCCTTCAAACTTTGCAAATGTTCATGATGTGTTCCATGTCTCTCAGCTCCGAAGGTGCTTCAAGACTCCTGACCGCACCGTCAACTTCGAGGACTTTGAGCTCCAAGAAGATCTATCCTATCGTGAGCACCCCGTTGCTATTCTTGAAGAGACTGAACGCAAGACTCACAACAAGTCAATCAAATTCCTCAAAGTCAAGTGGTCACACCATTCCGACCGTGAAGCTACCTGGGAACGTGAGGATCACCTCCATTCTGAGTACTCGGTGTTCTTTCAGTCCTAGATCTCGGGACGAGATCCTTTCATAGTGGTGGAGTGTTGTAACACCCCGGATATGACTTTCCCAATTTGTACTCCAACTCTTGCCGTTTCCGGCTAAGTTATTTTATTTTCTCGGGTTCGGGTCTTTGTCTCCGTGTGTTGTTGTCATTGTCATGCATCTCATATCATGTCGTCATGTGCATTGCATTTGCATACATGTTCATCTCATGCATTCGAGCATTTTCCCCGTTGTCCGTTTTGCATTCCGGTGCTTCGTTCTCCTCCGGTGGTCATTTCTACCTTTCTTTCGTGTGTGGGGATTAAACATTTCCGGATTGGACCGAGACTTGCCAAGCGGCCTTGGTTTACTACCGATAGACCGCCTGTCAAGTTTCGTACCATTTGGACTTCGTTTGATACTCCTACGGTTAACCGAGGGACCGAAAAGGCCTCGTGTGTGTTGCATCCCAACACCCCTCCAAGTTGGCCCAAAACCCACCAAACCCTCTTCATCATCTAGAGCGTTCGATCACAATCGCGTGGCCGAAAACCGCACCTCATTTGGACTCTCCTAGCTCCCTCTATGCCTATTTATACACCACCCTCCCGAAATTCGTGGATCCCCTCTTACAAACCCTAAAAAAATCCACCTTGCATCGGCCGGACAGGTCCGTCCCCGGCCGGACACGTCCACCGCCGCCCGCAGCCAACCTGGGCGCGCCACGTGGCAGCGGGCGCCCCACATCGCCGCTGATCCCGCGCCGGCCCGCCGAGCCCGTATCCGGCCCCCGCGGCCCACTCGCCACCCGCCGCCGCCCGGTGCTTCTCCTCCTCCGCGTCGGCGCCTCAGGGCTGCTCCGGCCGCCGCGCGCCAAGACCGGATTTCCGCCGCTCCGCCGCCAAGCTCGCCGTAGCTCCGCCGCCCGTGCCCGCCAGCGACCCCGCTGGCCGCGCCGCCGCCCGGCCAGCTCCGGCGACGCCCCGGCCATCTCCATCCTCGCCGGCCCCCCCATCTCCGTCCTCAACCCCGGCCGGCTCCGGCGTCTACAGTGCATCCCGGCGGTTCTCGAAGTCCGTGCCGCCCAGATCCAGATCTAGAAACCCTAGGGGTTGTTTTTTCCCTAAGTCCCTAAATATTTTGCCATGTTCGTCATGTCGTAACTCCTTATCCATAACTCCGTTTTGGGCATATAGCATATCAAAATGTTCAACTCAGAGAGCACATCATTTCATTCCATTGCATCATTTTCATTTGAGTTCATATTGATGCTCTAAATGCTGTTGGAAGAGTGCTACTTGAGATAATTGTCAGATCTGCTGCTCCATTTAGATATTTGTCATTTTTGCCATGATTTTTGTGTGCATGCTATGCCCATGAGCTCTACATATGTTTTTTTAAGGGTTTTGCAATCTTTCCAGAGGTGCAACCCATGTATTTGTTTGATGTGTGTGGTGACTAGCACAAGCTTTCAAAGTGAGGCACTTGGTAATGCTGATTTCAGGGACTTCGCAATTCCACCAAGTCCTTGAGCTGTTTATCTCATGTTGGCATATGTTCACGTTGTTTCCTAGTGATTCGTGCCTCTTTTGAGGATGATCAGTAAGGATGTTTTTTTAATCTTGTAGTGATATATCCATCCATGTGTTTATTTGTAATTATGGAGCACCCTAGCTTGAGTCAATCGAGCTCTACTTTTGCTACTTCGTGAATCTGGGCAGATTGTCTACTTGTTAGCGATTTTGCCGATGATGTTGTAGTTGATCCGTGCATGCTATGCTATTGTTCTTGCCATGTCTAGCTTGCATTTTGTGTATTCTTGATGGATGTATGCTTAGCTTGTCACGACTTGCTCCGTAGTGAGTGATCGAGCTCGTAAACATGCCTACTTGATATCTGTTTTCAGCATGCTCTAGTTTTCACTAAGTCTGAGACCTGATTATGTTTTTGCCATGTTCACATGCTTGCAATTATATTTTCTGATCCCTTTTGGCTCAAGGTCACTAAGGGACTTTTGTTAAGCTCTTTGAGTAGCTCCATGCCATGATTTACTTTTCCATGTTCAGGTCCTGTAGCATGTAGTTTTGTTGCTCCAAAGAGTGCTATCTGATCTGAAATTCCAGACAAGTGTTAATTTCACTAAGTCTGAAATCTGTTGGCCATATGCATTTTTGCCATGCTTGTTTGAATGTGTTAATGGATGAATTGGTCGTATCTCAGTGCTAGACTTTTGTTAAGCATCATGAATGCATCCCTGCCATGTATTTTGTTGTCATGTTTGGGTGCCGTAGCTTGTTCATCTCTTTGCATTTAGATAGCTACTTGCTGTAAATCGCAGACCGGTGTCATATTTGAATCGCTTGCCATTTCCAAACCGTAACTCCGATTCCGGCGTTCTTGATATCGTTTTCAAGTGATTTCATCTCATATTTCCAGTGGCACACTTGGATTCCCAAGTTGAGGCCAGGTTCATGCATCCTTTGTCAAATCTTGCATATGCATCCCGCATAGCATACCATCCTTGCATCCTATTGTTTGATCCTTGCACGTGGTTGATTGTGTCCTTGTTGCTTGTTCGTCTTGTTTGGGTAGAGCCGGGAGACGAGTTCGCTAACGAGGAGCCCGTTGAGTTTGCTTTTGAGGATCCAGTCAACTTTGACAACTTTGCAGGCAAGATGATCATACCCTCGAAATCACTACTATCTTTGCTTTGCTAGATGCTCGTTCTTTTGCTATGCCAATGCTACGATGCCTACCACTTGCTTTCAAGCCTCCCTAATTGCTATGTCAAACCTCTAACCCACCATGTCCTAGCAAACCGTTGATTGGCTATGTTACCGCTTTGCTCATCCCCTCTTATAGCGTTGCTAGTTGCAGGTGAAGATTGGAGACCGTTCCTTGTTGGAACATTATTTACTTGTTCGGATATCATTATATTATCTTGTTATCTTAATGCTTCTATATACTTGGTAAAGGGTGGAAGGCTCGGCCTCTCGCCTAGTGTTTTGTTCCACTCTTGCCGCCCTAGTTTCCGTCATATCGGAGTTATGTTCCCGGATTTTGCGTTCCTTACGCGGTTGGGTTATAATGGGAACCCCTTGACAGTTCGCCTTGAATAAAACTCCTCTAGCAATGCCTAACCTTGGTTTTCCCATTTCCCACCTAGCCTTTTCGCTTGGGTTTCGCGGACTCAAGGGTCATCTTATTTTAAACCCCCCGGGCCAGTGCTCCTTTGAGTGTTGGTCCAACCTAGAGCACCGTGCGGGGCCGTCCCTTGGCAACTTGGGTTACGTTGGCTCCCGTACGCTTAGCTTATCCGGTGTGCCCTGAGAACGAGATATGTGCAGCTCCTATCGGGATTTGTCGGCATAGCGGGTGGTGTTGCTGGACTTGTTTTACCATTGTCAGAGTTGTCTTGAAGAACCGGGATGCCGAGTCTGATCGGAATGTCTTGGGAGGAGGTCTATTCCTTCGTTGACCGTGAGAGCTTGTCATGGGCTAAGTTGGGACTCCCTTGCAGGGATTTGATCTTTCGAAAGTCGTGCCCGTGGTTATGGGCAGATGGGAATTTGTTAATGTCCGGTTGTAGATAACTTGAACCTTAACTAAATTAAAATGAATCAACTGAGTGTGTTACCGTGATGGCCTCTTCTCAGCGGAGTCCGGGAAGTGGACACGGTGTTGGAGTAATGCTTGCGCAGGTTGCTCTCTAGTCTCTTGCTCGCGCCTTGCCTCCTCTTCTCGCTCTCTTTTGCGAACAGGATAGCCACCATATTTTGCTAGTCGCTTGCTGCAGCTCCACATATTTACCTTGCCTTACCTATAAGCTTAAATAGTCTTGATCGCGAGGGTGCGAGATTGCTGAGTCCATGTGGCTCACAGATTTCTATTACACCAGATGCAGGGCCTGATGATTCCGCTCCAGATGACGCGCTTGAGCTCAAGTGGGAGTTCGACGAGGACTCTCAACGATACTATGTTTCCTTTCCTGATGATCAGTAGTGGTGCCCAGTTGGGGGTGATCGGGACTGTGTCGCATGTTGGGTTATCTTTTATTTTGGCGCCGTAGTCGGGCCATGAGTGTTTGGATGATGTAATGCTATTTATGTACTTGATTGACGTGGCGAGTGTAAGCCAACTATGTTATCTCCCCTTTTATTATCTATATTACATGGGATGTCGTGAAGATTGCCTAACTTGCGACATATGCCTTCAATGCGATTATGCCTCTAAGTCGTGCCTCGACACGTGGGAGATATAGTCGCATCGAGGGTGTTACACGACTTTACTGAGATAGGAGGTCCGCCGCCTCCACATAAGTTTGTTGTCTTAGCCTGGACTTATGATGCCGCATAAAGGATATCTGATACAAAATATGGGAAACTGCAGGTTAGTTTTGTCTTCTTTCTTTTCAAATTGGGGAATATATAGCGTATACAGCATGGCAAATACTTTTGGTTCTGCGTGGGAAATGCACAACACTTTACTTGGCATCCATATTCCATTTTGTGCACTCAACTTTGTCTGTGCATTCCATTCCACCACCTCACCGCTTTTATTATGGCTAACAACTTATAAAGAACTTGGCAACCATGGTTGTCTGCACGTGGCAACCATTTTTGTCTCCATACGGCAACTCTACCATTCCCCCTGAAACTATTTTTCCTTTGCAATCCATGGTCGTAGTCACTGCCTCTTATTTCTTTTGACATATTTTTGTTTTTGCTATTTTTCAACTGATGCCCAAGCATGCCATAGACTATAGTGTGTTTGGTGGGCCACAAAACTTTGGCAAGTGGATGGATGTGCATTCAACTCCATCGTGTTCCATTGAGGTAATCAAGCATATTTTTTTTGAATGATATTTTCTTGCATTTGATTTCTCTTTATGGATTTTTGCCTTCTTTTTATTATGCACATGTTTCTAATGTGTTTGGGAATTGTTACTTTTTGTTTTCTGATCAGGCAAGGGCACCTGTTGAGTACCTAGTCAGGAAGTTTGCTTCCGGCATGACCAACTTGATTGGGAAGTTGGTCGAGGGTTGGACAACACTGAATGGTTCTGATAGCGACGTGGTTGCGAGGAAGTTCACATCAATTGTTGGAGAATGGACACATCGACCAACTGGTTGCCGTGGCCTGTACGACTACATCAGCTCTCGGGAGCTCCCTGACAAGCAAGAGGAGCGAGTTGGGGATGGTTTCGGTGGCGTGGATGTTGGTCTCGACAAGGACGGTGACGATGACATGGAGAATGTGCCACATGACAATGACCATGACGATGACAAGAATGCTAAAAGGTGCACCAAATGTTCCTCTACCAGAGGGAGGCATTGATCCAATTGTTGCGAGAGATAGGGGGGTTTCTCTCTCAAAGAGGGACAAGGCTCCAGAGGATGTTGGCCAGGGCTCTGTTGGCAAGAGGTGCAGGACCGATCCCGTAGCTGCTAGGAGGAGGTTCGATGTTTCTTTATAGTTTTACTTGTTATTCCTTTTTAATAGCCTGACTTTTTTCATTGCTATGTGCGCCATAATTTTCGTGTCTCACACTTGGTTATATCTTGCATTTTTTCTCTCATTTTCCATTTTTCTACGTGTTGTGAGGCGACAGCTGGTGGACGATCAGTTAAGCAGAAACAAGCACCCACGCAACCCGTGTTTCTGCCCGGTTGAACAAGGGGGCTCTCGCTGTTGGTGCCACCACTTCCACTAGGTCGTCTCCTCGCACATCGACGTCCAACACTGGGGATCCCGTCGTGCATGAAGACTTGAGGAAGACAATCAAGAGGTGGGTTCTCCCTATTTTTTTAGTGCCTTAATGATGATTTTGTTTGATGCATTCTAAATCATATACAACTTTTTACTTGACCCATTTTTGTGGAAACTACTGTCTGCCTCTCATGGCAACTGTCTAACATGCCACATGGCTAATCCTATTTGTCCCACATGGCAACTGCTGTTTTATGATCTAAATTTGCTTCATGGCAACTCCTGCTTCTTCTGCATGGCAACTGCTTACTAGACCACATGGCAAATCTTGTCCACTCATATGGCAACTGGTAGCTTCCACTAACTTCAACCGCTTGCATTTCATGTGTGTTCATCCATACCTTGTTTTCAAATGGCAGCTCAGGCATATCACACATTTTCATTTTATGATGACTACCGTGGCAATTATTTTGTTCCTAGTGCTCACCTTTTTGTTCTCTTCATGTGTTTTCTTGAATGGTTGTCTTATCATTCGATACATTTTTTTGGACGTCGATGTCCACCACATGTGTGGCATCTAGGGGGGTGTGTTGCATGCCCGTGTGGTATCGACACAGCCCCGCCCGCACGACGGTGTCCGGGTGCACCCAACCACAGCCCGCATGTCCGGTGTGTGGCACGATTGCCCACACGTTCGTGCGAGCGACGCCACGGCCTGCACAACCTCTCGCGCCCCGTGATCGCTATCCACCTGCGAACCACAGTGCCACCGTCCGTCATCGCCTCCAACCTCTGAATCGGCCAATCTTCCCCTACCTCCATCCTCTTCCTTCTCTAGTTGCCATGGTAACCAGAACAGATCTCTAGCGCGCCCCTCCCCATCGACGGAAAATGTGGCGATGATCTAATAGGTCGTTCTCCTATCTCCCCCTCCTTCCCCTCCTTCCCCTGGGCCCAATAATTTCACTTCCAGATTACCCACGTAGATGGCGACTGGATCCATACGTTCATGGCAAACACACCATAGATTTGTGTCGCATGTATCTACAGCTAACATGAATTCCGTGCATTCAAGTTTATTCCCCTTTGCCCTCCAATGAACACAAAGTCTGCCATGTTCTAGCCTAGATCTGATCTAATCTTTTAGGTTGGGTTTGCTACCAGTAGGTGCTCGAGAAGGTTGTGTAGGATTCAATAACATCAGGGTAGAAAAGAGCAATTTGGGCGGTACATATGGAGGGGGAAAATTAGTTGCCAGCTATCTTTGTTGTTACTTGCCATCATGTAATGTTGGTTGTTGCCAGCAGTTCAACATGATAGTTGCCATCCAAATTGTAGAAAGAGTGAATAAATGTGCATGCCCTATCAACAGAAATGCATGGCTACGATGCTTTCTGACATGCCATGCTGTATGGGTTGTTTATGCAAGAAATGTGATAAGGTTGCCGTGTTTCCTTTTATGTTGAAACAACAAAATGCAATTCGAATAGTAATGCATTCTTGTTTATGAAGTGACACTACTGGAATCAGCTACTTTGCCCTCTGCCAGCTCTTTGCCATCAGCTACCGAAAAGCAGATGGCAAAGAAATGGCAGACGACAAAACAGGCCTTTGCCATCTGTCGGCTGTTTGCCATCAGCTGGCTGACGGCAAAGAGAGAGGTGCCCCCACCCCCTGCCCGTTTAGAAAAAACTTAACGCCCCACCTCTTTGCCGTTTGCTAGCAGACGGCAAAGAGAGATAAAGGCAGACGACAAAGAGCGGCGGACGGCAAAGAGCAGACTAACTAACGGCCCCCACCCCCCTGCCCGTTACTCTCTCTTCTCTCCCTCTCTCCTCCCCAACGCTCCGCCACCAGATCCCCACCCACCGCCGCCCCCGCCCCCGCACCGCCGCTCGGTGCCGCCCCCGCCCCCGCACCCGCTTGGCCCGTCGCCCCACCACCCCTCCGCCCCCACCCCACCCGCCGACGCCCCTTCGCCCCACCACCCGCCGGCACCGCCCCCGCCACCGCCCCCGCCACCGCCCCCGCTTGCCCCGTCGCCCCACCACCCCTCTGCCCCCACCCCTCCCGCCAACGCCCCGTCGCCCCGCCACCGCCCTCGCCGACCGTCCCATTGCTCCGGTGAGGGACTACTTTTTTTCTTCTGTTTTTTCATTTTTTTGCTGTTTAATTGTTAGTGCTAGATTGTGTTAGTGTTAGTGTTAGAAAAGAATTAGAAGTAGTAGAAGGAGTAGAAGAAGGAGAAAAGAAAAGAAGTAGAAAAAAGATGAAAAAAGAAAAAGAAGAAAAGAAGTAGAAGAAGAAGAAAGGAAGAAAAGAAAAGAAGTAGAAAAAAGATGAAAAAGAAGAAGAAGAAAAGAAGTAGAAGAAGTAGAAGAAGAAGAAAAGAAGAAACGAAAAGAAGTAAAAAAGTAGAAAAAAGATGAAAGAAGAAGAAGAAGAAGAAAGGAAAGAAGAAGAAGAAGAAGAAGAAGAAGAAGAAGAAGAAGAGAAAGAAAGAAGAAGGATAGAAGGAAACACCCCGACACCCTGACCCCCTGACCCCAACACCCCGACCCCGACACCCCAACCCCCTGACCCCTGACCCCGACACCACACCCCGACACGACACCCCGACACCCGACACCCTGACCCCCCGACCCCGACACCACAACCCGACACCCCGACCCCGACACCACACCCCGACACCCCACCCCCTAACCCCCTGAACTCGACACCCCGACCCCCCGACCCCGAAACAACACCCCGACCCCGACACGGCACCCCGGCACCGACACGACACCCCGACCCCTGACACCTCCCGCAGAGGTGTTCTTTGGCCTTCCAGAGGCCGACGGGGTCATATATTTGTGAATTATTAGTTAGGTCATATATTTTTTGATTTTGTTATGAAAAACATCATATATAATTATGTTTATCGGGTAGATTTAAATGTGCAGTTGTTTCATCGCTGCGAGGTTTGGTGTTCGACGACCTCGCCGTGTGTTTGACGAGCTCTGCACCTTCGTTCATGGGTGAGCACAAATGACATGTCCTCCTCCCCCTTTAATTATTTGCTCTGTTTCGGTGTTTGTGCCGATGAAACTTGATAGCTAGCTATATATGTGTCTTGAATCATCAGTATGCGTAACCAATATGCGTCTCCCGTTCGAAAGCGTCTTAGTTATAAATATGCATGCATTTGCATATTTATAAGCTTGATTCTTTCGAATTGTCCAACGCTATCCATGGATAGCCCGAGTATGTGTAGATTGGGTTCGTTTTCCCATATGCTTTGCTCCGGATCCGATGCATAAATTTCGTCAGTTCCTCCCCTGTTGTTCTCCGGGTACACATCCTCTCTGTTTATTGCAGAGAAGTGTATCAGGAGAACAACAGGGAGGTGCTTCCGAAATTTTGCATCGGATCCAGAGCATAGCATGGGAAAATGAACCCAATCTACACATACTCGGGTGGGATTAGGACCTATCATTACCTATTAGAGTGTAGGTTGCATGGACGTAATAAAATTGACAAAGTAGATCCACTAATGAATATATACATGGTGAATTATATATATAATTGTTGTGTGTCCAGTAGCTCTGAAAGTCAAGATGAGTGATCGTGCATGGATGTATACCGGTCACACTGGTCAGAACAAATGGAGCGCTGAATGGTTCACAAAAACCAAGGGGTTTGTGCAAGCCACATTTGCAAATGGCCAGAGGAAAACATGGTGCCCCTCTTTCCGGCGCGGCACTTGGGAAAAGAGGACAGAGGCTGAAATGGGCAAACACCTGCAGAAGAGTGGTTTTACGCCCGATTATATGGTGTGGACATTTCATGGTTAGTCTACCCAACGTGACCGAGCTGAGGTGGATCGTCGTTGCACTGACGTGCATGGTACCGGGATGGAAAACATGGTGCAAGACTATGATGATGCTCGGGATTCGGACGAGGAGATGGAGGAATCTGCAAAGGCCTTCAATGAAATGTTGGAGTCTTCAAACCGTCCGCTCCACGAGCACACTGAGCTTTGTGAGTTGGATGCCATCTCACAAGTAATGGCTCTGAAGGCTCAGTTCAACTTGGGCAGAGAAAGCTACGACGCAATTATGATAGTATTTGGACGCTTTCTACCCAAAGGCCATGTAATGCCTACAAACCTATACCAGTCGAACAAAATCCTCTGTGCACTAAAGATGCCCTATGAGAAGATACATGCCTGTGAGAAAGGATGTGCCTTATTTAGGCTTGACTATGCGGACTTGAACTATTGTCCCATTTGCAAGTCTACCAGGTATATTGTGGTAGACAACGGTATGGCTGAGAAGACACAGACCAAAATCCCTGTTAGTATTGTTCGGTATATGCCAATCGTACCAAGACTTCAACGTCTTTTCATGGTCGAAGAGACGGCCAGACAGATGACATGGCACAAAATAGGCAAAAGAACCGAACTAGATGCAGATGGGAATCTGATGATGGTACACACATCGGATGGTGTTGCGTGGAAAAAGTTTGATGAATTACATGATGACAAAGTGGCAGATCCGAGTCATCCTCGAGTCGGCATCAACACGGATGGGTTAAGTGTGTTTGGTATGACGGCAGCCCAATACAGTTGTTGGCCGGTATTTGTCTTTCAACTCAATCTCCCCCGGACAGATTATGCAAAGAAAGAAAATTTTCCTGACGTTGATAATTCCAGGGCCCAACTATCAGGGGAAAAATATGAATGTGTACATGCAGCCGCTTAAGGACGAATTGCAAGAAGCTTGGGATAATGGGTTCAAGACATACGACGCCTATAGCAAACATAACTTCATAATGTGTGTCTGGTACATGTACTCGACGCATGACTGGCCGGCGTATGCGCTATTCGTTGGCTGGTGTGTGCATGGAAGGTTCCCGTACCCCACATGCAAAGGAGCTCTTGAGTTTCTTTGGCTTCAGGCCGGTCGCAAGTTTTCTTGCTTCGACATGCATAGATAGTTCCTGGATCCTCGCCTTAAGTTCAGGAAAGACAAGAATAACTTCATCAGAGGTAGAGTTGTCAAAAACTCTGCACCACCTGCGTTGACAGGCCAATAGACCCTGGATCAGTTAAACCCTCTTGAGCCAAATCCAGAGCGTCCAGGGTACTTCAAGGGGTATAATTCTAAGCATGCCTGGACTCACAAAACATGCTTATGGGATCTGCCTTACTTCAAAGATCTCCTTTGCCCACACAACATCGACGTGATGCACACTGACAAGAATATCGCCGAGGCACTTTTTGGTACATTGTTCATCATGGATGGGAAGTCAAAGGATAATACTAAGGCTAGAGTCGATCTGGAGGCTATTACTGGCAGAACTCAGCTATTTCTTCTGTGTTCTTTGTGCGAAAGAACTATCGCCTGGCGTGCTAGAAGAAATGGAAGAGTTGGCGCCAGAATTGATCTGTAAGTTAGAGAAGATCTTTCCACCGGGCTTCTTTAATCCAATGCAGCATTTGATTTTGCATCTCCCGACCGAGGCAAGATTGGGGGGCCCGTGCAAAATCGTTGGTGCTACCCAACTGAGAGGATGCAGAAGACGCTTCAAGAAAAATGTAAAAATAAACGTAGAATTGAAGCATCGATGGCTGAGGCATTCATCACTGAGGAGGCGGCAAACTTCGTGACAGCACACTACGAAGCCAAAAATCGTCATTTGCATAATCTGAAGCCTCGGTACAATGCTGATGACCCTAAAAAGGGTGGATCCAACCTCAGCCTATTCAAAGGGAATCTCGCACCAGCCAGTGTTTCAAATCCAGTATCTTTGGATAACGAAGAATGGCGGACCATTTCATTGTATATCTTCAACAACCTGATAGGAGTGCGGCCGTACATCGAGTAAGTTCTCGGTACATTGTTTCGCAACTTCTATTTCCTTTGAACTGCTCTTATTCCTGGATATGTCATACAGTTGATACGTCGCCATATTCTCGTATGGAGCGGTGATCGAAAAGGATTCCATCGAAGAGTATGAGCTTCTCGCAAAGCAAGGAGGCGGCTATCCCGGTTACATATCTTGGTTCAAACAAACGGTAATTCCTATTAGGCAATTTCATTTCATTCGCTAATTTGTGCATAATGCAACAATCCTTTCATATTAAACTTGTAGGCTAATTCAGAGTCTATGGACGCCGAACTGAGACAAGTCGCTAATGGTTTTGACTATAAGGTCCGTTCATTTGACAAATACGACATCAACGGGTATCACTTTCATACCTATGGCAAAGAGCTATCTATGGCTGACCGAAAGTCTACAGATTGTTGTGTATCTGCTATTGGCGAAGGAGGTACCGAGTATTATGGGAGAGTTGAAGCAATTTATGAACTTCTATTCTATGGTGAAAACCAGCCGAATGTCATAGTCTTCAAATGTTATTGATTTCAGCCGAAGGAGACTAGAAGGACTCATGAACATATAGGGCTAGTTGAAATCAACCAAAGCACCCATTTAGATATTCCTGATGTCTATATTACGGCTCAACAGGTGACCCAAGTATTCTATCTACCGTGGGCCTGCGAAACTAATCCAAATCTGAAAGGTTGGGATGTCGTTTATGAAGTGCTGCCACGTGCTAGACTTTCTCCCCCAAAGGAAGAGGATTATGAACCTCACATTAACCCAGACACATATGAAGGAGAATTCTTCCATGATACACGTCTTTCCAAAAAGCATTTCAAGAACCGCTATACTTCACCCCAAAACATTGAAGTAGACAGCGACAGTGAATCCGACATCATCCCAGAGGGGGAACAAGAAGAGCCGGAACAAGAAGAAGTTACTTCTGCGGATGACCTGTCAATGCTTGACCGATTACGTCAAGGTGGCCTTGCACATGTTGATGCCACTGAACCCTATGAGTCCGTCATTGATTATAGTGATGATGATGATTATGCTTTTATTGATGATACTGATCGAGATTATTAGTAGTGTCAGGTATTCAATTTTTTATGTTGTACTTGATGATGATACACTTAAGTGATATACATATTATTATTCATGCCGTACTTTTTTTATGTTGTACTAATTTCGTTTATTCTTTGGCATGGCAGGTGTTGAAAGATGGTGGGAGCTGGTCGGGAGCGCGCCGAGGCCCCTTCTTCGTCGACGCGTGGTGTGAGGTCTTCCATTCCACACGCACCTCTCCGCCGAGCGTTGCTGGACAGTATGGCTACACCACCGGGCCCTTCTTCGTCGACCGCGGTGCCCAGCAGGGGACGAGGTAAGAAGAAGAGAGGAGGTGGAGCACGTGGTCGCGGGAGAGGAGGTAGGGTGACTGCTACGGCGCCTTCCTCGCTGCCACCCCTAGCTATTTCATCGGAGCACGTGACTGCTAGGGTGGACTCGTCCGAGGAGGAGGCTACATGGACTCCGGTCCACGAGCCTTCGGTCCACGGGTCTTCGGCCCACGAGCCTCGGGTCCACGGGCCTTCGGCCCACGAGACCCCGGAGGAGCACACATCTGGATGGGGTACCTGGCCGGATCAGCCTGAGGAGCCGAGTGGCCATGCTGATGATGGCGGGGAGCCGACTGATATTGAGGAGGAGGGGGCACCGTCTACCAGCGTGGTTATACACAGCTCTCGTCCGTGCCAGCGACCCGTGAGCAGAGGTGGTTGATTTTCCCTGATGGGGAGAGGTAAGTGCATTTAATATTTTTGTACCTTCTGCATTCACCTTTCTTCAAATAACTAATGTGTTGGCCTTGTCATGTTGCAGGATCTTTGCCGTCTGCCATCGACGGCAACGGGCTCTTTGCCGTCAGCCGCGGACGGCAAAGAAGCCACATGGCAGCCAACTGTGCTTCCTGGGAGCTGACCCATTTGGTCAGTTTGCCTACAGTGGTAGACGGCAAACAGTAAACAATTTTGTCGTCAGCGGTGGGCGGCAAAGGCCTGCCGTGTAGTGACGTCTAGCTGACATCATACGGCGGACTGCAAAGGCAGGATAAATTTTGCCATCAGCGGCGGACGGCAAAGGCCTGCCGTTAGCCACCTAACAGACTAACAGCACAATTTTTGCCGTCTGCTGCTGATGGCAAAGGCCCCTTTGCCGTCAGTCGTGTAAAGCAGATGGCAAAGTAGCTCTTTGCCAGACCTTACTTTGCTGGAGCCTTTTGCCATCCGCGGCAAACGGGCCGTCTGCCATTCATGTCTTTGCCGTCCGCCGTGGCAGATGGCAAAGTAGCTGATTCATGTAGTGTGACTGAAAACATAGTGGGAGAAGCAGAAAAAATGAATCATGAAGACGGGACTGATCCTTGGATTTCTAGAAGGCCGCAAGCGCCCCTTTGGGATGCAATAGGTTACAATCAACTCATTGTCGGAGGACCTTTGCTGCCACTACTAGAGCAGTACACGAACATAGGTACGATGCATGATAAAAAAAGGACAGTTGACATGTTTGTGGGCTTGAAAATGGTATTCTACTTATGTACTATAATGTTATTGTTCGCAGGTTCAAATGACACAACCACACAGGCAGGGATACCATGGCAAGTTGTAACATGGGGGGCTATCATGAAAAATAGCATCCTAATGTTGTCAAAAAACTTGCAAGGATGGCAAGACTTACGAGTTTTTTGAAAAAACGCAGGACCATCATGCAGCACATGCCAATAGGCGGCAACCAGATACCTGCCATCAACGTCGTACATGGGTGAGTCATATGAAGTGATCTTGCGGACAATGTATTAGAAAAAGGAAACTGGGTGACATTGGTGTTTACGTGAAGTGACGAAAATTGAAAAAAAGATGACATTGGAGAAAAAATGATGGAAAGGGCATCTACCAAGTCTGGTCACCTGTATTTCTCACATGTGGACAACTGCGTGTGTCAAATTGAATGTATGACTGATAGTGGCCACACGGTGATTGCACACAGTTGCCATGTCTTAACAGCTGTAGTTGCCATGTGTGAACAGTTGTAGTTGCCATGACTAAACAACTATGTTGCCATGTGTGAACAACTCTGGTTGCCAAGTGTGAACAGCTACATTTACCATGATTGAACAACTACATACGCCATGTTATAGAAACTACGGTTGCCATGCATTGACCAACTGCACATGATCCCAGGTTGTTATGGTGGAACCACAGCAGCAAAGGTCTCATGGCAAGCTTCACCATTACAGGCCATCGGTATTGCATATACAACACACCAAATTGAAGTGACACACCAACTTTGATTAGCACATGCGGCACAACAAGGTAACTATGTGAACCAATAAAAATCGTGCATTTTCTTTTGTGGAAAAGCATTGGGGAAAGTGGATTTGTCACGATGGTGGCGCAAACTACGATTGCGACCAAGTGAATATGTCCATTAGTCATTTATGATCATCTAGATTTTTCGATTACTATCTGCATGCACATGCCGTTTGTGATTAACTGCATTTACCTTGCGGGCTTGTATCTAGAATACAAGTTTTGATGTTAAGATGTTGGTTGCCATGAATTGGCTACTGTAGTTGCCATATTTGGTCAACTATAGCTGCCATGGCTGAAAAACTGCAGTTGCCATGCATGGCCATATGCAGATGCTCAAGGCTTGTATGTATGAATGATATCATGCCAATCAGATGCACCTGCTGTATTTCATTACGATGAATATTCCATTCAAGCAATACTGCCTACACACGTACCTTATTTTTTGCGGGAGCTTCAACTACAATCAACAGCGGCGCGGGAACATCTACTATGGGAACCTCAGAGCACACGGAAGGGGTGTTCCACGAGCATGTCACCGATGCTGCCACGAACAACACAAAATCAGTGTCAGAACTGGCAATCATTGCAGCAATGACGACAAGCACACATGTGCACACCAACACAAGCAACACTCAAGCAGATGAAATAGCCGCCAATACTAAAGTGAATGATGAAACTGATGACGCAGCGCAAGGGGAAGAAGAAGATGGAAAATCAGAAATCGTGCCACCTCAACCACCTTATGTTGGGTAGAGATTTGGTTCGTTTGAAGATGCACATATCTATCCGTTCATTCATCTTCTCTATCATGATTCTAACGGATGTCACCTTCTTCAGGATGACACCCCCAACGCGTCTGAATCCGCAACGTAACGATGGAGATCAGTCGAACCCTCCGCCTCCGGAGGCATGGCAAGCTGTCATGGCAGCCACCAACACCAATACCTAGATTTTTTTGCAAATCTCGCAAGAGCGCAAGCAAGGTCAAGGCAACCAAGGGAGTCAAGGCCAAGCGCAATTCAACAATCAGCCTCAGTTTGCTACCCTCAACCAGTTTCTTGCAAATCAGCCAAAGTCTTTTAGTGCTTGTGCCGAGGTCATGGACGCCGATGATTGGCTTGTGTACATCAACAAACATTTTGAATGCAGCAATGTCAGGCCTAAGGACTACGTCAAGTTCGCTTCTTTTTAGTTCAAGGACCAAGCAGCTGATTGGTATCAGCAATACAAAGATTCCAGAGGGGTCGAGAGATTACCAGGACTGACTTCTACCGGGACTTTCGAGCTCATCACATTCCAACAAGTGTTGTCGAGAGCAAGCATGAGGAATTCCGCAATCTCAAGCAAGGAAGCATGTCTGTGTATCAATACAACATCCAGTTTATGAAGCTTGCTCGCTTCGCAAGGCAAGACGTTCCTGATGAAAAGGGCATGATCTACCACTTCAGGGGTGGCCTTAGAGAGGATCTGCAGTTAGCTCTCATTCTTGTTGAGCCTACTCAGTTTGATCAGTTCTACAATATGGCCCTCAAGCAAGAAGCTCCTCAGCTCAAGTGTAAAGCTTCAAAGAAGAGAATTAGGTCTGCAGTTCACTCGTGTTCTTCCTCACAAATGGTAGCTAAGAAACAGAAGTTCTGGCTTCCTCCACCTCCTCCGTTTTTCAACCCTACCAGCAGAAGAACTTAGGTGGTCGTGGATGTTCCCACCCACCCAACCTACGCCATCAGAACAAGTCTCGGGCTCCGAGGAAGGTGGCCCTCCTCCTCCACCTTTTCGTCCGCTTTCAGAGGTCACTTGTCATAGGTGTGGTTTGAAAGGGCATTACTCAAACAAGACCACCCAGAAGTGCCTTCCGCCTCCTCCCCCGGTTAGGTTAGCGAGCCATGCAGTTGTCAAGCACAATCCCACGTCTGCAAAGGTGAATACGTTGAATGCATCTCAAGCAGAGGATCTTTAGATGTGATCATGGGTAACCTTTCAGTTAACTCTATTCCTGCCAAAGTTTTATTCGATTCCGGTGCATTGCGTTTCTTCTTGTCAACACCATTTGTTGCTAAGCATGGTTTCATCTTGGAGATGTTGAAAAAACCCATGGGAGTCGTTTCTCCGGGCTTGTCTATGAGGGCTACCACGATGATTCCTGATGTTACCATCAAGATGCGCAATTATAAATTCCTGGTTTCCCCATTTTTTCTTGGCGACTTTGATATTGATCTCATTCTCGGCATGGATTGGCTATCTCAGCACATGGCTTCTCTTGATTGTGCTGACAGGGACATTAAATTGACGCACCCTTATGAGGATGTGATCATCTATGACACTCGTGACGAAACCATTCGGTTGTTCTCTGTCAATGAGAAGGGCGAGTTAGATGCCATTTCTCATATTCCAGTTGTTTGTGAGTATCAAGATGTCTTTCTATAAGAGCCTCCAGGTATGCCTCCTCACCGGCTTGTTGAGTTCATTATTGGTCTTGAGCCCAGTACAAAACCCATTTGCAAGCACCCCTACAAGCTTGGGCCAAAAGAGCTGAATGAATTGAAGAAACAGCTCGATGAACAAGACCGTCTAGGTCTGATCAGACCAAGTTCATCTCCATGGGGGTGTGGTCTTCTTTTTGTCCAGAAGAAGGATGGCCCGGACCGACTTTGCATCGATTACAGCCCATTGAACAAGAACACAATCAAGAATAAGTACCCACTTCCCAACATCAATGAGCTATTCGAGCAATTCAAAGGTGCAATGGTGCTTTCCAAGCTTGACCTCCATATGGGATATCATCAGATTCACATTCGTGAAGAAGATATCCCAATGATAGCATTAAGAACAAGCTTTGGTTTTTATGAATATACTATCATGTATATCGGGCTTGCAAATTCCCCTCCAACATTCTCTCGCATGATGAACTTCATCTTCAACCCCTACACCAATGAATTTGTCCTCGTGTATCTCAACGATATCCTCGTTTTCTCCAAGAATAAGAAGGATCATGCCAAACATTTGCGATTGGTGTTCGACAAGCTCACAGAGTATCAGTTCTATGCAAAGTTCTCTAAACGTGAGTTTTGGCTTGATGAAGTTCTTTACCTTGGTCACATCATCTCCGCCAAAGGCATTTTTGTTAATCCAGAGAAGGTTTCTGCAATTGTGAATTGGGAGCCACCTCAGAATGTCAAGCAGCTCCGCAGTTTCCTTGGGCTTGCAAGCTATTGTCGGCGTTCTGGGAACGGGGGCCCCAGACTCGCCTGCATGAGGCCCATGGCGTGGCTTTGCTGGCAGGCCTGTACGGCCCATCTTCATCAATAAGGAATTAAGACCCTCCCGAGGGGCCAAGCCTCGCAAGGCGGACGACACAAGACCTCCTCAGGAGCGGCCTCACCAGGCTGGCTCGTGAGAGGCGGAGAATTCAAGGTCAGGCAAACCTCGCCATGTTCTCGTGACATAAGCCATGACGATCGAGACCAGGTGGGCGCCAGTGCGCGCAGCATCCTTTTTTCCTCTTTGGTGCTAAGGGGGCAAGCACAGACACGGAGTACCGAGGCATCAAGCAAAGGTTTCCATATTGGTGCAACGAGACCAGGACCAGAAGGACGGCAAGACGTAGGTCACCATGAAGCCCAGGATGGCGTCACCACCAGAATCTTTGGCAGGCAAAGACCACCTTTTGTTAGGCTAGCTTGTACTATTTGGCCCCCTACAAACTGGCCGTTGTGGGATCCCTTCCCGCTCCATATTTGGGAAGTGGACCAGGGCCCCTATAAATAGAACTAGCCATGACCATAGGGGGGATGTAAGGAAGATCATCCTCAACCACACAAGTTCACCAAGCACAAGAACGCCTCAACCTCAGGAGGTTGTTCTTCCCCTTGTACTGTTCATCCTGAGCCCAAGAGGCAATCCACCACCACCACACTGGAGTAGGGTATTACACCACAACGGTGGCCCGAACCAGTATAAATCTTGTGTCCTTTGTGTTGCGAGTTCGTGGAGTTAGTTTGTGAGATCTTAGATAAGTTAGGACGTGGATCGATAGGGGGGAGATCTTCGCGCGCACCCCAGTGTTTGAACCTTAAGGGTTTTTCCGGAACCCGTGATCTAACATTTGGCGCACCAGGTAGGGGTGCGCCGGAGTCTTCCTTCCGTCGGCTCGCGCTCCACCATCTCCACGCCCACTCCCCATGGCGGACGCCCCTCCAGCTGGGTCTCCTGGTGCCCACGGTGGCGCTCGGGGGCTCCGAGTCCTTGCCCTCGCCTTGTGGCAGGTGCAGTGGCCACCCAAGTTCAAGCCAGAGATGTCGCCGTGCTAAGATGGCATGGCAGACCCGTCGGCTTTCCTGCTAGCATACGAGGAGGCCGTCCTAGAAGCCGGGGGCGAAGAGAAGATCATGGCCAACTGGTTCCCAATGGCCCTTGTGGGCACACCGCGCGCCTGGCTTCTCCACTTGCCGGAGTCTTCTGTCGCCACCTGGGAGGGGCTGCGCAGCCTCTTTGTCCCTCGCTTCGGGGAACGAGCCACCCCCGTCGTCGCAGTTCTACTCGACGGTTTGCAAGCACCACCCTTAGATCGGCACGTCAAGCCGTACCTTCGCCAGATCGGTGTCGCTTCCAAGCGCCTGGGGGCTCCGCCCGGCTGTGCCGCACCTGAGGCCAACCTTACCTTCGACTCGGAGGACCATCCCACCTCCACCGTCGGTTCAGGTGCGCTCCCGATGCTGTGCGCACCCACCATCTGCCACATATCCATCACCAAGACACTCGTCGATGGCGGCGCCGGCCTCAATGTGCTCTTTGCCGAGGCCTTCAGCCTCCTTCACGTACAGTTCGAGCGACTCCGCCCCAGCAAGCCATTCTCGGGAGTTGGCGGAGGCCCCGCCCGCTCCCTCGGACAGATCAGCCTCCCTGTGACCTTCGGCACATGCGATAACTACCGCACCGAGCTCATCGACTTCGACATCGCCCGTATTGGCCTCCCATACAATGCCATCCTCGGGTACCCAGCTCTGGCCCAGTTCATGGCAGCAACCCATCCTGCTTACAATCTCATGAAGATGCCAGGGAGCCAGGGTGTCCTCACCATCAAGGGTACGCCAAGGAGGCCCTGGCGGTGCTCAAGATTGCCCTAAAGGTTGCCGCGAAAGCACAACTCACCGACCTGGATACCTCCAAGGCCAAGGGAGCCGTACCAACCAAGAAGGAGTAGTTCTTCGCTCTGGCCAAGGCAGAAACCAAGCAAGTGTTGGTCGAGGAGGACGGGTCCTCAGGGGCAACCTTTACGATAGGCGCCACCCTCGAGCCTGCTCAGGAGGAGGCGCTAGTGAAGTTTTTGTGTGCAAACAAGGGAGTGTTCGCCTAGGAGCCCGATCAGCTGGAAGGGGTCCTAAGAGAGGTAATAGAGCACCACCTGAAGGTGTGTCCCAATGTACGCCCTGTGAAGTAGAAGGCAAGGCGGCAGTCCACGGATAAGCAAGATTTCATCGTCCAAGAAACTCTCAAGTTGGAGGCTGCGGGTGTCACACACGAGGTTTGGTACCCCGAGTGGCTGGCGAACCCCGTCATTGTCCCCAAGAAATGCGGGAAGGAGAGGATGTGCGTCGACTTCACCAACCTCAACAAGGCCTGCCCCCAAGATCCGTTCCCGCTTCCACGCATGGACCAGATCATCGACTCCACCACCGAGTGTGACTTGCTATGCTTCCTGGATGCGTTCTCAGGGTATCACCAGATCAAGATGGCGGTAGATGATGTGGAGAAGATGGCCTTCCTGACCCCATGTGGGGTGTACTGCTACAACTACATGCCGTTCGGGCTGCGCAACATGGGTGCAACCTTCCAGCGATTCATGCACATCGCCTTAGGGCGGCAGCTCGGGATAAACGCTGAAGCCTACGCCGATGACATCATGGTGAAGTCTCGGGCGGGGGGACCTTGATCCAATACCTAGAGGAGACCTTTGAAAGCCTTCGCCAGGTGGACTTGCGGCTCAATCCGGAGAAATGCGTGTTTGTGTCCCTTCCGGCAAGCTGCTGGGTTTCCTGGTGTCCCACAGGGGGATCGAGGCCAACCCAGAGAAGGTGAAGGCCATTGAAGACATGAGTCCACCACAGACCCTCAAGGAAATGCGAAAGTTGGCTGGTCAGGTGACTGCGTTTGGGCGCTTCATCTCCAAGCTGGGAGAGCGCACCTTACCCTTCTTCAAGCTGATGAAAAAGAAGGGCCCATTCGAGTGGACCCCGGAGGCCGACCAAGCTTTCCAAGACCTCAAGAGATACCTGACCAGCCCTCTAGTGATGGTGGCGCCATGACCTCGCGAGCCCCTAGTGCTCTATCTTGCTGCCACCCCGTACTCAGCCAGCACGGCCCCGGTGGCGGTTCGGAAAGAATGCCAAGCTAAGGGCGCATCGCGCCGTGCCACGCCTCCAGCAGAGACAATGCAAGTCCATAAGGGCGCCACAAGGGCTGCAGAAGCAGCGGAAGAGGATCAGGCTTGGCAGGACGCCGCCCCCAAACCCACAAAGACTTTGGCAAGCGACCAAGCGTCGGCGGCACTACCCCTCAGGAGACACCCTAGCTTCCAGAAGATGCAAATCTCGTTAGCACGCCAACCCTCGTCAAGCACCCGGTATACTTTGTCAGGATGGTGTTGTGGGACGCACGAGCGCAGTACCCCATGCCTCAGAAGCTCCTACTCGCACTCCTAGTAGCCTTGCGAAAGCTACGACACTACTTCCAGGGCCACCCCATCAAGGTCGTCTCAGCTTACCCATTGGAGAGAGTACTTAGGAGCCCCAACTCCGCCAGAAGAGTCGCTGAATGGAACATCAAGTTGCAAGCATTCCAGCTGGAGTTCAGTACTACCAGGGCCATCAAGGAGGCAGCGCTCGCTGATTTCGTGGCAGAATGGACGGACGCCCTGGCACTTCAAGAAGGCGAAGACCGGTCCCTCTCGCCGGGAAGCGAGGCGCTTGACAGCTGGGTCATGTATTTCGATGGTGCCTTTACGCCAGGGCGCGGGGGCTGGAGCAGTACTCATCTCGCCCACTCACGACAAGCTCTACTACACTGTGCAGCTATGCTTCCAGCAGGGCAAGAAGGTCTCCAACAACATTGCAGAATACGAGGGCCTCATAGCTGGCCTGAAGGCTGCGGCGGCGCTGGGAGTGAAGCGTCTCACTATCAGGGGCGACACACAGCTCCTCGTCAACGTCTCCAACAAGGTATACAAGCCGAAGGACGGGCACATGGAAGCATACCTCACGGAGGTGCGCAAGATGGAGAAGCAATTTCTGGGCCTGGAGTTGCAGAACGTGCCCCGTGGCACCAACAAGGAAGCAGACGACATCGCCAGAAGTGCATCCAAGAGATAGCCCCAGGAGCCTAGCATCTTCGAGGATCGGCTCTTCAAGCCATCAGCAACGCCGCTGCTTTCAAGAACAACTCAGCCTCGGGAGGAACTCCCGCGGCCGCCTGCCTCAGGAGCCCCAGCGTGTGGCCCAACCTCAGGGGCGCGTCTACTCCTGGCGCTCGAGCCCCAAGAGGGATGCTGGACTAAGGAATTCAGGGAATACCTGATGCAAGGGGCGTTGCCAGAGAGGGAGGAGGATGCAGAGCGCGTGGCCTGTCAGGCCACGGCATACTGCATCCAGGACGGTGAGTTATACAGAAAGCGACCAAATGACGTTACACTGCGTTGTATCTCCAGGGAATAGGGGAAAGAGCTGATAGCTGATATACACAATGGAGACTGTGGGCACCACTCATCATCGCGAACCCTCATTGGCAAGGCATTCCGAAGTGGGTTCTACTGTCCTACGGCGCTCAACGACACGGCCGAGCTGGTGAAATCCTGTGAGGCCTGCTAATTCCATGCCAGGCTAATGCATCAGCCAGCTCAGGGCCTCCCGACCATCCCACTATCATGGTCGTTCACGGTTTGGGGGCTGGATATTCTGGGACCATTCCGTCGGGCGCCTGGGGGGTATCGATACCTCTACGTCGCCATCGACAAGTTCACCAAGTGACCGGAGGTTGAAGCCGTCCGCGCCATCCCAGCTGGCTCTGCAGTCAAGTTCATCAAGGGCCTCATTAGCCATTTTGGGGTCCCCAACCGCATCATCACCAACAACGGCTCGCAGTTCACTAGTAATCTCTTCAAGTCATATTGTGCTAACCTTGGAACACAGATCTGCTACGCCTCAGTAGCACACAGCAGGAGCAATGGCCAGGCAGAACGCGCCAACGCGGAGGTCCTGAAGGGCCTCAAGAACAGGACCTTCAAGAAGAAGCTCAAGGCCTGCGACAGGGGCTGGCACGACGAGCTCCAGTCTATGCTGTGGTCGATCCGCACCACCGCCACCAAGCCAACAGGCGAAACCCCGTTCTTCCTCGCCTATGGAGCAGAAGTAGTCCGCCCTCATGAGGCCGAGCATCGCTCCGCATGGGTCCTGGAGTTTGATGAGACGTAGCAGGACGCCATGCGGGGGATGGACCTTGTGCTGGGGGAGGAACGATGCCGTGAAGCTGCACTACGGGCGGCAAGATACCAGCAGGCACTGTGGCGGTACCACTGCTGCAGCGTCTGCTCCAGGACACTTGAGGTGGGTGACCTCATCCTGAGGAGGGTGCTCTCCAGGGAGAGGTTGGATAAGCTCTTGCCCATGTGGGAGGGCCCGTTCAAGGTCGTCCACGTCTCCAGGCCTGGCGCCGCGCGCCTGGAGACATAGGACGGCGTACTTGTGCAGAACGCCTGGAACATCCAACACCTCTAGAAGTTATACCCATGAAGAAAGGCCCAATGCCTGTGAAGAAGTCCCGATGCCTGTGAAGAAAGGCCCAGTGCCTGTGAAGTAAGGCCCAGTGCCTGTGAAGCAAGGCCCCGTGCCTGTGAAGAATCGCCGCCCGTGACACTCTCACGTAATAATGAGTGGGGCTGTACACGCCCCGGAGCCTCAGGAGAGCCGCCCTTGGGCCTCGGGGGCTCCCTCCCACGCCGAGTGGCAGCACTTAGCTCCGCGCAGGTGAGAAGACGTCGAAGACTAGAATAGGTGTCGGACCCGACTTTGCATTTGCTTTCCGAAGTTGGCTCGCCCCTCTTTTTAATGAAATTTTCTTTCTGGTGTCTCTTGCTAGTCCCATTTAATCGCTTTCTGCCTCTGTCTCTGCCTTCGCCTCTTTGGTCGACCTGAAGTCTCCCTCGCGTCCCTCGCGAGGTGGGTGAACAGGTACCTTCATGCGGTTCCTCCTTTTGTCTTTTCGTGAGGCACCCTCGTTCGAGCCCACAAGCTGGCACACCTCTCCTGGTCCATGCCCCACAGGTATCGCGACGCGAAGCACTAAGTTAAGGCCAGCAGCTCCTATAACCAAGCCCCGGTTGAGCGATAAACCTCTTACGAATTTTTTGCAGTTCTTAAGCGCATATTAGGTCAAGGAGGCCTCGACAAGCACTAGGAAGCGAGCGCCTCGTGAGGAGGAGGTCACTGAAAACAAGTCGAGCTAAGTTATCCCTACATAAAACAACAATGTTATGACACAACACAGTAACGGCAAACATAACATAACGATTGAGATCACAGTTTGATACACGCCCCTCCAGGGCCCACTCTGGTTTCTTTCTGATGCAGGAAGGAAAAGAAGAACAAAATAGAAGTGGCGCCTACAGCGGTTCACGGGCGCAGGCCCCAGCGCCCTCCTGAGCTCAGCCGGACCCCTCCTTGCGCATCACGAAGGCGCGGCGACGAGATGACCCGCCACCGTCTTTGAAGCGGGCATGGCGGCTGGTCGTAGCCGCCACTACTGGAGCTGTCGCTGGGGGCAGAGCTGCTGTAGCTGGAAGAGACGCGGTCGGCGCCAAGGGTGGGTTCGCCCCCATCATCGTCGTGGCCGTTGCGAAGGCCAAGCACCTCCTCGCCATCGTTCACCTCGGGGCAGCATCCGATGCGGCGACCATCTTCCCCAAACACCCTCACATAGAGGGTGGCGTCGCCATCGAACTTGAAGTGAAGGGTGCGCCGCCTGCCCAGGCTGCGCGCGCGGGCGAACGTCTGCCAACCGCGCGCCAGAGCTACATTGCCCGGAGCGGATACCTCGACCGCAGCCCCGGAAGCACTGCTGCAGCAGCCATCCGCCTATAGCCAAAGCCCACCAAGACTTGAGGCCGGCAGCTTGTCGGCGAAGAAGCGCGGGAGCTGGAGCCAGTTGCCGGCCGGGTTCTCCACCCATACGACGAACTCCGGTAGCATCTCCGCCGAGTGGAAGCGTGGCCGGGGAGGCCGCGCGACCATGACACGTCTCCCTTCATCAATGGGACCGCCACAACCGGAGCGACCCCTGCTCCGCGAAGCGGCACCACGATGGCCGCGCGGAGCCGTGGTAGGGGTTGCGGTGTGCTTGCGGGGACGGCCGCATCCACGCTTGTGCACCGGAGAGCCGGGCCCCTCGCGAGGGACCTTCCCCTTCTCCGCGGCGGTGAACCTCCTTGACGGCACCATTGGTGGAAGGAGAGGAGCAAGGAAGGAGAAGAAGCGGAAGCGAAGAGGAAGGATGGGTGACGGGGGCTCCGCCCCCTCCCATTTATACCAGGAGAAGGCCAACCAGCACCCCCACGATCACAGGTAATGATGGTTTTCCTTGCATGTCGCAGGGACTTGTCATGTCGGGCAGTTGCCGAGGCAGCATGGGGAAGCCGAGACGTCGACGTCCAATCAACCGCCACACGTCGACCGAGGCCGCAGGCTATTGGGGCCCGCGGTGCTCCGCACTTGACCCTTGGCTTCGCCTCGAAGCCGAGCCCGAGAGTGCCTTGGGCCCGGGGGCTACTGTCGGCATTCTGGGAACGGGGGTCCCCGGACTCGCCTGCCTGCGGCCCACGGCGTGGCTTTGCTGGCAGGCCTATATGGCCCATCTTCATCAACAAGGAATCAAGACCCTCGCGAGGGGCCAAGCCTCGCGAGGCGGACTACACAAGACCTCCTCAGGAGCGAACTCACCAGGCTAGCTCGAGAGGGATGGAGAGTTCAAGGTCGGGCAAACATCGCGAGGTTCTCGTGACGTAAGCCATGACGGTCAAGACCAGGCGGGCGCCAGCGCGGAGCGTCCTTGTTTCCTCTTTGGTGCTAAGGGTGCAAGCGCATGCACGGAGTACCGAGGCATCGAGTAAAGGTTTCCATATTGGTGCAACAAGACCAAGACCAGAAGGATGGCAAGACGGAGGTCACCATGGAGCCCAGGATGGTGTCACCACCAGAACCTGTGGCAGGCGAAGACCACCTTTTGTCAGGATAGCTTGTATTATTTGTCCCCCTTCAAACTGGCCGTTGTGGGATCCCTTCCCGCTCAATATTTGGGAAGTGGACCAGGGGCCCTATAAATAGGACTAGCCACCACCATAAGGGGGGATGGAAGGAAGATCATCCTCAACCACACAAGCTCACCAAGCACAAGAACGCCTCAACCTCAGGAGGGTGTTCTTCCCCTTGTACTGTTCTTCCTCAGCCTAAGAGGCAATCCACCACCGACACACTGGAGTAGGGTATTACACCACAACGGTGGCCCGAACCAGTATAATTCTTGTGTCCTTTGTGTTGCGAGTTCGTGGAGTTAGTTCGTGAGATATTAGCTAAGTTAGGACATGGATCGATACGAGGGAGATCTTCCCGCACACCCCAGTGTTCGAACCTTAAGGGTTTTGCCGGAACCCATGATCCGACAGCTATTGCCGAAGATTTGTTGAGAATTTCTCAAAGAATGCTAAGCCTCTTTCCAACCTCCTTCAGAAGCATGTCAAGTACTCCTGGACTCCTTAGTGTGACATTGCTTTCAACACTCTCAAAGAGAAACTCGTCTCAGCTCCTGTCCTAACTCCTCCTGATGAGTCCAAGCCATTCAAAGTTTTCTGTGATGCCTCATTGCAAGGTCTTGGTGATGTGTTAATGCAAGAGAAGAAAGTTGTGGCCTATACTTCTCATCAGTTGAAGCCCAATGGAAGGAACTTCCCCACTCATGATCTTGAGTTTGCGGCAGTTGTCCATGCATTAATAACATGGAGACATCTCTTGTTGGGAAGGCAAGTGGACATTTTCACCAATAACAAGAGCCTCAAATATATCTTCACTCAACCCAACCTCAACCTCCGGCAAACTCGTTGGGTCGAAAAGATTCAAGAGTACAATCCAAGTATTGAATACACTCCAGGCAAGGCAAATGTGATTGCAGATGCTTTGAGCAGAAAGGCTTATTGCAACAGCTTAATTCTCAAGCCATTCCAACCAGATCTTTGTGAAGCTTTCCGCAAGTTCAACCTCCAAGTTGTTCCTCAAGGTTTTCTTGCCAACCTTCAAGTCACTCCAACTCTGGAAGATCAAATTCGTGAGGCACAACTCCTTGATACCATGGTGAAGAAGATGAAACATGGTATTGCCAAGGGCTTACCCAAATACAAGTGCTATCGCATTGATGACAAGGACACCTTATTCTTCAAGGACCAGAATGTGGTTCCAAAAGATGGTCTAAGGAAGATCATAATGCACGAAGCGCACAATTCTCTTCTTTCCATTAATCCGGGCAGTTCGAAGATGTACCATGAACTCAAGCAGTCGTATTGGTGGACTCTAATGAAGCGAGAGATTGGTTAATTCGTGAATGAATGTGATGTGTGCCGAAGGGTGAAAGTAGAACATCAAGGACCAGATGGTCTCCTCCAACCTCTTTCTATTCCAAAATGGAAGTTTGACCATATCGAAAATGGACTTTGTCACTGGCTTTACAATGTCCAAGCATGGGAATGATGCTATCTTCGTTGTCATCGACAAGCTTGCAAAAGTGGCTCATTTCCTTCCAATCAAAGAATCTATCACGGTAGCTCAGTTGGCAGAGCTATACACCTCCAGAAGTGTCTCGTTGCACGGAATTCCGCAATTGATCTCTTCAGACCACGGAAGCATTTTCACTTCCAAGTTCTCGGACTCCTTCCAGAAGGCCATGGGCACCAGCATTCGCCTCAGCACGGCTTTCCATCCTCAAACAAGTGGCCAAGTCGAAAGAGTCAACCAAATCCTCGAAGGCATGCTCAAAGCTTGTGTGATCTCTTTCGGTATGAAGTGGGAAGATTGCCTCCCATATGCCGAGTTATCCTACAACAACAGCTTCCAATCAAGTTCGAGTAAGGCCCCATTTGAAATTCTTTATGGCAGAAAGTACCGTACTCCTATCAACTGGTCCGAGACTGGTGACCGTCAACTTCTCGGCAATGACTTGATCACAGAAGCTGAAGAAATGTGTAAAGTCATCCATAAAAATCTCAAAGCCGTGCAATCGTGCCAGAAGAGTTACTATGATAACAAGCACCGTGAGTTGGCTTTCAAGATCGGAGACCATGTCTACCTCTGCGTCTCTCCAATGGAAGGCACTCGACGCTTCGGTATCAAAGGGAAGCTTGCCCCGCGATACGTGGGTCCTTTCAAGATCATTGGCAAAAGAGGCGACCTCGCCTATCAAATTGAGCTCCCTTCCAACTTCTCAAATGTGCATGATGTGTTTCATGTGTCATGGCTTCACAAGTGCTTCAAGACACCCGATCGCACTATCAACTTCGAAGAAATTAACCTCCAAGAATACTTGTCTTATCATGAGCATCCCGTTTCCGTTCTTGAAGAAACCGAGCGCAAAAATTGCAACAAGTCCATCAAATTCCTCAAAGTTAAGTGGTCTCATGATTTCGACTGAGAAGCGACTTAGGAGCGCGAGGATCACCTCCATTCAGAATATCCGGAGTTCTTTCAGCCCTAGATCTCGGCAGGAGATCCTCTTGTATTGGAGGAGAGTTGTAACACCCGAGTTGTAAACTTCCATATTTGGAGATGTATCCAACCTATCATGTTCAATACCAAGTGGTTTTCCTCTTTCTGGGTTTCATTTTGGGTTTGCTTTGTTTCCCATTGCATTGTCTTGTCATATTTCTTTTGCCATCCATTGTTGCATTATGGCCTCATCATATGTTGCATTGTGCAAGGGGGCATTTTACTTGTCATCATCATCATGTGCATCTTGATGTGTAGCATATTGCATTATGGCATGTTATTTTGTGAGTCATGGCATCATCATATTCCCCCCTCTTCTCCCCACCTCTCCATTTCCTTATTTTGGAAAGCTAATATTTTAGCCTCCAATAATGTTCAACTTTACCTCATTGTTCTATCACCATGCCTTAAGCATCTCTGCCAAATTTAGCTTAGTTGAAGATGTTTTGGTTAGGTTTTAAAATGGCTCAAGTTTGAATTTAATTCAAACTTGAATTATTTTTCAACATCTAAAATTTCCAAAACCATTTTATTAAATTGGTCTATATTTCCAGGGTCATGAGGATATTCTCATATTTCTCATACACCTCCCCGATCCCCTGTGCTTTTCTCTTGATTTTCAGCCGGAGGAAAAGAAAGGAAAAAGGAAAAGCAGGAGTAGCACCCCCCCGGGCCTCGGCCTCCAGGCCAGCCCAGCAGCAGCAGCAGAGCAGGCCAGTCGGACCAGCTAGCGCCCGCGCGCCAGCCTAGCTAGCCGCACACCTCCCCCTCTCGACCTTTTCTCACCCAGGCGTGAACGCACCCCCGCTAGCACGCGCCCACGTGGCCGAGGCGACCCCACTAGTCAGCGACCGATGGAGCACCCCGCACCCACCTTTCTTTGAACTTGGTCCCCTGCGAAAGCACACACATGACATGGCCGAGCACGATGGGGTGCTCCACCAGCTCGCCCTGGCCCCCTTTTAACCCCTCTCTATGTCCATGGACCCCCTAGGGTTTCCCTCTTCCTCTCGCCGCTGCCGCCAGGTGCGAGGAACCACCAGATCCACTGCTAGAACCCCCTCCCAAGCACACCTGAGAGCGCGGCCTCGCCACCAGCGTGCTCTCCGTCGACTCCAGATTCCCAGACCATGTCCATCCTCCTCCCCGACGTCGTCTACATCCCCAACGTCCACTACTTCAGTGACGGATGCCAAGACACAATGGTCTTCTTCCGCTTCTTCCCCGCGGTGCCCGCAAGTGTTCGTTCATAGCTGTTACCCGCTCCGACCGCTTCCCGTAGCCCCGATCATGCTAGCGTGTTTGTGGTGAGCCCCTGCTACTCGCCGACCTTTTTCCCCTCTCCTTAGGCTGCTCTGTCGCCGGTTGCCATGTTCGCCCGAGCTCGCCGCCGTCTGGCCTCGTCTCTGGCGAGTGCACCGACCTCCGTTACGCCTCTGCATGTGTCCATCGTCGTTGCTATGTCGCATAGGCCAGTTCCACGTGTTCAGCTACTCGCGTAGTCATCCACCTCGCCACGTACGTCTACATCGTCACCGCCTTTGTAGCTCGTCGCCGGCGTCGACTCTGTCATTGTCCGGTGCGGCTAGTGGCACGCAAGGGCACGGGATCCTCCTGCGACCCCGCAGTGCCCTTCCGCCGCTCCTCTGGGCCACCACAACTACTTCGGTGATCCCCTCCGCTGCTCTGTGCCCGCGTCGAGCCGATCCCCTGCTTCCTCTGTTTTGGAAGCCCGTCGCGCAGCCACTGCCATATGGGACCCCGTGGGACCCATTGGTCAGTGAGTCAGGGGCTAGGTCCCACCTGTCAACCCCTCCCTCCTTTTCTCTTTTCTTTTATTTATTTCCAGTGAATATTCCGTTTCGGGTAGAAGGAAGCTTTCCATTTCAGGCCGGGTCCATTTCTGGACATTTTCGTATATGGATACTGCCATATCGGTTACATCTTAGAGCAATTGTGATGATTTTTCTGCAGTAACCCCCACATATTATATATGTTTTTGGGGTAGAAAAATCTCACCAATCCAGTGGTGGCATTAGTTTTTGCATTTGAGCAATTTCATGACCATGTCATTTTACTTCATGTTTCTGTTTTTTCATTTTTGTGTGATTAAATTCACACAAGCTATGTGGTATTTTGGCACATGTGTAGCTTCCTTTTCATGTCTACTTCATGCTAGATTTTATTTCATGCCATTTAGTGCACTGTGATGAGTGCCACAAGCTTGCAAAGTTGCTATCATGAATCTGTTTCTGCCATGCCATGATTTCTTCTAAGTCTGAGGTGTGTTCATATCATTTGTCATGTTTGCATTGATGCTACCATCTTTTCTCTGGGTCTTTGGTACAAGTTCAGTAAGGGTGTTTGTGTAATGTCATGATCTCGTGTAATGTAATATTGTAGGATCGAAAGTATGTCTAGAGGGGGGTGATTAGACTACTTGACCAAATAAAAACTTAACCTTTTCCCAATTTTAGTTCTTGGCAGATTTTAGCTAATTTAGGACAAGTCAAGCAATCATCACATAATTCAAGCAAGCATGCAAAGAGTATATAGGCAGCGGAAAGTTAAGCATGCAACTTGCAAGAATGTAAAGGGAAGGGTTTGGAGAATTCAAACGCTATTGGAGACACGGATGTTTTTCCCGTGGTTTGGATAGGTGGTGCTATCCTACATCCACGTTGATGGAGACTTCAACCCACGAAGGGTAACGGTTGCGCGAGTCCACACAGGGCTCCACCCAAGGGTAACGGTAGCGCGAGTCCACACAGGGCTCCACCCACGAAGGGTCCACGAAGAAGCAACCACCCACAAAGGGTCCACGAAGAAGCAACCTTGCCTATCCCACCATGGCCATCGCCCACACAGGACTTGCCTCACTAGCGGTAGATCTTCACGAAGTAGGCGATCTCCTTGCCCTTACAAACTCCTTGGTTCAACTCCACAATCTTGTCGGAGGCTCCCAAGTGACACCTAGCCAATCTAGGAGACACCACTCTCCAAGAAGTAACAAATGGTGTGTAGGTAATGAACTCCTTGCTCTTGTGCTTCAAATGATAGTCTCCCCAACACTCAACTCTCTCTCATAGGATTTGGATTTGGTGGAAAGAGGGTTTGAGTGGAAAGCAACTTGGGAAGGCTAGAGATCAAGATTCATATGGTAGGAATGGAATGTCTTGGTCTCAACACATGAGTAGGTGGTTCTCTCTCAGAACATATGAGTTGGAATGGTGTGTGTGTTCTGATGGCTCTCTCATCGAATGAGAAGAAGGTGGACGGGTATATATAGCCTCCACACAAAATCCAACCGTTACACAGTTTTCCAATCTCGGTGGGACCGAATCAATAAGCTCGGTCGGACCGAAAATGTAAACCTAGTGACCGTTAGTGATTTTCGGTGGGACTGACATGCAACTCGGTAGGACCGATGTGGTTAGGGTTTGGGCATAACGTAATCTCGGTGAGACCGATTACACAAACTCGGTGAGACCGAATTTGGTAATTAGCTAACCAGAGAGTTGGTCAGGCAAACTCGGTGGGACCGATTTGCTCTTTCGGTGAGACCGAGTGGAACTCGGTGAGACCGAAAAGTTACAAAGGGGAAACACTGAGTTTACATTGCAATCTCGGTGGGACCGATTCGCTCTTTCGGTGGGACCGAAAAGTTACGAAAGGGAAACAGAGAGTTTGCAACCCCATCTCGGTGAGACCGAGATCCCTATCGGTAGGATCGAATTGCTAGGGTTTGGCAGTGGCTAATGACAAGTGAAACTCGGTGGCGCCGGATAGGAAGAATCGGTAGGACCGAGTTTGGCTTAGGGTTTAGGTCATATGTGGATATGGGAAAGTATTTGAGGGTTTTGGAGCATATCACTAAGCACATGAAGCAAGAGGCTCATTAAGCAACACCTCATCCCTCCTTGATAGTATTGGCTTTTCCTAAAGACTCAATGTGATCTTGGATCACTAAAATATAAAATGAAGAGTCTTGAGCTTTTGAGCTTGAGCCAATCCTTTGTCCTTAGCATTTTGAGGGTTCCACTTTCACATCCATGCCATGCCAATCATTGAGCTTTCCTGAAATAATCATCTTGGAATAGTATTAGCTCAATGAGCTATATGTTGTTATGAATTACCAAAACCACCTAGGGATAGTTGCACTTTCAAATATGTTCCTATAGCATATAGTTTGCTGTGCTTAAACTTTGCTACCTAATGTTGTTTTAGACTTGTTCTAGGGATTTCCAATGGTAGCTCAGTGTTCATGATTTGTAGAGTTTCACCTGTACTTCACTGCCATGCATTGTGTTTTCATGGTTGGGTGTTGTAGTATATTTAAACATTGCATCTAAGTGGCCATGTTGCTATTTTAAGCAGTTTGCATCATATCTTGTTTTGCTTGTCATTTGCAAACCGTGCATCCGTTTCCGGTGATCTTCTTATCGATTTCATTTGAAATCTCCCAACCTATCCTGTGGCATGCTTGGTTTGCCAAGTTGATGCCATGATCATCTTTCCCCGTCCGGAGTACCCATATGCATTACACATCATACCTTGCATTCCATGCCATGTCTTGCATCATGTTGCTTGCGGATTGCACCGTGATTGATTGTTGCTCCGTTGCTTGTGGTCTTGCTTTGGGTAGAGCCGGGAGATGAGTTCGTGAATGAGGATCCTGTCGATTACGTTTACGAGGAGCAAGCTTTCGACAACCATGAGAACTTTGCAGGCTAGATGATCATTTCCCCCGATATCACTTGTATCTTTGCTTGCTAGTTGTTCGTTCTATCACTATGTCGAGATACCTACCACTTGTTTATCAAGCCTCCCATATTGCCATGCCAAGCCTCTAACCCATCTTCCTAGCAAACCGTTGTTTGGCTATGTTATCGCTTTTTCTCAGCCACTCTTATAGAGTTGCTAGTTGAAGGTGCCGTGCAGGTTGTTCCATGTTGGACCATGGATATGTTGGGATATCACAATATATATTATTTAATTAATGCATCTATATACTTGGTAAAGGGTCGAAGGCTTGGCCTTTTGCTCGGTGTTTTGTTCCACTCTTGTCGCCTTAGTTTCCGTCATACCGATGTTATGTTCCTTGAATTTTGCGTCCCTAACACGGTGAGGGTTTTTGGGCCCCTCTTGACAGTTTGCTTTAAATAAAACACTTCCAGCAAGGCCCAACATTGGTTTTACCATTTGCCTAATAACAACTAAAATTTGCATAGGGAGTAATTAACCCGTGGATTCTTAATCAACAACCTGGGCCAGTGCTCCTCATGAGTGTTGGTCCAAAATAGAGCACCGTGCGGGACCGCCCCTTGGCAACATGGGGTATGTTGGTACCTGTACGCTTAGCTTATCCGTCGTGGCCTGAGACGAGATATGCACGGCAACTATCAGGGCATTGGCGCGTCGGGAGGTCTTGCTAGACTTGTTTTACCATTGTCGAAATGTCTTGTGCACTGGGATTCCGAGTCTGATCGGAGGGTCCTGCGATGGAGGATTATCTCCACGGATCATGAGCTTGTCATGGGCTAAGTTGGGACACCCCTGCAGGGTTTAAACTTTCGAGAGTCGTGCCCATGGTTAGGTGGCAGATGGGAATTTGTTAATATCCAGTTGTAGAGAACTTGACACTTGAATTAATTAAAATACACCCACCGCATGTGTAACTGTGATGGTCTCTTTTCAACGAGGTTCGGGAAGAGAACACGGTGGGGTTATGTTTGAACGTAAGTAGTTCAGGATCACTTCTTGATCACTCCTACTTTATGACTGTTGTGTTGTTTCTCATCTTACTCTGGTACTCGTATGTTAGCCACCATATTCTCTTAGTGATTGTCGCAACTCCACCGCATAATCACATCCTACCTTTAAGCGTAAATAGTATTGATCTCGCGGGTTTTGAGATTGTTGAGTCCTCGTGACACACAGGTACTACAACAACAGTTGCAGGTGACGATCATACCAATGCAGGTGATGCCACCGAGCTCAAGTGGGAGTTTGACGAAGACCTTGGCCATTACTATGTTTCCTTTCCGGCTGATCAGTAGTGGTGCCCCATAGGGTCGACCGAGATTTAGCATTTGGGGTTGTCTTCTTTTCATCTGGATCCGTCCGTAGTCGGACCTTGTGTGTACTCTAATTGATGTATGAATAATTTGATCATTGTGTGACGTGGCGATTGTAAGCCAACTATTTACTTCCTTGTTCATTACATGGGATTGTGTAAAGATGACCCTTCTTGTGACCATGCCAAAATGCGATTATGCCTGTAAGTCATGCCTCGACACGTACGAGATATAGCCGCATTGTCAGGACCGGATTTTCGGGATATAAATTTCCCAGAAAATGGCCCTTGTGCTCACTAGCCCCAGGATTACTGTTAGCTGATAAGGCACCAACTTGATACAGAAATTCCAAGCAAGGTACATAATATGTAGTACAAGACCATTCTGGCCTATGGGTACAACAATTTGTTTCTAGTGGTTGATGGCGGAAGCGGTTTGCGGATCATCAGCGTCTATGGGACCCCATTTCCCATAGGAACATCTGACCAGGATAACTCCTATCTTCGCGAGGCTGCTATCACCATTGCGTAGGTTCCGGAGCTGTCATCATAATGTTCCTCTCCACGCAAGAAATATGGCCAAGAAAATAGCCAGGGACAAGCTAGTGAGTACTTTGAATGTACTCGCAAACATTAAGAACACAGGTATAATATAGCCACTGATAATCATGCTTTGAAATATTCTATGATCACTTCGTCAGTTATGAAATAAGGTTCATGATGCACACAAGCAGATCATTCAAATAAAACATGAGTAAACAATCCAAGAGTAGAAATGAAAAGCACCGATCGAGTGTTTGAAGCGACGCCTCGAAAGAATAATAATATGAAGCATGCCGCAGTTGGGCGTCTGAGCGACACCACATAAAGGGCTTATAAATAAAAGGAATAACAAGCATGCCACATTCGGGCGTCTATGCGACAGCACATAAAGGGCTTATAAGTAAATGAAATAACAAGCATGCCACAGTCGAGCGTCTGTGCGACACCACATAAAGGGCTTATAAGTATGAAATAACAAGCATGCCACAGTCGGGCGTCTGAGCGACACCACATAAAGGGATTATATATAAAAATAATCACAGTGAATATCCAGGAGGTGGAGCCGTCCGAGGGATACTCATTAATTTCAAATAATACAATTGATTAGTCCACAATAATAATAATCATAATCATCATATGTCACAGGTCATAATCAATGTTCTGGTTTAGTAGTTTTCCTCCGAAGACCGACACTAAGACCGACACTTGACCCATCCCAGACTATAGTCCTTAACCATGGACACGGCTATTCGAATAGGTATAATATCTCTGCAGAGGGTGTACTCTTTACCCACTAGCAACGGATTCCTTTAGACCATCGGGACTAATTCCTTCTACGGTCTTTCATTCGAAAACACACCTGACCGCACACACCAGCTTAACTTACCGGTGTCTGGAATCACCCACGACACCTGTCAAGCGAAAATCTAAGTGGGGAGGCTACAACCTCGCTTAGCATGGGATCAAACTTATATCGCACGCTCTAAGGGGTGCCCCCCTCTCGGTCCTAATAGGAAACACCCATGCCCCCGGACCAGGTGGCATGCCTTCTGGATGCAGCCGGTATCTTCCACCATGGCCTCTCTGTACGGTGTGTGCTAGGACAGGGGTTGACAACTTACTGAACTGTACCCTACCTACGGCAGGGACAAGTGGCATCACGAAACAAATATGGGGGTTACTGGAACAAGACTCGATCTACGGCCGACTCAGGAGGTTTAAGCATTCCTGCATGGTTAGCTGAAGAATTATATTTCACATCCATCAGACAAAACGACCACTCATCATACCTCCCCATGCCCCACCGGTAATAATCGTCTCGACGAGGGACAAGCTCGTGTCTACCCAAGACAGAGGCTTTCCCAGATCCTTCCCGGTAGGCATAAGAGGCATATGAGGGGGATTTCTATCACAAACATATCAAATGCCAACAGCATGAAATCATCAATATGCATTATGATCGTATCATCGCATAGAATAACGAAATCTCTGAGACAAGATGGGTTGCAACCGTATCAACAACGCCAGACAATATTATGCCAGGGTTCAGAATGCTTGCCTTCAAGTTGTGGAGAGGCAGGGTGCATTCCAAAACTTTTGAAAGTTTTCTTCTCCCTCTCCAAAATCCTATTTTAAATAAATTTGAATTAACACATACTTTAAAAATAGCACAAAAAAGTTGTTTGGAAAATTTTGAAATAAATATGAAAATAAGCTAGATAATATTTGGGAAACAACAGAAAAAGAATCAAGTCATTTGGATTTATATTTAAAAAGATATAGCCAGTCAAAGTTTAGTCTAACTCTGTTTTTAAAATAAAACAGAAAAGAAAACGTTTTGATGAGAATACGCTTTCGAAGCAGGGGAGACGTACTTGGGGGTTTTACGCTTCCACTTAAAACCATGCGGGCCGGCTTGGGTCACTGACAGTGGGTCCAGGGGGCCCACTGGTCAGGTTTAACCAGTCGTTCCCCGCCTCCTTCCTCCTCTATCCGAGCCAAGGCGGGGTTCCGGCAATCAACGCTGGCGAACGGCAGCTTCCCGCGGGCTCCGGAGGGTAGGGATGGATCCACCAGACCGGGGCGGTCCTCCCGGTGGTTGTTGAGTTGGCGGGGGTGGAGGGAGTCGCCGGCGGCGAGCTCCGCGGCGGAGGAAGCTTCGGGTGGAATTGGGGTTCTGGGCTGCGGTGGTTCCCCATCGCAGCTGAGGGCTTGGGCGGCTCCGTAAGATCGAGGGGAAGAGGACGGTGGCTCTGGAGGGGCGGGGGAGGCTCTGGTTACGACTGAATGGACCGGAGGGTGGCGGCGGCTGTACTGGCCGGAGATGAGGGAGACGGCCTTCCGCCGTTGATTGCGGGCTAGGGGAGCTCCATAGGGTTGTCTTGAGGTTGCCTGAGGGCCTAGGAAAGCTCGGGGGTCCTTTTATAGTGCAACGAGTTCTATTCTGCGGTGTTGGATAAGAACGACGGCGAACCGCCGTTCTGTTGTTGCAGGGGGGGACGTGGCGGCGACTAGCGCTTGCAGACGAGCTTGTGGATGAGCTCGGACTGCTCCAGAGGGCAGCTGGCGCACGCGTGTGGCTCGGGCGGCGCTGTCCATGCAGAGGTTGCGGTGGCCGCCCGCTTGCTGCCATGGCCGACCTGACGGCGGCGCTGTAGGGCGCCAGGAGGGGGCCAGGGCGGCTCTGCGGCGAGGGAGGGGTCAGGCGTGCTGGCTGTGTGAGGGGGTGGCCAGAACGAGCGCGGGGAGGCGTTAGTGGGGACGTGGTGACTCGGTGTGCACGCGTGCAAAACGTGCGCTCTGGGCACGCCCAGCGCATGCATGCTACATGCTCGACGCAATGCTAGAGCATGCTAGAGGATTAGGATGAGGCTGGGGATTAGTAGGCCTGGGTTAGGGTTAGCTAGGAGCTTAGTGGACATGTTGGTTGGGTCAGGGGGTCAAGTCCATAATGGAGACTAAAGATCGTGCCAAAACTGTGCATGCACTCAAGGTGTTTGACAGAATGCCATGTGCATCTAGGCAACTCTTGGGGTGGCCAAAAGCTCCAGACCAGTGTCTTTTTAGATGATATAGAGGGTGGTAAGGTTAGTTTGTCAAAAGCAAGAACTTGTTAGTGCAAGTTCTTGAGAAAACCAATTCTGGACGGAAAGAAAAGGGCATAGTTTCATGGACTAAAATTACTCCAATGGGTCTACTCTCCTGGACTTAAGGGTTTAGTAGGGTGTTCTTTAATTAGGAAAAAGCTCATGGCTACGAGAGCAAGAATGATTAGGGTTGCAGTACAAATCATCAAGTTGGACCAGAATGAAACTGAGGTTGATTCACTCAAATTTTTCAAAGAACATCACTGGTTTTTTTTCATAAAGTTGAATAATATACTCCTATTAACATCCCATAATTTTGGTGGAAGTTTTAAATAAATATTTAAATAGGTTGTAGTGCAAAATTGCCCACTGGACCAGATTTGAAAACTTGGTGTAGAGCTCAAAATTTCCAATGAATAGAAGATACTTTTGCATAAAAGTGATTTAAAAACATCACATGACATCTCCAAATATTGGTTGAAATTTTAGACAAATCTATAAAATGGTTGTAGTTCAAAAAGAGCTCCAAAACTAATGAAAAATCACTTTAAGGAATAAAGCTCGGAGAGAAATAGTTATGCAAATAAATCCACTGATAATAGGAATGTTTTTCTTGAAGGGGCAAACAAGTCCAATAATATATTTGGAAAGTTTTCACTTGGGGTAAAAACTCCATAATAATAAGGAAAAGAATGGCTCTGAAATCAAAAGAAAATCCAGAAAATAAAGGTTTAAATTTCCTGGCAAAATTTTAATTAATAAAACAAGGTTGGAATTTTTGGGTGTCACACGCATCTTGGGCATTACAGAACTACTCACGCATCATCGGAGAGGCACCAATAGAGGTGGTGAACCCCATCCGTGATGGTGTCTAGATTGGATCTGGTGGTTCTGGAACCTGCGGCGGGTGGAATTGATTTTCGTCGACTCCCCTAGGTTTTGTGGAATATTGGGGTATTTATAGAGCAAGGAGGGGGTCCGGGGGCACCCGAGGTGGGCACAACACAGCATGGCACGCCCTGGCGGATTGTGCTCTCCTCGGAGCACCCCCCTGGCGCAGCCTTGGCCCATTAGGTGTCTTCTAGTCCATAAAAAATCTTGTAAAGTTGCGTGGCATTTGGATTCCGTTTGGTATTGATTTTCTACGATGTAGAAAACATGAAAAAACAGCAACTGACACTTGGCACTATGTCAATAGGATAGTACCAAAAATTATATAAAATGATTATAAAACATCCAAGATTGATAATATAACATCATAGAACAATAAAAAATTATAGATACATTGGAGACGTATCACCATGCGACAACATGTATAGAAAACAACTATTGTCATCACGTAAATAAAAAATCAGTATCTATGTATTTATGAACAGCAACTGCCAAATTAGGTAACCTGGAAATGACAACAACATGTGCATCCCATAAGATTTGCCATCACAATTTACAAACCAATGCGACCAATGTCAGAAAAGAAAATGTAGAAACAAAATGATAAACCTAAAAAGTTTACCTTGCACTATAGGCTCTGCAAACTTCACAGCCATCCTGCCATCAGCCATTGGCTATGCCATCATTGGGATCGTGCCTGCCAGGAAAGAAAAGGCAACAGGCATAGGATCATGCACTGTTCATCCTGAGTGCGATCTATGCCAAGACAAAAGCTCGGTGGGGTGAAAGCCATGGGGTGCCTCTCCTGCCTACCAGCCGGATTGCGAACAAATTGTTTGGTAGAATCAAGAGGTCATAGATCGACAAACATGTCTGCCTCGTCTACTGCAGGATCATTATGCTTATTTGTAGGGTGGGGCCTCCTATCCGCGGTCTCAATCACAACTTTCTTGCCTATCTTCCTTTTTGGGATGTAGGGGACACCAATGTTGACAGGGAGCTTAGAAGTGCGCAAATTTAAGTTGGTGTTCTCCATGGAGGTAAAAGATGCAGTATGCTATGAACGTCCACCTCCTTCAATGGTGCACTACTTAGCACCTGCATTTGTTGTATTGCAGACTTCCATCTTCTCGACTATGTTGCTTTTGGTAGAAGGTGGGAATAGTGTGGAAGTAGGCACATAACCAGAGTCACCTCTGCTGCTCTTAACTACCTCTGGTGCATTACATAACTGTGCAAGATTCTTGTGGGGGCTATACCGCCTAGGTGGTAGGCTAGCTCGCACAACGGTTGGAGTAGAAGCCTCTAGGCCACCAGCCACTAGAGCTGTTGTGCGATGAGGGTCATCTATGGATGGCATGTCATTCTTAAATGTGGCCGCAACCCCTTCTTCCGTGGACACAGAAGTGCCAGCAGCTACACGCTTGGAATTCGTTTCAGATGATCAGGAATCTTCCTTGTTTAGGTTGAGCTCGGGAGTGTCCACTTCAACACTTGGTTGGCTGGCATGGGCCACAACAACATCTCTCATTGCCACCAGGGTACGCAATATTGCAACAGTCCTGGCAGATACTGACTTGTCACTCCCAGATGTATGGATGCCTATTATCATAGTCTGCACATCTACAACCGGCGGAGATGGGCGGCCGCTTGCATCAGAGCTATCGGGAACAGTGCACGGTGCAGCGGCAGATTTTGTCGGATGCTGGGCTCCGTAGACCCTTGAGAGGTTTGAACACTGGGTGCGTACGAAGAAGTCCTACTCCCCAACCTGCCGGCCTAGCTCGACGAACCCAAGGGACAAGAGACACAGCAGTTTATTCTGGTTCGGGCCAACTTTTGGTGTAATACCCTAGTCCAGCTTTGTGGTGGATTGCCTCGAGGGGCTGAGGATGAACTAGTACAATTGTTGAACAGCCTTAGGAGGTGAGGTGTTCTTGAGCTCAAAGAGCCAGTGGCTGTGAGGATGGTCTAAATGATCTGATCCCTTCCTCGGGTGGTGGCTAAGTCCTATTTATAGTGGCCTTGGTCCTCTTCCCAAATGTCGGCTTGAAGGAATCCCACAACGCCCATATTCAAAGGGAGACAACCAGTACAAGTTATTGTGACATAAGTAGTCTTCGCTTGCAAAGGCTCTTGTGGTGACGTTGTAGTGGGCTCCACGATGACCTCCGCCCTGCCGTCCTGGCGGTCTTGGTCTTGGTGCACCAATATGGAAACCTTTTCCTGATTCCTCGGGACTCCATGCTTGCGCTTGCCTCCTTGGCACCAAAGGGGAAACTGGTACACTGCGCCCGCTGGTGCCCGCCTAGCCTTGGTCGTCATGGCTCACGTCATGTGAACCTCGCGAGGTGCATCTTGCCTTGATATCTCTGCTCCTTGGGAGCCAGCCTAGAGAGGCCACCCCCAGGGAGATCTTGGCGTCGTCTGCCTCGCAAGGCTTGGCCCCTCGCGAGGGTCTTGTGTTGTCAGTGCTAAAACTGGGCCGTACCGGGCCGCTGATGGAGCCACGCCGTGGGCAACAGGCAGGCAACATTGGGTACCCAAATTCCCAGAACACTGACTATAGCCCCCGGGCCCAAGGCACACTCAAGCTTGGCTTTGAGGCGAAGCCAAAGGGCAAGTGCAGAGCACCGTGGGCCCCAACCTCCTACGGTCTTGGTCGATGCGCTGTGATTGATGGGACATGGGCGCCTCTGCTTCCCCACGCTGCCTCGGCAACCATCCCTGGCTGTCAATAAAGCTAGCGCCTGCTGCAAAGCTCTCATTGCCTTTCCCTTTCATCTTGCTCTAGATCCCCTTCTTCTCCTTGCCCAGAGAGCCCAGATCTGCCGAAACTCTCCCCCAAGCCTGTAGCGGATGGCCACCGATAAGGCGAAGGCCGCGCGCTTGCCTTCCTGGTTCGAGCTCGCCCTGAGCGTGCCCGCCGTCATGGAGAAGAACCTCTCCGGTGCGCTCCTAGTGATGGTAGATGGCAGCAACAAGGGGGGAGAGACAGTGCTCCCGACCGGCTCCGCTAAGCCGGAAACCTTGGGCGGCACCTTCTATCGCTTCTTACACAGCGTCTTCGCGGGGTTGGTCCCCCCTTCTCCGGCTTCTTCTATGCCATCCTTCGCCATTATAATCTCCACGCCCTTCATATTCATCCCTATTTTTTCCTTCTTCTATCGGTCTTTCCCTTTTACTGCAAGGCGTTCGTGGGGGTGATGTCGTCTGTGGCGCTGCTCCACCAGTTCTTCCACCTCCGGATCAAGGAAGGCTCATGCTCAGGATTTGCCAACTTTGTGACAGCCAATGGCAGCAATGCGATCTCACGAGCCAGGAAGAAGGTAGAAGATTTCAGGAACAAGTGGGTCCTCATGGGTGCCTCGAGTTCTTGCCCTCGGCTGGCGCTGCCGACCGAGATGCCACTGCCTCACGAGGGATGGAATCATGAGAAGTTAAATGATCCCCGGGTGGAGCACTTGATGGAAAGGATGGTGGCTGACCTGAGGCCTAATGACCCAAAGGCGGAGACTCTGGTGGGGGCTATGATCGTCAGGGAATTCCTGACACAGCACCTAGCTTCGCTCCATGCATGCTCGCGCCCTTTGTGGGAGCTCACGGGCCAGGGTGGCGTACTCCGCCTGCGGCCGGATGATCTGCCCCAAGAGGAGTTGAACAAGGTCCCGCGCCTCCTGGTCGAGAAGGACCAGGGTTGCTTGCCGGACACCCATCTGCCACTGTATCGTCACCGTGATGGGGCGAAGATCGCTGCTGCTATGCTGGTCTTCAATGAGCACGGGCTCCTACCGCCGACACCCACCAGTCCTCCGGGCTCCCCGGTGGTGGCGGCTTCTGGTGAGTCCGACGAGGAGGGGTGTCAGACTCGAAGGAGACTGTGGAAGGTACGGGGATGTCTCCCCCCTGCGCCAACCTCTCCTCGTCCTTTCTGATAATGATGGCAACACCGGCAAGCACCCTGCTCGGGAGCCCCTGCACAGTGCCGGGGTCACCACAAGATCCAGGGACACCCCTCCGAGAAAGCCGACACCGGGGGTCCTGAAGAAGAGCCGGTCGGTGTGGATTCCCCAAGGTGGTGCCTCCGACTTGCCGCCGGCCGGCGTTGACGTAGGCCCGGGTGCCACGCCCCTGTCTGCCCCTGGGGCTCATGCGCCCTTGCCGCATCCTACAAAGACCAAGGGCATGGTGCTCCTGAAGAGGGTGAGAGACTATGCCGCCGTGGATCATTAAGTGCTCTGCCCTGATCTTCCTTCCTTGCTCTTGTTGTAGTATCTCGATGCCCCCCTTTGGACTGGCTAGGCCTGTGCCGGTGGTGAAGAAGAAGAAGGAGACGACTGTGGTCCACGTAGCTCAGCAGCCTGCCGCGGCCACACCGCCCCCACATAGATGGGCAGTGATGAGCCTCGTGCTCCTGTGGAAGGGTTGCCCTCGCGAGACCCGGAGATCCACCCTCAGGAGGAAGCGGTATCTGTAGATAGGCCGGCTCCGGCTCTGCTTGCCCTCAGCTCGCCTGCTGTGGTCCCAAAGGCTCCGGAGCCCCCGGACCCCACTGCCGCCGCTAACTTGCCGATCCTAACGTCGGCGCCACCTTCTGCTTCGCCTCGTACTCTGGAGGAGGCTTTCTCCGTGCTGACCCATCTTCGCGATGATATTCAAGGCGTCGATCCTCGCCTGGCATCCGGTCGCCTGGAGGTGATCTCGGGGTGGCTGCGATCCGAGCGTCCGTCAGGGCGGCATGGAGCCACGCCTTGGCGGCCTCTGAGGAAGGTATGCAGGTTGACGGCCTGGCCGCAGCCACCCCGACGTTGCATTGGAGGATACTAAGGCTGCCAAGGAGCGCTGCCGGGTGGCGAAAGCCGAGCTGGAGACCCTGTGCAATGAGCGTACCACTGAGGCTAGTCAGTGCGAGGCGCGGGAGGAGGAGCTGAAGGCTCGGGAAGACGCGGTTGCGGTCGTGACACTGAGCTGGAGCAGTAAGCGCGGGAGCAGGCCAGAGAGCGCAATCGCCTGCCGAGGGAGTCCTGGACTAGGGGGTCTTCAGACAGTCAGACTATATCCTTTGTCCGGACTGTTGGACTATGAAGATACAAGTTTGAAGACTTCGTCCCGTGTCCGGATGGGACTCTACTTGGCGTGGAAGGCAAGCAAGGCAATACGGATATGTATATCTCCTCCTTTGTAACCGACCTTGTGTAACCCTAGCCTCCTCCGGTGTCTATATAAACCGGAGGGTTTTAGTCTATAGGACAATAGACAATCATACCATAGGCTAGCTTCTAGGGTTTAGCCTCTTTGATCTCGTGGTAGATCAACTCTTGTACTACTCATATTATCAAGAACAATCAAGTAGGACATAGGGATTACCTCCATCAAGAGGGCACGAACCTGGGTAAACATCGTGTCCCCAACCTCCTGTTACCATCCGCCTTAGACGCACAGTTCGGGACCCCCTACTCGAGATCCGCCAGTTTTGACACCGACATTGGTGCTTTCATTGAGAGTTCCACTGTGTCTTCACCGTAAGGCTTGATGGCTCCTTCGATCATCGCTAGCGATGCGGTCCAGGGTGAGGCCTTCCTCCCCGGACAGATCTTCGTATTCGACGGCTTTGCACTGTGGGCCAATTCGCTTGGCCATCTGGAGCAAATTGAAAGCTACGCCCCTGGACATCAGGTCAGATTTGGAAACTTGAACTACACGGCCGACATCCGCGGAGACTTGATCTTCGAAGAATTCGAGCCCATGCTGGATGCGCCGCACAGTCGCAACGAGCATGACATAACTCTACCGTCGCACAGCGTTCGGGAGATCGCATCCGCAAATACTCCAGCAGTTAGCCCGGAGCAAATCGCGTAATCTGAGAGCCGAGGGATAGACCCCGCCATGGAGGCCACACTCTTAGTGGCGATAGAGCCAAATACTGACTTCACCCCTTACGAGAGCCGTGTCGCCAAACCACGGGATTCATCTCTGGCCACGGACTCCGAGCCACTCACATCCGTGCCCGTCGAATCTGACTGGGCGCCGATCATGGAGTTCACCTCCGCAGATATCTTTTAGCACTCACCTTTCGGAGATGTGCTAAATTCATTAAGATCTCTCTCCCTGTCAGGAGAACCTTGGCGAAACTTTGTCCGGCTAGAATGGGACACGGACAACGAAGAAATTCGCTGCCCACCCACCACCCACTTAGTAGCCACTGTGGATGACTTAACCGACATGCTCGACCTCGACTCCGAAGACTTTGACGGTATGGACGATGAAGCCGGAGATAAACAGGAACCACCGCCCCCAGGGCGCTGGACCGCCACCTCATCATATGAAATATACATGGTAGACACCCCCAAGGAAGGCAATGGCGACGAGACAACGGAGGATGATCCCTCCAAGACGCAGCCCAAGCGCCGACGTCAGCGGCAACGCTCTAAGTCCCGCCACAGCAAGAGCAGTGATACCAGCACAGGAGATAATAACACTCCGGATAGCACCGAAGACAACAACAATACCATCCAGCATGGTGTAGAGCTAGAGGATGAACAAGTTAGCCCTCCAGAGCAGACAGCATATGGAGAACCGGAGGAGGACAATTACATGCCTCTCTCCGAAGACGAGGCGAGCCTCGGCGACGACGAGTTTATTGTGCCTGAGGACCCCGTCGAGCAAGAGCGCTTCAAGCGCCGACTTATGGCCATGGCAAATAGCCTAAAAAACAGCAACCGCTTCAAGCTGATCAGGACTCGCTAGCAGATAGGTGGACCGAAGTCCTTGCGGCCGAGGAGCATGAACTCGAGCGCCCATCCAAGAGTTACCCAAAACGCAGGTTGCTACCTCACCTCGAGGAGGAAGCATTGAAGCCTCATTCACCAGTGTACGATGCGGCTGACCGGCCACTACGCGGCAGAACCAGACAAGCGTTTCAGCCTAAAGTTCAGACCGCACCCCGTCGCCACTCAGTAAAAAATACTAAGGCCCGGGGCAACACAAAGGACCTGCGAGACATCTTGGACAGTAAGGCAAAAATTGCAAGGTCAATATACGGGACACGGGCACGTGCGCCCACATGGGATGATCCTCGCATCGGATACACCAAGAATAAATCTGTCGGGGCCGAACACAGCAGACAAGACTCATACGAACTACGTCGGGATATAGCCCGGCACAGAGGTGCCGCACACCCCCTATGCTTCACTGATGAAGTTATGAATTATGAATTCTCGGAGGGTTTCAAACCCGTAAATATCGAATCATACGACGCCACAGCAGATCCCGCTTTATGGATTGAGGATTTCCTCCTTCGCATCCACATGGCTCGCGGTGATGATCTACATGCCATCAAGTACCTCCCACTAAAACTCAAAGGACCAGCTTCGCATTGGCTGAATAGCTTGCCAGCAGATTCCGTCGGCAGTTGAGAGGATCTGGAAGACATATTTCTCGACAACTTCCAGGGCACTTATGTACGACCACTAGATGCTGATGACTTGAGCCACATAACCCAGTAGCCAGGGGAATCAGCCAGACAATCTAGACACGGTTCCTGACTAAGAAAAATCAAATTGTAGACTGTCCGGATGCAGAGGCCCTAGGGGCATTGAAGCATAACATCCGCGACGAATGGCTCGCCCGCCACCTCGGCCAGGAAAAGCCGAAATCTATGGCAGCCCTCACAACACTCATGACCCGCTTCTGCACGGGCGAGGACAGCTGGCTGGCTCGTAGCTGTTAACAGTAGGCAGCATCGTAATACACCAAAGCATTGCAATAACGGCGATAACACCAAAGATACGACAGTTAATGCAGGATTCAGAGGCTCTAGATCCGGTCAGCGGAAAAAGCCATTCAAAAGAAATACTCTGGCTTCGTCCAGTCTGGATCACATACTTGATCGCTCGTGTCAAATCCACGGCACCCCCGACAAGCCAGCCAATCACACCAATAGAGAATGTTGGGTGTTCAAGCAGGCCGGCAAGTTAAATGCCAAAAACAAGGACAAGGGGCTGCATAGCGATGACGAGGAGGAGCCCCGGCCACCGAACACAGGAGGACAGAAGGGGTTTCCCCCACAAGTGAAGATGGTGAACATGATATACGCAACCCACATTCCCAAGAGGGAGCGGAAGCGTGCGCTAAGGGACGTCTATGCGATGGAGCCCGTCGCCCCAAATTTCAACCCATGGTCTGCTTGCCCGATCACCTTCGATCGCAGGGATCACCCCACTAGCATCCGTCATGGCGGATCCGCCGCATTGGTCCTAGACCCCATCATTGAACGATTTCACCTCACTCGAGTCCTTATGGACGGCGGCAGCAGCCTGAACCTGCTTTATCAGGATACAGTGCGAAAAATGGGTATCAATCCCTCGAGGATCAAACCCAGCAAAGCCACCTTTAAAGGCGTCATCCCAGGTGTAGAGGCCCATTGCATAGGCTCAATCACACTGGAAGTAGTCTTTGGATCACCGAATAACTTCCGAAGGGAAGAGTTAATCTTCGACATCGTCCCGTTTCGCAGTGGCTATCATGCACTACTCGGACGGAAATCATTTGCAAAATTCAATGCAGTGCTGCATTACGCATATCTCAAGCTCAAGATGCTAGGACCTCGCGGAGTCATAACAGTAAATGGAAACACAAAACGCTCGCTCCGTAAGGAAGAGCACACTGCGGCCCTTTCAGCAGAGGCACAAGGCAGCCTGTACATGCAGACCACTCATTCGGCGTCACGGCCCCCGGACACCTTCAAGCGAGTCCGGAACAAGCTGCAACAAGATCGCCTGGCACGATCAGAGCTCGCCTAGAAGTTCGGCCCCTGTCCCAGTCCCAGTGAAGTGATGAAATCCGTGCCGCGTGTACATAACTATGCACTAAAAATACCATGGACATAGGCGGGGGCACGATCAGGACACATCCCGCATTGTGGCTTAACCACACTAGGGGCTATATACCTTCGAGATTCCTTTTCTCTTTTAGGGCCTAACTCCCTGGAAGCCCTTTCCGGTAGTACGATTGTCGGACACATTCCGGAAGCAACAACCAAGGCGGCAAGAAGCTAAGTTGAACACGGGAACCGCCAGGTGGTCTCTAGTAATAACTGATATACCCGCTTTTTACTATTTTATGCGCAGCTTGACCTGGGATAGGACATTTCGAATTGTCCTAATTTATGCTTATTGCACTACTTGTACCAAGTACGCTTCGAAGTATCATTTAAATAACAATGCATATCATTAATCTATCATTACATTATTTAAGTTTTTCTCTTTCTCTTATATGTCCATTTACGACAATCCGCACCCGCACGTGCGGGTACGGTCAGTTCACCAGGGGTCCTCGGTTCCCCCATAACACGGCGCAAGAAGTATGAACACTTTCGACAGTGCGGCACCCTGAACTTATAGCATTATATGCATCAGCTCTGAATCATGTCTTTGGTAAAATGTTGGGTTGCCCGGATCCCATGCTTTGGTACCTTACGTTCCGCTATATCGGCTAAGGTAACCGTGGGAGAACTATGCGATTGTGTCCCGGTTCTTCCGGACAAGCACCTCAGTAGAGAAAGCCAAAAACTGACTGTCATGATAAGGCGAGAGACTGGTCACTGTTCGAGAGGTCTCAAGTCCTTAAAGATTTTTTCTGCTTCGGGCAAGGAGTCGGCCTTGTCTGGCTTAGGCGTGTATAGCGCCCCAAATTCGGCCCTCCGAATACCAGGGGCTTCGCCAAAAATTTAAAATCATAGGCTTCTATGACTAAGTGAGAGTGATAAAGCATTATAGTCCGGTTGTCTGGTTCGTTGCGCTGAACACCTCCCTTGAAGGACCCAAAATGGGGGTAAAGAGTGTTCAGATTTATCCCGAACACCCAGTACTAGTTACATGGGGGTAGAAGCCGATGACTGGCCAACTCTCAGATTTTATAAACGGCCGCACAGAATGTAATATTTTAAATTAAGAAAGTGTCGCATGGCGCAAACGAACTCGTTTAATATTACAGGATCACATGGGCATGTTCATTCAAAAATTACATCCCTGGCACACTCATCTACCACTAACCGGGAACCCTTCAGGACACTCTCATAATAATTATCGGGGCAGTGATGCTCCTTGCCCTCCGGCGGCCCCTCCTTCACCAGATTCACAGCGTCCAGCTTCGCCTAGTGCACCTTCGCCCGGGCAAAAGCCCTACATGCACCCTCGATGCAGACGGACCGCTTGATGACTTCAAGCCGTGGGCAGGCTTCCACTAACCACCTCACTAGGCCGAAGTAGCTGCCGGACAGGGGCTCGCCAGGCCATATCCGGACTATAAGGCCCCTCATGGCCTGTTTGGCTGCCTTGTGAAGCTCGACCAACTTCTTTAGCTGGTCGCTCAAGGGCACGGGGTGTTCGGTCCCAGTATACTGTGACCAGAACAACTTCTCCGTTGAGGTCCCCTCCTCAGCCCGGTAAAACCCCACGGCATCCAGTACACTGCGGGGATGATCTGCAAACGCTCATGGAGAGCTCCGAACTCGGGTAAGAAAAAGGGAAGTCTCCTTCACATGCTTTCTTTGCATATTGAATGCCTTACTCGCTGCTATCTTCTTCACCACGTCAATCTCCTGAAGGGCCTTGTGGGCTTCGGCCTTGGCGCTCCGGACGCTTTCAAGTGCCTGCGTGAGCTCGGACTCTCACGTCTTGGAGTCAAGCTCCAAGGACTCGTGCTTTTTGGCAAGAGCCTCGAGCTCTTGCTACACCTCGCCTACTCGGGCTTCTTGTCTCTCCCGTTCAATGCGTTCTTTGGCCGCTTTGTCTTCGGCCTCGGACAACGCCTTCCTCAGGTTCTCCACCTTGGTCGTGTCCCCTGACAAATTCATGATGATCCTATTACTTCACACCCAAACGTCTTTTTAACTATATATAGACAGGGGTATATCTTACCTTTGCTCTCTTTGAGCTGCCTCTTGGTAAGACCGGGCTCGTCCTCGGACCACTTCAGGGCCTGCTTCTGCGCAGAGACCTCCGCAGTACATGCGACAGCGGCCAGCAGTGAAGTCTGCACATACACATAGACATACTCTAATTAGACTCCTGAGTTATCATTTGATCCTCTATTCGGTTTTTCTACACGAACGATGAACAGAGCATTAGGGGCTACTATCTAGGCGGTAATATTTTCTTATATTTTGATTGCTTACCTCAAAGACTATTACGAGGCTAGCGCAAGCTTTGGTCAGTCCGTTTTTGGCGGACTGAACCTTCTCGACCACCGCACTCATGATAGTGTGTTGCTCTTCTTCGATGGAAGCGCTGCGAAGCGCTTCCAGCAGGTTGTCTGGTGCCTCTGATTGGACAGAGGACACCGGCACGGATGGTTGGCCCCCCTTGACGGGGGACCGCCTGCCGGAGTCCGAAACCATCAAAGGTTCCGACGCAGTTTCCGGCTGGGGCCCGAACTCGTAGCCCATAGGAGCCTCGCTCCCTTGGTACCCAGGGTCCGCGAAGTCACCGTCAGGCGCCCCCAGGACCACCTCCCCTTGGCTCGGTGCCTTTTGAGACAATACCTCGGCGTTGTCCGTAGGGCGAGGGGTTGAAGCAGTCGGAAGAGAACCGTTGTTCATATTCGACGAGTCCAAAAAGAGCCGCTCGACGAAGGTACGTCGAGATGAGCTCGGGACGGACTGCATAATCATGTTCAGCATGAGAGCAGGAAGTACAATAAAACATACCATGAAGTACTATGGTGTCCAGACACTTACGATTTCGCCAGGGGCTTGACCCTGGGTAGCCACTCGTCGCCGCAGTCAGCGGCCGTCGTGGTGCAGTCCGGAAGGAGGGTCCTTCCCTTCTTGGACCCTTTGGCCTCCCCGGATGGGTCGGCCTTCCTTTTCTTGTCTCCCCCGGCTGAGTGGGGGGAGAACTTTTCTCCTCCTCCTCGTTTTCGTGGGAGGAGTGCGCGTCAGAGTCATACTCCGATGAGTCCGATACAACCTTGCGTCGGAGACCCTTTCGGGTCCCCGTGGCCTTCTTCTTGGTCATCTTTTCCGGCACCTCGTAGGGTGCCGGAGTTAGCATTTTCGTCAGAAGAGCATCTGTAGGATCTTCGGGAAGCGGGGCTGGCCTATCAAGCTGCCCCGCCGTCTCTATCCAGTCCTGTTAATGACATGGAAGTTCAGCTCCTGCACACAACTAAACCGGGGCAAATAAATACCCTGAGAGATATAAAAACCTACCAGATTGGCGCGGCGCTTTGTGCTGAGTCCGTGGTCCTCGGTGAGGGAAGCATATTGGCGCTCTTGAACAGCACCCTCCAGACGTCCTCATGGGTCGTGTCATAGAGCTCTCTCGGCGTCTGGTGCTTGGCCGAGTCGAACTCCCAAAAACTGAATGCCCGTCTTTGGAACGGAAGGATCCGGCGGAAGAGCATAACCTGGACCACATTGACAAGCTTGATTTTTCTGCTCGTCATGTTCTAGATGCAGGTCTGGAGTGCGGTGAGCTCTACCGAAGAACCCCAGGACAGGCCCTTCTTTTTCCAGGAGGTGAGCCACGCGGGGATTCCGGATCGAAATTTGGGGGCCGCCACCCAGTTGGAGTCGCATGGCTCGGTGATGTAGAACAACCCCGATTGGCACCCCTTTATGGTATCCACATAGGTGGCCTCGAGCCAGGTGACATTAGGCATCTTGCCCACCATGGCTCCTCCGCACTCTGCTTGCTGGCCTCCGACCACCTTCGGTTTTACGTTGAAGTTTTTTAGCCATAGGCCGAAGTGGGGCCTGATGCGGAGGAAGGCCTCGCACACGATGATAAACGCCGATATATTGAGGATGAAATTGGGGGCCAGATCATGAAAATCCAGCACGTAGTAGAACATGAGCCCGCGGACAAACGGGTGGAGAGGGAATCCCAGTCCGCGGACGAAATGGGTAAGAAAAACTACCCTCTCCTGGGGTTCGGGCGTTGGGACGATCTGCCCCACATTCGGCAGCCGGTGCGCGATATCCGCAGCCAGGTATCCGGCTTCTCGTAACTCTTTGATATTCTACTCCATGACGGAGGATACCATCCACTTGCCTCCTGCTCCAGACATGCTTGGAGTGGTTCGAGAAGAAGAACGCGAGCTTGGGTGCTAGAGCTCGAGTGTGCGGGAATGGGTAAGCGAGGAGGAAGAAGGCGTGGGTGTAAATAGTAAATCTTTGTCCCTTTATAAGGGCGGAAGAGGCGATGTGCCTCCCCACTTGCCTAGCAAAACCGCATATTCCCTAGGCGCCGTAATTGATGGCGCGGTTGGGTTACCCATGTCCGTATTGATGAGAATCTCGTGATAAGGGGAACATGATCTCTGCTTTGACAAGACGTGTCAAGAAAATTGCCTCGTGATATGTGCGGAGCTGGTTAAGAAAAGCGGTTCGAATAAAAACCGGGCCATGGCATGATGTCATGCTGTCAAAACGTGTCAACAGATTAGATTCGTGGAAATATTATTCTCTCTATGGTGGTATGTGGAACTTATTTTGCAGGGTCGGACACTATCCTTGTATTCCAAATCTTCAATGGTGTATTCGGAGGAGGAACCCGCCATGCAATGCCGAAGACAACACTGCGTGCCAGACTCATCGTCATTGAAGCCTCGTTCAGCGGCTACTGAGGGAGTCCTGGACTAGGGGGTCTCTGGACAGCCGGACTATATCCTTTGGCCGGACTGTTGGACTATGAAGATACAAGTTTGAACACATCGTCCCATGTCCAGATGGGACTCTACTTGGCGTGGAAGGCAAGCTAGGCAATACAGATATGTATATCTCCTTGTTTGTAACCGATCTTGTGTAACCCTAAACCCCTCTGGTGTCTATATAAACTGGAGGGTTTTAGTCCGTAGGACAACAGACAATCATACCATAGGCTAGCTTCTAGGGTTTAGCCTCTTTGATCTCGTGGTAGATCAACTCTTGTACTACTCATATTATCAAGAACAATCAACCAGGACATAGGGTAGTACCTCCATCAAGAGGGCCCGAACCTGGGTAAAGATCGTGTCCCCAACCTCCTGTTACCATCCGCCATAGACGCATAGTTTGGGGCCCTCTACCTAAGATCCGCCGGTTTTGAGACCGACAGCTGCATCAACTGAAGAATGAGGTGGAGGAGGAGAAGGCCCGGCTGGAGTCCAAGGCGAAAATCATTGCCAGCAATCGTGCGGCCTTCGATTCTCTTGAGGAGAGGCCCCGCAAGGTGCTACGAGATCTCTATGGGAGGGGGTTGAAGAAGCCGCTGGTGACTGCTGAGGAAGGCCCAGCCGAGCTGCTCCCTCGGCTTGTCGAGGCGCTTGAGGGTGTTGCTGACAGAGTCGGCCCCATGGTGGCGGGAGAAGCCCGTGCACTCTCCGCTTCAGCTATGGCGCGCGTCTTTAGCCACCTGCATCTTTGTGACGTTAGCACTGACTTCGGAGCCCTGCTTGAGCCTGTGGACAAGGTGCACTGCACCGCCGCACCAAAGTCGGAAATATTGAGAAACCTGGTTTTTAATTCCTGTAATTCCAAAACACGCCTGAAAATCATGAAACTTGGCATGGTTTCATGACATGGCACCAGCACACTGCGGTAATATTTTTCGTCGAATTGGGACAAGCTTTGGTGGAAGCTTCTTGCAAACCGGAGCTTCCCTCAATAAGGCTCGTGGTTCCGAGAGGGAACGTGTCACCTCCGTGTGTGAAATGACATACGTACACTGCCTTCTCCCGCCTTATTTTTTAGACAACCAAGTTAGACCAAATAGAAGTACCGTGCTAAATTTTGGAATTATTCCGGGCTCGCTTCGCCATTTTTATACATTAATTGAGTTTCGGGGCATTTAAGGTGCATAATTCAAATTTGAACTACAAGCACATGCTCCAGTGCACCAAAGTTGTTTGGAAAATCACATGTGTGTCCTTGGGTGAATTTGTAGGTCCCATGCAAGAGATGGGAGTGAAATTCAAACATCTGGGCGTCATGGCTCGGCCAGAAATATTGAGAAACTTGGTTTTTTAATTCCTGTAATTCCAAAACACGCCTGTAAATCATGAAACATTGCATGGTGTCATGACATGGCACCAACATGCTGCGGTAATATTTTTGGCTGAATTGGGACAAGTTTTGGTGTAAGCTTCTTACAAACCGGAGCTTCCCTCAAGAAGGCTCGTGTTTTCGAGAGGGAACGTGTCAACTCCGTGTGCAAAACGACATACGTACACTGCCTTCTCCCGACTTATTTTTTATACAAAGAAAGATTAGACCAAATAGAAGTAACATGCTAAACTTTGGAATTATTCCGGGTTCATTTGGCCTTTTTTATATATAATTGAGTTTCTGGGCATTTAATGTGCATAATTCAAATTTGAACTACAAGCACATGCTCCAGTGCACCAAAGTTGTTTGAAAAATCGCATGTGTGTCCTTGGGTGAATTTCTAGGTCCCATGAAAGAGATGGGAGTGAAATTCAAACATCTGGGCGTCGTGGCTCGGCCGGAAAGATTGAGAAACTTGGTTTTTTAATTCCTGTAATTCCAAAACGCGCCTGAAAATCATGAAACTTGGCATGGTCTCATGACATGGCACCAACATGATGTGGTAATTTTTCTGTCCGATTTGCGAAGGCCCACACATTAACAATCAACAAAGTCATTTTGGAACAAGTGTTGTCACGTTACAAATCGGAAACACAAGTATTATTGAAACCGTGGGCGTTCGACTTACCAATTACATGCGGCCACATGTCCCCTTTTTTTATTGGCTAGGAGGTGCTGTGCGGGGTAGCTATTTGTGTATGGGAGGCATACGATCAGACCCCTGCACATGCTCATCGGGAGGAGAGCCCTTTGACTGCTACACACCGCGCACCTCCCTCCCAACATCTCCATTAATGGAGCCCGAGCACATGTTCTACGGCGTGGCTATGCTTCACATGACTGAGATTTAAGAGAGAAAATGAAAATCTGAAAAGAAAGTTTTGCATGGATCTTGATGTAAGATCTGACGAACCTGTATAGCATCGACTGTGACTTATAAAAAGCATGATGAATATAAGGACGATGACAGTGGATAATAATTGTTTTACATATTTAGAAACATAATTAAAAAAAGCCGGATGTGGCAATGACTGAAATACACGAGGGCAAAATAAGAAGGAAGACAAAGATCTGGCTCATTGATCTCTACTTTTTTGATCCGTGGCTGCAGGCCACGGGAACTAGTCTCCAGGGCGAGCGACGACAAACTGTTTCTTGTCCTCGAGATGCTGCTTGAGAGCATCCATGGATTCCTCCACCAGCCTTCTGCGCTCGATGTGCACCTTGTTATTCTCGACCATAAGTTTCTCGACGATGATGCCGATCCTCTTGGACGAGGGCACGCATGTGCCTGTAACAGTCCTCGCCTGCCCGCGGGACATTTTCCCAGGCCGCCGCATCAAGTGAGAACATCTCTGCTACATTCGTGGCGCGGCGGCACATCTCTTCTGCGTCCATGGCGCGGTCGGACCAGTCTGCTGCATCGACGATGCGGCGGCTCTTCCGTGCTGCTTCGGCGGCATGGCGGGACATCTCTGCTGCTACGGCAGTGCGGCGAGACAAGTTGGATGCTATCACGGCGATGCGGGACATCTCTCGTGCTCCCTCTTCCAGGATCACCTCTCCTTGGTCGCAATCTCTCGATGCATAACTCACGCTGGCCATGGTGAACGCAAGGGAACGATGATGAATGACTTTTGTGTTTTTGACTTTTTGTGGATGAGGAGTTGAGGAGGAATGTGCAGTCATCTTGGAGTAGTAGTATTTATAACCATGTAGTAATACACTCCTAAGTGGGAAACTGTTTAGGTTTTGATCGGTGTGAACAGGTTTGCAATTTGGAATGTGACGGGACACATGCTCAAAATTTACTGATGGTTATAAGTGCGGCACTATTGCCAGAAGGCATAACGTGGGCACGTACGCCTTCTTGGTTGCGTACGTGGCGTTTGCACCATAGGGTGCACCTCAATAGGCAATGTCAGCACACGTCTTTTAATTAGAAAGGGTGTGCCCGTCTAGCACACACACGTTGATCTACCTAATTGTTTCAGTTTGTTGTGGCTAATCGCAAACAGTTCATCCATGTGAAGTGTATGCCATCAATCGCAGACACTTTGATCTGGCTTACCCGTTTATGTTCTGTTTCCTAATCGCATACAGTTAATCCTTTTGAAGCGTATGCCCTCAATCACACACACCTTGATCTGGTTGACTGCTTCTTTTGTGTTGCCTAATCACAAATAGTTCATTCGAGTGAACCGTATGTTGTATATCGCACACACCTTCATCTGGCTGCCCATTTCTTTTGTGTTGCCTAATCACAAACAGTTCATCCGAGTGAACTGCATGCTCTATATCGCACACGCCTTCACCAGGCGGCCCATCTCTTTTGTTCGGCCTCATCGCAAACAGTTCATCGGACTGAACCGTATGCCCTGGATCGCACACGCAACTAATATATGAACCATGTTTGATGCATCCTCCATCGCAAACGTTTTCAACTTTTTTGACGGTTTTCATACAGCACCATTTGCAATTATGGCATCGCACACAGTTTCTCGAAGGGTCTCTGATCATAGTGTCGCGTTAGCAGCATCCTGCGGTAGCGCTGGCTCACAGGTTACTACAACAATAGTTGCAGGTACAGGGTAATGAGATGGTCTGACGTGAGAGCGATGCTCGATTGTTTTTGAGTTCTTCTGCTTCTTCTTCAATCAAGGGATAGATTCCGGGTCAAGGGGCCTGGGCTAGCAGGGTGGTTGTTGTTCTTCTTTTTCATTTGATTTCATCCATAGTCGGATCCTGCCCTAATGTTTGATGATTGCTACGTATTGATGTATTCATGTATTCATGTTGTAGCTTGTGGTGAGTGTAAGCCTTTATCTTGTATTCTCATCTATTCAGTACATGGTATGTTGTAAGGATATCCACCTAGCTATAGGCTCGAAATGTGGTTGTGCCCCAATCATGAGTTCATCACGTGATTGGGATGGAATCGCATCTTGGGTGCTAGAAGTTGGTACCAGAGCCTTACCGACCTTAGGAGCCCCTCGATTGATCAAACTGTTTCTGTTGTTGTGTCTAGAAGAAAACTATTTTTGAGTCTAGTTATATCGGAGAGTAGGATTCTTTTTACTCCTCAGCCCTTCGTCACTCTGGTGAGGAATCATGACGTAGGTGTTTTTCCACTCTTCTATCCTTTTTCACTCAAATATTTTTAGGATCACGCAGGTATTGTTGGATCTTTGCGATATCATTGTGACGGAAATTCTGTCTTGGTTCCTCATGACATTTAGGGGTTGTGGCACTGTCCCGGGGAGTTGAGCTCCAAGGTGTTTTTGTCACAGTGTTTATCGTTTCAGTTCCGGAATACCAGAGTTTGCCAACATCGAAAATGCTTCTATACTTTTTGTGGTGAGAGTAGTTTGAAGACACCCAGTACTCGGGAGAGCAATCAGATGTATTTCCACATTTAGTATATCGAATGTTTTCGAAGGTCTGAGGTACACGATTTTTGACGGTTTCTTGCTTATATGTCGATGGATGGATACAGTTGAAGTGTAGGGCTTGTTAGTTGTGTGATATATTTGTGCCTCCCTGTATCCCCAACACCAGATTGCATAACCAGAGAATTTCGGGAGTTCATAGGTGGGAATTCAAGTAGTTACCTAGGATATCTTTCCGACAAATGCATATATGAGACTGGGGTTCGACGTCTAGTGGTCCGCCTGTCCACGGTTGGTTTTATAGTGGTCTCTTTGTGTCTTAAAGAGTCCTTGGCTATGCTGACTCTGAAGGAAATATGCCCTAGAGGCAATAATAAAGTTATTATTTATTTCCTTATATCATGATAAATGTTTATTATTCATGCTAGAATTTTATTAACCGGAAACTTAGTACATGTGTGAATACATAGACAAACAGAGTGTCACTAGTATGCCTCTACTTGACTAGATCGTTGAATCAAAGATGGTTATGTTTCCTAGCCATAGACATGAGTTGTCATTTCATTAATGGGATCACATCATTAGAGAATGATGTGATTGACTTGACCCATTCCGTTAGCTTAGCACGATGATCGTTTAGTTTGTTGCTACTGCTTTCTTCATGACTTATACATGTTCCTCTGACTATGAGATTAGGCAACTCCCAAATACCGGAGGAACATTTTGTGTGCTACCAAACATCACAATGTAACTGGGTGATTATAAAGGTGCTCTACAGGTGTCTCTGATGGTACTTGTTGAGTTGGCATAGATCGAGATTAGGATTTATCACTCGGATTGTCGGAGAGATATCTATGGGCCTTCTCAGTAATGCACATCACTATAAGCCTTGCAAGCAATGTGACTAATGAGTTAGTTGCGGGATGATGCATTACGGAACGAGTAAAAAGACTTGCCGGTAACGAGATTGCGGGATGATGCATTACGGAATCTCGGGCAAGTAACATACCGATGACAAAGGGAACAACGTATGTTGTTATGCGGTTGGACTGATAAAGATCTTCGTAGAATATGTAGGAACCAATATGAGCATCTAGGTTCTGCTATTGGTTATTGACCGGAGATGAGTCTCGGTCATGTCTACATAGTTCTTAAACCCGTAGGGTCTACACGCTTAACATTTGGTGACGATCGGTATTATGAGTTTATGTGATTTGATGTACCGAAGGTTGTTCGGAGTCCCGGATGAGACCACGGACATGACGAGGAGTCTCGAAATGGTCGAGACGTAAAGATCGATATATTGGAAGGCTATTCAGACATCGGAAAGGTCCCGAGTGATTCGGGTATTTTTCAGAGTACCGGAGAGTTACGGGAATTCGTTGAAGGAGTCAATGGGCCTTCATGGGCCTTAGTGGAAAGAGAGAGCAGCAAGGAAGTGTGGGGTGAGCCCCCCTAGGCCCAAACCGAATTGGTTTAGGGCTTTGGGGGCCAGCCCCCTCTTTCCTTCTCCCCTACTCCTCTTTCCTTCCCCTCCTACATGGACTAAGAAAAGGGGGAACCTACTCCTAGTAGGAGTAGGATTCCCCCCTTGGGGCGCATCCTATGAGGCCGCCGGCCCCCTCCCCTTGCTCCTTTACATACGGGGGCAGGGGGCACCCTCTAGAACACACAAGTTGATTGTTCCAAGCCGTGTGCGGTGCCCCCCTCCACCATAATCCACCTCGATCATATCGTAGCGGTGTTTAGGCGAAGCCCTGCGTCGGTGGCAACATCATCACCGTCATCACGCCGTCGTGCTGACGGAACTCCTCCTTGAAGCCCTGCTGGATCGGAGTCCGTGGGACGTCATTGAGCTGAACATGTGCTGAACTCGGAGGTGTCGTGCGTTCGGTACTTGGATCGGTCGGATCGAGAAGACGTACGACTATATCCACCGCGTTCTCATAACGCTTCCGCTTATGGTCTACGAGAGTACGTGGACGATACTCTCCCCTCTTGTTTCTATGAATCACCATGATCTTGTGTGTGCATAGGAATTTTTTTGAAATTACTACGTTACCCAATAGGTGAATCCGAGCTTGGTTTATGCGTAGATGTTATATGCACGAGTAGAACACAAAGGAGTTGTGGGCGTGGGTATATACATATTGCTTGCCGTCACTAGTTGATTCTTAATTCAGCGGCATTGTTGAATGAAGCGGCCCAAACCGACATTACGCGTACGCTTACGCGAGACTGGTTCTACCGACGTGCTTCACACACAGGTGGCTAGTAGGTGTCTGTTTCTCCAGCTTTAGTTGGATCGGATTCAATGAACAGGGTTCTTTCTGAAGATCAAAAAGCAATCACTATACCGCGTTGTGGTTTTTGATGCGTAGGTAAGAACGGTTCTTGCTCAACCCGTAGCAGCCACGTAAAACTTGCAAAAACAAAGTAGAGGACGTCTAACTTGTTTTTGCAGGGCATGTTGTGATGTGATATGGTCAAGACATGATGCTAAATTTTACTGTATGAGATGATCATGTTTTGTAACACAGTTATCGGCAACTGGCAGAAGCCATATGGTTGTCGCTTTATTATATGAAATGCAATCGCCATGTAATTTCTTTACTTTATCACTAAGCGGTAGCGATAGTCGTGGAGGCAATAGCTGGCATGAGGACAACGATGCTTCGATGGAGATCAAGGTTTCAAGCCGGTGACGATGGTGATCATGACGATGCTTTGGAGATGAAGATCACATGCACAAGATGATGACCATATCATATCACTTATATTGATTGCATGTGATGTTTATCTTTTATGCATCTTATTTTTCTTAGATCGATGGTAGCATGATAAGATGATCTCTCACTAAATTTCAAGGTATAAGTGTTCTCCCTGAGTATGCACCATTGCGAAAGTTCATCGTGCCGAGACACCACATGACGATCGGGTGTGATAAGCTCTACGTTCACATACAACGGGTGCAAGCCAGTTTTGCACACGCAGAATACTCGGGTTAAACTTGACGAGCCTAGCATATGCAGATAGGGCCTCGAAACACTGGAAACCGAAAGGTCGAGCGTGAATCATATAGAAGATATGATCAACATAGAGATGTTCACCATTGAAAACTACTCCATCTTACGTGATGATCGGACATGGTTTAGTTGATATGGATCACGTGATCACTTAGATGATTAGAGGGATGTCTATCTAAGTGGGAGTTCTTCAGTAATATGATTAATTGAACTTTAAATTTATCATGAACTTAGTCCTGATAGTATTTGCATATCTATGTTGTACATCACTTGCTCGCGTATAGCTTCCCCGTTTAATTTATGATATGTTCCTAGAGAAAACTATGTTCAAAGATGTTAGTAGCAATTACACGGACTGGATCCGTAACTTGAGTATTATCCTCATTGTTGCACAGAAGAATTACAACCTAGAAGCACCGCTAGGTGACAAACCCGATGCAGGAGCAACGCCAGATGTTATGAACACATGGCAGAGCAAAGGTGATGACTACTCGATAGTTCAGTGTGCCATGTTTGCGGCTTAGAACCGGGACTTCAACGACATTTTGAACGTCACGGAGCATATGAGATGTTCCAGGAGTTGAAGTTAATATTTCAAGCAAATGCCCAGATTGAGAGATATTAAGTCTCCAATAAGTTCTACAGCTGCAAGATGGAGGAGAATAGTTCTGTCAGTGAACATATACTCAGAATGTCTGGGTACCACAACCACTTGACACAACTGGGGGTTAATCTTCCTGATGATAGTGTCATTGGCAGTGTTCTTTAATCACTGCCACCAAGCTACAAGAGCTTTGTGATGAACTATAATATGCAAGGGATGGATAAGATGATTCCCGAGCTCTTCGCAATGCTAAAAGCTGCGGAGGTAGAAATCAAGAAGGAGCATCAAGTGTTGATGGTCAATAAGACCACCAGTTTCAAGAAAAAGGGTAAAGGAAAGAAGGGGAACTTCAAGAAGAACAGCAAGCCAGTTGCTGCTCAAGTGAAAAAACCCAAGTCTGGACCTAAGCCTGAGACTGAGTGCTTCTACTGCAAAGGAGCTGGTCACTGGAAGCGGAACTACCCCAACTATTTGGTGGAGAATAAGGATGGCAAAGTGAAAGGTATATTTGATATACATGTTATTGATGTGTACCTTACTAATGCTCGCAGTAGTGCCTGGGTATTTGATACTAGTTCGGTTGCTAACATTTGCAACTCTAAACAGGGGCTACGGATTAAGCGAAGATTGGCTAAGGACGAGGTGACGATGCACGTGGGAAATGATTCCAAAGTCGATGTCGCCATCGGCACGCTACCTCTACATCTACCTTCGGGATTAGTATCAGACCTAAATAATTGTTATTTGGTGCCAATGTTGAGCATGAACATTATATCTGGATCTTGTTCGATGCGGGACGGTTATTCATTTAAATCAGAGAATAATGGTTGTTCTATTTATATGAGTAATATCTTTTATGGTCATGCACCCCTAATGAGTGGTCTATTTTTACTAAATCTTGATAGTAGTGATACACATGTTCATAGTATTGAAGCCAAAAGATGTAGAGTTGATAATGATAGTGCAACTTATTTGTATCACTACCGTTTAGGTCATATTGGTGTAGAGCGCATGAAGAAACTCCATTCTGATGGACTTTTGGAATCACTTGATACTTGCGAACCATGCCTTATGGGCAAGATGACGTTCTCCGGATCAATGGAGCGAGCAACAGATGTATGTGGTCCGATGAATATTGAGGCTCGCGGCGGGTATTTTTATTTTCTCACCTTCACAAATGATTTGAGCAGATATGGGTATATCTACTTAATGAAACATAAGTCTGAGACATTTGAAAAGTTCAAAGAATTTCAGAGTGAAGTGGAAAATTTTTGAGTTATTAGTTTGGACTTCATTTGAAACAATGCGGAATAGTTTCGCAACTCACGCCACCTGGAACACCATAGCGTAATGGTGTGTCCGAACGTCGCAATCGTACTTTACTGGATATGGTGCGATCTATGATGTCTCTCACTGATTTACCGCTATTGTTTTGGGGTTATGCTTTAGAGACAGTTGCATTCATGTTAAATAGGGCACCATCTAAATCCATTGAGACGACACCTTATGTACTGTGGTTTGGCAAGAAACCCAAGCTATCGTTTCTTAAAGTTTGGGACTGTGATGCTTATGTGAAAAAACTTCAACCTGATAAGCTCGAACCCAAATCGGAGAAATGTGTCTTCATAGGATACCCAAAGGAAACTGTTGGGTACACCTTCTATCACCGATCCGAAGGCAAGATATTCGTTGCTAAGAATGGATCCTTTCTAGAGAAGGAGTTTCTCTCGAAAGAAGTGAGTGGGAGGAAAGTATAACTTGATGAGGTAATTGTACCTTCTCCCTTATTGGAAAGTAGTTCATCACTGAAATCAGTTCCAGTGATTCCTATACCAGTAAGTGAGGAAGCTAATGATGATGATCATGAAACTTCTGATCAAGTTACTACCAAACCTCGTAGGTCAACCAGAGTAAGATCCGCACCAAACTGGTACAGTAATCCTGTTCTGAAGTCATGTTACTTGACCATGATGAACCTACGAACTATGTGGAAGCGATGATGAGCCCAAATTCCGCAAAATGGCTTGAAGCCATGAAATCTGAGATGGGATCCATGTATGAGAACAAAGTGTGGACTTTGGTTGACTTGTCCCATGATCGGCATGCCATAGAGAATAAATGGATCTTCAAGAAGAAGACTGACGCTGACGGTAGTGTTACTATCTACAAAGCTCGACTTGTTGTGAAAGGTTTTCGACAAGTTCAAGTAGTTGACTACGATGAGACCTTCTCACCCGTAGGGATGCTTAAGTCCGTCCGATTCATGTTAGCAATTGCCGCATTTTATGATTATGAAATTTGGCAAATGGATGTCAAAACTGCATTCCTTAATGGATTTCTTAAAGAAGAAGTTGTATATGATACAACCAGAAGGTTTTGTCGATACTAAAGGTGCTAACAAAGTGAGCAAGCTACAGCGATCCATCTATGGACTGGTGCAAGCATCTCGGACTTGGAATATATGCTTTGATAAAGTGATCAAAGCATATGGTTTTATACAGACTTACGGTGAAGCCTATATTTACAAGAAAGTGAGTGGGAGCACTACAACATTTTTGATAAGTGTATGTGAATGACATATTGTTGATCGGAAATAATGTAGAATTTTCTGGAAAGCATAAAGGGGTGTTTGAAAAGAGTTTTTCAAAGAAAGACCTCGATGAAGCTACTTACATGTTGAGCATCGAGATCTATAAAGATAGATCAAGATGCTTGATATATTTTCAATGATTACATACCTTGACAAGATTTTGAAGTAGTTCAAAATGGAACAGTCAAAGAAGGAGTTCTTGCCTGTGTTGCAAGGTGTGAAGTTGAGTAAAGACTCAAAACCCGACCATAGCAGAAAATAGAAAGAAAATGAAAAGTCATTCCCTATGCCTCAGTCATAGCTTCTATAAAGTATGCTATGCTATTTACCAGTCCTATTGTATACCTTAGCATCTATTTGGCGTGGGAGTACAATAGTGATCTAGGAGTAGATCACTGGACAACGGTCAAAATTATCCTTAGAGGACTAAGGAAATATTTTTCGGTTATGGAGGTGATAAAAGGAGTTCGTCGTTAAGAGTTACGTCGATGCAAGCTTTTTACATTGATCTAGATGACTCTAAGTCTCGATCTGGATACATATTGAAAGTGGGAGCAATTAGCTAGAATAGCTACAAGCAGAGCATTATAGACATAGAAATTTGTGAAATACATACGGATCTGAATGTTGCAGACCCGTAGACTAAACTTCTCTCACATGCAAAACATGATCACTCTTTGGGTGTTAAGCACATAGCGATGTGAACTAGATTATTGACTCTAGTAAACCCTTTGGGTATTAGTCACATGGAGATGTGAACTAATCACATAAAGATATGAACTAGATTATTGACTGTAGTACAAGTGGGACACAAAAGGAAATATGCCCTAGAGGCAATAATAAAGTTATTATTTATTTCCTTATATCATGATAAATGTTTATTATTCATGCTAGAATTGTATTAACCGTAAACTTAGTACATGTGTGAATACATAGACAAACAGAGTGTCACTAGTATGCCTCTACTTGACTAGCTCATTGAATCAAATATGGTTAAGTTTCCTAGCCATCGACATGACTTGTCATTTGATTAATGGGCTAACATCATTAGAGAATGATGTGATTGACTTGACCTATTCCGGTAGCTTAGCATGATGATCATTTATTTTGTTGCTACTGCTTTCTTCATGACTTATACATGTTCCTCTGACTATGAGATTATGCAACTCCCGAATACCGGAGGAACACTTTGTGTGCTACCAAACGTCACAACGTAACTGGGTGATTATAAAGGTGCTCTATAGGTGTCTCCGATGGTACATGTTGAGTTGGCATCGATCAAGATTAGGATTTGTCACTCCGATTGTCGGAGAGGAATCTCTGGGCCCTCTCGGTAATGCACATCACTATAAGCCTTGCAAGCAATGTGACTAATGAGTTAGTTGCGGGATGATGCATTACGGAATGAGTAAAGAGACTTGCCGGTAACAAGATTGAACTAGGTATTGAGATACTGACAATCGAATCTCGGGCATGTAACATATCGATGACAAAGGGAAAAACATATGTTGTTATGCGGTTTGACCGATAAAGATCTTCGTAGAATATGTAGGAAAAAAGATGAGCATCCAGGTTCCACTATTGGTTATTGACCGAAGCTGAGTCTCCGTCATGTCTACATAGTTCTCGAACCCGTAGGGTCCGCACGCTTAACATTTGGTGACGATCGGTATTATGAGTTTATGTGATTTTATGTACCTAAGGTTGTTTCGGAGTCCTAGATAATACCACGGACATGACGAGGAGTCTCGAAATGGTCGAGACGTAAAGATTGTTATATTGGAAGGCTATATTCGGACATCGGAAAGGTTCCGAGTGATTCGGGTATTTTTCGGAGTACCGGAGAGTTACGGGAATTCACCGGAGGGGTCAGTGGGCCTTCATGGGCCTTAGTGGAAAGAGAGGGCAGCAAGGAAGTGTGGGGTGCGCCCCCCTAGGCCCAAACCTAATTGGTTTAGGCCTTGGGGTCGCCCCCCTCTTTCCTTCTCCCCTACTCCTCTTTCCTTCCCCTCCTAATTGGACTAGGAAAGGGGGAACCTACTCCTAGTAGGAGTAGGATTCCCCCCTTGGAGTGGTTATGTGCATCCTATGAGGACGCCAGCCCCCTCCCCTTGCTCCTTTATATACGGGTGCTGGGGGCCCCCTAGAACACACAAGTTGATTGTTCCAAGCCGTGTGCGGTGCCCCCCTCCACCATAATCCACCTCGATCATATCATAGCGGTGCTTAGGCGAAGCCCTATGTTGGTAGCAACATCATCACCGTCATGATGCCGTCGTGCTGACGGAACTCTCCCTCGAAGCTCTGTTGGATCGGAGTTCGTGGGACGCCATCGAGATGAACGTGTGCTGAACTCGAAGGTGTCGTACGTTCGGTACTTGGATCGGTCGGATCGTGAAGACATATGACTACATCAACCACGTTCTCATAACGCATCCGCTTACGGTCTACGAGGGTACATGGACGATACTCTCCCCTCTCGTTGCTATGCATCACCATGATCTTGCGTGTGCGTAGGAATTTTTTTTGAAATTACTACGTTACCCAAAAGACTCGGGGATGCTTCATTTGTCATGTGCACTGTGCCTGTGCGGGCCCCGCCATGAAAATTTAGGACGAAATCTCTATCAAATGTTTGTTTCTGGCTTATTCTGCAAGCCAATCCTTTGTTTTATTTTGTGTTGTGGTATTGGAGTTGCTTCGAAGTCAAATGTGGATTCCATACCTTTTCTAAACGGTGTTCTCATATTTCTATGTGGATGCTAATCCTTTTTATTTATCAAGATTTTCATGTCAATTCTTTTCCAACTAGTTCGCTTCTCGTCAAGATGATCCTATCATTTTCCCCATTCGCAAGATCACCTCCCGGTTTTCCCAACGTTGTTCGTTTCACCCGTCCCCAAGTTGCCTTTGTTTTCCTACCCTCCCACCCTTTTTCTTCAAAGACTCACAGATATCAAATCAACTAACCATTTTATTCATGATAAGTCTCTCCATTTTTTCTCTTCAATGTTCTTATCCAGTGTTTGCTCGTGAAGATGCTCAACAATTTCAAGTTCATCATTCTTCATTCTTTTTTCTTGTCTAGTGGATTCAATTCAAGTTTTCCGTGTTGATCATACCATTTCCTCCTTTTCCAAATGCTTTCTCATGTCGGTGCACCACCTAATCGTTCACCTCTCCGTATTCATTTGTTTCGGAGTGCTAAAGATATCTCAGAAGGCTCGTCTCTTCATTCAAGATCCATGCATTGTATTTCGTGTTTCTTATCTCATTCAAACCATTTAATCCGACCAGCGCAATCTCTATTTCAAGCAATTATTTCCAATGGTGTTTTCTTTTGAGTTGGCCCTAACCCGCAGGTCTTTTCCCAGGATCTTACCTGAATCTTCTAATTTTTTTCTGAAGCAATTCTCAAATCTTTTCAAAGTTTGACGTAAGAATGAATTTTCATCAGCCATATGTCTTTCTCTAAGATCTTCCAAATTCTTTTCATCGTTGGTTCAACCTTTCTATTCTTCATTCTTCCGGAGTGCCTCAACAAATCATGGTGGTGTTTCTCATCGTCATTCTCGGATTTTGAAGACCGAAGAAGGGTTCCTCTTAAATCCTTACCCGTTCTTCCAAAGATTCATGGTTCTAGCTTTATGCCATCCTCTCATAATTGTTTTTGATTGTGAGAATTCTTTTCACCCATCAAGAGCAATTCAGGAGCCTTTTCAGTTTGATTCTCCAGAGCCCATCATCTCAGAATTATTCATTCTCAGCTTTCAGCTCTCATTCTCCAAATCATACCGGTGCATCGCTCAAGTATTCTGTAGTTAGCTCATGATCTCTTTGTTCTCTCATATCTAAATTCCCTCAAGTACCTTTGTCATTCTCTAATTCTTCCCAAAGATTCATGCTCTTTTTCGTCATTCGTTTTCAATCCTTATGGTGGTTTGTTCAAGATTCCTCTTTCTATGTTCTCATATTAATTTATTCGTAGTTTCAATCCTACCGGTGGTTCATTGAAGACCTTGCCAAGTTTGTCTATATCTCTTTCAATCTTTTCAAGAAGAATAAGTAATATGCCAAATCCATTGCTTGTCATCAATTTAAATTGGTGAAGGATGCGCATAACATAATTCTTATTCTTGCTTCATTCAAGTGATTGATTCATTATTTCGGAATTTGTTCATGATGAGTAAATTCTCGGTTCATGTGCTTCATACTTTTTCCGAGTTCCAAGCTCTCTCAATTATCCCATCCTGAAGCACCATCTAAATCATTGCAAGGCTTCGTCTTGTTCTTTTCAATTTTCCTTTCATTGGATCATTCTTTTGTTACCGGAGTTCTCTCAAAGGATCAACAGAGTGGTTCATTAAGTATTTAATTCCTTCTTCAAGTATTCGTCAACATCCTTGTTGGAGAAGATGAAGCATTCTTCATCTTGCATTCCGAAGTGCAATTGTTCTCCATTATCTTTTGAGGTGATGTTATGTCATTCTTGATATTTTCCCTTCGTGTTTCATGATTCCCAAGTTTTCAAGAGTGACATATTTTAAACCAATCATTTTCAATTCATTCACGAGATCTTTTCAACCCAACAATTTCTTCATTGGTGTTATCTTGGTATAGATTTCACTTAAAGCCTTCCCTAAGCAATGTTGCTTTTTGTGGTGCTTATCAATGATCCAAGTTCCCTCCTATACTCTCGGCGAAAGAAGTTTTCATCTCTTCGTTGATCTCAAGAAAGCAATGGATTCCATTGGTGGCAGAATTTCACCTCTAGTTTTGAGATGTTTTCCATAAGCCCGTAACAAGCTTATTCTTTTTGTTGTTGATTTTCCAACAACTCCATCCAACCCTTCGATGTAAGGATGCTTTTCAAATTCATTTGTGGTAGAAGTTGTTGTTCTCTTCTCCGTTATCTTCATTCCATTCTTCCTTTTGTTTCGGACGCCTTGTCATGTTGCTCTCTTCGACCCATCATTTCATTTTGTAAATATCATGTTCCTTTCCTTGCTAATCTATTTAGAACAAATATTGCATCCTTTGCTCAAGTTCTTTTCATCTTATCAAGTCTTGCATCTCTTTTCAAGTGGAGTGATGTCCGAATTTGTTCTTCCTTTGTCCTTGTTTATCTCATTTCAACCGGAGTGGTTTCATTTCCTTCTTGCCGATTGTGCTCATCATTCATAGCTTTGGAACCTCCAAGATTCACATGGTCTTCCTTGTTTCTCTTTTCTACCGGAGTGCTCTCAAGTGTGTTCAACTCCATTGTGTTCTTTCTTTCAACTTTTCAACCTCTCAAATTTCATTGGTTTCACTCGTTTGTCAAAGAAGCAACTTTGTTTTACCTCTTCCTCTTTCGTTTCTCCCCGGGGCCATCCTTAGATCTCAGGTCGAGATCTCTTGTAAGTGGAGGAGAGTTGTGACGCCCCAAGACCGGCGCTCCAGATGCCTTCCATGGATTCCGAGATTCGTCGTGTGACTTGTTTGGTTCGTTGCATTCATAATTGCATCATTTGCATTGCATCATGTCATCATGCCATCATATCATTAATTTTATAACTCTTTTAAATAAATTGTATGGATCTTTGATCCATTTAAAACGAGGGAAGGGTGACTTCTCTTTATAAGTTATCCTCCCAATATTAGGGAGCTATTATAAAATATTCCATTTATGTGGAATTACCTTTGACACACTTGAAAAATAATTCACATGTCTTTGTTATTTCACTTCTTGACCTTAAACTTTTTCCATAAATTCTTTCCTCATTTTCCCGACCTCCACCAAAATTCTCAAACATTTCTGGACCTACCAAACATCGACTTCTTTCACTAACTCATTTAAATTAAATTCAAATGAGTTTGGATCTAGGTTGCCCAACACCCTTCCAACCATTTTCATTAAATCATTTGTATTTTCCTGATCTCAGGAAAATATCTCACTTGTCCATACTCCTTCTCTAACCTCTTCTTTTTCTCTCTTTTCTTTCTTTTTCTGTAAATGGAAAAGAGAGAAGCCAAATAGACCACCCGCAGCTGGGCCGGCCTCCCAGGCCCACCTAACCCTGTCTTAACCCTAGATCGATCCCCTGCTCTCTCCCAATCGAACCCTCACTCCCTCGTCCTTCCTATAGCGCTGCCACCCCTTCGTCTCGATCCCCATCTCCCTCCACTCGCCCTGCACCCGACCTCCTCCTTGATGCAGGCCCCACTGCCGAGCGCCGCCCCTTCACGCGACCCTCCTCCGCGCCGCCTCCTCACCTCCCGTGCCTCAGCCACGCCGGCCTGTGACCGGTGCCGCCAAGCTCCACCAGGACCCCGACGCGCCCCTTCTTCCTCTGCCTCATCCCAGTGTCCTCGCCTTCGACGACCGTCGCTGCTCCGTGCACCCCGGCCATCCTCCTGCACCCCTCGCGCCTCTGCCTCGCCTCTACATCTCCGCATCGACCCCGCCTCCTCATCGTTGCCTCATAGCCCGACGCCATGGATGCTCTCATCACCGACCTTGCAGTAGGCCGCCCCTCGCGCCACCCCCTCCTCGCGTTCCCCTGCTCCCTTCTCCTCCTCGTTGCTGGCTCCGCCCACACTGGAGCACGTGAGGAGCTGCAGCCTCGAGCCCCATGACCACTTCCTGTCACTGACCACCACCATCGCGTCCTTGATGCTGCCCAACTGAGTGATGCTTCGTTTTGGACCATTAAGACCATCAAGATCGAGACTGCCGCGAACCATGTCGTCTCGCTGGATTGTCAAGCGCCGTTTCCGGGGACTACGCCAAGTACACAAGTAGGTGAGGACACCAAGACCTCGAGATCGACTTCGTGGACCGCCAAGTACCGCTTCAGATTGCTAAGTTCGACTACCATGGTCATGAACCGCTTCCGGAATGAGTACCACTACTTCCGTGATGATATGAGTAAAACTACCGTCGACGTGCATTTCAACAAGTACCTCTCGGATCTGACAAGTACCCCGATGACCTGTGTACAACTACCATCGCCCCGAACACGTTGGATTTGTCAAGTACCTCTCTGAAAATGAACATGTACCACTACTTCCACATCCATCGCCGAGGATCGATAGTACCTCTACTTCCCACGACAGTCTATGAACAACTACATCCCATCGAACCCGTACCATCCCGATTGCACACTTCGAAGGTATAACCACCGAGACCGCCGCCCGTGGATGAATGTATGAGTTGTATGAGATGCTCGTGTTTGCACTGTATCTGAGTTGTCATTGCACGTTCCTCCTTGTCTGCCATGCCATCGTCCCGTGGGAACCCGGTAATCGGGATCACCCCACCATCTTTTGCATGTTTCGCACTTCGGCACACTTCATTTGCATCGGTATCTCCATGAGCTACCGGAACCAGAATGTTGCCCTGTCACCATTTCCGTTGTCGTTGCCGTGGCACCCCTCTTGTTTCCGCCACGATGACAAATGCTTCATAACATGCTCATGTCAACATTTTCATAATTTGCATAAAACTTGTATTTGTCATCCGCATCATGATTATAATTTTTAAAATTGTTGTTTGCAGTAAATTCAAAATATGCATGTGGGGTTTTTCCAGAATTGTTGTTTGTTATTTCCAGCCTCATTTAAAATGCCTAAAATGTGTAGTTTACTTATGCCTCACTTCTTGCCATGTTAACCAACATTTAATATTGTTTGGTACATAAACGGGACAGGACTAAATAATTAAATGTGATGTTTTCTTCAATGTGCAACTCGTTGCATATTGAGGTCCACTTAATTTGTAGTATTGTTTGTTGCGTGTTGCCATTCCATGCCTCATTAAACCAGACATGCATCATACTTGGTTGCGCATCATGCCATATTTATGCTTGTTGGTTTACTATGTTGTTTGCTTCTTTCCGGTTGTGCTTCTTCTCGATAGTTCTAGTTACATTGCGATTGTGAGGATCTGTTCGACTATGTTGGATCGTCTACTTTATGGACTCATTCTTCTTCCTAGCGGGATTTCAGGTAAGTTGACCGTCACCTTGGATCTCACCACTATCTTTGCTATGCTAGTCATCTCGATGCTATTGCTATGTCGTGCTACCTACCACTTGTTTATCAAGCCTCTCAAATTGCCATGAACCAGCCTCTAACCTTTTTCACCATCTCAGCAAACTGTTGTTTGGCTATGTTACCGCTTTGCTCAGTCCCTCTTATAGCGTTGCTAGTCTCAGGTTTAGTTTTAGGTCGTTCCATGTTAGGACATGGATATCATGGCATATCACAATATCTCTTATTTAATTAATGCACATATATACTTTGTAAAGGGTGGAAGGCTCGGCCTTTTGCCTGGTGTTTTGTTCCACTCTTGCCGCCCAAGTTTCCGTCATACCAGTGTTATGTTCCTTGATTTTCTGTCCCTAACAAGATGAGTGTTTATGGACCCCTCTTGGCAGTTCGCTTTGAATAAAACTCTTCCAGCAAGGCCCTACATTTTTTTTACCATTTGCTCAACATAATAACTAAAGATGATAATAAACTTGACGCATAGGGAGTTAGCGCTACCCAAGGTTTGTTACTCAATCTAATACAGGGGGCCAGTGCTGATGGTGTTGGCCCCAAACTAGAGCACCGTGCGGGGCCACCTCTTGGCAGCTTGGGGTATCTGGTACTTGTAAGCTTACTCATCCGGTCGTGGCCTGAGACGAGATACGCGCGGGTACTATCAGGGTGTCGGCATGCCGGGAGGTGTTGCTGGATTTGTTTTACCATTGTTGAAATGTCTTGTGCACCGGGATTCTGAGTCTAATCAGAGGGTCCCGCGATGGAGGATTGTCTCCGCGGATCGTGAGCTTGTCATGGGCTAAGTTGGGACACCACTGGAGGGGTTAAAACTTTCGAGAGCCGTGCCCGCAGTTATGTGGTAGATGGCAATTTGTCAATATCTAGTTGTAGAGAACTTGACACCAGATTCGATTTAAAATACACCAACCACGTGTGTAATTGTGATTGTCTCTTTTCAAGTGAGTCAACAAGAGAACACGGTGGGGTTATGCTTGAACGTAAGTAGTTCAGGATCACTTCTTGATCATTACTTGTTTGCGACCATTTGCGTAGTTTCTCATCTTACTCTTGTACTCGTAAGTTAGCAACCATACAATGCTTAGTCACTTGCTGCAACCTCACCACTTATCTGTTCCATACTAGTTAAGCTTTGCTAGTCTTGATACACATGGTAATGGGACTGCTGAGTCCTCGTGGCTCACAGGTTACTACAACAACATTTTCAGGTGCAGGTAATGCGATGGTCTGACGTGAGAGTGATGCTTGATTGTTTTGGAGTTCTTCGGCTTCTTCTTTGATCAAGGGATAGGTTCCGGGTCGGGCAGCCTGGGCTAGCAGGGTGGACGTCGTTCTTCTTTTTCGTTTGATTTCATCCATAGTCGGATCCTGCTCTTCTGTATGATGATTGCTATGTATTGATGTATTCATGTTGTAGCTTGTGGCGAGTGAAAGACTTTATCTTGTATTCTCATCTATTTAGTACATGGTATGTTGTAATGATATCCACCTTGCTATGCGCTCGAAATGCGGTTGTGCCCCAATCATGAGTTCATCATGTGATTGTGATAGAATCGCATCTTGGGTGCTACACCAACAACCAAGGAGGTGACGTGAATGGGGACGGTGAGGGAGTCCTGGATTATAGGGTCCTTGGACAGCCGGACTATATACTTTGGCCGGACTATTGGACTATGAAGATACAAGATTGAGGACTTTGTCCCGTGTCCGGGTGGGACTCTCCTTTGCGTGGAAGGCATGCTTGGCAATTCTGATATGTAGATCTCCTCCCTTGTAACCGAATCTGTGTAACCCTAGACCCCTCTGGTGTCTATATAAACCGGAGGGTTTAGTCCGTAGGGCAAGAACAATCATAATCATAGGCTAGCTTCTAGGGATTAGCCTCTACGATCTCGTGGTAGATCAACTCTAGTAATACTCATATCATCAAGATCAATCAAGCAGGAAGTAGGGTATTACCTCCATCGAGAGGGGCCGAACCTGGGTAAACATTGTGTCCCCCGCCTCATGTTACCATCAGCCTCAGAAGCATAGTTCGGGACACCCTACCCGAGATCAGCCGGTTTTGACACCGATAGACGGCCCGCCAGACAGAGCTCAGTCATTGGGTTTATCGATGTTGCGTGGACGGACCCGAGCATAGATGCCATGCCCAGTCTTCTCATGCGAAAATCCTGAAGAAAGAAAACCGGCAAGTGGTGTGACACTCCAAAAATTTTAATTGGTTTTCATCAAAAACTTTGTTGGATTTTTATTTTAGAGGGCATTTAAAATGTCTTTTCCAGAAATCCTTCCTCTTAAAAACTTCCTTTTCTTTGGCAAGGATTTTATTTTTCTTCAAAATATGGTGTTTGATCTTTTGAAACTTCTTCTCTGTTGGTTCCCTCTCAAATTATTTTTGGAGTTTAATCTTTTTCTTTTAAAAAGAAAACTCTATGAAAATTTGGGATATTCATGTCTTAGAAACCACCCATGACTTGGTATTTTGCCCATGTGGTAAAACCCCTCCAAAACCTCCCCTCCTCCTTGTAATCAACCTAAGTTCTCTGTCCCAACTAATCCAAGCAAGTTTTGGATTTTATTCTAATTATTTTTTTCCCTCAAATCATTCCTGCCAATTATTTTGAGCTTAAGTGATTTTCAAAGCAAGTACCCTTTTGCATTTGAGTTTTGACCTCAAACCAACTCTCCTGGATAGTCCTTTGTACCCACAACCCAGAACCATCTTGATCCACTCCTCCTCTTTTCAAAATTTTCAAATTTCAGTCTCTGCAAGTTTGGACCAGATTTGCCAAATTTTGTGAAATTCATATCTACACTTCTCCAAAAATTCCACCAAAATTCAGGCAGCCTACTGGAGCAATGAGTAGCCACTCCACCAAAAATCAGCTCAAGGAAAAATCCCCAGAGGCCAAATTCATTCTGTCGAACACCTTGCATGCATTGTTGCTGTTCATATTCAGTAATATTCAGTTTCAGTGTCGTTTTCGTTCGTCAGTTTCAATCATGCGTAGACAGTGCCCTTGGCACGTTCCTCGCCGCCTCTTCCTCCTGTCTGGAGCACCACACGTGCGCTTGGCGCCTTCCCGGCGTCGGCGGCGCCCTAGCCCGCCCGCGCCGGCGTGTCTTGCGGCGGCCGAACCACCGTAGCGGCCGACAGGGAACAGAACGGCGGCTCAACGCCGTTCGGCGCCGCCCAACGCTCCTCTGCTCTCCGCGTGGCTCATGCATGCCAGCGCACGCCCGTGGCACCGTCGCCGTGGCCCGGCAAGCACGGAACGTGCTCCCTACCGCCGACGGGCCCGCGCCGCCCCGTTCTGTCGAGCTCGCCCTAAGCACCAAATCCAAGCCTGGTTAGCACCTAAATGGAACCGGTGGACCTCCACGATGACGCCCAACTCCCTAATCTCCCCCGACCAAGCGCTGCGCCGCCGTAACCATCGCCGGAGATCCCCGTTCATGGCCACCTCCTCGAATCGCTTATAAAAAGGACCCCGAGCTCGCTCACGAGCCCCACACCTTCACTGCACCTCTCCAAGGCCCTGCCAAGCCACCAGGAGGACCTCGAGGAGCTAACCCCCTCCTCAATTTGGCCTTCGCAGCTCTCTCTGACGAGGCCCTCGACCACCCGAACCGCCATCCGCCGGAGCAAGGCTCGCCGCCGACGTGTTACTCGCCGGCGACCACCACCACCACCAACCGACGCGGAATGGCGCCCTGAACTCGGAGGTACCCTCCGATCCCTCTGCCTCGCCGTGGATCGCCGCCGGCGACCACCGCGGCTCTCGGGCGCCGACGAGCTTCGTTCCCCGTTGAAAATTTAAACCTGACGAGCGGGACCCGCCGTCAGCTTCTCTTTCCTTTCTAAGCGGAGCGTTTTCTGAAAACGCCTTCTGCCAAATACGATTTCCCTCTGGGCTGGCGTAGTTGCTACCGAAACGTTTTCTGTTTTTATAAGCTAGCCCCTGAAAACTTTCTGTTTCATTACAGATGAGTCCCTAGACAAAAACCCTTATAACTTTTTAACAGAAAGGAATTTTTGAGTGATTCTTTTTTCTGTCCTCTTCATATTTTTGTCTAGTTTTTTATCATATTTATTTGAAAAATATTTGGTATACTTTTTGTGCACCTCACGGTATTCACGATAGCGCGTATATTTTCTTTATACCGTAGATACCGAAGGAGGTGACGGGACCGCAAACTTCACCGAGCTAGGCTCTGACTACTCCGAACCAGGCAAGCATGTTTGAACTTTTGATATGATGAGTGTCTTGGCATGTTTTGCATTTAGTTAGTCTCATGGCATGTTGTTGAGCATACCGATGAACGTCTTTTCCATGCATTGTTGAGGTAAGTGAGTTCGATGATCCATAAGTGGATGGATGTGAGTATGAATGGCCATGTGTTGGCATGAGGATGGGTAAGATGGCAGTGTTGTAGCATGCCAGTCTTATGCCAGGCTGTATGACTACAGTGTCAAACCGTATCGGTCCAGTTCCTCCCATTTCCTTCCCTGTACTACCACATGTTTTCCGCAAGGAATATGGCTTAGTAAGTTGCAAACCGCTTTCCTGGTACACACCAAAAGGAGAGGCCGGGATGATGGTTCCATGGCCCTGGATTAAAGCCAGTCATCCAGTCAGGGGGCATGGGTGTTTCCAGTTGGGACCGAGAGGGGGGCACCCCTTAGAGCGCGCGTATATAAATTTGATCCCATGCTATTCGAGATTGTGATCTCCCCGTCTCAAAAGTTTTTCTTGGATGATGTCTAGGGTGATTCCTAGCATCGAGAGGTAGGATGGGTGTGTACTGGTTAGCTGTGTTTTCTTCCGAAAAACCATAAACGGAACTAGTCCTTCATGACTACGGAAATCCGTTGGCTGTGGGAAATTTTTGTACAAACTCTGCAGAGTCATATATTCCTTGAATCATCTATTCCATGTCCAAGTTCAGTATTATCTTATCCTGACAAGTGCCAGTTTTGATGACAGAGACTCCGGTGAATCGCATGAGTGCTAAGTCCGGTTAAATGATTATTCCTGTGGATGGACTAACCCGTTTATTTTCATGAATTGAATATTTATTATGAGCATTACTTCCTTGTGAATAAAAGCCCTTTATGTGGTGTCGCTAAGACGCCCGACTGTGGCATTTCTTTTAAATCCCTTTATGTGGTGTCGCTAAGACGCCCGACTGTGGCATTTCTTTTAAAGCCCTTTCTGTGATGTCGCCCCGACGTCCGACTGTGGCATTTCTTTTAAAGCCCTTTATGTGGTGTCGCTAAGATGCCCGACTGTGGCATTTCTTTTAAAGCCCTTTCTGTGATGTCGCCCCGACGTCCGACTGTGGCATTTCTTTTAAAGCCCTTTCTGTGATGTCGCCCCGACGTCCGACTGTGGCATTTCTTTTAAAGCCCTTTATGTGGTGTCGCTAAGACGCCCGACTGTGGCATTTCTTTTAAAGCCCTTTCTGTGATGTCGCCCCGACGTCCGACTGTGGCATTTCTTTTAAAGCCCTTTATGTGGCGTTGCTCAGACGCCCGACTGTGGCATCATTTCCTTATATTTATTTGTTCACCTTTCGAGGCGTCGCTTCAGACACCCGATCGGTTTTCATTTATGTTTGTTGGGATTTCAGGCGGACTACCGCCGTTTCCCTTTTACTTACTTCGTTATGCTAATCTTTGAATGTACATTGGTGAATTAATCGTGACGCATTCATGCATGCATTTGTTATATCTTACGTCCGAACTGTCTTGCGAGTACTTTCCAAGTACTCACCTGGCTTGTTGATTTGGCCAGATGCTGACGAAGGCGATCTCATGGATGAAGATTTTGATAGCGAGTCCGACGCCTAGAGGAATCCCAGTCAGTCTCGTACGACCCTGGATTTGGTCACTGTATTATATCCGCTTCCGCTGCCAAATAAATTCATCGAGCCTCACCTCGACGCTCGATGAGATGCCAGTTTTAGAGTCATGTATCTCACTCCCCGCTGTGTTTTTCCACCACCACCCTATCGTCGAGTCAGTAGTATGCCTCCACACCACTGTGTCATGTCAGCCATTATGTATAATTATTCGCGTGCTTGTAATAATTTGGTTGAGCAACCGTAGCTCAACCCTGTAATATATTTTATGCTACTGGCTTATTGTATCAAGAATTTGTCTACCGGTAAGGAGAATTTTTCCCATACTGGACTCAAAATATTGGTTTCTCAATAAATATTTTTATTGGAAAACCGATCGTGACAAGTGGCTCCCGTGGTTGCGAGGCACCGGGTCGCGCGCCTTAGCTCGTCTGCCCATTATTAGCTCATGTGAGATCAAGGCACCAAGGGCCATGGGAGGTGATGTACACGGGAGCTGGCCCATGAGCCAGAGCTCCGCCTCTTGGGTTTAGCAACGCTGCAGGGACGAACCCGAGCACAGACGCCATGCAAGTCCTTAATCATGAGGTGGTCGTGGGTGGGCTTGCAAGGGCGTATGACATTCATGGTATCGAAGTACCAGACAGGCATGTAATAAACTTAAAGTGACTCATGGAAGGAGGTAAAGCTAGTCCAGATAGATGCAAGAACGATACATGCCGCAGGGACGGACCCTACGTGGCATGGGGATGATGCAGCCCGAGGGGCGCCCCCAACAAGGTAAACCAAAGATGCAAAAGGATACGTGCCACCAGGACAGGCCCATGCGACTTGGGATAATGCAGCCCGAGGGGTGCCCCCAACTGAATAAACTGTGAAATGTCACTTGGTGCCGTTGCTGAAGAGGTGTCGAAGTAGCTGAAGATGCGTGCTGAAAAGGTTGCTTCTCATGAGCCATCTGGGTCCTGAACCTCGGGAGGCTCTGGAGGCTCAGGAGGCTCGTGAAGAACCGTTGCCTCCTGCGCCAGGATCGCGTGGTGCCGGGCATCCTGAGCAGCCATGATGCTTCGCACGCTACACTGGCAGGTGGCAGCCGCATTCGGCAAGCCAAAAGGCATGCAAATGTAGCTATGAGGTGGGCCCTCACACCGACCAGCGCACGAAGGCTAGAGGCACTCTTGAGATGCGGCTCTGTTGAGCCCTGGGATGTTGATGCAAACGCGCAGCTCATTGTCCTCGCCAGACAAGGGGCTGCGCCAGGTGGTAGGCGATGGTCGCCAAGCATGGCTCTCGCCTCTTGAAGCTCCTCGGCCATCTTGGTGATGAACTCCTGAGCACCTGGCACCCTGTGCCTTGTGCCCTCGCGAGGGAAGTGTGCAATGAAGCATGCCTCCATGTGGTGTCCGAGCGCCTCCCTCATGATGTTGGCTAAGTCAGAGACCCTCCAGAAGAGATCCCCCAAGCCCAGCCTGAGGAGCATGCCGGGCACGCCTTCCTATGAACGAGAGGGAGGCGCCTCATCCATGGGCGCAGATCCTGAGGTGGTGCCACTAGAGACACCAGTCTCCTGACGCTCTTGGCAGAGTAGCTACTTCTTCTTCTTGGGAACGGCCTTAGGAGGGTAGATGGTGGCTTCGTTGTTTGGGTCTTCAATTGCCGCGACGTGATAGGCACGCTCGAAGGAGCACACCACGTCCTTCTCCTTGCAAGCGATCGTGATGATGCCGTGGTTCCCTGGCATCTTGAGGACGTTGTAGCCATGGTGGGTTACGGCCATGAACTTGGCCAGGGCTGGATATCCAAGGATGACATTGTATGGGAGGCGGATGTGAGCGAAGTCAAAGTCAATGAGCTCAGTGTGGTAGTTGTCGCGCTGGCTGAAGGTGACAGGGAGGCGGATCTGCGCTATCGGGGTGGTGGAGCCGTCGGTCACCCCTGAGAAGGGCTTGGTGGACTGCAGTTGATCATACGACACTTGGAGGCAGTCCAACGTCTCGTTGGAAAGAACATTGAGCCCGACACCACCATCGATGGGGGTCTTGGTGATGAGGACATTGCTGACGACGGGCGAGCAAATCATCGGGAGGGCGCCGGCAGCTGCCGCGCACTTTAGCTGGTTGGACGAGCTGAAGGTGATGGTGCACTTGGACCACCTGAGCGGACGTATGGACTCGAGCCTGGGGAGGGCCGCGTTCACCTCACGAGCGAGCTGCTTGAAGATGCGGTGGGAGGCTGGGGCCTGAGCGCCACCCAAGATGTAGGCGATGGCGCGAGGCTCCTAGAAGCCCCCAGCCCCCTCATCTAGGTGGTGGTCATCATTCCTTCTTGATGGTGGTGGCAGCGGAGGGAGGCCGGCGTTGTCCTAAGGACGGTCCTCGCGAGGCTGGTCTCTCCAGGCGCCCTCGTGAGGCTGGCCTTGCAAGCGATCCTCACAAGGCTAGTCGCGCCACTCCTGGCGAGGGCCGCGGTCGTCCCAACATCCTCCACTTCTGCATACTCCGCGGCCGTAGCCTCGATCGTTGCACTCGGGGCATCGACCGAGGCGCCCATCGTCGATGGCCCTAAGCTCCTGACAGTCATTGGTGCTGTGGCTGTGTACGTTGTGGATGACGCCAAATGGACGGCTGCTCTTGGACGACTCTGGGTGGTCGCAGCCGTGCTTCATCTCTGGTTCGGCCGCGAGCACGGCAGCCCCCTTGCACTTCATGTCCTTGACTTTGGCCTTCTTATCTTCTGGGTCGGTAGCTGGGAGCTCGAGGAGGGAGAGGCACCCCTCCTCATCTCTCGCGCAGTTGGTAGCCATGTTGAACATCTCCAGAGCCATGCACAGGTCCTCGTGGATGGTGAGCTCCTTGTTCATCTTGACACACGGACGCCATCGGAGAACGCCGAGATGATGGCTTCGTCGGAAACCTTGGGGATCATGAGATGAACATTGTTGAAGCGCTATATGTACTTCTGCAGGGTCTCCCCAGGCTGCTGCTTGATGCGCCACAATTCACCCGTGGTAGGCGGACAGTCGTGAGTGCCCTAGAAGTTGGCGATGAAACACTTGCGCATCTTGCCCCAGGAGGGAATCGATCCTACGGGTGGATTCAGGAGCCACGAGCGCGCACCATCCTTGAGGGCCATGTGGAACCTGTTTGCCATGACCTTTTCACCACCATTGGCCGCCTCGATGCTCACCTCATAGAGCTGTAGGAACTCCGTAGGGTCCGGGGTGCTGTCGTAACGTGGAGGCAGGTCAGGCTTCAACTTGCCTGGCAAGACGACGTTGCATAGCTCAATGGTGAAGGCACAACAGCCCGCTGTGGTCACCGGAGCCCGTCATGGGGGTGGAGCCTCATCTTGGTGCTCGTGCGCCACTGCTGCAGGCGTCGCGCTATCTTGACGTGGCAGTGGAGGGAGCGCTGGAGCACCTTCTTGCCACCGTTGGACCTCCCGGTAGCTTTCTTCTTCGTGCGCGGGTGCCCGGCATGGTGGGTCACACCGCGAGGGCGCGTGTCTTAGGCCGAGGGCGACGTCCTGACGAGGAGGTGGCGGAGAAGCTCAATGGGCTACGTTGCCTGCAGCAGGCGACGGACGAGGTAGCAAGAGGGACGATGCAGGAGAGCCCCTAGCCACGCTGACTAGCTCAGCGATGTGGTCCAACCAGTCTTTGTAGAGGTCATTGGCCGGGCGGTAGTGTAGGAGCTCACGCACCATGAGCAACGCAGCCTGCGCATTCACCGGATCATGACGAGCGTGGGAAGACGAGCCGGCCGACATCAACGACGGGGTGGCAGTGCTGCGACGAAGCTTGCTGCTTGTGCCCCGCCGGGCCGGTGACGACATTGGCGGTAGGTTATGGAGAACGACGGGGTGGCCCGCCGACGGGCACCGTTAGGGCAGCGCGCGCAGCGTGAGCGGCTCGACGCTCAACACGGGCTCGGTGAGCATCAGCCATGGAGACGGTGGAGTGGTGGCAAGTCGATCGATGGAAGAGAAGCTTCGACGCAGCCCTACCCGGCGCGCCAATTGTCGGATTCAACAGCCTAGCTCGACGAACCCAAGGGACAAGAGACACAACAGTTTATCCTGGTTCAGGTCACCTTGCAGTGTAATACCCTACACTAGCTTTGTGTTGGATTGCCTCGAGGGGCTGAGGATGAACTAGTACAGTGGTTTAACAACCTCAGGAGGTGAGGTGTTCTTGAGCTCAATGAGCTAGTGCGTGTGAGGATGGTCTGAATGATCCGATCCCTCTCTCGGGTGGTGGCTAAGTCCTATTTATAGTGGCCTTGGTCCTCTTCCAAATGTAGGTGGGAAAGGATCCCACAACGGCCAAATTGAAAGGGAGGCAACTAGTACAAGTTATCCTAACAAAATTACTCTTCGCCTGCAAAGGCTCGGGCAGTGATGCTGTAGTGGGCTCCGCGATGACCTCCGTCCTGCCAATATGGAAACCTTTGCCTGATTCCTTGGGACTCCGCACCTGCGCTTTCCTCCTTGGCACCAAAGGGGAAACTGGTACACTGCGCCCGCTGGCGCCCGCGTGGCCTTGGTCATCATGGCTCATGTCATGTGAACCTCGCAAGGTGCACCTTGCGTTGATATCTCCGCTCCGCTGGAGCCATCCTAGAGAGGCCGCCCCCCAGGGAGGCCTTGGCGTCATCCGCCTCGCGAGGGTTGGCCCCTCACGAGGGTCTTGTGTTGTCGCTGCTGAAACTCGGTCATACCGGGCCGCTAATGGAGCCACGTCGTGGGCTGCAGGCATGTAAGTCTGGGTACCCCCGTTCCTAGAACACCGACAGATTTGTTGGCTCATGAATATCTGCATTATCAAATGTCGACAACTTGGAGTGAATGCGTTCACATGGGTCTTTGGTAGTGCGATTGGTCGAGCGTGCAGTATTCTTCTTCCCCTGCAAAAAAATGTGTCGAATGATAAGACAACCATTTAAGAAAACGCATGAAGAGGACAAAAAGGTGAGCGGTAGGAACAAAATAATTTCCATGGTATTCATAAAAAAAATGAAAATGTGTGACATGCCAGAGCTGCCATTTGAAAACAAGGTATGGATGAACACACATGAAACGCAGGCTGTTGAAGTTAGTGGAAGCTATTAGTTGACGTATGAGTGGAGAAGATTTGCAATTTGGTCTAGTAAGGAGTTGCCATGCAGAAGAAGCAGGAGTTTCCATGCAGCAAATTTAGATCATAAAACAGCAGTTCCCATGTGGGACAGATAGGAGTAGCCATGTGGCAAGTTAGACAGTTGCCATGAGAGGCAGACAGTAGTTGCCACAAAAATGGGTCAAGTAAAAAGTTGGATATGGTTTAGAATGCATCAAACAAAAATTAGCATTAGGATAATAAAAAACAGGGAGAACCCATCTCTTGATTGTCTTCCTCAAGTCTTCCAGCATGACATGATCCCCGGTGTTGGACGTAGATTTGCGAGGAGACGACCTAGTGGAAGTGGTGGCACTAGCAGTGGGAGCCCCCTTGTTCAACCGGGCAGAAACACGGGTTGGCGTGGGTGCTTGTTTCTGCTTAACTGATGGTCCACCAGCTGTCGCCTCACTACACATAGAAGAATGGCAAATGAGAGCAAAAAATGGAAAATATAACCAAGTGTGAGACACAAAAATCATGGCGCACATAGAAATAAAAAAAGTCGGGCTGTTAAAAAGGAAGAACAAATAAAACGCTAAAGAAACATCGAACCTCCTCCTAGTAGCTATGGGATCGGTCCTACACCTCTTCCCAACAGAGCGTTGGCTAGCATCCTTTGGAGCCCTGCCCCTCTTTGAGAGCGAAATCCCCGTGTCTCTCGCACAGTTGGATCAATGCCTTCATCTGGTGGAGGAACATTCGGTGCATCCTTAGCATTCTTATCATCATCATGGTTAGTGTCATGTGGCACATTCTCCATGTCATCATCACCATCCTTGTCGATACCAGCATCCACGCCACCGAAGCCATCCCCAACTAGCTCCTCTTGTGTGTCAGGGAGCTCCCGAGAGCTGTTGTAGTCATACCTGCCACGGCAACTAGTTGGTCAATTTGTCCATTCTTCAACAAATGATGTGAACTGCCTCGCAACCATGTCGCTATCAGAACCATTCAGTGTTGTCTAGCCCTCGACCAACTTCCCAAGCAAGTTGGTCATGCCGGAACCAAAATGCCCGACTAGGTACTCAATAGGTGCCCCCGCCTAATCAAAAAACAAAAAGTAACAATTCCCAAACACATTAGAAACACGTGCATAAGAAAAGAAGGCAAACAAACCATAAAGAGAAATCAAATGCAAGAAAATATCATTCAAAAAACAAAAAAACATGCTTGAATATCTTAGAGGAACAAGTTGGAGCTGGATGCACATCCATCCACTTGCCAAAGTTTTGTGGCCCACCAAACACAGTGTAGTCTATGGCATCCTTGGCCATCAGCTAAAAAATAGCAAAAACAAAAAATATGTCAAAAGAAATAAGAAGTAGTGACTATGATCATGGATTGCAAAGGAAAAAAAGTTCGAGGGGGAACGGCGGAGTTGCCGTATGGAGACAAAAATGGTTGCCATGTGCAGAAAACCATGGTTGCCAAGTTCTTTATGAGTTGTTAGACATATTGAAATCAGTGAGGTGGTTGAATGGAATCCACAGACAAAGTTGAGTGCACAAAATGGAATATGGATGCCAAGTAAAGTGTTGTGCATTTCCCATGCAGAACCAAATGTATGCACCATGTTGTATACGCTATATATTCCCCACTTTGAAAAGAAAGAAGACAAAACTAACCTGCAGTTTCCCATATTTTGTATCAGATATCTTGTTTGCAGCAAGCACAACCTTGACATCATCATAAGTCTAGGCAGAGACAACAAACTTATGTGGAGGCGGCGGACCTCCTATCTCAGTAAAGTCGACAGTGGACAAATCAAGACGATCGACGTACATGAGCAGGTTTACACAATAAAGCGAGCAAGTAAATCAGAATATGCCAATGATCAGTGTTGTGTAGGAAAAGAAAATAGATAAAAATGCGGGAAAAAATAAAAGGAAAATGACTACAGTTTAAACGTCATTGGCAACATAGTCTCCCTTGAGTCACAAGTTCAAAAAGAAGAAGAAAGAAGAAACATTTTCCATGGGCGTGAGCTAATGTTTTCCATGTATCACTAATTAAAACGAAAGGGAACAAATGAATATAGGAAGTTAACAGTATGTGTTTTATAGAAAAATGCAAATTGCCTTTTGGATATCAACTACAGTTTCCATGGATCAAACCAACTTTACTTTGACATGTAAACTCACAAAAAATGAAACAAAGGGTTGCCATGCACGTGGATATCAACTACAGTTGCCATGGATCAAACCAACTTTACTTTGACATGTAAACTCACAAAAAAGAAGAAACATTTTCCATGGGCGTGAGCTAATGTTTTCCATGTATCACTAATTAAAACGAAAGGGAACAAATGAATATAGGAAGTTAACAGTATGTGTTTTATAGAAAAATGCAAATTGCCTTTTGGATATCAACTACAGTTGCCATGGATCAAACCAACTTTACTTTGACTATGGTTGCCATAAAAAAAGCAAAAATCAGTTAAAGCTCTGTCAAACTAGGCTTGACAGATTATGGCCAAACAGAGATACCAAATAGAAAACAATTTGGTTTCCACTTATGAACAGCTGCAATGGTGATTTAGGAAAGAATGAACTGTAGTAATAACATTTGCATAACGGTAGGGGAAAATACCATTAGGTGCAAGCGACATCCCTTCCGGTACATCTTATTTAAGAATGCACCATGCAGGAAGTCGGCAATGAATTTACACCAATTCATGTTTTAAACATCTTTCAGCTTCGCCTGCACAACAGAATTCCAGACAAAAAGATGTTGCATCGACATTCAATAAACACATCAAACTGGAAGTGACTAGCTTCTCCATGACATCAAAGACAAAAGATTGTAGGGAAATAGAATAGAGAGAGGGCATTCACCCGGATAGGGAGGCACCTGTTGCTTGGGCGAAGAGATGTGGTAGGCGCAAAGACAGCCGAGATCAAGTACATGAGCAGCTTCATCTTAAATACCTTGCCATGGCTATCATGCCCTCCAGCGAAGTTGCCAGCACAGTCATATTAGGCATGGATGCAATTCTAGGAAACAAATGGGTGAACAAAACTTCCTCAATCTCATTGTTCACCTCATACGGGACTTTGATTTCTCCACGGGAGACACCCAAAGTGCAGAACACAGATTCCTCATCGAAAGGCAGTCTTCCACGTCCCAGAATTACGAATTCCGTAGACTCGGGCACATATGTCTCTCCGAGCCAGTCGCATACAGGGTTTACTAGGTTCATGCATCGAACATCCATCAGAGCCTACATCCCCATCTCACCCGTAGCTCCCTTCTAGTCATTAGTAAATCCCTATTTCAATATAGTCAGGCATTCTTGCGAAGTCCTCTTGCGGTGACATTTCTTCTTCTATAGAACACAATTAGTTCTAATGTACCAATGAAAACTCAGTGTTAGATTAAAACATAGGGGAAAAGTTACCTCATCGCCATCTTTTGTACGATCGTTCGCATGATTCCGTGCCGGTAACTTCATGAAGTCGTCATCATCATCTTGATGGTCACCACAAGCCATTGTGTTACGGTAAGAACAAAAACACGTCACTGTAAAATGAAAACATAGCCGGCAGATGCGGAAAGAGAAGCACGAAGTAACGATTCACTTGATATCATCGATAACAAAAAGTAAAACTGCCATGTTTACCCCAAAATTTTAGAATGTGAAAGGAGGTCATTGCCATCTGCTGAACATGCACAAATAGGCAAAAAATAACCAATGGAAAAACAAGTGCAAAAACATGGCAACTGGATAGGTGTGTGCTTCTTAAAAATGCAATTGCCATGTAGCAGATTCAAGTTGCCGTGTTGGCACTAAACACTGTGGCAACTGAGGCAGTATAGTGGAACACCCAACTACCTTTATCCAACATGTAATCTGGCAGCTGACACGCTGGCTTAATAAAAGTACACATGACATCTACTAGGTTCAAGTTGCCGTGTTAACAACAAAGGATGTGGCAACTAAGGCAGTTCAATAGAACAGACAACTCCCATTGTACAACGTATAATGTGGCAACTCACACCTTGGCCTTCATAAAAAGGAGTTGCCATCTAATGTAATCAATATGTTGTGCTATCACAAAACACCATGGCAATGAAGTGAGTACATGGAACAAACAAACTGCCATTACTCTGCATATGACATGGCAGCTGGCATAGTTGATTCACAAAATTAGTTGCCACCTAGAAGGATAGTTGTAGATAAACAAATGCAATGAAATTGCCATGACTGCCATTATCCCACATTTCAAATATGCATCTATCTAGATCTAGGGCTCATACACAACTATCACTCCCTGAGTTGGACTCACAAACTATCATTATCCTACATAGGACACGGCAACTGACATAGTTGATTCAGAAAATTAGTTGCCATCAAGGAGTATAGTTGTAGGTAAACAAGTGTGTTGAAATTGCCATGACTACCATTATCCTACACATTGAAATGCACCTAACTAGATCTAGGGTTCATACACAACTATCAGACCCTCAATTCAACTACAACATCGCCATAAAACAGTGATAAGCACAACCTACGAGACAATCAGAAATAACAAAAACACATTAGAAATCGCTCACACATAAAATTGCAGGCATCTAATCTCTCGTACATAGATAGGTGGTTGTCGACTGGGCGAGCCTCACTGGCTTGACTACCACCGCGATGGCGATGGAACTGCGCAATGCCGCCCTAAATGGCACACATGTGACTCCCCCGCCGACAGGGACACTAGAGCGCCGCGAATCTACATGAATCTCGAGAGGGCTCAAGAGGAATGTAACCAGGGAGGAAGGGAGATAGATTTCACTAGTACAAAAGCTTCTATAGCCTTACCTACTCGTTGTGGCTACTCTGGCAATGACGCTCCGGTCCAGTGCCAGCAACGGCCGTGAATGCCATCGAATCTTCCGCCACTGCCTGCTCCTCTCGACTTCTCCTCCAATCGAATGGAACTGCTACAGAGGGTTGGTTGGGGAGTAATGAAGGGGACCGGGAGAAACCGTAGCACCGCTGAGGGGGTAAATGGCCAGTCGTGGGAGACGGGGAACAAAAGTCGTGCGAGGCGTGCGACCGCCCGCCCCGACTCGCAACTGGTCTCGTTCGAGGGAGAAACAACGTGCGGGCGAACTGACAAAAACTCTACACACCGGCCTTGTCCTACGTGGCACACAAAAACTTCCTCACCATGTCGAGATTTGTGCAAATTTAAATGGACAATGACCCAAGCGTTTGGGCGAGTTGCAATAGTGCCACACATGTGGGCGTTAGTGTTTTCATATATTTTTACCGATCAGATTTCCCTTTATGTCTCTCTTTGATTCCTTTCCTAACTCTCTCTTCTTGCCATTTTTATTTCACTCTCTTTCCAAACACACAAATTGGTTAGCACTTTTTTACTTAGTTTCCAAAAAAAAGTGAATGGCAAGGACTCCAAACCGAACAATTTTTTTGTATCTCAACGTCCCAAGTAGATGTCCGTCCACATGAAGGACTAGATCTTACCACCCAACAGGAAAACAAGACACGCTCCACGTGGTTGCCTTAAAATATCTGCATGCTGCCACTCTTTTCTTTATCCTTCTATATCTTCTTCCAAAACAAGTCACGTGAGTTGCCTCCTCCTATCAAAAATATTCTTTCCTTAGCCACTCAAACCGACAAGATCTCCACACCAGAATCAATATGACGTGATTGACTTGTTGTGTTGCCCTCAAAACTACTAGTATATCAGAACTTCCAGTTGAACCAGTAATAGTAGAATCCGAAGGCTGACTTTTCTTGTAACATGAGAAATAGAATTGTATGTACTCCTCTCTTCTGTTTCTTGACGACTTCTTCTTCTACTAGGGTTGATGCAACGCAAAATGATGGCTGCAGCAACTGAGGTGATGGAGATGACAACCAAAACTAACAGTTGTTAGTGAATGATGGATGTGGATGCGGATGGTGCGAGTGGATGCAACATGAACAATGTGTGACTAGAACTCAAAACACTAAAAGACTAGGCGCTAAGAACCAGCAACTCAACACACGATGCAACCAAAAATTCAACAATGCAAAAAAACTAAGTGATAATAGCAGAAGGCTCAAAGTGTCTGGGACACAGATGTACTAATCTAACTTATTCGGCTTTTTCGTGGATTGCAGGTATGAAGGACAGATGCGATCTAAACTCTGAAAAACTGTAAAATATCACCGAGCAAGCTGAAAACTGCTACCACTTGATAGAGGCGAGGGTGTCCCGATCTTTCGATGAGATGATAACTATTGATTTGGTGCAGTCAACTTTGACGATCCAACTACAAACGTGCATGCAATCTCCCGAGGTTACTAACGATGCTGGAAGCATGATAAGCCTGACCACAAATGTCTATGCCTAAACGCAGTCGAAGAACAGGTAAAAATATGATAATGCAATCAAAATATTGCGAATATAGATGAAGTACTGATAAAGGTGGGGATCCGAAAGCGGTCTTGGTCTGGTCGCTAGACAGAAACAAAGTACACGAAGTTGCAATGGCTAACTTTTAACTAAACAAATCCCAAGTCTAAACGATGACTTAAGGGCTGTATTTATAGGGGAAAGAGAGGGGATTTCGTCCACCCTTGGCAAGGTGGGACTAAAACACCTCCTAAGTCGTTCCCCCTACAATACTAACTCTACAAATAGATTACATGGGCCTGGCCAAAAATAAGGTGGCGCAACACCAATAATAATCTATGGACGAAATTTATGAAAGGTCATCTTTTATATTTCGTCCGTCTTCTAGTATGTCATCATGGTGACTTCAAAGTCCGAAAATCTCCACTAGAACCTATATTCTTGTTCTCCTCGCACACACCTTCATCTCCTGCTTGATCATGCTCCAATGTTCATCCTTCATGTTCGTGCTAGGCCCTTTGATTGCTAGCAACACAAATGTATCTAAGTTAGGCAGCGTCATATTCTCATGAACACTAGAAACATTCCCAAGAAACGGAAGTACCTGATAATTTAACAGGTGTATGTGAGCTCTAGCATTTGTTCCAAGAGGTAAAACAACAGGGGATATGGGTGTAATTGTGGTAGCCATGTCTTCATCAGAACCCAATGAGTACGGATAGCAGCTTTCAAAGCAGACTAAGTAGTTGGAATATTATTAGGATATAATCTACAATGTTTAGACCACCACACATAAGCAAAACTAGTGAATGCACAAAGAGCAGCAGCAACACGTCTCTCCTCGGGATATTGTAAACATGTAAAATGTTGTTCAGTTTCTAACTCCCAAGTAAGATATATATCAGGAAAAATATCTACCCTCAAATGGTTGAATATTTAGTTTTAGTTTAGGGAGATGGACAAGGCTCTCGTACCTGAGGTGGTGGTGCATCCCTACCATTGTGAGTATATGCATGTGGATGACTTGGTGGTGGTGGTTGTATGTAGTTCTGATTTTGATCAACCTCATCCTCATAATCGCCCCGTAATCATCCTCCTCCTCCATAGTAGAAGGATCCACAGAAGCATCAATAGTAGTAGAAGGGGCACCAGAAACTTGGCCAGGCTCAAGAGGAACTCGGCTCACTCGGTGGAGAGTTGTTTCGCGATGTGGAGGTGGTTGTTGTTGTTGCAATGGTGTAGCAAAGGCAGGAGGTGGAGGTAGACGCGCAAGCACATCAGCGTACTTGACATCAAACTTGGTGTCAATTGTCTTCCCAATGTCTTCAATCCTTGCTAATGCCTTGCCAAAACTGGCCATCACGTGTTCCACCTGTTGACCCAACATTTCCTGGAATTTATCATGGATCTCCTTGTTCGTCATGTTCTCCCAGCCCAGCTCATCCGCGTGTGATCCTGGCATGGTTAGCAGGAAGAGAAAAGCATAAGAATATGATCCTATAGTCTTCTAGGAAATGGCAGTGGTGTTGTGGAAAGTCACAAATCCATATCCAAATCTTAAATTCTTACCAGTTCGTACCAAGGAGTAGGTGGTGATCGGCAACCATTGTAGTCAAAACTCTCAAAGCTTCGATAGAGCAATTACGAGGGAGAGTCAAATGAATGACATAGATGTATGTGGAGCTGGGAAGGCTTATAATCTGGTAGCAAAAAGTGTTAGCAATACACAATTGAGAGATGCAAAGTTAAATAAACGCTCAAGGATGGTACTGTGGTGGTCATAGGCTAGACAGTACTAGAGACGCGAGCCTAGAACACTAACAAAATCACGATGCGGCACAGAAACATGGCAAAAGGCCACTCTGGAAAAAATCGCTCTTTTTTTGCGCTCCTCTTTTTGCGCTCCGATTTTTTGTCGAAAATCACTATAATGGCAAGTGTCTCAAAACTCTTCCCAAGTCAAGATAACAGGATAGGCACGGAAATTTTGGATTATTTTTTTGAAACCAACCTCTTCTACGGACAACAAAATATTTATGGGATCGGAAACCTACTCGGACAAGGAAACACAAATCTAGAAACAGATAGATCTCGAAAGAAAACCTAATATGAGATGGACTCAGAGTGGTGGTGGTATATGGACTCGGATCGGTGGTGGTATATGGATACGGATCGGTGGTGGTATATGGACTTAGATCAGTGGTGGTAGATGGATAGGGATCGGTAATGGTAAATGGAATCGGATCGGTGGTGGTATATCGACTTGTATCGGTGGTGGTATGTGGGTTTAGAGCGGTGGCGGATAAGCGGTGGTGGAAGATGGCAGGGACGATAACGATGGTGCGGCGGCGATGTGACAACTTATGAACAGAACTCGAAACTCTAAGAGACTAGAAGCAAAGATCAACAACTCAACACAATGATGCAACCACAAATTCAACTAAGCAAAATATTGAAAAGACTATGTAATGGCTCAGACTAGTTCGGATATGATGAACTAACCCAAATTATTTTGTGGCTTATTCATGGACTGTAGGTATGAAGAACAAACTCGATCTAAACTATGAAAAACTGTAAAATCTCACCGAGCAACCTGGAAATCTGATACCACTTGATAGAGGCAAAGGTGTCCCATCTTTCATTGAGATGGTGATTATCGTTTCGGAGGAGTAGACTTTGATGATCCGACTACGTACATGCTAGGAGGTCGCGCCTTAGCAAACACTAAACCAACTCCAAGAGGTTATTAAACATGCCGGAGCACGATCAACCTGACCATGAATGTCTATTTCCTGCAAGCAAGCAAAGAACAAGCAAGAAACTAAGATTGTAATATGTATATTGTGAATATGAGATGAAAGCTTTATTGATCAAGGTGGGGTTCTGTGATGTCTTGGTCTGGTCGTTGAACACAAATGAAGTATCCGAAGATGCAGCTATGGTGAACTTTTAATCTAAACAAAACCTAAAGTCTAAACGACACCCTAAGGGCTATATATATGGAGGAAGAGGGGGGAATTTCGTGGCCCTTGGAGGAGGGGTCCGAAACCAAGCCTAACTCTTGTTTCCCCACACATACGGACTCTAAAAATAGCCTATACTTAAGTATTTCGAAATTACATGGGCTTGGCCCAATAATAAGGTGATGCAGCACCTAGATTTGCCTCTGGATGAAATTTATGAAGTGGCGTCTAGTATATTTCATCCAAGGCTTCATGCACTCATTATGGTGGCTTCAAAGTCCTGAAATCATCACTTGTAACTCTGTTCTTGTTCCCCTTCTGCATGCCATCATCTCCATGCTTGGTCTTGCTCCAGTGTTCATCCCTCTTATCGATACTAGGCCCTTCATTTGTAAGCAAAACAAATGTATCCAATTTAGGCAACATCATATTCTTATGAACATTAGAATCATTACCAAGAAACGAAAGTACTTGATAATTTAATTGGCGTGCGGGAGCTCTAGTAACTAGTCCAGTATATGTAGCAGTAGGGGCTGTGGGTGTAACAATGGTATTGATGTTCTCATAAAGTTCTAGGCAAACCAAGGATAAAGTCCATACAAATATCTTCCCATGGGTGATACAGAATAGGAATAAGCATATAAAGACCATGGGGTTGAGCTTTAGACTTAGCTTTGGGACATGTAGAGCATCCGATGGTGAAGCGTGAGATGTCGTGGAACATCTTGGGCCAAAAGTAGTGATGTCGTGGAACATCTTGGGCCAAAAGTAGTTCTTAGAGAGTGTAGTGAATGTCTTGGCGTGTCCAAAGTATCCCATGAGTCCTCCTCCATGAGATTCTTGCAAAAGTAACAAACGAAGAGAACACTCGAGAATACATAGTTTGTTAGCTCTCAGAAGATAATAATCTTTGATGTAATAGCATTCCCAAGACGTATGTGTCAAACATTTGGCATAAGGAATAGCAAAAGTAGGATCATGTGCATACACGTCTTTTATGTGCTCAAAGCCAATGACATTCAATTCAAGTTGGGTAAGAAGAATGCATCGATGGGAAAGAGCATCCGCCACAACATTTTATTTGCCTTTAATATACTTGATGACATAGGGAAAAGACTCGATGAATTCACTCCACTTAGCATGACGCTAGTTCAACTTAGTTTGACCCTTAAGGTACTTGAGTGTTTGATGATCCGTATGAAGAATGAACTCGTGAGGGCGGAGATAATGCTCCCAAACATGCAAGACTCTCACTAAAGCATATAGTTCTTTGTCATAGATGGGGTAGTTAAGTTGCGCTCCGGAAAGTTTTTCACTAAAGTAAGCTATGGGGCGCTTCTCTTGCATCAACACACCTCCTATGCCATATCCGCTAACATCGCAATGTATCCCAAATGGTTTATCAAAGTTGGGTAATGCAAGTAAAGGAGCATGTGCAAGCATTTTTAAGTTCACTAAATGCGGTATCTTGGGATGGTCCCCAAACAAATGGTGCATTCTTCTTACTCAAGGCATGTAAAGGTGTTGCAATGGTGCTAAAGTCCTTAACGAATCTATGATACAAACCGGCTAAGCTAAGGAAAATTCACACTTGTTGCAAATTTGTTGGTTGGGGGAAGTTTTAATCGCATTGATCTTAGATTCATCTACATGAACACCCTTAGAAGATACGACGAAACCCTAGAAAACAAGCTTATCAACACCAAAAAGGCATTTGTGCATATTAGCATAAAGGCACTTTTTTCTAAGAGTTTCCAAAACGGTTCTAAGATGGGTGACATGATCTTTGAGAGATTTGCTAAAGAGAATAATATGGTCAAAATAGACCACGACAAATACGCCAATGTATGGGCGAAGAACAAAATGCATCGCACGCATAAAGGTGTCGGGTGCTTCGGATAAATCCATTGGCATGGCCAACCATTCATACAAGTGAAACTTGGTTTTGAAAGCGGTTTTCCATTTGTCACCTTCTTGGATGCGTATTTGGTAGTAGCCACTTTTAAGGTCAATCTTAGAGAAAATTGTGACACTGCTAAGCTCATCTAGCATGTCGTCTAAGCGTGGAAAGGGGTAGCGATATCTAACCGTGATAGCATTGATTGGACTACAATTGGAACACATGCGATATGTACCATCTTTCTTGGGAAGAAGGATTACCGGGGCGACACATGGGCTCAAAGTTTCTCTTACATGGCCATTGTCATTGAATTTTTGTACTTGCCGTTGGATCTCCTTGGTTTCCTTGGGGTTGACATGGTAGGGAGCCTTGTTAGGAAGAGGTGCTCCATGGATGAGGTCGATTCAGTGTTCAATGCCTCATAGTGGAGCTAGTCCCGGAGGTAAATCATCGGGGAAAATATCTTAGAGTTCCTGCAATAGAGAAGACAACACTAAAGGTAGATTGTGAAAGGTGTTAGTTTTTGGTGCCTCGTCCTTGCACAATAAGACATGGTGCATAACACTTGATGGGTTCTCACACACTTCTCTCACCTCACTTTTGGTAGCGAATAACACTAGGTTTTTCTTGTCACTTATCATGGAGGCACTCAATTTGGGCATGTGGCGGTTCGCCCTCTCACTATTTTCTCCATGATGGTTGGTAGCTTGCTTGTCGGCGATCACTTGGCTTGGAGACATAGGGCGTAGCATGTACTCCTTCCCTTTCATCTTGAAGCTATAGTGATTGGTTTGCCTGTTGTGGATGACGCCGCTGTCAAATTGCCAAGGTCGTCCAAATAGGAGTTTCAAATGGACATAGGAACAACATCACACTCCAAGGTGTCTTCGTATGTTGCGATCTTGAAGGAGACTTGGACCATGTGTTCCACTTGAATTGTGTCGGAGTCGCTAAGCCATTGGACCTTGTAGGGATGAGGGTGCTTCATCTTGACCAGTTGTAACTTGGAACATAGCTCTTCACTTGCCAAGTTATGGAAACTTCCTCCGTCATGATGACCTTCGCAGACCTTCTATTGATGCCCGCCTTGGTGTGGAAGATATGGCATCTTTGGTCTTTGTCTTGTTGATGTTTGTCGGATTTCGGGTTCCACAGACCCTTGAGAGGTTCGAACTCTGGGGTGCATGTGAAGAACTCAACCTCCATAGTCTGCCTACTCACCAATCTCACGGCCTAGCTCGATGAATAGGAAGGAAACGGGACACATTGGTTTACCCAGGTTGGGGCCACCTTGTGGTGTAAAACCCTACTCCTGCTTTGTGGTGGATCGACCTCGAGGGGCTGATGATGAACTAGTACACTGGGAGAACAACCTCCGGAGGAGGCGTGTTCTTGAGCTGGTGGGGGAGAGGATGATCTCCAGGATTCAGATCCCGTCTATGGTGGTGGCTAGGCCATATTTATAGTGGCCTTGGTCCTCTTCCCAAATGAACGCGGCAAGGGATCCCACAACGGCCAAATTCGAAGGGAGACAACTAGTACATGCTATCCTGAGAAAAGTAGTCTTTGCCTATGAAAGCCTCTGGTCTTGATGTCGCAGTCGGCTCGGTGATGACCTCCGTCGTGCCGTCCTGGGCGGTCTTGGTCTTGTCGCACAGAAATGGAAACCTTTGGCTGATTCCTTGGGACTCCATGCCTCCTGAGCACGAAAGAGGAAACTGTTGTCCTGCGCCCGCTGGCACCTGCCTGGCCTTGGTTGTCATGGCTCACGTCATCTGATCCTCATGAGGTGAAGCTTGCCTCCTGAGCACGAAAGAGGAAACTGTTGTCCTGCGCCCGCTGGCACCCCCCTCGCAAGGCTTGGCCCCTCGTGAGGGTCTTGAGTTGTTGATGCTGAAGCTGGGCCGTACCAGGCCGTTGATGGAGCTGCACCGTGGGCCACAGGCAGGCAAGTCTGGGTACCCCTGTTCCCAGAGCACCGACAATAGCCCCTGGGCCGAAGACACGCTCAAACTTGGCTTCGAAGCGAAGCCAAAGGGAAACTGCGGACCACCGTGAGCCCAAACCGCTTGCGGCCTTGGTCAACGTGTGGCGATTGATGGGCCGTGGGCGTCTCCATTTCCCCATGCTGCCTCGGCAACCGTTCGAGTTGACAAGACCCTGCTGCATGCAGAGAAAAACCATCATTGCGTGGGATCATGGAGGCCGGCGGTTGGCCTACCTCTGGCTATAAATGAGGGGAGGGGCAGAGCCCCCTCACTCATCTCTGTCTTCTCACTGCCCGCTCCTTCTTCTTCTTCTTCTTATCCGTCTCGCCATCTTGCTGCCTCACCCATGGCCCCAATCAGGAGATTCTCCATGGCGGAGAAGGGAAAAAAACCCCTCGGGATGAACTTGTGCCACTTCCGCTGAAGAAGAGGTTTAGCCGCCCTCGCGACGCCGGTGAAGGGCAGGAGGTGATGCGGCCTTCGTATGAGCGGCATCCTCTTGGCTTCCCGATCCCTCTATATGACCGCACATAGCTCCAGGAAAGGGTGGCAGTGCCCAGCGTCGTGCGGTCCGGGGTCGTGGTGGATAGGCCGATAATACACAGCTAGCCATACTGTGAACCCACGCCGAGGGCACCTCGCGCGAGTTCATGGTGTGGGCGGCAATGCTGCTGTGCACGTGGATTCGGCTTCCAAGGTTCTTCACCGAGGAGATGCCACTGAGGGGGCCACTTGAGCTTTGGCTACAACACGCCGAGTGCCGAAGCCTAGCCATGGGGACAAAGATCGAGGTCGTCCCCCCGAACGATATCTTCATGACTCGAGGGTGGGGCGAGGTCGCCCGCGCCTGCTGTTCAGAGGGGGCCCTTGCCATCCACTTCAAGTACGATGGTGCCTCCATGTTATTTTCACGGTCTTCGACGAAGACGGCCTGCGGCTGGAGTGTTGCTCCGTGGGAGGCAGTCTGCGCGGCACGGCCGCGAGCGTCGGGCTTGCTCCCCGCCTTGCTGGCAGGTCCTCCAGCAGCAATGGTGACTCCCTGGAATCCAGCGACTCTCCCGAGCCTAGTGAGTCTCCGGAGTCCAGTGACGGCAGCTACGTGTCGTCGAGCTCTCGCCACGCCCGGAGTGCATCAACGGCGTCCGCTCGACGTCGTCGGTGATACCCAGCGGCCTGGGTCCTTCGAGATCTTCTTCTTTTATTTCCCTGCGCGGAATTGTGTCGAGACCCATGGGGGCATGTAAAAAACTGTAGCACTTTTGCTTTAATGCTATCCTCTCAAGTATAATGTCAAAATTGCTTATCTCGCTCCGGTACGGTTCCCCTTTTCGTTCTCGTGGTAGCTTAATGCTCTACGCTGATAGGACCCAGTCCCCAGGCAGGCTTCAGCCATCGCTCGTATGCTAGGTCGTGATGCAGTGGTCAAGGCCAGGAGGTGAGCAGCCTGAGGTCCGGTAAGAGCTCCTAAGGCGCAATGCTCAAGAGGTCCCCTTTGGCGTGCAAGAAGCTCTCCAAAGGCCGAAAAGAAAAGCGACATTGCCCGAGCGAGGTTGCGAGAGTCGAGAGATTTGGTTGTGAGGTTCACGCTAATATGTATGGGTGACTTATCTTAGTGAGCCTACGGCGATTCCCTTGCGCGGCGCCTGATCGTGCCTTAGTGGTGACGCTTCTAGGTAGGGCTCATGCCTTCCTACCCTTTTCCTCGCTCATTTGGATGCTCTACGTCCTCAGGTCCCGACCCTCGAGCAAGGCTTGGCCACCGCTGGTATGCCAGGTCACGCTGCCGTGGTCAAGGCCAGGGGGCGAGGGCTCGAGAGCCAGTAGGAGCTCCTAAGACACGATGCTCGAGAGCCCCCCTTTAACGTGCAAGCAAATTGCATGAAAAAAGGGATGGTTGGCGGGCCTGCCCGTAGTTAAGCCCAGGGGTTCTTGTGAGTTAGTCCAAGGAGGAGAACATGATACATGACCATGCTTGTTTTCCTGCCGTTGATCATTCTGCAAGAAGATGAAGGCAATGAGGACCTGGTGAGGTGACGTGCGTGGGGCAGGCCGCGAGCCAGAGCTCGATCTCTCAGATTTGCCAGCGTTGCAGGGATGAACCCGAGCACAAGCGCCATGCCAGCATGTCTAGCCCCCGTTCTGAGATGAGAAAAAGGTGGGTCAGCAGCGCGAGGAGGCCGCGAAGGCCAATAGAGTGCCAGGCAAGTGGGTGATAACCCTAAAGCAATCCACGGAAGAACATAAAGCCAGTTCTGATAGATGCAAGAAGGACACATGCCACAGGGACGGACCCACACGGCTTGGGGATAATGGAGCCCGAGGGGCGCCCCCAACTGAACAAACCAAAAGATGCCACCTGGCAGCATTGCTAAAGAGATGTTGGAGTAGCCGAAGACGCGTGCTACAGAAGTCACTCCTCATGAGCCACCCAGATCCTGAACCTCTGCAGGCTCTAGAGACCCGCGGGGCTCGTGAGGATCCACCACCATCTCTGTCAGGATCACCTGGTGCCGGCCTCCTTAGCCACCAGGACACCCCACATGTGACGCTGATGCATGACAACCCTGTTCAGCAAGCCGAAAGACATGCGAACGTAGCTGTAAGGGGGGCCCTCCCACCGACCAACGTGTTTCGGCTAGAAGAGTTCCAGAGACGCGACCCTGTTTAGCCCAGGGATGTTGACGCAGGCGCGCAGCTCACTGTCCTCGTCGGGGCACGAAGTTGCACCGGGTGGTGCGCGACAGTCGCCCCGCATAGCGCTTGCCTCCTGAAGCTCCTCGAATGCCTTGGTGAAGAACTCCTGAGCACCTGGCGCCTCGCACCCTGCGCTTTCCTCATAGAAGCGCGCATTGAAGCACGTCTCCACATGGCACCGAGCACCTCCCTCGTGACGCTGGCCAGGTCAGAGGCCCTCCAGAGGAGATCCCTCGAGCCCAGCCTAAGAGGTGCGCCGGGCGCACCTTCCTATGCGAGGGAGGGAGGCACCCCGTCAGTGCACGCATGGCATGAGGCAGTGCCGTCGGACACCCCACCATTCTCAGGTTCTTGGCGGAGCAGCTACTTCTTCTTCTTGGGGTTGATCTCAGGAGGGTAGACATCGCCTTTTTCATCTGGATCCTGACCACTGCAACTTGGTAGGCGCGCTCGAGGGAGCACAATGCGTCCTTCTCCTCACAGGCGACCGTGATGATGTCGCAGCTTCTCAGCATCTTGAGGACATTATAGCCATGGTGGGTCATGGCCATGAACTTGGCCAGGGCCGGGTAGCCAAGGATGACGTTGTACGGGAGGTGAATGTGGGTGACTTCAAAGTCGATGAGCTCAGTGCGGTAGTTGTCATGCTTGACGAAGGTGACTAGGAGGTGGATGTACCCTATAGGGGTGGTGGAGCCATCGGTTACTGCTGAGAAGGGCTTGGTAGGCTGCAGTTGGTCATAGGGCACTTGGAGTCAGTCAAACCTCTCGACAGAGAGAACATTGAGTCCCGCACCGCCATCGATATGTGTCTTGGTGACGAGCATGTTGCTGATGGTAGGCAAGCAGAGCATCGGGAGGGCACCGACAGTTGTTGCGCACTTGAGCTGGTCGGAAGAGTTGAAGGTGATGGTGTATTTGGAACAAACGAGTTGACGTGCTGCCTCAAGCTTGGCGAGGGCAGCGTTCACCTTGCACGCGAACTACTTGAAGATGCGTTGGGAGGCTGGGGCCTTAGCACCGCCTAGGATGCAAGTGATGGCACGAGGATCCTGGAAGCCCCCAACCCCCTCGTCCTGGTGGTAGTCATCATTCCTTCTTAGTGGTGGCTGTCGGTGTCAAAACTGGGAGATCTCGGGTAGGGGGTCCCAAACTGTGCGTCTAAGGTTTGATGGTAACAGCAGACAAGGTACACAATATTTTACCCAGGTTTGGTCACTCTTGATGGAGGTAATACCCTATGTCCTGCTTGATTGACTTTGATGAGTATAGGGGTTACAAGAGTTGATCTACCACGAGATCATAATGGCTAAACCCTAATTGTCTAACTTGTATGATTATGATTGCCTCTATGGACTAAACCCTCTAGTTTATATAGACATCGGAGAGGGCTAGGGTTGTATAGAGTCGGTTTACAGAGAAAGGAATATTCATATCCGCACGCTAAGCTTGCCTTCCACGCCAAGGAGAGTCCCATCCGGACACTGGTGGAAGTCTTCTGTCTTGTATCTTCACGACCCATTAGTCCATCCCATGTCACATAGCCCGGACACCCGAGGACCCCTTAATCCAGGACTCCCTCGGTAGCGCCCAAACGAGGCTTCAATGACGGTGTGTCTGGCGCACAGGTTGTCTTCGGCATTGCAAGGCGGTTTCCTCCTGCGAATACTTCAAAGCATCTGACGCGAAGAGTTATATTCAGCTTTTCATTTAATATCATACCCTTTGGCTCCCGCGCCTCCGTCTATTCTGCCTCCACGTGTCAAACGAATACAAAAGCTCAGAGTATTTTTTGCACATAACACCCTAGCCATAAAAAAGGCATCTATTTAAAGGGATTGGATCTCAGATGCCATTCCACACCAGGCGGAAAATCATTAGAGCTTGCTAGGAGAAACCACTCAAACATGTCTAGCGCTCCCAGTTCTTCCTCCCGCCTTCATGGTTCCGTAAAAGGCGATTGGGAGAGATGCTCAATATCCCATGCCTAGCTGGCCAAGCTCCAGGTGCAAGGCTACCTTCCCCCTACGGATCTAGTCCCGGTGCAGGCAGGATTAACTTCTTTTATGGGTGAAGCCCCAGCGAAAAATTTCCCGAATACTTCAGTAGGGGAGCGAGTGTGCTTCGTTTCCTTTCTCCTGAGAGGCATTGGATTTGCAATCCATCCTTTCCTACGAGGTCTCCTGGGGTATTATGGCCTCCAACTGCACAATCTTACGCCGGACTGCATTCTGCACATCGCGGGCTTCATCGCTCTTTACGAGTTGTTCCAAGGCTACGAGGCCCATTTTGAGTTATGGAGGAAACTGTTCTACCTCGTCCCTCGCTTCCAAAAGGGATCCATATTCGAGGTGGGCGGCGCCGAGATATGGCACATAGCCGGAATCGGATACCTGTCCGGCAGGCCGAAGAAGGCGTATGAGGAGTGGCCCTCGGAGTGGTTTTATATTGAAGACGTCGCCCTCCCCGACCCAGTCCGAATGGGCCTTCCCAAATTTTCCAGCTCTCCACTAAAGAAACACCACATCTGGCACCCTCAGAGTCTCGAGGAGGAAGATAGCGCGGAAGTCAAGATGTTAATGTACAAGATAAAAATACTCGCCCAATCCGGACTATCCATCATCGAGGTCATGGCAATTTCCATAATGCGAGGCGTCCAGCCACGCCAATCCAAAGGACTCCCCATGTGGAACTACAACAGGGAGGATGATACATCTCGCTACGGGCACAAGGGTACGGATGACTTTGCCACCCTAGCCGCCATGCTGGCGGATCTTTATAAAGGGGAGAAAGAAGAATTCACCCGCCTTAAGTGTCGGGACGGATTCTCCAAGTTGTAGGATTGAAAGTATGTCTAGAGGGGGGTGATTAGACTACTTGACCAAATAAAAACTTAACCTTTTCCCAATTTTAGTTCTTGGTAGATTTTAGCTATTGTAGGACAAGTCAAGCAATCATCACACAATTCAAGCAAGCATGCAAAGAGTATATTGGCAGTGGAAAGTAAAGCATGCAACTTGCAATAATGTAAAGGGAAAGGTTTGGAGAATTCAAACGCAATTGGAGACACAGATGTTTTTCCCGTGGTTCAGATAGGTGGTGCTATCCTACATCCACGTTGATGGAGACTTCAACCCACGAAGGGTAACGGTTGCGCGAGTCCACGGAGGGCTCCAACCACGAAGGGTAATGGTTGCGCGAGTCCACGGAGGGCTCCACCCACGAAGGGTCCATGAAGAAACAACCACCCACGAAGGGTCCACAAAGAAGCAACCTTGTCTATCCCACCATGGCCATCGCCCATGAAAGACTTGCCTCACTAACGGTAGATCTATACAAAGTAGGTGATCTCCTTGCCCTTACAAACTCCTTGGTTCAACTCCACAATCTTGTCGGAGGCTCCCAAGTGACACCTAGCCAATCTAGGAGACACCACTCTCCAAGAAGTAACAAATGGTGTGTAGGTAATGAACTCCTTGCTCTTGTGCTTCAAATGATAGTCTCCCCAACACTCAACTCTCTCTCATAGGATTTGAATCTGGTGGAAAGAAGGTTTGAGTGGAAAGCAACTTGGGGAAGTCTAGAGATCAGATTCATATGGTAGGAATGGAATATCTTGGTCTCAACACATGAGTAGGTGGTTCTCTCTCAGAACATATGAGTTGGAATTGTGTATGTGTTCTGATGGCTCTCTTCACGAATGAAGAGGAGGTGGAGGGGTATATATAGCCTCCACACAAAATCCAACCATTACACACAGTTTTCCAATCTCGGTTGGACCGAATCAACAAACTCGGTCGGACCGAAAAGGTAAACCTAGTGACCGTTAGAGATTTTCGGTGGGACTGACATGCAACTCGATAGGACCGATATGGTTAGGGTTTGGGCATAACGTAATCTCGGTGAGACCGATTACACAAACTCGGTGAGACCGAGTTTGGTAATAAGCTAACCAGAGAGTTGGTCAGGTAAACTCGGTGGGACCGATTTGCTCTTTCGGTGAGACCAAAAAGTTACAAAAAGGAAATAGAGAGTTTACATTGCAATCTCGGTGGGACCGATTCGCTCTTTCGGTGAGACCGAAAAGTTACGAAAGGGAAACAGAGAATTTGCAATCCCATCTCGGTGAGACCGAGATCCCTATCGGTAGAACCGAATTGCTAGGGTTTGGCAGTGGCTTATGACAAGTGAAACTCGGTGGCGACGGATAGAAAGAATCGGTATGACCGAGTTTGGCTTAGGGTTTAGGTCATATGTGGATATGGGAAAGTAGTTGAGGGTTTTGGAGCATATCACTAAGCACATGAAGCAAGAGGCTCATTAAGCAACACCTCATCCCTCCTTGATAGTATTGGCTTTTCCTAAAGACTCAATGTGATCTTGGATCACTAAAATATAAAATGAAGAGTCTTGAGCTTTTGAGCTTGAGCCAATCCTTTGTCCTTAGCATTTTGAGGGTTCCACTTTCACATCCATGCCATGCCAATCATTGAGCTTTCCTGAAATAGTCATCTTGTAATAGCATTAGCTCAATGAGCTATATGTTGTTATGAATTACCAAAACCACCTAGGGATAGTTGCACTTTCAATCTCCCCCTTTTTGGTAATCTATGACAACATATAGATCAAAGCTTCGACAAATGATAATAAGCATGAAATATATCGTATGTGACAAGTAAGAGCTCCCCCTAAATTTGTGCATATTTAAAATTTCCTTTGGACTGCAAATGCACAAAGAGTTAGAGTCATGGGTTACTCTTCCATGTCACATACATCTCGGTGGAGCGCTTAAAATGATAAGAATGAAATACATGCACTCATCACCAAGAATAGTGAATGATCTCATAAGATAGATAAGATGATAATATTAAGCAAACATTAAGTGTAGCTTATGATCAAACACATGATCATCAATGTCTCACGAGCAATGACATAGTATCTCACACAAAAGCAAACAAAGTTCGAAAAACCACCAAATAAAACAAGAGAGAATATAAGCAACACTCTCTCTCTCGAAGCCTATGATCTATACATTTTCTCCCCGTTTGGCAACAAGTTACCAAAAAGTTCCTAGAAAATGCATAGTGCTAAGTCGACACCCAGGCTTGATCTTCAGGTGGTGGTGGAGTCCGGAGCACTCCAAGGACGAAGCCTTCTGTAGACGTGGTCAGAGTCAAGGCTGAAGTGGACGCTGGAGCTGGTGGAACTGAGGCTGTAGCTGGTGCAGACGTGGTGGCTCTGGGGTCAGCAACTGGCACTGCAGACAACCTCATACCTCGTGGCACTCTGGCAAAGGCATCAGTTATAGTTTTGCCTCTCCTCTCCTGCATGTCTTCCTAGAGCTGCTCCACTGCAATCTGAATCTCTGTCACTTTGACATCCAAGTCATAGAACTTTTGTTCCATGATCCTCTCTAAGCTTGCCTGGTTTTGAGTTAGGGTGGCTAGTCCTTGCTCAATCCGCAGGGTGGATGCAATCAAGTAACCAAGCTGCTCTTGTTTGGTTTTCAGGAAATATTCAGATGCCTCCTCTTGAGTAGGCATCTTGGCAGCTTTCTCTTTCCTCGCCTTCTCCTTCTTGGCTTGTGCTTGGGCAGATGATGGCTCATTCTCAGTCATGACCACTTGTTATCTTCAAAGTCTGGACGGATGGGCAGGTGTTCCTTGTCCAATAAGTATATGCCCATGCCCATCTTAGAGTTGATGAGCTCCTGAATCTATGGGGCATATCCACAGCTCCTCTTCTGGTCTGCTGCTGTCCTCTTGATTGTTTCAATCATAAGGCTCATGACTTTGAATTTCTGTGGCACGTCAAAGATATGAAGCAAGTTGATCGCGTGGCCCCTGATCATCTTGTGATCTCCAGACTTGGGCAATAGGGTGTGCCTAAGAATCCAGTTGATGGTTGGCAGCCCTGACAGAAGATAGTGTACCGAGCCAAACTTGAACGTATCAAGTGCTTCATTTGGAATCTCCTTGTACATGTTTGACATTGAGTTGTGGTCCATCTTCTTCTTCGCATAAATGTCCAAATCATCGTCATGCTCTTCTGGGGCATTAATCAGCTGAGCCCATTCAGCAACTGTAGACTGGTACCTCGTACCCTCTGACATCCATACAATCCTGCCATCTGGATAGAAATGGGCTGTGGAGTAGAACTGCATGATGAGTTCCTCGTTCCACTTTGTGAGCTTCTGCCCAACAAAGTCCTCTACTCCACATGCCTTGAAGCTGTCCTGCACTCCAGGGTAGTACTCTTCATTGTCCTTGATGTATTGCCAATCAACCCATCTCATATCACAGACAATTGGCTTCTTGTCTAGCAGCACTGTCTCATAAAAGTCTTGCTGCTCCTTGGTGTGAAACCTGTAGTCAACTGCAGTCCTTCTCCTTGAAGCATATGGGTCTGCTTCTCTCCACTTCCGGAGCCCTGAATCTCTCCTGAGTTTCATATCCTCAGCCACAGGATGAGCATCGTTGTGGTCTGGGATCTTGGGCTTGAGCTTTCTAAGAACATTCTCTTCTTCTTCTTCTGCAGCTTCAGGCACTGGGGCCTTGTTCTTCTCAGTAGCTGGGATGCTTCTTGTGTTCCTCTTTGGCTTTGGCTTTGGAGCTGGCTTGGCCTTGGAAGCAGCTGCCCCTGTTCTTATGGCATCACACATCAGCTTGGGTGCCTTAGGTGCTGGTGCAGCTACCTCTTCTTCTTCCTCCTCATCTTCCATGATGGAAGCCATGCCAAGCACTCTGGCTACAGTTTTCTTCACCCTTTCTTTCCTCTTCTTGCCTTCAGCAGCAACTGGCTCAATGGGAGTGGGCTTCTTAGTTGAAGCTCTGGCCTTTGACATAGGCTGCCTGCCTGCTGGCCTTGTGATCTTCATCCCTGGTTTTATGCCCTGTACTGGCTCAACTCTCTTGGAAGTTGCTTCCTCTTCTGCCACATAATCCTCATCTTCTGAGTCTGAGGTTCTCTTCTTTCTCTGTCTTGTGGCAGCTTTAGGCAGATTGCTAGGGGTGCTCCTGCTGCCATCATCTGAGGAACTTGAGGGACTAGTGCCCTCACTCATCTGCACTTGCTGCTCTGACAAGTTCTGGCTATCACTTTGGTCTGACATGATGCAAACTCTGACTGCTGACCCTGTGAATAGGTTATAGATGAGATAGAGTGGATAAGCATCACAAAATGCAGAGATTTTTGCAAAAGAATAATTCAAAAACATAGTTTTAGTTTCCCACTAAAAGCATCTCGGATCTACCAATTTCTAAACTCGGCGATACCGAAGCAGTTTTGGCACCTAAACTAGTGAACTCGGTCAGACCGAGTCACAGTTCGGTGGCACCGAGACTGCTAGGGTTTCGCAGAGTTCTAAAATCGGTCACATCGATAAGTAATTCTCGGTCAGACCAAGTCTCACTTGTGCAATGGCATAAGCCAAATCGGTGGGACTGAGTTTTTCAACTCGGTGGGTCCGAGATGGTTTCGGCGGAAACCTAACCCTAAAATTTTCGAATTAAACCTAATCTACGAGTTCATTGACTGGATAGATGTTTAACAAACGTGGCAAGAATCATGATGATCACAATGTGCTAAGAATCGGACTGGGGAATAGCACAAAGATCGAGTCCATACCCTAGTTCGGCGGAGACTCGCTACGTCGGCAACGGCGGGGTTGAATTTCCGTTGACGGCGACGGAGACCAGCGACTGGAGGCAGCTGGCGGCGAGGAGACGATCCGGAGACCAAGTTGGCAGAGCAGGCTATCGCGCGGGCGAAGGGGTTCGGAGAAATTTCCAAATTTTTGCCCGTGACTATATATAGCCCGACCCTGTCGGTGTGACCAAGTGGAACAACTCGGTGGCACCAAGATGAAAAACTGTATACAGTTGTTGCAACTCGGTGTGACCGAATGGTTCAAATCGGTTGCACCGAGATCGAAAACCTAGATCAACTTAATGATCTCGGTAGGACCGAAAGTGGGGTATCGGTCAGACCGAGAATCATAAAGAGGTTTTGGAAGTTTAAGTCTATGACGAATCGGGGACTCCGAGCGCTCCTCACACAGAGTGGTTCGAATCTGACTTGATCAAATTTTGTGATGTAGCAAGAATAGAGTTTGAGACGAGAAAAGCATAGATAGCTAGAGGAGGTTCTTAGGCATTCTTGTCCATCCACTTGGCAAAAGGAAATAAAACCAAACAGTCAAAACAACAAGTGGATGTCCTCGAATGAGTAAAATATGCAACTAGCATGCTCACACAATAAGATGGCAAATGAAATATGTGACAAGGCATGCACAACCAATTCTAGCATCTATCAAGCAATTTGCGATGACAAGGTCATCTATATATGAGTATATTGACTTAGGAGTCAAGTGAGAACACTTGATCATAGGTCATACTCATCGTTTAAGCTCAAGTGGGGTTACCACTTTTACATAAAGCATTGTTGTTCTCACATCTTTAGAGTTGCTTTAGCTCAAGTCTTAGAGTAAAGCTCCCCCTAGATGTGATATCCCCCCTTAGAGGGATGAACTAACCTCGGGTTTTGTCGATGATGACTTCATGTAGATGTTGAAGATGTGGATGCTCAATGTTGATGTAGATCACTTGGAGCTATCCATTTGAGTGAATTGCACTTTCAATACCTACATGGGTTAGTCCCACAAGGAACAAACAAGGATATCTATAGACATAGAGTGATGCACACACAAGATGATGTCCATGAAAACTTTTAGGTTACCTTGTCCCTTGTCATACCAACAAGAGGGTTTGTGACTCCTTGAACTATTGCAAGATGTGGAAGTTGATTGCACTTGTTCTTGCCAAAATGATAAGAGTGAAGTATGTTGGCGGAGTCACCCTCAAGAACTCTCTAGTTCTTCTTCTTTTGGATCCACACCATCTTGATGGGAATCCTTGGAGTTGTAGTCGTACTTGATGAAGTGGAACTTGAAGTAGTCTTGGGAATCCACTTGACTAAGGTCTTAGGAGCTTCTTCAAATGCATCAATTTCCTCTTGAAGCTTGTCCTTGCCTTTTTGCTTGTAGTCTTGTGGTGGAAGATCATCTTGAGCTTGTGTGCCCTTGAAAGAAGTATCATACTTCTCTTGTTGAGGAACAAACTTTGTCTTGGGGTATTGATCTTCTTCCCACTCAACTCCATTGGCATTGAACTTTCATTCAAAACCAACACCTTGATTCTTTCGGTGCATTCCTTGCGTGCGCACAATTTCCTCGAATTGCTTACTCCCGGCAAGGCTTTTGTACACTCCTTTCTCTATAATTCCCTTCAATAAGCTATTTTCTTGCTCAAGTGTAACTTGGCTAAGAGAATCATTAGTGGAATCAAGAGAACTACTAGAAGCAACAATATTGGATTTAGCATGATCATTGTTACTGCTAGAGGAAGAATCTTTCTTGTTCTTGTTACTAGACTTGACTTGAGGCATGTAAGTGGATAAGAGTAAACGCTTGGCAATGTAAGAAGAACTTTTCTTGTGGAGATCATCATTGATTGCTTTTAAGAACTCATGCTCTTGCTCAAGATTGAGCTTTTCAAAGCTTAATTTCTCATGAGCTCTTAAAAGTTCTCGATGATCTTCGAAGATAGTTTCATGAGCTAACTTAAGAGTGTTTAGTTCTTTAGTTAGAGCCTCAATCTTCTCCTTATCATTGTCATTCGTTTTATCTTGATTAGCATGATTAATTGACGTTTCATCATAGTATTCATCACTAGAGTTGTCAACAAACAAATCATCACCTAACAAGTCATCTTCATCACTATTGAAATCAACATACTCGGGGTGTGTTACCTTAGGACCTTTGGCCATGAAGCATCTTCCAATTCCTTCATTTGGTGAGTCAAATATGTCATAGGAGTTGGTTGACACAAGTGCTAGACCGGCAACACCTTCATCTTGAGTATCTTTGGAGTCGGAGTGATAACTTCTCTCGGAGTGGCTGTCGGAGTCGGAGTCGGATACCCATTCACCAACATGAGCTTGATGTCTTCGTTTTGTGTAGCTCCTTGATGATTTTTCCTTCTTTTCCGAATCCTTGCTTCTCCGTGAGTATCTTCGTTCATAACGATCATCTCTACTCCTTCTGTCTCTTGGTGGTGATTCTTTGCTTCTTCTTTTTGGAGAATCTTCTCTTCTCTTGTAGGGAGCCGTACACTCATTGGAATAGTGTCTGGGTCTTCCACAACTGTAGCAGTTTCGCTCTCGACTAGAAGATCTTTTGTCATTGTAGGACCTTGACTTGAAGCTTCTATCTTTGCTTCTACTCTTGTAGAACTTGTTGAAGTTCTTCACCATTAAGCTCAATTCTTCATTGAAGTTTTGTTTCTCACTTGATGATGTAGGGGCTTCACATGAGGCTTTCTAGGCACCACTTGATTTGTTGTGAAGTTGCTCTTTATCCTTAAGTGACATCTGATGAGCAACAATTCTTCCAATCACCTCCGTTGGCTTGAGATCTTTGTAATTGGGCATCATTTGGATCAATGTGCACACGGTATCATATTTTCCATCCAAGGCTCTTAGAATCTTCTTGATGATGAATCTATCGGTCATCTCTTCACTTCCTAAGCCGGCAATCTCATTTGTGATGAGAGCAAGCCTAGAGTACATTTCAGCGACACCTTCACCATCCTTCATTTTGAACTTGTCAAGTTGACTTTGAAGCACATCCAACTTGGATTCCTTGACGGAGTCGGTACCTTCGTGCATATCAATCAAAGTGTCCCAAGTTTCCTTTGCATTCTCAAGACGGCTGATTTTTTTGAATTCTTCGGGGCACAATCCGTTGAAGAGAATATAACAAGCTTGAGCATTGTATTGCAACATCTTCAACTCATCCGCGGTAGCTTCACGGTTTGGTTCTTTCCCATCAAAGAAGTCACCTTGCAAACCAACACACACAATAGCCCAAACGGCGGGGTTATGTCCAAGAATATGCATTTTCATTTTATGCTTCCAACTAGCAAAATTAGTACCATAAAAGTAAGGACCTCTATGGTGATAATTTCCCTCGCTAGACGCCATACTCTCCTAGGTTGTGAAACAAAGGCTATGACCACCAAAAGCTATGGAGATCAAAGCAAATGGAGACCAAAGCTCTGATACCACTTGTAGGATCGAAAGTATGTCTAGAGGGGGGTGATTAGACTACTTGACCAAATAAAAACTTAACCTTTTCCCAATTTTAGTTCTTGGCAGATTTTAGCTATTGTAGGACAAGTCAAGCAATCATCACACAATTCAAGCAAGCATGCAAAGAGTATATTGGCAGCGGAAAGTAAAGCATGCAACTTGCAAGAATGTAAAGGGAAGGGTTTGGAGAATTCAAACGCAATTGGAGACACGGATATTTTTCCCGTGGTTCGGTTAGGTGGTGCTATCCTACATCCACGTTGATGGAGACTTCAACCCACGAAGGGTAACGGTTGCGCGAGTCCACGGAGGGCTCCACCCACGAAGGGTCCACGAAGAAGAAACCACCCACGAAGGGTCCACGAAGAAGCAACCTTGTCTATCCCACCATGGCCATCGCCCACGAAGGACTTGCCTCACTAGCGATAGATCTTCACGAAGTAGGCGATCTCCTTGCCCTTACAAACTCCTTGGTTCAACTCCACAATCTTGTCGGAGGCTCCCAAGTGACACCTAGCCAATCTAGGAGACACCACTCTCCAAGAAGTAACAAATGGTGTGTAGGTAATGAACTCCTTGCTCTTGTGCTTCAAATGATAGTCTCCCCAACACTCAACTCTCTCTCATAGGATTTGGATCTGGTGGAAAGAAGGTTTGAGTGGAAAGCAACTTGGGGAAGAAGAGATCAAGATTCATATGGTAGGAATGGAGTATCTTAGTCTCAACACATGAGTAGGTGGTTCTCTCTCAGAACATATGAGTTCGAATTGTGTATGTGTTCTGATGGCTCTCTTCACGAATGAAGAGGAGGTGGAGGGGTATATATAGCCTCCACACAAAATCCAACCGTTACACACAGTTTTCCAATCTCGGTGGGACCGAATCAACAAACTCGGTCGGACCGAAAAGGTAAACCTAGTGACCGTTAGAGATTTTCGGTGGGACTGACATGCAACTCGGTAGGACCGATATGGTTAGGGTTTGGGCATAACGTAATCTCGGTGAGACCGATTACACAAACTCGGTGAGACCGAGTTTGGTAATAAGCTAACCAGAGAGTTGGTCAGGTAAACTCGGTGGGACCGATTTGCTCTTTCGGTGAGACCGAAAAGTTACAAAAAGGAAATAGAGAGTTTACATTGCAATCTCGGTGGGACCGATTCGCTCTTTCGGTGAGACCGAAAAGTTACGAAAGGGAAACCGAGAGTTTGCAATCCCATCTTGGTGAGACCGAGATCCCTATCGGTAGAACCGAATTGCTAGGGTTTGGCAGTGGCTTATGACAAGTGAAACTCGGTGGCGCCGGATAGAAAGAATCGGTATGACCGAGTTTGGCTTAGGGTTTAGGTCATATGTGGATATGGGAAAGTAGTTGAGGGTTTTGGAGCGTATCACTAAGCACATGAAGCAAGAGGCTGATTAAGCAACACCTCATCCCTCCTTGATAGTATTGGCTTTTCCTAAAGACTCAATGTGATCTTGGATCACTAAAATATAAAATGAAGAGTCTTGAGCTTTTGAGCTTGAGCCAATCCTTTGTCCTTAGCATTTTGAGGGTTCCACTTTCACATCCATGCCATGCCAATCATTGAGCTTTCCTGAAATAGTCATCTTGGAATAGCATTAGCTCAATGAGCTATATGTTGTTATGAATTACCAAAACCACCTAGGGATAGTTGCACCTTCACATGTACAACCCCCCTAGCTGGGTAAGCTTTGAATCCAGAATCTTATTCAATCCTTATCTTAAGCCACAACTAGTTGAACTAAAACCGACCATCCTTAACAGGAATGGCGGAAGGCCACCGCGAGGATCTATAGCCCTGCTCCGCAGCCGGAGAATCATATTCGCGACCTAGATCCCAGATTTGAGGAGGATCCGGACATATTTGTAGTGCTTAAGGAGGGGGTCTTCTATCAGGCTAGCTAGGATGTCACAGAAGTGGCCATTTTAGCCGATTAGCCTGGTCTCCTGCCGTCTTCGCATGTAAGTGCCCAGGGAGCATCTCCTCCAAAAGAGCTTCCTCGTTATGCCTCACCCACTGCATTGTCGTGCTCCGAAGGGGAGGCACTCGGCGCACCATGCTGCACCGGAGGCGTCTCATAAGAGAGCAGCGCCTGTCCCGGGGACGTCTTCGAAGAGGAAGGCAGATGACAAGACGGCCGAACCTTCATAAAAGAGGTATGGATTCGAATACGCCCCCTGGCAGTCACATCGAACTGTGACATTGTCCACTGTGTTTTATCAGGAAGAGTGTTCACCGGACTATGTCCGAGGATCCTGTCGGTCGCGCCTCTACTAATCAGGTTCCAGACCCTGCCTCTAGGGCGGGGGCCGATACGAGAGTGACTCCGGATTGTCCTCCTTCAGAGGATTCAGATGATGTGTCCATCACGGACTCTGAAGTAGAGAGCGCCATGAATCATCAGCGACGGAGGGCCGCTCTTCGCGACCCCAGCTTTACTGAAGAGGTGTTCAATGCCTTCAGCTTGGCTGATGCATACATCTGAGCTGCTCGGCATGGGCTTGACAGAGCCACTGACTAGTATTTGAAAGATATACGGGTAAGTATGCATTGTATAGATCTGCTTACCATATACCAGTAGCCCCAGAGACTTGAAGCAGTTGGAACAACTGAGTTAAGGATCATTGTATAATCAGGCACTCATAGAGAAGAACAACATGCTATCTCAGGAGCTGGAACAGTGCCGGACCCAGCTAACTACTGTTACCGCCGAACGGGGGAAGTCCAAGGAGGCACCGACTGGTAAGGTTCCTTTCTATCCTGAAAATGTAATCATGTGCCAGTCGTGATTATACGAAGAAACATTGATGTATTATACGATGGCAGGCTCGTTGGCCCAGATGGAAGAGAAGCTAAAGGCCGCACAAGTGGATAAGGAACATGCCGAAAGGCAAGAGGCCGCTGGTCAACGTGTACTGACACGGACCAGGGACGAAAAGAACAAGTTGCAGGATGCCAATACCCAGCTCGACGAAGAGTTGGAGGATGTGCGGGCCCAACTAGCGGACGCTATAAAGGAGAACAAAAAGCCGCGAGGCGGCATATTTTCTATGTCTTTCAACTTATTGTCATGAAGTTTGCTGAGGCAGCTTCTGATAAGTTTATTCCTGTAGGTATTTTGACTGAGCGGCCCGAAGAAGAGGCACGCAACTTCCAAGGCGATCTGTTACAAGAGTTGTCCGAAGTGTATGAGCGAGCTCGGAAAGCGATGTGGAGCGTTGCCAAGGCTTTATGGCCATCTGCATCCACTCTAGGAAGTATGGAGGAGCTTGTGAAGCTGTTCAAGGGAGCTCGGCGCCGCTTTAGATTATGGAAGATATCTGCTTGCTGGGAAGCCGCACCAGAGGCCTAGGCCATGGTGAAAACACGGTATACCGGACTTGATCCAAATCATATGGCCCAGGTCGGACCACGGGGGTCAGATGGACAAGAGATTCCAGTAACCTTGGTATATGACCAAGTAAAGATAGCCGCGAAGTTCTCACAACAGGACCATAAGCTAGACAGCCTGTTAGATAGTATAGAGGAAGAACTTTTTGACTCCAAGTGACTATGTACTTCAATTGACAATTTTGTCCCTAGCCGAATTGTAAAACGATTGTCATGGCAGACCTTTTCGCTTCAACCTCCGGACCCGAAGGTGCGGAGTGTTTCCGAATACCGAACTGGCAATAAAAACCAGGGCATGTGTGGAAACCAGGAGTAGGGATCATAGTTGCTTGAACAGACAAGTTGTATTCGACTAGCTATGTTATATTACTTATTGATTGTAAGAAACATCTTCCAGAGAGAATAGTTCTATTAAGGGTTCCTTTCCCTGGGTGAACATGTGTTAGTATGCATGCTCAAACGGTGATTCTAAAAATTGCAGTATACATAATATCTGGGTGTTCATAGTGCAATGAGGGTAAAACTTCTTTAGTCCGCCGACCGATTATTCCCTTAAGAACGCTATCTTTCGGCTTCACCCAGTCTAAGGTACAAGTCCGGATGACCCGGCTGTAACAATCGCAGAGGTGCTCCCTATATGCCCTAGCCAAACTAACGGGAACGTAGGGCATAAGCACAGGAGCTAGGCAACCCAGCTTGGAAAAAACTTAAGTCATAAAGGTGCATATCATGGCGAAGAAAATGTATATATGAGAAAAGGACATATATGTGGAGAGCTTAATGCTCGGAAAATTATAATAAGCTTCTGTAAAAGAAACCCCCAGGTGTCATGGGCGTATACATTTAAGGATGTGTACCTCATAAGTGTGCGGTCTAGCCGCACAAGATCTATGAAGCTAAAGAAAAACATTTAAAGAGAGAGAAATGAAAAGATCAGAAAAATAAAATGAACAATGAGTTCTGCTCTAGGCGTAGAATCTTCGGAGTCTGGCAGCATTCCAGGGGTTCGGCTCTAAGCGATTATCTGATGTGTCACACAGATGGTACGCACCTCAAGTGTGAACTTCATCTATAATGAAGGGACCTTCCCACTTGGTCTTGAGTTTGTCCTTTTTCTTTTCTGGCAAGCGTAGAACGAGTTCACCAACATTGTAAGTCTTGGCCCGCACCTCTCTGCTTTGGTATCTGCGAGCTTGTTGTTGATAGAATGTGGAATGGGCTTTTCTGACATCGCGCTCCTCCTCCAGGGCATCTAGACTGTCCTGCCTATCTAGCTCGGCTTCTCTCTCTTCGTACATGCACAGTCGAGGTGAGTAATGAATAATGTCGTAGGGAAAAATAGCCTCCGCGCCGTACACCATGAAAAATGGTGTGTAACCGGTAGTGCGGTTGGGCGTGGTCCGTAGCCCCTAGAGTACAGAGTCGAGCTCCGTGACCCAGTGTTTGTTTGGCTCTCTTAAAGATCGTACTAGTATAGGCTTAATGCCGCTCATGATAAGACCATTAGCTCGTTCGACTTGACAGTTTGTTTGGGGGTGATAGACGGAGGCATCATTGACCTTGATGCCCAGGTTAGCACAACATTTTGTCACTTCGTCAGCTATAAAATTGGAGCCGTTATCGGTGAAGATGTTGTGTGGGACACTATAACGTTGTACGACACCGGATATAAAGTCTATCACTGGTCCGGCTTCGGCCGTTTTAATTGGCTTGGTCTCTATCCACTTAGTGAATTTATCTACCATGACCAATAGATATTTTTTTCTTATGGCTTCCCCCTTTGAGGGGTCCAACCATATCAAGCCCCAAGACCGTGAATGGCCAAGTAATGGGGATTTTTTGTAAGGCGGTAGGCGGCATATGGCTTTGATTGGCGAAAAGCTGGCATCCCACACAACATTGGACAAGGTCATGTGCATCTGCTCGGGCCGTCGGCCGGAAGAACCGGTATGGAAGGCCTTGCTTACAAGACCTCGGGCTGCAGCGTGGTGACCGCCAAGGCCAGCATGGATTTCGGCCAGGAGCTGCCATCCTTCTTCTTCGGAGCTACATCTTTGAAGTATCCGGTAGAACTATTCTTGTAGAGCTCTCCTTCATGAATCTTGTAGGCTTCCGAGCGCCGAATGATGCATCGAGCCTCATTCTGGTCCTCAGGGAGCTCTCGCCTATTAAGGTAGGCCAAGAAGGTTCTGTCCATGGGGTAATACTGCCATTATTATATGGGCCGATGGTGTTGTTTCAGTGGCTGAGCCCCCGATGATATCGGTATTGTGTTCGGATTCTTGGGGTATAACCGGATCCAGACAAGTGTTTCCGCTCTCATCCTACCACACCACGGATGGCTTGAAGAGCCTTTCCAAAAATATGTTGGGCGGGACGGGGTCACGCTTGGCACCCATGCGAGCAGGGACATCCGCCGCTTGATTACTTTCTCGAGCCACATGGTGAAACTCAAGTCCCTTCAACCGAGCTGATATTTTGAGTACGGCGTTACGATAGGCCGCAATCTTCGCATCTTTAGCGTCGAAGTCTCCATTTATTTGGGATATTGCGAGGTTTGAATCCCCGCACACCTCCAGGCATTGTATGCTCATAGAGACTGCCATCCGAAGACCATGCAATAAGGCCTCGTATTCGGCTATGTTACTGGAGTTTTTGTATAATATTTGGAGTACCTACTAGACTATGTCTCCTATTGGGGACGTTAAGACAATGCCCGCTCCTAAACTGGCCAGCATTTTAGAGCCATCGAAGTGCATGACCCAGCTGGAATATGTACCGTACTCTTTAGGGAGTTCGGCCTCTGTCCGTTCCATGACGAAGTCAGCCAGTACATGGGATTTAATGGCTCGGCGTGGATTGTATGTGATATCAAATGGCAAGAGCTCAATGGCCGACTTAGTAATCCGTCCTATCGCGTCGCAGTTGTTTATTATGTCATTGAGTGGTACTTCTGAAGCCACCGTGATAGAGCACTCTTGGAAGTAGTGCCGTAGCTTCCAGGATGCCATGAAGACCGCATATGATATCTTTTGGTAATGAGGGTACCGGAATTTGCATGGTGTGAGGACAACGGATACATAGTATACTGGTTTGTGAAGTGGGAATTTATGTCCATCCTCCTCTCGTTCGATGATGATGGCCACACTCACCACCTAGTGTGTTGCAGAGATGTATAATAACATGGGTTCACTAACGTTTGGCGCGGCCAACATTGGGTTGCTCGCTAGAAGAGCTTTTATTTCTTCCTGTCCGACCGTTGCCGCGTCCGTCCACTCGAAGTGGTCGGTGCGTCGGAGTAGGTGGTATAGTGGCAATGCTTTTCCTCCTAATCTAGAGATAAAGCGGCTTGAAGCTGCGACACATTTGGCTAGTTTTTGGACCTGTTTAGGGTCTGTTGGTGTAGCCAATTGTGATAAAGCTTGGATTTTGGCTGGGTTTTCCTCAATTCCTGTATTGGAATCGATGAAGCCTAGCAGTTTTCCGACGGGAACGCCGAAGACACACTTTTCCGGATTGAGCCTGATGTCATATTCATGGAGGTTGTTGAATATGAGACGCAGGTTGTCTACGAGTGACTCGACGTGCTTAGTTTTGATGACGACGTCATCCACATATGCTTTGACCATTTTTCTGATTTGTTTCTCCAGGCATCTTTGAATCATGCGTTGGTAGGTGGCGCCGGTATTTTTCAGCCCGAAGAGCATAGTGTTGAAGCAGAAAGGCCCGTATGGGGTAATGAATGCTGTTGCGGCTTGATCAGATTCCTTCATTTCGATTTGATGGTATCCGGAGTATGCGTCTAGGAAGCACATTGAGTCGTGTCCTGCGGTAACGTCAATGATATGATCGATGCAGGGGAGGGGAAGAGATCCTTAGGGCAGGCCTTGTTGAGGTCTTTGAAATCAACGCACAAGTGCCAGGATTTATCCTTCTTTGGTACCATCACCAGGTTTGCTAGCCAGTCCGGATGTTTTATTTCTCTAATGAACCCAACATCAATTAATTTCGCTAGTCCCTCCCCCATAGTTTGTCGTTTGGGTTCAGAAAAGCGCCGCAGTGTTCGCTTGACCGGCTTGTATCCCTTCAATATATTGAGGCTGTTTTCGGCCAACATGCGTGGGATTCTTGGCATGTCAGAAGGGTGCTAAGTGAATATGTCCCAGTTCTTGTGCAGGAACGCGCATAATGCGGCGTCGACAGTAGGGTCCAGTTGTGTCCCGATGGAGGCTACCTTCTTGCGGACCGTCGGGTGAACTTGAAATTTGACTATTTCATCTGCTGGTTTAAAGGTGGTGGATTTGGGGCGCTTATCGAGGATTACGTCATCCTTGTCGACTGTGGAGCATAGTGCAGTTAATGCTTCTGCCGCGAGGGCCTCGGATAGTGCCTCAAGAGCCAAAGATGCGGTTTTGTTTTTAGCACGGAGTTCTATGTTCAGATCACTGGCGAGAGTGATAATACCATTGGGCCCGGGCATCTTGAGCTTCATATACCCGTAATGAGGTATGGCTTGAAAGCACGTGAATGCGTCCCGCCCTAACAGGCATGATATCCACTATTGAAAGGGGCCACTTGGAAGGTTATCTCTTTAGACCGAAGCATGCCAAATATCACGTCGAGTTTAATTTTTCCCGCGCATCTTGCTTCCCTACTGGGAATGATTCCTCGAAAGGTCGTATCACTTTGCTCGATGCGGCTTTTGTCTATTTGCATTTTACTGAGTGTGTCCTCGTAAATGAGGTTCAATCCGCTGCCGCCATCCATGAGCACTTTAGTGAGTTGAAAGTCGTCCACAATTGGGTTGATGAGCAGGGCGGCCGGTGCCCAGACTAAACAGAATTCAGGTTCGTCCTTGGCATTAAAGGGTATTTTTGTGTCATTCCAGGGATTTATTGCTGTGACTTGGCATACTTCGGTGACGTCATGGAGTGTTCTCTTACGCCGATTGTTTGAAATGAACGTCTCAAAGACCGTCAATACTCTGAGGTCATCTTCCGGAGAGTCTGGCTCTGAGGTATTTTTGATGAGGATATCCTCGCCGCTCTTGGCTACTTTCCATAGTACCCAACATGCTCTAAGGCTGTGGGTTGGTTCGGTATCTGGTGTCGTGTGTGTTTTACATGGCTTATCAAGCCATCCTTCAAGAACGGTGCCACGTCCCATAATGGGTTTAATTTTCTTGCCTATAGGGTCAGGTGCCCCACGAGGGTCAGGTTCCCATCGAGTTGTCTAAGTTTTCCAGGCGATTTCCTTTGTGCAGTACTTCTGTACAATGGTTGCCAAGTCAGTGAAGTGTAGTATGCGATGGCGGTTGAGGGAGTTGAGGATTCCTTTGTCCGTGCAATTATTGCGGAATGCTGAAATCGCGTCCTCGTCGCGGAAATCTTTAATCTTGTCATAGACAAGGAGGAATCTGGCCCAAAAGTGATGGACTGTTTCCTGAGGCTGCTGCCGTACGTACATGAGGTCGCATATATCTAGGGGCCGGAATTGCTTGGCGAATATTGCTTGTGGTGGGTGGGAGGCATTAAATCCGAACCCTGACCCAATGTGGAGTCCGGAGTTTCAAGAATTTCCGAGTTTATTAGTTCGGATTCCGGGATGTCCAATGATTCCGTAGGCTCAACATTTGATTCTAAGTTCGGAGGACCGGGAGTGTCACCACTCAGAGGAGTATCCGGCTCTCTCACCTCAGAAATCCGAACATAGCTTGTTTTCAATATAGGGGAAGAACTGTTGTTGCTTTGCTCCTCTACGACCGCTATCTGATGGGTGATCGGTGGAGATTTGATTTCTCTCTGATCGGGTTTAATCCCAATCTGATCATAGTCCGTAGCTACTCCCAGGGTAGCGATGCGATCCAGGAATTTGTTTAAGGATGACAAATCCGCCGGATTCATCTGCTTGGAGTATTCGGAGTCCACACGAAGATGATTTTCGATGACTTGGGAAGTCCTCATCGGCTTAAAGGCCGAACGGGTGGACATGGTAAAGCTGCCCAGCAGGAGGGTATGGCCTGAGGCCAGGGCTCCTCCGGAAGTGATACCGTCCTTGAAAACAAGGCGAGCCATCAATCATGTTGTCGACGCAACAAAGGAACTCTCAATGAAAGCACCAATGTCAGTGTCAAAACCGGCAGATCTCGGGTAGGGGGCCTAAACTGTGCGTCTAAGGTTTGATGGTAACATGAGATAAGGGACACGATGTTTTACCTAGGTTCGGGCTCTCTTAATGGAGGTAATAGTCTACGTCCTGCTTGATTGACTTTGATGAGTATAGGGGTTACAAGAGTTGATCTGCCACGAGATCGTAATGGCTAAACCCTAGTTGTCTAGCATGTATCATTATGATTGCCTCTATGTACTAAACCCTCCGGTTTATATAGACACCGAAGGGGGCTAGGTTTGTACAGAGTCTGTTTACAGAGAAAGGAATATTCATATCCGCACGCCAAGGAGAGTCCCATCCGGACACGGGAGGAAGTCTTCTGTCTTGTATCTTCACGGCCCATTAGTCCGGCCCATGTCATATAGCACGGACGCGCGAGGACCCCTTAATCCAGGACTCCCTAAGTGGCGGCAGTGGAGGAAGGCCAGCGTTTTGCTGAGGGCTGTCCTCGCGAGGCTGATCTCTCCAGGCGCCCTCACGAGGCTGGCCCTGCTAGCAGTCCTCACGAGGCTAATAGTGCCATTCCTGGCAAGGGTTGCAGTCGTCCCAGCCTCTTTCGCCCCGGCCTCCTCTGCGGCTAAAGCCTCGATCGTCACGCTGAGGGCAACGACCGACGCGCTCGTTCCAGACGGCCCTGAGCTCCTGACGGTCGTTGGTGTTGTGGTTGTGCACGTTGTGGAAGACGCAGAACGGGCGGCTGCCCTTGTATGACTCCGGGTGGTCAAAGTCAGGCTTCATCTCTTGTTGGGCCGCGAGCACGACTGGTCCCTTGCGCTTCACATCCTTGGCCTTGGTCTTCTTGTCTGCTGGGTCAGCCTCAGGGAGGCCGAGGAGGAAGAGGTGTCCCTCCTCAGCTCTTGCACACTTGGTTGCCATGTTGAACATCTCCAGGGTCGTGCATAGCTCGTCATGTGCGGAGAGCTCCTCCTTCATCTTGATGTCGCGGACGCCATCAGTGAACGCCGAGATGATGGCCTCATTTGACACCTTGGTGATCTTGAGGTGAACAATGTTGAAGCGCTGGATGTACTTCTACAAGGTGTGTCCTGGCTGCTGCTTGATGCACCACAGGTCACCCGCGGCTGGCGGGCGGTCGGGAGTGCCCTGGAAGTTGGCAACGAAACACTCTCGAATCTCGTCCCAGGAGGAGATCGATCCCGCTAGGAGGTTCAGGAGCCATGAGCGCGCACCGTCCTTGAGGGCAATGGGAAACCAGTTCTCCATAACCTTCTCGTCGCCGTTGGCCGCCTCGATGCTCAACTCATAGAGCTGTAGGAACTCGGCAGGGTCGGGGGTGCCTCTGTAGCATGGAGGCAGGTCGGGGTTGAACTTCCCTGGCCAGACGATGCTACACAGTCCGGGGTGAACGCGCGGCATTCAACTATGGTCACAGGAGCTCGTTGTGGAGGCGGATCCTTATCTTGGCCCTCATGCGACACCACTACAGGAGGTGCGCAGTCTTGACGTGGCTGTGCTGGGAGCGCACTCGCCTCTCCTTGCGGCACATGCACCACTTGGCTGCTTTCTTCATCGCACGCCGTCACCTTGCACGACGGGTCGCGCGTGGAGGCTCGCACTTTGGCTTGTTGATGGCGTCCTACCTAGGAGGTGGAGGAGGTGCTCTGTGAGCTATTACATACGTGGTAGGCGACGGGTGAGGCTGTGAGCGAGATGGTGCAGGAGAGCCCCCGACGGCGCTGATGAGGTTTGAGATGCGGTCCAGCCAATCCTCGTAGAGGTCGTCGATGGGTCGATAGCACAGGAGCTCGCGTGCCTTGAGTAGTGAAACCTGCGTGTTTGCTGGCCCGCAATGAGTATGATACGAAGAAGCGACCGCCGGGGTCAGCGACGGAGTGGCGGTGCGTCCATCTCGCTGCACGGAGGGCTGCATCGATGAAGCCTACCGCTCATGGGCCGCATGAGCCACACGGAGCCCACCACGGTAGATTACTTTTGTTGGGATATCATGTACTAGTTGTCTCCCATCGAATTTGGGGGTTGTGGTATCCCTTCCCGCCTTCGTTTCGGAAGAGGACCAATGCCACTATAAATAGGGCCTAGCCACCACCATAGATGGGATCCAAATCCTAGAGATCATTCTCTCCCCCACCAGCTCGAGAACACACCTCCCCCGGAGGTTGTTCTCCCACTTTACTAGTTCATCCTCAGCCCCTCGAGGCCAATCCACCACAAAGCAGGAGTAGGGTTTTACACCACAAGGTGGCCCAAACTTGGGTAACTGATGTGTCCCGTTTACTTCCTGTTCATTGAGGTAGGCCGTGAGATTGACGAGTAGGCAGACTGGGGAGGTTGAGTCCTTCACACACACTCTAGAGTTCGAACCTCTCAAGGGTCTGCGGAACCACTCAAGGGCCGTGAGATTGGCGAGTAGGCAGTGAGATTGGCGAGTAGGCAGATGGCAGGACGAAGCCTGCAAAAGCCTTTGGTCTTGACGCCATGGTGGACTCGGTGATGACCTCCGTCTTGCCGTCCTGACAGTCTTGGTCTTGTTGCACACAAATGGAAACCTTTGGCTGAATCCTCGAGACTCTGCGCTTGCGCTTTCCTCCTTAGCACCAAAGAGGAAACTGCTGTCCTGCGCCCGTTGGCGGCCGCCTGGCCTTGGTCATCATGGCTCACGTCATCTGATCCTCATGAGGTGAAGCTTGCATAGAAATCTCTGCTCCTCGGGAGCCAGTCTGAGGTGGCCGCGCCTTCTGTAGGTCTTGGTGTCGTCCCCCTCACGAGGCTTGGCACCTCGCGAGGGTCTTGTGTTGTTGATGCTGAAGGTGGGTCATACCAGGCCCTTGATGAAGCCACACCGTGGGCCGCAAGCAGGCAAGTCGGGGTACCCCCGTTCCCAGACTGCCGACAATATTGAAGAGTCAAGACCTTGGAAACAACAAGAGCGGGGCTTGAATCATCGTCACAAAAGACTTGGTCATCTTCATCTTCATTCACTTGTCGGTGCATCGCCACATTCTCAAGGGCTTACATTTATCCTTCACTCATGAAGTCGTACGTACCATTGTCATTGATAATCATGGTATGCTTGTTGGTACAATCGAAGGACCTGTGGCCTTGGCCGCCGCATATGAAGCATTTGATGGAACTTGTCTTGATGGTCTCATCCGGTGGAGTTGTAGAGGGTGAAGCTCTCAACTTGAGGTTGCTTGTGGTAGGAGGAAGACTTGAGGTTGTCAAAGTTTTCTTGTAAGTTGACTTGTCGCCATTGGTTGTAGAAGGTTTGGTTGAGGTAGAAGGTGTTATAATCATTGAAGCTTGATTGTATGAGCCATATGTCTTGGAAGAGGAGAACGTATCTGGTGAAACGGGAGGACTGGTGCAGTAGATGGACATGCGCTGTATGGGCTATTGAATTCGAAAGAGAGGGACAGAATTCAGCGCGGTGATGGGCCTGGCGTTACATTTGCAAAATAGTCCTTGCAGTACACCAAAATCCAGTGATCTGACCTCTCTGTACACACATCGTCTTCCTCCCCTACCTTATTCTGTAACAGTACAGCCGCCAGGAGATAGGGTTAAGGTCCAGCGAGCTCAAGACAGATCTCAGATCTTAACGAAACGCGATTCTCTCTCCCTCTTCTGTACCACTGTACCAGGCGAGTTAGGGTTATTAAATTTCAATCGATGTCGGGGGTTGGGTGCGAAATATGCCAAAGGATGGCTTATCATGGTGGGGGCGAGTAGAACATCGCCGGTGCCTGGAAACGGGATGAGGCAAAGACATGCACGCCGGCGAATCTTACCCAGCTTCAGGGCTCTTCGGGGAGATAATACCCCTACTGCTGCTCTGCGGGGTCTCCGCATGATCACTATGGCAAAGTGTTTACACGATCGCTCCTTGAGCTATTTCTTGGAGGTAGGAGAGGGCAAGGCTAGCTCTCTCCCTCCTATATGATATGGTCTAGAGCTAATGAATTCCAACCCTTTGCATGGTGCCCTGGGGGTTTTATATAGGCCTACCCCCCAGGGGTACAATGGTAATCCGGCTGGGCACGGGCCCAATCATCAGTGCCTCCGGCCTCCGTCTTCTCCTGCCGACTGGTGGGCCCCGCCGACTGGCTAGGCACGGAGCCAACATGCTGCGTCCGCCGCGGGCGGGTCTTGCCGGCTGCTGATTACTGTAGCCGTGCTTCTAATGACGCAAGCTTCGTCATGGAGTCGTGGCAACAACCCCGCCGCCTGGCGGGCGATCACTATTGCCACTCTCTGTCACATCTGGTTAAAGGGGCGTGGGCCCCGGGGGAGGAGCGGGCCGACTCCCGGGGGCCGACTCCCAGCGAGTCCGACTTGTGGCGCACTGGCCAACTTCTGGGATCCCGCTGGCCGGTGGGACCCGCCGTCTAAAGGTCATATAGACAAGCCGTCGTGGGCGCAGGATTCGGTCCACCGGTGCTGATGTCAGGGCCGGCATGGCAACAGTGCCACGGCGCACAGAGATCTCCGCGGGTACGGCGTACTGTGACCATGCTTGCCTTTGGAAAGGGGTGGGAGCAGTCTTCACTGTAGCCACTCCCCTATCCTGTCCCTCTTGATGAGGACATGGGGTTTTGCTGGAGTCGTGGGCCGACTCCCCAAGGCCGGCTTCTCTGGAAGTCACCAGTCAGGAGTCGGCTTATCCTGAAGTCGTCCCCGAGACTCGGCCGCGAGTGGGCAGTCGGTCGCCTTGCCGCCGACTTCTCAGAAGGCAGCTCTTCGTCCTGGGGTCTTAAGGGGCGCAACCTGCCCCGATGTCTTGAAAGGTTCTGGGGCTCGGGTTAGCCTACCCGTGGCCCATTACTCCGACAATCGATCTCTCTCAACAATCTATCGCTGTTGCTATCGCCATCAGCATTATCTATCGGTAGCAGCAAAAGGATGTAGGTATGTTTGTTTCTTCCTCTACCCATCTTATTCAAGTTGACTAAAAGGGATGTTTTTGTTGATTAAGAATTTGAATAGTGTGCTGTGAGCACCAAATTCAGGTATGAGCTACGAATATATTTCTACAATCTTCATGCCAATTACAAGGGATACTCCCTATTTTCATTCTTTATTGGTAAAAACTATATTAAATAGAACGTACACTTACAAAGTCTAACTGAATTTCATGAAAGCATTACGAGTTCATATTCTTGATTTTATTATTTAGTTCATCCTTTTATTTCCTTCTATTTATGTTTTCTGTAATTACAAAAATTATTTTAGATGACTACTGCCAAGCCAAATCAAATACGGAGTATGTATCACCAATGTTGCATCGCTACTTATCTAGTACCTACTGTCCTTTGTATTCTAAAAATGTGATACTTTGGAATCCAATGTTACTTCCACATAGAGATGACTATGATTGTAGTTTAGGGTGTCACTACTAAGTTTAGCTTGGCTCTCCTGGTGCCACCATTATTTTGTTCGAAGATCATTATGGAGTCTTATTTCCTAGACCCGGTAAATCTGTTGAGAACAAGGATGACGAGCGGGGCTGCAATTCTTCATGTTCTTATGCAAATCAGAAGAAGTGCAATTCTTCATGTTCTTATGCAAATCAGATGATGTGTCCCTAGTACGGAAGCTGACACTTCTAACTTATTATCATCTTATTCGGGTTTATCAAAATGATTTCTTGAGTGGATAAAATTGGATGCTCATTGCGTTATGCATGTGTGGGCTGGAGGATTTATTTAGTGTCATATAGTTGACTAGTTACTGGTACTGATTTTAATTTGAGGGAATATCACAAGAACTTATTTCGTATATTGTTTGGCTACAATTCACTTTAGAAAAGATATGGGGTTATTTTTGAGGAAAGATATATTATTATTATATTTTTGTTTTAGATAATTGAGATATTTTTGTTTCAGAAAACTGAGAGTATACCTGGTATACTTCTTTTTCTTCTATTTTTTCATTGGAGTTATTGTCACTTCCTCCATCTCGTATGTGCAACTTAATAGTACATTGGAGTGTCTTATCTTTTTTTGTAGAGAAACATTGGAGTGTCTTATCAATGGGGAATGTGAAGCATCACCCTACTTTGCAACTTCATGGAGGCATGAATTAGGAGATCAAGGCCGCGCTTGGAATCGATGTAAATAAATACAGATGTATTTTTCTTACGGGTGTATCTTACCGGCTAGGAGCGGTTTGTGGGCGAAAACAAAAACGACGGACATTGTCTTGTAACTTTTACAAGGGTATTCAAAGTAGGGCCCAAAGAATCAGGACCCTGAGCTATGTCTGGGTAATCATTAGAGGAGTCATCTTCATAGGTCTCCAAGATGGCATTTGATGAAACTGATAATTTCCCCTCTCGTATGACTAGTCTAGATCGTGTCTGTCTCAGGTTTCACTTTTTTGGCACCATCTAATCAGCAAGAATGTACATTTGCTAGAAAAACTTGTATGCGCGTTTTCTGTAGTTTAGGCGAGTGGTTGTTGTACTATTTATGCGGAAGTTTGTGTTGTTCCGATGTGAAAGACATGGTGTTCTTGCATAGAAGCATCTGAAGAAAATGTATTCAGATATCTTTTGGTTGTTACTGGTACTTATTTAGCAGGACAACAATGAAAGTTAATTCATATTATAAACAAGAATACAATGTGAAGTCCCAGGGTGTGCATATCTTTCCACTAGATATGTCCACCAAAATTGTCCAGGATAATGAACGTCAGCTGCACAAATGTTGTGATGTATATCACATCTTCTATTTATCCACAGGAAAAGATGTAATAATTGGATAAAAGAAACACCATGTGTATACATATTAACATAATGCTAGAGTGAAAAATTAGCCATTTCTCAATTTCTGATTTAGGACGGGCCCTATCTCTAATGAGGTCAGGATGCTCCCGCGGCTAGGTAGCTAGCTCCACCCTCCCTCCGCGCCGTCGGCCACTCCGGCCGCGGCGGCCACCCACACGGCCCGCGCCGGCCGCCCCGCGCCGTTGGCCACCCTAGTCATGGTGGCCACCGTCCTCTGACCATCAGTTGCCTCCAGGCTGGCGTTATGGGTTGGCCGCGCTCCCGTAGATCTAGTGCTAGTAGTGGCCACCGCGTAGCTTCGCCTGCCTCCTCTTCGCCCTCCGGTCCATCCATGGCGCCGGATTCGCAACTGCCCTGTGGCATCAATGCGCGAGACCCCGGATCCCCTCCTCGGATCCTGCTGCGTGGGGAGTGCTCCACCGCTACACCCCTGCTCCGCCCATCAGATCCGGATGTGAATCCTTCGCCCTTGCCATTTGCGGAGCGATCAAGACTTCGATCCATTGTGGTTGCCCCTGTTGATGGTGCCATCTCCTCCACCTCAGGCGGGGTTGGGGGATGGACCGTGGTCTCATCCCGGAAAGACCGGCGCCCCCGCTCTGGCTCCGCGGGTAATAGGTCGCGCCCCCGTCCTGCCCACACCGGCCGTCATTCATCTTTCAATGCTGCTGCTGGCCGGGCGGCTTTCTTAAGCCAGTTCAGGGGGAAGTGCTTCCGCTGCCTCAGCAAGAATCATCGTAGGAAGGACTGCCGCGATCTGCTTTGCTGCATTATCTGCAACCTCTCCGGCGACTTTGGCCGGGAGTGTCCTCAGAACCCAAAGCGTAACCCTGCCACGGCTGCCGCTAGGGTGCCAGCGAGGGATAGGCTTAGCTACACCTCTGCTCCCATCTCCACCGCCCCGCCGTCGGCCGTCCCCCCGCCCCTGTCTCCTGCCATGGAAGGCACGCACGTCACCGACCCCGCGCGCCGCCCACAGCACAGCTGCAAGGTGGTCATGTCCACCCCCGCCCTGGAGCACGCCATCTTCGTCCTCAAGCGCCAGGCGGTGCTGCTCACGGCCGCAGATGCGAGGCGGACGTCCAGCGCCATGGAGATTGGCCACGAGCTCGACGCCCAGCTGCACATCCAGCCGCACCAGTTGAGGATAACCTGCCACGACCCTGAAGACTACCTCATCATCTTCGATCTGCCGATCCACCAAGAGCAAGTGGTCAAGCTGGGCTCCCAGACGGTGGATGGGGCCAAGTTCTTCATCAAGAGCTGACATGAGGACGACCACGCGGTGGTGCAGCCCTTGAACCACCGCGTCGGGGTTGTCATTGAGAAGATGCCCCAACACTTCTGGTCGGTGGAGGGGGCACAGGAGGCGCTTGGCTGCTGGGTCGACATGTTTGATAGCCGCACCTTCGAGCGCAGCCACACCAAGCACTTCGCCTGCTAGGTCTGGGTATGGGATGTTGCTCTCATCCCGACCAAGCACATGTTCTGGCTGATGCAGCGTGGTGCTGGGCGGGTCGAGGAGATGCTGGGCTTCTCTCTGCCAGGCCGCGCCGGCGCTGCGCCGCCGTCTGGAAGCTGCCACGACATCCTCATCCACGTGGACCGCATTGAGGACTGGACTCCGTACGACCACGGTCGTCGCGCTCTGCGCAGAGTGGCCTGCCCTCCTCGGACTCCGACGAGGACGACAGGTCGATGCCGAGGATCATCCCCGCTGGCTCCTGGAAGAAAGGAGTGGAAGATGGCCAGCGTGACCCACAACAGCGCCGCCAGCTCGCGCCTTTGGCGGACCTGGGGTGTCGTGGTGGCGCCCGTGGAGCCAATGGCCGCAAGGACGACGACGGTGACGACCGCAGCGGGCGCAGGTCCTGGAAGGACACACTCCTTGTTCGGAATCGCGCGGACAAGGAGATGATGCCGGACCAGGATGCTTCATCACGCCGTCGCAACCGCTCCCCTCCGGGCCAACGTCGCTCTGAGAGCTCGCGTGGCCGCCACAACTCCGGTCGCTGCTTTCTTCGCCGGTGCCAAGAGCCTGCTCCCACCACCACCTGCCTTCGACTGCATGGCTGCCGAGCTGGAGGCTCACGTGGCAGCTGCAGTGTCCGAACCGCTGCAATTCAACGACCAGGTCAACGCCAACAACTCCATCACCGCGGCAGGTGGCTTTCCCGACATTTTCGGCCCAACCCTAGCCGGCCCAAGCGTCGCGGTGGGCCATCTGAACTGCAAGGAGGGCGCCAGGCCCATGGTGGTTGAGATGCAGCTGGGCGCAGTTACCCGCCAGGTCTGTAGCCTCCAGATCGCTGCGGAGGGCGAGGCTGCAGATCCGTCCACTGCCCGGCTACACCTCTTCCAGGGCACGAAGCCGCCGCTGGTCCCTGCTGCCCCGGTGCGCCGCTCATCGCCCCCCCCCTCCCAAGACCCGTACCGTGCCGGCTCTGGTGTGCCACAGCGCAAGGCAGGCGGCCAACCCATCGCCGGTGCCCGTTGCGCAGAGGGGAACGCTGCGGCTGGTGCGTGAGCTCGGCCTGCTCGGCCCCAAGGAGAAGATGACCGCCAAGACGGCGGAGAAGCTACTGCGCAAGTTTGGACATCTCCTGCATTGCCAAGCTCACTCGCCTCAACAAGGAGGTGCTGCGAGTTGCGTCTGCGATGGCCGGTGCATATGGAGCTGCTGAGGAGGCCATCGTGTGATCATGTTAGTATCCACCATCTGTACTCTCCAACGGCGCCTGGCCTTGAGCTGGGTTGAGTTAGGTTTAGTTGTAGTCATTGTGAGGTTAGCTGTTAGGTGTTGCTATCGCTGGTGCATCTTGGGGCCTATTGGTAGACACCAGCGTCCCCCGGATCGTGGTCGTCTGTCCCCATTGTTATTGTTGTTCCTTCAATGAATCAATAGAATGTGTAGCTGTTGGAGTACATTGTTGTTTCCATATGGATGACACCCGATGCCCCATTCTTAGTTGGAATGTGCGAGGGCTCAACATGCCTGCGAAGTGTGATGCAGTCTCTGAAGTTGTGATAGCCCATCGCCCCGCGATTCTTTGTCTTCGGGAAACAAAGATTGATAGCTGGTCACCGGCCTTAGTCAGGGACATAGGAGGAGCTAGATTAGTTGATTGCATAGTTCTACCTGTGTTTGGCACTAGGGGCGGGGTGGCCATCTTCTGGGACTGTCAGGTCATTTCGATCGCCTCCCATGCCATTGGAGAGTTCGCCATCACTACAAAGGTTACTGTCAATAGTTCAACCACCTCTTTCTGGATCACCTATGTCTACGGGCCGGCGGATGAGGCTAGGAAAGAGGTTGTCCTACTCGAATTAGCTAGATCAGCCACGCCCTCTAGCGAGCCATGGCTTCTCACAGGAGATTTCGATGTCATTTCCGAGGCTAGGGATAAGAACAACCTTAATCTAAACCGGCGGATTATGGGTAGATTTAGAGATGCCATCGATGCGGCCGGCTTGCGGGAGATCAAGTGTAGAAATAGACGTTCACTTGGAGCAACGAGCGGTGAAACCCCACCCTGGTTAGCATAGATAAATTCTTCTGCAACGTTAGTTGGGAACTCCTTTTCCCCACCTACGGACTGATGGCCTTGGCAACGGCATGCTCTGACCACTGCCCGTCGATCCTAGCGCCGTGTGACGCCCCGGTCCGTCGTGCACGCTTCCGTTTCGAGTCTTTCTGGCCAAAGTTCCCGCACTTCCACACGACGGTCGAGCGGGCATGGGATCGCCCGGTGCGGCAGCGCTGCGCCTTTGCAAGTCTTCAGACCAAGCTAACAAGGACAGCCCATGACCTGAGAATCTGGAGTAGGTCGCTTTTCAGTGATGCCAAGACTCAGTTCTACATTGCCAACGAGGTGATTCTGCGGCTCGACATGGCGCAGGAGACTAGGTCGCTGTCAGCCGCTGAGTTCAATCTGCGCAAGATGCTGATGCTGCAGCTGCTTGGGCTAGCGGCGATTGAGAGGGCCAGAAGGCGGCAGGCCTCCAGAGTGCTCTGGTTACGCGCGGGAGACGCCAACACCAAGTTTTCCCATGCCAAGTGTTGTTCCAGAAAACGCAAGAACTTCATCCACACAATCCAAGGTGATGATCAGATTGCCGCAACTCATAGCGACAAGGCACAACTCATTCATGATCATTTCAGCAAGGCAATGGCGGCTGACACGGGCAGAAGGGTCACCCTCAACTGGAACTTGCTGCGGCTACCAAGGGTACAAGCAGCTGGACTGGATAACCCTTTTACAGAAGCTGAAGTGTGGGCGGCAGTGATGCAATCACCGGCAGAGAAGGCACCAGGCCCCGACGGCTTCATCGGCTGCTTTTTCCATGCCTGCTAGCCGATCATCAGTGGAGATGTCATGGAGGCTTTCAGCAGTTTCTACAGACTTGCCGAGGGAAACCTTGCTGCGCTGAACACTGCCTTTGTTGCTCTGTTGCCAAAGAAAGATGGTGCCGCTAGATTGGTAGAATACCGCCCAATAAGTCTGATCCACTCCTTTGCGAAGCTTGTAACTAAGGTGTTGTCTATCGTACTGTCCAAGGTGATTGGCACGATCGTCTCACCCGCGCAATCTGCTTTCCTGAAGACTAGATGCATACAAGACAGTTTCTTGTATGTCCAGAACGGCATCCGAGCGCTGCATAGAAGCAACACGCCTGCACTGCTGCTGAAATTGGATATATCCAAGGCTTTTCACAGTGTGTCATGGGATTACTTGCTCGAGCTGTTGCAGGAGCTGGGTTTAGTGCCAGGTGGAGGGATTGGATCGCCTGGCTACTATCGACCTCAAGCTCGGAGTTCCTCCTCAACGGTACACCGGCTAGCAAAATTCAGCATCGAAAAGGCCTGCGCCAGGGTGATCCGCTCTCACCACTGTTGTTTATTCTTGCGATTGACCCGCTGCAACGGCTGCTAGATGAGGCCACTTTGCAACAAATGATTCAGCCTCTGCCGAGGAGAGAGCTTCAGCTTCGGATCAGTCTCTATGCTGACGATGCTGTCATCTTCATGAACCCGGACAAGAACGAGATGGAAGCCCTGGTGACCATTGTGAATCTGTTTGGCGAAGCAATGGGCCTGAAGATCAATCGGCTAAAGTCCACAGTTACACCAATTAGATGTGACAACATAGATACACAGCAAGTTTTGCAATGCTTTGGAGGAATTGTCTCCACTTTCCCGCTCAAATACTTGGGGCTCCCTCTCACACTGTCAAGAACTAGGCTGGTGCACCTCCAGTTCGTGCTTGACAGGATCAGAGCAAGGTTGGCTGGCTGGAAAGGCAGGCTGTGGAGCATAGCAGGGCGACGCGTGCTGGTCAGGGCGGTGCTGACTTCCATCCCAACGTTTGCCATGACCATGCTATGTATGCCTAAGAAGTTTTTCAAGGAAATTGATAAAGAGCGATGTCGCTTTCTCTGGGCGCACGACGAAGAGATGTCAGGAGGCAAATGCAAAGTGAATTGGGCCAAGGTTTGCTCCCTGCTAGACAGAGGAGGGCTTGGTGTTCTGGACATAGAGCGTTTTGGCCGCGCGTTGCGTCAAAGATGGTTGTGGTTGGCCTGGAAACACCTGGAACGGCCCTGGGTGGGAATGGAGGTGCCATGTTCGGAGACAGACAAGGATTTCTTCAGCGCAGCTACTTCTGTCACTATCGACAACGTATAGACCGCAAGATTCTGGACCTGCTCTTGGCTGGGGGAAGGCACTCTCAAACTGTTGTTCCCAGACCTATACAAGAACTCGAGGAAGAAGGCCAGGACAGTCGCCGATGCCATGCGAGATGATCGCTGGCTACTTGATCTCGCACACGGACTGACGGATCAATTGGTGCATGATTGTGTGATGCAAGATAGGCTGCTGCGTTCGGCGGAGATCATCATAAACCCGCAGGTCAGCGACAACATCAGGTGGAACTTGGAGGCCAGTGGCTGCTACACCACCTCATCTGCCTACACGGCGCAGTTCCAAGTAAATCACTACTCTGATTTTAGGCGCATCATATGGAAGACTTGGGCACCCGGAAATCTTAAGATGTTCTTCTGGCTCTTGCTGCTGAACAGGTTGTGGTGCAACGACCGGCTCCAGCGACGAGGTTGGCCGAACTCCTACTTCTGCCAACTCTGCCTCAGAAGCCTGGAGACTGCTGATCACCTGTTCTGGTCCTGCCCATTCACTCAGGCTCTATGGGCCAACCTGTCCACTTGGAACGGCTGTGAGGCCTTGAAACTGCACGCGGACAGCAACGGCCTGGACGGGGCGGACCGCGTGCTCAAGGTTGTAGAAAGCACCAAACATGAACTCAGAAAGGGGATCAAATCCGTGACACTGCTTGCGTTGTGGGAATTTTGGAGGCACCAAAATGACTACACTTTCAGAGGGCGTGAGGCCCCTTTGAGCGAGGTGATACAGGTGATCAGACGGGCTATCGAGCTATGGCGACAGATAGGTGCATCCTGCCTGCTGCACCCTTTCACCTTTCCACCAGAAGGGATAGGCTGACGAGCAAAACATGGGCGTTTTTGCCTTAGTGCTGGGATCTTTTCTAGTTTCTTTGCTTTTCTCTCTAGTTTATCTCTTTTGATCCTAGGATCAAACATCATGTATGCCTTTTCCCATTGCTCCCTGCTATGATCAATATGAAAACCCAAATGTTATTGCTGGATCTTTCAAAAAAATTATGATTTTCCTAACCATAATTTTAGTACATTCATAATTTAATATTTTTTGACAAAACTTGCTAGTATGTCCCTCTGTGTTTTAGTCATCAATGTGCATTCGGCGTATGTACTACAAACTGTAAATTATTTCTAAGGTAGCTGAGAGCCTTAAATTATGAAGTCCTCTATTCAGAGATTTGACTTCCAGTTGAATGATCAAAAGCTAACAATTACAGCTTATCCCCAGCTCCTTGCTCGGAAATCCCACCAGTGCCCATGTCATAACCAAAACTCAGAGGATCAGGTTTGTCCAAATCTGGATATTCTGGCTTTTGTTGTACTAGCGATTTGCTTGTTTGAAAGCAAGTCTGCAACAGATGTCAGATTCTTCCAGGTGAAAGAAGAATGCATTTTGGTTATCCTCGCAGCTATGTAATAATCTACTCCAAGCGCCAGACTCAAGACTACTACTCCAGGCAAGATGAGCTAATCTGATGCTAGCCAGACTTCTCTAGAATCACTACAGGAAGCTCAAGATCACTTTTAACTCCGTAAAATGCTACAAAACAAAGCTCTTTTGTACACTCACAAACAAAAATCATCACAACAGTTACTTATAAAGTTGTTTCTTTTATACTTAATATTACAGAATTATATCTGTCAAGCTTTCCACTTGCACAAATAATAAATTACATGAAAAATTTGCCTTTTTTACCGAAGTCAACAATTAGCAATCACGGGATAATTACATGAGCTCTTACAAGAGCACATCATGTCATTTTTCTCACGTGTTATGCACGATTTAAAACAAAAAGCTTGATCAAACAAATGTATAAATAAAGATGAGACATGCCTTCATATACAATCTAAACAAGAGTAACACTGGTACTTCAAAAGCCATACATATTTCCATACATCTTAAACAATACATATTCTATTGCATTCTCTATTTTGAGACTTTCTGAACTTCAGCCAAGGGTCATGTCAGAATTTTCATCACTTCATTGCTACAGGACCGCCATCCAGCTACAAATATTCCTGAAAAATAAGAAATAGTATTATCGACCATATTTCTTGCTGGGTAATTAGACAAAAAGTAGGTGTACGCGCCAGAAAAGGCAAGCTTAGTCATTTTTTGCAAATTACATTAGGTGGATATCCAAACATTTCACAGAAATATACCAGTCATACCATTTCGAGGTTCGCAAACTTAAAACAGAAAGCATGGTGATGGTTACCTTAATAGGAATACATAACTTGCTTCATATATTTGGCATGTCAAATTTACTTCTTACTTATGATATATGGCTCATTTTGCCAGGTCATGCAATGTTTTATTTTTGGATAAACATGACTAATGAGACGCCATGGTTTAGTACTAGCAACTTCCGAAACCCAACAGTAAGGCGCATCCAGAGTTACAAACATAGATGATGATGCTAAAGTACAACTTTCCACCAATGAGCTAAAGTACAGAGCAAGAATTTCTGATTAGAATGCTAAAAATATCTACTGTAGATGAGCATGCTCTCACAAAGCAACAAGAAACAGGGGAAAATAAATGAACGGTGCTTAATACACATAGTAATAAGGTTGTACTAATTAGGAAAGTAGTCACATGAGCATGGCATATAGAAAGCTAGCTACAACTGATCATAACACAAAAAGACAAACCAAATCTACATTAAGCTAGGCTTAGCAATTCCTTGCCAGGTCATACAATCTTCTCTTCCTAGTTAAACATGCCTAAGGAGACAACATGGTTTAGTGTTAACAACTTCCTGAAGCTAACAGTAACCACGTCCAGAGTCAGAAACATAGAACGTATGGATGCTTCAATGACACACTTGCAAATGTGTGCTCCTAGAAAGACCACAAGACGGAAACCTCATCGCCTATGAATACCACCGCCATTTCCAGCAAGAACGTAGCCACTAAATGACTACAAATAGTTATTTGAACATCAAATTAGTGAAACCACCACCCCTACTCAACATTAGTAAAATTGTAGAAAGGACATCAATTTTTTAAGGTTTCTTACTATACCTCTTTTTCTTTTGGTTCACAGTCTGCTCTAAGCCCTTTTCAATCTCTTACCACTCCCTTTTGTGTTCGCTACATCTGGTGGATGAATATTGATCACACTAGGGAATGATGTTCCGACGAAGGAGTCAAATTCTTCAACTTTACTTTTCTCACTAATGGCACATATCTATCCCAATTGCGTGAAGGCATCACCAACGGCCTTGTGAAAATATCTCATTTTACCCTCACAATATTTTGCTGCATGAAGTGCCAAGCTGAATTTTGAACATGTTTCTAAGAACAACTTTTTTATGGTAGGTGAAAGACATGTAGATGTGCCTTTTAGCATATGTCCGTTGGCTTCATAGGAAAGCTGACGTGTAGCCATTTTAGTCCACCTATGCAACACATATTGACTAGGAATTTTATTACACCCCTTATTCTTTAGGACAACAATGATGTGACGGCAGATGATACCTAGTGATTTGAACATCCTACAAGAAGAGTGTGCTACTGTCGGATTTCGGGTTCTGGCAAAACCCTTAATGTTCGAACACTAGGGTGCGCGCAAAGATCTCTCCCTCACCGATCACGCCCTCAAGCACTTCGCAATCTCAAAGGCTCACTCGACGAACTCGCAACACAAGAGACACAAGATTTATACTGGTTCGGTCCACCATTGCGGTGTAATACCCTATTCCAGTGTGGTGTGGTGGATTGCCTCTTGGGCTGATGATGAATAGTACAAAGGGAAGAACAACCTCCTGAGGTGAGGTATTCTTGTGCTTGGTTGGTGTGTGGATCTAGGTCTCTATCAGCTGCCTCCCTATGGTGGTGGCTAATCCTATTTATAGAGGCCCTGGTCCTCTCCCCAAATATTGAGAGGGAAGGGAGCCAACAATGGCCAATTTGAAAGGGGACAACTAGTACAAGTAATCCTGACAAAAGCAGTCTTCGCCTGCCAAAGGCTCTAGTAGTGACGCCGTCTTGGGCTCCACGGTGACCTCCGTCCAGCCGTCCTGCTGGTCTTGGTCTCGTTGCACCAATATGGAAACCTTTGCTTGACGCCTCGGTACTCTTCGTCTGCGCATGCCTCCTTAGCACCAAACAGGAAACAAGGACACTGTGAGCGCTGGCGCCTGCCTAGCACCCACCTCGTCTCGATCGTCATGGCTCACATCATTGGAACCTCGCAAGGTTTGCCTGGCCTTGATCTCTCCGCCCCTCGTGAGCCATCCTAGTGAGGCCGCTCCTGAGGAGGTCTTGTGTCGTCCGCCTTGCGAGGGTCTTGAATGCTTGTTGGTGAAGATGGGCCGTACGGGCCTGCTCGTAGCGCCACGCCGTGGGCCGCAGGCAGGCAAGTCTGGGGACCCCCGTTCCCAAAATGCCGACAGTAGCCCCTAGGCCCAAGGCGCGCTCGGGCTTTGGCTTCGAGGCGCAGCCGAAGGGCAAGTGCAGAGCACCGCGGGCCCCATTACCCTGCGGCCTTGGGTGACGCGTGGCGATTGATTGGATGTGGATGTCAACGCTTCCACACGTCACCTCGGCAAATGCCTGATTTGACAAGTCCCTGCTGCATGCATGGATAAACCATCTTTACCTGTGATCATGGGATGGCGTTGGTTGGCCTTCTTCTGCTATAAATGGGGAGGGTGGCAGAGCCCCCATCGCCCATGTCTTGCCATTCCGCTCGCTTCTCCGCCTTTGCTCCATCGACAGTTGCTACACCAATGGTGCCGTCGAAGAGGCTCTCTGCCGCGGAGAAGGGGAAAGCCCCTTGCGAGGGGCCTGGCTCTCCAGTGCCCAAGCGTGGTCGCGACCGTCCATGCAAGCACACTGCGACCCCCGTCGCGGCCCCGCGCGGCCGTGGCGGTGCCACTTCGCATGGCAGGGGTCGCTCCGGTCATGGCAGTCTTGTTGATGAGGGGAGACATGCCATGGTCGCACGGCCTCCCTGGCCGCGCTTCCACTTGGCAGAGGTGCTGCCGGAGTTTGTCGTCTAGTCGGAGAACCCGGCTGGTAACTGGCTTCAGCTCCCGTGCTTCTTTGCCGACGAGCTGCCGGCTTCAGGTCCCTGCGGGCTTTGGCTGCAGGCGGACGGCTGCTGCAGCAGGGCTTCCTGGGTCGTGGTTGAGGTCTCCATTGCGGGAAACATAGCCCTGGCCCGCGGCTGGCAGACGTTTACCAGCGCGCGCGGCTTGGGCAGGCGGTGCACCCTCCATTTTAAGTATGATGGTGAGGCGACCCCCTATGTGAGGGTGTTTGGGAAAGATGTTTGCACACCGGGTGCTACCCCGAGGTCAACGACGACGAGGAGGTGCTCGGCATTGGCGATGGTCGTGACGAGGAAGAGGGTGAACCCGCCCATGGGGCCGACCATGTCTCGTCCAGCTATGGCGGCTCTTCCTCCGACAACAGCTCCAGTAGCGGCGGTTACGACCAGCCGCCACGCCACCGCACCCGCTTCAAAGGCGGCAGTGGGTCGACTCGTCGTTGCGCCTCCGTGAAGCGCGAGGAGGGGTCTGGCTAAGCTCGGCACGGCGCCAAGAGCCCGCCCTCGTGAATCACTGTAGGGGCCCGCACCACTTTTATTTTGTTCTTCCTTTCCTTCCTTCACCAAGAAACAAACTAGTATGGGCCCCAGATGGGCGTGCAACGAACTTGATTTCTCAATTATTATGCTATGTTTATCGTTTTTGTTCTCTGCCGCAACATCGTCGTTTTATGTAGAGATAACTTAGATTGACTTGCTCGAAGTAGTCTCCTCCTCACGAGGCGCTTGCTCCCTGGTGCTTACCGAGGCCTTCTTGGCCTGGTAGGTGCTTAGGAACTGCAAAAAATTCGTTAAGAGGCTTATCGTTCACCTAAGACTTGGTCATAGGCACCACTTGCCTAGACCCAGCACTTCGTATCGCAGTACCCGAGGGGCACAGATTAGGAGAGGTGCGTCAGCTTGCGGGCTCGAACGAGCGTGTCTCGCGAAAAACAGAAAAAGGAAGCTCACGAGGGTACCTGCTCAGCCCCCTCGCGAGGGACGCGAGGGAGAGTACAGGTCGACCGAAGAATGAAGGCCGAAACAGAGGCAGAAAAAGCAATAGGGCGGGAACAGCAAGAGATACCAGAAGGCAAATTTCAATTAAAAGAGGGGCAAACCAACTTTGGAAAGCAAATGAAAAGCCGCGTCTGGCACCTAGTCTAGTCTTCATGTCTTCTCACCAGCGCGGAGCTAAGTGCTGCCACTAAGACATGGGAGGGAGCTCCTGAGGCCCAAGGGCGGCACTCCTGAGACTCCGGGGTGTGTACATCCCCACTCATTATTACATGAGAGTGTCACGAGCCGAGACCTTCACAGGCGCTGGGCCTTTCTTCACAGGCACTGGGCCTTTCTTCAGGGGTAGAACTTCCGGAGGTGATAGATGTTCCAGGCGTTCTGGATGGGTACCACGTCTTGTGTCTCCAGGTGCGTGGCACCAGGCCTGGAGACATGGACGACCTTTAACGGGCCCTCCCACATGGGTGAGAGCTTATGCAGCCCTTCCCTGGAGAGTACCCGCCTCAGGATGAGGTCACCCACCTCGAGCGTCCTGGAGCGGTCGCTGCAACAGTGGTACCGCCGCAGCGCCTGCTGGTATCTTGCCGCCCGTAGTGCAGCCTCGCAGCAGCGTTCCTCCCCCAACACGAGGTCCATCCTCCGCGTGGCGTCCTGCTGTGTCTCATCAAACACCAGGACCCGTGTGGTACGTACATTTTGCATCATGCTTTTATATCGATATTTATTGCATTATGGGCTGTTATTACACATTATGTCACAATACTTATGCCTATTCTCTCTTATTTTACAAGGTTTACATAAAGAGGGAGAATGCCGGTAGCTGGGATTCTGGGCTGGAAAAGGAGCAAATATTAGAGACCTATTCTGCACAGCTCCAAAAGTCCTGAAACTTCATGGAAGTTATTTCCAGAATATATAAAAAATACTGAGCGCAAGAAGTTCCAGAGGGGGCCACACCCTGGCCAGGAGGGTGGGGGCGTGCCCCCTGCCTCGTGGGCCTCCTGGTGGCCCTCCGATGCCCATCTTTTGCTATATGGAGTCCTTCGATGAGAAAAAAATCATAAGAAAGCTTTCGGGACGAGACTCCTCCGCCACGAGGCGGAACCTTGGCGGAACCAATCTAGGGCTCTGGCGGAGCTGTTCCGCCGGGGAAACTTCCCTCCCGGAGGGGGAAATCATCGCCATCGTCATCACCAAAAATCCTGTCATCGGGAGGGGGTTAATCGCCATCAACATCTTCACCAACACCATCTCCTCTCAAAACATAGTTCATCTCTTGTATCCAATTCTTGTCTCTAAGTCTGGGATTGGTACCTATGGGTTGCTAGTAGTGTTAATTACTCCTTGTAGTTGATGCTGTCGGCGTTCTGGGAACGGGGGTCCCCAGACTTGCTTGCCTGCGGCCCGCGGCGTGGCTCAAAGGGGGCCCCAGCAAGGCCCATCTTCATCAACACAGACCCAAGACCCTCACGAGGGGCCAAGCATCGCGGGGCGGACGACACGGAGCTTCCTTAGGCGCGGCCTCATCAGGCTGGCTCATGAGGAGGCGGAGAGATCAAGGCGGGGTACCTCATGAGGTGCCCGTGATGCAAGCCATGACGACCAAGGGTGCCAGGCGGGAGCCAGCCTGCGCAGTGTCCTCCTTTCCTCTTTGGTGCAAAGGGATCAAGCGCAGGCGAGAGCATCAAGCAAAGGCACCCGTTTCGGTGCAACGAGACCAAGACCAGCCCAACGGCAGGGAGGAAGTCATTGTGGAGCCCAGGCTAGCGTCACCACCAGAGCCTTTGGTAGGCGAGGACCAACTTTAGTCAGGATAAGTGTACTAGATGTTCCCCTTCAAAATGGCCAATTGTTGGCGCCCTTCCCGCTCAATATTTGGGAAGAGGCCCATGACCTTTGCCTATAAATAGGGCTAGCCACCCCCAGGGTAGCAGGGGGAGAGAGGAGGAGAAGGGTGACTGAACTCCTCCTGGCAGTTCATCGCCCCGGCCAAGAACAGACCCTCGCGAGGCTGTTCTTCCTTGTATTACTCATCATCATCAGCCCAAGAGGCAATCCACCAAACCACACTGGAGTAGGGTATTACATCACAACGGTGGCCCGAACCAGTATAAACCCTGTGTCTCTTGTGTTGTTCTTTCCATAGCTTAGATCTTAGCGAGACGGTGGGGTGCAGGTAGGTAGAAGGCGAAATCTCCGTGCGCACCCCAGTGTTCGAACCTCAAGGGTTTGCCAGAACCCGAAATCCGACATTTGGCGCGCCAGGTAGGGGTGCACCGGAGTTTCCCCTTCCGCCACCACCACGACCTGCCTCGCGATGAGTAGCGCGTCGCCCGCTCCGGCTGCCGGCGCCAACACGGGGGCCAGGGGGCTCCGAGCCCTGGCCCCAGCTCTGCAACGAGTACGGTGGCCAGACAAGTTCAAGCCAACGACGCCGCCGCGCTACGGCGGCCCGACTGGTCCGCTCGCCTTCTTGCTGGCGTACAAGGAGGCCATCCTCGAAACCGGAGGTGATGATAGGGTCATGGCCAACTGGCTTCCCATGACCCTGACCGGTGCTCCGCGCGCATGGCTGCTCCACCTGCCGGCAGCCTCCGTGGCCTCTTGGGAGGAGCTCCGCGGCCTCTTCCTCGCCCACCACGCTACACCAACACCCCCGGTTGTCGCGGCCCTCCTGGGCGGCTCGCAGGTGCCGCCTACAAGTCACCACGTCAAGCCGTTCATCCGCCGGATCAGCACCGCTTCCACGCGGCAGGGGGCTCTCCCGTACCAGGCGACGCCTAAGGCTGGTCTGACCTTCAGTTCGGAGGACCACCCCTCCAACTCGTCTTGCTCGGGTGCGCTCCCCATGCTGTGCACCCCCACCATCTACCAGGTGGCCGTCACCAGAACTCTCATCGATGGGGGCGCGGGCCTCAGCGTGCTCTCGGTTGAGGCCTTCAGCCTCCTCTGCATACCCCTGGAACGGCTGCAACCCAGCCGGCCCTTCTCAGGCGTTGGGGGCGGGTCATCCAGCTCCTTGGGACAGATCCGGCTCCAGGTAACCTTCGGCACCTACGACAACTTCCGCACGGAGCTGATCGACTTCGACATCGCCCCCATCGGCCTCCCCTACAACGCCATCCTCGGCTATCCAGCGCTGGCCCAGTTCATGGCCGCGTCACACCCGGCGTACAACCTCATGATGATGCCCGGGAGCAGCGATGTCCTCACCGTGCACGGGGACGCCGGAGACGCGCTGCGAGTGCTCAAGCTCGCCTACAAGACGGCGGCTCGAAGAAGAAGAAACAGTTGTTCACCCAAGACAAGGCAGAAACCAAGCAGATACCCGTCGATGAGGACGGTTCCACCAACGCCACTTTCACCATAGGCGCCAACCTCGAGCCCGAGCAGGAGGAGACCCTGGTCAAGTTCCTGCATGCGAACAAGAAGGTATTCGCTTAGGAGCCTGACCAGTTGGTGGGGATCCCTAGGAGCATAATCGAGCATCACCTCAACGTGTGCCCCAACATGTGCCCTGTGAAGCAGAAGGCAAGGCCGCAGTCCACAGAAAAGCAGGCCTTCATCATCCGAGAGACCCGCAAACTAGAAGCCGCTGGGGTCATTCGCGAGGTACGATACCCAGATTGGTTGGCCAACCCTGTCGTTGTGCCAAAGAAGGGAGAGAAGGAGCGCATGTGTGTCGACTTCACCAACCTCAACAAGGCATGCCCGCAAGATCCGTTCCCGCTCCCCCGCATCGACCAGATCACCGATTCCACCACAGAATGCGACCTGCTATGCTTCCTGGATGCCTTCTCTGGGTATCACCAGATCAAGATGGCGATAGAAGACGTCAAAAAGACAGCCTTCCTAACCCTGTGTGGGGTGTACTGCTACACATGCATGCCATTTGGGCTGCGTAACGCCGGGGCGACCTTTCAGCGGCTGATGCACATCACCTTGGGCCCGCAGCTAAATGTTGAGGCTTATGTCGATGACATTGTGGTGAAGTCTCGGGAGGCCAGGACCCTGATACAAGACCTGGAGGAAACCTTCGCGAGCCTCAATGCAGTGAACCTGCGGCTCAACCCAGAGAAGTGTGTGTTCGGAGTCCCCTCAGGCAAGCTCTTGGGTTTCCTCGTGTCCCACCGAGGCATCGAGGCTAACCCAGAAAAGGTCAAGGCGGTCGAGGACATGAGCCCGCCAAAGACCCTCAGAGAAATGCAGAAGCTCACTGGGCGCGTGACCGCGCTAGGGCGATTCATCTCCAAGTTGGGGGAGCGAGCGCTGCCCTTCTTCCAGCTAATGAAGAAAAAGGGGCCCTGTGAATGGACCGAAGAGGTCGACAACGCTTTCCAAGATCTCAAGAGATACCTGACCAGCCCTCCGGTCATGGTGGCTCCGCGCCCTCAAGAGCCCTTGGTGCTTTACCTGGCCGCCACTCCCTACTCCGACAGCGCAGCCCTGGTGGCAGTTAGGGTGGAGCGTCGAATCAAAACCACAGCAGCAGCCCGGGACAAGGCAAAACAGGGACATGGAAGGCCCACAGAAACCGCCACCGCGGCTGAGGAGGATCAGCCGCCACAGAGGAGTGCACCGGGGGCGAAACAGGCCCCTCTCCCAGATAACCATCCTCTGGAAGCCTCATCCCCTCAGGAGGCGCCATGGTCTCTGGAGGGCGCCACTAGCACTGACGCACCCAACCTCGTTGAGCACCCAGTGTACTTCATCAGCACGGTGTTGCAGGACGCAAGGGCACGGTACCCCATGCCTCAGAAGCTCCTCCTCGCGCTACTGGTGGCCTTGCGCAAGCTGCGGCACTATTTTCAGGGTCACCCCATCAAGGTCGTCTCGTCATACCCCTTGGAGAGAGTGCTCAGGAGCCCTAACTTAGCCGGAAGGGTAGCTGAGTGGAACATAGAACTGCAAGCGTTTCAGCTTGAATTCAGCACGACCAGCGTCATCAAGGGAGCAGCATTAGCGGATTTTGTGGCAGAATGGATGGAGGCACCAGGCCTCAAGGCCGACGAGGATTAGTCCCTCTCCCCGGGAAGTGAGGCGCCAGAAGGCTGGGTCATGTACTTCGATGGGGCGTTCTCCAGGCATGGCGCTGGAGCTGGGGCGGTGCTTATATCGCCCACTCAGGACAAGCTCTACTATGCTATATAACTCTATTTCCAGCAAGGTGAAAAGGTCTCCAACAACATAGCGGAGTATGAAGGTCTAATAGCGGGCTTGAAGGCCGCAGCTGCCCTGGGGGTGAAACGCCTCACCATCAAGGGCGATTCGCAGCTCCTTGTCAATTTCTCCAACAAGGTGTACGAGCCGAAAGATGAGCACATGGAAGCCTACCTTGCAGAGGTCCGCAGGATGGAGAAGCAGTTCTAGGGGTTGGAGTTGCAGCATGTGCCCCGTGGCACCAATCAGGAGGCCGACGACATCGCCAAACGAGCGTCCAGGCGGTTACCTCAGGAGCCTGGCGTCTTCGAGGAGCGGCTCTTCAAGCCCTCGGCCCTGCCGTCATTGTCAAACACGGCTCAGGCTCGGGAGGAGCTCCCCAGCCACCTACCTGAGGAGCCCCGGTCTGTGGCCCGGCCTCAGGAGCACGCCTGCTCCTGACGATGGAGCCTCAGGAGGGGGACTGGATCTCGGAACCCCGGAGTTACTTAACACAAGGGACCCTGCCGGAGAAGGAGGAGGAGGCGGAGTGTGTGGCATGGCTGGCCACGGCATATTACCTCAAGGATGGAGAGCTCTACCAGAAGTGACCAAACGATGTATCCCTGCGCTGCATCTACAGGGAGCAAGGAAAGGAGCTGCTGGAAGACATACACGGCGGAGACTGTGGACATCATTCATCATCACGGACCCTAGTCGGCAAGGCGTTCCGTAGTGGGTTTTATTGGCCCACCGCACTCAATGACGCCGTCGAACTGGTAAAGGCTTGTGAGGCCTGCCAGTTCCACGCCAAGCAGATCCATCAGCCGGCAGGAGGCCTGCAGACTATACCCCTTTCGTGGTCGTTCGCAGTCTGGGGGCTGGACATCCTGGGCCCGTTTCCTCGGGCGCCAGGGGGCTACCCCTACCTCTACGTCGCCGTGGACAAGTTCACCAAGTGGGCTGAAGTAGAAGCCGTCTGCACCATCCCCGTGGGTTCCGCGGTCAAGTTCATCAGGGGCATCGTGAGCCGGTTTGGGGTGCCGAACCGCATCATCATAGACAACGGTACACAATTCACCAGTAACCTCTTCAAAACATACTATGCTAAGCTTGGAACACAGATATGCTACGCTTCAGTGGCGCACCCCCGAAGCAACGGCCAGGCCGAGCGAGCCAACATAGAGGCCCTGAGTGGCCTCAAGACTAGGACGTTCAAGAAGAAGCTGGAGGCCTGCGGCAGAGGTTGGTACGATGAGCTTCAGTCCGTGCTGTGGTCCATCCGCACAACCGCGACCAAGCCGACTAGAGAGACCCCATTCTTCCTGGTCTACGGAGCCGAAGCGGTCCTCCTTCACGAGGTCAGACGTCGCTCTGCACGGGTCCTGGCGTTCGACGAGGCGCAGCAGGATGCCATGCGGGGGATGGACCTCGTGCTGGGGGAGGAATGTCGCTGAGAAGCCGCGCTGTGAGCGGCGAGGTACCCGCAAGCACTGCGACGATACCACTACCGCAACATCCTCCCCAGAACTCTTGAGGTAGGAGACCTCGTGCTCAGGCGGGTTCTCTCCAGGGAGGGACTGCACAAGCTCTCTCCCATGTGGGAGGGCCCGTTCAAGGTTGTTCATGTTTCTAGGCCTGGCTCCGCGTGCTTGGAGACTCAGGAGGGGGTGCTAGTCCAGAACGCATGGAACATCCAGCACCTCCGGAGGTTCTACCCTTAAAAAGGCCCAGAGCCTGTGAAGAAGGCGAATGCCTGTGAAGCTGTCACGTTTTGGAAAAGGCCCAGAGCCTGTGAAGAAGGCGAATGCCTGTGAAGCTGTCGCGTTTTGGAAAAGGCCCAGAGTCTGTGAAGAAGGCGAATGCCTGTGAAGCTGTCATGTTTTGGAAAAGGACCAGAGCCTGTGAAGAAGGCGAATGCCTGTGAAGCTGTCGCATTTTGGAAAAGGCCCAGAGCCTGTGAAGAAGGCGAATGCCTGTGAAGCTGTCGCGTTTTGGAAAAGGCCCGGAGCCTGTGAAGAAGGCCAACGCCTATGAAGCTCGCCGCCTGTGACACTCTCATGTAATAATGAGTTGGGGCTGTACACGCCCCGGAGTCTCAGGAGCGCCGGCCTCAGGCCCTGGGGCTCCCTCCCACGCCCAGTGGCAGCACTTAGCTCCGTGCTGGTGAGAAGACGTCGAAGACTAGATTAGGTGCCGAACGCGGCTTTTTCATTTGCTTTCCGCAGTTGGCTTGTTCATTCTCATTCAAAGTTCTGTTGAAGCTGTTGCCGTCTTTGACTTGTGGTTCTTCGACTTTTCACTCTCCTGCCTCGATTTCTCTTATGCAAGGCCCCGCGAGGGGGGCAGCCGAGCGCCCTCGTGAGTGTTTCCGTCCTAGTCGTTCAAAGGTTTCGCGACCTGGGTCCATTACAGGAGTACCCCTCCAGTCCGTGCCCCACGGGCACCGTGACACGATCAAAGGGCCTGGGTCGGTCGCCCCCCGCCACGGCTGGGTCCGGGAACTATCTACGCGCGCCACGTAGCCGGAAGGCACGATAACGGAAGCAAAGCGATGATTAACAGCAATAACCCAAACACGCCCCCATGGGGCTCCACGCTACTATCTTTTTACCCAGGAAAAAGGAAAAGAAAGAGCAAATCAGGCGCAGCTCGCCTCACACTGGCCTGCAGGGAAGACTCGGGCTGCCTCCGGGGCTCAGGCAGACTCCCTCTCGCGCTTCACCGAGGCGCGACGGCGGGCAGACGCGCTACCACCTTCCAGGCAGGTATGACGGCGTGGAGGCTGACCGCGGCCACCGCTAGAAGAGTCACCGCCTGAAGAAGAACTGGTGAAGCTTGGGGAACCCTGAGCGCCACCAATCACGCAAGCGCTGTCCTCTCCATCATCGTTGGGGCTGGGTCCTCGGCTGCGGTCGTCATCCTCAGGGCAGCACCCTGCGCGGCGACCATCTTCCCCAAATACCCTCATGTAGAGGGTGGCATCACCGTCAAACTTGAAGTGCAAGGTGCACCGACGGCTCAGGCCACGCGCGCAGGCAAACGTCTGCCAGCCGCGGGTCAAGGCCAGGCTCCCGGCTGCGGAGACCTCCAATGAGGCTCATGAGGCCCTACTGCAGCAGCCGTCTGCCTGAAGCCAGAGGCCGCCCGGGGCGCCGGCCGGGAGCTCTCCGAGGAGGAAGCGAGGAAGTTGAAGCCGGGTGCTAGTCGGCTCCGCCGACCACACAACAAACTCCGGCAGCACCTCTGCAGCGTGAAAGCGCGGCCTAGGGGAACGCGCGACCGAAGCACGCCCCCCGACCACAGCAGTCCGCCCGTCACCATGCTGGCAATCATATCCACGGCCGCGGGTAGCTGCCGTGGTGGCCACAGGATGTTTGCGAGGGTGACCTCGGCCGCGCTTGGGTGGGGGAGAGGCAGGCTCAACCTGGCGAGCCTTCCCCTTCTCTGCGGCCGAGAACCTCCTCGACGGAGCCATGAAGAAGAAGGAGAAGCAAGGGGGGATGAACTGGAACGGCGCGTGCCATTCTGTACTTATAGCCGGCGAAGGCCAATCGTCGACCTCCACGATCGCAGGTAATCATGACTCGCTTTGCATTCAGGGACTTGTCTGATCCATGCAGTTGCCGAGGCGCCGTGGGGAAGTGGAGACACCCACGTCCAATCAACCACCACGCGGCGCCCAAGGCCGCAGGCTGTTAGGGCCCGCGGAGCTTCGCTCTTGCCCTTTCGCCTCCCTGCACGGCCAAGTCCGGGCGCGCCTCGGGCCCGGGGGCTACTGTCGGCGTTCTGGGAATGGGGGTCCCCAGAATTTCCTGCCTGCGGCCCGCGGCGTGGCTCAAAGGGGGGCCCAGCACGGCCCATCTTCATCAACACAGACCCAAGATCCCTCGCGAGGGGCCAAGCCTCGCGGGGCGGACGACACGGAGCTTCCTCGGGCGCGGCCTCATCAGGCTGGCTCGTGAGGAGGCACAGAGATCAAGGCGGGGTACCTCACGAGGTGCCCGTGACGCAAGCCATGACGACCAAGGGTGCTAGGCGGGCGCCAGCCCGCGCAGTGTCCTCCTTTCCTCTTTGGTGCAAAGGGAGCAAGCGCAGGCGAGAGCATCAAGCAAAGGCACCCGTTTCGGTGCAACGAGACCAAGACCAGCCCAACGGCAGGGAGGAAGTCATTGTGGAGCCCAGGCTAGCGTCACCACCAGAGCCTTTGGCAGGCGAGGACCAACTTTAGTCAGGATAAGTGTACCAGATGTTCCCCTTCAAAATGGCCAATTGTTGGCGCCCTTCCCGCTCAATATTTGGGAAGAGGCCCAGGGCCTTTGCCTATAAATAGGGCTAGCCACCCCCAGGGTAGCAGGGGGAGAGAGGGGGAGAAGGGTGACTGAACTCCTCCTGGCAGTTCATCGCCCCAGCCAAGAACAGACCCTCACGAGGCTGTTCTTTCTTGTATTACTCATCATCATCAGCCCAAGAGGCAATCCACCAAACCACACTGGAGTAGGGTATTACATCACAACGGTGGCCCGAACCAGTATAAACCCTGTGTCTCTTGTGTTGTTCTTTCCATAACTTAGATCTTAGCGAGGCGGTGGGGTTCAGGTAGGTAGAAGGCGAAATCTTCGCGCGCACCCCAGTGTTCAAACCTCTAGGGTTTGCCAGAACCCGAAATCCGATAGATGCTAATTGGTTTATTTGGTGGAAGATCATATGTTCAGATCCTATATGCATATTAATACTCCTATGATTATGAACATGGATATGCTTTGTGAGTAGTTACGTTTGTTCCTGAGGACATGGGAGAAGTCATGGTATTAGTAGTCATGTGAATTTGGTATTCGTTCGATATTTTGATGAGATGTATGTTGTCTCTCCTCTAGTGGCGTTATGTGAACATCGACTACATGACACTTCACCATTAATTGGGCCTAGAGGAAGGCATTGGGAAGTAATAAGTAGATGATGGGTTGCTAGAGTGACAGAAGCTTAAACCCTAGTTTATGCGTTGCTTTGTAAGCGGCTGATTTGGATCCACATATTTCATGCTATGGTTAGGTTTACCTTAATACTTTTGTTGTAGTTGCGGATGCTTGCAATAGAGGTTAATCATAAGTGGGATGCTTGTCCAAGTAAGGACAGCACCCAAGCACCGGTCCACCCACATACCAAATTATCAAAGTACCGAACGCGAATCATATGATCGTGATGAAACCTAGCTTGACGATAATTCCCATGTGTCGTCGGGAGCGCTTTTCTCTATATAAGAATTTGTCCAGGCTTGTCCTTTGCTACAAATAGGATTGGGCCACCTTGCTGCACTATATTTACATTTGTTACTTGTAGCTCATTACAAATTATCTTATCACAAAACTATCCGTTACCTATAATTTCAGTGCTTGCAGAGAATACCTTGCTGAAAACCGCTTATCATTTCCTTCTACTCCTCGTTGGGTTTGACACTCTTAGTTATCGAATGGACTATGATAGATCGCCTATACTTGTGGGTCATCATGACTCTTTTCTGGCGCGTTGCCGGGGAGTGAAGCGCCTTTTGTAGGTGGAATTTGGTAAGGAAAAATTTATATAGTGTGCTAAAATTTACTGTCACTTGTTACTATGGAAAGTAATCCTGTGAGGGGCTTGCTCGGGGTATCTTCACCCCGACCAGTAGAGCGAAGGGTTGCTCCTCAATCTACTGAACCTACTGCAAATGAAAATCTCTGCTTTGAAATTCCTTCAGGTATGATAGAAACACTGCTAGCTAATCCTTTTGCAGGAGATGGAACATTACATCCTGATGAGCACCTAATATATGTGGATGAAGTTTGTGGATTATTTAAGCTTGCAAGTATGATCGATGATGTTATCAAGAGGAAGGTCTTCCCTTTATCTTTGAAGGGAGATGCATTGACATGGTATAGGCTATGTGATGATATGGGATCATGGAACTACAAATGATTGAAATTGGAATTTCATCAGAAGTTTTATCCTATGCATCTTGTTCATCGTGATCGCAATTATATATATAATTTTTTGCCTCATGAAGGAGAAAGCATCGCTCAAGCTTGGGGGAGGCTTAAATCAATGTTATATTCATGCCCCAATCATGAGCTCTCAAGAGAAATGATTATTCAAAAATTTTATGCTCGGCTTTCTGATAACAACAGCACCATGCTCGATACTTCTTGTGCTGGCTCTTTTATGATGAAGACTATTGAATTCAAATGGGACTTATTTGAAAGAATTAAATGCAACTCTGAAGATTGGGATCTCGACGAAGGTAAGGATTCAGGTATGACACCTAAGTTTGATTGTGTTAAATCTTTTATGGATACCGACATTTTCTGTAAATTTAGCACTTCATATGGACTTGACTCTGAAATAGTAGCTTCTTTCTGTGAATCTTTTGCTACTCATATTGATGTCCCTAAAGAGAAGTGGTTTAAATATCATCCTCCCGTAGAAGTAAAAGTAGCTGCACCTATTAAAGTTGAAGAAAAGACTATCACTTATAATGATCCTATTGTTCCTACAGCTTATGTTGAGAAACCACATTTTCCTGTTAGGATAAAAGATCATGCTAAAGCTTCAACTGTGGTTCGTAAAAACAATATTAGAACCTATACACCTCCTGAGCAAGTTAAAGTTGAACCTAATATTTCTATTGTTAAGGATCTCTTGGCTGATAATATTGATGGGCATGTTATTTATTTCTGTGATGAAACTGCTAGAATTGCTAAACCTTCTGCTAAAGATAAACAAAGACCTGTGGTAGGCATGCCTGTTATTTTTGTTAAAATAGAAGATCATTGTTATAATGGCTTGTGTGATATGGGTGCTAGTTCTAGTTCAATACCTATTGACTTGTACAACGAGATTATGCATGATATTGCACCTGCTGAGTTAGAAGATATTGATGTCACAATTAAACTTGCCAATAGAGATACTATTTCACCAATCGGGATTGTTAGAGATGTTGAAGTCTTGTGTGGGAAAACTAAATATCATGCTGATTTTCTTGTTCTTGGTTCCCCACAAGATAGGTTTTGCCCCATTATATTTGGCAGACCCTTCTTAAACACTGTTAATGCTAGGACAAACAGCAAAAAGGATGTTATTACTATTGGTATAGGTGATATGTCTCATGAGTTCACCCTTTCTAAATTTCATAGACAACACCGTGAAGAAGAATTGCCTAGTAAAGATGAAATTATTGGTCTTGCTTCTATTGCCGTACCTCCTAGTGATCTGTTAGAATAATATTTGCTAGAGCATGAAAATGATATATATATATATATATATGAATGAAAGAAGGGAAGTAGATGAAGTGTTCTTTAAACAGGCACCTATTCTGAAACACAACTTGCCTGTTGAAATCTTAGGGGATCCTCCTCCACCCAAGGGTGATCCCGTGTTTGATCTTAAACCTTTGCCTCATACTCTTAAATATGATTATCTTGATGAAAATAAGATATGTCCTATTATTGTTAGTGCTAACCTTTTAGAGAAGGAGGAAGAAAAACTATTGAAAACTCTGAAGAAGCACCGTGCTGCTATTGGATATACTCTTGATGATCTTAAGGGCATTAGTCACACTCTATGTAAACACAAAATAAATTTGGAGAAAGATGCCAAACCAATTATTGATCACCAACGACGACTGAATCCTAAGATGAAAGAAGTGGTAAGAAGAAATACTAAAGCTCCTTGAGGCAGGTATAATTTATCCTGTTGTTGATAGTCAGTGGTTAAGTCCTGTCTATTGCGTTCCTAAGAAGGGAGGTATTACTGTCGTTCCTAATGATAAAGATGAATTGATTCCACAAACAATTATTACAGGTTATAGGATGGTAATTGATTTCTGCAAATTAAATAAGGCTACTAAAAAAGATCATTATCCCTTAACTTTCATTGATCAAATGCTAGAAAGATTATCCAAGCATACACATTTTTGCTTTCTAGATGGTTATTCTGGTTTCTCCCAAATACCTGGGTCAGCTGATGATCAATCTAAGACCACTTTTACTTTCCCTTTCGGTACTTTTGCTTATAGACATATGCCTTCTGGTTTATGTAATGCACCTGCTACCTTTCAACGATGCATGATGGCTATATTTTCTGATTTTTGTGAAAAGATATGTGAGGTATTCATGGATGATTTCTCCGTTTATGGATCCTCTTTTGATGATTGCTTAAGCAACCTTGATCGAGTTTTGCAGAGATGTAAAGAAACTAACCTTGTCTTGAATTGGGAGAAATGTCACTTTATGGTTAATGAAGGTATTGTCTTGGGGCATAAAATTTCTGAAAGGGGCATTGAAGTTTATAAAGCTAAAGTAGATGCTATTGAAAAGATGTCGTGTCCCCAGGACATCAAAGGTATAAGAAGTTTCCTTGGTCACGTCGGCTTTTATAGGAGGTTCATTAAGGACTTACCAAAATTTCTCGGCCTCTGACTAATTTATTACAAAAATATATACCATTCGTCTTTGATGATGATTGTGTAGAAGCATTTGAAATACTTAAGAAAGCATTCATCTCTGAACCTATTGTTCAGCCACCTGATTGGAATTTACCTTTCAAAATTATGTGTGATGCTAGTGATTATGCTATAGGTGCTATTCTAGGGCAAAGAGTTGATAAGAAATTAATCATTATTCAATATGCTAGTAAAACTCTAGACAATGCCCAGAGAAATTATGCTACTACTGAAAAAGAATTCTTAGCACTTGTATTTGCTTGTGATAAGTTCAAGCCTTATATTGTTGATTCTAAAGTAACTATTCACATGGATCATGCTGCTATTAAATATCTTATGGAAAAGAATGATGCTAAACCTAGACCTATTAGATGGGTTCTCTTGCTAAAAGAATTTGATTTGCATATTATTGATAGAAAGGGAGCTGAAAACCCCGTTGCAGATAACTTTTCTAGGTCAGAAAATGTTCTTGATGACCCACTACCTATTGATGATAGCTTTCCTGATGAACAATTAAATGTCATAAACACTTCACATACTGCTCCATGGTATGCTTCTACTCCATGGTATGCTGATTATGCTAATTACATTGTTGCTAAATTTATACCACCTAGTTTCACATTCCAGCAAAAGAAAAAGTTTTTCTATGATTTGAGACATTACTTTTGGGATGACCCACATCTTGATAAAGAAGGAGTAGATGGTATTATTAGACGTTGTGTACCTGAGCATGAACAGGAATAGATCCTATGCAAGTGTCACTCCGAGGCTTATGGAGGACACCATGCTGGAGATAGAACTGCACATAAGGAATTGCAATCCTGTTTTTATTGGCCTACTCACTTCAAGGATGCCCGTAAGTTTGTCTTATCTTGTGATGAATGTCAAAGAATTGGTAATATTAGTAGACGTCAAGAAATGCCTATGAATTATTCACTTGTTATTAAACCATTTGATGTTTGGGGCTTTGATTATATGGGGTCGTTTCCTTCCTCTAATGGATATACACATACTTTAGTTGATGTTGATTACGTTACTAAGTGGGTAGAAGCTATTCCAACTAGTATTCTTGATCATAACACCTCTATTAAGATGCTTAAAGAAGTTATTTTTCCGAGGTTTGGAGTCCCTAGGTATTTAATGACTGATGGTGGTTCACATTTTATTCATGGTGCTTTCCGTAAAATGCTTGCTAAGTATGACGTTAATCATAGAATTGCATCTCCTTATCACCCACTGTCTAGTGGTCAAGTAGAAATGCGTAATAGAGAACTCAAATTAATTTTGCAAAATACTGTTAATAGATCTAGAAAGAATTGGTCCAAGAAACTTGATGATTCCTATGGGTATGTCTCCGTATAAAATGGTTTATGGAAAAGCATGTCACTTGCCTCTCGAACTAGAACATAAGGCTTATTGGCCTATTAAAGATCTCAATTATGATTTCAAACTTGCCGGCGAGAAAAGGTTATATGACATTAGCTCACTTGATGAATGGAGAACCCAAGCCTATAAGAATGCCAAATTGTTTAAAGAAAAGGTTAAAAGATGGCATGACAAAAGGATACAAAAGCATGAGTTTAATGTAGGTGATTATGTATTCCTATACTACTCTCGTTTAAGATTTTTTGCAGGAAAGCTTCTCTCTAAATGGGAAGGTCCTTACATTATCGAGGAGGTCTATCGTTCCAGTGCCATAAAAATCAACAACTTTGAAGGCACGAATCCGAAGGTGATGACCGGTTAAAGAATCAAACATTATATCTCAGGTAATCCTATAAATGTTGAAACCAATATTATTGAAACCGTAACCCCGGAGGAATACATAAGGGACACTTTCTGGAACGTTTCACACTCCGAAAAGGAATAGCTATGTGATACGGTAAGTAAACCGACTCCAAAACAGTTCTAATGTCAATTTTTCTCTATTTTGTAATATTTAGAAAAATAGAAAAATAAGAAGCGGTCCGGGAAGGACACGAGGGCTCCACGAGGGTGGAGGGCGCGCCCTACCCCCTGGGTGCGCCCCCTGCCTCGTAGGCACCTCGTGCGCTCTCCGGACTCCGTTTTCTTGCAAGATACTTCTTTTGGTCGGTAAAACTTCATTATATAATCTCCCGAAGGTTTTGACTCCCGTATCACGCAAAAATCTCATGTTCTTGTTTCAAGCTGTTTTCTGCCAGGGTTGTCAAAGCCAAGCATCATGTCGTCCCCCTCCTCCTCCAATAATGAGGGCAACGATGCTTGGCTAATGAAGATAGAGCTGAAGAGAGAAGAACCCATGAGATCAACAAGGATAAAGGGATCAAGAAGACTACGGAGGACCAAGTTTCGGCAACAGAAGACATCCTTCAAATTGATCACAATCTTCTTACCCCAACTGAGATAGAAGCTTTCAAGATGATTGAGTTAGCTCGTATACAAAATAAGTATCTCACACGTGAAAATATGTTGTTGAAGGAGCATATCATCGCACTCAAAGGCATTATCCGCAAGTTAGAAGACCTCCTACGCTCGATGTGCGACTATCCATCATCACCACCATCTTCTTCACAAACAAAAGAGATATAATCACATGGGTATGGGCACTCCCCTTGGCAACTGCTAAGCTTGGGGGAGTGCCCCGGTATCGTATCACCATCACTTCAATCTTTACCGTTTTTCTTAGTTCGATCCTTTTGGTAATATCTTGATCTAGTAGCATAAAATTTTAGTATGATCTAGTTGTGAGTTTTGCTTTATGATCCTTCTATGTAATCGAGTTCGTGAGATATATATAATAAAGATTAGTGTTGAGTCAAGGTCTTGATTATTTTGCCATAATCTTGAGTGAATAAAATAAAAGAGAAAGAATAAAAAGAAATAAAAGAGATCATATGGATCTTATGGAGAATAATGAGCTCATATATAAAGAGTATGATGAATAAAAGTTGTTGAGAGTTGACAAACATAGTTTTGGTCATTGTTGCAATTAGCATGAAGTAATAAAGAAAGAGAGGTCTTCACATATAAATACACTATCTTGGACATCTTTTATGATTGTGAGCACTCATTAAAATATGACATGCTAAAGAGTTGACATTGGACAAGGAAGACAATGTAATGGGTTATGTTTTCTTACATCTGAGATAAATTATATTGTCATGGATCATCGAACATGATTGAGCTTGCCTTTCCCCTCATGCTAGGCAAATTCTTTGCACCAAGTAGAGATACTACTTGTGCTTCCAAATACCCTTAAACCCAGTTTTGCCATGAGAGTCCACCATATCTACCTATGGATTGAGTAAGATCCTTCAAGTAAGATGTCATCGGTGAAAGCAATAAAAATTGCTCTCTAAATATGTATGATTGATTGGTGTGGAGGAAATAAGCTTTATATGATCTTGTGATGTGGAAGAAATAAAAGCGAAGGACTGCATAATAAAGGTCCATATCACAAGTGGCAATATAAATTGACATTATTTCGCATTAAGATTTTGTGCATCGAACCATAAAAGCGCATGACAACCTTTGCTTCCCTCTGCGAAGGGCATATCTTTTACTTTTATCTCCTACCTTGCATAAGAGTCATGGTGATATTCACCCTTCCTTTTTACATTTTATCTTTTGGCAAGCACAACATGTTGGAAAGATCCTGGTATATATGGACAATTGGATGTGAGTTTTCATGAACTATTATTGTTGACATTACCCTTGTGGTAAAACGTTGGGAGGCAAAACTATAAGCTTGTATCTTTCTCTGTGTACGATTAAAACTCCATACCCATAAATATTGCGTGAGTGTTAGCAATTGTGAAAGACTATATGATAGTTGAGTATGTGGACGCTTATCATTTTCTTCTGCTCCTCGTTGGGTTCGACACTCTTACTTATTGAAAGGACTACGATAGATACCCTACACTTGTGGGTCATCATCGTGCAGAGGGATGCATGACCTCATGAGGGAGAACCGCTTCTGCTCTGTAGATGAGGAAGAATGGGGTTTCTCACGTTGGCTTGGTGGCGGTGGTGCGGATGGACCATAGCATAGATTGGAGCTCTGCGTGCCAGCCCCTGCCACATGCTTCGAGCTTTTTCTTGAAGGTCTTGGTCTAGAGGCCTCTCAGGACCTCTGCGTTGGCGCGTTCGGCTTGACCATTGCTCCGGGGGTGCGCCACTAAAGTGTAGCAGATCTGCGTTCCAAGGTTAGCACAGTACATTTTGAAGAGATTATGGGTGAACTGCAAACCATTATTGGTGATGATGCGTTTGGGGACCCCAAAACGGCTCACGAGACCCTTAATGAACTTGAACATGGAGACAGCTGGGATGGTGCGGATGGCTTCCACCTCCGCCCACTTAGTGAACTTGTCAATGGCGATGTAGAGGTATTGATAGCCCCCAGGCGCCCGAGGGAACGGACCCAAGATATCCAGCCCCCAGACTACGAAAGGCCGCGAGAGTGGAATGGTCTGGAGGCACTGAGCTGGCCGGTGGATTTGCTTGGCGTGGAATTGGCAGGCCTCGCAGGACTTCACCAGCTCAGCTGTGTCATTGAGCGCCGTAGGCCAGTAGAATCTGTTGCGGAATGTCTTGCCGACGAGGGTTCATGACGACGAGTGGTGCCCACAGTCCCCGCCATGTATGTCGGCTAGAAGCTCCTTCCCTTGTTCCCTGGAGATGCAACGCAGTGAGACGTCATTTGGCTGCTTCCTATATAACTCACCGTCCTGGATGCAGTATGCCGTGGCTTGCCAGGCCACACGCTCCAAGTCCTCCTCCTTCTCTGGCAACGTCCCTTGCATCAGGTATTCCTTGAGTTCCTTCGTCCAGCTCCCCTCCTGGGGCTCAAGCGCCATGAGTAGACGCGCTCCCAAAGTCGGGCCACAGGCTGGGGCTCCCGCGGCGGGTTGCTGCTGGAGCGCCTCCCGAGGCTGCGATGTCCTTGAAAGCGGTGGTGTCACCGACGTCTTGAAGAGCCGCTCCTCGAAGACGCCATGCTCTTGGGGCTGTCGCTTGGATGCCCTTCTGGCGATGTCATCGGCATCCTTGTTGGTTCCTCAGGGCACGTGCTGCAACTCCAAGCCCAGGAACTGCTTCTCCATCTTGCGTACCTCCGCGAGATATGCCTCCATGTCTTCATCCTTCGGCTCGTATACCTTGTCGGAGAAGTTGACGAGGAGCTGAGAGTCGCCTCTCATGGTGAGACACTTCACCCCTAGTGATGCCGCAACCTTCAGGTCGGCTATGAGGCCTTCATACTCTGCAATGTTGTTGGAGACCTTCTTGCCCTGCTGAAAGCAGAGCTGCACGCCATAGTAGAGCTTGTCCTGAGTGGGCGAGATGAGCACTGCTCCAGCCCCCGCGCCCTGGCGTGCGAAGGCACCATCGAAATACATGACCCAGCCGTCGGGTGACTCACTTCCCGGCGAGAGAGACCGGTCCTCGCCTATTTCGAGCGCCGGGGCGTCCATCCATTCTGCCACAAAATTGGCGAGCGCGCCCCCCATGATGACCCTGGTAGTGCTGAACTCCAACTGGAACGCCTGCAGCCCGATGTTCCACTCAGCTACCCTCCCAGGGGAGTTGGGGCCCCTGAGCACCCTCTCCAGTGGGTAGGCCGAGATGACCTTGATGGGGTGGCCTTGAAAGTAGTGCCGCAGCTTTCGTGAGGCCCCTAGGAGCGCGAGTAAGAGCTTCTGCGGCATGGGGTACCGTGCTCTTGCATCTCGCAGCACGGTGTTGACAAAGTATACCGGCTGCTCGACGAGGGTAGGCGCAGTGATGAGGTTTGCGTCTTCCAGGAGTTGGGGTGCCTCCTAAGGCGGTGGAGCCCCCAACGCTTGATCACCTGTCAGGGCTTTAGCTGGTTCGGGAGCGTCGTCCTGCTGAGCTTGACCCACTACTGTTGCTGCTGCGGTCCTTGTGGCGCCCTCCTGGTCTTGCATCATCTCTGCTGGGGGTGTAGCTCGGCGTGATGCACCCTTGGCTTGGTGTTCTTCCTGAACCGCCACTAGAGCCGCACTGGCGGAGTAGGGAGTGGCAGCAAGGTAAAGCACTAGGGGCTCGAGAGGTCGCGACGCCACCATCACTGGGGGATGGTCAGGTATCTCTTGAGGTCTTGAAATGCTCGGTCGGCCTCTGAGGTCCATTCAAATGGGCCCTTCTTCATCAGCTTGAAGAAGGGTAGGGCACGCTCTCCCAGCTTGGAAATTAAGCGTCCCAAAGCAGTCACCCGTCCAACAAGCTTCTGCATTTCCTTGAGGGTTTGCGGTGGACTGATGTCTTCAATGGCCTTGACCTTCTCTGGGTTGACCTCGATCCCCCTGTGGGACACAAGGAAGCCCAGCAGCTTGCCGGAAGGGACGCCAAGCATGCACTTCTCCAAGTTGAGCCGCAAGTCCACCTGGCGGAGGCTTTCAAAAGTTTCCTCTTGGTGTTGGATCAAGGTCCTCCCTTCTCAAGACTTCACCACGATGTCGTCGATGTAAGCTTCAGTGTTCCTCCCGAGCTGCCGACCCAAGGCGATGTGCATGAGCCGCTAGAAGGTTGCACCTGCGTTGCGCAGTCCGAAAGGCATGCAATTGTAGTAGTACACCCCACACTGGGCCAAGAAGGTTTTCTTCTCCGCATATTCTATCGCCATCTTGATCTGGTGATATCCTGAGAACGCGTCCAGGAAGCACGGCAAGTCGCATTCTGAAGTGGAGTCGACGATCTGGTCGATACGTGGAAGGGGGAACAGATCTTGGGGGCAGGCCTTGTTGAGGTTGGTGAAGTCGACGCACATCCGCTCTATCCGGCCTTTCTTGGGAATGACAACGGGGTTTGCCAGCCACTCGGGGTACCAAACCTCGCGAATGGCACCCGCAGCCTCCAACTTGCGGGTCTCTTGGACGATGAAAGCTTGCTTCTCCATGGACTGTCGCCTCGCCTTCTGCTTTATGGGGTGTACGTTGGGGCACACCTTCAGGTGGTGCTCTATCACCCCTTTTGGGACCCCTACCAGCGGATCGAGCTACCAAATGAACACTTCCTCGTTCGTGCGCAAGAACTTCACCAGCGCCTCCTCCTGACCAGGCTCGAGGTTGGCACCTATGGTAAAGGTTACCCCCGAGGACCGATCCTCCTCGACTGGAACTTGCTTGGTTTCTCCCTTCTCCTGAGTGAAAAGTTGCTTCTTCTTGGTTGGTGCAGCTCCCTTGGCCCTGGAGGTATCCACGTCGGCGGGATGTGCTGTTACAGCGGTCTTGAGGGCGAGCTTGAGCGTCATCCAGGCTTCCTTGGTGTCCCCAACTAATGTGAGGACACACTTGCTCCCGGGCATCTTCTTGAGGTTGTAGGCCGGATGGGTCGCCCCCATGAACTGAGCCAGGGCCGGGTACCCGAGGATCGCGTTGTACGGGAGGCTGATGTGGGCGATGTCGAAGTCGATGAGCTCAGTGCGGTAGTTTTCGTGCGTGCCATGACCTTGTCGTCGCCCCCTGCAATAAGGACGGCCTCCTCATACGCCAGTAGGAAAGCCGGCGAATCCGCCGCGCCGTCGTAGCGCAGCGGCATATCCAGCTTGAACTTAGGTGGCCACTGCACCTGCCGCAAGGCGGGAGCAAGGGCTCGGAGCCCCCGTGCGTCACTATGGGAACCCAAAGATCCAGCCAAAAGGGCGGCGCTAGCCATGGAGAATGGTCGTAAAGATGGTGGAGCACGAATCGACGGAAGAAAACCTCTGGCGCACCCCAACCTGGTGCACCAAATGTCCGATTTTGGGTTCCGACAAAACCCTTAAGGTTCGAACACTAGGGTGCGCGCGAAGATCTCTCCCTCACCAATCATGCCCTCAAGCACTTTGCGATCTCAAAGGCTAGCTTGACGAACTCGCAACACAAGAGACACAAGATTTATACTGGTTCGGGCGACCATTGCGGTGTAATACCCTACTCTAGTGTGGTGTGGTGGATTGCCTCTTGGGCTGATGATGAACAGTACAAAGGGAAGAACAGCCTCCTGAGGTGAGGTGTTCTTGTGCTTGGTTTGTGTGTGGATCTAGGTCTCTATCAGCAGCCTCCCTATGGTGGTGGCTAATCCTATTTATAGAGGCCCTGGTCCTCTCCCTAAATATTGAGTAGGAAGGGAGCCAACAACAACCAATTTGAAAGGGGATAGCTAGTACAACTTATCTTGACAAAAGCAGTCTTCACCTGCCAAAGGCTCTGGTGGTCACGCCGTCTTGGGCTTCACGGTGACCTCCGTCCTGCCGTCCTAAAGGTCTTGGTCTCTGCCGGCGTTCTGGGAACAGGGGTCCCCAGACTTGCCTGCCTGCGGCCTGCAGTGTGGCTCAAAGGGGGGCCCAGCATGGCCCATCTTCACCAACACAAACTCAAGACCCTCGCGAGGGGCCAAGCCTCGCGAGGCGGACGACACGGAGCTTCCTCAGGCACGGCCTCGTCAGGCTAGCTCACGAGGAGGCGGAGAGATCAAGGCGGGGTACCTCGCGAGGTGCCCGTGACGCAAGCCATGATGACTCAGGGCCCCAGGCGGGTGCCAGCCCGCGCAGCGTCCTCCTTTCCTCTTTGGTGCAAAGGGGGCAAGTGCAGCCGCGGAGTACCGAGGCGTTAGACAAAGGTTGCCATTTCAGTGCAACGAGACCAAGACCAGGAGGACTACGAGACGGAGGTCACCGTGGAGCCCAAGACGGCGTCATCACCAGAGCTTTGCGCAGGCGAAGACTACTTTTGTCAGGATAGTTGATACTTGCTGTCCCCCTTCAAATTAGCCCGCCATTGTTGGCTCCCTTCCCGCTCAATATTTGGGGAGAGGACCAGGGCCACTATAAATTGGACCGGCCACTCACGTAGCAAAGGGTTCGGCTCAGTCTCCTCCAAGGGCTCGACAAGTAGAGGGGTGGTAAGCAGAGAGAGAGAGTGAGATAGAGAAAGGTGGCTGAACTCCTCCCAGCAGTTCATCGCCCCAGCCAAGAATAGACCCTCGCGAGGCTGTTCTTCCTTGTACTGTTCATCATCATCAGCCCAAGAGGCAATCCACCACACCACACACTGGAGTAGGGTATTACACCACAACGGTGGCCCGAACCAGTATAAACCCTGTGTCCCTTGTGTTGTTCTTTTCATAGCTTTGATCCCAGCGCGGAGGAGGGGTGCAGGAAGGTAGGAGGCGAAATCTCCGCGCGCACCCTTGTGTTCGAACCTCAAGGGTCTGCCGGAACCCGAAATCCGACATTTGGCGCGCGAGGTAGGGGTGCGCCGGAATTCTTCTTCCACCGCTCCGTGCCCCGTCGCGTCGTCATCACCATGCCCGGCGACCAGGAGGGCAACCCAGACCCTTGGGCTGCGTGGCATGCCCGCGCAGAACCGCTCGCCTCGGGCGACCCCGTGCCCCAGGCAGCTCGCGGTCCGCAGGGAACTACGGGCCGCGGGCGACGCGGACAGGCTTCGACAACTCTTACACCGTGGCAGGCGCGGTCGGCAGCAAGGGCCTCCAATCACTCCACGACCACGACACCGTACACCCGTCGGGAGCGGGCGAACTCGAGAGCCGCACTCATGGTGGCCCGAGAGCTGCTGCAGTGCAGACTGCTAGAGGGCGGCCACGACGTGCTGCTGGAGCGAGTGGCAGAGCTCCTGGGCTTCGCCGCCTCAGGGGTTCAACCCTTCTCCACCCAGCTCCCATCTCAAGCCCAGGGCGACCCACGCGGGGGCCCCACGCGCGCCCACGGGCTCCAAGGCTACTACGACGCCAGCGAAGCTGTCAGCGCCGGACCGGCGGCGGCGCTGCCCCCGCCCCCGGTCCGCGAAGAAGAAGGACTCAACGCAACCCGTGGCCCCAGTGGGCGGCCGCGCTGCCACCCCACGGTGGGTGCGTCAGGCAGGACCGCGTGGCATGCGAGGCATTACGGCGTGGCATTCGGGATGACGGCGCCGGAGGAATACGTGCCCCTCATGATGGACCAATGACACCCTCACGAGAACGGACAAGGCTCGCTCCTCAGCCCAAGCTGGGGGGACAAGGCACTAGAAGCTGAGCCTTTCTAGGAGCCCCGGGACGGTCCCACTGGCCACGCTGGAGGCAACGATTATCGGGTACCACTAATGCTTCAGGAGCAGGTATACGCTAACCATGGATCGCAGGAGGTGCAGGTCGCCGCAGCGAGCAGCTGCCCCGCTCCCACAGTCTCCTACCCCTCGGGAGGAGGGCGCAGGGGGCTGCAGGAGAGAGGCAGGGATCCGACATTGCCACCGCGGCATTCGGAGCAAGGCGTTCTCAGGAGGTAGGCCCTCTGCTGGGGAGGTGCCCCAGGGCCTGCCCCCGGCGGAGGACCCATGGTCGTCGGGAAACCGCTGGCGACCGCTCTACCCCATCGGGCAGCGTCCTGGTTTCCGGTCATTGCTGATGGCACTAGAGTGTGGCGCAAGGCGGCGCCCTCATCTGGCGATATGAAGCAAGGCCAGTACCTGTGAAGAAGGCCCAGTGCCTGCGAAGGTCGCTGCCCCGTGACACTCTCACGTAATAATGAGTGGGGCTGTACGCGCCCCGGAATCTCAGGGGTGCCGGCCTCAGGCCCTGGGGCTCCCTCCCACGCCCAGTGGCAGCACTTAGCTCCGCGCTGGTGAGAAGACGTCCAAGACTAGACTAGGTGCCGGGCGCGGCCTTTTGTTTGCTTTTGTTGCTCTTCCCTTTGGTTGCCACTTTCCCCCGCTGGATTCAAGTTGGATTCGAATTTGAGATTTGCGTGTGTTCGGGGAAGGGGTGCTTAGTCTCGTTCGAGAAATTTCTCGCGTTTCGGTTACCACTTCGCCTCAGCTGCCTCCCCTCGTGAGCCCCTCGCGAGCCGGGTCAGGCCTAGCTTGCGCGCAGCCCAGACTGCCGCCGCCGCGTCCTCTCAGGAGGGCATCTTACTGCAGGTCCAACGGATTCAATCAGGAAACACTCCGGGCTCCACAGCCTCCTGCGGGCTGCCCCAGGGCCAGCATGGGACAAAGGTAAATTAGCCGACCAGCGCGTCGCTTAAGCCAACCAGTTGGCGCGGGCGCATGGGCAATGTAGGTCCTACTGATACGATAAACACAAGTTTTACATGAGGGGCTCCCCTCCAAAATGCTCTCACAGCTATCAGGCCAAAACCTGAGTTCTATTCATACAGGGTAAGCAGGAACGATGCACAATCAGTCGGATGAATCTCCCAATGCGTCCTCAGGAGCGCCATCGGGGCCGTCGCTGGCGTCGCTGAACTCGCCACCGCTGCCCGCGTTGCCACTGGCGGCGTCAGGGCCGCCCGTCACGCCGCCCTCGTCGGCCGCCACGATCGCGTCGTCGTTGTCCGAGGCGAAGGCCCTGATAAGAGCCTCCACATGGTCTTCCACCCAGTGCGCTAGCTCACCTCGGACGGCCTGGGGGACTGGGGCGATGGCGGCGTCGAAATCGAAGTGGGGATCCATGCTCCGGAGATGGCTGAAGACACGAGAAAAGGCGCGCCTGAGCAGGGCACGGCTACTCTCCTCCACCAACCTGTCAGCCCTGATCGACCGCGCCTCCAGCTGCATCACCACGTCAGTAAAGAGTTGAAGATTTCCCGCGTAGTTAACCGCGTGCGGCTCGCCGACGGTCTCCTCGCAGATGTTGCCCAAGGCCGCGTTGGCCCTCTCCCGGAGCGTGGTCAGCATGGGGTTGTGCTCATGCTACAGGAGCCGCCGCTGACATATCTCGTCCACCTTCTCGTGCGCGACGGCCTCGGCCTCCTCCACCCGCTGGCGAAGGAGGAGCACCTAAGCCTGGGAGATGGTTAGCCCACCTTGTGCCACCTCAAGGACGGCCCAGGAAGCATCAGCCCGCCGCGTCACCTCCTCCAGCTTGGCCCTCAGGGCAGCAGTCCTGCCTTCGGCTTCGGCCCGGATCAACCCCACCTTCTCCTCGAACTCGTGCTTGAGGTTCAAATGCGCCATCGCCACCCGACGTCCAACCTCCTCCAGGACACGGGCTTCTTGTGCAGCGACATCGTCCTCTGCCTGCGTCACCAAGCGCTCCCTCGTCTCCAGATGCTCGTACTCGCGGGTACGTTCAGCGGCTTCTAGCGTCAGCGCCTCCTCATGCTTCTAGAGCTCCGTCGAGTCGCCGGAGGCCACCCTCATCGACGCGAGGGCTGCCTCGCGCAGCTCCACCTGCTCCTCCAGCGAGTGGCACCCGGCCAGGAGCTCCCGAGCCCGTTCCTCTGTAGCTGTTCGCCGCCGGTCAGCCTCCCGAGCTTCCTCAGCAGCCCGAGACCGGGCCTCCCGAGAGGCCACCAACGACGCCTTGGCCTCCACTTCATCAAGGTCGCGCTGACGATGCACAAGGGCGATGGCGCCCTCCAGCTCGCGCCTCTCTGCAGCCAGGCGTAGGCCCTCGGCCTCAAGGCACGCGTCTTCATCAGCAAGCTCCTCGCCAAGCAGGTTCACTGCGTCAGTCGCCCTTCGAAGGAATCCTTGGCGGAGAGTGCGACGCTACCGAGCGCGCTCAAGCACGTCTTCCACACCATCATCTGCCCCAAGCAAGCACCGGGGGCTGCAGGTCAGCGCTCCCCCCCCCCCGGGCTGGGGGCTGGGGGCTGGCACCCTCGCGATGGCCGGGCACGCCGCGTCAGAAGCCCAGCCTGGGGCCAGCCCGACCTCAGGAGAAGAGCGCAGGAAGCGCCTCAGCCAATCGCAGTCCACGACTAGGCGAGAAGCCCATGGCAGGTTGGCTATGCCACGAGAAGGCTCGCGAAGGAGGATCGCGGGGCCACGATATGCCTCGGGATGGTTCGCCTCTTCGATCGCCCTCGCCACAAGGGCTCCGCTGCTTGGGGCGCTCGAGGACGGTGGAGGGGGCAAAGCCAAAGGGGACGGCTCCTCAGCCGTCTCAGCAAGCTCGGCTGGAAGGGTCCTGCGGAGCAAGGGTCAGTAAGAGCAACGGAAGGATCAGGAGCAGGGAAAGGAGAAGGCTTACTCATCAGTGGCGAAGTACTTTCTGCGCTTTAGCAGGCGACAAGGGTAACCGTCTCCCGGGGCCTCCCTTCTCTTCCGGAGAGCCCCAAAGTCCACGCGGAAGCGGCCTAAGGGTCGGGCGCAGGGATCGACCTGCGACGAAGATGGAGCGTCAAGACGATCAGCGTCAGGGGCGCCTGCTTGATGCGCGCCGCCAATCGCCTCCCCAAGAGAAGCAGCTGGAGCCTCAGGGGCCCCAGTCGCAGGCGCAGGGGGCAGCTGTTTGTCACCCTCAGCCTCAGCGGTACGGGCCCCGATAACTGCTTCCTCATGAGCCTCGCCCGGTGCCGTCACCACGCCGGGAGCCCCCTCGGCCTCTGGCGCCTCGTACCTCCCTGCTCCGCCACTCGAGGACGAGTCGCCTTGGCCGACTGGAAGGGCAGTCACCACCACCGGATTCTCGCGAGACCCTTGAAGGCCGGCGGGGCGCAGCCCCCACTCATCAAAGGCAGGCATCTGCTTCACAAAGTCAACCCTGCTCTGGCATAGGTACAGCAAGGCCCCTCCCTGCTGGACGCTACCAGGGTTGGGGTCCCCAGCCAGGGTCAAAAGCATCGTCTTCAGCACCTCAGGAGCCAGGTCCTCTTCCTAGAGCCTCATACTATCCTCGCGCCCACGGAAGGCCCACATCTGGCGAGAGTGGCGTTGAAGAGGAGCAACGTGGCATAGCAGGAACTCCTTCACCACCTTCGGCGCTGTCACGCCAAGCGACCTTAAGAGCGCGAAGCGGCGCCAGACGAAGACGAGCCGGGGGCTCCCAAGCGCCACCTGGCCCCAGCCCGAATTGGGGAGTGCAGGCGAGGTCGGATCCGTTAGTAGGGGGCTGGGCACCCCTGCGTCCACATACAGCTACCGCTCGCGGAACCCAACCGCGGGCAGGGGGAGCTTGAAGTCAATCCCAGAGGCGGCAGTCTCTGGTGCGGCAACGAAGCTTACGCACGCCCAGCATTGGGTAGGGTTGACAAGATGCAGCGAGAAGAAGTGGTGCAGCAAGGCAACCGAAGGAGGGATGCCCACCATGGCTTTGCAGACGAAGGCGAAGACCGAAAGGAGGGTGATGGATTCAGGACTCAGATGCAGCATGTGGATCTGATAGTGGGAGAGCACGCCATTGAAGAAATTAGAAAAGGGGGGAACCAGACCTGCCCACAGGGCGTCGGCGAAATATGGGACCTTGGTAACTATCCTTCCAATGGAGAAGTGGGACACGGGCCAGGCCGTCGTTATCCCGCATTCATTGAAGATGGTGGCCAGAGCCAAGCTGACCTTACCCAAGCCCTTGGCGGGGTCCGCCAACGGCAGCGGGCGAGGCGGAGACACGGGATTCTTCCCTCTTCCCTTCTTCGTCGGGGCCATGGTGATAGGAAGGGGGGGAGGATTCGAGATTGAATTGAAAATAAAAACCAGGGTTCAAGCAGAGGAAGGACATGAATCGCTCGAGCGATAAAAGGGGAATGGCTGTGTACGACTACGGGTCCGCCTGGCAAGGCGCAAGATAAGGAGGGCGTGGGGGAACAGTGCCGCCCATGTCCAATCAACCGCCACGCGGCGCCCAAGGCCGCAGGCTGTTAGGGCCCGTGGCGCTTCGCTCTTGCCCTTCCGCCTCACTGTACAGCCAAGTCCGGGAGCGCCTTGGGCCCGGGGGCTACTGTCGGCGTTCTGGGAACGGGGGTCCCAGACTTGCCTGCCTGCGGCCTGCAGCGTGGCTCAAAGGGGGGCCCAGCACGGCCCATCTTCACCAACACAAACTCAAGACCCTCGCGAGGGGCCAAGCCTCGCGGGGCGGACGACACAGAGCTTCCTCAGGCACGGCCTCGTCAGGCTGGCTCACGAGGAGGCGGAGAGATCAAGGCGGGGTACCTCGCGAGGTGCCCGTGACGCAAGCCATGACGACTCAGGGCGCCAGGCGGGTGCCAGCCCGTGGAGCGTCCTCCTTTCCTCTTTGGTGCAAAGGGGGCAAGCGCAGCGGCAGAGTACCGAGGCGTCAGGCAAAGGTTGCCATTTCGGTGCAACGAGCCCAAGACCAGGAGGACTACGAGACGGAGGTCACCGTGGAGCCCAAGACGGCGTCATCACCAGAGCTTTGCACAGGCGAAGACTACTTTTGTCAGGATAGTTGATACTTGCTGTCCCCCTTCAAATTAGCCCGCCATTGTTGGCTCCCTTCCCGCTCAATATTTGGGGACAGGACCAGGGCCACTATAAATAGGACCGGCCACTCACGTAGCAAACGGTTCGGCTTAGTCTCCTCCAAGGGCTCGACAAGTAGAGGGGTGGTAAGCAGAGAGAGAGAGTGAGATAGAGAAAGGTGGCTGAACTCCTCCCAGCAGTTCATCGCCCTAGCCAAGAACAAACCCTCGCGAGGCTGTTCTTCCTTGTACTGTTCATCATCATCAGCCCAAGAGACAATCCACCACACCACGCACTGGAGTAGGGTATTACACCACAACGGTGGCCCGAACCAGTATAAACCCTGTGTCCCTTGTGTTGTTATTTTTCATAGCTTTGATCCTAGCGTGGCGGAGGGGTGCAGGAAGGTAGGAGGCAAAATCTCCGCGCACACCCCAGTGTTCGAACCTCAAGGGTCTGCCGGAACCCGAAATCCGATAGTCTCTTTGCACCAATACGGAAACCTTTGCTTGATACCTCGGTACTCTTTGTCTGCGCATGCCTCCTTAGCACCAAAGAGGAAACAAGGACACTGTGAGCGATGGCGCCCGCCTAGTCTCGGTCGCCATGGCTTGCGTCATTGGAACCTCGCGAGGTTTGCCTGGCCTTGATCTCTCTGCCCCTCGCGAGCCAACCTGGTAAGGCCGCTCCTGAGGAGGTCTTGTGTCGTCCGCATCGCGAGGCTTGGACCCTCGCGAGGGTCATGAATGCTTCTTGGTGAAGATGGGCCGTACGGTCCCGCTCGCAGTGCCACACCGTGGGCTGTAGGCAGGCAAGTCTGGGGACCCCCGTTCCCAGAACACCGACATCTGCCTTACTACTAGTGTTGAAACTAACTACTCTAACCTTGCCACTCTTGTTGCTAACACCAATGGTCCGGACCTCACCAAACTGCATGATTGATTTAACATGACAATAATCCCTTGCAGCCACCATTTGGCATTGAAATTCAGCAAAAACCTCATGAGTATACACATCTCTACCATGACTCTCGATACTCCAACAAGTCTCAATCACAGGAAGTGTATGAAGGCTGGCATTGTCTTTTTGCAATTCTTTTTGTTGTTGTTCCTCTAAAGCTGTTTCAAACTTGACCCAAAACTCAATCAATGCAAGATTTCGGTTGGCAAAGTGTCTGAAGAATGTATTCTCACTCTCAGATCATACGCAAGATTCCACCAAGCGCAATTTCCGTAAAATATGCTGGAATCCATGACTTGCGCAACTCATACTTCTCCTACAACTATATATTATCTGGTAGCCCAAAGTCAGAGATTATTGAACACCATTGTGACTCAAACTCAGTTGGTGTCTCTGATCCCCAAACACATGACATAAACCGTTCATGAAAATCTGGATTATTTTTCATGGTGCACCAACTTTTTCAGTAAGCTTCATGAGGATGTGCCACATACAAAGCCTATCTATAGTTTTTGGAAAAACTTGTTCTATCCCTATTCTCATGTTTTGGTCTTCATCGGTCATGATGAGCTTAGGTGCAACCCCAGACGTTGCTTTCGAGAAAGTCTTAAAGAACCATATGTAAGATTCTTTCTTCTCATTCCATAAAAAAGCAACACCAAACGTGACACAAGATCTATGGTTGTTTACTGCTGTGAAAGGGGCAAATACCAAGTTATACCTATTAAAACGATATCTTAATTCAAAAGACACAGCTTGAGTAATTCTTTTTGCATATGCTATCCCCCAAAAAATATTTATAAGTTTGTCATTCTCATCGACTTGGTAATCAAAGAAGAACGTTGTATTGGCAGCTTGCTTACTTTTCAATATATCTACTATGATCTATCCATCTGCTCCCTTAATTGCTCTTTTAAAATCACGATGAGAGTTTTGGAAGTCACGCTTTGTGCAGCCCACATTTTTTGGACCCCCTTCTCTTCAGTAAGCAAGCGATAGGCTGCAGATGTGCCAACCATTCCCATATGACATTAAGTAGTTTGCTCCTTAACTCACTACTTCTCTATTTGACTTGATGAGATGTCTCTTACTAGGCAAAATAAGTTGGTCAGTGTGTGATTGAACAAACCGGGCGACCTTATATTTGCCATCATCCTGCCTCTTCAATCCAATCATAGCCTCACAACCACACCTGGTTAACTTGAATTTTCATTTAGGCTTTATCCTTTCCACTTCCTGGGTCACCTTCCTCCAACCGTCCCTAGCACAAACAAACCTCTTCCACACTATGCCATGTTCATCTTTGTGTGTTGTCCATGTGTGAACCGACAACCCGACTTCATGAGCATATATTTTGTAGAATGCCATACCTTCTTCCCAGGTATCAAATTGCATACCAATCACGGGTTCTAAGTTAGGATCATACTCGGGATCATATCTTGACCCCTGGATATGCAAAATAAAAAGATGTTGAGTTCATAAGATACAACTCATGCATTGGATGTGAGAAAAAGAAAACTACTTACACAAAACGGAAGACGGCTAGTTCATGTTGGCATGTGGTAGCTATTTCCATCGTTTTCGACCTGATGGATCATGCCCTAGAAATATCAAAAAAAATATCAGGTGACAAAAACCGTGTGATGTACATTGATGACCAATACAACAAATAAATTACCAGGGCAAAACTGTTGGCATCATCTTCAACTCCCATTGCCATAGTTGACCCAATGCTTAGAGCGGCACTTCCCATGGACAAAATGGTTGCTTATTTTTGTGAAATATAACCACAAAACATCAAGATTTTTACTTAGCATACGGACAATGTGGATTGCGGTTGCAGCAAGACAAAATGAGGAACATCAACAACTAGTAATTAACTAGAAAGTTCAACTGAACATGACCAAGGGTTCTACAAAAATGAGGAACCTGAAGAACTAGAATTACCATAGAAAGTTTGATTCAACATTGCAAATGTCGTTTCCATTTCATATCAGCAATGTGGAAGAAGTTCATATATAAGAACCCCACATGAACAACTAGTAACTAACCCACTCTTGACATGTAGTTGGTTCCTAGTAAATAATTTTTTCACATACATGCTGGGTCGTTCATGTACAAACCTTACTATTAAGTTAGCAAAGGTATATGAAAATTGCATACAAAGGAACATAACAGACAATGCACATCCCCTCGACTGTTTGCACATTTTGTTATGATTACTGCTACAATTTCACCATTATATCTACATCTAATGCATGAATTTCGTGCCCATACTATTGATATTACCAAATGGCACTAGCCTTCCTTCAAACACGTAGGAAACTAATGGCTTGGAAGAACCAAATATGACTATACATGGATAACGGAACAACCAATTCGGTGCTTATACCTCAGATCCTGAGCTGTAAAGGACAATGGCCAGGTCCTATTCAACTGCACAGCTACACAAATCTTCCTTTAGATTTTGCATACATATGGTTTTTCTATACTACAAAATACAATACATATTAAGGTTCAGAACACTGCTTATTCATGTTTGCAAGGGATATTTTGCACTACAATATTTGCAGCCGTGTATCTCATACGTAAATCTGGTGCTCATACTACTTAATCAAGTTCGCAATGACACTAGTTTGGAATCAGTTAGGGAAAAATCACAAAGCAGAAGAACCCAATATGACCATGATAAATGGATAATGGGATAAGAGAACATACCCTAAGATCCTCAAGGCATAGAAGATAGCCGGCTCCTTTGGGCAGTAGTTTCTTGTCGTCCCCTGGAGCGATAGCATAGTGGCGCTATATTTACACGCTCGAGGGCGGCAATGGCGTCTTTGTTGGGCGCAACCCAGAGAAGAGGAGGGGCGCTCGTGCTTCAATGGGGCCGAAACTAGGTACAAGACAGAAGGGATGTTGGTCCATGAGAGGGGAAGAGGCGACAGAGAAGACTTCTCGAACCCTGGCGCGCCGCTGGACGGCCTCGTACAAAATAAGGCGAGGGGAGGAAGACGATGTGTGTATAGAGAGGTCTGATCGCTGGATTTAGGTCTACTGCAAGGATGGTTTTGCAAATGTAATGCCACGCCCATCACCGTACCGAATCATGTCACTCTTTTTCGAGTCCAATGGCCCATACCGTGCTAGTGCATTCGGTGCATCAGTTCTCTCGTTTCCCAGGATACGTTTACCTTGGAAAAGTACTTGGCATACTTGAAGTCATCTTGCACTTGTCGCTCCTCTTTAGTAGCTTGATGCACTAGCTCGATGAGGTTTGAGTATGGTTGGAAGTCAGCGATTTTCTTGATAGGGTGATTGAGTTCATTCAAGAAATGTGCCATAGTTTGCTCATCATCTTCCATGACATTAGCTCGTATCATGGAAATCTCCATTTCCTTGTAGTACTCTACAACGGTCTTTGTTCCTTGCTTGAGGAGTTGTAGTCGCTTGAAGAGGTCGTGGTTATAGTATGTTGGCACAAATCACGCTCTCATGACAACCTTCATTTGGTCCCAAGTTGTTATTGGTGGTTCACCTCTTGCTTCTTGACGCTCAATGACTAGCTCCACCAAATGAGGACATAGTATTGGAACTTGAGAGATGCCATGGCGATCTTCTTCTCTTCCTCATAGTTGTGCAAACGAAAGATCTTGTCAATCTTCAATGCCCATGAGGGACTGCTTCCAGAAAACTTGGGCATGGTGAACTTGAGCATGCCGTAGTGTTGCTCTTCATTGTGTTGGGGTCGAGGGTGGTGACATCCTTGACGTGGAGGATTGTCGCCCTCAACTTGCTCTTGACGTGGGGGATTCCCATTGTCGTGTTGCTCTTGGCGAACTTGTGGTTCTTGTCTAGCTTGCAGAGGAGCTTGTGGAACTTGTCAGTGCAATCGTGCTTGATAATTCCTCTCTTGAACTTCATCGCAAAGTGCTTCTTCTTGCTCACAAGTATGTCGGTTCCGTGCGTCGACGGCACGACTTGTGTCTCGGAGGGCACGTTGCGCCTCAAGTGCTTCAGTTTCACGTCGCTATTGTTGTTGACGGAGAGCATCGGTGTCTTGCCTGTCTTGGTGTTGGCATGCTCGCTCTTCCTCTTGTTGGCATAGGCATTGCCGTTCTTGTGCTTGCCAAAGGTAGCTTGATTTTGGCGATGTCGATGTTCTTGCTCTTCAAGTTGCTCTTGTGTACCATTGCCATGTAGACAATTGCAGTTTGGTTGATGGTCTTGGCGTGCGGCTCGACGTAGATGTTGGTGTGCTTGATCCAGAGATGGTGTTTTCGGAATGTTGACTCAAGGGGCTCCGTCTTGAATATGACGAAGTGGTAGAAGAGCGGTTGAGCAACAAGGCACGAATCTAGTCCATTCTTGCATGATTCTCTTGCTTTTGTTCGTCGAGCTTATTGTCGAAGTAGTCTCTTGTACATTTCTCGGAATGTCGCAAGTCAGTGGCGAGATTGTCATTGCAGTCGCTCAATGCTTGTTCTTCTTGATGTAATGCTCTTAGTGCTCCGAAGTGGTGGTTCTTGGTGACATAGGTGTTCGGGTCCTCGTCTTGCTCGACGAAGAGTGGGTTGGTAGAAGTAGTTGGGCTATCAATCATTTCAAGTAAGTGTGTGAGTGGAAGAAATGACAAACAATATAAAATGTACCTTGACCGATGTTGAGAATGGATCAAAGATCAGTCAATGATTTACCAAGGGAATAGCACAATTGGTGCCGTATCTCATCAATCTCTCACACCTACACAAATAAATCCTTTGGTGTAGCTTGGTTGGGATGGTGGCATAAAATTTGCTGCGAATGTTAGCAAGAATCAATAATGTCAGAAAAGATTCACAAATTTGCAAATGCAACAAATAGACCAATAGCAAGATATGGCACACGGAAACACACACACGGATAGATAGGTGGGGTCATGCAACCAAGGAATGAGCTAAAATGTGGAATCCACGAAAATGCTCTTGTTGCACAACTCTAGAGAGACACTAGCTCGATTACATAATAGGCGTATACGAGTCTTGTGCACAACCTACTAAGCAAAATGCAACGACTTCTATCCTAAGTATGCTATACATATGGTGTTCCGGTCATATGATCCAAGATGATCGTGTATTACAATCTTAATGTAGTATGATGCTATGTTTCATGCTTAAAAGCTCTTTGCTTATATTTTTATTTTGCTTAAAACCTTTTTTAGCTCTTTCTCTTTTGATCTCTTTCTTTGGCCTATTATGCAAAACTTCATGAACCAAGATAGCAATTGTGTATATGCTATGACAACCTTGTGACACAAAAGATGATACTAAGATATTTACCAAGATGACATGGTATGTATGCAATGGGAGCTATGATCACTAATGTGCACAAGTAACATTGCCGACAATACTCAATGACTAGTCTCGATAGGAAAGATACGCAAAAATGGGTTATGGGGTTATCAATGCAATGGTAAGGGAGTACACACATGTGTTGTCGAAGTTACCGTCCTTGCGTCGATTGAAGGTGTCAAAATGGTGGAGTGGCTGTTCTTGATGACGAGTTTGTGGCGAAGATGAGTGGTGGTGATGTCGATGTCGCACCATCCATAAATTGCGAAAATGTGTTAGGAAACGGAAAACGCAACTCAAATTCTCAAAGAATGAAATGTGTTAAAATTTTCGGAGTTGGTAGCGGGTAAGCTATGGTGGTGGCAGAAAGCGGAGCTGGTATGTGGAAGTTTAAGTGGGAACATGGGAAAAAATTGGCAAAACTTAGGAAGGAGTGAAATGGTGGAGGAAGTGGTGCTGCAGGAGGCCGGATGTCCGCTCACAAGGGCCGGATGTCCAGGCCTCCAAATCCGAGATGAACTCGATGAACTCATGGGGAAAAGGTGGGATTGCGGGGCAAAATTTGCGAGGTTTCATGGATGTAAATTGTGGAAAAGATGGGGGAAAGCTAGATCTATCTACTACACAAGAAATCCACGGATCAAATCCAACAAACTTCATCACACCAACTAATCACAAAAAAATGGGGCAATTTTTGGTGGGGGATTTTCAAAATTGGGACAAAATAAACAAAACAAGGCTAGAAAACAGGGGTAGGGGCTCCAAATTCATGATCAACCAAGGCTCATGATACCAAGATGATGTAGGGTGGAAACCCTCGAGCTGATCTTTCACGAAATGGAGAGGATCCTACGAAGAACTTGAAGAACATGAGGGGGAAACGGGAGAGAAATACACTCAAATCAACGAGAACAATCACACATGTGCTAGACCCATGAATATAAATAGTGATACAAGATCCAAACGCAACCGAGGATGATACAAGAGGAGGTAGTTCTTCTCCGTGAGGAGGTCTTGAGTGGTCTTCTCGTGAGGGGTCCTGAATCCACTTGGGGGATCTTTTCCATAGATGTCGTGAACTCCGATGGAGAAGGTATCAAGTGGATGAGCAAAGCTCTATCTCTCAAATGAGCTAATCCTTTGCTAACCAAACAAAGAGGGAGGAGAAGGGGTATATATAGTCAAAGGGGTTGAAGGCATACATGGGCCTCGGCCCTTTACTATGTGCAGACAGGGGGGGCGGATGACCGGGCCTTCGAGGGGGTGCCGGATGTCCGGTCTAAGGGGGTTGGATGTCCGGGTCCTGGGATGCGGGCTTCACTGAAGTTCTGTGTTGGCGTACCGGATTTCTGGGGCTGGGGTGGATGTCTGGCGGCACACGAAGGGCCAGATGTCCGGGCTTGTGGCCGGATGTCCGGGTAGACTTGGTCGATTCTGGTTACTCTCTGGATAGGAGGAGCCGGATTTCCAGGCGTTGGGCTGGATGTCCGGGCTGGGCCGGATGTCCGGGATTGGGCCGGATGTCCGGGCTGTGTAGCCTTGGTTGGACGGCGACGGCTATGGATGATGCTCTAGGGGCCACATGTCCGAGGCTTGGGGACTTCTCCGCTTCCTTTCGTCGTTCCTCTTCATCCGTGAACTTGGGGACTTGTCCGTCTTCACATGCATCTTTGAGAGGGTCTTCTTGGTACCTGATCATGCTCAACATTTCGGACTTAGGGAGTAACCATGTCTCGAGTGTATCATATGTAATATCACTATGGAAAGATGTCACATTGGTCTCGAGGGCTCTAACTCATGCTTGTGTCATTGGTCCTCTTGGCACTTGATGAGACGATGGTAGCTCCATGCGGATGGCCATAGGATGCTCCACATCACCAACACACCACAATGACTCTTAGTGTACTCAGAACTTGATGCCTAACCGTCTGGAAGAATGACAGTCTTCAAAGGTAATAGGCATCGAATCACACAAATCAATCACTTTGGCTCTGGGTTTTTCCTCACTTAGGATTCTCTCAAAGTCATCGAAGGATGGGTTGCTCTCTTATGACAAGTGTCAAGTTCTCTCGGAGAAGCCAACCAATTAGTTGTTGTGGGGGCGGCTATTATAGCCAGGGGTAACCCGAGATGAATTGTCATAAATGCCATTCTTTGATTCGACCATTTTCAGGATAAGGATCCACTCGGCAACTGACATGCGGCACAGCAGCGGGTGAAATTTTAATTCTCAAATTTCTCAAGGCACTCAATTTCCTCACTTTTAGGCATATCACACTGGCAAACTCCCAACTCCTCAGCCTGACTAAATTCGTCAGCGACCAGATGAACTTTGTCAGTCTCGCTCGCAAATGCCTCAGCTGAACTGGAGATTTCCAAAGGCTTCACTCAAAGCGACTTGTGTGTGTAGGTTTGAGTAAGTTTGACCAATACTTTGGAAATGTGAAATATGTTTCACCTAGACCCCTTTAATAGTACGGTTTTTCCTATAACTCAAATTAAAATAAAAGAACCTACGAAAACAAAAGTCATCAAGCTTCAATGTCTTTACATCAATTTCTTCAAAGGTCGTGCCAATTTCATCATCAAATTCTTCACATGAAGAAATCCATTTTTACGGGTTGTCTTTCATGTGTTAAACTAAATCTTCAGGGACTATATTACATGTGTACACTCACAAACACATTACTTGCTCAACCTATTTGTCTTCTGTCGGAATCGGGTCGTCATGGACCCAAGAAAGGTTCGAACTCTGGGTGTGCATGAACAACTTTGCTAAGCTACTGCTTGCCGCTCACTATCTCACGGGGATTCTCCGTCATGCTCGTGCGAGAAGGGAGAGGAATCGGACACAGTGGTTTACCCAGGTTCGCGCCACCTCGCGGTGTAAAACTCTACTCCTACTTTGTGTTGGATTGCCTTGCGAGGAGGATGAAGATGAACTAGTACAAGGGTGAGCTTCCTCTGAAAGGCTCAAGCGATGGCAGCTGGGATCGTAACTGATCTCCTTCTCTATGGTGGAGACTAGCCTATATTTATACTGGCCCCGGTCCTCTTCCCTCATGGATTAGACAGGAAGGGATATCACAACGGCCAAATTTAAAAGGGGACAGGAGTACACCCCATCCTTACTAAAGGTGACTTAGAGCATCCATAGTGTGTTGATTTGCTGCCTCTAAGGCTGCCTCTCAGTCCTTAGAGGCTGGCGCTATACACGGCATGTATCAGCCTCTAAGCAAAAAATGCTAGCATCGACGTGGCATGATTATGAAGCCGGTAGCAGGTTCTTCTATTAACCATGCTCTAAGGAAGCCATCGTGTCCCGCCGCACTAAACTCATCGCCGCCCACGGCTGCACACCCACGTGAGTGGACCGAGAAGCATCACATGTATTGGTGAGTTTTATCTTATTCTTGCAAGCAGAGATTTAATGCACCTAGAAATCTGAACATGTGATGGGAATTAATAAAAATGTGACGTATAAAATGGAAAATCTGAAATTTTGGTACTAGTACAATAATTATAGTCTTACAGCCCGCTTACATCACTCCTATAGTACTTGCTCTAAACGATCACCATCTAGTAATTCATTGGTTGGTTTCAATTTTTGAATTGAGCCCGGTAAACCCATACACTTGATGTTGTGCGGCTACTGTCCAATATTTCCGTGTACTTATGGTCGCATCGTCCAAGCAACATTACTCTTGGAATATTGGAGTACGAGGGCATTCAACAAAGAGTGAAATGATGGTTTGCTTCGCCCGAGCAACTTTTACTAGTAGTATGGGAAAGGTGGGGCTCTATGATTTGACTGCTCGTTAGTCATTATTACTGCGGCACAACGAGCTGGCTGCACCAATGGTACACGGCATGTGGGCCAGGATTATGGATATCGCACATGTGGGCGAAAGGAAGGTTGACTAATTTGTGGCATTGCTATCAAGCTTCCGGGATATGTTTATATGCACATACAATTTTCCAACATAAAGAAATTGTGTTGTAATGCTATGAAGCATTCAACTCTGGTTTCATGTGTCCTCTTGCCTCCAAAGTTGTATCGTTACAACATTCCATCAAATACAAAGGAAATTAACATGTGTAGCGACCTCAAACGGTCAAGCCTCTGTGTATCTGTGCCATCCCTGGATCAGTATGCTGGCACACACAGTACATCAATGTATATATCAAAGTGCGATCAAATGTATAAGTAACATAAAACTGATATATACCTCATATGTCTCAGCAAAAACATACAATTGGGTGTGGAGTCCCATCACAGATATTGGCAGATGAAAATAACCCTATCTCTATATGCAATATGGTTGTGGAGGCTCTAAGGTTAACTTTGCTACTGCTACAAAAATTGCGTAAGATTGAGATGGCAACCCCAACTCAGTCCATTCCCAAAGTTTGTTTAAACCCACTGATTAAATTAAGGGTGATGATATCTCTCGGTATTTCAACTACTAGATGCTCAAGATGTATGTAATCAGGGAAACAGCTAATCAATTAGGTTGACAGTTTCTAGAGGTTTGCACACTTTTCCCCACAAGACTCGATCGCCTCCTTTGATGTTCTTGCACTGCCTGGTGTTTGAGAACAGGATGACTGAGACGTAGTCTTTCAAAAGTATTTCCCCTTAACCCACGACATGGATAGGCCAGTACACCTACTCATTGTACATCTGCTGGCCCATCCCAGAATAGGTCACACTATCTCAACTAAGACAGAGCTCATATTGGCTTGTGGTTGCACATGTAAGCTTCTAGACATGAAAACACGTTTGATCGCCTTGAGCCTGGGCGGACGGACCACTAGTGGTGCACCACCATGGATTTCCCATGCATGCTCCAACTATACTTCGCCACCATTCAAACCAATTTCTGCCCAGGTAGTTCATTTAAAAGTCTTGGTCCTGATTACTACTTTGTCACTCATGTCTCACCATTAACACTTCCAATCCACGTCTACATTAGCAAGGCAAAAATAAACTTACACGATGGTGACAAAGAGTGTATAGTTCAACCTACCTCAAATCAACTACTAGGTAAAAGCATATCCATCCGACATAAGTTCCTATCATGCAATCCTACCGCAAAGGACTAAGTGCATATAAAAAACATAGGTAATTGAAAGAATGGTTAAATGTGAACTTGTGTGGTAATAGTTGTTGAAGATTATATCGTTCTTATAAATTTACTTAATAGAACTATTCATCACTCTCTGATGAAAATCTATGAAGTCAAACATTGCATTGACATAAGAAATCATTGTAGAGAACCAAATAACATGTACAACAACAAAAAGACTCAGAAAACCAAATGAAAATCCAGCACACTCAACCATCACAAAAATTTCTTAGTGCAAAACTACATGTGACATAGGGTTCACAAATGTGATGTGAACTAAAGTGCATATGAGGCATAAAAGTAAAACTATCATGGACAGATCCTAATTGTGTGAAAATATTGTGAGATCTGTCCAAGTCATAGTGTTTGGCTACGGTGAAAAGTGCAAAAAGAAACAACTTAATCAGAGCTATGGTTTAAAAGTTATGACCGAATGGAGATTGAATTCAAATCTGAATAAATTCAAATTTGAACATATCAACAATTTATAAACACAGGTTCTCTAGATAAAGCTATTCGATATGAACATTTTTGCATTGGTTTCATTGAATTTGGAGTTACGGTTAAAAGGTTGTGGCTAATCTAAGTTCAGGGACTAATCTAAAATAAAAACTACAAATTTACCACGAACAGACCCTTGGCCATGTGGCGGGCTATGGCTGGCCGATCAGCGTTCGCTGCGGTGGCTACACGGTGGACGTCCGCTAAATAAAAAAATAGTTACCATGTCTAATAATATAACCGAGATCGGTTTAACTAAACCGATCGGTTGAACTAAAACTACGATTAACCACGTTGTAGGTTTTTTTAACGAACGAAGGGCGGGGCGGGCGGCTTATAGCGAGGGGGTTGGTGGTCTGCAACGAGCGATGATGAGGTGGACAGGGCGACGACTCTGGCGCTCCTCAATGATGGGGAAGGAGGCGGCGGAGTTCAGCGCGGCGTGGGTGATCCGGTGGTGGGGTCGGCGATGGTCGGGGTGGTCGGAACGGGCGAGGCAAAGTTGGCTGCCCCGAGCTCAGGCGAGAGAGCGACGCGTCGGGGCGGCTCGGTGATCCTAGGGTGAAACAACAATGCTAGAGAGATGCGCCTCATCTCGGGATCAAAATGACGTATATGGTGGCGGTCGGGGTGGCTCACGGGCGACGAACTCCTCCGACGAAAAAGCGTAGCTCCGGCGTCATCCTAGTGGCTATGGCGAGCGATGCGAGGGGCGTGGGGACGAAAGGATTGGCAGAACATAGAGAGGAAGTCGAGGGCTTCTTATAGGGGCGAAGAGAGGGCTTGGGGGCGAGGGATAAGCTCTATCCCTAGAGCTTTGGCTGGCAGGTTCAGGTGTGTGCGTGCTCATCCAGCGGGGTCTGCCGGAGGTTGGGACGATAGGGCTACGGGCCCCGTCTGTTAGTGGCAGGGGAAAGAGCGAGTGAGAGAGAGATGGGCACGGGTGTGTGAGGCGAAGCACTCAGGCGGCCTGGGCCGGCCGGCCAGAGGCGTAGCTTGGGTGGGTCGTTCCTGGGCCGGTGCGAGTTTTTTTAAACAGAAAGAAAAACTGCACAAAGAGTCATAAAATAAGTAGTAACCGAAATATACATAGGCACAATATATACCAAAATACTTAGTAAAATACCAAGAATAAGATGAACTATTTTTCAAGTTCAAATAAATTCTATAAAAATTCATAAAAGTCAAATAAAGCTAGTTTTGCATTTAAAATCAATACAAATCATTTCTAAAATACCAAAATCATTTCAAATTTATTTTCTCCTAATTATCCATTAAAGGGAATCATTTTACCCTTATTTACATTTATTTATTTTTAGGAGAAAATTATTTGAAATAAAAACCAAATAACTCCCAAGAGGATTTGAGATTTGGAAATTCAAATAACTTCAAAGTGATTTTCAAGCTATTTCTTTAAACTTCCAACTCTCTTTATTCAAATTTGAAGAAGTCATTTTATCTTCTCTCATGAACTCATTGAGTTGCTTAAAGTTTATCAATTTGAAATATTTCAAATGGAATTAAAATCATTTTTCAAATCCCTTTTCTTTTCTTTAAATGGAAGAAGTCATATTATCTTCACTCTAGGGTTTTGGTGATGAAATGGATTTGAATTCATCGAGATCAAATGCGAAGGTGAAAGTTTGGGAAAGCCCTTTTATTCCTCTGATGCAACTTTCAAAAATAAATTTCAATTCCACTCAATTTCACACAATCAATCACACAACAATCAAACAAACACTCATAAAATATTTATTTAATATAACATTCCAAAATTTAGAATTTTGGGATGTTACAAACTACCACCCTTAAAATGAATCTTGTCCTCGAGATTCGGAGATGCTAGAAAGAAGGTTAGGTTTGGAGGGTCTTCATGAAAATCCATTGAGCATCACAAATGATGTAGGGTAGAACCCTAGATGCTCGATATTTCACGAAAGGAGCGGATCCCACGAAGAACATGAAGAACACGAGGGGAAAACAAGGGGAAACATGAGGGGAAACATGAGAGGAAATCACTCAAACCAACAAGATTCGGTTACACATGTGCTAGATCCTCGAAACATAACGAGATACAAGATCCACAAACAACAAGGGACGATACAACTAGCACGTTCTTCTCCATGAGGATGTATTGAGGGGGTCTTCCCATGAGAAGTCTTGAATCCACTTGGGGGATCTTCTCTGTAGAGGTCGTGAACTCCTAAGGAGAAGGGGATCAAGTGGAGAGCAAAGCTTCTCAATGAGCTACTACTTTGCTCACCCTGAAAACATAAGTAGGAGAAGAGTATATATATTCTTGGAAGCAAAAGGGTACGCGGGCCTCGACCCAAGTCACTGTGCGCAGGTAGGGACGGAAGTTCCCAGTGAGGCCAGAAGTTCCGGGCGCTGGAGGTTCCGGGGAAGGTCCGGCCTGACCAGAGAGTTGGCACGGTGGAACCTTGCCTGGTGTCCTGGGCCGGAGGTTCCGGGCTAACTAGATAGTTGGCACGTCCGGGCTGGTCTGGGTCATCGGAGGTTGGAAGCTCCGGGTCGGCCGGAGGTTCCAGGGGCCAGAATTTTTAGGCTCTAGCCGGAAGCTCTAGGCTGTACAGGGAGTTGATGCATGTTCCTCTTCTTCAGCTCTCGGCTCCGTGGCTTGTGCGTTATACCTGATCACACATAGCGCTTCGGACATAGGCAGTAGCCATGTCTCATTCGAAGGAGAGGGAAACTCAAGTAGGCGTGATGTCACCTCAGATTGAATAGCACGATCTCTTGCTCTTGTCATGGGTCCACTTGTAGCTTAAATAGTTGAGGTAGTGTCCATGGGGATGACCATGGGATGCTCTACATCATCTCCCCCGTCGCTTGGGAAAGATCCGACCTCGGATCGAAATCCTCATCACCGTGGTACAGGGAGAGATTGTTGACATTGAAGATGTCTCTCACAAAGTACTTGTTGCATGGGATTTCGATCTTGTAAGCGTTGTTGTTGTAGAGTTCAAGCACCTTGGAGGGTCTATCGGCTCATGGTAGTAGTTTGGACTTGTGTTCGTTGGGGAAGCGCTCCTTGCGAAGGCGTAGCCACACAAGATCTCCAATGTTGAATAATATGGGTTGCTTGTTGACGTTGATCTTGGTCACGAGTCCTTGTACTTGGCTCTCGACGGTGTGCCTTGTATCTTAATGCATCATCTTGAGGTAGCTTACTCGGGCACTCACATCCATGTTGACGCGCTCTTGTAGTGGTAGAGGAAGAATCTCCAATGGTGACAATTGGTTGAAACCATAGACGACATCGAAGGGGGACTTGCCGGTAGTCAAATGTCTTGCACGGTTATAGGCGTACTCAGCAATGGGTATACACTCCTCGCACTCCTTGATGTTCTTATTGATCAACACGCGAAGTAGAGTGGAGAGTGATCTGTTCGTCACCTCCGTTTGGCCATCGGTTTGAGGGTGGTATGCCGAGGAGAACAAAAGCTTGATGCCGAGCTTGGCGCATAGTGTCTTCCAAAAGTAGCTCAAGAACTTGACGTCGCGGTCGGAGACAATAGTCTTTGGAACTTCATGGAGACGAAATATTTCTCTACAAAAAAGATTGGCAACATGTGAAGCAACATTTATCTTCTTGCAAGTAATGAAATGATCCATTTTAGAGAACCGGTCCACAACAACAACCACGAAATCTTTGCCGTTTCTAGTTCTAGGCAAACCAAGCACAAAATCCATGCTAATATCTTCCCATTGGTGATACGGAATTGGAAGAGGCATATATAGACCACGGGATTGAGCTTTAGACTTAGCTTTGCGGCAAGTAGAGCATCGGTTGGTGAAGCGTGAGACGTCACGAAACATCTTGGGCCAAAAATAGTTCTTGGAGAGCGTAGCGAATGTCTTATAGCATCCAAAGTGTCCCATTAGTCCTCCATGAGATTCTTGCAAAAGTAACAAACAAAGAGAAGACTCGGGGATACATAGTTTGTTATCCCTCATAAGATAATCATCTTTGATGTAATATCGTTCCCAAGATGTATGCGTCAAACATTTGGCATATGGAATAGCAAAAGTAGGATCATGCACATACAAGTCTTTTATGTGCTCAAAGCCAATGACATTCAATTCAAGTTGGTTAACAAGCATGCAAATGTGGGAAAGAGCATCTGCCACAACATTTTCCTTACCTTCGATATACTTGATGACATAAGTAAATCACTTAATGAATTCACTCCACTTAGCCCGACGTTTGTTCAACTTAGTTTGACCCTTAAGGTACTTAAGTGTTTCATGATCGGTGTGAAGAATGAACTCATGAGGACGGAGATGATGCAAGACTCTCAGTAAAGCCTATAGCTCTTTGTCATAGATGGGATAATTGAGTTGCGCTCTAGAATTTTTTCACTAAAGTAAGCTATGGGGCGCCTCTCTTGCATTAACACACCTCCTATGCCATAATCGCTAGCATCACAATGGATCTCAAAAGGTTTATCAAAGTTGGGCAAAGCAAGCAAAGGAGCATGTGTAAGAAAATTCTTAAGCTCATTGAATGCGGTATCTTGAGATGGTCCCCAAACTAAGGGTGCATTCTTGTTACTCAAAGCATGTAAAGGTAAAGCAATGGTGCTAAAATCCTTCACAAATCTACGATAGAAACCGGCTAAACCAAGGAAACTTTGCACTTGTTGCAAATTTTTTGGTTGGGGCCAAGTTTTAGTAGCATTGATATTAGATTCATCTACATGAACACCCTTAGAACACACAACGAAAACTAAGAAAACAATCTTATCAACACCAAAAAGGCATTTGTCCATATTAGTATAAAGACGCTCTTTCGTAAGGGTTTGCAACACGGTTCTAAGATGGGTGACATGATCTTTAAAACATTTGCTAAAAACAAGGATATCGTCAAAATAGACCACAACTAATACGCCAATATATGGTCAAAGAACAAAAAAGCATGAGTCGCATGAAAGTACCGGGTGCTTCGGAAAAACCCATAGGCATAACAAGCCATTCATATAAGCCAAATTTGGTATTAAATGCGGTTTTCCATTCATCACCTTCTTGGATGCATATTTGATAGTAGCCACCTTTAAGATCAATCTTAGAGAAAATTGCGGCTCTAGTAAGCTCATCGAGCATATCATCTAGGCATGGAATGGGGTAACGATAATGCATAGTAATAGCATTGATAGGACGACAATCGGAACACATGCGGTATGCGCCATCTTTCTTGGGAACAAGGATTACCGGGACGGCACAAGGGATCAAGCTTTCACGTACAGGTCTATTGTCGATGAGTTGTTGTACATGCCATTGGATCTCCTTGATTTCCTCGGGATTGACGTGGTAGGGAGCCTTGTAGGAAGGGGTGCTCCGGGGATGAGGTTGATGCGGTGTTCAATGCCTCGTAGTGGAGGTAGACCCGGAGGTAGCTCGTCGGGGAATACATCTTGGAATTCCTACAATAGAGAGGATAACACTAAAGGTAGATTGTGAGACTTGTTAGATGTGGGTGCTTCGTCCTTGCACAAAAGGACATAGTGCATGACACTTGATGGGTTCTCACACACTTCTCTCATCTCACTTTTTGTGGAAAATAGGAGTAAGTTCTTCTTGTCGCTCATCGTGGAGGCACTCAATTTGGGCTTGTGGCGCTCACTCTCTTTTGGGTGGTATGCTCTCTCACTATTCTCTCCAGGATGGGTGGCTTTCTTGTCGGTGACCACTTGGCTAGGAGACATAGGTCGTAGCACATACTCCTTTCCCTTCATCTTGAAGATATAGTGATTCGTCCTCCCATTGTGGATGACACCTTGGTCAAATTGCCATTGTTTACCTAGAAGGAGGTGGCAAACGGACATTGGAATGAAATCACACTCCAAAGTGTCTTCGTATGCTCTGATCTTGAAGGAAACTTGCGCCATATGCTCGACTTAGATAGTGCCGGAGTCACTTAGCCATTGAACCCTGCAGGGATGCGGGTGCTTCATATTGACTAATTGGAGCTTGGAGCATAGTTCTTCACTTGCCAAGTTATGGCAGCTCCCTCCATCGAAGATGACCTGCACGGACATTCCACTGATGTCGGCTTTGGTGTGGAAGATATGGCATCTTTGGTCTTTGTCTTGTTGATGTCAAAGTGTCTAGACCTTGGAGATAAGAAGAGCGGGGCTCGAATCTTTTTCACAAAAGAATTGAGAATCTTCATCTTCGTTCACGCGTCAGTGCATGGCCACTTGCTCAAGGGCTTCCATCTGCTCTTCCCTCATGGAGTCATATGTTCCGTCGTCATTGAGGATCATTGCGCACATGTTGGTACACTCAAAGGACTTGTGGCCTTGGCCGCTGCATGTGAAGAAATTGATTGAACTTTTCTTGACGGTCTCATCGGTTGGAGTAGATGATGATGAAGCTCTCGGCTTGAAGGTGCTTGTAGTATGAGGATGACTTGAAGTTGTCAAAGTTTTCCTGTAACTTGACTTGTCGCCGTTTGTTGTAGAGGGTGTTGGAGTCGTTGAAGCTGTGTTGTTGGAGAAGCCATAGGACTTGGAAGAGAACTTGGCATACTTAAAGTCATCTTGCACTTGCCGCTCCGCCTTGGTGACTTGGTGCACTAGCTCGATGTGGTTGGAGTAAGGTTGGAAGTCGGCAATCTTCTTGATAGGATGATTCAGTCAATTCAAGAAACGTGCCATAGTTTGCTCATCATCTTTCGTGACATTAGCTTGTATCATGGCAATCTCCATTTCCTTGTAGTACTCTTCAACACTCTTTTTTCCTTGCTTGAGGAGTTGGAGTTTCTTGAATAGGTCACAGTTGTTGTAGGTTGGCACAAAACGTGGTCTCATGTCATCCTTCATTTGTACCCAATTAGTGATGGGTGGTTCACCTCTTGCCTCATGGGGTTCGATGACTTGTACCCACCATATGAGGACGTAGTCTTGGAACTCATGGGATGCCATAGAGCTCTTATTATCTTCCTCATAGTAGTGCAAAAGGAAGATTTTGTCAACCTTCAATGCATGTTGGAGATATAACTATTGGATATGACCCACCCAGGAGGGGCCGGGTCATACCGCTGGCGGTTCATAAAAAGCAAGGCCCATGAAGATGCTGAAGATGGAGGTTCATGAAGCAGGCTTACTGAAGGCCCGAAACCTGAAGGCGATTTAAAGCCCACATGTGTAAACTGCCATATATGTATGACTTGTGTTGTAAGGCATACGTAGTTAGTCACCGGGCCAGACACGTTGTGTATGAGCCGGCTGGGACACCGTGAGCCGTTGGGCGTCAACCTCTATATATAAAGGGACGACCCGACGACGTCTTAGGGTAAGAAACAAGAGATCAAGAACTAGATCAAGCGTATTCGCTCCCTGGTAATCGAAACCCATGCAATACTACCTCAAACTAGAGCAGGCTTTTACCTTCATCGCAAGGGGCCGAACCAGTATAAACTCCCTATGTCCTTTGTCCCGTTTAACCCCTTTAAGCTAACCTAGTTGCGATGGCTCCACAACTAAGTCCTTCTGCTAGGGCATCTGCCATGAAAAATCCATGACAGTTGGCGCCCACCGTGGGGCCTACGCATGGTGGTTTCGAGTTCTTACAGGGAAACTTTGAAGGGATCAAGGGATATGCTATTGGCCGGATGACCAATAGTCGTCACGGCAAGCTGTACATCAGTGATGCAGGATGGGGCCCCGAGGCCGGTTCATCGAGTGCAAGTACCGTGTCCCCTTTGGCGGAATCCACGTTTTCATCGGCAAGATCGGCGAACCGGGCCTTGATCCGGACGTCTGCACCGACATTGTTGAGACGGCTCAGCGTGCATGGCCCGCCCGGGTTCAGCCCACCGTGAAACACGCCTTCGTTGGGTTCATCCATGGGGCCGTATTTGAGGATGCATCTGTGTCTAGCGGTGAGATGGCCATCTATTCTGATGGTGAGTCATCCACGGGCGAGACCAATTGATTGTAGCAACTACAAGACAGCTGGCTTGGGGGCTATTCCGACGGTGACAGTGTTCCGGATCCCTACGAGCCGCCAAAAAGGGTTGCAATCTTCATGGCCGGTACACAACCAGCGCTTGGTTCAACAACCGCCGCGGTTATGACCTCCAGTTCAATGGCGGCGGCGGCTGGTGCTAGCGGCTCTGCGCGCCCGCCTACTCAAGTTCTCACCGAATTGCTGGAGACTCTGGCGACTCTGATGGGGGAGGAGGTAACCCCGGACAATCAGGAATAGCACAAGGTGGATGTAGCTAAGCTGTGAGATGAGATAGCTCAAGCCAAGGAAGAGTTGGCAGCTGAGAACGCTAGGATGGCTACAAAACGGGCTGTTTTGGATGCTCAGGCAGAGCAGATCCAGGCGGATTACTTTCGGCTCACGTTGGATCAGAACGCTTCAAATGAGGTCATGAGGAGGAGGCACCGGAGTCATCTACCCCCGGCTTACGAACCAAGGAACCTCTTCAACACGCCTGGAGCAGGAACCAGTGACCCGCCGGTAGTAAACCAGATGGTTGAAGCGCCTGGGGCAAGAGCACCGATTCAGCCGCACATGATGGGCTCTCCACATGTGAATAATACCCCGCCTCATCATGTTTCAACGCCACTAGGTCATTCCTCTAATCCTTTGGACAATATGATCGCTGCAGCATCGCGATTGGCGGCTCTACCAGTTGAAGGTGAGTCTCCAACAGTGATAGAGACATGATGTGCCAGGGAACTCTTTCAGACGGTTGTGGCTCAACAGGTGGCTTATTCCAATCGCCATGAACGGATTCACTCAACTCCTCGTCCAAGCTCGAGTTACAGCAGACACATTGAATCACCAGCGGTTTCAAGCAGTGAGCAGCGTCGTAACCAGCCTCGTGGGCATGATCCGGCGCGCGATGGTGCCAATGCTCAAGCTCTGGTGGATCGGAGCATAACGTGTCGGGAGGCCGAGCTGGCGGCTTAGCAAATGGGTCACTAGTATTCTCCGGCTTATCCGACCGATTTGGTGGAGGCAAGTGTGACCTCTAGAACCTTGGGCATGCCATGTTTCGTGCCGGCTCTGCGTAACGAGCGTCTACCAAAGGATTTCAAGGGTCCTCGTAAGGTGCCTAATTACACGGCGGATCAACCCTCGGAAGCTTGGGTTGAAAGTTATGAGATGGCAATGGAGTTGTTGGATGTTGGAGATGCTACATGTGCTAAGTGGATGGGACGACCCATACTTGGTTGAAAGGGCTGCCTACCAACTACATTGGATCATGGGCCGAGTTAAAAGCTCGGTTTATCCATAATTTTAGAGACATGTGCAAGCAGCCTATGTTAATTGTGGAATTGGACTCTTGTGTCCAAGAAGAGGGCGAGTCAACTAGCCATTGGGTGCGCCGGGTCTCAGCCATCCTTCACTCATCGGATCGTATCAATGACGGCCCGTTCTAACGTTGGAGAAAAACTGTCGTTTGATGCGTCTTAAGTAGAAGCTGGGGTGGCTCAAATGCCACTGCAGTGACATGGGGGAACTAATGGTGGCTCTACTCAAGTATGCCGACTTTGATAGTACCAAGGACCCCGAGTCTGATGAGGAAAGGCTGGGTAAGGGAAAGAAGAGTAGCAACACCAAAGGGCAGCAACATAACCTGGCAAATCAGGGGGGCAATGGTAAGTGCAAAGCTGATAGTAGTGTGGATTTTGTGGCTAACACCAATACGCAGAATAATGGTCAGCATCGTAAGGGAAAACCAAACCCTCTGTTTGGAGGACAAAATTTCACTCTTGAAGAGATGATGAATCAGCCCTGCCCGAAGCATGGTACAAGGGAAAAAGCCGGCCGCTCACCTCTAGAAGGATTGCTTCATTATGAGAGAATACAGAAATTCAAGATTCCTTCAGAATAATCATGAGCCAGGAGGCGGCTCAGGACCCGGCTCTCAAGGCCCAGGTTACGGTGGTGGCGGTTCTAGTTCCGGTTTTCAGGGCCAAGGCAATCAGGGTGGTTTTAATCAATAGTCTGGTCAAGGGAATTAGGAACAGTCTACTTATCACATTAATCCGAAGCAGTTGAACAGTGGACAGTACCACGTTTCACCATGAGTCCGTGTAAGCGGAATCAAAACTCCATAAAATGGCAGTAAACGCAGTTGAGCCGGCAATCCACCGTTACTTGCGATGGTCTGAACACCCTATTCTTTGGAGCCGTCAAGATCACCCGCCTCGGGTTGACAACCCGGGTCACTTGGCTTTCGTGGTGGCGCCTCAGGTTGGAGGATACAAATTAACTAAGGTGCTCATGTATGGAGGAAGTAGAATCAATATTCTTTATAATGACACTTTTCGTCGCATGGGATTAACTGATAAAAATCTTAATAAGCTGTCGAATACTGTATTTCACGGTGTGGTGCCTAGTAAGTCGGCATATCCAGTGGGCAAAATATCTTTGGAGGTTGACTTTGGAGATGAATATGATTCCAAATCAGGGACATTGACCTTCAAAGTGGTTAAAATCAAGAGCCCTTATCATGCTCTGTTTGGGCGGCTTACGCTAAATTCATGGCAAGGCCTTGTTATGTTTACTTATAGCTTAAGATGCCGAGTCACAAGGGCACCATCACAGTGCATGGATGTCACAAAGTAGCCTTGGGGTGTGATGAAGGCGACGTTGCTTAGGCTGAGTCTGTTTGTGTAACAGAGCAATTGAAATTTTACAAGGATAATGTTGACTCGGCGGATATGACGTCTTTGAAGAAGCCAACCACAAAGCACGACCCCTATTGAAGTTTAAGTCGGCAGATGACACCAAGCTAGTTGATTTTGTTCCTGGTGATTCACCCAATCAGTTCAACATCAGTGCTAATCTGGATCCAAAATAGGAAAGCGCGCTCATCGGGTTCATCCGTGAGAACTGGGACATCTTTGCATGGAAGCCCTCAGACATGCCTAGTGTACCGACGGAACTCGCTGAGCACACTCTCAATATTGATCCAAAGTTTAAACCATCCAAGCAATTCCTTCGCCGTTTCAATGAAGAGAGGCGAAATGCTATTGGAGAAGAAGTGGCCTGGCTCTTGGCGGCTTTGTTTATCGTTGAAGTTTTTCATCCTGAGTGGTTAGCTAACCCAGTGCGGGTACTTAAGAAAAACGGCACCTGGCGCATGTGTGTGGATTATACGGACTTAAGCAAGGCTTTTCCGGCTGATCCCTTTGCTCTCCGCCGTATTGATCAGATTATTGATGCTACAGCAGGTTGTGAGCATTTGAGCTTTTTGGATGCTTATTCTGGTTATCATCAGATCAAGGTGGCAGTTAAGGACCAGGAGAAGACAACCTTTATTACTCCCTTTGGAGCCTTCTGTTATGTGTCTATGCCTTTAAGGCTCAAGAGTGCCCAGGCAACTTACCAGCGGTGTGTGCAAAATTGCCTTCATGATCAGATTGGGCGCAATGTTCATGCTTATGTGGATGATATTGTGGTGAAGTCCAGGAAGAAGGAGACCCTGATAGATGATTTGAAGGAGACCTTTGACAATATTCGGGTTTACAAGATGATGCTTAACCCGACCAAGTGTGTTTTTGTTGTGCTAGCAGGCAAGCTCCTGGGTTTTCTGGTTTCGGAACGAGGCATTGATGCTAACCAGGAGAAAACAAAGGCTATCACCTCTCTGGCTAAACCGGCGTGCATCAATGATGTTCAACATTTGGCGGGTCGTATTGCGGCCTTAAGCTGTTTCATAAGCCGGTTGGGTGAGAAGGCTATCCCTCTGCACTATATGATGAAGAATACATATCACTTTGTCTGAAGTGATGCTGCTGACCAAGAATTTGAGGCCTTGAAGAAACAATTTGCTGAGCTGTCGGTTCTTGCTGCTCCCATTGATAAAGAGCCTTTGTTGCTATATGTGGCTGCCAATATCCGAGCTGTTAGTGTAGCCATTGTGGTAGAAAGGAAGGAATCAAGCAAGGAGCATCCGGTTTAGCGGCTGGTTTACTACATCATTGAGGTGCTTACTAAGTCCAAGCAGAGATATCCACATTGGCAGAAGCGTGTATATGGGGTGTTCATGGCTAGTCGAAAACTCCAGCAATATTTTCTGGGTCGTCCCATCACTGTGGTTAGTTCTGCTCCTTTAGGGGATATTATTCAAAATAGAGAAGCCACAGGTCGGGTGGCCAAGTGGGCCATTGAGCTTGGACCTCATGGATTGAAGTATATGCCTCGAACATCCATCAAGTCTCAAGCACTTGTGGATTTCATAAATGATTGGACAGAGCTGCAGATACCTGAGGAGAAACTAGATAACACATATCGGACTATTCACTTTGATGGATCCAGGCAGTTGGAGGGCTCGGGGGCTGGAGTTGTCTTGACTTCCCCATGAGGTGATAAATATTCTTACGTCCTCCGGTTGATATTTCCCTGTACTAACAATGCAGTTGAGTATGACACCTTAATCCATGGTCTTCGGATGGCTAAGTATATGAACTTAAGCTGGGTGAGGTATTTCAGCGTCTCAGATCTAGTAGCTCAGCAAGTTTCTGGCACTTGGGATTCTAATGATCCACTCATGGCGTCTTATCGCCGAGAGGTTGACGCTATTGCTGGTCACTTTCAAGATTATCAAGTTGAACATGTTGATCGCAGAAAAAATAAGGAGACTGATGCTTTGAGCCGGTTAGGGTCCCAGCGTAAGCCGGTGCCACCTAACACTTTCCTGGATATTCTGCATAACCCTTCAGTCAAACTGCCTACGGAGGAAGATCTAGCTATTCCTGACCCAGAAGCGCAATTGGTGGCAACTCTTCATGTTATCCCTAATTGGAAAGTCCCGTATTTGGCTTACATGACTCGGGGCGAGTTACCCGAGGATGAAACTTTGGCTAGACAAATAACCCACCGGTCTAAGTCAATGACTATTATCAATGGAGAGTTGCATCTTCGCAGTTTCACAGGGGCGTTTCAATGTTGTGTTTCTGCTGAGGAAGGCTATGAGATTCTATGAGAAATTCATGAAGGGGAGTGTGGTCATCATGCCGGCTCTAAGTCTCTCGTAGCCAAGGCTTTTGGTCATGGGTTTTATTGGCTGACGGCTCATGCTGATACAGAGGATTTGGTCAGTAAATGTGATAGTTGTTAGAAATTTTCACGGCGAGCTCATGTGCCGGCTCAGGAATTGAGAATCATTCCAATTGCTTGGTCGTTTGCAATCTGGGGGCTCGATATGGTTGGGCCTTTCACAAGGTCCAAGGATAAAAAGACCCACCTTTTGGTGGCGGTCGACAAGTTTACAAAGTGGGTTGAAGCGGAGCCAGTTAGTAAGTGTGACGCGGCGACGGCGGTTCAACTCATCAAAAAGGTGATTTTCCGTTTTGGCTTCCCCCATAGCGTTATAACTAATAATGTCACTAATCTGTCCAAAGGCGCTATGGAAGAGTTTAGTCAACGAGAGCATATTCGACTTGATGTATCATAAGTGGTCACCCCGAGTCCAATGGTCAGGCTGAGAGAGCCAATCAAGATATTTTGTGAGGCATCAAGCCCCGGTTTATGGTTCCTTTGCAAAGGACGCTAGGTTGTTGGGTGGAGGAGTTACCCTCGGTGTTATGGAGTATCAATACTACCCCCAACAGATCTACGGGTTACATGCCTTTCTTCATGGTTTACAGAGCAGAGGCGGTTCTCCCTAGTGACATCCGTCACGATTCGCCCCGTGTGGCAGCTTATGTTGAAGCTGATAATGAAAAAGCACGTCAGGATGCACTTGACCTTTGGGATGAGGAGCGTGACCTTGCGGCGGCTCGTTCGGCGATTTACCAGCAAGATTTCACCGTTATCACAGCCGCTGGGTTAAAACCAGAACCTTTCAAGAAGGCGACTTGGTGCTCCGGCTTATATAGGATCAGACTGATATGCATAAACTATCCCCACCTTGGGAAGGGCCCTTTGTGGTCGGCAAAAATCTGAACAATGGGTCATACTACCTTATCGATGTTTGAGACCACAAGGACTCACGCACGTCGGAGGAGGAGACCCGCTGGCCATGGAATATTGCTCATCTTTGGCCTTATTACACCTGAGCTACTGGCTCTTGTGATGTACATATTATGATGAATATAATAAAGCCAGCATCCCTGATAATTCAGGGCCTCTATCGTTTCATTTTGAGAATAATGTGTCTTTATTGTCACTTCATATGGTCACTTGGGGGCTTCCTGCTCATTGAGCATAGCTATGTGTACCCTTTCGATCCGGCTTGTACGCCATGATTAATAAATACTTGGGGGCTTCCTTCTCCTTGATCATAGCTGTTATTACCCTATTATTCCGGCTTATACGCCTAGAATAACATATGACTTTGGGGCTCTTTGTTCAACAGACAAGAGTTTTTATGACCCTTGTAATAGGCTTGGAAGCCAGGTGTATTCACCTAAAAACCTGAGTTATCCTGCCTTTTAAGTCTTCCACACCTCCCAGATTGACTAGAATGACCCGCCGTACTTTTGACAAGTCAATCTTGTACAGACCCTGAACTTGTCAAAGTTAAAATGACGTTAGGTCATGTGAGGCCCGACTTATAAGGTTGAGTGAAGGTTTAACTCAGCGGTTGTGCAGCCCCTTGAAAGCACTTGATTTAAAAGGTTTGGTAGCCTGTGAAAGCCTTGTATTTTGACTTTTGATTTATATTTGACTCAAATATTTTTTTGAAGTTCATCATGTTTGGGCACCAATGAGGGCTATGATGCCTTATGCTTCATATATGAACCTATCCGGAGTTTATTAACCCGGTCTAGCTTTGGACTATAAGTTGCCAGTGTATGATGATCTTATATGCTTGGAAGCACTATGCTCTAAGTTTTGGGATGTTACCCCTGCTACGTACGGCGTTGTAAGATGGCGGTATATGTCAATGGAAAAGGGCATTGTGCGCTCCATCCTTTGGGTTATAATCCTTCCTGCAGAGGTATGATAAACCGGCAGTGTGAGTAAATATCACAGGTATGATATTTTGTTATGTCTATATAAGGTTATGATTGAACCAGCCCCGGTTATGGACTGCTTTTAGTCACGAGTGGTTTTTATATGGCATTATGACCCGCCTTGGGATAAACCACCAGGGTACTTGTGATCTATTTGTGTGTAGGTAAAATAATAAATCTGGACCGCATAGTTGATAAAATCATGCGCACAAGTGGCGGATCTTCAATTTGCAGATCAACAATGTCATGGAAAACAAAATGTGTACGATGGCACAACCGATCAAACGTTTAACAAGCCTATTACAAGGCATACAATGGCCCAATAAGGATAAGTGTTTTCATGATACAAGTATCAAAGCCTTATGGTGCATAAGCCAGTTCATGATTCCTGACGGGTTGAAGCCTCCGGGTCATCTTGTGTTTCTGCTTCCTTTTCGGCTCCTTGGTTATCCATCAGCTAGAAATCAGGCGTAGTCTAGTTGATACTGGTCAACACTCTAAACACAACTTCGTTATCAATAAGGTTTGATGGATCAATGTCGAGAGTGAAGGTGTGCTTACGAATTGGCAGGATGAGATCTGTCTTGTGATTAATCGGTGCCTTCACCTACTTATTATCAGCATCATAAACCGCCTGATATTGTGATAGCTTGGTCTCTTCAGCCAGCCAGGTTGCCAACGGACGCATTCACCTTACTATATCTGCAAAATCATATACACTGAAGGGCGTCCCATCTTCTTTTACACTTGGGGAATCGTTGGCCAGATCCTCTGGTTCAAGATTTTCTCGCGATGCTTTAGCCCAGCTTAGGGCACTTAAAGCGCCGCCTCTGGCAGAGGCTCGTTTCAGCTCTTCAATCCTCTCGGGCATTACTAACAACCTTTCCAATGTCTCCTTGATAAGAGTAGGCGACCGTTTTTTGAGCAGAGCAGCAGCAATGGTCCATTGAGCGCCAATATATAATTTTTCTACCATTGTGTAGACGGCCTACAACCGGACGCGTATGTCTGAGCCCAAATTGACGCTTCGAGAACCTGTGTCAGTTCATTTATTAAAAAGACGACACAATTTATAGCAGATTCATTGGGATGAATGGAATCGGGATTAATACTTATCGAAGATAGCTAGTGACATGTTATTGATTTGCTGCCTTAAGCCGACAGTACATCAATCACCGGCTTAAGAGCGGCTTCAGCTTCTTCTACTCTTTTCAGTAGAGCTACCTTTTCAGTTTCCCCACTATCTTTGTCAGCATTGAAGTTCTGCTTGACCTGCTCAATGTTTTCCAAAGAAGTCCTCAATTCTGATTGGGCCTTGGATGTTCCAGATTGTTGAGTCTTTATGTTGGCCTTCAGATCATTGAGTTGTGAGTCTGTCTCAGAAAGTTCAGCCTGTGATATAAGCATGGACATATATCATGCGTATGATTATTGATTAAGTCCCAAGCACAATACATGTATTTTCCTTGGCACTTGGGGGCTAATGTATATTCCTCTTAAGAATTTTTTGAAGTCCCAAGCACAATGCAAGTATTATACTTAGCACTTGGGGGCTAATGCATGTCGCTCTTTGTTAAAAACAGAATCATCGACTGACCCGGACGAATGATGCAATCCGGTTTATAAAGACTACAAATTGGATTGATGACTTCAACTAGGATGGTTAGTCCTGATTTATTCATCATTGATTAAACCGGCCCTTGGGGGCTACTGAGGGAAATTTGATTTTTGTTACTTAAAGTCTTAGCTCAACATGCTAGTTAAACCGACCCTCGGGGGCTATGGATGCAAAGTTCATTTCTACTATTTAAAGTCCCAGCTTAACATGATGATATTAGGTCGGCCCTTGGGGGCTACTAGTGATGATGTGCGATTCTTTATGGCAACTGGAAAGTCTACAACATATTAAAAATTATGTCATATCCTATAGACTTGGAGGTTGATGGACAGGTAATTATGAAAGAGAATAGTGATGGAATTACCTCATAGCATTCCTTCATCAAATTAACCAAGCCGGCTTCAAAGTCATGGCTGGTGTAAAGACAGTTCACATAACCAGAGTGGATGTCTTGGGTGCTGAATTGGGCATAGCTATCTAAGTGTACCTTCCACTTGCCTTTATCTTCAGCAGAAATTTCTTCTTTGGCGCTATGCTTATATAAGACAGTGTGGTGCCCCAGTGCTGTGAAACCAAACCCTATGGCGACTACATAGTTAGTTTTTTCCTTAGAAGGCTTAACCTGGATTGGCGGCTTAGAGATGGCCGGCTCAGCATCCATGCGGTCTGTGGAGACTTCATGATCTTGAGGTGGCGGATCATCAATAATATCTTCAACAATTGGGTGAGAGAGTTCTGGCTGTTGTTGCTCTGGCTCAGATGGATTGACATCGTCGACTTGCTTATTCAGCTTCGCCTTTTTGCTGGGTTTGGCCTGGCCCCTGCAAATAAGAAGTATAAAGAGGTCAGTATAATAATCAGGCATAAGGTTTCAGTGATTGAATATACTCTTACCCAGGTACAGTCTTGAAAGCTAGGATTTGAGTTCCCGTTGACTCGCTAGAGGAGGAATGAGAAGTCCCCTGATAGTTTGAATCAGACGGGTTAAGAGGTTGTCGGAAATAACCCGCCTTGGGATAAAGTATATGAGAAATATGTAAGACCTCTGGGCAGCGTTTGCGAATCGGGGACCAGCGGCTCCGTTGGGCACAACGGTTTGGTCAACCCGTCCCGAGGGAGGTGCACACGTTGCGGCCGCATCCATGGTGGGAGCGGCCGGAGGGTGGCGATTCGCCCCGGTTCACGCGCCCTTGCTGCGGCTATGCCCGTTGGTGGGAGAGAGGGGCGTAGATGGAGTAAACCCATCGCCCGCACCCTAGGGAGCATAGCCGTCGGGGTGTTGTTGATGCTGCTCTCGTCTGATGCCTCTGGCTCCTGCGTCGGACGCGGGAGAAGTGGTGAAGGGGCCGCCTGCTCTGACCACATCTCCAGCAGCGCCCGCGTCATCGCGTGTCTCTGCACCTCCCACAGCGTTAGAGGCGGCGGGCGGCAGAGCCTTTGAGGTGGATGGGTGAGCTGAAGGATTGGATTTCTTCTTGGGTGCCATGGTCGATGTCACCGTGAAAGACGGAGTTGGTGATGGAGATGACGCGTTGCACACGCCTTCAGGTTCGCGCAAGCGAGACCCCTACCTGGCGTGCCAAAGATGTCGTGGGAAACCACGACCACCTATGGGACCAGAAGGCCCCTTGCTGGTTCGGCAGGGGGACGTCCCGTTGCACAAAGAGTAGACGAGTGTGGGGCAGCATTTTAGAGATCACACAGGCAATTTTACCTAGGTTCGGGCTGCTGCGAGGCATAAAACCCTACTCCTACTTTGGTGTATTGATGGTGGAAAGGTGGTGGTGGAGCATAGTACACTTGCCCAGCAGGGATTGCCTCAGGGCGGCAGTAGCTACGCGTGTATGAGGGTGTGAGTTATCCAACCTTCTAACCCTATCTACAGTTGCCATAGGCCTCCTTTTATAGATCAAGGGTTTACCACAATGGCAAAGTAGTCATTATGCACTGATAAGATAGCAAACAGTGGTATCATACCTAACTCTGCGGGCTGACAGCTCGCATTAAATGCACCGCTCAACGTCACATCGTTGGTTGCCCGGCAAGGCTTGCCGGGTTATCTTGCCAGCTCCTTGCATGCTTGTTCAACACTTTGCAGGACGAGTGTCATCTGTGGGTTTTTCCTGTAGGGAGAGGCTGCCATGTGGCGAATGGCTTCCACTTAGCCACTTTGTGACTTGACACCGCATTGATCGACGGCGTGAGTCATGGTGGAGTGGTTGGTGAGGTGGTCTCTTCTTTGTGTGTCCCGGCAAGCCCTGCTTGGACGCCTTGGTTGTCTCCTTCTAGGTGTGTCCTCGCCCTTTGCTGGTCAGGCGACCTTTCCCCTGATGGTGTCTTGCTTCTCTGGCTTGATCCTGGTCCCTCTGATCTATATGTTGGTCCTTCGAATCTCTTAGTCCCCTGAACTCTGACTTGGGCTGGCTTGATCCTGGTCCCTCTGATCTGTATGTTGCAATTTTCATTCTGTTGGATTCAGCTTCAATATTTATCTATCAATGTGCTAATGGACGTCAACCTCTTCAGGATGGCTCCTCCAACGCGCACGACTCCGAATCCTGATCCACCACCTCCACCTCCTCCGGAGGCATGGCAAGCTGTGATGGCCGCAACCAATGCAAACACACAGTTGATCATGCAAATTCTTCAAGAGCGCAATCAAGGCAACCAAGGGAATCAAGGCAGCAATCAGAATCACTTTGCTACACTCAACCAGTTCCTTGCTAACAGTCCAAAGACTTTCAACAATTGTGTTGAGGCAACCGATGCTGACGATTGGCTTGTGGCTCTGTGTAAGCATTTCGAGTGCAGTAACGTCGGGCCTGAGGACTTTGTCAAGTTCGCTTCCTTCCAACTCAAAGATCAGGCTGCAGAGTGGTTCCAGCAGTACAAGGACTCCAGAGGTGGACGTGTTATCACTTGGGATGATTTCCGTCGAGATTTCCGAGCTCATCATATTCCCCAGAGCGTGGTTGAAAGCAAGCGTGAGGAATTCCGCAATCTGAAGCAAGGCTCTTTGTCTGTCTATGACTACAACAAGTTGTTCCGGAAGCTCGCCCGCTTTGCCAAGCAGGACGTGCCTGATGAGAAGAGCATGATATATCAGTTCAGGGGCGGTCTCAGAGAAGATATTCAGCTCGCTCTTGTCCTCTTTGAGCCCTTGAGATACGATGAGTTCTACAACATGGCACTGAAGCAAGAGGCTGCTCAGTTGAGGTGTGATGCTTCCAAGAAGCGAGTCAGAGATGTTACTCCTTCTTCCTCTACTCAAGTGGCCAAGCAACAGAAGTATTGGCTTCCTCCTCCTCCGTTCCGTCAGCCGTATCAGCAGAAGAGCAAAGGTGGCAGTGGTTCTTCCCACCCACCCAACCCTGGCTTTCAGAACAAGACTTCGTCTCAAGCTCCAAGATCGAGTGCTCCGTATCACCGTTCGCTATCAGAGGTCACGTGCAACAAGTGCCAACAGAAGGGTCACTATGCCAACAAGTGTTTCAACTAGAGGCGTCTTCCTCCTCCTCCTCCTGTCAGATCGGCAAGTACAGCTGTGGTCAAGCATAACCCCAAGTACGCCAAGGTCAATATGGTGAATGCAGCTCAGGCAGAGGACTCGTCAGATGTGATCATGGGTAACCTTCCTGTTAATGATGTTCCTGCAAAAGTTCTTTTTGACATAGGTGCATCGCATTGCTTTATCTCGAGACCTTTTGCATCTAAGCATGGGTGGTTTTCTCTAGTTATGCATAAGCCATTAGCAGTCGTCTCTCCGGGTAGATGCTTGCTTGCTAACTACGAAGTTCCGGATATTTCCATCTCGATGGGTGATTTCAAGTTTCTGGCTTCCCCAATGATCCTTGGTAACTCATATATTGATCTTATTCTCGGAATGGATTGGCTTTCTAAGCACAAGGCTCAGCTTGATTGTGCAGCCAGGCAGATTCAATTGACTCATTCATCTGAGGATGTAATTGTCTTTGCCGCTCGGGATAATACCATCTGTCTATTTTCTCTCAATGAGAAGGGTGAACTAGATGCTATCTCGCAGATTCCAGTCGTTTGCGAATATCAAGATGTCTTTCCAGAAGAGCTTCCAGGAATGCCTCCGCACTGGCCAGTTGAATTCGTTATTGATCTTGAGCCTGGCACGGAACCGGTGTGCAAACGTCCTTACAAGCTCGGACCTGAAGAGTTGAAGGAGCTGAAGAAGCAACTCGATATTCAAGAGAAAATGGGTCTCATCCGGCCTAGTTCTTCTCCGTGGGGTTGTGGTGTTCTTTTTGTGAAGAAGAAGGATGGAACGGACCGACTTTGTGTTGATTACCGTCCAGTGAACAAGAAAACCATCAAGAACAAATACCCACTTCCCAACATCAATGAGCTGTTCGAACAACTCAAAGGTGCTCGAGTATTCTCCAAGCTTGATCTCCGTATGGGTTATCATCAGATTCAAATCCGTGAGCAAGATATTCCCAAGACGGCTTTCAGGACAAGCTTTGGTTCATATGAATACACTGTCATGTCTTTTGGTCTCATCAACGCTCCTCCGACGTTCTCTCGCATGATGAACTTCATCTTCAACGCCTACACCAATGACTTCATTTTGGTCTATCTCGCTGACATTCTGGTTTTCTCGAAGAACAGGGAAGATCATGCCAAGCACTTGCGTTTGGTTCTTGATAAGCTCAGGGAACATCAGTTCTACGCTAAGTTCTCCAAGTGTGAATTTTGGCTTGATGAGGTTCTTTATCTTGGTCATATCATCTCTGCCAAGGGCATTGCCGTGAATCCTGAGAAGGTGTCTGCAATTGTGAAATGGGAACCTCCTCAGAACGTGAAGCAACTCCGCAGTTTTCTCGATCTCGCAAGCTATTGCCGAAGATTCGTTGAAAACTTTTCTAAGATCGCGAAGCCTCTCTCTAATCTTCTTCAGAAGCACGTCAAGTTCGTTTGGTCTCCGGAGTGTCATATTGCTTTCAACACTTTGAAAGAGAAATTGATCACTACTCCAGTTCTGACTCCGCCTGATGAATCCAAGCCGTACGAGGTCTTTTGTGATGCCTCTCTCCAAGGTCTTGGCGTAGTATTGATGCAAGAGAAGAAAGTTGTTGCTTATACCTCTCGCCAGTTGAAGCCTAATGAGAAGAACTACCCCACTCATGATCTCGAGTTGGCGGCAGTTGTGCATGCTCTTTTGACTTGGAGACATCTTCTATTGGGTAGAAAAGTGGACATTTTCACTGATCACAAGAGTCTCAAGTACATCTTCACTCAGCCTAATCTCAACCTCAGGCAAACTCGATGGGTCAAAATGATTCAAGAGTATAATCCGAGTATCGAGTATACTCGAGGCAAGGCTAATGTGATTGCTGACGCATTGAGCAGGAAAGCTTAGTGCAACAGTCTGATTCTTAAGCCTTATCAACCCGAGCTTTGTGACGCTTTCCGCAAACTTAATCTGCAAATTGTTCCTCAATGTTTCCTCGCCAACCTTCAAGTCTCTCCTACCTTAGAAGACCAGATTTGCCAAGCCCAGCTTCTTGATGCTATGGTGAAAAAGGTGAAGATTGGGATTGCCAAGAGTCAGTCCAAGTACAAGTGCTACCGCCTTGATGACAAGGACACTCTCTTCTTCGAGAATCGTATTGTTGTACCCAAAGGTGAACTTCGTAAAGTCATCATGAACGAGGCTCACAATTCTCTCCTCTCCATCCACCCTGGGAGCACGAAGATGTACCAGGACCTTAAGCAAGCTTATTGGTGGACTCGAATGAAGCGCGAGATCGCTCAATTCGTGAATGAATGTGATGTCTGCAGAAGAATGAAGGCAGAACACCAAAGGCCAGCAGGTCTCCTCCAACCTCTTGCCATTCCAGAATGGAAGTTTAACCACATTGAAATGGACTTCGTGACTGGGTTTCCAAAGTCCAAGCGTGTCAATGATGCTATATTCGTTGTCATCGACAAACTCACCAAAGTGGCTCATTTTCTGCCTATCAAAGAGTCGATCACTGCAACTCAATTGGCGAAACTCTATACCTCTCATATTGTCTCTCTGCACGGTATTCCACAAGTGATCTCTTCATATCGTGGCAGCATCTTTACCTTGAAGTTTTGGGATTCTTTTCAGAAGGCCATGGGAACGAACATCCGCTTCAGCATAGCTTTCCATCCTCAAACAAGCGGTCAAGTCGAGCGTGTCAACCAGATTCTTGAAGATATGCTCAGGGCTTGTGTGATCTCCTTCGGCATGAAGTCGGAGGACGGAGGATTGTCTTCCTTATGCTGAATTCTCCTACAACAACAGTTTTCAAGCAAGTTTGGGCAAGGCCCCATTTGAAATTATGTATGGCAGGAAGTGCCGTACCCCTCTCAACTGGTCTGAAACCGGTGAACGTCAGCTTTTGGGTAATGACTTAATCACAGAGGCAGAAGAAATGTGCAAAGTCATTCGTGATAAACTCAAAGCAGCCCAATCCCGCCAGAAGAGCTACTGTGATTGTAAGCACTGTGATTTGGCCTTCGAGATCGGAGATCATGTTTACCTCTGTGTCTCTCCTATGAAAGGTACTCGTCGCTTCGGTATCAAAGGGAAGCTTGCCCCTAGATACGTGGGACCTTTCAAGATTGTCAGCAAGAGAGGCGACCTCGCCTATCAACTCGAGCTTCCTTCAAACTTTGCAAATGTTCATGACGTGTTCCATGTCTCTCAGCTTCGAAAGTGCTTCAAGACTCCCGACCGCACCGTCAACTTTGAGGAATTGAGCTCCAAGAAGATCTCTCCTATCATGAGCACCCAGTTGCTATTCTTGAAGAGACTGAACGCAAGACTCGCAACAAGTCAATCAAATTTCTCAAAGTCAAGTGGTCACACCATTCCGACCGTGAAGCTACCTGGGAACGCGAGGATCACCTCCGTTCTGAGTATCCGGCGTTCTTTCAGTCCTAGATCTCAGGACGAGATCCTTTCGTAGTGGTGGAGTGTTGTAACACCCCGGATGTAACTTTCCCAATTTGTACTCCAACTCTTGTCGTTTCCGGCGTTAAGTTATATTTATTTCCTCGGGTTCGGGTTTTGTCTCCATGTGTTGTTGTCATCGTCATGCATCTCATATCATGTCATCATGTGCATTGCATCTGCATACGTGTTCGTCTCATGCATTCGAGCATTTTCCCCGTTGTCCGTTTTGCATTCCAGCGCTTCGTTCTCCTCTGGTGGCCATTTCTAGCTTTCTTTCGTGTGTGTGGATTAAACATTTCCAGATTGGACCGAGACTTGCCAAGCGGCCTTGGTTTACTACGGGTAGACCGCCTGTCAAGTTTCGTATCATTTGGACTTCGTTTGATACTCCAACGGTTAACCGAGGGACCGAAAAGGCTTCGTGTGTGTTGCAGCCCAACACCCCTCCAATTTGGCCCAAAACCCACCTAACTCTGCTCCATCATCTAGAGCGTTCGATCACGACCGCGTGGCCGAAAACCGCACCTCATTTGGACTCCCCTAGCTCCTCCTATGCCTATTTAAAGACCCCTCCGTTTTCTTCTTCTTCTTCCCCCCTGAAACCCTAGATCCAACCCACCGCGCTGCACCGGACAAAAATCCCGCCGCCGGACTTTGTCCGCCCCGCCGCCCGCGCTAACCGGAAGGCGCCACGTGTTCCGCCGCCCCCTCCGCCGCCGCGGCCCGGCGAGCCCGCAGCGGGCCCGCTCGGCCCATCCGCGCCGCCACCGCCTCTCCGCCCGCACGCTGCGCCGCTCCGCCGCCTCCCCCGCTCCGTCCGTCGGCAGCCGCCGCCGCCCGAGGACGCCTGCTACCTCGCCTTGCCGCGGGTCGTCGCCTCCGCCACGAGCCGCCGTCGCCAGACCGCGTCGCCGGCCCCGCCGCCTCCGCCCGCCCCGCGTCGCCCCGCCGGCCCCGCCGCCTCCTCCGGCCTCGCCCCTCGCCTCGGCCTCTCCCTCCGGCGCAGGCGAACAGGAGCTCCAGCGAGAGCTCCGGTGGACCTCGGATTGCGTGCCCGATCTAGATCCGGTTCGCGATGAACAGTAAACCCTAGAGGTTGATTTTTTTGCCTAAGTCCCGAAATTCTCAGTCCATATGTACATGTTCGTAGCCCCGTAACTTTGCATCCATAGCTCCGATTCATGCATATAACATATCAAAATGCTTATCTCAGAGAGTAAACCATTTCATTCCATTGCATCATTTTCATTTGGGTTCATCTTGATGCCTGAAATGCTGTTAGAAGAGGGCTACTTGAGTTAATTGTCAGATCTGCTACTCCGTTTAGCACTTTTGTCATTTCTTCCATGATTATTGTGTGCATGATATGCCCGTGAGTTCTACATGTGTTTTGTTAAGGGTTTTGTCATCTTTCCATAGGTGCAACCCATGTATTTTTGTGATGTGTGTGGTGACTTGGGCAAGCTTGCAAAGTGGTGCACTTGCTAATTCTGTTTTCAGGGACTTAGTAATTCCACTAAGTCCTTGATCTGTTTATTTCATGATGCCATATGTTCATGTTGTTTCCTAGTGATCCGTGCCTCTTTTGAGGATGATCAGTAAGGATATTTTGTTAATATTGCAGTGCCCTATCCATCCATGTCTTTGTTTGCAATTATGGAGCAACCTAGCTTGAGTCAATCGAGCTCTACTTTTGCTACTTTGTGAATCTGGGCAAATTGTCAACTTGTTTGCAATTTTGCCGATGATGTTGTAGTTGATCCGTGCATGCTATGTTATTGTTCTTGCCATCTCTAGCTCGTATTTTGTGCCTTCTTGATGGGTGTATGATTTTATTTCCATGACTTGCACCGTAGTGAGTGCATCGAGCTCGTAAATATGCCTACTTGAGTTATGTTTCAGCATGTGTCAGTTTTTCAGTCTGAAAACTGATTATGTTTTTGCTATGTTCACATGCTTGCAATTGTACTTTCTGGTCCTTTTTGGCTCAAGGTCACTAAGGGACTTTTGTTAAGCTCTTTGAGTAGCTCCATGCCATGCTTTACTTTGTCATGATCAGGTCCTGTAGCATGTAGTTTTGTTGCTCCGAAGAGGGCTACCTGATCTGAAATTCCAGACAAGGGTTAATTTCACCAAGTCTGAGATCTGTTTGTCATATGCATTTTTTCCATGCTTGTTTGAACCTGTTAATGGATGATTTGGCCGTAGCTCAGTGCTAGACTTTTGTTAAGCATCTTGTGTGCATCCCAGACATGTATTTTATTGTCATATTTGGGTGTTGTAGCATGTTCATCTCATTGCATTTAGATGCCTACTTGCTGTAAATCGCAGACCGGTGTCATTTTTGAATCGCTTGCCATTTCCAAACCGTAACTCCGATTCCGGCGTTCTTTATATCGTTTTCAAGAAATTTCGTCTCATCTTTCCAGTGGCACACTTGGATTTCCAAGTAGAGGACAGGTTCATGCATTTCCTGTCATATCTTGCATTTTGTATCCCGCATTGCATCCCGCATAGCATATCATCATTGCATCATGTCGCTTGATCCTTGCACGTGGTTGATTGTATCCTTGTTGCTTGTTTGTCTTGTTTGGGTAGATCCGGGAGACGAGTTCGATAACAAGGAGCCCATTGAGTTTGCTTTGTAGGATCCAGTCAAATCTGACAACTGTGCGGGCAAGATGATCATACCCTCGAAATCACTACTATCTTTGCTATGCTAGTTTGCTCGCTCTTTTGCTATGCCATTGCTACGATGCCTACCACTTGCTTGCAAGCCTCCCAAATTTCCATGTCAAACCTCTAACCCACCATGTCCTAGCAAACCGTTGATTGGCTATGTTACCGCTTTGCTCAGCCCCTCTTATAGCGTTGCTAGTTGCAGGTGAAGATTGGAGGCCGTTCCTTGTTGGAACATTTATTTACTTCTTGGGATATCATTATATTGCCATGTTATCTTAATGCATCTATATACTTGGTAAAGGGTAGAAGGCTCGGCCTCTCGCCTAGTGTTTTGTTCCACTCTTGCCGCCCTAGTTTCCGTCATATCGGTGTTATGTTCCCGGATTTTGCGTTCCTTACGCGGTTGGGTTATAATGGGAACCCCTTGATATTTCGCCTTGATTAAAGCTTTTCCAGCAATGCCCAACCTTGGTTTTACCATTTGCCACCTAGCCTTTTCTTTCCCTTGGGTTCTGCAGACTCAAGGGTCATCATTATTTTAAGCCCCCCGGGCCAGTGCTCCTCTGAGTGTTGGTCCAAACTGTCAGCCGCCGGTGGCTACCAGGGGCAACTCTGGGATGGCCTACCGGAAGTTTAGACAATCTGAGTGTGCCCTGAGAAAGAGATATGTGCAGCTCCTATCAGGATTTGTCGGCACATTCGGGCGGTGTTGCTGGTCTTTTTTTAACCTGTCGAAATGTCTTGAGTAACCAAGATACCGAGTCTAATCGGAACGTCTTGGGAGGAGGTCTATTCCTTCGTTGACCGTGAGAGCTTGTCATGGGCTAAGTTGGGACTCCCCTGCAGGGATTTGAACTTTCGAAAGCCGTGCCCGCGGTTATGGGCAGATGGGAATTTGTTAATGTCCGGTTGTAGATAACTTGAACCTTAATTAATTAAAATGAATCAACTGAGTGTGTTACCGTGATGGCCACTTCTCGGCGGAGTCCGGGAAGTGGACACGTGTTGGAGTAATGTTTGCGCAGGTTTCTCTCTAGTTTCTCGCTCGCGCTTTGCCTCCTCTTCTCGCTCTCCTTTGCGAATAAGTTGGCCACCATACTTGCTAGTCGCTTGCTGCAGCTCCACTTATATTTACCTTGCCATACCTATAAGCTAAAATAGTCTTGATCGCGAGGGTGAGAGATTGCTGAGTCCTTGTTGCTTACAGATTACTATTACACCAGATGCAGGGCCTGATGATTCCGCTTCAGGAGACGCGTATGAGCTCAAGTGGGAGTTCGACGAAGACTCTCAACGTTACTATGTTTCCTTTCTCGATGATCAGTAGTGGTGTCCAGTTGGGGGTGAACGGGACCGTGTCGCTTGTTGGGTTCTCTTTTATTTTGGCGCCGTAGTCGGGCCATGAGTGTTTGGATGATGTAATGTTATTTATGTACTTGATTGACGTGGCGAGTGTAAGCCAACTATGTTGTCTCCCCTTTTATTATCATATTACATGGGATGTTGTGAAGATTGCCTAACTTGCGACATATGCCTTCAATGCGATTATGTCCCTAAGTTGTGCCTCGACACGTGGGAGCTATAGTCGCATCGAGGGTGTTACACGCCTTCACTGGCGGCCATCAAGAGCCAGGCCCACCCAGCGACTTGCAGCTTCTCAAGTAGAAGGAAGGAGAAATCCTTTGCAAGTATTTACAGAGATTCAGCAAAGTTCAAAGAAACATCCCAAATATCCATTTGTCAGTTGTGGTAGCTGCCTTCTAGTCCAATGTGTGCAACCGCCGGATTCGTTCCAAGATGAATGTGTGGTTGCCCAAGACTGTGAAGGAGCTCTACACCCTAGTGGATAAGTGTGCTCAGATGGAGGAGGGAAGGAAGTTGCCAGGAGAGGAAAATTGCACCAAAGTTGATTCAGAATATGATGATGAATCAACCAGCCAGAAGAAGAGCAAGAAGCGCAGTAACTAGGGAGGGATAAGGCAGTAATGATTGTTGAAGAATCGGGTACACCTAGTACTGGCAAGAAGTCCAAAGCTAAGGCCCCCAGCAAGGAAGATGCCGTGTGCACTGACTGACGGGAAGCCGATGCTACCGAGAAAGCCGGGAAAGGTGATGGGCCGTATTGCAAGATTCATTGGACCAAGGGCCACGACCTTCAAGAGTGTTATCAGGTTGAGCAACTTGTCAAGAGATAGAGAGCAGAGTATGAGAAGTGTAACAATGAGAAAGGTCGAAATGTTGCTGGCGGCAAGGGTCGAGGTGGTGAAGTAAATCGCCCCGGGAAACCATTTCAGAACCAAGGAAAACCCGCCAGAAGCCGAGAGAAGGAAGCCTGTGATGATGAGAGCGATGGAGGGGATGAAGAGGAAACCAATGAGCAAGAATTTTAGAAGGCCACTGACACCTTGGTCATTGACGGGGGAGCAGCTCTGCACACCTCTCACCACCAACTTAAGCGGTGGGCACAAGATGTTTATGAAGTTGAACCAGCGCTAGAGGCCCGAAAGCCGCTCAGGTGGTCTCATACGCCCATCATCTTTGATAAAGAGGATCACCCTAGCCGTACCACCGCGGTAGGGTGTTTGCCATTGTTGGTCTCCCCAACAATTCACAGCCTCAAGGTCACAAAGATGTTGGTGGACGACGGGGCTGGGTCAAATCTTATCTCCCTAGCAGTCATCAGCAAGCTTTAGATGGTAGACGAAGAGCTAGAGGTTACCAGCATGTTTCAAGGAGTTAATCCCGGTAGGAGCCATTTCAAGGGAAAGATCACGTTGCTGGTAATGTTCAGGGGAGTACTAAATTACCGTACTGAGAAGATTGTGTTTGACATGGGATTCTTGGTAGCCCAGCCCTCGCTAAGTTCATGGAGGCATCCCTCTATGCCTACAACAGCTTGAAGATGCCTGGGCCACTGGGAGTCATCACCATCCCATCAGATGTGAAGGATGCAATCATTTGTGTGGACAAGATGTACCGGTACGCGGTCACGGCAGAGGCATCGTCAATAGTGGTTCCCGCTAAGGAAAACAAAGGAAAAAGGGAGATTGTAGGAGCTCCGTCAAAGAATCCGGGAAGCGTGCCCCCTCCGAGTGCACGGCACCAGAGTGTTCCAACAGCAAGAGATCCAAGGTCGCTGCGCCCCAAGTGAAGAATGTCCCAGCAGGGCTGGCTGGCATTGACTGTACTTTCACTATCAGCGCCACGCTCGATGACAAATAGGAAAGCGCACTTGTTGCCTTCGTACGGGCGAATATCGATGTGTTTGCTTGGCAACCATCTGATATCCCCGGTGTTCCCAAGGAAGTAATCGAGCACCACCTTGCTGTCTGCGCACATGCCCGACCTGTCAAGCAGAAAGTCCAAAAGCAGGCCTTGGAGAACCAATAGTTCATTACAGAAGAGAGCAGGAAACTTGAGGCAGCTGGTTTGCTGAGAGGATTGCTGCATCCCGTGTGGTTGATAAATCCAGTGGTACTCCGGAAGGCTAATGGGAAGTGGAGGCTTTGCGTAGATTTCACAAATCTCAACAAAGCATCCCTTGTACCGCATCGATCATATTGTGGATTCCACTTCAGGTTGTGATTTGCTCTCTTTTTTGGATGCATATTCTAGGTATCACCAAATCTTCATGTCCAAGGAAGATGATGAGAAGACGTCGTTCATTACCCCATGTCGTATGTACTGTTTTGTCCGCATGCCATTCAGACTAAAGAGTGCCAGGTCCACTTTTGCAAGGGCAGTCAGCCACAGCTGCACAGAAACATGGAAGCTTATATGGACGACATTGCGGTCAAGAACAAGGATAGAGCCACCCTTATTCAGGATTTGGAGGAGATGTTTGCTAATATGCACAAGATCAATTTGAAGCTCAACCCAGAGAAGTGTGTATTTTGTGTTCCCTCAGGCAAGTTGCTTGGGTTTTGTGTCCCATCGCGGGATCGAAGCCAACCCCGACAAGATCCATCGAGCATATCCAAGCGCCAAGGACAGTTAAGGATGTGAGGCGTCTGATAGGATGCGTTGCCGCGCTAAGAAGATTCATCTCCAAGTCTGCCAAGCGCGCCTTGCCGTTCTTCAAAATTTTGAAGAAGGCATGGCCTATGAAGTGGACCCCGGAAGTAGATGCAACTTTGCAAGAGTTGAAGGCTTACTTGTCCTCTATGCCTACCTTGGTTGCTCCCAAACCCTAGGAGTCATTGGTGCTGTACTTAGCGGCAACCAACTAGGTGGTTAGTGTAGCCTTGGTAGCGTTGGGAGAAGTGGATGAGGCATAGAGTGAACAGGGACCGGCAGACTCAGGGAAGGATCAAGACAACAATGAGCATGGCAAAGAGAGCAACCATAAGGACGCGGCAATGAAGAAAGTGGTGCAGCGCCTAGTGTACGTCGTTAGCTCCCTATTACTAGGGGCAAGATCGAGGTACTCTGGCATGCAAAAGTTGATCTTTGGTCTCATCATGGCCTCAAGGAAACCGCGCCACTACTTCCAAGCCCATGAGACCACAATTGTCATTCGTTTCCCACTGCAAACGATACTCCGAAACCCTGAGGCTACAGGCAGAATAGTGGAATGGGCTTTGTCAGATTCGGGGTTCCGCAGACCCTTGAGAGGTTCGAACACTGGGGTGCGTGCGAAGAACTTCCCCTTCCCAGCCCGCCTGCTCAATGATTCCATGGCCTACCTCGACGAACCCAAGAGACAAGAGACACAGTAGTTTATCTTGGTTTGGGTCACCTTGCAGTGTAATACCATACTCCAGCATTGTGGTGGATTGCCTCGAGGGGCTGAGGATGAACTAGTACATCGGTTGAACAACCTCAGGAGGTGAGGTGTTCTTAAGCTCGATGAGCTGGTGGGTGAGAGGGTGATTTGAATGATCCATCCCCCTCTATGCATGGTGGCGGCTAAGTCCCAAATGTAAGGCGGGAAGGGATCCCACAACGGCCAAATTTGAAGGGGGACACCTAGTACAAGCTATCCGAACAAAAGTAGTCTTTGACTGCAAAAGGCTCTAGTGGTGACGCTGCGGTGGGCTCCGTGATGACCTCCGTCCTGCCATCCTGGCGGTCTTGGTCTTGTTGCACCGATATGGTAACCTTTGCTTGATATCTCCGCTCCTTGGGACCCAGCCTGGTGAGGCCGCCCCCAGGGAGGTCTTGTTGTTGCATCCTAGCGAGGCTCGGCCCCTCGCGAGGGTCTTGGGTTGTTGTTCCTGAAGGTGGGCTATACCAGGCCGTTGTCGGAGCCACGTCATGGGCCCCAGTCAGGCAAGTCTGGGTATCCCCATTCCCAGAACGCCGATAGTAGCCCCCGGGACCAGGTGCGCTTGAACTTGGCTTCGAGGTGAAGCCAAAGGGCCAGGGTGGAGCGCTGCGAGCCCAACCTCCTGTGGCATTGGTTGACGCCTAGTGATTAATGAGACTTGGGCGCCTATGCTCCCCCACTGTCTTGGTGACTGCTCCTGGCTGACAAAAAGGCTGGCGCCCACTGCAGGGCTTTCATTGCCTTCCCTTCGTCTTGCACCAGAACCCCTTACTCCTTCTCACCCAAAGAGCGTTCAGATCCACCGAAACTCTCCCCCAAGCCAGCATCCGATGGCCACCAGCAAAGCAGGGGCCACGCGCTCGCCCTCCTGGTTCAAGCCTGCCCTGAGCGCGTCTACATTCACGGAGAAGAACCTCGTCTCCTCGCTCCTAGTGACGGCGGGCAAAAGCAATGAAGCAGGAGAGATAGCGCTCAGGGCCGGCTCCGTTAAGCCGGAAGCATTGGGCGGTTCCTCCTATCCGTTCTTCTCGCACAGCGTCTTCGTCGGGCTGGTCCCCCCTTTCTCTGACTTCTTCTACACCATCCTCCGCCATTATAATCTCCACGCCCTCGATCTTCATCCCAACACTATCCTCCTCCTATTGATCTTTACCTTCTACTGCGAGGCGTTCGCAGGGGTGATGTCGTCCGTGGCACTCCTCCGCCATTTCTTCCACCTCTGGGTCAAGGAGGGCCAGTGTTCGGGGTGTGCTAACTCCATCGAGGCCAACGACAGGAACATAATCTCGCGAGACGGGAAGAAGGTGAAGGACTTCTCGAACAAGTGGGTCGTCATCGACGCCAACCGGTCCTACCCTCAGCAGGAGCTGCCGATCGGTCTGCCAGCGCCTCATGAGGGACGGAATCACGAGAAGCTCACCGTTCCCCGGGTGGGGCAGTTGATGGAGAAGATCATGGCCGTACTGAAGCGGGATGACCCGAAGTCGGAGAAGCTGACGGGGGCCATGATTGTCAATGAGTTCCTGACCCAGCGCCTGGCTCCGCTCCAGGCGCGCTCGCGCTATCGGATTACAGGTTCCATCAAACCCTTGTGAGGTTCGAACTCTGGGGTATGCACAAAGAACACTCTCTTCCTAGCTCGCTCGCTCAATGATCCCACGGCCTAGTTTGACGGACCCAAAGAACAATAGACAAGGGGGTTTATAATGGTTCGGGCCACCTTACGGTGTAATACCCTACTCGAGTGTGTTGTGAATTGCCTTGAGGGGCTGAGGATGAACTAGTATAGTGGATGAACAACCTCAAGAGGTGAGGTGTACTTGGGCTCGATGAGCTGATGTGTGTGAGGATGATCTGAATGATCTCTCCTGCTACGGTGATGGCTAGGTCCTATTTATAGTGGCCTTGGTCCTCTTCCCAAATGTTAGGCGGGAAGGGATCCCACAACGGCCAAGTTTGAAGGGGGACAACTAGTACGAGCTATCCTGACAAAAGGTTGTCTTCGCATGCCAAAGGCTCTGGTGGTGATGCTGATGTGGGTTTCGCGATGACCTCCATCCTGCTGTCCTGGCGGTCTTGGTCTTGTTGCACTGATATGGAAACCTTTGCCCCATGCATTGGGACCCCGCGCCTGCGATTGCCTCCTTAGCACTAAAGAGGAAACTGGTACACTGCGCTCGCTAGCGCTCGCCCGGCCTTGGTCGTCATGGCTCACGTCACATGAACCTCACGAGATGCCCCTTGCATAGATATCTCCGCTCCTCGGGAGCCGTCCTAGTGAGGCCACCCCCAGGGAGGTCTTGGTGTCGTCCGCCTCGTTAGGCTTGGCCCGTCGCGAGGGTATTGGGTGGTCGCTGCTGAAGCTGGGCCGGACCAGGCCGTTGGTGGAGACACACTTTGGGCTGCAGGCAGGCATGTATGGGCACCCCCGGTCCCAGAACGCCGACAGTAGCCCCCAGGCCCAAGGCATGCTCGAGCTTGGCTTCGAGGCGAAGCCAAAGGGCATGTGCGGGGCGCCGTGGGCCCCAACCGCCTACAGCCTCGATTGAATTGTGGCTATTGGTGGTACGTGGGCGCCTCCACTCCCCCATTCAGCCTTGATATTCGCCAGGCTAGGCGGTCGTTGTTGGCAACACAGCTCCGCCTCCAGTGCTGGCAGCACGCTCCCACATCTCCTCCATCTCCCAGAAACAACAGTTTCCTCCCCTAGCCTAACGCGGCACCAATCCTCTCTGCTACCATGTCACCGAGTCTGAAGAAGAGGGGAAAGAAGACCCATACCTTAGTCCAAGCGCCGCCGGTCCTCAAGCCCGCCATCGAGTGGTCGATGGTGCTCAACCAGGAAGCGATGACAAGGTTTGCCTCGCGCTCACCGTAGATTCCAAAGAATGGAAGGAGATGGTGGCCTGACCTGCTTCCCACGCCGCTATTGATAGGAAGGCTACCGAGATCCCCATTCATCTTCACGCGCACTGGGCTGGCTTGATTCCCCCCTTCTCCGATTTCTTCAACGATGTGCTCTTGCATTACCAAGTCAATGCTCTACACCTGGATCCCTAGTCCATCATCCCCCTTCCCGTATTCGCCTTCGTTTGCGAGGCCAGGGTGTGCATTGCCCCTTCCATGGCTTTGCTTCGCCATTTCTTCTGACTGCATCTAACCGATGCCTGCTAGCGCTTGGGGTGCGTGACCCTCCAAGCCGTTGCGGCGATGGTCGGCTCGGGGATTGACTTCGAGCTCTCACCAGTTGTGGGCGGATGTCCGAAGCGGTGGGTATTCATGGATGCTAGCGTGCTCATCTCCCTGCTCCTACTCCCACGAGCACCAGTTGTCCCTAGCTCCGGCTGGGGGCATGCGAAGCTCGTTGACCAGCAGCTCACCCACGTCTGGTGTCGACTAGCAAGGCTGAAGGACCTTGGGGTGAAGGCACCTAATGTGGTGAAGTAGTTCACCCAGTGTCGCATTGCTCCGCTCCAGCATCACTCCCGGCCGATGTGGATCTTCTCCAGCAGCAGGGACTCCATAAGGGTTCATGTGTTCGCGCTTCCTCCTGAGGCGTTGTGAATGGTACTTGAGCTCTTGACAGGCGACCTGACGCCAGCTGAACTGCTGGAGGAGGGCTGCCTCTTGTACCACTACTCGAACATGGTGGAGTTCATGAGGCAGATGCCCCCCTTCGACGAATGGGGACTGCGCCCAGTCGGTCTTGCAGGGCACCGCAAGAGCCCAGATCTTGTGGTTCCCTTGTTTGCTGTCACCTTGGCGCTCACCCAGAAGTGTGTATAGGGGGGTGAGCGCCGAGGAATGCCAATGAAGTGGCCGCCAAGGAAGCGACGATGGTCGTGGCTCCTAAGGCGGCGGTTCCTGGAGCTCGGGCGAGCTGCTTCGAGGTAGCGGTCGGAGGGCCGGCGCGGTCTGAGGCTCCCGATGTGGAAGCCCCCGAGGCCTAGGCGAGCCATGCTGGGGCAGAGGCTGAGGGGTCGACGCAGCTTGACGCCCCCGAGGTCATCCCCTCAGGAGCCCCGCCAACTGCCCCAGGCAACGGTGGTCGCGCCTAGGTCTTTGGCCTGCTTCGCCTGAACTTCGAGGCACTCCGCAAGAGGAAGGTGCCCCCTAGCCGCTGAGGAGCACAGACGGGAGCTCCAGGCCTTGATTGCTACCCTCGAGTAGCAGGTTGAGGCACGTCGGGTTGTCTTGTCGTCAATGAGGGGGGCGCCTTCCGAGGAGAAGGAGATCCAGATGTGTGAGGAGGCGCTGATGTTGGAGGGCTCACAGCTCAGCCTCGAGCTTGAGCGGTTGGAGATGAGGGAGAGCCATGTCACCATGGCCAAAGATGTTGTCACCGCGCATGAAGCCAAGATACAGGAGGAGGTTGCCCGAAGGGTGCCGAAGGCTCGTGTGGATCTCGCCAACGAGTATGACCTGAAGCTGATCTTCTCGGAGGCCGAAGCTGAGGGCAGGACCACCGCCCTTAGGTCTAGAATGGAGGAGGTTGAGCAGCGCGAGAGGACTGCTACAGCGGCTCAGACTTCTGCCCAGGCAGAATTGGCTGAGGCTCGCGCTGATCTACTTTCGCTTTAGCAGCAAATTGATGATGTTGCGCCCCTCGTGCAGCAGAACAGGGAGGAGGCATGTCGTCGACAGATGCTGCAGCGTGAGCACGCCCCCATGCTCCGGGCCCTCAGAGTGAGGGCCAAATCGAGCACTAGGCATCTTCTACGAGGAGAGCGTCCCTCATCCCCGTGGAAGACTACGCCAGCCACCTTCGCTTCTTCACTGACGTTGTGACGCGCTTGGAGGACCGGGCTATGAGGGCTCGCGAGCTAGTTGAGGAAAGGAGTCGGTGTCTCCTTGGGCACACGTTCTCACACGTCTTCAGCCATCTCCGGAACCTCGACCCCCACTTCGACTTTGACGGCTCCATTGCTCCAGTGCCCGAACCATCCAAGACAACCTATCACACTGGGTGAACAATCACGTGGACGCCCTGGTCAGGGCATTTGCCACCAAGGACGACGAGGTGGTGGTCGTGGCAGATGAAGACGGTGCAGTCGACGACGGCGAAGATGACGCTAGTGGCAGTGCCAGCAGTGTGTACGAGAGCGACTAGGACGATGTTGCGAGCGGCATTTCCGATTAAGCCGCGTTCTTTCACTCAAACCTGCACGCAGAGACTTGGACACGGCCCGTAGGGCATGAGAGAATTTGGGGGGGAGCCCCTCGTGTATGTAAATTGATGTTATATGTTTTAGGACGAACCTGAAACACGCTTTTGCAAGCTTGCGAGTCCCTCAGCAGGGTCATCGTTGTGACTTTCCTCGATCACTGTAGACCTTGAGCGGGCTTTGAGGTTGCTGATGCGTCCTTCTCCTGAGGGGACCCCCTGAGGGGCTCGCGAGGTTTCACATCTTCCTAGGAGCCTGCTGATCCGGCCGAGAGAGCCTCGCAAGGAACGGATGCCAGCAGCGGCAGGGTGTGCGCGCCATGATCCTGCGGCGATGGTACTCTCGACCCTGTGGGGTTGTCGGCACCCAGGCTTGCCTGAGCGCGGTTGTCGCACGCATACCACACCCACCCCTCGATCACGAGGCGCTCGCAAGGGGAGGGGAAGCAGGCGTGAGCCTCAAAATAAAGCATGCAACCAAAACGTAAGAAATCAACACGAACAAGAGAAGCCCCCCCCCCCCACATTCGTCAATAAAAAGGACCTCAAGTTCAATCAAAAAGAGCGGCGAATCAAGTTACAGAAAAGTGGATGAAAGCAAATGGCCGCGTCTGGCACCTACCTAGTCTTCTTGTCTTCCCACTAGCATGGAGCTAAGTGCTTTCATAGGCTGTGAGCATTATCATTTGGGGACAGTGTTGACGGCCAGCGCGGAGCATGGTGCTTCCACTAGGACATGGGCGGGAGCCCCCAAGGCCCGAGGGCGGCACTCCGGAGACTCCGGGGTGTGTACAGCCCTACTCATTATTACGCAAGAGTGTCACGAGCAGAGACCTTTATAGGCGTGGGCCTTGCTTCATATCGCCAGACGAGGGCCCCACCATGCACGACCCCCGACCACCATTGGGGCGTCCGGAAACCAGGACTCGCCAAGGGGCAAAGGGGACGCCGGCGGCACCCTCGGTGACCACAGGCCCTCTATCGGGGGGGAGGGCTCGCCGGCACCTCCCCCGGCAGAGGACCTACCTCCGTGCAGTGCCTTGCTCCGTGCGGCGCAGGGGGGGCCTTGCTATAGGCCCCGCCCACGCAGCCCCCAGTGCACCACTCCCGCCGGGGGCGGAGCCACCGCCCTGGGGTCTCCGACTACTACTGCGACCTGGTTCACCTGCAGCCCATGGTTAGTGTAAACTTCCTCCCGAGATGTTGGCTGCACCCCGCTGTGATCGTTGCTGAAGGGGTCGGTGAAGCCTCAAGCCGACTCATGGAAGGTCCCCGCTTCGGGCATTCTGTCCTCCTATCCTGGCTCGGGGAACGGGTTGGGGCCTACCCCCGGCATGTACCCCAGGTTCGCCATGCGGAGCACGTAGGCGTCTTCAGTCACCCAACCGGAGCCATCCCCTGGATGCCCCGCGCCTTGAGCCACTAGCCGGGGCGCCTGGCCCTGGTGGCCGCTGGGTGGCACTCCAGCGCGTCCTCGGGTTTGTCCGTCACCGTTTGTCCCTCCTGGCGACAGCACCGTCGCGGTAGGACGGGTCGTGCCGGGGTCCATGTTGGTGTTGTCGAGTCCCCCTGGTGCTCCAAGGGGCGCGCGAGCTCGCCGGGGCCTGGCACACGCTTCCACCACAACCTGAGGCATGGGCAAGGAGCAGAAAGGCGGGATACCTCAGGAGGCAGCGTCCAGCAGCTCGGCGACGTGTTCCAGCAGCGCATCGCGGCTACTCTCCGCCAGCCAGCATCGCAGCAGCTCACGCGCCATGATGAGTGCAGTTCTCATGTTCGCCTGCTCCCATCGGGTGTGCGGTGCCGCTGCTGCATCGTAGCGTGAAGATCACGTGGTGGCGCGCGTGCGCCATGGCGCAACGGCGGAGGGCGTCGGTCTGCGCCGCCCGCATCCCACGGTGTTCAGCAGTTTGCGGGCCAACTGGAGTGCGGAGTTGAGGTCTTCTTGGGTGGACGGCGCCGCCCGGACGGGCCAAGAAGCCCAATGGTCGGCGTGGCTCCTCGGGTCGTCCGACATCGGAACCGCAGGGTGTTGACGGGTCGATCGATGGAAGAGGGGCTTTGGCACACCCCTACCTGGCGCGCCAAATGTTGGATTACGGGTTCCGGCAAACCCTTTTGAGGTTCGAACTCTCGGGTGCGCACGAAGAACACTCTCTTCCTAGCTCGCTTGCTCAACAATCCCACGACCTAGCTTGACAGACCCAAAGCACAAGAGATACTAGGGTTTATACTGGTTCGAGCCACCTTGTGGTGTAATACCCTACTCCAGTGTGTGGTGAACTGCCTCAAGGGGATGAGGATGAACTAGTATAGTGGATGAATAGCCTCAGGAGGTGAGGTGTTCTTAGGCTCGATGGGCTGATGTGTGTGAGGATGATCTAAATGATCTCTCCTGCTACGGAGATGGCTAGGTCCTATTTATAGTGGCCTTGGTCCTCTTCCCAAATTTTAGGAGGGAAGGGATCCCACAACGGCCATGTTTGAAGGGGGACAACTAGTACAAGCTATCCTGACAAAAGGTGCTCTTCGCCTGCCAAAGGGTTTGGTGGGGACGCTGCTATGGGCTCCAAGATGACCTCCATCCTACCGTCGTGGCGATCTTGGTCTTCTTGCACCGATATCGAAACCTTTGTCTGATGCCTCAGGACCCCACGCATGCGCTTGCCTCCTTAGCACCAAAGAGGAAATAGGTACACTGCGCTCGCTGGCGCCCGCCTGGCCTTGGTCGTCATGGCTCATGTCACGTGAACCTCATGAGATGCCCCCTCAATAGATATCTCCGCTCCTCAGGAGCCAGCCTTAGTGAGGCCACCCCCGGGAGGTCTTGGTGTCGTACGCCTCGCGAGGCTTGGCCCCTCACGAGGGTCTTGGGTGGTCGCTGCTGAAGCTGGGCCAGACCAGGCCGTTGGTGGAGCCACGCTTTGGGCCTCAGGCAGGCATGTCTGGGCACCCCAGGTCCCAGAACACCGACACGCGCCCCTTGTGGAAGCTCTCGGATGAAGGAGGTGACCTCCACCTGCGCTCGGACGACTTGCCCGAAGAGGAGCTGAAGAAGGCCCTGCGCCTCCTGGTCAGGAACGACCAGGGTTGCCCACCAGACACTCATCTTCCGCTATATCGCCACCTGGATGGGGAAGAGATTCCCGCCGCCATGCCTGTCTTCAACGAGCGCGGGCTCATACCACTGGTGCCCACCGGGCTCCCAGGATCCCCATCGAGTCTGACCAGGAGGAGAGGTCGGACTCAGAGGCGACCCGGGAGGGGGCAGGGAGACTTCTCCTCCACGCCAGACTAATCTCCTCCGCACCCTCCCCGACGACAACGACACATGCGACCACCCGGTGAGGGAGTCACCACACTCCGCTGGGGTCACCACGGGGTCTAAGGGAACCCCTCCGAAGAAGCCAAAGGTAGGGGTCCCGAAGAAGAGAAGATCGGGACTGATCCCCCGAGGCGGTGCTTTCGCTTCATCGCCGGCCGGCGCCGCTGTAGATCCGGGTGCCATGCCCTTGTCTGCCCCTGGGGCTCGCGCGTCGGTGCCCCAGCCCGCGAAGCCTGTGGGAATGGTGCTTCAGAAGAGGGCGAGGGATTACACTGCCGTGAACCAGTAAGTGCTCTACCTCGATCTTTTGTTCCATGTTCTTGCCATAGTATCTTGATGCCTTCCTCTTGTATGGCTAGGCCAATGTCGGTGGTGAAGAAATAGAAGGAGACGGCCGCAACACCCGAGACCCAGCAGCCTGCCATGGCCGCGCCACCTTTGGCACTGAAGGATGGTGGTGACTCCCGTCCTTCTCCGGCTGGGTCATCCTCGTGAGACTCAGAGGCCCGCCTCAAGAGAAGGCGGTCTCTGTAGCCAGGCCGGCTCCGGAGGTGCTCGCCCTCAGCTTGCCTGCTGAGGTCCCGAAGGCTCTGGAGCCCCCGGTGCCCTCTGCTGCTAACTTGCCAATCCTGGCATTGATACTGTCTCCTCCCCCTTCCATCACGCCATTGGGCAGTGATTCTCCTATTTCACCTGGTGCCTAGAGGAGGCTCTTTCTGCGCTGACCCAACTTCGCGACGATCTTCGAGGTGCCTACCATCTCCTGGCATCGGGACGTGTGGAGCTGATCTCGCGATGGCTGTGATCCGACGCGTCCGTCAGGGCGCCATAGAGCCATGCCTTAGCGGCCTTCGAGGAAGGTAAACAGGTTGTCGGCATGGCCGCGGCCGCCCATGACGTGGTGTTGAAGGATGATGAGGCTGCCAAGGATCGCTGCTGGGTGGCGGTGGCCGAGCTGGAGACCCTGCGCAACGAGCATGCCGCCGAGGCTCGTCATCACGAGGCGCGGGAGGAGGAGTTGAAGGCTCGAGAAGACACAGTCACCGATCGTGACACCGAGCCAGAGCAATCAGTGCGGAAGCAGGCCGCGGAGCGTGGCTGCCTGGAGAAGCTGAAGAAGGAGGTGGAGGCGGAGAAGGCCCAGCTAGAAACCAAGGCCAAAGTTCTTACTAAAGATCGTGCCGCCTACGATTCTCTTGAGCGGAGGTCCCGCGAGGCACTGCGGGACCTCTAAGGGAGGGGTTGAAGAAGCCATTGGTGACCACTGAGGAAGGCCCCACCGAGCTGCTCCCCAAACTGGCCACTGCGCTCGAGGGGCGTTGTCCTTGGTGTCAGCTCCATGGTGGAGGGAGAGGCCCACGCACTCTCCACCTCGGTTGTGACCCGCGTCTTCAGCCACCTCCATCTTTGTGACCCCAACTTTGACTTCAAAGCCTTTCTTGAGCTTGTGGACCTGTAGTGCTGCACTGCCGTTGCCGAAGCCGTGAAGGGCCCGGTGGAGGCCCTGCTGTGGAAGTTCCTTTCCATCGACCCCGCGCCCGCGGCCCAAGATGCCGCCGAACCTGCAGCCATGGCTGAAGGCAATGGCGATGGCGACGTTGTTGACGATGGGGCACCCCTCACGGATGACGGCGAAGCTCAAGGCTGAAGAAGAAGCTTGTTGGAGGCGTTCCCCTTCATCTTACCTCCTACAACATGTATCGTGCCTCGTGGAGGCATTAAAACTTATGTGTCTTCCAGCTTTTAAGAGACAGTGTTTCTTGTAATAATTTGCTAGGATTTTGCAATTTCCTTCCCGTTTGCTTTAACGTTCTGCATCGGCAGGGCCTGGCCCCGCGCGTACCTCAGCCCTCATTGGGTCGTCCGCATCCCCAAGGACGAGACCAAGGGTGAAGGGATACATGACCAGTTAGGCCCCTGAGTCACAATGCTCAAGAGTCCCCTTTGACGTACAAACAACCCTCGGGATGGAGATGCGAGAGTATGCCTTAGCTTTCTGTGATGGCAAGATCTGGCCCCGCGCATACCTCAGCCGCCGTTGGGTCATCCGGATCGCCAGGAAGAGACCAAGGAGTGAGGGTCTACGTGACCAGTTAGGCTCCTGAGTCGCGATGCTCAGGAGTCCCCCTTGGCGTACGAACATACCTCCATAACTTTCCTCACCGAGGGCCCGCTCGGGAGGGGAGCACGATGACCAGGTCTGAGGGACCTGGCAGGGTGGTTTACGCTAGGCGTGACCCGAGCGTAGCCCCTGTGCCCAGCCCCCTCATGCAACTCTCCTGAGGGGAAAGTGTTTTAATGAGGCTGGACACTAAGCATGGTGGCTCCCTGAGGTTGGTGCGGCCATGGGGCTGCCCCGTTGTTTATGACCAGCACGGAGCATGGCATATGCATAGTTACTACAAAGAGATTGCAAATGAAAAGTCAAGCGTATTGTCAAACATGATGTGACCTAAAAAATTCTCACAGGAAATCCTATGTAACATGGCATCACAACTAATAGACTCGACATGAGAATCATCATACTCATCATAAATGGGTAAATCATCGCATGGGGAAGTCTCACTAGCATGAAGCATGCTAATAGTTTATCAACATCATGCAAGCAATCATTGTCAAGAATGTCCACTAGTGGGACTAGAGCATCACCTTCACATGTGTTACCTTCGTCATTCCACTCATGTAGTGTAGGTGAGGTGGCAAAGACCAAATGGTGGTCATCTTCATCTTGATGCAACCATGTGCGGGTGCATCACATTCCACCATGGCCATCGTCTTGAACAACGGAAGGGTGAAGTCGTCGCGAATCGACACATCATCATATATGGCACCTATAGCACCAAATGAGAAGACACAATAGAGGTAGAGGTTAAGCTGCTAGAAATCGAATTGGCCTCACATGCCCTATCAACTACCTCACTCTCTCTATGTGGTGGTTGACTCACTCCCTCAAAATAGGTGCACTCAAACTCACATATGGCGGAGTCACTCGTCTCACTCAAGTGGTGGGGGTTGTGACTGTCCTCACCTGGGAATTTGGGCAACACATCATATATGGGGCTAGTGGTGAAGTAACTCTCACTCTTAATATGGTGGCTAAAGTCACTCAAGTCATCATACGTCATTGAGGTCGAGGTGAAATAATCAACTGTCTCATCACCATCGCCATGGATGACGGCCAAAGATGGCACATCATCACTCTCCTCCATGACCGAAGGGAAAATCCCATGCTCAATCGTCTCGTCACCATCGCCGTGGATGAAGGCCGGAGATGGCACATCATCACTCTCGCCTCCTAGGATGGAAGCATCAGCCTTGCTCGTCACCATGATGCTCACCTAAAAAGCTTGGTCCTTGATGGTCTACGTAGTCGTAGTCCCGCACCATCTTGAAAAGGAGTCATGGAGGACTCAACATCATCAATGCCACAAAGAGTGATGTCTTGGAGCTCGTCAGGCTTGGACATCGTGGTGGTACTAGCCTCATGCTCGTCGTCTTGGAGCTTGGTCTTTGATAAGTGTGCTTGGGGTGGAGAAGCCTTAGCCTTCGTGAGTTCTTTTTCCTCCTTGAGAGCACCAATGTAGTAGTCGTCGAGGGACTTGTAGTTCTCGAGGAAGATTGTCTCTAGAGATGTCATTGTGCAATCCCATCATGAAGTGGAACTTCATCGAAATGGGGCCGTCCACACTGGCTCATCGCAAGGCATTCTTCATCTCCTTGAAGTACGCGTCGATGGATTTGGATCATTGGGTGGTGTTCTCCAATTGGCATAGAAGTTGTTCCGTGTAGGTTGGAGGCATGAACTCTCACTGCAAAGCTCTCTTCGTCTCCGAAGGTGTGTGAAGCCACCATGCGGATGCATAGTCATGGAAGTTTCTTGTGGTGCACTTCACTTGACCTTCGGGAGGAACATGACGTAGCTTGAGGTAGTCGTCCATTAGGCGCTCCCACTTGAGATACTCCTCGGGTTCTTGAGTCCCATTGAAAGGAATCTTGTGGTCGGTGTCGAGGTCGTAGCAGCTTGTGGTAGTCGCATACTTGAGATTGGGGAGCTTCTCTTGAGGGTAGTCTTGAGGTGCTTGTTGGCGAAGATGCTAAGGGAGATGGTGAAGTCATTGAGCGGTTTTTCGTGTTGAGCTCTTGACCTTCATGTTCTTGTTGGTGGTGGTGTCGATGCCGATGTGATCTTGCCGGAGATGGTAGCTCGGAGGCATCTGCTCTTGAGCGTCTTCTCGAATATGAGGAAGATTTCTTGTAGGACTTGATGAGGGCTTTTATCTCCACCATTTGAGCATCCATCTTGGCATTGAAGTTGCTGTTCATGGCACGAAACTCGTCGTTGTTGTTGTAGACCAAAGGTGAAATGCCTTGCCTATCCATCACAAGACTAGAGCAAATTAGAGTGGGAGAAAGAGAAGAACTAGACCAAATGTATCTTAACCAATGTTGAAGATGGATCACTGATCACTCAATAATGTAACAAGGAAATAGCACAATTGGTACTGATCTCGTCTATTTCTCACACCTACACAAATAAGTCTTATGGTGGAGCTCGGTGAGGATAGTGGCACAAAAAATTGATGCAAAATGTTAGCAAGACTCAATAATGTTGAAAGATGTTCACAAATTCGCAAGTGAAACAAGCACACTAATAGCAATTAATGGAACACGGAAACACACACAGATAGATAAATGGGGTCGTGCAACCAAGGAATGAGTGGAAAATGCGGAATCCACGAAAAATGCTCTTGTCGCACAACACTAGAGAGACGCTAGCCGATTGCTCAATAGGTGGATACGAACTTGTGCACTACCTATATAAGACAATATGTAGCGACTTATATCCCAAGTAAGCTATGTATATGATGGTTCCCGGTGTTTCTCACATGATGATCCAAGATGATCGGATATGACAATTGTATATGCAATGAGGTATGATGCTGCGGCATTTGCTTACAAGATTATTTGCTCTCTTTTTCTTTGCTTAAAAGCTTATTCTTTTTTTGTATGGCCACTATTCGAAATGCACAAACCAAGATAGTAATTGTATATATGAGGGAACAAACTTGTGACACAAGAGATGATATGATGATACCATGATGATACCAATATGATATGGTATGTATGTAATGGAAGGTGTAGACCAATGATCACTAATGTGCACAAGTAACCTTGCCGGAAATATTCAAATGGCTAGTCTCGATAGGCAAGTGACGCAAAATGGGCTAGGGGTTATCAATGAAATTGCAAGGGGAATATACAATGGTGTCATCGAGGTTACCGTTTGTGGCGATGATGAGTGGCGGTGTTCTTAATGTCAAAATGTCCCTAGTTAGCCGAAACACCTTGGAAATGGAAAAATCGCAAACTCAAAATCTCAAATCTCAAATGTCAAATGGTGGTAGCGGGAATGCGGTGGTGGTTGCGGAAGTATTGGTGGAAACCCGGTCAAAATGGGTTAAAGTGGCAGAAGGGTATGATGCGCTATACATGGTGTCAGGGTTGAAGCAATGGTCCCTAAGTAGACGAAACACCTTGGGAGACACAACTCACAACTCACACAAAAATTGGGTTAAGTTGGGGTGGCGGAAGTGTATGGTGGGCAAGCCTATGCGGAAGTTATGGTGGTGGTTGATGTAGAAGCAATCATCCCTAAGTAGCCAAAACACCTTAGGAGACTCCAATCACAACTCTAATAACCTTGAATGTTAAGGGGAACAAAATGGGTTAGGTTGCGGAAGGCTATGGTGGTTTTGCGGAAGTTATCGTGGGAGCCCTAGGCAAAGATGCCAAAGTGCCAAAACATTGATGGAATCAAATGGTGTTAAACCTATCTAGAGGGATAGAGGATGTCAATAGCTACACAATGAGATAAAGAATGCGAAAATTGGACTCCAGATGAATTAGTTATCGTCAAAATGGTCAAACATCGAACCTAAAATGCCAGGGGTCAGACATCCGAGGTTTGGTCCTGATTTCCAGGACCTGATGTCCAGAACCTTGCGTGATTTTGCCCTCCAGGAGCCAGATGTCTGGCTTGGGGCCCGGAGGTCCGGCCTATGGCCCGGATGTCCGGCTCGATGGTTCCAGATCGGCATTTGGACTTCGCAACTCGATTTGGGGCGGAAATTTATGATTTGTGGGCCAAAATTCAAGATATTTCGTTGATGGGAGGTGGGGAAACTTTGGGAGATGCTAGATCCACTTGAAACCAAGCAAATCCATGGATCAAAATCAAGAAAACATCATCAAACCAACAAATCACAAAAAAAAATGGGGGCTATTTTTGGTGGGGATTTTTGAGTTTACGACAAAATCAAGCAAAAGAAGGTTGAAAACAAGGGGTGGGGGCTCCAAATTCGTGATCAACGTGGCTCATCATACCAAGATGATGTAGGGTAGAAACCCTATGGCAGATCTTTCATGATTTGGAGGGGATCCCACGAAGAACACGAGGGGAAACGCAAGGGAAATCACGAGGGGAAACAAGAGGGAACACTCAAATCAATAAGAAACGATCACGCATGTGCTAGATCCTCGAAACACAAAGAGATACATGATCCATTATCAATAGAGGGAAATACAAACGATAAATAGTTCATCTCTGTGAGGAGGTCTTGAGGGGTCATCCCATGAAGGGGTCTTGAATCCAAGGTGGATCTTCTCCGTACAGGTCGTGGTGTCTCTCGATGGAGTAGATCCGCATGGATGAGCAAAGCTCTATCTCAAATGAGCTAAACCTATGCTAACCCTAACTAGGACAAGGAGGGGATCTATATATAGTCTAAGCCACGAAGGGGTAAGTGAGGAGGGGATACATGGGCCTCTGCCCCAATCTGCGCGCAGGCAGGCACCGGATGTCCGGCCGTTCACAGGAGGCCGGATGTCCGGCCTGGAACAGGCCATTCCAGTCTTCTCTGGATAGTCGTTGCCAGATTTCCGGGGTTGGATGCCTGATGTGCGGGCGTTGCTGAGGCGCCGGATGTCTGGGCCGGCGCCAGAGGTCCGCCTGCTGAAGCTCTTGGTCTTCTGTTGGTGCAGCTCCTAGGCGGCTGCACAGGCGCCGGATGTTCGGCCTTTGGCCCGGATGTCTGGCCGTTGTAGCTTTAGCAGCCCCGTCTTCTTCTGTCTTCACTTTCACGCTTCACTTGTGGATGGTGTAGTTGTACACTTGCGCTTGCACTCCTCATTGTCTGTGGTGCTCTGACAATATTTATGTATGCACACAAGTGGGGTGTCAAGTAGTATGCCATCCTCGAAGGGGTCAAGTGAGTACGTGTAAAGGAGATGATTCACCTTTGTGTATGTGAAGTAGATGTCGCACGTGTCACTCGCGGAACGGACTCTTGACATGGTGATGTCCATAGGATGCTCCGTATAACCCACAGGTCCCAGGAATCAACTCTTGAATCACAAAGTTGTCATCGCATACACAATTGCTATCTTGGTTCGTGAAGTTTTGCATGAGAAAAGAAGTCAAAAGAGAAAGATCCAACAGAGCTTTTACGCAAAAAGGGAAATATAAGCAAAGAGCTTATAAGAAAGAACCATAGCATCATACTACATTAAGATTCTCATACTCGATCATCTTGGATCATATCGTCGAAAAACCATACATATAGCACACTTGGGATAGAAATCGTTGCATTTTTGCCTAGCAGGTTGTGCACAAGTTTCGTATCCACCTATTGTGCAATCGTGCTAGCGTCTCTCTAGTGTTGTGCAACAAGAGCATTTTCATGGATTCCACATTTTGGATCATTCCCTTGTTGCATGACCCTATTTATCTATCCATGTGTGTGTTTCCGTCTACCATATCTTGCTATCGGTCTACTTGTTATATTTTCAAATTTGTGAATCTTTTACAACATTATTGAAGCTCACTAAGAATTGCATCAAATTTTGTGCCACCATCCTAACCGATCTCCATCATAGGCTTTTATTCGTGTAGGTGTGAGAACCGACAAGAATTGGTACCAATTGTCTTATTTCCTTGTTACACATTTGAGGGATCATTGATCTATCTTCAACATCAGTCAAGGTACATTTGGTATAAGTTCTTCTCTTTCTCCCACTCACATATTTGCTTGGAATTATGGATAGGCCAAGTTCTTCTACCAACAAACTCTTACTAGAGCAAGACGACGACCCGAACAACTACATCACCAAGATCCACCTATTTGGCACACAATGAGCTTTGCATCAAGAACATCAAGCAATGAGCGACCGCATCGTCAACCTCGCCACCGACTTGCGACTCTACGGCAACATACAAGAGACTACTTAGACAACAAGCTCGACGAACAAAAGCAAAAGAGCAATGCAAGAATGGACGAGATTCGTGCCTTGTTGGTCAACCGCTCTTCTACCTCTTCGTCCTACTCAAGACGGGGCCGCTCAAGTTGGCACTCCGACGACACCATCTCTTGCTCAAGTACTCCGACATCGAACACTCCTTGACAAGCCACGCGTCAAGATCGTCAACCAAATTGCAATCCCCTACACGACACCAATCATCAAGAGCAACTTTGAGAGCAAGAGCGTCGACATCATCAAAACCAAGCTACATTCGCGCAAGCACAAGAATGTCAATGTCTAGGCCAATAAGAAGAAGAGCGAGCGCATCTACACCTAGACGAACAAGATGCCGAGGCACAACGTCAAGAACAACAATGGCGAGAAGCCCAAGCACTTGAGGCGCAACATGCACTACATGACACTAGTCAGGCCATTGCCGCACGCAACCGCCATAGGCGCGAACAAGAAGAAGCACTTCGCAATGAAGATCAAGAGAGGATTTATCAATCACGAGTGCGTCTTCTAGTTCCTCAAGCTCCTCCACAAGCTCGATGTCGGTGTCAAAACCGGCGGATCTCGGGTAGGGGGTCCCGAACTATGCGTCTAGGATCGATGGTAACAGGAGGCATGGGACACAATGTTTACCCAGGTTTGGGCCCTCTTGATGGAGGTAAAACCCTACGTCCTGCTTGATTAATATTGATGATATGGGTAGTACAAGAGTAGATCTACCACGAGATCAGAGAGGCTAAACCCTAGAAGCTAGCCTATGGTATGATTGTATGTATATATGATCTATCGACTAGCCTGGCCCTGGTTTATATAATGCACCAGAGGCCTAGGTTAACAAGAGTCCTAGCCAAATACGCCGGTGGGGAGAAGTCCTTGTCTTGATCGCCAGGTCTTGTGGAATCTTCCTTGTATGTGGCAGCTGTCCGAACTGGCCCATGAGTATACGGCCACGGGGGTCCTCGGCCCAATCTATCAGATCGGGAGATGACGTGTTGAGTACCCCCTAGTCCAGCACACTGTCAGTAGCCCCCTGAACCGGTCTTCAAGTTAGGGACGCTCCTCGATTCTTCCAAACTGTTCTTCATCTTCGGTCGTCAGTCTTGAAAACTGGTTCAACAAATCTTCTTTATCTTCGATCTTGAGGATCGCCGAAATGCATTCGACGTGTTTACACGTCGGGTATCCGAGGAGCCCCTTTAAGTTTCCGGCCTTTATCAATGCCTTGTTATTTTTATGCCACACCTCGGGTTTGAAGTTGTTCCCGGGCGGCAGCGTCCTCCTGCGTCTGAGCTCCAACGCCGGACTGTATTCGAGGTATCTTTTGCAACCGAGCACCAACGCCGGACCAATTCCCAGCTCTAACGCCGGAATGTATCTGAGCTCCAACGCCGGACTATGTATCCGATCTCCAACGCTGCACTGTATATCCGAGCTCCAACGCCGGACTATATCCGAGGTGTCGTAAATCACCTTGGTTCAAAGAAGTTTGAAGGAGTTTAGCCGAGCTTAATGCCGGAAATGCCCTCTATGGAGCCAGCCACTAGCGCCCGAGCTTTATGTCGGGCTGCTTCCGAGGTGGTGCACCACCCCGAATGTGGGCCGATTTTTGTGAATATTTTTTATTGGTGCAATTTATTCTCTGCCGAGATATATAGCCAGTAGCCCTCAAGGTGTGTATCGGTCTAAAACCCGAGATGCACCTGAAGGATGACGTAAGACCGCTGATCCCAGTAGCCGCTGAGACTCAGGTTGATTTGCAAAATCGGCCTGAGGATCAAGTCCAAGCTCGGTAGAATACTTCGGGACACTAAAAGCAGTGTGCTCACTCCTCGAGACTCAGGTTGGGTGCGGCTGACCAACCTGAGGATCAAAATCTCCTCGGATCTATATTGCACATAAAATTTTCTACATTGGTCAAGCAATGCAGTAGCCCCCGAGACACTGGTCGGGTGGCAACACCAGATCAGGGGATCGATGTGCCCCTTTAATATTTGTAAATAATAAGCCCGAAGCCAGTAGCCCCCGAGCCTTAATGCGGGCACGGGTGGCCAAATTAAGGTTCAATATCTGTAGTAAAATCACAAATTATGTGTAATGACTCTATGTACCCAAGTACTTTACGTCATTTAATGTGCGGATCCGCATTGTACAAAACTTTGTTGACCGACCATCGGCTTCCACCTCCTCGGCCAGTAACCGAGGAGTGTTTGTCTTACTTTATAAAGCCTTTATGAGGGCAAAGATTTACGACAAACAAGGCAATCTGGCCATACGGTTTTATAAACAAAGGTACGCGGAGAGATATGTTATATTACTGTTTAACATAAGAAATGTCTTCCAAAGAAAATAGTCCCGCTATCGGTCCCTTTCTTTGGGTTATCATGCTAAGCATGATCATGAAACCTCAGCTCTAACGTTAGAGCAAAATATTGAGGATTTTAGTTTGGGAGGCCAGTTACTAGCCCCCGGTAGTGTTCAGCGACAGTCGAGGTGAAGCCGTAAACACTTTGGCCATTGTTATGAATGGCCCGTCATTTAACACCGTCATCGGATCGCTGACCAGTTTACGCTTATTGTGACAGTCAGTTTTCGGCTTTCTCCACTGAGGTGCTTAACCATGTGAGCTGGAAGCACAATCGCAGTGGTTCTCCCTTTGCACACCTAGCCGAACAAAGCGGAACGTAGGAGGCAAGCGTAGGAGCCGGGTAACCCAACTATTGACCGAAGACACAATTCGAAACCGATGCATATATAGCAATATCTGAGAATGTTTTTGCCGAATCCCTAAAGGTGTCCGGCGTTGCACTGCGACACTAATGCTGGAAAAGCACAAATAGTTTAAAAGTGCCAAAAGGCTTGGAAAACCAAGAAACGTCAGTAAAAACATGACGTCCGTACAAGAGCAAGTGTTCGGTGCCAATCCGAAAATTGGTCTTAGAAAAAGGAAGTGCTTATGTTGTGCTTTAACATGATACATCCTATCTCAAGACTTCGAGCGGGTCAGCCTACGGCTTCAACCTCCTGTCCCGAGGGCGGAGTACTTAACATTAGGCCAATTTAGCAAACTAAACTCTAGCGTCTTGGAGAGAGAAATTAGGCTCCCCGGCTAGTGACCGCACACTCGCGTCGAAAAAAGGAGTGATAAATAATAATAATAAAACTTTGCAACGACTAAGAAGAAGAACACTTATTATAAAACGGCTCAAATAAATTTAAGAGCCCCCAAGTGACTTGGGTAAAAGAATGATTGCATGTACCGAAGTACTTTTATCATATCTATGTTCAACTGAACTTTAAACGCGTCTTAACCGACCGTCGGCTTCTCCCTCTTCGGTCAAGGACCGAAAAGTGTTATGTATTCCATCTGTCGAGAATATCGATGGTGTTTCCAATAACTAGGCAATCAGGTCATAAGGCTGTAATAGACAAAGCGCGCTCAGGGAACTTATGCTATATTACTGCAAAGTGTAAGAAGCATCTTCAAAGAAAATAGTACCCCCACCGATACCTTTCTTCGGTGCTCATTGTTATTATGAGACTTGTGCAATAGATTTTTTGTACTCATGAGTTCCGAAGAAAGGGGACACGAACCTCAAGCTCACCAAGAGCAAGAAGACAAGGGAAATCCTCCATGACAAGAGCAAGTTGAGGGAGACAATCCTCCTCGTCAAGGACGTCATCACGCTTGACCCCAACAAAATGAAGAGCAACGCTGAAGCAATGATTCCAAAGAGTACTTTTCATGGGCATTGAAGGTTGACATAATCTTCCGTTTGCACAACTATGAGTAAGAGAAGAAGATCACTATGGGATCCCTTGAGTTCCAAGATTACGTCCTCATTTGGTGGGAACAAGTCATGGAGCACCGAGAGGCAAGAGGTGAAACACCCATCACGACTTGGGCACAAATGAAGGATGTCATGAGAGCATGTTTCGTGCCAACCTACTACAACCGTGACCGCTTCAAGAAATTGCAACTCCTCAAGCAAGGAACCAAGAGCGTTGAAGAATACTACGAGGAAATGGAGATTGCCATGATAAGAGCTAATGTCACAGCAGATGATGAGCAAACTATGGCATATTTCTTGAATGGACTCAATCATCTTATCAAGAAGATCGCCGACTTCCAACCTTACTCCAGCGCCATCGAGCTAGTGCATCAAGCTAACAAAGCGGAATGACAAGTGCAAGATGACTTCAAGTACGCCAAGTGCTCTTCCAAGAGCTACGACTTCTCCAACACCCAAGCTTCAACGACTACAACACCTTCTATCTCAACAAAGCCTTCTACAAGCAACGGCGACAAATCAAGTTTCAAGAAAACTTTGACAACCTCAAGTCATCCTCCTACTACAAGAAACTTCAAGCCGAGAGCTTCATCAACATCTAACCCAATCGATGAGACCATCAAGACAAGTATAGTCAAGTTCTTCACATGCGGCGACCGAGGCCACATGTCCTTTGAGTGTACCAATAAGCGCATCATGATCCTCAATGACGACGGAACCTATGATTCCATGCATCGAATCGACCTCATCCCAGGAGCACCCCTTCCTAACAAGTCTCCCTACCTTGTCAACCCCGAGGAAACAAAGGAGATACAACAGCAAGTACAACAACTTATCGACAATGGCGATGTATGAGAAAGCTTGAGTCCTTGTGCCATACCGGTAATCCTTGCTCCTAAGAAATATGGTACATATCACATGTGTTCCGATTGTCGTCCTATCAATGCTATTACCGTGTGGAATCGTTACTCCATTCCACGCCTAGATGATATGCTCGATGAGCATAGCAGATCCACCATTTTCTCTAAAATTGATCTTAAGAGTGGCTACTATCAAATACACATCCAAGAAGGTGATGAATGGAAAACCGCATTTAAGACCAAATTTTCTTATATAAATGGCTTGTTTGAAAGTGCAACTATCCCTAGGTGGTTTTGGTAATTCCTAACAACATATAGCTCATTGAGCTAATGCTATTTCAAGATTAATATATCAGGAAAGCTCAATGATTGGCATGGCATGGATGAGAAAAGTGGACCCCTCAAAATGCTAAGGACAAAGGATTGGCTCAAGCTCAAAGCTCAAGACTCTACATTTTATATTTTAGTGATGCAAGATCACATTGAGTCTATAGGAAAAGCCAATACTATCAAGGAGGGATGAGGTGTTTCTTAATGGGGTTCTTTCTCAAAATGCTTAGTGATATGCTCCAAAACCCTCAACTACTTTCTCACATCCACATATGACCTAAACCAAAAGTCAAACTTGGCCCCATCGATTATTTCTATCCGGCGCCACCGAGTTTCAAATGTCATACCCACTGCCACAAACCCTAGGAAAATCGGTCTCACCGATAGGGATCTCGGTCTCACCTAGATGGGGTTGTAATCTCTCTGTTTCCCTTCGTAACATTTCGGTCTCACCGAGATGAGCGATCGGTTCCACCGAGATTGCAATGTAAACTCTTTGTTTTCCCTTCGTAACGTTTCGGTCTCACCGAAATGAGCGATCGGTCCCACCGAGTTTACCTGACCAACTCTCTGGTTATCTTATTACCAAAATTGGTCTCACCGAGTTTGTGTAATCGGTCTCACCGAGATTTTGTTATGCCCTAACCCTAATCATATTGGTCCTACCGAGTTGCATGTCGGTCCCACCGAAAACCCTAGCGGTCACTAGCTTTGCTAAATCGGTCCGACCGAGTTTAACCATTCGGTCCCACTGAGTTTGGAAAGTTATATGTAACGGTTAGATTTTGTGTGGACGCTATATATACCCCTCCACCTCCTCTTAATTCGTGGAGAGAGCCATCAGAACAAACCTACACTTCCCACCTATATTTTCTGAGAGAGAACCACCAACACTTGTGTTGAGATCAAGATATTCCATTCCTACCATATGAATCTTGATCTCTAGCCTTCCCCAAGTTGCTTTCCACTCAAATACTCTTTCCACCAAATTCATATCCTGTGAGAGAGAGTTGAATGTTGGGGATTCTATCATTTGAAGCACAAGAGAAAGGAGTTCATCATCAACACACCAGTTGTTACTTCTTGGAGAGTGGTGTCTCCTAGATTGGCTAGGTGTCACTTGGGAGCCTCCGACAAGATTGTGGAGTTGAACCAAGGAGTTTGTAAGGGCAAGGGGATCGCCTACTTCATGCAGATCTACCGCTAGTGAGGCAAGTCCTTCGTGGGTGATGGCCATGGTGGGATAGATAAGGTTTCTTCTTCGTGGACCCTTCATGGGTGGAGCCCTCCGTGGACAAGCGCAACCTTTACCGTTCACGGGTTGAAGTCTACATCAACGTGGATGTACGATAGCACCACCTATGGGAACCACGACAAAAACATCCGTGTCTCCAATTGCGTTTGAATCCTCCAAACCCTTCCCTTTACATTCTTGCAAGTTGCATGCTTTACTTTCCGCTGCTCATATACTCTTTGCATGCTTTCTTGAATTGTGTTAAGGTTTCTTGACTTGTTCAAAGTTGCTAAAATCTTCCAAGAACTAAAATTGGGAAAAGGCTAGAATTTTATTTGGTCAAGTAGTGTAATCACCCCCCTCTAGACATACTTTCGATCCTACAAGTGGTATCAGAACATTGGTCTCCATTTACCTTGATTTTCATAGCTTTTGGAAGTTATAGCCTTGGTTTCACAACCTAGGAGAGTATGGCGTCTAGAGAGGGAAATTACCGCCATAGAGGTCCTTACTTTGATGGTACTAATTTTGCTAGTTCGAAGCATAAGATGAAAATGCATATTCTTGGACATAACCCCGCCGTTTGGGCTATTGTGTGTGTTGGCTTGCAAGGTGAATTCTTTGATGGGAGAGAACCGAATCGTGAAGCTACCACGGAAGAGTTGAAGATGCTGCCATACAATGCTCAAGCTTGTGATATCCTCTTCAACGGATTGTGCCCCGAAGAATTCAACAAAATCAGCCGTCTTGAGAATGCAAAGGAAATTTGGGATACTTTGATTGATATGCACGAAGGTACCGACTCCGTCAAGGAATCCAAGTTGGATGTGCTTCAAAGTCAACTTGACAAGTTCAAAATGAAGGATGGTGAAGGTGTCGCTGAAATGTACTCTAGGCTTGCTCTTATCACAAATGAGATTGTCGGCTTAGGAAGTGAAGAGATGACCGACAAATTCATCATCAAGAAGATCCTAAGAGCCTTGGATGGAAAATACGATACCGTACGCACATTGATCCAAATGATGCCAAATTACAAAGATCTCAAGCCAACGGAAGTCATTGGAAGAATTGTTGCTCGTGAGATGTTACTCAAGGATAAGGAGGAGATCCATAACAAGTCAAGTGGTGCTTACAAAGCCTCATGTGAAGCTCCCACATCATCAAGTGAGAAACAAACCTTCAACGAAGAATTGAGCCTAATGGTGAAGAACTTCAATAAGTTCTACAAGAATAGAAGCAAAGAGAGAAGTTCCAAGTCAAGGTCCTACAATGACAAAAGATTTTCTAGTCGAGAGCGAAACTGCTACAATTGTGGAAGACCTAGACACTACTCCAATGAGTGTATGGCTCCCCACAAGAGAAGAGAAGATTCTCCCAAAAGAAGAAGTAGGAGAGAAGAATCACCATCAAGGGAGAGAAGGAGTAGGGATGATCGTTATGAACGAAGACCCTCTCGGAGAAGCAAGGATCAGGAAAGGAAGAACAAGTAATCAATGAGCTACACAAAACGAAGACATCAAGCTCATGTTGGTGAATGGGTATCCAGCTCCGAGTCCGACAGTCACTCCGAGAGAAGCTATCACTCCGACTCCGAATATACTCAAGATGAAGGTTTTGCCGGTCTAGCACTTGTGTCAACCAACTCCTACGACATATTTGATTCACCAAATGAAGGAACTAGAAGATGCTTCATGGCCAAAGGTCCAAAGGTATCACACCCCGAGTATGTTAATTTCAATAGTGATGAAGATGACTTGTTAGGTGATGATGATTTACTTGTTGACAACTCTAGTGATGAATACTATGATGAAACATCAATTAATCATGCTAATCAAGATGAAACGAGTGAAAATGATAAGTAGAAGATAGAGTCTCTAACTAAAGAAATAAACACTCTTAAGTTAGCTCATGAAACTATCTTAGGAGATCATCGAGAACTTTTAAGGACTCATGAGAAATTAAGTTTTGAGGAGCTCAATCTTGAGCAAGAGCATGAGTTCTCAAAGGCAATCAATGATGATCTTTGCAAGAAAAGTTCTTCTTACATTGCCAAGAGTTTACTCTTATCCACTTACATGCCTCAAGTCAAGTCTAGTTACAAGAACAAGAAGGATTCTTCCTCTAGTAGTAACAATAATCATGCTAAATCCAATGTTGTTGCTTCTAGTAGTTCTCTTGATTCCACTAATGATTCTCTTAGCCAAGTTACACTTGAGCAAGAAAATAGCTTATTGAAGGGAATCATAGAGAAAGGTGTTTACAAGAGCCTTGCTGGGAGTAAGAAATTCGAGGAAATTGTACGCAAGCAAGGAAGGTACCTGAAGAATCAATGTATTGGTTTTGAACGAAAGTTCAATGCCAATGGAGTTGAGTGGGAAGAAGATCAATACCCCAAGACGAAGTTTGTTCCTCAACAAGAAAAGTATGATCCTACTTCTTTCAAAGGGACACAAGCTCAAGATGATCTTCCACCACAAGACCACAAGGAAAAAGGCAAGGACAAGTTTCAAGAGGAAATTGATTCATTTGAAGAAGCTCCTAAGGCCTTGGTCAAGTGGGTTCCCAAGACTACATCAAGTTCCACCTCATCAAGTACAACTACAACTCCGAGGATTCCCATCAAGATGGTGTGGATCCCGAAGAAGAAGAACTTGAGAGTTCTTGAGGGTGACTCTGCCAACATACTTCACTCTTATCATTTTTGCAAGAACAAGTGCAATCAACTTCCACATCTTGCACCAGTTCAAGGAGTCACAAACCCTCTTGTTGGTAAGACAAGGGACAAGGTAACCTAATGCTCTCATAGACATCATCTTGTGTGTGCATCACTCTATGTCTATGGATATCCTTGTTTGTTCCTTGTGGGACTAACCCGTGTAGGCATTGAAAGTGCAACTCACTCCAAAGGATATCTCCGAATGATCTACATCAACTTAGAGCATCCACATCTTCAACACCTACATGAAGTCATCGTCGACAAAACCCAAGGTTAGTTCATCCCTCTTAGGGGGATATCACATCTAGGGGGAGCTTTACTCTAAGAATTGAGTTAAAGCAACTCTAATGGTGTGAACACAACAACACTTTATGTAAAAGTGGTAACCCCACTTATGCTTAAACGATGAGTATGACCTATGATCAAATGTTCTCATTTGACTCCTAAGTCAATATACTCATATATAGATGACCTAGTCATCGCCAATTGCTTGATAGATGCTAGAATTGTTTGTGCATGCTTTGCCACATATTTCATTTGTCATTTTATTGTGTGAGCATGTTGGTTGCATAATTTACTCATTCTAGGACATCCACTTGTTGTTTTGATTGATTGGTTTCCTTTTCTTTTGGCCTAGTGGATGGACAAGAATGCCTAAGAACCTTCTCTAGCTATCTATGTTTTTCTTGTCTCAAACTCTATTCATGCTGCATCACAAAGTTTGATCAAGTCAGATTCGAACCACTCTGTGTGAGGAGCACTCAGAGTCCCTGACTCGTCATAGACTTAAACTACCAAAACTTCTTTGTGTGTTTCGGTCTGACCGATTCATCCATTTTGGTCATACCTAGATCACTAAGTCGATCTAGGTTTTCAATCTCGGTGCAACCGATTTGAACTGTTCGGTCACACTGAGTTTCAGTAACTACTTGCAGTTATGAATCTCGGTGCCACGGAGTTGTTCCACTCGGTCACACCGACATGGTCACGCTATATATATCCACAGGTCAAATTTTCGAAAACTTTCCGAACCTCCTCGCCCGTGCTTAGCCTGCTCTGCCTCCCTGGGTCTCCAGATCATCCTCCTCTTCACCAGCCGCCTCCTATCGCTGGTCTCCACCGCCGTCAACGGCATCGTGTCCGCTGTTGCCGCCTTAGCAAGTTCATCGCCGAACTAGGGCATGGACTTGAACTTTGTGTTGTTCTAACTCCGATTCCTCGGGACATTGCCTTGCCATGTATCTTGCCAGAATGGAGATCACTCTTTCCATCAAAAACACTCAGTAGTTTAGTCGTGAATTGAAAATTTAGGGTTAGGTTTCCGCCAAAACCATCTCGGACCGACCGAGTTGATGAAATCGGTTCCACCGATTTTGCTCAGGCCATTGCACATGTGATTCTCGGTCTGACTGAGAATTGCAAATTGGTGTGACCGAGTTCAGCACTTTGTGAAACCCTAGCAGTCTCGGTGCCACCGAACTGTGACTCAGTCTGACCGAGTTCACTTGTTTAGGTTCCAAAAACTGCTTCGGTATCACCGTGTTTGCAAATCGGTAGATCTGAAATGCTTTCTGTAGAAAACTAAAACTAAGTTTTTAACTCATTCTTTTGTATAAACCTCTGTACTTTGTGATGCTCATCCACTGTACCTCATCTATAATCTATTCACAGGGTCTACTATCAGTGTTTGCATCATGTCAGATTAGAGTGACAGTCAGAACAAGTCTGAGGAACAGGTTCACGTGAGTGAGGGCACTAGTCCCTCTACCAGCTCAGATGATGGAAGCAGGAGCACACCCAGCAATCTGCCAAAGGCTGCCACAAGGGCCAGAAAGAAAAGAACCTCAGAGTCAGAGGATGAGGACTATGTGACTGAGGAAGAGGAAACCACCTCAAAGAGGAAAGTGCTCAAAAAGGAATATGGCACAGCTGCTGCCACCAAGCCAGGGATGAAGCAAAAGGTTCCTGCCAAGAGAGATCCAATGTCTAAAGCTAGAACATCTACTCAAGAGACTTTGGGATCTGCACCCAAAGAGCAGGTTGTGGCAGAAAAGAAAAGGAAGGAAAGGGTCAAGAAGACCATTGCCAGAGTGCTTGGGAGATCTTCAATCATGAAAGACTCTGAAGAAGAGGAAGAGGATGCAGCACCGGCAACCAAAGCTCAAAAGCTTATGGGAGATACCATAAGATCAGGGGCTGCTCCATCTAAGCCCAAAGGAACTCCTAAGCCAGCTGCTCCAAAACCCAAAACTGCACCCAAGAGGAACACCAGGAACATCCTAGCAGCAGAGAAGAAGAAGGCCCCAATGCCTGAAGCTGCAATGGAAGAAGAAGATGATTCTGTTGTCTTGAGGAAATTAAAGCCAAAAATTCCAGATCACCATGATGCTCATCCAGTTGCAGAGAACATAAAAGTCAGGAAGGACTCTGGTCTAAGGGTATGGAGAGAGTCTGATCCATATGCCACCAGGAGAAGGACTCATGTGGACTACAGGTTCCATACAAAGGAACAGCAGGACTTCTATGAGACCATCTTGCTTGACAAGAAGCCCATAGTATGTGACATGAGATGGGTCGATTGGTCATTCATTGAGGAAAATGAGGATCACTTCCCTGGTGTATATGACAGCTTCAAGGCGTGTGGAGTTGATGAGTTTGTGGCTCAGAAGCTTACAAAATGGAATGATGAGCTCATCATGCAGTTCTACTCCACAGCTCACTTCTACCCAGATGGAAGGACTGCCTGGATGTCTGAAGGTACTAGGTACCAGTCCACAGTTGCAGAATGGGCTAACTTGATCAATGCCCCAGAAGAGAGTGAAGATGACTTGGATGTCTATTCCAAGAAGAAGAAAGATCACAACACCATGGCACACATGTACAAGGAGATCCCAGATGCTGCTCTTGAGACACACAAGTTTGGATCTGTACATTACCTTCTATTAGGCTTGTCAACTATCAACTAGACCCTCAGGCACACCCTCTTGCCAAAGTCAGGTGATCACAAGATGAATAGAGTCCATGCAATTAACTTGCTTCACATATTTGATGTCCCACAAAAGTTCAAAGTCATGAGCCTAATAGTGGAAGCCATAAAGAGGACAGTTGTAGATTAGAAGAGGAGTTGTGGGTATGCCCCACAGATCCAGGAGCTGATCAACTCCAAGATGGGCACTGGCACATATCTGCTGGACAAGGAGCACTTGCCCATCTACCTAGACTTTGAGGACAAAACTGTGGTGATGGATGAAAATGAACCATCTTCTGTGCATGCATAAGCCAAGAAGGAGAAGGCAAAGGCTGAAAAGGCTGCAAGGATGCCAACTACTGAAGAAGCATCTCAGTATCTTCTGAAGAGCAAGCAAGATGAGCTTGGCTACTTGATTGCTTCCACCCTGAGGATTGAGAAGGGATTGACTACCCTGACTCAAAACCAGGAGAGCTTGGAGAGGATCGTGGAGCAGAAGTTCTATGACCTAGATGTGAAGGTCACTAAGATCCAGTCGGTCGTTGAGAAACTTCAGGATGAAGTGCAGGAGAAGAAGGGCAAGACAACCACTGATGCTTTTGCGAGAGTGCCCAGGGGTCAAAGGTCTGCTGTAGTGCCTATTCCAGACACCAGAGCTACTTCATCTGCACCAGCTACAAATTCAGTGCCACCGGCTCCAGCACCTACTCCACCAGCTCCATCTACATTGACTGATGCCTTCGTTCTTGGAGTTCTGTCTACACCACCACCTGAAGACCAAGCCTGAGTGTCGATCTAGCACTATGCATTTTTATAAACTTTTTGGTAACTTGTTGCCAAAGGGGGAGAAAATGTATAGATCATAGGCTTCGAGAGGGAGCGCTGCTTTTTATTCTCTCTTTTTGTTTGGTGGTTAAACTTCGTTTATTTGCTTGGTTGAGATACTTTGTACTTTGTGCTTGCTTAGATGATCATGTGTTTGATCATATGCTACCTTAATGCTTGTTGTATGATATTATCCTTTTTTTATATTCCATATGATCATTCACTTTGCTTGGTGATGAGTGCATGTATTTTAATTATTATCATTTTGAGCGCTCCATCAAGATGTATGTGACATGGAAGAGTAACCCATGATCCTAACTCTTTGTGCATTTGCAGTCCATAGCAAATCTTAAACTATGCACAAATTTAGGGGGAGCTCTTACTTTTCACATACTTCTCAAAGTGACAATATTTTTCACTCTTATTATCTTTTGTCGAAGCTTTGATCTATATGTTGTCATCAATTACCAAAAAGGGGGAGATTGAAAGTGCAACTATCCCTAGCTGGTTTTGGTAATTCCTAACAACATATAGCTCATTGAGCTAATGCTATTTCAAGATTAATATCTGAGGAAAGCTCAATGATTGGCATGGCATGGATGAGAAAAGTGGACCCCTCAAAATGCTAAGGACAAAGGATTGGCTCAAGCTCAAAGCTCAAGACTCTACATTTTCTATTTTAGTGATCCAAGATCACATTGAGTCTATACTATCAAGGAGGGATGAGGTGTTTCTTAATGAGGTTCTTGATCAAAATTCTTAGTGATATGCTCCAAAACTCTCAACTACTTTCTCACATCCACATATGACCTAAACCAAAAGTCAAACTCGGTCCCACCGATTCTTTCTATCCGGCGCCACCGAGTTTCAAATGTCGTAGCCACTGCCACCTAGGCAAATCGGTCTCACTGATATGGATCTCGGTCTCACCGAGATGGGGTTGTAATCTCAATATTTCCCTTCATAACATTTCGTTCTCACCGAGATGAGCGATCAGTCTCACCGAGATTGCAATGTAAACTCTCTGTTTTCCCTTCATAACGTTTCGGTCTCACCGAAATGAGCGATCGGTCCCACCGGGTTTACCTGACCATTTCTCTGGTTAGCTTATTACCAAAATCGGTCTCACCGAGTTTGTGTAATCTGTCTCACCGAGATTACCTTATACCCTAACCCTAATCATATCGGTCCTACTGAGTTGCATGTCGGTCCCATCGAAAACCCTAACAGTCACTAGCTTTGCTAAATCGGTCCAACCAAGATTAACCATTCGGTCCCACCGAGTTTGGAAAGTTATATGTAACAGTTAGATTTTGTGTGGAGGCTATATATACCCCTCCACCTCCTCTTCATTCATGGAGAGAGCCATCAGAACAAACCTACACTTCCAACCTATATTTTCTGAGAGAGAACCACCTACACTGGTGTTGAGACCACGATATTCCATTCCTACCATATTAATCTTGATCTCTAGCCTTCCCCAAGGTGCTTTCCACTCAAATCCTCTTTCCACCAAATTCATATCCTGTGAGAGAGAGTTGAGTGTTGGGGAGTCTATCATTTGAAGCACAAGAGCAAGGAGTTCATCATCAGCACACCATTTGTTACTTCTTTGAGAGTGGTGTCTCCTAGATTGGCTAGGTGTCACTTGGGAGCCTCCGACAAGATTGTGGAGTTGAACCAAGGAGTTTTTAAGGGCAAGGGGATCGCCTACTTCATGAAGATCTACCGCTAGTGAGGCAAGTCCTTCGTGGGCGATGGCCATGGTGGGATAGACAAGGTTGCTTCTTGGTGCACCCTTCGTGGGTGGAGCCCTCCATGGACTCGCACAACCGTTATCCTTCATGGGTTGAAGTCTCCATCAACATGCATGTACAATAGCACCACCTATCAGAACCACGACAAAAACATCTGTGTCTCCAATTGCGTTTGAATCCTCCAAACCCTTCCCTCTACATTCTTGCAAGTTGCATGCTTTACTTTCTGCTACTCATATACTCTTTGCATGCTTGCTTGAATTGTGTTAAGATTGCTTGACTTGTTCAAAGTTGCTAAAATCTACCAAGAACTAAAATTGGGAAAAGGCTAGATTTTTATTTGGTCAAGTAGTCTAATCACCCCCCTCTAGACATACTTTCGATCCTACATTATGCCAATGGGTTTATCCAAAGCACCCGGTACTTTCATGCGAGTCATGCATTTTGTTCATATGAATGGCTTGTTATGCAAATGGGTTTATCGGAGTATTTGTTGCGGTCTATTTCGACGATATTATTGTGCTTAGCAAATCTCTCAAAGATCATGTCACCCATCTTAAAATCGTGTTGCAAACCCTTAGGAAAGAGCGCCTTTATGATGATATGGATAAATTCATTTTCGTTGTTAATAAGCTTGCTTTCTTGGGTTTTGTTGTGTCTTCTAAGGGTGTTCATATTGATGAATCTAAGATCAATGCTATTAAAACTTGGGCCCAACCAACCAACTTCCAACAAGTGCATAGCTTCCTGGGTTTAGCCAATTTCTATCGTAGATTTGTTAAGGATTTTAGCACCATTGCATCTCCTTTACATGATTTGAGTAAGAAAAATGCACCCGTTGTTTGGGGACCATCTCAAGATAGTGCATTTAATGACCTAAAGAATTTGCTTACCCATGCTCCCGTGCTTGCATTACCCAACTTTGACAAACCTTTTGAGATACATTGCAATGCTAGCGGTAATGGCATAGGAGGTGTGTTAATGAAAGAGAAGTGCCCCATAGCTTACTTTAGTGAAAAACTTTACGGAGCGCAACTCAACTACCCCATCTATGACAAAGATCTATATGCTTTAGTGCGAGTTTTGCATGAATGGGAACATTATCTTCGCCCTCATGAATTTTTCATCCATACCGACCATGAAACGCTTAAATAGCTTAAGGGTTAAACTAAGTTGAACCAGCGTCATGCTAAGTGGAGTGAGTTCACTGAGTCATTTCCTTATCTCATCAAATATATCAAAGGTAAGGAAAATGTTGTGGCATATGCTCTTTGCCGCATATGCATGCTTGTCACCAAACTTGTATTGACTGTCATTGGCTTTGAGCACATAAGATACTTGTATGCATATGATCCTACTTTTGCTATTCCATATGCCAAATGTTTGATGCATACATCTTAGGAACGCTATTAAATCAAAGATGATTATCTTATGAGAGCTAACAAACTATGTATTCCCGAGTCTTCTCTTCGTTTGTTTCTTTAGCAAGAATCTCATGGAGGAGGACTAATGGGACACTTAGGACGTGACAAGACATTTGCTACGCTCTCCAAAAATTACTTTTGGCCCAAGATGTTCCGCGACGTCTCACGCTTCACCAACTAATGCTCTACATGTCACAAAGCTAAGTCTAAAGCTTAATCTCATGGCCTTTATATGCCACTTCCTATCCCATATCATCCATGGGAAAGATATTGGCATGGATTTTGTCCTTGGTTTGCTTAGAAATAGAAATGGAAAAGATTCTGTCTTTGTTGTTGTGGACTAATTCTCTAAAATGGCACATTTCATGCCATGCAACAAGATAGACGATGTGTAACATGTTGCAAATCTTTTTTGTAGGGAAATCTTGCATCTACATGGAATGCCAAAGACAATTATTTCGGACCGCAACGTCAAGTTCTTGAGTTACTTTTGGAAGAATTTATGCGCCAAGCTTGGAATCATGCTATTGTTCTCTTCGGCATACTATCCTCAAACCGACGGCCAAATGGAGGCCACCAACCATACGTTCTCCACTCCCCCACATGTGTTGATCAAGAAGAACATCAAGGAGTGGGAGGAGTGCGTACAACCACGCAGGACATTCGACTACTGGCAACTCCCCTTTCTGGTCATCTGCGGTTTCAAACCGTTGTCCCCATTGGAAATTCTTCCTCTACCACTACAAGAGCGCACCAACATGGATGCGAGTGCCCGAGTCAACTACCTCAAGAAGATGCATGAAGATACAAGGCACACCATTGAGCGGCAAGTACAACGACTCGCGACCAAGATCAACTTCAACAAGCAACCCATGTTATTCAACATTGGAGATCTTGTGTGGCTACACCTTCGCAAGGACCGCTTCCCCAATGAACGCAAGTACAAACTTCTACCATGAGCCGATGGACCCTTCAAGGTGCTTGAACGATACAACAAAAACGCCTATAAGATCGACATTCCATGCCAGAACTACTCCGTGAGCGACATCTTCAACGTCAAAGATCTCTGCCCGTACCATGGTGATGAGGATTTCTATCTGAGGTCGGATATTTCCGAAGGGAGACGAGATGATGCGGAGCATCCTACTGTCATCCCCATAGACCTATCTGTCAGGACCCCGATCCTAAGTCACACCATCTAGCATGTAACACATCATATCACTTTGCGGCCTCACGCACGGTATTCCCATGGGTGCCACCTTACCTGGCATGGGACCGTTTACGCCTTTTGGCTCACGTATATGATAGTGTCGCTAGCATCCATATGACAGAGAACCCAGGCCGACATGACTAGTCATGAATCCAAAGTGGCACTAACTTATAGGGACAGGCATACATGACCCAGCAACGAATGTGTCGATCATCAACGTATGAACCCAAGTCATAGCAAGCTACACGGACTTAAAGGAACAACGCGTGACATTTCCTTGAAGGGATAGACACATGAACAAAGAAGGACACATGCCGGCCAGCCTAAGTGTTCCGGAGAAGTAGCAAGCTACCATGGCTCAGTGGAAGCACTAGGAGACATTTCCCATAAGAGAGGCTACCAAGAATAAACAACTAGATTGTCGGATCCCACACATACCAAGCATTTCAAAATCATACACACAAGATGCTCTATATGTGCAAATACAACATGGCATCACAACAAAACTCTACGACTCAAAGTATTTATTCGGAAGGCTCTGAAGAGTCAGACATAGTAAGAGTTACAATCTTGGGACACATGACCCAACAAGACTTACATGACACATGACCCAACAAGACTTACATGACACATAGTAAGACATAATAAGCACATGCGGAAGCTTAACTTTTCTGAGTACAGACAACTACAAATGGAAAAGACTGAGAAGCCTGACTATCTACAAGACCCTGCCGAGGGCACAAGATCGTAGCTAAGGTAACAAGCTAAACGTCGAAGTGCACGGGAACTACTAGTGAGACTGAAGTCTCTCTACAAAAACATAAATTAAGAAAACATGAGTACAAATGTACCCAGCAAGACTTACATCTGAAGTAGCTACATATGCATTAGTATCAACAAAGGGGGTGGTGGAGTTTAACTGCAGCAAGCCAGCTTTGACTTAGTGGATAACCTGAACTACGTCTGCAAGAAACTATTTTGGGGTGGCGCACATCAGTCCACATATTCACCAAATCAATACACCACTACGGATCCACTCCCGTCTCCCTACGAGAACTCCATCCATAGCACTCACTCTTATCTTGCGCATTTTAGAGTGTCCACTTTCACATGTCTATGAACAACACAAGCAACCTAGTAGTCCATTTCCGTGGACGTGACTATTCGAATAGATCATGTTAACCCTGCAGTGGTGTACTCCTTCACACACGCTCCCGCCACTTATCGCCGTTTACACGACATGTACTCGGCAACCTTCAAGCGGAAGCCCATTGAGGGTGTCGGCCATGACCCGACTAACGACACAAGTCTCTAGTCCAGGTTTATCGCCTATTCTGGTTCCATCCGGAACGAGATCCGGCCGAAGTTTCGCTCACGGCCCCAAATGAGGCACCAAACGGGCCTCTCGGTACACAGTGCCTCGTGTCTCTATCGCATCATAGCCCACCGCTAGGGTCAGCGCTACGCACGGCCCCCAACACATATCCTACAAATACTAGAAACTAGTGGCAACTCCTGGACATAGATAAAGGCGATTAATAAGCCAAGAGGGGCACTTAAGCATTCCAATGCATGGTAGTAACTGTCTTGGATCACAAACACATAACGCGGTTCCTGAGGACGGCTGCAATGATACAACCCACCATGTACTCCATCATGGCCTCTCATTGCTACCTTTACCAAATCATGTTCACACACTTAGCTCTCAACAGTAGGACATGATGACCACATTCCAATTCATCCCTGATGAATCAGACCTAACACAATTGTAAGCAATAGCAGGCATAACAAGCAAGCATGAATGAGTAGGCACATCATGGCTCAAACAACTCCTACTCATGCTAGTGGGTTTCAACAATTTACTGTGGCAATGACAGGTCATGCAGAGGAAAGGGGTTCAACTACCGCAACATGTAACAATGAAACATTGTTGTCCTAATGCAGTAGAAGAGAGCAAGAGCGAGAGTCTGGGATTGTATCGGAATGTTCAACGGGGGTTGCTTCCCTAGCACTTCTGAATATAGTATAGCTCTTCATTGGTGTCATCAAATTCATCGTTGGAACAACGTCTACTGAGAGGGAACAACACTGGCAATAGAGAAGGAACTCAATCAATGCAATGCAACAATATGATGCATGATCAGGACATGGTAATATGCTGTGATTTGAGCTAATGTAGCTAGCAACAGAAGGGTTTGGGTTGATTTGAACCAAAGGTTCAAATTCAAATTCAAACTATGAATTTCCAAAGTGCATTAACATGTTTTGATCTATACAGAAAGGTTAAGTTCTTTGTCATGCATGAAAATGGTACATATGGAAAGATTGGATTTTTCTGATCATTTTTCATATATAAATTATTTCATTAGGAGTTACAGATTATTTCCTAGGAATTTTTGAAGTTTAAACTAATTTCAAGAATTTCCTGGATTATTTTTAATCCAGAAAATGATTAATGACATCAGCATTATGTCACCACTACGTCAGCAGGTCAGCCGGGTTGACCGGGGTCAAACCTGACTGGTGGGACCCGTGTGTCATTGACATAGTGACTAAACCCCGGTCAAATCGAGCGCTAACTGGGTTTGACTCTTCGTTTGGGCCCACTATCAGTGGGTGTGAGGTGGCTAATTAGGGTGGTTAGTCCTAATGATCATGCCCCGTCGGTTGTCACCAGAGTTTGGCTGGCAGCAACCTCATCGATTTGGCGATCTGAGGGCACCAGGGCATAGCCCACACTTGATCGACTGCATCTAGGGGAGGCAACGAGAGGGCGCAGGGTGGCTCGAGCTCGCAGCGGTGGTCGGAGTTCGGGCATTGACCAAAACAACACCACGGAGCATGGTAGGAGCAGCAGTTGGGTGTTTTGGGCTCCTGCAAACGCATTGAGTGCGTTGGTATGCTCGGCTGCGAGCGGAAGAGCTCGCGAGCGCAGAACTTGACGGCCATGGCGGACGGTGGCGCTCGGCCAAGGTGGGAAAGCTAGCTAGGGGATGTATGAGGCCGGGGGATCAGAGGGGTCTTTATCAGGGGCTGACCATGGTTTGAATGGATAGGAAGGAGAGGGAGGGACACTCTGTAGCCGACGAATTTGAGGACGACGTCCGGTGGCCGAGGCGGCAAAGACGGTGATGGTGGCGCAGCTGCAGGTCTTCGGCGTGGAGATGTTGTGCTCATCTGCGGTGCTAAAGGCGATGGTGGTTTGGCACGGGAACGGCGGTGGTCGCACTGGCGGCAATGGTGGCCGGCGGTTTCTCTCAGGGCTGCTCGGATTCGACGCTAGGGGAGAGGCAAAGAGGCGTGGGGAAGGAGGGAGGAGGCCGCATGACGTCTCCAGGCGCGGATAGGCTCGAGGGGAGACCGCCAACAAGAAGCAGGAGGTGGAGGCCTCCTAGCGCGCGCGTGCGCCTTCGCCTCTGCCTATTGGCAGAGGTTGAAGATGGCACGACTGCCTGGTGGGCTGGGCTGCCTAATGGGCCCGTCTCAGGTGGGCTGCAAGTAAGCGCCAGGTAATGATTTCTCCTCTCTCTTTTTCCATTTCTGTTTTTCTATATTCTTTTGTCTGTTTTGATTTAGTAAAAGTACTAAACCATTTTTATAAATCCTGGAATAAATTTTGGGCACATACTGGAATATTCCCAACATCCCTCAACTACTTTCAGGATTATTTGGACATCTAAAATATTTATAGCAATTAAATGCCCAAATTCAAATACTTTATAATTTAATTCAAAAATCTGGGATGACCTACAAAAATGTGCACCATTTTTGGCAAAGGTTTTGAACCAATTCAAAAATGATGAACTTTCTGGAAGGGAAATTTGGGTTCATTGGAAATATTTTATTTTGACCCTAGTTGGATTCCATTTGGTGCTAGGGTTTGAACATCCCCATTTCATGTTTATGCAAAATTTAAACATGATGCAACAACCAAGTCTAGCCCACAAGCAAGGATAAAGCTAGGGCTATGACAACTCACCCCCACAAAATAAGAATATCGTCCTGAGGTTCAAGACGTGAGGTAAGAAGACAGAGGGGACAAAAAGTTAACACAATCTTCATGATCCAATTGCCCTTCTCAAGGATGTTGATTCATTTTATCAGATTGATCTTGACGTCTTTGCTTTCGAGATCTTCATCCAGCTATGACGATGGAAGAGAGGAAAACTCTATAGGATTTGATGTTCACAAAGATCGAGCGAGTCACGATCAACTCATGGAATGAGATGTTGGAGCATCTCTTGAGCTGAAACACAACACATATATCCGGGTGATGGACGGAAGTAGAATACGAGGGTTTCAATTTGGTAGGCAACAATTCCACACTTGAGTAAGATGGTGCATAGGTTTTAAAGTAGCGAGGAGTTAATTGCCATGATTCCAAAATGGGGCACCTTAGAGGAGGTGACTCGTAGGTTATCGCCTTAAGTGGCAAAACGAAGTACTTTTGATACGAAGATCAATGAGACTCTCTATACCAGCCTAAGGCAATTTACAAACATTTGTTTGACGAAGTTCGAGAGAGCGGCCTACTTGGGCAAGAATGGATGATGTGGACTACCTTGTTGAAGACAACGCGATGGATGATCTCTTCTTGTCATCGAGAAAGGATAGGTCCCAGGGTAAGCCCACTTCTGAGGATGATCCTGAATAACAAATATTGAGAAGGCAAACCATAGTAAAATGGCAAAATGGCGGGTGCAAGCTGGGAACAAAATGCAAATGTTGGGAATGTTCCAACCATCATATCTGCCTGAGATTCAGATCTGGTTAGTAACAGGATGCTTCAGACTGCACATGTCTAAAAAGAAGAGTTGCAACACAAATCAACGAGATAACACTGTGATATTCTCGGTAAATGGACTATGGTAGTAAGCTCCAAACCATGAGCTAGTTCTGCTACACACATGTGAACACGCTGTCCGAGACAGGCATGACCACATGGTAGTCTTACAACAAAACACTACCGAGTTCTGGTAGGGAACCATCATTGAGGATATCGAAGTCCTTTTATAAGCCCGGGTTAGCTCTTAAGAAGGAGCTTCTTCACCTTGAACAAATGAATTAGTGGCTTTGTGTGCTAGGAAACCCATATGGAATGGAGACGGCCAACCTATCACCCATAGAGTACTTCACACATGCGTGATTAACTTGGGACGATTCTAGAGGAAGCAAAAAACAAGCTTTCTCGAATTCATAGCGGCAACTTGCATCAGATGCACATGAATTAGAGGAAGTCACTTCTTTCATCCACACATATGCTTCATGAATGGGACATGTAGATAATGCTTTTAGAAGTTTCCAACACTAGCTGGATGTTCAACATGAATCACGGAGGAGATAAAAACGTTGTTCATGGGCTCAACAACAAGTCATCAAGATTCCCATGAAGATGGTATTCCATAACTATGTGAACAAGGCGATAGCATTGGTCAGAACAAAAGATATAGCGGAGTATGCTCGAGGAAAAATCACGAGTAAGACAACATTACAAACATCATTGGTTTTGATTTGATTTGAGGATAGCCCACACTCAAATCAAAGTTTGATAAGACAATAGGTCCAACAACTAATTTGAGTGACCAATCGATTAAGATATCATCTTTCTTCAACACACACAAATGTCTCCCTTGAAATGAACTAAGCTAGGCAAGATTTTATCTTCCAACTCTCTAAGTTGTTGTTTGGCTTAACCAACTAGCTCAAGGGTATCCAACATGGATTCTTGGAGAAGGGGTGTACAAAAAACCAACTTGATCACGAACTCAACATAGCGGTCAGGTGACAACCTGGTAACACTTCCGAGAAGATATTCGGAAAATCATGAACCATCGATATGTTACTAAGCTCGAGAACAAACTTGCTTTTCAGGGCAAGACGATGTGATCAAGAGAGTGATGGATTAACACAATCCTATCTCATTCATCGAGGAGTGCACCAGGAAAAATGGACTAGGTCACACGATAAATCTTAGGATGATGATTCAATAACCAACACACTAAGAATAAGATTATTGTCCATTAACTACCAAGCAACGGAGTAGCTAGGAATATTAATTTCACACAGCACATCTCAATTGTCAGCATTCCGGTTACAACCAAGATGGAGACCGAGGGATGAATAATGATGGCGAGAAGTATCACTGTAACAAGAGTTCATAGGGGGTGGTGCAATTCCCATGACATTTCTAACATAAAGAGGCAACACTCCAAGGTAGAAAAGAACAAAAGCTGGATCGGCATTTTGATCTGCGGGATACAACTGCTTTGACCCACTTCTAGAAATGGATGATGTGCTAGAGCTTGTTTCTCCTTGTCATTCTGAATTAGAACGGCTTGACGGACCACAAGAGTAAAAGGCATCGACGAACATGAATGCACACATGCTCTTGACTATCAACTGATAGATGAAGGCCGAAATACAGTTAAAGAGGGACAACTCAAAGGAACATACGACTTTTTGAGTTCTGGATGCATAGATTAGCATGTCGAACGAGTTCAACATATTTCTTTCGGATAACCCATGCAGAAAGGTAGAACTGGCAGAGTCACAAATATAATGGAGAACTCATCGAGAGCACTCTTATTGTGACCTTCGGGCTCAAAAGAAATTGTGCCACATTGGTTCATGGTATTTGAAGAACGATATACCATGGACCTTGAGGACTATCACAAAGGTTACTAATATCCTAAAGAAATGAGCAACGCTATCAACAGGAAGTAAGTAGAGCGAATCATGGGTTCAAGAACCCATGAAAAGAATACCTACTAACTAGTAACATCACGAGATGCTTTCGAGAATGGTGGCCAGAATCATCACACTCGGAGTATAAAGCATTGCTAGATTACTGGGTGGTTCTCTAGGACACCCTATTGTCATAACAATAGCTTCAACATATATGTTGAGACAATGGAATACCTCAACACACTGATTAGTGTGTTTAATCTGGCCCAAATGGACATCGGGAACATGAAGAAAGGAGTTGCAAATGCATCAGACTATTTAGAAACCTGGGATAACTCGGACAGCATAACGGTTGTAAATGTTCAAAAAGATTTGAGACATCCTGCAAAATGGTGGCATAACCACTTAACAACATCATATCAAGGTTCCGAGTCCAACTAACAACACACTGGAGTAGTAGAAACTGAACTGAGGCTTGAGACCAACAATCCTAAGAATCTACGAATTAGTAACGCGTGATCCTGATAGAAAGAAGAGAAGCCTAGTTCTTAATCCCCGTAGGAAAGAAGAGGGTGACTCATATCTGAAGGAGTAAAAAGAGCTTTACGTTCCCTTCCACCATCAATTCCCTTATATAACTAAAGCATTTCTAGACTCAACTTCGACCAGTTTGGATGGGTAATCCTACAGGCAGTCAGGCTCTGATACCAAAGCTGTCAGGACCCTGATCCTAAGTCACATCGATCTAGCATGTAACAAATCATATCACTTTGCGGCCGCACACACAGTATTCCCACGGGTGCCACCTTACCTAGCCTAGGACCGTTTGCGCCTTTTGGCTCACGTATATAATAGTGTCGCTAGCATCCATATGACAGAGAACCTGGGCCGACATGACTAGTCATGAATCCAAAGTGGCACTAACTTACAGGGACATGCATACCTGACCCATCAACGAACGTGTCTAGCATCAATGTATGAACCCAAGTCGTAGCAAGCTACAAGGACTTAAAGGAACAACGCGTGACATTTCCCTGAAGGGAAAGACACAGGAAGGAATAAGGACACATGCCGGCCAGCTTAAGTGTTTTGGAGCAGTAGTAAGCTACCATGGCTCAGTGAGAGCACTAAAAGACATTTCCCCATAAGAGATGCTACCAAGAATAAACAACTAGATTGTCGGATCCCACACATACCAAGCATTTCAAAATCATACACACAATATGCTCGATATGTGCAAATACAGCATGGCATCACAACAAAACTCTATGACTCAAAGTATTTATTTAGAAGGCTCGAAGAGTCAGACATAGTAAGAATTACAATCATGGGTCACATGACCCATCATACAGAGCATACAAGCAATAAGCACATGCAGAAGCTTAACATGTCTGAGTACAGACAACTACAAATGGAAAAGGCTGAGAAGCCTGACTATCTGCAAGACCCTGCAGAGGGCACTAGATCGTAGTTAAGGTAACAAGCTAAACGTCGAAGTGCACCCAGAACTACTAGTGAGACTGAAGTCTCTCTGTAAAAACATAAATTAAGCAAACGTGAGTACAAATGTATGAAGCGAGACTTACATCAGAACTAGCTACATATGCACCAGTATTAACAAAGGGGGTGGTGGAGTTTAACTGCAGCAAGCCATCTTTGACTCAGTGGCTATCCTAAACTACTCTACAAGTAACTCTTTTCGGGTGGCGCACACGAGTCCACATATTCACCAAATCAATACACCACTATGGTCCACTCCCATTTCCTTACGAGAACACCATGCATAGCACTCACGCTTAGCTTGCACATTTTAGAGTATCCACTTTCACATGTCTATGAACTGCACAAGCAACCTAGTAGTCCATTTCCATGGATGCAGCTATTCGAATAGATCATGTTTACCCTGCAGTGGTGTACTTCTTCACACACGCTCCCACCACTTATCGTCGTTTACACGACATGTACTTGGCAACCTTCAAGCGGAAGCCTAGCGAGGGTGTCGGCCATGACCCGACTAACCACACAAATCTCTAGTCCAGGTTTATCACCTATTCGGGTTCCATCAGCAAGGAGATCTGGCCGAGGTTTTGCTCATGGCTCCAAATGATGAGACCAGGGTTCCCGAGGCAGGAAACAAGCATCTCGGTACACCGTGCCTCGTGTCTCTACCGCATCATAGCCCACCCCTAGGTCAGTGCTACGCACGGCCCCCAACACATATCCTACAAACACCAGAAACTAGTTGCAAGTCCTGGACATAGATCAAGGCGATTAATAAGTCGAGAGGGGCACTTAAGCATTCCAATGCGTGGTAGTAACAGTCTTGGATCACAAACACAGAACTCAGTTTCTGAGGACGGCTGCAATGAGAGAACCCACCATGTACTCCTACATGGCTCTATCATCGCTTCCTTTACCAAATCGTATTCACACACTTAGCTCTCAACAGTAGGACATGATGACCACATTCCAATTCTTCCCTGATGAATCAGACCTGACACAACTGTAAGCAATAGCAAGGATAACAAGCAAGCATGAATGAGTAGGCACATCATGGCTCAAACAAACTCCTACTCATGCTAGTGGTTTTCAACTATTTACTGTGGCAATGACAGGTCATGCAGAGGAAAGGGGTTCAACTACCACAACATGTAATAGTGAAATGTTGTTGTCCTAATGCAGCAAAAGAGAGCAAGAGCGAGAGAGTGGGATTGTATCGGAATGTTCAACGGGGGTTGCTTCCCTGGCACTTCTGAAGATAGTATAGCTCTTCATCGGTGTCATCGAACTCATCGTCAGAATAATGTCTACTGAGATGGAACAACACCGGCAACAGAGAAGGAACTCAATCAACGCAATGCAACAATATGATGCATGATCATGACATGTCAATATGCTGTGATTTGAGCTAATGTAGCTAGCAAGAGAAGGGTTTGGGTTGATTTGAACCAAAGCTTCAAATTCAAATTCAGGCTATGAATTTGCAAAGTGCATTAACATGTTTCAATCTATATAGCAAGGTTAAGTTTCTTTATCATGGATGAAAATGGTACAGATGGAAAGATTGGATTTTTTTGATCACTTTTCATATATAAATTATTTCATTTGGAATTACAGATTATTTTCTATGAATTTTTGAAGTTTAAACTAATGTCTGGAATTTCCTGGATTATTTTTAATCCAGAAAATGATTAATGACATCAACATTATGTCACCACTACGTCAGCATGTCAGTCGGGTTGACCAGGGTCAAACCTAACTGGTGGGACCTGCGTGTTATTTTCACAGGGACTAAACCTCGGTCAAATCGAGTGCTGACTGGGTTTGACTCTACATTTGGGCCCACTGTTAGTGGCTGCGAGGTGGCTAATTAGGGGGGTTAGTCCTCATGATCGTGCCATGTCAGCCATCGCGGGAGTTTGTCCGACGGCGACGTCATCCAAAGGCGGAGGCCGCCGAACTTGCCCTATCGGCGTCGGTTTGGCGCTCTGAGAGGGCGTAGGGTGGCTCGAGCTCGCGGCGATAGCCGGAGTTCAGGCATCCACCAATATGACGCCACAGAGCATGGTAGGAGGAGCGGTTGGGTGTTTTGGGCTCTTGCAAATGCACTGAGTGCATTGGTATGCTCGGCTGTGAGCGGGAGAGCTCGGGAGCACAGAACATGCCGGCCATGGCGGACGGTGGCGCTCGGCCAAGGTGGGAAAGCTAGCTAGGGGATGTACGAGGCCAGGTGATCAGAGGGGTCTTTACCAGGGGCTCACCACAGTTTGAATGGAGAGGAAGGAGACGCGAGGACGCTCTGTAGCCGGCGAATTTGAGGACGACGTCCAACGGCCGAGGCGGCAAAGACGGTGATGGTGGCACAGCTACAGGGCATCCTAGGAATCAATCTTTGGCGTGGACATGCGGTGATAAAGGCGATGGTGGTTTCGCATCGGAACGGTGGTGGGCTCACTGGCGGCAACGGTGGCCGGCGGTTTCTCTCAGGGCTACTCAGATTCGGTGCTAGGGGAGAGTCAGAGAGCTAGAGAGGCATGGGGAAGGAGGGAGGAGGCTGCATGACGTCTCCAGGCATGGATAGGCTCGAGGGGAGACCGCCAGCATGAAGCATGAGGTGGAGGCCTCCCGGCGTGCTTGCGTCTTTGCCTCTGCCTACTAGCAGAGGTTTAAGATGGCACGACTGCCTGGTGGGCTTGGTTGCCTAATGGGCCGGCTCAGGTGGGCTGCAGGTAAGCGCCAGGTAAGGTTTTCTCCTCTCTCTTTTCCATTTCTGTTTTTCTATATTCTTTTGTCTGTTTTGATTTAGTAGAAGTACAAAACCATTTTTATAAATCCTGGAATAAATTTTGGGCACATATTGGAATATTCCAACAGCACTCACCTGTTTTCAGGATTATTTGGACATCTAAAATATTTATAGCAATTAAATGCACAAATTCAAATACTGTATAATTTATTCAAAAATCCAAGATGACCTACAAAAATGTGCACCATTTTTGGTAGAGGTTTTGAACCAATTCAAAAATGATGAACTTTCCTGAAGGGCAATTTGGGTTCATTGGAAATATTTTATTTTGATCCTAGTTGGATTTCATTTGGTGCTAGGGTTTGAACATCCCCATTTCATGTTTATGCAAAATTTAAACATGATGCAACAACCAAGACTAGTCCACAAGCAAGGCTAAAGCTAGGGCTATGACACTATCATCATCTCACCAAGTGCCAAGGGGACCCATGACACAAGCACGAGCTAGAGCTCTCGAGACCGAGGTGACTTCTTTCCTTAGTGATATCACATATGATCCACTTGTGACATGGCTACTACCTAAGTCCGGAATGTCGTGCATGATTAGGTACCAAGAGGACTCTCTCGAAGATGCGCATGAAGACGGACAAGTCCCCAAGTTCATAGATGAAGAGAACCAATGTAAGGAGTTAAGGATAGCACCCAGGACACGGACACTCGGCCACAACCCCGGACATCTGGCCCCTGGAACATCTACCACGACAGCCGACTAGCAGAAGCTACATGGCCCGGACATCCGACCCAGGCCCCGGACATCCGGCCCAACGCCAACCCGGACATCCGGCCCCTGCCCGGAAATCCTGCGCCCATCAAAGAACACACCCGAGGCTGGACCCCGTCAGCCTGGACATTCGGCCAAAGACCCGGACATGCGACTCTTCCCGAGCCGCCGGACATCCGGCCCCCGCCCGAACATTCGGACGAGCCTATCCAGAGAGGCTCCAAAGCCAGTCCCGTCATCCCGGACATCCGGCCCGCCAGCCCGGACATCCGGCTCCCCATGATGGCCCGGACATCCGGCCCGATGCCCGGATGTCCGGCTTCCCCTATCTGTGCACAGTAAAGGGCCGAGGCCCATGTACCCATCCTCCCACATAGACTATATATACTCCTCCGCCTCCCTATTTCTATGGTTAGCAAAGTAGTAGCTCATTGTGAAGCTTTGCTCTCCACTTGATCCCCTTCTCCTTAGGTGTTGAAGGCCTCTACGGAGAAGATCCCCCAAGTGGATTCAAGATCCATAACGGGAAGACCTTCAATACCTCCTCACAGAGAAGAATGTGCTACTTGTATCGTCCCTTGTTGATCGTGGATCTTATATCTCTTTTGTGTTTCGAGGATCTAGCATATGTGTGACCGAATCTTGTTGGTTTGGGTGATTCTCTGGTGTTTCCCCTCGTATTTTCCCCTCGTGTTCATCATGTTCATTGCGGGATCCACTCCTTTCGTGAAAGATCGGACAGCTATGGTTATACCCTACATCAGAACTCCTCAGTTGTGTGACTGTTTTGGGTTGCGGCCAACTCTCAATAGCTTCAATCTTGGCTTTATCAACTTTAATTCCCTCTAGAGTAACAACATAGCCAAGGAAAGATACTCAGTTAGTGCAAAAGGTGCACTTCCCAAGGTTACCAAACAAATGTGCATCACGTAGGCAATAAAAACAGCACCTAAACGTTCCAAATGTTCATCCAAAGATCTTCTCTAAATCAGTATATCATCAAAATAGGTTACCACAATTCGTCCAATGAAAGCACGTAAAACTTTGTTAATTAATCTCATGAAAGTACTAGGTGCATTAGTTAACCCAAAAGGCATGACTAACCACTCATATAATCCAAACTTAGTTTTAAAAGTTGTTTTCCATTCATCCCCCAATTTCATACGAATTTGATGGTATCCACTACACAAATCAACTTTGGAGAATATTGTAGAGGCACTAAATTCATCAAGCATATCATCTAGCCTAGGAATAGGATGACGATAATGAATAGTAATATTATTAATGCCTCTACAATCAACACACATGCGTGATGTACCATCCTTTTTCGGCACTAGAATAATAGGAACAACATAGGGACTAAGGGATTCACGTATATAACCTTTGTCGAGTAGCTCCTGTACTTGACGCATATTATCCTTCATCTCCTCTGGATTGGTACTATATGGTGCACGGTTTAGTAGCGATGCAATGTGAATTAAGTCAATTTGATTTTCAATCCCTTGAGGTGGTAATCCCGGTGGCACCTCTTGTGGAAAGACGTCAGCGAACTCCTGCAAAATGTTAGTGACAGCAGGAGGCAAAGAGGAAGGCACGTCCTCGAATTAAAATAATGCCTCTTTGCACACAAAAGCATAGCAAACATATTTGCTGAAATATAGCTCATCAATATCAGATTTTGTGGCAAGTAAATATGCACTTTTCAGTTTAATTTCAGAAGCAACACTATATGGTTTATTATTAGTTTTCATTTGTTGCTCAAATTCTTTTGCCACAATCGGATTTTCACTCTTTTTTCTCTCCTGTTTTTGCTTTATTAGCTCTATTAATATCATCTTTCAAAATGGAATTAGCAGTCAAGGGATGCAAAGTAATATGTTTATCCTTATGAACAAGAGTATACTTATTGTTTCTACCATGGTGTACAATTTTTTTATCAAATTACCATGGTCTACCAAGTAATAAGGAACATGCTTGCATGGGTACCACATCACAATCAACATAATCAGCATATGTAGAGATACTAAAATGCACACAAATAGTATGTGTTACCTTAACCTTCCGTTGTTGTTGAACCATTGGATGTAGTAAGGATGTGGATGTGGATGTGGTCTTCTGGTGAGAGATAGTTTCTCCACCATTGTCACGCCCAATATGTGACTCTATCCTAAAGAGACTCAAAGGTCCCACCAAGGATAGAACCGCATATTGACACGCTTTTGCAAGGTGGATGTCATTACATCAAACTATTACGTAATAGATGGGGTTACATACAAAAGGCATACAATGCCACAAGAATACATCAATACAACAACATGAGAACAACATCCGACTACGTATGAAACACAAAACAAAAGCTCAAATGACATCCACCCTGCTAGCCCAGGCTACCGACCAGGAACCTAACCCAAGATCGACGAAGAATCAGAACTCCAAAAAAAAGCAAACATTGCTCCCACGTCATGATCATCACAAACCTGTACCTACAGCTGTTGTTGTGGTAATCTATGAGCCACGAGGACTCAGCAATCCCATTACCATGGGTATCAAGACTAGCAAAGCTTAAAGGTTAAGGAAGGGGTAAAGTGGTGAGTTTGCAGCAACGGCTAAGCAAAGTATGGTGGCTAACTTACGATTACAAGAGTAAGATGAGAAACTACGCAAACGGTCGCAAACTAGTAATGATCAATAAGTGATCCTGAACTACTTATAGTCAAACATAACCCAACCATGTTCTCTTGTTGAACTTCCCTGAAAAGAGACCATCACAGTTACACATGTGGTAGGTGTATTTTAAAAGAGTTTACTTAAAGTCTTCTAGAACCAGATATTAACAAATTCCCATGTGCTACATAACTGCGGGCACGGTTCTCGAAAGTATAAACCCTGCAAGGGTGTCCTAACTTAGCCCATGACAAGCTCACGATCCGCGGAGAAAATCCTCCATCGCGGGACCCTCCGATCAATCACGGAATCCCGGTGCACAAGACAATTCGACAATGGTAAAACTAATCCAGCAAGACCTCCCGGCGTGCCGACACCCTGATAGTAGCCGCGTGTATCTCGACTCAGGCCACGTCCGGATGGGACATCCTACTAGTAAAACCAGATCATCGAGTTTCCTCGTGGTGGCCCCGCAGTCTACCCATTTGGGACCAACACCATCAGCACTCGCTCCCTTCTATGTAGAAAAACCCTCGGGTTCATGACGCACTATGCCAATTAATTATTAGGTTCAAGAATTATTATGGCAAATGTTAAAATCAAAGTTGGGTCTTGCTAGAAGAGTTTTAGTCAAAGCAAACTGTCAAGAGGGCCCCATACCCCTCACCGTGTTAGGGACGCAAAATCAATGAACATAACACCGGTATGACGGAAACTAGGGCGGCAAGAGTGGAACAAAACACCAGGCATAAGGCCGAGCCTTCCACCCTTTACCAAGTATATAGATGCATTAATTAAATAAGAGATATTGTGATATCCCATGATATCCATGTCCCAACATGGAACAAACTACAACTTCACCTGCAACTAGCAACGCTGTAAGAGGGGCTGAGCAAAGCGGTAACATAGCCAAACAACGTTTGCTAGGAAGGTTGAAAAGGTTATAAGCTATCATGGCAATTTGGGAGGCTTGATAAACAAGTAGTAGGTAGCGCGACATAGCGGTAGCATCGAGACAACTAGCATAGAAAAGATAGTAGTGAGATCCAAAGTGACGGTCATCTTGCCTGAAATCCTGCTAGGAAGAAGAACGAGAGAAGATGAATCCACGTAGACGAACGAATCCTCACAATCGCAACGAAACAGGAACTAACAAGAAGGAGCACAACCAGAAAGAAGCAAACAACATGGTAAATACGCAACACATAAACATGACATGATGCTCAACCAAGTATGATGCATGACAATGCTACATGATGCTATTCATGGCAAGAGATGATGCATACAAGAGCAACACATCAAAGCAAGTTTAAATGAGGCCGGAAACAACATATAACAATTCCGGTAAGTCTCCATATGCAAATTTCGAAATTGGTCCAGATCTGAATAACACATAATGCTGAAGTTGTTAAACATCAAATTAACGAGCACAAAGATGATCTACATGGTTTTCTAGTCAAGTTAGATATGAAGTTCATTTAATTCGGAGCTACGGTCTAGAAGATATAAGCAAGACAAGTTAAACGTGGCATTGATGCAAATGCAAGTAAAACAACATCACAAACACTCCAAAACATGGATGCCACAAGGTAAAACGGAACTACATGAAAATTAAGCAAGTTTCATATAGAGCATTCTCAAAACAGAGCAACAGTTCAACACATACACTCAAAACAAGTTTCAAACACAATCTGCCCAAAACAGCAACTAAGCACTTTGCAATCAAGGAAACAACATGCTACAGGAAACATATGGACACAAACTTGATATGCACTTAAAGTACAGGTTACATGCTCCAAATAACATTTAGGTTCAAGTTCATAGGCATCAGGATTAAACCAACATGATCAAAGCAAACAGCAACTTAAAAACACAGATTATGACAGTGAAAAACAAGGCATACATGTGAGCAGAAATAACATATTGACATGCTGGAGGCATGAGACAATGATGATATAGTGCAAGAACATAACAAGCAAATGCATGGCATTAAATTACATGATTAACATGGCAAAACATGATTACTAAGCATATTCATATAACCCCTAGATCAATGGCAATCAACAAGACAAGATGCAACATGGTATAACCTGATTCTCAGACTTAAGAGGAAATCTGGGAATGCAAAACAATAATATTATGATGCTAACATTGGAGGCACATAACAGCAAGCATAGCAACTTTAAAAATTATTCAAAAGATATGGGCATGTAATAGACATGATATACTCCAACTTAGTACATGGGCACAAGTTCATATGAAGCATAGATTAATTAATATTGTCGGCGTTCTGGGAACGGGGGTCCCCAGACTTGCCTGCCTGCGGCCTGCGGCGTGGCTCAAAGGGGGGCCCAGCATGGCCAATCTTAATCAACACAGACCCAAGACCCTCACGAGGGGCCAATCCTCGCGGGGCGGACGACACGGAGCTTCCTCAGGCACGGCCTCATCAGGCTGGCTCGCGAGGAGGCGGAGAGATCAAGGCGGGGTACCTCACGAGGTGCCCGTGACGCAAGCCATGACGACCAAGGGCGCCAGGTGGGCGCCAGCCCGCGCAGTGTCCTCCTTTCCTCTTTGGTGCAAAGGGAGCAAGCGCAGGCGAGAGCATCAAGCAAAGGCACCCGTTTCGATGCAACGAGACCAAGACCAGCCCAACGGTAGGGAGGAAGTCATTGTGGAGCCCAAGCCAGCGTCACCACCCGAGCCTTTGGCAGGTGAGGACCAACTTTAGTCAGGATAAGTGTACCAGATGTTCCCCTTCAAAAATGGCCAATTGTTGGCGCCCTTCCCGCTCAATATTTGGGAAGAGGCCCAGGGCCTTTGCCTATAAATAGGACTAGCCACCCCCAGGGTAGAGAGGATCGGCCAATCCAGAAACAAGCTGGGATTGGATTGAGTAGCATCACACACAGAGAGAGAGAGAGAGAAGGGTGACTGAACTCCTCCTAGCAGTTCATCGCCCCAGCCAAGAACAGACCCTCGCGAGGCTGTTCTTCCTTGTATTGCTCATCATCATCAGCCCAGGAGGCAATCCACCACACCACAAACTAGAGTAGGGTATTACACCACAATGGTGGCCCGAACTAGTATAAACCCTGTGTCTCTTGTGATGTTCTTTCCATAGCCTAGATCTTAGCGTGGCGGTGGGGTGCAGGTAGGTAGAAGGAAAAATCTCCGTGCGCACCCCAGTGTTCGAACCTCAAGGGTCTGCCGGAACCCGAAATCCGACATTTGGCGCGCCAGGTAGGGGTGCGCCGGGATTCGTCTTCCACCGCCCCGTTCTCCTCCGACCATCGCGTCCATGTCTGACGCTCGTCGGGCCCACGCCGAGCACCGAGCCGCTCTCGCTTCCGGCGTCGCCCAGACGGCTCCTGTCGGCGGGCGTCCTCGCCGTTCCCTGTCACCTGCCGTCAACGCCGCCACCAGCCCGGCGGGAAGCGAGCAGCAAGTGTCGTCTCAGCATCCGTCCGTGCGGCAAGACGGCCGCACCGCTACTCCCTCGCTCACCCCAGCTGGTTCTTCGTCCCGCACACTCCGCGCACCCATGGATGCTCGAGCTGCGCTCATCACGGCAAACGAGCTCCTGCAATACCGCCCGTCGACGACGTTTATGAAGAATGGCTCGACCGCGTCGCCGAGCTCGTCCGCGCCGCAGGGGGCTCTCCTGCACCGTCCGTTCCGCTGCACCGCACCCCGCCCTGCGCGGGCGACGAAGCTCCAGGGCCGCCCCGGCCGCCTCCTCCTCAAAAAGGCACCCAGGCTCCAAGGCGCGTGGCCCCTGGGAAGAACCCGCTCCATCAGGTGCCAGCGCGGCAAGAGCAGAGCTGCCAAGAAGTCCCTCGCCCGCAGGAAGCTGCCCGGGTGCTCCCTACTCCAGCACGTCGCAGCCATGCTCGTGCTCCCGCACGTCAAGACCCCGTGCTGCTCCCAGTTGCAGCGCATGGCGACCTGCAAGACCAAGCTCTCCGTCACCCAAGGCCTCCTGTGACCACAGCAGGCTACCGTGCCTTCACCACCGAGCTACGCAGCGTCGCGTGGCCCGGCAAGTTCAAGCCAGACCCGCCTCCTCGTTACGACGGCACGGCCGACCCTGCGGAGTTCCTCCAGCTCTATGAGCTGGGCGTCGAAGCTGCCAACGGAGACGAGAAGGTCATGGTGAACTGGTTTCCCATGGCGCTCAAGGACGGGGCCCACACCTGGCTCCTAAACCTAGCTCCAGGCACGATCTCCTCCTGGGACGATATGCGCACCCGCTTCATCGCCAACTTCCAAGGTACTCGCGACCGGCCACCCGCCGTGAGCGACATGCGCCGCATCAAGCAACAACCCGGAGAGACCCTGCAGAAGTACATCCAGCGCTTCAACAACGCACGCCTCAAGATTCCCAAGGTGACCAAGGAGGCCATCATCTCAGCCTTCTCCGACAGCGTGCTCGACGTCAAGATGAAGGAGGAGCTGGCGATGCATGAAGACCTGTGCACTTCCTTGGAGCTGTTCAACTTGGCGACCAAGTGCGCCAGGGCTGAGGAAGGGCGTCTCTCCCACCTCGAGCTGCCTGCCGCAGACCCAGAAGAGAAGAAGCCCAAGGCCAAGGATGTGAAGTGCAAGGGGGCTGTCGTGCTCGCGGCAGAACCAGACAGTAAGCGGGGCAGAGATCAGCCCGAATCTTCCAAGGGCAGTCGATACTGTGTGTACCACGACCTCCACACCCACAACACCAACGAATGTCAAGAGCTTCGAGCCGTGCGAGAAGGAAGGATCGGCCGTCGTCCCGACCACGGTGACCGGGGCTACGGTCAAGGAGGAGGAAGGAACGCAGGACGCTGGGAAGACCGCTGCCCGCGCCAAGGGTGGCGCGATCGACCTCGCGAGGATCGCTGGCAAGACCCGCCTTGCGAGGGAGACTGGAGGGATCAGCCTTGCGAGGATCGCCCGCAAGGCAACGCAGGCCTCCCTCCGCTGCCGCCGCAGCCAAGGAGAAACGAGGACCGCCATCAGGACGAGGGGGCTGGGGGCTTCCAGGAGCCGCGCGCGATCGCCTGCATCCTGGGCGGGGCTCAAGCCCCAGCCTCTCAATGCATCTTCAAGCAGTTTGTTCGCGAAGTGAATGCAGTCCTCCCCAAGCTCGAAGCCACGCACCCTCTCAGGTGGTCGGCGTGCGCCATCACGTTCAGCTCAGCGGATCAGCTCAAGTGTGCGGCCACGGCCGGAGTCCTCCCGATGCTTTGTTCCCCAATCATCAGCAACGTGCTGGTCACCAGGACCCTCATCGATGGCGGGGCAGGGCTCAACGTCCTGTCCGTGGAAACATTCAACAATCTCCAAGTGCCCTACAACCAGCTTCAGCCAACCAAGCCTTTCTCCGGTGTCACCGACGGCTCCACGGTCCCGATTGGGCAGGTCCGCCTCCCTCTCACCTTCGGGGAACGCAACAACTACCGCACCGAGCTCATTGACTTCGACGTCGCTCACATTTGCCTGCCGTACAACGCCATCCTTGGGTACCCAACGCTGGCCAAGTTCATGGCCGTAACTCACCATGGCTACAACGTCCTCAAGATGCCAGGAAGTGGTGGAGTCATCACGGTGCCCTGTGAAGAGAAGGACGCGTTGTGTTCCCTGGAACGAGCCTTTCAGGCCGCATCACTGGAAGACCCGGATCGCGGAAGCAGGAGGCTTCCCGAGGCCACCCCCAAGAAGAAGAAGACATCGTCCGGCCTGGCTCCTCAGGAGGCAGGCCCCTTAGGGCCCGCGCCTGCCCAGGGGGAACCTCCTTCCATCGCATAGGAAAGCGCGCCCGGTGCCCTCCTCAGGCAGGGCTCGGGGGCTCTCCCCTGGAGGGCCACCGACCTGGCTAGGGTCACGAGGGAGGCGCTTGGGCACCACATGGAGGCGTGTTTCGAAGCACGTTTCCCTCAAGAAGGAGTAAGGCAAGGAGGGCCAGACCCTCAGGAGTTCGTCAGCAAGGCCATTCAGGAGCTACAGGAGTCAAGAGTCGTGAGAGGCGGCCGCCGCCTACCTGCTGTGGCTCCCCATCCAGGCGAGGATGGTGGGCTGCGCGTCTGCATCGACATACCAGGGCTCAATCGAGTCACCTCTCTGGAGCGCCTCTGGCCCTCACGAGTGGGGTGCTGTGAAGGTCCACCCCACAGCTACGTTCGCATGCCTTACGGCTTGCCGAGCGCGGCTGCCACGTACCAACGACTCATGAGGGGCATCATGGAGGCTCAAGAGGCCAGGCATTCCGCAGCCCTGGCGGAGATGGAGATGGTCCGCGAGGAGCCACCAGCGCCTCCAGAGCCTCCCGAGATCCCTGGGCCTGGGGGCTCGTGAGGATCGGCTTCCGCAGCCCACCGAGTCTGCTACACCAACGCTGCTTCGTCCTCAACATCATCAGGTGACATCTTTCAAGTTTCATTTCCAGCTGGGAGTGCCCTCCAGGGCTGCATTATTCACAGGCCGCGTGGGTCCGTCCCTGCGGCATGTATCCCTTTTATTTCATGTTGTTAGCTTACTTTGTTGGGGGCTCTCGGGCTGCATCATCCCCAAGTCGTTCGGGCCAGACCCAGCGGCACGTATCCCTTTAGCGTTTATTTCCGGCTATGCATTCGACCCACCATGCTTGATTATTTGATGCCGGTCCATGGCACCTCTTCTTCTCCATGCTGACCACTTGCACGTTAAAGGGGGGGTACCTGAGCATCGCGACTTAGGGCTCTTACTGGCTCTCCAGCCCTCACCCTCTGGCCTTGTCCACGGCATCGCGACCTGGCATACCAGCGACGGCTGAGACCAGCTCGAGGGCCGGGACCCGAGGACGTAGAGTGCCGGCATCTAACCAAATTTGCAGGAACGCATCACAAGATAAGGCCCAGTGCCAGGCGCAACCCGCCTAGAGGTAGGGCCCCGTGAGTCCTGCGCTGGCTCACGGGTGCCCAGATACACCTCGCCAGGCCCTACCGTGCCAGCCACGTGTCAGGGCAGGGCTGTACACGCCCCGGGGGCTCCTCCCGGAGGGGAGCCCCCTCCCACGTACTAGTGGAAGCACCATGCTCCGTGCTGGCTGACGACACTGCCGAGGAGCGGCTATGCCCGTACACATATGGAAGCGCTATGCTCCGCGTTGGTGATAAACAACTGAGGGTAGCCCCCGGGCCGCATTAACCTTAGGGAGCCCAGAGCTCACTGTCTAGCCTCATCGTAACGCCTCCCCTCGGGAGTGCCGCGCGAGGGGACTGGGCATGGGGGCTGCGCCTGGGTCACGCCCAGACGCACGCCACCCAGCCAGCCCCCCCCCCCCCGGGCCTGGTTCGTCGCGCGTCTCTCCCCGAGCGGAGCCAAGGTACGAAGGCTGTTTTAGCGTCAAGGGGGACTCCTGAGCGTCGCGACTCAGGAGCCTAACTGGTCACGTAGCCCCTCACTCCTTCGTCCCGTCCTGGTTTCCGGTCGGGGCTAACGGCGGCTGAGGTATGCGCGGGGCCGGGCTCTGCAGACGTAGAACGGTAGATCCACCCACATCTCACCTCCCTACTTTTAGTTCGTGCGCCAAGGGGGACTCCTGAGCATCGCAACTCAGGAGCCTAACTTGTCACATAGCCCCTCACTCCTTGGTCCCGTCCTGGTTTCCGTCGGGGCTAATGGCGGCTGAGGTATGCGTGGCGCCGGGCTCTGCCGGTGTAGAACATAAGCAAGTAGGAAGGAAAAGCGCAAATTTCAAGGAATTAAAAAGCAAATATTACAGTCCACACTGTTATCTCAATGCCAAACGGAAGTTTAAACGCCTCCCCAAGTCATGATACATGTGCAGGAATTGAAGGCAGGACAGGAGCCACAATGGAGTCACTTGTCGGCGGCGGAGCAGCGCGGAGTGGGTTCACCTCATGGAGCAGCAGGGTCGGCAGCGCCTCGCTTCGGCTTGGTGCTGAAGGCCTGAAACTTTCCCAGCAGAGCCTCCGCGCGACCCTTCACGGCCTCGGCAGCGGCAATGGCACGCTCGCCGCTTGCTGGCTCCAACAGGCTGTCGAGGTCGACGCTGGGATCGTGAAGGTAGATGTGGGTGAGGACCCACGTCAGCGCTGCAGAAGACAGGACACGCGCCTCGGCCTCGGCCGTGGGGCCAAGGCCAAGGGCGACATCTTCAAGAGTGTGAACCAGGAAGGGAAGCAGCTTGGCGGGGCCGTCCTCGGCGCCAGCCAGCGGGCTCTCCAGGCCGCTGTCGTAAAGCGTCCTCAGCGAGGAGCGAGCCTTCGTGTAACACCCCGGATGTAACTTTCCCAATTTGTACTCCAACTCTTGCCGTTTCCGGCGTTAAGTTATTTTATTTTCTTGGGTTTGGGTCTTTGTCTCTGTGTGGTGTTGTCGTTGTCATGCATCTCATATCATGTCATCATGTGCATTGCATTTGCATACGTGTTCGTCTCATGCATTCAAGCATTTTCCCCATAGTCTGTTTTGCATTCCGGCGCTTCGTTCTCCTCCGGTGGCCATTTCTACCTTTCTTTCATTTGTGGGGATTAAAAATTTCCGGATTGGACCGAGACTTGCCAAGCGGCCTTGGTTTACTACCGGTAGACCGCCTGTCAAGTTTCGTACCATTTGGACTTCGTTTGATACTCCAACGGTTAACCGAGGGACCGAAAAGGCCTCGTGTGTGTTGCAGCCCAACACCCCTCCAAGTTGGCCCAAAACCCACCTAAGCCTTTTCCATCTTCTAGATCGTTCGATCACGATCGCGTGGCCGAAAACCGCACCTCATTTGGACTCCCCTAGCTCCCTCTATGCCTATTTAAAGATCCCCCAAAAATCTCCTTCTCCTCCCCCCCCCCCCGAAAACCCTAGATCCGTCTTCTGTCACGCCGGACACGTCCGACCGCCCCCGGACAAATCGCCGCCGCCAACCGGGGCACGCCATGTGGCGCGGGCGCTCCACATCGCCGCCGAACTCCGCGCGGGCCCACTCGGCCCATGGCCGGCCCCCGCGGCCCGGGATCCCCGCCGCCGCCCGGGGCTTCGTCTCCTTTGCCCCGCTGCCTGGAACCTCGCCGCCACCGCACCGGTGCGAGCCCCGCCGCCGCCTCGCTGCCGACGCGCTCCGGCCGCCACGTTCGCCCGCGCCGCGCTCCCCACCGGCCGGATACTCCTTCCCGCCGCCTCTCCGGCTCCCCGCCAGCGGGATCCGGCGAGATCCGGCCCGGGAGCATCTCGCCGCCGTCTTCCCCGCTCCGGTGACCTCCATTGCCGGTGAACATCGAAAAGCGCGCCGCGATCCAGATCGGGACGTCTACAGTAAACCCTAATTCCGCGAGGTGGTTTTTTCTACTAAGTCCCCAAATCCCAGTTCCATGTGCTCTTGTTCATAGCCTCGTAACTTTGCATCCATAGCTCTGTTTTGGGCATATAGCATATCAAAATGTTCATCTCAGAGATTACATCATTTCATTCCATTGCATCATTTTCATTTGAGTTCATCTTGATGCCCGAAATGCTGTTATAAGAGGGCTACTTGAGTTAATTGTCAGATCTGCTACTCCATTTAGCTTTTTGTCATTTTTGCCATGATTAACGTGTGCATGATATGCCCATGAGTTCTACATATGTTTTGTTAAGGGTTTTGTCATGTTTCCAAAGGTGCAACCCATGTATTTTTGTGATGTGTGTGGTGACTAGCACAAGCTTGCAAAGTGGTGCACTTGGTAATTCTGTTTTCAGGGACTTAGCATTTCCACAAAGTCCTTGAGCTGTTTATCTCATATGGCCATATGTTCTTGTTGTTTCCTAGTGAACCGTGCCTCTTTTGAGGATGATCAGTAAGGATATTTTGTTAATCTTGTAGTGCTCTATCCATCCATGTCTCTGTTTGCAATTATGGAGAACCCTAGCTTGAGTCAATCGAGCTCTACTTTTGCTACTTTGTGAATCTGGGCAGATTGTCAACTTGTTTGCAATTTTTCCGACGATGTTGTAGTTGATCCGTGCATGCTATGCTGTTGATATTGCCATGTCTAGCTTGCATTTTGTGTGTTCTTGATAGATGTATGCTTAGCTTTTCATGACTTGCACCGTAGTGAGTGCATCGAGCTCGTAAACATGCCTACTTGAGATCTGTTTTCAGCATGCTCTAATTTTCACTAAGTCTGTGATCTGATTATGTTTTTGCCATGTTCACATGCTTGCAATTGTATTTTCTGATCCCTTTTGGGTCAAGGTCACTAAGGGACTTTTGTTAAGATCTTTGCGTAGCTCCATGACATGCTTTACTTTTCCATGTTCAGGTCCTGTAGCATATAGTTTTGTTGCTCCGAAGAGTGGTACCTGATCTGAAATTCCAGACAAGTGTTAATTTCACTAAGTCTGAAATCTGTTTGTCATATGCATTTTTTCCATGCTTGTTTGAACCTGTTAATGGATGAATTGGCCGTAGCTCAGTGCTAGAATTTTGTTAAGCATCTTGTATGCATCCCTGCCATGTATTTTTATGCCATGTTTGGGTGCTGTAGCATGTTCATTTTGTTGCATTTACAGGGCTACTTGCTGTAAATCACAGACCGGTGTCATATTTGAATCGCTTGCCATTTCCAAACCGTAACTCCGATTCCGGCGTTCTTTATATCGTTTTCAAGCGATTTCATCTCATATTTCCAGTGGGACACTTGGATTCCAAGTTGAGGTCAGGTTCATGCATCCCTTGTCAAATCTTGCATATGCATCCCGCATCGCATCCTGCATAGCATATCATCATTGCATCATATTGTTTGATCCTTGCACGTGGTTGATTGTGTCCTTGTTGCTTGTTTGTATTGTTTGGGTAGAGCCGGGAGACGATTTCGCTAACGAGGAGCCCGTTGAGTTTGGTTTCGAGGATCCAGTCAACTCTGACAACTGTGCAGGCAAGATGATCATTCCCTCGAAATCACTACTATCTTTGCTTTGCTAGATTGCTCGCTCTTTTGCTATGCCAATGCTACGATGCCTACCACTTGCTTTCAAGCCTCCCAAATTTCCATGTCAAAACCTCTAACCCGCCATATCCTAGAAAACCGTTGATTGGCTATGTTACCGCTTTGCTCAGCCCCTCTTGTAGCGTTGCTAGTTGCAGGTGAAGATTGGAGGCCGTTCCTTGTTGGAACATTTATTTGCTTGTTGGGATATCATTATATTATCTTGTTATCTTAATGCATCTATATACTTGGTAAAGGGTGGAAGGCTCGGCCTCTCGCCTAGTGTTTTGTTCCACTCTTGCCGCCCTAGTTTCCATCATATCGGTGTTATGTTCCCGGATTTTGCGTTCCTTACGCGGTTGGGTTATAATGGGAACCCCTTGATAGTTCACCTTGATTAAAGCTTTTCCAGCAATGACCAACCTTGGTTTTACCATTTGCCACCTAGCCTCTTTTCCCCTGGGTTTCCGGAGCCCGAGGGTCATCTTATTTTAAACCCCCCCTGGCCAGTGTTCCTCTGAGTGTTGGTCCACCTGTCAGCTACCGGTGGCTACCAGGGGCAACTCTGGGCTGGCCTACCCGTACCTAGGACAATCTGAGTGTGCCCTGAGAAAGAGATATGTGCAGCTCCTATTGGGATTTGTCGGCACATTCGGGTGGTGTTGCTGGTCTTGTTTTAACCTGTCAAAGTGTCTTGAAGAACCGAGATACCGAGTCTGATCGGAACGTCTTGGGAGGAGGTCTATTCCTTCGTTGACCGTGAGAGCTTGTCATGGGCTAAGTTGGGACTCCCCTGCAGGGATTTGAACTTTCGAAAGCCATGCCCGCGGTTATGGGCAGATGGGAATTTGTTAATGTCCGTTTGTAGATAACTTGAACCTTAACTTAATTAAAATGAATCAACTGGGTGTGTTACCGTGATGGCCTCTTCTCGGCGGAGTCCGGGAAGTGGACACGGTGTTGGAGTAATGCTTGCGCAGGTTGTTCTCTAGTTTCTCGCTCATGCTTTGCCTCCTCTTCTCGCTCTCTTTTGCGAATAAGTTAGCCACCATATTTTTGCTAGTCGCTTGCTGAAGCTCCACATATTTTACCTTGCCTTACCTATAAGCTTAAATAGTCTTGATCGCGAGGGTGCGAGATTGCTGAGTCCCTGTGGCTCACAGATTACTATTACACCAGATGCAGGGCCTGATGATTCCGCTCCAGGAGACGCGCTTGAGCTCAAGTGGGAGTTCGACGAGTACTCTCAACGTTACTATGTTTCTTTTCCTGATGATCGGTAGTGGTGCCCAGTTGGGGGTGATCGGGACCGTGTCGCATGTTGGGTTATTTTTTATTTTGGCGCCGTAGTCGGGCCATGAGTGTTTGGATGATGTAATGTTATTTATGTACTTGATTGACATGGCGAGTGTAAGCCAACTATGTTATCTCCCCTTTTATTATCTATCTTACATGGGATGTTGTGAAGATTGCCTAACTTGCGACATATGCCTTCAATGCGATTATGCCTCTAAGTCATGCCTCGACACGTGGGAGATATAGTCGCATCGAGGGTGTTACACTTCGCCTCCATCTCCGTGAAGGCCACGCGGTCTTCGGCAAGAACCTGGGCCTTGTCGTCCAGCTCGACCTTCCTCGCCCCCAACTCCTGCTCCAGCGCGCCTAGGCGGTCATGGCGCTTCCTGAGCTTGGCCTCCCGGTCCTTGACAGCCACCTCGCGAGCCTTCACGCCTTCTTCCTGCTCTTGGCGAAGGTGGGCCTCTTTCGCGAGCTGGTCCCGCAGGCCTTGCAGCTCGTCCTCCAGCACCTTGCACCGACGACGGACGTCGACCACCTCCCCCAGGGCTGCATCACGAGCAGCCTTCGCCTCAAGGACGGCCTGACTCTCCTCATCGCAAGCTGTCGAGGCCTGGACCAGTGCCGCCCGAATCGAAGCGTCGGAGCGAAACCATCCTGAAGCTAGCTCCAAGCGCCCGGCCACCAAGCGAGGGTCGTTGCCAAGAAGATCCTGCCGCAGCTGGTCCAGCTCAGCAGCAGCATGATCCAGAATGGCAGGAGGAGTCGGAGAGATAGCAGTCGGTTGAGTAGGAGGAGAAGGCGGCAGTGCGACCACAACATCCTGAGGCAGAGCCTGCTGCGCCCCAACGGCTGTGGTGGCGGCAGCAGGCAAAGGCACCTCGGGAGTCGCTTGGGCCATGGGGGCTGAGCTCGCACCAGCCGGCTCAGCCAGGCCTCGCGAGGACGACCGGGCAGGATAGGCCCGTGCGTCGCGGTTAGCTTCCTTCGCGGGCAGAGGCGCTGCCCTGGATGGAACCTCAGGAGCTCCCTTCGGCTTCTTTGCTGCGGGCGCCAACCTATCCAAGAGATGCGGATGTCAAGCCTCAGCAACAAAACAAGAAATAAAGACAAGAATCAAGCGCTTACGGGTCGTCGCCAGTGAGCTCAGGCAGCCTCCGGCCAAATTTGAAGCCTGAAAGCCGGCTGGAAGGGTCAACCTCGGGAAGCTCGGGAGCGGAAGGCGTGTCTGCGGTCCGCCTCGGGGCCGGGGCAGACCCACGGGAGATCAGCCCGGTCCTGTCCTTCTTCGGGATCGGGGGTAAGCTCCCGCCGCCCTCCTCGTCATCATCCTCGTCGTCATCGCTCGGAGAAAGGCGGAGAACGCGGGACCTGCGCCGGGGGAGGGGAGCCCTCGACTCTCCGTTAGTCGCCTCGGAGTCAGGCCCTTTTTCCCGCTCCCCTCCTTCCTCCTCTTCGCTGGAGTCGTCGGAGGCCACGTCCACCGGTTCCTCGGGAGCCTCCGTGGGCACGGGCCCGTCCCTGTTGAAGACGGGCATGTACTCCACTACCTGCTCCCAGTCGTCGTGGAGGAACAAGGGCGTAGGAGAGCTCTCCAACCTCGCCACATCGCCCCCGACCAGAGATTGGAGGACCGCAGCCAGATCTTCGTCCGCCAAGACCGCGGGCCTCGGATGGGGCCTCCACATCGGAAGTGAGTACCGCCGAAGCGGAGCCAGCTGGTGCTCCAGGAATTCCCTCAGTAGCGACGCGCCGGTCAGCTTCGCCGCCGCCATGTTGGCCGGCCTCAGATCCGCGTCCATCTTCTCCAACACTAGCTTTGCGCGGGGGTCCGTGAGCTCTGCTCGACCCCAATCGCTGCAGCTCGTGGGTTGCTCCGTGGGCAAGATCAGCCGAGGGTGGATGCGCCCAGCATCTGCCAAGACCCACTTGCTCCTGAAGCCCTCAATCCTTTTCCCAGGGTTCGAAATGGCAATGGCGCCACCATACGCGACAAAGCTCACGCACGCGGAAGCAGGACCGCGAGAGGTCCGGAGGTAGAAGTAGTGGCGCAGCAAGGCCACTGAGGGCTGCACCCCTACGTGAGCCTCGCAGTAATAGGCGAAGATTGCCAGGAGAAGGACGGAGTTGGGGTGGAGATGCAGAGCCTGTAGCTTATAATGACGGAGGACAGAGAAGAAGAACTCGGAGAAGGGAGGCACCAGGCCAGCAGCAATGGCGCTTACAAAGAGCGGAGCCGGCCCTGAACACCTTCGCCCCGTCGATGCCCTGTGCCGCCGCCATCCGGCGCAACTGGGCGAGGCTCGCCTCCGACACATTCGGCGAATCCAGGACAGACGAGTACCAAGCTCCGACCGGGGACTGACGAGGCGCCATGGCTTCCTAGGTCACGTGGTCGTAGTAGATCTGGAAATTCTGGAGGAAGGAAGGAGAGGCGCATGAAAGGGGATCTAAGCAGCAAACGGAGAAAGCAAAAAAAAGCAAAGCCTAGGCAGATGCCGCTCCTTTATCAACACGCGCGGTTGCTGAGGCGCTCACGTCCAATCAAGCGCTACGCGGCGCCCAAGGCCGCGGGCTGTTAGGGCCCGCGGTGCTTCGCTCTTTCCCTTTCGCCTCCCTGCACGGCCAAGTCCGGGCGCGCCTTGGGCCCGGGGGCTATTGTCGGCATTCTGGGAACGGGGGTCCCCAGACTTGCCTGCCTGCGGCGTGGCTCAAAGGGGGGCCCGGCATGGCCCATCTTCATCAACACAGACCCAAGACCCTCGCGAGGGGCCAAGCCTCGCAGGGCGGACGACACGGAGCTTCCTCAGGCACGGCCTCATCAGGCTGGCTCGCGAGGAGGCGGAGAGATCAAGGCGGGGTACCTCACGAGGTGCCCGTGACGCAAGCCATGACAACCAAGGGCGCCAGGCGGGCGCCAGCCTGCGCAGTGTCCTCCTTTCCTCTTTGGTGCAAAGGGAGCAAGCACAGGCGAGAGCATCAAGCAAAGGCTCCCGTTTTGGTGCAATGAGACCAAGACCAGCCCAACGGCAGGGAGGAAGTCATTGTGGAGCCCAAGCCAGCGTCACCGCCCGAGCCTTTGGCAGGCGAGGACCAACTTTAGTCAGGATAAGTGTACCAGATGTTCCCCTTCAAAAATGGCCAATTGTTGGCGCCCTTCCCGCTCAATATTTGGGAAGAGGCCCAGGGCCTTTGCCTATAAATAGGACTAGCCACCCCCAGGGTAGAGAGGATCGGCCAATCCAGAAACAAGCTGGGATTGGATCGAGTAGCATCACGCAGAGAGAGAGAGAGAAGGGTGACTGAACTCCTCCTAGCAGTTCATCGCCCCAGCCAAGAACAGACCCTCGCGAGGCTGTTCTTCCTTGTATTGCTCATCATCATCATCCCAAGAGGCAATCCACCACACCACAAACTAAAGTAGGGTATTACACCACAATGGTGGCCCGAACTAGCATAAACCCTGTGTCTCCTGTGTTGTTCTTTCCATAGCTTGGATCTTAGCGTGGCGGTGGGGTGCAGGTAGGTAGAAGGCGAAATCTCCGCGCGCACCCTAGTGTTCAAACCTCAAGGGTCTGCCGGAACCCAAAATCCGACAAATATGATTCATGCAAAATGGAACATATTGTCAATAGGATGACAAATTTAGCATGATGGCAACTTGAGAGCAAGGTAGAGACAAACTACAGCAAGTTATTAGGCAACCAAGGGCAGGGTATGAAAGTACACATAACAAAGAGCAAATACCATCAAGGCATCATAACCATACGGCTTAAGGACTATTGGGAACCATCAAGACAAGTTTGAATGTTGTAATAGATTCAGCAAGTGTAAAACAACAACATCAGTTTTGCAAGCTTGGAACAGAGGTCATATGAAGTCCAAAATTATCAAACTTGGCATGTGAACAAAGTACTCATAGCATACTTTAATTCATGTAATTGGAGCATCACCAAAAGAGGCATAGATTGATCAATAACAAGCTCACACCATGGCATCATGAAGTTAACAGAAAACAGGAACATCATATAGAGATGGCAATGAAAACATATGCCACATGACATATATGAGGAATCCAAAGGCATGTCATGATAGAGCATAACATGGAGATCAAAACATGTCAACTAGGCATCTCCAGATCATGCATCGAATAGATGGTAGCTTCAAGTTAACATGGGAACATCACGTAACAGTTACAGACAGCAAGAATAGCAAAGCCTAAGAAAATAGCAAACATCAAGTAGCACACTTCACAAGCTTGTGCTAGTAACCACAAGGCACATAAAAAATACATGGATAGCACCACTGTAAAGATGCCATGAAGATGCTCCTAAAACATGTAGACACGTTGCTCAAAAGATGAACACACAAAATGCTATGAAAAAGACAAATCTGCAAATTATGACAATTTAGCAGGTTATATCATTTATCACTCTTGCAATGATGATTAAGGCATCAAGATTAACATTAACATGCATGCAAATGACACTAGCATGTAGAGCACTCAGATATGAACAATTTGACATATCATACACGCAAAATGGAGCAAGATGCATGAAGTTATGAGATGATGAACATGCACACATGATGCTGGAATCTCAGGACTTAGCAGTTTTCTGAAAAAAAACAACCGAGTGCAAAATAGATATGGGTTGTTCAGGGCGGGGAATAGTGGGCGTTCTCACCATGGGCCTGGCCCAAAGAGGAAGGAGAGGTGGATCGGGCTGGCTGGGGTGGTTGGGCTGCTGGGCCTTGGGCGCCGCTAGGCCTCCAGCAGAGCGGAGTGGGATGGGCCTGAGGGAGATGGACCGGGCCTCACGGAGAGAGGCCGAGGCGGGGCCCACACATAGGCCATGCGTGGTCAATGCGGTGGCGGGATCGGGGCTCCTCCCGATCGCCTGGAGAGCGGTGGCGGCAATAGGACGACGTCGGCTGGAGGCGGACGCCGGCGGCAGGAACGGGACGGAGGAGGTCGGGGGAGGCAGATCCGGCTGATCCTTCACCAGATCTGGCCGAAGACGGGGGCCAGGGGAGCTCTAGCGAGCAGGCGGTGAGGCACGGACGGCGGGGCGATGGGATGGGCGGCGCGGCTGGGGCGGCGGCGAACAGCAACGGACGGCGAGGCAGGTTGCCGGCGACGAGGCGGCGGATGGGACGAGGTAGCTGGGCGGCGCGGGGCTCGGGCGAGCGGCACGGCCAGACGGGCTCGCGCGGTCCCGGTCCAGGTCCGGCAGGCCGCGCGGTGGTGGAGAGGCTTGGTGGACACGTGGCGGCGTGCGATTCGTCAAGGTGGGCGGCTGGACATGTCTGGCGGCGGCGGCAGAGGGGAGACTAGGGTTTCGTGCATGAAAATCGAGGGGGAGGACCTATTTATAGTTAGAGGGAGCTAGGAGAGTCCAAATGAGGTGCAGTTTTTGCCCACACAGTCGTGATAGAACGACGGAGAGCATGGAGGAGGTTCAGATGGGCTAGTGGGTTGTTGTGGAGTGGTGCTGGGCTGCAAAGAGAAGGAGGGTTTTGGTTAGCGCGGTTAACCGTTTGCGCATCAAACGACCTCCAAATAGAATGAAATTCGATAGGCGGTCTACCGGTGATATACCAAGGAAATTCGACAAATCTTGGCCCATTTCGAGAACGTTTTTCTCCCACTCACAAAACGAGATCTGAGAGGGGCGACGGGTGCATGTGAGAGAGTTGGATTCCGAAATGGACAACGGAGAAACTGACCGGATGCAAGTTTTGAAAACATGATGATGCAATGCACTTGATGACATAGAAAAATGCGACATGCAAGAAAATGACCTGGTAACGACGATGAATAACTGGAAGACAACTGGTGCATCAGACATGGGGCGTCACAACCATCTCCATGCTAGCCAAATTATTGCAGCTCCCTCCATCTATGATGACGCACACATAACGTTCCTTCACAACTCCCTTTGTATGGAACAAACTATGCCTCTGATTTTGCTCAGCTTGCGTGACCTGCACAGTCAAACGCGTTGAGAAACCAAACTTTCGTACGTGTCAGCGTCGTCAGCAGCCATGAATTGTGTCTCATGATCAGAATCATCTCCACTGTGTTCTTCGCCTGTAATAAGAACCAAAGTCTCCCCATCATAGTACTAGCGGACTCATACCCACCATCTTTAGTAACAATGTTCACATGCTTAGATGGGCATTCTCTCGCATAATGACCACCACCCTTGCAACAACGACAAATAATATCATGTGTTTGCCGTGTTGATGTCATGGATGAAGAAGAGCTCTGTGCAGGTCCAGAAGGTGTGCTCTTAGCAGATAGTGGTGGTTGTGTCTGCTTTCTTGTATCACGATTAGAGTTGGCGCATGAAGTAGGCGGTGCTGCAGTAGGACATGTGGAAGTAGAGGATGTACGTGGTGTCAATGATGAAGATAGACCTGTAGAAAAATAAGTTTGCGCCAATGCATGTCGTTCCTGCCCTTCACGTTCATCTTTGCAAGCAAGATGGAATAAACGAGTGATATTATTATACTCCTTATACTCTAGAATTGTTTGGATCTCTCTATTTAATCCACCCATAAAACGTGCAAGCATAGCTTCATTATCCTCAACAATGCCACATATAATCATGCCAGTTTGTAATTCCTGATAATATTCTTCGACATAATTTTTTCCTTGTCTTAAGCGCTGCAATTTTTGAAGTAATTCATGTCGATAATATGGTGGAAGCCAACGAGTACGCATAGCAGTTTTCAAAGCAGCCCAAGTAGCTGGAATAGGATATAATCTACAATGTTTAGACCACCATACACATGCAAAACTAGTGAAAGCACAAACAGCAACAGCAACCCGTCTCTCTTCGGGATAATGTAAACATGTAAAACGTTGTTCAGTTTCTAACTCTCAAGTATGATATATATCAGGAACATATATACCCTCAAATGGTGCAATATTCGATCTTAGTTTAGTAATATGGTCATGATCTCGTACCTGAGGTGGTGGTGCTGGCCTACCATTGTGTTTATTTGCATGTGGACGACCTGGTGGTGGTGCTGGTTGTTGCACGTAGTTCTGATTTCGATCAACCTCATCCTCATAATCGCCCAGGTAATTGTTCTCCTCCACAAGAGCAGTAGGATCCACATAAGCATCAACAGCAGTAGCAGCGACACCAGAAGTTTGGCCATGCTTAAGAGTTAGGGAGAGATCTTCGTGCGCACCCCAGTGTTCGAACCTCAAGGGTTTGCCGGAACCCACAATCCGACATTTGGCACGCCAGGTAGGGGTGCACCGAGGCGTTGCCCTGCGACTCCAATGTCTGACGGCCTGAGGACCCAAGCCGAACACTAGGCGGCCTGGCCTGCCCGGGCGACGCCATCCGCTCCAGAAGACCTCAACCCTGCGCTCCAGGCGGCCCGCGCGCCGCCTAACCCCCACGGGCGTGTGAAGCATGGGCCGGCGCCCGCCGCCCTCGCACTGCGACACACGCGCGCAGCCACATGATTCTCAGGTTATGCTACGGCAACATCACCACACACCCGGCGGGAGCATGCGAACATGCGAGCCGCGCTCATTGTGGCAAGGGAGCTGCTGTGCTGTAGGCTAGCAGAGAGCGGCCGCGATGCACTACTAGAGCGAGTCACCGAGCTATTGGACACCGCATGCAGGGGTATGCCGCCTTTCTGCTCCTTGGTCACACCCTAGGTCATGGCGGAAGCACGCGTGAGGCCCGGGTGAGCCCGCGCACCCCCTGGGGCATCAGGGGGATCCGACGACGCCGGTGCGGGCCGTCCTGCTGCGACCACGCCATCGCTAGGAGGGACAAGCACCAATGCCCGCCGCGAGGGCGTGCCAGGATGCCACACAACGACCACCAGGGCGAGACGCCGTGGCTGGTAGCTCAAGGAATGGGGCGCCTGGGCAGCGGCTCTGGTGAGGAGGTCGCGGACGCCTATGTGCCCCGCATGGTGAACCCGGAATACTTGTCGGGGGAAGGCTCCAATCCGTTCCCCGGACCGGGATTGGCGGCTAGAGGGCCTGAAGGACAGGGCTTCCCCCAGCCGCTTGGAGGCTTCGCCGACCCCTTCAGCGATGACGATGGCATGGTACGGCCAATATCTCCAGAGCAAGCTTATGCTAACCCTGAACTGCAGGATGACGATGCTACGGCACCAGTTAGAGACCTTAGGGCAGTGGCCCAGCCAGTGGAAGGAGTGGCGCTCTAGGAGCTGCGCGGGATAGGCCTCGAACCAGGCCCTCCCCCGCGCCACATGGAGAAAGGTGCTGCACAAAGGTAGGCCCTCTGCCGGGGGAAGGGCCGGCAAGCCTTTCCCCCCTGCAGAAGACCCGTGGTTGCTGAGGGCGCCGCTAGCGTCCTCTTCACCCATTGGTCTCGTCGTGGTTTCCGGACGCCCCAATGGTGGTCAAGGGTGGCACAGGGAGGGGCCCTCACCTTGCGATATGAAGTAAGGATCGCGCCGGTGAAGATCTCCGCTTGTGACACTCTCACGTAGTAATGAGTGGGGCTATACACGCCCCGGAGTCTCCGAAGTAACGCCCTCGGGCCTAGGGGGCTCCCACCCACGTCCTAGTGGAAGCACCATGCTTCATGCAGGCCATCGACGTTGTCCCCCAATGACTATGCTCACAGCCAGTGAAAGCACTTAGCTCCGCGCTGGTGGGAAGACAAGAAGACTAGCTAGGTGTCGGACGCGGCCATTTGCTTTCAACCCCTTTTCTGTAGCTCGATTTGCCGCCTTTTGGATCTGAACTTGAAGTCGTATTTTCATTTGCAAGCGTGGGGGCGCCTTCTCTTGTTCGTGTTGATTTTTTGAGTTTTCTGGTTCAATGCCTTGTTTTGAGGATCGTGCCAGCTACCCCTTTCCCTTGCGAGCACCTCGCGAGCGGGGGTTGTGCGTGGTATGCGCGCGCTGGGCGCACAACCTGCCATAGTCTGGCGCTCGTTTCTCACGAGGCCCTCTCGGACGAACTAGCAGGCTCTTCAGAAGCCCAAAACCTCGTGAGCCCGTTAAGGACTCCTCTCGGGAGCCTGGGGAGAACTCCCCTAGGGAGGGATGCACATCGGCAACTACAAGACTAGTTCGAGGCCCACCTGGGTTGAGGTAAGTTACAACGACAAGCCGCGGGGGAGCTCGTGGGCTCGAAAAGCACATTTCAAGTCTGGCTTAAGGAAGCAAACAATAGTCTAATTACATGACGGGATCCCCGTCCCCAAAATGCTGTTACACATTGAGGGGCCGTGCCCAAGCTTTCACGTGCAGGTTCAAAGCAAAAGGAGCACGGGCTCAATCGGACATGTTGCTCGCAGCATCTTCAGAATCGCTCCCAGACACGCTACTAGCGTTGTCGCTGGCATCGTCATCGCCACCATCAATCGCGTCGGCTTCTTCCACCACAACCACCACCGCGTCTTCCTCAGAAGCGAAGGCCCTGACCCAACTCGCCAACTCACCACATTATCATCCACCCAACTCGCCAGGTTGTCTCGGATGGCCCCGGGCACTGGGGTGATGGCAACGTTGAAGTCAAAATTTGGATCGATGCTCTGGAGATGACTGAAAATGCGGGAGAACGTGCGCCCAAGGAGTCCTCTGCTCTTTTCTTCAACAAGCTCGTGAGCCCTCTCGGCTCGGTCCTCCAAGCATGTCATGACATCGGTGAAGAAGCGGAGGAGGCTGGCATAGTCTTCTGCATGGGGATGAGGGGCGTGTTCGTCACAGATGGCGCCCAATGCCTAGTTGGCCCTGGCTCTGAGGGCCCGGAGCATGGGAGCATGATCGCGCTGCAACCTGTGCCGGCGGAGCACTTCCTCCCTGCTCTATTGCGCGAGGGACTAAGGAGCAGTTCAGCACGAGCGGAGGCCAATTCGGCCTAGATGGAGATAAGGGCTACCGCAGCGGCCTTCTCGTACTGCTCCGCTTCCTCCAACCTTGACCTGAGGGTGGTGGTTCTGCCCTCAGCTTCGGCTTCCACAAGCTTCAGCATCAAGTCGTGTCCATTGGCGAGGTCTGCTTGAGCCTCCGCCACCCTGCGGTCGACTTCCTCCTGGATCCTAGCCTTGCGCGCGCTCGCGGTATCCTCCGCCAGGGCGACCTGGCGCCCCCTCGTCTCCAACCGCTCAAGCTTGAGGCTACGCTCGGTGGCCTCCAGCATCAACGCATCCTCGCGCTTCAAGATCTCTTCCTCTTCGGAAGGCGCCCCCTTCATCGATGCCAAGGCAGCCCTGTGCGCCTCAACCTGCTTCTCCAGGGAGGCGTTCAGTGCTCGGAGCTCACCATCTTGCTTCTCTGCGGCCTCGCGGCGGTGGTCAGCCTCCCTGGCCTCCTGCAAAGCTCGGGCACTGGCTTTGTGCGAGGTAGCAAGGGATGCCTCGGCGCGCATGATGGCATGTTTGCGCTGGAGACGACCGAGGTCGATGGCCACCTTCAGCTGTTCCCATTCGTCCGCCAGCCGAAGGCCTTCGGTTTCAAGACGGGCATCAACATCCACATGCTCTTCCCCAAGCCATCTCAGCTCGCCCATTGCCTCCTGGAAGAGGTCATGACGGACGGCATCGCGCCTGCGCGCAAGCTCGAACGCGCGGCCAGGTCCATCCTCCGCGCCAGGGGTTGTTGGAGACGCTCGAAGCGGCTCGCTTGCTCCCAGCAGGGGGCTGGAGGCTGGCGCCTTTCCAGCTACCCTTTGGACCTCAGTGGAGGATCGGTGGGCGGGGCCTCATTGCTCCAAGATGAGGCCAGTGCCGACATCCTGCACCTATGGGTAATGACCAATGGCGGGGCCCTCGGCACACTCTCCGCGCCCTAGGCGGGACCACGGAGGAGGAAAGACAAGAGCGCAGGGTCGAAGCACCAGGCCAGCGCATCTACCTCCTTGGCAGGCCCCGCGCCACGTGCGGCAGGCCTACACGGGGCACTCAGGGTCAGCTGAGGGCCTGAAGCAGGCGGAGGTCACTTCTCGAGAGATTTCGTTGCCTTGGTAGAAGGGGCCCAAAGGAACTGTGGTCAGGAGGAGAAGCCGCGCTCAAAAAAAATTATAACAAAGATAAGGTACTCACTCGTCTATGGCAATGTACTTCCTCGGCTTCAATGGCCAGAAGGCATCACCGCTGCAGCTTGAAGACCCCTTCCTCTTGCGGAGCGCTTCCAAATCTGGTCGGAGCCGGCCGAAGCCCTGGATGTGTGGCTCCTGAGGAGGCGACCTCAGCAACGCTGGGCCGTGTGGAGTCCCTGGGCTCCGCCTCATGGTGACTCGCCAGGGCCCCGGGGGCTTCGGCCTCAGGAGTATAGGCTGCGTCGCCCCCGCGGCCGCTTCCTCAGGACGGCTCTCTCGAGCCCCAAGTGACAACGATTCAGGAGCCCCGAGCAACGCCGGTTCCTCAGGGGCCGCGCCACTAGTGTTCGACAGCGACCGCCCCCTGCACCCTTTTGTGGGGGTGGCACCGCACAGGAGGCGACCAAGGGGGCCATGAAGACGGGGCTCCCACGAGGCCCTTCAATGCCAGCCAGGCGCCCCCATTCCTCGAAAGGGGGCATCTGCCTTGCGAATTCCACCTTGTTCGATTAGCAATACAAGAGGCAGCCCTCCTCCAGCATATTGGCTGGCAATGGGTCGCTCGTTAGGAGCTCAAGCATAGTCTGTTGCGCCTCAAGAGGAAGCCCGGGCTCGTGAAGCCTCATGTGGTCCTTGCTGCAGTAGAAGGCCCACATTGGACGAGAATGTCACTGGAGCATGCCAATGCAGCGCCAGATGAACTCCTTCACCACCATGGGCGTCGTCACGCCAAGATCCTTCAGCCTTGTCAGTCGGCACCATACATGGGCAAGATGCGGGTCAGTGAGCTTCTCGTGCCCCCAGCCGGTGCTGGGAGCAGCTACTGCCATCGGAAGCAAGAGCAGGGTGCTGCGCACGTCGGCGTCCACGAACACCCACCGCCTCCGGAACCCTCTCACAAACGGCGAAAGCTCGAAGTCAATGCCCGCACTGTCCATTGGAGCCACGGCCTGGAAGCTCAAGCATCCGGAGCTCTGCCGGGGGTCGATCAGATGCAACGAGAAGAAGTGGCGAAGTGAGGCCACAGAGGGAGCAATGCCCACCATGGCCTCACAGAAAAAGGCGAAGACAGCAAGAAGGATGATGGATTTAGGATCCAGGTCCAGTATATTGATTTGCTAGTGAGAGAGCATGACATTGAAGAAGGCGGAGAAAGGGGGAATCAGGCCAGCCCAGAGGGCATGTGAGGGAGTCCTGGAATAAGGGGTCCTCGGGCGTCCGACCTATTAGACATGGCCCACACTGATAGGCTGTGAAGATACGAAGACAGAAGACTCTACCCGTGTCCGGATGGGAGTCTTCTTGGCGTGGAAGCCAAGCTTGGCGATCAAATATCAAGATTTCTTTCTCTGTAACCGACCCTATGTAACCCTAGATCCCTCCGGTGTCTATATAAACTGGAGGGTTAGGTCTGTAGACATATATCCTGATAATCATAGTGAGACATGCTAGACTTTTAGGGTTTAGCCATTACGATCACGTGGTAGATCAACTCTTGTAACACTCATATTCATCAAGATCAATAAAGCAGGAAGTAGGGTATTACCTCCATAGAGAGGGCCTGAACCTGGGTAAACATTGTGTCCCCCGTCTCGTGTTACCATCGACCTTAGACGCACAATTCGGGAACCCCTACCCGAGATCCGCCGGTTTTGACACCGACATTGGTGCTTTCATTGAGAGTTCCACTGTGCCATCGTCAAAAGGTTTGATGGCTCCTTCAATCATCTACAACGACGCTGTCCAAGGGGAAGTCTTCCTCCCCAGAAAGATCTTCGTGTTTGGCAGCTTTGCACTGCGGGCCAACTTGCTTGGACATCTGGAGCAGATCAAAAACTACACCCCTGGCCACCAGGTTAGATTTGGAAGCTGGAACTACGTCGCGGATATCCGTGGAGACTTGATCTTCGACGGATTCGAGACAATGGCAACCGCTCCCTGCCACCATGATGAACATGATGTAAATCTGTCATCGGTCCATACACAGGACACTACTAGGAAAAGGGCTACTAATGGCGCACCAGTTTTGCCTACTAATGGCGCATCACTAGTGCGCCATTAGTATCACGCCACTAGAATTTTTTACTAATGGTGCACCACTGGTGCGCCATTAGTATCTGGTATACTAATGGCGCACCTGGAAGTGCGCCATTAGTTTTGCCCACGGTGCGCCACTAGTGTCTGCTATACTAATGGCGCACCACACGGTAGTGCGCCATTAGTAACAATGTTTTTAATTTTTTTTCTTAATCTTAGGTCACTATTTCACCTATGAGATATCCAACATATATATATACAATAAGCATCCATATAACAATCATAGCCAACACACAAGTTCCATCATATATACATACATAGCCAACACACAAGTTCCATCACATATACATACATAGCCAACACATAGTTCCATCGTTACATATTACAAAAGTTTCACATTGTTCATCCAACACCGTTATCCATCAATTCACAAAAGTTTCACATTGATACAAAATAAAAACACAAATGGAAAAGAAGCACTCCATCCATGCAAGCTTCCGTGAATTAAATCAAATCTGCAAAATGATAAACAAGAAGTTAGAAGAAGAAAAAGAAGAAGACTAGAAGAATACTAGAAGAAGAAGAACACTAGAAGAAGAATAAGAAGAATTTTGGAAAAGAAGAAGAATAAGAAGAAGACTATAAGCTTATTATGTAAACTTGATCATTTTGTGCTAACATAAGTTATTTTGGAGCTAACCTATAGGAAACTAAGCATATAAGCTCTAAGTTAGTATATTAGAGCCAACTTAGGTAAAATGAAGCTAATCTATGTCATTTTGGAAAAGAAGAAGAATAAGAAAAAGACTATAAGCTTATTATGTAAACTTGATCATTTTGTGCTAACATAAGTTATTTTGGAGCTAACCTATAGGAAACTAAGCACATAAGCTCTAAGTTAGTATATTAGAGCCAACTTAGGTAAAATGAAGCTAACCTGTGTCATTTTGGAAAAGAAGAAGAATAAGAAAAAGACTATAAGCTTATTATGTAAACTTGATCATTTTGTGCTAACATAAGTTATTTTGGAGCTAACCTATAGGAAACTAAGCATATAAGCTCTAAGTTAGCATATTAGATCCAACTTAGGTAAAATGAAGCTAACCTATAGGAAACTAAGCATATTAGAGATAACATAGGTAACTAAGTATATATATATCATTTTGGAGATCTGACATACCTGACAAAGTTCAGTTCTCATGCATTGTTCTTCTCCTTCTCCTTCCTCAGCATGATGCACCAAGAGCGGCGAGGCGGTGGAGGCGGTGGAGGCGGTGGGATGTAGTCTTGTACCTCAATTGGCGTGGTCATGTTGCCCAGCTATGGGATCGCCGGCGCCACCACCGGTGCGTGGTCATTGTCAGGCACCACCACCATCGCGAGGCCACCTTCAGGCACGACCATCGCTAGGTCATCCTCAACCACCTCCATGTCTTGCCCATGGTCACCCACCACCATCTCTTGCCCTTGGTCAGCCACCACCATCTCTTGCCCTTGGTCAGCCACCACCAGCGCTAGGTCATCCTCAGCCTGATGCCCATCGTCATCCTGCAGCTCCTCATCCCCACTCTGCTCCTCTTCTCCTGCACTCCAGTCCGTATCATCCTTCTTGTTGTCTATGTTGCTGCCAGAATCGCTGCGGCTTTCGCTACAGCCAGAATCGCTGCTGCTTTCGCTACAGCCATGGTCGCTGCTGCTTTGGCTGTAGCCATTGTCGCTGCTGCTGCTCCCATTACCTGTCCAAATGCAACAATGACCGTTAACAATCGATGTGAGACAAAGCCAAATGTAGAGGAATAAGAAGAGGCAGAATGTACCGGCATCATAATCTTCAGCATAGAGCATGCGACACATAGTCGCATTGAACACCTTCACGATGAGCATGGTGGCGTCGTCGTCGTACATGAAGAGAAGGAAGTACCCCACCGCAGGTCGTAGGCACGGTAGAACTTCTCCCACCCACGAGACAAGTACATGTGGCCCTCCTTGATCACCAACTCCACAACCCACAGCCTGCGAAACCCGCTGCCGGTCTGTCGTAGCTTCACATTATTTGGCGGATCTTCACCCATCAGCATGTTCATAAAACTGTCAGGCAGCCTTTGCAGTTTGGGACAATGACTGATGTAGGCAAACAACAGATATCATAATGAGATGGGTGAAGGGGAGATCTCTCGTTTTATATACCTGCGTCATGGATGATACTGAAGTCCCAAGTATGATAGTGAAGAACACGGAAGCATCCAACTCATACTGCGGTGTCGCAGAGGGGCGGTGGCTGCTTCCCGCCATCTCTGATAAGCAGCAGAAGAGACCAATTAGTACCCTTACAACTGATCATAAAACATATGGAGTACCCGAATTTTCCGGAACGGAAGTTAATCGACATTCCGGCAAACTCAAGGGCCTCTCGGGGTACCTGCAAAATCATTATCCCCGCGTAATGAAGTCGCCAATGGGTCATTTCAGAAGATCACAAGTAGCATCATCACAAGTACAACATCATCACAAATACAGCAGCAGCAGCAGCTGTGAATACAGGCATAACAGCAGCAGCAGCAAGAAGAAACCAGCAGCAGCAGATAACAACACAACAGCAGTAGAATAACAACAGCAACAGTAGCAAGAATAAGAAGCATGACTACAACCAGAATGTTAACCAAGGAAGCTTTAACAGAATTTGCTTGCAGCAGCAGTAGCTTGCAATTTTGCTTGCTTGCACTACTTGAGTAGTCCCAGGCTGTTCTACTGTAGGTAGTGACAAGGCTATTATTACTGCCAAAAAACCAGAGATATTGTCTTTTAACCTGGGCATATTGCTGTTGTCTTTTAACCTGGGCATGATTAATGATAATGATAGCACACTGAACTTGTCTCGTGGCTACAAGTGGCAGCAGCTAGCAAGCACATTTTTATTACTATTTATCTCAGGAAAGAATAATAAGCAAAGTGGCACAGCTCATCCCAGGCTGTGTCAAGCCCCCTTGATGGCCTGCACATCCCATCTCTGGCCATTCAAATATTTATATTTGTTTAAACATTTTCCCCTTGCAAGCATTATCACAAACACCTACCAAGCAAAAGGCAAATATTTATATGGCACCTTAGAATTTTTATTACTCCTACTATCTATGGCGCTGTCAAAATGCAGTTTATACTCTTGAGTAGAAAAATGCAGGAGTAGGTTTGATGTTATATGGCACTGTGACAAAAATACTCTTGAGTACAAGAGGATGGCACTAACCTAGAGTAATTCACAGCAAGTTATAGAATGGCAAGTTATACTCCATTTCAAGTTACTCCTAAAATTACTCTACGATGGGCCAGGACGCAGTGAAGAATTTAGCCAACACCCCAGCAGGGCAATAGCCAATGCCTGCTACAACTTTCTACAATTTACCGCTAGTTCACTGTGACACTAGAAGCAGATTACAGAAACATGAGCTTTTTATCAGTTACTCCCTTTGTAAATATTAGTACTCCAGTTGCAATATAACTACAGAACTGAGACCTTGCTTATAGATATAAAATGCAGTGAAATGCACTACAAATAAAATGCACTAGAGCAGCAATGTATTGACCCAAAAGCCAAGAACTTGTGAAGACTGTCTATAAGAACAGGATCCAAGAACTTGTGCAGAGTGTCTATAGGAACAGGATGGCCTGAAACTCGATCGCTGACCGCACACGAGTTTCCTCCGTTAATTTGCTTGTTTGGACGAGAAGCAAGATGCGACTGCTAACTGCTGGGTGAACAGATATACAGGAAGCTGAGCACACCTACATAGACGAATGGCTTCTTTCGGCTTACATGGGTGAAATCCCGGTGTTGCTCGCGAGTAGTTGCGGAACTAGATGAGCACAAGCAAGCACAAGTTTGTGTGCCTAATTACGCTGGTCGATTCGGCAGTAAGCTATTCCTACTCCTATCTACCAGCATGCGGAAGGGGAGAAGGAGGGGATGGGCGGACTACCTGGCCTCCTGCTCGATGACGTGGATGGTGGCGAGGGTGTGGGTGAGACGCAGGTTGGGGTTGGCCTCCTGCTCGACGACGCGGGAGATGAGGGCCTGCGCGCGGTCCAGCAGCGCGTCCTCCGCGGCCTCCTGCTCCGCGTCGGCCGCCTCCGTCTCCTCCTCCTACTCGTCCTCCTCCTCTGGCTCGGGGCGCGGGGGCGGCAGCGTGGGGGAGCTACACTAGTGGGGGCACGGGGGCGCGGGGGCGGCGGCGCGGGGGAGCTGCAGTAGTGGGGGCGCGGGGGAGCTTCAGTAGTGGGGGCGCGGGGGCGCGGGGGCGGCGGGGGTCGGGGCGGCGGGGTGGAGAAGAAGGCAGGGAAGGAGAGGCGGTGGCAGGGGGCGGAGGGGGCGTGCAGGCGCGGCGGCGGCGTACGGTTTGGGCAGAGGGGGCGTACGGTTAGGTCGAGTGGGGAGGAAGGGAGGGAGGGGAATAGGTGCGCCATTAGAATGTTTTTTTGCCAAAAAGTAAAAAAAAATTACTGGCGCACTCTGTCGCCGGTGCGCCATTAGTAGTTCTAACTACTAATGGCGCACTTTGCCAGGATGCACCATTAGTATGTTTGAAAAAATGAAAAAAAAATTGTTTTACAAGTGGCGCACCGTTTGCCTGGTGCGCTATTAGTGTCTTCCGCACTAATGGCATATCTCCACCAAGTGCACCATTAGTACATAGTAGTGGCGCACCACTACTCTGGTGCGCCATTAGTGTCAATCCTATCTTTAGCCCTTTTCCTAGTAGTGGGAGATAATACATGTAGCTGCTCTGGCCCTAGATCCGGAGCGGATCGCGCCATCCGAAGATGGGAAGCTCAACCCCGCCGCAGAAACCGCACACTTAGCGGCGTTGGAGCCACACATAGACTTAACTTCAACTGACATCTATGTCACTGAAACCACGGACTCGTCTCTGGCTACAGGTTCTGAACCGTGTGCGTCTGTGTACGTCGAGCTTGATCGGTCGTCGATTGGCAAATTCAGCTCCGCGGACATCATCCGACACTCGCCCTTGGGCGACGTTTTAAACTCGGAGGGGACCATAGCCGAATTGTATTCGGTTCAAACCGGAGGGGCACATAGCCGAATTGTATTCGGTTCAAACCGGAGGCTGATGACGGAGAATTTCGCTTCCCACCCACTTCAAAGCCACTGTCGAAGACTTAACTGACTGTGACGCCCCGAGTCCTTCGCGCCAGGTGTCTTTCAGTTATTCGCTGTTGTTGCCTTGTCTTTTGCTTGCGTGTTGCATCTTGCCATGTCATCATGTGCATCGCATCATCATGTTTTCAAAACTTGCATCCGTCCGGGTCTCCCTGATCTCTCCGTTGTCCGTTCTGAGCCCAACCACACTCGCACGCGCCCGCGACATGTCCGAAATAGTTTTTTATAAGTGGCCGGAAAATGTTTTCGGAATGGGTCAGAGTTCGTTTGATGCCCCAACAGATACTTATAGCGGCATTATAGCCGGTCTTTTCGTCGGACGTTTTCGGTCTCCGAAAACCGTGTTGGGCTGCATCTCTCCCCTCTTCTCTCAGCCCAACCCGCTCTCCACAGTCCACCAAGGCCCAGCCTACCCCTCTTTGCGCACTGCATAGACCTCTCTCGCTCGTCCAAAACTCCCCCCGAACCCGACCCGGGCAGTCGTCACCATTGGATCCGGATCATCCCCAAACATCTCTAAAATATCTCTGTTTTTTGGACTCCCTACCTATTTATTTCTCAACCGTCCGATTGCGATTGGAGGGCGAGGTAGCCCCTGACCTAAATTCATCTGTATATATATAGTCGAACCCTAGATCCTAGGGAGTTGTGCCATCCTTCCAATTCAGCGTCGCCACTCCACTGAGTTCTCCCCGGGAACTTCCCTCCATCTCCCTCGATTTCCTCACCAAGCCAAACAACCACCACTACTGACCTCAACCGCCAAGCCGTCGCCCTCTCCCAGCTCGAACCTGTGCTGCAGTAGCTCCATGCCGGAGTCCATCACCACCCATTGTCCCGCTGGAGCAACACCAGCAGGACCGGCCCCGCGCCGCTCCACTTCTCTTCCTCTCCTTCCCGTTTTCCTTGACTTCTCTGCTCCTCCTCTCTCTCTCAACTCTCTCTCTGTATTTGTACCAGGGGAACCCAAGACCCTGCCATGGACGCCCGACGAAGCTCGCCTCGCCACCGGATCGAGTGGTTCTGCGCCTCCTCAACCTCGGTTTCGCCCCATCTCCGGCAAGATCCGACGAACCGCGACGAATCCGACCACCTCTCGTTCCCCTGCTTCGGATCTGGTGCTCCACACCTTCTTCCCTGCGCCTGCGGCCTTTCGTTCGTTCCCGTGGCCACATCAAGTTCAATCGCCGCCACCCGATGCTGTTCATCGACTGCCCCGCGCTCCAACTACCGGGAACCGGCTCCCCGTCTTCAAGACCTCCCGTATCCGTCCGTCTGTCTCCAAAGACCTCATCGGAGTCCCGCGACTCATCCACACCAAGTTCCCACTTCTGCCTGGCCCTGCTCCTCTACATAAGAACCAGCGCCTCGTCCCGCTCGCACGCGCGAGGACCGCATCGCCTCTGCGTCGTCCTCAACGCCCGCTGGAACCGAGGGCGTTGCCTCAGTCGTCGCCTTGCCAAGCTCCTCTCGCCGCCGAAGTCTGCCGGCGACCTCCTCCTCCCGGTGACCCCTTGACTCGACCTCCTCCTGTTCGTCTGGAGATGACGAGCACCCATTCTGCTTAGAGCGTTGACCGCGCCCCGCTGCATCAGCCCATCTCCTCTGCGTTGCCAACTGGGCCGAAGCCCATGGTGAGGCCACAACGCCTCTTGTATTTTTTTCTTTCTTCTCTGTTGGCCCAGCAGTGCACTATTTTGGCCATGTAGTTTTTTTAGGTTCTGTGAATTTACCCTTTATCTAGTGTTTTACAGTTTTGCAGAATAAACCCTCATGTTCATGCATTTAATAACTTCAGAACCGTGCATCGGATTAAAATAAGTTATATATGAAACATGCTTAGTATTTTATCTAGTTCCATAATATGCCACTTTCATGCATGTTAAAAATGTTTAAATTGCTGTTTGCATTAATTTTGCTCATATGCCATGTAAAAATGATTTAATTCATAACTAAATAACCGTAGCTCGGATTTAATAAACTTTATATGTAAATGGGGTAGAAAAATGCCTAGTTTGACATGGTGGCAGTACTTTGCATGTTTAACAACTCTAAAGTATGGTTTCGGGCAGAACAGTACCAAATCTAAAATATGCACATAAGGATTTTCCGGACTTGTTGCTTGTTGTTTCGGCCTCATTTAAACTTGCCTAGATAGGTAGTTTGAATATGCTTCACCCCTTGCCATGTTTAAGAACATTTAATATTGATGGGTACATAACCAAGAGAGAACTAAATAATTGGATGTGGTGTTTTTTCCATATGCAACTCGTTGCATATTGAGCTCCACTTAATTTGTAGTATTGTTTGTGCACTTTGTCTTGCCATGCCTCATTAAACCGGACATGCATCATACTTGGTTGTGCATCATGCCATGTTTATGCTTGTATGTTTACCATGTTGCTTGCTTCTTTCCGGGTTGCTTCTCTCGTTAACTTCGGTTTCGTTCCTGAGTTGTGAGGATCCGTTTGACTACGTCCGTTTGCCTTCTTCATGGACTCGTTCTTCTTCCTTGCGGGATTTCAGGCAGATGACATACCCTCGATATCACTTCTATCTTTGCTTACTAGTTGTTTGTTCTATCGCTATGTCGCGCTACCTACCACTTGTTATATCATGCCTCCCATATTGCCATGTCAAGCCTCTAACCCACCTTCCTAGCTAACCGTTGTTTGGCTATGTTACCGCTTTGCTCAGCACCTCTTATAGTGTTGCTAGTTGCAGGTGAAGTTGAAGATTTGTTCCATGTTGGAACATCGATATGTTGGGATATCACAATATCTCCTATTTTAATTAATGCATCTATATACTTGGTAATGGGTGGAAGGCTCGTCCTTATGCCTGGTGTTTTGTTCCACTCTTGCCGCCCTAGTTTCCGTCATAGCAGTGTTATGTTCCTTGATTTTGCGTTCCTCACATGGTTCGGTGTTATGGGAACCCCTTGACAGTTCGCTTTGAATAAAACTCCTCTGGCAAGGCCCAACCTTGGTTTTACATTTGACTAACAACCTAAGGCTTTTTCCCTTGGGTTTCCGAAGCCTGAGGGTCATCTTTATTTTAACCGCCCAGGTCAGTTCTCCTTTGAGTGTTGGTCCAAAACAGAGCCACTTGCAGCGCCACCTCGGGGAAACTTTAGGGTTGGTTTTAGCTGTACGTAGAGTTCATCCGATGTTCCCTAAGAACGAGACATGTGCAGCTCCTGTCGAGATTTGTCGGCACATCCGGGAGGCTTTGCTGGTCTTGTTTTACCATTGTCAAAATGTCTTGTAACCGGGATTCCGAGACTGATCGGGTCTTCCCAGGGAGAAGGAATATCCTTCGTTGACCGTGAGAGCTTGTGATGGGCTAAGTTGGGACACCCCTGCAGGGTTTAAACTTTCGAGAGCCATGCCCGCGGTTATGTGGCAGATGGGAATTTGTTAAATATCCGATTGTAGAGAACTTGGCACTTGACTTAATTAAAATACATCAACCGCGTGTGTAACCGTGAAGGTCTCTTCTGGGCGGAGTCCGGCAAGTGAACATGGTCTTGTGTTATGCTTGAACATAAGTAGTTTCAGGATCACTTATAGCTTTTCGACAGTTGCATTGCTTCTCTTCTCGCTCTTATTTGTGTATGTTAGCAACCATATACGCTTAGTGCTTGCTGCAGCTCCACCTCTTTACCTTACCCTACCCACCCATAAGCTTAAATAGTCTTGATCTCGCGGGTGTCAGATTGCTGAGTCCTCGTGACTCATAGATACTTCCAAACAATTGCAGGTGCCAATGATACCAGTGCAGGTGACGCAAACGAGCTCAAGTGAGAGCTCGATGAAGAACACATGGGAGATATAGCCGCATTGTGGGTGTGACATGTTGGTTATCAGAGCCATCCCCGACTTAGGAGCCCCCTGCTTGATCGAATCGCTGATGTTGTTGAGTCTAAAACAAAATGTTTTGAGTCTTAGGATTATATAAATTGGAGAGTAGGATACTTTTTACTCCTCAGTCCCTTCGTCGCTCTGGTGACGCCTCCTGACGTAGAAGTTTTGACTTTTCTCTCCTCAAATTTCACAAATATTTTTTTAGGATCATGCGGGTATCTTGGAGTTGTTCCGATAGTATTATGACGAGAACATTGTTCTTGGTGCCTCCTCACATTTAGGGGTTGTGGCAGTGTCCCGGGGAGTTGAGCTCCTAGGTGTTGTCGTCACAATGTTATCGTTGCAGTTCTGGAATACCTGAGTTTCAGTGACATCAAAAATCTATTTTATGTAGTTGTTGGTGAGATAACCTCGACGCCAACCAGTACTGGGGCGGGAGTTCGAGAGTATTGCCATAACTCGTATAATGGATGCTTTTCGAATGTTGAGGTAGATGATTTCCGAAGTTTTCTTGGTTATGTCACTACAAAAAAAGACACATCCGTGACATTTTGGGCCGAATGGAAAAAAATTATGTCATACATATGACACTTCTATGACGATAATTGTGAGAAAATCTGGTATCATTATAGATGTGGTGGGCTCCTACTTCTATGACAAAAAATTATGACAGAAAATGGGCTTTTCGTCCTGGGCGGGCCGGAGACGCAGCTGCATGACATTCTTTGGGCCGTCCATGACGGAAAAAACCGTGGTAGAAGCGAGGGCGAGGAAAATTTCGGGGAGTTCCCGCTTACGGAGGGAGGTCGGGGCCGAGCGATGCGCGTTTCTCTCGTACACGTACACGCGTGTGTGCGAGGCATTGGCTCTAACTGAACCCGAGCGAGGCGTTGTGCTCTAACTGAACCCGTGCGATTGCACTGCAGGCTACGCGTTACTGAACCCGAGCGATCGATCGATGGCTATTAACTAAACCCGATCGAGCGATGGTCTGATACAGCGCCTGCTACTCATTCAGGAAGCCAGGATCATCGGACACCTATGAGCACCTTCGAGAAACTGAGACGGCATGAAACGGTAAGGCCGCGCTTGGGAGCTCTGGTTTATTTCAAACCTGTATTAACATACAAGTGTAATTTACTCGTCATCGAAAACAACGCGTAAAATACAAGCGTAATGAAACCGAGGGCCAGAGGTCTGTAAGTAAAACTGGCGGGTTACGCGTGTAATTTGAGAGACCAGTGTATATTTTACGAGCACTGCTATATGGACGACATTACCAGATGATACATGCATGACGTGCGTATCATGCCATCCATGGGCAAGGCTGAAACAGCAGCTAACGGCTGGATTAGCAATCATCCGAGTGTCGTTCAGCGTTTTTATCGTGTGTCAAGTACTTCCGATATTTTACTAGTCGAAATCGACCAACCAAGCGCCTTCGCCCGAGACCATCTGCTTTAATTTACAAGCATCAGATTTACAAGCGGTTTTGGTTGGAAAACGACGATCCAATCACGGTCTAATATCATGAGTTGGTCGGAAGATCATATGGTTTCACGTCTAACCTACCCGACTTGTCGTATAGGCTATGAATGAAACATCAGACGATGAACTTCTTAAGCACGGAAACAACAGAAGAGTATGATCTTCTTAACAAGCAAATCACTAGCATTAGATCGACATGCAAAACAATACGAAGCATTATTCTTAGGAGGCACGGTGAACAGCTCGTGATGCCGCATGCTACAACATTCCAAGATCAACTTTGCAATCAAACACAAGGCCTGGAATTACATAGACAATATTCAGAACAAACTCTTAACACTGGAATATCTCAGTAGAGTAACTATTTACCTCTAAACTGAACACAGGAATAGGAAAAAACACTCGACGCTGCTCACAGCAAGGGCGTCCCACTCAAAAATATCAAATGCATATCTTCTGGCTAACATCAATGAGCAAATTTTGACAAGGTTTTCCAATTCCAATATATTAAACTAACGTCTTCTTGCTAACATCAATGATTAAACTTTGACAAGCTTTTCCCATTCAAAATAAGTAATGCCTATGATCGTGGAGTCCTGTCGTAGCTTTTATACTTGTTTGGGCACTTTTTGCCTAGGGAACTCCACATATTGTTAAATTTCCAATGGTCTCTGCAGACTAGTCATGTCACCGGTGTCTAATAATACTCTGTAAAGCTTCTCGGTCATTCCTTCTGTAATGTAGCGCAAATAGTGACTGCTTCTTTCTGCAAAGTGGAACGACCAACTAGACCCAGTAATGCAGCAGTTTGCCTTACAAATAGGCCCCTTTTGTGCAGTTCAACTAAAATCAAAGTCGGAATAAACCGAGCTTTAATTTTGATATCCCTGTAAGCAACAATAGGTATAAGGGAAACAATTACTAAGAAATAACGGTTGATGACTTGTACTCCCGGAAGAAAAGCATCTACTGATCTACTTTATCTTAATGGGAAACAAAGCAGGAGAGTAGCAATTCTCCATCAGTGTGATTCATTCATATTGACTGAGACATTATCTTAACAATGCCTTGTTTCAACATGTATAAAGAACGACAAAGCTTATAAAGGGGGTGATGCTGAATTTTTTGTAACAAAGCAACAAGCATCATGTCTGGGTTGGTCCCATTTTTGTTCACTACTTAATGGGAAAAGACAGCAATACAATAGCTTCAATTCATCATTTATTTAAAACAGTACCAATACAAGTAGCACAGCATCTCAAAACACACTGCACGATCATGTGGATGAAGGCAAGTACCAACCTGTCATGATGCACACAAGATCACGTACGAATCTGCCAACATGAATAGGAAATCCAATCTCGTTTTGTGCAGTTGCACTAAAATCAAGCAAAGTGTTTCGCGTAGCGAAGCAAAATGTCACAATAGCAACAAGTTGAATAGATATCCCTGTATAAACAGCGGCAAAAAAGGAATCAATTACTGGCTAATAAAGGAGGATGAAACATGCGGCCACAAAAATGGTAATCCCGCCAATCCCTAACAAGTGTTGCAGTTTTGAAATAAGATTCAGTAGTTAATTCTGAGAGTGGCATCAACTACTGGTTTATAAAGGGGGTGATGCTGAATTTGTTGTAACAAAGCAACAAGCATCATGTCTGGGTTGGTCCCATTTTTGTTCACTACTTAATGGGAAAAGACAGCAATACAATAGCTTCAATTCATCATTTATTTAAAACAGTACCAATACAAGTAGCACAACATCTCAAAGCACACTGCATAATCATGTGGATGAAGGCCTGTACTGACCTTTCATGAGATGACCAACATAAAATACGAATCTACCAACACGAATAGGAAATCCAATCAAGTTTTGTGCAGTTGCACTGAAATCAAGCAAAGTTGCCGGTGTAACATTTAAGTTTTCTATAGCAACAAGTTGAATCAATATCCCTGTTTTAAGAGGAAAAAAAGAAAACAATTACTGGCCAATAAAGGAGGATGAAACATGCGGCCACAAAAAGAAGCATCTACCTTATCTTGATGGAAAACAAAGTATAGGACAGTAGCATTTCTAAAATGGTTCCATTGATTCATATTAACAGAGAAATTCTTTTAAAACAGATCAATAGTTAATTCTGAGATTAACAACAGCAAAATAGCTGCATGGGACATGCCAGCACCATGTGCGTCCACACGTATAAATGGGTGATGCAGAGTATGTAGCCAAGCAGCATATATGCGCTGGTCCCATATTTGTTCTCTTTGAACCTTCTTCCTATGTGAGGGCAGCAAATCTAGTCGTGCACAAACTACCAGACCCCCCAGTTTCTTTCCCTTTTCAACAAAGAGATCGGTTCCTTCTAGATGTGTGTACTGGGTTACCCCCATTTTCCCTTTTCGACCTACAAAGCGGCTGGATAGCCAGTCTATACTACTTTCCGCCCCTCCTTTCCTCATTGAACCATGTCCTAGATTCTTGCTCCAGCCCACCGCACCCTTCATTCGTCTTTGAACCAAGACCTAGATTCGACTACAGATCGAAAAAGATCCACATGCAGCTAGAGCAACGATGGTTTCAAAGAAACTTATACCTTAGGGCCGTCGGGATGTGGCAAGGCGTGCGGCGGGAGGCCGGATCTTCCCACACTAAGTACGACAGCGAGGAAGAACGGGTCGGTGGCCCTCCCGCACAGGCGCTGGGTGAAAGAGAACACCGTAGTCGACAGTGGATTGCCTCCCCCGCGGAAGGCGATAGAGTGAACGCTGCACCTCCTCCCCTTCCCGATGCAACGGGATACAGATGCCTCCTTCACCAGTTGTGAGGGGGGAGAGAGAGACAAGAGGCCAACGCAGTCTTTTTTAGATCTGGTGAAGAGAGGGTGAGAGACTGTGAATATAGCAAACCCTAGCAAATGTATCTAGACTCATTTTAGTGATAGATACCTCCGTATCTAGACAAATCTAAGACAAGTAATTCGGAACGGAGGGAGTAACATATATGTAGTGCGGCGAGCGTGTGGAGAGTGCAAACCCTAGCGAATAAGCGCTGAGGCTCCCGCTTATATATATTATTGTAGTACAGACTGAGCTCCGGTGCCTTCACTACACCTGCTTTTGGCTGTATGACAGGTGATCCAGCCACATTTTGGGCCCACATGTCGTAAAACCCTAGCGAAAATTGCACCAATGTGAAAGATAACTGCGTCTCCAACACAACCAAGGTGAACTGACGGAGGATATCATCTTTGTGCGTAACAAGCAAAGAGCACTGATGGAAGACAACTTGTTTTTCGTCGAAAATCGACCAGCTTCACGAGCCGATGCAACAATGAGGCGCAACCATGAGCATCGATAGGTCATCGTGGTGATGCATCATCCATTTGGCGTCAAGTTTGTGTGAGGCACCTAAGAAGTTCGACAAATCCTCACTGTGGTTTATTTCTTCTCAATAATCAAGCTCGAGGAAGGAAGAACCACGTGGCAGAGGACAGTGAGGCGGAACAACAATGGCTATCCAATTTTGTGTAGTTCCACTAAAATTGAGGAAGACATGCACGGGTATGGAAACACGCATCACTGTTTCCAAAAATATAAAAAAGGGTTAGCAACGACATCTCAATTGTCAATAAGAATTAATGAAAAGTACACCAACAAACAGAAGCATCATAATTATCTTGATGGGAACTAAACCAAGATACCCGAGAAAAAAAGCATTTCTTCATTTAACCAGTGATAGTACTACCACTATATGGACAATGACCGCACAACCACCATGTACTTTTTGTCGAAACAACATGTATACCTCCACCGAGGCATAAATCAGGACAACTTTTTGAGTGGCATTTCCTCTATAATAGTACTAGTAGGTGATGTAGGACCAGCCGACGAACCATAGCTACAATGCATGGGGAGCTGGGGAGTAGACGCATAGAAGAAAACCCGCACACAGCGACCTAGTGAGCTGGACCGGTACAAGAAGTTATACCTCAGGTGGGCGAGATGTCGTTTAGGCGGGCGGCCGGGATCTGCCCACACGACGGCAGCGAACAAGGGCGCGAAGGATCTTCGTCGGCGCCAGCACCGGCTCTGAGAGAACGGTGCGCATCGGCTTCCTCCGTCGCCGACGGCGACAACGTCAATGCTGCACCTCCTCACCTCCCACAGCGGATGGGATTCGGCCGGATCTGTGACCACCGGTGAGGAGAGAGATAGAGTGGACACTGTCATCTTGTTTTGATATGGAGAGGATGAGAGAGCGAGACGCGAGAAACTCTATCAAACAAGAGGCTATAATGGAGTAAAAAAATCTCTCCATAGCAGTGGTTTTAAATAGAATACGCGCGTTCCCGGAAAAAAGAAACGAAAACTAGCAGACAATTTTTTAAGGGTCTGTCTAGGACACATCTAGATGTGACATAGTTATGTCACATATAAGTAGATGTCCACTCTGTTTGTGGTCTTTTCCAAATTTTTTTGTTTCTTGTTGCTACATTATATACTTGTGGGAGCTTAGATGTGATATCCTTAAATAACATCTAGATGTGAATTAGACAAACTGATGTTCTAACGTACCAAGAAAGAAAACTCGATCAAAAACACGCCCCCGCTACCAGGTCACGAGAGTCGTCGCGCGCACACACATAGACATAGACATGCATATCCGTGTTTACGTAAAATTCCATTTCCATCTCCATCTCCAATCATATTTGTCCAACTGGCACATTATTTACGTTGTTAATTATATACGCAGCAATGTTAACGTACAACATCTCTTGTTTGCGCACGTCCGGACCGCTGCCATGGCCGGTCCTGACCAACCCGAACCCTCTTCATCACCCTCGCATGCTTCCCGCCCAAAACAGTCAGTGCCACATTCATGCCCGGCCAGAGCGGACGCGACCTCTCACTGGTGCCAGCATGGATTGTGGCGCGCCGGCCGAGAGAGCGTCGCCCGCGCCGCTTCCTGGTGCATGCAGCTGCTCCGCGTTCAAAGGTCGCAATAGCCGGCTACAACATGCGCGATCTCTTCCAGTAGTAAGTTCTTGGGAGTCCGTGCTACAGCTAGCTGTCCTCCCCCAACTCGTCAATCTCTTCCAGTAGTGCTAGTACTCCATGGCGCGATCAATCGACAAGCAGGTGGGAAAGTTATGGTATGCTAATCGGTTTGCGGTGAGTGGCTTGCCGAGCGACCGTGTGGGGTCGAGCCGTGGAGGAGGGTGAGACACGAACACGACAGACGTGATTTAAATGTTGGTTTTGCTCGATGGCGCGATCCAACGAAACGAAATGTTGGTTTCTCTCCATTTCCATTTTTTATCCGAAAAAATGGAAACTTTTCCACTCCATTTTCATTCCTATTCCAAGGTTGCCCCATTACAACATTCCATCAAATACAAAGGAAAACTAACACGCATGCTGATGCATCTCAATGATTCACAGATCATAGCCAATATTTACTTCACAACTAAAGGAAAAAAGTTGTGAGAGCGTTTACGATAGAAAAACTACTGATGGGGTCACTATGACTTAAACCCTAAACCCTAAACATGATTTAATTTCCTGGCCAGGTAGAACCAGTCGAAGGAATGTGCTAGAGGGAGATTCTTTAGTGAGAATGTCAGCAACAATAGAAGCAGCACTGTTTGGTTCTCCACCTTCTGGTACCTCTTGTTCCATAGCACTTTCCATGTCGGGAAGGAAAGACGGCTGGCACCCTCGGATCATACGATGCTTTTGTGTAGTTCCACTAAAATCGACCTGAGCATCCCTGATGGCAAAGATATTGAAGAAGTGTGATTAGAATAATAGTACTGGCACTAGGTCATGAGACATAAAATCATCACAAATAGAAGCCGGTAGAAGTAGAGAAAGATCAACATGGAGATGGAGCTACGGTAGTGGAGCAAGCCGGCTCCAAAAGGAAGATGGACTACCTGGGACGTAGGGCTGTAGCTAGAAGGGCGGTTGGGACGCGGCATCGGCCCATACCGCGGTGACCCCCGATTGGGACGCACCGACTGTGGGTTTTCTCCCTCACCGATGTCGACCGCGTCTACGCAGAACATTGTTCCCTTCCCCCAGCTGCGGGATCAGGCCCGTCGTTCTATGCTTGTGAAGAGAGCAACCTAAGCAAGCAGGCTTGTAGCTTAGGCTCCTGCTAGTATATATATAGTGGTTTTCATTTTCTCTCCATATCAACCATTTTATATTGCATACGTGTCATTCAAGAGTGAAATGATGGTTGCTTCTTCCGACTAACTTACTGTGTGATTTGACTGCTCCTTAGTGGCCCCTGCACGTACTCCCCCTACGTGTATGCAACAGTCACACGTACACATGGATGCAAAAACGCGCGCGACGCCCTAATGCATGCATGTTCGAGCACACGACGTAACACACACGGTCACGCTCAAGTGCTCAACCTACACATGCATGCACACACATACACAGTCAGGGTGAGCTAATGACCGTATGAACACCGGAAAATATATATATTGAGCGCAATGAGCGTATTATGAAGTCCACTGACCGTATTTTTACAAATATACAGTGATAGACGGTGTATTTATCTTGTTTGAAATTAAGCCATATTAACCGGAGAGGAGGCAGCATGGACTAGCATTACTTTGCTGTGTCCCGTCAACTTGCCAAATGAGGAGAAGGTTGCAGGGCGGGAGAAGCTTGCGCGCGGTGGCTCGCAGGACAAGGAGAAACTTTTGACTAATGCAAGCTCTCCCTCGCTCAGGCGGTGGACGTGCAACAGTTAATTCGATGTCACATTGCCAGAAGCATACACGATACTACTAGTGCTATTATTGTTCGACTTCCCGAACAGCCAAGCGCAAAGTTTACTAGTACTACTACTATAGTCCATAAAGGTACGTACTATACTAGTACTAGGAACCGGATGGAGGACATTCTGCACTCTTATTATAATTTTAAAATGTGATAAAGCAATCTTCAACACATTTGGTTCTCTTCGAGGGTTCTCACATGTGATAATGGAAGTTGATTGCATGGAACACTCGCCACAATTCTCTCTTAATTGTGGCTCATATCCTGTTACAAATAGTAGCGCTCAGTAATATTTCCTCTTTTTTGTTATTCAGCATGTAAACAGGTCAGCAAACCTTGCGGCGCATCTTCGTGCGAACCATTCTTGCTGCACTTTGAATATGGCCGAGAGCTGGCTTGATGAAACACCTCGCTTCCAACTTCTTTTTTTGCGGGGTACCTCGCTTCCTAGTGACCAGTGTCTTGGCTGATCATCCAAAGAATGCTTATATATGAATAAAGCTATCTCATTTACCCGCAAAAAAGATTAAGCCATATTAATCGGAAATGAGGGAGTATGGACTAGCACTACTTTTTGGTGTGTCCCGTCAACTCGCAGAACGAGGAGAAGCTTGCAGGACAAGGTGAAGCTCGCTTACGCCTTTTGACTAATGCAACCTACCCTCGGTGGACATGCATCAGTCCATTCGTTATTAGATTGTCAGAGGCTTACACTGTAGTACCCAACATGCGGAGTACCATCATTGTTCGACTTCACAAAGGGGCGAAGAGCCAAGCGCAGTAGTACTATACTTCTATGGAGTGCATGCATGTGTGTACCCAGGGTGGAAGCACTGCATGCATGTGTGTACGCATTATTCCCTCTAGTAATAGACGCCGTGCTATAACTACCAATGCTATTTTTCAGGCCGGTCTCTAGTCGCCTTGGTCCCACAGATTTGTTTTCTTTTTCTGAAGCGCGCTATATAAACAGTGACGGATGGAGTAGTACTCCCTCCTTTCCGGTTTATAAGGCTTAATTTAAAAATATCACCAACCAAGGTAGATTGTGAGTGGTGAAAATACTTTTTGTAGTTTGCAAAAGCACCCAATTGATGCTCTTGTTTTTCTCAAAAAAGTTTGTTTACCAATGCATTAATTGCAATGCATGCATGCATAAATTACATGCATTGGTCACTTTTCTCTTTATACTTGCATGCAATGATTTAATGCACCTTGGAATCTGAACATGTGATAGGAAACAATAAAATTGAGCCTTATAAAATGGAAAAACTAAAATTTTGAGATAAGCCCTATAAACCGGGAACGAGGGAGTATGAGCGGATTCAAAGAAGAGCGTATTGATGGTTGCTTCTTCAGAGCAACTTACAATGGGAAAGGTGGGGCTTATGATTTGACTGCTTATTACTCACTATTAATGCGGCGCAACGACCGGGCTGAGTCTCCCATGCGGTTGTGCACTACCCCCTCGGTTCTTAAATATACTCCGGAGTATTTGTCTTTCTAGAGATTTCAACGAGTGACTTCTCTCTCTCTCAAATATTTTTCTCTTTAGAGATTTCAAATGGACTGGCACATACGGATGTATATAGACATATTTCAGAGTGTAGATTCACTCATTTTGCTCCGTATGTATTCACTTGTTGAAATCTCTGTTAAGACGAATAGAATATTTAGGAACGGAGGGAGTACACATACGAAGCAAAATGAGTGAATCTACACTCTAAAATATGCCCGTTTGAAATTTGTAAAAAGACAAATATTTAGGAACGAAGGAGTATAATTGTGTGCATGGCACATGGACCCGGATGATGAAGAGGCTTCTGACAATGCTATCAAGCTTCCATCATTTGTTTACATAATTGACGTACTATACAAATAATTTTCCAGCGACATGAAATTGTACAATGGTGTGAGCTTTCAGCTTTTGTTTTGCGTGTCTTTCCATCGATGCTCTTTAGGAAACAATAAAAAACTAACTTCGTTGCTAATGCATGTCAATTATTAGCAGATCAGAGCTAATAATTACATCACAACTGAAGACAAAGTTGTGAGAAGGTGTGAAATTAAAATTGATCCATGCTTTCATTGGCAGCAACGCCACCCCAGCTCTGTCTAAATCAACAAGGCATGTTGGAAAAAAAAGTAGCTGGCTGGAGCATGCAACATTCCGATCATTTTGTGTAGTTCCACTAAAATAGAGCTGAGCGTCCCTGTTCCAAAGATATCAAGTGTAATTACAATAATAGAGGACTGCTGATGAAACAATATACACACAAATAGAAGCCGGTCACCTTTGCAGTCTCTCTTAAGACTAACTAGTTGGAGAAGATTAGGCTCGGAGTTGGATGAGGAGGATAGAGAAAAACCAATCTCCCTTTGTGCAGTCGCACTGAAATGTAGAGACGTTGCCCGTGTGGCATTTTAGTACAACTGCACAAAACACTCTTAAGAAAAAAAGTCATTTGTGCAGTTCACCAAAAGGTTACAATAGCAACAACATGAAATGGATAGCCCTGTTTGCAAAAAAGAGGTAGAAAGGAAACAATTACTGGCCAATAACAGTTGATGACACATGTGACGACAAAAAAGAAGCATATTCCTTGTCCTAAGGGAAGATAACAACATGGTTGTGTTTGTCTAAAACGGTGTGAGGACGAGAATGCAATATGAAAAGTACGCCGGACGAGCGACGTTTTGGGCAAAGAACTATGGAAGATCCACATGCAGCGACGTGGGAAAACGGGCAGTGGAGCAAGGCCGGAGGGGATACCTGGAGGTCGTCGGGATGTAACTAGGTGAGCGGCGGCCGGTGGAATCTGCGAGCAGGTGGCGTAGGCCCTGCCGCGCCGGAGCTTGGTCAGAGAGAATGACGTGTACCGTAGATCGGGATGTGCTGCCTCGACGCCATCGAACGGAAAAATAATGCACTTCCTCCCTTTCCCCCGGCGGACGGGATGCGGCCAGATCAGTGACCAACGGTGAGAGAGGGAGAGAGAGGCCACCGCACTCCCTTTCCCCCGACGGACGGGATAAGTCCAGATCAGTAACCAATTGAGCGCCATAACTTTATTTAAAAATAACGCAGCAACGCGTCAAGTCGAACTTTGTTTCCCGCACGCGTGGTACACAACCTCCCCAGGTAAACAACCGCTACAGGCGTTCAAATTAGCACATGGGCTGCCATTTCATAAAGAAATGAGCTCCACCGTGTACCCGCGCGGGTGTGGCTGGGCACGAAGCGTGAGTACGTGCACGGTGCACCTATTCTCTTCTTGTATACGTACACCACCTGCGTGGGGTTGTGTGAGAGAGATACAAACCTAGAGAGATATAGTGTGTGGGTTCTTGTGAGTTTTTTTTGTGGGGGGGGGGTCAATCAAAAAATTTAACATATGCAATGTGTGTGAAATAGAGTCCTGGATATAACATATATATAGAGGGGGTGATCCACGAGAAGAGAGTGGAGGTATCATCGGCTTGAGGTGTCCATCTTAGGGTTTAGGGTGGGGGCAGGGGGCCTAGAGGGCTGGCCGGGGTGGCGGTGGCGAGTTGTTTTGGGGCGGCAAGGCGGCGCTGGGGCCGGCGGTTCGGCCGGTGGTGGCTGGCGGCTCAGGGGGGTGCAGGTTGAAGATGAACTGCGGGCCCTCCCTAAACTACATGTCAAGTGCCTCTCTGCTACCATTGCGTTCAGTTTCGACAGTAGCATTCAGATTCCATTGTAAATTTCAATTTCGACAGTTAAGTTCAGAGTCAACTGTTTTTACCTCATCTGTTGTAGTCAGGTGGTTTTTGGTGATGTTAATTTTACATCCATTTTACATCATCTATTGGAGATGCTATTAGAATCCCACTTGAGATTGACGATGTCTGTCTTGTGCTGCTTCAGCCTTGACATCTTACGGCTCACCGGAGCTGCTCCAATGACAGAACGATCCGTCACAACAGAGCAGTGCCCTGGATGCCGTCTACAGATTCCTCAGATCTTCCTCCACACCTCCGACAGCCACCTCTGCCTCAACTGCTTCAGCGACCAACCAAATGATGCTGAGATCGACACGGCTATGACAAAGAGGTTGTACACTTGTTGCATCACTTCTTACTATACATTCACGTCGATCCATTAGGGCTATTTTGGTTCAACGGAAAAACATCGATCCACTGGTTGTTACCATCACTCTAAATTTCTGCATGCTCTCCTTACATAATCTCACCATATTTTTTTCATATGCATGTCAGATATTGTACACAGTCATGTTGAACATGTAGAGAAAAAGAGAAGAGTTTTGCGCGGCAATACAATGTCATGCAGACATCGCTCCATGGTGGGTTCAATGGCAAACCCTCCCCACCCCTCTCCAGATTGTAATCTAGAGGAAGATATCTGTTCTGAGGCGGATTCAGACGCCGCTGACCACTCCTATTTACCCCCCTAAGGTGTTTGCTCTACCTTGGCATGATGATGTTAGTCATATCATGTATATGCCTTGTAGTGCCTAGTTTTGACATCATATATGTCATCTACTTAGTTTTGACATGTTCTGTAATGCCACCTGTTTAGTTTCTATATCATATATGGGAATTATGCAGTCTCATCTCTTTTAGCCAGCCATAATATATGTGAAATGTGCAATGCCATGTTGTTTAACCTTGCATCATATATTTGAATGATATCTTGCCCATCCTTTTCTTCATTACCATTTCCATTTGTCAGCAATGTTTGTACATTAAACTACTCTTCCTGTGAATCAGCCATTTGGGTGGGAGATGGAAAAATCTGGAGTGAAAACAAGGCCTTCAGAGCAGACAATGCTACCTGTCAAAGCAGATCTCTTGTTGGGTCCCGATAGCTCCTCAGAGATGGATTCAGAGACAGATGACCAGTCCTATTTCCCCACTGAGGTGTATGCTCTAACTTGGCACGGTTATACTGCTCATATCATGCATACGGTGGCTTGCATTGCATAGTTTAGACATAATATACACAATATTCAACACCATGTTCTTAGTTCAGACATCATATCGAATGCCCTCTGTTTAGCATATAAATCACATATGTGAATTAAATGATGCTATCTTGATTACTTAGATAACATGTAGGTGAATTATGTCATGCGATCCTGTTTAGTTATTCATCATATCTTTGAATTATGTTATGCTATGCTATCCAGTTTAGATAGACATCATATATGTGAAATTATGTCATGCTATCCATTTTAGTTAAACAATATACATGTCAACTATTTCATGGCCTCTTTTTTCCACACTATCTATTGCATTTGTCTCTCATACAATGTCTGTACATTCAACTATGTTTCCTGTTTATCAGCCATTTGAATTGGAGCGGGTGATGCCAGTATCTAGCGGACTAAAAACACGGTCTTCAAATAAAACAGTGCTACCTCTTGGTGGAGATAGCACCCCGGTTGTACATGCACAAGAACCATCCCTACCACACATAACCCAAACTCTCGGAGATTGTGCCCCTACTACGATGGACAGAGAACCAGCTTCACCCAATCTAACCCCAACCCCAGCCGATAGTAACCCGGTTCCTGTTGACACAACACCATCTCCACCACAGAGCTCCCAAACAAGAGCATTTAGTAAGGCAGCTCCAGTGCCCATAGGGCCAGTACTATCACGGCGAACCCCAACTCCACCAGTTAGTACGCCTATTCCTGTGGAGGAAGCACAACCAGCTAGTCGTAGTTTAGCATCTATCACATTTGATGTTGTTAAATCATATGTGCGTATCTTCCCATCTTGGAAATATTATACTGAAGATGAAGGAAAATGCCAGTTGCAGGTGTTTGTCCAGGAGTTATGTGTAAGTAATGTTATTCATGGCAATTACTTTGCTTCGTCCCATACATCCTACCTCCATGATGGTTATAATACAGCAAATTTTCCCATTTTTCTCTATACAGAAGGACCGATTTGGAAACTCAGGATGAGGTAACCTGTGCTAATACCTCTGCTATCTTCAAGAATACTTGGAGGCAGTATCAGAATTACCTGAAGAAAACGTACTTCACCGGCAAAGAAACTCATCAAATTCCCTTATGTTCTCCTGAGACACATTTACTGGACGATGACTGGGAACGCCTTGTTCTGTACTGGTCCCGAACCAAGAATGTGGTAAGGTCTATGAGATCATTTTCTATTTTTAAGTATTATATTCTTGCGTCTTACTGTACTCTGTTCATGTAGAACAAGTGCCTAAACCTGAAGAACAACTATTCTAATTTAAGATTCCATTGCTACCATAGGACATAGATATATGTTTGTTTGATGCTTTTATTATGTACTAGTAATTGGCAATAGAAGACTTGGTAGTTTAATCATGTCCACCTTACTAATGAACTGATTCACCGAAATGAGTTTCATATACTAGTAAATGCTAAACTTGTTATGTGTTTGCTTGTTCCTTCTTTTAGAATGCTGACCGAATATTGGGGAAGAGTGCCTTATTAAGCAACGGTAAAGGAAGTAATGCAGATAAGGTTCAGGATAGTGACACATCCTATCTTGGTTTACTGTTGGAGTTACTGGCCACTACCGCTTGCATAAGCTATTCAAACTCACTGTCTGAATCCGTTCGGTTTCACGAGTCTCAACTACAAGCTGAAACACATCGATCAGCTGTGCTGCGACAAGAAGCAGAAGGACTGCGGAAGTCCCTAGAGCATTCAGATGCATACTTTCTGGTGCAACAGCAAGGGTTGGAGGATTTTAGCGCCAAATTGGACAAAGCTAATCAGCTTGCTAAGCTTATTGCCAGCATGGTGGATACCCAGGATAACGTTTCTTGAGCTCTTCTGAAGTTGTTTCAGTTATGCTCTTGTTTTGCTGCCATGTTTATTTGCACTGGTGGCCAATTTTGACGGCCAGTGTATATGATATGCTGCTTTGTTCCCTATATTTGCACTGGTGGCGAAGTTTGATGCCCAGTGGATGTAATATGTGTAATAGTCGTGATAGCCTAGCGTTAGTTGCTTGCTTATTTATTTCCTTGTTGTCTTGTTTATTTGTTTTCTTGTAGTCATTGCCGTTCTTTTTCCGCGGTTAACTAGTGGCTGCAATAACCTATTTTTTAAAACTAGGCCACAATAACCATGGGCTAATATTTACTGTAGTGACACTGGGCCTCCTACGGGCCATAGAAATAGTGGGCCTTCTACAGGCCGTAGAAACAGTAGGCCTTCTACGGGCCGTATCATCAATGGGCCTTATACGGGCCGTATCATTAATTGGCCAAACATGGGCCAATAACAGGCCGCATTATGGCCGTAAACGGGCTAGAGTTGGAATCGTCCGTTCATGGGCCGACTGTAACGGGCCATCATTAATAGGCCGTATTTGATGATGCTATGAAAACGGCCCAACATATTAACGGACCACAAACGGGCCGACTGTAACCACGTGCTGAATTTGGCCCACAAGCAGAAAATGACAGTAACGGGCCGTAAGTAAATGAATGCTGGAAATGAGCCCAAGAATAAATGGGCTCTGAGAAGGCCGAAAGATAACATGGGCTAGAAACGGCCCAACGGAATAACGGGCCGTTAATGGGTATAAAGTGATACACTGTTCATTACGGGCCAGTTTCACCACGGGCCGTTAATGGGTGTAAAGTGATACACTATTCATTACGGGCCAGTTTCACCACGAGCCGTTAATAGGCCAGGAGTTACATAGGGCTTCATATGGGCCGAAAGACGTCATGGGCCATACATGGGCCAGAAGTGAAAATGGGCTGGAATCATATTGGATGGCCCAGATGACGCTACTGGGCCTAATTTGGATAGGGCCTAATGGGCCTTGGGTTAGCGGGCTGTAAATGGGCTATATGCGAATAGGCCGTTAACAGTCTTTCCATGGGCCGGCCCGCCAACTTTTGACCAAGTCAAACGGGTCGGCCTTTCACAGGAATGGGCCTCTGTTGGGCCGTGCCACGTGTCGACGTATCATAGGCGCCTTCCGTCCAATGAGTGGTTGACATCTGTCCCAATGATGAGCCGACACATGTTTCCTCCAGTGAATGATGATTTTACACATGGAAAATCCCCATTGGTCGGGGCTGTTAACAGGTTATCAGATCCAAAACCCGACCCGATAGCTTAACGGTGTTCCGTTACGGTGGATGCCACGTGTCGGTCACCCTTGACGAAAGCACTTCCGTGACGCGCGATTTATCGTCATGGAAGTGGACACTTCCGTGATGATAATTTTGGTAATGTCATGGAACACTTCTACGACAGCACAGGTATGACTATCTTGATTCTGTCATAAATTTGTCATGGATGTACATGCATGAAAAAAAAGCGACCTACTGTGACAAACACGTATCATCACGGAAGTGTATTTTTTTTGTAGTGTGTGTTGAAGGATGGATACAGCTGGATGTAGGTATTGTTAGTTTGGGTGAGATATTATGCTTCCCCTATATCCCAACACCTGATTGCATAACCAGAAAGTTTTAGGAGTTTATAAGTGGGAATTCAAGTAGCTCCTAGGATATCTTTCAAACAGATGCATGGTATGAGATTGGGATTCGATGTCTAGTGGTCCGCCTATCCACGGTTGGTTTTACAGTGGTCTCGCTCTGTCTTAAAGAGTCCTTGACTATGCTGACTCGGGGACGCTTTGTATGTCATGTGCACTGCCTTGTACATGATGGTGTTGTACGATCGAGCCCGTGTGGGCCCCACCACGTAAACTTTGGACAAAATCTCTATCATATGTTTGTTCCGGCTTATTTTGCACGCCAATCCTTTGTTTTGTTTTGAGTTGTGGTATTCGAGTTGCTTCAATGTCATGTGTTGATTCCATACCTTCCCTAAGTGGTGTTCTCAAACTTCTATGTGAATACCAATCCTTCTTGATCATCGAGGTTGTCATGTCAATTCTTTTCAAACAATGTGATTCTCTTCAAGATGATCCTATCATTTTTGCCATCCGCAAGATCAACTCAAAGTCTTTTCAACGTTATTTGTTTCATCCGTCCCAAGTTGCCTTTGTTTTCCCGCTTGTTTCATCCGTCCCAAGTTGCCTTTGTTTTCCCGCCCTCCCACCCTTTTTCTCAAAGGATTGACATTTCTTAATCATGTATCCTTTTATTTGTGAGAAGTCTCTTCAGTCTTTTCTTTCAATGTTTTACCCGGTGTTCCTCATGAAGATGCTCTACAAGTTCATCATTCTTCATTCTTTTTTTTTCTTCTCCGGTTAATTCAATTCAAGCTTTTGGGGTTGATGATATCCCTTTTTCCTCATTTCAAATGCTTTCCCATGTTGTTGCACCTCTTAATCGCTCACCTCTCTATTCATGTCCAAAGTGCCGAAGATATCTCAGAAGATTCACGTTTCCATTCTCGATCCGTTCAAGTCATTTCAAGGTTTTTATCTCATTCAAGTCATTTAATTCAACCGGCGCAATCTCTCTTCAAAATCGTTCAACGGTGTATCTTTTGAGTGGGCCCATAACCCACAGGTCTTATCCCTGGATCTTACCTGACTCTTCTATTTTCTCGGAGTTATTCTCAAATTCTTTCAAAGTTGACGTAAGAATGAATTATCATCACTCAAAAGTCTTCCTCCAAAGATCTTTCAAATTCTTTTCATCGTTGGCTCAACTTCTTCATTTTTCATTCTCCAGGAGTATCTCAATAATTCGTGGTGATGTTTCTCATCGTCATTCTCTGCCTTTGTAGATCGAAGAAGAGATTTCATCTAAATCCGGCTCCATTCTCTTCAAGATTCTTGGGTCTAGCTTGATGCCATCCTCTCATAATTGTTTTCGATTGTGAGAATTCTTTTCAACCATTCGGAGAAATCCAAGAGTCTTTTCAGTTTGATTCTCCGGAGCCCATCAGCTCAGAATTATTCATTCCAGCTTTCTTCTCTCGTTCTCCAAATCTTACCGGTGCATCACTCAAATATCCTCTAATCAGTTCATGATCTCTTCGTTCTCTTGTATCTAAATTCTCTCATGTATCTGCGTTCATTTTCTAATTCTTCCCGGTGTTTCGCTATCTTTTCTTCATTCGTTTTCAATTCTTACGGTGGTTCGGTCAAGATTTCTCTTCCTTCGTTTTCATATCAATTTATTTGTTGTTTCAATCCCACCGGTGGTTCCATCAAGACAATCTCAAGTTTGCGATATACCTGTCTTCAATCCTTTCTAGAAGAATAAGTAGTATGCCAAATCCGTGCTTGTCATCAATCTAAATTGATGAAGGATAAGCATAATGTAATTCTTATTCTTGTTTCAAACATGTGATTAATTCCTTATTCGGGAGGTTCATCAAATTTTTTTATCTCATTGTCTCATCTTTCTTTTTCCGGAGTTCCAAGTTATTTCAATTATATCATTTAAAAGCTTCATCTAATCATTGCAAGGCTTCTCCCGGAGTTCTTTTCAACTTTCCCTTTCGTTTGATCATCCTTTTTTCTACTGGAGTTCTTCATGGAGGCTCTACATGGTGTTTCGTCAAGGATTCTTTTCATTCTTCATTCGTTCCTCAAGATTTCTCTCGAAGTTATGATCCGCCAAGCGATACTCTCAAATAAATATGGTACTCAACACAAGTTTTGTTTTGAGGAGTTCAAGCATTCTTCATCTTGCATTCCGAAGTGCAATTCTTCCTACCTTATCTTCGAAGGTGGTGCTATGTCATTATTGACAATTTCCCTTCGTGATTCAAGTTGTCAAAATGAGATATTTAAGCCCACCATTTTCTCTTCGTTCAGGAGAGGCTTTGCAACCCGTCAACCTCTTCATTGGAGTTATCTTGGGTTATATTTCACCTAAAGCTTTCCCTAAGGATTTTTGCTATTTATGGTGCTCATAAATGACCCAAGTTCTTCATTTATCCTCCTGGTGAAATAAGTTTTTCATCTCTTCGTTGATCTCAATCATTCTTTGTTTCCGTTAGTGCAGAATTTCACCTCATAATTTTGGGATGTTTTCCATACGCCCACTACAAGCTTTTTCTTTCCGTTGTTGGTTTTTTCCAACAACTCCGTTATAACCTTCTTGGAAGGGTGCCTTCCAAGCTCATTTGTGGCACAAGTTGTCATTTTCTTCTCAATTCTTTCCTTTCCAATGATCCAACTTCTATTCTTTCGTTCCGGAGGCATTGTGATGTTCCTTTCCTTACCCATCATCCCATTTTTGTCAAAGATCATGTTCTTTCCTATTGCTTATCCATTCAACCAGAGTGCCGTGCCCTGTTTTCAAGTTCTTCCCATTCTGTCAAGTTTTGCCTCCCTTCTCAACCGGAGTACTGTCTACAATCTTTCTTACCCATTGTCCCATTCTTTCAATAGTTCCGGAGGCAGTGTGTTATTGATTTCATCTAGTATCCTCTCATCTTGTCAAATCATGTTCAAATCCTGCCATTTACAGTCGGAGTGTTGCCTAGATTATATCATTCTTATTCCTTCCTATCTTGTTTTAACCGGAGTGGTTTCAATATCTACCTTGTCACTTAACCTCTTGGTTCTTTTTTTGAAAGGAAAGGTAGATTTCGTTCTACCTTATATATATTTCAAAACAGGCCGTAGCCCGGAGACCATAGGTCCATTACATGAAGCTTATATTCTGCACCAAGGTGCATAGGCCATAAGATGCCTATCAAACGGAAAGAGAAGTAGAAAGAAAAGGAGTGGAAGAATAGGCACACCAACAGCAGCTTGAACTACATTATGCTTGTAAACTATGCAACCAAAACAGAACGGCCTGCTTGCGGTCCGGACTCCTCGCCCGATAACTCCATAACTTGAGAAGATTTGAAGCGTACAACCGTGCATACGTTGGAGACCAGATTTTGCCGTTGAACACCCTATCATTCCGGGCATGCCAAAGAGTGACAGCAGCAGCGACGACGAGGACATGCCAAGCAGCTGATGAAGGCCAGTGTGCCTGCGACAGGTGTATAAACTCTAGGAGATCAGCAGAGTTCTCCAAACCGAACTTGTCCCAGAGTGTAGCAGCGAGAGAGCATCGCAAGATGATATGATCGATGGACTCATGGGCCTGGCAGATGTCACAGTCAGCATGAGAGACCACCGAGGTCCGGTTCTTCTTGATCATGTTAACCTCTTGGTTCTCGTCGTATCCCTTGTTCCTCTTATCTAACGGAGTTTTTTCAAATTCGTTCATCTTCGTTGTATTATTTCCTTCAATTGTTCAACCTCTCAAGGTTCTTTGGTTTCACTCGTTTGTCAAAGAAGCAACTTAGTTTTACCTCTTCTCTTCCTCTTCCGTTTCCCTCTTGTGCCATCCTAGATCTCGGGACGAGATCCTCTTGTAGTGGTGGAGTGTTGTGACACCCCGATTCTGTTGCGCCAGGTGTCTTTCAGTTATTCGCTGTTGTTGCCTTGTCTTTTCCTTGCGTGTTGCATCTTTCCATGTCATCATGTGCATTGCATCATCATGTTTTCAAAACTGGCATCCGTCTGGGTCTCCCCGTTCTCTCCGTTGTCCGTTCTGAGCCCAACCACACTCGCACGTGCTCGCGGCATGTCCGAAATAGTTTTTTATAAGTGACCATAAAATGTTCTTAGAATGGGTTGAAAGTTGGCATGCGGTGTTGTTATGTTGTCAGTAGGCCTCCTACCAAGTTTCACCGCATTCGGAGTTTGTTTTGTGCCCTAACGGATACTTATAGCGGCATTATAGCCGGTCTTTTCATCGGACGTTTTCGGTCTCCGGAAACCGTGCCGGGCTGCATCTCTCCCCTCTTCTCTCAGCCCAACCCGCTCTCCACGGTCCACCTAGGCCCATCCTACCACTCTTTGCGCGCTGCATAGACCTCTCTCGCGCGTCCGAAACTCCCCCCGAACCCGACCTGCGCAATCGTCACCGTTGGATCCGGATCATCCCCAAACAACCCTCAAATATCTCAGTTTTCTTATTTGGACTCCCTACCTATTTACTTCTCAACCGTCCGATTGCGATCGGAGGGGCGAGGTAGTCCCTGACCTAAATTCATATATTTATATATATATATATAGTGTTACTATTCATCACCCACGGTGCAGAATAAGTTATTGTTCACCCGAGGTAATCTTATGATCATTTCATAATTAAATTACGTTTGGAATTCAAATAGTTACATTTCTATTGATTCACTATGTAAAATTTGACATAAGAAAATAAAAATATAGGTCATAAGACAAGAACATTTGTAGATTATGTGTATTTTAGACTATGTTTTTACGTTTGTAATTTTACATAACATAAAATATTTTTTACGCCGATTATATATTTTTTTGCGGTCTCTTTTTGCGTCGGAAATAAGACAAAACTTACGGAACGTAAAATTACGGTGCATTGATGGTAAAATAAAGGGGGGTGTAGAATAACTATTCCTCACCCAGGGTGACGAATAGCGCGACCCTATATATATGTGTGTCTATATATATATATATATATATATATTTATATTTATATATATATCGTTCAACCCTAGATCCTAGGGAGCTGTCCCATCCTTCCTATTCAGCGCCGCCACTCCACCGAGTTCCCCTAGGGATCTTCCCTCCATCTCCCTCGATTTCCTCACCGAGCCAACCAGCCACCAGCAGTGACCTCAACCGCCAAGCCGTCGGCCTCTCCCTGCTCGAGCCTGTGCAACACCAGCAGGACCAGCCCCACGCCGCTCCACTTCTCTTCCTCTCCTTCCCGTTTTCCTTCACTTCCCTGCTCCTCCTCTCTCTCAACTCTCTCTCCGTCTCTGTACCAGGGGAACCCAAGACCCTGCCATGGACGCCCGACGAAGCTCGCCTCACCATCGGATCGAGTGGATCTGCGCCTCCTCGACCTCGGTTTCGCCCCGTCTCCGGCAAGATCCGACGAGCCGCGACGAATCCGACCTCCTCCCGTTCCCCTACTTCGGATCTGGTGCTCCACACCTTCTTCCTTGCGCCTGCGGCCTACCATTCGTCGCTGTGGCTACAGCAAGTTCAATCGCCACCACCTGGTACTATTCATCGAGCCGCCCCACGCTCCAACTACCGGGAACCGGCTCCGCATCGTCAAGACCTCCGGATCTGCCCGTCTACCACCCAAGACCTCACCGGAGTCCCGTGACTCGTCCGCACCAAGTTCCCACTTCCGCCTGGCCCTGCTCCTCTGCACGAGAACCAGCAGCTCGTCCCGCTCGCACGCGCGTTGACCGCATCGCCTCTGCGTCGTCCTTAATGCCCACTAGAACCGAGGGCGTCGCCTCAGTCGCCGCCTTGCCAAGCTCCTCTCGCCACCGAAGTCTGCCAGCGCCGGCGACCTCCTCCTCCACGCGACCCCTTGACTCGACCTCCTCCTGTTCGTCTGGAGACGACGAGCACCCATTCTGCTTAGAGCGTTGACTGCCCCCCGCTGCATCAGCCCATCTCCTCTGCGTTGCCAACTGGGCCGAAGCCCATGGTGAGGCCCCAGCGCCTCCTTTGTTTTTTTCTTTCTTCTCTGTTGGCCCAGCTGTGCACTATTTTGGCCATGTAGTTTGTTTAGGTTCTGTGAATTTACCCTTTATCCAGTGTTTTATAGTTTTGCAGAATAAACCCTCATGTTCATGCATTTAATAACTTCAGAACCTTGCATAGGATTAAAATAAGTTATATATGAAACATGCTTAGAATTTCATCTAGTTTCAAAATATGCCACTTTCATGCATGTTAAAAATGTTTAAATTGATGTTTGCATTAATTTTGCCCATATGCCATGTTAAAATGATTTAATTCATAACTAAATAACCGCATCTCGGATTTAAATAAACTTTATATGTAAATGGGGTAGAAAAATGCCTAGTTTCACATGGTGGCAGTACTTTGCATGTTTAAGAACTCTAAAATATGGTTTAGGCTAGAACAGTACGAAATATAAAATATGCGCATGAGGATTTTCCGGACTTGTTGCTTGTTGTTTCGGCCTCATTTAAACTTGCCTAGATAGGTAGTTTTAATATGCTTCACCCCTTGCCATGTTTAAGAACATTTAATATTGATGTGTACATAACCGAGAGAGAACTAAATAATTGGATGTGGTGTTTCGTCAATATGCAACTCGTTGCATATTGAACTCCACTTAATTTGTAGTATTGTTTGTGCACTTTGTCATGCCATAACTCATTAAACCGGACATGCATCATACTTGGTTGTGCATCATGCCATGTTTATGCTTGTGTGTTTACCATGTTGCTTGCTTCTTTTCGGGTTGCTTCTCTCGTTAGCTTCGGTTTTGTTCCGGAGTTGTGAGGATCCGTTTGACTACGTCCGTTTGTATTCTTCATGGACTCGTTCTTCTTCCTTGCGGGATTTTAGGCAAGATGACCATAGCCTCGATATCACTTCTATCTTTGCTTGCTAGTTGTTCATTCTATCGCTATGTCGCGCTACCTACCACTTCTTATATCATGCCTCCCATATTGCCATGTCAAGCCTATAACCCACCTTCCTAGCAAACCGTTGTTTGGCTATGTTACCGATTTGCTCCGCCCCTCTTATAGAGTTGCTAGTTGCAGGTGAAGTTGAAGATTTGTTCCATGTTGGAACATGGATATGTTGGGATATCACAATATCTCTTATTTTAATTAATGCATCTATATACTTGGTAAAGGGTGGAAGGCTCGGCCTTATGCATGGTGTTTTATTCCACTCTTGCCGCCCTAGTTTCCGTCATACCGGTGTTATGTTCCTTGATTTTGCGTTCGTAACGCGGTTGGTTGTTATGGGAACCCCTTGATAGTTTGCTTTGAATAAAACTCCTCCAGCTTGGCCCAACCTTGGTTTTAAATTTGCCTAACAACCTAAGCCTTTTTCTCTTGGGTTTCCGGAGCCCGAGGGTCATCTTTATTTTAACCCCCCCGGTCCAGTGCTCCTCTGAGTGTTGGTCCAAAACAGAGCCACTTGCAGCGCCACCTCGGGGAAACTTGAGGGTTGGTTTTAGCTGTACGTAGTGTTCATCCGGTGTGCCCTCAGAACGAGATATGTGCAGCTCCTATCGGGATTTGTCGGCACATCCGGGCGGCTTTGCTGGTCTTGTTTTACCATTGTCGAAATGTCTTGTAACTGGGATTCCGAGACTCATCGGGTCTTCCCAGGAGAAGGAATATCCTTCGTTGACCGTGAGAGCTTTCGATGGTATAAGTTGGGACACCCCTCATGGGTTTAAACTTTCGAGAGCCGTGGCCATGGTTATGTGGCAGATGGGAATTTGTTAATATCCGGTTGTAGAGAACTTGACACTTGACTTAATTAAAATACATCAACCGTGTGTGTAACCGTGATGGGTTGTTCTCGGCAGAGTCCGGGAAGTGAACACGGTCTTGTGTTAGGCTTGAACGTAAGTAGTTTCAGGATCACTTATAGCTTTTCGGCCGTTTCATTTCTTCTCTTCTCGCTCTTATTTGCGTATGTTAGCCACCACATACGCTTAGTGCTTGCTGTAGCTCAACCTCTTTACCTTACCCTACCCATAAGCTTAAATAGTCTTGATCTCGCGGGTGTGATATTGCTAAGTCCTTGTGACTCACAGATACTTCCAAACAGTTGCAGGTGCCGGTGATACCAGTGCAGGTGACGCAACCGAGCTCAAGTGGGAGCTCAATGAAGATATTGATCGTTATGTTGTGTCATTTCCGGTTGATCAGTAGTGGAGCCCAGTTGGGACGATCAGGGATCTAGCATTTGGGGTTGTCTTCCTTTTATTTTGGTTCCGTAGTCGGACCTTGATTGTATTTTGGATTATGTATGTTTAACTTGTTATTTGTGTGAAGTGGCTATTGTAAGCCAACTCTTTATCCCTTTCTTATTCAGTACATGGGATTGTGTGAAGATTACCCCTCTTGCGACAAACCTACCATGCGGCTATGCCTCTAAGTCGTGCCCCGACACGTGGGAGATATAGCCGCATTGTGGGTGTTACACTGACATGCTCGATTATGGCTCCGACGACATCGACGGTATGGACGAGGATGCCGGAGAATAAGAGGCTCAAAACCCTCCGTTTACCGGGCACTGGATGGCCACTTCCTCGTATGATGTATACATGGTCGATGCACCAAAAGAGAATAGCGGCGATGACAAAGAAGATCCAGTGTACGATAAACCTCCCGATATACAATCAAAGCGTCGACGTCAGTAGTGCCACTCTAAGTCACGCCGCAGCAAAGACAGCAACACCGGCACAGGAGAGGATAACACTACGGAAGGTGCCGAAGACAGCGAAGACCCCATTGATGCAACTGCTGAACAGGATGAACAGGAAGATGGGCAACTTAGCCCTAGTAAACAGGCCACGCACAAAGAATCGAGGACAGTAATTATCTTCCGCTCTCCGAGCATGAGGCGAGCCTCGACACTGAGGATTTCATCGTACCTGAGGAACCTCTGGAGCAGGAGTGCTTCAAGCGCCAGCTAATAGCCACAACAAGGAGCCTGAAAAAGAAGCAGCAATAGCTTCACGCTGACCAAGATTTGCTCAATGATAAATGGACCGATGTCCTAGTAGCCGAAGAATACGGCCTCAAGCGCCCAACCAAAAGCTACCCAAAGTGCAAATTGCTACCTCATTTCAACGACAAGGCGCCGGAGCACATACCACCATCGCGCAATGCGGCTGAACGACCACCATGTGGTCGGGATAAAACAACAACTCAAGCCGAACACCAGCCTGCCCTGCCTCATCGCAAATACAGAGGTAAAACAGCTCGCGGTCATACATATAACCTTCGACAGGACCTGAACAATAGAGCAGGACATACCAGACCAATCTACGGATCACGAGGACGTGCCTCGACACGTGACGACGGCTGTCTATTTGGACATGAAAAACCTAGTCATGCGCGGGCCGAAAGCCGCAGACGGACTCCATCGGAGCTACGTCGTGATGTAGCCCGATATAGAGGCGCCGCACACCCTCTTTGCTCCACTAACTAAGTCATGGAACATGAATTCCCAGAAGGGTTCAAACCCGTGAATATCGAATCATATGATGGAACCACAGATCCCGCGGTATGGATCGAAGACTTCATTCTCCATATTCATATGGACCGCGGCGATGACCTTCATGCCATCAAATACCTCCCCCTAAAACTCAAAGGACCAGCCGGGCACTGGCTGAACAGCCTACCCAAAAATTCCATCGGCAGCTGGGAGGACTTGGAACAAGCCTTCCTTGAGAACTTCCAAGGTACATATGTTCGACCTCCCGACGCGAATGACTTAAGCCATATAGTTCAACCGCCCGGAGAGTTTGCCAGGAAATTCTGGACCAGGTTCTTAACTAAAAAGAACCAGATCGTCGTCTGTCCGGATGCCGAAGCACTAGCGGCCTTTAAACACAGCATCCGTGACGAATCGCTCACCCGCCACCTTGGCCAAGAAAAGCTGGAGTCAATGGCAGCCCTCACGTTACTCATGACCCGCTTTTGTGCGGGTGAGGATAGTTGGCGGGCCCGTAGCAAAAACAATGAAAGTGACGCCGGCACCCCTGAAGCCAAAAATAGCAATGACACGTCCCGACGCAATAGATACAAGCGTCAAAACAACAATGACAACACCGATGATACGGCGGTCAATGCGGGATTCAATGGCTCTAAGTTCGGTCAGTGGAAGAAGCCGTTCGAAAAGAACAATTCGGGCTCATCTAGCTTGGACCGCATACTCGATCGTCCGTGCCAGATTCATGGCACCCCAGACAAACCACCCAATCATACCAGCAGAGACTGTTGGATTTTTAAATAGGCCGACAAGTTAAATGTCGAAAGCAAGGAGAAGGGATCGCAAAGCGAAGACTACAACGAGGAGCCCCGGCCATCGAACACAGGGGGACAAAAGAAGTTCCCCCTCAGGTCAAAACGGTGAACATGATATATGCTACCCACATCCCCAATAGGGAGCGCAAGTGCAGGCTCAGGGACGTCTACACGATAGAGCCAGTCGCCCCAAAATTTAATCCTTGGTCGTCATGCCCAATCACATTCGATCGCCGGGATCATCCGACCAGTATCCGTCATGGCGGTTCAGCCGCACTGGTCCTGGACCCAATAATCGATGGGTTCCACCTGACGCGAGTCCTGATAGACGGTAGCAGAAGCCTCAACTTGCTCTACCAGGATACAATGCGCAAAATGGGCATTAATCCATCACGGATAAAGCCCACCAAGACTACCTTTAAAGGAGTCATACCAGGTGTAGAGGCCCGCTGTACGGGCTCAATCTGTTAGGAGCTAGGGTTCTTCCCTGCCTAGGGCGTAGGGTGTAGGGGAAGGAGGGAGTTGGGCGAGGGCTGGAGCGCGGCGGCCGGCGGCGAGGCGCCGTCCTTGCGGTTGGGCGGCGGCGGCGCAGGAAGGAGGCGGCTAGGGTTAGGGTTCCGGCTCCTCTGGGAGCCGGGCAATAGAATAGTCTTATTGCTTAATTCTCAAAATAGTCTTACAACTTGTATATATAACCATAATCTAAAAATAAAACAAAGATAACTTGAGGCCTAAGCCTGCCCAGTGGGCCCCTGCAGGCATAGACCTGGCCGGTCATAACATCTCTCCCCGCCTACGCAAAGAGCTCGTCCTCGAGCTGAAAGTCGGGGTAGTGCTGGCGGAACTCCTCGCGCTTCTCCCAAGTAGCGTCCTCCGCTGGTAGTACGGTCCACTGAATCAACACGTACTAGGAGCCTCGGCGCAGCTGACCCTTCAACGCCTTCTTTGGCTCAGGAAGTAGGCGCCCGTTTGTGATCGGTGGAAGTGCCGGCGGTGCCGCGGATGGCTCGCTACGGAATGGCTTGAGCAGCCCGACATGGAAGACATCATGGATCCGCGCCTGCCGGAAGCTCAAGTAGGTAAGCCACTTTCCCATTGCGTTCCAGGATAGCAAAGGGACCGGCATAGCGAGGACTGAGCTTCTTCCTCGCGCGTGGGTCCAAGGACTGCGTAGAGCGGTGAAGTAGACGCAGCCAGACCCAATCACCCACCGCGAACTCCGCCTCGCGATGGTGGCCATCATAGTAATGTTTGGCCAACTGCTGGGCCTGTAGGAGCCGTTGCTAGACCTCCGCGAGCATCTGATCATGGCTCCTCAGAATAGCCCCGGCTGCCTCGGTCCGTGCCAAGGCCGGATCAGCCGAAAGGAACGGCTAGGGTGGCCGGCCATACACCACCTCAAAGGGCGTAGCACGGAGGGCGGAGTGATAAGAGGTGTTGTAGCAGTACTCCGCCCATGAGAGCCAGTCCACCCATGCACGAGGGCGATCACCTGTAACACAACGCAAATACATGGCCATCACCTTGTTAACTATCTCAGACTGGCCGTCCGTCTGAGGGTGGATGGCGGTGCTCAGGCGTAGCTTCACGCCCGCCAGCCGGAAAAGGTCACACCACACGTGTCCTGTAAACACGGGGTCCCAATCACTGACGATCGAAGAAGGAAACCCGTGGAGACGGACAATGCCATTGAAGAAGGCCCGTGCGACAGATGTCGTTGAATAGGGATGGCCAAGGGCGATGAAATGAGCATACTTGGAGAAGCGGTCGACCACCGTGAGAATGACGGACTTGCCGCCCACCTTAGGAAGGCCCTCTATGAAGTCCATGGAGATGTCCGCCCAAACCTGAGACGGGGCCTCCAAGGGCTGAAGCATGCCAGCCGGCCGTAGAGTCTCCGTTTTGTTGCGCTGGCACGTCACACAAGACCGTACCCAGTCACGGACCAGGGCACAATCACCAGGAATGTAGTAGTCGGCGCAGAGACGATGCAGCGTCTTCTGCACGCCCTCATGGCCCACCGAGTGGGCGAGGCGCAGCACCTGCTGGCGAAGATCGGCGTGCGCCGGAACAAAGACCCGACGCCCATGGAGAAGCAGGCCATCGGCGAGGCGCCACGGCTCCTCCAGCTCTCCCGCCGCCAGCTGCTGCTGCAGGAGGAGGGAGTTGGCCGCGGCAGCGGTCACCCGTCGGACGTCGGTGTAGAGGGTGAAAGAGGGCCCAGTGAGGATGCAGAAGGCCGCCCCCTCCGCCGTACTGTCGTCCACATCGGCATCACGCCGAGACAGGGCATCGGCGACAGTGTTAAGACGACCCAGCCGGTACTCGACGGTGAAGTCAAAGCCAAAGAGTTTACTGATCCACTGGTGCTGGGGTACCGTCGAGAGCCTCTGATCCAGCATGAACTTGAGGCTGTAATGGTGTGTGCGGATCCGGAAGGAATGACCCCAAAGATAGGGCCGCCAATGGCGTACTGCCTGCACCAACCCAATGAGCTCACGCTCATACGCCGCCAGCTTAAGATGGCGTGCGGCAAAGGGGCGGCTGAAGAAAGCAAGGGGTCCATCGCCCTGATGCAGGACCGCACCGAACCCCTCATCGGAGGCGTCACAGTCGACGGTGAAGGGGAGGTCGAAATCCGGCATCTGCAGCACGGGTCCCGTCGTGAGGGCCCCCTTGAGGGCCTCGAATGCTGATGTGGCCTCCTCATCCAAAGAGAAGGCATCGCGATGGAGGAGACGCGTGAGTGGGACCGCGATGAGGCCAAATTCCTGGATGAACTTCCGGTAGTACCCCGTGAGGCCAAGAAACCCGCGAAGAGCCCGCGGAGACTGCGGAATCGGCCAGGCGGCGACGGCCGCCACCTTGTCTGCGTCCATGGCCACTCCCTCAGCCGAGATGATGTGGCCGAGGTAAGCGACCGAAGGCGTCCCGAACGAGCACTTCGAGCGCTTAAGATGAAGATGATGCGCCCGAAGCTCGTTGAAGACGATGGCAACATGCTGGAGGTGCTCTACCCAAGAGGCGCTGTAGATAAGAATGTCATCAAAGAAAACGAGCACAAACCGACGTAAGTAGGACCGGAGGACATCGTTCATCAAGGCCTGAAATGTCGCCGGGGCATTGGAGAGGCCAAAGGGCATCACCAAGAACTCGAAGTGGCCGTGATGAGTCCGAAACGTCGTCTTGGCGATGTCATCTGGATGCATGCGCAACTTATGATACCCCGACCGGAGGTCCAGTTTGGTGAAGAAGCATGCCCCATGTAGTTCATCCAGGAGTTCATCGACCACCGGAATAGGGAACTTATCCTTAAGTGTGAGAGCATTAAGGGCGCGATAGTCGATGCAGAAACGCCACGTGCCGTCCGACTTGCGAACGAGGAGGACCGGCGCCGTGAATGGTGATGTGGATATTCGGATAATGCCCGTGGCAAGCATGAGTGCACACTGCCGCTCCAACTCGTCCTTCTGCAGCTGGGGGTACCGGTAGGGCCGTACTGCCACCGGCACCGAGCCCGGCAGGAGATGAATACGGTGGTCGTACACCCGGGCCGGCGGAAGGCCCTGGGGTTCCGCGAAGAGATCATTGTGCTGCTGCATGAGGTTATCCAACAGCGAATGCTCGGCCTCAGTGGTAGCCGCGGCCAGCTGGAGCGGGGGCGACACCGGGGGGCCTCCAATGCCCTCCCACTGGATGCGGTGGCGGAGGCGCCAGAAGGTCATCGTCAGGGCGTCGAAGTCCCAAAGGATGGGTCCGAGAGTCCACAAAAAGTCGACGTCGAGGATGAAGTCGAAGCAGCCCAAGAAGATGCCGGCACAAGTGATGGTGAAGTGCTCGTCGCCGATAGTAATGGGTACGTCTCGAGCGAGCCCATGGCAGCGGAGGCGGTCGCCATTAGCGACGGTGACCCGCAGCTGCTCCCCGCCTGTTGGCTGTAGCTCAAGGCGCCGCATAGTACCCTCAGGTAGGAAGTTATGTGTAGAACCTGTGTCTAAGAGAGCCACCAGCGTCTCGCCACGGATCGTGACCGGTATAAGCATAGTCCGCTCATTACGAATGTCGGCCAACACATGAAGGGAGACGACAAGGGCCGTAGCCGGCGTGGGCGCGGGTGCCGGCGCGACCTCGGCGGCAGCTGGGTTGCCGAGTCCATCATCGGGGGTATCGTCCTCCGTCTCGTCGACCGTCTCCAAGTAGAAGAGGCGCGGCAGACATGGCCCGGGGCATAAGGTGCGTCATAGTTAAAGCACAGCCCCAGGCAGCGGCGCTCGAGCTGCTCTACCTGCGATAGGCGCCGGAAGGGCCGTGTCGCGGCCGGGGTGGTTGTCGGCGAGGTGGCTGAAGGTGCTGGCGCGGTCGGCGGGGGCCGTGGAGGTAGTCGGCTCCCCCGAGGTGCTGCTGGCCGTCTCAAGGCCTGGGCACGCTCCTCGAATGCCCGAGCATAGTATACGACCTTCTGTAGGTACTGGGGCCCCTTCATCTCGACGTCCACGTGGATGTGGTCGGGAAGGCCGCCAACGAAGAGCTCAGCTCGCTGCAGTGCCGTCACCCTGGTGTGTGACAAGCCAGAGCCTGGAAATGGTCGGTGAAATCCTGGACCGTGGAGGTGAAGGGTAGGCGGCCCAGCTCGGACAAGCGGCTGCCGCGCCGTGGTGGTCCAAAGCGAAGGAGGCACAGCTTGCGGAAACGATCCCAGGGAGGCATAACGCCCTCGTCCTGCTCGAGGGCGTAGTACCACGTCTGGGCTGCACCTCGGAGGTGGTATGAAGCGAGCCAGGTGCGCTCGGACGCAATTATGCGCTGCCCCCGAAAGAACTGGTCACACTGGTTTAACCAGTTAAGGGGGTCCTCCGAGCCATCATACGTGGCAAAGTCGATTCGGTCGAAGCGAGGTGGTGTCGGGGTCGATGCGCCAGTGCCCACCGGTTCGACGATGCGGAGGGCGGAGGGCGGCACGCCGTACTGCAGCATGGACACCGACGGTTCTCCGGCCTCCGTGTAGATTGGCGGTGGCGACATTCTGGTGAGCCAGGCCGGAATCAGAGAGGGCGACGGTGGGAACCGCACCTGCTGGATCGGGAGCCCCCCTGGAGGGGCCTGACTCAGGCCGGCGTTGGGTGGCCGGGACGGCATGGGAGCCGGTGCAGCCGGCGCGCAGGGAGCCGGCGCGGGCCAGACCGGCCACGAGGCGGGGGCGGGCGTGGCCGACGCGGGTGGCGCCGAGGGTGCTGGTGCGGGCCATTGCGGCCAGGCCGGCGCTGGGGCGGCCGGCCGCTTGAGCGCCGGGTAGCCCCCGGCGAGTGCTGCGGGCACCGAGTACAACAGAAGAGACGGGGGGGCGGAGGGCACAGGGGGCGGGAGCGGCAGGGGCGGCTCGTACGAGCTGGCCAGGAAGAGCCGGATGCCCTGGACCACGACGACCAAGTCGTTGAGGACACCCTCCATGGCCTCCGGGGTGTAGTGGGCCGGTATGGTTGAAGGGGATGGCGGCGTAGTGGTGATGGCGGCCGGCGGCTGGCCGGGGGGCGCGCCGGAGATGAGTTCCAGCGGCGCCGATGGAAGGGCCAGGGGCCCCATGGCGAGTGGCGATGGCGCGGCGGCGGTGGTGGTTGTTGGAGCGGCGGCGGTGGTGGTGGTCAGAGGCAGCGACGGCGATGGTGGTGAGGACGACATAGTCGAACCTGAGCTGGCTGATACCAAGGTGTTAGGAGCTAGGGTTCTGCCCTGCCAAGGGCGTAGGGTGTAGGGGAAGGAGGGAGTTGGGCGAGGGCTGGAGCGCGGCGGCCGGCGCAAGGCACCGTCCTTGCGGTTGGGCGGCGGTGGCGCAGGAAGGAGGCGGCTAGGGTTAGGGTTCCGGCTCCTCTGGGCGCCGGGCAATAGAATAGTCTTATTGCTTAATTCTTGAAATAGTCTTACAACTTGTATATATAACCATAATTTGAAAATAAAACTAAGATAACTTGAGGCCTAAGCCTGCCCAATGGGCCCCCTGCGGCCATAGACCTGGCCGGTCATAACACAATCACACTAGGGGTTATCTTCGGATCTCCGGAAAACTTCCAAAGCGAGGAGTTAATCTTCGATATCGTCCCCTTTCGCAGCGGCTATCACGCACTGCTTGGACGAACCGCATTTGCTCGATTCAATGCGGTACCACACTACGCTTATATCAAGCTCAATATGCCCGCACCACGCGGCGTCATAACAGTTAATGGAAACACGAAACGCTCCCTCTGCACCGAGGAGCACACCGCTGGCTTAGCAGCAGAAGTATGGAGCGGCCTTTTCAAACATAACCTTAATTCGGCGGACGAGCTCCCGGACACTGTCAAGAGAGTCCGGACTATTCTGCAGCAGGATAGCTTGGCTCGTCAATAGCTTGACTAGCAATTCGCCCTCCGTCCCAGTCCCGACCAAGTGGCAGCAATTGTACCGCGCGTACATAACTACACACTCAAAATACCGCGGACATGGATGGAGGAGTAACTAGCTTGTGATCCACAATACAGCTCGACCGCCCCCGGACACGCACATACTTTCACTGTTTCCTTTTTCTCCTTTTTAGGTCTCTTTTTCACAGGCCTTCCCTGACGGCTTGACCATCAGTTCTTTTTTGAAGGATAAATACACCAAGACGACAAGAAGCATGGACGTACTGGGAAATTTTAGGTGGTTTCCTTAATGATGCCTTTACCTGTTTTCAGGACCCACACGCAGCTCTCTCTTGGTTAAGGCATATCAAATAGCTTTCTGCTTATTGCACTACTTGTATAAATGTGCTTTAACGCACCAATGAAATTATAATGGAAACATCTTGCGGCCCAAATTTTATGGATTTTAGCTTACTACTCTTTCTTCCTTTTATTTTTTGGTAACTTTACCAGATAGCACCCGTACAGTCTGGTGCGTTTCAATTTGCCAGGGGCTTCATAGCGCCCCACAACATGGCAACAAAAGTCCGAACACTTTTACAGTATAGTTCGGCACCCCGAATTTATCACTATATGCATTGGTCCGAATCATGTCTTTGGTCAATAGTTGGGTTGCCCGGTTCCTGTGCTTACTACCTTATGTTCCGCTGTATCGGATAGGGTAGTAAAGGGAGAACTATTGCGATTGTGCCCTAGTTTACCCGGATGAGCACCTCGGTAGAGAAAGCCGAAAACTGACTGTCATGATGCGGCATGAGCCAGTAAGCTCGTCGGAGGTCTCAAATCCTTAGAGATTTTTTCTGCATTACGCGAGGGATTGGTACTTACCCGATCAAGTATTTATAGCATCCTAGTTCGGATACTAGGGGTTGCGCCTATATTTCTGTTGTCAAACTCCTATGGCTAAGTGAGGGTGCTAAAGCCGCATAGTCCGACTGCCTGGTTCGTCGCGCTAAACACCTCCTTCAAGGACCAAACAATTGGATCAAGAGTGTTTAGATCACATCCCGAACACCCCCATACTTCCTACATGGGGGCAGAAGCCGAGGACTGGCCAGCTCTCAGATGTCACATAACACGGCCACACATGAGGACAAATTCTTTAAATAACAAACATTATATTACATAACGACTTTGTTTCATCATACAAGGCAGAGACAACATGAATGTATTCATTCAAAAATAATTTCTTGTGCACATTGCATTGCTACAATACGAGACCCCTCCAGGACATCTGCAAAATACTGCTCGGGTGTGCAGTGCTCCTTGCCCTCTGGCGGTCCCTCGGTCGTAAGCTTGATGGCGTCCATCTTCGCCCACCACACCTTGATGCATGCGAAGGCCATGCAAGCACCTTCAATGCAGGCCAATCGCTTGACGACGTCTAGCCGAGGACAGGCGTTCACGAGCCGCTTCACAAGCCCGAAGTAGCTACCGGGCATAGCTTCGGTAGGCCACAACCGGATTATTAAATCCTTCATGGCCAGTTTGGCAACCCTATGCAGCTCGACTAGCTATTTCAGCTGATCGCCAAAGGGCACTGGATGTTCTGGCGCAAGATATTGTGACTAGAACAACTTCTCCGTTGAGCTCCCTTCTTTGGCTTGGAAAAACTCCACAATGTCAGACAAACTGCACGGCAGATCTGCAAATACCCCTGGAGAACTCCGAATCCGGGTTAGTAAGAAATACTTCTACTTCAATACTTGCTTTGCATACTAAACTCATTACCCGCCGTGATTTTCTTGGCCTCCTGGATCTCCTGGAGGGCGCCCTGGGCTCAACCTGGGCCTCTTCCGCGCTTTGGCGAGCCTTAGCGAGTTTGGTCTCTCAAGCCGAAACATAACGCTCCAAGGATTCACATATCTTAACTGCATCCTGCAGCTCTTGTTGGACCTCATCAAGTCTGGCCTCGTGCTGCTCTCGAGTGGCTTTTTCCTTGGTGTCCTTCTCCTCGGCCTTAGCCAGGGCTTGTTTAAGGACCTCGACCTCGGTCGCCGCTCCTACGTAGGCCATGGCACTACGATCAATACACATTAATCACTCTAGCCAGTACATACCTTGCTGGTCTTCCACAAGGATTCGCCTGCATAATTGTATTTTTTAGCACTACTATACGTATAACCGTATTTGGTCGCTCGCCGGTCGAACATGACCTCATTTTGCCGAGCGTGTGTGCCAGGAGGGCATCCCTGACGGTTTCTGGGCCATGTGGGAAGGACCCCCCTATCGCAGTCACTCACTAGGTGACGGTTCCAAACGCCATCGCGGAAAGGGGTTAAAAACCATTTCTATAGCACCTCGCTGTACTAGTGAATGGCCTAAAAACTGCCTAGCCAGATTTTTTCTAGGCTTAGATTTTTTCTTGAAACTAGAACTATTTTTCTACTGCGGGTAGCACGGAAGTTCCTCCAGCTGCACAATTTTACCCCCGGCTCCATCCTCCACATTGTGGGTTATGTCACCTTATGCGAACTATTCCTAGGTTGCGAGGCCCATTTTGATTTATGGAGAAGATTGTTCTGCCTCGTCCCCCGCAATCAAGGTTGATGAATTTTTGAAGTGGGTGGAGTCGAAGTGTGGCGCATCGCGGGGACCGGATACCTGTCCAGCACGCCGAAGAAAGATCCCGAAGAGTGGCCTTCCGAATGGTTCTACATCGAAGACGTCACTCTCCCCAACCCTGTCCGCATAGGCCTCCCCGAGTTTTCAAATGCTCTGCTGAGGAAGTGCCATAGTTGGCATCCTCGGAGCCTCGAGGAAGAGGATAGCGTGGATATCAGCTTGCTACTGGGCAAGATTAAAACGCTTGCCTAGTCCGGATTGTCAATAGTCGAGGTGACGGCAATTTCTATAACGCGGGGGGTCCAGCCACTCCAATACTGAGGACGACCCATGTGGCATTATAACGGAGAAGATGACGCCTCACGTTACAGCCGAAAGGGCCCGAAGACCCCCGCTGTTCTAGCCAAGATTCTGGCCGAGCTATATAAAGGGGAGAAGGAGGAGTTCAGCCGTCTCCAATATCGAGACAAACTTTCCATGTATAATCCGCCCAGCTGGGTAAGGTTTGGCCCCACTTATTTTATCCTGTCCCTGGATCATTCGTTCACAGGAAACATCTAATCTGCTCCTAACAGTTATGGCGAAAGGTTCTCGAGGGGATCCATGACCCTGCCCCTCAGCCGGAGAATCGCAACCGGGATCTTGACCCCGGATATGAATAAGATCCGGACATATTCGTGGAGCTTGAGGAGGGAACATTCTATCCGGACATATTCATGGAGCTCAGGAACAAGAAAAGTGTCAGCGCCGGCTGCTTGCTGCCAATGCCGAACTAGAGAAATACAAGGCATCTCCTAGTAATATTTCCCTCTACCAAGAATTCATAATGATACACTGATAGTGTGAATCTGGGTTCTTATCTTTGTGTTGGGTCGTTAGACCAATTACGAGAGCAGCTGGATGCTGCTCGAAGCGAAGAACATGGAGCCAAAAAGCTACTAGCAGCGGGCGAGCGTGTATTGACAAAATTCATTCAAGAGAAAAAGAAACTCCAGGATTCGAACACCAAACTGGGCGAAGAACTGAAAGATGTGCGAGCTCAGCTAGGGGACTCTGTGAAGGAGAACAAGAAGCTGCGAGGCGGCATATTCAGTACGTGGCTGCTTTTATCTTATAACAATTTGGAGGTAACAATAGCTGATATAGTTGTAATTGCAGGTGTATTGACGAACCTCCTCGAAGAGGAGGTGTCCAGATCATCAAGTGATCTTCTACAAGGGCAGTCGTAGTTGCACGAGCAAGCTCGGCAGGCGATGCGGAGTGTAGCCAAGGCTGTATGGCCATCCGAATCCCCTCCAGGAAGCATGGAGAAGCTGGTAGAGCTGTTCAAGGGAGAGCGGTGGCGTATCCGACTGTGGGAAATATCGGCCTGCCGAGAGGGTGCACGAGAGGCCTGGGCCATGGTGAAGACGCGATATACCAAGCTGGATCCTAATCACATGGCTCGTGTCGCACCACTAGGGCCGAATGGGGAACAAATTCCTGTTAGTTTAGTATATGACCAAGTAGAGGTGGTCGCGAAATATTCCCAACATGATTGTAAATTAGACCGCCTTTTGGACGGTATAGAGGAGGAAGTGTTTGAGTCGTGAGTGACTATGTACTTTCCTTCTAGATGGATAATAAAGACAATTGTCATCGCCGACCATTTCGCTTCAACCTCTGGACCCGAAGGTGCGGAGTGTTTTCGAATGCCCTAGCTGTAGAATATACCGGGGTATGCGTGGAAACCAAGCGTAGGGGTCATAATTGCTCGAACGGACAATGTGTATCCGGCTAGTTATGTTATATTACATTATGTAAGAAATATCTTCCAGAGAGAATAGTTTCGTTAAGGGTTCCTTTCCCTGGGTGTGCATGCATTTAATGTGCATGTCCGAACTGTGATTAAAAAATCGTAGAGTAAGTAACATCTAGGGTTCACAATGGAGTGAATGCGGAAACACCTTTAATTCGCCGACCGAATAATCCCTTAAGAACGCTAGCTTTCGGCTTCACCCAGTCTAAGGTACACATCCGGATGACCCGGTAGTAACAATCACAGAGCTGCTCCCTTTATGCCCTAGCCGAACTAACGGGAACGTAGGGAATAAGCATAGGAGCCAGGCAACCCAGCTTGGCCAAAACATAAGTCATATGGATGCATATAATGGCGAAGAAAAGGTACATATGAAAAAAACGCATATGTGCTGAGCTTGATGCTCGAAGAATAGTCGCAAGCTTCTGTACAAGAAGCCCCCAGGTATAATGAACGTACATATTTAGAGATATACGCATCAGGTAGGGATGGTCTAGCCATACTAAAGCCCTATGGCTAAAGAAAAAACGAAAAAGGTAAAAAACGAAAAGAGGGGGGAAATAACTGTAATAACAGGAGGGAGGAAACGAACACAGAGTTCGGCGCTAGGCATAATATCGTCGTAGTCTGGCCGCGTTCTAGGGGTTCGGCTCCAGGTGATTGGCTGACGTGTCAGGTAGGCGGTACACTCCTCCAATGAGAACTTCGTCAATGATGAAGGGACCCTCCCACTTGGGCTTGAGTTTGTCCTTTTTCTTCTCCGGCAAGCGTAGACAAAGTTCACCAATGTTATAAGTCTTGGCCCGCACTTCTCTGCTTTGGTACATGCGAGCCTGCTGTTGATAATATGCGGAACGGGCTTTTGTGACGTCGCGCTCCTCCTCCAAGTTATCTAAGATGTCCTGCCGATTTAGCTCGGCTTCTCTCTCTTCGTACGTACGCACTCGAGGTGAGTCATGAAAAATATCGCAGGGTAACACTACTTCCACACCGTACACCATGAAGAAGGGTGTATATCTAGTAGGGCGGTTGGGCGTGGTCCGTAGCCCCCAGAGTACGGAGTCAAGTTCCTCCACCCAGTGCTTGTCCGATTCCTTCAAAGACCGCACTAGTCTAGGTTCAATGCCGCTCATAATAAGACCATTAGCCCGTTCGACTTGACCGTTTGTCTGCGGGTGATAGATAGAGGCGTAATCGAGCTTAATGCCAAGATTAGCGCACCAGGTTTTCACCTCATCAGCGGTAAAATTAGAGCATATCGGTGATTATACTGTGCGGGACACCGTAATGGTGTACCACGCCGGATATGAAATCTATTACTAGCCCCACTTTAGCCGTTTTGACTGGTTTGGCCTCTATCCACTTAGTGAATTTATCCACCATGACCAGCAGATGCTTTCTCTTATGACTTCCTCCTTTAAGGGGTCCGACCATATCGAGCCCCCATGTCACACCCTAGCTAGTTCAAGCATTAGAGTGTGCATCATGTTTAAATTCCTCTTAAATTTGATATGGGGAAGGCAGAAACCCCCAACACCCCCCTGGAAACAACTAGGGTTTACTAAAATTATTTTCAATGAACCTGAAATGCCCTTCTAAAAAGTTCACCCTCTTTGTCTTGGGTTAGAACCTCTGGCAAAATTGGTGCCCAATTTTCTAGGTCAACAGAAGGTCATTGAATTAAATCATAAGTATTTGAATTTGGGCATTTAAATGCTATAAAATAATTTAAATGCTCAAATAATTCTGGAAATAAATGTTTGCTATTGGAAATATTCTAAACAGAGCCCACAATTATTTTCAGGATTTTTGGAAACGTTTTAGTATTTTTAATAAAGCCCAACAGTTGCAGTTAAATAGAAAAAGCAAACAAATCAGAAAAAGAGAGAGAGGGAGAAGCCCACCTGGGCCTTACCTGTGCTGGCCGGCCCACCTGGCCTATGCCAGTCGTCATCCACCTCCGCCAGTAGGCAGAGGCGTGTCGCCGGCGCGTGCTCCCGCGGCCACCTCCTGCTTCCACCTCCTGCTGCCTCCTCATCCCCATCCGAGCGCCATGGAGACGCCCGGCACCTCCCTGCACTCCTCCCCTCTCCCCCCTCGTCTCCCTCACCCTCTCCCGCGATGGCCGAACGCGATCCTCGCCGCCGTTCGCCGTAGTTGCCACCAGAGCCACCCCCTCGCCTCCCTGACGTGCCCGTGAGCTCCGCCTCCATCGTCTACGCCTCCTCGTCGACTCACGCAACGACGGACGCCTCCAAGCGCCTCCCCGACGCCTTCTTCTTCCTCGGTCCGCCGAGATCACCGGCAATGCCCCGACGACGTCCGACCTCCCCCGAGCCCGCTGAGACGCGTCCTGCAACCGCCGTGAGCTCCTCTACCGATCCCCCCTCTTCTCTACTTCGTTTGCCCGCTGTAGACGCCGCCCCCTTGCTCACCGTAGCATGCCGCCGCGCGAGCTCGACGCCGGCGTCACTCCGGTGGCCTTTTGGTCAAGCGCGGGTGCTTAACGCACTCCCCGCACCTCGTAGCGCCTCGCTAGCACGTCCATTTCCACCCTAGCTCGCTGCAGCAGCAAAATCACCAACGGCCGAGCTCCGGCCGCCGCCACGAGCTCGACTCCGGCGAGCTCGCTCCACCCCAGCTCCTCCCACTTGCCCCACTAGATGCGCGCAAGCCCCAGCTACACGTAGGACCAAACCGCGGTTGAATTGGTCGCATGTGGCCGATTTCCGAAGCTCTCCTCCATCTCGGCCTCGCCGGCGGCTCAACGCCGGTGGGATTAACCCCGCTGACCAGGGGTTTGACCCTAGTTTGACTCCGCCTGAGACACTGATAGGTGGGGCCGGCTCCTAACTTTTTTCAGATTAGTTTAAATTAGAGCTAATCACTCTGTTACAGGCTAATGACGTCATTAACTAACCCTCTCTCACTGACATGTGGGCCCAGGGCCTAACTAACCCAGTTTAGTGCTAACTAACCACTAACTAACTCTGTTAGTTAGCTGAGAGACTGATAGAAGGGGCCCACCAGTCAGGTTTGACCTGGACTGGCGCCTTTGACCCGCTGACGTCACAGTGACGCAGTTCTGACACATTAATTCAATTACTGGATTTATTCTTTAATAGAAAATTCCAGAAAATAGTCAAAACTTCTAAAAATCATAAAAAATCAACCATAGCTCCAAATGCAAAGTTTTATATATGAAAAATGATCAGAAAAATTCAATTTATCCATCTGTAATGGTTTCATGCATGACAAAACAAGTTAACCTTGCTATTTAAGCGGAATAAGGTAATGCACTAATAAGGCCATGTTTAATGAACTAATATTTGAATCTTTGATTCAAATGAGTTCATCCCTTTCTGTTTTAGCTTGCATTAGGCCAAGACACTTTCATCTTGCCATGTCATAGCATGCATCATATTGTTGCATATTGCCATGTGTTGATTATGTTCGGTGTGACTTTCGTGGTAGGTTCTGCCTCCGAGGATAACCCCGAGTATCCGTGTGAAGGGCAGTACCCTACTACCTCTACAACAGTCAAGCAACCCATTGATCATTCCGATACAACCCATGTTCCCGCTTCTGCTCTTGTTTACTGCATTAAGACAACGCGATTCAAACTGCTGTGTGCTACGGTAGCTGAACCTTTATCCTCTGCATGACCTATCATTGCCATAGTAACTAGATGAAACCCACTAGCATGTGTAGGAGTTGATTGAGCCATGTATGTGATTCCTACCTTGCTATGCCTGCTATGCTTAGAGTTGTGTCAGGTCTGGTTCATCTGGGTGATGGGCTAGAGTGATATGATTATGTCGGTAATATGAGGGATGTGTTGAACATGTTTTGGTAAAGGTATCGATGAGAGGCCATGTAGGAGTACATGGTGGGTTGTTTCATTGAGGCCGTCCATAAGAACTGAGATCTGTATGTGTGATTTAAGATGCAGTTACTACCGTACATTGGGCCCGAAACCAATGGACCCTCTCGGCTTCTTAATCACCCTAGTACTCTGTCCAGGAGTTGCAAATAGTTTCTGGTGTTTGTAGGTTATGTGTTGGCGGCCGTGCGTAGCGCTGACCCTAGGGGTGGGCTATGTTGCGGTAGATACACCGTGGCACAGTGTACCGAGTCACCCGTTTGGTGTCTCGGGAACCCTGTTCACATCGTTCGGGGCCGTAAGTGGAAACCTCGGCCGGACTCCCTGCGGATGGAACCTGGATAGGCGATAAACCTGGACTAGAGACTTAAGTGTTTAGGTAGGCCGTGGCCGACACCCTCGCTGGGCTTCCGCTTGAAGGTTGCCGAGTACATGTCGTGTAAATGGCGGTAAGTGGTGAAAGCGTGTATGAAGAAGTACACCCATGCAGGGTATAAAACTATTCAAATAGTCGCGTCCGCGGTAAAGGACTACTTGGTTGCCTATACAGTTCATAGACAAGTTAATGGATACTACTAAAAGACTCAAAATAAGTGTGAGTACCGAGGAAGGCCCTCTCGTAGGATGACGAGAGAGGATCCCCGGTGGAGTATTGTGTTGGTGAGTAGTGGACTCGTGTGCGAAAACTATTTTACTAGTGGAGTTCCGTAGGATAGCTTAGCCAAGAGTTAAAGCTGGCTTGCTGCAATAACCCCACCACCTTCTTGAGAATGAGCATGTATATTAGGTTCTGCTGTAAGACTTGCTGAGTACCTTGTACTCATGTTTTCTTATTTATTGTTTTCAGATGACAACACCGCCCCCTCCGATGGGTTTTATGTAGACCTTGATGTCGACGAGTGACTAGCCACCCAGGTGGTGATCCTGGCCATGGAGGGCCCTATGTAGATAGGCAGGCTTCGAGAAGCCTTCTTTCTTTCTAGTGTCTGTACTCAGACTAGTTGCTTCCGCATGTGCTTGTATGATTGTATGACTTGAGTGTCGGGTCATGTGACCGCTATCTGTATGAACATGTTATGTATGGCTCTCAGGAGCCTTTAATTAAAGTACTTGAGTTGTAGAGTTTTGTTGTGATGCCATGTTGTATGTACTCATATCGGGCATATTGTGTGTATGATTGAAATGCTTGGTATGAGTGGGATCCGACAATCTAGTTGTTTATCCCTGGCAGTATTTCTTATGGGGAAATGTAGTCTACTGTTCCTCGAGCCATAGTAGTCCGCTACAGCCCGGTTCACCGGAGTCCTACTAGCCCAGCACTACTGTTCAGGACACTTGACTGGCCGGCATGTGTTTCACTTCGATCCTATGTCTGTCCCTTCGGGGAAATGTCACGCGGTGATATCCGGAGTCCTGTTAGCCCAGTGCTACAGCCCGGAATCACTCGCTGATGACCGACATGCTTGATGTGATTCATGTATGCCTGTCTCCATAGGTCTGTGCCGCTTTGGGTTCACGACTAGTCATGTCGGCCCGGGTTCTCTATCATATGGATGCTAGAAACACTATCATATACGTGAGCCAAAAGGCGCAAACGGTCCCGGGCCATAGTAAGGCGACACCCGTGGGATACCATGTGTGAGGCCGCAAAGTGATATGAGGTGTTACCGGCTAGATCGATGTGACTTGGAATCGGGGTCCTCACACCCCAGACCGCAAAAGGCCAAGTGATGGGGATTGTTTGTAAGGCAGTGGGGGCATATGGCTTTGGTTGGCAAAGAGTTCGCATCCGATGCAACGTTGGACGAAGTCCTGTGCATCTGCTCGGACCGCCGGCCAATAAAACCCTACACGGAAGGCCTTGCTAACAAGGGCCCGAGCTGCGGTGTGGTGATCGCCGAGTCCGGCATGAATTTTAGCCAAGAGCTGTAGCCCCTCTTCCTCGGATATACATCGTTGAAGGACTCTGGTAGCGCTTTTCTTATAGAGCTCTCCATCGTGAACCTTGTAGGCCTTTGAATGTCGGACAATGCAGTAGGCCTCATTCTGGTCCTCCGGAAGCTCCTTCCTGTTAAGGTAGGCCAGGAAGGGTTCTGTCCATGGGGCAATTACTGCCATGATGTGATGCGTCGATGGTGTATTTTTGGTGGCTGAGCCCCCGACGACGTCGGTGTTTCCGGGATCTGGGGTTATGTTTGGATCCGGACTAGTATTGTCATTTTCCCCCTGCCACACCACAGATGGATTAAAAAGCCTTTCTAGGAAGATATTAGGTGGGATGGGGTCGCGCTTAGCGCCGATACGAGCAAGAACATCCGCCGCTTGATTACTTTCTTGAGCCACATGATGGAACTCGAGCCCCTCAAACTGGGCCTACATTTTATGACCGCGTTACGATACGCTGTCATCTTTGAATCTTTGGCGTCGAAGTCTCCATTTATTGGAGATATTGCCAGGTTCGAGTCCCCGCGCACCTCTAGGCGTTGTATGCCCATGGAGACAGCCATCCGGAGACCATGTAATAAGGCCTCATATTCGGCTGCGTTATTGGAGTCTATGTATAGTATTTGGAGGATGTACTGAACAACGTCTCCAGTAGGGGACGTTAAAATGATGCCCACTCCTAAACCTGCCAGCATTTTGGAGCCGTCGAAATACATGACCCAATTGGAGTATGTGCCGTACTCTTTAGGGAATTCAGCCTCTGTCCATTCGGCGACGAAGTCGGCCAGTACTTGGGATTTGATGGCTCGACGTGGTTTATATGTAATGTCAAATGGGAGGAGCTCAATGGCCCATTTGGCAATCCGGCCTGTAGCATCGCGGTTGTTTATAATGTCATTGGTACCCCGGAGGCCACTATGATCGAACACTCCTAAAAGTAGTGACGGAGCTTTTGGGATGCCATGAAGACTGCGTATGCTATCTTTTGGTAATGAGGGTACCGGGATTTGCATGGTGTAAGGACAGTAGATACGTAGTATACTGGCTTCTGAAGCAGGAATTTATGCCCGTCCTGTTCTCGTTCAATGACCAGTACGATGCTCACCACCTCATGTGTCGCCGATATGTATAATAACATCGGTTCACCGGCGTTTGGTGTGGCTAGGATTGGATTACTCGCAAGAAGGGCTTTTATTTCCTCCAGTCCGGCTGTTGCCGCGTCCGTCCACTTGAAGTGGTCGGTCCGCCGTAGAAGGCGATAGAGTGACAGTGCCTTTTCTCCCAATATGGAGATAAAGCGGCTTAGAGCTGCTATGCAACCCGCAAGCTTTTGAACTTGTTTAAGGTCTGTTGGCTTAGGCAATTGTGACAAAGCTCGGATTTTGGCTGGGCTTGCTTCAATTCCTCTATTGGAAACGATGAAGCCCAGCAGTTTTCCATCAGGGGCGCCGAAAACGCATTTTTCCGGATTGATTTTAATGTCATAAACACGGAGGTTGCCGAATGTGAGACGTAAACCGTCTATTAGTGTTTCGACGTGCCTAGTTTTGATGATGACGTCGTCCAGATAAGCTTCAACTGTTTTGCCGATCTGTTTCTCCAGGCTTGTTTGTATCATGCATTGGTATGTGGCGCCAGCATTCTTGAGCCCGAAGGGCATGGTGTTGAAGTAGAATGGCCCATATGGGGTGATGAATGCTGTTGCAGCTTGATCGGATTCCTTCATTTTGATTTGATGGTATCTGAAATATGCGTGAAGAAAACATAGTGAGTCGTGTCCTGCGGTGGCATCAATGATTTGATCGCTGCGGGGGAGGGGGAAGGGATCCTTGGGGAATGCCTTGTTCAGGTCTTTGAAATCGAAGCACAGGCGCCAGGATTTGTCCTTCTTTGGTACCATCACCAAATTTGCTAGCCAGTCCAGATGTTTTATTTCTCTAATGAATCCGGCCACGATTAACTTGGCTAGCTCTTCCCCCATAGCTTGGCGTTTGGATTCGGAAAAGCGCTGCAGTGTTTGCTTGACCGGCTTGTGTCCCTTCAGTATATTGAGGCTGTGTTCGGCCAACTCACATGGGATTCCTGGCATATCGGAAGGGTGATAGACGAATATATCCCAATTCTCGCATAGGAACTCTCGTAGAGTGGCGTCAACCGTCGGGTCTAGTTGTGCTCCGATGGATGCTGTCTTCTTAGGGTCCATTGGATGGAGTTTGAATTTGACAATTTCTTCTGCCGGTTTGAATGAGGTGGATTTGCGTCATTTGTATAGGACCACATCATCTTTGTCCACCGTGGAGGGCAGCGCGGTTAACTCTTCGGCCGCATGGGCTTCAGATAATGCCTCAAGGGCCAGGGATGTGGTTTTATTCTCGGCGTGGAGTGCTATGTCCGGATCACTAACTAGTGATTATCCCGTTGGGCCTGGGCATCTTGAGCTTCATGTGCCCGTAATGGGGTATTGCCCGAAAGCGCGTAAATGCATCTTGCCCTAAGAGGGCGTGATATCCTCTATTGAAGGGGGCCACCTGGAAGGTTATCTCTTCTTAACGATAGTTTTCCGGCGTGCCGAATACCACGTAGAGTGTGATTTTTCCCGCATACCATGCCTCCCGACTGGGAATGATTCCTCGGAAGGTCGTGCTGCTTTGCTCGATGCGGCTCCTGTCTATTTCCATTTTTCGTATTGTATCCTCACAGATGAGGTTCAGTCCGCTGCCGCAGTCCATGAGAACCTTGGTGAGCCGATAGCCATCCACAATTGGGCTAAGCACCAAGGCGGCTGGTGTTCAGACTGTCCCATGTTTTGGTTCGTCGCCATCGTTAAAGGTTATCGTTGTGTCGTTGCAAGGGTTTATTGTTGCGATCTGGCAGACTTCGGCGAGTTCGCGGAGTGCTCTTTTGCACCTATTGTTTGAAGTGAATGTCTCAAAGACTGTCAGGACTCTGGGTTTGTCGTCTTCTAGAGGGTGTTGCTCTGGGGTGTCTTTGGTGAGGATGTCCTTGCCATTTTTGGCTACCTGCCGGAGTATCCAACATGCTCTAAGGCTATGGGTTGGCATGGTATCTGGTGTGGTTTGTATTTTGCATGGGCCATCAAGCCAACCCTCCAGAACGGTTCCGCGCCGCGTAATGGGTCTGCATTTTTTGGCTATTGGTCTGGGCGCGTTACAGGGGTGCGCCCTTTTTTCCTGGACCAGAGGTTCAGTTGGGACCGATAGCTCCCAGACTGTCTGATCTCTCCAGTCGCTCTCCATTGCACTGTACTTCTATACAATAGTTGCTAAGTCAGTGAAGTGTAGTATGCGGCGGCGATTAATGGCGTTGAGGAGTCCTTCGTTCGTGCAATTATTGCGGAATGCTGATATTGCGTCCTCGTCACGGCAATCTTTGACCTTATCCTTGACAAGGAGGAATCTCGCCCAAAAGTGGTGGACCGTTTCCTTTGGCTGTTGTTGTATGATCGTGAGAGCTCTTATGTCTAGGTGGGTGGGTGGCGTTGGATCCGAACCCTGACCCGATCGATGATCCGGAGTCTGAAGTTTTTCCGGACTGAACAGTCCGGGCTCCAGAGTATCTTCTGATTTTTGAAGCCCGCCGTCCAACTCTAAGTTCGGAGGACCAAGCATGTCTTTCTGCCAGTAGGTGTCTGGCTTCTCAAGGTCGGAGATCCGAACGTAATTCGTCCTCAGTATAGAGGAAGGATTATCTTGCTTCTCGACTACCGCTATCTGGTGGGTGATCGGTGGAGAATTAATCTCTCTCTGGTCGGCTTTAAGCCCAATCCGATCGTAGTCTGTAGCGACTTCCAAGGCGGCGATGCGATCTTGGAGTTCGTTCAAAGACGATAACTCCGTCGGATCCATCCATTTGGCGTATTCAGAATCAATGCATATACATTTTTCGATGACTTGGGAGGTCATCCTCATCGGCTCAGAGGCCGAGCGGGCGATCATGGTAAAACCACCCAGCCGGAGGGTTTGGCCCGAGTCCACAGCTCCACCTGAGGTGATATTTTCCTTGACGATAAATCGAGCCATCAACCTCTACGACAACGGCACAGTGGAACTCTCAATGAAAGCACCAATGTCGGTGTCAAAACCGGCGGATCTCGGGTAGGGGGTCCCGAACTATGCGTCTAAGGTTGATGGTAACATGAGACAGGGGACACGATGTTTACCCAGGTTCGGGCCCTCTCTATAGATGTAATACCCTACTTGCTGCCTGATTGATCTTGATGAATATGAGTATTACAAGAGTTGATCTACCACGAGATCGTAATGGCTAAACCGTAGATGTCTAGCCTGTATGACTACGGTATTGAGTATATCCTTTCCGGATTACACCCTCTGGTTTATATAGACACCGGGGGGGGGGGTCTAGGGTTACATAGAGTTGGTTACATAAGATGGAATCTACATACTCCACCGCCAAGCTTGCCTTCCACGCCAAGGAGGGTCCCATCCGGACACGGGTGTAGTCTTCGGTCTTCGTATCTTCACAGCCCATCAGCCCGGCCCATAGATAATAGACCGGACGCCCGAGGACCCCTTAGTCCAGGACTCCCTCACCCCCCTATCGCAGTCACTCACTATGTGACGGTTCCAAACTTCGTCGCGGAAAGTGGTTAAAAACCATTTCTATAGCTCCTCGCTGTACTAGTGAATGGCCTAAAAACTACCTAGCCAGAATTTTCCAGGCTTAGTTTTTGTTCTTGAAACTAGAACTATTTTTCTACTGTGGGTAGCATCGAAGTTCAGGAGTCCTACTCTATCACACTTGGAGTATGGCATGATCAAGAAATCAAAAACAAAGAAACAAATACTAGACTCAGACTAGGACTAGTGGCGGAGATGAATCTGGTGGAAACTCGGACTGGTGGCGGATATATGTAGGGCGGTGGAACACGGACTGGTGACCAAACTATGATGGAGGTGGACTCGGATTGGTGTGATGGCGGTGGATAGGTGGTATATAGCAGCGGTGATGACAATGGTGGTATATGGCAGCAGTGATGACGATGGTGGCATATGGCAGCGGTGACGACGATGGTGGTATATGGAAGCGATGACGACGATGGTGGTATATGGCAGCGGTGATGACGATGGTGAAGTGGCGGTGTGACAACTTGTGAACAGAACTCAAAACTCTAAAGGACTAGACACTAAGACCTGCAACTTGACACGACAATGTAACCACAAATTCAACAAAGAAAAAAAACAAAAGATTATGCAATGGCTCAGATTGGTTTGGGTATGATGAACTAACCCTAATTTTTTGGGGATTTTTGTGGACTGTAGGTATGAAAAAAGACTCGATCTAAACTACGAAAAACTGTAAAATCTCACCGAGAAACCTGGAAAGATATGACTTGATTGGGGCGAGGGTGTCCCGTTGTTTCGATGAGATGGCTACCGTTTTCTGTTGCAGTCGACCTTAATGATCCGACTACGAACGTGCGAGACATCGCGCCTTAGCAATCGCTAAACCAACTTATGAGGGGTTATTGACCATGTCGGAGCATGATCAACCTGACCACGATGGTTGCAAGCAAACGAGGAACAAGAAAGAAACTAAGATTACAATCTGGATATCGCGAATATAAGAAGAAAGCTATATTGATCAAGGTGGGGTTCTGTGACGCCTTGGTCTTGTCGTTGAACACAAATGAAGTACGTGAAGTTGCAGCTATGGCAAGCTTTTTAATCTAAACAAAACCCAAAGTCTAAACGGCGCCCTAAGGGCTGTATATATGGAGGAAGAGGGAGGAATTGTGTCGCCCTTGGAGGAGGGGTCCGAAACCAACCGTAACTCTTGTTTCCCCACACATACGGACTTTAAAAACAGCCTATACTCAAGTATTTCGAAATTACATGGGCCTTGCCCAATAATAAGGTGACGCAGCAGTTACAATAGCCTCTCGATGAATTTTTTTGAAGTGGCATCTTGTATATTTCATCCAAGACTTCATGCACTCATTACGGTGGCTTCAAAGTACTAAGATCATCAGTTAAAACTATGTTCTTGTTCCGCTTTCTCCAATGTTCATCCTTCTCCAAGCTAGGCCCTTCATTTCTAAGAAAAAACAAATGAATCCAATTTAGGTAGCATCATATTCTCATGAACATTAGAATCATTACCAAGAAACGAAAGTACCTGGTAATTTAATTGGCGTGCGCGATCTCTAGTAATTGGTCCAGTATGTATAACAGCAGGGGTTGTGGGTGTAACAATGGTATTGATGTCCTCATGACATCACCTCCGAAGGTGCCCCTACCGAGATGGATATTGATCCTGCTCCTTGTCCTACTGCTTCGCAGTTGGAAGAGGAAGAGAAGAAATCAGAAGAGCCCATGGATCACAAGGAATTGTTCCACATGTTGTGTCCCAAGTATTCGAGAAAGAAGCAGTTCTGAGCCAAGCGTTTGATGAGGTTGTTGTGCCTCCCACCAAAGAAAATGCACCGAAAGATAAGGCCCTGGTGCCCGAAATCCAGAAAACCGTTGAAGCCCTTGTGCCTCCCCAAGGCTCGCTATACGTGAGGTGGACCTCGAACCACCAAGAGAATCTCTAGTACAACCTTGCGAGTGGCTTTCGCATTATTTCACGACTCGTGTAGGTCTCGAGGAAGAATTTGATATGTATGTGCACAACGTCAACCTGACAAACCTCTTGTTAGATAAGTGTTTGCAATATTACAATCTTACTGATTATTTTTTGCGGAGATTCGAGTATTCAGTCCATCGCAATACACATTATGTTCTATTTAATATTTATGAAAAATCTTTTTGCATGGACCTTGCAGAATTTAATGAAGCATGCAAAATTCTGCAATGGGACATTTATAGTGAACCACGTAACTATGATTGCGTTAAGTTCCATGCTAGCATCACTCTGGGCGAAACTAGAACCATAACACAAGCTACTATATGGAGCATCCACTTTCCTGCTTAACATTACTCTGCTCTCTTCATAGGTAGATCATTAATGGTAAACATGACCATAGACACCTTCGCTTCCAATTTGAGTGTTCTTCAGAGCGCGGTAATGAATGATAAACGATATAACTTCGGGGCTATTGTTGCACACCGGCTACATAATAATGCCTTAGATGGAGATTTCTTTAGTGGAATTTATGCCACTCGTTTAGCTGATTATCTGGGGGTACCTATAAGAGAAAATGATACTCTGTTACCACCTCCTTTCCTTCATTATGCCGCTATGGAGCATTTCCAGTTTCTTGAAAGGGGTGACTTGCCTTTTCAGTACAGACTAATCTTTTACAGGCGTCGTGTCATCCATATTATGATTCCCGCTCCTGCCTTCTTTAACTTCCAGGTAAAACAAAGATACTTCATATTCAGAGAAGAGGCGGAGGAGTACGAGAGGGCAAGGGAGACTGCTTGCCTCAACAAGGCAGCCCGCCAAGTGGTGGCAGCCGCAATTGAGTTCAACCCCAACTGCGACTTTTGATATCAGCCCGGCTAGCCGTGGCCATAGACCATCTTAGGCCAAAAGCCTAAGCATGGGGGACTACGTATCTCTCACCGACATTACATTCATGTTCACACATTCATTCTAGTTGTCGATGTTCATCCGTTTTCATTGTATAATCCATGCTAGTTTTATTTTGCTCTCTTTTTGTGCGTTTGAAAAATTTGCTAAAATCCAAAAATATTTCTCATTTCTTCGGTTTTTTTTCTGGTTTTATTTGTGTAGTAATTCGCAATATTAAAAGAAAATCCGAAAAAGGGTTTCTCATTCTTCTTTTGCTTGTTGGGAGCTTTCCCGTGTAAATAATCTTTCCCATTTTTGCTTTTCTTTTGCTTTGCTTCGTTTAGAAAAACAAAAACTCCAAAAATATTTCAATGTGTTTCTCTGAAATTCCTTTGGTTCGTAAGGCGAAGACCATGATGAAAATGTTGAGTGGCTCTCATATGCATTATTATTGATCTAACAAAGAGCCCATGTTACTTTGTCTTCTCCTTTGAATAAATGTTTGCAGATTCCAGCTTAGTCCATAGCATGTGCACTCATATTATTATTCACATCGTTTGGTCATGCAAGAGAAAGGCAATAATGATGAAATCAGATGGAATGATTGGGGTGGAGAAAAGCTGGTATGAACTCGACCTATCTTGTTTTTGTAAATATGTTTAGCTCATCGTTCCTAATTCGGCATATAATGAATGAAACATTTTTGCAATGACAAGTAGAGATCATAGTTACTCATGCCATGCTTAATTAGTTAGGAGAGATAATGGTTTATCTTAGTTGTCAACATGCATTTAAAATGGTTATGATGTAGTATGATAGGATGGGTATCGTCTTCTGGACAATTCACGCATGTAGTTGAATCAAAACCAACAAAGCCTCCATGATATTTATGTTCATGGTGCTTTATATCCTACTCATGCTTGCATTCAATGTTGATTAATCTCAAAGAATTTTTATGACCGTTGTCACTCTCTAGTTGGTTGCTACTCAATCTATTTGCTAGCCTTCACCAGTACTAAGCAGGAATACTGCTTGTGCATCCACTTCCTTAAATCCAAAGTTGTTCCATATGAGTCCACCATACTTACCTATACGCGGTGTTTACCTGTCGTTCCAAGTAAATTTTTATGTGCCAAACTCTAAATCTTCAAATAATAATCTGTTTTGTACACATGAATCGCTCATGTAGCGACAGGGGGCTGTCAGTATCTTCCATGCTAGGTGGGTTTTTCTCACGATGAGTGTTTATTCACTTGTCATTCACGAGAAAGTGGTTGGTAATTGGGATGCCCAGTCCTATGATCAAAATCAAAATATAATAATGAAACAAAACTCCCCCAATCTGTTGTTGGTATGGATGGTACCCGAGGATTCAGCTAGCCATGGCTTGTGTTTGTTGGTGGATGGGGTAAAAACTTTACCATTCTGTTTGGGAACTGCCTATAATGTTTCTAGCATGGAAGATAGTGAGATCTCTTGGTTACTGTGTTGACAATGAAACATAACTCTCAAAATTATATTCATCTTTGTTTTAAAAGCGTCGAGCTCTGGCACCTGTACAAATCCCTATTTCCCTCTATGAAGGGCCTACCCATTTACTTTTATTGTTGAGTCATCGTATTCTCATTAGAACACCAGATAGAGAGGACCATTGTCATTTTTATGCTTTGCTTTTAGTTGATATTGAGTATGAGTATGACTGGATATTATTTGCCATGAATTATAATGTCTAGTCAGTGCTTGAACTTCAGAGGTGATCTGGATTTATGTTTTGCGGTCTCAAAAAGGGCTAGCGACATAATATATCATGATTGTTTTGAAAACGTGTTGTCATCCAAGATATCTTATTATTGCTCGCTAGTTGGTTATGTTATTGATATGAGTAAATGTGAGACCTAATTGTTATTGTGAATAAGGTTAGTTTATAATCTTTGTTGAAAACATGAACATGGTTAGTCATATATACAACAACAAGATCAAACAGATTTTGTAAAAGTTTTTTTTGTCACTTTCAGTTTATCAACCTTGAGGACAAGCAATGGGTTAAGCTTGGGGGAGTTGATACATCTCCATCATATCTACTTTTCCAAATTCGTTTGCCCTTGTTTTGGACTCTAATTTGCATGATTTGAATGAAACTAACCCGGACTGGCGTTGTTCTCAGCAGAATTACATCGTGCTATTTTTGTGAAGAAATCAAAGTTCTCGATTGACTTGAAAATTTATGGAGAATTTTTATGGAATATTAGAAAATACTGGCAAAAAAGATACCAGAGGGGGCCACCCAGGAGCCACAAGCTCTGGGGGAGCGCCTACTGATGGAAATATGCCCTAGAGGTAGTAATAAAGTTGTTATTATTATATTTCCTTAGTCATGATAAAGGTTTATTATTCACGCTAGAATTGTATTGATCGGAAACTTAAATACATGTGTGGATACATAAACGAAATACCATGTCCCTAGTAACCCTCTACAAGACTAGCTCATTGATCAAAGATGGTTAAGGTTTCCTAACCATAGACATGTATTGTCACTTGATAACGGGATCACATCATTAGGAGAATGATGTGATGGACAAGACCCATCCATTAGCTTAGCATATGATCATTCAGTTTATTGCTACTGCTTTCTTCATGTCAAATACATATTCCTTTGACTATGAGATCATGCAACTCACGGTTACCGGAGGAATACCATATGTGCTGTCATACGTCACAATATAACCTGGAGATTACAAAGATGCTCTACAGGTATCTCAGAAGGTGTTTGTTCAGTTGGCATGGATCAAGATTAGGATGTGTCACTCCGCGTATCGGAGAGTATCTCTGGGCCCTCTCGGTAATACACATCACAAGAAGCTTGCAAGCAAAATGACTAAGGAGTTAGTTACGAGATGATGTATTATGGAACGAGTAAAGAGACTTTCCTATAACGAGATAGGTATGAAGATACCGACGATCGAATCTCGGGCAAGTAACATACTGATAGACAAAGGGAATTACGTATGTTATCATAAGGTTTGACCGATAATGATCTTTGTAGAATCTGTAGGAACCAATATGGGCATCCAGGTTCTGCTATTTGTTATTGACCGGAGAGATATCTCGGTCATGTCTACATAGTTCTCAAACTCGTAGGGTCCGCATGCTTAATGTTCGTTGACGGTATTGTATTATATGAGTTATGTGATTTGGTGACTGAATGTTGTTCGGACTCCTGGATGAGATCACGGACATGACGAGGAGCTTCAGAATGGTCCGGAGGTAATGATGCTATTTGGACACCAGAAGAGTTTCCGGAGGTACCGGGTACTTATCGGATCAATGGAAGGGGTTCCGGAAACCCACAGAAGGTTAATGGGCCATGTGGGCCAAAGGGGGAGGACACACTAGCCCACTAGGGGCTGCCGCGCCTCTCCTAAGGCCGCAACCCTTGGGGAGAGAAGGAAAGGGGGAGTCGGCATCCCCCTTCCTTCCCTTTCCTCCCCTTACCTTCCCCCCTTGTGCAAACAAGGTAAGGGACGCCACAGGGTAGGAGCACAAGGGGGTCAGCCACCACCCTTGGGGCCCCTCCTGGCTGCCTCCCCTCCCCCTGTCCTATATATATGAGGGAGGGGGCGCCACACATAGGCCACGACAATCTCTTAGCCATGTGCGGCGCCCCTCTCCATAGTTTTGTCCCTAGTCATATTTTCGAAGTGCCTAAGAGAAGCCCTGCGGAGATAGCATCACCACTACCGTGACTACGTTGTCATGCTGCTGGAACTCATCTACTACTTCACACGTCTTGTTATACCAAGAAGGAGAGGACGTCACCGAGCTGAACGTGTGCTGAACGCAGAGGTGTCTTACGTTCGGTACTTGATTGGTTGGATCGCAAAGAAGTTCGACTACATCGAACGCGTTAATAAACGCTTCTGCTTACGGTCTACGAGGGTATGTAGACATACTCTCCCCTCTGGTTGCTATGAATCTCCATGGATAGATCTTGCATGAGCATAGAATTTTTTTGTTTTCCATGCAACGTTCCCCAACAGTGGCATCTGAGTCAGCTCTATGTGTAGTTGATATGCATGAGTAGAACACTAAGGAGTTGTGGGCGGTGATTGTCATACTGCTTACCACCAACGTCTTATTTTGATTCGGCGGTATTGTGGGATGAAGCGGTCGGGACCAACCTTACATTTCCACGCACATGAGACTAGTTCCACCGACTGACATGCAACTTGTTTTGCATAAAGGTGGCTGGCGGGTGTCTGTTTCTCCTATTTTAGTTGAATCGAATTTGACTATGGCTGGTCCTTAAAGAAGGTTAAAACGACAAACTTGATAATCACTGTTGTGGTTTTTTTTGCATAGTTAAGAACGGTTCTTGCTAGAATCCCGTAGCAGCCACGTAAAACTTGCAACAACAAATTAGAGGACGTCTAACTTGTTTTTGCAGGGCATGTTGTGATGTGATATGGTCAATACGTGATGTGATATACATTGTTGTATGAGATGATCATGTTTTGTAATATCGACAACTGGCAGAAGCCTTAGGGTTCTCTCTTAATTATTGTATGAAATACAACCACCATGTAATTGCTTTACTTTATCGCTATGAGTAGAAATACTTGTAGAAGCAATAGTTGGCAAGACGACCCCGACGTAACGATGGAGATCAAGGTGTCGAGCCGGTGACAATGGAGATCATGATGATGCTTTGGAGATGAAGATCAAAAGCACAAGATGATGATGAAGGAAATATGTCCTAGAGGCAATAATAAAGTTGTTATTTTATATTTCCTTATATGATGATAAATGTTTATTATTCATGCTAGAATTGTATTAACCGGAAACTTGATACGTGTGTGGATACATAGACAAAACACAGTGTCCCTAGTAAGCCTCTACTAGACTAACTAGTTAGTCGAAGATGGTTAAGTTTCCTAACCATAGACATGTGTTGTCATTTGATGAACGGGATGACATCATTAGAAGAATGATGTGATGGACAAGACCCATCCGTTATCTTAGCATATTGGTCGTTCAGTTTTATTGCTATTGCTTTCTTCATGTCATATACTTATTCCTTTGACTATGACATTATGCAACTCCCGGATACCGGAGGAATACCTTGTGTCCTATCAAACGTCACAATGTAACTAGGTGATTATAAAGATGCTCTACAGGTATCTCCGAAGGTGTTTGTTGGGTTGGCATAGATCGAGATAAGGATTTGTCACTCCGAGTATCGGAGAGGTATCTCTGGGCCCTCTCGGTAATGCACATCATAGTAAGCCTTGCAAGCAATGTGACTAATGAGTTAGTTGCGGGATGATGTATTACGGAACGAGTAAAGAGACTTGCCAGTAACGAGATTGAACTAGGTATGAATATACTGACGATCAAATCTCGGGCAAGTAACATACCGATGACAAAGGGAATAACGTATGTTGTCAGTATGGTATGACCGATAAAGATCTCCGTATAATATGTGGGGATCAATATGAGCATCCATGTTCTACTATTGGTTATTGATCGGAGAGGTGTCTCGGTTATGTTTGGAGTCCCGGATGAGATCATGGAAATGACGAGGAGTCTCGAAATGGTCGAGAGGTAAAGATTGATATATAGGACGATGTTATTTGGACACCGGAAGTGTTTCGGGATGCACCGGGTACTTATCGGGTTGCCGGAAAGGGTTCCAGGCACCCCCGGCAAAAGATACGAGCCTTATGGGCCAAGAGGGGAAACACACCTGCCACAAAGGGGCTGGTGCGCCCCCCACATATGGGCTGGCCAAATTGGAGAAGGAAAGGGGAAGAAGGAAAGGAAAAAGGGAATAGGATTCCCCCTCCCCCCTCTTCCCTTCCTACTCTGAATAGGAATATGAAAGGGGGGAGGCCGAATTGGGAGGGCCCCAATTAGGATTCTTCCTACTTGGGGCGACCCCTTGGCTGCCGCTCCTCCCCTCCAACCTATATATATGTGGGGGCACTACTAGAACACACACCAACCATTGTTACCGGTGTGCGGTGCCCCCCTCCACAATTTACGCCTCCCGTCATATTCACGTAGTGCTTAGGTGAAGTCCTGCGCGGATCACTTCACCATCACCGTCACCACGCCATCTTGCTAACAGAACTCTCCCTTGACACTTTCATGGATAAAGAGTTCGAGGGACGTCATCTAGCTGAACGTTTGTAGAACTCGGAGGTGTCGTACGTTCGGTACTTGATCGGTCGGAACTAGAAGAAGTTTGACTACATCAACCGCGTTGTCAAACGCTTCTGCTTTCGGTCTACGAGGTTACATGGACACACTCTCCCCCTCTCGTTGCTATGCATCTCCTAGATAGATCTTGCGTGAGCATAGGAAATCTTTTTTAAATTGCATGCTACGTTTCCGAACAGTGGTATCCGAGCCAAGTCTATGTGTAGATGATATGCATGAGTAGAACACAAAGAGTGGTGGGCGGTGATAGTCATACCACTTACCACTAATGTCTTATTTTGATTCGGTTGTATTGTTGGATGAAGCGGCACGGACCAACCTTACATGACCACGTTCATGAGACCGTTTCCACCGATAGACATGCAACTAGTTTTGCATAAAGGTGGCTGGCGGGTGCCTGTTTCTCCAACTTTAGTAAAATCAAATTTTACTATGGCCGGCCCTTGTCGAAGGTTAAAATAGCAAACTTGACGAAACACCGTTGTGGTTTTGATGCGTAGGTAAGTACGGTTCTTACTAGAAGCCCATAGCAGCCACGTAAAACTTGCAACAACAAAGTAGAGGATGTCTAACTTGTTTTTGCAGAACATGTTGTGATGTGATATGGTCAAGACATGATGTGTTATGCGTTATTGTATGAGATGATCATGTTTTGTAGAAGTTATTGGCAACTGGCATGAGCCTTATGGTTGTCGCTTTATTGTTTGAAATGCAAACGCCATGTAATTGCTTTACTTTATCACTATGCGTCAGCAATAGTTGTAGAATCAATAGTTGGCGAGACGACCACCACGCTACAATGGAGATCAAGGTGTCAAGCTGGTGATGATGGAGATCATGATGGTGCTTTGGAGATGGAGATCAAAGGCACAAGATGATGATGGAAATATCATGTCACATATTTTGATTGCATGTGATGTTTATCTTTTATGCATATTATTTTGCTTAGTACGGTGGTAGCATTACAAGATGATCGCTTACTAAAATTTCAAGGTATAAGTGTTCTCCCTGAGTATGCACCATTGCGACAGTTCGTCGTGCCGAGACACCAGATGATGATCGCGTGTGATAAGCTCTACATTCATATACAATGGGTGCAAGACATTTTTGCACATGCGGGATACTCGGGTTAATCATGACGAGCCTAGCATGTATAGACAAGGCCTTAGAACACTGGAGACCGAAAGGTTGAGCGTGAATCATATAGTAGATATGATCAACATAGAGATGTTCACCATTGAAAACTATTCCATCTCACGTGATTATCGGACAGGGTTTAGTTGATTTGGATCACAAGATCATTTAGATGACTCGAGGGATGTCTATCTAAGTGGGAGTTCTTAAGTAATATGATTAAATGAACTTAATTTATCATGAACTTAGTCCTGATAGTTCTTGCATATCTATGTTGTAGATCAATAGCTCACGATATAGGTCCTATATTTTTTTGATATGTTCCTAGAAAAAAGTTGAAAGATGATAGTAGCAATGATACGGACTGGGTCCGTGATCTGAGGATTATCCTCATTGCTGCATGGAAGAATTATGTCCTTGATGCACTGCTAGGTGACAAACCTATTGCAGGAGCTAATGTAGACGTTATGAACGTTTGACAAGCTCAATATGATGACTACTTGATAGTTTAGTGCACCATGCTTTACGGCTTAGAACCAGGACTTTGAAAACGTTTTGAATGCCACAGAGCATATGAGATGTTCCAAGAGTTGAAATTGGTATTTCAGACTCATGCCCATGTCGAGATGTATGAGTCCTCTGACAAGTATTTTGCTTACAAGATAGAGGAGAATGGCTCAGCTAGTGAGCATGTACTCAGAATGTCTAGGTGGTACAATCACTATAATCAAGTGGGGGTTAAACTTCAAGATAAGATGGTGATTGACAGAGTAATCTAGCCACTCAAGCTACTAGAACTTCGTGATGAACTATAATGTGCAAGGGATAACGGAAAAGATTCCCGAGCTCTTCACGATGCTGAAATCAGCGAAGGTGGAAATCAAGAAAGAGCATCAAGTGTTGATGTTTGACAAGACCACTAGTTTCAAGTAAAAGGGTAAGGGAAAGAAAAGGGAACTTCAAGAAGAATGGCAAGTAAGTTGCCACTCCTGGGAAAAAGCCCAAATCTGGACCTAAGCATGAAACTAAGTGCTTCTACTGCAAAGGAAATGGTCGCTGGAAGCAGAACTGCCCCAAATACATGGCGGATAAGAAGGATGGCAAAGTGAACAAAGGTATATATGATATACATGTTATTGATGTGTTATTTACTAGTGTTCATAGGAACCCCTGGGTATTTGATACCGACTCAGTTGCTGAGATTAGTAACTTAAAACAGGAGTCGCACAATGAATAGAGACTAGTTAAGAGCGAAGTGACGATGTGTGTTGGAAGTGATTCCAAGGTTGATACGATCACCATCGCGCACTCCCTCTACCTTCGGGATTAGTCTTGAACCTAAAATAAATGTTATTTGGTGTTTGCGTTAAGCATGAATATGATTAGATCATGTTTATTGCAATGCAGTTATTCATTTAAGTGATCCACAATGAACAGAGAATAATTGCTGTTCTATTTACATGAATAAAACCTTCTGTGGTCATACACCCAAGGCGAATGGTTTATTGAATCTCGATCGTAGTGATCCACATATTCATAATATTGATGCCAAAAGATGCAAGGCTAATAATGATAGTGCAAAAATACTTGTGGCACTGCCATTTAGGTCATATTGGTGTAAAGCGCATGAAGAAAGTCCATGCAGATGGATTTTTGGAATCACTTGATTATGAATCATTTGATACTTGTGAACCATGCCTCATGGGCAAGATGTCTAAAACTCCATCCTCTGGAACATTGGAGCGAGCCAATGACTTATTGGAAATAATACATACCGATGTATGCGGTCCGATGAGTGTTGAGGCACGCGGAGGGTATCGTTATTTTCTAACCTTCACAGATGATTTGAGCAAATATGGGTCTATCTACTTAATGAAACACAAGTATGAAACATTTGAAAAGTTCAAAGAATTTCAGAGTGAAGTGGAGAATCAACGTGACGAGAAAATAAAGTTTCTATGATCTGATCGCGGAGGCGAATATTTGAGTTACAAGTTTGGCCTTCATTTAAAACAATGTGGAATAGTTTCACAACTCATGCCACCTGGAACACCACATCGTAATGGTGTGTCCGAACGTCGTAATCGTACTTCATTAGATATGGTGCATTCTATGATGTCTCTTATCGATTTACCACTACCGTTTTGGGGTTATGCATTAAAGACAACTGCATTCACGTTAAATAGGGCACCATCTAAATCCGTTGAGATGACACCGTATGAACTGTGGTTTGGAAAGAAACCTAAGCTATCGTTTCTTAAAATTTGGGATTGCAATACTTATGTGGAAAAGCTTTAGCCTGATAAGCTCAAACCCAAATTGGAGAAGTGCGTCGTCATAGGATACCCAAAAGAAATTGTTGGGTACACCTTCTATCACAGATCCAAAGGCAAGATCTTTGTTGGTAAGAATGGATCCTTTCTAGAGAAGGAGTTTCTCTCGAAAGAAGTGAGTGGGAGGGAAGTAGAACTTGATGAGGTAATTGTACCTTCTCTCAAATTGGAAAATAGCTCATCACAAAAAACTATTCATGTGATGCCTACACTAACTAGAGAGGAAACTAATGATAATCATCATGAAACTTCGGATCAAGTTATTACCGAACCTCGTAGGTCAACCAGAGCACGTTCCACACGAGAGTGGTACGGTAATCCCGTTCTGGAGGTCTTGTTACTAGACCATCACGAACCTATGAAATATGAGGAAGTGATGATGAGCCCAGATTTCACAAAATGGCTTAAGGCCAGGAAATCTGAGAAAGAATCCATGTATGAGAACAAAGTAAGGACTTTGGTTGAGTTTTCTGATGATCAGGAAGCCATAGAGAATAAATGGATCTTCAAGAAGAAGACTCACGCTGATGCTAATGTTATCTTTTACAAAGCTCGACTTGTTGGCAAAGGTTTTCGACAAGTTCAAGGAGTTGATACGCTGAGACTTTCTCACCCGTAGCGATGCTTAAGTCTGTCCAAATCATGTTAGCAATTGCCACATTATGAAATCTAGCAAATGGATGTCAAAACTGCATTCCTTAATGGATATCTCGAAGAAGACTTGTATATGATGCAACCAGAAGGTTTTGTCAATCCTAAAAGTGCTAACAAACTGTGCAAGCTCCTGTGATCCATCTATGGATTGGTGCAAGCATCTCGGAGTTGGAATATATGCTTCGATAAGGTGATCAAAGCATATGGTTTTATACAGACTTATGGTGAAGCTTGTATTTACAGGAAAGTGAGTGGGAGCTGTGTAGCATTTCTAATATTATATGTCGATGACATATTGTTGATTGGAAATGATATAGAATTTCTTGATAGCATAAAAGGATATTTGAATAAGAATTTTTCAACGAAAGACCTTGGTGAAGCTGCTTACATATTGGGCATCAAGATCTATAGAGATAGATCAAGACACTTGACAAGACTTTCAATGAGTGCATACCTTGACAAAATTTTGAAGGAATTCAAAATGGATCAGCCAAAAAAGGATTTCTTGCCTGTATTGTAAAGTGTAAAGTTGAGTAAGACTCAAATCCCGACCACGGCAGAAGATAGAAAGAGAGTGAAAGTCATTCCCTATGCCTCAACCATAGGTTCTATAAAGTATACCATGCTGTGTACCAAACCTGTTGTGTGCCTTGCTATGAGTTTGGCGAGGGGGTACAATAGTGATCCAGGAGTAGATCACTGGACAACGGTCAAAATTATCCTTAGAGGAGTAAGGAAATATTTCTCGGTTATGGAGGTGGTAAAGAGTTCGTCGTAAAGAGTTATGTAGATGCAAGCTTTGACACCAATCCAGATGACTCTGAGTCTTGATCTGGATACATATTGAAAGTGGGAGCAATTATCAAGAGTAGCTCTCCATGCAGAGCATTGTAGACATAGAAATTTGCAAAATACATGGATTTGAATGTGTCAGACCCATTGACTAAACTTCTCTCACAAGCAAAACATGATCACACCTTAGTACTCTTTGGGTGTTAAATACATAGCGATGTGAACTAGATTATTGACTCTAGTAAACCCTTTGGGTGTTGGTCACATGGAGATGTGAACTATGGGTGTTAATCAAATAAAGATGTGAACTATTGGTGTTAAATCACATGGCGATGTGAACTAGATTATTGCATCTAGTGCAAGTGGGAGACTAAAGGAAATATGCCCTAGAGGAAATAATAAAGTTGTTGTTTTATATTTCCTTATATCATGATAAATGTTTATTATTCATGCTAGAATTGTATTAACCAGAAACTTGATACATGTGTGGATACATAGACAAAACACAGTGTCCCTAGTAAGCCTCTACTAGACTAGCTCGTTAATCGAAGATGGTTAAGTTTCCAAACCATAGACATGTGTTGTCATTTGATGAACGGGATCACATCATTAGGAGAATTATGTGATGGACAAGACCCATCCATTAGCTTAGCATATTGATCATTCAGTTCTATTGCTATTGCTTTCTTCATGTCATATACATATTCCTTTGACTATGAGATTATGCAACTCCCGGATACCGGAGGAATACCTTGTGTGCTATCAAACGTCACAAGATAACTAGGTGATTATAATGATGCTCTACAGGTATATCCGAAGGTATTTGTTGGGTTGGCATAGATCGAGATTAGGATTTGTCACTCCTAGTATGGGAGAGGTATCTCTGGGCCCTCTCGGTAATGCACATCATAATAAGCCTTGCAAGCAATGTGACTAATGAGTTAGTTGCAAGATTATGTATTACGGAATGAGTAAAGATACTTACTAGTAACGAGATTGAACTAGGTATGAAGATACCGACGATCGAAACTCGGGCAAGTAACATACCTACGACAAAGAGAATAACGTATGTTGTCATTACGGTACGACCGATAAAGATCTTCATAGAATATGTGGGAACCAATATGACCATCTAGCTTCCGTTATTGGTTATTGACCGGAGAGGTGTCTTGTTCATGTCTACATAGTTCTCGAACCCGTAGGGTCCGCACGCTTAACGTTCGATGACGATTTTGTATTATATGAGTAATGTGATTTGGTGACCGAATGTTGTTTGGGGTCCCGGATAAGATCGCGGACATGACGTGGAGTCTCGAAATGGTCGAGAGGTAAATATATATATAGGATGATGGTATTCGGATAATGGAAGTGTTTCGGGATGCATCGGGTACTTATCGGGTCACCGAAAAGGGTTCCGGGCACCCCCGGCAAAAGATATGTGCCTTATGGACCAAGAGGGGAAATACACCAGCCACAAAGGGGCTGATGCGCCCCCCCATATGGGCTGGACAAATAGGAGAAGGAAAGGGGAAGAAGGAAAGGAAAAAGGGAATAGGATTCCTCCTTCTCCCTCTTCCCTTCCAACTCTGAATAGGAATAGGAAATGGAGGAGGCCGAATTGGGAGGACCCCAAGTAGGATTCCTCCTACTTGGACCGCCCCTTGACTGCCTCTCCTCCCCTCCAACCAATATATATGTGGGCGGCACCACTAGAACACACACCAACCAATGTTAGCCGTGTGCGGCGCCCCCCTCCACAGTTTACGCCTCCAGTCACATTCACGTAGTGCTTAGGCGAATCCCTGCGCGGATCACTTCACCATCACCGTCACCACACCGTTGTGCTGACGGAACTCTCCCTCGACACTTTGTTGGATCAAGAGTTCGAGGGACATCATCAATCTGAACGTGTGCAGAACTCGGAGGTGCTAACATCCCAAATTTTCAATTTGGAATGTTATACATTAGGTCATCATGCATATCATGTTTTATTTTGCTTTTGGTTTTGATCCTAGAAAATCCCAAGCAACTCAAGGACCCACGGAGAGAGTTGGGGATTTTGTTATTTACGTATTTGAGTTTTCTCAAATTATGTAAACAGGATCATTTGATTTTATTTATTTTATCATCAATTATTTCTATTACAAAAATATGAGAGAGGGAATAAAATGACTTTCCCAAAATATAGAAATATTGAGGATTTAATAAAAAAATCAAACAAGATTTATTTCGGAGTTTTTCGGTATTTTTATTTGAATTTAGGAAAAATGCGCATTTTTCAAAGTTGTAGTTTGGGCCCAGATAAATGTTCACTTTATCAGGCTTGATTTTAGAAACCCGGCAAAATTTATTTCGTGATTTTTGGAGTCCGTTTAGTATTTATTTTTTTATTTTTCTTCCGAGCGGAATTTAAAAAAAAACCGGAACCGACTATGGGCAGTACTCGGCCAGGACTCCCTGGCCGGGGCCTTTATAAGCCGCCGCCCCGGGCGAGGGAGAGAGCCAGCCCAGCCGAAACCCTAGCCCATAGCCGCCGCCTCTAGCCGCCGCCGCTTCTAGCCGCCGCCGCCGCCGCCGACTCGCCGGAACAGCGCGCCGCCCGAGGTTCGCGGCCGCCTCGTTTTCCGTGCTGTTTAAAAAAATAAAATCTGTTCGTCGTTTTTCTTTGTCGTCGGATTTTCCGCGGTTATTTTCTGATCGCGATTTCTGATCCGATTTTCATTTTAGTATAACTTTTCGCTCGTTTGTCGGAATCAGGCGATTCAAGCGCCTAGAGTTTCGTCTCGAAACCCTCTTTCCGAATAATCAACTTAAACATGTTTTTGCTACTGTAAAATTTTCCCTAGATCCAGATTACTAGAACGAAGTTGTTTTCTTTCGCTGTTTGATTTCTTTTGCTTCGTTCGATTTGATTCTTTTTGCAAACCAGGGTTCTTAAGTTGAACTTTCTGGTTAGATCTTCTATTTGAGTTTTACCTGTGCATTAGATGAGTACTTATTGTATGCTTGTTGTTTGTCTGCGATAGAATACCCGGAGTGCGCCGCCTGTTACTTCGAATCTCTAGGTTTCGCGGATCATCAGCAAGGCAAGTAACACTTTGATCATACCTTTTCTACAACCCAGTTTTAATGCATTAGATCAATCCTCACACACTGCATGATTAGGATCTAATTAAATTGTGGGATGGGAAGTAGATGAGGTAGCACCTATTACCTGTTTATTATCAAACCTTTGGGAGTTACTTCTACGTTTGCTTATTATGCCATGCTATGCTTGTAGACGTGGATTGGGTGAGTGATATCCATGACAGATGTGAGATTGATAATTAAGGGTTTATCTAAGGTGGCAACATAACACACATCTGGGTGGATTGAGGCACCTGGGGTTTCCAGGACTTGCCTGTTTTTATTTTGGACCGCCACCCAGGCCCAAAGGGATCATGAGATTATTCATACTAGAAACTTCGGTGTGCAGCCACAAGCCATTATGGGCTCTGGCATAGTTGATTAAGTTGTGCAAACTCTTACAGGGTAGACTAGCAGATGTAGGGGAAAGTAGGTGTACCGGTCTATCCGTCGTAAGGTGCTAGCGCTTCTGAAAGACTATGTCTCGGTCATCCGTCTTCTCAAACACCATGTAGTGCGAGAAACCAAACGGAGGCGATCGAGTCTTGTGGGGAAAAGTGCGCAAACCTCTGCAGAGTGTAACAAACTAATCATGGTTAGCCATGTCCCCGGTTATGGACATCTTGAGTATCTGGTACCTGGATTATCATGTGAATCTCAACATGTTACTCTAAATTAATTTTGATGGGTTTTAATGATGTTACTTAATTGGGATTGAGAATGCTGTCAACCATTCTCAATGTTTAACAACCACCATGATAGTAATTAATTTTATTCCTTTGAAGTAGGGAAAAATTGGCTTTACGCAAAAACTGTAACCATAGAGCTTTCCACCAGCCAAATATGCATATAGTATAGCTGTTGCATTCCATTACTCTCTATGTGTTACCTTGCCGGCATATTCCATGTGCTGACCCGTTTTCGGGTTGCAACGTTAATGTTGCAGACTTTTCAGGCGACGATGAAGGAGTTTTTAGGTCGTGGTTCTATACTCAGTGATGCCGTTGGAGTTGATGGACTCACTTGTCTTCCAAGCCTTCCGCTGTTATCGTTATTAGATGGCCTTAATCCATATTTATTGTAATAAGTTCTCTTTTGAGACACTCGATGTAATAAGTGTGTGATTGCTACTCTGCTATAAATCCTTCAAGTACTATGTGGTGTCAGCATTACTGATCTAGGGATGACACCAGAGCACAGAGATCAGACTGTTTGAGGTCTGGTCGCTACAGAGATGGTATCAGAGCACACGCTGACTGTAGGACAGGACCACTAAGCTAAAGACCTAGATCACTACTCACTCTCTTCTCTTCTGACTTCTCATCTTTTCTACTCTTTAGGATGGCGGATGCAAGGAACAAGTTCACCCAACCGGATGAAGATACACCCTTCGGACGCCACCTGAAGGAAGTCACTAGATACCTGAATATAGGAGTACCCAGCTTCACGGGAACCTACAACGCCACTTTACCTGAAGAAGAGCGCTGGATGATTCAAGTTCAAGTTCCAGGAAGGACGTTCATGCCAGTCACTAAGCCCATAGAGTTTTCTTTTGATGCACCAACTTGGAGTCTAAGAAAGAGTATGGCAGCTCACATCACCATGGGACGCATTGGAGAAGTCTACCGCAAGGATCTTAAGGATACTATCTACCAGATTTGTGGGCGTCGAGATGAACACTGGGAGATGATCAGCACCAGGAAAGATAGATCAATTGCAGCTTTTATTCAGGAGTTAAACCAGCACATTCGACGACAGGAGAATCAGATGTGCGCCGACATGATAGATCTGAAGAAGGCTAAGACTAGAATCAAGGAACTAGAGGAAGAACTCAAGGCTACACGCGAAGATTATGAAGAAGAAATTGAAGTATTGGTGGAGAAGAATGACGATGTGATTAAGAAGATTGGAATATTTATGGGAGGCCCGACACCAGTAGATGAAGACGAAGAACCCAAGGAGATTAGCCCGGAAGACTACATCATCATTGACGGCACCGACTCAGAACAAGATAGTAGCGATGATGACTATGTGGATGAAACAGGAGCGGATATCATGGAGTCTACAACCGTAGAATACTTCTAGTAGACCACCTCATCAGTAGTAGTAGTCCACCATGTAAATATAGTAGTCCGAGCACTTTGCGATAGTTAGATCGATTGTATGCCTTTGTTTGATTGATTGAAGTGAATTGTGTGTTTTTGCCTCATGTGCATATGGGTAGTGTTTCCTCTTTAGACCCCCTCAATTCTTATATCTCATCTTTTCTAAACCCTCGATGCCTCCGAGACGTGACCCCGGATTTGCCTTTCCACCGTAGCTCACTCAGTTGATCCAGCAGCAGAACACCTTGATGCAGTTGCTAGTTCAGAATCAGAATCAAGGGAACAACAACAACAACCCACCACCACCACCACCACCTGTTGACCACTTAGCCCGTTTTCTTAGGCTGAATCCGCCGGTGTTTTCAAGTAGCACCGAGCCGATAGTAGCAGATGATTGGCTCCGCAAGATAGCTAGGGAGTTGACCACAGCAGGATGCACAGATGTGGAGAAGGTTAAGTTTTCCACACATCAGTTAGAAGGACCCGCAGCATCTTGGTGGGAGAATTTCACAGCCACCTTCCTAGTCGACACTGTCACATGGGACCAGTTTCAGCAGGCTTTTCGTACTGCCCATGTTTCAGCAAGAGCAATGGCCATGAAGAAGCGTGAGTTTCGTAACTTGCGCCAAGGAGGACGGACAGTTGGCCAGTATGTGGAGGAGTTTAGTAAGCTAGCACGTTATGCCCCAGATGACGTTGCTACAGATGCAGCTAAGCAGGAGAAATTCCTGGAAGGATTGAATGATGAGTTGAGTATGCAGTTGATGGTAGCCACCTTCAACAACTACCAGGAGTTGGTAGATCGTGCTCTTATGATTGAAGGGAAGCAGCAGCAAATTGAGAACCGCAAGAGGAAGTATGGACAAGGAAAGTATAATTCAGGAGCTCAGCAGAAGCCTCGTTTTACCCCTAGACCGGGAGGACAATTTCAGCATACCCATGCAGTAGGTAGCTCGCACAATCACAATGGCACCAAGAATGGAAATGGGAATGGAGGAAGCAATGGCCCGAACCGTAGCACCTCATCAACCCCAGCCAAGAAGGACTTGAGCCACGTCACTTGCTATAAGTGTTCGAAGCAAGGACATTATGCAAATGACTGCCCTGAAGGACAAAACGGCAATGGAAGCTCTGTAAAGAAGCCAAACCCTTTTAACAGGGGACAGGTGAACCACGTTAATGTGGAGGAGGTTGAAGCTCAGCCCGATGCAGTAATAGGTAAGTTTTTGGTTAAGAAATTTACTGCACTCGTTCTTTTGATACCGGTGCATCGCATTCATACATATCAAGGGGATTTGTGGAAAAGTATAGCCTGCCCACTAGGGTTCTCAAAACACCTATGCTAGTAAGCTCACTAGGAGCAGAGTACATGGCCAGTCAAGGATGTTTTCAAGTGCCATTAAGTATAGGAAGGCATGTTTTCCCAACAGATTTAATTATTCTGGAATCCCAAGGTCTGGATGTGATTCTTGGTATGGAGTGGCTGTCGATGTATGGAGGAAACATCGATTGCGCCAGTAAGACAATTTTGCTCACAACGCCAGAAGGAAGAAGGATCAAGTATGTATCCCGACATGCACCAAAGAGGACACAAGTAAATTCCTTATCAGGAGTTGTGCAGGAGGAAGTACCAGTGGTAAAGGATTTTCCTGATGTATTTCCCGAAGAGTTGCCAGGCATGCCACCGGATAGAGATATTGAGTTTTTGATTGAGCTTTTGCCAGGCACTGGGCCAATATCGAAGAGACCATATAGGATGCCAGCAAAAGATTTGGTGGAAATTAAGAAGCAGATTAAGGAGTTACTGGATAAAGGTTATATTCGCCCAAGTTCTTCGCCTTGGGGATCACCAGTACTTCTAGTAGAGAAGAAGGATGGATCGTTAAGGATGGTTGTTGACTATCGAGGATTGAATGAACTAACAATCAAGAACAAGTACCCGCTACCAATGATCAATGATCTGTTTGATCGATTGCAAGGAGCTAAAGTGTTTTCCAAGATCGATTTGCGATCAGGGTACCATCAGTTGAAGATTCGAGAGCAGGACATACCTAAGACAGCATTCACCACAAGATATGGACTATATGAGTATACCGTTATGTCATTTGGACTGACTAACGCGCCTTCCTATTTTATGAACATGATGAACAAAGTGTTGATGGAGTTTTTGGATAAGTTCGTCGTAGTGTTCATTGATGATATCCTGGTTTATTCAAAGAATGAAGATGAACATAAGGAGCATTTGCGTTTGGCACTTGGAAAGCTCAGCGAACAGCAATTATATGCCAAGTTCAGCAAATGTGAGTTTTGGTTGAAGGAGGTAGGATTCCTCGGACATGTTATATCTAGAGAAGGTATAGCAGTTGATCCCGCTAAAGTTGAAACCGTGACCAAGTGGGAAGCCCCAACAACAGTTGGAGAGATCTGGAGTTTTCTTGGACTCGCAGGATACTACCGGAGATTTATTGAGAATTTCTCAAAGATTGCGAAGCCTATGACGGAATTGTTGAAGATGGATACTAAGTTCAAATGGACTGAGGAGTGTGAGGCTAGTTTTCAGGAATTGAAGAAACGTTTGGTTACCTCACCAGTGTTGATTTTGCCAGATCAAACCAAGGATTATGAGGTGTATTGCGACGCTTCACGTCGAGGACTTGGAGCAGTGCTTATGCAGGAAGGGAGAGTTGTTTCGTATGTTTCACGAAAACTGAAGCCTCATGAGTTGAATTACGCTACGCATGATTTGGAGTTAGCAGCCGTAGTGCATGCATTGAAGACATGGAGACATTTCCTCATTGGAAATCATTGTGAGGTGTACACGGATCATAAGAGTTTGAAGTACATTTTCACGCAGAATGAGTTGAATCTCAAACAAAGGAGATGGCCGACATACCCTTGAGAGACACAGTGCCATTGGAAGCAATTCAGTTGGATAACAATTTGACCTATGAGGAGAAACCAGTCAGGATTCTCGAGTTTGCCAGCCGAGTCACTCGCAGCAAGGTTATCAAGTTTTGCAAAGTTCAGTGGAGCCACCACACATAGGATGAAGCCACCTGGGAGCGAGAGGAAGATTTGCTCAAAGACCACCCTCACCTATTTTCTAGCCAACCCGAATCTCGAGGGCGAGATTCATCTTAAGGGGGGTAGGTTTGTAACATCCCAAATTTTCAATTTGGAATGTTATACATTAGGTCATCATGCATATCATGTTTTATTTTGCTTTTGGTTTTGATCCTAGAAAATCCTAAGCAACTCAAGGACCCACGGAGAGAGTTGGGGATTTCGTTATTTACGTATTTGAGTTTTCTCAAATTATGTAAACAGGATCATTTGATTTTATTTATTTTATCATCAATTATTTCTATTACAAAAATATGAGAGAGGGAATAAAATGACTTTCCCAAAATATAGAAATATTGAGGATTTAATAAAAAAATCAAACAAGTTTTATTTCGGAGTTTTTCGGTATTTTTATTTGAATTTAGGAAAAATGCGCGTTTTTCAAAGTTGTAGTTTGGGCCCAGATAAATGTTCACTTTATCGGGCTTGATTTTAGAAACCCGGCAAAATTTATTTCGTGATTTTTGGAGTCGTTTAGTATTTCTTTTTTTATTTTTCTTCCAAGCGGAATTTTTAACAAAAAACCGGAACCGACTACGGGCCGTACTCGGCCAGGACTCCCTGTCCGGGGCCTTTATAAGCCGCCGCCCCGGGCGAGGGAGAGAGCCAGCGCAGCCGAAACCCTAGCCCATAGCCGCCGCCTCTAGCCGCCGCCGCCTCTAGCCGCCGCCGCCGCTTACTGATCGCGATTTCTGATCCGATTTTCGTTTTATTATAACTTTTCGCTCGTTTGTCGGAATCAGACGATTCAAGCGCCTGGAGTTTCGTCTCGAAACCCTCTTTCCGAATAATCAACTTAAACATGTTTTTGCTACTGTAAAATTTGCCCTAGATCCAGATTACTAGAACGAAGTTGTTTTCTTTCGCCGTTTGATTTCTTTTGCTTCGTTCGATTTGATTCTTTTTGCAAACCAGGGTTCTTAAGTTGAACTTTCTGGTTAGATCTTCTATTTGAGTTTTACCTGTGCATTAGATGAGTACTTATTGTATGCTTGTTGTTTGTCTGCGATAGAATACCCGGAGTGCGCCGCCTGTTACTTCGAATCTCTAGGTTTCGCGGATCATCATCAAGGCAAGTAACACTTTGATCATACCTTTTCTACAACCCAGTTTTAATGCATTAGATCAATCCTCACACACTGCATGATTAGGATCTAATTAAATTGTGGGATGGGAAGTAGATGAGGTAGCACCTATTACCTATTTATTATCAAACCTTTGGTAGTTACTTCTACGTTTGCTTATTATGCCATGCTATGCTAGTAGACGTGGATTGGGTGAGTGATATCCATGACAGATGTGAGATTGATAATTAAGGGTTTATCTAAGGTGGCAACCTAACACACATCTGGGTGGATTGAGGCACCTGGGGTTTCCAGGACTTGCCTGTTTTTATTTTGGACCGCCACCCAGGCCCAAAAGGATCATGAGATTATTCATACTAGAAACTTCCATGTGCAGCCACAAGCCATTATGGGCTCTGGCATAGTTGATTAAGTTGTGCGAACTCTTACAGGGTAGACTAGCAGATGTAGGGGAAAGTAGGTGTACCGGTCTATCCGTCGTAAGGTGCTAGCGCTTCTGAAAGACTGTGTCTCGGTCATCCGTCTTCTCAAACACCCTGTAGTGCGAGAAACCAAACGGATTATCATGTGAATCTCAACATGTTACTCTAAATTAATTTTGATGGATTTAATGATGTTACTTAATTGGGATTGAGAATGCTGTCAACCATTCTCAATGTTTAACAACCACCATGATAGTAATTAATTTTATTCCTTTGAAGTAGGGAAAAATTGGCTTTATGCAAAAACTGTAACCATAGAGCTTTCCACCAGCCAAATATGCATATAGTATAGCTGTTGCATTCCATTACTCTCTATGTGTTACCTTGCCGGCATATTCCATGTGCTGACCCGTTTTCGAGCTGCAACGTTAATGTTGCAGACTTTTCAGACGACGATTAAGGAGTTTTTAGGTCGTGGTTCTATACTCAGTGATGCCGTTGGAGTTGATGGACTCACTTGTCTTCCAAGCCTTCCGCTGTTATCGTTATTAGATGGCCTTAAGCCATATTTATTGTAATAAGTTCTCTTTTGAGACACTCAATGTAATAAGTGTGTGATTGCTACTCTGCTATAAATCCTTCAAGTACTGTGTGGTGTCAGCATTACTGATCCAGGGATGACACCGGAGCACAGAGATCAGACTGTTTGAGGTCTGGTCGCTATAGGTTGAAACCAGAAGAAGTTCGACTACATCAACCGCATTGTCAAACGCTTCCGCTTTCGGTCTATGAGGGTACGTGGACACACTCTCCCCCTCTCATTGCTATGCATCTCCTAGATAGATCTTGCGTGAGCATGTGAATTTTTTTAAAATTGCATGCTACATTTCCAAATAGATAATCGCCATATCATGTCACATATTTTGATTGTGTGTGATGTTTATCCTTTATGCATCTTATTTTTCTTAGAACGACGGGAGCATTATCAGATGATCCATTCACTAAATTTCAATATAAAGGTGTTCTCCCCGAGTATACACAGTTGCCAAAGTTTGTCGTTTCGAAGCAACTCGTGATGATCGGGTGTGATAGACTCTACGTTCACATACAGTGGGTGTAAGACAGTTTTGCACATGTAGAATACTTGGGTTGAACTTGACGAGCCTAGCATGTACAGACATGGTCTCGGAACACTATAGACCGAAAGGTCAGATTGATGACTACCCCATCTCATGTGATGATCGGACATGGGTTAGTTGATTTGTATCATGTATCACTTAGATAACTTGAGGGATGTTTATTTAAGTGGGAGTTCATTAGTAATTTGATTAACTGAACTTAATTTATCATGAACTTAGTCTTAATAGTTTTGCATATCTGTGTTGTCGATCAATGGCCCATGCTACCGTTCCCCTGAATTTTAATGCGTTCCTAAAGAAAGCTAAGTTGAAAGATGATGGTAGAAACTACATGGACTATGTCTGTAACTTGAGGATTATCCTTATTGCTTCACAGAATAAATATGTCCTTGATGCACTGCTAGGTGACAGACCTGTTGTAGGAGCTACTTTAGATGTTATGAACGTTTGGCAGACTCGATATGATGAATACTCATTGATCAGTCTGCCATGCTTTACGGCTTAGAACTGGGACTTCAAAGACGTTTTGAACGTCATGGAGCATATGAGATGTTCCAATAGCTGAAGTTGATATTTCAAGCTAATGCCCGGGCTGAGAGATATGAAGTCTCTAACAAGTTATATAGTTGGAAGATGGGGGAGAATAGTTCTGTCAGTGAACACATACTCAAAATGTCTGGGTATCATAACCACATGACTTTGCTGGGAATTGATCTTCCAGTTGAGAGTGTTATTGGCAGAGTTCTTCAGTCACTACCACCAAGCTACAAATGCTTCATGATGAACTATAATATGCAAGGGATGACGAAAACGATTGCTGAGCTCTTCACAATCCTTAAGGCCGCAAAAGTAGAAATCAAGAAGGAGCATCAAGTGTTGATGGTTAAGAAAATCACTAGTTTCAGGAAAAAGGGCAAGGGAAAGAAAGGGAACTTCAAGATGAATGGCAATAAAGTTTTGGCTCTCGTGAAGAAGCCCAAAGCTGGACCCAAGCCTGAAACTAAGTGCTTCTACTGCAAAGGGAGTAGTCACTGGAAGTGGAACTGCCCCAAATAATTGGCGAATAAGAAGGATGACAAAGTGAACAAAGTTATATTTGATATGCATATTATTGATGTGTACCTTACAAATGCTCATAGTAGCGCCTGGGTATTTGATACTGGTTCGGCTGCTCATATTTGTAAGTCGAAACATGAGATGTGAAATAAACGAAGATTGGCTAAGGACGAGGTGACGATACGCGTCGGGAATGGTTCCATGGCCGATGTGATCGCCATGGGAAGGCTACCTCTACATCTACCTTCAGGATTAGGTTTAGACTTCAATAATTGTTATTTGGTGCCAACGTTGAGCATGAACATTATAGGATCTTGTTTAATGTGAGATAGTTATTCATTTAAATCAAAGAATAATGGTTGTTCTATTTCTGTGAGTAATATCTTTTATGGTCATGCACCTTTGATGAATGTTCTATTCTCGTTGAATCTCAGTCATAGTGACACACATGTTCCAAATATTGATGCCAAAAGATGCAAAGTTAATAATGATAGTGCAACATACTTGTGGCACTGTCGTTTAGGTCATATTGGTGTAAAGCGCATGAAGAAACTCCATGCAGATGGACTTTTGGAATCACTTGATTATTAATCATTTGATACTTGCGAACCATGCCTCATGGGCAAGATGACTAAAAATTCGTTCTCCGGAACAATGGAGCGAGGTAATGACTTATTGGAAACAATATGCACCGATGTATGCGGTCCGATGAGTGTTGAAGCACGTGACGGGTATCATTATTTTCTGACCTTCAAATGTGATATGAGTAGGTATGGATCTATCTACTTAATGAAACACAAGTCTGAAACATTTGAAAAGTTCAAGGAATTTCAGGGTGAAGTGGAGAATCATCGCAACAAGAAAATAAAGTTTCTACGACCTGATCACGGAGGAGAATATTTGAGTTACGAGTTTGGCCTTCATTTAAAACAATGTGGAATTGTTTCACAACTCACGCCACCTGGAACACCACAACGTAATGGTGTGTCTGAACGTCGTAACCATACTTTATTACATATGGTGCGTTCTATGATGTCTCTTACCGACTTACCACTATCATTTTGGGGTTATGCATTAGAGACAGCCACATTCACGTTAAGTAGGGCACCGTCCAAATCTGTTGAGATGACACCGTATGAACTATGGTTTGGAAAGAAACCTAAGTAGTCGTTTCTTAAATTTTGGGGATGTGACACTTATGTCAAAAGGCTTCAGCCTAATAAGCTCTAACCCAAATTGAAGAAGTGCGTCTTCATAGGATACCCTAAAAAACTATTGGGTACACCTTCTACCACAGATCCCAAGGAAAGATCTTTGTTGCCAAGAATGGGTCCTTTCTAGAGGAGTTTCTCTCGAAAGAAGTGAGTGGGAGGAAATTAGAACTTGATGAGGTAATTGTACCTTCTCTCAAATTGGAAAGTAGCACATCATAGAAACCCGTTCATGTGATGCCTACACCAACTGGAGAGGAAGCTAATGATGATGATCATGAAACTTCGGATCAAGTTCCTAGTGGACCTTGTAGGTTGAACATAGCACATTCCGCACGAGAGTGGTCAGGTAATCCTGTCCTGGAAGTCATGTTATTAGACCATGGCGAACCTACGAACTATGAAGAAGCTATGATGAGCCCAGATTCTGATAAATGGCTTGAGGCCATGAAAATATGGATGTTGGTGGACTTGCCCGATCCATGTACGAGAACAGAGTATGGACGTTGGTGGACTTTCCCGATGATGAAAAAGCCATTGAGAATAAATGGATCTTCAAGAAGAAGACAGATGCTAATGGTAATGTCATTATCTACAAAGCTCGACTTGTCGCAAAAGGTTTTTGACAAGTTCAAGGGGTTGACTACGATGAGGCTTTCTCACCCGTAGCGATGCTGAAGTCAGTCAAAATCATGTTAGCAATTGCCGCATTTTATAATTATGAAATTAGGCAAATGTACATCAAAACTGCATTCCTTAATGGATTTCTTAAAGAAGAGTTGTATATGATGCAACCAGAAGGTTTTGTCAATCCTAAAGGTGCTCACAAAGTGTGCAAGCTCCAATGATCCATCTACAGACTAGTGCAAGCATCTCAGAGTTGAAATATATGCTTTGATGAGGTGATCAAAGCATATGGTTTTATACAGACTTACGGAGAAGCATGTATTTACAAGAAAGTGAGTGGGAACTCTGTAGCATTTCTGATATTATATGTGGAAGACATATTGTTGATCGGAAATGATATAGAATTTCTGGATAGCATAAAAGGATACTTGAATAAGAATTTTTCAATGAAAGACCTCGGTGAAGCTGCTTATATATTGGGCATCAAGATCTATAGGGATAGATCAAGATGCTTAATAGGACTTTCACAAAGCGCTTACCTTGACAAAGTTGTCAAGAAGTTCAAAATGGATCAGTCAAAGAAAGGGTTCTTGCCTATGCTACAAGGTGTGAATTGAATCAGACTCAAAGCCCGACCACTGTAGAAGATAGAGAGAAAATGAAAGTCATTCCCTATGCCTCAGCTATAGGTTCTATCATGTATGCTATGCTGTGTAGCAGACCTGATGTGTGCCTTGCCATAAGCTTGGAAGGGAGGTACAAAAGTAATCCAGGAGTTCATCACTGGATAACGGTCAAGAACATCCTGAAGTACCTTAAAAGGACCAAGGATATGTTTCTTGTTTATGGATGCGACGAAGAGCTCGTAGTAAATGGTTACATCGATGCTAGCTTCAACACTGATCGAGATGACTTTAAGTCACAACCGGATACATATTTGTATTGAATGGCGGAGCTGTCAGTTGGTGCAGTTCCAAGCAGAGTGTTGTGGCGGGATCTACGTGTGAAGCGGAGTACATAGCTGCTTTGGAAGCAGCGCATGAAGGAATCTGGATGAATGAGTTCATATCCGATCTGGTTGTAATACCCAGTGCATCGGGTTCAATGGAAATCTTTTGTGACAACACTGGAGCAATTGCCTTAGCGAAGGAATCCAGGTTTCACAAGAGAACCAAACACATCAAGATATGCTTCAACTCCATTCGTGAAAAGGTCAAGGACGGGGACATAAATTTGCAGAATACATACAGATCTGAATGTAGCAAACCCATTGACTAAGCCTCTTCCGCGAGGAAAACATGATCATCACCAAGACTCCATGGGTGTTAGATTCATTACAATGTAATCTAGATTAATGACTCTAGTGCAAGTGGGAGACTGATGGAAAGATGCCCTAGAGGCAATAATCATGTTGTTATTATTATATTTCCTTATTCATGATAAAGGTTTACTATTCATGCTAGAGTTGTATTGATCGAAAACTTAAATACATGTGTGGATACATAAACGAAATATTGTGTCCCTAGTAAGCCTCAACTAGACTAGCTCATTGATCAAAGATGGTTAAGGTTTCCAGACCATAGACATGTGTTGTCACTTGATAATGGGATCACATCATTAGGAGAATGATGTGATGGACAAGACCCATCCTTTAGCTAAGCATATGATCGTTCAGTTTATTGCTATTGCGTTCTTAATGTCAAATAAATATTGCTTCGACTATGAGATAATGCACCTCCCAGATACCGGAGGAATACGTTGTGTGCTATCAAACATCACAACGTAATTGGGTAATTTAAAGATGCTCTATAGGTATCTCCAAAGGTGTTTGTTGAATTGGCATGGATTGAGATTAGGATTTGTCACTTCGTGTATCAGAGAGGTATCTCTGGGCCCTCTCGGTAATACACATCACAAGAAGCTTGCAAGAAAAATGACTAAGGGGTTAGTTACTACATGATGTATTACGAAATGAGTAAAGAGACTTACCAGTAACGAGATTGAACTAGGTATGAAGATACCGATGATCAAATCTCGGGCAAGTAACATACCGATAGACAAAGGGAATTACATATCTTTTCATAAGGTTCGAATCATAAAGATCTTCATAGAATATGTAGGAACCAATATGGGCATTCAGGTTCCGCCACTTGTTGTTGAACGGAGAGGTGTATCGGTCATGTCTACATAGTTCTCGAACCCGTAGGGTCCGCACGCTTAACATTCATTGACGATATAGTATTTTATGAGTTATGTCATTTTGTGACTGAATGTTGCTCGGAGTCCCCGATGATATCACAGAAATGATGAGGAGCTCTGGAATGGTTCGGAGATAAAGATTTATATATAGTACGATGCTATTTGGACACCTGAAGAGTTTCGGGAGGTACCGGGTAGTCATCGGATCATCGGAAGGGGTTCCAGTAACCCCCAAGAGGTTAATGGGCCATGTGGGCCAAAGGGGGAGTGCACACTAGCCCACAAGGGGCTGGCGCGCTCCTCCTAAGGCTGCAGCCCTTGGGGAGAGAAGCAAAGGGGGAGTCGGTCTCCCCCTTCCTTCCCTCTCCTCCCCTTTGCTTCCCCCCTTGTGCAAACAAGGTAAGGGGCGGTTCAGGGCAGGAGCCCAAGGGGGCCGGTGGCCACCCTTGGGGCGCCTCCTGGCTGCCCTCCCCCCACCTATATATATGAGGGAGGGGCGCCATACATATGCCATGACAATCTCTTATCCATGTGCGGCGGCCCTCTCCCCAGTTTCGTCCCTCGGTCATATTTTCGGAGTGCTTAGGCAAAGCCCTGCGGAGATAGCATGACCACCACCGTCACCACGCTATCGTGCTGCCGGAACTCATCTACTACTTCGCCCGTCTTGCTAGATCAAGAAGGCGATGACGTCACCGAGCTGAACGTGTTCTGAACACGGAGGGTGCATAGAGGTACTCTCCCCTCTCATTGCTATGCATCTCCATGGATAGATCTTGCGTGAGCGTAGAAATGTTTTGTTTTCCATGCAACGTTCCCCAACACCTACCCCCCTAGGGCATGTCTCCCAAGATTATGGGCCCCCCTGGATCTTTGGAAACCCTAGCTCCAAGTACATATATACCTATTCACGGAGAAAAAACCCGGAGAGAAGGATTCATCATGTTTTACAATACGGAGCCGCCGCCACATCATGTTCGTTCATCGGGAGGGCTGATCTGGAGTCCGTTCGGCGCTCCAGAGGGTGGAATACGTCGCCATCATCATCATCAACCTTCCTCTGTCACCAATTTCATGATGCTCACCGCCAGGAGTGAGTAATTCCTTCATAGGCTTGCTGGACGGTGATGGGTCGGATGAGATCTATCATGTAATCGAGTTAGTTTTGTTAGGGCTTGATGCCTAGTATCCACTATGTTCTGAGATTGATGTTGCTATGACTTTGCTATGCTTAATGCTTGTCACTAGGGCCCGAGTGCCATGGTTTCAGATCTGAACCTATGATGTTTTCATGAATATATTTGTGTTCTTGATCATATCTTGCAAGTTATATGCACCTATTACGAGTTATGATCCGCATCCCCCAAGGTGATAATAGTTGGGATTCTTTCTGGTGATTACCGTAGTTTCAGGAGTTCATGTATTCACTAAGTGCTATTGCTTTGTTCTGGTTCTCTATTAAAAGGAGGCCTTTATAGTTTCCTTATAGATCCCACTGCCACGGGAGGATAGGATAAAAAATGTCATGCAAGTTCTTTTCCATAAGCATGTATGACTGTATACGGAATAAATGCCTACATTACATTGGTGAATTGGAGCTAGTTGAGCATCGCTCTAGGTTATAACTGCTACATGATGAATATTATCCAACACAATTATCCATCGCTGATCCAATGCCTACGAGCTTTTCACATGTTGATCTTTGATAAGTACTTTGTCGTTGCCGCTGTTACAATCACTACAAAACTGCTATTATTACTATTGCCATTATTACCGTTAGTATCATACTACTGTGCTACTAAACACTTTGATGCAGATATTAAGTCTTCCAGGTGTGGTTTAATTGACAACTCAACTGCTAATAGTCACGAATATTTTTTGGATCCCCTTGTGTCGAATCAATAAATTTGGGTTCAATACTCTATGTCGGTTCCAAAACCGGTGGATCTCGGGTAGGGGGTCCCGAACTGTGCGTCTAAGGCGGATGGTAACAGGAGGCCGGGGACACAATGTTTTACCCAGGTTCGGGCCCTCTTGATGGAGGTAAAACCCTACGTCCTTCTTGATTTATTCTTGATGATATGAGTATTACAAGAGTTGATCTACCACGAGATCGGAGAGGCTAAACCCTAAAAGCTAGCCTATGGTATGATTGTATGTCGTCCTATGGACTAAAACCCTCCGGTTTATATAGACACCGAAGGGGGTTAGGGTTACACAAGGTCGGTTACAAAGGAGGAGATATCCATATCCGTACTGCCTAGCTTGCCTTCCATGCCAAGTAGAGTCCTATCCAGACACGAGACGAAGTCTTCAATCTTGTATCTTCATAGTCCAACATGACGGCCACAGGATATAGTCCGGCTGTCCCGAGACCCCCTAATCCAGGACCCCCTCAGTAGCCCCTGAACTAGGCTTCAATGACGATGAGTCCGGCACGCAGTGTTGTCCTCGGCATTGTGTAACACCCCGGATGTAACTTTCCCAATTTGTACTCCAACTCTTGCCATTTCGCCCGCCTCCTCGCGCCCGAGGCGCCGCCCGGCCGGAGCACGCTGCCGCCTCCGCCGCTCCGCCTCGACCCCGCTCCGCTCCGGCCGCCGCGCGTCGAGCCCGGTCGCCGCCGCCGCACCATCGCCCGTCATCCGCCGCCTCCCCTCCGGCGCGCGCATCGCCGTCCCGTCCACCGCCGCCCCGGCCTCTTCCTCCCCTCGGCCGGCCTCGCCTCTCCCTCACCTCCCCCTCGACTCCCCTCGCCGGAGCAGCCACCACCTCGCCGGATTCCGCCTCGGTTCATGTGCCGTGAATAGTAAACCCTAGATCCACGAGGTGTTTTTTTCTTCAAAGTCCCGAAATTCCAGATCCAAGTGCTCATGTTTATAGCCTCATAACTTTGCATCCGTAGCTCCGATTCATGCTTATAGCATATCCAAATGTTAAGCTCAGAGAGTACATCATTTCATTCCATTGCATCATTTTCATCTGAGTTAATCTTGATGCCCGAAATGCTTTTAGAAGAGGGCTACTTGAGATAATTGTTAGATCTGCTACTCCATTTAGGTTTTTCTCATTTTTGCCATGATTAATGTGTGCATGCTATGCCCTGATGTTCTACAAATGTTTTGTTAAGGGTTTTGTCATCTTTACAAAGGTGCAACCCATGTATTTTTGTGATGTGTGTGGTGACTAGCACAAGCTTGCAAAGTGGTGCACTTGGTAATTCTGTTTTCAGGGACTTAGCATTGCCACCAAGTCCTTCATCTGTTATCTCATATGGCCATATGTTCATGTTGTTTCCTAGTGATCCGTGCCTCTTTTGAGGATGATCAGTAAGGATGTTTTGTTAATATTGTAGTGCTCTATCCATCCATGTCTTTTTTTGCAATTATGGAGCACCCTAGCTTGAGTCAATCGAGCTCTACTTTTGTTACTTTGTGAATCTGGGCAGATTGTCAACTGGTTTGCAATTTTGCCGATGATGTTGTAGTTGATCCGTGCATGCTATGCTATTGTTCTTGCAATGTCTAGCTTGAATTTTGTGTATTCTTGTTGGATGTATGCTTAGCTTGTCATGACTTGCTCCGTGGTGAGTGCATCGAGCTCGTAAACATGCCTACTTGAGTTATGTTTCAGCATGTGCCAGTTTTCACTAAGTCTGAAAACTGATTATGTTTTTGCTATGTTCACATGCTTGCAATTGTATTTTCTTATCTCTTTTGGCTCAAGGTCACTAAGGGACTTTTGTTAAGCTCTTTGAGTAGCTCCATTACTTGTTTTACTTTGTCATGTTCAGGTCCTATAGCATGTAGTTTTGTTGCTCCGAAGAGTGCTACCTGATCTGAAATTCCAGACAAGTGATAATTTCACTAAGTCTGAGATCTGTTTACCATATGCAAATTTGCCATGTTTGTTTGAACCTGTTAATGGATGAATTGTCCGTATCTCAGTGCTAGACTTTTGTTAAGCATCTTGTATGCATCCCTGCCATGTATTTTGTTGTCATGTTTGGGTGCTGTAGCATGTTCATCTCATTGCATTTAGATGGCCACTTGCTGTAATCGCAGACCGGTGTCATATTTAAATCGCTTGCCATTTCCAATCCGTAACTCCGATTCCGGCATTCTTTATATCGTTTTCAAGCGATTTCATCTCATCTTTCTAGTGGAACACTTGGATTCCCAAGTTGAGGCTAGGTTCTTGCATTTCCTGTCATATCTTGCATTTTGCATCCCGCATCGCATCCCGCGTAGCATATCATCATTGCATCATATTGTTTGATCCTTGCACGTGGTTGATTGTGTCCTTGTTGCTTATTTGTCTTGTTTGGGTAGATCCGGGAGACGAGTTCGCTAATGAGGAGCCCGTTGAGTTTGCTTTCGAGGATCCAGTCAACTCTGACAACTGTGCAGGCAAGATGATCATACCCTCGAAATCACTACTATCTTTGCTATGCTAGATTGCTCGCTCTTTTGCTATGACAATGCTACCATGCCTACCACTTGCTTTGAAGCCTCCCAAATTTCCATGTCAAACCTCTAACCCACCATGTCCTAGCGAACCGTTGATTGGCTATGTTACCGCTTTGCTCAGCCCCTCTTATAGCGTTGCTAGTTGCAGGTGAAGATCGGAGGCCGTTCCTTGTTGGATCCTTTATTTACTTGTTGGGGTATCATCATATTGCCATGTTATCTTATTGCATCTATATACTTGGTAAAGGGTGGAAGGCTCGTCCTCTCGCCTAGTGTTTTGTTCCACTCTTGCCGCCCTAGTTTCCGTCATATCGGTGTTATGTTCCCAGATTTTGCGTTCCTTACGCGGTTGGGTTATAATGGGAACCCCTTGATAGTTCGCCTTGATTAAAGCTTTTCCAACAATTCCCAACCTTGGTTTTACCATTTGCCACCTAGCCTCTTTTTCCCTTGGGTTTCCGGAGCCTGAGGGTCATCTTATTTAAACCCCCCGGGCCAGTGCTCCTCTGAGTGTTGGTCCGAACCATGCAGCCTGCGGGGCCACCTCGGGGAAACTCGAGGGTTGGTTTTACTCATAGCTTGACCTATCTGAGTGTGCCCTGAGAAAGAGATATGTGCAGCTCCTATCGGGATTTGTCGGCACATTCGGGCGGTGTTGCTGGTCTTGTTTTAACCTGTCGAAGTGTCTTGAGTAACCGAGATACCGAGTCTGATCGGAACGTCTTGGGAGGAGGTCTATTCCTTCGTTGACCGTGAGATCTTGTCATGGGCTAAGTTGGGACTCCCCTGCAGGGATTTGAACTTTCGAAAGCCGTGCCCGCGGTTATGGGCAGATGTGAATTTGTTAATGTCCGGTTGTAGATAACTTAAACCTTAACTTAATTAAAATGAATCAACTGAGTGTGTTACCGTGATGGCCTCTTCTCGGCGGAGTCCGGGAAGCGGACATGGTGTTGGAGTAATGTTTGCGCAGTTTGCTCTCTAGTTTCTTGCTCGCGCTTTGCCTCCTCTTCACGCTCTCTTTTGCGAATAAGTTAGCCACCATTTTTGCTAGTCGCTTGCTGCAGTTCCACATATATTTACCTTGCCTTTCCTATAAGCTTAAATAGTCTTGATCGCGAGGGTGCAAGATTGCTGAGTCCCTGTGGCTCACAGATTACTTTTACACCAGATGCAGGGCCTGATGATTTCGCTCCAGGAGACGCGTTTGAGCTCAAGTGGGAGTTCGACGAAGACTCTCAACGTTACTATGTTTCCTTTCCTGATGATCAGTAGTGGTGCCCAGTTGGGGGTGATCAGGGCCGTGTCGCATGTTGGGTTCTCTTTATTTTGGCGCCTTAGTCGGGCCATGAGTGTTTGGGTGATGCAATGTTATTTATGTTCTTGATTGACGTTGCGAGTGTAAGCCAACTATGTTATCTCCCCTTTATTATTTATATTACATGGGTTGTTGTGAAGATTGCCTAACTTGCGACTTATGCCTTCAATGCGATTATGTCTCTAAGTCGTGCCTCGACACGTGGGATCTATAGTCGCATCGAGGGTGTTACACATTGCAAGGCGGGTTCCTCCTCCGAATATACCACGGAAGAATTTTGAATACAAGGATAGTGTCCGACCCTGCAAAATAAGTTCCACATACCACGATAGAGAGAATAATATTTCCACAAATCTAATCTGCTGACACGTTTTGCAACATGACATCATTCCATGGCCCGGCGTTCATTCGAACCGTTTTTCTTTAACCAGCCCCGCACATAACGCGAGGCAGTCTCTTGACACGTCTTGTCAAAGCAGATATCGTGTCCTCCTTATTACGGGATTCTCATCAATACGGGCATGGGTAAACCAACCATGCGATCAATTACGGGGCTTGGGGGATAAGCGAGTTTTACCAGGCTAGTGGGGGTGCATAGTTTCAGCCGCCCTTATAAAGGGATAAGGTTTAACATTTTTCTACCCACGCATTCTTCCTCATTGCTCATCGATTCTTGCGCACTCGAGCTCCAACGCCCAAGTCCACATCCTTCTCCTCAACCATCTCCAAACATGTTCGGAGTGGGAGGCAAGTGGATGGCTTCCTCCGTCACGGAGGGACACATCAAAAAGCTGCGCAGAGACGGATACTTAGCCGCAAATATCGCGCATCGGCTGCCCGCTGCGGGGCAGATCGTCCCTACCCCAGAACCTCACGAGAGAGTAGTCTTCCTCCACCACTTCCTCCGTGGACTGGGGTTTCCCCTCCATCCTTTCGTCCACGGTCTTATGTTCTAATACGGGCTGGACTTTCATGATCTGGCCTCGAATTTCATCCTCAACATTTCGGCGTTCATCCGTGTGTGAGGCTTTCCTCCGCATCCGCCCCCACTTCGGCCTGTGGCTGAAGACCTTCAGTATCAAGCCGAAGGTGGTGGGAGGCCAACAAGCGGAATGCGGGCAAGATGCCCAATGTTATATGGCCCGAAGGCTCCTTCGTGGAGACCATAAAGGGGTGGCAATCGGCATGGTTCTACATCACCGAGCCGCGCGACACCAACTGGGTGCTGGCCCCCGAGTTTCGATACAGAATCCCCACGCGGCTCAACTCCTGGAAAGAGAAAGGCCTATCCTGGGGTTCATCGGTGGAGCTGGACGGACTCCAGAAATGTATCCGGAATATGGCAAGCAAGAAGCTCAAGCTTGTCAACATAGTCCAGGTCATGCTCTTCCGCCAGATCCTCCCGTGCCAACAACAGTATTTCAATTTATGGGAGTTCGACCCGGCCCGGCACCAGACTCTAAGCGAGCTCTTCGACACGACGCACAAAGACGTCTGGAGGGTGCTGTTCAAGGGCGCCGAGGTCCCTCCCTCTCTCACCGAGGACCGCGGCTAAGTGCGAAGCGCCCTGCGAATCCTGTAAGTTTTGTACATCTGGTAGGATTTTTACTTCCCATAGCTTAACCACGTGCGGGGTCTGAGCTCCCATGCCTTTGACAGGACTGGGTGGGGGCATCGAAGAAGATCAACTGTCCGGCCCCTCTGCCCGAAGACGCTTTGGACGCTCTCCTGACGGAGATGGTGACTCCGGCTCCTTACAAGGTGCCGGAGAAGACCAAGAAGAAGGCCAAGGGAACCCGAAAGAGTTCCTGGCGCCAGGTGGTATCGGACTCATCGTCCGATTACTCTACGACACACTCCTCCCACGAAGACGAGGAGGAAGATGAAGATGCTCCCCCTCCAGCCGGGGGAGACAAGAAAAGGAAGGCCGCCCCAGGCGGGGGGGGGGGGGGGGCGCAGGGTCCAAGAAGGGAAGGACTCTCCTTCCAGACTGCTCCACCACCGCCGCCGAAGACGAAGATGAGTGGCTGCTCAGGGCCAAGCCCCTGGCAAAGTCGTAAGTATTCTGATACCAGAGTAACTCATAGCATACCTTTGCCGCACTGCTTCTCCTAACGCCGAATATGATTATGCAGACCGCCCCAGGCCCGTATCGACGTATCTTCGTCGGACGGCTCCTTGGACTCGTCGGATATGGATAGCGATCCACTTCCGACCGCCACCTCCCCTTGCCCTATGGACAATGCCAAGGTATTGTCTCAAGAGGCACCGGCTCGAGGGGAGACAATCCCGGAGGCGCCTCAAGGCGACCTTCCGGACTCCGGGATCAGAGGGAGTAAGGCTCCTGAGGGCTCCGAGTTCGGCCCTCAGCCGAACACCGTGCCGGAACCTCCAGTGGTTACGGACTCAGGCAGGCGGCCTCCTTCCAAAAGGGGCAAGACGCCTGTGCCGGTGACCTCTGTCCATCTAGAGGCACCGGACAACCTACTGGGAGCGCTTCACGGCGCTTCCATCGATGAAGAGCACCGCATTATTATGAGTGCGGTGATCAAGAAGGTTTAGTCCGCCAAGAGCGGACTGACTGAAGCCTGTGCCATCTTTCTAACAGGCTTTGAGGTAAGTGTTCAAATTATAGGAAAAATATTACTGCATAGACAGTAGCCCCTGATGCTCTGTTTGGTGTTCACAAAGAAAAGCCGAATAGAGGATCAAATAATATCTGCAGGAGTCTAATACTACTATGTATGTATGCGTATGCAGGCTTCGCTGCTGACCTCTGCCGCACTGACTGCAGAGGTCGCCGCACTGAAGTAGGACCTCGAGGGGTCCGAGAAAGAGCTCGGCCTTGCTAAGAGGCAGCTCGAGGAGAACAAAGGTAAGTAATACCTAGTCTATAGATATGTATATATACAAAAAGGATGTGATTGCAAAATGACAGGATCATCTTTAATTTGCCAGGGGCCACGACCGAAGTGGCAACCCTGAAGCAAGTGCTATCCGAGGCCGAAAACAAAGCGGCCCAGGAGAGCACCAAGTGGGAAAAACAAGAGGCACGGGTGGGCGAGGTGCAGCAAGAGCTCCACGCTCTCGTGACGAAGCACGAGGCGTTGGAGCTTGACTTGAAGACGCGAGAGTCTGAGCTTGCCGTGGCCCTTGAGAGTGCAAAGAGTGCCAAGGCTGAAGCCCAAAAGGCCCTCCAGGAAATTGATGCGATGAAGAAGATAGTGGCGGGTAAGGCATTCAATATGCAAAGCAAGCATGCGAAAGTAAATTACTTGTTACATACCCGGGTCCGGAGCTCTCCAGAAGAATTCATAGATTTGCCCCACAGCGTGTCGGATGCCGCACAGTTTTACCAGGCCGTGGAGGGAAGCTCAACGGAGAAGCTGTTCTGGTCTCAGTATACTGGGACAGAACACCCGATGCCTCTGAGCGACCAGCCGAAGCAACTGGTCGAGCGGCACAAGGCGGCCGAACAGGCCATGAAGGGCTTTATAGTCCGGATGTGGCCTGACGACGCCCTTCCCAACAGCTACTTCGGCCTGGCGAGGCGGCTTGTGGATGCTTGCCCACGGCTGGAAGTCATCAAGCGGTCCGTCTGCATCGAAGGTGCACGCTGGGCTTTCGCCCGTGCGAAGGTGCACTGGGCCAAGATGGACACCGTGAAGCTGGTGAAGGAAGGGCCGCCGCAGGGCAAGGAGCATCGCCACCCCGAGATGTACTATGAGGGTGTCCTGAAGGGTGCCCGTCTTGTAGCGGACGAGTGTGCCAAAGATGTAATATTTGAATAAACTTGCTCGTGTAATCCTGTATTATGAAAACTTGTTCATATGCGGTATGCAACGCTTTTTTGGATTTAAAATATTACCTTCTGTTCGGTTGTTTATCAAATCTGAGAGACGGCTAGTCGTCGACTTCTGCCCCCACGCCACGAGTGCTGGGGTGTTCGGGATAAACTTGAGCACTCTTGTTCCGATTTTTGGGTCCTACGAGGGAGGTGCTCAGCACAACGAACAAGGCAATCGGACTATAATGCGTTATCACTCTCACTTAGCCATAGAATTCTATAATTTTAAATTTCGGCGAAGCCCCTAGTATTCGGAAGGCTGAATTCGGGGCGCTATACACGCCTTAAGCCGGACAGGGCGGCATAAGTCTTTAGGGACTTGAAACCTCTCGAACAGCGACCGGTCTCTCGCCTTATCATGACAGTCAATTTTAGCTTTCTCTACTCAGGTGCTTAGCCCAGCAGAAACGGGGCACAATCGCAGTAGTTCTCCCAGTGCTACCTTAGCCGATATAGCGGAACGTAAGGTACCAAAACATGGGAGCTGGGCAAACCCAACTATTGACCCAAGACATGATTCGGAGCTGATGCATATAATGCTATAAGTTCGAGGTACCGCACTGTCGAAAGTGTTCGGACTTCTCACGCCGTATTATGGGGTATGCTTAAGCCCCTAGATGTCATGAATGAACATATATATAAAGGAAGAATGCAATAATAGTCTTAATGCTATGCATTGTTTATTCAAAAAGGTGCATTAAAGCAGAATGATATAAGTATTGCGATAAGCAAAAAGTAGGACTATTTGACATGTCCCTTCCAAGGGCAAGCTGAGGAATAGTATTAAAGCAAGTATTTCACTCGTTATCGTAATCCACCTGGGAGTTCCGTGGTGTGATGTAGCTTTCTACCTCCTTGGTTGCTGCATCATGTGTTCGGCAATCATGCTGCCGGACAGGGTTTCCATTGATTAAAGTCCTGAAAGAGAAAAATAAGAAAGCGGGAAGCCCCTAGTGCGGTTTAAGCCGCGTCTTGGAGCGTGCCGTAGTCGTGCCCCCCTCCCCACCTATGCCCATGGTATTTTTAATGCGTAATTATGTATGCGTGGCACGGATTTTGCCGTTTGGCTGGGACCAGGGTGGGGGCCGCATTGCTATGCAAGCTTGGAACATGCAAGGCGGTCCTGTTGCCGATTACTCCAGGCGCACTTGAAAGTGTCCGGGTCCTTAATCACCGAACTAGTCGATTGCCTTAAGAGGCTGCTTTGCGCTTCTGCTGTGAGGGCCGCAGTGTGCTCCTCTGTGCGGAGAGATCGCTTTGTGTTTCCATTGACTGTGATGACCCCCTGAGGTCCTGGCATCTTGAGCTTGAGATATGCATAATGCGGTACCGCATTGAATCTCGCAAATGCGGTTCGCCCGAGCAGTGCATGGTAGCCACTGCGGAACGGGACTATATCAAAGATTAGCTCTTCACTTCGGAAGTTATCCGGGGATCCGAAGACCACTTCCAGTGTGACTAAGCCTATGCAATGGGCCTCTACACCTGGTATGATGCCTTTAAAGGTCGTTTTTGTGGGTTTGATCCTTGAGGGGTCTATACCCATTTTGCGCACTGTGTCCTGGTAAAGCAGGTTCAGGCTGCTTCCGCCATCCATATGGACTCGAGTGAGGTGAAATCCGTCAATGATTGGGTCTAGGACCATTGCGGTGAATCTGCCATGATGGATACTAGTGGGGTGGTCCCTGCGATCGAAGGTGATCGGACAGGAGGACCATGGGTTGAACTTTGGGGTGACTGGCTCCAACGCATATACGTCCGTGAGCGCACGCTTCCACCCCCTCTTGGGGATGTGGGTTGCGTATATCATGTTCACCGTCCGTACTTGTGGGGGAACCTCTTCTGTCCTCCGGTGTTCGGCTGCCGGGGCTCCTCCTCGTCATCTCTATGTGACCTCTTATCTTTGTTTTCGGCATTTAACTTGCCGGCCTGCTTGAACACCCAACAATCCCTGTTGGTGTGGTTGGCTGGCTTGTCGGGGGAGGTGTGTATTTGACACGAGCGATCGAGTATACGGTCCAAACTGGACGGGCCCGGAGTGCTTCTTTTGAATGCCTTTTTCCGCTGACCGGGTTTAGAGCCTTTGAATCCGGCATTGACTGCCGTATCCTCGGTTTTGCCGCTGTTAATGCGGCACTTTTGTTTGTTGCGACGTGACCTGTCGTTGCCATCCTTGGTATCCGAAGTACAATGGTTCTTTGATATGTTATTGCTGCGAGCCAACCAGCTGTCCTCTCCCGCACAAAAGTGGGTCATGAGTGTCGTGAGGGCTGCCATAGATTTCGGCTTTTCCTGGCCAAGGTGCTGGGCGAGCCATTCGTCGCGGATGTTGTGCTTAAAAGATGCTAGGGCCTCTGCATCCGGACAGTCGACGATTTGATTTTTCTTTGTTAAGAACCATGTCCAGAATTGTCTGGCCGATTCCTCTAGCTGCTGAATTATGTGGCTCAAGTCATCGGCATCTGGTGGTTGCACATAAGTGGCCTGAAAGTTGTCGAGGAATGCGGCTTCCAGTTCTTCCCAACAGCCAATGGACTCTGCTGGCAAGCTGTTCAGCCAATGCCGAGCTGGTACTTTGAGTTTGAGTGGGAGGTATTTGATGGCGTGTAGGTCATCACCGCGGGCCCTGTGGATGTGCAGGAGGAAATCCTCGATCCATACCACATGATCTGTTTTGTCGTCGTATGATTCTATATTTACGGGTTTGAAATCATCTAGGATTTGATGATCCATTACTTCGTCTGTGAGTCTTGCCCGCCGTGTGCGGCGCCTCTGTACTGGGCTATATCACGATGCAACTAAAATGAGTCTTGCCCGCCGTGTTCGGCCCGGCCGGACTTACTTTTACTGTATCCGGCGTGGCGATTATCGTCTCGCATAGTGGCGTGCCCTCGTGATCCGTAGATCGATCTTGCATGTTTTTCTTTGTCCTCTAATACGTCTCGCCGGTCTGGCGTATTTCCCCATGCCTTTTTATTTGAATGGCGTCGTGGTGCAGGCTGAGCTTTTGGCTGGAATGCCTCTCTGTCATGGCCATGAGGTGGCCGATCAGCCGCGTCATACGCCGGGGTTGTAGGTTTCGGTGCTTCCTCCTCCAGTCGCGGTAGCAACCTGCACTTTGGGTAACTCTTGGAGGGGCGTTCGAGTTTATAGTCCTCGGTCGCCAGGACTTCAGTCCATCTATCAGCTAGCAAATATTAATCAGCTTGAAGCTGCTGCTGCTTTTTCTTAAGGCTATTTGCCGTGGCTATAAGCCGGCGCTTGAAGCGCTCTTGTTCGACGGGATCCTCTGGCATGATGAATTCATCATCGTCGAGGCTTGCCTCATCTTCGGAGGGAGGCATGTAATTATCATCCTCCGCCTCTCCATCTGCCGCTCTCTCAGGAGGGTTGGCTTCTCCATCCTCCTACTCTAAATCTTGCTGGAGGGGATTGTTGTTGTCTTCGGCACTATCCGGAGTGCTATTATCTCCGGTGCCGGTATCATCGCTTTTTCCTTGGCGGGACTTAGAGCGGCGCCGCTGACGCCGGCGCTTGGGTTGCTTCTTGGAGGGGTCATCCTCCGATGTCCCGTCGCCATTGCCTTCTTTGGGTGTGTCCACCATGCATATGTCATATGATGAGGTGGTTGTCCAGTGCCCTATGGGCGGTGGTTCCTCTTCGCCTCCCGCATCGTCATCCATACCGTCGATGTCTTCAGAGTCGAAGTCGAGCATGCCAGTTAAGTCATCGACAGTGGATACTAGGCGGGTGGTGGCTGGGCGGCGAATTTCTTTGTCATCCGCATCCCAATCCTACCGAACGTAGTTCGGCCAGGACTCTGCTGACAAGGAGAGAGACCCTAATGAGTTTAGTATGTCGCGAAAGGGCGAGTGCTGAAAAATATCCGCGGAGGTAAACTCCATGATTGGCGCCCAGCCGGATTCGATAGGCATGGGCGCAGGCAGTTCGGAGTCCGTGGTCAGAGAAGGATCCGGCAGTTGGCAACACGGATCTCGTGAAAGGTAAGGTCGATATTTGTCTCGATCGTTGCTGGGGTTACGGCTTCCGTGGCGGGGTCTATCCACCCGTCCATGGGTGGCGTGACTGGTTCCAAATTGAGGGTCAGAGTGGTTGCCGGTGCAATCTTCTGAACACTGTCCGATGGTAGAGCTAAATCATACTCATAGTGGCCATGTGGCGCACAAGGCAGGGGCTCGAATCCGTTGAAGATCAAGTCTCCGTGGATATCGGCCGTGTAGTTTAAGCTTCCAAACCCGACCTGGTGGCCAGGGGTGTAACTTTCGATCTGCTCCAGATGGCTAAGCGAGTTGGCCCGCAGTGCGAAGCCGCCTAATACGAAGATCTGTCCAGGGAGAAAAGTCTCACCCTGGACTGCATCGCTATCGATGATTGAAGGAGCCATCAAGCCTAATGGTGACGACACAGAGGAACTCTCAATGAAAGCACCAATGTCGGTGTCAAAACCGGCGGATCTCGGGTAGGGGGTCCCAAACTGTGCGTCTAAGGCGGATGGTAACAGGAGGCCGGGGACATGATGTTTTACCCAGGTTCGGGCCCTCTTGATGGAGGTAAAACCCTACGTCCTGCTTGATTTATTCTTGATGATATGAGTATTATAAGAGTTGATCTACCATGAGATCGGAGAGGCTAAACCCTAAAAGCTAGCCTATGGTATGATTGTATGTCGTCCTATGGACTAAAACCCTCCGGTTTATATAGACACCGGAGGGGGTTAGGGTTACACAAGGTCGGTTACAAAGGAGGAGATATCCATATCCGTACTGCCTAGCTTGCCTTCAACGCCAAGTAGAGTCCCATCCGGACACGAGACGAAGTCTTCAATCTTGTATCTTCATAGTCCAACAGTCCGGCCACAGGATATAGTCCGACTGTCCGGAGACCCCCTAATCCAGGACTCCCTCACTCTACCCTCGAAAACTACTACGATCCCTTATACTTGTGGGTTATCACGTCCCTCTGCAAATATCCCTATTGGTTGTCAGGCACACACGTGTGTGTGATGCTGAATTTCACTACTAGCTTGTCAAGTGGGTTTCCCGCTTAGAAGCCAAATCTTCAGTGGACTACGACATCATGGAAAGGGCCAACGCGCGCGAGCAACGCGTCCAATCGTACCTCCGGCAAGTCCGAGGTGAGTAGGAGGATGTCGGTGCCGGTATTTAGCGTGTACCACAGATGGAGGACGGCATCTACTAGTTATCTAAGAGTAAGTTAGTACTAGTACTCTAGAGTATTAATGGGGGTAGATAGTAAGTCGGCTATGATGCTTGTCAACATGGAAGTTCATTCCCCTATTTCTGAATCAGGCCTCTTATTTTGTTATGAATGTTGAACTTTCCATGTGAACGTTTGGAATGGGTTGTTATTTTTTTAAATGGGCCACATTTGTCCACCATAGATTTAGAGCCTGGCTTATGGGCCTACTAGGTTGACGCGTACACAAGGCTTTGTCAACTTAGTCAACAAATGATTGTGGCATCATTGTGGTAGCATAAGCCATTGGATGTCGATCCAACTTCTATCATGCTTTTTCAATATCTTGTCTTCTTACTCGAGGCTCCATCCGCCCAAACCAAAACAGTGCTGGCGGGATCGCCTGCTCCCGCCTTCCATGGCTTGCAGCGCAGCCGCGCACGTAGCTCTATCCCACCATAACCTAACTGATGCCAGACCACCCCTCTACACCACACCCACCCCACCTCTTGTTATCCTTCAGCAACGGCATCCCCACTGTCGGTGGAAACGACACCTATGGGGTCACTGGGATCCCTTCTACGGTGGGCGGGCGCGGGGTTGTGAGAAGATTGGGTCTGACAGGGAGCACATGGATCGTTTACCCAGGTTCGGGAAGTGAAGATGCGTAATACCCTAGTCCTACTTTGGTGGATGTATTTGAGTGTGTTCTTGTGTTCTTGAGCTAGCTACGGGGTGCAACTTTCCCAAAAGAGCCGAATCCCTCTCCTGGTCGCCTCAGGCCTCCTTTTATAGGCAAAAATGGGTCACCACAGTGGCACGCAGGAGGTGGAAATGTCTACAGTCGATGAGCCTATCCTCTGGGACCGTCGGACAAACGCATTTAATGCGCTGCCAACGTGCCCCCCTCGCTTTATCGGGGACGCCAGGGAAGCACGTCCCAGCTGTCGCCGCCTTGCCTGGCCTTGACATGCGTCCGAGCTGACGGGGTGTCGTGGTGCCACGTTGGCTGGCTGCTGGGCTGGCGCGGTGGTGGAGCCTTCAGGAAGACTTGCATGCCACCATGGAGGAGCTTGCTGGGTTGGTGTAGAGACCGCATGTCGCCACGCAGGCGCCTGCTCAACTGGTTGAGCTGGCAGCTGCATGGGGACGACGATGGAGTATTGGCTGGCGCAGGCTTGGCAGTAACCCCGCTGATGCCCTTGGCAAGGGACTTGCCGGGGGCCCGGCAAGGGTCTTGCCGTGGCATTGCTGTCATCCCCGGCAAGAGTCTTGCTAGGGGTCTTGTGGATTTCCTCGGCTAGTATCCTGCCGAGGTTAGCCGTCTTCTTGTCCTCATCTGAACTCATATGTTTATGATCTTGACGAAGATTTGCATGCCACCACAGAGGCTCTTCCCGAGCCTCGGCTCCAATGTAGTTGATTGGGTTGGTGCCTGTGGGCTCAAGGGTGGCTCGCTCTGATGGTGTTGGGCAAGTTGCCCCGGCAAGGCCCTTGCCGGGGCTGTGGAGGCTGCCTTGGTAAGGATCTTGCCAAGGGAGTCCACCTCGCCCTCTTTCTCTCCTGCGCTTCTGGTCCTGGCGTCGCCTTGGTTGTCTTGTGCTTTGGTGTCTCTCCGGCTTCCCTCGTCTGCCCTGCTAAGTGTAGCCACGGCGCGTGGCTCTGACTTCCTGTGCACAAGTAAAGGGGTCAAAAGGAGAGCCCCTACTTTTGTACACCGACAGGAGCCCCCGGGCCTGAGCCACACATAAGCGCGATGCGTTGTTGGGCTAGGCCCAGAACGGTGGGCGGGCAGGTGGGGCGGATTTTACCGCAGTAACTTCTTGTCTTCTGCGATTCCCCATGACCCGCGTTGAACGCGCGACGTGGAGGGTCGTACGTGACGTGGTGGTCATGCGAGGGGCGGTTTTCGCACGTATGCATCACATCGCGGTAAAGAGGCGGCTCACGCCTTCCCCATAAAAGAAGGGAGGCGCAGAGGCACGACCCATTTACTTGGGCGGACTCGGGTCGTGGTCTTCAAGGCGCCCGCTCCCCACAATCACTTGGTGGGGAGGGGCTGCTTCGCCCATCCCTTCAATGCTGCTCGCTCGCCATGTGTCCCTCATGCAGGTGGCAGGAGGTGGAGGCGGGAAACCGGGCCATCGCTGATTGGGGCAGTGGGCCGGCCTTGATTCCCTGCGCCCCCGATGACCGGTGTCGGGACCCCGATCCTAAGTCACACTGATCTAGCATGTAACACATTATATCACTTTGCAGCCTCACGCACGGTAATCCCACGGGTGCCACCTTACCTGGCCCGGGACCATTTGCGCCTTTTGGCTCACGTATATGATAGTGTTGCTAGCATCCATATGACAAAGAACCCGGGCCGACATGGCTAGTCGTGAATCCAAAGCGGCACTAACTCATGAGGACAGGCATACATGAATCACATCGAGCATGTCGGTCATCAACGTGTGAATCCGGGCTGTAGCACTGGGCTAACAGGACTCCGGTAACCCGGGCTGTAGCAGGCTAGGCAGGACTCGGGATGTCACCGCGTGACATTTCCCCGAAGGGACAGACACAGGAACGAAGTGAAACACATGCCGGCTAGTCAAGTGTCCTGAGCAGTAGTGCTGGGCTATCAGGACTCCGGTGAACCGGGCTGTAGTGGACTACTATGGCTCAAGGAAGCACTAGACTACATTTCCCCATAGGAGAGGCTGCCAAGGATAAACAACCATATTTTCGGATCCCACACATAGCAATACACGTTACACGTACGCATAACATGCAAGTATGTGCTGTACAACATGGCATCACAACATAACGGAAACTCATATAGATAAAGGCCCAAAAGAGCCACATAGCATTAAATACAAGCAAGGGCACATGACCCATCATTCGGAGCATAGAAGCAACAAGCGGAAGCATTACATGTCTGAGTACAGACAACTACAAATGAAAAAGGCTGAGGAGCCCGACTATCTACAACATCCGATCAAGATCGTAGCTGAGGTACAAGCTACTTGTCGAAGTCCACGTATACTAGTAAGACCAAAGTCTCAGCTGCAAAAACATAAATAAAGCAACATGAGTACAAAGGTACTCAACAAGACTTACATCAGATCCTAACTTACATGCACTTGTATCAAGAAGGTAATGTGGAGTTTAGTTGCAGCAAGCCAGCTTTGACTCAGTGGCTATCCTGTACTACGACTGATGGTAACTCTTTTGAGGTGGCGCACACGAGTCCACTAATCACCACGTCAATACACTACTATGGATTCATTCCCGTCTTCCTACGAGAAGGCCATCCATAGCACTCACACTTGTCTTGAGCATTTTAGAGTATCCACTTCAAGTTGTCTATGTACCACGTAAGCATCCAAGAAGTCCGTAACCGAGGACACGGCTATTCGAATAGATCATGAAAACCCTGCAGGCGTGTACTTCCTCACACACGCTCTCACCACTTATCACCATGTACATGTCATGTACCTTGGCAACCTTCAAGCGGAAGCCTGGCGAGGGTGTCGGCCACGACCTGACTAACCACACAGGACTCTAGTCCAGGTTTATCGCCTATTCGGGTTCCATCCGCAAGGAGATCCGGCCGGGGTGTCCGGAGAGCTTGGAGTACCCGGAGCCCAATGTGTGGTAGTAGCTAGTCATTGGACAACATACACAAAACTCAGTGCTTAAGGACGGTTCCAGTGAGACAACTCACCATGTACTCCTACATGGCCTCTCACCTCTACCTTTACCAAATCGTGTTCACACGCTTAACTCTCAGCACCAGAACATATCGTACCACTCCAATTCATTCCCGATGAATCAGACCTGACACAACTCTAAGCAATAGCAGGCATGGCATGGCAAGAACACAACATGGCTCAATCAACTCCTACACATGCTAGTGAGTTTTAACTATTTACTGTGGCAATGACAGGTCATGCAGAGGAATGGGTTCAACTACCGCAGCATAAAGTAGAAGTTGAATTGTTGTTGTCCTAATACAATAATGAGAGCAAGAGCGAGAGAGTAGGATTGTATCGGAATGAACAAGGGGGTTTGCTTGCCTGGTAGATCAACAGGGGGGCACTGGTCCAATGATAGGTACTCTCGAACACTTTCCGGAGCAGGACCTATCGAGAAGGAACGGTGTCGGAAATCAAACACAAGCATATGCAACATTATGATGCATGAACATGGCATGAGTATGTGATGTTGTTTGAGCTAATGCAACTAGCATTCATTTGGTTAAAGTCCAGTTGAACTAAAGATTCAAATGCACCTTTAACATAAGCTCTTAGATATGCCATAAATGTGTTTTCATATATACATCACGTATAGATGGTTTTTCATGCATGAAAATGGTACAGATGGATAGATTGAATTTTTCTGATAATTTTTCATATATAAATTATTTCAATCTGAGCTACGGTTGAATTTCTATGAATTTTTGAAGTTTATATCATTTTCTGGAATTTCCTGATTTATTTTAATACCAGAAAATGATATATTGCGTCAGCATGACGGCAGCATTGCGTCAGCAGGTCAAAGGAGCTGTCCGAGTCAAACCTGACGTGTGGGATCCACACGTCAGTGACTCAGTTAGTTAACAGGGGGTTTATTTAGCCTAATTAGGATTAGTGGGTGCCGGGCCCACTGGTCAGTGACTAACTAGGTAACTAACCTAGGTTAATTAGTGTTAATCTAATACTAACTAAATGTCAGGGGGGTGGCCCACGCGTCAGTGACACAAGGGGGAGGTCAAACTGGGCCCACCCAGTCAACGATCAGCGGGGTCAAAGCCACCAGTGGCTTGACGCCGGCGAGCCAGACGCGGCGGAGGGCCTCGGATTTCGCCCTCCGGCGACCATTTGGAGCGGAGAGGCGGGGATGGCCAGAGCTCGCCGGAGCGGAGCTTGGGGCGGCGGCCGGAGCACGGGCTTCAAGCGGAAGCGGTTGTGGGGCACGGGGAGGCCACCCGAGGGGCTCTGCGGCACCCTCGTGGCACCAGGAGCACGGTGACGTGCTCGGTTGCGGCTGGCTCGGCCCCTGGCCACGGTGGCCCCATGGCCGGCGGCGAGGTGCTACGGCTTCGGTCGAAACGGCGGCTGCGGTGATCGAGAAGCAAGGGGAAGAGGGGCAAACGACGATGGAGCTCACAGCGGTCGCAGAGGGCGTCGAAGCGGGCTCGGGGAAGCGTTGGTTGCCGCGAATTCGACGGCGGCGATCCACGGCGGCCGAGGCCGAAGACGAGCGCGATGAGGACGCTATGGTGCATCCCGGCTTGCCTGGGTCGGTGGAGAATACGAGGACGGCGTCGTAGAGCTCGTAGACATGTCAGAGGGACGAGGCGGAGACGGTGGCCGCGGCAGCAGCGATCGGCGGCGACGAGCTCGCTCGGATGCGTGGAAGGGGAGAGGTCCAGGGGAGGAGGGAGAGCGAGAGAGAGTGCGAGAGATCCGGGGGAAGTGCGTGGCGTCGTCGGGGGCCTCCAGCAGCGAGCGGGGAAGCAGGAGGTGGCCGGCGCGTGCTCGCGCGCGTCGGGCGCACGCGCGCCGTCCTCCTGGCAGGAGGTAGGCGACGACTGGCGTCGCCAGTCGGCTGGGCCGGCTAGAGGAGCTGGGCCGCCAGGCAGGTAAGGCCAGGTGAGCTTTTCTCTATTTTTGTTTTCTTTTCTATTTTCTGACCTTTGTTTTGATTTAATTAAAATACTAAATCAAGTTATTTTCTTCTGAAAGTTTTTGCAAGGGCCTAAAGGATTATTCCAAAGCCCCTCACCAAAATTCAGAATTATTGGACAATATTATATATATATATAAATATTTATCCAACGCAAACAATTACTGGATTAATTCCAAATGGTCAAAATAAATATTTATGAGCTCCTGAAAATATTGGTTTGAATTTTACCTCTGCCCAATATTTTCAGAGAGAGACATGAACATTTTCTTGGACCCTTTTGGAGCAATTTTTTTTTTCTGGGTCATTTCCAGAAATGATTTATGAGGTTTTACAAATCCCCATTTCAAATTTAAATGAAATTTAAACGTGATGCACACATGACTAGCTAGCCTAGGTCATACCAGTACTAGGGATGTGACAACCGGATTGGTCGAGTGGAGCGGCCGAGCCCCGACTCCGCCCCTTTATAAGAAGGGGAGGGGGCAGCATTCCACATTCTTCCATCATCCGTCTCCTTCCACCTCCGCTTCTTTCTTCCATCTGCCATGGAGAGAGGAAGCGATGGCCCTTCAACGGTGGCGGCGAGGGTTGCTGCTCGTCAGCGCGTTCCTCCTCCCCAAGAGCTCATGGCGGCGGAACCGGCCACGAGAGGAAGGGGGAGGGGGTGAGGCCGAGGTCGTCGTGGCCCTCGGGGGAGAGGAGGACGGGGCGGCGCATCGGCCTCGCCTCCGCCAGCGATGCCTCCCCCGGCGGAGGGCCACGTCGGGGACCAGCGCCGCGAGTTCTTCATCAAGCTGCGCCGGCCACCGCGTCACCGCCTCCGTCTCCCTACTGTATTTGCTCGAGAGATGGAGCTCGATCCACCCCAGACCCTCTGGTTGCACATGAGGGGCTGCGGGAACGGCGGCACGCGGGTCGACGTGGACTTCCCCGCTCCTCACGTCATGTACCTCCGCCGCGGATGGAAGACGTTCACTCGCATCCATAGCCTGACGGCGGGGCTTGTCCTCTACTTCAAGTTAACGGAGGGCGCCTTGCTTTCCATCAAGGTCTTTGGAGATCTCGGAACTCGCTTGACGTGCTGCATGGAGAGCTCCTCCGACGATGAAGATTCCTCTTCAAGCGGGAGTGATGAGGAGGGCAGCAACGAGAGAATTGAGCGGGATCACGTCGACCTCGTCCCTGACTGACCGCGTCGCCCCGCCCTACGTCGTGCGGCCTGCCGAGGGCCTTCCTCGTCAAGCTCTCCATCAGGGCGCTCCCCGTCATCTCCTTGGGTGGCTGGCGTAGGAGGGCCGGAGGAGGCGATGAAGGCGGGTGGCGGCCATCACGTCGGAGTACGCGGGCACCGACGCCTTCGCCGCTTATTGTTGTCCCGCTGCCTCGTCTTCCTACTCCTTTCCCGGCACCAAGATATTCTCTTGGTGCCTTATGCTCCTCGTACCTCGCTTAGGAGCTCTTTTCTCCCTCCTGCCATCTTGTTCCGCTTTCTGAGGAGAGGGACAAGAAAGGGATTACGGGCATCTTATCTCTTTTTATTTTGTAAGCCTGCGGGCACTTGTTAATTTTAAGACTTGTTATCCCCTTGCTCATGTTTTTAATTCCGTATGAACTGTACCTGTATGGGATGTTTTTAATGAAAAAGGGTGCTTGCCGGGTTCTTTGTACGTGAGCGAGGCCCATGCCAAGGAACGAATCCTTGTTATTTTTAAAATAAACATTGTTGCCCGGCAACAGGCCTTGCCGTCACCTGACTTCGGTCGACCATTCTCACGCTTTCGGCGGAGGCAGGGCTGAAGTAGAGTTAGTCCCTTCATTTATTTCCTTGCCACCGCGTCTACGACTTGGTTCTGTCCCGGGGACTTGGGTACAAGAAGAAGGGGGAGCATGGTGGTCTTTGAGAAAAACGAGGTTTCGTTTGTCCCAGTTCTATACGGAAATGCACAACAGAGGATGAAAGACTTATCTGAATCCGCAGCCCCCGGCAATTTGGCTTGCCGTGGTTAGATCCTTGTGTCTTCAGCTCCTGATAGTCTTGGCTTGCCGGGGCCAGAGCGCCGATTCATTTTCTTTCTCCCAAGCGGCTCAACAGAAGTGTCCATGTGCCCTGCGAACCAAAGGAGATAGAAAAATGCATGCTCAACCTCTAGGCTAGGGGTTAGTCGCCGCTACGCACTAGCAACCCTAACCGAGGGAGATACTTAACCTAGCATGAATGCTAAAACTTAGGGCGCCAGCGCTTCGTTTATTTATACTCAGGGTCTGCGCCTGGCTTTGTACAGAGGGTTACATGCCTTGCCGGTAAGGCTTCTACAAAAGGTGGGTTGCCAGGGGGCCCAGCAACCGCGCCTTATGGGTAAAACTTGCGAAGATGTTCAATATTCCAGGAGTTGCTCACTGGGATAGCATCTTCGGTCTCCAGGTGGACTGCGCCAGGCCTGGTGACTCATATTACCCGATAAGGGCCTTCCCACTTCGGCGTCAACTTGTTGGAATTCTTGGCCGACTGAATGCGACGAAGAACAAGGTCGCCTTCCTCAAAGCTTCGGGCATGAACCTTGCGGCTATGGTAGCGGCGCAAGGCTTGCTGGTAACATGCTGCTCTCACAGCCTCCCAAAGACGATCTTCCTCAAGGAGCGTTGTGTCATCTTGCCGCAATCGCTCTTGCTCAAGCTCGTCATAAGCGAGCACTCGAGGTGAGCCGTATCTGAGTTATGTGGGGAGAACTTCTTCTGCCCCGTATACCAGGGCAAAAGGTGTCTGGCAAGTGGCTCGATTTGGTGTCATTCTGATCGACCAAAGAACCGCCGATAACTCATCGATCCACCTGAAGGAAATATGCCCTAGAGGCAATGATAAAGTTATTATTTACTTCCTTATATCATGATAAATGTTTATTATTCATGCTAGAATTTTATTAACTGGAAACATAATACATGTGTGAATACATAGACAAACAGTATGTCACTAGTATGCCTCTACTTGACTAGCTCGTTGAATCAAAGATGGTTAAGTTTCCTAGCCATAGACATGAGTTGTCATTTGATTAACGGGGTCACATCATTAGAGAATGATGTGATTGACTTGACCCATTCCGTTAGCATAGCACTTGATCGTTTAGTTTGTTGCTATTGCTTTCTTCATGACTTAGACATGTTCCTATGACTATGAGATTATGCAACTCACATTTACCGGAGGAACACTTTGTGTGCTACCAAACGTCACAACGTAACTGGGTGATTATAAAGGTGCTCTACAGGTGTCTCCAAAGGTACTTGTTGGGTTGGCGTATTTCGAGATTAGGATTTGTCACTCCGATTGTCGGAGAGGTATCGTTGGGCCCACTCGGTAATGCACATCACTATAAGCCTTGCAAGCATTGCAACTAATGAGTTAGTTGCGGGATGATGTGTTACGAAACGAGTAAAGAGACTTGTCGGTAACGAGATTGAACTAGGTATTGAGATACCGATGATAGAATCTTGGGCAAGGAACATACCGATGACAAAGGGAACAACGTATGTTGTTATGCGGTTTGATCGATAAAGATGTTCGTAGAATATGTTGGACCCAATATGGGCATCCAGGTTCCGTTATTGGTTATTGACCGGAGACGTGTCTCGATCATGTCTACATAGTTCTGGAACCCGTAGGGTCCGCATGCTTAAAGTTCGATGACGGTTATATTATGAGTTTATGTGTTTTGATGTACCTAAGGAGTTCAGAATCCCGGATGAGATCGGGGACATGACGAGGAGTCTTGAAATGGTCGAGATGTAAAGATCGATATATTGGACGACTATATTCGGACATCGGAAAGGTTCCAAGTGATTCGTGTATTTTCGGGAGTACTAGGGAGTTACGGGAATTCGTATTGGGCCTTAATGGGCCATATGGGAAAGGAGAGAAAGGCCTCAAAGGGTGGCCGCACCCCTCGCCATGGGCTGGTCCGAATTGGACTAGGGAGGGGGGAGCCCCCTTCCTTCCTTCTCCTTTTCCCTTCCCTTTCCTTCCCTCCTACTCCTACTAATTGGAAGGGCTCCTAGTTCTACTAGGAAAGGGTAAATCCTACTCCCGGTGGGAGTAGGACTCCCCTAGGGCGCGCCATAGAGAGGGCCGGTCCTCCCCCTCCTCCACTCCTTTATATACGGGGGTAGGGGGCACCCCAAAGACACAACAATTGATCTCTTGATCTCTTAGTCGTGTGCGGTGCCCCCCTCCACCATAATCCACCTCGATCATATCCTAGCGGTGCTTAGGCGAAGCCCTGTGTCGCTAGAACATCATCATCGTCACCACTCCGTCGTGCTGACGAAACTCTCCCTCAACACTCAGCTGAATCGGAGTTCGAGGGACGTCATCGAGTTGAACGTGTGCAGAACTCGGAGGTGCCGTGCGTTCGGTACTTGATCGGTCGGATCGTGAAGAACTATGACTACATCAACCGCGTTGTGCTAAAGCTTCCGCTTTCGGTCTACGAGGGTACATGGACAACACTCTCCCCTCTCGTTGCTATGAATCACCATGATCTTGCATGTGCGTAGGAATTTTTTTGAAATTACTACGTTCCCCAACAGTGGCATCGGAGCCAGGTTTTATGCGTTGATGTAATATGCACGAGTAGAACACAAGTGAGTTGTGGGCGATATAAGTCATACTGCTTACCAGCATGTCACACTTTGGTTCAGTGGTATTGTTGGATGAAGCAGCCCGGACCGACATTACGCGTACGCTTATGCGAGACTGGTTTTACCGCCGTGATATGCACATAGGTGACTAGCGGGTGTCAGTTTCTCCAACCTTAGTTGAACCGAGTGTGGCTACGCCCGGTCCTTGCGAAGGTTAAAACAACACCAACTTGACAAACTATCATTGTGGTTTTGATGCGTAGGTAAGAACGGTTCTTGCTAAAGCCCGTAGTAGCTAGGTAAAACTTGCAACAACAAAGTAGAGGACGTCTAACTTGTTTTTGCAGGGCATGTTGTGATGTGATATGGTCAATACGTGATGAGATATAGTTGTTGTATAAGATGGTCATGTTTTGTTGAAGTTATCGGCAACTGGCAGAAGCCTTATGGTTGTCTCTTTATTGCATAAGATGCAAGCGCCAAATAATTGCTTTACTTTATCACTATGTGATAGCAATAGTTGCAAGATCAATAGTTGGCGAGACGACCATGTGACGACACATTGATATAGATCAAGATGATGGAGATCATGGTGTCATGCCGGCGACGATCGAAATCATGACGATGCTTTGGAGATGGAGATCAAAGGCACAAGATAATGATGGCCATATCATGTCACACATTTTGATTGCATGTGATGTTTATCTTTTATGCATCTTATCTTGCTTTGATTGATGGTAGCATTATAATATGATCTCTCACTAAATTTAAAGATAAAAAGTGTTCTCCCTGAGTATGCACCGTTGCCAAAGTTCGTCGTGCCCAGACACCACGTGATGATCGGGTGTGATAAGCTCTACGTCCATCTACAACGGGTGCAAGCCAGTTTTGCACACGTAGAATACTCTTGTTAAACTTGACGAGCCTAGCATATGCAGATATGACCTCGGAACACTGAGACCGAAAGGTCGAGCGTGAATCATATAGTAGATATGATCAACATAGTGATGTTCACCATCGAAAACTACTCCATTTCACGTGATGATCGGTTATGGTTTAGTTGATTTGGATCACGTGATCACTTAGGAGATTAGAGGGATGTCTTTCTAAGTGGGAATTCTTAAGTAATATGATTAATTGAACTTAAATTTATCATGAACTAAGTCCTGGTAGTATTAGCATATCTATGTTGTAGATCAATAGCTCGCGTTTAGCTCCCCAGTTTTATTTTTGATATGTTCCTAGAGAAAACTAAGTTGAAAGATGTTAGTAGCAATGATGCGGATTGGATCCGTGATCTAAGGTTTATCCTCATTGATGCATAGAAGAATTATGTCCCTGATGCACCGCTAGGTGACAAACCTATTGCAGGAGCAGATGCAGATGTTATGAACGTTTGGCTAGCTCAGTATGATGACTACTTGATAGTTTAATGCACCATGCTTAAACGGCTTAGAATCGGGACTTCAAAGATGTTCTGAACGTCATGGACCATATGAGATGTTCCAGGAGTTGAAGTTAATATTTCAAGTAAATACCCGAGTTGAGAGATATGAAGTCTCCAACAAGTTCTATAGCTAAAAGATGGATGAGGGAGTCCTGGATTAGGGGGTGTCCGGACAGCCGGACTATATCCTTTGGCCGGACTCCTGGACCATGAAGATACAAGATTGAAGACTTCGTCCCGTGTCCGGAAGGGACTTCCCTTGGCGTGGAAGGCAAGCTTGGCGATACGGATATGTGGATCTCCTACCATTGTAACCGACTTTGTGTAACCCTAACCCTCTCCGGTGTCTATATAAATCGGAGGGTTTTAGTCCGTAGGACAACAGACAAAACAACAATCATACCATAGGCTAGCTTCTAGGGTTTAGCCTCTCCGATCTCGTGGTAGATCTACTCTTGTACTACCCATATCATCAATATTAATCAAGCAGGACGTAGGGTTTTACCTCCATCAAGAGGGCCCGAACCTGGGTAAAACTTCGTGTCCCTTGCCTCCTGTTACCATCCGGACTAGACGCACAGTTCGGGACCCCCTACCCGAGATCCGCCGGTTTTGACACCGACATTGGTGCTTTCATTGAGAGTTCCTCTGTGTCATCGCCATTAGGAAAGATGCCTCGCCCCATCGTTAAAGACGGCTCCGTTGCTAAGGGAGCTTTGGCTGTCGGCCAAACCCTCCGGCTAGGTGGTTTTCTTATGACCACCTGTTCGGCTTCTGCGCCGACGATGACCTCTCGAGCCATCGAAAACAATCTTCATGTCAGCTCGGAACTCGCCGAGCAGTTAGATCCAATGGAGCTCTCCTCCATAAACGAGCTCTTGGATCGCATCGCCGCCCTAGGAGTCGCTACGGATTACGACCAGATTGGGCCTAAACCCGATCTGAGAGAGATTAACTCTCCCCAAGTCACCCATCACGTTGCCGTGGTAGAGGGACAGTGCGGCGACCCTTCATCTATCTTAAGGACTGGCTACGTCTGGATTCCCGATCCCTCCAAGCCGGATACCCGCGGAGGGGAGGATATCACTCAAGACCTGAACTTAGAGTCAGGCGACGGGCTGGATTCATTGGACAACATCCAGGAATCCAAATTTTCGAGTTCGGAAATTCCTCGGCCTCTGAGCCTCAGATTGGGTGAGGCTTTAGATTTAATTCCACCCACCCACCCGAACATAAGCGATCTATCCCAAATCAGGAAAGAGCCTGAAGAAACAGTACATCATTACTGGGCCAGATTCCTCCTGGTTAGGAACAGGATAAGGGACTACCGCGAGGAAGACGCAATCTCAATCTTCTGCAATAATTGCACGGACAAGGGAATCCTCAACGCCATAAGTCGCCGTGATATTACACGCTTCGCTGACTTGGCATCCATTGTACGAAAGTACTGTGTGATGGAAAGCGCCTGGAAAACCGAAATAAAATTTTGGGATGATCCGGCCCTGAATACAAACCCAGTCTGAAATAAAAGGGTGCATCATCGCTAGACACCCGGTTCAAACACCAAAAAGCAAAAACCCTCTACAGGGCATGGAACCGTACTGGAAGGATGGCTTAATGGACCCTATAAAATTCACAGTACAGAGGACGCCACACCAACTCACAGCCTTAGAGCATGTTGGATACTCCGGCAGGTGGCCAAAATTTGTGAAGATCTCCTAATTCCGGAGGCCACAGAAAGCCACCCCAGAGACACCAAAATGGTATTAACAGTCTTCGAGACTTTCGCATCAAATAATATGAGAAAAAGGACACTCCACAGCCTTGCCGAAGTCTACCAAGTAGCAACAATAAACCCATGGAGTGACACGGCTATTACCTTTAACGCAAGTGATGAACCTAAATTCCAAACAGCCCGAGCACCAGCCGCATTGGTCCTCAGTCCAATAGTGGACGGCTTTCGTCTTACCAAGGTACTCATGGACGGCGGCAGCAAATTGAACCTCATTTATGAGGAAACCCTTCAAAAAATGGAGATAGACTGGAACCGCATTGAGCGAAGCAGCACAACCTTTAGAGGAATAATCCCCAGTCGGGAAGCACGCTGTACAGGTAAAATCACACTAGATGTGGTGTTCGGCACGCCGGATAATTACAGGTCCGAAGAGGTCACGTTCCATGTGGCTCCGTTCGGCAGCGGTTATCACGCTCTGCTAGGACGGGAAGCGTTTACAATCTTCCAAGCAATACCCCATTACGGGTACATGAAGCTCAAGATGCCCGGGGCTAACAGGATCATCACTCTCGCTAGTGATCCGGACATAGCACTCCGCGCCGAAAACAAGACAGCCGCACTGGCCCTCGAGGCACTATCCGAAGCCCTAGCGGCTGAGGAACTGACTGCGCTGCGCTCCATGGTGAATAGGGACGATGTGGTACTCGACAAAAGATCCAAGTCCACCTCCTTTAAACCGGCGGACAAAATAGTCAAATTCCATGTCCATCCAACGGACCCCAATAAAACAGCTTCCATCGGGGCACAGTTAAACCCTGATGTAGATGCTGCACTGCGAGAGTTCCTACGAGAGAACTAAGACATTTTCGCCTGGCACCCTTGAGACATGCCAGGAATCTCATGCAGGCTGGCCGAGCACAGCTTAAATATCCTAAAAGGATTCAAACCTGTCAAACAAGCTCTTCGGCGTTTTTCCCAACCTAAGAGACAGGCCATGGGAGAGGAGCTAGCAAAGCTATTGGAGGCCGGATTCATCAGAGATATAAAACATCCAGACTGGCTAGCAAACCTGGTGATGGTACCAAAGAAGGACAAATCCTGGCACATGTGCGTTGATCTTAAAGACCTTAACAAGGCTTGCCCAAAGGATACCTTCCCCCTCCCCCGCATCGATCAAATTATCGACGCTACCGCAGGACACGATTCGTTGTGTTTCCTCGACGCATATTCCGGCTACCATCAAATCAAGATGGCAGAATCAGACCAAGCCGCAATGGCATTTATCACACCATACGGCCCATTCTACTTCAACACAATGCCCTTCGGGCTCAAAAACGCCGGCGCAACATATCAGCGCATGATTCAGACATGTCTGGCAAACCAGATCGGCAAAACAGTGGAGACATATCGAATCTCTAGTAGACGACTTGAGGCTCACATTTGATAGCCTCCGAACATACGACATCAAGCTCAACCCGGAAAAATGCGTTTTCGGCGTTCCAGCCGGAAAGCTCTTGGGATTCATTGTATCCAGTAGAGGAATTGAAGCAAATCCAGCCAAGATCTGAGCTCTGTCACAATTGGATATCCCAACGGACCTCAAACAAATACAAAAGTTAACCGGATGCGTGGCGGCTCTAAGCCGCTTTATCTCCCGCTTGGGAGAAAAGGCCCTACCCCTTTATCGCCTCCTTCGGCGCACCGAACACTTCGAATGGACGGATGCTGTCGGTGTTCTGGGAACGGGTGTCCCCAGACTTGCCTGCCTGCGGCCTGCGGCGTGGCTCGAAGGGAGGCCCAGCACGGCCCATCTTCACCAACACAAACCCAAGACCCTCACGAGGGGCCAAGCCTCGCAGGACGGACGACACGAAGCCTCCTCAGGCACGGCCTCATCAGGCTGGCTCACGAGGAGGCGGAGAGATCAAGGCAGGGTACCTCACAAGGTGCCCGTGACGCAAGCCATGACGACCGAGGGCGCCAGGCGGGTGCCAGCCCGCGTAGTGTCCTCCTTCCCTCTTTGGTGCAAGGGGGGCAAGCGCAGCCGCGGAGTACCGAGGCATCAGGCAAAGGTTTCCATTTCGGTGCAACGAGACCAAGACCAGGAGGACTACGAGACGGAGGTCACCGTGGAGCCCAAGACAACATCATCACCAGAGCTTTGCACAGACAAAGACTACTTTTGTCAGGATAGCCAGTACTAGCTGTCCCCTTTCAAATTAGCCCGCCATTGTTGGCTCCCTTCCCGCTCGATATTTGGTAAGAGGACCAGGGCCCCTATAAATAGGACCTGCCACCCGCTAGACAGGGAGGAGGACGGACGGAGAAAGAGAGAGAGAGAGAGAGAAAGGTTACTGAGCTCCTCCCAGCAGTTCATCGCCCAGCCAAGAACAGACCCTCGCGAGGCTGTTCTTCCTTGTATTGTTCATCATCATCAGCCCAGGAGGCAATCCACCACACCACACACTGGAGTAGGGTATTACACCACAACGGTGGCCCGAACCAATATAAACCCTGTGTCTCTTGTGTTGTTCTTTCCTTAGTTTAGATCCTAGCAAGGCAGAGGGGTGTAGGTAGGTAGGAGACGAAAGCTCCGCGCGCACCCCAGTGTTCGAACCTCAAGGGTCTGCCGAAACCCGAAATCCGACAGATGCAGCCACGGCCGGACTCGACGAAATAAAAGCTATATTGGCAACAAACCCAGTCCTGGCCTCGCCAAACATTGGTGAACCAATGCTATTGTACATTGCAGCAACACATCAGGTTGTAAGAGCAGTGCGCGTCGTCGAACGAGAAACGGACGGACACAAATTCCCCCTTCAAAAGCCGGTCTATTATGTGTCCACTGTCCTCACTCCGTGCAAATCACAGTACCCGCATTATCAAAAGATTGCGTACGCGGTATTCATGGCATCCCGGAAGCTACGACACTACTTTCAAGAGTGTTCAATAACAGTAGCCTCGGAAGTACCACTTAATGATATTATAAACAACCGTGACGCAACGGGCCGGATTGCAAAATGGGCCATTGAGATCCTCCCGTTCGACATAACCTGTAAGCCACGTCGAGCCATCAAGTCGCAAGTTTTGGCCGACTTCGTCGTAGAATGGACGGAGGCCGAACTCCCTAAAGAGTACGCACATATTCAAATTGGATCATGCATTTCGATGGCTCCAAGATGTTGGCCGGACTAGGGGCTAGCGTCGTTTTGACGTCCCCCACAGGAGACACAGTCCAATACGTACTCCAGATTATGTACACAGACTCCAACAATGCAGCCGAATATGAGGCCCTTTAACATGGTCTCCGGATGGCAGTATCCATGGGCATTCAATGCCTAGAGGTGCGTGGGGACTCGAACCTCGCAATATCCCAAATAAATGGAGACTTCGATGCCAAGGATCCAAAAATGGCAGCTTACCGCAACGCCGTCCTAAAAATGTCAGCTCGGTTCGAAGGGCTTGAATTTCACCATATAGCCCGGGAAAATAATCAGGCGGCAGATGTCCTGGCACGCATCGGCGCAAAACGTGATGTAGTCCCCCCCCAACATCTTCTTGGAAAGGCTGTTCAAGCCATACGTAGTATGGGAAGGGGAGCCGAACAATAATAGCCCGGACCCAACCGCACTGCCCAGCACCGAACATTCTGACACAATCGGAGGCTCTGCCAATGAAATAACCCCTTCAGCCCACGTAATAATGGCCGTTATCGCCCCGTGGACGGAACCATTCCTCACCTACCTTACTAGGCAGGAACTCCCTGAGGACCAAAATGAGGCACGCTGCATACTGCGGCGATCCAAAGCCTACAAACTCCACGAGGGAGAGATTTATAAGAAAAGCACTACCGGAGTCCTTCAAAGGTGCATCTCCGAAGAGGAAGGGCGGAACCTCCTGGATGAAATTCACACCGGAATCGGCGGTCATGATGCGGCAGCTCGGTCCCTTGTAAGCAAGGCCTTCCGTATAGGCTTTTATTGGCCGACGGCCCGGGCAGACGCCCAGGACTTAGTCCAACGATGCGTCGGTTGCCAGCTCTTTGCAAACCAAAGCTATATGCCACCCACCGCCCTCCAAACCATTCCCATCACTTGGCCCTTCGCGGTCTGGGGGCTTGACATGGTTGGACCACTTAAAGGCGGAACCCACAAGCAAAAATACTTACTGGTCATGGTGGATAAGTTCACCAAATGGATAGAAGCCAAGCCTGTTAAGACGGCCGAATCCAGACCTGTGATAGACTTTATATCAGAGGTTGTACACCGTTACGGCGTCCCCCACAGCATCATCACTGATAACGGCATGAACTTTACGGCCGATGAGGTAAAACTCTGGTGCAAAAACATGGGCATCAAGCTCGATTATGCTTCCGTTTATCACCCACAAACTAACGGCCAGGTCAAACATGCAAATGGTCTTATCATGAGCGGCATCAAACCCAGATTAGTGCGGTCTCTAAAGGAATCTAACACGCACTGGGTAGAGGAGCTCGACTTCATACTCTGGGGGCTGCGGACCATGCCGAATCGCACCAACGGATACACACCATTCTTTATGGTGTACGGCGCAGAGGCACTTTTGCCTTGCGACATAATTCATGACTCACCTCGAGTGCGCATGTACGAAGAAAGAGAAGCCGAGCTCGATCGGCAGGATAGTTTGGACGCATTGGAGGAGGAGCGTGATGTGGCAAAAGCCCGTTCCGCATTCTATCAACAGCAGGCTCGAAGATACCAAAGTAGAGAAGTACGGGCCAAAAATTACAACATTGGCAAATTAGTTCTACGCCCGCCAGACAAGAAAAAGGACAAACTGAAGCCCAAGTGGGAAGGTCCCTTCATAATTGACCAAGTTCTGACTGGTGGAGCGTACCGCCTGCGAGATGCATCGGATAACCGACTCAAGCCGAACCCATGGAACGCAGCACGTCTCCGAAGATTCTATGACTAGCGCTGGACTCTGTGTTCGTCTCCTTCCTCTGTCCATTTTTTATATACTGTCTGTTTTACATTTCTCTCCTTCTCCCCCCTTTCTCTTATAGCCTTTAAAGGCTCATCAAATGACTTGCTATTCGCACTCATTAAACCTGGGGGCTTCTTTTAACAGAAGCTTAGTTATACGGGCTTCATGCCCAACACATGTGTTACACTTCCGCATGTACCTTTTATTTCCCCATTATATGCATCGATATGACTTAAGTTTTGGCCAATCTGGGTTGCCTGGCTCCTGTGCTTACCCCTACGTTCCCGATTATTCGGCTAGGCGGTAAAGGGAGCACCTCTGCGATTGTTACTTCCAGATCAGCCAGATGTGTACCTCAGACTGGGTGAAGCCGAAAGCTAGCGTTCTTAAGGGAATATTCGGTCGGTGACCTAAAAGATGATCTTTTCACTTATTTATTTATGCGCCCCCAGATGCTTTTTCCCGCGTCTTTTTCGCAGAATGGGCATGCACTTTAGGGCATTCCTCCCAGGGAAAGGAACCCCTAACGGAACTATTCTCCCTGGAAGATGTTTCTTACTAACCATGTAATATAACATAACTAGTCGGGCACTTGTCTGTTCACGCACTAATGACCCCTACGCCTGGTCTCCATGCATTCCCCGGTTCTTATATAACCGCATGGGAATTCGGACACACTCCGGACCGTCAGGTCCCGAGGCTGAAGCGAAAAGGTCGGCCATGACAAACGATCTACAATCTGGCTAGAAGGCATTATAAATGTCAATTAAATTACATAGTCATTCTGACTGATTGTATTCCTCTTCAATACCATCTAACAGGCTGTCTAATTTACAGTCCTTCCGGGAATACTTTGCGGCCAATTCTACTTGGCCGTATACTAAGCTTACAGGGATCTCCTTCCAATCGGGCCCCACAGAACAGACCTCGGCCATGTGGTTGGGGTCAGCCTTTGTGTACCGCGTCTTCACCATGGCCTAGGCCTCCCTAGCGCCTTGACGGAAGGCCAATATATTCCACAATCGGAAGCACCGCCGTGCTCCCTTCAGCTTCTCCGCAAGCTCTCCAAGACCATCGGGCATGGAGATGGATGGCCACAAGGACTGGGCGACGCCTTGCCTCGCCTGCCGAACTCGCTCGAGCAGTTGCGAGAGCTCGGGAAGAAGGTCACCCGTAGAGCCGGGCATCTCCTCTGCAGGACGACCTGTTAGCACACCTATAGACATTACTCTGTTAGTCGACTTCCCCGCTGAACTTTTTTTCCAAGGTTCGTTCAAGCACTTACTAAATATGCCGTGCAGAAGCCGCTGATTCTCCTTAACGGAGTCTGACAGCTGGGCACGAACATCTTTCAGGTCGACGCCCAGCTTGGTGTTGGCATCTTGGAGATCGTTCTTCTCCCGCCTCACCTTTGTCAGCACCTTCTCACCAGCCTTCAGCTGGCGTAGGAGTTGTTGCCTTTCCGGATTCAATCCGGCGCCATCTGCAATTTCATTTGTCAGTTTCGCACCCATGCCGTGCTTCGCAAAATACTTATCTTTCGAAGTGTATATTACCAGAGGGGGTCTCCTTGGGCTCCCCTGCCGCGGCTAGTGCGGCCTCAAGTTGGGCTTTGCACTCTTCCAGCTCCTGGGACGGTAGGGAATTCTTTTCTGTAAGAACCTGCATAACAAATGATCCTTAAATCAGTTATTCTAACTGTTTCAAGTCTCGGGGGCTACTGGTATATATATATATAACTAGATGATACCCCGCACGTTGTTGCGGGAATATTTGCAATACATTTCGATGATATGTGATTTCTATGGAACGTAAATAGTGATTCTACGAAAACTAAAATTGCAAATCCATATGCTTTATTGTGTTTGATTAATGTATTGTAAAATATCTAATATATGTTTGCATGTTGAGGTGGACATTTTCATGTGCATGAATGCATGTTGTGAATTGTGATGGGTCTTTTGCTATGCATGTTGCTTGATGATGTGGCATGCTTTCATGTTGAGAGAAATATGTTAGTGGGGGCTAGCTATTTAGATATAGAAGATTACCAACATTTTCTTACCCGTATGTCTTTTACATATTGCTCCGTGGCTCTGGCAAGACCATTTTGAGCGGCACGGAGGTTCGCATCTCCCGAATTGAAGGCATCTCATGCCTCTTGGGAGAAACAAGCGTCGCGAAGAATTGTCCGGTGATACCTGCCTGTGGTTCATGGCACTCTCCACCTCAGAGTTGGTGGCAGACAACCTGTCCACATCCTCCGTCGGAGGAGCGTCCGGTGCGCGCCTTGTGTTCGCCTCCGCCTCCGGACCAGGCTTTGGAGCCTGGCTGGTGGATATAGTCTGGCGAGGTCTCTTTGTCCTGAAGAGAGCACAAGTGTTAATATGCCTTGAAGGTATAACACCTGGGATAAGGGGGCGCGCCATACCTTTGCGCTGACGCCTCGGTCCGGATTGCACCTCTTTTCTACCAACGGGGCCCTGCGGCCCCTCGTTGGCTTGTCGCCGCAGGTTCGGCCTCCCGTCTCAAAAACCTCCCCTGCAAAGCTCGGTTGTAATCAGGAAACTGAAAACACGAGAGGGCGGACCCCTATTCGGGGTACTGGGACTTCGATCTCAGTTACCTGGGAGGCCGGGATTAGCCCTGGGTAATCGGCCGTAATGGCCACCAAGGTGTTGTCCTTGCTCAATTGATGGAACACTCCATCAATCAACTCCACTGATACCACCGGATCCTCTTGAGAGGCCGGGTCGAGGGACTGTCCTGGGTCCTCGGGTTGTGGAGGAGGGTTGTTTATTTCTTTAACAGCCTGGCGCAGTTCCTGCGTTGAAGTCGTTAGACTGAATATTTAACAATGGGAATATAAAACGGATGGGCAAGTAAATGTGACCACTTACCCAGCTTGGGGGATTGTACATAGAAAATCCACCCTGTGGGTTGACGCAGAGAAATTCCTCCTCTTCTCCCTTGTACAAAGCGGACAAGGTCTTTGTTAGAGCCGCAGCCGAATCCGGTCCCTTATGGCCGTAGCGGGCGGCATCCTCCTCCCGGTTGAAGTCCCACATGGGGTGGCCTCTATACTGTAGCGGCTGCACCCCTCGCATGATGCATGCAGCCATGACCCCGATCATGGTCAGTCCGGAATGAGCTAGCAATCTTATTCGGCCCATCAGGTAAAGGATGTCCTTGTCACTTTCCCTCTGAGGGCTCCGTGGACGCCAACTTAGGCTCTTCTTTAGTGGAGCACTGTCAAACTCAGGGAGGCCGATCCGGACAGGATCCGACAGCGGGACGTCTTCTATGTAAAACCATTCCGAAGGCCAGTCCTCGGACGCCTTCTTTGGGGTTCCGGATAGGTATCCGGTCCCGGCGATGCGTCACACTTCGGCTCCGCCCACTTGATATATTGACCCCTTCTGAGAATGGGGCACAAGGCAGAATAGCTCTTTCCACAACCCGAAATGAGCCTCAACACCCAAAAACAGCTCGTAGAGGGCTACGAAGCCCGCGATATGCAATACGGAGGCAGGCGTAAGATTGTGTAGCTGGAGACCATAGAACTCCAGGAGCCCCCGGAGAAACAGATGGATTGGAAATCTGAGCCCTCTTATTAAATAAGGGACAAGGCATACCTGCTCTCCTTTGGAGGGATTAGGGGCAATCTCCGCTTGCTCTCCACCATTATAGATGGCAAGACCGACTCGAACCGGGACCATATAGGCCGGGGGGAGAAATCCCTTGGTCTGGAGCGTCACTAGCTCGCTATGCGGGATGGAGCATCTCTCCCAATATCCAGGCTGAGGGCTGGAAGGGCGAAAGGAGGAGTTGCGACGGCTGGCCATGGTGGAATGGACCTTTGTCGGATGCGCTCTGATGAACACTCGCAAAGGGGAGAAGGTGTGGTTTGGATCTAAATCCTCGTCCCCTTAAATGGGCGGCTCATTTACGCGGCTAGGGGTGTGGATGTAAAAACACTCAGACTTTTCATATTCGTTTGACACGTGGGAGACGGCCATTATTGGGTGTAGAAGCCAAGGAACGCAACATTTACAAGAAACCGGACTTTATTCAACAGGTACACGGAATTCGGAGGAGAACCCGCCTTGCAATGCCGAAGACAATCTGCGCGCTCGACTCATCGTCATTGAATCCTGGTTCGGGGGCTACTGAGGGAGTCCTGGATTAGGGGGTGTCCGGACAGCCGGACTATATCCTTTGGCCGGACTCCTGGACCATGAAGATACAAGATTGAAGACTTCGTCCCGTGTCCGAAAGGGACTTTCCTTGGCGTGGAAGGCAAGCTTGGCGATACGGATATGTGGATCTCCTACCATTGTAACCGACTTTGTGTAACCCTAACCCTCTCAGGTGTCTATATAAACTGGAGGGTTTTAGTCCATAGGACAACATACAGAACAACAATCATACCATAGGCTAGCTTCTAGGGTTTAGCCTCTCCGATCTCGTGGTAGATCTACTCTTGTACTACCCATATCATCAATATTAATCAAGCAGGACATAGGTTTTTACCTCCATCAAGAGGGCCTGAACCTGGGTAAAACTTCGTGTCCCTTGCCTCCTGTTACCATCCGGCCTAGACGCACAGTTCGGGACCCCCTACCCAAGATCCGCCGGTTTTGACACCGACAATGGACGAGAATAGCTCAAGCAGTGAGCATGTGCTCAGATTGTCTGGGTACTACAATCGCTTGAATCAAGTGGGAGTTAATCTTCCAGATAAAATAGTGATTGACAGAATTCTCTAGTTACCATCACCAAGTTAGTAGAACTTCGTGATGAACTATAATATGCAAGGGATAACGGAAACGATTCCCAAGCTCTTCGTGATGCAGAAATCGATGAAGGTAGAAATCAAGAAAAGAATCAAGTGTTGATGGTAAACAAAACCACTAGTTTCAAGTAAAGGGGCAAAGGGAAGAAAGGGGAACTTCAAGAAGAACAGCAAACAAGTTGCTGCTCAAGTGAAAAAACCCAAGTCCAGACCTAATCCTGAAACTGAGTGCTTCTACTACAAAGGGACTGGTCATTGGAAGCAGAACTAACTCAAGTAATTGGCGGATAAGAAGGATGGCAAAGTGAACATAGGTATATTTGATATTTCATTTTATTGATGTGTACTTTACTAATGTTTATAGCAACCCCTTAGTATTTGATACTAGTTCAGTTGCTAATAATAGTAACTCAAAACGGGAGTTGCAGAATGAACAGAGACTAGTTAAGGGTGAAGTGACGATGTGTATTGGAAATGGTTCCAAGATTGATATGATCATCATCGCACAATCCATATACTTTTGGGATTAGTGTTAAACCTAAAATAAATGTTATTTAGTGTTTGCGTTGAGCATGAATATGATTGGATCATGTTTATTGCAATACAGTTATTCATGTAAGTTAGGGAATAATTGTTGTTTTGTTTACATGAATAAAACCTTCTATGGTCATACACCCAATGAAAATGGTTTGTTGGATCTCGATCGTGGTGATACACATTTTTATAATATTGAAGCCAAAAGATGCAAAGTTAATAATGATAGTGCAACTTATTTGTGGCACTGCCGTTTAGGTCATATTGGTGTAAAGCACATGAAGAAAATCCATGCTGATGGGTTTTTGGAATCACTTTATTATGAATCAGTAGATGTTTGCGAATCATGCCTCATGGGCAAGATGACTAAGACTCCGTTCTCCAGAACAATGGAGCGAGAAAAAAATTTGTTGGAAATCATACATACTGATGTATGTGGTCCGATGAATATTGAGGCTCGCGGCATGTATCATTATTTTTTCTGATCTTCACAGATGATTTGAGCAGATATGAGTATATCTACTTGATGAAACACAAGTCTGAAACATTTGAAAAGTTCAACGAATTTCAGAGTGAAGTAGAGAATCATCGTAACAAAAAAAAGTTTCTACGATATGATCGCAGAAGTAAAATATTTGAGTTACGAGTTTGGCCTTCAGTTAAATCAATGTGAAATAGTTTCACTACTCACGCCACCTAGAACACCACAGTGTAATGGTGTGTCCGAACGTCGTAACCGTACTTTATTAGATATGGTGAGATCTATGATGTCTCTTACGGATTTACCACTATCGTTTTGGGGTTATGCATTAGAGACAACTACATTCACATTAAATAGGGCACCATCTAAATCCGTTGAGACGACACCGTCTGAACTATGGTTTGGCAAGAAACCTAAGCTGTCGTTTCTTAAAGTTTGAGGTTGCAATGCTTATGTGAAAAAGATTCAACCTGATAAGCTCAAACCCAAATCGGAGAAGTGCATCTTCATAGGATACCCAAAAGAAAATGTTGGGTACACCTTCTATCACATATCCGAAGGCAAGATATTCATTGTTGAGAATGGATCCTTTCTAGAGAAGGAGTTTCTCTTGAAAGAAGTGAGTGGGAGTAAAGTAGAACTTGATGAGGTAACTGTACCTCCTCCCTTATTGGAAGGTAGTTCATCATAGAAATCTGTTCCTGTGACTACTACACCAATTAGTGAGGAAGCTAATGATGATGATCATGTAACTTTAGATCAAGTTACTACCGAACCTCGTAGGTAAACCAGAGTGAGATCCGCACCAGAGTAGTACGGTAATCCTGTTCTGGAGGTCATGTTACTTGACCATGACGAGCCTACGAACTATGAGGAAGCGATGATGAGCCCAGATTTCGCGAAATGGCTTGAGGCCATGAAATCTGGATGAGATCCATGTATGAGAACAAAGTATGGACTTTGATTGACTTTCCCATTAATCGGCGAGCCATTGAGATTAAATGGATCTTCAAGAGGAAGGCGGACGCTGATAGTAGTGTTACTATCTACAAAGCTAGAATTGTTGCAAAAAGGTTTTCAACAAGTTCAAGGTGTTGACTACGATGAGAGTTTCTCACTCGTATCTATGCTTAAGTCTGTCTGAATCATGTTAGCAAATGCCGCATTTTATGAAATCTGGCAAATGGATAAACAAAACTGCATTCCTTAATGGATTTATTAAAGAAGAGTTGTATATGATGCAACCAGAAGGTTTTGTCAATCCTAAAGGTACTAACAAAATATGCAAGCTCCAGCGATCCATCTATGGACTGGTGCAAGCATCTCGGAGTTGGAATATACGCTTTGATAAGTTGATCAAAGCATATTGTTTTATACAAACTTGCGGTGAAGCCTGTATTTACAAGAAAGTGAGTGGGAGCACTACAACATTTCTGATAATTATATGTGAATGACATATTGTTGATCGGAGATAATGTAGAATTATTCTGCAAATCATAAAGGAATGTTTGAAAGGAGTTTTTCAAAGAAAGACCTCGGTGAAGCTACTTACATATTGAGCATCAAGATCTATAGAGATGGATTAAGACGCCTGATAAGTTTTTCAATGAGTACATACCTTGACAAGATTTTGAAGTAGTTCAAAATGGAACAATCAAAGAAGGAGTTCTTGCTTGTGTTATAAGGTGTGAAGTTGAGTAAGACTCAAAACCCGATCACGGCAGAAGATAGAGAGAGAATGAAAGTCATTCCCTATGCCTCAGCCATAGGTTCTATAAAGTATGCCATGCTGTGTACCAGACCTATTGTATACCCTGCCCTGAGTTTGGCAAGGGAGTACAATAGTGATCTAGGAGTAGATCACTGGACATTGGTCAAAATTATCCTTAGTGGAATAAGGATATGTTTCTCGATTATGGAGGTGAAAAAATGTTTGTCGTAAAGGGTTACGTCGATGCAAGTTTTGACATTGATCCAGATGACTCAAAGTCTCAATCTGGATACATATTTAAAGTGGGAGCAATTAGCTAGAGTAGCTCCGTGAAGAGCATTGTTGACATAGAAATTTGCAAAGTACATACGGATCTGAATGTGGCAGACCCGTTGACTAAACTTCCCTCATAAGCAAAACATGATCACACCTTAGTACTCTTTAGGTATAAATCACATAGTGATGTGAACTAGATTATTGACTCTAGTAAACCCCTTGGGTGTTGGTCACATGTTGATGTGAACTATGGGTATTAATCACATGGTTATGGGAACTATTGGTATTAAATCACATGGCGATGTGAACTAGATTATTGACTCTAGTGCAAGTGGGATATTGAAGGAAATACTCCCTAGAGGCAATAGTAAAGCTATTATTTATTTCCTTATATCATGATAAATGTTTATTATTCATGCTAGAATTGTATTAACCGGAAACATAATACATGTGTGAATACATAGACAAACAGTATGTCACTAGTATGCCTCTACTTGACTAGCTCGTTGAATCAAAGATGGTTAAGTTTCCTAGCCATAGACATGAGTTGTCATTTGATTAACGGGGTCACATCATTAGAGAATGATGTGATTGACTTGACCCATTCTGTTAGCATAGCACTTGATCGTTTAGTTTGTTGCTATTGCTTTCTTGATGACTTATACATGTTCCTATGACTATGAGATTATGCAAATCACGTTTACCGGAGGAACACTTTGTGTGCTACCAAACGTCACAACGTAACTGGGTGATTATAAAGGTGCTCTGCAGGTGTCTCCGAAGGTACTTGTTGGGTTGACGTATCTCGAGATTAGGATTTGTCACTCCGATTGACGAAGAGGTATCTCTGGGCCCACTCGGTAATGCACATCACTATAAGCCTTGCAAGCATTGCAACTAATGAGTTAGTTGCGGGATGATGTGTTACGGAACGAGTAAAGAGACTTGCAGGTAACGAGATTGAACTAGGTATTGAGATACCGACAATTGAATCTCGGGCAAGTAACATACCGATGACAAAGGGAACAGCGTATGTTGTTATGCGGTTTGACCGATAATGATCTTCATAGAATATGTAGGAGCCAATATGAGCATCCAGGTTGCGCTATTGGTTATTGACCGGAGACGTGTCTCGGTCATGTCTACATAGTTCTCGAACCCGTAGGATCCGCACGCTTAAAGTTCGATGACGGTTATATTATGAGTTTATGTGTTTTGATGTACCGAAGGAGTTTGGAGTCCCGGATGAGATCGGGGACATGAAGAGCAGTCTTGAAATGGTCGAGACGTAAAGATCGATATATTGGACGACTATATTCGGACATCGGAAAGGTTTCGAGTGATTCGTGTATTTTTGGGAGTACCGGGGAGTTATGGGAATTCGTATTGGGCCTTAATGGGCCATACGGGAAAGGAGAGAAAGGCCTCAAAGGGTGGCCGCACCCCTTCCCATGGGCTGGTCCGAATTGGACTAGGGAGGGGGGGCGCCCCCTTCCTTCTCCTTTTCCCTTCCCTTTCCTTCCCTCCTACTCCTACTAATTGGAAGGGCTCCTAGTTCTACTAGAAAAGGGTGAATCCTAATCCCGGTGGGAGTAGGACTCCCATAGGGCGCGCCAAAGAGAGGGCCGGCCCTCCCCCTCCTCCACTCCTTTATATACTGGGGCAGGGGGCACCCCAAAGACACAACAATTGATCTCTTGATCTCTTAGCCGTGTGCGGTGCTCCCCTCCACCATAATCCACCTCGATCATATCGTAGCGGTGGTTAGGCGAAGCCCTGCGTCGGTAGAACATCATCATCGTCACCACGCCGTCGTGCTGATGAAACTCTCCCTCAACACTCGGCTGGATCAGAGTTCGAGGGACATCATCGAGTTGAATGTGTGCAGAACTTGGAGGTGCCGTGCGTTCGGTACTTGATCGGTTGGATCGCGAAGACGTACGACTACATCAACCGCATTGTGCTAACGCTTCCGCTTTCGATCTACGAGGATACGTGGACAAGACTCTCCCCTCTCGTTGCTATGCATTACCATGATCTTGCGTGTGCGTAGGAATTTTTTTGAAATTACTACGTTCCCCAACACCAGCGCCTTCGGCTTTTGTGAAGCTTGTCAAAAGTCTTTGTTCTCAGGCCTCGCAATACTTCAGCATTTGCCCTCTCTGCCTGGCCGTTGATCCGTGGGTTTGCCACGGAAGCGAAACAGACCATGCTGCCGAGGTCTTGGGTGTACTGCATGAAGGTGTGGCTTGTGAACTGCGTGCTGTTGTCGGTGATGACCCTGTTTGGCACACCAAAACGGCAGACTAGTCCCTTGAAGAACTTGACGGCTGACTGTGTTGTCACCTTCCTCACTGCTTCCACCTCTCACCAATTTGTGAACTAGTCGATTGCAACGTACAAGTACTCAAAGCCCCGATAGCACGAGGGAAGGGGCCCAGTATGTCGATCCCCCAGACTGAAAATAGCCAGGAGAGGGGGATTGTTTGAAGGGCTTGAGCTGGTTGATGAAGCTTCTTGAATGGAACTGACACGCTTCGCACTTGGTTACTAGTGCCGTTGCATCCTGGAGGGCAGTGGGCCAGAAGAAATCTTGCCGGAACGCTTTGCCGGCAAGGGCCCTTGACCCTATATGCGAACCACATATGCCTCCCTGTATCTCCGCCTACAGCTCCAGTCCTTCCTCCCGGGGAATGCACTTCAATTTCACGCCATTCGGTCGCTTCCTGTACAGGACGTCATCGACGAATTGATACATGACAGACCAACGGGCTACTTTCTCCGCTTCTTCCTGCTCCTCAGGAAGCTCTCCTGTTTGGAGGAATCGGATGGTGTGCTGTGCCCATGCTGGAGCCTGGGCTCGATGGCAAGGGCCAAAGGCATTTCTGCTACCATGGGAGCGACCTTTTCTATGGCTAGGGCTTGACGGCCCGCCAGAATCAGTCACTCCTGGGCAGGCTCAGAATCCACGGCAACACCCTCGCCGGCGGCCCTCGGGGGCTCAGTGGGATAGTACTTGCCGGGGCTGATTTCCTCCATTTGTTCTGCTCCGTTGATGGTTCGACGGATGGTTGAGTTAACCGAAGCAAAAAGGTACATGGTTCCACAGGTAACTTGAATGCAGCGAGCTTTGACAGGTAATCAATGATGCCGTTCTCCACTCGGGGAACGTGCTCCGGTTTTATACCGTCAAAGCGCTCCTCCAGCTTCCTCACCTCATCTACATAGTCCTCCATCAACGGGCTCTAATAATCTTTGTTAACTTGCCTGACGACAAGTTGTGAATCGCCCCTAACGATGAGCTTCTTGTCCCCGAGGTCTGCCGCAATCCTGAGGCTGGCAAGCAACCCCTCGTACTCACTAGTGTTGTTGGTGGACATCTCCCTGGGAAAGTGCATCTGGATTACATACTTGAGGTGCTCTCTGGTGGATGCGACGAGCAGCACACCAGCACCGGCGCCTTGCAGCGAGAAAGCCCCATCAAAGTACATGATCCAGCTGCGACTTGCTTTCTTGCCGGGGTGGGTGGTCTCCTGGATCTCTTCGTCAGGCATTGAGGTCCATTCTGCAATGAATTCTGCCAAGACTCTACTCTGGATTGTCGAAGTACTTTCAAACTTCAAACTAAAGCTCAAAAGCTCCAAGGCCCACTCCACAATCCTTCTGGTTGCGTCTGGGTTGTGCAGTATCCGTTGTAACGGGAGGCGGCTAACGACCGTGATTTCGTGTGCTTGGAAGTAGTGACGCAGCTTCCTCGAGGCCATAAGGAGGCCGAAGAGCAATTTCTGCACACCAGAGTAACTTGACCTAGCCCCCTGCACGAGGGAGCTGACAAAGTAAACTGGGTGCTGCATCATCTTCTTCTTCTGCACCGCCTCACTTGATTGCATGGGGTCTGTCCTGATGGTGTCAGCCTCCGCCGGGGGCCTTGCCTTGCCGGCATCGGGCCCTGCCGGGGGAATCTCTGGCTTGCCATCCGCCAGTCCCACCGTTGCCACTGCCTCTTCACCGACCTCCCTCTGCACCACAAGCGCGGCACTGACCACTTGATTCGTCACCGCCAGATACAGCAGCAATGGCTCTAGTGGTTTAGGCGCAACCAGTATTGGTGTGGAGGAAAGGTATTTCTTCAGATCCTGCAACGCTGCCTCAGCATCTCGGTCCACTCCATTGGGCCCGCCTTCTTCAAGATCTTGAAAAGGGGGAGGGCATGCTCAGCGGACTTGGAGATGAATCTGCTCATGGCGGCAACGCAGCCAGTGAGCCGACGCACATCCTTGATCCGCTTGGGTGCCTCAATCTGCTCAATAGCCTTGATCTTGTCCGGGTTTGCCTCGATCCCACGCTGCGACACAAAGAACCTGAGAAGTTTGGCGGACGGAACATCGAGCACACACTTCTCAGGGTTCAGCTTGAAGTTGATCTTGCGTAGGTTGGCAAATGTCTCTTCTAAGTCTTGTACAAGGGTTGCCTTGTCCTTGGTTTTGACCACTCTGTCATCCATATAAGCTTCCATATTTCTATGTAGTTGGGGCTCAAAACCAATTTGGACCGCCCTTGCGAATGTCGAGCCATCACTCTTCAACCCGAAAGGCATCTGTAAAAAGCAATCCGTACCACATGGGGTGATGAATGTTGTCTTCTCTTCGTCTTCCTTTGCAATGAAGATCTGGCGGTAGCCCGAGTAGGCGTTGAAGAATGATAACATATCGCACCCGGCCGTGGAGTCAACAATCTGGTCAATGCGCTGCAACGGGAAGGGGTCCTCAAGACAAGCCTTATTGATATCCGTGTAATCAATACACAACCTTCACTTCCCGTTGGCCTTGCGCACCACCACCGGATTGGCCAACCACGTCGGATGGAGCACTCCTCTTTTGCTTGACGGGTCGCGCATGGGGACAGACAACAAGGTGGTGCTCGGTCACTTCCCTGGGAACACCGGGGATGTCGGATGCTTGCCATGCAAACACATCGACGTTCACCCGCAGGAAAGTGACGAGCGTGCTTTCCTATTTGCTGTCGAGGTGGAGCTTATGGTGAAAGCTCCTCCCGTGCCATCCTCCTTGACGGACACCCTCTTGGTCTCTAGTGGTGCAGCTCCGGATTTCATGCCCTTGCCGGTGGAGCTCTCTAGCACGTCCTCAACAGTAGCACATCACCCCGAAGAAGTGCGCTTACCGGAGTGGGTGCGAGAGGTCCTGCCGATCTTCTTCTTCCCTCGCGGGACTTCAGCAGCAGGAGCAGGCGCCATGGCGGCAAATGCTGCAACCGCTTCCCGGTAGAGTTGGTCAGCGCAGATCAATGCGTCCTTCTTGTCAGAGGGGACGGTGATGATGGTCATCGGCCCAGGCATCTTCAGCGTGTTGTAGGCCTAGTGCAACGCGGCCATGAACTTGGCTAGTGCCGGGCTGCCGAGGATCCCGTTGTAGGGCAAGGGAATCTCGGCTACATCGAAGATAATCTTCTCCATCCTGTAGTTCAGCTCGCCTCCAAATGTCACAGGCAGCATGGTATTCCCCTTCGGCTGGCTCCTTCCCGGGTTGACCCCTTGAAACATGCCCGTTTCCTCGAGGTCTCCATCAGGAATTTGCAGCCTTTTGATCACAACGGGTGAGATCAAGTTCAGACCGGCCCCGCGGTCAACCAGCATCTTGTTCACCTTGAGGTTTCGTATTGTCGGTGAGACCAACAACGGCAAACACCCGACTGCAGTTGTGCGGTCAGGGAGGTCCTTGGTGCCAAACATGAGGGGCGTGTTGGACCACTTTAGTGGCCTCCGAGCGTCGAACGAGGGCTCCTCTGTTGTGATCTCACGCACCCACTGTTCGAGCTAGCGGTGAGAAGTATGCAGCGAGGTGCCACCATCATGCCCATGCCCTTCGTAGCCTTCTGGAACTCATGCTCACTGGACTCGTCGTCCTCGTCATGATCATCTTCTTCCTGGTTCTTATCATGGCCCGGAGCGGGCCTCTCTTGCTGGTTATCCTTGCCTCGGTGACCTCCTTGGCCGCCACACTTCTTGCCGGATCCTTCAGCACCATCCTGACCCTTCTCCTTGTCATGCCTCTCATATTCGGCTTTTTGCTTTTCAGCAAGCAGCTCAACTTGTCGGCAGTTCTGGAGGTCCTGGCCCTTGGTGCGGTGGATCTTGCAATACTGCTTGTCGGAGCCCCTGGCTTGTCGGCAGCCGCCAAGGCCCCGCAAGCGGCGCACCCGGCAATCTCCCTACTGGGGTCGTCTGCCTTGTCCTTCTTGGCGGCGCTGGTGTTGCCGGATCCGTCGACGGCAAGCACGATCTTGTCCTTGCATTTCCTATTGTGACGCCAACCCTTCTTCATCGGGGTGGCGGTGTCTTCGTCGATAGAGTCAGTTTCTGCACCGGCGTCTTCGTCGTGGTACTTCCTTCCCTCTTCATCCCGGGCGCATCTATCGGCCAGAACATAAAGTTCGGCCACGTCCTTGACCTTGTTCATCGCCAGCTCTTCACGCATCTTGCGGTTACGCACATTCTGATGGAATGCGCTGATCACGGCGGCAGGATGAACATCTGCGATGTTGTATTGCCCTCAGCTAAACCTTTGTATGTACTTGCACAGGTTTTCACCTTCCTTCTGGGGAATTATATGCAAATCACTCGCCTGGCCATGAGCTTGGTGGCCTCCAGTGAAGGCCCCAATGAACTCATGACACAGATCCGGCCAAGAAGAAATGGAATCCACTGGCAAGTGCATCAACTAAGACATGACATTGGGTTTCAGGGCAACGGGAAGTAGTTGGCAAGCACCTTGTCGTCGCGGGCTCTAGCGACTTGCATCGCGATGGTGTAGATGCTGAGGAACTCTGACGGATGGGTCTTGCCATTGTACTTCTCGCCGACGTCGGTCTTGAACGTGAGGTGGGGCGGCCGCTGGAACTGCCGCAGCTCACGGGTAAAGGCTGGGCAACCCACCTCGTAAGGTAGGCCGCGGGAGCCTCCCGGTGTTGGGTGGATCATAGCGGGCCCCGCCCGCCTATCTGACTGGTGGCGCGTATCGCGCCGGCGCTCGATGGTGGTTCGAGCGTCTTCATGGGTTTGTTCCCGAAGAACCTGGCGTTGGTCGCAGTGGGTCCGTGGGTCGGACGACGCTATGGAAATTTCATCACAAGCATCATCACGACGGACCGACATCTGCAGTGGCCGGCGTGGAGGAGGAGAGTGCACTATGGCCGCGGCACCTCTGGCTTCTCCACCGCCGGCATCCTGTCAGGACCCCGATTCCAGGTCACACCGATCTAGCCGGTAACACCTCATATCACATTCCGGCCTCACGCACGGTATCCCCACGGGTGTCGCCTTACCATGGCCCGGGACCATTTGCGCCTTTTGGCTCACGTATATGATAGTGTCGCTAGCATCCATATGACAGAGAACCCGGGCCGACATGGCTAGTCGTGAACCCAAAGCGGCGCAGACCTATGGAGACAGGCATACATGAATCACATCGAGCATGTCGGTCATCAGCGAGTGAATCCCGGCTGTAGCACTGGGCTAACAGGACTCCGGGGAACCCGGGCTGTAGCAGGCTAGGCAGGACTCCGGATGTCACCGCATGACATTTCCCCGAAGGGACATACATAGGAACGAAGTGAAACACATGCCGGCCAGTCAAGTTTCCTCAGCAGTAGTGCTGGGCTAGCAGGACTCCGGTAAATCGGGTTGTAGCGGACTACTATGGCTCGAGGAACACTAGACTACATTTCCCCATAAGAAAGGCTGCCAAGGATAAACAACTAGATTGTCGGATCCCACTCATACCAAGCATTTCAATCATACACACAATATGCCCGATATGAGTACATACATCATGGCATCACAACAAAACTCTACAACTCAAGTACTTTATTTAAAGGCTCCAGAGAGCCATACATAACAAGTTCATACAGGTAGGGGTCACATGACCCGACACTCAAGTCATACAAGCATACAAGCACATGCGGAAGCAAATAGTCTGAGTACAGACACTAGAAAGCAAGAAGGCTTCTCGAAGCCTGTCTATGTACATAGGGCCCTCCATGGCCAGGATCACCACCTGGGTGGCTAGTCACTCATCGACATGAAGGTCTACATAAAACCCATCGGAGGGGGCGGTGTTGTCGTCTGAAAACAGTAATTAAGGAAACATGAGTACAAAGGTACTCAGCAAGTCTTACATCAGAACCTACTATACATGCTCATTCTCAGGAAGGTGGTGGGGTTATTGCAGCAAGCCAGCTTTGACTCTTGGCTAAACTATCCTACGGAACTCCACTAGAAAAATAGTTTTCGTACACGAGTCCACTACTCACCAACACAATACTCCACCGGGGATCCTCCCTCGTCATCCTACGAGAGGGCCATCCTCAGTACTCACACTTATCTGGAGTCTTTTAGTAGTATCCATTAACTTGTCTATGAACTGTATAGGCAACCAAGTAGTCCTTTACCGCGGACGCGGCTATTCGAATAGTTTTACACCCCGCAGGGGTGTACTTCGTCACACATGTTTCCACCACTTAGCTTCTGCACACAACATGTGCTCGGCAGACTTCAAGCGAAAGCCGACGTGGGTGTAGACCATGACCTGACTGACCTCACAAGTCTCTAGTCCAGGTTTGTCGCCTATTCAGGTTCCATTCGCAAGGAGATCCGGCCGAGGTGTCCTCAACGGCCCCAAATGATGTGTGCAGGGTTCCCGAGACACCAAACGGGCGACTCGGTACACCGTGCCACGGTGTATCTACCGCATCATAGCCCACCCCTAGGGTCAGCGCTACGCACGGCCGCCAACACATAACGTACAAACACCAGAAACTAGTTGCAACTCCTGGACAGAGGACGTGAGGGGTCCGTAAGTCGAGCGGGGTCATATTTCAGGGCCCAATGTGTGGTAGTAGCTGAATCTTCAATCACGCATACAAATCTCAGTTCTTATGGACGGCCTCAATGAAACAACCCACCATGTACTCCTACATGGCCTCTCATCGATACCTTTACCGAAACATGTTCAACACATCCCTCACATTACCGACATAGTCATTTCACTCTAGCCCATCACCCAGATGAACCAGACCTGACACAACTCTAAGCATAGCAGGCATAGCAAGGTAGGAATCACATACATGGCTCAATCAACTCCTACACATGCTAGTGGGTTTCATCTAGTTACTGTGGCAATGACAGGTCATGTAGAGGATAAGGGTTCAACTACCATAGCACTCAGCAGTTTGAATCGTGTTGTCTTAATGCAGTAAACAAGAGCAGAAGCGAGAACATGGGTTTGTATCGGGATGATCAATGGGTTGCTTTCCTGATGTAGTGGTAGTAGGTTACCGCCCTTCAGATGGATACTCGGGGTTATCCTCGGAGGCAGAACCTACCATGAAAAGCACACCGAACATAATCAGCACATGATAATATGAAACAATATGATGCATTCTATGACATGGCAAGATGAATGTGTCTTGGCCTAATGCATGCTAAAACAGAAGGGGATGAACTCATTTGAATCAAAGATTCAAATGTTAGCTCATTTAATATAGCCTTATTAGTGCATTACCTTATTCTGCTTAAACAGCAAGGTTAACTTGTTTTGTCATGCATGAAACCATTACAGATGGATAGATTGAATTTTTCTGATCATTTTTCATATATAACTTGTTTGATTTGGAGCTATGGTTGATTTTCTATGATTTTTAGAAGTTTTGGCTATATTCTGGAATTTCCTATATAAGAGTAATTCCAGTAATTGAATTAATGCGTCAGCATGACATAGGTGTGACGTCAGCGGTCAACTGGGTCGGCCAGGTCAAACCTGACTGGTGGGCCCTGTCTGTCAGTGTCACAACTAATTAACAAAATAATGTTAGTGCTAATTAACTGTCAGTGGGGCCTGGGCCCACATGTCAGTGACTAAACTAATTAAATTTAGTTAAAACTAATCCTAAACTAATTAGCAGGCCGGCCCCACCTGTCATAGACTCAGGAGGGGAGTCAACCTGGGCCCACACGGGGTCAAACAGAGTCAAACTCGCCGGCGTCTAGCCGCCGGCGAGGCCAGACGCGGCGGAGGGCTCGGGTTTTGCGCTCCGGCGACCAAAAGGACGACGGAGACCATCTACGTGTTGCGGGGAGTGAGCCGCGTCGAGTGGTGGCAGTAGCCGGAGCTGGGGTGGCCAGAAACGTCACCGACGTCGACCTTGGCGGCGGCCAGAGCTCGGGTGAGGTTGAACTAGTCATTTGCAGGCACGGCGAGGGGCGTGCGGGGGTGCTACGGGCTCCTGCGAGTGCGTGGAAGACGAAGGCGTGCTCAGTGGCGTTCCAACGTGGCTGTGGGCACGACGTCGACGTGCGGTGGTGGCGGCAACCTTCGGCTTCGATGGCCGGGGTGGTTAGAGGACGCGGACGAGCGCGGGGAGAGGGGGAAACGGTGGCGGAGCTCATAGCGGTAGTAGGGGAGCGAACGGCGAGCTCGGGGAAGGGCTGGAGCGAGCGGGGCGGCGAGGGGGATCTCCGGCGACCGAGGTTGAAGACGAGCTCGGTGCGGCGTCTCCGGGGTGAGTGAGTGCTCGGGGATGGGTCGAAGCGAAGCAGTGGACGACGGCGGAGCTTCTTGGCACGGCGAGGCAGCGAGTGGACGACGGTGGCTGCGGTGAAGCTTGTCGGCGGCGACGGCTGCGCTCGGCAGGAAGATGGGGAGAAAGCCAGACAGGGGGAGAGGCCACGGGGAGAGTGGGGAGAAAGAGAGGGAGACGTGGGGGTCGGCGTGGCACTCATAGACGCCTCCAGGGTGTCGGCGGAAGCATGAGGTGGCCGGCGTGTGTCCGCGGGCGCCGGCCACGCGCTCCTCGTCCTCCTGGCGACAGGAGGAGGACGACTGGCAAGTGCCAGTGGACTGGGCCGAGCCGGTGGGCTCGGTGGGCTGCGCCAGGTGAGTTACTTCTCTCTCTCCTTTTCTGTTTTTTATTTATTCTATTATTTCTGTAACTTCAGGGCTTTATTAAAAATGTCAGGGCATTTCCATAAATCATAAAATTAATCATGGCTACTGCTTAGAATATATCCAACAACAAACATTTTAGTTTGTGATTATTTGAGCATTTAAAATATTTTATAGCATTTAAATGCCCAAATGCAAATACTATAAGGTTAATCCAATGACCTTAGATGTCCTAGAAAATTGTGCACCATTTTTGTCAAAGGTTTTAACCCAAAACAAAAAGGGTGGGATTTTTAGAAGGGCATTTCAGGTTCATTGAAAAAGTTTTTAGTAAACCCTAGTTGTTCTAGGGGGGTGCTGGGGGTTCTGTCATCCCCATTTCAAATTTAAGAGAAATTGAACATGATGCACACTCTCATGCTTGAACTAGCTAGGGTGTGACAACTCACCCCCACTCAAAAGAATCTCGTCCCGAGATTTAGGATCCTCCGGGAAGAAGGTGGGGTACTCGAGTCGAAGACGATCCTCCCTTTCCCAAGTGGCTTGTTTCTCGGAATGGTGTGACCATTGAACCTTGAGAAACTTGTTATTATGACGTCGAGTGGTATGCTCGGCTTGATCAAGGATACGAACGGGATATTCCCGATATGAGAGGTTATCTTGTAGATCAAGTGCTTCGTGGTCCACTCCACGGATAGAATCCGCGAAGCAACGCCTGAGTTGAGAAACGTGGAAGACATCGTGAACTCTGGAAAGATGCGAAGGTAGTTCCAATTGGTAGGCAACTTCTCCTCGTTTGGCAAGAATGCGAAAGGGTCCGATGTAGCGAGGAGCCAATTTTCCTTTAATACCGAAATGATGGGTTCCCTTTAACGGAGTAACCCGAAGGTAAGCCTTCTGGCCGACTTCATAAGTCATGAACTTATGTTTACGATCATATTGGCTCTTTTGACGAGATTGGGCTGTTTTCAATTTCTCATGAATAACGCGAACCTGCTCTTCTGCTTCCTGAATCATATCCGGGCCAAAGAGTTGTCTTTCCCCGGTTTCTGACCAGTTAAGAGGCGGTCGACATTTTTGTCCATAGAGAACTTCGAAAGGAGCTTTGCCCAAACTAGCTTGATAACTATTGTTATAAGCAAACTCCATGAATGGAAGGCTTTTCTCCCAACCCATTCCAAATGAGATGACAGAAGCTTGGAGCACATTTTCCAGAATTTGGTTGGCTCGCTCTACTTGACCACTTGATTGAGGGTGGAAAGCGGTGCTAAAGGAGAGACGAGTTCCCATAGCATTTTGGAAACTTTCCCAAAATCGAGAGGTGAAGAGACTCCCACGGTCTAACTTAATTTCCAATGGGACACCATGAAGAGACACTATTCGGGAGATGTACAAGTCAGCTAGCTGGCTAGCGGTGATACTCTCACGAACAGGTAGGAAATGGGCTACCTTGGAAAGACGGTCGATCGCGACGAAGATGGCATTATTCCCTCTCTTGGTCCTGGGAAACCCAGTGATGAAATCCATACTGATTTTATCCCATTTCCACTCGGGAATAGCCAAAGGTTGAAGGGTGCCAGCAGGCCGTTGATGCTCTGCTTTAACGCGACGACAAATGTCGCAATTAGCAATGTATTGAGCGATTTCTCTCTTCATCCTAGTCCACCAAAACCTCTGGCGTAGGTCTTGATACATTTTAGTACTACCGGGATGAATGGTGAGAGGAGATTCATGAGCTTCCTTAAGGATCAACTGGCGTAGATGTTGTTTCTTGGGAACCACCAAGCGGTTTTCGAAGAAGACGACACCTCGCTCATCCATGGAAAAACATTTAGCAACTCCGCTAGCAAGGTTTTCCTTAATCCGGAATATGCCCTTATCACGCTTCTGGGCAGCTATGATTTGATCCGTAAGGTTAGGCTTCGCCACCAGGGTGGATAGGAATCCTCGAGGAACAATGTGAAGATTAAGCTTACGAAATTCCTCATGGAGAAATGGTTGACTTTGTTGTAACATTAGATTGTTACGATAGGACTTACGACTTAGTGCATCAGCCATGACATTGGCTTTGCCCGGGGTGTAAGTTATTCCTAAGTCGTAATCCGAGATCAACTCGACCCAACGTCGTTGCCTGAGATTCAAATCCGGTTGGGTGAAGATATATTTCAAACTTTGGTGATCGGTGAAGATCTCACAACGATTACCCAGGAGGTAATGTCGCCAAGTTTTGAGTGCATGGACTACAGCTGCAAGCTCTAGATCATGTGTGGGATAGTTTTCCTCATGTGGGCGTAATTGCCGTGAAGCATAGGCAATTACCTGACGATCCTGCATGAGTATGCAACCTAGTCCTTGTCGCGAGGCGTCGCAATAGATAATAAAGTCCTTGGAGAAATCTGGTGGTACCTGTACGGGAGCAGATGTCAGGCGTCTTTTTAGTTCTTGAAAGCTGAACTCTCACTGTGGGGTCCACTCGAACTTTTTATCTTTCTTGAGGAGTTCAGTTAGAGGTTTAGCAACCTTGGAGAAATTCTTGACGAAGCAGCGGCAATAGCTCGCTAAGCCAAGGAAGCTCCGAACTTGCTTGACCGTCTCAGGTGGAGTCCAATCAGGGACGGCTTGAACTCGCTCGGGATTGACAGCAATACCCTTACCAGAGATTACATGGCCTAGATAGGTCACTTCTGGCAACCAAAATTCACACTTGGAGAATTTGGCATAAAGGCGATGCTCTCGAAGTTTCATCAATACCAGCCATAGATGTTCGGCATGTTCCTCTTCATTCTTGGAGTAGATGAGTATGTCATCGAGATAAAATATGACGAATTTATCCAAATACTCCATGAAGACTGAGTTCATTAACCGAGAGAAGGTGGCTGGGGCATTGGTTAAACCGAAGGACATAACGATGTACTCGTATTGGCCATAACGGGTAACAAAGGCCATTTTGGGAATGTCCCCGTTTCTGATTTTGATCTGATGGTAGCCTTATCTCAAATCCATCTTGGAAAAGACTGAGGATCCACCAAGCTGATCATATAGATCGTTGATCCTGGGAAGCGGATACTTGTTCTTGATAGTGACCAAGTTGACAGGTCGGTAATCTACAACCATCCGATCCGTTCAACCCTTCTTCTTGACAAAGAGGACGGGGCAAGCCCAAGGAGAGGAACTAGGACGGATGAAACCCTTTTTCAAGGACTCATCGAGTTGGTTCTTAAGCTCGGCTAGTTCTAAGGGTGCCTTCTTATAGGGTCTCCTAGAAATTGGAACGGTTCCTGGAACAAGGTCTATCACGAACTCGACATCCCTGTCAGGTGGAACACTTGGCAGTTCTTCGAGAAAGACATCCGGGAAGTCCCGGACTACCGTAACATCCTCAAGGTCTGGAAGGTGGTTGGCATTTAGGGAGTAAAGCTGGCGCTTGGCCACTCGAGTTAAGACATTGACTGTCTTGCCCGATGGATGAGTAAGTTGAACGGTGCTAGTGGCACAATCAATCTTAGCATAATGAGCTGACATCCAGTCCATACCCAAGATGATGTTTATGTCCGAGCACTTGAGAGCTATTAAGGATGCAAGGAAGACAAGTCTATCGACAAGAATTTCGTTCCCATGGCTTACTCTAGAAGTTTGCCATTTGGAACCCGGAGTTTGAATTACCATGGAAGTGGGCATGTCACAGAATGTCGTGTTATGCAATCGAGCATAATTCTCGGATATGAATGAATGAGATTCTCTAGTATCAAAAAGAAGAGATGCCGGATGGCAGTTAACAAGGAGCGTACCAAGGACGAGGTTAGGATCCTTGTGAGCCTCCTCGGCTGAGACATCGTTGACATGGCCACGTGCAGTGGTGACCGGCTTGGCGTAGAATGTCTTTCCCGCTGGCTTACCATGACCAACAGACTTTCCAGATTGATTGGGGTTGTTGTTCTGGGGACACTCTCGGCTATAGTGACCCGGCTCTCCACTTGAAGCACGTCACCACATTGGGACGTGGAGCAGCATTAGCAGCGGGGCCACCATAGGGCTTGGGCGTTGCAAACTGCTGGTTGGGACGAGGCGCCTCAAAGGATGGCCTCGGAATGAACCTGGGTGGCAGTGCCGTGCTTGGAATCCACACCCGGCGATTCTGAGATCCAAAGCCGGATGAAGAGCCAAAATCACAAGAGTGCTTGCATGAAGCGTCATAGTCAGACTGGCCTGACTCAGCACTAATGGCTTTATTGACCAACTTCTAAAAGGAAGTGCACTCGTGTAGACAAAGATCGCGGCGAAGCTCAGGGCTAAGTCCCTTGCGGAACCTTGCCTGCTTCTTAGCGTCGGTAGATACTTCTTCAGGAGCATATCGTGCCAGATTCCCAAATTGACGACTATATGCATCCACAGTCAGTGTTCCTTGGGTGAAATTGCAGAACTCCTCCCTCTTGCGATCCATGAGACCTTCCGGAATGTGATGCTCATGGAAAGCCCCACTGAATTCAGCCCAAGTAGTGATTTGGCCGACCGGGAGCATAGCTTCAAAGTTTTCGCACCAAAGACTAGCAGGGCCTTCAAGGTGATAGGCAGCATAAGTAACCTTGTCAGCTTCGGCTACGTTGGCACGTAGCTTGTGGGTGATGCTGCGAAGCCAGTCATCCGCATCGAGGGGCTCGACGGAATGGTTATATTTCGGTGGGTATAGTTTGATGAAGTCATTGATTGACACCAAGTCATTTCGCTGATGGCGTGCAGTGTTCTGCTCAATCCACTCTAGCAGGCGGTTAGTCTCACGCTTATTTCTTTCCGCCTCCAGCATCACTTCGGCCAGAGAAGGCGGGTGAGGCAGATTTTCGCCCCTAGCTGCACTGGCTTCCCCCTGCTCCGGGGCAGCAGGGTTGCTGCAGGTGTTCACCATCCTAGGAGAAAACAAGACAACAGTTTAGATAAGGATGGCACAAACTTAGCAAGGAAGTGCATAATGTAATGGATAACATGGAATGCTAAGATGTTTATTGCACGACATGGTAATATAAAAACTTCCATATATATACCATTGGTCATACACACCGTACATAGTTTAGTACAAGCCCAGGCTAGAGTACAACTATGCTGAAAGACATTTCATCTCATCGGAGGCATTCCAAGCTCCTATACATTATTTGCTTACACCTCCAGAATTGATTACTCCTAAGTCATATTCCACAAGTAACGCAGGACAGTGGAGATACAACTACTACAATACTAGTGAAACTACTACTAGCTCAGATGGCTCCGTAGTAATCCTCATAGAAGTAGCCACCAAAACCTAGAAGTGGAACATGATCATCTGGGAACAGACGGTCCCGCGGAGCCTGCGGACCAAAGGGGCTCGGATGTGGCCTTGGTCCCACAGGTGGTGGCAGACTGGGACCATGAGGTGGGGTGATGCCTCCCACATCGCGCCACTCCATACAATCCGGCAATCCAGATCGTATAGGGTACAGATCCCTCAGATCCATGTATCCTGCCTGTACCGCCGGTGCAAACCGAGTCAATGTGGCCCAATGATCAGCACGAGAGTTAAAAAGCTCCATACACAAGGCCCGATTTTCGCGGTCCTTATCCTCGAGCATCTCAGCAGTGGTGCGAAGTAATGACTCCTCATGTGTGGGGTTAGCATAGATAGCCTGGAGATACCCTTGCGCTCCCGGAAGTGAAGCTGGCATGTAACGGAAGTCGGTGTTCCGAAGCAGGCCAGTCCGGACTCGCATGATGGTCATCATGGGATAGGCAGCATCCTGCACAGCCATCTCAACAGTAACCCCGAGTCCATAGGAACAGTGAAGGGGATCAGTGGCTCCAGGATAAGAGGGATATATCCTGACGGTACAGAGGTACTAGCTCTGGTTGAAATCTCGGAATTGCTCTTCGACAGTGTATTTGGGATACCAACGGTAACCCATCTCGGTCATTACCCGGACTAACATAGCAGTATGACCGGGCACATCAAGGCACCGGGTCAGGCGAACCACTTGGTTTTGAGCATGAGTGGCCATCTGAAAGCACAACGACAATGCAAAGGCATTAGAATTTCTAGGGAAAATTGGACAGCATAACAGTTGTAAATGCTCAGAAAAAGATTTGAGACATCCACAACAGTTTGCAATACCACTCAACATCATCATATCAAGGTTCTGATTCAACTCGCAACATACTAAAGTAGTAGAAACTGAACTGAGGCTTGTAACAACAATCCTATAAGCTACTACGGATTAGTAACACGTGAACCTGATAGAAGAAGAGAGCCTAGTCCTTAACCCACGTTAAAAGAGAAGAGAATGACTCAGATCAGAGGGCATAAGGTAAAGAAGTAAAAGAGCCTTACGTTCCCTCCCACAATCAATTCCCCTACATATAACTAAAGCATTTCTAGACTCGACATCGACCAGTTTGGCTCAACGAACCTACAGGCAGTCCGGCTCTGATGCCAACGCTGTCAGGACCCCGATTCCAGGTCACACCGATCTAGCCGGTAACACCTCATATCACATTGCGGCCTCATGCACGGTATCCCCACGGGTGTCGCCTTACCATGGCCCGGGACCATTTGCGCCTTTTGGCTCACGTATATGATAGTGTCGCTAGCATCCATATGACAGAGAACCCGGGCCGACATGGCTAGTCATGAACCCAAAGCGGCGCAGACCTATGGAGACAGGCATACATGAATCACATTGAGCATGTCGGTCATTAGCGAGTGAATCCGGGATGTAGCACTGGGCTAACAGGACTCCGGGGAACCCGGGCTGTAGCAGGCTAGGTAGGACTCCAGATGTCACCGCGTGACATTTCCCCGAAGGGACAGACATAGGAACGAAGTGAAACACATGCCGTCCAGTCAAGTGTCCTGAGCAGTAGTGCTGGGCTAGCAGGACTCCGGTGAACCGGCCTGTAGCGGACTACTATGGCTCGAGGAACACTAGACTACATTTCCCCATAAGAAAGGCTGCCAAGGATAAACAACTAGATTGTCGGATCCCACTCATACCAAGCATTTCAATCATACACACAATATGCCCGATATGAGTACATACATCATGGCATCACAACAAAACTCTACAACTCAAGTACTTTAGTTAAAGGCTCAAGAGAGCCATACATAACAAGTTCATACAGGTAGGGGTCACATGACCCGACACTCAAGTCATACAAGCATACAAGCACATGCGGAAGGAAATAGTCTGAGTACAGACACTAGAAAGCAAGAAGGCTTCTCGAAGCATGTCTATCTACATAGGGCCTTCCATGGCCAGGATCACCACCTGGGTGGCTAGTCACTCGTCGACATCAAGGTCTACATAAAACCCATCGGAGGGGGCGGGGTTGTCATCTGAAAACTGTAATTAAGCAAACATGAGTACAAAGGTACTCAGCAAGTCTTACATTAGAACCTACTATACATGCTCATTCTCAAGAAGGTGGTGGGGTTATTGCAGCAAGCCAGCTTTGACTCTTGGCTAAACTATCCTACGGAACTCCACTAGAAAAATAGTTTTCGCACATGAGTCCACTACTCACCAACACAATACTCCACCGGGGATCCCCCCTCGTCATCCTACGAGAGGGCCATCCTCGGTACTCACACTTATCTGGAGTCTTTTAGTAGTATCCATTAACTTGTCTATGAACTGTATAGGCAACCAAGTAGTCCTTTAGCGCGGACGCGGCTATTCGAATAGTTTTATACCCTGCAGGGGTGTACTTCGTCACACATGTTTCCACCACTTAGCGTCTGCACACGACATGTGCTCGGCAGACTTCAAGCGAAAGCCGACGTGGGTGTAGACCACGACCTGACTGACCTCACAAGTTTCTAGTCCAGGTTTGTCGCCTATTCAGGTTCCATCTGCAAGGAGATCCGGCCGGGGTGTCCTCAACGGCCCGAAACGATGTGTGCAGGGTTCCCGAGACACCAAACGGGCGACTCGGTACACCATGCCACGGTGTATCTACCGCATCATAGCCCACCCCTAGGGTCAGCGCTACGCACGGCCGCCAACACATAACCTACAAACACATGAAACTAGTTGCAACTCCTGGACAGAGGACGAGAGGGGTCCGTAAGTTGAGCGGGGTCATATTTCAGGGCCCAATGTGTGGTAGTAGCTGAATCTTCAATCACGCATACAGATCTCAGTTCTTATGGACGGCCTCAATGAAACAACCCGTCATGTACTCCTACATGGCCTCTCATCGATACCTTTACCGAAACATGTTCAACACATCCCTCGCATTACCGACATAGTCATTTTACTCTAGCCCGTCACCCAGATGAACCAGACCTGACACAACTCTAAGCATAGCAGGCATAGCAAGGTAGGAATCACATACATGGCTCAATCAACTCCGACACATGCTAGTGGGTTTCATTGTCACATCCCTAGTTCTGGTATGACCTAGGCTAGCCTTCATGTTTGCATCATGTCTAAATTCCCTTTAAATTTGAAATGGGGATTTGTGAAACCCTCAGAAATCATTTTGGAAAATGACCCAAGTAAAAATTGCTCCAAAAGGGTCCAAGAAAATGCTCATGATGCTCTCTGAAAATATTGGACAGAGATAAAAATCAAACCAATATTTTTAGGAACTCATAAATATTTATTTTGGACATTTGGAATTATTCCAGTAATTATTTGCGTTGGATAAATATTTTTATATATATGAAATATTGTCCAATAATTCTGAATTTTGGTGAAAGGCTTTGGAATAATCCCTTAGGCACCTGCAAAAATTGTCAGAAGAAAATAAATTGATTTAGTATTTTTATTAAATCAAAACAAAGGACAGAAAATAGAAAAGAAAAAAAAATGGAGAAAAGCTCACCTGGCTTACCTGGCCCAGGAGAGAAGCCGGCCCAGCTGGCTGGCCAGCCCAGCAGCCTCCCGTTGTCGTCTTCCTCCTTTGCCAGGAGGACGAGGGCGTGTGCCCGGTGCCTGCGGTCACACGCCGTGGCCACCTCCTGCTTCTGCCGACGTGGGAGAGGCTCCTAGAGCCGCCACGCACCACCCCGACCTCCTTCATTCTCTCCCCGTGCCCTCCCCTTTCCTTTGTCTCTCTCCCTCGCTCTCCCCCTCACGAGCCTGAGCACGCCGCCGTGAGCCGCTGCGCCCACCGCCGTCGCCTTGCCTCCCCGAGTTGTCCAGAGCCTCCGCCACCTCTCGCTTCACCTCTGCACCGAAGGAAGGAAGCATATAGGCCCCAAGCAGCCGCCATCATCATCGTCTTCAAGCTTCGGCTCCGGCGCCCTTCTTCATCGATCCGGCCACTCCAGCGCGTCCCCGGGCCCACTTACCATCCCTGCAGCTCCGCGGTGAGCCATTGACCCGGTTCCCCCTTGCCCTATCGTCCCTCGCGTCCTCTAGCGCTAGCACCGCCGTGACCGAAGCTCGCCGCCGCACAGCCATGTCGCCGTCGTCGTCTCGGCCCGCCTCCGCCCAAACCGAGCACCCCATCGTGCTCCTAGTGCCACGAGGGTGCCGCGGAACCCGTTGGGTGGCCTCCCCGTGCCCCGCAGCCCGCTTTTGCCTGGAGCCGAACTCCGGCCGCCGCCTCGAGCTTGATTCCGGTGAGCTCCGGCCGTCCCTGCCTCTCCCACTTGCCCTAGAAGACGCGGACGAGCTTTGGCTCCTCGCTCGTGGCCTCCGCCGCCCAAATGGTCACCGGAGGACCAAATGTGAGGCCTCCGCCGCGTCCTGCCTCGCCGGCGGCTAAACGCCGGCGGGCTAACCGTGTTTGACCCCTTTGACCTCGCGGGCCCATCAGGTGGGCCCCATGGGTCAGGTGGTTAGCTTAAGGCTAATCACCATTTAACTAAACCTGACACTGACAGTGGGCCCCAGCGCCACTAATATTATAATTAGGATAAACTAACCCCCTGTTAACTAACCGGTCACTGACGTGTGGACCCCACACGTCAGGTTTGACCTGGTCAGCTCCGTTGACCTGCTGATGTAAGCATGACACAATGCTGACGCAATAAGCTATTTTCTGGATTTAAAATAAATTAGGAAATTCCAGAAAATGATATAAACTTCAAAAATTCATAGGAATTCAACCGTAGCTCAGATTGAAATAGTTTATATATGAAAAATTATCAGAAAAATTTAGTCTATCCATCTGTACCATTTTCATGCATGACAAACCAACTTATACATGCTGTATATGAGGAATTTATAAAGAGTTAATTTAGAGTTGCATTTATAAAGAGTTAATTTAGAGTTGCATTTGAACCTTGGGTTCAAATGGACCTCTTCCAAATAGAATGCTAAATGCATTAGCTCAAAGCACATCACATACCCATGCCATGTTCATGCATCATAATGTTGCATATGATTGTGTATTGATTGCCGACACCGTTCCTTCTCGATAGGTCCTGCTCCGGAGACCGATCCAGAGTACCTGTTTGAGGAGCAGTGCCCCCTCCGTTGATCTACCAGGCAAGCAAACCCCCTTGTTCATTCTGATACAATCCTACTCTCTCGCTCCTGCTCTCATTTATTGCATTAGGACAACAACGATTCAACTGCTACTTTATGGAGCGGTAGTTGAACCCATTCCTCTGCATGACCTGTCATTGCCATAGTAAATAGTTAAAACCCACTAGCATGTGTAGGAGTTGATCGAGCCATGTTGTGTTCCTGCCATGCCATGCCTGCTATTGCTTAGAGTTGTGTCAGGTCTGATTCATTGGGAATGAATTGGAGTGGTACGATATGTTCTGGTGCTAAGAGTTAAGCGTGTGAACATGATTTGGTAAAGGTAGCGGTGAGAGGCCATGTAGGAGTACATGGTGGGTTGTCTCACTGGAACCGTCCTTAAGCACTGAGTTCTGTGTATGTTGTCCAATGACTAGCTACTACCACACATTGGAATACTTAAGTGCCCCTCTCGACTTATTAGCCAACTTGATCTCTATCCAGGAGTTGCAAATAGTTTCTGGTGTTTGTAGGTAGTGTTAGTAGTCTACCAAGTGGCACCCGGCCAGGTGGGCTTGGGACAGACGAGGCACAAGTGGCACGGTGTACCAAGCGTAGATCCATCCGGCGAGGTGGGCTTGGGAACCCTGCACATACCATTTGGGGCCGTGAGCGACACCCCGGCCGGATCTCCTTGCGGATGGAACCCGAATAGGCGATAAACCTGGACTAGAGTCTTGTGTGGTTAGTCAGGTCGTGGCCGACACCCTTGCCAGGCTTCCACTTGAAGGTTGCCGAGGTACATGACGTGTACATGGTGATAAGTGGTGAGAGCGTGTGTGAAGAAGTACACCCCTGCAGGGTTATCATGATCTATTCGAATAGCCGTGCCCTCGGTTATGGACTTCTTGGATGCTTATGTGGTACATAGACAACTTAAAGTGGATACTATAAAATGCTAAAGACAAGTGTGAGTGCTATGGATGGCCTTCTCGTAAGAAGACAAGGATGAATCCATAGTGGTGTTTTGATGTGGTGATTAGTGGACTCGTGTGCGCTGCCTCACCTCAAAGAAGTTTCTCGTTGTCGTAGAACATGATAGCCACTGAGTCAAAGCTGGCTTGCTGCAACTAAACCCCACATTACCTTCTTGATACAAATGCATGTATGATAGGATCTGATGTAAGTCTTGCTGACTACCTTTGTACTCACGTTTGCTTTATTTATGTTTTGCAGGTGAGACATCTGTCTCACTAGTAGTACCGCTTGGACTTCGACGAGTAGCTTGCACCTCAGCGACGATGTTGTGCCCTTGGGAGGGACTTGTGGATAGTCAGGCCTCTTAGCCTCTTCTTTGTAGTTGTCTGTACCCAGACATGTAATGCTTCCGTTGCTTGTATGCTCTGAATGATGGGTCATGTGACCCCTGTTTGTATTTTATGCTATATGGCTCTTCTGAGCCTTTATCTATATGAGTTTGCATTATGTTGTGATGCCACGTTGTACAACACATACTTGCATGTTATGCGTACGTCTGACGTGTATTGCTATGTGTGGGATCCGACAATCTAGTTGTTTATCCTTGGCAGTCTCTCTTATGGGGAAATGTAGTCTAGTGCTTCCTTGAGCCATAGTAGTCTGCTACAGCCCGGTTCACCGGAGTCCTGCTAGCCCAGCACTACTGCTCAGGACACTTGACTGGCCGACATGTGCTTCACTTCGTTCCTGTGTCTGTCCCTTCGGGGAAATGTCACGCGGTGACATCCGGAGTCCTGTTAGCCCAGTGCTATAGCCCGGATTCACACGCTGCTGACCGACATGCTCGATGTGAATCATGTATGCCTGTTCCCATGGGTTAGTGCCGCTTTGGGTTCACGACTAGCCATGTCGGTCCGGGTTCTCTGTCATATGAATGCTAGCGACACAATCATATACGTGATCCAAAAGGCGCAAACGGTCCCGGGCCAGGGTAAGGCGATACCCGTGGGAATACCGTGCGTGAGGCCACGAAGTGATATGAGGTGTTACCGGCTAGATCGATGTGATTTGGAATCGGGGTCCCGACAGCTTTGGTATCAGAGCCTGACTTCCTGTAGGATTTCCAAGCCAACCTGGTCAAAGTTGAGTCTAGAAATTCTTTAGTTATATAAGGGAATTGATTGTGGAAGGGAACGTAAGGATCTTTTTACTCCTTATACCTCATGCCCTTCTAATCTTAGTCATCCTATCTTTCCTACGGGGTTAAGGAACTAGGCTTCCCCTTCTGTCTATCAGGATCACGTGTTACTACTCCGTAGTCTCTTAGGACTGGTTGATCAGAGTCTTATCCCAGTTCAAGTACTTCCGGTGTAGTCTGTTTAGCAATATTTCATAACCTAGAGTGATGATGTTGATTATGTTACTACCCCATTTTAGCAGGATGTCTAATTCTGAGCATTTTACTGCCGTTATGCTGCCGGAATTGTCCTAGGAGTTTGAGAGATACTAAATTCTTGTACTACCTTCTGCATCCTTAGTTGATGCTGAATCCATCCTTGTTTTCCTTGGTTTCGTTCTTCAGGATGTTGCCGGTTAATCGAAGTTCCGTTGCTCGTCGCCGGACTCACGGAGATGGTAGGGATGAGGTTCCTCCCGATCAGTCTTCATTGGCAAAGTTCATGTTAGAAGTTGAGATGAACAAGCGTGAGACCAACCGCTTGTTAGCACGTATCGAGGAGAACACCGCACCCCAGTGCAAGGAGTCAGCGACCATTTATGATTTCATTGGTCTGAAACCACCTACCTTCCATCATTCCATCAAACCACTCGATGCAGATGACTGGCTTCGTAGGATCACTCACAAGCTACGTTCTGTGAACGTAGCTGAAAGTGACAAGGTCACCTATGCTACTTTATCACCTGGAAGGTCCTGCTAGTCTTTGGTGGCAGAACTATGAGGCTATGCTTCTAGCTGGCCAGATAACCACCTGGAGAGATTTCACTGAGGCCTTTCGCGAGCATCATATTCCTCAGGCTCTCATTGACCGCAAGAGAGAAGAGTTCTGTAGTTTCACCCAGAGTAAGATGGCTGTTGATGCTTACAGTAGAGAGTTTGAGAACCTTGCCCGCTATGCTACAGAAGAAGTGTCCACAGACACCAAGAAGCAGGCTTGGTTCCAGAAGGGTCTCAACCCCAAGTTGCGTCGTGATCTCCACTTGCACCATTGCAATACATTCCACGCTCTTGTGAACAAGGCCATTAATGCAGAGACAGCTCAACTCACCTACGAGGAGTCTCGTAAGCACACCCGTAATTTGGGTTCTTCCTCCAGTTCTAGTTCTCAGAAGCGCCGGATTTGGATTCCGAACTCCGCTCTTCCACCCGGTTATACACCAAGGCCTTCTTGTGTGGCACCTCACCTAGTTCAACCGTATGCCACACCCATGCCTATTGGTAGACCACTTATCAATGCGGGTCCATGTCATACCTCCAAGATTTGTTACAAGTGCGGAGAGCTAGGCCACATTGCCCGTATTTGCACTCAGACCCGTGTTGCTCCACCCCAGCCCGAGAAGTCTGTTGGCCATGGTAGTAAGCCATCACGCAAGATGATCAGTGCCAAGTCAGCTCCCACTGAACTTGGACGTGTGCATCACGTCTCAGCTAAAGACGCTCATGATGATCCAGATGTCGTTCTTGGCACACTCCTTGTCAACTGTCATCCAGCTTCGGTTCTATTCGATACTTGAGCATCTCACTCCTTCATTTCTGAAAGTTATGCTCGCTTGCACGACATGTCATTTTGTGATATGCCCTCCCCACTACTCATTCAAACTCCTGGATCCAAGTGGCAAACTTCTAGGATAAGTTATGGCAATGAAATACATGTTGACAGACTTGTATTCCTAGCTTCCTTGATATCCCTTAAGTCTTCAGATATTAACATCATCTTGGGAATGGACTAGATTGATTGTTACACCAGGTCTGTTCAGCTCACACACCCCTCTGGCAAGATAGTCACTGTCTCCACCAAAATTGCAAAGCGTCAACTCTATTCTCTAAATGCCAGCCCTCTTCCTGACCTCGAAGATATCCCGGTAGTCTGCAACTTTCCGGATGTCTTTCCAGAGGAACTGCCAGGTATTCCACCTAACAGAGATGTAGAGTTTGTCATAGATCTTATCCCCGGAACCGCCCCAATTTCTAGGAGACCTTACAAGATGGCACCCTTAGAGCTAGCTGAGCTTAAGCACCAACTTGATGAGTCCTTGCAAAAGGGTTTCATCCGTCCTAGTTCCTCTCCCTGGGCTTGCCCCGTCCTCTTCGTCAAGAAGAAGGATGGTACGGACCGAATGGTTGTAGATTATCGTCCCGTTAATTTGGTCATGATAAAGAACAAGTATCCGCTCCCCAGGATCAACGATCTGTATGATCAGCTCACTGGATCCTCAGTCTTTTCCGAGATGGATTTGAGGTTAGGCTACCACCAAATCAAGATCAGAAACGGGGACATTCCTAAAACGGCTTTTGTCACTCGTTATGGCCAGTACGAGTACACCGTCATGGGTCTAACCAACGCTCCAGCTACGTTCTCCCGCTTGATGAACTCGATCTTCATGGAGTACTTAGATAAGTTCGTCGTGGTTTACCTCGATGATATCCTTATTTACTCGAAGAACGAGGAAGAGCATGCCGAACATCTTAGACTTGTGTTAGAAAAACTCAGAGAACATCGCCTTTATGCCAAGTTCTCCAAGTGTGAATTTTGGTTGCCAGAAGTGACCTACCTAGGCCACATAATATCTGGTAAGGGCATTGCTGTCAATACCGAGAGAGTTCAGGCCATTCTTGATTGGACTCCGCCTGAAGCAGTTAAACAAGTTAGGAGTTTCCTTGGTCTAGCCAGTTATTGTCGCCGCTTCGTTGAGAACTTCTCCAAAGTGGCCAAACCTCTAACGGAACTTCTCAAGAAAGATAAAAAGTTTGAGTGGTCCCCACAGTGTGAGTACAATTTTCAGGAACTGAAAAGACGCCTGACTTCTGCTCCCGTACTTGTGCCACCAGATTTCACTAAAGACTTTGTTATCTACTGCGATGCCTCACGACAGGGACTAGGTTGCATCCTTATGCAAGATCGCCATGTGATTGCCTATGCATCTCGACAGTTGCATCCACATGAGGAGAATTATCCTACACATGATCTAGAGCTTGCAGCCGTAGTCTATGCACTTAAGACCTGGCGACATTACCTTCTCGATAAACGTTGCGAGATATACACCAACCCCAGAGTCTCAAGTATATCTTCACCCAACCAGATTTGAACCTTAGGCAAAGACGTTGGTTGGAGTTGATCTCATATTACGACTTAGGAATTACCTACACCCCAGGCAAGGGGAATGTCATGGCTGATGCGCTAAGTCATACGTCCTATTGCAACAATCTCATGTTACAGCAGGGCCAGCCACTTCTCCATGAGGAATTATGTAAGCTTAACCTTCACATTGCTCCTCATGTATTCCTTTCTACCTTGGTGGCGAAACCTACCCTTGAGGATCAGAACATTACTGATCAGAAGTTTGATAGGGGTGTTATCCGCATCAAGAGAAACATTAAGAAGGGAGTTGGTGGATGTTTCTCTATGGATAATTGAGGTGTTGTTTTCTTTGAGAGTCGCTTGGTGGTTCCCAAGAATCAACATCTGCGACAACTGATTTTTAAGGAGGCGCATGAATCTCCTCTCACGATTCATCCCGGTAGTACTAAGATGTATTAGGACCTACGCCAGGGGTTCTGGTGGACTAGGATGAAGAGAGAAATTGCTCAGTTCATTTCTAACTGTGATGTTTGTCGTCGCGTTAAGGCAGAGCATCAAAGACCTGCTGGCACCCTTCAGCCTTTAGCTATTCCTGAGTGGAAATGGGATAAAGTTGGTATGGACTTCATCACCGGCTTTCCCAAGACCAAGACAGGGAATAATGCTATCTTCGTAGTCATTGATCGTCTTTCCAAAGTGGCTCACTTCCTACCTGTTCGAGAGAGTATCACTGCTAGTCAGCTCGCTGACTTATATATTTCTCGAATAGTGTCACTTCATGGTGTTCCACTAGAGATCAATTCAGACCGTGGTAGTCTTTTCACTTCTCATTTCTGGGAGAGTTTCCAAACTACCATGGGCACCCATCTTTCCTTCAGTACCGCTTTCCACCCTCAATCAAGTGGTCAGGTGGAAAGGGTCAACCAAATTCTCAAGGACATGCTTAGAGCTTGTGTTATCTCATTTGGTATGGATTGGGAGAAGTGTCTTCCCTTCGCTGAGTTTGCTTATAACAATAGCTACCAATCCAGCCTCAAGAAAGCTCCTTTTGAGGTTCTGTATGGACGAAGATGTCGAACACCTTTGAACTGGTCAGAAACCGGTGAAAGACAATTCTTTGGACCGGATATGATCCAGGAGGCAGAAGAGCAAGTTCGCATGATTCGTGAGAATTTGAAAACAGCCCAATCTCGTCATAAGAGCCAGTATGACCGTAGTCATAAGGAAGTGGCTTATGAAGTTGGCGACAAAGCTTACCTTCGGGTTACCCCTTTGAAGGGTACCCATCGATTCGGTATCAAGGGAAAGTTGGCTCCTCATTACATTGGTCCCTTTCTCATTCTCGCTAAACAAGGAGAGGTTGCGTACCAGTTGGAACTACCACCACATCTTTCTCGAGTTCATGATGTCTTCCACGTCTCTCAACTCAGGCGTTGCTTCTCGGATCCCATCCGCGGAGTGGACCACGATATGCTTGATCTCCAAGATAACCTCACATATCGAGAGTACCCTGTTCGCATCCTTGATCAAGCAGAGCGTGTCACTCGATGTCATAACATAAAGTTTCTCAAGGTTCAGTGGTCTCATCATTCCGAGATAGAAGCTACTTGGGAGCGCGAAGATCGTCTTCGACTTGAGTACCCCGCTTTCTTCCCGCCGACTCCTGAATCTCGGGAAGAGATTTCTTCGGGTGGGGGCGAGTTGTCACATCCCTAGTTCTGGTATGACCTAGGCTAGCCTTCATGTTTGCATCATGTCTAAATTCCCTTTAGATTTGAAATGGGGATTTGTGAAACCCTCAGAAATCATTTCTGAAAATGACCCAAGTAAAAATTGCTCCTAAAGGGTCCAAGAAAATGCTCATGATGCTCTTTGAAAATATTGGACAGAGATAAAAATCAAACCAATATTTTTAGGAACTCATAAATATTTATTTTGGACATTTGGAATTAATCCAGTAATTATTTGTGTTGGATAAATATTTTTATATATATGAAATATTGTCCAATAATTCTGAATTTTTGTGAGGGGCTTTAGAATAATCCCTTAGGCCCCTGCAAAAATTGTCAGAAGAAAATAAATTGATTTAGTATTTTTATTAAATCAAAACAAAGGACAGAAAATAGAAAAGAAAACAAAAATGGAGAAAAGCTCACCTGGCTTACCTGGCCCAGGAGAGAAGCCGGCCTAGCTGGCTGGCCAGCCCAGCAGCCACCCCCCCTGTCGTCCTCCTCCTTTGCCAGGAGGACGAGGGCGTGTGCCCGGTGCCTGCGGCCACACGCTATGGCCACCTCCTACTTCCGCCGACGCGGGAGAGGCTCCTGGAGCCGCCACGCACCACCCCGACCTCCTTCACTCTCTCCCCGTGCCCTCCCCTTTCCTCTGTCTCTCTCCCTCGCTCTCCCCCTCACGCGCCTGAGCACGCCGCCGTGAGCTGTACAGAGCCTCCCCGAGCTGTATAGAGCCTCCGCCACCTCTCGCTTCACCTCTGCACCGAAGGAAGGAAGCACATAGGCCCCAAGCAGCCGCCATCATCATCGTCTTCAAGCTTCGGCTCCGGCGCCCTTCTTCATCGAACCAGCCACTCCGGCGCGTCCCCGGGCCCGCTTATCATCCCTGCAGCTCCGCGGTGAGCCATTGACCTGGTTCCCCCTTGCCCCATCGTCCCTCGCGTCCTCTAGCGCTAGCGCCGCCGTGACCGAAGCTCGCCGCCGCACAGCCATGTCGCCGTCGTCGTCTCGGCCCGCCTCCGCCCAAACCGAGCACCCCATCGTGCTCCTAGTGCCATGAGGGTGCCACGGAACCCCTTGGGTGGCCTCCCCGTGCCCCGCAACCCGCTTTCGCCTGGAGCCAAACTCCGGCCGCCGCCTCGAGCTTGATTCCGGTGAGCTCTGGCCATCCCTGCCTCTCCCACTTGCCCCAGAAGACGCGGACGAGCTGTGGCTCCTCGCTCATGGCCTCCGCCGCCCAAATGGTCACCGGAGGACCAAATCCGAGGCCTCTGCCGCGTCCTACCTCGCCGGCGGCTAAACGCCGACGGGCTGACCGTGTTTGACCCCTTTGACATCCCGGGCCCGTTAGGTGGGCCCCATGGGTCAGGTGGTTAGCTTAAGGCTAATCACCATTTAACTAAACCTGACACTGACACTGGGCCCCAGCGCCACTAATCCTATAATTAGTATAAACTAACCCCCTGTTAACTAACCGGTCACTGACGTGTGGACCCCACACGTCAGGTTTGACCTGGTCAGCTCCGTTGACCTGCTGACGCAGGCATGCCGCAATGTTGACGCAATAAGCTATTTTCTGGATTTAAAATAAATTAGGAAATTCCAGAAAATGATATAAACTTCAAAAATTCATAGAAATTCAACCGTAGCTCAGATTGAAATAATTTATATATGAAAAATTATTAGAAAAATTCAGTCTGTCCATCTGTACCATTTTCATGCATGAAAAACCAACTTATACATGCTTTATATGAGGAATCATATAAATGGCATTTATAAAGAGTTAATTTAGAGTTGCATTTGAACCTTGGGTTCAAATGGACCTCTTCCAAATAGAATGCTAAATGCATTAGCTCAAAGCACATCACATAGCCATGCCATGTTCATGCATCATAATGTTGCATATGATTGTGTATTGATTGCCGACACCGTTCCTTCTCGATAGGTCCTGCTCCGAAGACCGATCCAGAGTACGTGTCTGAGGAGCAGTGCCCCCTCTGTTGATCTACCAGGCAAGCAAACCCCCTTGTTCATTCCGATACAATCCTACTCTCTCGCTCCTGCTATCATTTATTGCATTAGGACAACAACGATTCAACTGCTACTTTATGCTGCGGTAGTTGAACCCATTCCTCTGCATGACCTGTCATTGCCATAGTAAATAGTTAAAACCCACTAGCATGTGTAGGAGTTGATCGAGCCATGTTGTGTTCCTGCCATGCCATGCCTGCTATTGCTTAGAGTTGTGTCAGGTCTGATTCATTGGGAATGAATTGGAGTGGTACGATATGTTTTGGTGCTGAGAGTTAAGCGTGTGAACATGATTTGGTAAAGGTAGCGGTGAGAGGCCATGTAGGAGTACATGGTGGGTTGTCTCACTGGAACCGTCCATAAGCACTGAGTTTCGTGTATGTTGTCCAATGACTAGCTACTACCACACATTGGAATGCTTAGGTGCCCCTCTCGACTTATTAGCCAACTTGATCTCTGTCCAGGAGTTGTAAATAGTTTCTGGTGTTTGTAGGTAGTTTTAGTAGTCTACCAAGTGGCACCCAACCAGGTGGGCTTGTGACAGACTAGGCACAAGTGGCACGGTGTACCAAGCGTAGATCCATCCGGCGAGGTGGGCTTGGGAACCCTGCACATATCGTTTGGGGCCGTGAGCGACACCCTGGCCGGATCTCCTTGCGGATGGAACCCGAATAGGCGATAAACCTGGACTAGAGTCTTGTGTGGTTAGTCAGGTCGTGGCCGACACCCTCGCCAGGCTTCCACTTGAAGGTTGCCGAGGTACATGACGTGTACATGGTGATAAGTGGTGAGAGCGTGTGTGAAGAAGTACACCCATGCAGGGTTATCATGATCTATTCGAATAGCCGTGTCCTCGGTTATGGACTTCTTGGATGCTTATGAGGTACATAGACAACTTAAAGTGGATACTCTAAAATTCTCAAGACAAGTGTGAGTGCTATGGATGGCCTTCTCGTAAGAAGACGAGGATGAATCCATAGTGGTGTTTTGATGTGGTGATTAGTGGACTCGTGTGCGCTGCCTCACCTCAAAGAAGTTTCTTGTTGTCGTAGAACATGATAGCCACTGAGTCAAAGCTGGCTTGCTGCAACTAAACCCCACATTACCTTCTTGATACAAATGCATGTATGATAGGATCTGATGTAAGTCTTGCTGACTACCTTTGTACTCACGTTTGCTTTATTTATGTTTTGCAGGTGAGACATCTGTCTCACTTGTAGTACCGCTTGGACTTCGACGAGTAGCTTGCACCTCAGCTACGATCTTGTGCCCTTGGGAGGGACTTGTGGATAGTCAGGCCTCTTAGCCTCTTCTTTGTAGTTGTCTGTACCCAAACATGTAATGCTTCCGTTGCTTGTATGCTCTGAATGATGGGTCATGTGACCCCTGTTTGTATTTTATGCTATGTGGCTCTTCTGAGCCTTTATCTATATGAGTTTGCGTTATGTTGTGATGCCACGTTGTACAACACATACTTGCATGTTTTGCGTACGTGTGACATGTATTGCTATGTGTGGGATCCGACAATCTAGTTGTTTATCCTTGGCAGTCTCTCTTATGGGGAAATGTAGTCTAGTGCTTCCTTGAGCCATAGTAGTCCGCTACAGCCTGGTTCACCGGAGTCCTGCTAGCCCAGCACTACTGCTCAGGACACTTGACTGGCCAGCATGTGCTTCACTTTGTTCTTGTGTCTGTCCCTTCGGGGAAATGTCACGTGGTGACATCCGGAGTCCTGTTAGCCCGGTGCTACAGCCCGGATTCACACGCTGCTGACCGACATGCTTGATGTGAATCATGTATGCCTGTTCCCATGGGTTAGTGCCTCTTTGGGTTCACGACTAGCCATGTCGGCCCGGGTTCTCTGTCATATGAATGCTAGCGACACAATCATATACGTGAGCCAAAAGACGCAAACGGTCCCATGGGAATACCGTGCGTGAGGTCGCAAAGTGATATGAGGTGTTACGGGCTAGATCGATGTGATTTGGAATCGGGGTCCCGACATTCATCTAGTTACTATGGCAATGACAGGTCATGCAGAGGATAAGGGATCAACTACCGTAGCACTCAGCAGTTTCAATCGCGTTGTCTAAATGTAGTAAACAAGAGCAGAAGCGATAACATGGGTTTGTATCGGGATGATCAATGGGTTGCTTGCCTGATGTAGTGGTAGTAGGGTACTGCCCTTCAGACGGATACTCGGGGTTATCCTCGGAGGCAGAACCTACCACGAAAAGCACACCGAACATAATCAGCACATGATAATATGAAACAATATGATGCATTCTATGACATGGCAAGATGAATGTGTCTTGGCCTAATGCATGCTAAAACAGAAGGGGATGAACTCATTTAAATCAAAGATTCAAATGTTAGCTCATTTAATATAGCCTTATTAGTGCATTACCTTATTCTGCTTAAACAGCAAGGTTAACTTGTTTTGTCATGCATGAAACCATTACAGATGGATAGATTGAATTTTTCTGATCATTTTTCATATATAACTAGTTTGATTTGGAGCTATGGTTGATTTTCTATGATTTTTAGAAGTTTTGGCTATATTCTAGAATTTCCTATATAAGAGTAATTCCAGTAATTGAATTAATGCGTCAGCATGACATAGGTGTGACGTCAGCGATCAACTGGGTCGGCCAGGTCAAACCTGACTGGTGGGCCCTGTCTGTCAGTGTCACAACTAATTAACAAAATAATGTTAGTGCTAATTAACTGTCAGTGGGGCCTGGGCCCACATGTCAGTGACTAAACTAATTAAATTTAGTTAAAACTAATCCTAAACTAATTAGCAGGCCGGCCCCACCTGTCATAGACTCAGGAGGGGAGTCAACCTGGGCCCACACGGGGTCAAACAGAGTCAAACTCGCCGGCGTCTAGCCGCCAGCGAGGCCAGACGCGGCGGAGGGCTCGGGTTTTGCGCTCCGGCGACCAAAAGGACGGCGGAGACCATCTACGTGTTGCGGGGAGTGAGCCGCGTCGAGTGGTGGCAATAGCCGGAGCTGGGGTGGCCGGAAACATCGCCGGCATCGACCTTGGCGGCGGACGGAGCTAGGGTGAGGTTGAACTAGTCGTTTGCAGGCACGGTGAGGGGCGTGCGGGGGTGCTACGGGCTCCTGCGAGTGCGTGGAAGATGAAGGCATGCTCGGTGGCGTTCCAACGTGGTTGTGGCCACGACAACGACGTGCGGTGGCGGCAGCGAGCTTCGGCTTTGATGGCCAGGGTGGTTAGAGGACGCGGACGAGCGCGGGGAGAGGGGGAAATGGTGGCGGTGCTCACAGCGGTTGCAGGGGAGCGAACGACGAGCTCGGGGAAGGGCTGGAGCGAGTGGGTCGGCGAGGGGGATCTCCGGCGACCGAGGTTGAAGACGAGCTCGGTGCAGCGTCTCCGGGGCGAGCGAACGCTTGGGGATGGGTCGTGGCGAAGCAGTGGACGACGGCGGAGCGTCTTGGCACGGCGAGGCAGCGAGTGGACGGCGGTGGCTGCGGTGAAGCTTGTCAGCGACGACGGCTGCGCTCGGCAGGAAGATGGGGAGAAAGCCAGAGAGGGGGAGAGGCCACGAGGAGAGTGGGGAGGAGGATGACTGGCAAGTGCCAGTGGACTGGGCCGAGCCGGTGGGCTCGGTGGGCTGCGCCAGGTGAGTTACTTCTCTCTCTCCTTTTTTTGTTTTTTTATTTATTCTATTATTTCTGTAACTTCAGGGCTTTATTAAAAATGCCAGGGCATTTCCATAAATCATAAAATTAATCATGGCTACTGCTTAGAATATATCCAACATCAAACATTTTAGTTTATGATTATTTGAGCATTTAAAATATTTTATAGCATTTAAATGACCAAATGCAAATACTATAAGGGTTAATCCAATGACCTTAGATGTCCTAGAAAATTGTGCACCATTTTTGTCAAAGGTTTTAACCCAAAACAAAAAGGGTGGGCTTTTTAGAAGGGCATTTTAGGTTCATTGAATTTTTTTTAGTAAACCCTAGTTGTTCACTCTAATGCTTGAACTAGCTAGGGTGTGACACATCCAGTGGCTCGATGGAGCGCCGGCCTGAGGGCCTCGTGGGCCGTGGCTCGTCTTTGTTGGTGACGGTGACGAGGCTCCGAATAGTGTCTCTCCACTCGTCGAGCTTCTCCGCAGCGGGAGGGAAGTCGAGGAGCAGCTGCGCGTGCGCCAAGGCTTCTGCCGGCGTGGGTGGCGGCGAAAGCTGCGTGGACTGTGGCATGCTTCGACTTCTAACCATGTTAGAAGGAGCTCTGTCACGGCCCAGCGGCTGTGCGCCATCTTCGCCAGCACTTCGGCGGGCATGCTGGCCTCCTTTGTCCCATGGATAATGCACAGGACTCTTCCCACGACGGTGTCCAGGGTCACCGGCGTGGTGACGCTCCTCGTCACACACAACCTGGGAAGAGCACGTTGTGGGCACCGGGGTAGGCGTCCCGGATGTCGTCGCGCCGCCCATGGGTGGCATAGCGACGCCCCCAGAGGGTCCCGCGCTGCCTGCGGGGGGTCCAGCTCCGTCTCTGGATCTTATGTCGTGCGGCCCGTCGCCTTGCGCACGAACAATGCCGCTCGCTAGGCTCTGACTGCTAGAGCGATGTTGGTGCTCGCGGGCCGCGCCTCAGGTCCTGTCCGCGACTGGCCCACTATTAACCCACACCGGTACGGGCCGTCCGGCTCCCGACGAACCGACCGCCGTGGCTGCCTTCTTCTTGGGAGCCATGACGATGAAGAACTGCTAGGCTGACTGCCAGACCAGATTTTCATGACTGCGCGCCCCCTACCTAGCACGCCAGAGATGTCGGTGGAAATGACACCTATGGGGTCACTGGGATCCCTTCTACGGTAGGCGGGCGCGGGGTTGTGAGAAGAGCGGGTCTGACAGGGAGCACACAGATCGTTTACCCAGTTTCGGGCCGCGAAGATGCCTAATACCCTAGTCCTGCTTTGCTGGATGTATTTGAGTGTGTTCTTGTGTTCTTGAGCTAGCTACAGGGTGCAGCTTGCCCAAAAGAGTCGAATCCCTCTCCTGGTCGCCTCGGGCCTCCTTTTATAGGCAAAAAGGGTCGCCACAGTGGCACATAGGACGTGGAAAGGTCTACACTCGATGAGCCTATCATCTGGGACCGTCGGACAAACGCATTTAATGCACTGCCGACGTGCCCCCCTTGCTTTATCGGGGACGCCAGGGAAGCACTTCCAAGCTGTCGCCGCCTCGCCAGGCCTTGACACCCGTCCGAGCTGACGGGGCGTCCTGGCACCACGTTGGCTGGCTGCTGGGCTGGCGCGGTGGTGGAGCCTTCAGGAAGACTTGCATGCCACCACGTAGATGCTTCGTGGGTTGGTGTAGAGGCCGCACATCGCCACGCAGACGCCTTCTCAATTGGTTGAGCTGGCAGCTGCATGGGGAAGGCGGTGGAGTCTTGGCTGGCGTAGGCCTGGCAGTGGCCCCATTGATGCCCTCGGCAAGGGTCTTGCCGGGGGCCCGACAAGGGTCTTTCCATGTCATTGTTTTCATCCCCGGAAAGAGTCTTGCCGAGGGTCTTGTGGATTTCCTCGGCTAGGATCCTGCCGAGGGTCACCGTCTTCTGGTCCTCATCTGAACTCATATGTTTATGATCTTGACGAAGATTTGCATGCCACCACAGAGGCACCTCCCGAGCCTTGGCTCCAATGTAGTTAATTGGGTTGGAGCCTATGGGCTCAAGGGTGGCTCGCTCTGCTGGTGTTTGGCAAGTTGCCCTGGCAAGGCCCTTGCCGGGGCTGTGGAGGCAGCCTCGACAAGGATCTTGCCGAGGTGGTCCACCTCGCCCTCTTGCTCTCCTGCGCTTCTGTTCTTGGCATCGCCTTGGTTGTCTCGTGCTTCGGCTTCTCTCCGGCTTCCCTCCTCTGCCCTACTAAGTGTGGTACGGCGCGTGGCTCTGACTGCCCGTGCACAAGTAAAGGGGTCAAAAGGAGAGCCCCTACTTTTGTACACCGACACCCACCCTGCACCAACCCTCGTACAAAACCCCCTCTGCTTCTGACCATGTTACTGCATCTTCCACAACCCCTTTTTGTTCCCACCCGAGTCCTCGCCGTCCTCCGCCTTGACTCGTTCACGGTGATGTTGTCTTTTGGTATTGCCAACATGGTCAACAACTGACTAGAATCAGGAATTTATTGTATGTGTAGAGGAAGACAGTAGGGACCCACCAGGGTCATGGCAGTACGCAAGCAAATGCCTCCTTACAACAAGACAAAAATGCTTCCTCCTAATGGTTTCCTGATATCTGGGTCCCACGCCATTGTCAACATAGTCAATAAAAGAGAGAATTGCAAAACGAGCGGCTGACATCATGGACCCAATAGCTTGCCTAGTTGTTTTTTTTATTGAGATGGATCAGAGTATCAATTGGGATGTGCAGGGGTTGTGGCCAGTCTAGCCGAGGCTTTTATTTTATGTTTACCACATGACCAACCCAGTTGTTTTTTTTTCTTTTTGAAAATGGCTAAACCGGTTCTATTTTCGTAGAATACTCAACCGAGGCCTAATTGCTTTTGTCAGCCTTGATGGGCTGCAAATCATTCAAGACGAGGAGGATTGCATTCGGCTTGCCTAGAAAATGCGCTATCAGTTATAAGAAATGGGCTGTAAATTTTAAAAACACAGCAAACTGGCAATTAGTTTCAAATTACTTTTTTTGGATTGCGAGATTTTAAATTTCATTGGATTTTTTGTAGGGAAATTTCATTGGATATTAAATTAATATAAATTTGTTTGAATCTGACTTGAAATTTTAGGATTAAGAACAGTTCAGACCCCACTGAAATATGCAAAATTTCATTGATTTGCTCTACCGTGGCCAGAATATTGGCTGTAATGCTAACAAAAAGAAAATGGGCTTAAAAAATCCTTAAGAATTACCAAATGGGATGTAAATTATTAAAAATAATTGCATGTATGTTGTTTGCCATAGATTTGGAGGCTGACTTGTGGGCCTACTAGGTTGACGCGTACGCTTTCCTCACAAAGAAAAGGTTGGCACGTACGCAAGGCTTTGTCAACTTAGTTAACACACGTGAACAGTGACTGTTGGATGTCCATCCAATGGTCGTCGTGCTTCTTCAATCTCTAATCTTCCTGCTCTAGACGCCCAAACCAGCGCTAGAGGGACTACCTGCTTCCTCCTCCCGTGGTCGGTTGTGCTGTCGTGCAGGTCTCACCGTCCCACCCTACTCCCACCACTGGCCAAGCCATCCCTCTATGCACCCGCACCTCCTGTTATTTTTTAGCAATGACGGCCTCACCCCGCAGCCGAACCAGTCAACCCCCATACTCCCCTCAGCATGGGCATCCACTATTGTGGCTTCCCCGGCTCTAGGTTGTTCCCTTCCTCGTCCTCACTGTCGTCCATCATGTTGGTACTCTTAGCATGGCATGGTAAACGTGGTCAAAAAATGATAGTCAGTGAAAGAGGGATGTAAGTAGAGAGGCTGACAGTAGGGACCCACATGGTCCATGGCCACACGAAAGCAAGTGCCTCCTTACTACGTGAAAAAATGATTGCTCTTCCTAACAGCTAGGACCCACCAGCTATATCTTTGCACAGAAGGAAGTGCTTCCTTATTACATAAAAAACTATTCCTACCTATGACAGTTGGGACCCACTAGATTTGGAGGTTGGCATGTGAGCGTACTAAGTTGACGCGTATGTGCTACTTGTGAGTTGCCATGGGATTTCCCGGAAGAGGACAGGATGATGTAGTACAGTAGACATAAGTATTTCCCTCGGTTAAGCAAGGTTATCAGTCCAGTAGGAGAACCATGCAACACCTCCTGAACAACACCTACACACACAAAAAACAAATATTTGCACCCAAACACAAACAAGGGGTTGGCAATCCCTTGGCGGTTAATTGCAAGGATCAAATCCCGTAGTGATAGACAGATAAACAAAAACCCAAAATAAAATAAATTACATAAAGGTATTTTTGGATTTTAATACAGGATAAAGATAGGCCTGGGGGCATAGTTTTCACTAGAGGCCTCTCTCTAGAACAAAAAGCATTGGTGGGTAACCAAATTACTATTGGGCAATTGGTAGAAAAGCGTATAGTTATGACGATATTCAAGGCAATGATCATGTATATAGGAATCACGTCCGAGACAACTAGACTGACTCCTGCCTGCTTCTACTACTATTACTCCACACATCGACATCTATCCAGCATGCATCTAGAGTATTAAGTTCATAAAGAACCGAGTAACGCCTTAAGCAAGATGACATGATGTATACAAAGTAAATCCAGTCTTAATAAACCCCATTGTTTTATCCTTAACGGCAACGATACAAATACGTGGCATCTCCCTTTCCCTCACTAGGACTGAGCACCGCAAGATTGAACCCATCACAAAGCACCTCTCCCATTGGAAGATAAGTTGGCAAAACCAAATGGATAGATCGGAGAAAAATAAAAAGCTATAATAATCATGCATAAAAGAGTTCAGAGAAGACTCAAACAATATTCATACATGATCTAATCATAAGCCCACAATTCATCAGATCCCAACAAACACACCGCAAAAAAGGATTACGTCGAATATATCTCCAAGTGATGACGATGTTACACCCGCAGCCCCTGCAGCTATACATAGTGGACCAATTACTAGAGCTCACACATGCCAATTAAATTACCAGGTACTTTTGTTTCTTGGTAATTATTCTATTGTTCATGAGAATATGATGTTGCCTAAATTGGATACATTTCTCTTGCTTACAAATTAAGGGCCTATCTTGGACAAGAAGGATGAACATTGTAGAGCAAGATCAAGCATGGAGATGATGGCATGCGCAAGGTGAACAAGATCGGAGTTACAAGTGATGATTTCAGGACTTTGAAGCCACCATAATTAGTGCATGAAGCCTTGGACGGAATATACAAGATGCCACTTCATAAATTTCGTCCAGAGGCTATTATAGGTGTTGCGTCACCTTATTATTCGGCTAGGCCCATGTAATTTCAAAATACAGAAGTATAGGCTATTTTTAGAGTCCGTGTTTATGGGGAAAACTGAGTTAGGGTTAGTTTCGGACCCCTCCTCCAAGGGGCCACAACCCCCCCCCTCTTCCTCCATATATACAGCCCTTAGGGCGTCTTTTAGACTTTGGGTTTTGTTTAGATTAAAAGTTCGCCATAGCTGCAACTTCGCGTGTTTCGTTTGTGTTCAACGACCAGACCAAGACGTCACAGAACCCCACCTTGATCAACAAAGCTTTCATCTTACATTCGCAATACCCAGATTGCAATATTAGTTTCTTGCTTATTCTTCATTTGATTGCAAGAAATAGACCTTCGTGGTCAGGTTGATCGTGCTCCGGCGTGGTCAATAACCCTCGGAAGTTGGTTTAGCGTTTGCTAAGGCGCGACGTCTCGCACGTTCGTAGTCGGATCATCAAAGTCTACTCTCACAGAAAACGATAATCACCTTCTTATCAAAAGATGGGACACCTTTGCCTCTATCAAGTGGTATCAGATTTCCAGGTTGCTTGGCAAGATTTTACAGTTTTTCGTAGTTTAGATCGAGACTGTTCTTCAAACCTATAGTCCACGACAAAGCCAAAAAAAGTTAATTAGGGTTAGTTCATCATATCTAGACCAATCTAAACCATTGCATAATCTTTTCTGTATTTTCTTTACTGAATTTTCGGTTGCATCATCGTGTCAAGTTGCTGGTCTTAGTGTCTAGTTTCCCATAGAGTTTTGAGTTCTGTTCACAAGTTGTCACGTTGCCGCCGCACCATCTTCATTGTTGTTGCCATACACCACCACCACCAACATCTTCCTTACCGTTGCCATATACATCCGCCTGTCCACCACCAATTCGAGTCCACATATACATCCGCCTGTCCACCACCAATCTGAGTCCACATATACATCTGCCTATCCACCACCAATCCGAGTCCACATATACATCCGCCTGTCCACCACCAATTTGACTCCACATATACATCTTCTTTTCCACCACCAATCCGAGTATTTTCATACTAGGTTTGTTTTCAAGATTCATCTATTTCAGATTCGTGTTTCCTTGCCTGAGTAGGTTTCGAAAAAAATGTTTGGAGACCCCTAGACAGTTTTTAGGAAAAAATTTCAGCACGTGAACATATTTTTCCCTATCCTGTTTTTAGGTCCCAAGGAGCGTTTTGAGACACTCGCCATCGTAGTGATTTTTTGGCGCACTTCTTGGTCATCTCTACCCTGATTCCTGAAAAAAAATCCCAAAAATTATCACCCTATACTACTATTTCGATTAGGAAGAGTTTTGAGACACTCTCCATTATAGTGATTTTTCAAAAAAAAGTGCAAAAAAGAGTGATTTTTCAGTGTGCTTTTCCTTTGTTTATGTGTCATGCCATGATTTTGTTAGTGCTCTAGGTTCGCATCTCTAGTACGGTCAAGCCTAGGACGAGCACAGTACAGTCGTTCATCGTTTATTCAAATTTGCATCTCTGAATTGATTACTGCTGGCATTTTTGCTACCATATCATAAGCCTTCCCATCTCCACATACATCTACATCATGCGTTTCACACCATCTGGCAATTGCTTTATCCAAGCTTTGCGAGTTCTGACTACAACGGTTGTCAATCACCATCTGCTGTTGGGTGAGAACTGGTAGGAATTTCCGATTTGCTTGACAGATTTGTGACACCCCACCACTGCCACCTTTTAGTAGTTTGTAGGATCATATTCGTGTGTGTTTCTATTGCTGCTAACCAGGGCAACACCACAAGCCAACGAGATTGACTGGGAGAACATGACCAAGAAGGAGCTTCATGAGAAATTTCAGTAAGTATTGAGTCAACAGGTGGAAGATGAAGGAAATATGCCCTAGTGGCAATAATAAAGTTTTTATTTATATTTCCTTATATCATGATAAATGTTTATTATTCATGCTAGAATTGTATTAACCGGAAACTTAGTACATGTGTGAATACATAGATAAACAGAGTGTCCCTAGTATGCCTCTACTTGACTAGCTCGTTAATCAAAGATGGTTAAGTTTCCTGACCATAGACATGTGTAGTCATTTGATGAACGGGATCACATCATTAAAGAATGATGTGATGGACAAGACCCATCCTTTAGCTTAGGATAATGATCATTTAGTTTTATTGCTATTATTTTCTTCAAGACTGATACATGTTCCTCTGACAATGAGATTATGCAACTCCCGAATACCAGAGGAACACCTTGTGTTCTATCAAACGTCACAACGTAACTAGGTGATTATGAAGATGCTCTACAAGTGTCTCCGATGGTGTTTTTTGAATTGGCAAAGATCGAGATTAGGATTTCTCACACCGTGTATCAGAGAGGTATCTCTGGGCGCTCTCGGTAATGTACATCACTATGAGCCTTGCAAGCAATGTGACTAATGAGTTAGTTGCGGGATGATGCATTAGGGAATGAGTAAAGAGACTTGCCGGTAACGAGATTGAACTGGGTATGATGATACCGACGATCGACTCTCGGCCAAGTAACATACTGATGACAAAGGGAATAATGTATGTTGTTATGCGGTTTGACCGATAAAGATCTTCGTAGAATATGTAGGAGCCAATATGAGCATCCAAGTTCCGCTATTGGTTATTGACCGGAGGTGTGTCTTGGTCATGTCTACATAGTTCTCAAACTCGTAGGGTCCGCACGCTTAACGTTCGATGACAAATATTATGAGTTATGTGATTTGATGATCGAAGTTGGTTCGGAGTCCCGGATGTGATCACGGACATGACAAGGAGTCTCGAAATTGTTGAGAGGTAAAGATCGATATATTGGAAGGTTACATTCGGACACCGGAATGGTTTCGGGAAGTTTCGGAGTACCGGGGGTTACCGGAACCCCCCCCCCCCTGGGAAGGTAATGGGCCAACATGCGCCTTAGTGGAGGAGAGAGGGCCGGCCATAGGAGGTGGCGTGCGCCCCCTTTTCCTCTCCTACTCCTTATCTCTTTCCCCCTTTGCTACTACAGAAAAGAAAAAAAGAGACGGGAATCCTACTAGGACTTGGGAGTCCTAGTAGGACTCCCCACACTTGGCGCGCCCCTAGGGAGCCGACCTCCTCCTCCCTCCTTTATATACGGGGACAGGGGGCTCCCCAAAGCACAACAGACAATCCCTTAGCCGTGTGCGGAGCCCCACCTCCATAGTTTAACACCTCAGTCATATCGTCGTAGTGCTTAGGTGAAGCCCTGTGCCGGTAACTTCATCATCACTGTCACCATGCTGTCGTCCTGATGGAACTCTCCCTCATCCTCATCTGGATCAAGAGCTCGAGGGACGTCATCATGTTGAACGTGTGATGAACACGAAGGTGTCGTATGTTCGGTACTTGGATTGGTTGGATCGTGAAGACGTTCGACTACATCAACTGCGTTACTAAAGGCTTCCGCTTTCGGTCTACGAGGGTACATGGACTCACTCTCCCGTCTCGTTGCTATGCATCTCCTAGATAGATCTTGCATGATCGTCGGAAAAATTTTGAAATACCGCGTTCCCCAACAGTGGCATCTGAGCCAGGTCTATGCATAGATGTTATATATATGCATGAGTAGAACACAAAGAGTTGTGGGCGATAATAGTCATACTACTTACTACCAACGTCTTACTTTGATTTGGCTATATTGTTGGATGAAGCGGCCCGGACCGACGTTACATGACCGCGTTCATGAGACTGGTTCTACCGACGTGCTTCGCACACAGGTGGCTGGCGGGTGTCAGCTTCTCCAACTTTAGTTGAATCGAGTATGACTATGGGCGGTCCTTGTTGAATGTTAAAACAACACACTTGATGAAAAATCGTTGTGGTTTTGATGCGTAGGTAAGAATGGTTCTTGCTAGAAGCCCGTAGCAGCCATGTAAAACTTGCAACAACAAATTAGAGGACGTCTAACTTGTTTTTGTAGGGCATGTTGTGATGTGATATGGTCAAGCTGTGGTGAGATACAAATTGTTGTATGAGATCAGCATGTTTTGTAAAAGTTATCGGCAACTGGCAGGAGCCTTATGGTTGTCGCGTTATTGTATGAAATGCAATTGCCATGTAATTGCTTTACTTTATCACTAAGCGGTAGTGATAGTCGTAGAAGCAATAGTTGGCGAGACGACAATGATGATGATGGCCATATCATGTCACATATTTTGATTGCATCTGATGTTTATCCTTTATGCATCTTATTTTCCTTAGTACGACAGTGGCATTACAAGATGATCCTCACTAAATTCCAAGGTACAAGTGTTCTTCCTGAGTATGCACTATTTCTATAGTTCGTCGTGCCGAGACACCACATGATGATCGGGTGTGATAAGATCTACATTCACATACAACGGGTGCAAGCCAGTTTTGCATGTGCAGAATACTTGGGTTAAACTTGACGAGCCTAGCATATGCAGATATGGCCTTGGAACACTGAGACCGAAAGGTCGAACGTGAATCATATAGTAGATATGATCAACATAGTGATGTTCACCATTGAAAACTACTCTATCTCACGTGATGATCGGACATGGTTTAGTTGATATGCATCACGTGATCATTTAGATGACTAGAGGGATGTCTATCTAAGTGGGAGTTCTTAAGTAATATGATTAATTGAACTTTAATTTATCATGAACTTAGTACCTGATAGTATTTGCATGTCTATGTTGTTGTAGATCAATGGCATGTGCTACCGTTCCCTTGAATTTTAATGCATTCCTAGAGAAAGCTAGTTGAAAGAAGATGGTAGCAACTACTCGGACTGGGTCCGTAACTTCAGGATTATCCACATTGCTGCATAGAAGAATTACATCCTCTAAGAACCGCTAGGTGTACCACCCGCGCCAGCAACTGCAGACATTGTTAATGCCTGGCAGTCTCGTGTTGATGACTACTCGATAGTTCAGAGTCACATGCTTTACGGCTTAGAATCGGGACTTCAAAGACGTTTTGAACGTCATGGAGCATATGAGATGTTCCAGGAGTTGAACTTAATATTTCAAGCAAATGCCCGAGTTGAGTGATATTAAGTCTCCAACAAGTTCTATAGCTGCAAGATGAAGGACAATAGTTCTGTCAGTGAACATATACTCAGAATGTCTGGGTACCACAATCACTTGACTCAATTGGGAGTTAATCTTCCTGATGATAGTGTCATTGACAGACACTACAAAAAAAAGACACATCCATGATATTTTGGGCCAAACGAAAAAAATATGTCATGCTTATAACACTTCTATGACGATAATTGTGACAAAACCTGGTATCATCATAGATGTGGTGGGCTGCTACTTCTTTGAAGAAAAAATCATGATAGTAAATGGGATTTTCATCATGGGAGGGCCGGAGACGCAGCTGCATGACATTCTTTGGGCCGTCCATGACGGAGAAAACTGTGGTGGAGCGAGCGCGAGGAAAATCGGGGGAGTTCCCGGTTACGGTGGGTGGTCGGGGCCGAGCGATGCACGTTTCTCTCATATGTACGCGCGTGTGTGCGAGGCGTTGCACTCTAACTAAACTCGAGCGAGTCGTTGGGCTCTAACTGAACCCGAGCGATTGCACTGCAGGTTACGTGTTACTGAACTCGAGCGATCGATCGATCCCTTGCTGTTAACTAAACCCGAGTGATGCCTTCGCTACTGCTGCTAACTGAAGCCGATCGATACTGCCTCTGGATGAACAGTGAGCATTGTTGGAGGCTTTGGATGAACAGTTCCCGGTGGTGGGTTGGATGAATAGGACCCGTGGTAGTAGAGGCCGTTGCCGCTAGATGAACAGTACCCCGATCGATCGAGCCGGTGGATGAACAGGACCCCATGGAGGGATGGATGAATAGGAGCTGGTGGACTGCTGGTTGAACAGTAGCCGGTGGAGGGTTGGATGAACAGTAGCCCGTGGAGGGGTAGTTTAATAGGATCCCGTGGAGAGGGCTGGTTGAACAGTAGCCGGTGGGGGAGCGCGCGGTGGAGGTTGGATGAATAGGAGCCCGTTGATGAACAGTCGTAGGTGGAGGCTCGAGGAGGTCGACGGTGGATGAACAGGAGCCCGTGTAGGCGGGAGGAGGTCGATGGTGGAGATGAACAGTCTCCCATGGAGTCCCGTTTTGCGGTACGCCACACTCCTCCCGACGAACATGACCCCCATTTTGACCGTAGTGCTCCAACACAAGTCCGTTTCCTCCATTTTGCAGTACGCCACACTCCTCCCGATCAACAGGACCCCGTTTCGACCATAGGAGGTCCATTTCCTCCGTTTTACGGTACGCCAGACCCCTCCCGATGAACAGGATCCCGTTTCCACCATGGCCGGTCAAACACAAGGCCGTTTCCTCTGTTCTGCGGTACGCCAGGCCTCGTTTCCATCGGCTGTTCCGTCCAAGCCGGTTGGCTCCCGATGAACATGACGACGCATTCCATTCCGACCCAGCCGGTTGCCTCCCCATGATCATGACGATGGCGTAGCCTCTCCATTCCGACCCAGCCTTGTACACGAGCCCTGGCCATACGGATGCGCGAGTAGGCGTTCGAGCCCCCCCCCATATGTATGTACATGGCCGTATTTTCTTTCTTGCACCCTGGCCGATGTACGTACGTGTACATGCTACGTGCGTGCCTCTACTACAACATGTGCGGGCCTCTACTATGACACGTGCGCGCCTCTACATCGACCAGTATGTACGTACACGTTTGCGACCAGAATGACGATGCTACATACGCTTCCACCAGGTGGGTCCTGACTGTCAGGCACTTCCTTGCGTGCGAAGATGTAGCTGGTGGGTCCCAGTAGTCAGGGGGAAATGTTTCTTTGTGAAATCATTATTTTCCATGTAATAAGGAGGCACTTCCTTGCTGCGGCCGTGGACCCAGCTATCAGCCTCTCCACGTACAATACTCTTTCGATGGAAGTCGTTCCTTGACCACGTTGACCACGCCGTGCCGAGAGCACCAGGGCGGTGGACGACGGCGAGGCCTAGGAAGGGGACGATGCGGACCCGCAGAAGACGCGCCAGTGGGTGCCCACATAGAGGGGACTACGTGGGTTGACTGCTTCGGCTGCGGTGTGAGGCTGCCATAGCCAGAGAATAACCGGAGGTGTGGGTGAGTATAGAGGGATGGCATGGCCAGCGGTGGCAGCATAGCCGGACACAGGAGGCAGGAGCCGGCGGCACGGCCGGCGCTTGTTTGGGCGGCTGGAGCAAGAAGACCAGAGGTTGAAGAAGCACTATGGCCGTTGGATGGACACCGTACGGTCACTGGAGCCAGAATCGTTCATATTGACTAAGTTGACAAAGCCCTCCGTCCTCATCATCTTAGTAAGCCCACAAGTCAGCCTCCCACTATGGTGGGTCCCAGCTAGCAGGGGGAGCTCATGTTTTGTGCGGAATAAGGAGGCACTTCCTTGTGTGCGAAGATATAGCTGGTGGGTCTGACCTGTCAGCGAGGGAACGTTTTTTTTTTGAAATACAAAGGCCCTTCCGGTGGGTCCCAGCTATCACGTGGAGGAATCATTATTTTGTGCGTAATAAGGAGGCATTTCTTTGTGTGTGGCCGTGGACCCAGCTGTCAGCCTCTCCACGTACAGTCCACTTCTGATGCATGTCGTTCGTTGACCACGCCGTGCCGAGAGCACCTAGGCGGTGGACGACGGCGAGGCCTAGAAAGGGAATGACACAGAGCCAGGGAAGACTCGGCAGCTGTTTCCCACGTGAAGGGGAGTACGAGGGTTTACTGGTTCGTCTGCCGTCGCCGGAGAATAACAGCAGGTATGGGTGAGTAGAGGGATGGCTAGGCCAACGATGGGAGTACGGTGGGGCGGTGAGGCCTTCGTGGCAGCACAGCCGGCCGCGGGACGAGGAAGTAGGTAGTCCCGCCTGTGCTTGTATGAGAGGGTGGAGCAAGAAGAGCAGAGATTGAAGAAGAACGACGACCGTAGGATGGACATCCAACAGTCACTGCTTGTGCATCAACCTTTTTTTAGGAAAGCCTCAAATCTGTGGAAAACAGCATACATGCCATCTGCCATTATTTCTAATAATTTACAACCCATTTGCTAATTCTTAAGGTTTTTTTGGACCCATATTATTTTTGTTAGCATTACAGCCCATATTGTGGCCACGGTTAAAAAATTATACGAAATTTTGTATATTTCGGTGTGGTCCGAACTGTTTTTAATCCCGAAATTTCGAGTCACATTCAAACTTATTTTAAAAATAAATGTATATCAATATAAAATCCAACAAATTGTCCACGCATAAAAATCAATGCAATTTAAAATCTCGAAATGAAAAAATATTGAAACTAATTGCCGGTTTGATGTGTTTTAAAAATGTATAGCCCATTTCTCATTACTGATAGGCCATTTTCTCAGCCAGCCGAATGAAGCTGTCCTCGTCTTGCAAGATTTGCAGCCCAATAGGCCTGACAGAGCGACTTACTTGACAAATCACAAAAAAAGTGGGCTAGCCATTGGGAGAAAGAAAGAAAAAAACTACTTGGCTGGTTTGTGGTAAACATAAAAGAAAAGGCTGTCTAGACAGGCCAGAGTGCCCCGCACAGGATAGTTGACACCGCTTCCGTCTCAAAACTAGACTAGATAAATGCCACTCCAGTTATGGCGATTCATAAAAAATCCACTGGAATTTCCAAAGTTTGAAATATGCCACTGCAATTTTTGCAAAATTTGAAAAACCCCACTGCAATTTTTGCAAACTTTGAAAAACGTCACTCCATGGTTGGAAAAATGCCACTGGAAATGGCATGAAACGGCATATTTTTAAGTTTGGAAATTGCAGTGGCGTTTCTCGGAATCACCAGATTTGGAGTGGCATTTATCTAATTAACCCAAAACAAAAATAACTGGGCGAGCTGTTGGGTCCCTGGTGTCAGTCGCTCGTTGTGCAATTCTCTTGTTTATTGACTATGTTAACAATGGCGTGGGACCCAGATGTCATAAATCTATTAGGAGGAGCCATTTTTTATTGGCTTGAAATATGGAGGCACTTGCTTGCGTACTGCCATGACCTTGGTGGGTCCCTGCTGTCATCCTCTCCACGTACAATCATCTCCTGATTGTGTACGCGTCAACCTGGTAGGCCCACAAGTCAGCCTCTAAACCCGTGGCGGACAAATACAACCCATTTAAGAAAATAACAGCCCATTCCATACGTTCAAACGGAAAGTTCAACATTCAGAGAAAATTAACCGATCTGATCCAGATATAGAATACTGAACTTCCACGTTGACAACCATCATAGCCAAGTTAACTATCTACTCCCACTAATACTCTAGTAGTGTGCAAGTACTAACTTACTCTTAGCTAACTAGACAATGTCGGCTGCCATCCGCGGTACATGCTAAACGCCGGCACCGTCGTCCTCCGCCTCTCCTCGGACTTGCCAGAGGTGCGATAGGGCGCGTTGCTCCCGCGTGTTCGCCCTTTCCATGCCGGTGTGGTTCACCGAAGCTTCGGCTTCTAAGAGGGAAACCCACTTGATGAGCTGGTAGTAAAATTCGGTGTCTCGAACGTGTGCGTGCCCGACAGCCTCCAGGGCTATTTGCCGGGTGCCTACCTCCACGTAGTCGGCCCAGTTGTGGGCTCTCTACTCGCGACTCAGAGCGTCGGTGCACTGCTGCTCCATGTCCCGCTGGCGGCGCAAATTGGCGATACGCTGGTCCTCCGCAAGGCAGTCGCACTCCAACAACTCCTCATACTCTGCATTGCCATCTAAAGACCGACAGAATGCCTCCTCCCTCCGTCTGCCTTCCGATGAAAAACCGAACACTAGTTCTGGCGGTGACGCCTCCGGTGTCGCCTCTCGAGGAAGGGCGGGGGCATGACGGACGTGGCGAGAGCGAGGATAAGTGGCGAGCGACGTCGGGCCGGTGGGGGCTTATGAGGATAGGGCGAGTTGGGTGATGGTGCCACCGGAGAAGCCCGGGAAATAGTAATTATAGGCGGAAGGTAGGTGAACCAGCGTGTTGCGGGAAACGCGATGGTCATCGCGGTCATCGGAATTCGAAGGATAAGCAGGCATGGCCTAGCGCACTAGCTTGCTGTGAAAACTAGAAAAACTGAAATTATGACTGTGCCATCCCATCCCGTCAGTGGCGTGTCTCGTCCGTGTTGGGTTGCACGCCGGCATGACGGTCAAACGAGTGCACTCCAACCATCCAGATGAGGTACTCCCTCCTTGTCAAAAATTATTCTAGCACTCATCATCTACCTCGGTTGGTGAGAGTTTTGAATTAAGGCCTGTAAACCAGAAAGGAGGTAGTACGTGCTTGATCTGCTATTTATTCGTGTAGGATCGAGTAGGTCATTTTTTGAATTGAGCCCTGCAAACCAGAAAGGAGGTAGTACGTGTGTGATCCGTTATTTATCCGTGTAGGATCGAGTAGGTTGGGTAGTGTACGTGTAGGATCGAGTAGGTCGGATGGTGTAGGTGGATGATTGCATTAGCTGATGAACGTTCGCTGGGAGATAAGGCATTTGCGAATGTTTTTGCTGGCAGTTTCTTCAGATTCTCATGTCATTTTCTTTAGAGCAGCTTGTTAGTTTCTTCAGAGGTAGGCATTTTTATTCAAAAAACTGCCACTTCGGATCTTGCGTCACAACTAAAACTGTCAGGAGCACATTAGTAGGCTTGCTAGTGATTGATCAATAACTTGTAAACACTGAGCGAACAAAAATAAGGAATTGTTAGTAACTTGTAAACACTAAGAACACAGAAATAAGGATCATGATGTGCACAGAAGTAAGAGCTGATCCGTTCGAAATGTTCACACGAGACTCGCAGGCCTGGCATTGTAATATGTTCACATTAGTAGCCCAAATTCAAAACCAACTAGTACGATTCCCATACATAAGATCAACATGTGAATGCATCTCAATGATTCACAGATCATATACAAATATGTAGCCCCAAAAGCAAAGATCTAGAAAAAACATATGTTCTTCCTACTAACATGGATGCTTCTCTTGGCCAACATTCAGTACAGAGTGAAAGGAAAATTTGTTTATGAATTCTACAATTCCTCTTGCAAATGTAAGTGGTTTCACCAACAGCTGGAACCATGAGAATGAACCACACATGATGGAGGAACATCCACTACAATATGGTTTGGTCTTCTCTGGATCACACGGCGAGACTATTTTCGGAATACAAACTTTAACTTAGGCAAAATGATGCCCATTGTATAATCAGACCAAAGCAATGAAGAACCTAGTGTTGACCAATAAATAGTATAGTACTACTTTTTTGCAGTCCATGAAGTGACTATCCAATCTTTCTGTGTCTATTTTCAAATGGCACTGCATGCAGTGACTATACTATTCTCTTGTGCAGTTCAACCAAAATTGTGGTCACTTTGTTTGTTTGCCAAATAGCAAAGGGCAGACATCTCTATCTGCACAAATATCAAGCGGCTAGTAAACATATACCCCACTTTGTATTTTCGGTTTAAACACGTCTCTTCCGCTTAGCATCTGTCATGTTTTGCACTGGACAATTTGATACAGTCATGTTTTGCCCTGGACAATTTCATACTGAATTGATTTGCTCGTTCAGAGCAGAAATATAGCGCTTATTCTTCATCAAACCAAGGATATCCATGTTGAGCAGTGATGGAAGAGGTGAAATTGATACAACCGAAATTGAGCATCCAACCATTGAATCATGTCCTACACCTCCAATGTAGGTCCACCCTGCCAATAAATTCACATGCAAACCACTAGTATTACTATCTAATGACAGTACAAAAAGAGTAGCAAGATAGTAGCAAACCATGTACCTTCGTAATGAACAACTCATAGTGCCACCAATTGGATATAAAGGTTTGGAAGAAAACATGCTCCTAATGTTGAACCATTTGGACATTTTGTGTAGTTCCACTAAAATTGAGCATCCCTGTTTGCATAGATATTGAAAGTGTGATTACTATAAAAGTGGCACTAGTTGAAGCATAGACACACAAATATAAGCATTCCAATTTCTTAATGGGAAAAGGCAGCAAGACTGTTTCTAACCACCTATTTGAAGGAATAAATAAGGCAACAACGGCTGATGTCAGGAAGGCATACATAGTTTTTTCTAAAAAAATTGAGCCATTCCTGACCTTTCCTCTTCTTTTAAGCATATTTTGTGCAGTTCAACTAAAATAAAATGCCATCACCGCCTTAACAGTTCAGTGACACTATACAAATGGAAATGACTTAACATTACATCATGATGTTAGGTATGTAGTCGACAGGCATTAGAGACAAACATACAGACCTCCCCCGATTACATAATGAACATTAGTTTTAACAAAGGTGTGACTAGCTTTACCGGGATAATTTGAGTGAACTCTACACCCTCTGTTCCTTAATATAAGACATTTTCGCAGTTCAATTTAAAGTACCCAAACGTCTAGTATTTAGAAAAACATGTGGTAGTTTTCTTGAGCACATATCTGGGAAAGCTTGCTAGACTTTATATATGTCCATACGCGAATGCAACACCATTCGAATAGTACAAATATAGACTAATCAAGTGGCTAGTGCAATGGTAGAGTAGTTATTTTATTACAGGGTACAGTACAATGGTTTTACTGAACAAATTTCAATAAGCTCTAGCACTAGAAGATTTATATAAGAATTAACAATACAAAATGTAAAGGTAACAAGTTTCAACATTGGTATAGTAGCTGTGCAAGAGCATTAAACCAAATACTAAAGTCTGAAGGTAACTAACATTATTCACTAATGACAGCATAAAAAAGTGCAAACCATGTACCTTAAAGGTAAATATTATTAACTAACTCGAGGTATGTAATATATAAGCATTAATAGTGCAAAAATCTGAAGGTAATAACAAGATTCATCGTTGGTATACTAGCTGTGCAACAGCATTAGAATGCCTTAGCCAAAAAATCTTTCATACATCCACAATCAACAGCTAACCCTGAAATAATCCACTAACATTAAATGGCACTGCTTAAATTTATCGGTGGCATTAGACTGAGTGCGGCATTAGTTTAATGTGGCATCACCTTAGTAGTAGCATTGCTTGACTTGACCGCTGGCGTTATACTAACAGCAAAAAAGTGGCAATAATAGCATGGGAGGCGCATTCGGATGGTGGGTGCACCAGTACGATGTACCTCCATGGACGCATAGAGTGGTGAGGGAGGTATGGTTGCCTAGAGCAACAAATATCCAGGCAGCATATGTGGATTACGTCCCATTTTTGTTCTCTTTAGCTACTGATTTTCCCCTTTTCAACCTAGATGCGGTTTCGATGCCTATTCTCTTGGATAGTATGGTCTCCCTTCCTTTCCTTATTCAACCCAGACATGGATTAGTCAGCATGAAGTAGGGTTTCCTTTAATAGTGCAAATTAAGGTTTTCATCTGCGTCACCAGCAGAGCAGTGGATAGCAAATTGGGAAGATGGTGGAGTGGAAAAACATCCACATGCAACGATGTGGCAGATGGAGCAATAGAACAAGGGTATGATTCGAAAAGAGGTAGCATACCTGAGGGTCAGCAGGAAGTGGCTTTGCTCGTGGTCGTCGTCCTCCGCACACACTACGGCCGCGAGCTTGGGGAAGGGGGCCATCCTACGCGGGCTCTAGGTCTGAGTCGTCAGTGCATGACCTTACTCGTCGACGACGAGTGCGTCAATGCTGCACGTCCTATTCTTCCTCGGTGGATCTGTGACCACCGGTGAGGAGGGAGAGAGAGGCCATCTTATTTAGATCTAGAGAGAGGGTGATAGTGTGAGAAGCAAGTGGGCAGCCCTTAGCAAGAAAGCGCTGAAGCTCTAGCTTATATATATTTTTTATACTACTATTACTAGAGGTGGAGTAGTGGTAGAGCAGTTTATATTTTCTCTGCATACAGTACCACTTACTCGTGCTTCAAAACTGAATGTCACACCATTAAAAAATAAAAGGTCGATAACTAATGCGGCATCTCGGGCCAACGCGGCTAGATCGCATTTTGCACGAGAAATTACACACCATGTTTCGTTGACATGTGGTCCCGTTCCCACATGTTAGTGAGACGACGGCGAGTCCTTTTGTACAATTTCCGAACGTACGTGTATGTAGGCCGGGGAGCCTCTTCGTGTACCGTGGCAACCATCCACCGACTCTTCGCCTTTCCCTCTCGATTTGGAACTGCTGTCGGACGCTCTTCCTCCCTCCTCCATTTGCCTTCACCCTTCCTTCTACCATTGGTCGACCGTCTTCTCCATGGAGGGAATAGGCCGGAAACGACCCTGTTATTCTTGCTCTGATCTGAAAGATGACATGGTCGAGGAACTCATCAATTGGTGCGAAATCATCACCTCAGCTAGCATGGTAGGTTCGTTTAAGACCATTCTCGACTCAACTAATAACATCATTACAAGGAACCCAGGGGTCCATGAGTGGTTTGATCTCCCCTATCTTCTTCACCGTGAACCTGGTCACTGGCGCGCCGATGATGCATGCCTTGCCTTGTGCAAGTTGATGCCACTTGATAATGATATGTGTGATGTTAAGATGCCATCGCTTGAGGGTAAGGCTTGGGCACGTGCAAATGGAGATTGGGTTGTTTATATTGGGTACAACTGCGAGTGGGAACTTGTGAATGTGTACACTCGTCACCGGGTTCCACTTCCAAAAATCTCAGACTACCTAGAGGTTGAGCACACCGGTATTCTACATATGTTCAACTACGATCATGGTGACTGTTGTCTACAGAAGATAGCAACTTGTCGAGTTCCCAACCGCTCTTGGGGTTATAGGAATGCTTGTGTTGTCGCTAACTTAGACAAGCTTGTTGCCGTCCTTCAAGATTCGACTCGCTGGATATTTCTCAAAAATCAGTTTCTATACATGGATGAGTACTGTGATGCAATTCAATACGAGGGTCTTGTGTTTTCTTCCACCACTCGTGGCACTGTTTTTGCATGGAATCCTAATGCTTTCAGTACGTTTGTCTTCCATCGTAATTATACTTGTTTCATCCACATGCATGCGGGTTAGATAGTTTCCCTTTACTAATTAACCTTCTTGTCTTTCCAAGGTCCTGTGAACATTCCACCACCTATATTTGAAAATTTCTGTAACTAAGGGGGAGATGACAATGATGATGATCACGAGCATGGGGACCCACATACTCAGTGGCACCTGGCAACTTATTTCGATGGATCACCTCTTCTTGTTTGTATACACGACACTGTTGATGTTACTAAGGAAGCATGTGTTGTCTCCCATGGTCGCACTCTCCGTACATATTCCAACATTTGTTGTAGGGTATTCGGGATGGATACTACTGTGCTAGCGCCAACACCTTCTCCCTGGTTTAGTTTTGATACTCTTGGAGGAAACTCGCACTTCCTTGGACAAAACTATCCAATCATGGTGAAAGGCAATCCAATAGATGTGGACACAACATTACTACCATTTATGAGAAGAAACTGTATCTATAACTCAGACATTGCTATGGTTCCCTACCGTGGCTATCACAATATGCATCCTGACATCGGTCGCTTCAGCCTGGATGATCAGTCCTGCGTTGGTCTCGAGATTGACAGTAGCTGCCCCTTCCTAGGGAATCACTTCTGGTTCAATGCAAGCGTTTCCAACACCGAGGATTGGTTGAGCTGAAGTTCATTTCATTGCTTGTTATTTGTTGTGTGATGAAAACTTTAGTATTTACTAGAATGTATCATCATTTTCGTTGTGGGTTCATGACCTATTGCATGTAATAAAATGATATGCCTGTGATAAACTTACTAAATTTGTGAATGGCTTTCGAGTCGCTTCTCTGAGTGGGTGCTGCGACGAGGCAAAAAATATTTTCCGAATACATAATTGTACGTGCATTGCAACAGGTTATCGGATGAGCCTAATCAACAATATTACTACTACTATTTGTACTAGATTCACATCCTTCGCGCGTCGAGCGGGTGAAGTTACTATAGCTACGAATCCCATCATCCTAGGTCCTCGGATGAGTCCAGTAGAAATTGCATTCTGGTGTTTGGGTTAAAACTTTCAAAACTGCTGCACTATCTCTATGTCTACATATACGTAATACAACAAGTTTTTATACTTGAGACCAGCCACCCACCCTCACAAAGAACATTTTTTAACCTAGCACAGACTCTAGGAAATTTGGCCACAGTGTGAGGTGGGCCATTTGTTAATGTATTCGTTGTACATAGCAGCAACTCGAATCCTCGATATATAGTAGGGTGGCATGGGCCAGATCAAGCATTCACGTTAGGAGTACAGCACACGCCACCAGGCGACTTCCATCTGACACCATATTTCTTGGTGTCTGTGCTACAGCTATCTCTTCAACCTCGTCGTTTCTCTAACTCAGCCATCATGCGACGGGCGAGGTGGGGGCCTGCTGATACTAGTCGGTTTCCTCAACTACGGTCCCACTTGTAAGGCCAATTCCAACGCACGACCCCTAGCGGACCTCCATTTTGCTCGGATTCTGTCCGTTTGGGTACGGCAATGGGGTCATGTCCGGGCCATTTCTCGGATGCAGTGGCAGTGCACCCAACGCGCGGACGCATCCCGACCGCGTACATTTTTCTTTGCAAACACATATCTTTTTTCCGTCATTGATATTTGCTACATGGAAATACAACACCAAAATATGACTAGAAAAGCAAGACCAAAGAAAACAAGAACCACAAGAATACATTTTAGAAGATATCCAACTTCAATAACTGCTCCTTTAAGTTGGATTAGTGCCTTCTCGATGCATTCATTGTTGATCTGCAGAGGCTTGATCTTGCGTTCTTCTTTCTTCTTCAAGTGTAAAGAAGTAGACGTTGCTTCCTCGCATCTTGTCTCATGTCTAGCCTATATTATATCAACAAGTGCACTAGTATCATCTCTATCCTCTATGCTAGCTAAAAGTGCTACAACATCTACTAAATTGTGCTCTATCAATATATCAATGTACTCTTCTTCCAAATACCAAAACTGGCATCTATTCTACACAATAAAATTTTAAGTTAGCACAACAAGTCTAATTCGAGAGCACAACCGAAGCTAAAGTAGCACATACCCCATCGGTTGAGCACTTGATGAACACCCATCCTCGATGTTCCGACGCTGTAGACACGTGGCGCAAGAACTTCTTTGGGCAGTCGTCACATGTAATGAGTGGCAATGGTGCACCGACGAGCTTTTGGGCCAGCACCGATCCTGACCGACTGCCATTCATGTATCTACCGGCGGACCGATGATGGTGTAGATCCGAGCGACTAAAGGAGGAGTCAATACCTGCATGCGTCCTTGCGGCCTTGCCGGGGCCTTCCGGCCCGGTGCCCGGCCAGTCCATGGTGTGGCATGACCTCCCACAACCGGGCAAGCTCAAGCCCTACCGGATCCGCTCCAAATCCGGCCGCCGGGTGCACAAAACATGTAGCCGTGGTTGGGTAGCTCCAGGGTGTCGAGGGAAAGGTGGCTGAGCGAGCACGCGTCCGAGCTGCACGCGCTAGAGTTGGCCTAGCGGCATGGCGGACCAACCGTGTGGGGGTGCCAAGTGGCTTCACTCGTGTGGGGGACGGAAGCCATTCCTCACGGGTGCTAGGTCTGACAGTGTGTGACCTCTATGGCAACCATCCGCTCCCCACTATCCTCTTCGTTGACATGTGGTCCCATTCCCACATGTTAGTAAGACGACACCGAGTCCTTTTGTACAATTTCTGAACGGACATCTATGTAGGCCAGGGCGCCTCTTTGTGTAACGTGGCAACCGTCCACTGAATCTTCGCCTTTCCCTCTCGATTTGGAACTGCTGTCGCACACTCTTCCTCCCTCCATTTGCCGTCACCCTTCCTTCTACCATTGTTCGATCGTCTTCTCCATGGAGGGAACAGACCGGAAATGACCCCGTTATTCTTGCCCCAATCTGAATGATGACGTGGTGGAGGAAGTCATTGATCTGTGCGACATCATCACCTCGGCTAGCATGGCAGGTTCGTTCAAGACCATTCTCGACTCAACCAATAACATCATTACAATGAACCCAAGGGTCCAGGAGCGGTTTGATCTCCCCTATCTTCTTCACCGTGACCCTACTCACTAGTGCGCGAATGAGGAGCCCTCGCCTTGTGCAAATTGGTGCCTCTTGATAATGATACGTGTGATGTTTAGATGCCATCGCTTGAGGGTAAGGCTTGGGCAGGCGCAAATGGAGATTGGGTTGTTTATATTGGGTCCAACTACGAGTGGGAACTTGTGAATGTGTACACTCGTCACCGGGTTCCACTTCCAAAAATCTCAGACTGGCCAGAGGTTGTGCACACCGGTTATGACCGTACTTTCAACTACGGTCATGGTGACTGTCGTCTACAGAAGATAGCAATTTGTCAAGTTCCTGGCCGCTCTTGGGATTTAATGGAATATGTAGTTGTTGCTATCTTCGACAAGCTTGTTTTCTTCCTTCATAGTTCGACTAGATGGATATTGCTCAAAAATCAGTTTCTATACAAGGATGAGTACTATGATGCAATGCAATACGAGGGTCTTATGTTTGTTGCCACCACTCGTGGCACTGTTTTTGCATGGAATCCTGATGCTTTCGGTACGTTTGTCTTCCACCGTAATTATAATTGTTTCATCCACATGCATGCGGGTTAGCTAGTTTCCCTTTACTAATTAACCTTCTTGTGTTTCCAAGGTCGTGTGAACATTCCACCACCTATACTTGAAAAAATTTATAACCAAGGAGGAGATGATGATGCTGATGATCACGAGCATGAGGACCCATATAGGAGTACTCAGTGGTGCCTGGCAACTTATTCCGATGGATCACCTCTTATTGTCTGTATATAGGGCACCGCTGATGTGACTAAGGAAGCAGGTGTTGACTCCCATGGTTGCACTCTCTGGACCTATTCCAACATCCGTTGCAGGGTACTCGGGATGGATACTACTGTGCTAGCGCAAACACCTTCTCCCTGGTTTTGTATTGATACTCTTGGAGGAAACTCGCTCTTCCTTGGACAAAACTATCCAATCATGGTGAAAGGCAATCCATCTGCTGTTGACACAATGTTACTACCATTTATGAGAAGCAATTGAATCTATACCTTGGGCATTGCTATGCTTCCCTACCGTGGCTGTCACAATATGGGTCATGAAATAGGCCGCTTCAGCCTGGATGATCAGTCCTGCGTTGGTCTCGAGATTGACAGTAGCTGGCCCTTCCCAGAGAAACTCTTCTGGTTCAAATCATGTGTTTCCAACGCCGAGGAGTGCTTGAGCTGAAGTTCATTTCATTGCTTCTTATTTGTTGTGTGATGAAAACTTTAGTATTTACTAGAATGTTTTGTTGGAACTAATCTATAATCCAACATGTACCCTCGTTGTTGTTGTGTGTTGATGACTTGTTGTATGTAATGAATGGTACATTTGCATATGCATGTCATAATCTCAATTTATAAATGGTTTTCGACTCACTTCTTGGAGTGTTAGTGCCGTAGTAGTATAGCCAGCATCCATAGTAGTATGAAGTTGCCACATCACATAGAGCCAACCAATAGTTAGTTCCAGTTAGATCAACTAGAGCTAGGTGTTGGACGGAGGCCGAGAAATATGGTGATAGCGTGACTGCGTGAGGTGGGCTTGTAAGTAGTAGTATGATGTAGGCACAGGGCTTGCTGTGTTTCCTACTCCTCTGGTCTAAATGGAGAACATTTGGTTGAGTTCTTCCTCCTTTTGCCAACACGTGGGACCTCCAGCATCAGGTCGTGTCATGCTAGAAAATGGAGTGGTAGTTGAAGCCACGTGATGTGCATCTCGGGTTAAACTGTAAATAGAATCTTAATACTCTTGAGTAACTCCAAAAGAGGCCACCAAAGATCTTTATTGGATTTGTTTTTCATCACCAGCATGTCGAGGTGAAAGATGTGCAGGTTCAGTGGGTCCTCTTGCGTTTTCAAGGACATGTGGGACCACATGTGAGCAAATATACGATGGGCTCCCCGCGTCTGATGGCTGGCTGAGGAGAGAGATGGAGGAGGGCTGAGCACGAACTCCAAGAAATTTGTTCTACGTAACTAGAACCTTGATATAGGCCCGATATACTGGGGTGGCATGGGCCATAACTAGCATTCACGTCTAGCAGTACGGCACACGCCACCCACACGAGTCCCATCGGACACCAATTTTCTTGGAGTCTGTGCTACAGCCATCTCTTCTCCCTCCTGTTTTCTCAGCCATCGCGTGGCGGGAGGGGTGGGGGTTTGCCAATAGTTGGTTTGCTCAATTACAGTCCCACTTGTAAGTGAAAATGCAACACAACACGCATTCCCCCTTGAGCAGCGTGCCGGACCAACCGTGTGAGGTTGCAACATACGCGAACATGGCATGCTTTTCCTTTTGAACTTGTAACTTGTAAATTTTGGTTCTTGCGATTGGAGTGATCACTCTTGCCCTTGGTTAGGGTGCGTAGGATTTCGTGGATTGGACTGGCAGGGAGCCTTTAGGCTGGTCAGAGTGGGGAGTATCATATACTAGTATCATTCATATGATACTAGTTTATGGTACTACATTCATAGTGCGTAGTAACATAGATTAGTATCATAGGTGGTCTCATTTATTGCCATGCATGACACATAGTAGCATAACATTTATTATGTTACGATATCTACCTATGTTACTATAACCATCTCTCTCTTCTTTAATTGACTGCACATAAGCATGTTTGTGAGTCCCTAGTGCATGTTACTACTTATGTTACCCCCACTATGGCTAGCCTTATATGAGAAGTGCAGACTGTGTTGCATTCACGTGTGTGTTGGCCATCTACTCCTCAGCCCTCTACTGCACCTGCCTTTGCCTGTATGACAGGTGGGCCAGCCACCTGTTGGGCCCATGGGTTATTCTCCCAAACACAGGTGCAGTAAGTCAAGGAAGCTGCGCCCCCCTTCGTCCCAAAACACTTAGGCATCGTACATTAACACCCTCCTCGTTTCTTATTTCGTGACATATCAACCAATGAGAGATGTGGGCCGTGCATGCTTTCAATGACTTGAGACTACCAAACATGACATGAAGTGGTTAGTTCATTGCATGTAATCCTATTAATTAGGAAAAAGACATTAAGTTCTCTCGCTTTCCCCTTCGTCTTGGTCACCATGCACAACCTAAGAGCATGGTTAAAAATTAATAGTATAGTCAACTGTTGGCTATATGATGTTGCCATGTCATAGTAGAGCCATCACTTGTAGCCACTCATACAATAAGGTTAGCTATAAGAGTACTACTTTTTCTCATCTTCTCTCTCTCTCTCTCTCTTTCTCAATATTTATTGTATATCGGTCTAGGAATCCGCATATAGCAAGGCTCTTGCATGAGAGCCCACTCCTCTTTTTCACTTGCTCTAAGATGACTTAGACTAGCCACAGTGGGAGTAACTTCAGCAGTAACATCGAGTCCAACTCAACAAATTTGCTTATGTTGCAATGAGTTAATGAGGAGAGAGGTAGTTTGAGTAACTTAGCTAGTTATTACTATAACATCACATGTACCAATGCAATATGAGTTTATAACCTAATAAATGAGGCTTTGCATGTTACCATACTTATGTTACTACCCACTATGAAAGGTAGTACTAGTGTATGTTACTCTTCATTGTGGCTAGTCATACACCTAGATAGAGGGAGTAGTCTCAAGTCATTGGATGCATACGCACCCCACGTGTCGTATTTGTATTGGGTGATTTCTTTTTTCGTGGAAAGAAACAGGTAACGAGGTGGGTAATTGATGCAACGCGCCTAAAAGTTGTGGGATTACTATTTGGTTTTCGTAACATGACTAACGCACCAGTACAGACGGAGTACAATAGTAGTCTTTGCTTGCAATTTTTTGTTGGTAGCTTACAAAGCTGAGCGCTCGGTGAGTACAATAGTAGTCAGATTGATGAGATTTCAGATTTGAGCCATCTACCGGAAGGAATAAAACAATACACCATGTACTTATTAACAGAGGGAGTAGTACATTTTTTGTGACATGCATTACTAGATATTGCTAGTCAAATATTAAATCCAGATGGACGTGGTAGTACTACTAAATCCAGACGGTGGTGCTAGTACTAGTAGTAGTACTACCAATGTAGTAGCACTGTACTACCCGTTTGTCAAATTATTATGCGCTGCTCGTCGCAGTGAAGTGACAAGACCCTGCGCCAGAGATGACACCTGAGTATAGGCGCCATGTTCGGCACAACTCATAAGTCAGCCTCACCGTCTGCAGTCACTATCATCATGGCTATAGAGCTATCCTGCTTACAACTCGTTGTGTTTGACATAATTTCCCGTGTGTAGATGCCCATGCATTGCATGGAACACCAAGATTGGGGGTGGACGGCGCCGGTAGCGGCCATCGCGCCAGATTTTTCCATGGCCTTCTAGATGTTGTGGGAGGAGATAAGGCTGATTGTGAGAGACAAGGAGTTGTTTGTAAATAGTGAACAAGTGCGGGTATTTTTTTGCAAAACTGGAGAAGTTTGGTTTGTATGCGTCAGATCTAGATCCAATGGCTATTGGTGAAATATGGCAGGCACAACATCATCACCAACTCAGGGCCTCTTTGATTCGCGGGATTTTGAAAACGCAGGAATAGGAAACAGCAATATTACAAGTTTCAAACTAATATTACAAATGTTAGGAGTAATGCTGCACCTACGAAGAGGGAATCTAGGAAGTTTACGTAATAACTTTCGTTACTTTAGGTGGATGCAGCCTTATCGTACAAATGAAAATCCACCGCCCTGACAAGTCACTAATGGGCAAATAAATTTTCGAGCCTCTGGCCGTATATGAGCCCATGAGAGATAGCAGAGAGAGGGAAAGAGCTACTCCCTCAGTTCGATAATGTAGTGGCAACATTTTTTTTAAGTCAAACTTTTGAAACTTTGACCAAGTTTATAAAGAAATTACTTATATCTACAATACCAAAGATAAATGATAGTATGAAGTAAGTACATGTTGTGATGAAACTAATGATCGTTCCAGATGTAAATGTTTTTCTCCACATATACCTGGTCAAACTTTTATGAGGTTTGACTTTTCAAAACATCCATATGCTTATGGACGTGAGAGAGTCCCTAACTAGAGAGAGAGAGAGTGAGTCAAATTAAAATAGTGAGTGAAAAATTTTGTGTGCGTGTGTGAAAGAGACATGGACAATACACGATAAAAGTAGAGAAAAGGCGTGTGTGTGTCTTATATAAACATATCACACATGCATCTTCGACAATGGAAGCAAGGTGAGGAGATAGTGTGTGGTTGTGTGCAATCAAGAGAGAAAGGCCCCTAGCACGTGGCCAAGAGGGTTCTGACAAACAAGGGAGAGAAGTCGAGAGAGACGTCTGGAGAAAATGCAGACATGGAGAGGAGAGAGTGTGTGTTTGTCATAGAGAGATCTCTTGGAGATCGTGATGGCACTACATGGGTGGGAGATCGAGTGACAAGGTGTGTGCGTGATAGAATATACCCCGAGAGATGTCGAGATAGACGTATGGATGGAAGGAGACAATACGTGTGTTCTAGATGGCTAGTGAGAGATAATCATACTTAAGGGGAGTGCGTGCGCCTATGATGGAGTGAGGGATTATGGTACTTAGGGGGTGCATGTCACATAGACAGAGAACAAGGGCAGATAGTGTTGGATGGGTCTATATGTAGCGTGAGCGAGACATGTGTATGTGTGAACCAGGGAGATATAAAGTTTGAGAGAGATAGAGGAGCCCCGATAAGGTTGAGTGGTGCCTCAGATAGCTGAGAGGGGGAAAGAGATATTCCATACGCTCGATAATGCAGTGCATGTAAATTTTTTAGAAGTCAAACTTTGGAAACTTTGATCAGGTTTATGCAAATGTTATTTATATCTACAATACCAAAGATACATCATACGAAACTATATCTCATGATGAATCTAATGGTATATGTTTGCCGTTCTAGATGTAAATTTTTTTCTCCACGTACATGGCCCAACTTTGTGATGTTTGACTCTTCAATAAATATATATGCTATGGACCGAAGAGAGTGCCTAAGTCGAGAGAGATCAAGTGCGTGTGAAGGAGAATGAGTGAGTGTGCAAAAAGAGTATGTCTGTGAAAGAGAAAGGGACAACAAACAATAAATTAGAGAGAGTGTGTTTTTTCATTTCTTATGCAAACATATCATGCATGCATCTCCGAGATAGAAAAGCGAGGTGAGGAGATACACGAAGATAGCTGGTGCGTGACTATTTGCAACGGAGAGAGACACCCCTATAGCAGATGTCCAATAGAGGTCTGGCCAACAAGGAACAAAGGTCGAGAGGGACACATGGAGAACATGGACGCATGGGGAGGGAGAGAGGGTGTATTTGTGATAGAGATATCCCCTCGATATCATGAGGGGACTATATGGGTGGGAGATCGAGGGAGGTGCGCACGCGATAGAAAGATGCCCTGAGAGAAATCGAGATAGACCATGCACATGTTTGTGATGGAGACTAAGGTTAGCTAGTCATACACATATAGGGGGGGACTGCTTGTTCCTATATTTGAGTGAGAGACCATCATACTTGGCTAGGCATGAGATCGTGTGTGTGTGTGTGTGCGTGTGAGATGGAGAGAGAATGAGGGAGAGAGAAAGAGTTTTAGATGGGTCTATTGAGTGCGAGTGATATGTGTGACCCAGGTAGATGGAGAGTTTGAGAGAGAGAGGGAAGAGCTCCAAGACGACAGAGTGGTGCGTGAGAGAGTTACGGGCAACGGGCCAAGGAATTTGTGTGCGTATAATGAGTGCACCCAAGATACTAAGCTTGGATTAGAGAATCATACATAGTGTGCGAGAGAGACCTATTGTTGGGGATATTACTATTGGGTGTAAACCGGCCAGGAAAGGCCGGGTTAGTTTCATCCGTAGTGGGTTATGCTTGAAGCCCATGTAGACAGAAGAGGAAAGGCCCAGGGGCCAGAAACCAGTTTAAATCCTGTAGCCGTGAACCGGAATTAGTATGTAACTTGCGTTGTAAGATAGAAAGAGTGGAGACCGAACCGGACACGTTTATGAGCCGGTTGCGGGACTCTGTAAACCGACGGGTGCCACCCATATATATAAGGGGACGACCTGACAGCGGTTCAAGGGACAGACAACAACTGGAGAGCCAGACAAAGCGGATTCGCTCCCTGGCCTTCGAAACCCAAGCAATACCAATCACAACTAGATGTAGGCTTTTACCTTCATCGAAGGGGCCGAACTAGTATAAACTCTTCGTATCCCCTTGTCCGGTTTAACCCCTTTAAGATAACCCGTTGCGATGGCTCCACGACTAAGTCCTTTCACCAGGACATCTGCCGTGACAAACCCACGCCAATTGGCGCCCACCGTGGGGCTATCACACGATGGTTTTGAGTTCTTGAAGGGCAGCTTTGATGGACTCAAGAGATAGGCTGTGGGCCGGATGACGAAGAGTCATCGCGGCAAGCTCTACATCAACAACGCAGGATGGGGTCCTGAGGCTGATTCAATCGAATACGGGTACCGGGTCCCCTTTGGTGGGATTCACGTCTTCATCGGCAAGATTGGCGAACCGGCCCCTGAGCCGGTCATCTACACCGACATCATCGAAATGGCTCAGTGTGCAAATTCTTTGCCGGTTCAGCCCGTGACGAAGCATGTTTTCGTAGGTGTCATCCATGGAGCAGAATACGAGGATGGACCGACGTCCGATGGGGAAACCGTTGTCTGTTCCAACGACGAATCTTCTAGAGAGACCGAATCGCTCTATCAGTTGTAGGATGGCCGGATCGGTGGAGGATCCGAGGGCAATAGTATTCCGGACCCCCCTGATCAGCCAAACCGGGCCGCTATCTTCATGGCCGGTACACAGTCAGCGCCTCACTCATCAACTACTGCAGCAATACTCTCCGGTTCAACAACGGCCACGCCGGCGGGGGCAGGAAGCTCTGCGCCGCCTCCGGCTCAAGGCCTGTCTGACCTGTTCGACGCTTTGGCAACATTGATGGCCGCAGAGGTGGATGCAGCAGCCCGGGATCAGCATAGTGCGGAGATTGCGAAGGTGAAGGATCAAATAGCTCGGGCTAAAGCAGACCGAGTGGCAGAGAACGCTAGGATGGCTACAGAACGGGCCGAGCTGGAAGCTCAGGCCTACCGGATTAGACTGGACCAGAACACTTCTAAAGAAGTCATGAGAAGAAGGTACCGATCGCATCTCCCGTGTTATGAGCCACGAAATCTCATCAACACACCAGGAGCAGGAGCTAGTCACTAGCCAATACTGAACCGGGTGGAGGTACCAGGAACAGGAGCGCCGGTTCAACCGCGCACGATGGACCTGCCTTGTCAGAACAACGTTGTGCCACAGTATGTACCAACACCTCCCGGGCATTATTCCAACCCATTGGACAATATCGTGGCTTCTGCTTCACGCTTGGCAGCCCTCCTAACCGACGGCGAATCACCAGTTGCGATTGAGGCACGTCGGGCAAGAGATCTCCTTCAAACGGCGCTAAATCAGCAACACGCATATTCACACAGTCGTGACAGGATTCATTCCACTCCCCGTTCGAGCAGGAGCTATAGCAGACATGTTGAGGATGAACCGGTCGTATCAAGCAGTGCACGCCGCCGTAATTCGCCGCGAGGACACAACCTGGCAGGGGGAGGTGCTAATGCGCAGGATGTTGAGGATCACGGTCGCGCGTGTCGGGAGGCCGAGTTAGCAGCTCGACACGGAGCGCGTCAACATACTCCGGTTCACCCTACCGCTTCAGTAGAACCAGGTGTGGTATTCAGTTCCTTAGGGGTGCCGTGTCTCACCCCCGCTTTGCGTAATGTGAGATTGCCCAAGGACTTCAAGGGACCTCGTAAGGTACCAAATTACACCGCCGATTTGCAACCAGAGGCATGGGTTGAAATCTATGAGATGGCAATGGAGATGTTAGATGTGGATGAGGCAGTGTGTGTTAAATACTTCACCATGATGTTGGAAGGAATAGCTCGTACTTGGTTGAAGAGCTTACCAACTAACTCCGTCAGATCATGTGCCAAGTTGAAGCACCGGTTTATCCAGAACTTCAAAGATACTTGTAAGCAGCCCATGTCAATCGTAGATCTGGCCTCTTGTGTCCTAGAGGAGGGGGAGTCCACGACCCATTGGGTCAAGCGGATCTCAGTGATTTTACATTCATCGGATCGTATCAATGCAGATACCGCAGTACTAACATTGGAGGGCAATTGCCATTTTCTGCCGCTCAAACAAAAGTTAGGAAGGCTCAAACGTCACTACAATGATATGTCAACGTTCATGGCCGCTTTGGTTAAGTACGCCGATTCAGATAAATCCAAGGACCTGGACTCATAGGAGGACAAACCAGGGAAAGGGAAGAAGAACGGCAACGCTAAGGGTCAGCAGCATAACCTGCTGGTCCATGGGAACAGTGGTAAGCGGAAGGCCGACAGCAGCTTGGACTTTGTAACTAGCACCAATGCTCAGGAGAATGGCTAGCGCCGCAAGGGCAAGCAGCCCCAGAGGGGCGGAGGTTCAGGCCCCAATTTGGAGCGCCTGTTAAATCAGCCCTGTCCAAAGCATGGATCAATGGAGAAGCCAGCATCGCATCTTTGGAAGGACTATTACATCATGCGGGATTTTAAGAACTCCAATATGTTCCAGTATGATAATGGCCTGCCCGGCGGTTTAGGAGGGGGTTTCCACGGGCCGGGTTATGGAGGCGGCAGTTCCGGTTCAGGATTTCAAGGCAATCAAACCAGACACATCAATCAAGGGCACCAAGGCAACCAGGGAGGCTACAACCATTAGGGGAACCAGCAGCAGCAGCAGTTAGGTTATCAGAGCCATCCGAAGCAGCTAAATAGTGGGCAATATCATGTCTTCACTACTAGCTTGTGTAAGCGTGATCAGAAGCTTCACAAGAGGGCAGTAAACTCTATTGAACCTGCAGTGCCTCAGTATCTACGCTAGTCTGAGCAACCCATTTTCTGGAGTAGAGAGGATCACCCACCCCGGGTTGACAATCCGGGTCACTTGGCCCTAGTAGTGGCCCCTCAAGTTGGGGTATATAAGTTCACGAAAGTGCTCATGGCTGGGGGAAGTACTATCAACATTCTATATTATGATACATTCCGCTGGATGGGGTTGACAGATAAGAATCTTAAACTGTCAAATACCGTTTTTCATGGTGTGGTGCCTGGTAAGTCCGCATATCCAATGGGAAAGATAGCCTTAGAGGTGGCTTTTGGAGATGATTATGATTCAAGGTCAGAAACATTGACTTTTGAGGTGGTGAAAATCAAAAGTCCGTATCACGCCCTGTTTGGGCCGCCGGCTTATGCTAAGTTCATGGCGAGGCCGTGTTATGTTTATCTACAGCTTAAAATGCCAGGTCATAAGGGGACTATCACAGTACATGGAAGCAGAAAGATCGCTTTGGAGTGTGAGGAAGGTGATGCGGCTTATGCTGAGTCGGTTTGTGCCACGAAGGAGTTGAAATTCTATAAGGAGCAAGTTGATCCGGCAGATATGACCTCTTTGAAAAAGCCGACTACGGAACATGATCCGGCGTTGAAGTTCAAATCGGCTACAGACACTAAGATGATTGATTTTGTTCCTGGCGACTCATCCAAGCAATTCAGCATCAGCGCTAACCTGGATCCCAAATAGGAAAGTGCGCTCATCGAGTTCATCCGTGAGAACCGGGACATCTTTGCATGAAAACCTTCTGACATGCCAGGTGTACCGAGGGAACTCGCTGACCACACACTTAACATTGATCCTAAGTTTAAACTGGTCCAGCAGTTTCTCCGCCGCTTCAATGAAGAAAGGCGTAAGGCTATCGGTGAAGAGGTAGCTCGGTTGTTGGCCGCAGGTTTATTGTGGAGGTCTTTCATCCAGACTGGTTGGCTAATCCGGTGATGGTTCTTAAGAAAAACAACACTTGGCGTATGTGTGTGGATTACACAGATTTAAACAAGGCTTGCCCTGCAGACCCCTTTGCCCTCCCTCGTATGTATCACATAATTGATGCTACGGCAGGTTGTTACCATTTGTGTTTTCTGGATGCTTATTCTAGTTATCATCAGATCAAAATGGCGGTTAAGGACCAGGAGAAAACAACTTTTATAACTCCCTTTGGAGCCTTCTGCTATGTCTCCATGCCCTTTGGACTCAAGAGTGCCCAGGCAACTTATCAGCTTGTGTTCAGAATTGCCTTCATAAGCAGATTGGGCGCAATGTTCATGCATATGTGGATGATATTGTGATAAAGTCTAGAAAGGAGGAAACATTGATAGATGATTTGAGAGAAACCTTTGACAACCTCTGGGTTTACAAGATGATGCTCAATCCGGAGAAGTGTGTCTTTGGTGTCCCGGTAGGCAAGCTCTTGGGTTTCTTGGTGTCAAACAGAGGCATTGAGGCTAATTCGGAAAAAATTCAGCGATCACATCTTTGGCTAAACCGGCGTGTATCAATGACGTTCAACGTATGGCCGGCCAGATTACAACTTTGAGCCGTTTTATCAGTCATCTCGGGGAGAAGGCCATCCCTTTATATCAGATGCTCAAGAAAACAAATAATTTTGTCTGGAGCGAGGCAGCTGATAAAGCGTTTGAGGATCTGAAGAGGCAGTTAGCTGAACCGCCCGTGCTTGTAGCACCGATCAATAAGGAGCCGTTAATACCCAAGCTGTTAGTGTGGCTATCGTGGTGGAGCACAAGGAAGTTGGCAAGGAATATCCGGTTCAACGGTCGGTTTATTATATCAGTGAGGTGCTCATTGAGTCAAAGCAGAGGTATCCACATTGGCAGAAGGTATTGTATGGAGTGTTTATGGCAAGCCGTAAGCTTAAACACTATTTTCAGGGCCATCCCATCAGAGTGGTCAGTTCAGCTCTTCTGGGAGATATCATTCAAAACAGAGAAGCAACTGGTCGGATTGCCAAGTGGGCTATCGAGCTTGGACCTCATGGGCTCAAATATATACCCCGCACAGCGATCAAATCCCAGGCACTCGTGGACTTCATCAATGATTCGACGGAGTTACAGGCACCAAAAGAGAAACCAGATAATACGTATTGGACTAATCATTTTGATGGATCCAGGCAGTTGGTGGGCTCGGGGGCTGGAGTCATACTAACTTCCCCACGAGGTGACAAGTTTTGTTATGTCCTCCGTTTAATGTTCCCTTGTACTAACAATGCAGCTGAATATGAGGCTTTGCTCCACGGTCTTCGGATGGCTAAGGAGATGAACTTAAGCCGGGTTAAGTGCTTCGGCGATTCAGATCTGGTGGCTCAACAGGTGGCTGGCACTTGGGATTCTAAAGACCCACTCATGGCTGCATATCGGCGAGAGGTGGATATAGTGGCTGGTGACTTCAAGCGTTATCAGGTGGACCATATAGACTAGCGAAAGAATTAAGCGGCAGATGCTTTAAGTCGTCTTGGTTCTCAGCGTAAACCGGTTCCACCGAATGTCTTTCTTGACGTATTGCATAATTTGTCAGTCAAGGTACCAACAAAAGAGGAGTTGGCTATTCCTGATCCGGGGGCTCAATTAGTGGCAGGTTTGCATGTCATACCGGATTGGACAATCCCATATCTAGCTTACATGAACCGGGGCGAGTTACTAGACGATGAAACGTTGGCCCGACATATAATCCGGTGTTCCAAGTCCATGACCATACTCAATGGGGACTTACATCGTTACAGCGTTTTAGGAGCAATTCAGCATTGTGTTTCCCCTCAAGAGGGTTGTGAGATTTTGCGAGAAATCCATGAAGGGGATTGCGGTCACCACGCCGGTTCAAAGTCTTTGGTTGCTAAAGCTTTTCGCCACGGTTTTTACTGGTTAACAGCACATGTCGATGCAGAGGATTTAGTCAAAAGATGTGACGGCTGTCAAAAATTCGCACGCCGTGCTCACATTCCGGCTCAGGAGTTGAGGATGATTCCAATAATTTGGCCGTTTGCGACTTGGGGGCTTGATATGGTTGGACCCTTCAAGAGATCCAAGGACAAAAAGACCCACTTATTAGTGGCAGTTGATAAATTCACCAAATGGGTGGAAGCAAAGCCAGTCAGTAAGTGTGATGCGGCCACGACGGTTCAATTCATCAAAAAGGTGATATTTCGGTTTGGTTTTCCACACAGTATTATAACTGATATTGGTACTAATCTATCAAAGGGAGAGATGGAGGAATTTTGTCAACGTGAGCACATCCGGCTTGATATAGCATCAGTGGCTCACCCCCAATCTAATGGTCAAGCTGAAAGGGCAAATCAAGAAATTTTGAGAGGTATTAAACCCCGGCTTATGGTTCCTTTGAAGCGGACACCGGGTTGTTGGGTGGAGGAATTACCTTTTGTGTTATGGAGCATCAACACCACACCTAACAGATCGACATGTTACATACCTTTCTTCATGCTTTATGGAGCGAAGGCGGTTCTCCCTAGTGACATCCGTCACAATTTGCCCCGGGTGGCAGCTTATGTTGAAGCGGATAATGAGACAACATGTAAAGATTCTCTGGACCTGTTAGATGAAGAATGTGACCTCACAGCAGCACATTGGCGATTTATTGACAAGATCTCCGACGATACCATAGCCGTCGGGTTAAGACCAGAACCTTTCAAGAGGGTGATTTGGTGCTCCGGCCCATTCGGGATCAAACTGATATGCAAAAATTATCCCCACCTTGGGAAGGACCTTTTGTGGTCAGCAAGAATCTGCACAACGGGGTCATACTACCTCATTGATGTTCGAGAGCACCAAGACTCACATAAATCGGAGGAGGAGACCAAGCGGCCGTGGAACATAGCTCTTCTTCGGCCTTACTATACTTGAGCCATAGGCTCTTCATATGTACATATTTATGACGATGTATATATTATATAATAAACCGGAGCCTCCATTAAAGTGGGGTATTTGTTCTTTTTACATCATGTGTGTGCTTATAGGAGTTTTCTACTGGTGAAGTGGACTTTTTTGTTAATCCGGTCTCTGCAGCAGCACAAATATAAAGAGAATCACTAGGGGGCTTGATCATATCTGAACCATAGCTACACCTCTTGATCGGTTTGAAACCACGAAGGGATATCACTAGGGGGCTTGGTTGCTATTGCACCATAGCTACACCTCTTGATAGGCGTTTAAGCCACAAAGGAAATTATGTGGGTCCAAAGAGAGTGTTGCATAAAGCACAAACTCAAACATGGGCACCCACCGAGCATAGCTCGCAAAGTTACTTAGGGCTCTTTTTGCAAAAGCAACAAAGATTTTGAAAGGACCCTTGTAATTGGCTATCAAGCCATGGCTTGGAAGCCTGGTGTATTCACCTAAAACCCCGGGTTAACCTGCCTTCATCAAGTAAGCCACTCATGCCCAGGTAATCCGGGTATGACCCGCCGAACGTTTGAGAAGTCAATCTTTTACAGACCCTGAACTTGTCAAAGTTAAAACGACGATTGGTTAATTGGAGGCCCATCTTAAAAGGCTTTGTTAAATGGTTTGACTCAGAGGCCTGGCAGCCCATGAAAAGCCTCGATTTGGAGCCTGGCAGCTCATAAAAAGCCTTGCATATTTCCCTTTTGACTCTTATTTGTTAAGGTTTTTTAATTTATAAAAGTTCATAAATGTCTTCTGATAAAACCGACGTCCTTGACCCGGCTTGCCTTTCAACTACAAGTTGTTGGTACATGATCAGTTATAAACCGGTATTCGTTGTCCCGGTCTGGTTTGACTAAATCGCCAGTGCTATGAAGAAAACCCGGTGATTATTATATCCCGGTACGATTTATTATCATAATTCGGCACTATAAAGATGGAGTTGTTATTGCTCCGGATTGGTGTTAACACATTTACTAAACAGTTGGTCAACCAATGAGGTATGTTGCACATATTACTTTTTATACAACAACTTTGATCATTCATCTAAGTATTGTATATATGTTGAGCATCATAACCCGTCCAGTGGTAAACCACTAGAACACTTTGCAAGCTTTTGTATTCAGGAACGAAACTATTCCCGAGTTAAGGATAAATCGATCCCAAAATATAGAGCAAGTTTTCACATCAGCAAAGTGTCACAAAACATGCTCGATGGCATGACAGATAAAGGATTTTTCTGCTATCCTATTACATGAAGCTTTCAAACGGTTCCAGTTGAATAGTTGTTTTTAAGCATTGGCACACAATAGCTGGTAAACCGGCGGCTGGTTTAAGATGCTTCGTCTGGACGGTTTGATGGTTGAGGGTCAGTTGGTGCGACCACTTCTTCTTCATCCCTCCCCAGACGCTGGAAATCAACCGTCGACCAATCAATTCCAGTTAACGCTTGAAACACAGCCTCTTCATGGATAAGGCTGGAAGGGTTAATATGAGGAGCGTAGGTATGCTTACGAATTGGAGGTACACGTTCTTCAACTTCATGGATTTCGGCAGGCTGTCTCTTCCCTTCAGCGTCATAAGCTGGTTGGAAATGAGACAAGTCTGTGTCCTCTGCCAGCTTGCTGGCTACTGGTCGCATTTCTTTGGTAAGCCTTTGGAGGTCATCATTGTCGAAGTTTGAACCGTCCTCCTTTACACTTGGGTATCCTTTGATAATATCCTCCGCTTCAAGATCAGGGATCCACTCCTTCGCTCTGATTAGTGCAGTTAATGCACCTCCTCTTGCGGCTGCTTTATTCAATTCAGCAATATGGGCTGGTAACATGGCCAGTTTCTCAAGAGTTTCCTTTATCAGCTTTGGCGCCGGCTTATTATACGCCACTGTGCAAATAGCCTGCTGCGACACATAGTACAACTGTTCAATCAAAGTATATGCCACTTTAAGCTTCATCCGCATATCGGTGCCGAGATGAGCGATGCGAGTGCCTGTCACGGTTTGACGTCAGCATTCTTATCAATGATAAGGTTCCATGAATTGCACAACATGCATAAGGAGATACTTACCAAAGATGGCAGAAGTCATAGCGTTTATTTGCCGTTTCAAGCTAGCTAGTTCATCTACAACTGATTTCAGGGCTGCCTTGGCGTCTTCCGCTCTTTTTGTTAAACCGGATTTTTCGGTTTCCTAGTCAGCACGATCTTTGTTGAAAGATTATTTCAGCTTTTCCATTGCGGCCAGGGATTTGGTCAGCTCCTCTTTGGCTTTCGCAGCTTCTGTCTGTTGTGACTTCACATTCTCTTGCAAGTCAGCGTTTCGGGCATCTCTATTACTCAGTTCAACCTGCAACATTGAAGATATGTCAAACAACAGGGCATATATATATATATATATATATATATATATATGTTCTAAAGTACAAAGTGTATAACAAGTTATGCACTTCGTACTTGGGGGCTAATGCCTATTTGCTCTAAATCACTACATTTTATATAAGTCTCCAGAACAATGCAAGCATTATCCTTGACACTTGGGGGCTAATGTACGTCTGTTCAAAACGGACGCATGGATTAAAACCCGGATTAACTTGCCAAGTTAAACCGGCCTTTGGGGGCTACACTGGGAAAGTTCTATAATTGCTAAAGGATGGATCTTGGTTTTTATTAGAGACCTGACATTTTGATGTTCAATAAAGAGAGACTTAAAATGCTACAAAGACCCGGTTTATGATTAACCTCATAAAACGGCCCTTGGGGGCTACTTGGGTTAGTATTTCAACTTTGAATCAACAAGAAAAGGGAGATGAAAATACCTCATATCGTTCCTTCATCAAATTCACCAAACCGGCTTCATAGTCACGGTTTGAGTGCAAAGGGTTTAAAAAAGCGGAGTGAAGCTCTTCAGCGTTGAGATGGGCATAACTTGATAGATCACTACTCCATTTGCCTTTTTTCCCTAGCAGCCCGCTCTTCTTTGGCACTATGTTGAGCCAAGACTACGGGATGGCCAGGAGAGCCGTGGCCCATTCCAGTAATGATAACGTCATCTCCTTGGCCTTCAGTGTTTTTGGCTGGTGATAATGGAGTCTCAGCATCTCTCATCGGACTAGCCCGGTTTGGCGCTGCCGGTTCAGTATCAGGCACAGTAGGCTCAGCGTCCATTGGTTCATCAGTGTTTGGACCTTGAAGTGGCGGGTTGTCAGAGGCGGCTTCAGGATGAGGGCCCTCCGGTTCACAAATTTTGTCTGGTTCACCTCTTGGTTCTTCTTCAAAAGTGGCCGGGTCTTCTGGCGGATTGTTGACCCGAGCTTTCTTGCTGGGTCTGGCTTTGGCTCTACAGACAAAATTAAAAGAGGTTAACATTTTATTCCAAATTTACAACACATTGAAAGGAAAGGTTTTAAAGCTTACCCAGCCACAGTTTTCAGAGGAGGGAGTTGAGTTGCTGTCGACTCGCCAGAGGATGAGGGAGGTGTCACCTGATAATTTGAATCGGACGGATTAAGAGGTTGTCTGAAATAACCTGCCTTGGGGTAAGAATTGTCAGAAGTGGGAGAGACCTCAGACCGGCGCTTCCGAACCGGGGTATCAGGTAAACCGGCCGAAGTGACTTGCTGGCCATTCTGCCGGGTTGTCCAGCGAGCTTCATGCTGCTGAGTGTTCAAAAGAAACGTTGGGTCCAAGTAAGCAAGAGGATGAGAAAAGCTTACTTTCCAGACTGCTTGACGGGTTTTTTTGTGTTGGCATAGAGTCTGAACCGGAGGAAAGGGTAATTACATCTACATCATTAGCTTGGCTGCCTTCTACGTCCTCTTGATAAAGATCATTGTTAATGAGGTGCATGAAAAGGGAGCCAAGTGTGTCAAGTTCTACCTCAACTTCTGGGTCATCAACATCATCATCAAGTTCCATGCTGATCCGGTCAGCCAATTTCCGGTTTGACGTTCGTTTGACAGCTTTGGTTTTGGGGCGAGATGGTTTGATCGCTTTATCCCCGGTTGGCTTTACTGCTTTCTCTACGAATTTCCGTTTCCAGAAGGTATCATCACCCTATACATACATACATAGAAGAAGGATTACAACTTGAAACAAATTAAAGATATCAAAGATGAAAAGGAAGTATAGTGCTTACAGCAGGCGGTTTGTTCTTGGTATAGAAGGGGTTCAAGCCGGTTTGACTACAGACTAATTCTGATTCATTCAAAATTTTCTTTACACCTTCAGTGACTTCTTCATCAGTCACCTGAATGTTGCAATGGCGTTGAGGGTCTTCAACCTCACCGGTGTACTCACACATTAAACCTGGGCGCCGGCTTAGCGGCAAGATGCTCCAAGATATCCAACAGCGCACAAAATCAACACCTGTTAAACCGTTGGCCATAAAAGCCCAGAGTTTGGCGAGTTGAGGGGCATATTTGGCCCTTTCTGTGGAACTTAAGCGTTGCAGCATTGGATGGGTGTTGGAAAGCCGGTGATCATGAAAGCCTGGGAGGGGATTCTCATCTTCAGGAGAAGTGTCTCTGTAGTAAAACCAAGTCTGGTTACATTCCTTAGGGTGGATGTGCAGTTTGGCATGAGGAAATTCAACTTCCTTCCGCTTCTGAATTGAGACACTGCCAAGTTCAGTGTTGGGGCCATTTATGAATTCTATGCGCCGGTTCAGATGAAAGAAGTCTCGGAACAGCTCCGCAGTTGGTTCTTCATGTAAGTACACTTCACAGAAGACCTGGAAGTTGCATAGATTGGATACTGAGTTGGGCCCACTGTCTTGAGGATGGAGTTGGAAACTGGCAAGCACATCTCGGTAAAACTTTGACCCTAGCAGTTTGAAGCCATGGCCTACGTGGTCAACAAAGACCACCACCTCACCCTGCCTCGGGGTCAGAGAATTTTCTGCTCCTGGAACTCGCCATTTAATTTCAGTCTTCTTAGGCAAAGTACCAATGCTAACCATATCATTCAATTGTTCCTCGGTGACCCGGGAACGAGCCCAGTTGCAAGCGGTAAATTGCTTGGCCATTGTAGAGCAAAAAGGCTGTGGAAGAAATGCCGGTTTACAAATCAATCAGGATGACATACCAGATGTAATGAAGTCAACATATACTGGTACATGAGTTTGCGTAAACCGGAAACTGATATAATAGTGAAGGACAAATATACCGGATTATCATTCTTGTAAAGTTAAACCGCCTATATTGGTGGCAGGAGTACAGATCTAAAAATACCTAAGTAAGGGGAAAAAAAATTCACAGAGTTATATGAAAATTTCGGATCTAAGGTATGACAGAAACTGGAATATATTCAGGTTCAAGCTTCAGGTATTTAAACAGTTCAGTAGATTCAGATAAGTTGTTCTTGATATAAAGGGGGAGTCTAATGAGGAGAATACGATTATGGCTACGATCGCGCAAGAATAACAGGTCCAACCTGGCCTTGGATGCTACAGAGAAGAAAAGAGAAGAATAGCACTGAGGTTTTCGATGAACTCCGACGAACAGTGAAATCCTAAAAAACAAGATCTAGGGTGGAAGTAAAAATGGGTTACCAGTGTCACAGGAACGGTGGAGATATGTCGTAGTATTCTGGTGCATTCAGGGTGATGCAGCGGCCAGGATCGGAGCAGAGGCGACGGTCGATGGTGGCGGCGGAGCTCTGGAGGCTGAGCAGCGCAAGGAAGACGATGCGAAGAGGCACGAGGGGGAAAATGTGAAAATGACCCCTCGGTCTTATTTATAAAGGCAAGGGATAAGTGTCAGGCGCGAAAATAGAGGAGCCAAAAATTTGGAAGTGAGGCGGAGCTGTCGCCTCGATTGTCGGAGACCCATTAATGAAGAGGTGTCATATGCAGTTTTACAGGTGACGTCACGACGGTTTATCACGATCCGAGAAGATGACGTCACGGCAGTTTACCAAATTATGAGAAGATGTTGAAGACGAAGTTTTTACTAAGGATTGACATGAAACCTGTTCAAATCAATCTGGGGCCTAATGTTGGGGATATTACTATTGGGTGTAAACCGTCCAGGAAAGGCCGGGTTAGTTTCATCCGTAGTGGGTTATGCTTGAAGCCCATGTAGACAGAAGAGGAAAGGCCCAGGGGCCAGAAACCGGTTTAAAGCCTGTAGCCGTGAACCGGAATTAGTATGTAACTTGCGTTGTAAGATAGAAAGAGTGGAGACTGAACCAGACACGTTTATGAGCCGGTTGCGGGACTCTGTAAACCGACGGGCGCCACCCATATATATATAAGGGGATGACCCGGCAACGGTTCAAGGGACAGACAACAACTGGAGAGCCAGACAAAGCGGATTCGCTCCCTGGACTTCGAAACCCAAGCAATACCAATCACAACTAGACGTAGGCTTTTACCTTCATCGAAGGGTCCGAACTAGTATAAACTCTCCATGTCCCCTTCTCCGGTTTAACCCCCTTAAGCTAACCCGTTGCGATGGCTCCACGACTAAGTCCTATCACAAGGACATCTGTTGTGCCAAACCCACGACACCTATAGATGGAGTATATATGCATGCGAACTAGAAAGACCCCCCCACACACACACATACACAAAGAGAGAGAGAGAGAGACAGAGAGACAGGGATAGGGACCAAAAAGGTTTGTTTGTTGGATGCGTGCAAAAGAATTGAAGATTTTCGGTGAGAGAGAGAGAGAGAGGGAGAGAGCAGGAGTCCGGAAGAGGGGGAGGTCGCGTTTTATGCATCAAAGACTGATATAAACCATGTTTCGACATATACTTGCATTCAAATATTTAAATTGGAGAACATGTTGTCTGCAATCCACACATGAACGGAGATACGCGTATATCAAACAAGTTCATTAATTTGACTTTCAACAAGTTCATGGAGTACTATAATACTGTACAACATGCTACTCGATTGAGCTATTCAATTTTGGATTTAGTTCACTATTTTGACCTGGTGAATGAGTTATTTCATTGAATCGAGATATTTCACTTTGGGTTTGATTCCCGTTTTTGAGTTGGTCAACTATTTGTCATATAGTAAATCACTAGCACCTAGCATGTAAAAACACATTAATCCCGAGCATCATCTCTCCATCTAAAAAAGAAGTGGAAGCTAATATTTCAAAATTAGATTACAATCGACTTGGTAAAGTAGACGTGGATGCCCGTTCTCCCAAAATTTGAACGAACCGTTAAACACCCTCTAATCGGTGGAATTCGCCCAAGAAAATAAATGTGAGACGCCAAATTACCGGCCTATGTGGGACACGCATCATTGGCCCGTTGTACATCGAGGGTAGGTTCGTAACTTCATCCAAGCACACCTTCTCCTCGGTCGAAATGACATGTGCCGAATAATTCATAAACCATGGTCGGCAAAACACCCTCTCCTCGCCCGAAATAGCTCGTGCCCACTATTTCAAAACACGCTCTCCTCACCCGAAATTGCTTGCGCCCACTATATTTGAAAACATGCCCTCCTCGTCCGAAATCGCCCTTGCCCACTATATTTCAAAACACACCCTCCTCGCCCGAAATCGCTCACGCCCACTATTTGGGAGAAGCAAAGTTACTCTACTATCCCCGACCATCAGTACACAGACCCAAGCCGAGAAGCCTAATGGCAGGGGTAGGACTGTAACTCCCCCCCCCCCCCACATTACAGACAAATGCATCCGTAAGACATGGTTCCCCCTCCCAATTCCCCATTCATACCTCATGGGCGCCAAATCACCTTCTCCCCGGAAGCTCCCTTCTCAAGAGCCGTGAAACCTCAGCCCCTCCTCCATGGCGCCCCCCACCGCACCAAATTCATAGTCGCCCTCCTCTCTAATCCCGAAGACGCTGCCCATTTGCTGTCGTGCACTGGGCCATGTGCCTCTTACTCCGTGCTGCCGGAGCTGCCTCGACGATGGCCGCGTGAACCGTACTGGAGCCGATTCACCCCCTCCGTTGTTCATGGCGCCGGAGCGGCTCCAACTTTGGACCCGTCCAGAGCCCCGACGCTGCTTTCCCGTAGCCGTCGACCATTGCGACATCTCTGCTTCCCTACCGCCGGTAGCCACTGCAACCGTGCCGGCCTCACCGACTAGGCAGCTGGAGCTGCCTACTTCACCGGGCCACTAGATAGGTCGCACCCTCATCTCAAATCACTTTATTTAGGCGTCAGTTGTTTGAATTTTCATTCTGGGCCAATCGATTCCCAATGGGAAGCAGCACCCCTCGAGCTGGCAGAGCTCCTAGGCTGTCGGTTGGCTGGTGTATAATGTAAGGGTGTGGGGGCACAAGTTCGCCGTGGAAGCAGCGCTTAGATGGCTATCTTAGAGTTGTGTGCGTTGAAGGTAATGCCGCTGCTGGATCTGGATGACGGCGAGTCTTTGTGGATTGGCCCGGGGGCGGCGCAACCACGGCAGTGCGGTGGTGCAGGGAGCGGGGTTTTGGTCGGGGCCATGGACGGCAGAGACAGGCTGCTCTGCCGGTGGTCGTTGGCTCTTCGGGGAAGATTCTGAACAGTGTTAGCCGGGAGGCACAAGACGGCCATCAACCATCTGGCGTATATCGGAGTACCAAAATAAAATAAAATCGTGTGACCCCAATTTAGTCTTCAGTCAACAGACATGTGACCACTCTTGTACCTTGTTGTTGACCTCTTAGGGTATTTCTTCAGATCAGAGAGATTTTTCGTTCTTAACATTATGCGTTTTCTACATCTTCAGCCATACCGTCTTCCGACTCACCGCAGCTGCTCCAACAAGGGAAGAATACACCATAAGGGAGCTATAGTCCCCACTCAACGGTTCCTGCAACGAATGTGTGTGCCCGACATGGACAGCCACAACAACTGCAGGGCCATTGTTGGTGTCAAAACTGGCGGATCTCGGGTAGGGGGTCCCGAACTATGTGTCTAGGATCGATGGTATCAGGAGGCAGGGGACATGATGTTTACCCAGATTTGGGCCCTCTTGATGGAGGTAATACCCTACGTCCTGCTTGATTGATATTGATGATATGAGTATTACAAGAGTTGATCTACCACGAGATCGTAGAGGATAAAACCCTAGAAGCTAGCCTATGGTATGATTGTTGTACATATCATCTATCGACTAGCCTGCCTCGGTTTATATAATGCACCAGAGGCCTAGGATAACAAGAGTCCTAGCCGAATACGCCAGTGGGGAGAAGTCCTTGTCTTGATCGCCAAGTCTTGTGGAATCTTCCTTGTATGCGGCAGCTGTCCAAACTGGCCCATGAGTATACGGCCATGGGGGTCCTCGTCCCAATCTAACATATCGGGAGATGACGTGGTGAGTACCCCCTAGTCCAGGACACCGTTAGTAGCCCCCTGAACCGGTCTTCAAGTTAGGGACGCTCCTCGATTCTTCCGAACTGCTCTTCATCTTCGGTCGTCGGTCTTGAAAACTGGTTCAACAAATCTTCTCATCTTTGATCTTGAGGATCGCCGAAGTACGTTCAAAGAGTTTACACGTCGGGTATCCGAGGAGCCCCTTTAAGTTTCCGGCCTTTATCAATGCCTTGTTATTTTTATGCCACACCCCGGGTTTTGAAGTTGTTCCTGGGAGGCAGTGTCCTCTTGCGTCCGAGCCCTAACGCCGGACTGCATTCGGGGTATCTTTTGCAGTCGAGCACCAATGCCGGACCGCTTCCGAGCTCCAATGACGGAATGTATCCGAGCTCCAACGCCGGACTATGTCCAAGCTCCAACGCCGGACTGTATCCGAGCTCCAATGCTGGACTATGTCCAAGCTCCAACGCCCGACTGTATCCGAGCTCCAACGCCAGACTATATCCGTGGTGTCATAAATCACCTTGGTTCAAAAAAGTTGAAGGAGTTTAACCGAGCTTAATGCCAGAAATGCCCTCTATGGAGCCAGCCACTAGCACCTAAGCTTTATGCCGGACTACTTCCGAGGTGGTGCACCACCCCAACTGTGGGCCGATTTTTTGTCAATATTTTTATTGGTGCAATTTATTCTCTGCCGAGATATATAGCTAGTAGCCCTCAAGGTGTGTATCGGTCTAAAACCCGAGATGTACCTGAAGGATGACATAAGACCGCTGATCCCAGTAGCCGCTGAGACTCAGGTTGATTTGCAAAATCGGTCTGAGGATCAACTCCTAGCTCGACAGAATACTTCGGGACACAAAAAGCGGCATGCTCAGTCCTCGAGACTCAGGTTGGGTGCGGCCGACCAACCTAAGGATCAAAATCTCCTCGGAAATTGTATTGCACTTAAAATTTTCTGCATTGAACAAGCAATGCAGTAGCCCCCGAGACACTTGGTCGGGTGGCAACACCAGATCAGGTGATCGATGTGCCCCTTTAATATTTGTAAATACTAAGCCCGAAGCCCAGCAGCCCCCGAGCCTTAATGCGGGCACGGGTAGCCGAATTAAGGATCGATATCCATAGTAAAATCACAAATTATGTGTAATGTCTCTATGTATCCAAGTACTTTACGTCATTAATGCTCGGATCCGCATTGTACAGAACTTTGTTGACCGACCATCGGCTTCCACCTCCTTGACTAGTAGCCAAGGAGTGTTTGTTCTACTTTATAAATCCTTTATGGGGGCAAAGATTTATGACAAACAAGGCAATCTGGCCATACGGTTTTATAAACAAAGGTACGCAGAGAGATATGTTATATTACCGTTTAACATAAGAAATGTCTTCCAAAGAAAATAGTCCCGCTATCGGTTCCTTTCTTTGGATTATCATGCTAAGCATGATCATGAAACCTCAGCTCTAATGTAAGAGCAAAATATTGAGGATTTAGTTTGGGAGGCCAGTTACTAGTCCCCGGTAGTGTTCGGCGACAGTCGAGGTCAAGCCCTAAACACTTCGGCCAATGTTATGAATGGCCCATCATTTGACATAGACATCAGATCGCTGACCAGTTTACGCTTATTGTGACAGTCAGTTTTTGACTTTCTCCACTGAGGTGCTTAACCATGTGAGCTGGAAGCACAATCGCAGTGGTTCTCCCTTTGCACACCTAGCCGAACAAAGCGGAACGTAGGAAGCAAGTGCAGGAGCCGGGTAACCCAACTATTGACCGAAGACAAAATTCAAATCCGATGCATATATAGCAATATCCGAGAATGTTTTTTCTGAATCTCTAAAGGTGTCCGGCATTGCACTGCAAGACTTGTGCTGAAAACACACAAATAGTTTAAAAGTGCCATAAGCTTGGGAAACCAAAAAACGTCAGTAAAAACTTGACGTCCGAACAAGATCAAGTGTTCGATGCCTATCCGAAAATTGGCCTTAGAAAAAAAGTGCTTCTGTCGTGCTTTAACATGACACATCATATCTCAAGACTTCAAGCGGGTCAGCCTACGGCTTCAACCTCCTATCCCGAGGGCGGAGTACTTCTCATTAGGCCAGTTTAGCAAACTAAACTCTAGCGGCTTTGAGAGAGAAATTAGGCTCCCCGGCTAGTGACCACACACTCGTGTCGAAAAAAGGAGTGATAAATAATAATAATAATAATAAAAACTTTGCAACGACTAAGAAGAAGAACACTTATTATAAAATGGCTCATATAAATTTAAGAGCCCCCAAGTGACTTGGCTAAAAGAATTTTATGTACAATGATTGTATGTACCGAAGTACTTATATCATATATGTGTTCACCCAAACTTTAAACGCGTCTTAACCGACCGTCGGCTTCTCCCTCTTCGGCCAAGGGCCGAAAAGTGTCATGTACTCCGCCTGTCGAGAGTATCGACAGTGTTTCCGATGACCAGGCAATCAGGCCATAAGGCTGTAACAGAGAAAGCGCGCTCAGCGAACTTATGCAATATTACTAACGAAGTGTAAGAAGCATCTTCGAAGAAAATAGTACCCCCACCGATACCTTTCTTCGGTGCTCATTATTACTATGAGACTTGTGCAATAGATTTTTTGTACTCATGACTTCCGTTGTGTGCTGACCATGATTGAAAACAATAAGAGCGCTAGCTTTCGGCTTCACCCAGTCTGAGGTCAGAGCTCGGAGGACCCGGTCGTGACAATCGCAGAGGTGCTCCCTTTACTCCCTGGCTGAACAATCGGGAACGCAGGGGTAAGCACAGGAGCCAGGCAACCCGGCATGCAAATCACTTAAGTCACTATGGTTCATATTGTGGCGTAATACACGAACAAGGAACGAAGCCGTACAAATATAATCATATGCAAGAGGAAGAGCTTCATAAAGGAAGCCCCCAAATAAATGGGGTATTTGAATTTGTGCTTCACAAACAAAGTTTGGACAAGGAAATTTTTTACAAGCATCTTTTTTCCAAAAAAGTATAATGCTTGGTCGAACCGAACACATGTTAAAAATTTAAAACTTTGAGCATGAAGGCAACTTAGCTGGTTAATGTGTTCGGTACTGATGACGCGGTCCGAGCTTGATGCGGGACAAGGTTCCATCCCCCAAGCCGGTCCCGAGGTGGCGGAGCAAAGATCTCGGCACTCCGAAGTGGTGACATAGCACGGTCAATGCAGGCCGGCAGAGTGATGCCGAAGTCCCCGGCAAGGGGTAATGAAGTGTTGACGAAGCCCCCCGTCCAGCGGAGGTGACGCCAAAGGATATAGTCTGGCTGGATCATTTTCCTGTGCACAAAAAATAGTGCAAACCGGAGATAATAGTAATAAAAAATCGTTACATAATAAATAATTTATGCAAAGTGAGTAATAAAAGAAATATGGCCTGGCGCCGAAGTCAATGTCGATGCAGGGCGTCGGCGTGATGCGGTAAAGGCATGGCGAAGCCTGAATTCACAGGTCGGTCTGAGTTCTGGATGCGGCGTTGGCCGGATTATGTACGGAAACTGACCGAACCGCCATGCGACCATCGATAATGCGGCCACCATTTGATAGACCTGTGTGCATATAATGGACAAACCAGAGTAATAATTCCTTGGGAAAAAATGAACCCAAACAAACAAAAAGTACTAGGATTTATAACACCTGGTTTATTTGTTGTAGCAATCCAAAGAAAGGTGATTCCAAAAATTGGGACTCGATCCGCACACCCATTGCCTGATGGGCGATAAAGCGACGGTATGGCGATGCTGGCAAAGGTTGGCTCGCCGAGGCAAAGCCCTCGGTCCAGCTAACGTGACGGAGCTGGTCGGCTAGTGACGCCGAAGTCTCCGGAGTAGATTGATGATGAGATGGCGAAGCCCCCGGTCCAGCCGAGATGTCGAAGCCTCGATGTCAGCCGATGCGTCGAAGTAGGTCGGCGTGATGGACAACAGCTTGAAGAAGCAATAGTGCGGCCCTGCCGAAGCAGGTCGTGACGTGGTCGATGCCGGCTTGATGAAGTGACCGTGCGGCGATGCCGGTATGCCCGCTCCGTGTAATACGTGGGGAGGTGATGTTGGTGACGATTTATCCTTCGCGAAGCCGGACTCTTGTTCAGCTTGCCGAGATGATGATCCGAAGAAGTTGAGCTCGGCTCAACAAAGTGACGACGTGTCTAGCGCAGGTCGGCAGCCTTGGAGCAATATTGCCGGACTGGTTTGACACCAGCATGATGATGAACATGACCTCAGGGGAGGCTTAAAAATTTACGAGCACGTGTTTAAAAACAACGCACAATACCCTAGAAGAGAATTACTCTAAAAAGGTTGTCCAATATCATGTTCATAAAGAAACATGAATTCGGGTCGGATCCGTATTCGCGCAGAAAACAGATCCAAAAATTGGTCCACTCATCGGAAGGTTCCCGGAGTTTGAACCGTCAGATCGAGCTGAAATTTGGAGGGGTGGTAGATATGGGAATTCCACAGTATATGAACAGTTGGATCTTCCAAAGGACCTCCGAGCTGGGCTCTGGAAGCCACGCTCTAAACTCGTCCAGATTTGACAAGGCTCCGGTATATCGTAGATTGTTGGATATTCCTCCATCGGAACTCGACGAAATTTTGCATGGCTGTTGTAGACGTAATCCCGCACTATTCCACCGAATCAATCGTCAAATCGAATCTCGAAGAGGTGGTGGCGGCGAATACAAGTTCGCTGTTCATAAAAACAGCACGGCCGCCCGAGGGCAATGTTGACGTTGAGCCCTCGAGCTCCATGGATGACTCCTCTATGATCATGATAGAGATCGGAGTTGATGTTGAAGAAATCCCCCATCCGAACATGACGATCGGAGATGGAGCACGGTCCTCGGTCGAGCCAAGGTGACCAGTCGAGCCGGCGACGAAGATGCCGGCGTCGCAGTTGACCTGTGGGCGAGCCATTGATCCTTTTGCCGATCACACAGCGGAACTCTCAATGAAAGCACCAATGTTGCTGTCAAAACCGTCGGATCTCGGGTAGGGTGTCCCGAACTATGCGTCTAGGATTAATGGTAACAGGAGGCAAGGGATACGATATTTACCCAGGTTCAGGCCCTCTTGATGGAGGTAATACCCTACGTCCAGCTTGATTGATATTGATGATATGAGTATTACAAGAGTTGATCTACCACGAGATCGTAGAGCCTAAAACCCTAGAAGCTAGCCTATGGTATGATTGTTGTATATATCATCTATCGACTAGTCTGGCCTCAGTTTATATAATGCACCAGAGGCCTAGGATAACAAGAGTCCTAGCCGAATACGCCAGTGGGGAGAAGTCCTTGTCTTGATCGCCAAGTCTTTTGGAATCTTCCTTGTATGCGGCAGCTGTCCGAACTGGCCCATGAGTATATGGCCATGGGGGTCCTCGGCCCAATCTAACAGATCGGAAGATGACGTGGTGAGTACCCCCTAGTTTAGGACACCATCAGCCATCGACAAGTCAGCACATGATGCTCACTCCTATGGATGGCGGCCAGATAGGTTGTACCATCATCTTACTTCTGTGCAACATTTATGGCTTTGTTATTCATCTAAACATGGAAAATAGATTATCACATTTCACTGTATATTCATACTGATCTCTTACGGGTCTTGTTCAGGAGTTAACGTTGTTCCATAGTTCAACTAAGAGACTTGTTCTTTAGGTAACATTGTTCCATGGTTATCATCCATCAGCCAATGCTATCCCACAGGTTGGTGATTATAGTATTATACCACTTCTAGTATAACCTATGTTGTACCTTAATACTTTTGTGTGCCATCTAGTTAATCCCGAGTACAGACGATACATATTATGTATCTTTCATCTGTGTTCCCCCTTTAGTTTTTGAGACCTGTTGCTGCTAGTTAACCCGGTCCTACTATTTATGTCGTCTCCTACATGCACTCATTACATAAATCTAACTACTAGTTGTCTTCCATGCATGTCAGATATAATTACACAGATTGATTTATCAACAAGAACCTCATGGAGCAATGTAACAGCCAACAAACTTGACATCAATGATACCTAATATGATGGAACATGTAAAGGCGGTTCTTCACAAGACTTGCAGAAAGATGATGAATCCTATTCACCCCATGAGGTCATTTCTCTAACTTGGCCCTTGATATGGGTACATCATGCATATAATGTCCTGGAGTGCATCTACTCTATTGCAATGCCTTGTGCTTAGCCTGCTGATCATGCATGTAAATATGGCATGCCTTCCTGTTTTTCAGTACCTATTTCATTCATGATAACATGTTTTCAAATTCAAGGACTGTCATTCTACTCTCACAATGCCATCTGCTTAGTTTGGACATCATGCTTCTCAATATCTCATGCATTGTTATTCATCAGTATGTACTTCATCTGTCTACCATACCATGTTTTTTTTACATTGAAGTGTTGTTCTAGAGGTCTCTTGCAATGCCATCTTAGTCTCCCAATCATACACGCATATGATGCCTTAGTGTTTTTCTGTATGTATTCCGCTAGCATATAGTTTTACATTCAAGTAGTGTTTTTTTACACTGTTGTCTTGTCGTATCCCTAGCTCTTATATCATACTCCCTCCGTCCGGATTACATGTCGCAAAAATGGATAAAATTGGATGTATCTAGAACTGAAATACGCCTAGAGCCATCCATTTATTTCCGGATAGAGTGAATACATGTCAATATGTCATGCCTTTCTATTCTTCAGTACCTATTCCATCTCTGTTGTAGCATGTTTTATAATTGAAGCACCATTCTTCTATATAAGGCATGCAAGGGGAAGACGTCTATGTTAGAATCTGAAGGGTTACAAACCAGGTCTTTGCAAAAGATCCAAACGCCAGGAGATAATAAACCAACTCCAGTTTTCATAGATACTGCTCCAGCACAGAGAAACCAAACTCCCACTGATAATAAGCAGATTCCAGTGGCCAAAGAACTAGTCCGCTCTAGTCCAGCAAAAATATGTCCACTCCATTCTAAGAAGCGTGTGTGTATCCTCGCATCATGAAATTTTATAGCATTGTGATCATATTTTCTACATGTTTCTTACCCATCTCTCTTTTAGAAAATAAGCTTAAAGGATAGAAGACTTTCTGTACTGGGATCGTATTCGAGGAAATTATCTTACGGGAATTCTCTGTGCTCCAATGCTGATGTAGGTACCTGATGTATATCACTATATTTTTACATTAGCATGTATTCTGTGAATCAGTGTGAATCCAACCTTTATCTCATCTAAATTCAGTTGTAGCAACATGTTAAAGGCGAGAATGTTGATTTTTGTAAGGAAAATTTCCTGGTAGTTTTGCATACTAAATTGCATGAGTGTACTATCTCATATCATGCACATTACTGAATTGTAGTGCTGCTCTGGTTGCCAATTAATTCATTTTGTCAATGTTGCTTTCATATTACCTTACCTGGCTGATGATAGTTGTGCCATATTGTGTTAACTTGGTGTAGGCTAGTTGCCCAAAAGTTTGTTGTGTCAATGTTGCTTTCCTATTATCTGACCTGGCCAATGATAGCAATGCTGGTGTGTTAATTTGGTGCAGGCTGCTAAAGATAAGAAGAAAAACTCTGAAAACAGCAAGGCAACCCCATTGTTTCTTTCCAATAAATCTAGGCCAGGTAATATGGCAATAACTCATGATTAATCTGTTCGGTTCCCCTCCTAATTTATGTTATGATGCAGTGGTCGAGACACTCTCCACTATCAATAATACAAGCCTGCGAAAATCACCATCTGAATCTGTTCAGTTTCCTTTGTCTCGAATGCAACAGAAAAATGTATGTTTGTGAACCAATTAATGGCTGCAGCAATGATGGAAATGGTGGAGGAATCAGAGGTGCACATTCATGCGCAACAACAACTGATCAATGTTTTCAGAGACAGTGTAGCAAAGCAGCAAGAACTTGCCCACAGGCTTATGGGCGTCATCCACACTGAGTTGCAGATTGTGATGTTGTAGATCATTTGGTTATGTTCATTTATTTGCACTGGCATCAATCTTTGATTGCCAGTGGATGTAATTTCCTATAATATATGCTGCATGTGCAACGTTTTTCCCTGTATGTCGTACCTTTACTTGATCGGTTTTGGTCCTGTGCATAATTGCTCGTCGTAATGTGGTCAAATTATCTAATTCGGCCTAAAGATATGTACAAACTTTAGTGGGCCCATTAAGTTAATGGGCCATTACCAGGCCGAAAGTTAACGGTCGGCCCTCTTACCTCCCGGGTCATTATCAGACCAACATCGAAGCGGGCGACAGGTGGGCCCATTTGATTTCACGGGCCGTTAACAGGCCATTACTAAGGTCGGGCTACATATGGCCTAATTATACTGTGGGCCTTTAGCAGGCCGAAAGAGACAGCGGGCTCATACTGGAACATGAAGAGCATGGGCTGCTAAGAGGCCGAAAGTCATGTCATATAGTAAATGGCCCAACTGTATTGCGGGCCTTTAGCAGGCCGAAAGAGAAACCGGGCTGTTATTGGACCATGAAGAGCATGGGTCGTTAAAAGGCCAAAACTCAGGTCCGACTACAAATGGCCCAACTCATTTATGGGCCGTCAACAGGCTGAAAGACACACCGGGCCGGGAATTGGCCCAACACTTAAATGGGTCGCTAAAAGGCCAAAACTAAGGTCCGACTACAAATGGCCCAACTCATTTATGGGCCGTCAACAGGCTGAAAGACACACCGGGCCGAAAATTGGCCCAACATTTAAATGGGTCGCTAAAAGGCCGAAAGATGTACATCCTGAAAATTGGCCCGTCCCTTGAATGGGCCGTTAACAGGCCAAAATCACATCGGGCCGATATTGAGCCCAAATATATAGCGGGTTGTTGACGGGCTCGAACTGACGATGGGCTGCAATGGTGTCAAATCTTTAACATGCCATTGAAGGGCCGAATTGGCACATCTCATATGGGCTATGGGCTTAAATGGACCTGACACAAGTAGGCCTTATATGGGCCGGCCTGCTAATTTTTACTGGGCCGGCCTTTTTCACCGAAATGGGCCACTATTGGGTCGTGCCACGTGTTGGCCTATCATAGGCGCCTCCTGTCCAATGAGTGGATGGCATCTGTCCCAACGGTGAGCCAACACGTGTTTCCTCCGGCCAATGAGAATTTTACACATGGAAAATCCCCATTGGTCTGGGCTGTTAACGGGTTATCGGATCCAAAACCGGACCCGATAGCTTAATGGCGACCCGTTATGGTGGATGCCACGTGTCGGTCACCCTTGATGAAAGCACTTTCATGACGCGCCATTTATCATCATGGAAGTGGACACTTCCGTGATGATAATTTTGGTAATGTCATGGAACACTTCTACGACAGCACAGGTATGACTATCTTGATTCTGTCATAAAATCGGCATGGATGTACATGCATGACAGAAAACGTGACCTACTATGACAAACATGTATTATCACGGAAGTGTATTTTTTTGTAGTGAGAGTTCTTCAATCACTGCCACTAAGCTACAAAATCTTCGTCATGAACTATAATATGCAAGGGATGGATAAGACAATTCCCGAGGTCTTTGCAATGCTAAAGGCTGCGGAGGTAGAAATCAAGAAGGAGCATCAAGTTCTAATGGTTAAAAAGACCACTAGTTTCAAGAAAAAGGGCAAAGGGAAGATGGGGAACTTCAAGAAGAACGGCAAGCAAGTTGCCGTTCAAGTGAAGAAGCCCAAGTCTGGACCTCAGACTGAGTACTTCTACTACAAAGGGAATGGTCACTGGAAGCGGAACTGCACCATGTATTTGGTGGATAAGATGGATGGCAAAGTGAAAGGTATATTAGATATACATGTTATTGATGTGTACCTTATTAATGCTCGTAGTAGTGCCTGGGTATTTGATACTAGATTTGTTGCTCATATTTGCAACTCGAAACAGGGGCTACGGATTAAACGAAGATTGGCTAAGGACGACGGGACGATGCGCGTGGGAAATGGTTCCAAATTTGATGTGATCGCCGTCGCCACGCTACCTCTACATCTACCGTCGGGATTAGTTTTAGACATAAATAATTGTTATTTGGTGCCAGCGTTAAGCATGAACGTTATATCTAGATCTTGTTTGATGCGAGACGGTTATTCATTTAAATCAGAGAATAATAGTTGTTCTATTTATATGTGTAATATCTTTTATGGTCATGCACCCTTGACGAGTGGTGTATTTTTCTGAATCTCGATTGTAGTGATAAACATATTCATAATATTGAAGCCAAAAGATGCAAAGTTAATAATGATAGTGCAACTTATTAGTGGCACTGCCGTTTAGGTCACATTGGTATAAAGCGCATGAAGAAACTCCATCCCGATGGGCTTTTGGAATCACTTGATGGTTGCGAACCATGCCTCATGGGCAAGATGACTAAAACTCCGTTCTCTGGAACAATGGAGCGAGCAACTGACTTATTGCAAATAATAAACTGATGTGTGTGGTCCGATGAGTGTTGAGGCTCGCGGCGGGTGTCGTTATTTTCTGACCTTCACAGATGATTTGAGCAGATATGGGTATATCTACTTAATGAAACATAAGTCTAAAACATTTGAAAAGTTCAAAGAATTTTAGAGTGAAGTGGAAAATCATCGTAACAAGAAATAAAGTTTCTATGATCTATCGTGGAGTTGAATATTTGAGTTTTGAGTTTGGTCTTCATTTGAAACAATGTGGAATAGTTTCGCAACTCACGCCACTTGGAACACCACGGAGTAATGGTGTGTCCGAACGTCGTAATCATACTTTATTAGATATGGTGCGATCTATGATGTCCTTTACTGATTTATCGATATAATTTTGGGGTTATGCTTTAGAGACGGCTGCATTCACGTTAAATAGGGCACAATCTAAATCCGTTGAGACGACACCATATGAACTGTGGTTTGGCAAGAAACCTAAGTTGTCGTTTCTTAAAGTTTGGGGCTGCGATGCTAATGTGAAAATGCTTCAACCTGATAAGCTCGAACACAAATCAGAGAAATGTGTCTTCATAGGATACCCAAAGGAGACTGTTGGGTACACCTTCTATCACAAATCTGAAGGCAAGATATTCATTGCTAAGAATGGATACTTTCTAGAGAAGGAGTTTCACTCGAAAGAAGTGAGTGGGAGGAAAGTTGAACTTGATGAGGTAATTTTACCTTCTCCCGAATTGGAAAGTAGTTCATCATAGAAATTAGTTCCAGCGATTCCTACACCAATTAGTGAGGAAGCTAATAATGATGATCATGAAACTTCTGATCAAGTTACTACCGAACCTCGTAGGTCAACCAGAGTATGATCCGCACCAGAGTGGTATGGTAATCCTGTTTTGGAGGTCATGTTACTTGACCATGATGAACCTATGAACTATGAGGAAGCGATGATGAAACCAGATTCCGAGAAATGGCTCGAGGCAATGAAATCTGAGATGGGATCCATGTATGAGAACAAAGTGTGGACTTTGGTTGACTTGCCCGATGATCGGCAAGCTATAGAGAATAAATGGATCTTCAAGAAGAAGACTGACGCTGATGGTAATTTTACTATCTACAAAGCTCGACTTATTGCGAAAGGTTTTCAAAAAGTTCAAGGAGTTGACTATGATCTGACCATCTCACCCGTAGCGATGCTTAACTTTGTCTGAATCATGTGAGCAATTGTCGCATTTTATGATTATGAAATTTGGCAAATGGATGTCAAAACTGCATTCCTTAATGGATATATTAAAGAAGAGTTGTATATGATGCAACCGGAAGGTTTTGTCGATCCAAAAGGTGGTAACAAAGTGTGCAAGCTCCAGCGATCCATTTATGGACCGGTGAAAGCCTCTCAGAGTTGGAATATACGTTTTGATAGTGTGATCAAAGCATATGGTTTTATACAGACTTTTGGAGAAGCATGTATTTACAAGAAAGTGAATGGGAGCTCTGTAGCATTTCTAATATTATATGTAGATGACATATTGTTGATTGGAAATAATAAAGAATTTCTGGATAGCATAAAAGGATACTTGAATAAGAATTTTTCAATGAAAGACCTCGGTGAAGCTTCTTATATATTGGGCATCAAGAACTATAGAGATAGATCAAGATGCTTAATTGGACTTTCACAAAGCACATACCTTGATAAAGTTTTGAAGAAGTTCAAAATGGATCAGTCAAAGAAAGGGTTCTTGCCTGTGTTACAAGGTGTGGTGTTGAATCAGACTCAATGCCCAACCACTGTAGAAGATAGAGAGAAAATGGAAGTCATTCCCTATGCCTCATCCATAGGTTCTATCATGTATGCAATGTTGTGTACCAGACCTGATGTGTGCCTTGCTATATGTTTTGCAGGGAGGTACCAAAGTAATCCAGGAGTGGATCACTGGACAACGGTCAAGAACATCGTGAAATACCTGAAAAGGACTAAGGATATGTTTCTCGTTTATGGAGGTGACAAAGAGCTCGTCGTAAATGGTTATGTCGATGCAAGCTTTGACACTGATTCGGATGACTCTAAGTCACAAACCGGATACGTATTTATATTGAATGGTGCAGCTGTCAGTTGGTGCAGTTCCAAGAAGAGCGTCGTGGCGGGATCTATGTGTGAAGAAGAGTACATCGCTGCTTCAGAAGCAACATTCAACTAGAATATGTAGTTTTACGGAACGAGTAAAGAGACTTGCCGGTAGCGAGACTGGACTAGGTATGATGATACGGACAATCGAATCTCGGGCAAGTAACATACCATGATAAAGGGAATAACGTATGTTGTTATGTGGTTTTACCGATAAAGATCTTCGTAGAATATGAGGAGCCAATATGAGAATTCGGTTTCCACTATTGTTTATTGACCGGAGATCTGTCTCGGTCATGTCTACATAGTTCTCGAACCCGTAGGGTCCGCACGCTTAACGTTCGATGATGATTTGTATTATGAGTTATGTCATTTGATGGCGAAAGTTTGTTCGAAGTCCCGGATGAGATCACGGACATGACGAGGAGTCTCAAAATGGTCGAGAGGTAAAGGTTAATATATTTGAAGGTTACATTCGAACACCGGAATGGTTTTGTAGTACCGGGGATTACCGGACCCCCTCGGAAAGGTAATGGGCCAACATGGGCCTTAGTGGAGGAGAGAGGGTCGGCCATAGGAGGTGGCGCCCCCCCCTTGCCAATCCGAATTGGACAAGGGGTAGGGGCACCCCGCCTTTCCCTCTCTTACTCCTTCTCTCTTTCCCCCCTTAGCTACTCCGGAAAAGGAAAAAAAGTGAGGGGAATCCTACTAGGACTTGGGTGTCCTAGTAGGACTCCACACACTTGGCGCACCCCTAGGGGCGGCCTCCTCCTCCTCCCTCCTTTATATACGGGGGCAGGGGCACCCCAAAGCACAACAGACAATCTCTTAGCCGTGTGCGGTGCCCCCCTCCATATTTTAACACCTCGGTCATATCGTCGTAGTGCTTAGGCGAAGCCCTGAGCTAGTAACTTCATCATCACCGTCACCACGCCGTCGTGCTGACGGAACTCTCCCTCGTCCTCAACTAGATCAAGAGCTCGAGGGATGTCATCGTGCTGAACATGTGAACATGGAAGTGACGTACATTTGGTACTTGGTTCGATTAGATCGTGAAGACATTCGAATACATCAACTGCGTTACTAAACGCTTCCGCTTGTGGTCTACGAGGGTACGTGGACTCACTCTCCCGTCTCATTGCTATGCATCTCCTAGATAGATCTTGCGTGATAGTAGGAAATTTTTTGAAATACTGCGTCCCCCAACAGTAGATGTGATGGCTAGTTTTGGAAAGGCACTGGAGAGGATTGATGACATTGAGAAGACAATTGACACCAAGTTGGACGCCAAGTTAGATGAAGTACTCACACGTCTACCACAGCCACCACCTACATCTGCTACACCATTGTAACAACATCAACAACCACCTCCGCGCCATGATCCAGCAGGGCAAGCATAGCATGTTCCTCTTGAGCCAGGACAAACTTCTGGTGCCACTGCTACTGCTGTTGATGCTTATGTAGCTCCTGCTACTACAATAGAGGTGGAGCACTATTACGAGGATGAGGTTGATCAAAATCAGAACTATTTGCAACCACTAGCACCACCAGCACCAGGTCGACCTCATGCATATAATCGCAACGGTAGGGCTGCAGCACCACCTCAGGTACGAGATTATGACCATATTCCTAAACTAAAATTAAATATTCCACCGTTTGAGGGTAGATACATTCCCGATGTATATCTTACTTGGGAGTTAGAAACTGAACGATGTTTCACATCCTTACATATTCTGAGGATAGACGTGTTGCTGCTGCTGTTTGTGAATTCACTAGTTTTGCTTCTGTTTGCTGGTCTGAACATTGTAGATTATATCATGATAATATCCCTACTACTTGGGTTGCTTTGAAAACTGCTATGCGTACTTCTTGGGTTCCACCATATTATCAACATGAATTACTTCAAAAACTGCAGCGTTTGAGACAAGGAAAAAGTATGTAGAGGAGTATTGAGGAGTTACAAACTGGCATGATTAGATAGGGTATTTGTCGGTGCAACTGACCCCGAGTATGTTCCCCAACTATGCATAGGCACAAGATCAAGATTGGAGCACCACCTTAAGCCAGAGATTGAAGAACCAAGAGACTTTAAGAACCAACATACAGCTCACAGACATCAAGATCGAGCCAAAGGGACATGATATCAGCAAGAGAAGGGCCCCCCTCGCCGGGCAGGCGATCCCGGCAAGGTGTGTAACACCCACGATGTGGCTATATCTCCCACGTGTCGAGGCACGACTTAGAGGCATAACCGCATGGTGGTTTAGTCGCAAGTGGGGCAATCTTCACACAATCCCATGTAGTGAATAAGAAAGGGATAGAGAGTTGGCTTATAATCACCACTTCACACAAATAACAAGTTAAACATACATCATATAGAGTACAATCAAGGTTCGACTACAGACCCAAAATAAAAGAAGACAACCCCAAATGCTAGATCCCCGATCGTCCCAACTGGGCTCCACTACTGATCAAAAGGAAATGGAACAAAACAACGGTCAAGATCTTCCTCGAGCTCCCACTTGAGCTCGGTTGCGTCATCTGCACTGGTATCATCGGCACCTGCAACTGTTTAGAAGTATCTGTGAGTCACGAGGACTCTGCAGTCTCACACCTGCGAGATCAAGACTATTTAAGCTTATGGGTAGGATAGGTAATGAGATGGAGCTGCAACAAGCACTAAGCATATATGGTGGCTAAAATACGCAAATAAGAGCGAGAAGAGAAGCAACGCAATGATCGAGAAGCTAGAAGTGATCAAGAAGTGATCAAGAAGTGATCCTGAATCTACTTACGCACAACCATAACAGAAGAACCGTGTTCACATCCCGGACTCCGCCGAGAAGATACCATCACGGCTACACACGCGGTTGATGCATTTTAATTAAGTCAAGTGTCAACTTCTCTACAACCAGACATTAACAAATTCCTATCTGCCACATAAGCACGGGCGCAGCTCTCGAAAGTTTATACCCTGCAGTGGTGTCCCAACTTAGCCCATCACAAGCTCTCACGGTCAACGAAGGATATTCCTTCTCCCGGGAAGACCCGATCAGTCTCGGAATCCCGGTTACAAGACATTTCGACAATGTTAAAACAAAACCAGCAAAGCCACCCAATGTGCCGACAAATCCCGATAGGAGTCTCACGTATCTCGTTCTCAGGGCACACGGGTGGGCCAGACATCAGTTCGGAGGAGCACTGGCCCGGGGGTTTAAAATAAAGATAACCCTTGAGTCTGCAGAACCCAAGGGAAAAAGGCTTAGGTGGCAAATCTTAAAACCAAGGTTGGGCCTTTTTGGAGGAGTTTTATTCAAAGCGAACTGTCAAGGGGTTCCCATAACACCTACCAACGTAAGGAACGCAAAATCAAGGAACATAACACCGGTATGACGGAAACTAGGGCGGCAAGAGTGGAACAAAACACAAGGCATCACTACAAAAAAAGACACATCCGTGACATTTTGGGCCGAACGAATTTTTTTCTGTCATACATATGACACTTCTATGATGATAATTGTGACAAAACTCAGAATCATCATGGATGTGGTGGGCTCCTACTTCTATGACAAAAAAATCATGACGGAAAATGGGCTTTTCGTCCTGGGCGGGCCAGAGACGCAGCTGCATGACATTCTTTGGGCCATCCATGACGGAAAAAACCATGGTAGAAGCGAGGGGGAGGAAAATTTCGGGGAGTTCCCGGTTACGGTGGGAGGTCGGGGGCAGAGCGATGCGTGTTTCTCTCGTACACGTACGTGTGTGTGTGCGAGGCGTTGGCTCTAACTGAACCCGAGCGAGGCATTGGGCTCTAACTGAACCCGAGTGATTGCACTACAGGCTACGCGTTACTGAACCCGAGCGATCGATCGATGGCTGTTAACAGAACCCGATCGAGCGATTCCTTCGCTACTGCTACTAACTGAAGCCGATCGATTGGATGAACAGAGAGCGTTGCAGGGGGGGGGGGTTGGATGAACAGTGAGCGGTGGTGTTGCCTCTGGATGAACAGGACCCCGTGGTGTGGAGGGCTGGATGAACAGTAGACGGTGGAGGGGTGCCCATGGAGGGGTGGTTGAACAGGACCCCGTGGTTGAAAGTGCGTTATATCGACTAGAGGGGGTGAATAGGCAATTTTTATGAAATTCTTCACTGTGGAATTTGCCGGTGAGGAAAATCCTTAGCGAAGAACTACTAGCAGCGGAATAAGTACTCAAAAGTAAACATAACAGAATACAAGCATAGTCATCATGATGAAATGAAGACAGGCACAGAGTACAGGAAGCATAAGCACAGGATAACATCGGATGAAGACAAACAGACTGGAGAAATTGAACTGAGGAAATTGAGAAAGTCTTTAGACAAAGTCTTCAAAAACATATATGAACAAACACACAACATAGTTATGAGGAAATGAAAGAGTTGAGGGAATAGAACCAGTAAGCTTGGTGAAGACAATGACTTGGTAGACCAGTTCCAACTGCTGTCTCAGCTGTACGTCTGGTTGGAGCGGCTGAGTATTTAATCTCGAGGACACACCATCCCGGACACCCAGTCCTGAACACGCAGCTCAGGACACCAAGTCCTCACCGTATTCTCCTTGAACTAAGGTCACACAGACCTCGTCCAATCATTCGTGGTAAGTCTTCAGGTGACTTCCGAACCTTCACAAACTTGGTCACTCGGCGCCTAACCGTATGGAAGAAGCACAGTCTTCAAAGGTAACAAGCGTCGGATCCACGCAGCATCAATCTCTTCAGTGATGCTCAATCACATGGAGTTTGTAGGTGTTTGGGTTTGGGTTTTTCGTCACTTGATGATTTTCGCTCAAAGTCCTCGGAGGATGGGTTGCTCTCAAAGGACAAGTGTCAGTTTCTCTCGGAGCAGCCAACCAGCTAGTGGTTGTAGGGGGCGGCTATTTATAGCCTAGGGAGCAGCCGGACATGATAAGACATAAATGCCCTTCAATGATATGACCGTTAGGTGGATAGATATTTTGGAACAGCTGGCGCATAGCACAGCAACGGTCGGAATTTTGAGTAGCAAAATCCTGAGGGCTATCATGTTCCTCACTGTGTAGGCAATCCGCACTGGCGAATTCCTAACTCCTCAGTCAGAACAAATTCCTCAGAGGCCAGAAGAACTTCATCTCTGTCACTGAAGAATATGACTGGACTATATGAGATTTCCAATACTTTCACTCGAAGGGATTGGTAGGTGTAAGATTTTGAGTTGAGCATCACATGGAAATTTTTCCTTAGTATTTCCTCAACCCCCTTTAATAGTACGGTGTTTCCTATGACTCAAGAAAGAGAAAATGAAACTACGAAAACAAAAGTCTTCACGCATCATGTTCCTCGAATGAAGACCAAGTCTTCAAGGTCACACCAATTTCTTCACTTTCAAAGTCTTCAGAAAGTCTTCAGAAATCCAAAGTCTTCAGTCGAAGAACTTCATTTTTAGGGGTCGACTTTCTCTGTAAATATCAAACTCCTCATAGACTTATAGACCTGTGTACACTCACAAACGCATTAGTCCCTTAACATATAAGTCTTCAATACACCAAAATCACTAAGGGGCACTAGATGCACTTAGAATCTCCCCCTTTTTGGTGATTGATGACAATATAGGTTAAGTTTTCAACGGGGATAAACATATGAAGTGTAAGTACTAATATTGAGGAATTTCATTGCAAGATATAGAAGAACTCCCCCTAAAGATGTGCATAGTGAGGAATTTGCTTTTGAAGCAATGCACACTTGAAGAGTTAAAGCATGGAGATCTCTCCCTACATGTTGTAATTCATACACGCATTTCACATATAACAGTGAAGAATTTGAAATGCATGATGAAATATGGTGACTGATGTAATTCAGCATGCGTGCATTAGCATATATGAGGAATAAGCATGTAGAAAAACATATCAAAAGTATCAGAGCACCATCGGGTTTCAGTTTACAACTCGGTCCAATAAAGTCTCAGAAGAACGAGAGTTGTAACTTAAAAAGAAACGCCCAAATAGAAAGACCCGCTTGAAGACAAACTCAAAATTCTCCCCCTTTGTCATCAAATGACCAAAAGGATCGATTATGAGGACTAACACCCCTGAAGAATATCAAGTTGATGAAGGAGCGCCAGCGTTGTTGGGGTCATTTGTCGTAGTAGGGCCAGCCCCAGTGTCGTCCAAGTCTTCATTCTCATCAGTGTCGCGCGATGAAGAATATGAGCTGGCCACCAAGGAAGGAACCTTGACCTTCTTGAATTTCTTCGGTGGAGGTGCAGACCAGTTAAAATCTTCCTTGAGACCCATTTTCTTCAGATCTTCTTCACCATACAGATGTGACAATATTGCCCAGGTGCGATCGAAGACTTCATGGAGGTAGTAATGGTTTTTCTTCACTGCATTGTGTGTAGCAGTCATGTTGTGAAGAAATGAACCAAACTGACGCTTAACCCATTTATGATTTCGATCCACCTTCTAGTGAAGACTAAGCAGAAGCTCACGATCAGTCATCACACGAGGAGCAGTGGCTTGAGGAGTAGACTTGAGTGCATTGGAAGAGTCATGTGTGGCAGAGTCATCATTGGTGGAATAAGAGGTAGCTTTGCGAAACTGTCCATCCAATGCATGAATGCCTTCATCTATAACAGCTGGTGCCTTGCCCTTTTCATCAACGGAGGAATAGGTCCGCTTGAGGACTTCAATTGGGGGCAAGTAGCAGAGGTGATTCTGAAAATCAGCTTTGTAGTTGAGTGAAGACCTTGTCCTAAGGAATCTCATAATCCAAGGTGCATAAGGCTTCAACTCAAACGGAGACAGTGCAACATTTGCCAGAGTCCTCATGAAGAAATCATGATAATTGACAGGAATGCCATGAACGATGTTGAATACTAGATTCTTCATGATGCCAACAATTTCCTCATCTGATGAGTCATGGCCTTTGATAGGACTCATTGTCCTTGTAAGAATACGATAGACAGTTCTGGGCACATAAAGTAATTCCTTCACGAGGAATTTTTTTCGTGGGGCCTGACCTGGCTTCAAAGGTTTCATCAGAACATGCATGTAGTGATTTGTAAGCTCAGGTTCACTGTACATGCAATGAGCTTCTTCAAGGGGAGGACTGAGTGGTAAGGCACGAAGCAATTCAGTAGCTAGTGCTGTGTAGTGAGTGTTCTCAGACATCCAGTCCAGCACCCATGAATTCACATCTTCAGAATCCCCTGTGATGTGCAGCGTCGCATAAAATTGAAGAATTAGTTCTTCATTCCAATCACAGATGTCAGAGCAAAAGTTTAACAGTCCAGCATCGTGAAGAACACTGAGGACTGGCACGAAACACGGCAGAGATTCCATATCCATGTGAGGAATGTGCTCATGGTAGAAGATTTTCTCTTTGTTGAACATCACTAAGGAATAGAAATTTGCTTGACTAGCAGTCCAGAAACGCCTCTTCTTTGTACGAGCAGAATCATATGGGTTGTAGTCTTCGAAGAATACGTGCTCGCCGAAGAAATCATCAGCATTGAACTTTTGCTTGCGTGAGAATGGATCCTTTGGCTTGGACAGAGGAGTATCAGTGAGTTGCATCACGACCTCAGGAATCGCAATCTCAGGTTCTTCAGGCTGAGGAATTTCTGGTTCATCTTCAGTGGCAGTCTATGTCTTCAGATGTTCAGCGGCAGCAGTTTCTTCAGCACTAGTGGCTGGAATTTCCTCACGTACAGATGAAGTGGGGTGAGTTTCTTCAGAGCCCATTTGAACAGTTTGTGCAGGGGACCGAGGTCTTTGCTGCAACGGTGTGAACATTGGAGAGTTTGGATGCTGACTTTCCCAGAATTCATCACTCATCACAGGTGTGGAGCAGCCAACGTCCATATCTTCATCTTCCATTTTCAGCGCCAGCCTCTTTAGCTGTGAACTGAGGCATAGGCGAGGAGATAATAGGTGTTGAAGGGATCATATCCATTTCAATTTCTTCATCAATCTGCTCTGACGAAGTAGCAGAATGATTTTCTTCATCAAATCTGACAGGGATATCATATTCTTCACCAAAAGGAACAAGGTCCTTTGATGGCATGGTTGAGATCGAAACAACATCAATGGGATTAGCAAATGAACTGGTGAAAGGCTTCATCTTCTTCGGAGTTGAAGAATCTGAAGTAGCTGATGCTTTCCTTTTCTTCACTGTTGCACGCTCTGCAACCTTAGTCATCTTCACATCTGATGCATATGGAAGGATCAGAGTTGGTGTTGGCGCAGGAGGAGCAGAGGAATCTGGTTGATTTTCTTCAGGCACAACTGATGAAGTTGCCCTGATTTCTTCAGTTTCTTCAGGCGCACCACTAGCGGTTGCCCTGGCAATTTCTTCAGCGGCTGGAATGCAGTCATCAGCCCTGGAACTCACATTTTCTTCAGCAGCCTGATTTTCATCAACGGTGCTGGCATGTTCTTCAGTCGGCTGAGCAGATGCTTCAGCCTGAGGAATTTCCTGTTGCGTTGGGGGCAGCAACATTGGAAGTGAAGTTATCAGCAAGTCTTACAAAACGAACCTGGGCTCCAAGCCAATCAGCGCGGTATGTGTCAAATTCATCACTGAGTTTCTTGATCTTAGTTTGAATAGCGACAAGTTCTTCAGTTGTCATAGAGACAACGTTTTTCTTCAGATAGCGCTCCTTCCTGTACTGCGCTTTCTTGATCTGCTTGGCCTTCTCAAATTTCCATTTTTCTTTTTGAATGAAGTGGGTCAGCATGTGACTTTGGCCAGGAGTCAGCTTGAAATCAGGCATGGTAGTGTTGGGGTTCTTGTGCCAAACATCAATGTATTCGAGGATCAACTAGGGATCCAAAAGCAGTGGCACATCTGTTCCCTTGGCTCTAGCGGCCCTGACTTGCCTATCTCTGATGATTTCAGGAAGTTCATCATCATTAGCTTCATCTTCTTCAGACGACACTTGGAAGGCGACCTGCTTCTTCTGAGGACTAGGGCAAGGACCTCGTCCAGCAGTGGCCTTTGTCTTTAGTAGAGAGGGTCCCATTGAAAAATTTGGTGCAGCTGAGGAACTAGCTGAAGCTCCTCAGGCAATTGAGACGCCTGTGTTCCTTTGACACATGGCGAGATGCACAGGTGCAGAGGACTTTGTCGGAGCGGCCGAAGATTTTGGCGGAGGAGCTGAGGACTTTTGAGGAGCAGGAGCAGCATGAGGAATTGGCCGTGAGGGCTTTGAGGATTCTGGCCGTGAGGGCATTGCTGAGGAACTTGGCCTTGAGGGCACTGTTGGTGAAGCACTTGGCTTGTGCGCAGGCTTCTTTGACATAGCCTTCTTCGGCTTTACAGCAGAGGCCTCAGCAGAGTCTTCATTGAATTTCCTCACTGCTTCTCTGGCTTGCTTAGCCAACTTGGCTTGGCGCTTGGCCCCATTCATCAGGATAGTCCTCACCGCACTTCAGCCTGGTGGGATCAGCTATTTGGCCAGGTGCCAATGGAGGTCTTGGGCATGGAGGATTGAGTGCGAATTTCTTCATGTACTTGGGAGTAACATACCTGTACTCCCTCCACTCTCTTACCCATCTCCTTTCTATCCTCTGTATGCGCACCTTGCACTGATTTTTGTCCTCTTTTCCAAACTTGGCCTCATCAGGAGTGCAGTAATCCTTGTATATGTCATCAGGAATTTCAAACGCTGTGTTGACCTCAGCCCTCTTTCCTCCTTTCTGTGGCTTCTTACCTTAGCCATTTTCTTAAGTTGAGGAATTTGAACAATTGAATTTTTTGAAGAAGTATGCAACTTTTCTTCGAGGAACGCTGCAAATGAGTTAAGTTGATGAGAACCTAGTGATTCAGCAGCTGACATGAGTACCTATGAACAGAGTATAGTTGCGAGGAATTTGGAGAGGTCATATGCGTTCTCAGAAGGTTTTATAAAGAACAAGTTTGAGGAATTTGACCAGGTAAGTCTTGAAGAATTTCACTAAGCGTTCTTTGTCTTAGGTTCCAGAGATGTGTAGATCAAGAATCCACACATTTGAAGAATCTTGAAGAAAAACATAGCTTAGATAAACAAATCAAGAACAAATGATATGTGAGGTGATTTAGTGTGTGAAGATATGAAGAAAAACACCTTTGAAGATTTTGTAGATAATTATTCGAATCAATGAGGGCAGTAAAAGTAACTTTTAATTACCCTGGATGAAGAACACGATGAACAATGAGGTCGAGAGGGAAGTTCGTCTGTGTAGATCTTCCACGCCCTAACTCGGCAGAGGAAGACGGCTACGGCGGTGGAGTGAAGATTTCCGCGGCCGGCGCGAGTACGGCGGCGACGAGGTCGAGGCAGTGAAGCTCTTCCTCACCGGCGACGATGAAGTAGCGGCGGCGCTAGGGTTTGAGAAGCTCGAGCTGGAGAGAGGTCGAGCGGAGTAAAAGAAGTGAGGAAGGGGAAGAGGGGTATTTATAGCCACGGTGAAAAACTATTCGCCCGAAGAAATTGGGCAAACGTGCCCCTGACCCTTCTCATTCGCTTGACATGTGTCACCCATGTACTGAGAGGTGGAGATCGTGTGCGATCGTGGGTGAAAGGATAAGTGTATCGTGGGATGCAGAACGGTTTGAGCGGCAAAGCCGAAAATTTAGATAAGATTGGTTTTAAAGTTTCGTCCGCAATTTCTTCAGCTGACAAGGACACAGTGATGATTTTGAACGAGTTTCAAATAGAATGCACATGAAGAATTTGTGAACAGATTGGGTTGAGTATAGCATAGAGGGGGAAAGGGTCCGATCACATTCACTTAGCAGAAAAACCAACTTGAAGAATTAGCAATAAGTGAATGTTGTAGAGGACTTAAACTCATAAATATATATAGCCAATGAAGAAAAACGACGGAAACAGTGAAGACAATGCAAAGTTGAAGAATATGAACAACTGAGGAATTTCAACTTTTGGTGGTGGCGTGACCCACCGTATAAGAATGATGATTTCAGACACCGCATACAATTATCGTAGGGTTCTGAGAATCAATTCTTCGTTAATTTCTTCACACTTAGAGTGTTATTCTTCATTGATTGAAGAAAAAATGTTTCTTCATGTGTTGCACATCTAAGTCATCAATTTTGCGTAAGTGTTAGGATGAGTGTCCTTTTCAAAGAACATTCAAAGATTCTAGGATATTTAGCTCACACCGCAACTTGCTATGTAACATCCCAATTTTCCTAAATTAGGATGTTAATAGATCATTCATATGCATATCATATTCTTTTTGTTGCATTATTTGCTTTTTCAGAATATTCAAATCATTATGCAACAAAAGGCAATTTATTTGGAGTGGAGATAACATGACTTCTCCCCTATTTTAAAAATGTTCATAATGTGCAGAATATTATTTCCAGTTCATCTGATATGTTCTGGTAATTTTTGTGATCTTAAAAATATTTTATTTGATTGTTTTATTACTGTTTGAGTGGCCTATTGCATCAAAATGAATTTCTAAAATTTCATTAGGCGAGGAACTAGTGTTCCTGTAGTTTATAGCTGTAGAGCTATTTTTACTGTGTGTCTAGGTATTTTTATTTAGATTTTATATTGGTATGTTATTTTATTTGTTTTGTTTTCTCCTGTTGTTTAAAAAAAGAGAAAGGCAGCGAGCCGGCCAGCCAGCGGCCCAGCCAGCCGGCCGGCCCAGCAGCGCCAGCGCCGCCGCAGCCCACCTACCCGCTGCCGAAGCGGTACGCTACACGCACCAGCCGCTGCACCCGAACCGCGCTCGTAACCCGACCCGCCGCCCCTCTCTATGACCAATGGGCCCCGCACCTATCTCCTTCCTCCGGTCGGACGCACGCACAGCGCGCGCACATGCCGAGCTGAGCCTGGATCGACCCGCGCCCCTGGTCCACCTCAAGCGCTCCCGAGCCGCCGTGTGCAAGCGGAAGACCCAGGGCAACCTCACATCCCCCTCCTCGATCTTCTCCGTCGCCGCACGCTCTGGTTAGGGCGAAACGCATCTCGCGAGAAGCATCGCCGACCGCCACCATTCGCCGGGCGATTTCACCGCCGTAAAAACTCTCAGACCCGCGTCGCCTGCTCCACTCGATTCCCCGCTCGAAGCCGCCCTCGCCTGACATCTTTTTGTTGCCGAAAACGCAGCAGAGGGAGAGGAACAAGCCGGCCGACTTCACCAGAGCTCGCCGGAGTTCACGTCTTCGCCACCGCCGTTCGAGGACGCCCCGTCGCCATTTAACCTCACCAACGCCTCCGCCACTCAGCGCCGCACCCGTCCGTCACTTCCCCATCACCGGAGAGTGGCCGGAGGAGCGCCACCGCCGACGCCCGACCGCCGCCATCGTTTTCCTCTGTTTTGGGTGAGCACAGGCGCCCAGCCAATCGGATGCCGCCACTTGGCACCTTGGTATAGGACACGCACAGGAGTTCGCTACAGCGCTCAGGAGTTTTCTGTTGCTGTTTTTTTTAGATTCTTCCTCTAACTTCAATTAGCTATAACTTCTATTCTGTATATCCAATTTTGGTAATTCTTTTTCCTGTGCACTCACAAAAATCAACCCTTCATGACAGTACCAACTTTGCACATGTTTTCTTTGTTCAAATTTGAATTCGTTTGAATTTGAACTAAACCTTCCGGAGGCCATAACTCTCAAACCGTTTATCGGAATCGAGTGATTCTTTTTGCATGGTGACCGTAGTGCATTTTAGGTGCTGTTAAGCTTCTGTTGTTGAGTTTTAAAAATGATTTTCTTGCTGTTGGTTTTGTTTTGGTTCTTTTCGGGTTCCGATGATTGATTGTTGAATTGTGTGAAACGTGTAGATTGTCCGGAGTGCGACGCGAGCTATTGTCAGGAGTGTGACTTTCTGAACCAGAACCAAGGCAAGTCACATGTTGATCATCCTTTACCTATTGTTTTCTATGCATGTAGTTATATCACACTATGAATATATGCATGTATAGGAATACTATATTATTTTTTCTATGCCGATGAGCTATCTTCCCGTCTTTGCAAATCATGGTAGTGGTAGGTTGCTATGCTTTGTAGACGGGGGTGGTTCGTGTATTCATTGAGTTTATGTGAGGATTATATATATTTAACAAATTGAGTAGTAACTCAGGATTTAACTCACCTCTGGGCGGAAGTGGTATTGCTTGGTGTTGAGGGAAGGCATCATGGGGTCTTGCACCTTTTCTAAGGCCATGCGCTCATGAGAGTGCACCCGAAGTGGAATGTCGCCCAGGTTCAAAAAGATCAGACAGACTTAGTGACTAGTAGCTTCCATGTGCAGCCACTGGCTATATGGGCTCTGGCTTAGTTGATCAGTTGTTGGAACCCTTGCCCAGACTATGTCGACAGATGTAGCATATGTAGGTGGGATGTGGCCGCCAGGTGGTTAAGGGAACCTCTTCTGAAAGACTTTGTCTCAATCTTCGGATTGGGTCCAGTGGGTAAAGCGTACTAAAGTCTGCAGAGTACTAAAAATAATCATGATTAGCCGTGCCCCCGGTTATGGGTAAATTTGAGCGACTATGCCATTACAGTTGTTGGATGATCTTGACAGATGTGACACTTAATAAATTTGTTGGGAAACTTAATAAAGGGTAGGTTGGAGTTGATTTTGCGAACTCAACCTTGTGCATTTAATTGTAGTAAAAAAAGAACTAAATAAAAATTTGACTATTAGGTAGTTATTAGGATAAAATCAGCTTTCTGCAAAAGAAACCCCCAAGCCTTCCTTTGTTGTACTATGCATATACATGTAGGTCTGCTTTATTATTATTCCTGTGTAACTTTCGAATACATTCCAAGTATTGACCTATATGGCTGCAACGTCTCATGTTTCAGGATATTCTGACAAAGAGTAAGGTACCGTTAGGGTCGTGAGTCTGCACTCAGCATCGCCAGTGAGCTATGATGGGACTCATCATTATTTTCTGCTACTTTCGACTGTTTGATTGAATAAAGCTAGCCAAGTGCTATGCAGATTGTTTTATTTTATATATTCTGGACCATACGATGTAATAAATGATGCACTTGCTATTCTGGTATTCATCTATACTGCGTGGGCTAGCGAGTTCGATCCAGGGACTAGCACGGTAAGCACAGAGACTCAAATCCTTCGAGGTTTGGTCGTTACAGATGGTATCAGAGCAGTGTGTTGACTGTAGGACGTGACCCTAGACAATGGATTAGAAAAGCCATAGGAGTGAAAGTTATTTTATAAACTAGGTATACTTTTTACTGTTTATTAGTAAACCCCTCAAGTATCTTGAACAGTTAAGTAGGAACTAGTGCTGAGACCACCATTCATGTTTGTTTTATATTGCAACGTTATCGTGTTAGCGTATCTAATTATGCCCACTTTCGTAGTATGAAGATACTAGATTGTTTGCTTGATTGATAGTTGTTTGTTAAATTGCTTAGTGTCGAAATTATTCGACTATATATATATATAAAATATTACCATATTGTTTGTTGTTTGTTTGTTGGTGCTATTCGTTGTTGTGTTTTGTTGGCTTGATCATATTATGCATATGGGTAGAATATATTTATATATATACATAGCCCTGGCCCTATTATATCTATAACTCATCTATGCTTGCCCACCAGATGCCGCCAAGGCGTGATACTAGACGCAATACTACAGGAGGAGAAAATAATGGCAATGGAGTACCACCATACATACAGCAGGTTATCGAGGGACAGGCCCAGTTGATCTAGTTGCTAAATCAGAACCAGAACAACAACAATAACAACAACAATCCGCCGCCACCGCCACCTCTGGATATGCTTACCAAGTTCTTGAGGTTGAATCCTCAGAGGTTCTCCAGTTACCCTGAACCTATTGTGGCTGATGATTGGCTCCGTGCAGTCAATAGGAACCTGGAGACGGTTGGATGCACTGATGCAGAGAGGGTGAGGTTTGCCTCACATTTGTTGGAGGGTCATGCTACAGCTTGGTGGGACAATTACTTGGTCACTTATCCCATTGCTACTATCACATGGCCTCAGTTTCAGGATGCTTTTCGTGTTGCACATGTGTCTGCTGGTGCTATGAGTCTGAAAAAGAAGGAGTTTCGCAATTTGCGCCAGGGAGGCCGCACAGTTAATGCTTATGTGGAGGAATTTAATAATCTTGCACGCTATGCTCCTAATGATGTTAACACTGATGCAGCTAGGCAGGAGAAATTTTTGGAGGGCCTAAATGATGACTTGAGCCTTCAGTTGATAGTGGCCACTTTTAAGAATTGTCGGGAACTAATTGATAAGGCCATTGTGTTGGAGGGAAAGCAACATGCCATAGAGAATCACAAGAGGAAGTACAACAACAATAACAGGTATAATTCAGGACCACAGCAGAAACCACGCACTTCATATCATGGAAATGGAGGTAATGGACATAATCATCATGGAGGTAATGGACATATTCATCATGGAGGTAATGATCATAATCATCATGGAGGGAATGGCCACAACCATAATGGCCACCATCATAATAATGGGCACAAGAGTAACAACGGCAATGGCAGAGGTAATGGTAATGGAAATGGTAATGGCAATGGAGGGAACAATAACCAGAACCACCAGGTTACACGTGCGCCAAGGGATTTGAGTCAGGTGCAGTGCTTCAGGTGTAAGGCAATGGGGCACTATGCCACAGAATGCCCTGGGGCGAAGAATTCAGGAGTCAACAAGCCAAACCCCTTCAAAAAGGGTCATGTAAATCATGTCAATGTGGAGGAGGTTTACAATGAACTTGATGCAGTGATTGGTAAGTTCTTGATTAACTCAGTACCTGCAGTTGTTCTTTTTGATACTGGTGCATCACATTCATTTATTTCGAGGGTATTTGTTGATAAACATGGATTGCCAACCAAAACACTTAGCATGCCTATTAGAGTGAGTTCCCCAGGAGCTGAGATGATAGCAGGTGTTGGTTGTCATCAGTTGACTTTGTCTATAGGGAAGCATGAGTTTCCTACGGATTTGATTATATTGAAGTCACAAGGTTTGGATATTATTTCGGGTATGGATTGGTTGTAGTTATATAAAGGTCGTATTGATTGTGCCAGTCGATCTATTACTCTCAGTGCACCAGGAGGGAAGAGGATCAAATATGTGTGTAAGTATAAGCGTAATCAGGTGCAGGTGAACTCTCTTAAGGGGGGTAGCCTGGAAGAGGTGCCAGTTGTGAGAGATTATCTAGATATGTTTCTAGAGGAGTTGCCAGGTATGCCACTAGATAGAGATATTGAGTTTCTGATTGATTTAATACCAGGCACTGGACCTATTGCAAAGACACCGTATAGAATGCCTCCTAAAGAGTTGGAAGAATTGAAGAAGCAGATAAGAGAATTGCAGGCACAAGGATTTATTCGCCCAAGTTCATCACCTTGGGGAGCTCCAGTTTTGTTTGTGGAGAAGAAGGATGGGACCTTGAGGATGTGTGTTGATTATCGTTCTCTGAATGAGGTAACCATTAAGAATAAGTATCCATTGCCTATGATAAATGATCTATTTGACCAGTTGGAGGGAGCTACTGTGTTTTCTAAGATTGACCTTCGTTCTGGTTATCATCAATTGAAGATTCATGAGCAAGATATTCCAAAGACTGCTTTTACTACGAGGTATGGGTTGTATGAATATACTGTTATGTCATTTGGATTGACTAACGCCCCTGCATACTTCATGAATATGATGAACAAGGTGTTTATGGAGTTCTTGGATAAATTTGTGGTTGTTTTCTTTGATGATATATTGGTGTTCTCCAAGAATAAGCAAGAGCATGAGGTGCATTTGCGTTTGGTAATGGAGAAACTAAGGGAACATCAGCTGTATGCCAAGTTCAGCAAATGTGAGTTTTGGCTGGATGAGGTAGCATTCCTTGGACATGTTGTGTCAGGTAATGGAGTTGCAGTTGATCCATCTAAGGTTGCTGCAGTTACAGAGTGGGAGACACCCACGACAGTTGGAGAGATTCGCAGCATTTTGGGCCTTGCAGGTTATTACATGAGGTTTATTGAGAAATTTTCCAAGATTGCAAAGCCTATGACTGAATTATTGAAGGAAAAGAAGTCTGTTTGGACTGATGAATGTGAAGCCAGCTTTCAGGAATTGAAGCAGCATTTGGTTACAGCACCAGTCTTAACTCTACCGGATATACATAAGGACTTCCAGGTATATTGTGATGCTTCTCGTCAAGGACTTGGGAGTGTTTTGATGCAGGAAGGTAAAGTTGTTTCTTATGCTTCACGTCAGCTTAAGAATCACGAGCACAATTATCCTACACATGATTTGGAGTTAGCCTCAGTTGTGCATGCATTGAAAACTTGGAGGGAATATCTTATTGGTAATCATTGTGATATATTTACTGATCATAAGAGCTTGAAGTATATTTTTACTCAGAAGGATTTGAACCTCAGGCAGAGGAGATGGTTGGAGCTTATTAAGGATTATGATTTGAATGTGTAGTATCATTCTATTAAGGCTAATGTTGTTGCTGATGCATTGAGTCGTAGGAGCCATGCTAATGCAGTTAATATTGATAATATGCCACCCGAGTTATGTGAACAGCTCAGGAATCTCAGGTTGGAGATGGTTCCTAAGGGTTATTTAGCAACACTTGAGGTAAAGCCTACTTTTCTTGACAGGATCAGAGAAGCTCAAAAGAATGATAAGGAGATTGCTGAGATAAAGGAGAATATGTTTAAAGGTAAGGCAGAAGGTTTCCGTGAGGATGAACATGGAGCCATATGGTTTGAGAAGCGTATTTGTGTACCTCAAGATGCAGATATCAGGAAGTTGATTCTTCAGGAGGCGCATGATTCACCTTATTCTATTCACCCAGGTAATACTAAGATGTATTTGGATTTGAGGGAAAGATTTTGGTGGCCTAGCCTGAAGAGGGAAATTGCGGGACATATTGCGACATGTGATGTGTGCCAAAGGGTTAAAGCAGAACATCAGAGACCGGCAGGTTTGTTATAGCCATTGCCTATACCTGATTGGAAGTGGGGTGAGATTGGTATGGATTTCATTATAGGTCTACCCAGGACTCGGTCAGGTTATGATTCTATTTGGGTAGTTGTTGATCGTTTGACTAAGGTTGCTCACTTCATCCCAGTAAAGACCACTTATACCAGTGCTCAACTAGCAAAGATTTATATGTCTAAGATTGTTTGTCTACATGGATTTCCAAGGAAGGTAGTGTCTGATAGAGGTACTCAGTTCACATCCAAATTTTGGCGTCAGTTGCATGAATCCTTGGGCACCAGGCTGGAGTTCAGTACAGCTTTCCATCCACAAACAGATGGGCAGACAGAGGGGGTAAATCAGATTTTGGAGGATATGTTGAGAGCTTGTGCTTTGGACTATGGGTCTAGTTGGGATGATAATTTACCTTATGCAGAGTTCTCATATAATAATAGTTATCAGGCTAGTCTGAAGATGGCACCGTTTGAGGTATTGTATGGTAGAAAGTGCAGAACACCATTGATGTGGGATGAGGTTGGAGAGCGTCAATTCTTTAGACCAGACTTGATCAGAGATGATGAGGAGATGGTCAAGCTGATTCGTGACAGGCTGAAGATAGCACAGTCCAGACAGAAGAGTTATGCAGATGCAAAACGTAAGGAGGTGACATATGAGGTAGGAGACCGTGCATATCTTAGAGTTTCACCACTTCGTGGAATTAAGAGTTATTACGTTTTGTGGGGCCTTACAAGATCTTGGAGCGTAGAGGAGAGGTAGCTTATCAGCTGGAGTTGCCAGAATCCTTGTCAGGAGTTCATAATGTGTTTCATGTATCTCAGTTGAAGAAGTGCCATGCAGAGATGATGGATGTTCCATTGAGGGACACGGTGCCAGTTGAGGCAATTCAGTTGGAGAGTGATTTGACATATGAGGAAAAGCCCGTTAAGATTCTGGAGACAGCAGAGATAGTTACTCGCACCAAGACAATTAAGTTATGCAAGGTTCAGTGGGATCATCATACAGAGGAGGAAGCTATCTGGGAACGAGAGGAAGATCTCAGGCAGGATCACCCACACCTATTTGCTAACTAGCCCGAATCTCGAGGGCGAGATTCATCTTAAGGGGGGTAGGTTTGTAACATCCCAATTTTCCTAAATTAGGATGTTAATAGATCATTCATATGCATATCATATTCTTTTTGTTGCATTATTTGCTTTTTCAGAATATTCAAATCATTATGCAACAAAAGGCAATTTATTTGGAGTGGAGATAACATGACTTCTCCCCTATTTTAAAAATGTTCATAATGTGCAGAATATTATTTCTAGTTCATCTGATATGTTCTGGTAATTTTTGTGATCTTAAAAATATTTTATTTGATTGTTTTATTGCTGTTTGAGTGGCCTATTGCATCAAAATGAATTTCTAAAATTTCATTAGGTGAGGAACTAGTGTTCCTGTAGTTTATAGCTGTAGAGCTATTTTTACTGTGTGTCTAGGTATTTTTATTTACATTTTATATTGGTATGTTATTTTATTTATTTTGTTTTCTACTGCTGTGTTTAAAAAAAAGAGAAAGGCAGCGAGCCGGCCTGCCAGCGGCCCAGCCAGCCAGTCGGCCCAGCAGCACCAGCGCCACCGCAGCCCACCTACCCACTGCCGAAGCGGTACGCTACATGCACTAGCCGCTGCACCCGACCCGCGCTCGTAACCCGACCCGTCGCCCCTTTCTATGACCAGCGGGCCCCGCACCTATCTCCTTCCTCCGGTCGGACGCACGCACAGCGCGCGCACATGCCGAGCCGGGCCTGGATCGACCCGCGCCCCTGGTCCACCTCGAGCGCTCCCGAGCCGCCGTGTGCAAGAAGAAGACCCAGGGCAACCTCGCATCCCCCTCCTCGATCTTCTCCGTCGAAACGCATCTCGCGAGAAGCATCGCTGACCGCTGCCATTTGCCAGGCGATTTGACCGCCATAAGAACTCTCAGACCCGCGCCGCCTGCTCCACTCAATTCCTCGTTCGAAGCCGCCCTCGCCTGCCGTCTTTTTGTTGCCGAAAACGCAGCAGAGGGAGAGGAACAAGCCGGCCGACTTCACCGAAGCTCGCCGGATTTCACGTCTTCGCCACCGCCGTTCGAGGACGCCCCGTCGCCCTTTAACCTCACCAACGCCTCTGCCACTCAGCGCCACACCCGTCCGTCACTTCCCCATCATCGGAGAGTCGCCGGAGGAGCGCCGCCGCCGCCGCCCGACCGCCGCCATCGTTTTCCTCTGTTTTGGGTGAGCACACGCGCCCAGCCAATCGGACGCCGCAACTTGGCACCTTTCTACAAGACACGCACAGGAGTTCGCTACAGCGCTCAGGAGTTTTCTGTTGCTGTTTTATGTTATTTTTTCAGATTCTTCCTCTAACTTCAATTAGCTATAACTTCTATTCTGTATAACCAATTTAGGTAATTCTTTTTCCTGTGCACTAACAAAAATCATCCCTTCGTGACAGTACCGAATTTGCACATGTTTGCTCTGTTGAAATTTGAATTCGTTTGAATTTGAATTAAACCTTCCGGAGGCCATAACTCTCAAACCGTTTATCGGAATCGAGTGATTCCTTTTGCATGGTGACCGTAGTGCATTTTAGGTGATGTTAAGCTTCTGTTGTTGAGTTTTAAAAATGATTTTCTTTCTGTTGGTTTTGTTTTGGTTCTTTTCGGGTTCCGGTGATTGATTGTTGAATTGTGTGAAACGTGTAGATTGTCCGGAGTGCGACGCGAGCTATTGTCAGGAGTGTGACTTTCTGAACCAGAACCAAGGCAAGTTACATGTTGATCATCCTTTACCTATTGTTTTCTATGCATGTAGTTATATCACACTATGAATATATGCATGTATAGGAATACTATATTATTTTTGCTATGCTGATGAGCTATCTTCCCGTCTTTGCAAATCGTGGTAGTCGTAGGTTGCTATGCTTTGTAGACAGGGGTGGTTCATGTATTCATTGAGTTTATGTGAGGATTATATATATTTAACAAATTGAGTAGTAACTCAGGATTTAACTCACCTCTGGGCGGAAGTGGTATTGCTTGGTGTTGAGGGAAGGCATCATGGGGTCTTGCACGTTTTCTAAGGCCATGCGCTCATGAGAGTGCACCCTAAGTGGAATGCCGCCCAGGTTCAAAAAGATCAGATAGACTTAGTGACTAGTAGCTTCCATGTGCGGCCACTGGCTATATGGGCTCTGGCTTAGTTGATCAGTTGTTGGTACCCTTGCCCAGACTGTGTCGACAGATGTAGCATATGTAGGTGGGATGTGGCCGTCAGGTGGTTAAGGGATCCTCTTCTAAAAGACTTTGTCTCAATCTTCGGATTGGGTCCACTGGGTAAAGCGTACTAAACTCTGCAGAGTATTAAAACTAATTATGATTAGTCGTGCCCCTGGTTATGGGTAAATTTGAGCGACTACGCCATTACAGTTGTTCGATGATCTTGACAGATGTGACACTTAATAAATTTGTTGGGCAACTTAATAAAGGGTAGGTTGGAGTTGATTTCGCGAACTCAACCTTGTGCATTTAATTTTAGTAATAAAAGAACTAAATAAAAATTTGACTATTAGGTAGTTATTAGGATAAAATCAGCTTTTTGCAAAAATAAACCCCCAAGCCTTCCTTTGTTGTACTATGCATATACATGTAGGTCTGCTTTATTATTATTCCTATGTAACTTGCCAATACATTCCAAGTATTGACCTATATGGCTGCAACGTCTCATGGTGCAGGATATTCTGACGAAGAGTAAGGTATCGTTAGGGTCGCGAGTCTGCACTCAGCGTCGCCAGTGGGCTATGATGGGACTCATCGTTATTTTCTGTACTTTCCGATGTTTGATTGAATAAAGCTAGCCAAGTGCTATGCAGATTGTTTTATTTTATATATTCTGGATCATACGATGTAATAAATGATGCACTTGCTATTCTGGTATTCATCTATACTATGTGGGCTAGCGAGTTCAATCCAGGGACTAGCACGGTAAGCACAGAGACTCTAATCCTTCGAGGTTTGGTCGTTACATGCTAAATCTCTTCTCATCCAAGGGCTTTGTGAAGATATGAGCTAGCTCTTCTTCAGTCTTCACATGCTCAATAGAAATGTCGCCCTTCAACACATGATCACGAAGAAAATGATGACGAATCTGAATGTGCTTAGTCTTCGAGTGTTGAACTGGGTTGTGAGCCATCTTGATGGCACTCTCATTGTCACAGAAGAGAGGCACATTCTTCATATTGACGCCATTGTCTTTGAGAGTTTGCTTCATCCACAGCAATTGAGCACAGCAAGAACCAGCGGCAATGTACTCAGCTTCAGCAGTAGATAGTGATACGCAGTTCTGTTTCTTGGAGGACCAACAGACCAAAGATCGTCCGAGGAAATGACATGTACCAGATGTTGACTTGCGGTCCACACGATCATCAGCATAGTCAGAGTATCCAATGAGATCAAAAACTGAGCCCTTGGGGTACCATAATCCAAGTGTTGGTGTGTGAGTTAGATATTCAAGAATATGCTTCACAACCTTATGGTGTGATTCCTTCGATGTAGCTTGAAATCGGGCACACATGCAAACACTAAGCATTATATCTGGCCTAGATGCACATAAGTACAATAAAGAGCCAATCATGGAGCGGTATACCTTATGATCGAAGTCAATACCATTTTCATCAGTGCACAGATGGCCATTTCTGGGCATAGGAATTTTGACACCTTTGCAATCTTGCATGCCGAATTTCCTCAGTACATCCTTGAGGTATTTCTCCTGAGATATGAATATGCCATTGCGTTGTTGACGAATTTGAAGACCTGAGAAGAATTTGAACTCTCCCATCATAGAAATTTGATATTCTTCACTCATCATATAGGCAAATTCATCACTATAACGTTGGTCAGTACAGCCAAAGATAATATCATCAACATATACTTGGCACACAAACAATTCACCATCATAAGATTTAGTGAAAAGAGTAGGGTCGAGTGAACCGGGTTTGAAGCCTTTCTTCATGAAGAATTCCTTCAAGGTGTCATACCACGCCCGTGGGGCCTGCTTGAGGCCATAGAGGGCCTTGTTGAGTCTGAAGACTTTGTCAGGATTCTTTGGATCTTCAAAACCTGGGGGTTGAGCAACATATACTTCTTCCTCAAGCTTACCATTGAGGAATGCACTTTTCACATCCATTTGATATAAAATGATGTCATGATGGTTAGCATAAGCAAGTAATATGCGAATAGCCTCAAGTCTAGCAACATGTGCAAAAGTTTCATCGAAGTCAATTCCTTCAACCTGTGTGTAGACTTGAGCTACGAGTCGTGCCTTATTCCTCACCACAAGGCCATTTTCATCTTGCTTGTTGCGGTAGATCCACTTTGTGCCAATCATATTGTGCTTGTGAGGATCTGGACGTTTGACCAGTTCCCAGACATTGTTGAGCTTGAACTGATGTAGTTCTTCTTGCATGGCCTGAATCCACTCAGGATCCAGAAATGCTTCATCTACCTTAGTGGGCTATGTGATAGAGACAAAGGCATACTGTCCACAAAAGTTAGATAAATGTGAAGCTTTTGAGCGTGTGAGAGGACCTGGCGCTTTGATGTCATTGATGATCTTTTCAACTTGCACTTCTTTTGCAATGCAAGGATGAGCTGGTTGTCTTTGAGGAATTTGATCAGCATTCTCTTCAGCACCATTTTCTTCAGTATTTTCTTCAGGTGCATTGGCTCGATGTTCTTCTTGTTCTGGAATGAATTCTTCAGCAGATTCTTCAGTAGGAATGACATCCTCAGTAGCCTTGAACTTGATAGTTTCCTCAGGTGCTGGTGCATCTATCACAGTAGGTAGGTGCTCTCTTTGTGAGCCATTAGTTTCATCAAACCGCACATCTACAGTTTCAACAACCTTGTGAAGAACGTTGTTGAAGACTCTATAGGTGTGCGAGTCCTTTCCGTAACCAAGCATAAAACCTTCATGTGCTTTCGCTGCAAATTTTGAGTTGTGATGAGGATCTCTAATCCAACATTTAGCACCGAAGACTTTGAAATAACTTACATTGGGTTTCTTATCAATGAGGAGTTCATAGGCAGTCTTCTTGAAGAATTTGTGAAGATATACTCTGTTGATGATGTGGCACGCGGTATCAATTGCCTCAATCCAGAACCGACGAGGCATTTTGTATTCATCAAGCATAGTGCGAGCCATCTCAACAAGAGTCCTGTTCTTGCGCTCCACGATGCCGTTCTGCTGAGGAGTATAAGGAGCAGATAACTCATGAGTAATACCAAGTTCATCAAGGTAGTCATCTAGACCAAAATTCTTGAACTCAGTTCCATTGTCACTTCTGATGTGCTTGATCTTCACGCCAAAGTTTGTTGAAGCCCTCGAGGAAAATTGTTTGAAGACTTCATGCACTTCATGTTTGTAAGTAACAATGTGTACCCATGTGTATCGAGTGTAATCATCAACAAGAACAAAGCCATATTGAGATGCATCATTTGAAACAGCAGAATAATGGTTAGGACCGAAGAGATCCATGTGAAGCAATTCAAATGGACGAGTAGTGGTCATGACAGTCTTCGCTGGATGCTTGGCCTTTTTCATCTTCCCAGCTTCACAGGCTTCGCATAGGTGATCCTTGAGGAATTTGACATTCTCGATGCCGATGAAATGCTTCTTCTTCACAAGCGTGTGCAGATTCCTCATGCTTGCATGACCAAGTCGTCGATGCCAGAGCCAGCCTTCTGAAGCTTTTGCAAGTAGGCACACGGCTGGTTGTGGTCCTGTAGATAAATCAACAATATACAGGTCTCCTCTCCTAAAGCCTTCGAAGACTTTGGAATTGTCAGCTTCCATAACCACAACACAACGGTACTTGCCAAAGACAACAACCATATCAAGATCACAAAGCATTGAGACAGACATAAGGTTGTATCCTAAGGACTCAACAAGCATCACTTTGTCCATGTGTCAATCCTTTGTGATCGCAACCTTACCTAGACCCAATACCTGACTTTTGCCTTTGTCGGCAAAGATGATATGCTTCAGATGCGGCGGAGATAATGGATCATCCATCAATAGACTCTTGTCACCAGTCATGTGATTTGTACATCCACTATCGAGGACCCACTCAGTGGCTTTGGGTTGATCATCCTACAGATGAATTAGTGCTGCTTACAAACTCATATAATTCATTAGTGAAGAATATGATATCAATTCATCAGATTAATTTCATCAAGCAAAAGAACAGATGAAGCAGTATGAGGATGTGAGAAATGAAAGTTCATTTCTTCATGGTTAGCCTGCGTCCTTTCAGGCATACTCAGGTCTCCAGCAAATTCTTCAGATGATTACGTACGTCTGGAGACCTGACCCTGCAGAAGAGATTAGTTCCTTTTCTTCACCACCCACATCTGAAGGGGTGGCAAAGAGTTCATCATTCTGCGAGCTCCATAAGAGAAAGGTGGCATAGAAGCCAGTCCATTTTGTTTCACATAAGAGGGATTAGAGTAAGAAGAGAAATTCTTCAAGGACTTATGGACATAATGATTTGAAGAATAATGCACACATCCATAATCCTTAGATCTTCCCTGCGAAATAGACAGGTTAGCATGATGATGTTCATATGAGGACTTTGATCCTTTTGAGGAATATGATCCATGTGAGGAGTTTGGTCTGTATGAGGACTTGGATCCATATGAAGAATTTGATCTAGGGTTCCTATTCTTCACAGGTGCTGTCATGATGACATTCACCTGAAGATTTTCAAGCATCTTTTGGGAACCCAGATTTTCTTCATAGGGGGACCGTTCCTGGAGTTAGTGCCAACATATCTAGCAAATACTTCACCATTCTAATTTTTGAACAGTTTATAGTTGGAGGGAAATGATTCATCATCAGAATGAGGAGATTCACATGCAAATCCAGATAAGTTAGATGGATCAACTGGAGGTCCGTTTGCATCAACCCATGTAGTTTTGGGGTACTGCTCAGGCTTCCAATATGTACCATCAGCATTGAGTCTCCTCTTAAAGGCAATACCCTCTTTCCTAGGGTTCCTATTGAGGATCTGCTTTTTAAGCACATCACAAAGAGTCTGATGCCCTTTGAGGCTTTTGTACATGCCTTTCATGTACAATTCCTTCAGCCCTACATCATCGATGATACTAGCAGTGTCCTTAGATGAGGAATTAGTGATAGCAGAGGCATGTGAAGAATTTGAAACATTAGTAGCATTTGAACATTCAGGTGAAGAATTAGCAGATTCACGTTCAATTCATTTCAAACATGGAGGGACAAATGTCGGATTTGGGGTTCCGGCAGACCCTTGAGGTTCGAACACTAGGGTGCGCGCGTAGATCTCTCCCCTACCAATCTACGTCCAATCTCCTCGCGTGAACTAAGCTGGAAACAATGAACAACACAAGGGACACGAGGTTTATACTGGTTCGGGCCACCGTTGTGGTGTAATACCCTACTCCAGTGTGTGGTGTGGTGGATTGCCTCAGGGGCTGATGATGAACAGTACAAGGGAAGAACAGCCTCGCGAGAGGTGTTCTTGAGCTGGTGCGATGAACTGCTGGGGTGAGTTCAGTCACCTTTCTCTCTCTCTCTCTGCTAGGGTTCTATCAGATCTCTAGCTGTCTAGATCGTTGTCTCCTCTTAGATCGTTCTCTGGATCCCCTCCCTACTTTGTGGTGGCTAGCTCTATTTATAGAGGCCCTGGGCCTCTCCCCAAATAATGAGCGGGAAGGGCGCCAACAATTGGCCATTTTGAAGGGGAACATCTAGTACAAGTTATCCTGACCAAAGGTGGTCTTCGGCTGCCAAAAGCACTGGTGATGACGCTGTCTTGGGCTCCACGGTGACCTCCGTCCTGCCGCTTTGCTGGTCTTGGTCTCGTTGCATCGGAATGGTAACCTTTGCCCGATGCCTTGGCCTGTGCTTGCCCCTTTGCACCAAAGGGGAAACAAGGACACTACGCAGGCCGGTGCCCGCCTGGTCTCGATCGTCATGGCTTGCATCACGGGCTCCTCGTGAGGTACCCCCGCCTTGATCTCTCCGCCTCCTCGCGAGCCTGCCTAATGAGGCTGCCTCTGAGGAAGCTTCCAGTCGTCTGCCCTGCCAGGCTTGGCCCCTCGCGAGGGTCTTGAGCTTGAGGTGATGAAGATGGGCCGAGCAGGGCCCCCACTTGAGCCATGCCGCAGGCCGCAGGCAGGCAAGTTTCGGGACCCCCGTTCCTAGAATGCCGACAGTAGCCCCCGGGCCCAAGGCGCGCCCGGGCTTGGCCTAGCACGGAAGCGAAGGGGCAAGCGCGAAGCACCGCGGGACCTAACAGCCTGCGGCCTTGGGCGCAGCATGGCGATTGATTGGACGTGGGCGTCTGCACTTCCCCATGATGCCTCGGCAACTGTCCATCTAACAAAAGAGGTGCCCGGGCCAGACTTACTTGCTTTGTTCTCGTTCGCCTCGCCCCAGATCCCCTTCCTCGATCTCATCCTTCTTGCTCCCGAAATCCTCCAGATCTATCTCAATCCTCCTCATCCAGCACGCCATGGCACCTCGCAAGTCCCCGACCGAGGCCGGGTACTCGCCGGCTCTGGATTCCCCGAACCTGCCGGAGAAGAACCTCGCCCTCACGCGCCTGATGACGGTGGCGCAGGGCAGCAGGGGGGCGACTGTGCTCAAGGCCGGCTCCGACCAGCCTGAAGGCAGGGGGAGCACCTTCTATCCGCTCTTTGTGAGCGCCATCGTCGCCGGCTGGTGCCTCCTTTCTCTGAGTTCTTCTTTGCTGCTCTCCGCCAGTACAACTTGCAGGCTATGCATCTCCACCCCAACTCTGTTCTTCTCCTGGCGATTTTTACTTACTACTGTGAGGCTCATGTCGGGGTAAAGCCCTCGGTGGCCTTGTTGCGTCACTAGTTTTCCCTCCGGGTTTCTGGTGGCCATGTCTCCGCATGTGCGAGCTTCATCGCATACTCAAATTCCAACGCTATCTCGAAGCCTGGGAAGAGAATCGAAGGCTTCCGGAGCAAGTGGGTCATGGTGGACGTCGGGCGCCTCCACCCCCTTCTGGTGTTGCCTACGGGGCAGCCCAAGTATGTTGATGCATGGTCCCGCGCAGAGCTCATCGACCCCCGTGCGAGGGCGGTGCTGAAGAGGATGAATGCGGACATGAGGCCAAGCAACTTGGGGGCGGCGAAGCTGACCGGGGCCATGCTCCTAAGGGAGTTCTCGGAGCACCGGGTGGCTCCACTCCAGGAGCACTCGCTCCCATTGTTGAGGCTTGGGAAATCGGACGCCGCCTTGCGCCTGTGCTCGGAGGCCCTGACCGACGAGAATCTGGTTGCGGCCCTCCATTCCTTGGTTGGGGGAGACGTGGCGAAGCCGGTGGGCGCCCCCGCCCCCCTGTTCCTTCGTGACGACTGGGAGTAGGTGGTGAACGCCATGCCCACCTTCAATGGTGAGGGGCGGGTGCCCGCGGAAGCTCCCGAGGGTCTTGCGGCCCTGGCAATGGTGAACGTGTCCTCCGACAGCTCCAGCGGGAGCTAGGGGGAAGAAGAGGCGGAGGAAGAAGAGTCTGACTCTGAGGTGACTGGCGAGGAGTCGAGGGAGTCTTTCCCTCGGCCCAGGTCCCAAGCCCTCTGCTCCATGCTGGACGACGACGAGGCCGGCGCCACGCTAGGAGGGCAGGACTCCTCCTTTGTCACAAGGAATGGCAGGTCGGGGCTGGTTCCCCCAGGGTTTGCTTTGGTCCCTGGGCGGTCTGAGGCCAGCTCCAGCCCTCCTGACGTGCCCTCTGCTTCCGGGCCTCCCGAGGCTGACCCCAGCTGCAGGCTCTCGGGCTTCAAGTTTGGCCGGAGGTTGCTTGGGTCCGCGAGCGACGACCAGTAAGTGCTCGATTCGTTCTTTGCTTGGTTTGTGCCGCCGAGGCCTGACGTCCATATTCTTTTGTCAGGCCGGCGCCTACGGCGAAGAGGTTGAAAGGGGGTTCTGCGGCCCTGCTTGGGGCGAGTCCATCTGTCGGGGCGGCGTCTTCGTCCGCTGGGGAGGCAGACAGCGAGGCTCACGCCTCCCCGGTCCGATCGCCTTCGCGAGGCTGACCAGGACACCTTGGCGAGGAGTCAGCCCCTGTGGCCCTGCTGACCTGGAGTCGACTGCGCTCGATGCTGCAACAGGGGCAGCCAAGGCCCAGGGGGTTCCTTCCTACCAAGCCATGATCACGCTGTCGTCCTCTTCGCCCGCTCCACCGGTTCCCGCTTCTTCTATTTCCTATGCCGCCGTCCTCGACCAGGTCGCCAGCAAACTGAGCCAGCTGCGGGAGGATCTTCTGAGTGTGGACCCTCGCCTAGTGGCCGGGCGCCTGGAGCTAGCTTCTGGCTAGGCCCGTTCTGCCGCCTCTGTCCGAGCAGCGCTGAGCCAGGCCGTGGCGGCCTCCGATGGGGAGAAGCAGGCTGCCAACCAAGCCAAGGCCGCTCGCGACGCTGCCCTGGGCGACGCTGAGGCTGCCAAGGCTCGCTGTGAGCCGCTGGAGACCGAGCTGCGAGGCCTGCGCGACGAGCTCGCCAAGGAGGTCCACAGCCGCCAGGAGAAAGAGAAGGAGATGAAGGCTTGGGAGGCTGCCGTCAAGGACCGGGGCGTAAAGCTTGATGACCACCACGGCCGGTTGGAGACGCTGGAGCGGTCGCTGAAGGCGGAGAGGACCGAGCTGGACGCCAAGGCGAAGGTCCTGGCGGAGGATCGGGTGGCCTTCACGAAGATGGAGAAGAGGGCTCGTGCCATGCTGAAGGTGCTTTACGAGAGCGGCTTGAAGGGGCCGCTGGCCGGTGCGGAGGACGGCCCCGCCAAGTTGCTTCCCTTCCTGGTTCATGCGCTTGAAGATGTCGTCGACGGCCTTGGCCCCATGGCCGAGGCCGAGGCGCGTGCCCTGTCTTCTACGGCGCTGACGCATGTCCTCAGCCATGTCTACCTGCGCGACCCCGACGTCGACTTCGATAGCCTGCTGGAACCCGTGAGTGGCGACCTTGCCGCCGCTGCCGCTGAGGCTGTGAAAGGCCGAGCCGAAGCTTTGCTGGGGAGGTTCCGCGCCTTCAACGTCTTGCCCGGGCGCGGTGCCGCCAGCTCCGCGGCCCCAGGAGGCGGGGTCACCCAGTGCGACTCCACCACAGGCGGCAGCGCCACTGGAGAGTGATCCCTTCACGGCTTCTATCCTGTTTTTATTCCTGCAACATGCACCATGCCTTGCGGAGGCATTTACACTTGTGTTTGGCGTTGTGAAACAATCTATGGCTTGTAATATTTGCTTTGAATTTCCTGGAATTTGCATTTTTCTCCCCTACTTGCTCGCACTCTACGTCGGCAGGGCCCGGCCCCGCGCATACCTCACCCAGCGTTAGCCCTGACCGGAAACCAGGATGGGACAAGGAGCGAGGGGCTACGTGGCAAGTTAGGCTCCTGAGTCGCAATGCTCAGGAATCCCCCTTGACGCGCAAGCAACAAGTAGGAAAGGGGGGAACGAGGAGTGGATTGATCGTTCCGCGTTGGCAGGGCCCGGTCCCGCACATACCTCACCCAGCGTTAGCCCCGACCGAAAACCAGGATGGGACTAAGGAGTGAGGGGCTACGGGGCAAGTTAGACTCCTGAGTCGCGATGCTCAGGAGTCCCACTTGACGTTCAAACGGGTTTCCATACCTTGGCTCCGCCCGGGGAGGGGCGCGTGATGAACAGGTCCGAGGGACCTGGCTGGGTGGCGTGCGCTCGGGCGAGGCCCGGGCGTAGCCCCCGTGTCCAGCCCCCTCGTGCGGCGCTCCCGAGGGGAGGCGTTGGGATGGTGCCGGACACTGAGCTCTGGGCTCCCTGAGGTTCATACGGCTGTAGGCCGCCCTCAGTTGTTTATCACCAGCGTGAAGCATAGCGCTTCCGTATGTGTACGGGCATAGCCGCTCCTCGGCAGTGTTGTCAGCTAGCGCGGAGCATGGTGCTTCCACTGGTACGTGGGAGGGGGCTCCCCTCCGGGAGGAGCCCCCGGGGCGTGTACAGCCCCGCCCTGACACGTGTCCGGCACGGTAGGGCTAGGAGAGGTGTATCTGGGCACTCGTGAGCCAACGCGGGACTCACGAGACCCTACCTCGAGGCGGGTTGCACCTGGCTCTGGGCCTTTATCAATGGTGTGTTCCTGCAGGGTGGTTAGAATGCAAATGCTCTACGTTCTCAAGTCCCGGCCCTCGAGCGAGCTCAGCCGCCGCTGGTATCACATGTCGCGATGCCATGGGTCAATGCCAGGGGGTGACGGCTGGAGAGCCAGTAGGAGCCCATGAGTCGCAATGCTCAGGTACCCCCCTTTTAACATGCAAGTGCTTTGCATGAAAGCGGAGAAGTCCATGATAAGCAGCAGGTGACAATTAAGCGTGAAAGAGCAAATTCATTTTAAGTAGATGCAGGAAAAGCAAACGCCGCTCGGCCGGGCCCGAGCAGCTCGGGGATGATGCAGCCCGAGGGGCGCCGCCAACAAGGTAAGGAAAGAGCATAAGCAAAACGGATACATGCCGCAGGGACGGACCCACGCGACCTGGGAATGATGCAGCCCTGTGGGCGCTTGTAGCTAAAAACGGAGCTTAGAAAGATGTCACCTGGTGTCGTTGAACATGGAGTGATGTTGAAGAAGCGGGCCATGCGCGATGAAGACGTCGACCCTCACGAGCCCCCAGGGCCAGGAGCATCGGGAGGCTCCGGGGGCACAGGCGGTTCTCCGAGGGCCATCTCCATCTCCGCCAGGACCGCGCAATGCCTGACCTCCTGAGCCTCCAGAATGCTCCTCAGCAGGCGCTGATGATCGGCGACCGCGTTCGGCAGGCCGAAAGGCATGCGAACGTAGCTGTGAGGTGGACCCTCGCAACGCCCCACGCGCGAAGGCCAGAGGCACTCCTGAGACGCGTCTCGGTTGAGCCCTGGCACGTCAGTGCAGACGCGCAGCCCACCATCCTCGCTTGGATGTGGGGCTGCGGCGGGCAAGCGGCGGCTGCCGCGCATGACTCTCGGCTCCTGTAGCTCCTGGGAGTTTCTCGCGATGAACTCCTGAGGGTTTGGTCATCCTTGCCTTGTACCTTCCCGAGGGAAACGTGCCTGAAAGCACCCCTCCAAGTGGTGCCCGAGCGCTTCCCTCGTGACCTTGGCAAAGTCGGTGGCTCTCCAAGAAAGAGCCCCGAGCCCTGCCTGAGGAGGGCGCCGGGCGCGCCTTCCTATGCGAGAGAGGGTGGCGCTCCCTGATTTGGCGCAGATCCTGACGCAACACCTCCGGAGGCGCCCGCCTCCTTATGGCTTGGGCCAGGCGAAACCTTCTTCTTCTTAAGGGTTGCCTCGGGAAGTCTTCCATTCCCGCGGTCCGGGTCTTCAATTGCTGCGGCTTGGAACGCGCGCTCAAGTGAACACACTGCGTCCATTTCTTCACAGGGTACGGTGATGACTCCACCGCTTCCTAGCATCTTGAGGACATTGTATCCATGGTGAGTCACTGCCATGAACTTGGCCAGGGCTGGGTACCCGAGGATGGCGTTGTATGGCAGACGGATGTGGGCGACGTCAAAGTCGATGAGCTTGGTGCGGTAGTTGTTGCGCTGCCCGAAGGTGACTGGAAGGCGAACCTGCCCTATTAGAATAGTGGAACCATCAGTGACTCCTAAGAAGGGCTTGGTTGGCTGAAGCTGATCGTATGGCACTTGGAGATTGTCAAACGTCTCGACGGACAGGACGTTGAGTCCTGCTCCGCCGTCAATGAGGGTCCTGGTGACCTACACGTTGCTGATGACCGGGGAGCAAAGCATCGGGAGGACTCCGGCGGTTGCCGCGCACTTGAGATGATCCACTGAGCTGAACGTGATGGCGCATGCAGACCACCTGAGAGGGCGCGTGGCCTCAAGTTTGGGGAGGACTGCATTCACCTCGCGAGCAAACTTCTTGAAGATGCGCTGTGAGGCTGGGGCCTGCGCTCCACCGAAGATGCAAGCGATCGCGCGCGGCTCCTGGAAGCCCCCAGCTCCCTCGTCTTGATGTTGGTATTCGTTCCTCCTTGGCGGTGGCGGCAGAGGAGGAAGGCCTGCATTGCCGTGCGGGCGATCCTCACGAGGCTGATCTCTCCAGCCTCCCTCGCGAGGCTGGTCCTGCCAGTGATCCTCGCGAGGTCGGTCACGCCACCCTTGGCGAGGGCCACGGTCTTCCCATCGTCTGCCACCTCTTCCTCCTCCTCGGCCATAGCCCCTGTCGCTGCGCTCGGGGCTTCGATCATCCATCTCTCACGGCCCTGAGCTCTTGACATTCATTGGTGTTGTGGGTGTGGAGGTCGTGGTACACGCAGTACCGGCTACCCTTGGATGACTCAGGCTGATCCCTGCCTCGCTTGGTGTCTGGTTCCGCTGCAAGCATGGTAGCACCCTTGCGCTTCACGTGCTTGGCCTTGGGCTTCTTCTCTTCTGGGTCAGCAGCCAGGAGTTCGAGGAGGGAAAGGCGCCCTTCCTCAGCCCAGGCGCACTTGGTCGCCAAGTTGAACAGCTCAAGGGATGTGCACAGATCTTCATGGATTGCTAGCTCCTCCTTCATCTTGATGTCGCGTACGCCATCGGAGAAGGTGGAGATGATGGCTTCTTCAATTACCTTGGGGATCTTGAGGCGAGCGTTGTTGAAGCGCTGGATGTATTTCTGCAGGGTTTCCCCTTGCTGCTGCTTGATGCGGCGCAGATCGCTCACGGCCGGGGGCCGGTCGCGAGTGCCCTGGAAATTGGTGATGAAGCGAGTGCGCATCTCGTCCCAGGAGGAGATTGTGCCAGGAGCCAGGTTCACGAGCCAGGTGCGGGCCCCGTCCTTGAGCGCCATGGGGAACCAGTTCACCATGACTCTTTCGTCTCCGTTGGCAGCTTCGATGCATAGCTCGTAGAGCTGCACGAACTCCGCGGGGTCCGCTGTGCCATAGAAGCGAGGGGGCAGGTCAGGCTTGAACTTGCCTAGCCATGCGACGCCACGTAGCTCGGAGGTGAGAGCACGGCAGCCTGCTGTGGCCACCAGTTCCTTTTGCTAGTACTGGGGTTGCTCCTGGGGATTACCGTGCGCCGCCGCTTGGAGCCGCGCGGGGTCTTGGCGTGGAGGTGCAGGGACGCGATCTTGGCGCGCCGGTGCTGGGAGCGCGCGAGCACCTTCTTGTGGACGAGGGATCTCTTGGCAGCTCCTTTCCTGCTCCACAGGTGCCGGACGCGGAGGGTCTTGCCCTGGGTCTGCGCGCCTTGGAGCCAGGGCGCCTTCTTGGGGAGGAGGTGGTGGAGGCACGTCCAGATCATCGCCTCCTGCGCGGAATGGAGGGCGAGGCAGCGATAAGGACGGCAAGGGGGAGCCCCCTGCGGCACTGACGATCTCAGTGATGCGGGCGAGCCAGTCCTCGTAGAGGTCGTCGACGGGGCGGTAGTGCAAGAGCTCTCTTGCCAGGAGCAGCGTGGCGTGCGCATCCGTGGGGGCGCGACGGGCGTGGGACGATGGAGCGGCTGGAGTTAGCGACGGTGTGGCGGTGCGGCCCTCCCGCCGTACCAAAGGATGCTGGCACGAGGCCTGCTGCTCGTTCCCCGCTGGGCCGATGGCGGTGTTGGTGGCAGGCGACGGGGAACAACGAGGGTGTCCGCCGACGGGCGCTGTCTGGGTGACGCGGGTGGTGAGAGCAGCCCGGCGCTTGGCGCGAGCCCGACGAGCGTCAGCCATGGACACGACAGAAGATCACACGCGAACAGCGAACGAAAGATTTCGGCGCACCCCTACCTGGCACGCCAAATGTCGGATTTGGGGTTCCAGCAGACCCTTGAGGTTCGAACACTGGGGTGCACGCGGAGATCTCTCCCCTACCGATTTACATCCAATCTCCTCGCGTGATCTAAGTTGGAAACAACGAACAACACAAGGGACACGAGGTTTATACTGGTTCAGGCCACCGTTGTGGTGTAATACCCTACTCCAGTGTGTGGTGTGGTGGATTGCCTCAGGGGCTGATGATGAACCGTACAAGGGAAGAACAGCCTCGCGAGAGGTGTTCTTGAGCTGGTGTGATGAACTGCTAGGGTGAGTTCAGTTGCCTTTCTCTCTCTCTGCTAGGGTTCTATCAGATATCTAGCTGTCTAGATCGTTGTCTCCTCTTAGATCGTTCTCTGGATCCCCTCCCTAGTATGTGGTGGCTAGCTCTATTTATAGAGGCCCTGGGCCTCTCCACAAATAATGAGCGGGAAGGGCGCCAACAATTGGCCATTTTGAAGGGGAACATCTAGTACAAGTTATCCTGACAAAAGGTGGTCTTCGGCTGCCAAAAGCACTGGTGATGATGCTGTCTTGGGCTCCCACGGTGACCTCTGTCCTACCGCTCTGCTGGTCTTGGTCTCGTTGCACCGGAATGGTAACCTTTGCCCGATGCCTTGGCCTGTGCTTGCCCCCTTTGCACCAAAGGGGAAACAAGGACACTGCGCAGGCCGGCGCCCGCCTGGTCTCGATCATCATGGCTTGCGTCACGGGCTCCTCGCGAGGTACCCCCGCCTTGATCTCTCCGCCTCCTCGCGAGCCTGCCTGATGAGCCTGCCTCTGAGGAAGCTTCCGGTCGTCCGCCCCGCGAGGCTTGGCCTCTCGCGAGGGTCTTGAGCTTGAACTGATGAAGATGGGCCGCACTGGGCCCCCACTTGAGCCATGCCGCAGGCCGCAGGCAGGCAAGTCTGGGGACCCCCGTTCCCAGAACACCGACAACAAATTCTTCCTGAGAAGCGCTGATTTGCTGAGCAAGTAATGAATCGTGCTCCTTCTGAAGATCTTCATAACTCACTCTTAGCTTCTCAAGGTCTTGCTTTCTTTGAAGAAATTCATAAGAGAGCTTCTCATGATCACATAAGAGAGTGTTATGATGACCTTGAAGATTGTCAAACCTATTCTGAAGTCTCTGAAGGTTTTCAGTCAGGGCTTCAGTGCGATCCATTTCTTCACCCAACATATCATCACTTTGGTCTAGCATGTTTTGAACCTTTTCAAAAGCCCTTTGTTGTTCTACAGCAATCTTAGCAAGTTTAGAATAGCTGGGCTTAAGGTTTTCATCAGATTCATTCTCACTTGATTCAGAGGAGGTATATTTGAGTACCTTGGCACCTTTTGCCATGAAGCAATAGGTGGGAACGTAGTCATCATCGCCTTCATCAGCCTTGTTGGTGAGGTCATTTTCTTCAGTGTTGAAGATAGACTTGCTGACGAATCCAGTAGCGAGAGATAGGCTCGCCACTCCGGATTCGGACTCCTCAGATGTCTCCTCTTCCACAATTTCTTCAGATTCAGCCTCAGAGTCCATTTCCTTGCCAATGAATGCCCTAGCCTTCTTGGAGCTGCTCTTCTTGTGATATGAAGACTTTGAGGATTTTGATGATGAAGATTTTGTGGATTTCTTCTTTTTCTGCGCATCATCAGAACTGTAATACTTGTATTTCTTATTCTTTGATTCCTTTTCCCACTAAGGACAATCTTGAATGTAATGTCCAGGTTTCTTGCATTTGTGACAGAGCCTCCTCTTGTAGTCACTGGATGAGGAATCATTGCTCCTTGAGGGTCTTCCAAGGTGACCACATCTTGAGAACTTTTGGAACTTCTTCACGAGCAGAGCTAGATCATGGCTTAGTTCTTCAGGATCACCAAGGTTGCTACCAGGGTCTTCATCTTCGGACTCAGATACTGCCTTGGCCTTCAGTGCACGTGCTCTGCCATAGCTCGAACCATAGAGATCTCTTTTTTCAGCAAGTTGGAACTCATGAGTATTTAGCCTCTCGAGAATATTAGCGGGATCAAGTGACTTGTAATCAGCACGTCCTTGTATCATCAATGCCAGAGTGTCAAATAAGGAATCAAGCGATCTCAGCAATTTCTTCACCACCTCATGGTCGGTGATGTCAGTGGCACCAAGTGCTTGAAGCTCATTTGAGATGTCAGTGAGGCGATCGAAGGTTTGTTGAACATTTTCATTGTCGAGTCTTTTGAAGAGGTTGAAGAGATTGCGAAGAACATCAACTTGAGAGTCACGCTGTGTTGAGACTCCTTCATTCACCTTGGACAGTCTATCTGTAATGCCCTCGATGCGGCTATATCTCCCACGTGTCGAAGCACGACTTAGAGGCATAACCGCATTGAAAGGAATGTCGCAAGTGAGGTAATCTTCACACAACCCATGTAATACATAAGAGAAAAGAGATACATAGTTGGCTTACAATCGCCACTTCACACAATTACAAGAATAAAGCATTACATCAACCAAATACAATCAAGGTCCGACTACGGAACCAAAATAAAAGAAGAACCCCAAATGCGACAAGGTCCCCGATCGACCCCAACTGGGCTCCACTACTGATCGACTAGAATGAAACAACACAAAGGACAAGATCTTCATCGAGCTCCTCCTGAGCTTGGTTGCGTCATCTGCATGGTCTCATCGGCACCTGCAAACTGGTTTTGGAAGTATCTGTGAGTCACAGCGACTCAGCAATCTCGCACCCTCGCGATCAAGACTATTTAAGCTTATGGGTAAGGTAAAAGGTATGAGGCGGAGCTGCAGCAAGCGACTAGCATATATGGTGGCTAACATACGCAAATGAGAGCGAAAAGAGAAGGCAAAGCACGGTCGATAAAAGTATGATCAAGAAGTGATCCTAAATCAACCTACGTCAAGCATAACTCCAACACCGTGTTCACTTCCCGTACTCCGCCGAGAAGAGACCATCACGGTTACACACACGGTTGATGTATTTTAATTAAGGTCAACTTCAGGTTTTCTACAACCGGATGTTAACAAATTCCCATCTGCCCATAACCGCAGGCACGGCTTTCGAAAGTTCAAATCCCTGCAGGGGTGTCCCAACTTAGCCCATCACAAGCTCTCAACGTCAACAAAGGATATTCCTTCTAGCGGGAAGACCCGATCAGACTCGGAATCCCAGTAACAAGACATTTCGACAATGGTAAAACAAGTCCAGCAACACCGCCCGAATGTGCCGACAAATCCCGATAGGAGCTGCACATATCTCGTTCTGAGGGCACACTCAGATGAGACTAGCTACGAGTAAAACCAAACCTCAAGTTGCCCCGAGGTGGCCCCGCAGGCAGCTCAGTTTGGACCAACACTCAGAGGAGCACTGGCCCGGGGGGGTTAAAATAAAGATGACCCTCGAGAGAGCGACTCCCAAGGGAAAAGTAGGTGGTGGTGAGGCAAATGGTAAAACCAAGGTTGGGCATTGCTGGAGGAGTTTTATCCAAGGCGAACTGTCAAGGGGTTCCCATTATAGCCCAACCGCGTAAGGAACGCAAAATCCGGGAACATAACACCGATATGACGGAAACTAGGGCGGCAAGAGTGGAACAAAACACCAGGCATAAGGCCGAGCCTTCCACCCTTTACCAAGTATATAGATGCATTAATTAAACAAGAGATATTGTGATATCCCAACAAGTAAACATGTTCCAACAAGGAACAACATCTCCATGTTCCAACAAGGAACAAACTTCAATCTTCACCTGCAACTAACAACGCTACAAGAGGGGCTGAGCAAAGCGGTAACATAGCCAATCAACGGTTTGCTAGGACATGGTGGGTTAGAGGCTTGGTTCAACAATATGGGAGGCATGATAAGCAAGTGGTAGGTATCGCAGCATAGGCATAGCAAAAGAGCGAGCATCTAGCAAGCAAAGATAGAAGTGATTTCGAGGGTATGGTCATCTTGCCTGAGATCCCGCAAGGAAGAAGAACGAGTCCATGAAGAAGACAAACGGACGTAGTCGAACGGTTCCTCACAAACGCGACGTTACTGGAACCAACCCGAAGAAGCAACACCGGAAAGAAGCACACAACATAGTAAACAACCACCACATAGACATGGCATGATGCACAATCAAGTATGATGCATGTCCGGTTTAATGAAGCATGGCATGGCAAAGTGCGCAAACAAACCTACAAATTTAAGTGGAGCACAATATGCAACGGAGTTGCATATTGAAGAAAACACCACAGGGCTTATTTTGTTCTCTCTCGTTTAGGTACTCAAAAATATTAAATGTTGTTAGCATGGCAAGAGGTGAAGCATAATGAAACTATCTATCTAGGCAAGTTTAAATGAGGCTGGAAGCAAGAACAACAATTCCGGTAAATCCCCATATGCATATATTAGGTTTGGTACTGTTCTGCCCTAAACACAATTTTAGAGTTGTTAAACATGCAAAGATGAGTGCACCATGGTAAACTAGGCATTTTTCCACCCCATTTACATATAAAGTTTGTTACAAACCGAGTTACGGTTAAATAGTTATGAATTAAACCGTTTTAGCATGGCATAAGAGTAAATCTACACAAACAGAAATTTAATCATTTTAACCATGGATGAAAATTACAAATTATTAATCTAGATGAAAAACTAAGCAAGTTTCATATATAACTTATTTTAAATAGATGTACGGTTTGTGAGTTAGAATATGCATGAACATGGAGGGTTTTTCTGTAAAACTGCAGTCTCCAGAATACTTAGGAAATTGGCAGAACAGAAAAAAAACAGGTTATGGGCCGAAACTGAAGGGCGCAGTATAGCAGAATAGCACACAGCGAGGAACAGGAGGGCGCTGCTCACCATGGGCTTGACCCATTGGTGAAGAGGCCGGGCAGGCTGGCTTGGCGCTGGCTGGGCCCAGATGCGGGAGGCGGGGAGGCTACGGGCGCGTCGCCCTCTGTTCGACAAAATAGAGAGGAGCAGCGGCGCTAGAGCTCGTGACGCTGGCTCGCGCGGGACTCCGCCCAAGCGGAGAGGCAGGGGACGGACAGAGGAAAGCGAGGGAGGCCCGGATCCTCCAGATCCGGTGGCGCTTGGCTTGTGGAGGCCGGCGGCGAGCTACAAGGCCATGGAAGCTGCTGTTGTCTGAAGGAAAAAGACGGAGAAATTCAGAGGGGAAACAAGGAAAGAAGAGGGGCCGCAGGGAGATGGCAGGGGAGCGACGGCCTGAGGAGAACCTACGGTTCGGCAACGAGGAGGCCAGGAAAAGAACGGGTCCGGCGGGACAGATCTTGCCGAAGAAGAAGTCGCGGAGGGCGGAGCTAGTACCTGAAGAAAAAAATGGTGGCGCGGCAGTTTCAGAGAGGAAGAGACTTGGGAGAAGAAAAGGGAGACGGGGTGACAGAAGGAAGAGGAGGCTTGGGGCAGCCCGGACCTGCTGCTGGTACGGTAGCTTGCCGACGAGGGCTCGGGGCGCGACGGCATTGGTCAAAGGCAGAGGCACCAATGGAGCTGCGGCTTCCTCCTGATCGGAGAGAGAAAAACAGAACAATGAGCGAGGGAAAAGAAAACAGGGGAGAAGGAAGGAAAAGAGGGCGGTGCGGGAACGACGGCGTGACCTGGGCATCTCGTCGTCTCGCACGGACGGGAAGATGGAGACCGGTCAGCTCGGGAGCATCTGCGGGTGCTCGGGACGGAGGTGGGTCTCGGGGAGGGGCGAGGCAACGAGGAGGCAGGCCCTCAGGTGCTCGCGGACGAGGGCGTGGAAGATGGAGCTCGTCTCAGGAAGGGCACGGGAGGAGCTTGTGCCGACGAGCGTCCCGGTGACAGGATGGATTTGTGGGTGGCTGCGAGCTGGTTGGGTGGATCGGGCAGGGAGATCCCGATGAGGATTTGGTGGAGAGGCGGCGCTGCGATGGGACAAACCTCCTAGAAATTAGGGTTGGGTTGATTTGGTAGGTGGTGGGCTTATATATAGTAAGAAGGTCCAAAAGAGGCTAGATCGGACCCTCCGATTTAAATCGGGCGGTCGAGAAAAATAGGCTAGGGAGTCCAAATAAGAAAACGGTGACGTTTTGTAGACATTTGGGGATGATCCGGACCCAACGGTGACAACTGTCCGGGTCGGGTTCGGGTAAGTTTCGGACACACGCGAGGGGCCGATGCACTGTGCAGAGAGGGTTTCGGGGTCTGGCGGTTGACAGCGGACTGTGCAGAAAGGCTCGAGCTAAGAGAAGAGAAGAGAGAGACCCGGCGGCTGTTTCCGGAGACCGAAAACGTCCGACGTTTTGACCGGCTATAATGCCGCTATAGTTTAATGGTTGGGGCATCAAGCGATCTCCGAATGCGATGAAACTTGACAGGCGGTCTATCTACACTATAATAAGACCACACGTCAAATCTCATCCCATTCCGAGAACATTTTCTGGCCACTTATAAAATACTATTTCGGACATGCCGCGGACGCGTGCAAGTGTGTCTGGGCTCAGAACGGACAACGAAGAGAACGAGGAGGCCGGGACAGATGCAAGTTTTGAAAACATGATGATGCAATGCACATGATGACATGATAAGATGCAACACGCAAACAAATGACAAGCCAACAACAGCAAATAAGCGGAGGACACCTGGCACATCAGTCTCGGGGCATTACAACACTCCACCACTACGGGAGGATCTCGTCCCGAGATCTAGAATGGCACCGGAGGGAAAACGGAAGAGAAAGAGAAGAGGTAATACTAAGTTACTCCTTTGACAAATGAGTGAAACCAAAGAACCTTGAAAAGGTTAAGCCAACTCGAGAAAATATTACAATGGAGATAAGTGAAGTTGAAAACACTCCATTAGAAATGATGAACAAGGAAGAACAACTTCGGGCAGAACTTCGATTGAAAAGGAAAGGGATTGAATAAGAATTTGATAAGATGAGGGAATTTGAGCAGAGGGCACAACTCTCCGGTTAAAAGGATAAGAACGAAAAGAAAAACATGATCTTCACAATTCGAGATAATGATTGAAAAGAGCAACATCACAATGCCTCCAGATCAAAAGAATAGAAGATAGATAATTGAAATAAAAGAACGGAGAATAAAAGGACAACTTCTGCCACAAAAGAGCTTGTAAAAAGCATCCTTAGGCGAAGGGTCGAACGGAGTTGTTGGAAAACCAACAACGAAAAAAGAGTAAACTTGTAGTGGGCTTATCGAGAACATCTCAAAACTGAGTTGAAATTCTGCCACTGACAGAAACAAAAGATTGGATTGATATGAACAAGGAGACGAGAAACTCATTTCACCAGGAGGATAAATGAAGAACTTGGATCATTTATAATCACCATAAATAATAACAAATCCTTAGGGAAAGCTTTAGGTGAAATATAACCCAAGATAACTCCAATGAAGAGGTTGATGGATATAATATATCTCATTCTTAACAACATGTGAATCATGGAACATGAACTCAAATTATCAAGAATGACGTAATATCACCTCCAATGGTACGGAAGGAAGAATTGCACTCCGGATTACAAGAAGAAGAATGCTTGAACTCCTCTGAAAATAATCTTGATGAATGTTTTGAGAACGGATTAAGTCCTTTATGGACCATCATGCAGAAACTTCATGAAGAACTCCGGTAAACAAAAGAATGATCAAACAAAAAGAAAGGTGAGAAGAGTAAGGTTGAAGCCTTGCAATGATTTGATGAAGCTTTGCAACGAGATAAAGAGAAAACTTGGAACTCCGAAAAAGAAAGATGAAACAAATGAAAACAAGAATTTGATGAACCTCTGGAATAAGGAATTAATCGCTTGGATGAAACAAGAATAAGAATTATGTTATGCGTATCCTTCACCAATTTAATTGATGACGAGCAAATGGATTTGGCACACAACTTATTCTCGTAGCAAGGATAGCGCAAACTTGAGAAGGTCTTCAACGAACCACCGGTAGGATTCGAAGCAACGGATGAATTGGTATGATAAAGAAGGAAGAGAAACTCTTGAACGAACCACCGTAAGAATTGAAAATGAACGAAGAGAAGATAAAGAAACTCCGCGAAGAATTATAAAATGAACGAAGATGCTTGAGAGGATTTAGATACATGAGAACGAGGAGATCACGAGCCGAATAGAGAACACTTGAACAAAGCACCGGTAAGATTGGAGAATGATAACTGAAAGTTGAGAATGAATAAACCTGAATTGATGGACTCCGGATAATCAACCTGAAAAGACTCCTGAATTGCACCAGATGGGTGAAAAGAATTCCCACAATAGAAAATAATTATGAGAGGATGGCAACAAGCTAGAATCACGAATCTTGAAGAGAATGGAGCAAGATTTAAAAGAAACTCTTCTTCGGTCTTCAAAATATGAGAATGACGATGAGAAACACCATCAAGAATCGTTTAGGCACTCCGGAAGAATCAAAAGCGAAGAGATTGAGTCAACGATGAAAAGAATTTGAAAGATCTTGGAGAAAAACATTTGACTGATGACAATTCATTCTTACGTCAAACTTTAGAAGAATTGAGAATAACTCCGGGAGAATAAGAAGAGTCAGGTAAGATCCTAGAAAAAGACCTGTGGGTTAGGGCCACTCAAAAGAAACACAGTTCAAATGATTTAAAAGAGAGGATGCACCGGTTGAATTAACAAACTTGAATGAGATAACAGACTCGAGATATCTTGAATACTCCGGAACAATTGAATAGCGAGAAGTGGATGATTAAGAGGTGCACCGGCATGAGAAAGCATTTGAAACAAGGAAAAAGGATATGATCAACACCAAATCTTAATTTGAATCCACCGGAGAAGAAAAAAGAATGAATAATGGTGAACTAGAAACTCCGTTAAAATCTTCATGAGCATCACCGGGTAAGAACATTGATTGAAAAGAAAGAAGAGGCTTCACATGAATAAGATGGATAGTTCATTAAGAAATCTTAGTCCTTGAAGAAAAAGGGTGGGTGGGCGGGAAAAACAAAGGCAACTTGGAGAAGGATGAAACAAACACCGTTGAGAAGAAGTGATAATTGATCTTGCGGAAATTGAAATGATCGGATCCACTTGAATTGAAACACACCGGTTGAAAAGGAGTGACATGACAATCTCGATTATCGACAAGGATTAGTATTCACATCGGAGTATGAGAACACCATTTGGGGAAGGTATGGAATCAACATTAGACATTGAAGCAACTCGAATACCACAACTAAAAAAACAAAGGATTGGCTTGTAGAATAAGCCAGAACAAACATATGATAGAGACTTCGTCCGAAGTTTTTGTGGTGGGGCCTACACGGGCTCGATCGTACAGCACCATCATGTACAAGGCAGTGCACATGATATACGAAGCGTCCCCGAGTCGTCATAGCCAAGGACTCTTTAAGACACAACAAGACCACTGTAAAACCAACCGTGGATAGGCGGACCACTAGACGTCGAACCCCAATTTCATATCATACATCTGTCGAAAAGATATCCTAAGAGCTACTTGAATTCCCACTTATAAACTCCCGAAACTTTCCGGTTATGCAATCAGGTGTTGGGGATACAGGGGAAGCATAATATCTCACCCAAAACTAGCAAATCCTACATCCAGCTGTATCCATCCTTCAACACATAACCAAGAAACCTCTGGAAATCATCTACCTCTACCTTCGAAAAGCATCCGTTATACGAGTTATGGCAATACTCCCGAACTCCCTCCCCAGTACTGGGTGGCGTCGAGGTTATCTCACCAACGAACTGCATAAAAGAGATTTTCGATGTCGGCGTACTAAACTCAGGTATTCCAGAACTGCAACGGTAAAATTATGACGACAACACCTCGGAGCTCAACTCCCCGAGACACTGTTGTCGTGGTTCTAACTCTGACAGTGATGTAGGGGGGTGTGTATGGAGAGGCTAGATCTTAGCTATGGAGGAGCTGTAAGCACACGAGGATTACGAGTTCAGGCCCTTCTTGGAGGAAGTAACAGCCCTACGTCTCGGTGCCCGGAGGCGGTCGATTGGATTATGCGTGTGTAAATAACAGGGGTGCAAACCCTTCATCCTGAGGAGGGGGGTGGCTTATATAGAGTTCGCCGGCCCCCTCCTGCCCTCAGTAATGCTGGGTTTAAGGTACATTTAAGGTCGGGCGTTACTGGTAACGCCCCTAATAAAGTGCTATAATGACCATAAAGACTACTTAACAGCTGACCGTTTGCCTGCGGAGTGACTATAGGTCTCCTGGCGGTTGAGTGGTTGGCTTCATGGTCGAGTGATAGCTTCTTGGTCGAGTGGGATACCTTCAAGTCGATTGAAAGGTGACTTATTCTAGGGATGTCCTAGGGTAGGGCTCCTTGGACAGGTCCGTGCCCCTACCCTAGGTACATGGCTTCATCATTAGCCCCCGAATGGATCGGGGTTAGAGTGGGGAAACAGTTGGAGATCTTTCCGACTGGTTCTTTGGGCTACGTGAGCGCCTCATTTGGGCCAACCGTCACGGATGACGTCATCAACTTCTTTCAGTCGCCTTGATCCATTCCAGGCCTTTCGTCGAGTGAATTTCCTTACGTGTGACATACCGAGTGTCGGCGCGAGCGGGGTCTTCTGTTTCAACAAGTTGTTCTATGGCCCGCGGGTGTTGCAGGATTCAGATTTCGGGAAGCGTGGGGGGCGGGAGCGGCCGCAGTAATCGGAAGCGATAAAGTGGAAGCTCCTCGATCCTCGCGTCCCCTTTTTCGCCACATACTGCACGCGCGTCTGCTGCGGGATTTGACTGGATAGCCTGGGCCTACCAGTCAGCCACTCGGAAGCGGCCCTTTATAAGTTGCCGGCTCGGGGTTTCCAAACGGTGCGCTTCCTTCTTCCTCTCTCCCTTTGCAAGTTCCTCCGCCACCTCCGCTCTCACCCTAGCGCCGCAGGTCCGTGCAAGATTTGCCGGCGACGATGGCGAAGGACAAGACATCCGCCCTGGAGCGCGCGTAGAAGGCGGCGGCGCCGGGGAAAGGGAAGAGGTCCGCTCGGGGCGGATCCTCCTCGAGGTCTGCTCTGCCCCGAGGCTGGATCCAAGGCGATTGGATGCCATCGGTGATCCGGCAAGAAGATCTCGACGACATGGTCGAGGGGGGGGGGTCATTCCCCATGAAGCTGCGTGTCTCCCGGGGAGAGAGATCGAACCTCAACCTCGCGACGGTGAGTGTGTGCTCCTAGCCACCCATGTCGACCACGGGTTTTCTCTGCCGCCCCATCCTTTTTTCCGGAGCTTCCTGAATTTCTTCGGAGTGTAGCTTCACCACTTCACTCCCAACTCCATCGTATACCTCGCTGCTCTCATTTCCATGTGTGAGGGTTTCTTGGGTTGCCGCCCCCATTGGGATCTCTTCAAGCACATCTTTACCTGCCGTTCTCAATCGGTCAAGAAGGCCAAGTCGAGTGAGGAAAGGACGCAGGTGATCCAGCTGTGCGGGGGCCTGGCGATCCAGATGAGGGGAAAGAGTTGTTTTCCATCTATCACTTTCCCGGAGTCGGTCCGTGGCTGGCAGGCGACCTGGTTCTATTGTCAAGACCAGGCGACCCTAGGACAGTCGACTGGTCTTCCCCCTTTCTCACTCGACCGAGCCGAAAACCTGCTTCTCTGAAAGTGACGCCAGAGGAAAAGGCCCAAGTCAAAGTGCTGGCTAGTCGAGTGGTTGAGCTTGTCCGTGAGGGCGTGACGGGTATGGATTTGCTGGAGGTCTTCCTCCGGAGGCGCATCCAACCGCTCCAGGCTCGTGACCACCCGATGTGGCTATACTCGGGTCTCGACGACACCACTCGGATCCACCCGGAGGAGGTCACTGATGAGATGCTGGAGGGGTGGTTGTCGAGCATCACGGGAAACAAGGACAACCCCCGAGGAGCCAAGAGGGTAATTCCACTCGACAACTCGTATGACGTGGACCAGGTATGTCTTTATGCTCCTAATTGAGATCTTGTTTTCTTCATTGGTCTTCTTTGAGTAGGTCGATTGACTTTCGTCTTGTCTGTTGTTTTCCAGGCGACTACCGAGATGTACTCGACGCCCTGCGGGGCACAGGGGCCAATTGAGGAAGGGGAGGCGAGCGGAGGTGAGAGTGGAGACGATCAAGGCGAGTGGGAGACCGACGGTGAAGGGGAGGGAGGCGACGATGTCGACTCCAGCGAAGAGGAGGAGGAGGAGGTTGAACCCTCCCGCCCGGAGGGGCGATCCAAGCTCACACACGACCCAGCGCGGGAGCGTGGCAGGGCGACTGCTCATGTTGGGCAGTCGTCGAAACGCCCTCGGACCTCTTCTCCTGCGCCGACTGGAAAGGATCCCAAGCACCCACGTGCAACGCCGTCCAAGCCGCCCAAGGCTCTGCCCAAGATGAAGATGGCCGTCCCCACCATTTCTGGGTAATAATAAAACTTTGTTTTCCTTTGTCGACCGTGGATAGATCCTTGGTCGATTCATTGAGCCAACTGACTGACTTTCGAGACTTGCAGTGCTGCTACTTCTGAGATCTCCGCCAAGGACGACGACCAAGAGATGGAGGATACTGTTACGTCCAACCCTGGTACGATTACTGACGTTCCGCTTTGAGTCGACTGAACATTTATTGCAACTCTGGTGGATTGAATGTTTCTCTTGTAGCCCCTCCTCATGTTATCGACCTCCCGGATGACGACGACAACGAACCGTTGAGAGTGAGGAGGAACAAGAGGGCGTCGGCTGACAAGACCTCCCAATCCGCTCTGACGTCTAAGGCCGTAGCTCGGGATGGTGGTGACACCACTCGGGCTTCTGTGACCTTCGCCATTCCTCTGACGAGTGTGCGTCCCTCGACGTCGACTGCGGATCCGTCTTCGCTTTTTGCCGCATACCCCGTCCCTGAGGACCAAGCGGCTGCTGCAAAAGAGGCTATACGCCAGGCGTGGATCATGATGGAGCAAGTGAAGGTGGCTCGGGAGGCCAGCCAAGCAGCTTACGACGCAAGTTCGGCTCTTCAGAGTAACGTCCAGGTCAGTCGACTCAACACTTGGTCTGTTCATGATATGCTGTTTGAAGAACCACTTTTCCGAAGATCTTTGTATCTGTACACCCACTGGGTGTGTTTTACAGTGGGGGCACGCTGAGTGCACCCACTGGGTGTAGTCCCCGAGACTACGGTGGACTGCTGGCAGTCGACTGTAGTCTTTATGTTGTGTCGCTGTAGCTGTATTTCTTCACTCAGTCTGGTCAGGCCATGTCGAGTGGGATTGTATCCGGTCGACTGCGGGCAGTCGACTTTTTTTTACAGTGGGGGCACGCTGAGTGCACCCACTGGGTGTAGACCCCGAGACTACTGTCGAATGTCCTTGATTCGGCTGTAGTCTTAGAAACGTCATCATTGTCTCTTAGTCGCTCGGAAGCAACTTGTCTTGACCGTCTGTCGACTGATTTTTCTTTTTACAGAAATCTTGCAAGCTTGTAGCTCGCTATACTGAGCTGGAGAATCAGCAGATCCAACTCAACCTTAACTTGAAGCTTGCTCAGGAGAATTTGAAGAAGGCGCAGGAAGAAGCAAAAGGTATGGCTGGTGAGGTTCTCCATTCTTGACGAGTGGCTTTTCTTTCTTGTCCATTCTTGATGTTGATTTCACTCGACGCACCGCAGATAAACTAGAGGAAGCTCTGAAGAAGAAGGACCAAGATCTTGCAGGGGCACAGAAGGAAGTCTTGAACAAAACGAGGCTTGCTGATGAGAAAATGGCCTCGGTCAGAGCTCTTGAGCAGGAGAACTCCAGACTGAAAGCTGCTCTCGAGGTAGCCAATCAAGAGGTCAGCCGACTGAAGAACGACAACGTGGCTCTGCATGACAAGGCAGGTGAGCTGGCGGGGACGAGGAACGATCTGGAGGCTTATCTCGGTGGACTCGCCAAGAAGCTGTTCGTCGTGCTCGAAGGTAATTACTCTGCCCCCACTGTCTTGCAGTTACCAAGTCTGTGTAGGGTCACTGTCTTATTCTTGAATCGTGTTTGCAGAATTCTGCCAGAACTTTGAAGTGGAGACCAGTCGAGTGGAGCCAGGCTTGGACCCTGCTAACTCCCTTGTGAAGGACGAGGCTGCAATGAACGTGCTCCGTCTGGAGTCTCGTATTGCCAGCGTGGTTGACTATCTTGCTCGACTGAAGGTTGTGATGTCGCGGATCGACACGTCACTCTGGCCTGGGACGACGCTTCAGAACGACCTCGAGTCCCTGATGGCTCGACTTAATGAAGTCCCAGGTCGAGTGGAGGAATGGAAGAAATCTTCTGCTAGATGTGGTGCTGATGTCGCTCTGTCCCTGGTCCGCGTCCATTGCAAGGAGGCGCGAGAAGAAAAGCTGGCCGCCATCCAAGTCGCCAATACCAGGAAGCACAACTTTCAAGACTTCATGGAGACTTTCATTGCTGCTGCCACTCGTATTGCAGACGGGATCGACTTGGACGAGTTCGTCGCCCCTTCCAGTCCTCCTCCTGAGGAATGAAAAACTTTTATGCTTCATTTTAAATTTGCCTCGGAATGCCGAGTGGATTTGTAACCGTTAAACTCCGCCGAGCCGAGGGCTCGAGTACTTTGATCTGAGGTCTGGGACCTTTTAGGCTTTATCTGATCTTGATTTCTCGTTGAATATCTTCATGATTTGGTTCGTCGAGTGGGACTTGATCTTCACTCGGAATAACCTTGTATTTGTGGCGCAACTCCGAAGGAGAAGGTAGCAGTCGACTTGCGCCTCGTCGTCCTTGCGGATTGGGCTGTGTCCTTTACTTAGGCGAGCACTGGGCTGCAGCTAAGCCTCCGAGTGGGAGGTTTGCTCTCCACTCGGTAGGATTTTTAAATACTTAGGCGAGCACTGGGCTACAGCTAAGCCCCCGAGTGGGAGGATTGCTCTCCACTCGGTAGGATTTTTAAACACTTAGGCGAGCACTGGGCTACAGCTAAGCCCCCAAGTGGGAGGTTTGCTCTCCACTCGGTAGGATTTTTCGAACTTAGGCGAGCGCTGGGCTGCAGCTAAGCCCCCAAGTGGGAGGTTTGCTCGCCACTCGGTAGGATTTTTCGAACTTAGGCGAGCGCTGGGCTGCAGCTAAGCCCCCAAGTGGGAGGTTTGCTCTCGACTCGGTAGGATTTTTCAAACTTAGGCGAGTGCCTGACTGCAGCTAAGTCTCTAAGTGGGAGAACTTAGGCGAGTACTGGACTGCAGCTAAGCCCCCAAGTGTGAGGTTTGCTCTCCACTCGGTAGGATTTTTCAAACTTAGGCGAGTGCATGACTGCAGCTAAGTCTCTCAGTGGGAGAACTTAGGCGAGTACTGGACTGCAGCTAAGCCCCCAAGTGGGAGTCTGGCTCTCCACTCGGTAGGATTTTTAAACACTTAGGCGAGCGCCTGACTGCATCTAAGTCTCTAAGTGGGAGAACTTAGTCGAGTACTGGACTGCAGCTAAGCCCCCGAGTGGGAGGTTTGCTCTCCACTCGGTAGGATTTTTTTAAACTTAGGCGAGTGCCTGACTGCAGCTAAGTCTCTAAGTGGGAGAACTTAGGCGAGTACTGGACTGCAGCTAAGCCCCCGAGTGGGAGTTTGGCTCTCCACTCGGTAGGATTTTTAAACACTTAGGCGAGCGCCTGACTGCTGCTAAGTCTCTAAGTGGGAGAACTTAGTCGAGTACTGGACTGCAGCTAAGCCCCCGAGTGGGAGGTTTGCTCTCCACTCGGTAGGATTTTTTCAAACTTAGGCGAGTGCCTGACTGCAGCTAAGTCTCTAAGTGGGAGAACTTAGGCGAGTACTGGACTGCAGCTAAGCCCCCGAGTGGGAGGTTTGCTCTCCACTCGGTAGGATTTTTTCAAACTTAGGCGAGTGCCTGACTGCAGCTAAGTCTCTAAGTGGGAGAACTTAGGCGAGTACTGGAGTGCAGCTAAGCCCCCGAGTGGGAGTCTGGCTCTCCACTCGGTAGGATTTTTGAACACTTAGGCAAGCACTGGGCTGCAGCTAAGCCACCGAGTGGGAGTCTGGCTCTCCACTCGGTAGGATTTTTCAAACTTAGGCAAAACGGATTCGCAGCTAAGTCACCCACTGGGGGATTTCTATGCAAACAAAAGTGACGGCAATTATTGGAACACTCTTGTCTTTGATAAAAATGTACTGCAGAATTTTTTTTTCTTATTACATCTCGTCCGAGTGAGAATTCAAGTGTAAAAGGGGTGGAGCAGTTCCGCATTCCAAGCTCGTGGCTCGTCGATCTGGCGATCAACATTGTAGAGGTGATACGCTCCATTGTGGAGGACTCTGGTGACGATGAAGGGGCCTTCCCAAGTAGGAGCGAGCTTGTGTGGTTTCTGTTGATCCACTCGGAGGACCAAATCTCCTTCTTGGAAGGCTCGACTCTTCACATTCCTGGCGTGGAATCGACGCAAGTCTTGCTGGTAAATGGTCAATCTGACCATGGCCATCTCCCTCTCTTCTTCTAGGAGGTCGACTGCGTCTTGCCGGGCTTGTTCTGCTTCATCTTCGGTATAAAGTTCGACTCGGGGTGCGTTGTGAAGAAGATCGCTCGGCAGAACTGCTTCGGCTCCATAAACCAGAAAGAATGGGGTTCTTCCAGTCGAGCGGTTCGGGGTGGTCCTTAATCCCACAGAACTGACGGAAGCTCGTCGACCCAAGCGCCTACCGTGTGCTTGAGATCACGCATCTGTCGAGGCTTTAGTCCTTTGAGAATCAGACCATTTGCTCTCTTGGCTTGCCCATTCGACTGGGGATGGGCGACCGATGCGTAGTCGACTCGCGTGCCTTGAGAGGCGCAAAAAGCTCTGAACTTGTCCGAATCAAAGTTTGACCCATTGTCAGTAATGATGCTATGCGGGACTCCATATCTGAACGTTAGCCCTCTGACGAAGCTGATAGCAGTGCAAGCATCAAGATTCTTGATGGGCTTAGCTTCAATCCATTTGGTAAACTTGTCGACTGCTAGAAGCACATGAGTGAAACCGCTCCTGCCTGTTCTCAGTGGACCAACCATGTCCAGTCCCCAGACAACAAAGGGCTAGACGAGTGGAATGGTCTTCAGGGCTGATGCAGGCTTGTGTGACATGTTGGAGTAGAACTGGCACCCTCCACACTTGTCGACTATCTCTTTTGCCATCTCATTTGCTCTTGGCCAGTAAAATCCCGCTCGGTATGCTTTAGCCACAATGGTCCGAGAGGACGCATGGTGACCACAGGTCCCCGAGTGGATATCATCAAGGATTATCTGACCCTCTTCTGGTGTTAAGCACTTCTGACCGATTCCAGTCGCGCTTTCTCTATACAACTGCCCCTTTATGACTGTGAAGGCCTTGGATCGGCGGACGATCTGTCAAGCCTCTTCCTCGTCCTTTGGGAGTTATTTCCTTAGGATATACACGATGTACGGTATCGTCCAGTCGGGAGTGATTGCCAAGACTTCCATGATTAGGTCGACCACAACAGGAACTTCGACTTTAGTCGGATCTGTGGCACTTTTCGGTTGTGGGGCTTCTTCTGTGAAAGGATCCCCCTGGACTGACGGCGAGCGGATGTGCTCCAAAAACACATTGCTGGGAATGGCTTCTCTCTTGGAGCCTATCTTTGCCAGATCATTAGCTTCTTGATTTTTCAGTTGGGGGATGTGATGAAGCTCTAACCCCTCGAATTTCTTTTCTAGCTTTCTTACTGCATTGCAGTAGCCAATCATAGCTGGGCTTCTGACGTCCCACTCCTTCATCACCTGATAAACCACCAAATCTGAGTCGCCATAGACCATGAGGCGCCAGACGCCGAGTGAAATGGCCATGCGCAACCCATATAAGAGTGCTTCATATTCTGCTTCATTATTGGAGGAATCGAAGTGAATCTGGAGAACATATCTGAGCTTATCTCCTCGGGGGGAGACCAATACAACCCCAGCACCGGAACCATTCAGCATCTTAGATCCATCGAAGAACATGGTCCAGTGCTCCGAGTGAACTTGAGTCGGAAGCTGCTGTTCAATCCACTCGGCGACGAAATCTGCAATTGCTTGGGACTTGATAGCCTTCTTTGCTTCAAACATGATATCTAGGGGAAGGAGTTCAATCGCCCACTTCGCCACTCGACCAGTTGCATCTCAATTGTGCAAAATCTCTGACAGTGGAGCATCGCTGACGACTGTAATGGAATGGTCCGAGAAGTAGTGTGCAATCTTCTTTGTGGTCATGTAAATCCCATATACAAGCTTCTGGTAATGGGGATATCTTTGCTTCGAAGGAGTCAAAACTTCAGACACATAATATACTGGGCGCTGAACTCTGAAGGCCTTTCCTTCTTATTCCTGCTCGACCGTAAGTACTGTACTGACAACTTGTCCCATGGCTGCAATGTAAAGCAGCAGAGGCTCTTTACTGATTGGGGCAGCAAGCACCGGTTGGGTGGAGAGTAGAGCTTTGAGCTCTGCAAACGCTGCATCAGCTTCTGGAGTCCACTCGAACTTGTCAGACTTCTTCATCAGTCGGTAAAGGGGTAACGCCTTTTCACCGAGACGGGAAATGAATCGACTTAGGGCGGCCAGGCAACCTGTAAGCTTCTAGACATCGTGTACACGCACAGGGCGCTTCATCCGGAGTATGGTGCCAACTTTCTCAGGGTTGGCGTCGATTCCTCCTTCAGAAACGAGAAAACCGAGTAACTTTCCACCTGGAACTCCGAATGTGCACTTTGATGGATTGAGCTTGATATCATATCTCCTGAGGTTAGCAAAGGTTTCGGCAAGGTCAGTCAGTAGGTCAGAACCTTTCCGTGACTTAACCACAATATCATCCATGTATGCTTCTACGTTCCGACTGATCTGAGTGAGCAAACATTTCTGAATCATCCTCATGAACGTGGCTCCAGCATTCTTGAGGCCGAAGGGCATGGTGACATAACAGAAGCACCTGAATGGGGTGATGAAAGCCGTTTTGATCTCGTCGGGTCCATATAGATGGATCTGATGGTACCCTGAATAAGCATCTAGAAAAGACAAACGCTCACACCCCGCGGTCGAGTCGACTACCTGGTCGATGCGGGGGAGAGGGAAATGATCTTTCGGGCAGGCCCGATTGATGTGTTTAAAGTCAATGCACATGCGAAGTGACTTGTCCTTTTTGGGGACCATGACAACATTGGCGAGCCACTCGGAGTGGTAAATCTCTCGGATGAACTCCGCTGCTAAGAGCCGAGCCACCTCCTCGCCAATAGCTTTCCTCTTCTGGAAGGCGGACCGTCGAAGATGTTCTTTCACAGGCTTGAACTTCGGGTCGACTCGTAGATGGTGCTCAGCCAGCCCCCTGGGAACTCCAGGCATGTCAGAAGGCTTCCATGCGAAGATGTCCCAGTTCTCACGGAGGAACTGGATGTGCGCTTCTTCCTATTTGGGGTCGAGCGTCGTTGAGATGTGAGTCGGGGCAGCATCGGGTTCGGTCGGGTGAATGTGGGCTGGCTTTGTTTCACCGGACGACTGAAAAGCAGATCCTGGAGCAGGCTTCTTGGCTCGTAGCAATTCACTTGGATCAGTAGTCTTCTGGTACTCTTGCAGCTCGACAACTGCCATCTGAGCGTCAGCAATCTTTGAGCCTTTCTGAAAACACTCATCTGCCTTCTTCCGATTGCCTGTAACAGTGATCACACCTTTGGGACCAGGCATCTTCAATTTGAGGTACACATAACATGGTCGAGCCATGAAGCGTGCGTAAGCTGGCCTGCCCAAAATGGCATGATAAGCACTTTGGAAGTCCACAACCTCGAATGTCAACTTTTCCTTGCGGTAATTCTTCGAATCACCGAAAACCACATCAAGAGCGATCTGGCCGAGTGATTCGGCTTTCTTTCCAGGAATGACTCCGTGGAAGCTCATGTTACTGGTGCTGAGCCTGGACATCGGAATGCCCATTCCTTTCAATGTTTCAGCATATAATATGTTCAGGCCACTGCCACCATCCATCAGGACTTTGGTCAGTCGAGTGCCTTCGACAACTGGGTCGACCACCAAAGCTTGCCTCCCAGGGGTGGCAATGTGCGTAGGGTGATCAGACTGGTCGAATGTGATGGCAGTCTGAGACCACTTCAGATAACTGGGTGTTGCCAGAGCAACCCTATTCACCTCACGGTTAATGACTTTCAGTTGACTTTTGCTTTCGACATAAGCAAAAATCATCAGGGTGGAATTGATTTGGGGGTATCCATCGCCACTATCTTCCTTGTCCTCAACTCTGTCCGACTCTTTTTCCTTACCTTTGGACTGTTTGCCCTGAAACTGCTGGATCAGGAGCCGGCACTGTCGAGTGGTATGCTTCGGGTAAATAAAATTACCCTCCTCATCTTTCTTGGTGTCGATGTGACATGGCAGATCCAAAACATCATTTCCATCTTGATCCTTGACTTTCTTGGTCTTCCAGGGGCCTTTGGGTTTTCCCTTGAAATTTCCCTGGGTTGCGGCCAGGGCCTCCCCAGGGGCGGCTAGCTCAGCCTTCCGCTTCTGTTTCCGACTGAAGTTTCCTCCGGTTTCTTGGGCGACTGCCTTGTGCTTGCCACTCCGGAGTCGATCTTCGTCTTCACCGTTAGCGTATTTGGTGGAAATCTCCATCATCCGGTTCAGAGACATCTCTCCAGTTCGACCGAACTTCAGATTCAATTCTCTGTATTTAACGCCTTCTTTAAAGGCACAAACTGCCTGGTGGTCAGGCACATTCTCAACTATGTGATGCAACGTGATCCACCTCTGGATGTAATCCCTCAGAGTTTCATTCGGTTTCTGTACGCAAGAACGCAATTCTGTAAGGCCTGTGGGTCGCTTGCATGTTCCCTCAAAGGTTGTGACAAACACTCGAGAGAGGTCCTCCCAAGTGTAGATGCTGTTGGGTGCCAACTGATTTAGCCACGCCCTGGCTGAGCCCTCTAACATGAGAGGCAAATGCTTCATGGCCACCTCATCATTGCCACCGCCAATCTGTACAGCCACTCGGTAATCTTCGAGCCAAGTGTCAGGCTTAGACTCACCGGTGAACTTGCTGACTCCAGTCGCCAACCTGAAGTTGGGAGGAATCACTGCGGCTCTGATGGCTCGACTGAAACACTCTGGCCCCGAAACACGCACTCTGCTGCTTGCAGGCGCATCCCTGTCGTGGCTTTCTCGGTGAGCTGTGTTCCTGTCAACCAAACCTTGGACGAGGATAGACCTCGCGTCAAAGCCTGGATCCCTGGGGTCGACTGGAATCCTCTGCCCAACACTATGAGGGCGCCTGTCGTCTCGATGTCGAGGCGCATATGACCCACTCCTCGAGGGAGGGGTTGGCACTCGACGTCGACCATCACGATCGGATCGGTGATCATACTGCTCATTCCGTCTGTACTGATCATGCCGGTCACCACGTCCCTCACGCCTCGGGGGCGATCTCGGGCTGTGAGCTGACTGGACTGTATCTGTTGCAACGGATCGACTGTGGATCCTATTCCGCGACTGAGAAACAGCGGAATTCTGGTTTCCCGCCGCCCGGAGCAACGCTCTGATCTGCAACAAGCCCCTGCCAGCCTCCGACTGGGAGGGCTGAATCGATTCTGCTATACGGGCCATGGCGGCCAAATTCTAAACTAGGGTTCGGTATACCTGTGTCGGCGGGAAGAGCTGACGTCGACTAGACTCGGGAGCCCGCTGACGCGCTTGCTCGTCGAGTGCTTGCTGGAGATTCTCCAGTCGAGTGCGCTCGGCCAAGTTAGCCAAGCGCGCGTCCTCCAAGGCCCGGGCCTCGGGGGTCTCTCCGACGATAGGAGTGCGGAGCGCGTCCATGTTCCGGCGGCGAAGCTCCTCTCGCTGTAATGACGTGAGAGGTTCGGGGAGATACTCATCGTGGGGATGCGACGGATCGCCCCCACCCGCGCCTCCATCAGCGCGAGGGAAACCGGGAGGACTGTGCGTTCCATCGACCGCCAGAACCTCAGTCGCTGGGTCGCTGCTGTCGCACTCGGATGCGGTCTCCGCGGAGCCAGTCGACAGGTCGAACAGGCCGCAGAGGGATTCGTCGGGCTCGATGGCCGTGACTTGTGGGGCGGCCGACTGGCGAGCCGCGGCATGCCTCACCCACCTCTGAAGTCTCGACCGACCGGAGCGCTTGCGCCGGTGGGAGACAGAGCAGGAAGATGACACGGGGGCCGACCGATACTGGGTCGACGGCTGCCGCAGGAGGACGCCACGAACGCATGCGCGGAAGTGCGTCGCACCGCGGACGGGGAGCGCGTCGATTTTGAGTGGTGCCTCCTGAAGCCAGGCGGAGTCGTCGGCGATGAACGTGAGCGCGCTGAGGCGGATCTCACGGCCCTCCACCAAAACTCCGCACGAAACCATGATCAAAGGGATCAGAAAAATCGCAACTTCTCCAATCAGGCGCTAAGATTCCCGCCCCACGGTGGGCGCCAACTGTCGTGGTTCTAACTCTGACAGTGATGTAGGGGGGTGTGTATGGAGAGGCTAGATCTTAGCTATGGAGGAGCTGTAAGCACACAAGGATTACGAGTTCAGGCCCTTCTCGGAGGAAGTAATAGCCCTACGTCTCGGTGCCCGGAGGCGGTCGATTGGATTATGCGTGTGTAAATAACAGGGGTGTGAACCCTTCATCCTGAGGAGGGGGGTGGCTTATATAGAGTTCGCCGGCCCCCTCCTGCCCTCAGTAATGTAGGGTTTAAGGTACATTTAAGGTCGGGCGTTACTGGTAACGCCCCTAATAAAGTGCTATAATGACCATAAAGACTACTTAACAGCTGACCGTTTGCCTACGGAGTGACTATAGGTCTCCTGGCGGTCGAGTGGTTGGCTTCATGGTCGAGTGATAGCTTCTTGGTCGAGTGTCTTGAACCTGTCGAGTGGGATACCTTCAAGTCGATTGAAAGGTGACTTCTTCTAGGGATGTCCTAGGGTAGGGCTCCTTGGACAGGTCCGTGCCCCTACCCTATGTACATGGCTTCATCAACTGCCACAAAACCCCTGACAGGAGGCACCAAGACAATGTTCTCGTCACAAAACCATCGGAACGATTCCAAGATACCCGCGTGATCCTAAAATTTTTTTTAGTAAAATTTGAGCAGAGAAGAGTCAAAACTCTACGTCAGGATGCCTTACCAGAGCGATGAGGAGACTGGGAAGTAAAAAGAATTCCTAAAATCTCTGATATATAATTCCTAAATGACTCAAAACATTTTTCTAGACACAACTCGGCCGCTAAAAATGATCAAGCAATGGGGCTCCTAAGGTCGGGGAAGGTTCTGATACCAAATTGTAATGCCCTCGATGCGGCTATATCTCCCATGTGTCGAAGCACGACTTAGAGGCATAGCCGCATTGAAAGCAATGTCGCAAGTGAGGTAATCTTCACACAACCCATGTAATACATAAGAGAAAAGAGATACATAGTTGGCTTACAATCGCCACTTCACACAATTACAAGAATAAAGCATTACATCAACCAAATACAATCAAGGTCCGACTACGGAACCAAAATAAAAGAAGAACCCCAAATGCGACAAGGTCCCCGATCGACCCCAACTGGGCTCCACTACTGATCGACTAGAACGAAACAACACAAAGGACAAGATCTTCATCGAGCTCCTCCTGAGCTTGGTTGCGTCATCTGCACGGTCTCATCGGCACCTGCAAACTAGTTTTGGATGTATCTGTGAGTCACGGGGACTCAGCAATCTCGCACCCTCACGATCAAGACTATTTAAGCTTATGGGTAAGGTAAAAGGTATGAGGTGGAGCTGCAGCAAGCGACTAGCATATATGGTGGCTAACATACGCAAATGAGAGCAAGAAGAGAAGGCAAAGCACGGTCTATAAAAGTATGATCAAGAAGTGATCCTAAATCAACCTACGTCAAGCATAACTCCAGCACCGTGTTGAGTTCCCGTACTCCGCCGAGAAGAGACCATCACGGTTACACACGCGGTTGATGTATCTTAATTAAAGTCAACTTCAGGTTTTCTTCAACCGGATGTTAACAAATTCCCATCTTCCCATAACCGCGGGCACGGCTTTCGAAAGTTCAAATCCCTGCAGGGGTGTCCCAACTTAGCCCATCACAAGCTCTCACGGTCAATGAAGGATATTCCTTCTAGCGGGAAGACCTGATCAGACTCGGAATCCTGGTTACAAGACATTTCGACAATGGTAAAACAAGTCCAGCAACACCGCCCGAATGTGCTGACAAATCCCGATAGGAGCTGCACATATCTCGTTCTCAGGGCACACTCAGATGAGACTAGCTATGAGTAAAACCAGACCTCAAGTTGCCCCGAGGTGGCCCCGCAGGCAGCTTAGTTTGGACCAACACTCAGAGGAGCACTGGCCCGGGGGGGTTAAAATAAAGATGACCCTCGAGAGAGCGACTCTCAAGGGAAAAGTAGGTGGTGGTGAGGCAAATGGTAAAACCAAGGTTGGGCATTGCTGGAGGAGTTTTATTCAAGGCGAACTGTCAAGGGGTTCCCATTATAGCCCAACCGCGTAAGGAACGCAAAATCCGGGAACATAACACTGATATGACGGAAACTAGGGCGGCAAGAGTGGAACAAAACACCAGGCATAAGGCCGAGCCTTCCACCCTTTACCAAGTATATAGATGCATTAATTAAATAAGAGATATTGTGATATCCCAACAAGTAAACATGTTCCAACAAGGAACAACATCTCGATGTTCCAACAAGGAACAAACTTCAATCTTCACCTGCAAGTAACAACGCTATGAGAGGGGCTGAGCAAAGCGGTAACATAGCTAATCAACGGTTTTCTAGGACATGGTGGGTTAGAGGCTTGGTTCAACAATATGGGAGGCATGATAAGCAAGTGGTAGGTATCGCAGCATAGGCATAGCAAAAGAGCGAGCATCTAGCAAGCAAAGATAGAAGTGATTTCGAGGGTATGGTCATCTTGCCTGAGATCCCGCAAGGAAGAAGAACGAGTCCATGAAGAAGACAAACGGACGTAGTCGAACGGTTCCTCACAAACGCGACGTTACCGGAACCAACCCGAAGAAGAAACACCGGAAAGAAGCACACAACATAGTAAAAAACCACCACATAGACATGGCATGATGAACAATCAAGTATGATGCATGTCCGGTTTAATGAAGCATGGCATGGCAAAGTGCATAAACAAACCTACAAATTTAAGTGGAGCACAATATGCAACGGAGTTGCATATTGAAGAAAACACCACATGGCTTATTTAGTTCTCTCTCGTTTAGGTACTCAACAATATTAAATGTTGTTAGCATGGCAAGAGGTGAAGCATAATGAAACTATCTATCTAGGCAAGTTTAAATGAGGCCGGAAGCAACGAACAACAATTCCGGTAAATCCCCATATGCATATATTAGGTTTGGTACTGTTCTGCCCTAAACACAATTTTAGAGTTGTTAAACATGCAAAGATGAGTGCACCATGGTAAACTAGGCATTTTTGACCCCATTTACATATAAAGTTTGTTACAAACCGAGTTACAGTTAAATAGTTATGAATTAAACCATTTTAGCATGCCATAAGAGTAAATCTACAGAAACAACAATTTAATCATTTTAACCATGGATGAAAATGACAAATTATTAAACTAGATGAAAAACTAAGCAAGTTTCATATATAACTTATTTTAAATAGATGTACGGTTTGTGACTTAGAATATGCATGAACATGGAGGGTTTTTCTGTAAAACTGCAGTCTCCAGAATACTTAGGAAATTGGCAGAACAGAAAAAAAACAGGTTATGGGCCGAAACTGAAGGGCGCAGTGTAGCAGAATAGCACACAGCGAGGAACAGGAGGGCGCTGCTCACCATGGGCTTGGCCCGTTGGTGAAGAAGCCGGGGAGGCTGGCTTGGCGCTGGCTGGGCCCAGATGCGGGAGGCGGGGAGGCTACGGGTGTGTCGACCTCTGTTCGACAGAAAATAGAGGAGCAGCGACGCTGGAGCTTGTGACGCTGGCTCGCGCGGGACTCCGCCCAAGCGGAGAGGCAGGGGACGGACACGGGAAAGCGAGGGAGGCCCGGATCCTCCAGATCCGGTGGCGCTTGGCTTGTGGAGGCCGGCGGCGAGCTACAAGGCCATGGAAGCTGCTGTTGTCTGAAGGAAAAAAGACAGAGAAATTCAGAGGGGAAACAAGGAAAGAAGAGGGGCCGCAGGGAGATGGCAGGGGAGCGACGGCCTGAGGAGAACCTACGGTTCGGCAGCGAGGAGGCCAGGAAAAGAACGGGTCCGGCGGGACAGATCTTGCCGGAGAAGAGGTCGCGGACGGCGGGGCTAGTACCTGAAGAAAAAAATGGTGGCGCGGCAGTTTCAGAGAGGAAGAGACTTGGGAGAAGAAAAGGGAGACGGGGAGACGGAAGGAAGAGGAGGCATGGGGCAGCCCGGACCTCCTGCTGGTATGGTAGCTTGCCGACGAGGGCTCGGGGCGCGACGGCGTTGGTCAAAGGCAGAGGCACCAATGGAGCTGCGGCTTCCTCCTGATCGGAGAGAGAAAAACAGAACAATGAGCGAGGGAAAAGAAAACAGGGGAGAAGGAAGGAAAAGAGGGCAGTGCGGGAACGACAGCGTGACCTGGGCATCTCGTCATCTCGCACGAACGGGAAGACGGAGACCGGTCAGCTCGGGAGCATCTGCGGGTGCTCGGGACGGAGGTGGGTCTCGGGGAGGGGTGAGGCAACGAGGAGGCAGGCCCTCAGGTGCTCGTGGACGAGGGCGTGGAAGACGGAGCTCGGCTCAGGAAGGGCACGGGAGGAGCTTGCGCCGACGAGCGTCCCGGTGACTGGATGGATTTGTGGGTGGCTGCGAGCTGGTTGGGTGGATCGGGCAGGTGAGATCCCGATGAGGATTTGGTGGAGAGGAGGCGCTACGATGGGACAAACCTCCTAGAAATTAGGGTTTGGTTGATTTGGTAGGTGGTGGGCTTATATATAGTAAGAAGGTCCAAAAGAGGCTAGATCGGACCCTCCGATTTAAATCGGGCGGTCGAGAAAAATAGGATAGGGAGTCCAAATAAGAAAACGGTGACGTTTTGTAGACATTTGGGGATGATCCAGACCCAACGGTGACAACTGTCCGGGTCGGGTTCGGGTAAGCTTCGGACACACACGAGGGGTCGATGCACTGTGCAGAGAGGGTTTCGGGGTCTGGCGGTTGACAGCGGACTGTGCAGAAAGGCTCGAGCTGAGAGAAGAGAAGAGAGAGACCCGGCGGCTGTTTCCGGAGACCGAAAACGTCCGACGTTTTGACCGGCTATAATGCCGCTATAGTTTAACGGTTGGGGCATCAAGCAATCTCCGAATGCGATGAAACTTGACAGGCGGTCTATCTACACTATAATAAGACCACACGTCAAATCTCATCCCATTCCGAGAAAATTTTCCAGCCACTTATAAAATACTATTTCGGACATGCCGCGGACGCGTGCAAGTGTGTCTGGGCTCAAAACGGACAACGGAGAGAACGAGGAGGCCGGGACAGATGCAAGTTTTGAAAACATGATGATGCAACGCACATGATGACATGATAAGATGCAACACGCAAGCAAATGACAAGCCAACAACAGCAAATAAGTGGAGGACACCTGGCACATCGGTCTCGGGGCATTACACTATCCCAGATAAGCTTAGCAGTTTCCAAAGCACTCACTCTTCCATACTGTCCTTTGCTCAGATGGCCACATATGATATTCTTCGCTTGAGAATCGAGTTGCTTGAATCTCTTCAAATCAGCAGCATTCACAGAAGGTGTGACTGAGGGAACACCATTTTCCACAACATACCAGAGATCGTTATCAATTTCCTCAAGATGCATTCGCATCTTATTCTTCCAGTAGCGGTAGTCCGTCCCATCGAAGGTAGGACACCCAGCAGAGATCTTGATCATACCTGCGGTCGACATAACTAAACTCCAGGTGGTTAAACCAAAATCACACAGAACAAGGGAGTACCTTGCTCTGATACCAATTGAAAGTGCGTTATATCGACTAGAGGGGGGGTGAATAGGCGATTTTTATGAAATTCGTCACTGAGGAATTTGCCGGTGAGGAAATTTCTTAGCGAAGAACTACTAGCAGTGGAATATGTACTCAAAAGTAAACATAACAGAATACAAGCATAGTCATCATGGTGAAATGAAGACAGGCACAGAGTACAGGAAGCGTAAGCACATGATAACACATGATGAAGACAAACAGACTGAAGAAATTGAACCGAGGAAATTGAGAAAGTCTTGAGTCAAAGTCTTCAAACACAGATATGAACAAACACACAACACAGTTATGAGGAAATGAAAGAGTTGAGGGAATAGAACCAGTAAGCTTGCTGAAGACAATGACTTGGTAGACAAGTTCCAACTGATGTCTGAGTTGTACGTCTGGTTGGACCGGCTGACTATTTAAACTCGAGAACACACAGTCCCGGACACCCAGTCCTGAACACGCAGCTCAGGACATCAAGTCCTCACTATATTCAACTTGAACTAATGTCACACAGACCTCGTCGAATCACTCGTGGTAAGTCTTCAGGTGACTTCCGAACCTTCACAAACTTGGTCACTCAGCGATCCACAATTTCTCTTGGATGCTCTAGACCATGACGCCTAACCGTTTGGAAGAAGCACAGTCTTCAAAGGTAACAAGCGTCGGATCCACGCAGGATCAATCTCTTCATTGATGCTCAAGCACTTGGGGTTTTGTAGGTGTTTGGTTTTTGGTTTTTCCTCACTTGATGATTTTCGCTCTCAAATGACAAGTGTCAGTTTCTCTCGGAGCAGCCAACCAGCTAGTGGTTGTAGGGGGGCGGCTATTAGTAGCCTAGGGAGCAGCCCGACATGATAAGACATAAATGCCCTTCAATGATATGACCGTTAGGTGGATAGATATTTTGGAACAGCTGGCGCATAGCACAACAACGGTCGGAATTTTGAGTAGCAAAAACCTCAGGGCTATCATGTTCCTCACTGTGTAGGCAATCCGCACTGGCGAATTCCTAACTCCTCAGTCAGAACAAATTCCTCAGAGACCAGAAGAACTTCGTCTCTGTCACTGAAGAATATCACTGGACTGTATGAGATTTCCAAAGGCTTCACTCGAAGGGATTCGTAGGTGTAGGATTTTGAGTTGAACATCACATGGAAATTTTTCCTTAGTATTTCCTCGACCCCCTTTAATAGTACGGTGTTTCCTATGACTCAAGAAAGAGAAAATGAAACTACGAAAACAAAAGTCTTCACGCTTCATGTTCCTCGAATGAATACCAAGTCTTCAAGGTCACACCAATTTCTTCACTTTCAAAGTCTTCAGATAGTCTTCAGAAATCCAAAGTCTTCAGTCGAAGAACTTCATTTTTAGGGGTCGACTTTCTTTGTAAATATCAAACTCCTCATAGACTTATAGACCTGTGTACACTCAAAAACGCATTAGTCCCTTAACCTATAAGTCTTCAATACACCAAAATCACTAAGGGGCACTAGATGCACATACAGTGGTGTGGAGGGCTGGATGAACAGTCGACGGTGGAGGGGTGGTTGAACAGTAGCCGGTGGAGTAGCGCGCGGTGGAGGCTGGATGAACAGGAGCCCGTGGAGGCTGGAGAAGGTCGACGGTAGCCCATGGAGGCTGGAGGAGGTCGACGATGGAGATGAACGGTATCCCGTGGAGTCCCGTTTTGCGGTACGCCACACCCCTCCCGATGAACAGGACCCCCGTTTCGACCGTACGAGGTCTGTTCCGTCCGTTTTGCGGTACGCCACACCCCTCCCGATAAACAAGACCCCCGATTCGACCGTAGGAGGTCTGTTTCGTCCTTTTGCGATATGCCACACCCCTCCCGACCAACAGGACCCCCGTTTTGACCGTAGGAGGTCCGTTTCCTTCGTTTTGCGGTACACTAGACCCCTCCCGATCAACAGGACCCCATTCTGAACGTAGGAGGTCTATTTCCTCCGTTGTGCGGTACGCCAAGCCTCGTTTCCATCGCCTGTTCCGTCCAAGCCCTCCTGATGAACACGACCACGCATTCCGTTCCGACCCAGCCGGTTGGCTCCCACGCATTCCGTTCCGACCCAGCCGGTTGGCTCCCACGCATTCCGTTGCCTCCCGATGAGCATGACGCATTCCGTTGCCTCCCCATGAACACGACACATTCCGTTGCCTCCCCACGAACACGACGACGACGCTGTTTCACCATTCCGACCCAGCCATGTACACGAGCCCAGGCCATACATATGCACGAGTAGGCGTTCGAGACCCTGCCCGTATGTACATATACATGGCCGTATTTCTTTCTTGCACCGTGGCCGCTATACGTACGTTTACATGCTTCGTGCGCGCCTCTACGACGACACGTACGCGACTCTACTATGACACGTGCGTGCCTCTACATCCACCAGTATATATGTACGTACACGTTCGTGACCAGAATGACAATGCTACGTACACTTCGACCAGGTGGATCCCGACTGTCAGGCACTTCCTTGCCTGCGATGATGTAGCTGGTGGGTCCCAGCTGTCAGGGGGGTGAATCATTTTTTTTGCCCGGACGCACTTCCTTGCATGCGAAGATGTAGCTGGTGTGTCCCACCAGTCAGGGGGAAACGTTTTTTCGCGAAATACAGTGGCCCATCTGGTGGGTCCCAGCTGTCACGTGGAGGAATCATTATTTTCTGCGTAATAAGGAGGCACTTCCTTGCTGCGGCCGTGGACCCAGCTGTCAGCCTCTCCACAAACAGTCCACGTCCGATGGAAGTCGTTCCTTGACCACGCCGCACCGAGAGCACCAGGGCGGTGGACGACGGCGAGGCCTAGGAAGGGGACGACGGGCAGCCAGGTAAGACGCGGCAGTGGAAGCCCGCGCGGAGAGGAGTACGAGGGTTCACTGGTTCGGCTGCGGTGTGAGGCTGCTGTCGCCGCAGGGCCTGGCCAGCGGTGAGGCCTCCGCGGCAGCACAGCCGGCCACGGGAGGCAGGAGCATGCGGCACGACCGGCGCTGCTTTGGGCGGCTGGAGCAAGAAGACCAGAGGTTGAAGAAGAACTACGGCCATTGGATGGACATCGTACGGTCACTGGAGCTAGAATCGTTCATATTGACTAAAGTTGACAAAGGCCCCCGTCCCAGTCAACTTAGTAGGCTGACAAGTCAGCCTCCCACCATGGTGGGTCCCAGCTAGCAGGGGGAGTATTCATTTTTTTGTGCGTAATAAGGAGGCACATACGGTGGGTCCGAGCTGACAGCGTGGGAACGTTTTTTCGCGAAATACGCTGGCCCGTCTGGTTGGTCCCAGCAGTCAGGGGGAAACGTTTTTTTCGCGAAATAAGGTGGCCCGTCCAGTGGGTCCCTACTGTCAGGTGGAGAAATAATTATTTTACGCGTAATAAGGAGGCACTTCCTTGCGGCCGCCTGGACCCAGCTGTCAGCCTCTCCACGTACAGTACTATTCCGATGGAAGTCGGTCGTTCACCACGTTGACCACGCCGCGCCGAGAGCACCAGGGCGGTGGTCTGGACGACGGCGAGGCCTAGGAAGGGGACGACGCGGAGCTGGGGAAGACGCAGCAGTGGAAGCCCGGGCGAAGAGGAGTACGAGGGTTCACTGGTTCGGCTGCATTGTGAGGCTGCTGTCGCCGCAGAATAACAGGGGGTGTGGGTGAGTAGAGGAATGGCGTGGCCAGCGGTGGGAGTAGTAGGGGGTTATGAGGCCTCCGCGGCATCACAGCCGGCCACGGGAGGCAGGAGCACGCGACACGACCGGCGCTCCTTTGGGCGGCTGGAGCAAGAAGACCAGAGGTTGAAGAAGCACTACGGCCGTTGGATGGACATCGTACGATCACTGCAGCTATAATCATTTATATTAACTAAGTTGACAAAGCCCTTGGTACGCGTCAACTTAGTAGGCCCACAGCTCGGATTTGGCAGAGAACATATAGCCCATTTGCGATTTGTAAGAATGTACAACCCATTTTTTAATTCTAATGGAATTTACTACAGCCCATTTACAGTTTGTTAAAAGTACAACCCAACTTATAGCTAGGACAACGATTAATAATTTCTAACAACCTCTCAAAACAGAATTCAAAAAAAATTCCCACATTTTGATGGGATCCGAAATATTTTTATCCGAAATTTCTAGTCAGGTTAAATATAATTTCAAAATAAATTTGTATTACGTTAAAATCCAACGAAATATTGCGCGTGCAACATGTAATGAAATTAAAATTTTCAAATTCCAAAAATAATATATTTTTCAAACTAATTACGTGTTTGGTGCATAGTAACTGTCCAGTTATTATAATTACATCCCATTTATTATTTCTTAAAGTCCATTTTCTTATTAAGCCTAATGCATACCTCCTAGGAAAGTTTGCAGCCCAGCGGGGCGGAGAATAACAAGTTGACACGGATATTGTGTACAACTGTCGGCCCAGTTGCATTGCTGATGTTGAAAAAAAAGGTCTGTGTAGTACAGTACAACCTAACATGGTTACTCATCCCACATTCAGCGACGCCGGAAAGGCCCAAACAAGGCTTCTGTACAACTTTTTGAAGTCACTAAGCTCAATTAATAACTTAAGAAAAAAGTTAGGTTATAGTGGAACCTAATTAAAAGCTGTCACGAGCAAATAAATAATTCAATGGGTCCCACTTCTGTGTGTGCGCGTGTGTGTGTGAGAGAGAGAGATATAGAGAGAGAGACCCATCGGTCGATGCTCGTAAATACAGCTTTCAACCATATGCATTGCTGATGCTCAGTAAAAACTTATATAGTTGACACAATCATATAGAACATCATAGCACACTGAACTTGCATAGAAAAATTTCACGCAGGCGGCATAATCAGGATGGAAGTAGTGGATCGCTACGGGAAGGGCTATGTTGAAACCAAGAAGTCATACATAACGGTTCATCGTCTTTATCAATGACGGGGAAATATCTTGAATGTTGTGCAAAGAAAACAGCCAGACAACACAATAAGTTCTGCTAGCACATTAAGTTGACGTACAACCCTTTCTAAAAAAAGTTCAGGTACTGGCATATCAGTGCTTCACACCCATAGCTCGGATTTAACTAGTATCTGACAAGATTCAGTTGTTACCTCAAATTAGAGCACACCCAGGCAGCCAGCCCTGCCTCTTCTCCCAAAGAAGCAGTGGTGTAACACCCCGGATATGACTTTCCCAATTTGTACTCCAACTCTTGCCGTTTCCGGATTTAAGTTATTTTATTTTCTCGGGTTCGGGTCTTTTTCTCCGTGTGTTGTTGTCGTTGTCATGCATCTCATATCATATCGTCATGTGCATTGCATTTGCATACGTGTTCATCTCATGCATTCGAGCATTTTCCCCATTGTCCGTTTTGCATTCCGGCGCTTCGTTCTCCTCTGGTAATCATTTCTACCTTTATTTTGTGTGTGGGGACTAAACATTTCCGGTTTGGACCGAGACTTGCCAAGCGTCCTTGGTTTACTACCGGTAGACCGCCGGTCAAGTTTCGTACCATTTGGACTTCGTTTGATACTCTAACGGTTAACCGAAGGGCCGAAAAGGCCTCGTGTGTGTTGCAGCCCAACACCCCTCCAAGTTGACCCAAAACCTACCAAAACCCTCTCCATCATATAGAGCGTTCGACCACAATCGCGTGGCCGAAAACCACACCTCATTTGGACTCTCCTAGCTCCCTCTATGCCTATTTATACACCACCCTCCCGAAATTCGCGTATCCCCTCTTCCAAACCCTAAAAAAATCCACCTCGCGCCGGCCGGACACGTCCACCGCCACCCGCAGCCAACCGGGGCACGCCACGTGGCAGCGGGCGCCCCACATCGCCGCCGATCCCGCGCGGGCCCGCCGAGCCCGTATGCGGCCCCCGCGGCCCACTCGCCACCCGCCGCCGCCCGGTGCTTCTCCTCCTCTGCGCCGGCGCCTCAGGGCTGCTCCGGCCGCCGCGCGCCAAGACCGGAGTTCCACCGCCCCGCCTCCAAGCTCGCCGTAGCTCCGCCGCCCGTGCCCGCCATCGACCCCGCCGGCCGCGCCGCCGCCCGACCAGCTCCGGCGACGCCCCGGCCATCTCCGTCCTCGTCGGCCCCCCCATCTCCGTCCTCAACCCCGGCCGGCTCCAGTGTCTACAGTGCATCCCGACGGTTCTCGAAGTCCGCGCCGCCCAGATCTAGATCTGGAAACCCTAGGGGTTGTTTTTTCCCTAAGTCCCTAAATATTTTGCTATGTTCGTCATGTCGTAACTCCTCATCCATAACTCCGTTTTGGGCATATAGCATATCAAAATGTTCACCTCGGAGAGCACATCATTACATTCCATTGCATCATTTTCATTTGAGTTCATCTTGATGCCCGAAATGCTGTTCGAAGAGTGCTACTTGAGATAATTGTCAGATCTGCTGCTCCATTTAGATATTTGTCATTTTTTCCATGATTTTTGTGTGCATGCTATGCCCATGAGCTCTACATATGTTTTGTTAAGGGTTTTGCCATCTTTCCAGAGGTGCAACCCCTGTATTTTTGTGATGTGTGTGGTGACTAGCACAACCCCTGTATTCAGAGTCCTTGAGCTGTTTATCTCATGTTGCCATATGTTCATGTGGTTTCCTAGTGATCCGTGCCTCTTTTGAGGATGATCAGTAATGATGTTTTGTTAATCTTGTAGTGCTCTATCCATCCATGTCTTTGTTTGCAATTATGGAGCACCCTAGCTTGAGTCAATTGAGCTCTACTTTTGCTACTTCGTGAATCTAGGCAGATTGTGTACTTGTTAGCGATTTTGCCGATGATGTTGTAGTTGATCCGTGCATGCTATGCTATTGTTCTTGCCATGTCTAGCTTGAATTTTGTGTATTCTTGATGGATGTATGCTTAGCTTGTCACGACTTTCTCCGTAGTGAGTGCATCGAGCTCGTAAACATGCCTACTTGATATCTGTTTTCAGCATGCTCCAGTTTTCACTAAGTCTGAGAACTGATTATGTTTTTGCCATGTTCACATTCTTGCAATTGTATTTTCTGATCCCTTTTTGCTCAAGGTCACTAAGGGACTTTTGTTAAGCTCTTTGAGTAGCTCCATGCCATTCTTGAGTTTGCCATGTTCAGGTCCTGTAGCATGTAGTTTTGTTGCTCCAAAGAGTGCTATCTGATCTGAAATTCCAGACAAGTGTTAATTTCACTAAGTCTGAAATCTGTTTGCCATATGCATTTTTGCCATGCTTGTTTGAACCTGTTAATGGATGAATTGGCCGTAGCACAGTGCTAGACTTTTGTTAAGCATCATGAATGCATCTCTACCATGTATTTTGTTGTCATGTTTGGGTGTTGTAGCTTGTTCATCTCTTTGCATTTAGATGGCTACTTGCTGTAAATCGCAGACCGGTGTCATATTTGAATCGCTTGCCATTTCCAAACCGTAACTCCGATTCCGGCGTTCTTGATATCGTTTTCAAGCGATTTCATCTCATATTTCCAGTGGCACACTTGGATTTCCCAAGTTGAGGCCAGGTTCATGCATCCCTTGTCAAATCTTGCATATGCATCCCTCATAGCATACCATCCTTGCATCCTATTGTTTGATCCTTGCACGTGGTTGATTGTGTCCTTGTTGCTTGTTTGTCTTGTTTGGGTAGAGACGGGAGATGAGTTCGCTAACGAGGAGCCCGTTGAGTTTGCTTTCGAGGATCCAGTCAACTCTGACAACTTTGCAGGCAAGATGATGATACCCTCGAAATCACTACTATCTTTGCTTTGCTAGATGCTCGCTCTTTTGCTATGCCAATGCTACGATGCCTACCACTTTCTTTCAAGCCTCCCTAATTGCCATGTCAAACCTCTAACACACCATGTCCTAGCAAACCGTTGATTCGCTATGTTATCGCTTTGCTTAGCCCCTCTTATAGCGTTGCTAGTTGCATGTGAAGATTGGAGACCGTTCCTTGTTGGAACATTATTTACTTGTTGGGATATCCTTATATTATCTTGTTATCTTAATGCATCTATATACTGGGTAAAGGGTGGAAGGCTCAGCCTCTCGCCTAGTGTTTGGTTCCACTCTTGCCGCCCTAGTTTCCGTCATATCGCTGTTATGTTCCCGGATTTTGCGTTCCTTACGCGGTTGGGTTATAATGGGAACCCCTTGATAGTCCGTTTTGAATAAAACTCCTCCAGCAATGCCCAACCTTGGTTTTACCATTTGCCACCTAGCCTATTCCCTTGGGTTTCACGGACCCAAGGGTCATCTTATTTTAAACCCCCCGGGCCAGTGCTCCTCCGAGTGTTGGTCCAACCTAGAGCACCTTGCGGGGCCGTCCCTTGGCAACTTGGGTTACGTTGGCTCCCGTACGCTTAGCTTATCTGGTGTGCCCTGAGAACGAGATATGTGCAGCTCCTATCGGGATTTGTCGGCACAACGGGTGGTGTTGCTGGACTTGTTTTACCATTGTCGGAGTTGTCTTGAAGAACCGGGATACCGAGTCTGATCGGAACGTCTCGGGAGGAGGTCTATTCCTTCGTTGACCGTGAGAGCTTGTCATGGGCTAAGTTGGGACTCCCCTGCAGGGATTTGATCTTTCGAAAGCCGTGCCCACGGTTATGGGCAGATGGGAATTTGTTAATGTCCGGTTGTAGATAACTTGAACCTTAACTAAATTAAAATGAATCAACTGAGTGTGTTACCGTGATGGCCTCCTCTCGGCGGAGTCTGGGAAGTGGACACGGTGTTGGAGTAATGCTTGCGCAGGTTGCGCTCTAGTTACTCACTCGCGCTTTGCCTCCTCTTCTCGCTCTCTTTTGCAAACAGGATAGCCACCATATATGCTAGTCGCTTGCTGCAGCTCCACCATATTTACCTTGCCTTACCTATAAGCTTAAATAGTCTTGATCGCGAGGGTGCGAGATTGCTGAGTCCCTGTGGCTCACCGATTACTATTACACCAGATGCAGGGCCTGATGCTTCCGCTCTAGATGACGCGCTTGAGCTCAAGTGGGAGTTCGACGAGGACTCTCAACGATACTATGTTTCCTTTCCTGATGATCAGTAGTGGTGCCCAGTTGGGGGTGATCGGTACCGTGTCGCATGTTGGGTTATCTTTTATTTTGGTGCCGTAGTCTTGCCATGAGTGTTTGGATGATGTAATGTTATTTATGTACTTGATTGACGTGGCGAGTGTAAGCCAACTATGTTATCTCCCCTTTTATTATCTATATTACATGGGATGTCATGAAGATTGCCTAACTTGCGACATATGCCTTCAATGCGATTACGCCTCTAAGTCGTGCCTCGACACGTGGGAGATATAGTCGCATCGAGGGTGTTACAAGTGGCCTCCACCGCGCGATGGAGTAGGCCCTGTGCCATCCATCATTCCGAGCAACACAGGGAAAGTCTGACGTTGACTCCTGTAATGGACGTCATCGCAGACCCTGGCACCAGCGGCGGCGACAGGACTTCGATTGATGGATTGACCACTTCTTCGACATGCACGAACACTCGATACAGGTACATCCCTAACATGGTCTGCGGTGGCCTTGGTTGCGACGAATAGTACAACCCTGGTTCCTGCACCGGTATCTCAACACCAATCACCTTCGGTATGGTGGACGGCTTCTTCATCCATGCCATAACTGTCAGAGCCCAGCTGTCTGTAGGAACAAACATACTTACAAGCTCACCTCCAAGATCGTTGATAAGCTTGTTCATGGACTCGCTGTTCCAAGCACGCCGAGGCATATTGTGGAAGGTAAGCGTTGTTAAAAACTCAAGCTCAGAGGGCACCGTGCCCCATCCTGGGTGCCACCGATCAAATCTCACCAGCGCGCCATCGCAGAACAAACGCCGGGAAGATTCGAACACACGACTGCAGTCGAAAGTTGTCCGGAACCTGACGTAGAAATCAGCCGGTGGCAGACATACTTCAACGAGCAAGTCGCTTATTTGGATGTCATGCACAATGCCAAGAGCTTTGACAAGGTCGTCTGGCTAGACGGGAGGCTGGTCGCCGTTGATGGTTACCATCAGCACTTTGCCGGCAAACTAGTCGTCAAGCGCTGCCATGCCACTGTTGAGCGACAGCACGCAGCGACCAAAGGTAGGACGGACCTCAGGATCTCTGGCTTGGAGATCCGCGTTGACCGGCGACATGATAGTGCGCTTGAGTACAGGGAGTACAGGAGGGGGATTTGGGGGAACTGGAGTAGGAATCGAGATTCCAGAGGTGGTGGAGGGGCGGGAGAATGGGGATGAAAAGGTAGCATGAATTTCGTGCATGCGCCAATATGCTCTCAGCGCGCAAGCGCACAAAAACACCGGTGGCGCCCACATGTTGGCCTAAGAGTCCTTATTCTTTCTTTTTTGGAGAGCCCAACCTTTTTTCAGGATCTTTTGAGAGCCCGGCCTGAGAGTCATAATTGACCCGTTTGGCATTGCGTTACTACTCGGCCCATATTCAACAACACCTCACTGGCCCAAACAAGTGTACATCATCGAAAAGACACTGAGCTCAAATTATATAACTTGAAAAAAGGAGATATACTCTGAACACTGGAGAATGGTGATGCCCTTATTTAGCCCACCATTAGTTCGAGACAATAAGCAGTTTGAAACATCGATATATACAACATTCAAACACTGACTAGTGACTACTACTGACATAAACAACAAGACATGATAGTTCATAAGAAGTCTTGCTACACCACCAAAACGCACCCATTTGCAGCGCTCAGACTCTCGTGATCCAGACGAGAATGACATTCTAAACAGAAGCAACTATTACATATTAAGAGTGACATAGACGAGGATGACCAAATGACAAGGAATATGCAGAACAAAAGAAAGAACTACCCATCCAGAACCAGTAGCAAAGACAACAAAGTCATTCAAAGAGATGATCCAACACCATCATAATTTGCAGCCCCGCTTCAGCGACCAGTGATCCGGTGTAGCGACCAGGCCTCAAACGGTCCGATCTCTGTGCTTCAGTGTCATCCCTGGATCAGTAATGCTGGCATGCACAGTACTTGAAGGATTTATAACAGAGTAGCAATTACACACTTATTACAACAAGTGTCTCAAAAGAGAACTTACTACAAGATATATGGCTTAAGTCCATCTAATTACGATATCAACGGAAGCCTTGGAAGATAAGTGAGTCCATCAACTCCAACGGCATCACTAAGTATAGAACCGCGACCTAAAGCTCTTTACTCGTTGTCTGAAAAGTCTGCAACATGAACATTGCAGCTCGAAAACGGGTCAGCACATGGAATATGCTGGCAAAGTAACACATAGAGAGTAATGAACAGAAATAGGCTATACTACATGCATATATGGCTGGTGGAAAGCTCTATGGTTACAGTTTTGCATAAAGCCAAATTTTCCCTATTGCAAAGGAATAAATTTTATTTAACTATCATGGTAGTTGTTAAACATTGGGAGCGTAGACACCCTCTCAACCCCAATTAAACATCATCATTAAAACCCAACAAAATTAATTAAAGTCACATGATGAGATTCACATGATAATCCAGGTACTAGATACTCAAAACGTCCATAATCGGGGACACAGCTAATCATGATTAGTTTATACACTCTGCAGAGGTTTGCACACTTTTCCCTACAAGACTCGATCTCCTCCGTTAGAATTATCACAGTACATGGTGTTTGAGAAACGGATGACCCAGACATTGTCTTTCTGAAGCGCTAGCACCTTACGATCGGGTAGACCGTTACACCTACTTTCCACTACATCTGCTAGTCTACCACTGTAAGAGTTTGTACGACTTAATCAACTATGCTAGAGCCCATAGTAGCTTGTGGCTGCACACGGAAGTTTCTAGCATGAATAATCTCATGATCCCTTTGAGCCTGGGTGGCGGTCCATAAAGAAAAATAGGCAATCGCTGGAATACCCAGGTGCCTCAATACACCCAGATGTGTATTAATGTTGCCCCCTTAAGTTGAACCATTAATTAACGTTCTCACATCTGTCATGGATACACTCAAACCCAATCCACGTCTACAAGCATAGCATGGCATAAGCAAACATAGAACTAACTCCCAGGGTTTGATAATAAAACAGGTAATAGGTACTACCTCATCTACTTCCCAAAACCCACAATTTAATTAGATCCTAATCATGCAATGTTTGAGGATTGATATAATGCAATAAAACTTGGTAGTACGAGGTATGATCAAAGTGTTACTTGCCTTGCTGATGATCCGTGAAACCTAGAGATTCGAAGTAGCAAGCGGCGCACTCCGGGCACTCTAACGCAAACAAACAAACAAACAAACAAACAAACAAACAAGCATACAATAAGTACTCAACTAATGCACAGGTAAAACTCAAATAAGAGATCTAACCAGAAAGCTCAACTTAAGAACTCCAGTTTGCAAAAAGAAACAAATCAAACGAAGCGACGAAAGGCAAACGGCGAAAGAAACAAGCTTCGTTTACTAATTTGGATCTAAGTCAAATTTTACAGAAGCAAAAGCTTGTTTGAGTTGGTTAAACGGAAAGAGGGTTTCAAGACGAAACTCTAGGCGCTTGAATCGCCTGATTCCGATAAATGACGAAAAGTTAAACTAAAACGGAAATCGCGATAAAAAATAATCGCAGAAAATCCGAGAAAAGAAAAATGACGAACAGGCTAACGAACGAACGTTCACTGCCTACGGCTAAATGGCAAAAACCATTCATAAAAATGAACATAAAAGTGGCCATTCTCTAAATAACTAAACGAAGAAAAAATAAACCGAACCGGATCTAGAAAAAAAAACGAATCTAGGGTTTACGAAATAAAACCGATCGGTTTTAAAAAAACCGGCGGCTACCTCGAACTCCGGCGGGATCCGGCGAGTCGGCGGCGGCGGGAGGTCCGGCGGGGCGGCGGCGAGCTCCGGCGAGGCGGTGCGGGCGGCAGCATGGGCGGCGGTGGCGGCGGGCTCCGGCGCGGGTGGCGCGGGTGGCTGCACGGCGACGGCGGGTGGCGGCTAGGGTTAGGGTTTTCGGGTGGGGCGGCGGCAACGGGCTCGGGGCGGCAGCTTATAAAGGCCTGGCCCAAGAAGTCCTGGCCGAGTACGGCCCTAAGTCGGTCGACTCTTTTTTTAGATAATATCACGTGCAGAAAAAGAAAGAAAAGAAACACTAAACTGACTCCAAAAGTCCCGAAATAAATTTTCCCCGTCTTCTAAAATCAAGCCGGACAAAGTGAACATTTATTTGGGGCCTAAGTGCAATTTTGAAAAATGCGCATTTTTCCTAAATTCAAATAAAACAGCGAAAAACTCCAAAATAAAACCTTATTTTATTTTAATATTAAATCTCTTATATTTCTTTATTTTGAGGAAGTCATTTTATCCTCTCTCTCTTTCATTTTTAATAAAAGAAATAATTCAGACAAAAATAATTAAAATCTCCGTAGGTCCTTGAGTTGTGTAGGATTTCTAGTATCAACCAAAAAGCAAATAAAATATGATATGCAATGATGATCTAATGTATAACATTCCAAATTGAAAATTTGGGATGTTACAAACCTACCCCCCTTAAGATGAATCTCGCCCTCGAGATTCGGGTTGGCTAGAAAATAGGTGCGGGTGGTCCTTCAGCAGATCTTCCTCTCGCTCCCAGGTGGCTTCATCCTCGGTGTGGTGACTCCACTGAACTTTACAAAACCTGATAACCTTGTTGTGGGTAACTCGGCTGGCAAACTCGAGTATCTTGACTGGTTTCTCCTCGTAGGTCAAATCACTATCCAACTGAATTGCTTCCAGCGGCACTGTATCTCTCAGCGGTATATTCGCCATCTCTGTGTGGCACTTCTTCAGCTGGGAAACGTGGAACACGTCGTGAACTCCCGACAATCCTTCGGGAAACTCCAACTTGTAAGCAAATTCTCCCATACGCTCCAAAACTTTGTATGGTCCCACAAAATGTGGCGCTAATTTTCCCTTAACTCCAAAACGCTTAACTCCTCAAAGTGGGGATACACGAAGATAAACTCTGTCTCCGGCTTCGTAAACTGTCTCCTTGCGTTTAGAATCTGCATAGCTCTTCTGCCTGGATTGGGCTATCTTGAGCCTATCGCGAATCAACTTCACTTTCTGTTCAGACTCCTTAATCAAATCTGGTCCAAACAGCTGGCGGTCTGCAACTTTGTCCCACGATAATGGTGTTCTGCACCTTCTTCCATACAAGGCTTCAAAAGGGGCCATCTTCAAACTAGATTGATAACTATTGTTGTAAGAGAACTCCGCATATGGCAAACTGTCATCCCAACTAGATCCATAATCTAGCGCACAAGCTCTCAGCATATCCTCCAAAATCTGATTGACTCTCTCGGTCTGTCCATCGGTCTGGGATGAAAAGCTGTACTAAACTCTAGCCTGGTACCCAAAGTTTCGTGCAACTGATTCCAGAACTTTGAGGTAAACTAAGTTCCTCTATCTGATACAATGCTCCTCAGAACTCCATGCAAACATATGATCCTGGTCATGTATATCTTTGCCAACTTAGCACTGGTGTAAGTGGTCTTTACTGGGATGAAATGAGCTACCTTCGTCAAGTGATCGACTACAACCCATATCGAGTCATAGCCTGAGTGGGCCCTGGATAATCTCGTGATAAAATACATGCCTAGATTATCCCACTTCCATTCGGGTATCGGCAATGGCTGTAACAATCCTGCTGGCTTCTGATGCTCTGCCTTTACTCTCTAACATACATCACAAATGGCTACATACTCCGCAATATCCTTCTTCATTCCGGTCCATGAGAAAGTATCCTTCAAATCCAAATACATCTTGGTATTACCTGGGTGAATCGAGTACGGCGAATCATGGGCCTCTTGTAGAATTAGCTTTCTGATCTCTGGGTCATTAGGCACATAAACGCGGTCCTCAAAACATAAGGTATCATGTTCACCTCATGAAAACCTTTAACTTTTCCCTTGCTCATCTTCTCCTTTATGGTGGCAATCTCCTTGTCGGTCTTCCAAGCTTCTCTGATCTTATCCATCAGAGTAGACTGAATCTCCAATGCTGCTACATAGCCTCTCGGAACTATCTCCAAACATAGCTCGCGAAGATCCTCGACTAACTCCTTTGGTAAATCTCCGGTCATTAGTGTGTTGACATGGCTCTTGCAGCTCAATGCGTCAGCTACTACGTAAGCCTTTCTGCGGTGATAATGCAATCTCATGTCATAATCCTTGATGAGCTCCAACCATCTTCTTTGCCTGAGATTCAACTCCTTCTGCGTGAAGATGTACTTCAAACTCTTGTGATCTGTGCACACCTCACAATGGTTTCCAATGAGAAAATGTCTCCATGTCTTTAATGCATGCACTACGGCTACTAACTCCAAGTCGTGTGTAGCATAATTCAATTCATGGGGCTTAAGATATCGTGAGGCATATGAAACAACTCTTCCCTCTTGCATAAGCATTACTCCAAGTCCTCGATGTGAAGCGTCGCAATACACCTCATAATCCTTGCGCTGATCTGGTAGAATCAACATTGGCGAGGTAACCAAACGTTTCTTCAACTCCTGGAAACTGGCCTCACATTCCTCAGTCCAATTGAACTTGGTATCCTTCTTCAACAACTCCATCATAGGTTTTGCAATCTTCGAGAAATTTTCAATGAATCTCCGGTAGTATCCTGCGAGTCCAAGAAAACTCCGGATCTCTCCAACTGTTGTTGGGGCTTCCCAACTTGTCACAGTGATAACCTTGGTGGGATCTACCGCTATTCCTTCTCCGGATATAACATGTCCGAGGAATCCAACTTCCTTCAACCAAAACTCACATTTGCTGAACTTGGCGTATAACTGATGTTCTCTGAGCTTACCAAGTACCAGACGCAAATGTTCTTTATGTTCTTCTTCGTTCTTCGAGTAAACCAGTATATCATCAATGAAACCTACAACGAACTTATCCAAAAACTCCATAAACACTTTGTTCATCATGTTCATAAAATAAGCAGGTCCGTTAATCAAACCAAATGACATAACGGTATACTCATACAGCCCGTACCTCATAGTAAAAGCTGTCTTAGGTATGTCCTGCTCTCGAATCTTTAACTGGTGGTATCCTGATCGCAAATCGATCTTGGAAAATACCTTTGCTCCTTGCAATTGGTCAAACAGATCATTGATCATCGGCAGTGGTACTTATTCTTGATCGTTACTTCATCCAATCCTCGATAATCAACAACCATCCTTAACGATCCATCCTTCTTTTCCACTAGAAGTACTGGTGATCCCCAAGGTGACGAACTTGGGCGAATGTATCCCTTATCTAGTAACTCCTTAATCTGCTTCTTAATCTCCTCCAAATCCTTTGCAGGCATTCTATACAGTCTCTTAGATATTGGTCATGTGTCTGGCAAAAGCTCAATCAAAAACTCAATGTCCCTATCCGGTGGCATGCCTGGCAACTCTTCTGGAAATACATCCGAAAAATCCTTTACCACCGGTACTTCTTCATGTACAACTCCTGTTAGGGAATTTACTTGTGTCCTAATCGGCACATGCCGTGATATATACTTGATCCTTCTCCCTTCTAGGGTGGTAAGCAAAATCGACTTACTGGCGCAATCGATGTTTACTCCATACATCGATAGCCAATCCATACCCCGAATTACATCCAAACCTTGTAATTCCAAAATGATTAAATCCGAGGGAAGCACATGCCTACCTATACTCAGTGGCACTTGAAAACATCCTTTACTGGCCATATACTCCGCTCCTGGTGAGCTTACTAACATACGTGTTCTAAGAACCTTGGTGGGCAGTTTATACTTATCCACGAATCCCCTTGATATGTATGAATGTGATGCACCAGTATCGAAAAGAACGATTGCAGTAAAAGACTTAACCAAAAACTTACTGATTACTGCATCTGGCTGGGCTTCAACCTCCTCCACGTTAACGTGGTTCACCTGTCCCCTATTGAAAGGGTTCGACTTCTTCCCAGAGCTTCCATTGCCAGTTCCATTCTGGGTTTCAGGACATTCATTGGCATAATGTCTGGTCTCCTGACACTTATAACAAGTGACTTGGGTCACGTCTCTCTTGGCCAGGGTTGATGTGTTGGTACGGTTCTGACCGTTGCTTCCCCCATTCCCATTACCGTTCTTGGGGCCATTATGATTATGCGAAATCCCTCCTCCATGGGTATGCTGAAAATGTCTTCCTCTTTTCGGGGTAAAACGTGGCTTCTACTGAGCTCCTGAATTGTACTTCCCTTGTCCATACTTCCTATTGCGGTTCTCAATCTGTTGCTGCTTCCCTTCAATCATAAGAGCACGATCTACCAGTTCCTGGTAGTTGTTGAAGGTTGCTACCATCAACTGCATGCTCAACTCATAATTCAGTCCTTCCAGAAACTTCTCCTGCTTAGCTGCATCCGTAGCAACGTCATCCGGGGCATAATGTGCTAAGTTACTAAAGTCATCCACGTATTGGCCAACTATCCGTCCTCCTTGGCGCAAGTTGCGAAACTCACGCTTCTTCATGGCCATAGCTCATGCTGAAACATGGGCAGTACGGAAAGCCTGCTGAAATTGGTCCCATGTCACCGTGGCTATAGGGTAGGTGACAATGTAATTCTCCCACCATGATGCTGCTGGTCCATCCAACTCATGTGCGGCAAAGCGCACCTTCTCAGCATCAGTACATCATGTAGTGGTTAACTCCCTTCCAATCTTGCGGAGCCAATCATCTTCTACTATAGGCTCGGTGCTACTAGAGAACACCGGCGGATTCAGTCTAAGGAAACGGGTTAAGTGATCAACAGGTGGTGGTGGTGGTGGTGGGTTGTCGTTGTTGTTCCCCTGATTCTGATTCTGGACTAGCAACTGCATCAACGCATTCTACTGCTGGATCAACTGAGTGAGCTCCAGTGGAAATGCAAATCCATTGTCATGTCTCGGAGGCATCTGATGGGTGTAAAGGGGATAGATTAGAATAGAATGAGGTCTAATGAGAAAGCACTACCCATATGCACATGATACAAACACAAACATTTTCACTCAATCAATCAAGGGCATACAATTGATCTAGAACTATCGCGAAAGTGCTCGGACTACTCTATTTACATGGTGGAATACTACTACTGATGTGGTAGTCTGCTAGAAATATTCCTCGGTTGTAGACTCCATGATATCTGCTCCAGCTTTGTCAATGTAGTCATCATCGCTCAGGTCAGAGTCGGTGTCGTCGATAATGATGTAGTCTTCCGGGCGAATCTCCTTGGCTTCTTTGTCTTCTTCTACTAGTGTAGGGTCTCCCATGAATATTCCGATCTTCTTAATCAGGTCGTCATTCTTCTCCACTAGAACGACGATTTCCTCCTCATAATCTTCAAGTGTAGCCTTGAGTTCTTCCTCCAGCTCCGTGATTCTTGTCATCGCCTTCTTCAGATCTATCATGTCTGCGCACATCTAGTTCTCCTGACGTCGAATGTGCTATTTTAACTCCTGGATAAAAGTTATGATTGATCTATCCTTCTTGGTGCTGATCATTTCCCAGTGTTCATCTCGGCGCCCACAAATCTAGTAGATAGTATCCTTGAGATCATTGCGGTAAACTTCTCCAATACGTCCCATGGCGATGTGGGCAGCCATGCTCTTTCCTAGACTCCAGGTTGGTGCATCAAAGGAAAACTCTATGGGCTCGGTGACTGGCATGAACGTCCTTCCTGGAACTTGAACTTGAATCATCCAGCGCTCCTCCTCGGGTAAAGTGGCATTGTAGGCCCCGGTGAAGCTTGGTACTCCGATGTTCAGGTACTTAGTGACTTCCTTCAGGTGCTGTCCAAAGGGTGTATCTTCATCCGGTTGTGTGAACTTGTTCCTTGCATCCGCCATCCTAAAAGGGTAGAAAAGATGAGGAGTCAGAAATGAGAAGAGTGAGTAGTGATCTAGGTCTTTATCTTAGTGGTCATGTCCTCACTACAAAAAAAAGACACATCCATGACATTTTGGGCCGAACGAAATTTTTTTGTCATACATTCTTCTATGACGATAATTGTGACAAAACCAGGTATCATCATAGATGTGGTGGGCTCCTACTTCTATGACAAAAAATCATGAAAGAAAATGGGCTTTTTTTCATGGGCGGGCCGGAGACGCAGCTGCATGACATTCTTTGGGCCGTCCATGATGGAAAAAACCGTGGTAGAAGTGATGGGGAGGAAAATTTCGGGGAGTTCCCGGTTACGGTGGGAGGTTGGGGGCCGAGCGATCCGCGTTTCTCTCGTACACGTACGCGCGTGTGTGCGAGGCGTTGGCCCTAACTGAACCCGAGCGAGGCGTTGGGCTCTAACTGAACCCGAGCAATTGCACTATAGGCTATGCGTCACTGAACCCGAGCGATCGATCGATGGCTGTTAACTGAACCTGATCGAGCAATTCCTTCGCTATTGCTGCTAACTGAAGCCGATCGATGGGATGAACAGTGAGCATTGCGGGAGGGGGGGTTGGATGAACAGTGAGCGGTGGTGCTGCCTCTAGATGAACAGGACCCCGTGGTATGGTGGAGGGCTAGATGAACAGTAGACGATGGAGGGGTGCCCGTGGAGGGGTGGATGAACAGGACCCCGTGGTGTGGTGGAGGGCTGGATGAACAGTAGACGGTGGAGGGGTGCCCGTGGAGGGGTGGATGAACAGGACCCCGTGGTGTGGAGGGCTGGATGAACAGTAGACGGTGGAGGGTGCCCGTGGAGGGGTGGTTGAACAGGACCCCGTGGTGTGGAGGGCTGGATGAACAGTAGATGGTGGAGGGGTGCCCGTGGAGGGGTGGTTGAACAGGACCCCCTGGTGTGGAGGGCTGGATGAAAAATAGACGGTGCAGGGGTGGTTGAACAGTAGCCGGTGGAGTAGCGCGCGGTGGAGGCTGGATGAACAGGAGTCCGTGGAGGCTGGATAAACAGGAGCCCGTGGAGGCTGGAGGAGGTCGACGGTGGAGATGTACAGTATCCCATGGAGTCCCGTTTTGCGGTACGCCACACCCCTCCCGATGAACAGGACCCCTGTTTCGACCGTAGCGCTCCAACACAAGTCTGTTTCCTCCGTTTTGCGGTATGCGACACCCCTCCTGATCAACAGGACCCCCGTTTCGACCGTAGGAGGTCCGTTTCCTCCGTTTTGCGGTACACCACACCCCTCCCGATCAACAGGACCCCCGTTTCGACCGTAAGAGGTCCGTTTCATCCATTTTGTGGTACGCCACACCCCTCCCGATGAACAGGATCCTGTTCCGAATGTGGCCGGTCGAACACAAGGCCGTTTCCTCCGTTCTGCGGTACGCCAGGCCTCGTTTCCATCGCATGTTCCGTCCAAACCCTCCCGATGAACACAACGCATTCTGTTGCCTCCCCATGAACACGATGCATTCCGTTGCCTCCCCATGAACACGACGCATTCCGTTGTCTCCTCATGAACACAACAACGACGTTGTTTCTCCGTTCCGACCCAGCCATGTACATCAGCCCTCATCGTACGTATGCGCGAGTAGGCGTTCGAGACCCCGCCCGTATGTACACATACGTGGCCATATTTTCTTTCATGCACCCCGAACCGCTGTATGTACGTGTACATGCTACGTGCGCACCTCTACATCGACCAGTATATATATGTACGTACACGTTCGCGACCAGAATGACAACGCTACGTACGCTTCGACCAGGTGGGTCCCGACTGTCTGGCACTTCCTTGCATGCGAAGATGTAGCTGGTGGGTCTCAGTAGTCAGGGGGGCGAATCGTTTTGTTTTTTTGCCCGGACGCACTTCCTTGCGTGCGAAGGTGTAGCTGGTGGGTCCCAGCAGTCAGGGGGAAACATTTTTTTCGAGAAATACGGTGGCCCGTCCGGTGGGTCCCCGTTGTCAGGTGGAGGAATAATTATTTTGCACATAATAAGGAGGAACTTCCTTGCTGCGGCCATGGACCCAGCTGTCAGCCTCTCCACGTATAGTCCACGTCCGATGGAAGTCGTTCCTTGACCACGTTGACCACGCCACGCCGAGAGCACCAGGGCGGTGGACGATGGCGAGGCCTAGGAAGGGGACGACGGGGAGTCGGGGAAGATGCGGCAGTGGAAGCCCGCGCGGAGAGGAGTACGAGGGTTCACTGGTTCGGCTGCGGTGTGAGGCTGCCGTCGCCACAGGGCCTGGCCAGTGGTGGGAATAGTAGGGGGAGGTGAGGCCTCCGCAGCAGCACAGCCGGCCACGGGAGGCAGGAGCATGCGGCACGACCGGCACTGCTTTGGGCGACTGGAGCAAGAAGACCAGAGGTTGAAGAAGCACTACGGCCGTTGGATGGACATCGTACGATCACTGGATCTAGAATCATTCATATTGACTAAAGTTGACAAAGGCCCCCATCCCAGGCAACTTAGTAGGCCCACAAGTCAGCCTCCCACCATGGTGGGTCCCAGCTAGCATGGGGAGTATTCATTTTTTGTGCATAATAAGGAGGCACTTCCGGTGGGTCCGAGCTGACACCGGGGGGAACTTTTTTCGCGAAATACGATGGCCCGTCCGATGGGTCTGAGCAGTCAGGGGGAAAGTTTTTTTCGTGAAATAAGGTGGCCCGTCCGGTGGGTCCCTGCTGTAAGGTGGAGGAATAATTATTTTGCACGTAATAAGGAGGCACTTCCTTGCGGCCGCCTGGACCCAGCTGTCAGCCTCTCCATGTATAGTACTCTTCCGATGGAAGTCGGTCGTTGACCGCTTTGACCACGCCGCGTCGAGAGCACCGGGGCGGTGGTCTGGACGACGGCGAGGCCTAGGAAGGGGATGACGCGCAGCTGGGGAAGACGCAGCAGTGGAAGCCCGCACGGAGAGGAGTACGAGGGTTCACTGGTTCGGCTACGGTGTGAGGCTGCCGTCGCCGCAGAATATCAGGGGGTGTGGGTCAGTGGAGGGATGGCCTGGCCAGCGGTGGGAGTAGTATGGGGGCGGTGAGGCCTCCACGGCAGCACAGCCGGCCATGGGAGGCAGGAGCAGGCGGCACGACCGGCCCTGCTTTGGGCGGCTGGACCAAGAAGACCAGAGGTTGAAGAAGCACTACAGCCGTTGGATGGACATCATACGGTAACTGAAGCTAGAAACGTTTATTATTGACTAAGTTGGCAAATCCCTTGGTACGCTCCAACTTAGTAGGCCCACAGGTCAGCCTTCGAAACAGTGTGCCCCAGATGTCAGGGGGAGGAATCATTTTTTGGGTGGCCGAAGCTAAGAATATCCGAGATTGAAGAAGAAGCACGACATCTGTTGGATAGACATCCAACGGCCACTGCTGCTAGAACCTTGTGTTGACTATAATAAGTTTGCAAAGCCTTGCATACGCGTCAACTTATTTTTTTAGGGGACGCATCACTTAGTAGGCCCACAAGTATGTGGTAGAGAACTTATAGCCCATTTTGCGTTTTGTAAAAATGTAAATCCCATTTTGGAATTCTAATGGAATTTACAACATCCCATTTAAAGTTTGTTAAAAGTACAACCCATTTTCTAGCTAGGACAATGATTAATAATTTCAACCAACCGTTGAAGACGGAATTCAATAAAATTTCCCACATTTTGATGGGCTCCGAAATATTTTCATTCCGAAATTTCTAGTCAGATTAAATATAAATTTGTATTACGTAAAAATCCGATGAAACATTGCGCGCGCAACAATGAATATTTTATAAACTAATTTTATAAAATAATTTCATGTTTGGTGCATTTCTTAATAGTTACTGCCCAGTTTTTATAATTACATCCCATTTATTATTTTTTAAAGCCCATTTTCCTGTTAAGCCTAACGCATCCCTCCTAGGAAAGATTTGCAGCCCAGCGGGGCGAAGAATAACAAGTTGACCTTGCCTGGGTATTCCTCAAACAAGACGTATAGCTGGGCTAGCCATTTTCATCTTGAAAAAATTAGTATTTGGGCTGGATATCTGGCCTGGGCTAGACGGGCCACAGCCCGCCCAGTTAATAACCTGCTCTCCTCTGAACAACAACGAAATCATCGCCAAGAAAAACTCTGCAGTGCTCACGCCTCAAAAACACAAATACTGCTTAAGCTTCTTGGTCCCAGCTGTCGGCCGCACCTTTTGAAATTCTCTCATTTATATTGACTACATAGGTTGACAATGGTGTGGGACCGTGATGTCAGGAGGCCAGGATCATCAGACACCTATGAGCACCTTCGAGAAACTGAGACGGCATGAAATGGTAAGGCCGCGCTTGGGAGCTCTGGTTTATTTCAAACATGTATTAAAATACAAGTGTAATTTACTCGTCATCGAAAACAACGCGTAAAATACAGGCGTAATGAAACCGAGGGCCCGAGGTTTGTAAGTAAAACCGGTGGGTTACGCGTGTAATTTGAGAGACCAGTGTATATTTTACGAGCACTACTATATGGACGACATTACCAAATGATACATGCACGACGTGCGTATCATGCCATCCATGGGCAAGGCTAATTTCATGGCCTGTGAGGCCCTCTCCGTTGTCTTTCGAGTTGTTGCGCTCACCGTGGCGCCGAGCATTGTTAATATCGTCAACGAACATGAGGATTCAGGAGATGATATTATTTTGACTGGATGACACTAGGGACCCACTAGGGCCATATCCGTACGTACACAAGTGCCTCCTTATTATGTACAACTATATTTTTTTGCTTTCTCTTGGTTTCCTGACATCACAGTCCCACACCATTGTCAACCTATGTAGTCAATATAAATGAGAGAATTGCACAAGGTGCGGCCGACAGCTGGGACCAAGCAACTCAAGCAGTATTTGTGTTTTTGAGGCGTGAGCACTGCAGAGTTTTTCTTGGCGATGATTTCGTTGTTGTTCAGAGGAGAGCAGGGTATTAACTGGGCGGGCTGTGGCCCTTCTAGCCCAGGCCAGATATCCAGCCCAGATACTATTTTTTCAAGATGAAAATGGCTAGCCCAGCTATACGTCTTTTTGAGGAATACCCAGGCAAGGTCAACTTGTTATTCTTCGCCCCGCTGGGCTGCAAATCTTTCCTAGGAGGGATGAATTAGGCTTAACAGGAAAATGGGCTTTAAAAAATAATAAATGGGATGTAATTATAAAAATTGGGCAGTAACTATAAAAAAATTCACCAAACATGAAATTACTAAGAACTATGAAGCAAGAACCTCATCAAGCAACACCTCATCCCTCCTTGATAGTATTGGCTTTTCCTATAGACTCAATATGATCTTGGATCACTAAAATGGAAAATGTAGATTCTTAAGCTTTGATCTCGAGCCAATCCTTTATCCTTAGCATCTTGAAAGGGTTTCACATCCTCTAGACCATGCCACTTCACTGTTGAACTTATCTGAAACATACTAGATAAAAATGTTAGTCCAACAAGAGATATGTTGACATTAATTACCAAAACCACCTAGGGAGCACTTCTGCTTTCAGTCCCTTATTTGTTTTCTTTGAACCTTCTTCCTATGTGAGGGCAGCAAATCTAGTCGTGCACAAACTACCCGACCCCCCCCCCATTTTCTTTCCCTTTTCAACAAAGAGATCGGTTCCTTACAGATGTGTGTACTGGGTTACCCCCCTTTTTCCCTTTTCGACCTACAAAGTGGCTGGATAGCCAGTCTATACTACTTTCCGCCCCTCCTTTCCTCATTGAACCACGTCCTAGATTCCTGCTCCAGCCCACCGCACCCTTCTTTCCTCTTTGAACCAAGACCTAGATTCAACTACAGATCGAAAAAGATCCACATGCAGCTAGAGCAACGATGGTTTCAGAGAAACTTATACCTTAGGGTCGTCGGGATGTGGCAAGGCGTGCGGCGGGAGGCCGGATATGCCCACACTACGTACGACAGCGAGGAAGAAGGGGTCGGTGGCCCTCCCGCACAGGCGCTGGGTGAAAGAGAACAGCGCAGCCGGTAGTGGATTGCCTCCCTTGCCGAAGGCGATAGAGTGAACGCTGCACCTCCTCCCCTTCCCGGTGCGATGGGATACACACGCCTCCTTCACCAGCTGTGAGGGGGGAGAGAGAGACAAGAGGCCAACACAGTCTTGTTTAGATCTGGTGAAGAGAGGGTGAGAGACTGTGAATATAGCAAACCCTAGCAAATGAACGCTGAGCCTCCAGCGTGTAACATATATGTATAGCGGCGAGCGTGTGGAGAGTGCAAACCCTAGCGAACAAGCGCTGAGGCTCCCGCTTATATATATACTACTTTAGTACGGACTGAGCTCCGGTGCCTTCACTGCACCTGCTTTTGGCTGTATGACAGGTGAGCCAGCCACATTTTGGGCCCACCTGTCGTAAAACCTTAGCGAAAATTGCACCAACGTGAAAGACCATTGCGTCTCCAACGCAACCAAGGTGAACTGACGAAGGATATCATCTTTGTGTGTAACAAGCAAAGAGCACTGATGGAAGACAGCTTGTTTTTCGTCGAAAATCGATCAGCTTCACGAGCCGATGCAACCATGAGCATCGATAGGTCATCATGGTGATGCATCATCCATTTGGCATCAAGTTTGGGTGAGGCACCTGAGAAGTTTGACAAATCCTCACTGTGGTCTGTTTCTTCTTAGTAATCAAGCTCGAGGAAGGAAGAACCACGTGGCAGAGGACAGTGAGGCGGAACAACAATGGCCATCCAATTTTGTGCAGTTCCACTAAAATTGAGGAAGACATGCCCGAGTATGGAGACACGCATCGCTGTTTCGAAAAATATAAAAATGGGTTAGCAACGACATCTCAATTGTCAATAAGAATTAATGAAAAGTACACCAACAAACAGAAGCATCATAATTATCTTGATGGGAACTAAACCAGGATACCCGAGAAAAAAAGCATTTCTTCATTTAACCAGTGATAGTACTACCACCATATGGACAATGACCGCACAACCACCATGTACTTTTTGTCGAAACAACATGTATACCTCCACCGAGACACAAATCAGGACAACTTTTTGAGTGGCATTTCCTCTATAATAGTACTAGTAGGTGATGTTGGACCAGCCGACGAACCCTAGCTACTATGCATGGGGAGCTGGGGAGTAGTCGCATAGAAGAAAACCCGCACGCAGCGACCAGGGGAGCTCGACCAGTACAAGAAGTTATACCTCAGGTGGGCGAGCTGTCGTTTAGGCGGGCGGGCGGGATCTGCCCACACGACGGCAGCGAACAAGGGCGCGGAGGATCTTTGTCCGTGCCAGCACCGGCTCCGAGAGGACGGTGGGCATTGGCTTCCTCCGTTGCCGACGGCGACAATGTCAGCGCTGCACCTCCTCACCTCCCGCAGCGGACGGGATTCAGCCGGATCTGTGACCACCGGTGAGGAGAGAGATAGAGTGGACACTGTCATCTTGTTTTGATATGGAGAGGGTGAGAGAGCGAGACACGAGAAACTCTATCAAACAAGAGGCTATAATGGAGTAAAAAATCTCTCCATAGCAGTGGTTTTAAATAGAATACGCGCGTTCCGGGAAAAAAGAAACGAAAACTGGCGGACAATTTTTTAAGGGTCTGTCTAGGACACATCTAGATGTGACATAGTTATGTCACATATAAGTTGATGTCCACTCTGTTTGTGGTCTTTTCCTAGTTTTTTTGTTTCTTGTTGCTACATTATATACTTGTGGGAGCTTAGATGTGATATCCTTAAATAACATCTAGATGTGAATTAGAAAAACTGATTTTCTGACGTACCAAGAAAGAAAACTCGATCAAAAACATGCCCCCGCTTCCAGGTCGCGAGAGTCGGTGCGCACACACATAGACATAGACATGCATATCCGTGTTTACGTAAAATTCCATTTCCATCTCCATCTCCAACTATATTTGTCCAACTGGCAAATTATTTACGATGTTAATTATATACGCAGCAATATTAACGTACATCATCTCTCGTTTGCGCACGTCCGGACCGCTGCCACGGCCGGTCCTGACCAACCCGAACCCTCTTCATCACCCGCGCGTGCTTCCCGCCCGAAACGGTCAGTGCCGCATTCATGCCCGGCCAAAGCGGACGCGACCTCTCACTAGCGCCGGCATTGAAGCGGCGCGTCGTCCGAGAGAGCGTCACCCGCGCCGGTTCCGGGTGCACGTGGCTGCTCCGCGTTCAAAGGTCGCAATAGCCAGCTACAACATGCGCGATCTCTTCCAGTAGTAAGTTCTTGGGAGTCCGTGCTACAGCTAGTTGTCCTCCCCCAACTCGTCAATCTCTTCCAGTAGTGCTAGTACTCCATGGCGCAATCCATCGACAAGCACGCGGGAAAGTTATGGTATACTACTCGGTTTGCGGTGAGTGGCATGCCGAGCGACCGTGTGTGGTCGAGCCGTGGAGGAGGGTGAGACACGAAAATGACATACGTGATTTAAACGTTGGTTTTGCTCGATGGCGCGATCCAAAAAAACGAAACGTTGGTTTCTCTCCGTTTCCATTTTTTCTCCGGAAAAACGGAAACTTTTCTACTCCATTTTCATTCCTATTCCAAGGTTGCCCCGTTACAACATTCCATCAAATACAAAGGAAAACTAACACGCATGTTGATGCATCTCAATGATTCACAGATCATAGCCAATATTTACTTCACAACTAAAGAAAAAAGTTGTGAGAGCGTGTACGATAGAAAAACTACTGATGGGGTCACTATGATTTAAACCCTAAACCCTAAACATGATTTAATTTCCTGGCCAAGTAGAACCCGTTGAAGGAAAGACGGCCGGCACCCTCGGATCATATGATGCTTTTATGCAGTTCCACTAAAATCGACCTGAGCATCCCTGATGGCAAAGATATTTAAGAAGTGTGATTAGAATAATAATACTGGCACTAGTTCATGAGACACAAACTCATCACAAGTAGAAGCCGGTAGAAGTAGAGAAAGATCAACATGGAGATGGAGCTACGGCAGTGGAGCAAGCCGGCTCCAAAAGGAAGACGGACTAACCTGGGACGTCGGGTTGTAGCTAGAAGGGCGGTTGGGACGTGGCATCGGCCCATACCACGGTGACCCCCGATTGGGATGCACCAACTGTGGGTTTTCTCCCTCGCCGATGTCGACCGCGTCTACGCAGAACATTTGTTGGGGAACGTAGTAATTTCAAAAAAATTCCTACGCACACGCAAGATCATGGTGATGCATAGCAACGACGGGAGAGTGTGATCTACGTACCCTTGTAGACCGACAGCGGAAGCGTTATATCAACGCGGTTGATGTAGTCGTACGTCTTCACGATATGACCGATCCAAGCACCGAAACTACGGCACCTCCGAGTTTCAGCACACGTTCAGCTTGATGACGATCCCCAGACTCCGATCCAGCAAAGTGTCAGGGAAGAGTTCTGTCAGCACGATGGCGTGGTGATGATCTTGATGTTCAACTGTCGCAGGGCTTTGCCTAAGCACCACTACAATATTATCGAGGATTATGGTGGAAGGGGGCACCGCACACGGCTAAGAAAACCAACACGAGGATCAACTTGTGTGTCTAGGGGTGCCCCTATCTCCGTATATAAAGGAGCCAAGGAGGGGTGCGGCCGGCCCTAGTAGGAGGCGCGCAGGAGGAGTCCTACTCCTACAGGGAGTAGGACTCCCCTCCCTTTCCTTGTCCATCTAGGAGAGGGGGAAGGAAGGGAGAGAAGAGAGGAAGGAAAGGGGGGGCGCCGCCCCTCCCTCCTTGTCCAATTCAGACTAGGGGGAGAGGGGGCGCGCGGCCTGCCCTGGCTGCCTCTCCTCTTCTCCACTTTAGGCCCATGAGGCCCATTAACCCCCCGGGGGGTTCCGGTAACCCCCCGGTACTCCGGTTTTATCCGAAACTTCCCCGGAACACTTCCGGTGTCCGAATATAGCCGTCCAATATATCAATCTTTATGTCTCGACCATTTAGAGACTCCTCGTTATGTCCGTGGTCATATTCAGGACTCCGAACTAACTTCGGTACATCAAAACTCATAAACTCATAATATAACTGTCATCGAAACCTTAAGCGTGCGGACCCTACGGGTTCGAGAACAATGTAGACATGACTGAGACATGTCTCCGGTCAATAACCAATAGCAGAACCTGGATGCTCATATTGGCTCCCACATATTCTACGAAGATCTTTTATCGGTCAGACCGCATAACAACATACGTTGTTCCCTTTGTCATCGGTATGTTACTTGCCCGAGATTCGATCGTCGGTATCTCAATACCTAGTTCAATCTCGTTATCGGCAAGTCTCTTTACTCGTTCCGTAATACATCATCTCGCAACTAACTCATTAGTTGCATTGCTTGCAAGGCTTAGGTGATGTGCATTACCGAGAGGGCCCAGAGATACCTCTCCGACAATCGGAGTGACAAATCCTAATCTCGAAATACGCCAACCCAACATTTACCTTTGGAGACACCTATAGAGCTCCTTTATAATCACCCAGTTACATTGTGACGTTTGGTAGCACACAAAGTATTCCTCCGGCAAACGGGAGTTGCATAATCTCATAGTCATAGGAACATGTATAAGTCATGAAGAAAGCAATAGCAACATACTAAACGATCGAGTGCTAAGCTAACGGAATGGGTCATGTCAATCATATCATTATCCTAATGATGTGATCCCATTAATCAAATAACAACACATGTCTATGGTTAGGAAACATAACCATCTTTGATTAACGAGCTAGTCAAGTAGAGGCATACAAGTGACTTTTAGTTTGTCTATGTATTCACACAAGTATTATGTTTCCGAATAATACAATTCTAGCATGAATAATAAACATTTATCATGATATAAGGAAATAAAATAATAGTATTATTATTGCCTCTAGGGCATATTTCCTTCAACATTGTTCCCTTCCCCCAGCTGCGGGATCGGGCCCGTCGTTCTATGCTTGTGAAGAGAGCAACCTAAGCAAGCAGGCTTGTAGCTTAGGCTCTTGCTAGTGTATATATATAGTGGTTTTCTTTTTCTCTCCATATCAACCATTTTATATTGCGTATGTGTCATTCAAGAGTGAAATGATGGTTGCTTCTTCCGACTAACTTACTGTGTGATTTGACTACTCCTTAGTGGCCCCTACACGTACTCCCCCTACGTGTATGCAACAGTCATACATACACATGGACGCAAAAACGCGTGCGACGCCCTAATGCATGCATGTCCGAGCACACGACGGAACACACACGGTCACGCTCAAGTGCTCAACCTACACGTGCATGCACACACATACTCAGTCAGGGTGAGCTAGTGACCATATGAACACCGGAATATATATATATATATATATATATATTGAGCGCAATGAGAATATTATGAAGTCCGCTGACCGTATTTTTACAAATATACAGTGACAGACAGTGTATTTATCTCGTTTGAAATTGAGCCATATTAACCGGAGAGGAGGCAGCATGGACTAGCATTACTTTGCTGTGTCCCGTCAACTTGTCGAACAAGGAGAAGGTTGCAGGACGGGAGAAGCTTGCGCACGGTGGCTCACAGGACAAGGAGAAACTTTTGACTAATGCAAGCTCTCCCTCGCTCAGGCGGTGGACGTACAACAGTTAATTCGGTGTCAGATTGCCAGAAGCATACACTATACTACTAGTGCTATTATTGTTCGACTTCCCGAGCAGCCAAACACAAAGTTTACTAGTACTACTACTATAGTCCATAAAGGTACGTACTATACTAGTACTTGGAACCAGAAGGAGGAGCGTTTGCACTCTTATTATAATTTTAAAATGTGATAAAGCAATCTTCAACACATTTGGTTCTCTTCAAGGGTTCTCGCATGTGATAATGGAAGTTGATTGCATGGAACACTCGCCACAATTTTCGCTTAATTCTGGCTCATATCCTGTTACAAATAGTAGCGCTCAGTAATATTTCCTCTTTTTTTGTTATTCAGCATGTAAACAGGTCAGCAAACCTTGCAGCACATCTTCATGCGAACCGTGCTTGCTGCACTTTGAATGTGGACGAGAGCTGGCTTGATGAAACACCTCACTTCCTACTTCTTTTTTTGCGGGGTACCTCGCTTCCTAGTGACCAGTGTCTTGGCTGATCGTCCTAAGAATGCTTATATATGAATAAAGCTCTCTCATTTACCCGCAAAAAAGATTAAGCCATATTAACCAGAAAGGAGGGAGTATGGACTAGCACTACTTTTTGGTGTGTCCCGTCAACTCGTAGAATGAGGAGAAGCTTGCAAGACAAGGTGAAGCTCGCTTATGCCTTTTGACTAATGCAACCTACCCTCGGTGGACATGCATCAGTCCATTCGGTGTCAGATTGTCAGAGGCATACACTGTAGTACCCAACATGCGGAGTACCATCATTGTTTGACTTCATGAAGGGGCGAAGAGCCAAGCACAGTAGTACGCATACTTGGTTTTGCACCTTCATACTACTCCACCCTCCGTCACAGTTTACAGGGCGCGCTTCATTATGATGCATTTCTCTCAATGCATTTCCACCACCAGAGAGACTTTAGACGCGTTTGGTTTAATGCTCAATTAATTAGGGCGTGGTAACCGCAATCAAGTCCACAATTTTCTCTCCATGTACTGTACTACTACGGAGTGCATGCATGTGTGTATCCGGGGTGGAAGCACTGCATGCATGTGTGTACGCATTATTCCTTCTAGTAATAGACGCCGTGCTATAACTACCAATGCTATTTTTCAGGCCGATCGCTAGTCGCCTTGGTCCCAAGATTTTTTTTCTTTTTTCTGAAGCGCGTTATATAAATAATGACGGATGGAGTAGTATGAGCGGATTCAAAGAAGAGCGTATCGATGGTTGCTTCTTCAGAGCAACTTACAGTGGGAAAGGTGGGGCTTATGATTTGACTGCTCATTACTCACTATTAATGCGGCGCAACGACCGGGCTGAGTCTCCCATGCGGTTTTGCACTACCCCCTCTGTTCTTAAATACACTCCGGAGTATTTGTCTTTCTAGAGATTTCAACGAGTGACTACTCAAATATTTGTCTTTTTAGAGATTTCAAATGGACTGGCACATACGGATGTATATAGACATATTTTAGAGTGTAGATTCACTCATTTTGCTCCGTATGTAGTCACTTGTTGAAATCTCTGTTATGACCATTGGAATATTTAGGAACGGAGGGAGTACACATACAAAGCAAAATGAGTGAATCTACACTCTAAAATATGCCCGTTTGAAATTTGTAAAAAGACAAATATTTAGGAACGAAGGAGTATAATTTTGTGCATGGCACATGGACCCGGATGATGAAGAGGCTTCTGGCAATGCTATCAAGCTTCCATCATTTGTTTACATAACTGACGTACTATACAAATAATTTTCCAGCGACATGAAATTGTATAATGGTGTGAGCTTTGAGCTTTTGTTTCGCGTGTCTTGCCATCGATGCTCTTTCGGAAACAATAAAAAACTAACTTCCTTGCTAATGCATGTCAATTATTAGCAGATCAGAGCTAATAATTACATCACAACTAAAGGCAAAGTTGTGAGAAGGTGTTAAATTAAAATTGATCCATGCTTTCATTGGCAGCAACGTCCCCCCAGCTCTGTCTAAATCAACAATCCATGTTGGGAAAAAAAGTAGCTGTCTGGAGCATGCAACATTCCGATCATTTTGTGCAGTTCCACTAAAATAGAGCTGAGCGTCCCTGTTCCAAAGATATCAAGTGTGATTACGATAATAGAGGACTGCTGATGAAACAATAAACACACAAATAGAAGCCGGTCACCTTTGCAGTCTCTCTTAAACCTAACTAGTTGGAGAAGATTAGGCTCGGAGTTGGATGAGGAGGATAGAGCAAAACCAATCTCCCTTTGTGCAGTTGCACTGAAATGTAGAGACGTTGCCCGTGTGACATTTTAGTACAACTGCACAAAACACTCTTAAGAAAAAAGTGATTTGTGCAGTTCACCAAAAGGTCGCAATAGCAACGAGGTGAAATGGATAGCCCTGTTTGCAAAAAAGAGGTAGAAAGGAAACAATTACTGGCCAATAACAGTTGATGACACATGCGACGACAAAAAAGAAGCATATTCCTTGTCCTAAGGGAAGATAACAACACGGTTGTGTTTGTCTAAAACGGTGTGAGGATGAGAATGCAATATGGAAAGTACGCCGGATGAGATACGTTTTGGGAAAAGAACTATGGAAGATCCACATGCAGCGACGTGGGAAAACGGGCAGTGGAGCAAGGCCGGAGGGGATACCTGGAGGTCGTCGGGATGTAACTAGGTGAGCGGCGGCAGGCGGAATCTGCGAGCAGGTGGCGTAGGCCCTACCGCACCGGAGCTTGGTCAGAGAGAACGGCGTGTACCGCAGATCGGGATGTGCTGCCTCGGCACCGTCGAACGGAGAAACGATGCACTTCCTCCCTTTCCCCCGGTGGACGGGATGCGGCCGGATCAGTGACCAACGGTGAGAGAGAGAGGCCATCGCACTCCCTTTCCCGCGGCGGACGGGACGCGGCCGGATCAGTGACCAACGGTGAGAGAGAGAGAGGCCACCGCACCCCTTTACTCGGCGGACGGGATGCGGCCGGATCAGTGACCAATGGTGAGAGAGAGAGAGGCCACCGGAGCCTTGTGTGAGATACTTTGAAGAGCGGACTACCTTTTCCTCCATAAAATCGTTTTATATTCTGTGTACGTGCCATTTAGCGCTATAACTTTATTTAAAAATAACGCGGCAACGCGTGAAGTCGAACTTTGTTTCGTGCACGCGTGGTACACGACCTCCCTAGGTTAACAACCGCTACAGGCGTTCAAATTAGCACGTGGGCCGCCATTTCGTAAAGAAATGAGCTCCACAGTGTACCCGCGCAGGTGTGGCTGGGCACGAAGCGGGAGTACGTGCACGGTGCACCTATTCTCTTCTTGTATATGTACACCACCTACGTGGGGTTGTGTGAGAGAGATACAAACCTAGAGAGATATAGTGTGTGGGTTCTTGAGAGTTTTTTTGTGGGGGGGGGGGGGTCAATCAAAATATTTAACATATGCAATGTGTGTGAAATAGAGTCCTGGATATAACATATATATAGAGGGGGCGATCCACGAGAAGAGAGTGGAGGTATCATCAGCTTGAGGTGTCCATAGAATCGAAGAGAGGGATGATGTGTGTGTGTGTGTGCGCGCGATCGATAAAGAGTGCCATCGAATTTGTGTGTGCCCACGTCAAAGATATAGAGTGGCTGGCCTACTGGAACGTGGGATGGGACATGTGCAATTTGTCTCTGTGGCATGGATACCTACCTGCAGCGCTCGACTATCGGTGTGTGGTGGGGGAAGAGGGAGGCCCAATTAACTATAGAGGTACAATGACTGGTATATGTGTGGAGGAGGAGAGAGGCCTACCTCATGTATTAAGGAGATCGATCTGCCTCATGTATTAAGGGAGATCGATTGGCATCCATGCATATGTGAAGGAGATGAATAAGATTGGGAGAGAGACAGAGCTAGAGTGTTGGGGGGTGGTAGTGGAGTTGCTTCTAACAAATGGTGGGATAGGGTTGCTAGACAAACGGAGGGCACGCCCGCAATATCAATAAGAGAGGAGATGGCTACTTGTTGTCTGTGCATGTGCGTGTGAGAGACGGGTCAGGAGGCATGCACGAATGATGAGGGGGGACGATGTGGCTGTGGTAAGCAGACGTAACTACATAGGAAGATCAATCGCCCTTTGTATGAGAAAGGAGAGACATAACTTGTGAGGTACGTCGATCGATGGGGGGGTAGTTAAAGTCGATCTAGCTATATGTTGGGAGATCGATTGTTATACATGCATGTGTGTGTTAGAAGCAAATGAGGCACGAGGAGAAGGATAGAGAGAGAGGGATGCATGTAGGAGGTGGTACAAGAGGCATACTATATCGAGGGGGAGGAGTGTGCGAGTACGAGAACGATGAAAAGAGTGGTGGGAGTGAGGCATGGACGGTGACAAGAGAAGAGGGGAAGCTTGTGTTTGTGCTAGGCACACCTGGCTAGAGAGGCATATCGATCAATGTGTGCCGTAAAGAAGGAGCTGGGGGCCTACACACACCATGGGTGAACGACCTAAAGTGAAAAGATGAATTTGCGCGATGGAGCTAGAGAATGCTGAGGGAGGGTGAGAGGGATGTGGGCGTGTGCATGCACAAGAGAAAGTTAGCGCTAGCTACAAAGATAAGAGGGTTGTGTGGGTGTAAAAGACGAATAGAGATCATATATACTTCATTATAAAACGAGAATTCGGATATTTGAAGAATTTATCAGTGTTTCAAACCGACGGTTGTGTGAATATATATAACGGTGACACACATGGTGTGGTTATGAACATGGTATACTACATTTAATATATTTTATCTCTACTCTTATAAAAAACGGAGTTGTTGATGATGGTGTGCCGGCCATCCTGCATTATAGGCCGTCTAATTTATATCTGGCGGATAGCAAGGAAACTATGATGGTTGAAGTTGGCAACAACCATGATTGTAGATTCTTATTGAAATAGAGAAACGAATTCAAATTTAGTTCCAATTGCAGTGGTAGTATAGACATTTGGAATGCACTAAAATGTTGGTATGAGTAGGTTACATGCATTATACAGCAAGCGAAAAAATTTAATTGGACATAAAATGGATTCATACTCCCTCCTTCCATCTATATAGGGCGTAATGAGATTTTTAAGACCGCCTTTGACTATTGACAAGATTAATAGTACATGACATGCACAATGTGAAAATTATATCATCGAAAGAACATTTCACAGACGAATTTAACAGTGTGCTTTGTGTAAGTTGCATGTCATATATCATTGCTCTAATATTTGGTCCAAGTTAGCATCGAAAAACGCCTTAGGCCCTATACAGATGGAAGGAGGGAGTACTCCCTCCTTTCCGGTTTATAGGGCTTATCTCAAAAATTTTGTTTTTCCATTTTATAAGGCTCAATTTGGTTGTTTCCCATCACATGTTCAGACTTCAAGGTGCATTAAATCATTGCATGCAAGTATTAAGAGAAAAATGACCAATGCATGCATGAATTCCAATTAATGCATTCGTAAAAATAATTTTTTGAAGAAAACAAGAGCATTAATTGGGTGCTTTTGCAAAACTACAAAAAATATTCCACCACTTATCATCTACCTTGGTTGGTGAGATTTTTTAATTGAGCCTTATAAACCGGAAAGGAGGGAGTAGCTTTGAATAGCATTTGTATAGTAAAACGGGGCAAGACTCTCTCTTTGTGTGGTGTGAATAGTTTTATTTTTTTCGTTTTCTTTTTGGTTGAGGGAAGTGCGAATTGATTTGGTACGTACAAGTACAATATTACTACACACTAGGCTTGTCCCTAAAATTCAACCCGCGTCTTTTTATATCCCAAAAATTCAGATATCGTGCTCCCAAAACTGGCGCCTTCACAACCGGCGCCTTGCTATGCCGAAATTACAACACACCCGAAAACTCCCTCCAGCTGCCAAATCCCGACACGCGAAATCCCCCTTCTAACCCTGAGCCGAAAGGGCCGCTAGTTCAAATCGGTGGGGGGTACTTTTGTAACACACCCTACATTTTGGACAAGCGCGTTCCTAAGTCATGCTTCACCCCCTCCCATCGCCCCCTTTTCGCCATTCGAAATCCCAGGCCGCCATAACCTCTATGCTCCAGCCGCGAAACCCTACCCTCCTCCGTCTGCCATGTCACCGCTGCCCAGCCGGAGCCTCTTCCCTGACGATGTCGTCCACCGCAACAGCTCGACGTCCCTCGTCCACCTCCCCGGATGAGGATCTGTCGTCCATCTCGTCGTCCCGCCGGTTCAGCCGCCCCATCCTCCACCTTCAAGGAGCTGCTCCGATGATCGCCTCGTCTATCGCGGCTGCTCCATCCCCATAGCGCCGCCTTAACCTGCTCCACCGGAACCGCAGCATCCTTACCAACTCCTCGGATGAAGCCGAGGCCTACTCGGCGCCACCAAAGAGGTTGTACACTCATCGCATCGCACCTTCTCCTTAACTCGACCTCCCGGCGCTGACGGTGCTCCATCCCGCACCCCCATGGAGCGGCTACCTTGAAGCCGGCGCCGCGGGCGACATCTCCACGGCGGTTCTCCCCTAGTGCGAGGCCCCTTCGGTGTTGGTGCCCATACCAGCCGGATCTGCTGCTCTGGCTCTCGCTCGATCGCTCGCTCGCCCAACTTCTGTTGCTGCTCTCCCCCTCGCTCGTGTTGTTGCTCTGCTCCAATTAAGCCACACTTCAGTCGACTGAATCTACTTTTGGGTCAGGTGATTTTCAGGGGTTGGGGGGGCTCGCCGGAGTTAAGGAAGAACCACCCGCAGCGGGGACGGGGGCTCGCCGGAGAGGTACCCCACTATCTATCTTAGGGTTCAGGGTGGGGGGGCTGGGGGCCTAGAGGGCTGGCCAGGGCGGCGGTGGCGAGTTTTTTCGGGGCGGCGAGGCGGCGCCGGGGCCGGCGGTTCAGCCGGTGGTGGCTGGCGGCTCAGGGGGTGCAGGTTGAAGATGAACTGCAGGCCCTCCCTAAACTACATTTCAAGTGCCTCTCTGCTACCATTGCGTTCAGTTTCGACAGTAGCATTCGGATTCCACAGTAAATTTCAGTTTCGACAGTTAAGTTCAGAGTCAACAGTTTTTACCTCATCTGTTGTAGTCCGGTGGTTTTTGGTGATGTCAATTTTACATCCATTTTACATCATCTATTGGAGATGCTATTAGAATCCCACGTGAGATTGACGATGCCTGTCTTGTGCTGCTTCAGCCTTGACGTCTTACGGCTCACCGGAGCTGCTCCAACGACAGAACGATCCATCACAACAGAGCAGTGCCCTGGACGCCGTCTATAGATTCCTCAGATCTTCCCCCACACCTCCGACAACCACCTCTGCCTCAACTGCTTCAGCGACCAACCCAATGATGCTGAGGTCGACACGGCTATGGCAAAGAGGTTGTACACCTGTTGCATCACTTATTACTATACATTCACGTCGATCCATTAGGGCTATTTTGGTTCAACGGAAAAACATCGATCCACTGGTTGTTACCATCACTCTAAATTTCTGCATGCTCTCCTTACATAATCTCACCATATTTTTTTCGTATGCATGTCAGATATTGTACACATTCATGCTGAACATGTAGAGAAAAAGAGAAGAGTTTTGCACGGCAATACAATGTCATGCAGACATCGCTCCATGGTGGGTTCAATGGGAAACCCTCCCCACCCCTCTCCAGATTGTAATCCAGAGGAAGATATCTGTTCTGAGGCGGATTCGGACGCTGCTGACCACTCCTATTTACCCCCCAAGGTGTTTGCTCTACCTTGGCATGATGATGTTAGTCATATCATGCATATGTTGCCTTGCAGTGCCTACTTTTGACATCATATATGTCATCTGCTTAGTTTAGACATGTTCTGTAATGCCACCTGTTTAGTTTTTATATCATATATGGGAATTATGCAGTCTCATGTCTTTTAGCAGCCATAATATATGTGAAATGTGCAATGCCATCCGGTTTAACCAGGCATCATATATTTGAATGATATCTTGCCCATCCTTTTCTTCATTACATTTCCATTTGTCGACAATGTTTGTACATTAAACTACTCTTCCTGTGAATCAGCCATTTGGGTGGGAGATGGAAAAATCTGGAGCTAAAACAAGGCCTTCAGAGCAGGTAGTGCTACCTGTCGAAGCAGATCTCTTGTTGGGTCCCGATAGCTCCTCAGAGATGGATTCAGAGACAGATGACCAGTCATATTCCCCCACTGAGGTGTATGCTCTAACTTGGCATGGTTATACTGCTCATATCATGCATACGGTGTCTTGCATTGCATAGTTTAGACATCATATACACAATATTCAACACCATGTTCTTAGTTCAGACATCATATCGAATGCCCTCTGTTTAGCATATAAATCACATATGTGAATTAAATGATGTGATCCTGATTACTTAGATAACATGTAGGTGAATTATGTCATGCGATCCTGTTTAGTTATTCATCATATCTTTGAATTATGTTATGCTATGCTATCCAGTTTAGATAGACATCATATATGTGAAATTATGTCATGCTATCCATTTTAGTTAAACAATATACATGTCAACTATTTCATGCCCTCTTTTTTCCACACTATCTATTGCATCTGCCTCTCATACAATGTCTGTACATTCAACTATGTTTCCCGTTTATCAGCCATTTGAATTGGAGCGGGTGATGCCAGTATCAAGCGGACTAAAAACACGGTCTTCAAATAAAACAGTGCTACCTCTTGGTGGAGAGAGCCCCCGGTTGTACATGCACAAGAACCAGCCCTACCACACATAACCCAAACTCTCGCAGATTGTACCCCTACTACGATGGACAGTGAACCAGCTTCACCCAATCTAACCCCAACCCCAGCCGATAGTAACCCAGTTCCTGTTGACACAGCACCATCTCCACCACAGAGCTCCCAAACAAGAGCAGTTAGTAAGGCAGCTCTAGTGCCCAAAGGGCCAGTACTATCACGGCGAACCCCAACTCCACCAGTTAGTATGCCTATTCCTGTGGAGGAAGCACAACCAGCTAGTCATAGTTTAGCATATATCGCATTTGATGTTGTTAAATCGTATGTGTGTATCTTCCCATCTTGGAAATATTATACTGAAGATGAAGGAAAATGTCAGTTACAGGTGTTTGTCCAGGAGTTATGTGTATGTAATGTTATTCATGGCAATTACTTTGCTTCGTCCCATACATCCTACCTCCATGATGGTTATAATACAGCAAATTTTCCCATTTTTCTCTATAGAGAAGGACCGATTTGGAAACTCAGGATGAGGTAACCTGTGCTAATACCTCTACTATCTTCAAGAATGCTTGGTGGCAGTATCGGAATTACCTGAAGAAAACGTACTTCACCGGCAAAGAAACTCATCAAATTCCCTTACGTTCTCCTGAGACACATTTACTGGACGATGACTGGGAACGCCTTGTTCTGTACTGGTCCCGAACCAAGAATGTGGTAAGGTCTATGAGCTCATTTTCTATTTTTAAGTATTATATTCTTGCGTCTTACTGTACTCTGTTCATGTAGAACAAGTGCCTAAACCTGAAGAACAACTGTTCTAATTTAAGATTCCATTGCTACCATAGGACATAGATATATGTTTGTTTGATGCTTTTATTATGTACTAGTACTTGGCAATAGAAGACTTGGTAGTTTAATCCTTTCCACCTTACTAATGAACTGGTTCACCGAAATGAGTTTCATATACTAGTACATGCTAAACTTGTTATGTGTCTGCTTGTTTCTTCGTTTAGAATGCTGACAGAATATTGGGGAAGAGTGCGTTATTAAGCAACGGTAAAGGAAGTAATGTAGATAAGGTTCAGGATAGTGACACATCCTTTCTTGGTTTAGTGTTGGAGTTACTGGCCACTACCGCTTGCACAAGCTATTCAAACTCACTGTCTGAATCAGTTCGGTTTCTTGAGTCTCAACTACAAGCTGAAAGACATCGATCAACTGTGCTGCGACAAGAAGCGGAAGGACTGCGGAAGTCCCTGGAGCATTCAGATGCATACTTTCTGGTGCAACAGCAAGCGTTGGAGGATTTTAGCGCCAAATAGGACAAAGCTAATCAGCTTGCTAAGCTTATTGCCAGCATGGTGGATACCCAGGATAACGTTTCTTGGGCTCTTCTGAAGTTGTTTCAGTTATGCTCTCGTTTTGCTTCCACGTTTATTTGCGCTAGTGGCCAATTATGACGGCCAGTGTATATGATATGCTGCTTTGTTCCCTATATTTGCACTGGTGGCGAACTTTGATGCCCAGTGGATGTAATATGTGTAATAGCCGTGATAGCCTAGCGTTAGTTGCTTGCTTATTTATTTCCTTATTGTCTTGTTTATTTGTTTGCTTGTAGTCATTGCAGTTCTTTTTCCGCGGTTAACTAGTGGCTGCAATAACCTATTTTTTTAAACTAGGCCACAATAACCATGGGCTAATATTTACTGTAGTGACACTAGGCTTCCTACGGGCCATAGAAATAGTGGGCCTTCTACGGGTCGTAGAAACAGTAGGCCTTCTATGGGTCGTAGAAACAATGGGCCTTCTACGGGCCGTATCATCAATGGGCCTTATATGGGCCGTATGATCGATTGGCCAAACGTGGGCCAATAATAGGCCGCATTATAGCCGTAAACGGGCTAGAGTTGGAATCGCCCATTCATGGGCCAACCGTAACGGGCCATCGTTAATAGGTCATATTTGATGACGCTATGAAAATGGCCCAACGTATTAACGGACCGCAAATGGGCCGACTGTAACCACGGGCTGAATTAGGCCAACAAGCAGAAAATGACAGTAACAGGCCGTAAGTAAACGAATGCTGGAAATGAGCCCAAGAATAAATGGGCTCTAAGAAGGACGAAAGATAACATGGCCTGGAAACGGCCCAACAGAATAACGGGCCGTTAATGGGTATAAAGTGATACACTATTCATTACGGACCAGTTTCAACACGGACCGTTAATGAGTGTAAAGTAATACACTGTTCATTACGGGCCATTTTCAGCACGGGCCGCTAATGGGCCAAGAGTTACAAAGGGCCTCATATGGGCCGAAAGACGTCATGGGCTATACATGGGCCAGAAGTGAAAACAGGCTGGAATCATATTGGATGGCCCAGATGACGCTACTGGGCCTAATTCGGATAGGGTGTAATGGGCCTTGGGTTAGCGGGCCGTAAATGGGCTATATGCGAACAGGCCATTAACAGGCTTTCCATGGGCCAGTCCACCACCTTTTGACCAAGTCAAATGGGCCGGCCTTTTCATAGGAATGGGCCTCTGTTGGGCCCTGCCACGTGTCGACGTATCATAGGCGCCTATCTGACCCACCGACGAGCTGACACGTGTTTCATCCGGCCAATAAGAATTTTACACGTGGAAATTTCCCATTGGTCGGGGCTGTTAACGAGTTATTGGATCCAAAACCCGACCCGATAGCTTAACGGCGTTCCATTATGGTGGATGCCACGTGTCGGTCACCCTTGACGAAAGCACTTCTGTGACGCGCGATTTATCGTCATGGAAGTGGACACTTCCGTGATAATAATTTTGGTAATGTCATGGAACACTTCTACGACAGCACAGGTATGACTATCTTGATTCTGTCATAAATTTGTCATGGATGTATATGCATGACAAAAAAAGCGACCTACTACGACAAACACGTATCATCAAGGAAGTGTATTTTTTTGTTGTGCCTACAGTCAGCGTGTGCTCTGATACCATCTTGTAGCGACCAGACCTCAAACGGTACGATCTCTGTGCTTTAGTGTCATCCCTGGATCAGTAATGCTGACACGCACAATACTTGAAGGATTTATAACAGAGTAGCAATCACACACTTATTACAACGAGTGTCTCAAAAGAGAACTCATTACAAGAAATATGGCTTAAGGCCATCTAATTACGGTAACAGCAGAAGGCTTGGAAGATAAGTGAGTCCATCAACTCCAACGGCATCACTGAGTATAGAACCATGACCTAAAGCTCTTTACTCGTCGTCTGAAAAGTATGCAACATGAACGTTGCAGCCCGAAAACGGGTCTGCACATGGAATATGCTGGCAAAGTAACACATAGAGAGTAATGAACAGAAATAGGCTATAGTACATGCATATATGGCTGGTGGAAAGCTATATGGTTATAGTTTTGCGTAAAGCCAATTTTTCCCTACTACAAAGGAATAAATTTTATTTGACTATCGTGGTAGTTGTTAAACATTGAGAGCATAGACACCCTCTCAATCCCAATTAAACATCATCATTAAAACCCAACAAAATTAATTAAAGTCACATGATGAGATTCACATGATAATCCAGGTACTAGATACTCAAAACGTCCATAACCGGGGACACGGCTAATCATGATTAGTTTATACACTCTGCAGAGGTTTGCGCACTTTTCCCCACAAGACTCGATCTCCTCCGTTGGAATTCTCGCACTACATGGTGTTTGAGAAACGGATGACCGAGACATAGTCTTTCAGAAGCGCTAACACCTTACGATCGGGTAGACCATTACACCTACTTTCCCCTACATCTGCTAGCTGTAACTGTAAGAGTTTGCACGAACTGTAAGAGTTTGCACGACTGTAAGAGTTTGCACGAATTAATCCACTATGCTAGAGCCCATAGTAGCGCACAACTGTAAAAGTAGACCATTACACCTACTTTCAGAAGCGCACAACTGTAAGAGTTTGCACGAATTAATCCACTATGCTAGAGCCCATAGTAGCTTGTGGCTGCACATGGAAGTTTCTAGCATGAATAATCTCATGATCCCTTTGAGCCTGGGTGGCGGTCCATAAAGAAAAACAGGCAATCGCTGGAATACCCAGGTGCCTCAATCCACCCAGATGTGTATTAAAGTTGCCACCTTAAGTTGAACCATTAATTAACATTCTCACATCTCTCTTGGATACACTCAAACCCAATCCACGTCTACAAGCATAGCATGGCATAAGCAAACGTAGAAGTAACTCCCAGGGTTTGATAATGAAACTGGTAATATGTACTACGTCATCTACTTCCCAAAACCGACAATTTAATTAGATCATAATCATGCAATGTTTGAGGATTGATCTAATGCAATAAAACTGAGTAGTACGAGGTATGATCAAAGTGTTACTTGCCTTGCTGATGATCCGCGAGACCTAGAGATTCGAAGTAGCAAGCGACGCACTCCGGGTACTCTAATGCAAACAAAAAACAAGCATACAATGAGTACTCAACTAATGCACAGGTAAAACTCAAATAAGAGATCTAACCAGAAAGCTCAACTTAAGAACTCCGGTTTGCAAAAATAAACAAATCAAACGAAGCGACGAAAGGCAAATGGCGAAAGAAACAAGCTTTGTTTACTAATCTGGATCGAAGTCAAATTTTACACAAGCAAAAACTTGTTTGAGTTGGTTAAACGGAAAGAGGGTTTCGAGGAGAAACTCTAGGCCCTTGAATCGCCTGATTCCAATAAACGAGCGAAAAGTTAAACTAAAACGGAAATCGCGATTAGAAAGAATCACGGAAAATCCGAGAAAAAGAAAAACGACGAAGAGGCTAACAAACGAACGTACCATGTCTGCGGCTAAATGACGAAAACCGTTCGTAAAAACGAACATAAAAGCAGTCGTTCGCTAAATAACTAAACCGAAGAAAAAAATAAACCGAATCGGATCTAGAAAAAATGAATCTAGGGTTTATGAAATAAAACCGATCGGTTTAAAAAAACGGCGGCTACTTCGAACTCCGGCGGGATCCGGCGAGTCGGCGGCGGCGGGAGGTCCGGCGGGGCGGCGGCGGCGGCGGGCTTCTGCGCGGGCGGCGGTGCGGTGGCGGCGGGTGGCCGATAGGGTTAGGGTTTTCGGGTGGGGCGGCAGTAACGGGCTCGGGGCGGCGGCTTATAAAGGCCTGGCCCGAGAAGTCCTGGCCGAGTACGGCCCTAAGCTTATTTGCAGACAAAGAAAGAAAAGGAATACTAAACGGACTCCAAAAATCCCGAAATAAATTTTCCCCAGCTTATAAAATCAAGCCGGACAAGGTGAACATTTATTTGGGGCCTAAATGCAATTTTGAAAAACACGCATTTTTCGTAAATTCAAATAAAATAGCGAAAAACTCAAAAATAAAAACCTTATTTGATTTTAATATTAAATATCTGATATTTCTTTATTTTGAGGAAGTCATTTTGTCCTCTCTCTTTCATTTTTAATAAAAGAAATAATTCAGAGAAAAATAATTAAAATCAAACGATCCTCTTTTCATAATTCGAGAAAACCTCACATATGAAAATAACGAGATCCCCAACTCTCTCCGTAGGTCCTTGAGTTGCGTAGGATTTCTAGGATCAAGCAAAAAGCAAATAAAATATGATATGCAATGATGATCTAATGTATAACATTCCAAATTGAAAATTTGGGATGTTACATTCGGAGACACCAGTACTCCACCCTTTCGATGCAACATCCCAATTACCTATCAACCTCAAGGCTTGAACCACATCACTGCCTGTCGTAATTGAGACATCCAAGGATCAAAGTTAATCTAGATGCCTTTGTCATTCTCACTTGCTTTTGGATGCAGGCTGTATCATTGACAATCAGGGGAGTTTGCTCCCGAACTCCTAGGGCTCGCTGTGTAGACACAGTTTTCCATAGCAAACAGAGCCTCTCTGACATCAAGGTCCTTGCCAACGGTGATCTCCTGGTTAATCGGATAATTGAGTCCGAGAAACAGAGAGTGTGAAACAAGGTTGTTTACCCGTCTCCAACTAAAAAATCCTAAAGGCCCCAACAAGCTGGTATCCCGCTCATAGACGTAACAGCCACTGTCCGGATACTCATGTATTACACGGTGCTTGTATACAGTGGGGTTTTTGCAATATAACTTTTTCGGCTCATGTGTCCGAATGATGATCAGTCTTTCGCCGCCGTCTGATCGAGCGAGGAACCAGTTGTGCTTCCCTGTTTTTGGTAAAGGTGGTGTGATTACAAAGGGCAGTAACTGTAGGGACACTGCATCATATCAAAAAGGACAGGCATTGTTAATGTAAGATCAGCATTGTTCAGATTATGAATAGGATAATGCAAGAAACAGCATTGTATAGTGGAAATAGGTCTCTCGTGCTAGCATGCCTGTTCACTTCATCGTTCAGGTATCATCCATATTGCGACCAGAACCAAATTCTCGTGCATGCCCAATCAACGCCCTGCTGCGATGCATGCAGTGGTCGTTCTGGTGCATCAAGGACAGCATGCAGATCGTTCCACACTTGAGAAGAGGAAAAATGGAAAGGTAGAACGCGGCAGCAGAGGAAGAGAACGCTGGCTAACGAGGCTGGGAGGGGATTGAGCAGGAAGTTAATGCTCCACGCCTTCAGGTTTTGGGAAAACCTGATTTTCATAAGGTGACATATACTCACCTAAATGGAGGGAGTATTCCTTAACCACAGAATGTTGTGTCTCCCACTCACGCGCTCAAAAAAAACTATGACACATTTTTTATCTGTTTGCATAGGTCCCACTTACAAGGAAGGATGGGCACGTACACAAACAGGTACGACTCATCAGTCTACCCGCATAGCCTTTTCGTTTATCCTACCTAGCCGTCTAATCAACTGCCTGCACGCCACTTCTCCCATTTAATTCTCCATCGGGAACCGATTCTCCTCGGCTTCTTCACCTCCCCTTCGTCTTCATTTGCATCCAAACCCCACTGTGTTCACATTGTTTTAACCTCTTTAAATAATCATCTAATAGCCATCTAATCCTAATTCTCCAAACCATAGCCCTCCGTTCCAGCGGTTCCAAATGGCGAAAGAGATCGAGATGCAGGTTTTTACCGTCCAACATGTCCTCGTCGAAGGCTCGATGCGCATAGTTGCCACCGTCACCGGCCACCCAAGGGTTGTTCGGCAGTGGATCAACAATGTATCCAACTCCCTTGAAAAGGTAGAGACGAGGGTCATCGGTCTCGACGCAGAGTACATGGAGGGTGCCGCTGGGAAGATCCAGCGCGCCGCCGTCCTTCAGCTGTGCCTCGAAGATGATGTTTTGGTGTACCACATCATACACTCGCCCTCCATACAAGGTGAGCTTCACAATTTCTTGTCTCGGGAGGACGTATACTTCTGTGGAGCAGCCATCGAAGGGGACAAACAGAAGCTGGAGCCGTAAAACCTTGATTTGAAAAGCATCGCTGACCTACAAACCAGAATCAAAATTCTTGTAGAAGATTGTGATAAACAGACACCATCCCTATTCGACGTAGCAAATTTTGTGCTCGGTACAAATCTTCAGAAGGGTGACGAGACGATGGCATTAAGGTCATCTAGATGGGAGAATTATCCCTTGAGATACGAGCAGATAAAATATGCTGCCCTCGATGCCTGTGTGAGTATCGAGATAGCTGGAAGGTCCAAAGAGCTTGTTGCGAAGCCGTCTCCCACAGAGAATGAGAACAATAAGAAGAAGAAGAAGAAGAAGAAGAAGAAGAAAAGGCTGCACCAGCAGGAGGGCATTATGGATGGATGAACTATTTCCTCTCTTGTAAAAAAATTATTCCCTCTCGGTGTATATTGATATAGATGGACTATTTCGATGGTGTGCATGTCTTTGGAACAGAGTAGTAGCGTGGGTCCTCTTGACTATAAGGAACTATTTATCCGCATATATAGCTTTCTCTGCTACTCCTTCTAGTGATCGGTATGCAGTGCATGTGTCCATAGACATGACAGCTTGTCCATGGAAGTTCAACTACGGCAACCATCACGTTTCATCTCGCGATTCCCACGACGCCTCTCCAACCCACGGCACCACACCCCCCGACGTGCGCCTCACCCCTCTCGGCCGCACCGCCCCTCTGCCTTTGTGTGCATGACATGTGGGCCACCTAAAATGCGGCGAGCATCAAGTTTCTACCACAGCCACCTGCGATTCCCACGACGCCACTCGAACCCATGAAACCACACGTCCCCCGACCTGTGGCTCACCCCTCTTGGCACCACTGCCCCTCTGCCTATGGGAGCATTACATGTGGACCAGTCACCTATCGGGTCCACATGTTATTGACTCAAAGGTAGGTGTAGTAAGGCGCTGAAGCTCAGTCCCGACAGCCCTGAGAGGGAAATGTAACTCATGTGCCAGGGCTTGTGGTGCTCCCGCAGCACGAACTCGTGCCAAACTCAAGATTTGTTTCCTTACTATACATGCACGCAATGATTTAATGGACATTGTAATCTCAACATGTGATGGGGAGCTCTAAATTTGAATTTGAAACTTATAAAACGAAAAGATTCAAAACAAATAAACTGGGAGAGAGGGAGTATTATCGTAGGATGTGTCCCATACAAAATAAGTCCCCTGGTTTGTCACTGCGAAGATGCGGTTAGAAAGGAGCACAGCATCTTCCTACTCGTACGGCAACAAAACGGCCGCAGACAGCATGGTCTGCCTTTGACCGCCATGTGCAAGGTTCGTGCTATCTTATTCAATCTCACCGTGGTTCCATCGTACCAATTCATGCGGTGGCCCGTTGCATGGCTGATCCCAATGTTGGACAAAGGTTCTACGGGAATGGTGTCACCATTGTAAATGTTGTGCAAATTGATGTTGGTACCCTCCCGTACATATGCAAGCCAATCTCCACTCGCACCGAGCCTAACTTGTGAAACAGTGGGCAGGGGGAGAATTAGGAAATGGACACGAAAGTAGTCTTTAGAATGCATTTACTACGTGATCAAACTCATCTTACCTGCTCATCGGAGGAAATCCGAGTGCCCCTCAACGTCGGCATCTCAAGGGGCGTCAAGGTGCAACTACGGCCACGCCGCGCTGGAGAGACCCCCAAGGAAACATCCGCGTGCGTTCCACGGAACATCAAGATGCATTTGTATGAGTAGTTTATCTTGTGAGAGAAAAGGATGAACGAGGGAAGGCCTCTAGAGACATAGATGGACACTACTACTACCAATGTGCTGGCCCGTGCGTTGCAATGGATCCAAAGTAGTAGAATAATACTTGTTCACGTGCTTGAAATATAAACACTCTAGTTTTGATATACATGTGTCAGCAGACATGACAGCTTGTCCATGGAAGTTGAACCACGGTGACCATCACGTTTCTTGTTTCTACCACTGCCATACCCACACGCAATTCCCACGACGCCGCTCCAACCCACGGCACTACGTCCCCCGACATGGAGATGGATCCTCTGACGTGGCTATCGCTACCTTGCCCTGCCTTTCCTTCGCTGACAGGAGGGACCCACGCTTATGGGTCCCACATGTCAGTGGCAGAATGGTAGGATTGTTCGTGTCAGGGGATCCTCATCCCCCCGACGTGCCCCTCATCCCTCTCGGCCCCACCGCTCCTCTGACTTTGTGTGCATGACATGCGGGCCAGCTGAACTACGGCGACCATCAACTTTCTACCATAGACACACCCGATTGGACACGGTTTGCCTGCTCCGCTTCTGTCCTCCGATCCGTACTCCCGCACCATCGATTTTTCATCCAGCGGCTGTTACACATTTCATCCCGGGCATCAATCCTCAGCTGGAGTACTTATGTACTACAGGTAGTACACGCCGGTGTGGCCATCTACGCCTCGTAACGCCCCGACGCCCAGCTGTGGCACCCTCGCCACAGCCACACCACCACCGGCCGGTTCATCTCGAACGAGTGAGTCGCGAACCACGCCACCACCATGAGAATGACATGTGGGCCAGACGCATTTAAGGTCCGCATGTCATTGACTAATAGGTCGGGCACTAAGCCACTGAAGTTCGGTCCCGTGGGCCCCGAGAGGGAAATGTAACTCCTGCGGCAGGCCTTGTGGTGATCCCGCAGTACGAGCTCGTGCCAAAACTGGAATTTGTTTCTTACTACTACCAACTAGTACTAGTAAGGTACACGTGCATTGCACGCATGAGATTCTGGTGGTTTGTGCATTATGCTTCTACATGTGGAGCTTTCTGGATTCTAACATGTGGCAAAATCTGGTGGAATGTAAGGTTAGGAAAGTTTGATTAACTTAGGTGAGTGTTTGGTTCAAGCCACACCTTAGGCAAGCCACACTAAGGCCCCACATGACATACACACAAAAAATGTGGCACGATTCCCTTAGGCTTGCCAACTTGTGGCTCTCATTTTGAAGAACTAATAACTTTTCCTAAGCTTAGTTGTGGCAAAGTTAGTCATGAATTAAGTTCAACCATGGAGTCTTCTGGATTATACATGTGGCAGAATCTGGTGGATGATATCCAACGACCAGTAGTGCTCGGATTTTCCATCTTTGTACCGTCGGATTGGCTTCATCCAACAACCAAATTTCAAAGTTTTTCACACACTATATAGGGGGTATAGATATAGATGTGCCGGTCCATTGCAATGGATCCAAAGTATATCTATTTAGTGGAGTGCACTCTAAACACATTATCTATTTATTTTTCTCTAACCTTCCGTAGCCATGCAACCAAGCCACATAAGCTTCATGGGTGCCCCCCACATCATATTATTCATACTACGTTGATTGAAAAAAAGATAAATCACCCAAAACAAGATCTTCCTGTTTTTTGTTCCTACGATGTTGTGCTGTGCACGTACCTACTAGTTGTATAGTGGTAGTACTAGTAATATAGTATTAGGAGTACAAACTTGGTACTAGTAGGAGTAGTACTAGTACGGAATGCTCCTACTCTATCAACGAGCCTGGTCTGGCACCAAATTTCTTGGCTTCTGTGCTACAGCTAGATCTTCCCCTCGTTTCTGTTTTCCAACCCGGCGGCGGGCGGGGTGTCGGTTTGCTCCACGGCGGTCCCACATGAAAGTGAAAATGCTAGGCAACACGCCTTCCCTAAGCTATCTGTCGTGCCGGACGGGCCGTGTTGTACTCCCGATACTCGGGCGTGTGGGGGTGCGATGCGAACGCGGCATGCCTTTTCCTTTTACCAGCAATGTGCATGTGCGTTGCGACGGATCCAAAGTAGTAGAATAGTAGTATTTGTTCACAAACTTGAAAGAAATCACTATTGTTTTGATATACTCCTAATATATTACTCCCTCCGTAACTAAATATTTGTCTTTTTTGAGATTTCAAATGGACTATCACATACGGATTATATAGACATATTCTAGTGTTTCTAGCAAGATGCCCGCGCGTTGCACGAAGTTGATGGAAAAGGTAAGCACAACTTATAAATTGACGGATGGAGTACTAGTTACAGTGATGCATATAATTAAGCAAAGGGATCGCACATGTCGGTATTGACTAGAACGAGAATGCAACAACACAATAAGAATTAAGGCCATGATGATGCGATCGCAGTGGTGGTTACAAAAGGAAATAAGAAAGATGGATCCATGAACGTATGACCTCCTCCTCCTCAACTTAGTGTGCCGGGCCACCAACCGGCGGCTAAGGAGCAGCGGCTTTTGTGGCGAGGTCGAGGTGCTTCTCAGCAAAGGCATCCAAGGCTTCCAGCCGGTTGAGGAAGGCCAACGTCATAGCGTCCTCACTAGCCTTGTAGATACCTATGTACACGATTTGCTCATACACGTGGATGTGTAGGTTGACGAATTCTTGCAGGGCTAGGCGCCTCGCAGCAAGCGCGACCTCCAGGTGGACATTCTTCATGGCGTCGGCGGGCAGTCGCAGGGCCACCAGTGCTTGAAAGAGGTTCCGGCCATGGAGGCCGATTAGGGTGGCAGGCAATGAGGAGCCCGGGCACGTGGGCTGGAGGAGTACGGCGATGTCGTCCGCAAGCTTCTTGAGGACGGTGAACTTGTTGCTCGTGGCAACGATCATCTGGTCCAACTGAGAGTCATAGTTGGCGTTGACGGCGGCCATCCACTAGCCGGTCTCCAACACCGTCTGGAGACGATCCTCGGCACCATGCCGCAGGCCGGCGTCGTGGACCATCTAGCGCAGCCACTGGCCGCTCACGCGCATCGCCGCCACGGGTCTGGAGTGAGCTCTTTTGCGCTTAGTGTAGGTGCTTAGGCAAATGCTTAGGTGCGTACGATGTGGTAGATGCATTGGAATGGAGGGGCACCTTTATATGAGGGCAATGAGGGCCTCTTTTCCCGGACCTCCTCCCGTTACTTCCATCATGCATTAATTGAAGGAGGATGCATTGGCCGTTCAATATATTGAGAACCGCTACTACCTCCCTCGTCTGCATTAAAGCCGTATCGGGAACTGTGCCGCCCGTTGTCAAATCGAATACTCCCTCTGTCTAGGTGAGTATTAAGTCATCTTACGAAAACCAAATAGTAAACACATAGGTGTGGTGCATTAACTCTCACGTTGTTTATTATTTTTTGACATAATAGAGGAATCAACCAAGAAGAGATGTGGGGCCTGTATGCTTTTAATGACTTGAGACTATCAAACATGACATGTAGTGGTCAGTTCGTTGCATAAGAACAAATACAACCCTCGTCAGCACACACGCATCTTATATAGCATCACATACAATGGATATAAAAGATGAATGAGAGCAAATTATATCTCATCTAGATGAGTTCTAGCAAAACTGTATTGATAATACTTAGTACTCCTGCACCATGTATCATATATTAGTATCATGTAGTTCTTTGTTTATTGCCATGTATGAAACATAGTACTCAACTCTCTCTCTTTCTTCATTTAATTCTATGACACCTCATCAAAATTGCTAACGCTAGTACCATTACAACCAACCTTAGCAAATACGAAGTACTAAACATTAAGTTCTCTCGTTTTCCTCTCAACCCTGGTCAAGTAGACGGAGGGAGTATACTGCGCGGGCTTTTCCTGCACGGTAGGCGGGGCAGTTCCGCCTAGTCGGTTCGACAGAGATGCGAGAAGACGAGGGAGTAGGCTACTGCAAATGTAGGGCTGTGTGATTTGACAGTGAGTTACTGCTGGACAAGGGGGGCCCGTGATTTGACTTGCCATTATCATTTTAACTAAGGCGCTACGACCGGCGTGAGTCTCCCATTTCCTGACCACCTCCATACAGGTGCCTCTCCCAATGCTCCACCATGTAGTAGAGGCTGGCTCTTGCATGAGATCCCACTTCTCCACTTTTTCCTTGCCTCTCTTTCCTCCACATATGCAAAAATGCCATGTAAAGAGCACTATTGTACTTACTTGCTCCTACATGTGCTTAAGCTTGCCACATAGGCATAGTCTGATGTGGCAAGTTAATCAAGAAGAGAGAGACTAATTTGGTGACCCAGGGAAGAAACGGAGCTAAGTGCGTGTACCTAGGTGAAAAGACAATTTTGAGTCTATAGCTAATTAAATGAAGCAAACTTAGCAACACCATTTCAGTGGAAGAGGTCACTCCTTGGCAAATGCAATAAATACTAGTACTCCATGTGTCCCATAATATAAGAACATTTTTGGCACTACACTAGTGTCAAAAACGTTCTTATATTATGGGACGGAGGGAGTACGAAGAAAGAGATAGAGAGAAGTAAAAAATACGCTTATAGCCAAAACCTTGTTGTACTATGAGTGACTAAGTGATGACTATGTATGACATGCCAACATCAGATAGCCTAACGCACCGTGTTAAATCTCCAAGGGCGCGACCGCACGAGCGACGCGACGGTCGTGGTAGGCACGACCACGATACGGGCTGCTGGCAGCCCTTGGACCTGAGATCAAACGGTCGCATGCTAAGTTGCTGAAAATTTGCAGAATAACCCTCCAGGATAGGATATTCACCCATAGGTCTAGAATCACGCCATGCAACCATTCGATCTCAGATCCAAGGGCTCTCGGAAGCCCGTATCATGGGAGAATGGAAAGCCACTACCCTCCCGTTCACACGCTGGCAGTTCGCTCCTACTCGTCCCCTCACGTCCTTCAATACTATGGCGGTTCGCTCCTAGTCGTCCCGTCCATTCACATTACGGCAATTCCACTAATCCTAACCCTCCTCACAAATCCATGGCGTCCCAAATCTCCCCGATCGACAGTGAGTACAAGGTTAGAACCATTATCGGCGATGAGTTCGACGTCATCTACACCCGTTCTTCCGCGACGGTGAAAGGATGCCTTTCTCGCTTCAGACGCATGTTCAAAGACTCGGATGATGAGTGGGTCGCTGGGCTAGATGTTGAGTACACCACAGTCCTGGGACGAGAGAAGGATCTAAAGGACGAAGAGAGGAAGAAGCCCGCCATGATCCAGGTTTGCGTGCATGACTTATGCTTGGTCTACCACATATGCCATGCCGACGTTGAGTGTTAGTATTTTAAGGACTTCCTTGAGAGAAACCTAGTCAAATTAGTTACTGTAGACTTTGGTAACAACAAAGAAGTCCTGCGTCAGATAGGCTTCATTGTAGGCAACACCTTCGGCCACCAGAAGAATCGGCTGGTGTCCTCTCGTCAGCCTTCAATGCTGACCCTGGCAGGAGCCATGGTTCATCCTTCGTACGGTAAACTAGAGAAACCTCCATACACGTTTCATCGTCATGCATGGCAGCGGAATGTACTAGATATAGACCACATCCACTACGCTGCAATGGATGGCTACCTTTGCTTCAATATCTACAAGGGTTGGATGAAGAGCAACAACCAAGTGTGCGGTTCAAGCAAAGAAGTATCGGCCAAGAGGAAGAGGGACAAGGACAAAGTCGAGGACGTGGACGAGGACTCCGAGTAAGGTGGCAGTGTCGTTGCTCATGGTGGTTCTAATGCAGTGTCTACCAGAATAGTTTGAAAGTTTAATTTCAGGTGTGCTTAATTTAATTTGAGGGGTGTGTTGTGATGAGCCCCCAGCAGAACTATGTTATGTTTCTTCTTGTTACTTTAACTCTTCAGTACGTACATACTAGTATTTCTTACATTTCATCTTTTAGTTGGTATAGTACTACCACTCGTTTCTTCACATTATATACGTACAATATATATGGCTAACATCATATAGCTAGCAGTTTAGTTGTCAAAGAATTTCAGGGTGCTTAGTTTTGTCAAAGAATTACAGGGTGCTTAGTTTTATTTGAGGGGCGGGTTGTGCACTTGTGTTGGACACCATTATTGTGACAAGCCTTTTTAATAGTACTATATGCATAATTTGGCGAAGAGCGCTCTCTATATGTACCACCTTTTTTTTAATTTCAAGTTTTGCTCCATGGGGCAATCCAACGATACTACTATTGTACAGAAGTGGAGTATATACATTTTTTAAAAGGCTAGAGGGCGGGGCAGTCTAGCTCGGTCGGTTTCATGAGAGGCGAGGGCCTTTGTGATTTGACGGCTCATTACTACTGTCAAATCGAATAGTAGTGCACCGCCCGCTGCATGCCGGCGCCTCCATTAAACCCCTCCGTTAAACCCGCATGCAAGCCGAGAATACTACTCCGGCCACACGTCCGTTCATGAGCGGGCCGGAATTAAACACAACACCGGCCAAGCTCCTCCTGCCCGCCCTTAGTTTAAACGGGGCCAGACGCCGGCCAAGCTCCTACCATCCGCCCTCTATTTACACGAGGCCAGACAGACAGTGGGCAAGAATCGCACCCCTCCACCGCTCCCCAATATCCTCCTTCACCATTTTATCCACTCTTCTGATGGCTTCCGATGAGCCGTTCTCCGGCATATTACCCGAGTGGGTGCCCCGCGGAGCCCTCCGGATACGGGCGAGGCCGCTCGGTGCTTCACCAACCTCACTTGGCCTGACAGAGCCAGTTGCCGCCCCAAGTAGGCGCGTGGTTCAGCAACTCGCCACTCCAGTTCAGCTCGAGGAGGAGTGGCGAGTTGCTCCACGCCGGCACGGCGGTGAGCACCCCGGTATGGGCACCGTCGCTGTCGCGTCGTACCACACCACCAGTGTCTGTGGTGGCAGCGCCTCTCGTGTCTATGGGCGCGCCTCCCGTGCCTGCGGCAGCGCCATGCAGGCAGAGATAGAAGCCGGGTGCGTGGAGAGCGACGAGTCGGTGGCCAGCTTCTCCGTTTCCGCCGCCATCATCGAGGAGAAGTAGAACACGGGAGGCCGCCGCCACTTGGGACCCATGAAGGCCACCACCGAGGCGACGACCGCAGATTCAGGTGGTTTCTTTGCTGCTTCGTCTCTTCCGAGGACCTTCGTCGACCCCGCAAGTGTCTGACGGACATGAGGAATACAAAGGGATCCGCGGGCGGCCATTTAGAACTAAACTAAGTCTAGATACATCCATTTCTAGGACAAGTATTTCCGGACGAAGGGAGTGTTAATTATACAAGAGAGCCGGATTGGCACCTCATAGTTCATGTAAATGTAATGAAATACATCATGTTTATATGAAGATCCGGCTTTTTTATACGAAATCCTTCATGCTTATATGAAATCAGTCCGTGTTTGCACGAATTTCATCTGTTTGGTTAGAGTTGTAAAAATGTATGCCGCTCGTGTTTGATGTCGTCCTCCGCTTAAGGAAGCAGGAGGAAATTTGCCGGCTGCTGTTAGAGATGCTCTTTATGCTAGAAATAATAGAGTGGCATCCAATCCATTTGAGATAATTGCCTATATGATTTTCCCTCTATAAAAAGTTAATTGCATGTACAGTGTACATGTGACTTGCAGGGTGGCTACAGCTTCGTACAGAAAGTTAAAAAGAAACAAGTCCATCCTTAAACTTGTATTCTAAGTACTTTGTGGGTTCCACTATCAGTACAGTAGCGAAAGAAGTATATATATTAAATAAGTAGAGTAATATATAATATAAAAATATAAAGTTAAAAGACAGAATTCGAACTCATGTCATCGCATTGCGAGCATCCGACGCTAACCAGCCCAGCACATTTTTGTTGTAGACCATGCTGGAGATATATCTCCATGTCTACTCTTATATATACTCCATTCGTTCCTAAATATTTATATTTTTCAGATTTTAAATGGACTACCACATACGGATGTTTATGTAGACATATTTTAGAGTGTAGATTCACTCATTTTGCTCCGTATGTCTTTTCAGGAAGGGGTCAGATTTGTCCTTGATTTATTTATGAGGTATCCAGATGGCACTGCACCGCCAAGAAAAGAGGGTAACATCAAAATTATGGACTACTTTTTTGAGTATGTTGGTAAGGTTCGGTCATAGTCACTTGTTGAAATCCCTAAAAAGACAAATACTTCCTCCGTCCGGAAATACTTGTCATCAAAATGGATAAAAGGAAATGTATCTAGACGTATTTTAGTTTTAGATACATCTCTTTTATCCATTTTGATGACAAGTATTTTCGGACGGAGGGAGTAGAAAACAGAGTTGGTGATGATGGTGTGAGTGCCATCCTACAATATAGGCCGTCGGATTTATATCTAACGGATAGGAAAGAAACTATGGCAATTTTGCAAAAATACACCCACACATCTCTCCACATTCACAAATAAGGCCTTCCCTCGTTCAACCTTTTCTCTCACAAGATAAACTACTCATACAAATGCATCTTGATGTTCCGTGCAATGCACGGGCAGCTAGCTAATTTCTTTTAAAATAGTTCCTGCGATAATTGGGTTGAAGTGATATATTTTATGTCTGCCCCGAATGATTTCAGATTCACTAGTAGTAACAAAGAAAAGGTTGCCTTGTTAATTAACAGAAAACTGGGTGAAAACTATCACATGAGGCCGATAAAAACAAGGCACACTGGGTTCAGCGTCATCGTCACTACAGTTGTGCGCGCGCGAGAAGTCTACATATCGAGGGGGCTACCGAGAGAGGCACCGAGACACAATGTTTGAGAGAGAAACCAATTGACAGATTATGAACAGATCGAGTTGTCACCCTTCTGCTGTCATTGCTGGGGGGAGGGAGAGAAAGACGTATCGAGAGTGTGCGTGGTAGGCACAGAGGCACAACTAGCGAGTGTGTGTGTGTTTGAAAGAGGAGTAGATAGATTATTATCAAGATCGATGTGCCACCCTACTCCTTCGATGCTGGGTAGTGTGTGTGTGTGTGTATGTTTGAGAGAGAAGCCAGTCGATAGATTAGTATCAAGATCGAGGTGTCACCCTACTCCTTCGGTGTTGGGAAGTGTGGGTGTGTGGGGGGGGGGGGCAGTGACACTCACATACCTCTACTCTTATAAAAAAACAGAGTTGGTGATGATGGTGTTCCTGCCATCCTGCAATATAGGCCATCTGATATATATCCGACGGGCAGGAAGGAAACTATGGCAATTTTGCAAAAAGATACCCACACCCCTCTCCGCATTAGCAAATAAGGCATTCCCTCGTTCATCATTTTCTCCCACAAGATAAACTTCTCATACAAATGCATCTTGATGTTCCGTGCAACGCATGGGCATCTTGCTAGTAGGGAAAAGGAGTTTGTGTGACACATATCTAGCTATATTAAGGGATAGGTAGATAGCATATGTGTGAGAGACATTATTATACTTTGAGACATTAGTGGTTGTGGGTGGGCGTGTTAGACATAGAGAGCGTGTGTGTTTCTGTGTGAGAGACTGGTAGGACGGGGTAGAAAGACGAATTTAACCCTGACGGAGGGGGAGAAATACACGAAGTGCGCGTGTGATTCCGATGCCCACAGGGAAATGAGATATGTATGCGTGTGAGAGAGATTGCATAATTCATTCATGTATCACTATCTAGCGATCGTGGACGTGCATCGCTTGAACATAAGTCAATATCTACTTCGTATCGTGGCCAAAGGTACAATATCGATTCAACGCTAAGACACTCACATATCACATTTTTTTCTATTTAAATAAACCTTTTCAGTTGTGCATGCCAAAGGTACAGTGATGTTTCTTCAAACAACCAATGTAGCTATCATGTACATGCACCATTGTTACTCTGGCATTCAAATTCATTAGTCTTGGATGATTTAAGTTTCTATTTTGAAGTAATATATGTAATATTCATATATGAATTCAACGGGTACGCAATTTATGAAATGGAGGCTATGTAATCATATGAGGTAACACTTTTATGTAGCTGACTACAATACCCATTTCTTTTGGGGCGCCTCTACACTAACACGTCAATGCATTATGTTTAAAGTAAATAACCAATGGCACTAAATTATCTATTTACACGAGAAATACATAGGCTGAGCGTTTGATCCCTTTTTTGTGAACGCGCCACTACACCCGTACGATTGGCCGCGCCCGTGTGAACGTCCAAGTTATCAGCGCATCATCCCGAGTTATTGTCTTTTTTCTGGGGCGGACTTAACACTAGCTATTAACTGCTGACGTGTGCCCCATGTACACAGTCTAGCATGACCTTCCCGCTAGCACGGTCCAAAATTAGATGAAACTGGATATGAATGATCCCGCGGGCGGCAAAATCTCCCGCCTCCTTCTAAAATTTCCGCCACCTTAGTCTTTAGCATGCGAAATCCCCCTTTTGTCCTTGGTGCACGGAGACCAATAGTTACAATACCGCCCTAATCTACATGATAGGTCGGGGCTGCTTTGGTAACTTCCGGTTCCCCCACTACACGGCACCCCAATTTCCTCTCCCCCTGCCGCAAAAACGACTAACTCCACAGCACTAGAGCATCTTACATCATGATGTCCATACTTCATCGCCCTTTCTCCCCTCCCCTCTCGAAACCCTAGACTGCTCATCCACCGGCGTACCATAGCCCATTCCCTGCCAGCGGCGTCCACCTCGCTGGATCTGCTTCTGCGGCCGCATCTACCCCTCCCACCTCCCCTAGAAACAAGTAGACTGCTCATCCACCACTGTACCACAGCCCATTCAGCGCCGGCCTTGTCCACGGCGCCGGATTTGCTTCGCCGGTACTCTCGTCAACCGCCACGCATCTGCAGCGGCTCATTCGTACTCCCCACCGGAGACGCTTCGTCCACACCCCCCGGAGCCGCCCCACCAACGCCCCCGTTGACGGCCTCTGATCCTCTTCGTCGACACCTTCCTTAACCCTACCGGAGCCGCTTCACCGACACCTTCCTCATCCCTATCGGAGCCGCTTCACCGACACCATCGTCAACCCTACCGGAGTAGCTTCACCCATACCATTCTAAACCCTACCGGGGCCACTTTGCCAACTCACAAGTCCACGGCCTCAAATCCGTTTCCTCGCACCCTCATCCAACCTACCGGAGCAGCTTCTTACACCCCGTCCACGGCCGCAGATCCGCATCGTCGACACCACCCTTAACCCAACCACCGGAGCAGCTTCTGACGCCCCGTCCATGGCCGCAGATCCGCATCATCGACACCATCCTTAACCCAACCACCGGAGCAGCTTCTGACGCCCTGTCCACTACCGTAGATCCGCGTGGTGGACACCATCCTTAACCCAACCACCGGAGCAGCTTCACCTACGCCCTCATCCATGGCCATAGATCTGCTTCTCCCACACCGTAGTCCACCCTACTGGAGCCGCTCCACAAACAGCCTACTCGATGGTTCTAGATCTCCTTACCGGACCCCGACAGTCAGTGCAGCATCATCACCCTCGACGTTTCTAACCTGATTCCCACCGTCTGGAGAGATGCCAAGCACCCGCCACGACCTAGGTACTTGTCACCTTTAAACTCGTCCAGCATCACCTGCCCGATGTACTTCAAATATACTAATCGGTCGTTGTTACCTGTTATGTAGCTGGCAAAAACTACAAGGATGATGTTTCTTCTGGATCTAACGGCTTGGCCAACCAAGATCCTGGACTGAGGCATTGCTATGATCTTGTAAGTGTGTCTCTCTCTCTTGTATTGTTCTGTGCCTGCCAGCGTGCTTTGCTAGGATTTTCGACCAGTAATCCTTTGTGCAGACAATGATTTCTACTACTGGCTGCTAAATTAGATATGTAGATATCATACATGATACTACCTCGTACCTCCGTTCCTAAATATAAGTCATTCTAGAGATTCCACTATAGGCTACATATGGAGCAAAATGAGTGAATCTACACTCGAAAATGCATCTATATACATCTGTATGTGGTCCATACTGGAATCTCTACAAAGACATATATTTAGGAACAGGGGCAGTACATTACACAAAATCGTAGGTGGCATGTAGGAATTCCAGTGCACTACATTAGGCTCCCTTAGAGTGCCTGCTAGTCCAGCATACAGAGTCATGGCTAGTTTATGGTACGCACACAATTGTTAATTGGTGGTTTAAATATGTGCAAGGGATATGCAATGTAGTATCATGTAGAGATGTCTGAAATTAGCCGTGTCAACTTGCAGATAGGGTTACACAATGAAAAACTACAAGATGTATGTGGCGATTTCATGGAACATCACAAAAAAAGGAGAGGCAGTGGTGAGCCTATACAGTGTGCTATGGTACGTCACTCCTCCATTGCAATCATCGTAACATGTTATTTGTATGCCAGTTCTATTAGCCAAGTTTCTTAGGGACAGTTATTACCAGTTATCCTAAGAAAATAAGCACCTCTGAATATAAGCTCCATGTAATAAGCCAACCAGTTCTTTTCATTGCGTTTTCAGCTTATCTTTGGTATGATCAGTGGAAAGTCTAGATTGCATTATATTTTTTCATTTTGCTGCCCATATGGAAATTAATTTGACTTGCCAACATCACAAATTGAACCCAGTGCAGTAATTAATATGATAGGAAAACAGACCATCACTATTTGCTCAAAATGCAAATACAAAGATACCATCTACTTGGCACAATCTACTTTGGTCAATGTTTTCCATAGAGATCCCATTGCCTAATTTAAACGAAGAATGCATGACCCACATTTAAATGAAGAACAATTATTTATTGAAATTCGATGGTCCAAGTGGCTGGTTATTCAGCAGAAGCTCATAGCAACTCATCATACAGCAGCAGCAGACTGCAATTCATCATATACCAGCAGGAGCTCATAGCAATTCATCATATAGCAGCAGCAGGAGCTGCTCATAGCAATTCATCATATAGCAGCAGCAGGAGCAGCTTGTAGCAACTCATCATATAGCAGCAGCAACTCATAGCAATTCGTCATATAGCAGTAGAAGCAGCTCATAGCAACTCATCATACAGCAGTAGCAGCTCATAGCAATTCATCATATAGCAGCAGTAGGAGTATCTCATAGCAATGCTTCATATAGCAGCAGAAGCAGCTCATAGCAATTCATCGTATAGTGGATCAGAATGAAAATTTGGCAAAAAATCAGAGGAGATCCTCACCTTGTTGGATGAGCTCATCCTTCAACAGCACCTCAAGGCCATGGCCTTGGAGGAGGGGAGGGGGAATAAGGTGCCTTCTGCCGCAGTGTGGCAGCAGCCATAGTTGTGTAGCGCCCGCCGGAGTAGTGCGTTGGACGAACCACAGTGGAGCAGCTGCTAGAGACCATGAGAATGAGGGGCGGCGCCAGAGGGAGGAGCAGCCAGGGAAATTTGCCCCTACCCGCCGGCCATGTAGCCTAGCTGGACATAGCATCGTCGAGGACCAGGCCAGATGGGACCAGTGGCGACGGCACCCTGGAGGAACCCTAGCGCTGCAGGCAGGGGAACAAGGTAGAGGGAAAGGGGAGAGGAGATGCAAGCGAGCAGGGCAATGAATGCTTGCGTGTTTGTTTTTACTTGAGGGTCAGGTGTGACATGGGCATCAGCAGTTGCATTTTGAGTGTAATATAGGTAGACAACAGAGTCATTTCACTATTCCCCTTCCCTTCAATTTTTAGTGAGATTCTACCCAAAACACCCCCCTCCAAAGCGAAATTAGTTAAGCCCAAGCCCATAACTCAAAAATGACTTCTTCACATCTTTTATGGCTTATTTTGACAATATGCCCTGAAAAGGCGGAATCGAGCTGGCCCTTAACCTGCAATTCAATTGTGTGTGCAATGATGAATCACTCCTTCCTGCTATCTGTACATTTAGGCATCATCATACATGGCATAACCTAATACATGTGCATTCCATTGTAGAATCTGGAATATGCAATGTTTATGTTAGTTCATACGTTGCACATGATGTTTAAATGCCCCTTAAATCTGGTCAGTCAAGTGATGGTATTTAAGCCTCCTTCTTTGCTTCTTTTCTTGATATGTATGATTTGCTCACACATCTATTCAATTGCTTGTTTGCATCAGCCAGCCATACTAGGACTGTTTGCTTTGATTACTTGTTGTTCTTGACCGAACACTCTAACAGAGCTTGTCAATGATTTAAACACTAAGGGCTGCTATAGTGGGGCCTTGTCTAACTCATAGGTGACATAAAGGTTTGGCTGTACACTACAGAAGGCTCTCCAAGAGTACCTGGAGATCCAGTTCAAAGGTATGCCTAGTTTTTACATAATGTAGACATAGTAAATGCTCATTTCATTGTGTGCAAGTGCAAGAGATGCGGCATGTTTCATTATGTGGTTTTGTTTTGTTATAATCTCATCCTTTTGTGTTCACAGACTAGAAAGTTTGCATATTTATCTTCCAAGGAGATGAGTAACTAGTTTGTGTCACCTTGCAGAGGGGGTGCAATGAAAATAAGATTGAGGATTTCCAAGTACAAGATGTTAGGAAGGAGCCTTGCAAGAGAAGTAGGAGCTGCGCTGAGCCTCTTCAACCTGCTATGGTAAGTCACTGTATGCAACTCAACAGTTAAATTCCTTGTTTGTTTCAGGCATAGTTAATTTCCTCTTTTCAATTGCTTTATTTGTCCTCAGTTAATGAGATGCCCAAATAATCATGCATGATGTTCGGTACCTGTATCACTATTAGTTGACATAATTAAAGGCCTTACCATTTAATTACTCTGACGAAGTGTGCCTGAAGCTTTGAAGTCTATTAACCAACTATTATTGCATGAGGCTCACAATCTAGTTTATACTACGCTAATGATTGCATAGTTTTGCCTGCTGTAGTATGTTTGTTTGAAACCCTCTGCTGTTCATTATGCTCCCTAAGACTTTAATTGAGGCACAGAATGGCCAACTGCTTTCTTACTTATACGCAACATGCTGTCTAAATTTGTAACTTGTCTGTGTTTTCGATTGGGCCCCAACATCATGCTCCTCTGGTGAGCTAAGATGGATTTCTGTATGCAGGCTGCACAAACTATCTTTTTTTATAATTTTTAAAATATCACCTGCTTAAGCTTCATGACATGTAACATTTTTTTTGAAAGTGATGTGTAACATTATTGTTAGTCCCGTTGTGCCATGTAGTACAAAATAGTGTCTTGTTCGCTTCACTGTTGTAACTATATTTTTGCCCTAGTCATGTGTACTTACAGAAACATTTCAGGATGAAGTGACATCAACACAAAGATCTGCGAGCAGTGCGGCATGGCCATTACCGAATGATTATGGATTGGAATTGGAATGTGCTGGTGTTCTCGAGCATCAACTAGAGGTGGCAAGACAACGTGTACATGATTCTCAACGTATAATCAACAAGTTGAGACTGGACATGCAGGTATTAGATGCAGGAGTCAAAAAATGAAACAAGACACTAAGGTAACCATGAAGGAATTGGAGATTTTGCAGACTGAAATTTGTGCTATCCGAATCTGGCCAATCCTATTTTCTGAAGAGATTATCGTTCAAATGGAGTTAAGTTAATGCGCGTCCATGATGTATGAGCTGTATTTGCCCAGTGTATGTAATTTGCTGTTTGTGTCTGCTTTATTATCACCTGTGCCGAACCATAATGCCTAGTGGGTATAATCAGCTGTAATTTCTTTATTGTATAGTGTAGGATTATTCTACCTTTCTATGCCTTGATCTCTTTGTTGTATAGTGTATGCTTTTTAGAGGTGATAGTATTGAGTAGGATAATTGTTTGAATATGCTATATCGTTCAAACGGGGGCCAACACGCCCGACCATGGCCCTTCACGGGCCGTCGGATCCATGGGCCTTCTACATCTCATAGGATCCATGGGCCTTCTACGTCTCGTAGGATCCATGGGCCTTGTACGTCTTGTAGGATCCATGGGACTTCTACGTCTCGTAGGATCCATGGGCCTTCTACGTCTCGTAGGATCCATGGGTCGCCGACTCATTTATGGGTGTTGTACGGGCCGTTAATGGGCCGTAGATGGGTCTTTAATGGAAATCGTACGTTTTATGGGCTGACCATAACGGGCCGTTAATAGGCCGTATTTGGTGATGCTATGAAAATGGCCCAACAAACTAACGATCTAGAAACGGGCCGATTGTAACGACGGGCTGAATTTGGCCCACAAGCAGAAAAAGACAGTAACGGGCCATAAGTAACCGAATGCTGCAAATGGGCCCAAGAATAAATGGGCCCTCAGAAGGCCGAAAGTTAACTTGGGCTGGAAACGGCCCAACGGAATAACGGGCCGTTAATGGGTATAAAGTGATACACTGTTCATTACGGACCAGTTTCAACACGGGCCGTTAATGGGTGTAAAGTAATACACTGTTCATTACAGGCCATTTTCAGCACGGGCCGCTAATGGGCCAAGAGTTACAAAGGACCTCATATGGGCCGAAAGACGTCATGGGCTATACATGGGCCAGAAGTGAAAACAGGCTGGAATCATATTGGATGGCCCAGATGACGCTACTGGGCCTAATTTGGATAGGGCTTAACAGGCCTTGGGTTAGCGGGTTGTAAATGGGCTATATGCGAATAGGCCGTTAACAGGCTTTCCATGGGCCGGCCCGCCAGCTTTTGACCAAGTCAAATGGGTCGGCCTTTTCATAGGAATGGGCCACTGTTGGGCCGTGCCACGTGTCGACGTATCATAGGCGCCTTCTGTCGAGTAGGTGGATGACATCCGTCCCAACGATGAGCCGACACGTGTTTCCTCTAGCCAATGATGATTTTACACGTGGAAATTCCCCATTGGTCGGGGCTGTTAACTGGTTATCGGATCCAAAACCCGACCCGATAGCTTAACGGCGTTCCGTTACGGTGGATGCCACGTGTCGGTCACCCTTGACGAAAGCACTTCTGTGACGCGCGATTTATCATCATGGAAGTGGACACTTCCATGATGATAATTTTGGTAATGTCATGGAACACTTCTACGACAGCACAGGTATGACTATCTTGATTCTGTCATAAATTTGTCATGGATGTACATGCATGACAAAAAACGCAACCTACTGTGACAAACATGTCTCATCACGGAAGTGTATTTTTTTTGTAGTGCATAAGGCTGAGCCTTCCACCCTTTACCAAGTATATAGATGCATTAATTAAAATAAGAGATATTGTGATATCCCAACATATCCATGTCCCCACATGGAACAAACTTCAACTACAACTAGCAACACTATAAGACGGGCTGAGCAAAAGCGGTAACGTAGCCAAACAATGGTTTGCTAGGAAAGGTGGGTTAGAGGCTTGACATGGAAATATGCGAGGCATGATATAGCAAGTGGTAGGTAGCGCGGCATAGCAATAGAGCGAACAACTAGCGAGCAAAGATAGAAGTGATTTCGAGGGTATGGTCATCTTGCCTGAGATCCCACAAGGAAGAAGAACAAGTCCATGAAGAAGAAAAACGGATGTAATCGAACGGATCCTCACAACTCCGGAACGAAACCAAAGCTAACGAGAGAAGAAACCTAGAAAGAAGCAAACAACATGATAAACAACCATCACATAATCATGGCATGATGCACAATCAAGTATGATGCATGTCCGGTTTAAATATGCATGGCATGGCAAAGTGCACAAATAATACTACAAATTAAGTGGAGCTCAATATGCAATGAGTTGCATATTGACGAAACACCACATCAATTATTTAGTTCTCTCTTGTTTACATACCCAACAATGTTAAATGTTGTTAAGCACGGCAATACGCAAAGCATATGAAAACTACACGGTTAGGTATTTTAAATGAGGCCAAAAATAACAAGCAACAATTCCGGTAAGTCCTCATATGCATTTAGCAATTTAATGCAAACAACAATTTTAAACATTTTAAATGTTATTATCATGATGCGGATGACATGTGCAAGTTTTATGCAATTTTTATGAAAATGTTGACATGAGCATGTTATGAAGCATTGTTCACCGTGGTAGAAATAAAGGGTGCCACGGCGATGAATCCGAAAATGACGCCATGGCAACATATCGGTTCCGGTAGCTCACGGAGATACCGGTGCAAAAGGTAGTGTGACGGGAGCGTGTGAAGCAAGTATGGTGAGGTGATCCCGGATGCCGGGTTCCCACGGGTTAGTGGCATGGAAACGAGTGACAATGACAATCGTTCACGGGCAGATACAACATCTAAACATGCATCTCATACAACACATGCATTCCTCCATGGGCGGTCGTTCTCGGCGGTTATACCTTCGGAGCCTGCATTTGAGACGGTTTGGGTTCGATGGGACATAGGGGAAGTAGATGTACACTCGGTCCACGACGACGGTATAGGTACCCATGAAAGTCGTACACGAGTCTTGTGACCCACGGTTCTTTGGGCCATGGTAGTTGTACTCAGGTCTTCGGCCACGGTAGTAGTCGTAAAAAAATTTCATAGATGTTCGGGGTTACAACGAGGAACTTGACGTCAATGGGGTCTTCAAGGGTCGACGGTGGTGATACTCGGTCGTTTCTAAGAGGTACTTGTCGGATCCAACGACTTCGGGGCGACGATAGGCGTACATGCGTCTTAGGCGACGGTAGATGAACACGACAAAGGTAGTGGTACTATGCGTCGATCGTCGTGGTACTTGGGGTCTTCAAACTTGCTGGTCTCATCAACTCGAAGGGGTACTTGGCATTCTTAGCGATTCCGAAGACGGCGGTAGAGGTACACTTGTTGTGGGGGTACTCGGTGATGGGGTCGAACTTAACAATTCCAAAGGCTTCGAGGTCACCAACAGTTTTGCGATTACACGTCGATGTAGTGGGGCTTGTGGTCTTCGAAACCAGCGATCATCGAGGTACTTGCAACAAAACGACAACGGTGACCCAAAGGCCAAAATGAACCAATTACATCTCAAAGCCGCAGGGTTGTGGTCGTCTTGCTCCGGGTGTTGCAACGGTGGTGGAGGTCGTCCATGGAGGGGCGCTAGTTGCCGAAGAAGGGCCACGCCACAGGGCTCAGCGAGGAAGGCGGCACACGGGAAGAGCAGGTGCAGCAGCACAGCATCGCTGCAGACACAGGAGAAGGAATGCCATGGCAGACGAGGGGCTTGTGCACGGGAGGGACCAGCAAGGCGGCGCTAGAGGAAGGAGGTTATACGTCTCCGTCGTATCTAATTTTCCAAACACTTCTGCCCTTGTTTTGGACTCTAACTTGCATGATTTGAATGGAACTAACCCGGACTGACATTGTTTTCAGCAGAATTACCATGGTGTTATTTATGTGCATAAACAAACGTTTTCGGAATGACCTAAAACTTCACGGAGCAAAATTTTGGAAAATATAAAAAATACCTGCAAAAGATGAAGGCCAGGGGGCCACCACTTGTCCACGAGGATGGGGGGCGTGCCTGCCCCCCTAGGGAGCGCACCCCTACCTCGTGGGCCCCCTTGTGCTCCTCTGACTCCAACTCCAACTCTATATATTGTGTTTTGGGGAGAAAAAAATCAGAGAGAAGGATTCATCGCGTTTCATGATACGGAGCCACTGCCAAACCCTAAAACCTCTCGGGAGGGCTGATCTGGAGTCCGTTTAGGGCTCCGGAGAGGGGAATCCGCCGCCATCGTCATCATCAACCATCCTCCATCACCAATTTCATGATGCTCACCGCCGTGCGTGAGTAATTCCATCGTAGGCTTGCTGGACGGTGATGGGTTGGATGAGATTTATCATGTAATCAAGTTAGTTTTGTTAGGGTTTGATCCCTAATATCCAGTATGTTCTGAGATTGATGTTGCTATGACTTTGCTATGCTTAATTCTTGTCACTAGGGCCCGAGTGCCATGATTTCAGATCTGAACCTATTATGTTTTCATCAATATATGAGAGTTCTTGATCCTATCTTGCAAGTCTATAGTCACCTATTATGTGTTATGATCCGTTAACCCCAAAGTGATAATAATCGGGATACTTACCGGTGATGACCGTAGTTTGAGGAGTTCATGTATTCACTATGTGCTAATGCTTTGTTCCGGTACTCTATTAAAAGGAGGCCTTTATATCCCTTAGTTTCCGTAAGGACCCCGCTGCCACGGGAGGGTAGGACAGAAGATGTCATGCAAGTTCTTTTCCATAAGCACGTATGACTATATTCTAAATACATGCCTACATTACATTGATGAACTGGAGCTAGTTCTGTGTCACCTTAGGTTATGACTGTTACATGATGAACCGTATCTGGCATAATTCTCTATCACCGATCCATTGCCTACGAGCTTTCCATATATTGCTCTTCGCGTATTTACTTTTCCGCTGCTATTGCTATCATCACTACAAAATACCAAAAACACTACTTTTACTACTGTTACCTTTTGCTACCGTTACCACTACTATCATATTACTCTGCTACTAAACACTTTGCTGCAGATATTAAGTTTCCAGGTGTGGTTGAATTGACAACTCAGCTGCTAATACTTGAGAATATTCTTTGGCTCCCCTTGGGTCGAATCAATAAATTTGGGTTGAATACTTTACCCTCGAAAACTGTTGCGATCCCCTATACTTGTGGGTTATCAAGACTATTTTCTGGCGCCATTGCCGGGGAGCATAGCTCTATTCTTTGAGTCACTTGGGATATATATCTGCTTATCATTATGAAGAACTTGAGAGATCCAAAAACCAAGATCTATCCCTCAACTACGAGGGGGGGTAAGGAACTGCCATCTAGCTCTGCACTTGATTCACCTTCTGTTTTGAGTAAGCTTGCGACACCTAAACCTGCTTCTTCTATTCGTTCTGATATGTCGCATGTTATTGATGATGCCACTTCTGCTATACATGATACTTACGATGAAACTACTTCTATGCTTGATACTACTGTGCCACTTGGTGAATTTCTTGATGAACAACTTGCTAGGGCTAGAGAGATTGAAAATATTGAATCTGATAATATTGATGAAAGTGATGATGAAGAATCACTTGTTATTCCTAAGGGTTATGTTTTGGATCAAGAAGCTTCTTAGCTATTTTAGCTTGCAAAGATAGATATGAACTCAAAGGTTATTAGCTAAATGGAATAAGCAATCTCTAAATGCTAGAATGAAACCTGACCCTGCTTTTTCTACTTCACCTATCTGTGTTACTGATAAGGATTATGAATTCTCTGTTGATCCTGATATAATTACTTTGGTTGAATCTGATCCTTTTCATGGTTATGAATCTGAAACTGTTGTGGCACATCTTACTAAACTGAATGATATAGCCACCCTGTTCACTAAAGATGAGAGAACTCGTTACTTTTATATCCTTAAAATATTTCCGTTCTCATTAAAGGGTGATGCTAAGATATGGTTTAATTCTCTTGATCCTGGTTGTGTGCGTAGTCTCCAGGATATGATTTATTACTTCTCTGCTAAATATTTCCTTGCTCATAAGAAACAAGTTGCTTTAAGGGATATATATAATTTTGTGCAAATTGAAGAAGAGACTCCCACAAGCTTGGGGAGGCTTCTCCAATTACTTAATACTTTGCCTGATCATCCTCTTAAGAAAAATGAAATACTTGATATCTTCTATAATGGACTAATCGATGCCTCCAGAGATTACCTAGATAGTTGTGATGGTTCTGTTTTCAGGGAAAGAACATCGGATGAAGCTGAAATTCTATTGAATAATATGTTGGCAAATGAAAATAATTGGACACCTGCAGAGCCAGTTCCTGAGCCTATTCCTAAACCAACTCCAAAGAAGAGGGGTATTCTATTTCTCAGTCCTGAAGATATGCAAGAGGCAAAGAAATCTATGAAAGAAAAAGGTATTAAAGCTGAAGATGTTAAGAATTTACCTCCTATTGAAGAAATACATGGTCTTAATTTACCGCCTATTGAAGAAACATATGATCCAAATCCATCTCCTATTGAAGAAACTCATGGTCTTGATAACCTGACATAGGTAGTAAAGGTACGATAAAGCTGAAATCCCGTTTACTAAGTTTGCTAGCCCATGCTTAGATGAGTTTGATAGATTTATGGCTAAGCAAGAAGATTTTAATGCTTATTTTGGCAGACAATTGAAATACAATTCAAATATTCTTGAACACTTGGGTGATTATATGGCTAATGTTAAAGGTGAACTTAAACTTATTAGTAAACATGCTTCTATGGTTACCACTCAAGTAGAACAAGTACTTAAGGCTCAAAATGATTTGCTCAATGAATTGAATAGTAAGGATAATGATAATGTTGTTATGACTAGAGGTGGTAGAATGACTTAGGAACCTTCATATCCTGAAGGCCATCCTAAAATAATTGGGCAAGATTCTCAGAGAAATAATATAGATGCAACTAGTTCGTCTAAAAAGAAGAAAAAGAAAAATTATAGGACTTTGCATGCTTCTAGTGAACCTATTGCTGAAACACCTGAGAATCCAAATGATATTTCTATTTCTGATGCTGAAACACAATCTGGTAATGAACCTGAAACTAGTGATAATGTTGATAATAATGTTCATGATGATGCTCAACCTAGTAATGATAATGATATAGAAATTGAACCTGTTGTTGATCTTGATAACCCACAATCAAAGAATCAACGTTATGATAAGAAAGACTTTGTTGCTAGGAAACATGGTAAAGAAAGAGAGCCTTGGGTTCAGAAACCCATGCCTTTTCCTCCCAAACCATCCAAGAAAAAGGATGATGAGGATTTTGAGCGCTTTGCTGAAATGATTAGACCTATCTTTTTGCATATGCGATTAACTGATATGCTCAAAATGAATCCTTATGCTAACTACATGAAAGAAATTTTTACAAATAAAAGAAAGATACCGGAAGATTAAATTTCCACCATGCTGCTAATTATACTTTTAAGGGTGGAATACCAAAGAAACTTGGAGATCCAGGAGTACCCACTATACCATGCTCCATTAAAAGAAACTATGTTAAAACTGCTTTATGTGATCTTGGAGCCAGTGTTATGCCTCTCTCTTTATATTGTAGACTTGATTTGAATAAGCTGACACCTACTGAAATATCTTTACAAATGGCTGATAAATCAACTGATATACCTGTCGGTATTTGTGAGGATGTGCCTGTTGTAGTTGCAAACGTTACTATTTTAACGGACTTTGTTATTCTTGATATTCCCGATGACGATAGTATGTCTATTATTCTTGGAAGACCCTTTTTGAATACTGCAGGGGCTCTTATTGATTGCACTAAAGGCAATGCCACTTTTCATGTTAATGGTAATGAGCATACGGTGCACTTTCCGAGGAAACAGCCTCAAGTTCATAGTATTAACTCTATTGGAAAAATTCCATCGATTATATTTGGAGGTTTTGAATTTCCTCTTCCTACTGTCAAGAAGAAATATGATATTCTTATTATTGGGGATGTGCATATCCCCGTTGAGGTAACATAGTGTTATTCGAAATTTCTCCAGTTCCATGTTATTCGGAATGAGTTCGTTAACAAGACTTGATCAACCTTGTTAGTGGATTCCTTTTGATGATCATGAGATGGATGAAACTAGAAGGCACAACCTTCTGTACCCCACTTTAACTTTCTGTTATTTATATTAAATAAAATAAAAACAAATATTTTTCTATCTGTTATCTGATTATCCGTGCAATATAAAAATACCCCAAAAATAAAAGTTCTCCAAATGCCCTGAAATTTAAATATGATTTTTTCCAGAATATTTGAGAATATTTGGCACTGAGAACACAACAGGGGGGTCAACCACCTGCCCACGAGGGTGGAGGGCGCGCCCTACACCCATGGGCGCGCCCCCTGCCTCATGGGCCCACGGTGGCCCTCCTCCACTTATCCTTTCACCCATACACTTCTTCTTCCTCCCCCAAACAGGAATAACCAGCTCAAACCCGAGTCCAAGCTCGTTTTGCTACCATTTTCGATCTCCTTGCTCAAAGCACCTCTCACAAAACTGCTTCGGGAGATTGTTCCTTGGTATGTGACTCCTCCACTGGTCCAATTAGTTTTTGTTCTAGTGCTTTATTCATTGCAAATTTTTGCTGCTTAGGTGACCCTGTTCTTGTGCTTGCATGTCAAATTTATATGGTCAAAAGTAGTTTTGATGCATGATATAGGCTCTAGGCACTTGTAGGAGTAGTTGCTACCAATATTATTGAGTTTGGTTTACTTTTATTTTGAAGTTACTAAAAATTTCATAATTTTTCAGAAAATGATGAAGAGACTTTTGAGGGCCTCATCGAGCCGAAGCTCGAAGGAAAAGGCTCCGAAGCCTAAGTATAATCTACCTCACACCATGGAGGTTCGTTCATGTGAATGGCCTTCCGTTGATTTCTTGAGAGCAGCCGAGATTTGTGAAGATTTTTTATGAAATGGCTAAGAATGCAGGACTCACCGCTTTCCTCCACGACCAACGCGATCAGTATCTCTTACTCACAAATATCTTTGTGCAAAACTTTCATTTCCATTCTAGGAACTCACCACCTACGGTGGAGTTTCATTTATATGATGAGCATAAGGAGATGTCACTTTATGATTTTTGTCGGGTTTGTTTAGTCCCTTTCGAGGGCAAGACAAATGAACCACATCGCGAGGATGTGGATGGGTTTATTGATACTATCACTGTAGTGGAAACAAGGAAGGTTTCCGATGCACGAATCACTAGCATATATTTTCCTATTTTACGCTATTTTGCATTATTTGCTAGTCGTTGTTTAATTGGTAGCGGAAACTGTGGAAACCTGAGTGTCCCTGATATAATTATTTTGCTCCATGGTTTATACGGTGATAACTCTGTTAGTAGGGGTGGCATTATTGCTAAACGGTTAAGTCTGAACCATACAAAGGGGCCCATCTTTGGAGGCATCTATGCTTCACGCCTAGCTGCACATTTTAACATACCTATTAGGCATTATGAGAAGGAAGAATAAGTACTGCCTTGTGTTTATTTAGACTATAAAAGTATGGTGGCACATGATTTTATTGTTAAGAATAGGGAAGGAGAGCTTAAATACAAATTGTTCTTTGATAAACATCATCCTGAGACTATTACCCTGCCTGCTCCTTCTTTTTTTGATTTATCTGCAGGCCAGTACCTTGTTCCGTTAGAGGCTATTCACGCCTACCAGAACCATGCACCAGCCATGGAGCCAGAGCCGGAACCACAAGTTGACCCTTCATGACAGTCTAATTACCAGTGGGATCCGGAGATGATTGCCAACTAGTGGCAATCGGAGTCTTCTTATTCTTCGCAGTACGACCCCAACTATTATTATGGATATCCGCGAGGCCAGCCGTGGCCATAGACCAACTTAGGCCAAAAGCCTAAGCTTGGGGGAGTACGTATTTCCCACCGACATTACATTCATGTTCACACACTCACTGCTAGATGTCGGCGCTCATACTTTTTCATTGTATCATCCATGCTAGTTTATTTCCCTTTTTATGCTTTCTTCTTGTGTGTTTAATATAACCTTAAGAAAAACCAAAAAAAATTAGTTGTAGCTTTTAACTAGTTTACTTTCCATGCTTGTAGTAGTAATTAAAAAAGGAAAACCCAAAAATATTTCATGTTCTTCTTTTACTTGTTGGGAGCTTTCCCGTGTAAATAGTTTTATTTCTTTTCTTTTCTTTGGGGGTCGATAGGAGAAGACCATAATTAAATTGTTGAAGTGGCTCTCATATGCATTATTGTTGATCTGACAAAAGAGCCCATATTGCCTTGTCTTCTCCTGTTTATTGAATGCTTGCAGATTCCAGCTTAGTACAATGCACGTGCACTATTATTATTATTCACATCGTTCGGTCGTGCAAGTGAAAGGCAATTATGACGATATATGATGGACTGACTGAGACGAGAAAAGCTGGTATGAACTCGATGTAACATCCCAAATTTTCAATTTGGAATGTTATACACTAGATCATCATTGCATATCATACTTTATTTGCTATTGGTTTGATCCTAGAAATTCTACGCAACTCAAGGACCCACGGAGAGAGAGTTGGGGATTTCGTTATTTTCATATTTGAGTTTTCTCAAATTTTGAGAATAGGATCATTTGATTTTAATTATTTTATCATCAATTATTTCTATTACAAAAATATGAGAGAGGGAATAAAATGACTTTCCCAAAAATAAAGAAATATTGAGGATTTAATAATAAAATAAAATAAGATTTTATTACGGAGTTTTGTGTTATTTTATTTGAATTTAGGGAAAATGCGCATTTTTCGAAATTGCATTTAGGCCCCAAATAAATGTTCACTTTGTCCGGCTTGATTTTAGAAATCGGGAAAAATTTATTTCGGGATTTTTGGAGTCCGTTTATTATTTATTTTATTTGTTTTTCTGTGTGAAATATTTAAAAAAAACACAACCGACCTACAGGCCGTGTCCGACCCGGACACTAGGCCCGTCCAGGCTTTATAAGCCGGGGAGCCCAGCCCGGGAACTCCCAAACCCTAGCACCCCAGCCCCGCCGCTCTAGCGCCACCGCCGCCTTCGCCGCCGCCCCGCACTGCCGCCGCCTTCGCCGCCATCGCCGCCGACCGCCGCAGGAGCACCGCCGGATCCGTCGCCGGAGGTAGTTTTTTTTAGTCGCCGGTTTTTCCCGAAAAACCGTTCGGTTTTTCCGACGGTTTTGGTTCGTTTTCTTTTAGTTCGATTTTTTTAAATAGATCGGTTTTTTGATTTATTTAAATAGCGAGCGTTCGTTCTAGCGAACGTTCGTCGTTTTTCTTTTCTCGGATTAAATATGTGATTTTTCTGATCGTGATTTCTGATCCGATTTTCGTTTTAGTATAACTTTTCGCTCGTTTATTGGAATCAGGCGATTCAAGCGCCTGGAGTTTCGTCTCGAAACCCTCTATCCGTTTAACCAACTGAAACAAGTTTTTGCTTCTGTAAAATTTGACTTAGATCCAGATTAGTAGAACGAAGTTTGTTTCTTTCGCCGTTTGACTTTCGTTGCTTCGTTTGATTTGATTCTTTTTGCAAACCGGAGTTCTTAAGTTGAACCTTCTGGTTAGATCTCTTATTTGAGTTTTACCTGTGCATTAGTTCAGTACTTATTGTATGCTTGTTTGTTTGTGATAGAGTACCCGGAGTGCGCCGCCTGTTACTTCGAATCTCTAGGTTTCACGGATCATCAACAAGGCAAGTAACACTTTGATCATGCTTTCCAACTACCTAGTTTTATTGCATTAGATCAATCCTCACACATTGCTTGATTACGATCTAATTAAATTGTGGGTTTGGGAAGTAGTTGAGGTAGTACCTATTACCTATTGTATTATCAAACCTTTGGGAGTTACTTCTACGTTTGCCTATTATGCCATGCTATGCTAGTAGACATGGATTGGGTGAGTGAATATCCATGACAGATGTGAGTTTGTTAATTAATGGTTTATCTAAGGTAGAAACTTAAACACACATCTGGGTGATTGAGGTGCCTGGGTATTCCAGGATTGCCTGTTTTCTTTTGGACCGCCACCCAGGCCCAAAGGGATCATGAGATTTTTCATACTAGAAACTTCCGTGTGCAGCCACACGCTATTATGGGCTCTAGCATAGTTGATTAAGTCGTGCGAACTCTTACAGGGTAGACTAGCAGATGTAGGGGAAAGTAGGTGTAACGGTCTACCCATCGTAAGGTGCTAGCGCTTCTGAAAGACTATGTCTCTGTCATCCGTTTCGCAAACACCATGTGGTGCGAGAAACCAAACGGAGGCGATCGAGTCTTGTGGGGAAAAGTGCGCAAACCTCTGCAGAGTGTATAAACTAATCATGGTTAGCCGTGTCCCCGGTTATGGACATCTTGAGTATCTAGTACTTGGATTATCATGTGAATCTCAACATGTTACTATAAAATTAAGTTTGACGGGTTTGTTTAATGATGTTTAATTGGGATTGAGGATGCTGTCAACCATTCTCAATGTTTAGCAACTACCATGATAGTTAAATAAAATTTATTCCTTTGCTGTAGGGAAAATTTTGCTTTACGCAAAACTGTAACCATAGAGCTTTCCACCAGCCAAATATGCATATAGTATAGCTTTTTCAGTCCATTACTCTCTATGTGTTACTTTGCCAGCATATTCCATGTGCTGACCCATTTTCGGGCTGCAACGTTAATGTTGCAGATTTTTCAGACAACGATTAAGGAGTTTTAGGTCGTGGTTCTATACTCAGTGATGCCGTTGGAGTTGATGGACTCACTTATCTTCTAAGCCTTCCGTTGTTATCGTTATTAGAGGGCCTTAAGCCATATTTATTGTAATAAGTTCTCTATTGAGACACTCGATGTAATAAGTGTGTGATTGCTACTCTGTTATAAATCCTTAAAGTACTGTGTGGTGTCAGCATTACTGATCCAGGGCTGACACCTGAGCACAGAGATCAGACTATTCGAGGTCTGGTCGCTACACTCGACCTCTCTTGTTATTGTAAATATGATTAGTTCATCGTTCTTGATTCAGCCTATTATGAATAAACATGTTTGCAATGACAACTAGAGATCATAGTGCTTATGCCATGCTTGATTAGCTATGAGTTATAATGGTTTTACCTTGCATGCCAACATGTTATGAAAATGGTTCTGTAAAATTTGACTTATATCCATATTAGTAGAACGAAGTTTGTTTCTTTCGCCGTTTGACTTTCGTTGCTTTGTTTGATTTGATTCTTTTTGCAAACCGGAGTTCTTAAGTTGAACCTTCTGGTTAGATCTCTTATTTGAGTTTTACCTGTGCATTAGTTCAGTACTTATTGTATGCTTGTTTGTTCGCAATAGAGTACCCAGAGTGCGCCGCATGTTACTTCGAATCTCTAGGTTTCACGGATCATCGGCAAGGCAAGTAACACTTTGATCATGCTTTCCAACTACCCAGTTTTATTGCATTAGATCAATCCTCACACATTGCATGATTAGGATCTAATTAAATTGTGGGTTTGGGAAGTAGTTGAGGTAGTACCTATTACCTGTTGTATTATAAATCCTTTGGGAGTTACTTCTACGTTTGCCTATTATGCCATGCTATGCTAGTAGACGTGGATTGGGTGAGTGAATATCCATGACAGATGTGAGTTTGTTAATTAATGTTTTATCTAAGGTGGCAACTTAAATACACATCTGGGTGGATTGAGGTACCTGGGTATTCCAGGATTGCCTGTTTTCTTTTGGACCGCCACCAAGGCTCAAAGGGATCATGAGATTTTTCATACTAGAAACTTCCGTGTGCAGCCACAGGCTATTATGGGCTCTAGCATAGTTGATTAAGTCGTGCGAACTCTTACAGGGTAGACTAGCAGATGTAGGGGAAAGTAGGTGTAACGGTCTATCCATCGTAAGGTGCTAGCGCTTCTGAAAGACTATGTCTCGGTCATTCGTTTCTCAAACACCATGTAGTGCGAGAAAACAAACGGAGGCGATCGAGTCTTGTGGGGAAAAGTGCGCAAACCTCTGCAGAGTGTATAAACTAATCATGGTTAGCCGTGTCCCCGGTTATGGACATTTTGAGTATCTAGTACTTGGATTATCATGTGAATCTCAACATGTTACTATAAAATTAAGTTTGACGGGTTTGTTTAATGATGTTTAATTGGGATTGAGAATGCTATCAACCATTCTCAATGTTTAACAACTACCATGATAGTTAAATAAAATTTATTCCTTTGCAGTAGGGAAAAATTTGCTTTATGCAAAATTGTAACCATGGAGCTTTCCACCTGCCAAATATGCATATAGTATAGCTGTCTCATTACATTACTCTCTATGTGTAACTTTGTCAGCATATTCCATGTGCTGACCCGTTTTCGGGCTGCAACGTTAATGTTGCAGATTTTTCAGACGACGATTAGGGAGTTTTAGGTCGTGGTTCTATACTCAGTGATGCCGTTGGAGTTGATGGACTCACTTATCTTCTAAGCCTTCCGCTGTTATCGTTATTAGATGGCCTTAAGCCATATTTATTGTAATAAGTTCTCTATTGAGACACTCGATGTAATAAGTGTGTGATTGCTACTCTGTTATAAATCCTTCAAGTACTGTGTGGTGTCAGCATTACTGATCCAGGGATGACACCTGAGCACAGAGATCAGACTGTTTGAGGTCTGGTCACTACAAAGATGGTATCAGAGCACACGCTGACTGTAGGACACGACCACTAAGCTAAAGACCTGGATCACTACTCACTCTCTTCTCTTTTGACCTCTCATCTTTTCTACTCTTTAGGATGGCGGATGCAAGGAACAAGTTCACGCAACCGGATGAAGATACACCCTTTGGACGTCACTTGAAGGAAGTCACTAGATACCTGAACATAGGAGTACCAAGCTTCACCGGAACCTACAACGCCACTTTACCTGAAGAAGAGCGCTGGATGATTCAAGTTCAAGTTCCAGGAAGGACGTTCATGCCAGTCACTGAGCCCATAGAGTTTTCTTTTGATGCACCAACTTGGTGTCTAGGAAAGAGCATGGCAGCTCACATCGCCGTGGGACGCATTGGAGAAGTCTACCACAATGATCTCAGGGATACTATCTACCAGATTTGTGGGCGCCGAGATGAGCATTGGGAGATGATCAGCACCAAAAAGGATAGATCAATTGCAGCTTTTATCCAGGAGTTGAACCAGCACATTCGACGTCAGGAGAACCAGATGTGCGCCGACATGATAGACCTGAAGAAGGCAAGGACAAGAATCAAGGAACTGGAGGAAGAAGTCAAGGCTACACGTGAAGATTATGAAGAGGAAATAGAAGTATTAGTGGATAAGAATGCCGACCTAACAATGAAGATCGGGATATTTATGGGAGGCCCTACACTAGTAGATGAAGACGAAGAACCCAAGGAGATTCGCTCGGAAGACTACATCATCATCAAGGACACCGACTCGGATCTAGATGATAGCGATGATGACTACGTTGATGAAGCCGGAGCAGATATCATGGAGTCTACAACCAAACAATATTTCTAGTAGACCACCTCATCAGTAGTATTAGTCCACCATGTAAATACAGTAGTTCGAGCACTTTTGCGATAGTTAGATCGATTGTATGCCCTTGTTTGATTGAATGAAGTGAATTGTTTGTTTTTGCCTCATGTGCATATGGGTAGTGTTTTCTTTTTAGACCCCCTCTATTCTTAAATCTCATCTTTTCTAAACCCTCAGATGCCTCCGAGACGTGACCCCAGATTTACCTTCCCACCGGAGCTCACCCAGTTGATCCAGCAGCAGAACACATTGATGCAGTTGCTAGTCAGGAATCAGAATCAAGGGAACAACAACAACCCACCACCACCACCACATGTTGATAACTTAGCCCGTTTTCTTAGGCTGAATCCGCCGGTGTTTTCCAGTAGCACCGAGCCGATAGTAGCAGATGATTGGCTCCGCAAGACAGCTAGAGAGTTGACCACAGCCGGATGCACAGATGTAGAGAAGGTGAAGTTTGCCGCACATCAGCTTGAAGGACCCGCAGCATGATGGTGGGAGAATTTCACAGCCACTTTCCCTGTCGACACTGTCACATGGGACCAGTTTCAGCAGGCTTTTCGAACTGCCCATGTTTCAGCAAGAGCTATGGCCTTGAAGAAGTGAGAGTTTCGCAACTTGCGCCAAGGAGGATGGACAGTTGGCCAGTATGTGGAGGACTTTAGTAAATTAGCACGTTATGCCCCAGATGACGTTGCTACGGATGCAACTAAGCATGAGAAGTTTCTGGAAGGACTAAATGATGAGTTGAGCATGCAGTTGATGGTAGCAACCTTTAAAAACTACCAAGAGTTGGTAGATCGTGCTCTTATGATTGAAGGGAAGCAGCAACAAATTGAAAATCGCAAGAGGAAGTATGCACAAGGAAAGTACAATTCAGGAGCTCAGCAGAAGCCACGATTTACCCCTAGACCAGGAGGACATTTTCATCATACCCATGGAGGAGGTAGCTCGCACAATCACAATGGCACCAAGAATAGTAATGGTAATGGAGGAAGCAACGGCCAGAACCGTGCCAACCCATCAAGCCGAACCAAGAAACACCTGAGCCAAGTCACTTGCTTTAAGTGTCAGAACACCGGACATTATGCCAATGAATGTCCTGAAGGCCATAATGGCAATGGAAGCTCTGGGAAGAAGCCGAACCCTTTCAACAGGGGACAGGTGAACCACGTTAACATGGAGGAGGTTGAAGAGCAGCCGGATGCAGTAATAGGTAAGTTTTTGGTTATGTCATTTACTGCACTCGTTCTTTTTTATACTGGTGCATCGCATTCATACATATCAAGGGGATTTGTGGATAAGTATAACCTGCCCACTAAGGTTCTTAGAACACCTATGCTAGTAAGCTCACCAGGAGCGAAATATATGGCCAGTCAAGGATGTTTCCAAGTGCCATTAAGTATAGGAAGACATATTTTCCCAACAGATTTAATTATTCTGGAATCCCAAAGTTTGGATGTAATTCTCGGTATGGATTGGCTGTCGATGTATGGGGGAAACATCGATTGCGCCAGTAAGACAATTTACTTACGACGCCAGAAGGAAGAAGGATCAAGTATGTATCCCGGCATGCGCCAAATAGGACACAAGTAAATTCCTTATCAGGAGTTGAGCAGGAGGAAGTACCAGTGGTAAGGGATTTCCCTGACATATTTCCAGAAGAGTTGCCAGGCATGCCACTGGTTAGAGATATTGAGTTTTTGATTCAGCTTTTGCCAGGCACAGGGCCAATATCGAAGAGACCATACAGGATGCCCGCAAAGGATTTGGTGGAGATTAAGAAGCAGATTAAGGAGTTACTGGATAAAGGTTAGATTCGCCCAAGTTCGTCACCTTAGGGATCACCAGTACTTCTAGTGGAGAAAAAGGATGGATCGTTAAGGATGGTTGTTGATTATCGTGGGTTGAATGAAGTAACGATCAAGAACAAGTACCCACTACCAATGATCAATGATCTATTTGATCGATTGCAAGGAGCTAAAGTATTTTCCAAGATCGATTTGCGATCAGGGTACCATCAATTGAAGATTCAGGAGCAAGACATACCTAAGACAGCATTCACCACAAGATATGGGCTGTATGAGTACATCATTATGTCATTTGGTCTGACTAACACACCTGCATATTTTATGAACATGATGAACAAAGTGTTTATGGAGTTTTTGGATAAGTTCGTCGTAGTGTTCATTGATGATATCCTTGTTTACTCGAAGAATGAGGAGGAGCATAAGGAGCATTTGTGTTTGGTACTTGGTAAGCTCAGAGAATACCTATTATATGCCAAGTTTAGCAAATGTGAGTTTTGGTTGAAAGAAGTTGGATTTCTCGGACATGTTATATCCGGAGAAGGTATAACAGTAGATCCCACTAAGGTTGATACTGTGACAAATTGGGAAGCCCCAATAACAGTTGGAGAGATCTGGAGTTTCCTTGGACTCGCAGGATACTACCGGAGATTCATTGAGAATTTCTCAAAGATTGCGAAGCCTATGACGGAGTTGTTGAAAAAGGATACCAAGTTCATATGAACCGAGGAGTGTGAGGCTAGTTTCTAGGAGTTGAAGAAACGTTTGGTTACCTCACCAGTATTGATTTTGCCAGATCAGACCAAGGATTATGAGGTGTATTGCGACGCTTCACGTCGAGGACTTGGAGCAGTGCTTATGCAGGAAGGAAGAGTGGTTTCCTATGCCTCACGACAGCTTAAGCCGCATGAGTTAAATTATGATACGCATGATTGGAGTTAGCAGCCGTAGTGCATGCATTGAAAACATGGAGAGATTTCCTCATTGGAAATCATTGTGAGGTGTACACGGATCACAAGGGTTTGAAATACATTTTCATGCAGAAGGAGTTAAACCTCAGACAAAGGAGATGGTTGGAGCTCATCCAGGATTATGATATGAGATTCCATTACCATCCCGGAAAGGCTAATGTAGTAGCTGACGCATTAAGCCATAAGAGCCATGTCAATACAGTAATGATGGGAGAAATACCAAAGGAGTTAGCCGAGGATCTTCGCGAGCTATGTTTGGAGATAGTTCCGAGAGGCTATGTAGCAGCATTGGAGATTCAGTCAACTTTGATGGACAGAATCAGAGAAGCTCAGAAGACTGGCAAGGATATTTCCTCTATAAAGGAGAAAATGAGCGAAGGAAAGGCTAAAGGATTTCGTGAGGATGAGCACGACACCCTATGATTTGAAGACCGTGTTTATGTGCCAAATGACTCGGAGATCAGCAAGTTGATTCTGCAAGAGCCACATGACTCACCATATTCGATTCACCCAGGAAATACCTAGATGTATTTGGATATGAAGGACACTTTCTGGTGGACCGGAATGAAGAAAGATATTGCGGAGTATGTAGCAGTTTGTGATGTATGTTAGAGAGTAAAGGCAGAGCATCAGAAGCCAGCAGGATTGTTACAGCCATTGCCGATACCCGAATGGAAGTGGGATAAGCTAGGCATGGATTTTATCACGGGATTACCCATGACTCGTTCAGGCTATGACACGATTTGGGTTGTAGTTGATCGGTTGAAGAAAGTAGCTCATTTCATCCCAGTAAAGACCACTTACACCAGTGCTAAGTTGGCAAAGATATACATGACCAGGATTGTATTCTTACATGGAGTTCCGAGGAGTATAGTATCAGATAGAGGAACCCAGTTTACCTCAAAGTTCTGGAATCAGTTGCACGAAAGTTTGGGTACCAGGCTAGAGTTCAGCACAACTTTTCATCCACAGACAGGTGGACAGACCGAGAGAGTCAATCAGATTTTGGAGGATATGCTGAGAGCCTGTGCGCTAGATTATGGATCTAGTTGGGACGACAATATGCCATATGCAGAATTCTCTTACAACAACAGTTATCAATCCAGTTTAAAGATGGCCCCTTTCGAAGCCTTGTATGGAAGGAGGTGCAGGACACCGTTGTCGTGGGATGAAGTTGGAGACCGCCAGTTGTTTGGACCTGATTTGATTAAGGAGTCTGAACAGAAGGTGAAGTTGATTCGCGATAGGCTTAAGGTAGCCCAGTCCAGGAAGAAAAGCTACGCAGATTCTAAACGCAAGGAGACAGTTTACGAAGTCGGAGGCCGAGTTTATCTTCGAGTATCCCCACTTCGGGGAATAAAGCGTTTTGGTCTTAAGGGAAAGTTTGCGCCACGATTTGTAGGACCATACCGAGTATTGGAACGTATGAGAGAAGTGGCCTACAAGTTGGAATTGCCCGAAGGATTGTCAGGAGTTCATGATGTGTTCCATGTTTCTCAGTTGAAGAAGTGCCACGCGGAGATGGCTGACATACCCTTGAGAGACACAGTGCCATTGGACAGTTAAGATTCTCGAGTTTGCTAGCCGAGTCACCCGCAGCAAGGTTATCAAGTTTTGTAAAGTTCAGTGGAGCCACCACACGGAGGATGAAGCCACCTGGGAGCGAGAGGAGGATTTGCTCAAGGACCACCCTCACCTATTTTCTAGCCAACCCGAATCTCGAGGACGAGATTCATCTTAAGGGGGGTAGGTTTGTAACATCCCAAATTTTCAATTTGGAATGTTATACACTAGATCATCATTGCATATCATACTTTATTTGCTGTTGGTTTGATCATAGAAATTCTACGCAACTCAAGGACCCACGGAGAGAGAGTTGGGGATTTCGTTATTTTCATATTTGAGTTTTCTCAATTTTTGAGAATAGGATCATTTGATTTTAATTATTTTATCATCAATTATTTCTATTACAAAAATATGAGAGAGGGAATAAAATGACTTTCCCAAAAATAAAGAAATATTGAGGATTTAATAATAAATCAAATAAGATTTTATTTCGGAGTTTTGTGTTATTTTATTTGAATTTAGGAAAAATGTGTGTTTTTCAAAATTGCATTTAGGCCCCAAATAAATGTTCACTTTGTCCGGCTTGATTTTAGAAACCGGGGAAAATATTAAAAAAACGCAACCGACCTATGGGCCGTGTCCGACCCAGACACTAGGCCCGTCCAGGCTTTATAAGCCGGGGAGCCTAGCCTGGGAATTCCCAATCCCTAGCGCCCCAGCCCCGCCGCCATAGCGCCGCCTTCGCCGCCCCGCGCCACTGCCGCCTTCGCCGCCGACCGCCGCCGCCCGCCGGATCCGTCGCCGGAGTTGCCGGAGGTAGTTTTGTTTTAGTCTCTGGTTTTTCCCGAAAAACTGTTTGGTTTTTCCGACGGTTTTGGTTCGTTTTCTTTTAACTTGGTTTTGTTAAATAGATCGGTTTTCCGATTTATTTAAATAGCGAGCGTTCGTTCGTTCTAGCGAACGTTCATCGTTTTTCTTTTCTCGGATTAAATCTGCGATTTTTCTGATCGTGATTTCTGATCCGATTTTCGTTTTAGTATAACTTTTCGCTCGTTTATTGGAATCAGGCGATTCAAGCGCCTGGAGTTTCGTCTCGAAACCCTCTATCCGTTTAACCAACTGAAACAAGTTTTTGCTTCTGTAAAATTTGACTTAGATCCAGATTAGTAGAACGAAGTTTGTTTCTTTCGCCGTTTGACTTTCGTTGCTTCGTTTGATTTGATTCTTTTTGCAAACCGGAGTTCTTAAGTTGAACCTTCTGGTTAGATCTCTTATTTGAGTTTTACCTGTGCATTAGTTCAGTACTTATTGTATGCTTGTTTGTTTGTGATAGAGTACCCGGAGTGCGCCGCCTGTTACTTCGAATCTCTAGGTTTCACGGATCATCAACAAGGCAAGTAACACTTTGATCATGCTTTCCAACTACCTAGTTTTATTGCATTAGATCAATCCTCACACATTGCTTGATTACGATCTAATTAAATTGTGGGTTTGGGAAGTAGTTGAGGTAGTACCTATTACCTATTGTATTATCAAACCTTTGGGAGTTACTTCTACGTTTGCCTATTATGCCATGCTATGCTAGTAGACATGGATTGGGTGAGTGAATATCCATGACAGATGTGAGTTTGTTAATTAATGGTTTATCTAAGGTAGAAACTTAAACACACATCTGGGTGATTGAGGTGCCTGGGTATTCCAGGATTGCCTGTTTTCTTTTGGACCGCCACCCAGGCCCAAAGGGATCATGAGATTTTTCATACTAGAAACTTCCGTGTGCAGCCACACGCTATTATGGGCTCTAGCATAGTTGATTAAGTCGTGCGAACTCTTACAGGGTAGACTAGCAGATGTAGGGGAAAGTAGGTGTAACGGTCTACCCATCGTAAGGTGCTAGCGCTTCTGAAAGACTATGTCTCTGTCATCCGTTTCGCAAACACCATGTGGTGCGAGAAACCAAACGGAGGCGATCGAGTCTTGTGGGGAAAAGTGCGCAAACCTCTGCAGAGTGTATAAACTAATCATGGTTAGCCGTGTCCCCGGTTATGGACATCTTGAGTATCTAGTACTTGGATTATCATGTGAATCTCAACATGTTACTATAAAATTAAGTTTGACGGGTTTGTTTAATGATGTTTAATTGGGATTGAGGATGCTGTCAACCATTCTCAATGTTTAGCAACTACCATGATAGTTAAATAAAATTTATTCCTTTGCTGTAGGGAAAATTTTGCTTTACGCAAAACTGTAACCATAGAGCTTTCCACCAGCCAAATATGCATATAGTATAGCTTTTTCAGTCCATTACTCTCTATGTGTTACTTTGCCAGCATATTCCATGTGCTGACCCATTTTCGGGCTGCAACGTTAATGTTGCAGATTTTTCAGACAACGATTAAGGAGTTTTAGGTCGTGGTTCTATACTCAGTGATGCCGTTGGAGTTGATGGACTCACTTATCTTCTAAGCCTTCCGTTGTTATCGTTATTAGAGGGCCTTAAGCCATATTTATTGTAATAAGTTCTCTATTGAGACACTCGATGTAATAAGTGTGTGATTGCTACTCTGTTATAAATCCTTAAAGTACTGTGTGGTGTCAGCATTACTGATCCAGGGCTGACACCTGAGCACAGAGATCAGACTATTCGAGGTCTGGTCGCTACACTCGACCTCTCTTGTTATTGTAAATATGATTAGTTCATCGTTCTTGATTCAGCCTATTATGAATAAACATGTTTGCAATGACAACTAGAGATCATAGTGCTTATGCCATGCTTGATTAGCTATGAGTTATAATGGTTTTACCTTGCATGCCAACATGTTATGAAAATGGTTATGATGTGATATGATAGGGTGGTATCCTCCTCTGAATGATTTAAGTGACTCGACTTGGCACATGTTTACACATGTAGTTGAAACAAAATCAACATAGTCTTCACGATATTTATGTTCATGGTGGATTATATCCTACTCATGCTTGCATTCGGTGTTGATTAATTTTAATGCATGTTAATGACTATTGGCGCTCTCTAGCTGGTCGCTTCCCAGTCTTTTGCTAGCCTTCACCTGTACTAAGCGGGAATACTTCTTGTGCATCCAACTCCATAAACCCCAAAGTTATTCCAAATGAGTCCACTATACCTACCTATATACGGTATCTACCTGCCTTTCCAAGTAAATTTGTAGGTGCCAAACTCTAAACCTTCAAATAAATATCTTGTTTTGTATGCTTGAATAGCTCATGTATGAACTAGGGATGTCCGTATCTTCCATGTTAGGCTGGTTATTCTCAAGAGGAGTGGACTCCGCTCCTCACTCACAATATAAATGGCTGGTCACCGGGATGCCCAGTCCCATGCTTTATGCAAACTAAACCAAAATAATTGCAAAAAAAACTCCCCCTGGGACTCTTGTTAGTTGGAGGCACTCGTTGTTTCAAGCAAGCCATGGATTGATGCTTGTTGGTGGAAGGGGGAGTATAAACTTTACCATTCTGTTTGGGAACCACCTATAATGTGTGTAGCATGGAAGATATTGCCATCTCTTGGTTGTTATGTTGACAATGAAAGTATACCGCTCAAAATATTATTCACCTCTGTTTCAAAACTGAGCTCTGGCACCTCTACAAATCCCTGCTTCCCTCTGTGAAGGGCCTATCTATTTACTTTTATGCTGAGTCATCACCCTCTAATTAAAAAGTACCAGTTGGAGAGGATCGTTGTCATTTGCATTCATTATTGTTAGTTTACATTGGGTATGACTTGAATGCATCTCTTTTACCATGAATTACAATGTCTAGTCAGTCCTTGATCTTTAAAGGTGCTCTGCATTTATGTTTTGCGGTCTCAGAAAGGGCTAGCGAGATACCATCTTGTTATATCACATTGTGATTGTTTTGAGAACGTGTTGTCATCCGAGATTTATTATTATGGCTCGCTAGTTGATTATGCCATTGATATGAGTAAACTTGAGACCTATGCGTTATTGTGAATGTGGTTAGTTATAATATTTGCTGAAAACTTGAATGCGGGCTTTACATATTTACAACAACAAGAGCAAACAGAGTTTGTAGAAGTTTTTCTTTATCACTTTCAGTTTATCAACTGAATTGCTTGAGGACAAGCAAAGGTTTAAGCTTGGGGGAGTTGATACGTCTCCGTCGTATCTACTTTTCCAAAAACGTTTGCCCTTGTTTTGGACTCTAACTTGCATGATTTGAATGGAACTAACGGACTGACATTGTTTTCAGCAGAATTACCATGGTGTTATTTATGTGCAGAAACAAACGTTCTCGGAATGACCTAAAACTTCACGGAGCAACTTTTTGGAAAATATAAAAAATACCTGCAAAAGATGAAGGCCAGGGGGCCCACCACCTGTCCACGAGGGTGGGGGGCGCCCCCTACCTCGTGGGCCCCCTGGTGCTCCTCCGACTCCAACTCCAACTCTATATATTGTGTTTCGGGGAGAAAAAAATCAGAGAGAAGGACTGATCGCGTTTTATGATACGGAGCCGCCGCCAAGCCCTAAAACCTCTCGGGAGGGCTGATCTGGAGTCCGTTTGGGGCTTCGGAGATGGGAATCCGTCGCCATCGTCATCATCAACCATCCTCCATCACCAATTTCATGATGCTCACCGTCGTGCGTGAGTAATTCCATCGTAGGCTTGTTGTACGATGATGGGTTGGATGAGATTTATCATGTAATCGAGTTAGTTTTGTTAGGATTTGATCCCTAGTATCTAGTATGTTATGAGATTGATGTTGCTATGACTTTGCTATGCTTAATGCTTGTCACTAGGGCCCGAGTGCCACGATTTCGGATCTGAACCTATTATGTTTTCATCAATATATGAGAGTTCTTGATCCTATCTTGCAAGTCTATAGTCACCTATTATGTGTTATGATCCGTTAACCCCGAAGTGACAATAATTGGGATACTCACCGGTGATGACTATAGTTTGAGGAGTTCATGTATTCACTATATGCTAATGCTTTGTTCCGGTACTCTATTAAAAGGAGGCCTTAATATCCCTTAGTTTCCGTAAGGACCCCGCTACCACGGGAGGGTAGGACAAAAGATGCCATGCAAGTTCTTTTCCATAAGCACGTATGACTATATTCTAAATACATGCCTACATTACATTGATGAACTGGAGCTAGTTCTGTGTCACCCTAGGTTATGACTATTACATGATGAACCGCATCTGGCATAATTCTCTATCACTGATCCATTGCCTACGGGCTTTCCATATATTGTTCTTCGCTTATTTACTTTTCCGTTGCTATTGCTATCATCACTACAAAATACCAAAAACACTACTTTTACTACTGTTACCTTTTGCTACCGTTACCACTACTATCATATTTCTTTGCTACTAAACACTTTGCTGTAGATATTAAGTTTTCAGGTGTGGTTGAATTGACAACTCAGTTGCTAATACTTGAGAATATTCTTTGGCTCCCCTTGTGTCGAATCAGTAAATTTGGGTTGAATACTTTACCCTTGAAAATTGTTGCGATCCCCTATACTTGTGGGTTATCAGGAGGCGCCGGACTTGGGCTCCGGCAGGAGGGAGGAGGAGGCACAAGAGGTCGAGGCCATGGCAACTCGACGACGGCGCACGAGGGAAGAAGAACTCTGGTGGTGGTTGTTCTCGCTAGGGAGAAGGCGCAAGAGCACGGCGGACGAGCAGGAGGTTAGCGGTGTCTCGGGCGCGGTGTGCAGAGGATGCAGCGGTGCAGAGGACGCTTGCGTGAAGGGAGAGTGATGGGGAGGCATCGAGGAAACCTGTGGCGGCCAGAGGAGAAGGACGAGGGAATCGGGCGCAGCAAGGCATGCAGGGTGGCGGCGTGAGGGAGAGAGCGAAGGGAGAGAGGGGATCAAGCAGGGGACGCGGGGTCCTGGCACTGGCTGCGTGCGCGAGCGGCGCTGGAGGCGAATGAAGGGAAGGAGAGGACTGAGAGGGATCGGGCTAGGGTTTGGAGGGATAGATGGGCCTGCTGGGCCTCGGGGAAGCAGGTCGGCCTGACTGCTGGCTCTCTCTCCCTCCAAATTGTTTCCTTTTTATTTTTTTAGAATAGGAAAAAAACATAGAGGAAAAGAATGGAAGGGTAGGAGTGGAATTCCCACACGTGACATATTTTCCTCGAGACAGGAAAATACAGAGGATTTAATGAAAAAAGGTCATAGAGAGTTTAGAATATACAAATTCAAATAAGTTTGAATAACACTCAAACTATTTGAATTTGGAGCAATTTAAATGGAGACCAAAAGAGATGAGATAAGGACTCTAGAATCTGGAAATGGAAGAGATTTAAAATGCAAGTTTGTTTGGGTTGATTCCATACGAATGGAATATTTCTTATAGCTCCCTAATAATAATGGGAGTATATGTTATAAATAGAATCACCATGTGAATTCCCTCGGTTTAAATGGACCGGAGATCCATGCAATTTATTTAGTTGAGTTGAGATGCAAAGATTAATGACATGATGGCATGATGACAAAATGCAATGGAAAATAAAATAAGATAGCAAGCACAAATGAAACACACGGTGATCACGAAAATATGGAAGTCTTCTGAAGCGTCGGTCTCGGGGCGTCACAACACTCCACCACTACAAGAGGATCTCGTCCCGAGATCTAGGATGGCACCGGGGAGAAACGGAAGAGGTAGACGTAAAACAAAGTTGCTTCTTTGACAAACGAGTGAAACTAAAGAACCTTGAGAGGTTGAACAACTGGAAAGAAGAACGAAAGAAAGAAAAAAAACAACGGAGATGAACGAGGTTGAAAACACTCCATTAGGAATGAGGAACAAGGAACACCATGTGAACCTTGGATGTTGCAAAACTATGAATGCCGAGCACAATGGAGAAGACGGAATTGAAACCACTCTGGTTGAAATGAGATAAACAAGTAACAAGGAAGAACAAATTCGAACAACACTCTGGTTGAAAAAAGATGCAAGATTTGATAAGATGAAAAGAATTTGAATGAAGGACACGACACTCCAGTTGAATGGATGAGCAAATGAAACAACATGATCTTTGACAAAAATGGGATGATGGGTTGAAGAGTGCAACATCACAATGCCTCCAGAACAAAAGATAGAACGGACTGAAAGTAACGAAGAAGAAAACAACATCTTCTACATCGAATGAATTTGAAAGCATCCTTAGAAAGAAGGATTGAATGGAGTTGTAGAAAAATAAACAACAGAAGAATAAGGTTGTTGTGGGCTTATGGGAAACATCTCAAAACTATGAGGTGAAATTCTGCCACTAACGGAAACAATAGATTGGATTGATATCAACAAGGAGACGACAAACTTATTTCACCGGGAGGATAAATGAAAAACTTGGGTCATTTATGAGCACTATAAATAGCAACATTCCTTAGGGATGGCTTCAGGTGAAATATAACCCAAGATAACTCTAATGAAGAGATTGATGGGTTGTAAAGGATCTCATGAATGAATTGAAAATGATGGGTTTACGATATGTCATTCCGGACAACTTGTGAATCATGAAAACACCAAGCAATTGTCAAAAATGATGTAACACCACCTCAAAAGATAAGGTAGAACGAATTGCACTTTGGAATGCAAGATGAAGAATGCTTGAACTCCTCAAATAAATCACGTGTTGAACACCATGTTTATTTTTTAGAGTATAGCTTGGCGGATCTTAACTTCAAGAGAAATCTTGAAGAAAAATTGCAGAATGAAAAGAATCCTTGACGAACCACCATGTAGAGCCTCCACAAAGAACTCCGGTAACAAAAAGGATGATCAAACGAAAGGAAAGAGAAGTTGAAAACACAAGGTGAATCCTTGCAATGATTTAGATGGAGCTTCGCAATGACATAACCGAGAAAACTGGGCACTCCGGAAAGAAAGATGAACAAATGAAAACAAGAATTTTGATGAACCTCCGGAATAAGGAATTGAATTTACTTGATGAAACAAGAATAATAATTACATTATGCTTATCCTTCACCAATTCTAATTGATGACAAGCAACAGATTTGGCATACTACTTATTCTCGTAGAAAGGATTAAGATAGATATAGCTCAAACTCAAAGGACCACCCGTAGGATTTAAAGAGAACGAATGAAATAATGTGAGAACGTAGGAAGAGGAATCTTGAACAACCCGTCGTAAGAATTAAAAATGAATGCGGAAAAGATAAAGAAACACCGGGAAGAATTAAAAAATGAACGAAGATACTTGAGAGAATTTAGATACAAGTGAACGGAGAGATCCCGAGCTGATTAGATAATACTTGAATGATGCACCGGTATGATTTGGATAACGAGAGCTGAAAGCTTGAATGAATAATTCTGAGGTGATGGGCTCCGGAGAATCAAACTGAAATGACTCTGAATTGCTCCGATGGGTGAAAAGAATTCTCACAATCGAAAACAATTATGAGAGGATGGCAGCAAGCTTGAACGACGCATCTCTGAGAGAATGGATAAGATTTGGAGGAAAAACTCCTCTTTGGTCTTCAAATGTTGAGAATGACGATGAGAAACAACACCCTGAATTGTTGAGATACTCTGGGATGAATATTAGAAAGGTTGAACCAACAATGAAAATAATTTGAAAGATCTTGGTGAAAGACATTTGACTGGTGATAACTCATTCTTATGTCAAACTTTGAAATGAATTTGAGAATAACTCCGGAAAAATTAGTTGAGTCAGGTAAGAACCTGGGAAAAGACCTGTGGGTTAGGGTCCACTCAAAAGATACACCGTTCGACGATTACTTGAAAGGGAGATTGCACCGGTTGAATTAAATGGCTTGAATGAGATAACATCCTCAAAAGAACTTGAGCGAATTGAGAATGGAAACTTGAATCTTCTAAGATATCTTCGGCACTCTGGAAACAATTGAATAGTGAGAAGTGGATGATTAAGAGGTGCACCAGCATGAGAAAGCATTTGAACCAAGGAAATGATATGATCGACAAAGCTTGAATTGAATCCACCGGACAAGAAAAAAAATGAATAATTATAAACTTGAAGCTCCGATAGTATCTTCATGAGAATCACTGGGTAAGAACATTGAAGGAAAAGAATGAAGAGACTTCATATGAATAAAATGGATAGTTGATTTGAATATCTCTGAGTACTTGAAGAAAAAGGGTGGGAGGGTGGGAAAATAAAAGGAAACTTGGGGACGGATGAAACGAACAACGTTGAGAAGACTTTGAGTTGATCTTGCGGATGTTGAAAATGATCGGATCCACTTGAAGAGAAACACACCGGTTGAAAAAGGATTGACATGACAATCTCGATTATCAAGAAAGGATTGGTATTCACATAGAAGTATGAGAACACCGCTTAGGAAACGGTATGGAACCAACACTTGACATTGAAGCAACTCGAATACCACAACTGAAAACAAAACAAAGATTGGCTTGCAAAATAAGCCGGAAACAAACATATGATAGACCCGACATCGTATCATGTGTCTGTTGGAAGGATATCCTACGTGATACTTGAATTCCCACTTATAAACTCCCGAAACTTTCTGGTTATGCAATCAGGTGTTGGGGATACAGGGAAAGCATAATATCTCACCCAAACTAACAATCTCTACATCCAGCTGTATCCATCCTTCAACACATAACCAAGAAACCTTCAGAAATCATGTACCTCAACCTTCGAAAAGCATCCTTTATATGAGTTATGGCAATACTCCCGAACTCCTGCCCTAGTACTGGGTGGCGTCGAGGTTATCTCACCAACAACTGCATAAAAGAGATTTTCGATGTCGGCGAACTCAGGTATTCCAGAACTGCAACGATAAAATTGTGACGACAACACCTCGGAGCTCAACTCCCTGGGACACTGCCACAACCCCTAAATGTTAGGAAGCACCAAGAACAATGTTCTCGTCACAAAACCATCGGAACGATTCCAAGATACCCGCATGATCCTAAAAAAAATCATGAAATTTGAGGAGGGAAGAGTCAAAATTGTACGTCAGGAGGCCCCACCGGAGTGACGAAGGGACTGAGGAGTAAAAAGAATCCTACACTCCGATATATATAATCCTAAGACTCAAAACATTTTGTTCTAGACTCAACAATGTCAGCGATTCGATCAAGCAGGGGGCTCGTAAGTCGGGGAAGGCTCTGATTACCAACTTGTAACACCCGCAATGCGGGTATATCTCCCACGTGTCGAGGCACGACTTAGAGGCATAACCGCATGGTGGTTTAGTCGCAAGTGGGGTAATCTTCACACAATCCCATGTACTGAATAAGAAAGGGATAGAGAGTTGGCTTACAATCGCCACTTCACACAAATAACAAGTCAAACATACATCATACAAAGTACAATCAAGGTCCGACTACGGAACCAAAATAAAAGAAGACAAACCCAAATGCTAGATCCCCGATCGTCCCAACTGGGCTCCACTACTGATCAAAAGGAAATGGAACAAAACAACGGTCAAGATCTTGATCGAGCTCCCACTTGAGCTCGGTTGCGTCATCTGCACTGGTATCATCAGCACCTGGAACTATTTGGAAGTATCTGTGAGTCACGAGGACTCAGTAATCTCACACCTGTGAGATCAAGACTATTTAAGCTTATGGGTAGGATAGGTAATGAGGTGGAGCTGTAGCAAGCACTAAGCATATATACTGGCTAACATACGCAAATAAGAGCGAGAAGAGAAGCAATGTAATGATCGAGAAGCTAGAAGTGATCAAGAAGTGATCCTAAATCTACTTACGCACAACCATAACACGAGAACCGTGTTCACCTCCCAGATTCCGCCGAGAAGAGACCATCACGGCTATACACACGGTTGATGCATTTTAATTAAGTCAAGTGTCAAGTTCTCTACAACCGGACATTAACAAATTCCCATCTGCCACATAACCGCGGGCACGGCTCTCGAAAGTTTATACCCTGCAAGGGTGTCCCAACTTAGCCCGTCAGAAGCTGTCATGGTCAATGAAGGATATTCCTTCTCCCGGGAAGACCCGATCAGTCTCAGAATACTGGTTACGAGACATTTCGACAATGGTAAAACCAAACCAGCAAAGCCACCCGATGTGCCGACAAATCCCTATAGGAGTCGCACGTATCTCATTCTCAGGGCACACCGGGTGGGCCAGACGTCGGGTTGGCATAAACCCTGGTTGACCAGGGGGCGTCGGACATCGCCCAGTTTGGACCAACACTTGGAGGAGCACTGGCCCGGGGGTTTAAAATAAAGATGACCCGTGAGTCTGCAGAACCCAAGGAAAAAGGCTTAGGTGGCAAATGTTAAAACCAAGGTTGGGCCTTGCTGGAGGAGTTTATTCAAAACGAACTGTCAAGGGGTCCCCATAACACCCAACCGCGTAAGGAACTCAAAATCAAGGAACATAACACCGGTATGACGGAAACTAGGGCGGCAAGAGTGGAACAAAACACCAGGCATAAGGCCGAGCCTTCCACCCTTTACCAAGTATATTGATGCATTAATTAAAATAAGAGATATTGTGATATCCCAACATATCCATGTCCCCACATGGAACAAACTTCAACTTCACCTGCAACTAGCAACGCTATAAGAGGGGCTGAGCAAAAGTGGTAACATAGCCAAACAACGGTTTGCTAGGAAAGGTGGGTTAGAGGCTTGACATGTCAATATGGGAGGCATGATATAGCAAGTGGTAGGTAGCGCGGCATAGCAATAGAGCGAACAACTAGCAAGCAAAGATAGAAGTGATTTCGAGGGTATGGTCATCTTGCCTGAGATCCCGCAAGGAAGAAGAACGAGTCCATGAAGAATACAAATGGATGTAGTCGAACGGATCCTCACAACTCCAGAACGAAACCGAAACTAACGAGCGAAGCAACCCGGAAAGAAGCAAATAACATGGTAAACAACCATCACATAATCATGGCATGATGCACAATCAAGTATGATGCATGTCCGGTTTAAATATGCATGGCATGGCAAAGTGCACAAACAATACTACAAATTAAGTGGAGCTCAGTATGCAACGAGTTGCACATTGACGAAACACCACATCAATTATTTAGTTCTCTCTTGTTTACGTACCCAACAATATTAAATGTTGTCAAGCACGTCAAGAGGCGAAGCATATGAAAACTACACAATTAGGAATTTTAAATGAGGCCGGAAATAACAAGCAACAATTCCGGTAAATCCTCATATGCGTTTAGCAATTTAATGCAAACAACAATTTTAAACATTTTAAATGTTATTATCATGATGCGGATGACATGTGCAAGTTTTTTTGCAATTTTTATGAAAATGTGGACATGAGCATGTTATGAAGCATTTGTCGCCGTGGTAGAAAGAAAGGGTGCCACGGCGATGAATCCGAAAATGATGCCACGACAACATATCGGTTCCGGTAGCTCACGGATATACCGGTGCAAAAGGTAGTGTGGCGGGAGCGTGTCAAGCAAGGATGGTGGGGTGATCCCAGATGCCGGGTTCCCACGGGTTAGTGGCATGGAAACGAGTGACAATGACAACCGATCACGGGTGGATAGAACATCTAAACATGCATCTCATACAACACATGCATTCAGCCATGGGCGGTCGTTCTCGGCGGTTATACCTTTGGAGCGTGCGTTTGAGACGGTTCGGGTTCGATGGGATGTAGGGGAAGTAGATGTACACTCGGTCCACGGTGACATAGAGGTACTCGCAAAAGTCGTACACGAGTCTTGTGACCCACGGTTCTTCGGGCCACAGTAGTAGTCGTACAACATTTTCGTAGATGTTCGGGGTCACAATGAGGAACTTGACGTCCACGGGGTGTTCAAGAGTCGACGGTAGTGGTACTCGGTCATTTCTAAGAGGTACTTGTTAGATCCAATGACTTCAGGGTGACGATAGGCGTACATGGGTCTTCGGCGACGGTAGATGAACACTACAAAGGTAGTGGTACTATGCGTCGATCGCCATGGTACTTGGGGTCTTCGAACCTGCCGGTCTCGTCAACTCGAAGGGGTACTTGGCATTCTTAGCGATTCCGAAGAGGGCGGTAGAGGTACACTTGTTGTAGGGGTACTCGGTGATGGGGCCGAACATAACAATTCCAAACGCTTCGAGGTCACCAACAGTTTTGTGATTACACGTCGACGTAGTGGTGCTTGTGGTCTTCGAAACCGGCGATCGTCGAGGTACTTGCAACAAAATGACTACGGTGACCCAAAGGCCAAAATGAACCAATTACATCTGAAAGCCGCAGGGTTGTGGTCGTCTTGCTCTGGGTGTTGCAACGGTGGTGGAGGTCGTCCATGGAGGGGCGCTAGTTGCCGAAGAAGGTCCACGCCACGGGGCTTAGCGAGGAAGGCGGCGCGCAAGAAGAGCAGCTGCAAGAGCACAACATCGCTGCAGACACAGGAGGAGGAAGACCATGGTAGAGGAGGGGCTTGTGCACGGGAGGGAGCAGCAAGGCGGCGCTGGAGGGAGGAGGCGCCGGACTTGGGCTCCGGCGGGAGGAAGGAGGAGGCACAAGAGGTCGAGGCCATGGCGACTCGACGACAGCGCACGGGGGAAGAAGAACTCCTGTGGTGGCTGTTCTCGCTAGGGAGGAGGCGCAAGAGCACGGCGGACGATCGGGAGGTTCGTGGGGTCTCGGGCGCGGCATATAGAGGATGCAGCAGCGCGGAGGACGCTCGTGTGAAGGGAGAGTGACGGGGAGGCAGCGAGGAAACCTGTGGTGGCCGGAGGAGAAGGACGAGGGAATCGGGCGCAGCAAGGCGTGCAGGGTGGCGGCGTGAGGGAGAGAGCGAAGGGAGAGAGGGGATCGAGCAGGGGACGCGGGCTCCTGGCACTGGCTGCGTGCGCGTGCGGCGCTGGAGGCGGACGAAGGGAAGGAGAGGACCGAGGGGGATCGGGTAAGGGTTAGGAGGGATAGATGGGCCTGCTGGGCCTCGGGAAAGCAGGCCGGCCTGGCTGCTGGCTCTCTCTCCCTCCAAATTCTTTCCTTTTTTTAGAATAGGAAAAAAACTTAGAGGAAAAGAATGGAAGGGTAGGAGTGGAATTCCCACACATGACATATTTTCCTCGAGACAGGAAAATATAGAGGATTTAATGAAAAAAAGGTCAGAGAGAGTTTAGAATATACAAATTCAAATAAGTTTGAATAACACTCAAACTATTTGAATTTGGAAGCAATTTAAATGGAGACCAAAAGAGATGAGATAAGGACTCTAGAATCTGGAAACGGAAGAGATTTAAAATGCAAGTTTGTTTGGGTTGATTCCATACGAATGGAATATTTCTGATAGCTCCCTAATAATAATGGGAGTATATGTTATAAAGAGAATCACCATGTGAATTCCGTCGGTTTAAATGGACCGGAGATTCATGCAATTTATTTAGTTGAGTTGAGATGCAAAGATTAATGACATGATGGCATGATGACAAAATGCAATGCAAAAAATAAAAGAGCAAGCACAAATGAAACACACGGTGATCACGAAAATATGGAAGTCTTCTGAAGCGTCGGTCTCGGGGAATCACAAGGGGCCAGGCAACCACCAATAGCAAGCATCCAAGACTCCCCTGCAGCACCTGCCGTGGCTTGCGGGGCCTGAACCACCCCGCCGACCATGCAAGAACGACCCACGTCATCAATCAGTGCGGTGTTAAGCTGCAAGGTGATTAAGTGGCAGCATTCGCCACATGGAAGCCATCTCCTACAGAAGAAACCCACAGGTGACACCCGTACAACGACGTGTCAAGAGAACAGGCGCGGAGCTGGCAAGATAAGCCTGGAAGGCCTTGCTGGGCAACTAGTGATGTGACACTGAGCGGTGCATTTAATGCACCCTGCCAGCCCGCAGAGTTAGGTATGATAGCACTATTTGCTATTATATCAGTGGGTAATGACTGTTTTGCCACTGTGGTGACCCCTTAATCTATAAAAGGAGGCCCATGGCAGTCCTAGGAGGGGGTTAGAGGGTTTGAAACTTGACAACACCCAAGCCATCATACGCTTGTGTTCACTGTAGCCCTGAGGCAGACCTTGTCGGGCCAGTGTACCACATACCAGCACGTTCTTTTTCACCATCAATCCACCAAAGCAGGAGTAGGGTTTTACGCCTCACGGTGGCCCAAACCTGGGTGAATTGGTTGTGTGCTCTCTATCGTGCCGTCATGCGCTGGTCTGCTCTTTTTGCAATGTGACGTCCCCCGCCAAACTAGCAAGAGGTAGCCCAGTCCCATAGGTGGCCGAGGACATCCCATGACTTCTTTGGCGCACCAGGTAGGGGGCTCGCTTGTGCGAACTTGAAAGCGTGTGCAGCGCGTCATCTTCATCGCCATCTTCATCTTCGACGACGCCATCGACCATGGTGCCCAAGAAGAAGAAGTCCGGCCCTTTGGCCCAGCCATCCACCTCGAAGGCTCCGCCACCTGTGGCCTCAAATGACACGGGAGATGCTGGGGCAAGTGAGGACATGAGCGCTGTTGGGGGCGTGGCAGGAGCAAGTGGCGCCGTCGCCGCTCCCCCTGTGGCAGACACGGGGGCTGAAGGCATCCGAGGAGAACAACTTCAGCAGCGTGTCGATGATCAAGCTCCGCAAGGTATGGACAGGAGGGTGACTCCGGTTGCATCCCCTCCTCCCACCGACGGAGCCGCAGACCCTTGAGAGCCATCGTCGCATGACCCCGCTACCCAGGTGGTCACCCCACCGCAACGCGGGCGCACCATCACTGTCACCGCCGCAAGCACCATCAGGAGCCAGGCGATGATGCTGTCGAGGTCATCAACTGCCATATCAAGCATAGCCATGGAGGCTATGGCGTGGGCCCAGCTGCTACTGATGGTTCCCGCCAGCAGCTGAGCAAATGGATGAATGGCGTGCCACCATCTAGAGTATGCTAGGTTTCGTTGAGGCTGGGGGCTCGTGACGCGCCAATCCGCCACGGCCTCCCCAGGTGACGACGACTACTCGTACTTCTGGTCGAACGAAGAGGGTTGTCCCTACCATGCAGTCCCCACCACAGCAGCAGGCACGGGCACAACAAGAACAAGATCCCGACAATGTCTCGATGGCCTCTTCCGACCTCGATCACGTCCGGGCAAACAGCGAACCCCGAAGGATAGGCGGCGGGGATACGCGCGCATCATCGTAGGGCGACCTCTCGACGACCCCCGCCAGGCCGACGTTTGTGGTGGCCTCAATGTTGATGAGCCTGCGTTCGGTGTTAGTGGGTCCCTACCTTTCGATGCTAGCTGCCCTGCCTTTACACGTGAGTTGCGGCAAGTCTGTTGGCTGTCCATCAGCACGTTCAAGCCGGAGATACCCGAGAAGTACGACGGGAGACTAAACCCGGCAGAGTTCCTGAGCATCTACACCATCGCTGTTCAGGTTGCCAGGGGAAGAGACGAGAAGGTGTTCGCCAACTACTTCCCATTGGCTCTCAAGTCCAATGTGAGATCTTGGCTCATGCACCTGCCGGAGAACTCCATTTCGCCCTGGGTAGACCTATGCCACAAGTTCATTAGTGCCTTCACCGATGGCCACGAGGAGCCCGACAGGCCCAGAGACCTATAGCTTCTCCAGCAGAAGGAAGGAGAAACTCTCCATTAGTATTTACAAAGATTCAGTAAAGTCCATAGGAATATTCCGAATATCCATCCTGTAGCTGTTATAGCAGCCTTCCAGTCCAATGTGCGCAACCGTCGCATTCGTTCTAAGATGAATGTGCGGTTGCCCAAGATTGTGAAGGATCTGTACACACTAGTGGATAAGTGTGCTCGGATGGAGGAAGGAAGTAAGTTGCCAGGAGAGGAGGATTGCATCAATGTTGATTTAGAGGAAGAATATGAATCAACCGGTCAAAGAAAGGGCAAGAAGCGCAACAAGAAGCCAAGAGATAAGACAATGAAGGCTGTGGAAGGTTCTGGTATGCCTAGTACCGGCAAGAAGGCCAAGGCTGAGGCCCCCAGCAAGGAAGTTGCCGCGTGCACTCCCTGCCGGGAAGCCGTTGCCGCGGAGAAGGCCGAGAAAGGTGAAGGGCCATACTGCAAGATCCACCGGACCAAGGGCCACGACCAGAGTATGATAAGTGTGATAAGGAGAAATGTCAGAATGCTGCTGGCGGAAAGGGCCGAGGCGGTGAAGCAAACCATCCCGGCAAACCCTTTCGGACCCAAGGAAAACCAGCCAGGGGCCAAGAGAGGAAACCTGTGATGATTTGGGTGATGGAGGGAATGAAGAGGAAACCAGTGAGAAGGAATTTCAGAAGGCCACTGATGCCCTATGCATTGATGGGGGTGCGTCCTTGCACTCCTCCCATCGCCAGCTCAAGCGATGGGCAAGAGAGGTGAATGTTGTGGAGCCAGCGCTAGAGGCCCGGAAGCCGCTCAAATGGTCCCGCACGCCCATCATCTTTGATGAGGAGGACCACCCTTGCTGCACCACCGCAGTAGGGTGTTTGCCATTGTTGGCCTCCCCGACAATTCGCAACCTCAAGGTCATAAAGATGTTAGTGGAAGTTGGGGCCGGGTTGAATCTGATTTCCCCCGCAGTTATTAACAAGCTTCAGATAGGAGAAGAAGAGTTGGAGGTTACCGGCACGTTTCATTGAGTCAATCCCAGCAGGAGCCGTCCCAAGGGAAAGATTACGTTGCCGATGACGTGAGGGGGAGAGCTGAACTACAGGACTGAGAAGATTGTGTTTGTTGTGGTTGAGCTCCCCCTGCCGTATAATGGGATTCTCGGACACCCAGCTTTGACCAAGTTCATGGCAGCATCTCATTATGCTTACAACACCTTGAAGATGCCTAGGCCATTGGGAGTCATCACCATCCCATCAGATGAGAAGGATGCAATCATCTATGTGGAAAGGATGTATCAGGATGCCGTCGTAGCAAAGGCTGCGGCAGCAATAGTCCCCGCCAAGGAAAGCAAAGGAAAGAAGAGGGATTGTAGGACCTTCGGCAAGGAGTCCGGGAAGCATGCCCCCTCCGAGTGCATGGCACCATATGATATCCCCGGTGTTCCCAGGGAGGTAATCGAGCACCACCTTGCCGTCTGCCCACATACCCGACCCGTCAAGCAGAAAGTTAGGAAGCAAGCCTTGGAGCTGCAGCAGTTCATTGCTGAGGAAATCAAGAAGTTAGAGGCGGCTGGATTGGTCAGAGGAGTACTGCACCCTACATGGTTGGAAAACCCAGTGGTAGTTCAGAAGGCGAATGGGAAATGGAGGCTTTGCATTGATTTCACATATCTCAATATGGCTTGCCCGAAGGACCCATTCCCCTTGTCGTGCATTGATCAGATTGTGGATTCTACTTTAGCATGTGATCTGCTCTCCTTTTTGGATGCATACTCCAGATATCACCAGATCTTCATCTCCAAAGAGGACGAGGAGAAAACATCATTCATCACTCCATGCGGTACATACTGCTTTGTCCGCATGCCTTCTGGATTGAAGAGTGCTGGATCTACTTTTGCAAGAGCAGTCTAGATTGGTTTTGAGCCACAACTGCACAGAAACATAGAAGCCTATATGGATGACATTGTGGTCAAGACCAAGGATAAGGCCACCCTTATCCAGGATTTGGAGGAGACATTTGCTAATTTGCGCAAGATCAACTTGAAGCTTAACCCGGGGAAGTGTGTGTTTGTGTTCCCTCCGACAAGCTACTTGGATTCTTTGTGTCCCATCGAGGGATTGAAGCCAACCCTGACGAGATCAAGGCCATTGAGCAGATCCAAGCACCAAGGACAGTTAAGGATGTGAGGCGCTTGACAGGATGTGTTGCCACTCTAAGTAGATTCATTTCCAACTCTGCCAAGCGTGCCTTGCTGTTCTTCAAAATTTTGAAGAAGGCAGGGCCTATGAAGTGGACCCCAGAAGCAGATACAGCTTTGCAAGAGTTGAAGGCTTACTTGTCATGTGTGCCTACCTTGGTTGCACCCAAAAGTCATTACTGCTTTACTTGGCAGCAACCAACCAAGTGCTCAGTGCTGCCTTGGTAGCACAGCGAGAAGTGGATGAAGCAGAGAGCGGCCAGTCCGCGGCAGAGTCAGAAGAGGATCAGAACAGTTGTAAGCACGACAACGAGTGCAACCCCAAGGACGCTGCAAGGAAGAATGTGGTGCAGTGCCCAGTGTACTTCGTTGGCTCCTTGTTGCAAGGGGCTAGATCAAGGTACTCTGGTGTGAAAAATTTGACCTTTGGCATCATCGTGGCCTCAAGGAAACTGTGCCACTACTTCCAAGCCCATGAGATCACGGTTTTTACTCGTTTTCCGTTGCAGAGGATACTCCGAAAACCCTGAGGCTACTGGCAGAATAGTGGAGTGGGCTTTGCAGTTATCCAGTTTTGGTTTGAAGTTTGTGAGAACTTCAACCATTCAAAGCAGGGTGCTGGTAGAGTTTATTGCAAAATGGACACCAACCCCTGATGAGGAAGCACTGGAAACAGCTCTCCCCGGCAAGGAATCACCCCAAGAATGGATTATGTATTTTGATGGTGCATTTTCCCTACAAGGAGCAGGAGCTGGCGTGCTACTTGTTGCCCCCTTCGGGGAGCACTAGAAGTACATCATCCAAATACACTTTTCCCGGGAAGAGGCCACCAACAATACAGCTGAGTATGAAGGCCTCCTTGCCGGGCTCAGGATTGCAGCAGAATTGGGAATCAAGAAGGTGATCATTCGAGGAGATTCACAGTTGGTGTTGAGACAAGTCAATAAGGATTATCAAAGCCCATTGATGGAAGCATACATTGAGGAAGTAAGGAGGTTGTAGGAGTGCTTTGACGGGTTGCAAACATAGCGCGTACCCTGTGCAGAAAACAGCATAGCTAATCACCTGTCAAAGTGTGTTGCGCAGAAGCTTCCTATGGAACCAGAAACTTTTGTTCTCCATGTAACACCCACAATGCGGCTATATCTCCCACGTGTCGGGGCACGACTTAGAGGGATAGCCGCATGGTAGGTTTGTCGCAAGAGGGGTAATCTTCACACAAACCCATGTACTGAATAAGAAAGGGATAAAGAGTTGGCTTACAATCGCCACTTCACACAAATACAAGTTAAACATACATCATCCAAATTACAAACAAGGTCCGGCTACGGAACCAAAATAAAGGAAGACAACCCTAATTGCTAGATCCCCGATCATCCCAACTAGGCTTCACTACTGATCATCAGGAAACGAAACAACACAACGAACAAGATCTTCATCGAGCTCCCACTTGAGCTCGGTTGCGTCACCTGCACTGGTATCATCGGCACCTGCAACCGTTTGGAAGTATCTGTGAGCCACGAGGACTCAGCAATCTCACACCCACGAGATCAAGACTATTTAAGCTTATGGGTAGGAAAGGGGTAATGTGAGGTGGAGCTACAGCAAGCACTAAGCATATATGGTGGCTAACATATGCAAATAAGAGCGAGAAGAGAAGCAAAGCAACGGTCGTGAACTAGAAGTGATCAATAAGTGATCCTGAATCTACTTACGTTCAAGCATAACACAAGAACCGTGTTCACTTCCCGGACTCCGCCGGAAAGAGACCATCACGGCTACGCACGCGGTTGATGCATTTTAATTAAGTTAAGTATCAAGTTCTCTACAACCGGACATTAACAAATTCCCATCGTCCCATAACCGCGGGCACGGCTTTCGAAAATTCAAACCCTGCAGGGGTGTCCCAACTTAGCCCATCACAAGCTCTCACGGGCAATGAAGGATATTCCTTTTCCCAGGAAGACCCGATCAGACTCGGAATCCCGGTTACAAGACATTTCGACGATGGTAACACAAGACCAGCAAAGCCGCCTGATGTGCCGACAATCCCGATAGGAGATGCACATATCTCATTCTTAGGGAAACAACGGATAGGTCAAGCTATGAGTAAAACCAGCCCTCTAGTTGCCCCTAGGTGGCCCCGCAGGTTTCCCGGTTCGAACCAACACTTAGACAGGCACTGGCCCCGTGGGCTTAAAATAAAGATGACCCTCGGGAGCGCGACTCCCAAGGGAAAAGGTAGGTGGTGGTGAGGCAAATGGTAAAACTAAGATTGGGCCTTGCCGGAGGAGTTTTATTCAAAGCGAACTGTCAAGGGGTCCCCATAACACACAACCGTGTAAGGCACGCAAAATCAAGGAACATAACACCGGTATGACGGAAACTAGGGCGGCAAGAGTGGAACAAAACACCAGGCATAAGGCCGAGCCTTCCACCCTTTACCAAGTATATAGATGCATTAATATAAATAAGAGATATTGTGATATCCCAACATATCCATGTTCCAACATGGAACAAACTTCATCTTCACCTGTAACTAACAACGCTATAAGAGGGGCTGAGAAAAAGCGGTAACATAGCCAAACAACGGTTTGCTAGGAAAGGAGGGTTGGAGGCTTGACATGGCAACTTGGGAGGCATGATAAAGAAAGTGGTAGGTACGCGGCATAGCAATAGAGCGAGCAACTAGCAAGCAAAGATAGAAGTGATTTCGACGGTATGGTCATCTTGCCTGAGATCCCACAAGGAAGAAGAGCGAGTCCATGAAGAAGACAAACAGACGTAGTCGAACGGATCCTCACAACTCCGGAACGGAACTGAAGCTAACGAGATAGGCAACCCGGAAAGTAGCAAACAACGTAGTAAACAACCATCACATAAACATGGAATGGTGCACAACCAAGTATGATGCATGTCCGGTTTAAAGAGGCATGGCATGGCAAAGTGCACAAACAATACTACAAATTAAGTGGAGCTCAATATGCAACGAGTTACATATTGACGAAACACCACGTCCAATATTTAGTTCTCTCTCGTTTAGGTACCCAACAATATTAAATGGTGATTAACATGGCATGGGGTGAAGCGTATGAAAACTACCTATCTAGGCAAGTTTAAACGAGGCCGGAACAACAAGCAGCAAGTCCGGAAGAATCCTAATGTGCATATTTTAGGTTTGGTAGTGTTCTACCCTAAACAAAATTTTAGGGTTCTTAAACATGCAAAGAAAGTGAACCAAGTTAAACTAGGCATTTTTCTACCCCAATTACACATAAAGTTCATTAAATTTGGAGCTACGGTTAAATAGTTATGAATTAAATCATTTTAGCATGGCATATGGGCAAAATAATGCAAACAGCAAGTTAAACATTTCAAACTTGCATGAAAGTTGGATATTATGAATCTAGACACAATTCTAAGCATTTTACATATAAAGTTTGTTTTAATCCGATGCACGGTTAATTAGTTATTAAATGCATGAACAGCAAGGGGTAATCTGTAAATATGCAGATTTTCTAGAAATAGCGAAATTCGTTCATAGCAGAAAAAAATATACATCGGGCCGAATCTGCACTTGGGCCAACAGAGAGGCGCTGGGGAGCAGCTCACCCATGGGCTTCGGCCTGTTGGTGAGGAGGTGGAGGCAGACCGCGGGGCGCAGTCGAGCAGGCCTGCTCGGTAGGAGGCCCAAGCTGGACGCTGGAGCGGGCGTCGTAGGCGGCTGGCAAACGATGCGGCCCACACATCGGTCGCTGGCAAGGTCAACCCGAGTTGGCTGCGCAGGCAGAAGGTACTTGGCACTGGGGTCATCCTCCTCGTGAGCTCGCACGGAGAAGCAAGGGGAGGCCGGCGACGAGGCTTGGAAAGGTCGATCCGAACGGCTCCCTCCAGATCCGATCGGGAATGAGACGACAGCAAGCGGGGGTCACCGAACGGAGCGGGGTCGACCCACAAGCGCACACAGAGAGAGAGGGAGAGATAAACATGAGAAGACAAGAGGAAAATAAAGGGAAGAGGAGGAGCGATGGGGCCAGCCTGGGGTCCTGGTGGCTTCGGAAGCTTGCCATCGAGTCTCCTGCTCGATCCGGAGGTGGGAGCTTGAGGGTGATGGGAGAACAGGCGCTGCTGGTAGGTGGATCGAGAGGAGTAGCTGGTTGGTTCGGTGGTGGATCGGGAAGGCAGGGGAGGCCCTGATTGGAGCGACGGGGAAAACGAGGTGGATCTCGCGGGTGGCGGCGGGACAGGACTGATGGGACAAGCTCCCTAGGATCTAGGGTTGTCCACTAAATATAGAAATAGGATTTTTGGCAGGGGCTAATCCGGTCCGTCTGATCTAAAACGGACGGCCGAGAGAAAAAATAGGTAGGGAGTCCAAAAACGAAAACGGAGATGTTATTAAGACGTTTGGGGATGATCCGGATCCAATGGTGATGACTGATCGGTTCGGGTCCGGGACAGCTTTCGAAGGCGCACGCGAGGAGGGCCGCGGGCTGACGAGAGAGGTTAGGTTGGGCCCGGCAGTAGGTAGTGGACTTTGTAGAGGGGATTGGGATAAGAGGAGAGGAAAGAAGGCAGCCCGGCAACCGTTTTCGGAGACCGAAAACGTCCGATGTTTGACCGACTATATTGTCGCTATAGTTATCCGTTGGGGCGTCAAACGGACTCCGAATGCGATGAAACTTGGCAGGCGGCCTACCTACACTATAACAATAGCACATGCCTACTTTCAACCCATTCCGAGAACATTTCTCAGTCACTTATAAAATAATATTTCTGAGGTGTCGCGGGCGCGTGCAAGTGTGTCTGGGCTCAGAATGGACAACGGAAAGAATGAGGAGACCGGGACGGATGCAAGTTTTGAAAACATGATGATGCAATGCACATGATGACATGAAAAGATGCAACATGCAAGCAAACGACATGGCAAAGACGGCAAATAACTGAGGGACACCTGGCGCATCAGTCTCGGGGCGTCACAACACTCCACCACTACGAGAGGATCTCGTCTCGAGATCTAGAATGGCACCAGAGAGAAAACGGAAGAGGAAGAGGTAAAACAAAGTTGCTTCTTTGACAAACGAGTTAAACCACGAACCTTGCGAGGTTGGACAAATTGAAACAAAGAAAACAATGAAGAGGAACAAAGTTGAAAACACTCCGTTAGAAAAGAGGAACAAGGAACATTACGAGAACCTTCTAGGTAGAAAGACATAAGAAAAAGGTTGTAATGAACAAGTACATGCAAGAACTCCGGTTGAAACGAGATGTACAAGGAACGATAAGGATCAATTACGACAACACTCAGGTTAGAAATGGAAGGTAATAATATGAATTTGGCAAAATGAAAGCACTTGGATTAGAGTCCGGTTAGAAGAGGAATGATAGACAGAACACTCCGGTTAAAACAAGATAGAGAAGGAATAAGAATGATATAATATTCAGCACCCCGACTGGAAATGGAATGAATTGAACATGAACTTGACAAGATGAGAGTATGCTTGATGAAATCAACAACACACTGCCTCCGGAACTATTGAAAGAATGGCACAAGGGGTAAGAAAGATTTAAGACAACACTCCGGTTGAGAAGGGAGGTAAAACTTCATAAGATGAGAGAACTTGAATGAAGGACACGGCACTCCGGTTGAATGGATAAGCAAAAGGAAAGAACATGATCTTTGAAAAAGGAGATGATGGATCAAAGTGTGCAACATCAAAATGCCTCCGGGACAAAAGATAGAACGGGCTGAAAGTAACAAAGAAGAAAACAACGTCTTCTACGTCGAATGAATTTGAAAGCATCCTTCCAAGAAGGTTAAAACGGAGTTGTTGGAACGACCAACAATGAAACGAATAATCTTGCAGTGGGATTATGGGAAAACATCTCAAAACTGAGGTGAAGTTTTGCCCCTGAAAAATAAAGATTGATCGGGAACAAAGAAGAGATGAAAAACTTCTTCACCGAGATAGGAAGGAGAAGATTGGATCATTGATAAGCACCACAATCGCAACCATCCTTAGGATAGGCTTTAGGTGAAATATAACCCAATATAACTCCAACAAAAAGATTGATTGGTTGAAAGGATCTCTTGAACTAAGAGAAAATGATGGATTCAGATATGTCACTCTAGAAAACTTGTGAATCATGAAACACGAAGGGAAAAGTTGTCAAGATTGACATAACACCACCTGAAAAGATAAGGTAGAAGGAATTTCGCTTCGGAATGCAAGATGAAAAATGCTTGAACTCCACAAAGCAAAGCATGTGTTGAGCATCATGTTTAATTTTGAGTATAGCTTGGCAGATCATAACTTCGAGAGGTATCTTGAAGAACAATTGAAGAATGAATGGAATCCTTGACAAACCACCATGTAGAACCTCCGTGAAGAACTCCGGTAATAAAAGAATGATCAAACGAAAGGAAAGTTGAAAAGAACTCCGGGAGAAGCCTAGCAATGATTAAATGGAGCTTCGCGACGAGATAATGCAGAAAACTTGAAACTCCGGAAAAGAAAAGATGAAACAATTGAAACCGAGAATTTGATGAACCTCCTGTTGGGGAACGCAGCAGAAATTCAAAATTTTCTACGCATCACCAAGATCAATCTATGGAGTAATCTAGCAACAAGGGGAAGGAGAGTGCATCTACATACCCTTGTAGATCGCTAAGCGGAAGCGTTCAAGTGAACAGGGTTGATGGAGTCGTACTCGTCGCGTTCCAAATCACCGAAGATCCTAGTGCCGAACGGACGGCACCTCTGTGTTCAACACACGTACAGCCCGGTGACATCTCCTACGCCTTGATCCAGCAAGGGGAGAAGGAGAGGTTGGGGAAGACTCCATCCAGCAGCAGCACGACGGCGTGGTGCTGGTGGAGGAGCGTGGTACTCCAGCAGGGCTTCGCCAAGCAGCGCAAGAGACGAGGAGGGAGAGGGGTAGGGCTACGCCAAGAAGGAGATTGAATCGTGTCTCTGGCAGCTCAAAACCTCAAGTATATATAGGGGGAGGGGAGGGGCTGCGCCCCCACCTAGGTTGACACCCCTAGGGGTGGCGGCCAGCCCTAGATCCCATCTAGGGGGGCGGCCAAGGGGGGAGAGAGAGGGGGCGCACCACTAGGTGGGCCTTAGGCCCATCTGAGCCTAGGGTTTGCCCTCTTCCACTCTCCCTTGCGCCTTGGGCCTTGGTGGGGGGGCGCACCAGCCCACCTGGGGCTGGTCCCCTCCCACACTTGGACCATGCAGCCCTCCGGGGCTGGTGGCCCAACTTGGTGGACCCCCGGGACCCTCCCGGTGGTCCCGGTACATTACCGATAAAACCCGAAACTTTTCCGGTGACCAAAACAGGACTTCCGATATATAAATCTTTACCTCCAGAACTCCTCGTGACGTCCGGGATCTCATCCGGGACTCCGAACAACATTCGATAACCACGTATATCTATTCCCTATAACCCTAGCGTCATCGAACCTTAAGTGTGTAGACCCTACGGGTTCGGGAACCATGCAGACATGACCGAGATAACTCTCCGGTCAATAACCAACAGCGGAATCTGGATACCCATGTTGGCTCCCACATATTCCACGATGATCTCATCGGATGAACCATGATGTCAAGGACTTAATCAATCCCGTATACAATTCCCTTTGTCTAGCGGTACGATACTTGCCCGAGATTCAATCGTCGGTATCCCGATACCTTGTTCAATCTCGTTACCGGCAAGTCTCTTTACTCGTTCCGTAACACATCATCCCGTGATCAACTCCTTGGTCACATTGTGCACATTATGATGATGTACTATCGAGTGGGCCCATAGATACCTCTCCGTTTACACGGAGTGACAAATCCCAGTCTCGATTCGTGCCAACCCAACAAACACTTTCGGAGATACCTGTAGTGTACCTTTATAGCCACCCAGTTACGTTGTGACGTTTGGCACACCCAAAGCACTCCTACGGTATCCGGGAGTTGCACAATCTCATGGTCTAAGGAAATGATACTTGACATTAGAAAATATTTAGCAAACGAACTACACGATCTTGTGCTAGGCTTAGGATTGGGTCTTGTCCATCACATCATTCTCCTAATGATGTGGTCCCGTTATCAACGACATCCAATGTCCATGGTCAGGAAACCGTAACCATCTATTGATCAACGAGCTAGTCAACTAGAGGCTTACTAGGGACATGGTGTTGTCTATGTATCCACACATGTTTCTGAGTTTCCTATCAATGCAATTCTAGCATGGATAATAAACGATTATCATGAACAAGGAAATATAATAATAACCAATTTATTATTGCCTCTAGGGCACATTTCCAACAGTCTCCCACTTGCACTAGAGTCAATAATCCAGTTCACATCGATATGTGATTAACACTCAAGGTCACATCCCCATGTGACTAACACCCAAAGAGTTCTGGGTTTGATCATGTTATGCTTGTGAGAGAGTTTTCAGTCAACGGGTCTGCAACATTCAGATCCGTATGTACTTCGCAAATTTCTATGTCATCTTGTAGATGCAACTACTACACTACATTTGGAGCCATTTCAGATAACTGTTCTACTTGGAGCTATTCTAAATTGTTGCTCCATTATACGTATCCGGTATCTCTACTCAGAGCTATCCGGATAGGTGTTAAGCTTGCATCGACGTAACTCTTTACGTCGAACTCTTTATCACCTCCATAACGAGAAACATATCCTTATTCCTCTAAGGATAATTTAGACCGCTATCTGGTGATCTACTCCTATATTACCTTTGTACCCTCTTGCCAGATATGTGGCAAGGCACACATCAGGTGCGGTACTCAGCATGGCATACCGTGTAGAGCCTATGACAAAAGCATAGGGGACGACCTTCGTCCTTCCTCTTTCTTCTGCCGTGGTCGAGCTTTAAGTCTTAACTTCATATCTTACAACTCAGGCAAGAACTCCTTCTTTGACTGATCCATCTTGAACACCTTCAAGATCATGTCAAGGTATGTGCTCATTTGAAAGTACCATTAAGCGTTTTGATCTATCCTTATAGATCTTAATGCTCAATGTTCAAGTAGCTTAATCCAGGCTTTCCATTGAAAAACACTTTCCAAATAACCCGATATGCTTTCCAGAAATTCTACGTCATTTCTGATCAACAATATGTCAACAACATATACTCATCAGAAATTCTACAGTGCTCCCACTCACTTCTTTGGAAATACAAGTTTCTCATAAACTTTGTATACACCCAAAATATTTGATCATCTCATCAAAGCATACATTCCAACTCCGAGATGCTTACTCCAGTCCTTAGAAGGATTGCTAGAGCTTTGCATACTTACTAGCATCTTTCAGGATTGACAAAACCTTCCGATTGTATCACATACAACCTTTCCTCAAAAATCGTCGAGGAAACAATGTTTTGACATCCTATCTGCAAGATTTCATAAATAATGCAGTAATTGCTAATATAATTCCAATAGACTCTTAGCATCGCTACGAGTAGGAAAGTCTCATCGTAGTCAACTCCTTGAACTTGTCGGAAAACATCTTAACGACAAGTTGAGCTTTCTTAATGGTGATACTTACCATCATTGTTCATCTTCCTTTTAAAATCCATATGTACCTAACAGCCTTACGACCATCAAGTAGTTCTTCCAAAGTCTACACTTTGTTTTCATATATGGATCCTCTCTCGGATTATATGGCCTCGAGCCACTTTGGAATCCAGGCCCACCATCGCTTCTCCATAGCTCGTAGGTTCATTGTTGTCTAGCAATATGACTTCCAAGACAGGATTACGTACCACTCTGAAGTAGTACGCATCCTTGTCATCCCACGAGGTTTGGTAGTGACTTGATCTGAAGTTTCATGATCACTATCATAAGCTTCCACTTCAATTGGTGTAGGTGCCACAGGAACAACTCCCTGTGCCCTGCCACACACTAGTTGAAGAGACGGTTCAATAACCTCATCGAGTCTCCACCATCCTCCCACTCAATTCTTTCGAGAGAAACTTTTCCTCGAGAAAGGACCTGATTCTAGAAACAATCCCTTATTGCTTTCGGATCTGAGACAGGAGGTATACCCAACTGTTTTGGGTGTCATATGAAGATGCATTTATCCTCTTTGGGTTCGAGCTTATTGGCCTGAAACCTTTTCGCATAAGCATCGCAGCCCCAAACTTTTAAGAAATGACAGCTTAGGTTTCTCTAAACCATAGTTCATATGGTGTCATCTCATCGGAATTACGTGGTGCCCTATTTAAAGTGAATGTGGTTGTCTCTAATGCCTAACCCATAAACTATCATGGTAATTCGATAAGAGACATCATGGTATGCATCATATCCAATAGGGTGCAGTTATGATGTTCGGACACATCATCACACTATGGTGTTTCAGGCTGTATTAGTTGTGAAACAATTTCCACAATGTCTTAATTCCGTGCCAAACTCGTAATTCAGATATTCATCTCTATGATCATATCATAGATATTTTATCCTCTTGTCACGATGATCTTTCAACTTCACCCTGAAATTACTTGAACCTTTCAATAATTCAGACTCATGATTCATCAAGTAAATATACTCAACATCTACTCAAATCATCTGTGAAGTAAGAACATAACGATATCCACTACACGCCTCAGCAGTCATTGGACTGCACACATCAAAATGTATTACTTCCAACAAGTTGCTTTCTAGTTCCATTTTACTGAAAACGAGGCTTTCAGTCATCTTGCCCATGTGGTATGATTTGCATGTCTCAAGTGATTCAAAATCAAGTGAGTCCAAATGGTCCATTTGCATGGAGTTTCTTCATGCATATACACCAATAGACATGGTTCGCATGTCTCAAACTTTTCAAAAACGAGTGAGCCCAAAGATCCATCAACATGGAGCTTCTTCATGCGTTTTATACCGATATGACTTACCTGGCAGTGCCACGAGTAGGTGGTACTATCATTACTATCTTATATCTTTTGGCATGAACATGTGTATCACTACGATCGAGATTCAATAAACCATTCATTTTAGGTGCAAGACCATTGAAGGTATTATTCAAATAAATAGAGTAACCATTATTCTCCTTAAATGAATAACTGTATTGCGAAAGACATAATCCAATCATGTCTATGCTCAACGCAAACACCAAATGACAATTATTCAGGTTTAATACTAATCTTGATGGTAGAGGGAGCGTGCGATGTTTGATCACATCAAACTTGGAAACACTTCCAACACATATCGTAAGCTCACCTTTTAGCTAGTCTCCGTTTATTTCGTAGCTCTTTTGTTTCGAGTTACTAACACTTAGCAACCGAACCGGTATCTTAATACCCTGGTGCCACTAGGAGTACTAGTAAAGTACACATTAACATAATGTATATCCAATATACTTCTATCGACCTTGTTAGCCTTCTCATCTACCAAGTATCTAGGGTAATTCTGCTCCAGTGGCTGTTCCCCTTATTACAGAAGCACTTAGTCTCGGGTTTGGGTTCAACCTTGGGTTTCTTCACTAGAGCAGCAGCTGATTTGCCGTTTCATGAAGTATCCATTCTTTCCCTTGCCCTTCTTGAAACTAGTGGTTTCACCAACCATCAACAATTGATGCTCCTTCTTGATTTCTACTTTTCTGGTGTCAAACATCGCGAATATCTCAAGGATCATCATATATGTCCCTGATATATTATAGTTCATCACAAAGCTCTAGCAGCTTGGTGGTAATGACCTCGGAGAAACATCACTATCTCATCTGGAAGATCAACTCCCACTCGATTCAAATGATTGTTGTACTCAGACAATCTAAGCACAAGCTCAACAATTGAGCTTTTCTCCCTTAGTTTGCAGGCTAAGAAAATCGTCAGAGGTCTTATACCTCTTGACGTAGGCACGAGCCTGAAATCCCAATTTCAGCCCTCAAAACATCTCATATGTTTCGCGACGTTTCAAAACGTCTTCGGTGCCTCAACTCTAAACTGTTTAACTGAACTATCACGTACTTATCAAAATATGTATGTCAGATGTTCGCAACATCCACAGACGACGTTCGAGGTTCAGCACACTGAGCAGTGCATTAAGGACATAAGCCTTCTATGAAGCAATGAGGACAATCCTCAGTTTACGTACCTAGTCCGCATAATTGCTACTATCAACTTTCAACTAAATTTTCTCTAGGAACGTATCTAAACAGTAGAACAGAAACGCGAGCCACAACATAATTTGCAAAGACCTTTTGAGTATGTTCAGGATAATTAAGTTCATCTTATGAACTCCCACTCAGATAGACATCCCTCTAGTCATCTAAGTGATTACATGATCCGAGTCAACTAGGCCATGTCCGATCATCACGTGAGACGGACTAGTCAACATCGGTGAACATCTTCATGTTGATCGTATCTACCATACGACTCATGCTCGACCTTTCGGTCTCTTGTGTTCCAAGGCCATGTATGTACATGCTAGGCTCGTCAAGTCAACCTAAGTGTTTCGCATGTGTTCCGAGGCCATGTCTGTACATGCTAGGCTCGTCAACACCCGTTGTATTCGAACGTAAGAATCTATCACACCCGATCATCACGTGGTGCTTCGAAACGACGAACTTTCGCAACGGTGCACAGTTAGGGGGAACACTTTCTTGAAATTTTAATGAGGGATCATCTTATTTACTACCGTCGTTCTAAGCAAATAAGATGTATAAACATGATAAACATCACATGCAATCAAATAGTGACATGATATGGCCAATATCATATTGCTCCTTTTGATCTGCATCTTCGGGGCTCCATGATCATCATCGTCACCGGCATGACACCATGATATCCATCATCATGATCTCCATCATCGTGTCTTCATGAAGTTGTCTCGCCAACTATTACTTCTACTACTACAGCTAACGGTTAGCAATAAAGTAAAGTAATTACATGACGTTTATGTTGACACGCAGGTCATAAATAAATTAAGACAACTCCTATGGCTCCTGCCGGTTGTCATACTCATCAACATGCAAGTCGTGATTCCTATTACAAGAACATGGTCATCTCATACATCACATATATCATTCATCACATCCTTTGGCCATATCACATCACATAGCATACCCTGCAAAAACAAGTTAGACGTCCTCTAACTGTTGTTTGCATGTTTTACATGGCTGCTATGGGTTTCTAGCAAGAACGTTTCTTACCTACGCAAAAACCACAACGTGATATGCCAATTGCTATTTACCCTTCATAAGGACCCTTTTCGTCGAATCTGATCCGACTAAAGTGGGAGAGACAGACACCCGCTAGCCACCTTATGCAACTAGTGCATGTCAGTCGGTGGAACCAGTCTCACATAAGAGTACGTGTAAGGTCGGTCCGGGCAGCTTCATCCCACGATGCCGCCGAATCAAGATAAGACTAGTAACGGCAAGTAAATTGAAAAAATCAACGCCCACAACTGCTTTGTGTTCTACTCGTGCACAGAAACTACGCATAGACCTAGCTCATGATGCCACTGTTGGGGAGCGCAGCAGAAATTCAAAATTTTCTACGCATCACCAAGATCAATCTATGGAGTAATCTAGCAACGAGGGGAAGGAGAGTGCATCTACATACCCTTGTAGATCGCTAAGCGGAAGCGTTCAAGTGAACGGGGTTGATGAAGTCGTACTCGTCGTGATCCAAATCACCGAAGATCCTAGTGCCGAACGGACGGCACCTCCGTGTTCAACACACGTACAGCCCGGTGACGTCTCCTACGCCTTGATCCAGCAAGGGGAGAAGGACAGGTTGGGGAAGACTCCATCGAGCAGCAGTACGATGGTGTGGTGGTGGTGGAGGAGCGTGGTACTCCAGCAGGGCTTCGCCAAGCACCGCAAGAGACGAGGAGGGAGAGGGGTAGGGCTGTGCCAAGAAGGAGATTGAATCGTGTCTCTGGCAGCCCAAAACCTCAAGTATATATAGGGGGAGGGGAGGGGCTGCGCCCCCACCTAGGTTTCCACCCCTAGGGGTGGCGGCCAGCCCTAGATCCCATCTAGGGGGGTGGCCAAGGGGGGAGAGAGAGGGGGGCGCACCACTAGGTGGGCCTTACGCCCATCTGAGCCTAGGGTTTGCCCCCTTCCACTCTCCCTTGCGCCTTGGGCCTTGGTGGGGGGGCGCACTAGCCCACCTGGGGCTAGTCCCCTCCCACACTTGGCCCATGCAGCCCTCCGGGGCTGGTGGCCCCACTTGGTGGACCCCCGAGACCCTCCCGGTGGTCCCGGTACGTTACCGATAAAACCCGAAACTTTTCTGGTGTCCAAAACAGGACTTCCCATATATAAATCTTTACCTTCGGACCATTCCGGAACTCCTCGTGACGTCCGGGATCTCATCCGGGACTCCGAACAACATTCAGTAACCACGTATATCTATTCCCTATAACCCTAGCGTCATTGAACCTTAAGTGTGTAGACCCTACGGGTTCGGGAACCATGCAGACATGACCAAGATAACTCTCCGGTCAATAACCAACAGCGGGATCTGGATACCCATGTTGGCTCCCACATGTTCCACGATGATCTCATCGGATGAACCACGATGTCAAGGACTTAATCAATCCCGTATACAATTCCCTTTGTCTAGCGGTACGATACTTGCCCGAGATTCGATCGTCGGTATCCCGATACCTTGTTCAATCTCGTTACCGGCAAGTCTCTTTACTCGTTCCATAACACATCATCCCGTGATTAACTCCTTGGTCACATTGTGCACATTATGATGATGTCCTATCAAGTGGGCCCAGAGATACCTCTCCGTTTACACGGAGTGACAAATCCCAGTCTCGATTCGTGCCAACCCAACAGACACTTTTGGAGATACCTGTAGTGTAACTTTATAGCCACCCAGTTACGTTGTGACATTTGGCACACCCAAAGCACTCCTACGGTATCCGGGAGTTGCACAATCTCATGGTCTAAGGAAATGATACTTGACATTAGAAAAGCTTTAGCAAACGAACGACACGATCTTGTGCTAGGCTTGGGATTAGGTCTTGTCCATCACATCATTCTCCTAATGATGTGATCCCATTATCAACGACATCCAATGTCCATGGTCAGGAAACCGTAACCATCTATTGATCAACGAGCTAGTCAACTAGAGGCTTACTAGGGACATGGTGTTGTCTATGTATCCACACATGTATCTGAGTTTCCTATCAATACAATTCTAGCATGGATAATAAACGATTATCATGAACAAGGAAATATAATAATAACCAATTTATTATTGCCTCTAGGGCATATTTCCAACACCTCCGAAATAAGGAATTGAATTTACTCGATGAAACAAGAATAAGAATTACATTATGCTTATCCTTCACCAATTTAAATTGATGACAAGCAACAGATTTGGCATTCTACTTATTCTCGTAGAAAGGATTAAGATAGATATAGTGCAAACTTGAGAAGGTCTTCTACGAACCACCAGTAGGATTGAATGAACAAATGAATTGATATGATAACGAAGGAAGAGAAATCTCGAACTGAACCACCGTAAGAATTGAAAATGAACTAAGAAAAGATAAAGAAACACCAGGAAGAATTAGAGAATGAATGAAGATACTTGAGGGAATTTAGATACAAGTGAACGAACACATCCCGAGCTGATTAGATAAAACTTGAATGATGCACCGGTATGATTTGGAGAACGAGAGCTGAAAGCTAGGAATGAGTAATATTTGAAAAGATGGCCTTCGGGGGAAAGAAATGGAAACAACTCATGAAATGCTCCAGATGGGTGAAAAGAATTGTCACAATCGAAAATAATTATGAGAGGATGGCATCTAGCTTGAATCATGAATGTTTGAAAGAACGGGCAAGGATTTAAGAGGAACTCTTCTTCGGTCTACAAAATCCGAGAATGATGATGAGAAACACCACCTTGAGTTGTTGAGGCACTACGGAATGGAAATTAGAAAGGTTGAACCAATGATGAAAAGAATGTGAAAGATCTTGGAGAAGGCATTTGACTGATGATAACTCATTCTTACGTCAAACTTGGAAAATGAATTTGAGAGTAACTCCGGGAAGATTAGAAGAGTCAAGTAAGATCTTGGGAAAAGACCTGTGGGTTAGGGCCCACTCAAAGATAACACCATTGAACAATTTAAAAGAGGGATTGCACCGGTTGAATTAAATGGCTTGAATAAGGTAAGACCTCGAAATATCTTGAAAGGGATTACGAATAGAAACTTGAATCTTCTGGGAAATCTATAGCACTCCAGATAAACATGAATAGCAAGAGGTGGATGATTAAGAAGTGCACCAGCATGAGAAAACATTTAAAACAAGGAAAGGGATATGATCGAAAAAGCTTGAATTGAATCCACTGGAGAAGAAAAGAGAATGGATAATGTTGAACATGAAGCTCCGTTAGAATCTTCATGAGAATCACCGGATAGACTATTGACAGAAAAGAATGGAGAGACTTCACATCAATAAGATGGATACTTGATTAAGAAATCTTTGTCCTTGAAGAAAAAGGGTGGGAGGGCAGGAAAAACAAAGGCAACTTGGGGACAGATGAAACGAACAACATTGGAAAAAAACCGAGAGGTGATCTTGCGGCTGTTGAAAATGATCGGGTCCACTTGAAGATAAACACGCCGGTTGAAAGGGATTGACATGACAATCTCGATTATCATGAAGGATCAGTATTCCCATAGAAATATGAGAACACCACTTAGGAAAGGTATGGAATCAACACTTGACATCGAAGCAACTCGAATACCAAAACAAAACAAAGATTGGCTTGCAGAATAAGCCGGAAACAAACATATGATAGATCCCATATCGTATCATTTGTCTATTGGAAAGAATTTGTCACCAACAACTGCATAAAGGAGATTTTCGATGTCGGCGAACTCAGGTATTCCAGAACTGCAACGATAAAATTGTGACGACAACACCTTGGAGCTCAACTCCCCGGGACACTGCCACAACCCCTAAGTGTCAGGAGGCACCAAGAACAATGTTCTCATCACAAAACCATCGAAACGATTCCAAGATACCCGCGTGATCCAAAAAAAATAGTGAAATTTGAGGGGAGAAGAGTCAAAACTTCTACGTCGGGAGGCCTCACCAGAATGACGAAGGGACTGAGGAGTAAAAAGAATCCTACTCTCCGATATATATAATCCTAAGACTCAAAACATTTTCTTCTAGACTCAACAACTTCAGCAATTCGATCAAGCAGGGGGCTCCTAAGTTGGGGATGGATCTGATACCAACTTGTAACACCCATAATGCGGATATATCTCCCACGTGTCGGGACACGACTTAGAGGCATAGACGCATGGTAGGTTTGTCGCAAGAGGGGTAATCTTCACACAATCCCATGTACTGAATAAGAAAGGGATAAAGAGTTGTCTTACAATCTCCACATCACACAAATACAAGTTAAACATACATCATCCAAATTACAAACAAGGTCTGGCTATGAAACCAAAATAAAGGAAGACAACCCCGATTGCTAGATCCCCGATCGTCCCAACTGGGCTCCACTACTGATCATCAAGAAACAAAACAACACAACGAACAAGATCTTCATCGAGCTCCCAGTTGAGCTTGGTTACGTCACCTGCACTGGTATCATCGGCACCTGCAACTATTTGGAAGTATCTGTGAGCCATGAGGACTCAGCAATCTCACACCTGCGAGATCAAGACTATTTAAGCTTATGGGTAGGAAAGGGGTAATGTGAGGTGGAGCTGCAAAAAGCACTAAGCATATATGGTGGCTAACATACGCAAATAAGAGCGAGAAGAGAAGCAAAGCAACGGTCGTGAACTAGAAGTGATCAATAAGTGATCCTGAATCTACTTACGTTCAAGCATAGCACAAGAACCGTGTTCACTTCCCGGACTCCGCCGGAAAGAGACCATCACGGCTACACACGCGGTTGATGCATTTTAATTAAGTGAAGTGTCAAGTTCTCTACAACCGGACATTAACAAATTCCTATCTGCCCATAACCGCGGGCACAGCTTTTGAAAGTTCAAACCCTGCAGGGGTGTCCCAACTTAGCCCATCACAAGCTCTCACGGTCAATGAAGGATATTCCTTTTCCCAGGAAGACCCGATCAGACCCGGAATCCCGGTTAGAAGACATTTCGACAATGGTAACACAAGACCAGCGAAGCCGCCTGATGTGCCGACAATCCCGATAGGAGATGCACATATCTCGTTCTCATGGCAACACCGGATAGGTCAAGCTACGAGTAAAACCAGCCCTCGAGTTGCCCCGAGGTGGCCCCGCAGGTTTCCCGGTTCGGACCAACACTTAGACAAGCACTGGCCCGGGGGGGTTAAAATAAAGATGACCCTCGGGAGGGCGACTCCCAAGGGAAGAGGTAGGTGGTGGTGAGGCAAATGGTAAAACCAAGATTGGGCCTTGCTGGAGGAGTTTTATTCAAAGCGAATTGTCAAGGGGTCCCCATAACACACAACCATGTAAGGAATGCAAAATCAAGGAACATAACACCGGTATGACGGAAACTAGGGCGGTAAGAGTGGAACAAAACACCAGGCATAAGGCCGAGATTTCCCCCTTTACCAAGTATATAGATGCATTAATATAAATACGAGATATTGTGACATCCCAACATACCCATGTTCCTACATGGAACAAACTTCACTTCACCTGCAACTAACAACGCTATAAGAGGGGCTGAGCAAAAGCGGTAACATAGCCAAACAACGGTTTGCTAGGAAAGGAGGGTTAGAGGCTTGACATGGCAATATGGGTGGCATGATATAGCAAGTGGTAGGTAAGCGTCATAGCAATAGAGCGAGCAACTAGAAAGCAAAGATAGAAGTGATTTCGAGGGTATGGTCATCTTGCCTGAGATCCCGCAAGGAAGAAGAATGAGTCCATGAAGAAGACAAACGGACGTAGTCAAACGGATCCTCACAACTCCGGAACGGAACCGAAGCTAACGAGATAGGCAACCCAGAAAGAAGCAAACAACATCGTAAACAACCATCACATAAACATGGCATGATGTAAAATCAAGTATGATGCATGTACGGTTTAAAGAGGCATGGCATGGCAAAGTGCACAAACAATACAAAAAATTAAGTGGAGCTCAATATGCAACAAGTTGCATATTGACGAAACACCACGTCAAATATTTAGTTCTCTCTCGTTTATGTACCCAACAATATTAAATGTTGATTAACATGGCAAGGGGTGAAGCATATGAAAATTACCTATCTAGGAAAGTTTAAATGAGGCTGGAACAACAAGGAAAAAGTCCGGAAGAATCCTCATGTGCATATTTTAGGTTTGGTACTGTTCTGCCCTAAACACAATTTTAGTGTTGTTAAACATGCAAAGAAAGTGAACCAAGTTAAACTAGGAATTTTTCTAACCCAATTACATATAAAGTTCATTAAATTTGGAGCTACGGTTAAATAGTTATGAATTAAATCATTTTAGCATGGCATATGGGCAAAATAATGCAAACAACAAGTTAAACATTTCAAACATGCATGAAAGTTGGATACTATGAATCTAGACACAATTCTAAGAATTTTACATATAAAGTTTGTTTTAATCCGATGCATGGTTAATTAGTTATTAAATGCATGGAAAACAAGGGGTAATCTGTAAATATGCAGTTTTTCTGGAAATAGCGAAATTCGTTCATAGCAGAAAAAAATATACATCAGGCCGAATCTGCACTTGGGCCAATAGAGAGGCGCTGGGGAGCAGCTCACCCATGGGCTTCGGCCTGTTGGTGAGGAGGTGGAGGCAGACCGCGGGGCGCAGTCGAGCAGGCCGGCTCGGTAGGAGGCCCAAGCTAGACGCTGGAGCGGGCGTCGTAGGCGGTTGGCACCCGATGCGGCCCACACATCGGTCGCTGGCAAGGTCAACACGAGCTGGCTGCGCAGGCAGAAGGTACTTGGCACTGGGTTCGTCCTCCTCGTGAGCTCGCACGGAGAAGCAAGGGGAGGCCGACGACGAGGCTTGGAAAGGTCGATCCGAACGGATCCCTCCAGATCCAATCGGGAATGAGACGACAGCAAGCGGGGGTCACCGAACGGAGCCGGGTTGACCCGCGGGCGCGCACACACACACACACACAGAGAGAGAGAGAGAGAGTGAGAGAGGGAGAGAGAGAGAAACGTGAGAAGACAGGAGGAAAACAAAGGGAATAGGAGGAGCGACAGGGCTAGCCTGGGGTCCTGGTGGCTTCAGAAGCTTGCCATCGAGTCTCCTCCTCAATCCGGAGGTGGGAGCTTGAGGGTGATGGGAGAACAGGCGCTGCTGGTAGGTGGATCGAGAGGAGTGGCTGGTTGGTTCGGTGGTGGATCAGGAAGGCAGGGGAGGCCCTGATTGGAGCGACGGGGAAAACAAGGTGGATATCGCGGCTGGCGGCGGGACAGGACTGATGGGAAAATCTCCCTAGGATCTAGGGTTGTCCACTAAATATAGCAATAGGATTTTTGCTAGGGGCTAATCTGGTCTGTCTAATCTAAAATGGACGGTCGAGAGACAAAAAATAGGTAGGGAGTCCAAAAACGAAAACAATGATGTTTTTAAGACGTTTGGGGATGATCTAGATCCAACAGTGACGACTGACCGGGTCGGGTCCGGGACAGCTTTCGGCGCGCGCGCGAGGAGGGCCGCGGGCTGATGAGAGAGGTTAGGTTGGGCCCAGCGGTAGGTAGTGGACTGTGTAGAGGGGCTTGGGCTGAGTGGAGAGGAAAGAAGGCAGCCCGGCAACCGTTTCCGGAGACCGAAAACGTCCGACGTTTGACCTACTATATTGTCGCTATAGTTATCCGTTGGGGCGTCAAACGGACTCCGAATGCGATGAAACTGGGAAGGCGGCCTACCTACACTATAACAACACCGCATGCCAACTTTCAACCCATTCCGAGAAGATTTTCCGGCCACTTATAAAATAATATTTCGGAGGTGCCGCGGGCGCGTGCAAGTGTGTTTGGGCTCAGAACGGATAATGGAAAGAACGAGGAGACCGGGACGGATGCAAGTTTTGAAAACACGATGATGCAATGCACATGATGACATGACAAGATGCAACACGCAAGCAAACAACATCGCAAAGACGGTGAATAACTGAGAGACACCTGGCACATCGGTCTCGGGGCGTCACACTCCACCTCTATCAACCCTCTGTATCACCAACCACAATGGCATGAAAAGTAGAAAGTTGGACTATGATAAGCCTCTCTCGATGGAGCCATTTTCTCCCAGCAGAGACCCTGCCGGAAACAACTCCTCACAGCCTGCCAGACCACCCCCTCCAGCCGGGCCTATGGACCCCACAAACAAGGCTGGTGCTCCCGCAGCCGAGGAGGTGCCGCTAGTCCTCGTTGCCGAGCCTCAGGCTCCAACTTGGGCAAGGCACATCGTCCGCTTCCTCCAAACCGGTGAACTCCCTGGCGACCCAGATAAAGCTGAGAAAGTTGCCCGGAGGGCCTGTATGTATCAGTTTGTCGATGACACTTTGTATAGAAGGAGGCCCAACAGTGTGAAATTGAAGTGTGTCTACTGGGAGGATGGAAAGGAACTGCTGGCTGAGATTCACAAAGGAATGTGCGGCTCATACATTGGATCAAGGGCATTAGTTGGGAAAGCATTCCGGCAAGGATTCTATTGGCCCACAGCCCTCCAAGACGGAGTTGAGCTCTGGACATGTGAAGCTTGTCAGTTCCATTGCAAGAAAACACACCTGCCTGCCCAAGCTCTTCAGACAATCCCTCTGGCATGGCCATTTTTGTCCTGGGGGCTCAATATCCTCGGCCCCTTCCCCCGAGCAATCGGGGGCTTTGAATTCTTGTTCGTTGCCATCGACAAGTTTAGAAAGTGGCCGGAAGTGAATGTCGTGAGGAAGGTGACTGCTCAGTCAGCTATCAAGTACTTGAAGGAATTGGTGTCTCGTTTCGGAGTTCCGGCAAGGATCATCTCTAACAACGGCACCCAATTCACGAGCCACACCTTCATGCAATATGTTCAAACCCTCGGATGCAAGATCTCATGTGCCTTTGTGTCACACCCCCAGAGCAATGGACAAGCTGATAGGGCGAATGAAAGTGCTTCGTGGACTCAAGACAAGGACTTCTGATACGCTACAGAAGCATGGTAGGCGATGGATTGAGGAGCTGCCGATAGTTCTCTGGTCCCTCGGAACGACACCTAATCGAGCTACTGAGCAGAGTCCCTTCTCCCTAGTCTACAGGGTAGAAGCATTTATCCCCACACAACTCAATTATGGGTCTCCTCGAGTGCTTGCCTATGATGAAATAGCGCAAGATCAGCACCAGCGTGATGACGTTGTGCTACTTGAGGAGAACTGTCTCCGGGCCGCTGCACGTGCTGCATGCTATCAGCAAGCCCTGCTTCGCTATCACAGCCACAGGGTTCATGCCCGGTGTTTTGAGGAAGGTGACCTTGACCTTAGGCATGTTCAGTCAGCCAAGGGTACACACAAGTTATCACCGAAGTGGGAAGGCCCTTACCGGGTAGTACGAGTCTACAGACCCGCGCAGCCCGTCTGGAGACCAGAGATGGCACACTGTTACAAAACACATGGAACATTGAGCATCCCTGTAAAGCGCAGAGGCTGTCGGGCCTTGCCCGGTAGCCACCCATTATACATGGCATTGTCGAAGTTGCATGTAACCCCTTGCACAAGTCGAGGCGATAACCCCGTGCAAGAGAAAATAAAGAAGCGCTGTAGGGGGGCCCCAACCAAGATTGCATGCATGTACAAGCACACCCAGATCATTGCATAAGCATTTCATGAGCATTTGCATATGCATATAGATAAGGATCGCATCCTGCATTCTTTCTCATATACATGGAGTTGCAAGTTCTTGCCGTGAACTTGGCTTCGATAAGAGACGAGAAGATTGCACAGCACGGCGATCCCTGGCAAGCCAAACAAATAAGTTCACCTCTTGTCCATTAGTATTCTGTAAAGCTACTTTGCATAAGAAAACCTCGCCTCCCTCTTTGAAACTTAGGTGCTCCCATCCATGAATCAAACGCTGCTTCAGTCAGGGTGCTCGCAGTGGCCTTTGGGAAGAGGTTGGCGGGGGCTGGCCCCTCTATCTGTTCCCCGGCAGACAAAGTTCTCCGGCAGACAAAGAGGGTGCCGGAAGGATATCTTGCCGGGGAAAACTCGTTTATTCTATTAAAGAGGCACTTTGCCTCTACATGGACATACACATGCACGAGTTCCCGACCAGACTCATCTTTTTCATTCATAAGCAGTTACAAGTACAAGCATTACAGAATACAAAGATGGACTTGAGAGATTACATTATTTGAATTAAAATTTGGCAATTGTCGGCAGATTTAAGATTGAAAAAAAGATAAAAGCCCTATAACCCCTCTTTTCCTTTCTCTGCTCCTTTTCCCAGGATGACTACACCCGAGGGAAAGGAGAATAAAAGAAGCGATTGGGGGAGGGCAGCGATGAAGTGACCAGCAGAGTAGTTATCCGCCACGGTCCGTGGATGGTGTGCACCCAGGAGCTGCGCAAGGTGACGAGCAAGGCCTGTCACCCCTCCCCGAACGAAAAGAGGAAAGGAGGAAAAGGGGAAGGGGCAGAGATGGTAGTGGCATCACCCACAATGGGTATATGTCGCTACCATCGCTCCAGCAAACCAGAAGGCGCACACCTCGTTGACAACGGCCCCAAGGCCTCTAGGGGGAAATACTGGGATAACCAATGATCTCTAGCTCCTCCTTTCGTACGAGCTTCAAAGAGACCAAGAGGTTCATCGCACCAAGAACCAAGCTCACTCCCCGAGCTTCAGCACCAACATGAGGTAGCAATTGCCCCGAACAGAAGCCCTGGGGCTAGCGCCGGGCCCTTCCATTCAACATTACCAGAAGAAGCAGAGAACCAGGAAAGAAGGAAGAGAGGGATGCAGAGGCGGACGACTTCACCCTCCTTCGCCCCTCCTTTTATAGGCTGGGCGGGGAAGGGCAGCTGCTCCATCGACAGGCAATCGCCGCCCTCCTCCGCCAATTCAAGACGGATGGACCCACTCCAAGATGCTCTTCCGCACCACGCGCCTCCGTTACTTACCCCGCGCTATGCGTGCATCATACATGGCTGAGGATAAGAGTGTGCTGTGGGAAGAGTAATTTGGCGATTTCTACCCCATGTGTTAAAGTCCTTCACGGGCCATCACGGTCGTGGCCCCACCACTGTTGGCTTTAAACCATGCGCAGGGAAATCGGAAACCGCCCTCAAGAACAAGACTAATGAAGCAGCAATGGAAAAACTTCAAAGGGGCCAAACCCTTCAGCAGCCCTACCTATGCACTTATTAGGCCCTACCCCGCCGATGCTCAGCAGCATGATCGGGGTAGGCCCGGGGGCTTCTGTCGGTGCAACAGACCCCAGGTATGTTGCCCACCTATGCGCATGCACAAGATCAAGATTGGAGCACCAGCTTAAGCCAGAGATTGAAGAACCAAGAGACTTGAAGAATGAACATGCAGCTTAGAGAGATCAAGATCAAGCCAAAGGGAGAGGATATCGGCAATAGAAGGGCCTCCCTCGCCGGGCAGGTGATCCTGGCAAGGGGCCAGACCACCACTAAAAGCAAGCAGCCAAGACTCCCCGGCAGCACCTGCCGGGGCTTGCGGGGCCTGAACCACCCCGCCGACCACGCAAGAACGACCCACATCGTCAATCAGTGCGGTGTCAAGCCGCAAGGTGATTAAGTGGCAGCATTCGCCACATGGCAGCCATCTCCTATAGAAGAAACCAGAGGTGACACCCGTCTAGCGAGGTATCAAGAGAACAGGCGCGGAGCTAGCAAGATAAGCCCGGCAGGCCTTGCCGGGCAACTAGTGATGTGACTCTGAGCGGTGCATTTAATGCACCCTGCCAGCCCGTAGAGTTAGGTATGATAGCACTATTTTCTATCATATCAGTGGGTAATGACTGTTTTGCCACTGTGGTGACCCCTTAATCTATAAAAGGAGGCCCATGGTAGTCGTAGGAGGGGGTTAGAGGGTTGGAAACTTGACAAAACCCAAGCCATCATACGCTTGTGGTAACCGTAGCCCTGAGGTAGACCATGCTGGGCCAGTGTACCACATACCACCACATTCATTTTCACCATCAATCCACCAAAGCAGGAGTAGGGTTTTACGCCTCGTGGCGGCCCGAACCTGGGTAAATTTCTTGTGTGCTCTCTGTCGTGCTGCCGCGCGCTGGTCTGCTCTTTGTGCAACACGACATCCCCCGCCATACCAGCAAGGGGCCCTCCGGTCCCATAGGTGGCCGCAGACATCCCGCGACAGTATTGTTGAGGATAATGAAGCTATGCTTGCACGTTTTGTTAGTGGATTAAATAGAGAGATTTAAACCATTTTAGAGTATAAGGAGTATAACAACATCACTCGTTTATTCCATCCTGCTTGCAAAGCTGAACGTGAAGTGCAGGATCGACAAGCATTGACGCGGACTAATTTTTCTGCAGGTCGATCTTCATCATGGACACCGTATGCACCTTCTACTTCCACATGTTCTGCTAAACCGGCACCTCGTTATCTGCCACCTCTAGCCATGATACAAGAAAGTAGGCACTACCACCACTATCTGCCAAAAGCACACCGGTAGGGCCTGCACAGAGCTCTTCTTCATCCATGGCATCAACACGGCACACACATGATATTATTTGTCGTCGTTATAAGGGTAGAGGTCATTATGCGAGAGAAAGCAAATCTCCATGTGTTATGATTGCTACCGAGGATGGTGGGTATGAGTCCGTTGGTGGCAATGATGAGGATACGTTGGCTCTTATTACATGTGAAGAACACAGTGTAGATGATTCTGATCATGAGACGTGATACATGGCTACTGAAGATGCTGACAGGTATGGATGTTTAGTTGCTCAACGTGTTTTGTGTGTGCAGGTCACACAAGCTGAGAAAAGTCAGAGGCATAATTTGTTCCATACAAAGGGAGTTGTGAAGGAACGTTATGTTCGCGTTATCATAGATGAGGGTGCTGCAACAACTTGGCTAGTATGGAGATGGTGGAGAAGCTATCTCTCACCACAAGCCACATACATATCCTTACTACATCCAATGGTTCAACAACAGCGGCAAGGTTAAGGTAACACGTACTATTCATGTGCATTTTAGTGTCTCTACATATTCTGATTATGTTGATTGTGAGGTGGTACCCATGCAAGCATGTTCCTTATTACTTGGTAGACCATGGCAATTTGATAAAAATTCTGTACACCATGGTAGAAACAATCAGTATACTCTTGTTCATAAGGATAAACATATTACTTTGCTTCCTATATCGCCTGATTCCATTTTGAAAGATGATATTAATAGAGCTAATAAAGCAAATCAGGAGAAAAATAAGAGTGAAAATCAGATTGTGGCAAAAGAATTTGAGCAACAAACGAAGCCTAATAATAAACCATCTACTGTTGCTTCTAAAATTAAATTGAAAAGTGCATGTTTACTTACTGCCAAATCTGATATTGATGAGCTAGATTTCAGCAAATCTGTTTGCTATGCTTTTGTGCGGAAATAGGCAAACATGCCTTCCTCTTTGCCTCAAGCTTTCACTAACATTTTGCAGGAGTTCGCTGACGTCTTTCCACAATACGTGCCATGGGGATTACCACTTATTCGAGGGATTGAGCATAAGATTGACTTAATTCCCGGTGCTTCGCTGCCAAACCATGCGCCATACCGTACCAATCTAAAGGAGACAAAGGAGATTATGCGTCAAGTATAGGACCTCCTCGACAAAGGTTATATACGTGAATCTCTTAGTCCTTGTGATGTTCCTATTATACTAGTGCCAAAAAAGGATGGTACATTGCATATGTGTGTTGATTGTATAGGCATTAATAATATTACTATTCGTTTACGTCATCCTATTCCTAGGCAAGATGATATGCTTGATGAATTGAGTGGCTCTATAATATTCTTCAAAGTTGATTTGTGTAGTGGATACCATCAAATTCGTATGAAATTGGGAGATGAATGGAAAATAACATTTAAAACTAAGTTTGTATTATATGAGTGGTTAGTCATGCCTTTTGGGTTAACTAATGCACCTAGTACTTACACGAGATTAATGAACAAAGTTTTACGTGCTTTCATTGGACGATTTGTGGTAGTCTACTTTGATGATATATTGATTTATAGCAGATCTTTGGAGGAACATTTGGAACATTTACATGTTGTTTTTATTGCTCTACGTGATGCATGTTTGTTTGGTAACTTTGGGAAGTGCACCTTTTGCACCAACCAAGTATCTTTTCTTGGCTATGTTGTTACTCCACAGGGAATTCAAGTTGATAAAGCCAATGTTGAAGCTATTGAGAGTTGGCCCCAGCCCAAAACGGTCACACAAGTAAGGAGATTCCTTGGCCTCGCTGGTTTCCATAGGCGTTTTGTGAGAGATTTCAGCATCATTGCTGCACCTCTCAATGAGCTTACAAAGATGGATGTGCCTTTTGTTTCGGGTACCGCACAGGAAGAAGCCTTCACGGTATTGAAAGATAAATTGACACATGCTCCTCTACTCCAACTTCTTGATTTTAATAAGACTTTTGAGCTTGAATGTGATGCTAGTGGAATTGGATTAGGAGGCATGTTATTACAAGATGGTAAACTTGTTGCATACTTTTCTGAAAAATTGAGTGGGCCTAGTCTGAATTACTATACTTATGATAAGGAATTATATGCTCTTGTTCGAACTTTGGAAACATGGCAACATTATTTATGGCCCAAAGAATTTGTTATTCTTTCTGATCATGAATCTTTGAAGCATACTAAAAGGCAAGCAAAACTGAACCGTAGACATGCTAAATGGGTTGGATTCATTGAGACTTTCCCATATGTCATTAAACACTAGAAGGGTATAGAAAATGTTATTGCTGATGAATTGTCTCATCATTATACTATGCTTTCACAACTTAACTTTAAAATATTTGGTTTGGAGACAATCAAAGATCAATATGTGCAGATCCTGAATTTAAAGATGTATTGCAGAATTGTAAATAAGGGAGAACATGGAACAAGTTCGTCGTTAATGATGGATTTGTGTTTCGTGCTAACAAGCTAGGCATTCCATTTGGCTCTGTTCGACATTTGTTGTTGCAGGAGGCGCGTGGAGGAGTATTAATGGGACACTTAGGCGTGATGAAGACGAGGGATATACTTGCTACAAATTTCTCTTGGCCAAAGATGAGACGGGATGTTGAGCACTTTGTTGCTCGCTGCACTACATGTCAAAAAGCTAAGTTACGACTCAATCCTCATGGTTTATATATGACTTTGCCTGTACCTAGTGTTCCATGGGAGGATATATCTATGGACTTTGGTTTGGGTTTACCTCGAACAAAGAAGGGGAGGGATAGCTCATTTGTTGTCGTGGATAGGTTCTCGAAAATGGCACACTTTATACCTGTCGGATCACGGGTTCCGGCAATACCCTTAAGGTTCGAACACTGGGGTGCGCGCGAAGATCTCCCCCCTACCGATCCATGTTCTAGATCAGCTAAGATCTTACGAACTAACTCGATGAACTCACAATAAAAAGACACAAGATTTATACTAGTTCGGGCCACCGTTGTGGTGTAATACCCTACTCTAGTGTGGTGGTGATGGATTGCCTCTTGTGTTGAGGATGAACAGTACAAGGGGGAGAACAGCCTCCTGAGGTTGAGGTGTTCTTGTGCTTGGTGGCCAAGGATGTGGTGGCTCCAATCTCCGATCTCCGATCTCCCCCCCCCCCAGCTAGGGTCGTGGCTAGTCCTATTTATAGAGGCCCTGGTCCTCTCCCCAAATATTGAACAGGAAGGGAGCCAACAACGGCCAATTTGAAAGGGGACAACTAGTACAAGCTATCCTGACAAAAGTGGTCTTCGCCTACCAAAGGCTCTGGTGGTGACACCGTCTTGGGCTCCACGGCGACCTCCATCTTGCCGTCCTTCCGGTCTTGGTCTCGTTGCACCAATATGGAAACCTTTGCTTGATGCCTCGGTACTCCACGCCTGCACTTGCCCCCTTAGCACCATAGAGGAAACAAGGACGATGCGAGCGCTAGCGCCCGCTAGCACCCGTCTGGTCTCGATCGTCATGGCTTACGTCACGAGAACCTCCCGAGGTTTGCCTGGCCTTGAACTCTCCTCCCCTCGTGAGCCAGCCTGGTAAGGCCGCTCCTGAGGAGGTCCTACATCGTCCGCCTCGCGAGGGTCTTGATTGCCTCGTTGATGAAGATGGGTCGTATAGGCCTGCTAGCAAAGCTACGCCGTGGGCCGCAGGCAGGCAAGTCTGGGGACCCCTGTTCCCAGAACGCCGACAGTAGCCCCCAGGCCCAAGGCGCGTTCAAGCTTGGCTTCGAGGCGAAGCCAAAGGTCAACCGCGGTGCACCGCAGGCCCCAATAGCCTGCAGCCTTGGTCGACGCATGGCGGTTGATTGAACGTGGGCGTCTCCTCTTCCCCACGCTGCCTTGATACCCGCCTGGTTAACGGCCACCGCGGTCTACACAGTTATTCTTCCATCTCTTGCGCCATCCTCCTTCAATTCCTCTGCTTCCCCCCAGACTCTGCTCCTCTTTCCAATCTGACCTTAGCTCTGCTCGCCCCATCGCCATGGCACCGACGCAAGCGGATAAGGGGTAGAAGCCTCTGTCTTCGGCTAGTGCGCCCCCGGCCGCCGAGCCCGCAGTTGGCCGATCGCTGGTGCTCAACGATGAGGCCATGGGCAAGGTGCGTCCCATGCTTGCCTCCAGCTTTAATGAGTGGGGAAAGATGGTGGCTTGGCCTGCATCTCGCACTCGCATTGACCGGGCAGCCACTAAGGTCCCTTTCTTCATCGACGCCCTTTGGGCTGGCTTGGACCCTCCTTTCTCCCCCTTCCTCAATGTAGTGCTTTCCCATTATTAGATCCACATGCTGCACCTTGATCCCCAATCCGTGAACCTTCTTGCCGTCTTCGCCTTCGTCTGCGTGGCCATGGTAGGCATTGCTCCCTCCGTGGCTCTTCTCTGCCACTTCTTCTTGCTGCGCCTGAGCAATCCTCGACAGAGCTCCGGATGCCTGAGCTTTCAAGCCGTGGCGGCGACGGCCGATGACGAGATCGACGTAGAACTTCCACCATCCACGAGCGATTTTCGGACACGGTGGGTGTTTGTTGATGCCGGAGTGCTCAGCCCCCTGCTCTCCCCTCCGTCAGGGCTCGCCATTCCTAACTCCAGTTGGTGCCACCAGAGACTCGCCGATCCGTGCCTTGTCCCCGTCTGGCTCAGGTTGAGGTGGCTCAAAGACCTTGGCGTGACTGCGCCTATGGTGGTGAGGGAGTTCGTCCGGCGCCGAATCGCTCCGCTTCAGCGCCACTCCCAGCCGATGTGGGCCTTGCTCAGTAGCCAGGACCACATGATACTTCAGGAGTCTAAGCTCCCCCCTTGAGGCGCAGCGAACGGTGCTTGAGGTCCTTACGGGCGTCCCATTTCTAGACGACTTGTCGAGGAAGAGTTTTGTTTTGTACCGCTGCTCGAACAAGATGACCTTCACGGAGCGGATGCCCTCCTTCCACGACTGGGGGCTGCGCCCAATTGGCCTCGTGGGGCCCCGTGAGAACCCCCATCGTCATGGTCCCTCTCCTCGACGCTGGTGTCGAGCTCACCCCAAGTTTTGGTGCAGGGGGCGAGCACCGCTGGGGGCCGATAGTGAAGGTGCCAAGATGCTGATGCCGCCCAGGGCTCTCGAGGCGTCGACCTCGGGGTCTCGTGACTCTTTCCCTGGGGCGGCGGTTGAAGGGGCGACACAGCCCGTGTCTCCCACGGCCGGGGCTGCTGAGGCCTCGGCAAGTCACTGCGAGGCAGAGCCGGCTAGCTCTCCTCAGCTTGGCGCTTCTGAGGTTGCCCCTCCAAGCACTTCTCCAGCCGCGCCTCGTGTCGGCCGCCATGTCCAGCCCTTCGGCCGGCTTTGCGTGGACTTCGAAGAACTCCGCAAGAGGAAGGGGTCCCCGAGCTGCGGCAACGGCACCTTTGAGCCGTTAAAATGGAGGGAGTATATCGTCGTTGACGAGTAAGTACCTCATCTTGGTGATCTTCTGCGTGTTGCTTTCCTTCCTAACGATTATCTCCTCAGGACCCCTTCTGCCAAGGCCGCGAAATCTCCTGAGAAGCAGCTCCCTCTCGCCCCTTCTCCCCCGCCAAACTTGAGCGCCGCTGGCTCGTGCGCTGCCCACAGCGTGGGGTCAACCATGGGAGTTGGCCCATCATCAAGGTGTCTTGAGCTTGCGCCTTCACCGTCTTTTCTTCACGGCCTTGCTCGGAGCACAGCAAGCATGGCAAGGGCTCCTCCCCTGGGTGCGAATGGTGGCTGGTTGGCTTCGATCCTGGGGTCTTCTTCAAGCAGCGGGCCCCATTTAGTTCGGGACCGTCGCGAGGCCCAGCTGGCGCCTGGGGCAGCGCCAGCCCCCAGCCCCCTGCTGAGAGGGGGCGCACCGCTACAAGCGTCGCCCACAGCCCCCATGGCGGAGGATGAGATGGGCCGTGCGCTTGAGTTCGAGCACGGGCGGAGCATTGTTCGTAGTGAGCTCTTCTAGGAGGCGATGGGTGCGATGAACCCACTCGACGAAGAACTTGTGGGTGTCGACACGCGCCTTGAGGCTGAGGGTCTTCGGTTGGCGGAGGAGTGGCACCAGCTGAAGGTGGCCATCAACCTCGGGCGCCACCAGCGCGAGCTGGATAATGTGAAGGTTGAGGCTTCCCTCGCAGCCTCCCGTGTGGCCTGCTCCCGAGCTCTGGAAGAGGCTCGGGAAGATGACCACCATTGCGAGGCCGCGGAGAAGCGCGCGTGGGAGCTCCAAGCCTAGAGCGCTGTCCTGGATCAGCAGGTGGAGGCGCATTGGGCTGCCCTTGCGTCGTTGAGGGAGACGCCCACCAAGGAGGAAGAGATCCGGAAGCGCGAGGAGGTGCTAGCGCTGGAAGCTGTGGAGCGCAGCCTTGAACTCGAACGGCTAGAGACGAGGGAGCGCCAGGTTGCTCAGGCGGTGGACGACGTCGGCGCCCGCGATGTTAGGGCCCAGGAGGAGGTCGACCGCCGGGTGGCTGAGGCTCGTGCGGATCTCGAGAGCAGGCATGACCTGAAGCTGAAGCTCGTGGAAGCCGGTGCCATTGGTAGAACTGCTGCCCTCAAGTCCGGGTTGGTCGAGGTGGAGCGGCGAGAGGAGGCCGCCGCAACCACCCTGGCCTCGGCGTAGGCTGAGCTGGCTTTCGCCCGCGCCGAGCTGCTGTCTCTTCGGCAGCGGGTCGCCGACGCCGAGTCCGTCGCGTGGCATAACAAGGACGAAGTACTTCAGCGGCGGACGTTGGAGCGTGTGCACACCCCCATGATCGAGGACCTCAGGAATAGGGCCAACACCGCCCTGGGCCATATCTGCGATGAGAATGCTCCTCATCCTCATGCGAATGACTACACCAGCCACCTCCGCTTCATCACCGACGTGGTGACGCGCCTGCAGAACCGTTCCGAGAGGGCTCGCCAACTTGTTGAAGAGAGGAGTCGTAGCCTGCTCGGGCGCGCGTTCTCCCGCATCTTCAGCCACCTCCGGAACGCCGATCCCAACTTTGATTTTGAAGCCGCCATTGCTCCCATACTGGAAGCCATCCGGGGCGACCTGGCGCGATGGGTTGAAGACAACGTGGATGCGCTGGTCAGGGCCTTCGCTTCTGATGACGACAGGGTAGTAGTTGGGGCAGACGAAGGTGACGTGGTTGATGATGGCGATGTCGGCGTCGGTGAAGGTGGAGGCGACACCAACGATGGCGACAGCGACGCCAGTGGTGCGCCTGAAGATGACATGGGGGACGCGGCGAGCGACATATCCGGCTGATCCCATGTTTCCCTGCAGTTTACCCTGTGAAAACTTGGGTGTGGCCCCGGAAGATTGTAAGAGCATTTTGAGAGGGGGAGCCCCTCATGTAAACAAATCGCAGCTTTTTATCCTTCTGTGTCAAATTGGGTATGCGTCTTCACAAGCTCACATATCACTACTAGGGAAAAGCCTAGCAGCAGTGCGGGTTTTCGGCCTTTTAGTAGCGCGGGGGCCGGCGCTACTAATAAGGCGCTACAGCTAACGTATAGCAGTAGCGCTGGTCCACCCGCGCTACTGCTACACAAGTGTTGCAGCAGCGCGCTTAAAGGAACCTCGCTGCTGCTAATAGCTATAGCGCGCTTCCCCTGTGCATGCTACTGCTACAACCACGCTGCTGCTAACTTTTCTCCACTCGCTACTGCTAATTTTAGTAGTTTTTTGTTTTTTCGGCATATTTGTTTTGTATTTGAACATGCTTTATAGAAGAATCTGTAGCACATACAAATGTCATCACGATACACATACAAATGCCTGCGAGACCACAAAAGTAATCATAGCATATACATACAAATAGTCTCGTCATAACCATCATCCAACACAAAGTGGTATCTTGTCATCATCTCGAAAATAGCGATACATGAAAGTCTCGAATACTTGCAACTATAATGTCATCCATCTAAACAAAGGTATACGCGAGAAGAGCTATCACTATGAGTGAGGGCGGAACTATGCAGTACATGAGATGGCAATTACGAGTCCTCTCTCGCGCTAGCGTGAACCTCAAGTAACAAGCTTCTCCTTCTTGTCTGCTTTTGAAGCCTTTATGGCTGGCGTCCGAGAACCCATTCACTTGCGCCTGACACTCATGCCACTCGTTGTACACCCCCGGAACCTTCCCTTTGTACACGACATAGCAGTTCCATCTCGCCATCAAGAAACTAGGTACCTGTTAGAGATGCATGTTCATGAAGAGGATGTACAATCATATATATGCAACAAAATATACTAGAGAACACCGAAAAAGAAAGGGTTAGCAACTAGATGCAACATATAGTACGCAAATTAATTAACTAGAGGTACGCAGGTCATCGTACGCAAACTAACAAAGTAGCGTTACGCAAGTTCGGCAGGGATCATGGACATCACAAAGTTGCATCGCTACAAATAGTATACAAGTTCAACCGACACATATCATCATCATCGGCATCATAAATCACTAGAAGTTCCATCCTTCCATATCATCAAGGATGGACCCTAGCTTCTTGAACGGCGTGAAGTCTAGACGTTGCATGCCTATGCGAGTTCGGATGTCAGCTCGCGATATAGGGCCGTGGTGGAATATCCCCTTCTCATGGACGACTTCTTTCATGATGATCGTCGCAATGTCGCTTTGGATGCGAAAGAAGTCATCTCTAAGTTTATAATCCGCTTCTCCATGAGATTCTAGCCACTTGTGGATATGATCATCATTTCTGCTTCTCATGCGAAGCTTTTGGTGATCCGTGTTGAACAGAATCATGAGATGGAGGATGTACAATCCATCCTTCTTGCTTGGTTTTGGGACTTGGATGCAGGAGAAGTTAGTTTTATGTGCGAAACCCATCTTCTTGTTCCTTTGTTTCCTGATCTGCATGTGGCCACCTCTAAAGCTGAAGCCTTGGAGAGCATCATCTAGAATATTCATTATGTGGGTGTAGTCTTTTTTCTCGTAGTCTCTGGAAGGGTCAAAATACACGGCGTGGGAGACTTGCGGATAAAGAACGATAAGGACGGCGCGCCCGTTGCTGCGGGGAAAAGACACCTCAAATTATTCCCCATAGAGAGAGAAGGAATGATTGAAATGTATGAAAGGGTTGTTCAAAACTGACTTACTTTGGATGATAAGGCACTAGGACAATTTCCCGGTCCTTATTTTGTACCATGATGTTTTGGAGGTAGTCCCTAGCAGTTTCACGCTCAAAGTCGCCGAGACTCAAGAAAGACTCGTGCATGTAGTACAGATCCGCCACCAAGATTTGCGAGACTTCTTCACTGTTCATGACAGAGCTCATATGTAGCGCAAAAAGGTGGATGATTGTAAATCGAGCCGCCTTGTCAGAAACATCTCAAAGATATGGTCAAACCGCAGGAAGAACACCTCCGCGGGCCGTGTCTCGACGTAGCACTTCCCCTCAGGGACACGAGCCGCGTATGTCGGATATCCTGGATCCTTTGAGGCTAGTAGGCTTTTCTCAGTCGACAGCACATGGTCGTGCAGTCTCCTGAGATCCCCTGATAGTGCCTCCAGCGGTTTCGGCGGTAGCATCGGCTCGCCCGTGAGATGGAACATGGCCACACTTTTCATGAGTACACGCTCTTCAGAATGCATCATTTGGCTGCTATGTGGTCTGGCTTGTTTGGAGGCAGCTATCTTCCCCGATCTCTTTCTCTCCTTTTTCTTGGGCACACCTTCTAGACCCTTCCTTCGGTGTCGGTGTCGGCGTCAGTACCATCATCGAGGCGGACCTGCAAACCTTGCTTAGCAGTCAAAAAGTCGAGGTAGTCTTGTTCACCCTCATAATCCATCTCGTCTGCATCTTGGTCAGAAGGCCCAGTTTCTTCGTTGTTCGACATGTTTCCTATGATTAAGTGTCCTCATTTATTTCTAAAAGTATGAATAAATGAGAAATGAGATAAAAAGAAATATATGTGTCCGCACTCGATATGCCAACTATGTAGCACAAATCATGCCTTTATTCACTGGAAATTTCGGCATGGCCTTTGCTAAAAAATGGACATATCGAGCACCTGAAATTCACCGGAACGTAAATGAATCAACATTCCGGCGTAACATAAGCAACTCGGATCATTTACCAAAACATGACATGTCCAAAACATGACATATCCACATATCACATGTCCAGTTCAAATTTGCATATAAATTCAACAAATTTTGAAACCTATCTAAATTCATAACTAAATAGATAACCTAATTAACATAACTAAAACCTAAGTAAATTAACCCTAGCTAGCAGAGAGAGAGAGGGGGGGTGGTTTACAGAGGGTGCAGGGCGAGGAGGCAGGCCCGATGACGGCCGAGGTTGGGAGGGGAGGAAGCAGAGGAGGGAGGCGAGGGCCGACGGGTCGGGGGCGAGCGCGCCTGGGTCGGGGGCGGCAGGGTCGGGGGTGAGCGCGGCGGGGTCGGGTGCGGCGAGGTCGGGGGCGGCGGGGTCGGGGGCGAGCGCGCCGGGGTCGGGGGCGAGCGTGCCAAGGTCGGGGGCGAGCGCGGCGGTGCGACGGGGCCGGGGAAGAGAGAGTGGGGATTTGGGGGAAAAGAGGCGGGATGAAGCAGGGAGAGGGAGAATTTTGGGTTAAGTGGACGTAGCAGTAGCGCGTTTACATGAAACGCGCTACTACTATTACGAGCAGCTATAGCGATTTTCTGCAGAAACCGCTACTGCTACCTTGACTAGCTGTAGCTCTTTTTCACTAAAGCGCTACTGCTATAACCAGTTTCCCTTTTTTTCTTTTCCTCAGCATAATAGGAACACATATATTACATCATTGGACCCTTGCATAATAATGCCTAAGTGTGTATACAAAATAGGAACATATATATATTACATCATTGGACCCATGCATAATAATGGCTAATTAAGTGTGTACACAAAATAGGAACATATATTTCCATTTTGCAAAAGCATGAAATATTAATCACACCTCTATCTCGAGATCGAGCACACGGTGGAGATGATGATGTAGGGAGGTCAAAAGTGCACAAAGCTCTTCTTGACAAAGAAAGATCTAGTTAGGGGGCAAATAGGTCACTTAACTAAATGCTACATCTACCTAGCTAGCTAATTTGGGAGGAGACAACTTCAACTAGTGGAGGGGGGAGGAAAAAGAGAAAGGAGATGAATTAATGGAGGTGGTGTAGTTATAGCTAGGAGTAATGAAGAGAGAGAAAGGTAGGTAGAAGAGGCAGAGTAATGGGGGGAGAAGTATTGAGGAAGAAGAAGAGTGAGAGAGGGAGGATGTGGGAGGTAGGGGAAAGGGAGGAGAGGAGATGGGGAGGGGAGGTGGAAAAGGTGGTGGGTGCTGCGTCTTAGCAGTAGCGCGGGAGAGAAAGCGCGCTGCTGCTAAGAGAGTAGCAACAGCGCACTTTCCTGTCACGCGCTACTGCTAAACGGGCCAACCATGTGCACAATTTCAAAATTAGCAGCAACGAGGTGACAAAAAAGCGTGCTGCTACTATGGCATTAGCAGCAGCGCGCTCCCTGGCGCCGCGCTACTAGTAAACTTATGTCGTTGTGTACTGTCGGTGGATTTTTGTAGCAGCGCGGTTTAAGCGTCACGCGCTACTGCTAAGTTTGCACCAGTAGCGAGCTTTCCGTAGCCGCGCTGCTACTACTTAGCAGCAGCGCCTGTTTTTATGCCGCGCTGCTACTAAGATTCTGTGTATAAGGTTTTCCCTAGTAGTGTATGATGGGGCAAGGCTGCTGTTGCGGTTTACCTTAGCCTGGACGAGCCCAAAACCGGCTCAAGAGATTGTGGGTTCCTGAGAAGCTCCTGAGGAATTCATCGACACGCCCGAGGGGGCCGCATGATAAGCGAGCACCAGCCGCGGCACGATATGTGCGTGGCTCGTGTGCTTCATGCCCAGCACGGCTCGCGAGGGGGAGCGACAGGCGCGAACTCCGAAATAAGGCAAGAACCAAACTGCGAGAAATAGCTCGAACGAGAAAAGGCATCCCCCCGCGCGCATCAAATGAAAATTCAACTTCAACTTAAATCCAAATCCAGAAGGCATGGTTACAGAAAAAATATCCAAAGCAAACGGCCACGTCCGGCGCCTAGTCTAGTCTTCGACGTCTTCTCACCAGCGCGGAGCTAAGTGCTACCACTAGGCGTGGGAGGGAGCCCCCGAGGCCCGAGGGCGGCTCTCCGGAGGCTCCGGGGCGTGTACACCCCCACTCATTATTACGTGAGAGTGTCATGGGAGGCGATCTTCACAGGCATGAGCCTTACTTCATATCGCTTGACGAGGGCCCCGCCTTGCGCCTCCTCCTACCACCGCTGGGACGACCGGAAACCAGGACGGCCCAACGAGGGAAGAGGGGACGCCAGCAGCGCCCTCGGCGACCACGGGCCCTCTGTCGGGGGAAAGGTCGCCGGCGCCACCCCGGCAGAGGGCCTACCTCTGGGTGTTGCCTTACTCCGTGTGATGCAGGGAGGGGCCTTGCTCCTGGCCCCTCCCATGCAGCCCCCAGTGAGTCTCTCCTGATGGGGCGGGCATCACCGTGCCGGAACCATCACCTGGCGTCGTGACCTGGTTCATCTATGACTCATGGTTAGCGTAAGCTTGTGAATGAGGGATTAGTGGTACCCTGCATCTGCTGTCGATGGCGCGGCCGGTGGGACTCTCTGGCAGCTCCTAGAAGGCTTCAGCTCCTAACGCCTCCTCTTCCCATCCTGGCCCAAGGAACGATTCTGGGTCATCCTCCGGCATGTAATCCTGGTCCATCATGCGGGGCACGTAGGCCTCCGAGGCCGCTTCCCCGAAGACCTCGCCAAAGTGCCCCACGCTCCATGTCACTCGGCCCGCCGCGCTGTTCCGAGGATGGCGGGGCGGTGCTCCGATGGGGCCGTGTGCTATGATGCTCGTCCCGCACCCATCTGAGGTGGTGCGGGTGCGAGGGGGCGCCCTCCGCCATGGATCGGGCTGATGTCGACGAAGACCCCGGGCGCACTTGGGAGTACGCGGGCACGGCGAGGCCCGCCGTGGGATCCTGCCGCCACCTAGGGCATGAGCTGGTAGCAGAAAGGCGGTGCTCCCGTGGCCACCGCGTCCACTATCTCGGCAACGTGTTCCAGCAGTGCATCCCGGCCGCTCTCCATCAATCGGCACTGCAGCAGCTCCCATGCCACTGTGAGCGTGGCCCGCATGTTCGCCTGCTCCCTCCTGGTTTGCGGCGGCTTGTCTTGCGGCCCTTGCAGCAGCTCGCGTCTGTCGGGGAGTAAGAGCAGAGGGTGAGTGACCGCGCCGCCCATTCCCCGATGTGTTTGGTGGTGCGCACGCCACCTGAGACGTGGGGTTGAGGTCTTCCTGGGCAGGCGGCGCCGCCCGGGCGGGCCAGGCTGCCTAGCGGTCATCGTCAGCCCTCGGGTCACCGGACATAGGAACCGCGGAGATTCGGCGGATCGACTGGTGGGGAAGAGGCTCCGGCGCACCCCTACCTGGCGTGCCAAATGTCGGATCACGGGTTCCGGCAATACCCTTATGGTTCGAGCACTAGGGTGCGCGTGAAGATCTCCCCCCTACTGATCCATGTTCTAGCTCAGCTAAGATCTTACGAACTAACTAGACGAACTCACAACACAAAGACACAAGATTTATACTGGTTCGGGCCACCGTTGTGGTGTAATACCCTACTCCAGTGTGGTGGTGGTGGATTGCCTCTTGGGCTGAGGATGAACAGTACAAGGGGAAGAACAGCCTCCTGATGTTGAGGTGTTCTTGTGCCTGGTGGCCAAGGATGTGGTGGCTCCAATCTCCGATCTCCCCCCTAGCTAGGGTGGTGGCTAGTCCTATTTATAGAGGCCCTGGTCCTCTCCCCAAATATTGAGTGGGAAGGGAGCCAACAACGGCCAATTTGAAAGGGGACAGCTAGTACAAGCTATCCTGACAAAAGTGGTCTTCGCCTGCCAAAGGCTCTGGTGGTGACGCCGTCTTGGGCTCCACGGTGACCTCCGTCTTGTCGTCCTTCCGGTCTTGGTCTCGTTGCACCAATATGGAAACCTTTGCTTGATGCCTCGGTACTCTGCACCTACGCTTGCCCCCTTAGCACCAAAGAGGAAACAAGGACGTTGCGTGCACTGGCGCCCGCCTGGCGCCCGTCTGGTCTCGATCATCATGGCTCACGTCACGAGAACCTCGCGAGGTTTGCCTGGCCTTGAACTCTCCGCCCTTCATGAGCCAGCCTGGTGAGGCCGCTCCTAAGGAGGTCTTGCATCGTCCGCCTCGTGAGGCTTGGCCCCTCGCGAGAGTCTTGAGTGCCTCGTTGATGAAGATGGGCCGTACAGGCCTGCTAGCAAAGCCATGCCGTGGGCCGCAGGCAGGCAAGTCTGGGGACACCCGTTCCCAGAACACGGACAATACCATGTCATAAAAGCGATGATGCTGCTAATGTTGCTGATTTGTTCTTTCATGAAATTATATGCTTGCATGGTGTGCCAAATACTATTGTTTCAGATCATGATATTAAATTTCTTAGCCACTTTTGGAGATGTTTATGGGCTAAGTTGGGGACTAAACCCCTTTTTAGTACTACTTGTCACCCCCAAACTGATGGACAAACTGAAGTAGTCAATAGAACATTGTCTACTATGCTTAGGGTTGTTTTGAAGAACAATAAGAAAATGTGGGAAGAATGCTTGCCTCATATTGAATTTGCTTATAATCGTTCGTTGCATTCTACTACTAAGATATTGTCGGATTGCGGGTTCCGGCTAACCCTTGAGGTTCGAACTCTGGGGTGCGCACGAAGAACACTCTCTCCCTAGCTCGCTCGCTCAACGATCTCACGGCCTAGCTCGACGAACCCAAGGAACAAGAGACAGCATGGTTTATACTGGTTCGGGCCACCTTGCGGTGTAATACCCTACTCCAGTGTGGTGTTGGTGGATCGCCTCACGGGCTAAGGATGAACTAGTACAATGGACGAACAACCTCAGGAGGAGAGGTGTTCTTGAGCTTGGTGAGCTGATGGGTGCGAGATGGAATGGATCCGATCCAAAATGAGTCTCCCCTTCCCCAAGGTGGTGGCTAGTCCTATTTATATAGGCCCTAGTCCTCTTCCCCAAATGTTAGGCAAGAAGGGATCCCACAATGACCAAGTTTGAAGGGAGACAACTAGTACGAGCTGTCCTGAAAAAAGGTGGTCTTCGCCTGCCAAAGGCTCTGGTGGTGACGTTGTAGTGGGATTCATGGTGACCTCCGTCCTGCTGGTCTTGGTCTTCTTGCACCGATATGGAAACCTTTGCTTGATGCCTCAGGACTCCTCTCCTGTGCCTGCCTCTTTAGCATGAAAGAGGAAAGTGGCGCACTGTGCCTGCTGGCGCCCGCCTAGCCTTGGTCGTCATGGCTCACATCCCGCGAATCTTTGCAAGGTGCCCCCTGCATAGAGATCTCCGCTCCTCGGGAGCCAGCCTAGTGAGGTTGCCCCCAGGGAGGTCTTGGCGTCGTCAGCCTCACGAGGCTTGGCCCCTCGAGAGGATCTTGAGCTGCTGCTGCTGAAGATGGGCCATACCAGGCCGTTGGTGGAGTCACGCTCAAGCCCGCAGGTAGGCAAGTCTGGGCACCCCCGGTCCCAGAACACCGACAGATATGCCCTTTTGAAATTGTATATGATTTCCTACCTCGTGCACCTATTGATTTATTGCCTCTTCCATCTTCGGAGAAGGTTAATTTTGATGCTAAAGAACGTGGTGAATTGATCTTGAAAATGCATGAGTTGTAACACCCACGATGCGGCTATATCTCCCACATGTTGAGGCACGACTTAGAGGCATAACATCATGGTGGTTTAGTCGCAAGTGGGGTAATCTTCACACAATCCCATGTACTGAATAAGAAAGGGATAATGAGTTGGCTTACTATCGCCAATTCACACAAATAACAAGTTAGACATACATCATCCAGAGTACAATCAAGGTCTGACTACGGAACCAAAATAAAAGAAGACAACCCCAAAAGCTAGATCCCCGATCGTCCCAACTGGGCTCCACTACTGATCAATAGGAAACTAAACAAAACAATGATCAAGATCTGCATCAAGCTCCCACTTGAGCTGGGTTATGCCACCTACATTGGTATCATCGGTACCTGCAACTGTTTGGAAGTATCCACGAGTCACGAGGACTCAGCAATCTCACACCCGCGAGATCAAGACTATTTAAGCTTATGGGTAGGATAAGGTAACGAGGTGTAGCTGCAGCAAGCGCTAAGCAATATATGGTGGCTAACATACGCAAATAAGAGAGAGAAGAGAAGCAACACAACGGTTGTGAAGCTAGAAGTGATCCTGAAACTACTTACGTTCAAGCATAACACAAGACCGTGTTCACTTCTTGGACTCCGCCGAAAAGAGACCATCACGGCTACACACACGGTTGATGCATTTTAATTAAGTCAAGTGTCAAGTTATCTACAATCGGATATTAACAAATTCCCATCTGCCACATAACCGCGTGCACGACTCTCGAAAGTTTATACCTTGTAGGGGTGTCCCAACTTAGCCCATCACAAGCTCTCACGGGCAACGAAGGATGTTCCTTCTCCCGGAAAGACCCGATCAGTCTCGGAATCCCGGTTACAAGACATTTCGACAATGGTAAAATAAGACCAGCAAAGCCGCCCGATGTGCTGATAAATCCCGATAGGAGTTGCACATATCTCATTCTCAAGGCACACCGGATGAACACTACCTACAGCTAAAACCAGCCCTCAAGTTTCCTCGAGGTGGTTGTAACGCCCTCGATGCGGCTATAGCTCCCACGTGTCGAGGCACGACTTAGAGACATAACCGCATTGAAAGCAATGTCGCAAGTTAGGAAATCATCACAAACATCCCATGTAATACATAATAAAGGGGAGATACATAGTTGGCTTACACTCGCCACGTCACATCAAAGTACATAAATAACATCCATTCAACAAAACACTCATGGCCCGACTACGGCGCCAAAATAGAAAAGACCCGCAACATGCGACAAGGCCCTGAATCGAAAACCCCAACTAGGCACCACTACTGATCGTCGGGAAAGGAAACATAATAACGCTGAGAGTCCTCGTCGAACTCCCACTTGAGCTCGTACTCGTCACCTGGAGCGGAATCACCTGGACCTGCATCTGGAATTATAGTATCTGTGAGCCACAGGGACTCAGCAATCTCGCACCCTCGCGATCAAAACTATTTAAGCTTATAGGAAGGATAAGGCAAGTATGTGGAGCTGCAGCAAGCGACTAGCATATGTGGTGGCTAACTTATACGCAAAAGAGAGCGAGAAGAGGAGGCAAGGCGTGAGCGAGAATCTAGAGAAACAACCTGCGCAAGCATTACCCCAACACCATGTCCACTTCCCGGACTCCGCCGAGAAGAGGCCATCACGGCAACACACTCGGTTGATTCATTTTAATTAATTAAGGTTCAAGTTATCTACAACCGGACATTAACAAATTCCCATCTGCCCATAACCGCGGGCACGGCTTTCGAAAGTTCAATCCCTGCAGGGGAGTCCCAACTTAGCCCATGACAAGCTCTCACGGTCAACGAAGGAAAAGACCTCCTCCCAAGACGTTCCGATCAGACTCGGTATCTTGGTAACTCAAGACACTTCGACAGGTTAAAACAAGACCAGCAACACCGCCTGAATGTGCCGAAAAATCCCGATAGGAGCTGCACATATCTCTTTCTCAGGGCACACTCAGATTGTCTTAGGTACGGGTAGGCCAGCCCAGAGTTGCCCCTGGTGGCCACCGGTAGCTGACAGGTGGACCAACACTCAGAGGAGCACTGGCCCGGGGGGGGGGGGTTAAAATAAGATGACCCTTGAGTCTGCAGAACCCAAGGGAAAGAAAAGGGGTAGGCGGCAAATGGTAAAACCAAGGTTGGGCATTGCTGGAAAAGCTTTAATCAAGGCGAAATATCAAGGGGTTCCCATTATAACCCAACCGCGTAAGGAACGCAAAATCCGGGAACATAACACCGATATGACGGAAACTAGGGCGGCAAGAGTGGAACAAAACACTAGGCGAGAGGCCGAGCCTTCCACCCTTTACCAAGTATATAGATGCATTAAGATAACATAGCAATATAGTGATATCCCAACAAGCAAATAAAAGATGTTCCAATAGGAACGGCTCCAATCTTCACCTGCAACTAGCAACGCTATAAGAGGGGGCTGAGCAAAGCGGTAACATAGCCAATCAACGGTTTGCTAGGACAATGGTAGGTTAGAGGTTCAATCATGCAATTGGGAGGCTGACAAGTAAGTGGTAGGCATCGTAGCAGTGGCAAAGCAAAAGAGCGAGCAAACTAGCATAGCAAAGATAGTAGTGATTTCGAGGGTATGATCATCTTGCCTGCACAGTTGTCAAAGCTGACTGGATCCTCACAAGCAAACTCAACGGGCTCCTCGGTAGCGAACTCGTCTCCCGGATCTACCCAACAAGACAAACAAGCAACAAGGATACAATCAACCACGTGCAAGACCAAGCAATATGATGAAAGGATGATATTCTATGCGGGATGCGATGCGGGATGCAAAATGCAAGATATGACAGGAAATGCATGAACCTGGCCTCAACTTGGAATTCCAAGGGTGCCACTGGATAGAGGGGACGAAATCGCTTGAAAACGATATAAAGATCATTGGAATCGGAGTTACGGATTGGAAATGGCAAGCGTTTTAAGATAGGACACCGGTCTGCGATTTACAGCAAGTAGGCATCTAAATGCAACGAAATGAACATGCTACAGCCACCAAACATGAAAACAAAATACATGGCAGTGAAGTACACAAGATGCTTAGAAAAACACTAGCACTGAGCCATAGGCAAATTCATCCATTAATGGGGTCAAACAAGCATGGCAAGAATGAATATGCAAAACAGATTCCAGACTTAGTGAAATTAACACTAGCCTGAAATTTCAGATCACGAAGCCCTCTTCAGAGCAGCAAAACAACATGATAGATAACCTGAACATGACAAGTAAGAACATGGCATGGAGATACTCAACAAGCTTAACAAAACACCCAAAGTGACCTGGGGCCAAAAGGCTTCACAAAATACTCTACCGAGCTCACGAACATAGCTCGAACACAATCAGTTTTCAGACTTGGTGAAAACTGAGACATGCTGAAATTATAACTCACGAAGGCATGTAAACGAGCTCGATGCACTCACTACGGTGCAAGTCATGGCAAGGAAAGCATATATCCCGAAAGAAGACACAATATGCTAGCTACACATGGCAGGAACAAAGACATAGCCTGCATGGAACACTAACGGTAGCATCGGCAAAATCGCAAACAAGTTGACGATCTGCCCAGATTAACAACGAAGCAAAAGTTGAGCTCGATTGAGTCAACCTAGAGCACTCCACATATGCAAACAAAGACATGGATGGATAGATCATAACGTAAATATCAAAACTCCCTTACTGATCATCCTCAAAAGAGGCAAGGATCACTAGGAAACAAGCTGGACATATGGCATCATGAACTAAAATATCCCAGACTTAGTGAAAATCACTAAGTCCCTGAAATCAGCAATCTCAGGTACCTCTCTTCGCAAGCTTGCACAAGACAACACGCACATCCTAAAAATGCATGGGTGGCACCTCTGGAAAGAAGACAAAATGCTTAACAATTCATCCCAAAGGGGCACAAGCATATCATGCACGGATTAAACATGGCAAAAATGACAAAAGTGCATGATGAACTAACGGATCTGCAATTTAACTCACGAAGCCCTCTTCTAACAGCATTTTGGGCATCAAGATGACCTCGAATGCAAATGATGCAATGGAATGAAATGATGTACATGTCGAGACGAAGATTTTGATATATCATATGCCCAAAACGGAGTTACGGTTGCGGAGATACGAGCAGTCAAAGAATGCATAAAAAAATATGGAGATTAGGGTTTCGGGGAGAGGTCAACCGGATCTAGATCCGGATCTCGCGGCACTGTAGCAGCCCGAGCTCGGGCTCGCCAGAAACGGCGCGCGGCGGCCGGAGATGGAAGGAGAGGGCCGGGGCCGGCCGGTCTTGGCGGCGAGGAGGGGCGGCGCGGCCGGGGACGGGCGGCGGCGACCTGGCGACGAGGCGGCGGGGCGCGGCGGAGGCGCGAGGCGGCGATGGCGCGGCGCCGGCGACGCGGTTCGGCGCGGCGGCGGTGGAGCGGATCTGGCCACCGGAGCCGGACGGGACGGCGGAGCCGGTGTCGGGTGGAGGAGGCGCGGGGAGGGCGGCGACCCGGGCCCGGGAGGGCCCTGCGTGGGCCGGGCGGGCCTCGGCGGCGGCGGGGAAGTGGTCCGGGCGGCGACCACTAGGAGGCCGACACGTGGCGGCGGACGGGGAGGCCGGACATGTCCGTCGGTGGCGGGGGGGTTTGAACTGTTTTTTTTAGGAGGAGGAGGACGGGGAGGAAGACGAGATCCGAAATGGGGGGGCGTATATATAGGCATAGAGGGAGCTAGGAGAGTCCAAATGAGGTGCGGTTTTCGCCCACGCGATCATGATCGAACGCTCTAGGACATGGAGCAGAGTTTGGTGGGTTTTGGGCCAAATCTGGGGGGTGTTGGGCTGCAACACACACGAGGCCTTTTCGGTCCCTCGGTTAACCGTTGGAGTATCAAACGAAGTCCAAATGATACGAAACTTGACAGGCGGTCTACCGGTAGTAAACCAAGGCCGCATGGCAAGTCTCGGTCCAATCCGGAAATGTTTAATCCCCACACACGAAAGAGCGCTAGAAAAGGCCACCGGAGGAGAACGAAGCGCCGGAATGCAAAACGGACAACGGGGAAAATGCTCGAATGCATGAGATGAACATGTATGCAAATGCAATGCACGTGATGACAAGATAAGAGATGCACGGAAAAGAAAACAACACACGGAGACAAGGACCCGAACCCGAGAAATAAATATAACTTAACGCCGGAAATGGCAAGAGTTGGAGTACAAATATGGAAAGTATATCTGGGGCGTTACAACACTCCACCACTACGAAAAGATCTCGTTCCGAGATCTAGGACTGAAAGAACTCCGGGTACTCAGAACGGAGGCGATCCTCGCGTTCCCAGGTAGTTTCACGGTCGGAATGGTGAGACCACTTGACTTTGAGAAATTTGATTGACTTGTTGCGAGTCTTGCGTTCAGTCTCTTCAAGAATAGCAACTGGGTGCTCACGATAGGAGAGATCTTCTTGGAGCTCAATGTCCTCGAAGTTGACGGTGCGGTCAGGAGTCTTGAAGCACTTTCGAAGCTGAGAGACGTGGAACACATCATGAACATTTGCAAAGTTTGAAGGAAGCTCAAGTTGATAGGCGAGGTCGCCTCTCTTGCTGACAATCTTGAAAGGTCCCACGTATCTAGGGGCAAGCTTCCCTTTGATACCGAAGCGACGAGTACCTTTCATAGGAGAGACGCGGAGGTAAACATGATCTCCGATCTTGAGAACCAAATCACGGTGCTTACTATCATAGTAGCTCTTCTGGCGGGATTGGGCTGCTTTGAGGTTATCACGAATGACTTTGCACATTTCTTCTGCTTCTGTGATTAAGTCATTACCCAGCAGCTGACGTTCACCGGTTTCAGACCAGTTGAGAGGGGTACGGCACTTCCTGCCATACAGAATTTCGAAGGGGGCCTTGCCCGAACTTGCTTGAAAGCTGTTGTTATAGGAGAATTTAGCATAAGGAAGACAATCCTCCCACTTCATGCCGAAGGAGATCACACAAGCCCTGAGCATATCTTCAAGAATCTGGTTGACACGCTCGACTTGACCGCTTGTTTGAGGATGGAAAGTAGTGCTGAAGCGGATGTTGGTGCCCATGGCCTTCTGAAAAGAATCCCAAAACTTCGAGGTAAAGATGCTGCCACGGTCTGAAGAGATCACTTGAGGAATACCGTGCAGAGAGACAATGCGAGAGGTATAGAGTTCCGCCAATTGAGCTGCAGTGATCGACTCTTTGATAGGAAGAAAATGAGCCACTTTGGTGAGTTTGTCGATGACAACGAATATAGCATCATTGCCACGCTTGGACTTTGGAAACCCAGTCACGAAGTCCATTTCAATGTGGTCAAACTTCCATTCTGGAATGGCAAGCGGTTGGAGGAGACCTGCTGGCCTTTGGTGTTCTGCCTTCACTCTTCTGCAGACATCACATTCATTCACGAAATGAGCGATCTCGCGCTTCATTCGAGTCCACCAATAAGCTTGCTTGAGATCCTGATACATCTTCGTACTACCAGGGTGGATGGAGAGGAGAGAGTTGTGAGCCTCGTTCATGATCACTTTACGAAGTTCACCTTTGGGCACAACAATACGATCCTCGAAGAAGAGAGTGTCCTTGTCATCAAGGCAGTAGCACTTGTACTTGGACTGACTCTTTGCAATCCCAATCTTCACCTTTTTCACCATAGCATCAAGAAGCTGGGCTTGGCGAATCTGGTCTTCTAAGGTAGGAGAGACTTGAAGGTTGGCGAGGAAACCTTGAGGAACAACTTGCAGATTCAGCTTGCGGAAAGCTTCACAAAGCTCGGGTTGATAGGGCTTGAGAATCAGACTGTTGCAGTAAGCCTTTCTGCTCAAAGCGTCAGCAATCACATTGGCCTTGCCTGGAGTACACTCAATACTCGGATTATACTCTTGAATCATTTCGACCCATCGAGTCTGCCTTAGGTTGAGATTAGGCTGGGTGAAGATGTACTTGAGACTCTTGTGATCAGTGAAAATGTCCACTTTTCTTCCCAATAGAAGATGTCTCCAAGTTAAAAGAGCATGCACAACTGCCGCCAACTCGAGATCATGAGTGGGGTAGTTCTTCTCATTAGGCTTCAACTGGTGAGATGTATAAGCAACAACTTTCTTCTCTTGCATCAATACTGCGCCAAGACCTTGGAGAGAGGCATCACAAAAGACCTCGTACGGCTTGGATTCATCAGGTGGAGTCAGAACTGGAGCGGTGATCAACTTCTCTTTCAAAGTGTTGAAAGCAATATCACACTCCGGAGACCAAACGTACTTGACGTGCTTCTGAAGAAGATTTGAGAGAGGCTTCGCGATCTTGGAAAAGTTTTCAACGAATCTTCGGCAATAGCTTGCGAGACCGAGGAAACTGCGGAGTTGCTTCACGTTCTGAGGAGGTTCCCAATTCACAATTGCAGACACCTTCTCGGGATTCACGGAAATGCCCTTGGCAGAGATGATATGGCCAAGATAAAGGACCTCATCGAGCCAAAATTCACACTTGGAGAACTTGGCGTAGAACTGATGTTCCCTGAGCTTGTCAAGAACCAAACGCAAGTGCTTGGCATGATCTTCCTTGTTCTTCGAGAAAACCAGAATGTCATCGAGATAGACCAAAACGAAGTCATTGGTGTAGGCATTGAAGATGAAGTTCATCATGCGAGAAAACGTCGGAGGAGCGTTGGCGAGGCCAAAAGACATGACAGTGTATTCATATGAACCAAAGCTTGTTCTGAATGCTGTCTTGGGAATATCTTCTTCACGAATGCGAATCTGGTGATAACCCATACGAAGATCAAGCTTGGAGAATACTTGAGCACCCTTGAGTTGTTCGAACAGCTCATTGATGTTGGGAAGTGGGTATTTGTTCTTGATGGTCTTCTTGTTCACTGGACGGTAATCAACACAAAGTCGGCTCGAACCATCCTTCTTCTTCACAAAAAGAACACCACAACCCCACGGAGAAGTACTAGGCCGGATGAGACCCAATCTTTCTTGCTCATCGAGTTGTTTCTTCAACTCCTTCAACTCTTCGGGGCCGAGCTTGTAGGGACGTTTGCACATAGGTTCCGTACCGGGCTCAAGTTCAATAACAAATTCAACCGGCCGGTTTGGAGGCATCCCTGGGAGTTCTTCTGGAAAGACGTCTGGATATTCACAAACAACCAGAATCTGCGAAATAGCATCCAATTCACCCTTCTCATTAAGAGAAAACAACCGGATTGTATTATCCCGAGCGGCAAAGACAATGACATCCTCAGACGAATGAGTCAGTTGAATCTGCCTGGCTGCACAATCAAGATGTGCCTTGTGCTTAGAAAGCCAATCCATCCCGAGAATAAGATCAATATCCGAGTCACCGAGAACCGTTGGAGAAGACAGAAACTTGTAGTCACCCAAAGTAATAGTAACATCCGGAGCAATGGAGTTAGCCTGCATGCGCTTACCGGGAGAGACAACTGCTAAAGGACTAGGCAAAATTTGCAAAGGCAACCCATGCTTATATGAAAACGGTCTCGAGATGAAACAATGCGATGCACCAGTGTCAAAAAGAACTTTTGCAGAAATATCATTAACAGGAAGGTTACCCATGATCACATCTGACGAGTCCTCTGCCTGAGCTGCATTCATCAAATTGACCTTGGCGTGCTTAGGGTTATGCTTGACCACAGCTGTACTTGCCGATCTCACAGGAGGAGGAGGAAGACGCCTCTGGTTGAAACACTTGTTAGCATAGTGACCCTTCTGTTGGCACTTGTTTCACGTGACCTCTGAAAGCGGACGGTGATACGGAGCACTCGATCTTGGAGCTTGAGACGAAGTCTTGTTCTGAAAGCCTGGGTTGGGTGGGTGGGAAGAACCACTACCACCTTTGCTCTTCTACTGATACGGCTGACGGAACGGAGGAGGAGGAAGCCAAAACTTCTGCTGCTTGGCCACTTGAGTAGAGGAAGAAGGAGTAACATCTCTGACTCGCTTCCTGGAAGCATCACACCTCAACTGAGCAGCCTCTTGCTTCAGTGCCATGTTGTAGAACTCATCGTATCTCAAGGGCTCGAAGAGGACAAGAGCGAGCTGAATTTCCTCACGAAGACCACCCCTGAACTGATAGATCATGCTCTTCTCGTCAGGCACGTCCTGCTTGGCAAAGCAGGCAAGTTTCTAGAACAATTTGTTGTAGTCATAGACAGACAAAGAGCCTTGCTTCAGGTTGCGGAATTCCTCACGCTTGCTCTCAACCACACTTTGAGGAATGTGATGAGCGGAAATCTTGACGGAAATCATCCCAAGTGATAACACGTCCACCTCTGGAATCCTTGTACTGCTGGAACCACTCTGCAGCCTGATCTTTGAGTTGGAAGGAAGCGAATTTCACAAAGTCCTCAGGCCTGACGTTGCTGCACTCGAAATGCTTACACAGGTCCACAAGCCAATCGTCAGCATCGGTTGCCTCAACACAATTACTGAAAGTCTTTGGCCCGTTAGCAAGGAACTGGTTGAGTGTAGCAAAGTGACCCTGATTGCTGCCTTGATTCCCTTGACTGCCTTGATTGCGCTCTTGGAGGATTTGCATGATCAACTGTGTGTTTGCATTAGTAGCGGCCATCACAGCTTGCCATGCTTCCGGAGGAGGCGGAGGTGGAGGCGGGTCAGGATTCAGAGTCGTGCGCGTTGGAGGAGCCATCCTGAAGAGGTTGACCACCATTAGCACATTGACAGATAAATATTGAAGCTGAATCCAACGGAATGAAAATTGCAACATAAAGTCTTCACATCCGAACAAAATGAACGAATGCATTTCTCTTGAAATGGTCACATATTCCTAAATTGCGAAGCCACGAAGAATCAGGTAGAAGGGGTACAACAATGAGGGATGGAATCATCATATGACGTCGAAGCAAAACGAATGCCACAACTCGAAATAAAACCAAGGGTTGGCTTGCGGAATAAGCCGGAACAAATACATGATAGAAATTTCGTCCGAAGTTTTTGTGGTGGGACCTACACGGGCTCGATCGTACAGCACCATCATGTACAAGGCAGTGCACATGACATACGAAGCGTCCCCGAGTCAGCATAGCCAAGGACTCTTTAAGACACAACGAGACCACTGTAAAATCGACCGTGAATAGGCGAACCACTAGACGTCGAACCCCAATTTCATATCATACATCTGTCGGAAAGATATCCTAAGGCTACTTGAATTCCCACCTATGAAATTCCCGAAATTTTCCCGGTTATGCAATCAGGTGTTGGGGATACAGGGGAAGCATAATATCTCACCCAAGCTAGCAAATCCTACATCCAGCTGTATCCATCCTTCAACACATAACCAAGAAACCTTCGGAAACCCATCTATCTCAACCTTCGAAAAGCATCCGTTATACAAGTTATGGCGATACTCCTGAACTCCCGCCCCAGTACTGGGTGGCGTCGAGGTTATCTCACCAATGAACTGCATAAAAGAGATTTTCGATGTCGCGCACATATCTCAAGTATACCAGAATTGCAACGATAAAATTGTGACGACAACACCTCGGAGCTCAACTCCCCGGGACACTGCCACAACCCCTAAAGACAGGAGGCACCAAGAACAATGTTCTCGTCACAAAACCATCGGAACAAAACCAAGATACTCGCGTGATCCTAAAAAAAAATTTAGTGAAATTTGAGAAGAGAAGAGTCAAAACTCTACGTCAGGATGCCTTACCAGAGTGATGAGGAGACTGGGAAGTAAAAAGAATTCCTAACTCTCCGATATATAATTCCTAAGTGACTCAAAACATTTTTCTAGACACAACTCGGCTGCTAAAAACGATCAAGCAATGGGGGCTCCTAAGGTCGGGGAAGGCTCTGATTACCAACTTGTAACACCCTCGATGCGGCTATAGCTCCCACGTGTCGAGGCACGACTTAGAGACATAACCGCATTGAAAGCAATGTCGCAAGTTAGGAAATCATCACAAACATCCCATGTAATACATAATAAAGGGGAGATACATAGTTGGCTTACACTCGCCACGTCACATCAAAGTACATAAATAACATCCATTCAACAAAACACTCATGGCCCGACTACGGCGCCAAAATAGAAAAGACCCCCAACATGCGACAAGGCCCTGAATCGAAAACCCCAACTAGGCACCACTACTGATCGTCGGGAAAGGAAACATAATAACGCTGAGAGTCCTCGTCGAACTCCCACTTGAGCTCGTACTCGTCACCTGGAGCGGAATCACCTGGACCTGCATCTGGAATTATAGTATCTGTGAGCCACAGGGACTCAGCAATCTCGCACCCTCGCGATCAAAACTATTTAAGCTTATAGGAAGGATAAGGCAAGTATGTGGAGCTGCAGCAAGCGACTAGCATATGTGGTGGCTAACTTATACGCAAAAGAGAGCGAGAAGAGGAGGCAAGGCGTGAGCGAGAATCTAGAGGAACAACCTGCGCAAGCATTACCCCAACACCGTGTCCACTTCCCGGACTCCGCCGAGAAGAGGCCATCACGGCAACACACTCGGTTGATTCATTTTAGTTAATTAAGGTTCAAGTTATCTACAACCGGACATTAACAAATTCCCATCTGCCCATAACCGCGGGCACGGCTTTCGAAAGTTCAATCCCTGCAGGGGAGTCCCAACTTAGCCCATGACAAGCTCTCACGGTCAACGAAGGAAAAGACCTCCTCCCAAGACGTTCCGATCAGACTCGGTATCTCGGTAACTCAAGACACTTCGACAGGTTAACTCACGAAGCCCCCTTCTAACAGCATTTTGGGCATCAAGGTGACCTCGAATGCAAATGATGCAATGGAATGAAATGATGTACATGTCGAGACGAAGATTTTGATATATCATATGCCCAAAACGGAGTTATGGTTGCGGAGATACGAGCAGTCAAAGAATGCATAAAAAAATATGGAGATTAGGGTTTCGGGGAGAGGTCAACCGGATCTAGATCCGGATCTCGCGGCACTGTAGCAGCCCGAGCTCGGGCTCGCCGGAAACGGCGCGCGGCGGCTGGAGATGGAAGGAGAGGGCCGGGGCCGGCCGGTCTTGGCGGCGAGGAGGGGCGGCGCGGCCGGGGCCGGGCGGCGGCGACCCGGCGACGAGGCGGCGGGGCGCGGCGGAGGCGCGAGGCGGCGATGGCGCGGCGCCGGCGACGCGGTTCGGCGCGGCGGCGGTGGAGCGGATCCGGCCACCGGAGCCGGACGGGACGGCGGAGCCGGCGTCGGGTGGAGGAGGCGCGGGGAGGGCGGCGACCCGGGCCCGGGAGGGCCCCGCGTGGGCCGGGCGGGCCTCGGCGGCGGCGGGGAAGTGGTCCGGGCGGCGACCACTAGGAGGCCGACACGTGGCGGCGGAAGGGGAGGCCGGACATGTCCGTCGGTGGCGGGGGGGTTTGAACTGTTTTTTTTAGGAGGAGGAGGACGGGGAGGAAGACGAGATCCGAAATGGGGGGGTGTATATATAGGCATAGAGGGAGCTAGGAGAGTCCAAATGAGGTGCGGTTTTCGCCCACGCGATCGTGATCGAACGCTCTAGGACATGGAGCAGAGTTTGGTGGGTTTTGGGCCAAATCTGGGGGGTGTTGGGCTGCAACACACACGAGGCCTTTTCGGTCCCTCGGTTAACCATTGGAGTATCAAACGAAGTCCAAATGATACGAAACTTGACAGGCGGTCTACCGGTAGTAAACCAAGGCCGCATGGCAAGTCTCGGTCCAATCCGGAAATGTTTAATCCCCACACACGAAAGAGCGCTAGAAAAGGCCACCGGAGGAGAATGAAGCGCCGGAATGCAAAACGGACAACGGGGAAAATGCTCGAATGCATGAGATGAACATGTATGCAAATGCAATGCACGTGATGACAAGATAAGAGATGCACGGAAAAGAAAACAACACACGGACACAAGGACCCGAACCCGAGAAATAAATATAACTTAACGCCGGAAACGGCAAGAGTTGGAGTACAAATATGGAAAGTATATCTGGGGCGTTACAGTGGTGCTGCAAGTGGCTCTAGGTTGGACCAACACTCGGAGGAGCACTAGCCCGGGGGCTAAAATAAGATGACCCTCGGGCTCCGGAAACCCAAGGGAAAAGGCTTAGGTTGTTAGGAAAATGTAAAACTAAGGTTGGTCCTTACTGGAGTAGTTTTATTCAAAGCGAACTGGCAAGGGGTTCCCATAACACCCAACCGCGTTAGGAACGCAAAATCAAGGAACATAACACCGGTATGACGGAAACTAGGGCGGCAAGAGTGGAACAAAACACCAGGCATAAAGCCGAGCCTTCCACCCTTTACCAAGTATATAGATGCATTAATTAAATAAGATATATTGTGATATCCCAACATATCCATGTTCCAACATGGAACAAACTTCAGCTTCACCTGCAACTAACAACGTTATAATAGGGGTTGAGCACAGTGGTAACTTAGCCAAACAACGGTTTGCTAGGAAATGTTGGTTAGAGGCTTGACATGGCAATATGGGAGGCATGATATAACAAGTGGTAGGTAGCGCGACATAGAGATAGAACAAACAACTAGCAAGCAAAGATAGAAGTGATATCGAGGGTATGGTCATCTTGCCTGAGATCCCGCAACGAAGAAGAATGAGTCCATGAAGAAGACAAACAGACGTAGTCGAACGAATCCTCACAACTCCGGAACGAAACTGAAGCTAACGAGAGAAGCAACCCAGAAAGAAGCAAGCAACATTTTAAACACATAAGCATAAACATGGCATGATGCACAACCAAGGATGATGCATGTCCGGTTTAATGAGGCATGGCATGGCAAAGTGCACAAGCAAAACTACAAGTTAAGTGGAGCTCAACATGTAATAAGATGCATGTTGACGAAACACCACATCAATTATTTAGTTCTCTCTCGTTTATGTACCCAGCAATATTAAATGTTATTAAACATGGCAAGAGGTGAAGCATAAGTAGAATACACAGTTAGGCATTTTAAATGAGGCTGGAAACATCAAACAATAATTCTGGTAAATTTAATGCAACAACAATTTTAAACATTTTAAATGTTATTATCATGATGCGGATGACATGAACAAGTTATATGCAATTTTATGAAAATTTTGACATGAGCATTATGCAGCATTTGTCACCGTGGTGGAAAGAAAGGGTGTCATGGCGACGATAACGAAAACGGTGCCACGGCAACGTTCCGGTTCCGGTAACTCGATTGAGATGCCGGTGAAAAAGAACAAGTTTGCAGAACATGCAAGAGTGACGGGGAGTGATCCCAATAACCGGGTTCCCACGGGTCGATGGCATGGAAAACAAGGAGGAACATGCAAGGGCATCTCGGACACGATGCAAACGCGAGCATTTCATACAACACATGCTTTTGGTCCACGGGCGGTCATCTCGGCGGTTATACCTTCGAAGCGTGCAATCGGGGTGGTTCGGGTTCGGGGTTCTTATATAGGCGCGGAGGAGAGCTCTAGAGCTCACGAGCGAGCTCCCGACCGAGCTTTAATGGCGGGCAGAGGCTGGGCATGGCACGGGCATGGCGTTTGCTACGCATTTAAGGCAAACCACGACGAAGCAGCGACGCAGGGTGATGCAATCGAGCACGGGCGAGCTCCAGGACATGAATGGAGGTCGAGACGAGGAGGGAGGAGACGAGCACAGTGGTCGGACCGAGCCAGAGCACGCGTTCAGCCATGACACAAGCGTGATCACCATGCGCACTGGCGCAAGCGGCGCTCTTTGGCATGGCCGACCATGTCCAGTAGATCGACCTTGGTGCCCTTAGTCAAAATGAGGAAATAAATCAATCCAGGGGCAAAGAGATTTGCACTTAGCTCCAACGTAAATCAGTAAGAAGGTGCTTGTAACTTCATGTGGTTAAACCAGCTTGGTAACATAGTAAAGAGTTTGTCTGATGATGATCACACACTAAGGTGATGCTGATCACCAAAAATCAGACTAAGAGGAGGAGTTTAGATGAGGGTTGCTGCAGAAAGTGCAAATCTGGCCAGAATTAGGGATTTGGATGATACACTCACATACTTTATTTTTGTGAGCTGAAATTTGGCATATAGGGGTTATATGATGATATGAAGTTGCTCTAAAAGTTTCATGCCATTTAGAAATACCAAAGTGGCACTTGCTTCACAAAGCTTCATTCTGGACAGAAACTTGGAAAAATTACACAGGGCAATTGGTTAACCAATTGAGGTAAAACTTGGTGGAAGGAGTTGATATTGGTATAAGCATGTCCTGGTAAAGTTTCAGCTCAATTGAAGCAATATAAAATATAGTTGCTTCACACACTCAAAATCTGACAAGAAACTAAGATTTGGGGCTGGCCTCACATAGCTGAGTTGCATGAGCTCATATTTGGTGGAGAGTCATTATTTGATCATAGGAAGGACCTTGCAAAATTGCTCAGGAATATTTACTAGGCAAATTGAGTTGAATTTTGGCATGAGCCAATGATGTGGACAGGAGAATCTGTCCAAGTTTGGGGTCAATCAAGCAAATAGAAATAGCACTTCCTTTGCAAAGTGCCATTTAGGATAGAATACGAAAAGAATTATTGGAGGATTATTTTTGAACATGGCAATGAAATATTTTGCCATATTTGAGCAAGATAGGACCCAAACAATTTATGAGAATTAATTGGGAATTTTAGGAGTGGCAGAAATATAGGTTGCTTCACAACCTAGGGTTTTAAGGGTTATTCCTTTATCAAAAAAGGAATATTTCCAACAAAAGAATTCTAGGTTAGGTCAAGGATGGAAATGACATGATCTTGGGATGATGAAGAGGGTGACAAGCCACTATAAAACCTAGGAAGACATGATCTTCCCAAGTTTCAGAACCACATAACCACGGAAAAGCAAAACAAAACAGGAAATCCAAGAAAATTGAAGGAAAAAAGAAAAGGGCAAAAATCTAGGCTGTTACAAACCTTCCCCCCTTAAAGAAATCTCGTCCTTGAAATTTGGTTGCTCGGGGTTAAATAATCTTTCTAACTTGAAGAAACCGTTTCCAACTCAGATTTCTTTTATTCATAATATTTCCACTGAGTTGGATTTGACTGACTGTCTTGATCTGGGGTCGTTTGCTTTGCGGTATCTGACATTCTGACAGGACGTACCTCATATGTTCCTGTTTATACTGACTCAAATTTTCTTTTCATATCTGTCGGCTAAGCTAGCATCCGAAATATTATTTTTACAGACATACTTGTCCTTCTTGATATTGATCCTTGATGGAAATCTTATTCTAGTATCAAGTACCGAGAATATTCCATGGAGTTGGGGAACATTTCTTCTTGTGGAACAAAGAATCTCTTCTACCCAGGCATTCGGTTTCCGTGAATATATGCCTGCCTTCGGGGTTACAAAATAGTGATGTGGATCATATCTGTTTTTGCTAATGGATGCTGACATCTTGCATGAGTTTCTGACTTATCTTGACTAGCTTCACAGTCTTGAGTATCCAAGTTGTACCAAAGGTTTGACTGTCGCTTTTCGTGACTGATAGAAAAATGCACCATCTCCTGATGATAAGATTTGCAAACTTGGTTGGCGGTGATGTTGGCAAAGAATCCCATCCACACAGGTTATTCTTTTAATTGCTTCCCGTATGCGAGAGATAACAATCCTCAAAGTTGGTGTTGTCACACTGATTCTCCATTTTTGCCAGTATCTCCCTGGGAATAACAGTCTGTGCGATGCTCCATCATGGGTGTTAAGGTCAATATATTGAGGTGTCCATGAGTCTGACCGGACAGACTTGGGTATTCAATGCTGACAGTTCTGAGCATACTGTGGACTGAGCTGGTTGCCTCGCTATGAGGTCCTTACCACAATGGAGTATACCTCTTAGGTGGATCTTTGCTTGGGTTTGCCGTGGAATAAGACGGTCTTGGGTATCCATATTTTACACATAATAACTGGCATACCTGTATTGTTGGTCTTGCTCTTTCATTATTACTTTCTTCATCTGGATCCTCAACTGAAAGAGCGGGGCCTTATATATATCCTTGATTATTTCCGCGGCCTTGAATACTGTTACGTACAATATCTGGCAATCATTCCTTGGTCTGGTTCATGTTTTGAGCCTCGGTATATTTATCTGTCTCACGTGTGGTTATACATATCTCAATACCGTTGTGGATTATGCCAGACAGTGACAGGATTAATAACATCATATTGCTGGATATGCGGGACTGATCTTGATAATCACTGCCAAGATTATTGTCTTAATGTTGTCTTTCCTTCAAGACTTGTTGATTATGGCATCACCCACTGGTTTTGTTTCTTGAATAACTGGTGAGAATTATCTGGGAATTTTAGGAGTGACAAAAATATAGGTTGCTTCACAACCTAGGGTTTTAAGGTTTATTCCTTTATCAGAAAAGGAATATTCCCAACAAAAGAATACCGGGTTAGGTCAAGGATGGAAATGACATGATCTTGGGATGATGAAGAGGGTGACAAGCCACTATAAAACCTAGGAAGACATGATCTTCCCAAGTTTCAGAACCATATAGCCACGGAAAAGCAAAACAAAGCAGGAAATCCAAGAAAATCGAAGGAAAAAGAAAAGGGCAAAACTCCAGGCTGTTACAACCGCATGGTGGTTTTCTCACAAGAGGGGTAATCTTCACACAATCCCATGTACTGAATAAGAAAGGGATAAAGAGTTGGCTTACAATCGCCACTTCACACAAATAACAAGTTAAACATACATCATCCAGAGTACAATCAAGGTCCGACTACGTAACCGAAATAAAAGAAGACAACCCCAAATGCTAGATCCCCAATCATCCCAACTGGGCACCACTACTGATCAACCTGAAAAGACACAAAACAATGATCAAGATCTTCATCGATCTCCCACTTGAGCTGAGTTGCGTCACCTGCACTGGTCTCATCGACACCTGCAACTGTTTGGAAGTATCCGTGAGTCACGAGGACTCAGCAATCTCACACCCGCGAGATCAAGACTATTTAATCTTATGGGTAGGGTAAGGTAATGAGGTGGAGCTGCAGCAAGTGCTAAGCAATATATGGTGGCTAACCTACGCAAATAAGAGTAAGATGAGAAGCTACGCAACGGTCGAAAAGCTATAAGTGATCAAGAAGTGACCCTGAAACTACTTACGTTCAAGCATAACACAAGACCGTGTTCACTTCCTGGACTCCGCCGAAAAGAGACCATCATGGCTACACACGCAGTTGATGCATTTTAATTAAGTCAAGTGTCAATTTCTCTACAACCAGATATTAACAAATTCCCATCTGCCACATAACCGCGGGCATAGCTCTCGAAATTTTATACCCTGCAAGGGTGTCCCAACTTAGCCCATCACAAGCTTTCCCGATCAACGAAGGAAATTCCTTCTCCCAGGAAGACCCGAACAGACTCGGAATCCCGGTTACAAGACATTTAGACAATGGTAAAACAAGACCATCAAGACCGCCCGAATGTGCCGACAAATCCTGATAGGAGCTGCACATATCTCGTTTTCAGGGCACACCGGATGAGCAATCCGTACAACTAAAACAGCCCTCAAGTTTCCCCGAGGTGGCGCTGCAAAGGGCTCTAGTTTGGACCGACACTTAGAGTAGCACTGGCCCGAGGGGGTAAATAAAGATGAACCTCGGGTTACGGAAACCCAAGGGAAAGCCTTAGGTGAGGCAAAAGTAAAACCAAGGTTGGGCCTTGCTGGAGGAGTTTTATTCAAAGAGAACTGTCAAGGGGATCCCATAACCCCAACCGCGTAAGGAACGCAAAATCAAGGAACATAACATCGGTATGACAGAAACTAGGCGGCAAGAGTGGAACAAAACACCAGGCATAAGGTCGAGCCTTCCACCCTTTACCAAGTATATAGATGCATTAATTAAAATAAGAGATATTATGATATCCCAACACATCCATGTTCCAACATGGAACCAACATCAACTTCACCTGCAACTAGCAATGTTATAAGAGGGGCTGAGCAAAAGTGGTAACTTAGCGAAACAATGTTTTTCTAGGATGGTTGAAAAAGGTTAGAGACTGTTGATGGAAACGACACCTATGGAGTCACTTGGATCCCTTCTACGGTTGGTGGGCGCGGGGTTGCACAAAGAGCGGGTCTGGCGGTCAGCACAAGGATCGTTTACCCAGGTTCGGGCCGCGGAGACGCGTAATACCCTAGTCCTGCTTTGATGTATATTTGAATGTTCTTGAGTTCTTGAACTAGCTACGGTGTGTGTGTCTAGTTCCAAGGATCCGAATCCCTCTCTAGTACGCCTCGGGCCTCCTTTTATAGCCAAAAGGGGTTGCCACAGTGGCACACAGGAGGTGGAAAGGTGTATAGTGGCTGAATCTATCCTCTAGCACCGTCGGACAAACGCATTTAATGCACTGCGGACGTGCCCCTCTTGCTTTATTGGCTACGGCAAGGAAGCTCGTCCCAGCTGACGCCGCCTCGCCTGGCTCCGATGCGCGTCCGAGCTAACGAGGTGTTGTAGCGCCACATTGGCTGGCTGTTGGGCTGGCGTGATGGGGGGGCCTTCATGAAGATCTGCATGCCACCACGCAGGTGCTTGCTGACTCGGTGTGGAGGCCGCACGCTGCCATGCAGATGCCTGCCCAGCTGGTTAAGCTAGCAGCTGCATGGGAGCCATGGTGGAGTCTTGGCAGTTGTGGGCCTGGCGGCCCCGCAGATGTCCTCGGCAAGGGTCTTGTCATGGCACCGCGGTCGTCCCCGGCAAGGATCTTGCCGGGGGTCTCATGGATTTCCTTTGCAAGAATCTTGCCAAGGATCGTTGTCTTCTGGTCCTCATCTGATCTTGTGTATTTATGATCTCCACAAAGATCTGCATGTCGCCATGGAGGTGCCTCCCGAGCCTTGGTTACAATGTAGTTGATGGTGTTGGAAACCCTAGGGCTCAAGGGTGGCGCGCTCTGCTGGCATCAGGCAAGTTGCCCCGGCAAGGATCTTGCCGGTGCTGCGGAAGCTGCCCCGGCAAGGGTCTTGTCGGGGGAGCCCACCTCTCCCTTTTGCTCTCTATGCCTCTGGTCTTGGCGTTGCTTCGATTGTCTTGTGCTCCGGCTTCCCTCCTCTGCCCTGCTCAATGCGGCTGTGGGCGCGGCTCTGATTGCCCGTGCACAAATAAATGGGTAAAAAGGAGGGCCCCTACTTTTGTACACCGACAGGAGCCCCCGGGCCTGGGCCATACATATGCGTGACGCGTTGTTGGGCTAGGCCCAGAACGGTGCGCAGGCAGGCGGTGTGGATTTTTACTGCAGTAACTTTTCCGTCCCCTACACTTCTCCACGACCCGCGTTGAACGCGCGACGTGGAGGGTCATGCGTGACGTCCCTCCTCCTTCCTTCTCAATCTCTTGCTCTCGCTCGCCGTCACCTCGTCTTCGCTGTCCTTCATCCTTCACCTCTCGCAGCCGCCATGGCACCCAAAACCAGCAAAGGCAAGGGAGTGGCCAAGGACGCCGAGGGGAAGGAGCCGCCGGAGAGTGAGTTGGCGGCGCGGCGGATGCAGCTCGCCTACTTTCCCTCGACAGTCGATGCGGTCCATCTCCGGGACAACTTCAAGCCCCTGTGGGGGTGCAAGATGGGGGGAGACGACGGGGGAGAGGGACGCGGCCAAAGGCGCTTTGGCTGACGTGCAGGCCACAGTCCTCGGCAAGGCCGAGCTACTCTCCAACGCCAACGAATCCGTCCAAGACCTGAAGCTGAAGCTGGAGGGTCTTGAGGGGACGCTGTCAGAGGTCAGGGCCCGGGAGGAGACCCTGACCAAGAATCTAGAGAAGGAGAGGTAGCTGTGGAAGAACAAAGCCGCCAGCCACGAGGATTTTGTGAAGGGCGAGAACCTCTGGATCAACCGCCTCGCCGGCGTCGCCGGCAGGATCACCACGCAGCTGGCTACCATGGGGATGCCAAACATGAGGTACGTTCCGGAGTCGAGCGTGAGTCCCAATGCCAGGCTAACCCTGTTCTTCGAGGGTATTATCGGGGCCCTGGAGCAGTTCCGCTCCAACAGGGCGACCTCTCTGGCCGATGAGGCCCGGAGGCTTTGCCGGGGCGCCATGACCAAGGTCCTCACCAAGGTGGCGTACTGGAACCCGACCTCGACTTCACGCTGCGCTGGAGAGCTTGCCGGAGGACGTGGACCTCGCGACGCTCGAGGAGCATATCGAGCACGTCATCAGCCGCATCGACGGAGTTCGGAGGATCGAAGGCCAGCGCCAGGACTAGGCACCCCGTTTCTTATCGCCGATGCAGGTTCACGACCAGGACAATTTTTATCTTTAGTTAGAACCGCAGTAACAATTGATGTAATATAACTCTGCAGTGCTTTTGAAATGATGCATGTTATTTTCCCGTTTGATCTCCCTTTGTATGTCCACCCTACGTTAATAGGGTAGGCTTGCCGGTGCGGAAACCCAGGTCGCGGCGCCTTCAGGACGGATCCCCAATGGCCTTTCGGGTGTGCTTGCTGTCGGGCAAACCACCTCACTGCTCTTAACGTGGCTGCTCGAACTGTCGAGCGGACTCGAGACAGAACAAGAGCGTTGCCAATCGCAGAAGGTCACCCTGCCGTTCTCGACGCAGCCGCTTGAACTGTTGAGCGGACTCGAAACAGAACGAGGGCGTTGCCAATAGTGGCAGGGCCCATTCCATGCAGGTTTTGCATACACAAGGCAAGATCGTCGAGGACGATAACCTCATATATATATAAAGGAATTTCTCAAAGTTTTGCATGACTTAGCTTTCCTGCCGCTGCATGAGCGTTCACTGCATCCACAGAGGATGCCACTTGTTCGATCGTGTTCTTCCATGGAGTGACAACCATGATGAAGCCGTTGCTTCAACCAGACCAGATTTCCACAACTGCGCGTCCCCTATCTGGCGCACCAAAGATGTCGGTGGAAATGACACCTATGGAATCACTGGGATCCCTTATATGGTTGACGGGCACAGGGTTGTGCAAAGAGCGGGTCTGGCGGTTAGCACAAGGATCGTTTACCCAGGTTCGGGCCCCAGAGACGTGTAATACCCTAGTCCTGCTTTGATGTATATTTGAGTGTTCCTGAGTTCTTAAACTAGCTACGGTGTGTATCTAGTTCCAAGGATCCGAATCCCTCTCCAGTACGCCTCGGGCCTCCTTTTATAGCCAAAAGGGGTTGCCACAGTGGCACACAGGAGGTGGAAAGGTCTATAGTGGCTGAGTCTATCCTCTGGCACTGTCAGATAAACGCATTTAATGCGATGCCGATGTGCCCCTCTTGCTTTATCAGGGACGGCAAGGAAGCTCGTCCCAGCTGTTGCCGCCTCGCCTGGCTCCGACGCGCGTCCGAGCTGACGAGGCGTTGTAGCGCCACGTTGGCTGGTTGCTGGGCTGGCATGATGGCGGAGCCTTCATGAAGATCTGCATGCCACCACGCAGGTGCTTGCTGAGTCGGTGTGGAGGCTGCACGCTGCCACGCAGATGCCTGCCCAGCTGGTTGAGCTAGCAGCTTCATGGGAGCGACGGTGGAGTCTTGGCAGCTGTGGGCCTGGCTGCGGCCCCGCAGATGTCCTCGGCAAGGGTCTTGTCATGGCACCGCGGTCGTCCCTGGCAAGGATCTTGCCGGGGGTCTCGTGGATTTCCTTGGCAAGAATCTTACCAAGGATCATCGTCTTCTTGTCCTCATCTGATCTTGTGTATTTATGATCTCCACAAAGATCTGCATGCCACCATGGAGGTGCCTCCTGAGCCTTGGTTCCAATGTAGTTGATGGTGTTGGAAACCCTAGTTCTCAAGGGTGGCGCGCTCTGCTGGCGTCAAGCAAGTTGCCCCGGCAAGGATCTTGTCGGAGCTACGGAAGCCGCCCCGGCAAGGGTCTTGCCGGGGGAGTCCACCTCGCACTTTTGCTCCCTGTGCCTCTGGTCTTGGCGTTGCTTTGGTTGTCTTGCGCTCCGGCTTCCCTCCTCTGCCCTGCTCAGTGCGGCCATGGGCGCGGCTCTGACTGCCCGTGCACAAGTAAAGGGTTAAAAAGGAGGGGCCCTACTTTTGTACACCGACAGAGGCTATCATGGATGTCGGTGGAAACGACACATATGGAATCACTAGGATCCCTTCTATGGTTGGCGGGCGCGGGGTTGTGCAAAGATCGGGTCTGGCGGTCAGCACAAGGATCATTTACCCAGGTTCGGGCCGCGGAGACATGTAATACCCTAGTCCTGCTTTGATGTATATTTGAGGGTTCATGAGCTCTTGAACTAGCTACGGTGTGTGTCTAGTTCCAAGGATCCAAACCCCTCTCCAGTACGCCTCAGGCCTCCTTTTATAACCAAAAGGGGTTGCCACAGTGGCACACAGGAGGTGGAAAGGTGTATAGTGGTTGAGTCTATCCTCTGGCATCGTCGGACAAACGCATTTAATGTGTTGCCGACGTGCCCCTCTTGCTTTATCGGGGACGACAAGGAAGCTCGTCCCAGCTGTCGCCGCCTTGCCTGGCTCCGACGCGCGTCCGGGCTGACGAGGCGTTGTAGCGCCACGTTGGCTGGCTGCTGGGCTGGCGTGATGGCGGAGCCTTCACGAAGATCTGCATGCCACCACGCAGGTGCTTGCTGAGTCGGTGTGGAGGCCGCATGCTGCCAAGCAGATGCCTGCCCAGCTATTTGAGCTAGCAGCTGCATGGGAGCGGCAGTGGAGTCTTGGCAGTTGTGAGCCTGGCTGCAGCCCCGCATATGTCCTCGGAAAGGGCCTTGTCGAGGGCCCGGCAAGGGTCTTGCCGTGGCACCGCGGTCGTCCTCGACAAGGATCTTGCCGGTGGTCTCGTGGATTTCCTTGCGAAGAATCTTTCCAAGGATCGTCATCTTCTGTTCCTCATCTGATCTTGTGTATTTATGATATCCACAAAGATCTGCATGCCACCATGGAGGTGCCTCCCGAGCCTTGGTTCCAATGTAGTTGATGGTGTTGGAAACCCTAGGGCTCAAGGGTGGCGCGCTCTGCTGGCGTCAAGCAAGTTGCCCCGGCAAGGATCTTGCCGGTGCTGCGGAAGCCGCCCCGGCAAGGGTCTTGCCTAGGGAGTCCACCTCGCCCTTTTGCTCTCTGTGCCTCTGGTCTTGGCGTTGCTTCGGTTGTCTTGCGCTCCGGTTCCCTCCTCTTCCCTGCTCAGTGCGGCCGTGGGCACGGCTCTGACTACCCGTGCACAAGTAAGGGGGTAAAAAGGAGAGCCCGTGCCAAAGATGTCGGTGGAAACGGAACTTATGGGATCACTGGGATCCCTTCTATGGTTGGCAGGCGCGGGGTTGTGCAAAGAGCGGGTCTGGCGGTCAGCACAAGGATCGTTTACCCAGGTTCGGGCCGCGGAGACGCGTAATACCCTAGTCCTGCTTTGATGTATATTTGAGTGTTCCTGAGTTCTTGAACTAGCTACGGTGTGTGTCTAGTTCCAAGGATCCAAATCCCTCTCCAGTACGCCTCGGGCCTCATTTTATAGCCAAAAGGGTTGCCACAATGGCACACAGGAGGTGGAAAGGTGTATAGTGGCTGAGTCTATCCTCTGGCACCATCGGACAAACACATTTAAGGCACTGCCGACGTGCCCCTCTTGCTTTTTCGAGGACGGCAAGGAAGCTCATCACAGTTGTCACCACATGGCCTGGCTCCGATGCGCGTCCGAGCTGACGAGGCGTTGTAGCGCCACGTTGGCTGGCTGCTGGGCTGGCGTGATGGCGGAGCCTTCACGAAGATCTGCATGCCACCACGCAGGTGCTTGCTGAGTTGGTGTGGAGGCCGCATGCTGCCAAGCAGATGCCTGCCCAGCTGTTTGAGCTAGCAGCTGCATGGGAGCGGCAGTGGAGTCTTGGCAGTTGTGGGCCTGGCTGCGGCCCCGCAGATGTCCTCGGCAAGGGTCTTGTCGGCGGCCTGGCAAGGGTCTTGCCGTGGCACCGCGGTCGTCCCCGACAAGGATCTTGCCGGTGGTCTCGTGGATTTCCTTGCCAAGAATCTTTCCACGGATCGTCGTCTTCTGTTCCTCATCTGATCTTGTGTATTTATGATCTCCACAAAGATCTGCATGCCACCATGGAGGTGCCTCCTGAGCCTAGGTTCCAATGTAGTTGATGGTGTTGGAAACCCTAGGGCTCAAGGCTGGCGTGCTCTGCTGGCGTCAGGCAAGTTGCCCCGGCAAAGATCTTGCCGGTGCTGCGGAAGCCGCTCCGGCAAGGGTCTTGCCGAGGGATTCCACCTCGCCCTTTTGCTCTCTGTGCCTCTTGTCTTGGCGTTGCTTCAGTTGTCTTGCGCTCAGGTTCCCTCCTCTTCCCTGCTTAGTGCGGCCGTGGGCGCGGCTCTGACTGCCCGTGCACAAGTAAGGGGGTAAAAAGGAGGGCCCGTGCCAAAGATGTCGGTGGAAACGACACCTATGGGATCACTGGGATCCCTTCTACCGTTGGCGGGCACGGGGTTGTGCAAAGAGCGGGTCTGGCAGTCAGCACAAGGATCGTTTACTCAGGTTCGGGCCGCGGAGACGCGTAATACCCTTATCCTGCTTTGATGTATATTTGAGTGTTCCTAAGTTCTTGAACTAGCTACAGTGTGTGTCTAGTTCCAAGGATCCAAATCCCTCTCCAGTACACCTCGGGCCTCCTTTTATAGCCAAAAGGGTTGCCACAATGGCACACAGGAGGTGGAAAGGTGTATAGTGGCTGAGTCTATCCTCTGGCACCATCGGACAAACACATTTAATGCGCTGCCGACGTGCCCCTCTTGCTTTTTCGAGGACGGCAAGGAAGCTCATCCCAGCTGTCGTCGCCTCGCCTGGCTCCGACGCGCGTCCGAGCTGACGAGGCGTTGTAGCGCCACGTTGGCTGGCTGCTGGGCTGGCGTGATGGCGGAACCTTCACGAAGATCTACATGCCACCACGCAGGTGCTTGCTGAGTCGGTGTGGAGGCTGCACGCTGCCACACAGATGCCTGCCCAGCTGGTTGAGCTAGCAGTTGCATGGGAGCAGCGTGGAGTCTTGGTTACTGTGGGCCTGGTTGCGGCCCCGCAGATGTCCTCGGCAAGGGTCTTGCCGGGGGCCCGGCAAGGGTCTTGTCGTGGCACCGCGGTCGTCCCCAGCAAGGATCTTGTCGGGGGTCTCGTGGATTTCCTTGGCAAAAATCTTGCCAAGGATCATCGTCTTTTGGTCCTCATCTGATCTTGTGTATTTATGATCTCCACAAAGATCTGCATGCCACCATGGAGGTGCCTCCCGAGCCTTGGTTCCAATGTAGTTGATGGTGTTGGAAACCCTAGGGCTCAAGGGTGGCGCGCTTTGCTGGCGTCAGGCAAGTTGCCCCGGCAAGGATCTTCCCGGTGCTGCGGAAGCCGCCCCGGCAAGGGTCTTGCCGTGGGAGTCCACCTCGCCCTTTTGCTCTTTGTACCTCTGGTCTTGGCGTTGCTTCGGTTGTCTTGTGTTCCGGCTTCCCTCCTCTGCCCTGCTTAGTGCGGTCGTGGGCGCGGCTCTCAAGTAAAGGGGTAAAAAGGAGGGGGCCTACTTTTGTACACCGACAAGAGCCCCCGGGCCTGGGCCATACACAAGCGCGACGCGTTGTTGGGCTAGGCCAAGAATTATGCACGCGCAGGCAGGCGGATTTTTACTGCAGTAAATTTTTTGTCCGCTGCTCTTCTCCACGACCCGCGTTGAACGCGCGATGTTGAGGGTCATGCGTGACGTGGGGGTCATGCATGGGGCGGTTCCCGCGCGCATGCGTGATGCCGCAGTAAATGGTAAAGAGGCGGCCCATGCCTTCCCCGTAAAAAGGAATAACCGCAGGCGCGCTGCTCATTTACCCTCTGTGCCTTCTCCAATCTCGGAATTGCCGTCCCATCCTCCTTCCTTCTCAAGCTCTTGCTCTCGCTCGCCGCCGCCACGTCTTCGCTGTCCTTCATCCTGCACCTCTCGCAGCCGCCATGGCACCCAAAACCATCAAAGGCAAGGGAGTGGCCAAGGACGCCGGGGGGAAGGAGCCGCCGGAGAGTGGGTTGGCGGCTCGGCGGATGCAGATTGCCTACTTTCCCTTGATGGTCGACGTGGTCCATCTCCGGGACAACTTCAAGCCCCTGTGGGGGTGCAAGACAGGAGGGAGAGGGACACGGCCAAAGGCACTTTGGCTGACGCGTAGGCCACATTCCTCGGCAAGGCCGAGCTACTCTCCAAGGCCAGCGACTCCATCCAAGACCTGAAGCTGAAGCTGGAGGGTCTTGAGGGGACGCTGTCGGAGGTCAGGGCCCGGGAGGAGACCCTGACCAAGAATCGGGAGAAGGAGAGGCAGCTGCGGAAGAATGAAGCCACCAACCATGAGGATTTTGTGAAAGGAGAGGCAGTTTGGGAGGCTTGATAAACAAGTGGTAGGTAGCGCGACATAGCGGTAGAGCGAACAACTAGCAAGCAAAGATAGAAGTGATATCGAGGGTATGGTCATCTTGCCTGAGATCCCGCAAGGAAGAAGAACGAGTCCATGAAGAGGAGAAACGGACATAGTCGAATGGATCCTCACAACTCCGGAACGAAACCAAAGCTAACGAGAGAAGCAGCCTGGAAAGAAGCAAGCAACATAGTAAACAACCATCACATAAACATGGCATGATGCACAACCAAGTATGATGCATGTTCTATTTAATGAAACGTGACATGGCAAAGTGCACGAACAATACTACAAATTAAGTGGGGCTCAACATGCAACGAGTTGCATATTGAAGAAAGCACCGCATTTAATTATCTAGTTCACTCCCGGTTATGTACCCCAAAAAATAAATGTTGTTAAACATGGCAAGAGGTGAAGCATAACAAAACTACCTATCTAGGCAAGTTTAAATGAGGCCGGAACAATAAGCAACAAGTCTGGAAAAATCCTCATATGCATATTATGAATCTGGTACTATTCTGCCCTAAACCATATTTTATTGTTGTTAAACAATAGAACAAATTGCACCATGTTAAACTAGGCATTTTTCTACCCCATTTACATATAAAGTTTATTAAATTTGGAGCTACGGTTATTTAGATATGAAATAAATCATTTTAACATGGCATTTAAGAAAATATAAAGCAAACAACATTTTGAACATTTTTAACATGGATGGAAGTAGCATATTATGAAACTAGATGAAATTCTAAGTATTTTACATATATAAATTATTTTAAACCGATGCACGGTTGTGGAGTTATTATACGCATGAAGTTAGAGGGTTTTTCTGTAAAACTGTAATTCCCTGGTTAATTAGTAAATCGCCAGACAGAAGAAAAAAACATGTCTGGGCCGAATCTATGCACTCATGGGCTAAACACGCAGTGGGCGCATGCTCACCACTTGGGCTTTAGCCCAGCTGGTGGGGAGGAGACCGGGCAGGCGCTGCGCTCGATCAACGCGGGCGCTGGCACGAAGCTGCGCCTCGCATGGCCCGGCTGGCCCACGCATGGAGGAGAATTCAGCTGGGGGTCGCTGTCCTCCTCTGCTTGATGCAGAGGTAGGAACAGGCGTGGTGGCGGCTGCCAGTGATGTGGAACGACGGTGCGGCGGGGAAGAGCTCCGGCGAGGTCGGAAATGGATGGATCCGGCCTCAGGGCGCCGGATCTGGCGGGAGTTGGACAAGGACGGTGGCGCATGGAGCTCGGGCACCCATGGCAGAGAGAGAGGTTAGAGAGATAAGAGGAAGGGAGACATGGGCGAAAGGAGCAGGACAGGGCACTGCTCACCTGAGACAGTGGCGGCGCTCGCCGGCAACGACGAGGACCGGTGGCCAGAGGCGGCGGGGCTGATGCGGTGGTGCGGGCGCCGGGTGCGGGAGCGCGGCGGCAGGGAGATCAAGGGGAGTGGGGCTCATGTGGCTGCGTGCGGTGATGCAGGCTCGTCCGGGCCAGATGGGCTCGGGCGGGCTAGAGATGGGCTTTAGCGGGCCCTGCGGGAGGTGGAGGGAGGCAGGGGCGACGTGGCGCGGAGGGATAGGCTCGGAGCATCTCGCGGGATGAGGTGGCGCGTTGGCATTGGCCGAAAGGCGTGGCGGCGGCGACGACAAGTGTCGGCGGCGGGTTAGGTCGGCACAGAAACGAGGAGGTGGGAAGAGGCTGGCGGCGCACTGGAATCAAGGGAAGGGGGCTGGCGGCTCCAAAAATGGAAGGGGCCCTTCCTTTTATAGGCAGGGGTCTAGGGTTGGGGGGCTTTACTCCGTTTCGGAGCCGTTCGATCTCGATCATACGGTCCGAAGCGGAGGGTATTAGCTAGGTGGGCTAGTGGGCTATGTAGGAGGGGTGTTGGGCTGAGAAGAGAAAGACGGAATGCGGCCCGGTGACTGTTTCGGTGACGGAAAACGTCCAACGATAGACCGGCTACTACTGTTGCTATATTTATCCGTTGGGGCATCAAACGAACTCCGAATGCGACGAAATTTAACAGAAGTTCTATCTACACTATAATAAGATGGCGCGCCAACTTTCATCCCATTCCGAGAACATTTTCATGCCACTTATAAAATAATATTTCGAAGGTGTCGCGGGCGCGTGCAAGTGTGTCTGGGCTCAGAACGGACAACGGAAGGAATCGGGGAGGCCGGAACGGATGCAAGTTTTGAAAACATGATGATGCAATGCACATGATCACATGGCAAGATGCAGCACGCAAGTGAATGACAACGCAATAACAGCGAATAACTGGAAGACACCTGGTGCATCGGTCTCGGGGCCTTACAATCGCCTTCTGACGTGTGCGGCGTTTCGCTTGGTCGAGAATGCAGACCGGATGCTCTTTATAAGAGAGGTCCTGTTGCAATTCGAGCACTTCATGATCCACTCCTCAGATTGGGTCCTTGAAGCGGCGGTGGAGTTGTGACACGTGGAACACATCGTGAACCTGAGAAATGTTCGGCGGAAGCTCCAGTTGATATGCCACTTTTCCATGCCTTTCGAGAATAGTGAATGGGCCAATATAGCGAGGAGCTAGCTTGCCCTTGATCCCTAAGCGGTGAGCACCCTTCATTGGTGTAACTCGAAGATAAGCCTTTTCGCCAGGTTGATAGACCATGTCTTTGTGATGATGGTCATACTGACTTTCCTGACGTGACTGAGCAGTCTTGAGATTCTCGCGAATAATGCGGACTTGTTCTTCGGCCTGTTGGATGATATCTGGACCGAAGAGTGGACGTTCCACAGTTTCTGACCAATTCAGAAGGGTTCGGCACTTTCATCCATATAACACTTTGAAGGGGGGCATATTCAGACTAGCTTGATAGCTATTATTATAAGAGAACTCAGCATATGGAAGATATTCCTCCCATTTCTTGCTGAAGGAAATTACATAAGCTCGAAGCATGTCTTTGAGAACTTGGTTGACACGTTCAACTTGTCCTTGCGACTGAGGATGAAACGCAATACTGAACGACAGATGAGTTCCCATAGCTTCTTGGAAACTTGCCCAGAACATTGAAGTGAACAAGTTGCCACATTCTGAACTAATAACCAGTGGAATACCGTGAAGTGAAACAATTCTGGACATGTAGAGAGTTGCAAGCTGACTAGCAGTGATTGTTTCTTTGACCGCCAGAAAATGTGCAACTTTAGAAAGCCGGTCAATGACGACTAGAATAGCATCGTTACCTTTCTGCAATTTGGGAAATCTAGTGACAAAGTCCATTTCAACATGGTCCCATTTCCATTCAGGAATAGAGATAGGTTGTAGAGTTCCAGCAGGCCTTTGATGCTCTGCTTTGATACGATGGCAAACGTCACACTCAGCAACATATCAAGCAATGTCTTGCTTCATATTAGACCACCAGAATCTCTGAAGAATGTCTTGGTACATCTTTGTACTACCGGGATGGATAGATAGAGGTGTATCATGAGCTTCTTTCATAACCCTTGGAATCATATCCAGGTTTTCCCTCGCACATGGCACCACTAGGCGACCTTTGAAGTACAAGGCGCCATCATCGGCAATAGTGAAGAATGAGGGCTTTCCTTTTGCGAGATAGCGTTTAATCTTCTCGACTTCAGATTCATAATGTTGAATAGTCTTGATATCACCCACAAGATCTGGTTTAACAGCCAGGGTATTTGGAGAACCCTTAGGAACAACACAAAGATTCATCTTTCGGAACTCTGGGGGAGGGGGAGAGAGTGCACCAGGAGGGACAATATGAAGATTCAGCTTTCTAAATTCTTCGACAAGCAAGGGCTAAAATTTTCGAACCTGGAGGTGGTTGCAGTAAGACTTGCGGCTCAAGGCATCAGCCATTACATTACCCTTGCCTGGGGTATAGGATATACCCATGTCAAAGTCTGCAACAGTCTCCATCCATCTCTGCTGATAGAGGTTCAGGTCTGGCTGAGTAAATAGATACTTCAGACTTTGGTGGTCGGTGAAGATCTCGCCACGATTACCCAGGAGTTAATGTCGCCACTACTTCAGAGCATGAATGACAGCAGCAAGCTCGAGGTCGTGAACTGGGTAGTTTTCTTCGTGAGGGTGCAATTGATGAGAGGCATAAGCAATCACTTTGCGCTCTTGCATTAGGATACAGCCTAATCCTTGACGGGAAGCATCACAGTAAATGACGAAGTCCTTCTTAGTATCAGGTGGAGCAAGCACTGGGGCAGAAGTCAACTTGTCTTTGAGCACCTGGAAACTTTCCTAACACTTGTCTATCCATTGGAACTTGACGCCCTTATGCAACAAGTTAGTCAGAGGCCTGGCGATCATGGAGAAGTTCTCGACGAATCAACGGCAATAGCTGGCGAGACCAAGAAAACTTGACTCGTTCAGGGTTGACTGCAATGCCATCCTTGGAGATGACATGCCCAAGATAGGTTACTTCGGGGAGCCAGAATTCACACTTGGAATACTTAGCGTAGAGTTAATGCTCTCGAAGCTTTTCCAGCACAGGACAAAGATGTTCAACATGTTCTTCTTTGTTCTTGAAATTACAAGGATATCATCCAGATAAACCACGACGAACTTGTCGAGGTAATCCATGAATATATAGTTCATCAGACGAGAGAAGGTAGCTGGAGCATTGGTTAAGCCGAAAGACATGACGGTGTACTCATATGACCCATATCGAGTCACGAAGACGGTCTTTGGGATATCCTCTTCACGAACATTGATCTGGTGGTAACCCAACCTCAAGTCGAGTTGGGGGAACACTGATGAACCAGCTAGTTGATCATAAAGATCATTGATCCGAGGGAGGGGATATTTGTTCTGGATAGTGGCTTGGTTAATAGGACGGTAGTCTTGGACTAATCAGTTCATCCCATCCTTCTTCTTAACAAAGAGAGAAGGTGCTCCCCAAGGAGAGCAACTAGGGCGAATGAAACCTTTGCGAAGAGATTTGTCGATTTCCTCCTTAAGCTCAATGAGTTCATGCGGCAGCATCTTGTAGGGTCATTTGGCTATAGGAGTGGTGTCTGGTTTCAAGTCGATGATGAATTCGACAGCTCTAGCAGGGGGAATCCCTGGAAGTTCTTCCAGAAAGATGTCTTGGAATTCGCGAATGACGGGAATGATTTCAATGCGCTCAAGTGGTGCGGCGTTCAATGCATTCAAGGCATAAAGCCGTGCCTCGGCATTTTGAACCAGATGAGCCTGGTAAGTAACTATTTCATCAGAAGGGTGTACCAGATGGATAGTCTTAGTGGCGCAAACTATAGAAGCAGTATGCACTTTAAACCAATCCATCCCCAGAATGAGGTCAATGCTACAAGACTTCAGTACGATGGGAGAGACAAGGAATTCTATTCCTTCAATTTCAACGGGGACGTCATTGCAAATCATGGAAGTCCGACATTGGCCCGTAGGGGTGTGTAGTAATAGCGAAGCGTTCATGTCCTCGCATTTAATGTCGTGCAAGCATGCAAAATCTAGTATTTCTGGACGAAGGGAGTATATATATACCCATATCCCTCGAGCTACATCGGCACTTAGGAAAATTGCGGTGGCCTCATATCGTTCCCACTTCTTCCCGGACAAGGGCAGACTATCCCAAAGTAATCTTGGGTGATAAAAAATAGAAAATATGGTGCAACTTAATTTAGAAATATGGCAAATGGTGGCATGGAAGTACATTTCACAGTTAGGAAAAAAGGGGTGAGAGACGGGTTTGGTTGCGCTGCCCCGGTGTCTGACATGCACGAGGAGTGTACCCATCACAGTAGCAGGTTGGTCTAGAACTTCATTGAGATCAACGTGGTTGGCATGAACTCGACCATAAGACTTGGCATTGTTGTTGTGGGGTTGGTTGCTTCCACGACCAGTTGCTGGGAGGGCCAGTTGATTCTGGTTCTGGTTGCATTCCCTAGCACGGTGTCCTAGTTGACCACACCTGAAGCACAGACCATTATTGGGAGTGGGAACAGGAGCTCGGGGTGGTGGAGCTGGAAGTCTTGGCTGCCTAGTTGGTGGGGGAGGCAGATGCGGTGCAGCATAGGACTGCCTTGGAGCAGGTGTAGTTGGCTGGTACATGCTGTTGGGAATCCATATCCTACGCTTCTACGAGGACGGGCCCGAAGATGAGCCCGTGTCACGGTTGCGCCTGGGAGACCTCTAGTGTTCCTGCAGACCAATTTCGACATTGATGGCCTTGTTCACCAAGGTGGCGAAATCAGCAAATTCATGCACTAGAAGTGCAAGCTTGATGTCAGCTTGAAGGCCATCACGGAACTTCTCATGTCTGCGTGCATCAGTTGCAATGTCTTCTTCAGCATAGCGCAATAAATCCAGAAACTCCCGCTGATAAGCTTCCATAGTTTTGTTGCCCTGGGTGAGGTTGTGGAACTCACCCTTCTTCAGGTCCATGACTCCCTGAGGAATGAAGCGGGCACGAAAAGCAGCTTGGAAGTCTGGCCAGGTGATGATTGTTCCAACCGGCAGAGTACGCCTGTGGCTGTCCCACCATTGAGCAGGGGGTCCTTTCAGGAAGAAGGAAGCAAAGGTGGCATAGCTGGCAGGGGCTACATCAGCAGACTCCATCTCATAGGTGATGTCACAGAGCCAGTCATCAGCATCCAGAGGCTGAGTTGAGCTGCGGTAAATGATGGGTTGAGGCGCATGAAATCTTACAGAGTCACTTGGGCTGGCTGTTGGTTCACATTGGGGCGAGGGAATTGAGCCATCATATTCTCCATGAACTGGCGATTCAGCTCAAACTATTGGATCATACCAGCCATGTACTCAGGAGGTGGTGGGGCATTGCCACCATGACCACGACCACCTAGTCTAACCATCCTGCTAAAATTTAACAGGGGTAGTTCAGCATTGAGAAATTTGCAAAGTCAAGAACCCCTCATGATGAAACATGCATAAGAAAGGAGCACGATAGATACTACATAGTAGTCGGCATATCTTACAAAAGGGATCATGCATAGAGTTCGGTACACAGAGTTCAGTACATAGGCTAAAGACATCATAGGTGGCACGCAGGCTCGCGGTGAATGCATCTAATATTAATAAGTAAGCCTACATCAGTCCCAGGAGGAACTATGGAGGTAGGTGCAGCCTGACAGCTGGTAGTGACACGACGGGAAGTCCTCCATGTCAGTAGCCTAGGGTCCGCGGATACTCTGATGCAGAACCCGGCGCTCAGGTGGCAGAAGAGGACCAAGTGCGGGAGAGTAGCCTCCCACATCTTGCCAGACGACACCCTGGGGCATCACGGTCCTGGTTGGGTAGATCACAGAACGTGACAGATCACCAGATCGGACAAGGGGGTGCAACAGCGTCAGAGCACCGTAAAGGTGTTGACGGGTGGTGTACAACTCGTGGCGAAGAGCTTGGTTATCTCTATCCAGGCAATCAGCATGCAAAACCAGGTTCTGATGGTAGAAAGGCTCTCGGGTGACAGTGGAGTAGGCAGCAGTGTAGTATACCTCCGCACCAACATTGGATGCGATAGCAATGTGCCTGAAAGGGAAGGTGTCCAACTCCCAATACTCTCCACGAAGACGTGTCAGAGCAGCATAAGCAGCATCGTGTACCGCCATATCTATAGTCACTCCAACACCATGAGTAGTGTGCAGCACAATAGTGGAGTCATACTCCCGAGAGTAGAGGTGGACGATGGCACGGTACTGCTCCTGGTTAAAGTCTTGGTACTGCTCGTACACGGTGTACTCAGGGTGCCAGCGATAACCCAGATAGGTCATCATCTTAGCTAACACAGTAGGTGATCCTAAGACCCCAATGGTCGTCGTGTGGCGCACGACGTGCCTCGTGGGTTCCATCTGAAAACAAATATGTTTCAAAGGAGTCAAATAATAGTGTGGATATTGTTCAATATACTACTCTGAGGAATAACTAGGGCTTATCCAACTTTGGGGTGAATGCGGTCACGGGATCCTAATGTTAGAGTTAGTAAACTCATTTAAACCGAGTAGAAGAGAGTTCAGAGTCCCAGAGTAAAGATCGAGGAGTAAAAGATCCTAATACCACCCAAATGGTGACGTGGGCCCGTAAGAAACACAACCATGTTAGTAAAAGTTTTGTAATGTCTAGAATCGACTTTGGCCAAGGAGTGTGGAAGGGGGATTCCTATAGGCAGTCGGCTCTGATACCAACTTGTGATGCCCCCGATTCAATCATACACTACAAGATCAGGGACTCACGGGAAGATATCACAACACAACTCTACAAATAAAATAAGTCATACAAGCATCATATTACAAGCTAGGGGCCTCGAGGGCTCGAATACAAGAGCTCGATCATAGAAGAGTCAGTGGAAGCAACAATATCTGAGTACAGACATAAATTAAACAAGTTGCCATAAGATGGCTAGCACAGACTAGGATACATATCGAAAGAGGCACAGGCCTCCTGCCTGGGATCCTCCTAAACTACTCCTGGTCATCGTCAGCGACCTGCACGTAGTAGTAGGCACCTCCGGTGTAGTAGGAGTCGTCATCGATGGTGGCGTCTGGCTCCTGGGCTCCAATGTCTGGTTGCAACAACCGGGTATAGAAAGGAGAAAAGGGGGAGCAAAGCAACCATGAGTACTCATCCAAAGTACTCGCAAGCAAGGAGCTACACTACATATGCATTGGTATCAATGAAAGGGGTAGTGTATGTGGACTGAACTGCAGATTGCCAGAACAAGAGGGGGATAGCTAGTCCTATTGAATACTACGCTTCTCTCAGCCTCCATCTTGAAGCAGAACAAGAGAGAAGATGGTAAGTTAACCAAGTATCACCGCATAGCATAATCCTACCCGGCGATCCTCCCCTCATCGCCCCGTGAGAGATCGATCACCGGGTTGTATCTGGCACTTGGAAGGGTGTATTTTATTAAGTATCCGGTTCTAGTTGTCATAAGGTCAAGGTACAACTCCGGGTCATCCTTTTACCGAGGGACATGGCTATTCGAATAGATAAACTTCCCTGCAGGGGTGCACCACATTTCCCAACATGCTCGATCCCTTTGGCCAGACACACTTTCCTGGGTCATGCCCGACCTCGGAAGATCAACACGTCGCAGCCCCACCTAGGCACAACAGAGAGGTCAGCACGCCGGTCTAAATCATATGGCGCAGGGGTCTAGGCACATCTTCCATTGCACACATGCATGTTGCATGGGCGGCCGGAAGCAGACCTAGCCTCCCTAATACAAGAGTAGGCGTTCCAGTCCAATCCGGTGCGCGCCGCTCAGTCGCTGACGTCAAGAAGACTTCGGTTGATACCACGACATCCAGTGCCCATAATTGTTCCCGCGTAGTTGGTTAATGCATATAGGCCAATGGCCAGACTCAGATCAAATACCAAGATCTCGTTAACCATGTTAATTGAAGTAACCGCAGACGCCGACCAGGGCCAGGCCCACCTCTCTCCTAGGTGGTCTCAACCTGCCATGTCGCTCCGCCACAAAGATCCACTCAGAGGGCCGTCGGGACAAATGTCCTTTCGGTCACAATCCGTGAATCACTCGCGGGTACTCTACGAGCCGACCCGACTTTAGTCACCACATATATCATATATTATGTATATAAGCATATACTCGTGATCACCTCTCGAGTGATCACGGCCCGATAGTATAGCATGGAAGGTGGACAAGAATGTAGGGCCACTGATGGAATACTAGCATCCTATAATAAGCATTTAGGATTGCAAGTAAAGATAACAAGAGTAGTAGGAAGGACAAGCTATGCATCAGAATAGGATTCATGGAAAGCAGTAACATGGTACACTCCTCTAATGCAAGCAGTAGAGAGATGAATAGGCGATATCTGGTGATCAAGGGGGGGCTTGCCTGGTTGCTCTGGCAAGTAGGGGTCGTCAACAACGTAGTCGCTCAGGGCACCAGCGGCGGCATCAGTCTCGTAGTCTACTGGAGAGAAGAGGGGGAAGAAACAATGAATACAATGCAAACAGATGCATATTGATGCATGACATGACAAGTAATGGTGCCAGGTGTGCCCTAATGCAGTAAGAGGTGATACCGGCGAAGGGGGGAAACATCCGGGAAAGTATCCCCGGTGTTTCGCGCTCTTGGATAGATGAACCGAAGGGGAAAAGTTGCATGTTCGCTATGCTAGGGATGTGTGGCGGACAAACGAGCTGCGTACTCGGATTCGTCTCGTCGTTCTGAGCAACTTTCATGTAGAAAGCATTTTCATCTGAGCTACGGTTTATTTTCTATGTTTTACTAAAGTTTTAATCATTTTCTGAATCTATCTATATTAACAAAAAAGGAATTATGATATCAGCATTGCATGGGGATGACGTCAGCAGTCAGCACACTGGTTGACTGGTCAAAATGACCAGTGGGGCCCACTCGTCATAGACAGTGGGGATAACAGGGGTTTATTTTAATTATACAAAGTTAATAAGTAGGGCCCCACATGTCAGTGACACTTTAGGTTAAGTAATTAATTTTATTTATAAAAATGTTTTAATTAGTTTAATTACGTGATGGGGCCTGCATGTCAGTGCCACTGGGCTACCCAGTCAGCATGTTGACTGGGTCAACCCAGTCAACGGGGCCCCCATGGCCCACTGGCAGTGACCCAGGGGTGGGGCCGCCTAGCCACATCGGCGGACAGGGCCGGAGCTACGCCGTTGAGGCAAAACACGGCAGCGTGGCTCGGGAGGTGGTTGGAAATCAGTTGTGGTGGTCCGTTTGGACCATCGCGAGCATCTATGGGACCAGAGAGATGGTGTGAAGCGATCTGGGGGTAGCAGCATCGACGGGGATGGCCGGAACAACGCCGGCGAGCGGCGGAGGCGGTGATGCATACGGTTCGATGACGACGACGGCGAGACAGTGTGGTACGGAGCAAATGAAGAGGTTGGGCAGGTTCTACGCGGTGCGGTGAAGCTGTTGGGTGCACACGTGTGACCATTTGGTCACCGGAGCAAGCTAGCTACGGCGCGTGAGGAAGCTAACGGAGAGGAGCAGGAGGTGGAGGAGCTCACCGAGTGGCTCACACGATGGCCCGTGGTGGTTTAGGAGCTGCAGAGACGTCATCGGAGCCGGGGATGAGCAGCGGCGACCGAAGATGTGGAAGAAGGGGAACCGGTGCAGCAACGCCTCCGAGCTCCAGCTGCGGCCACCGGTCGATGACGAAGATGATGGCGGAGACGACGGACACGTTGGCAAGGCGAGGCGATGGCTATGGCCGCGCGTTTTACGGCGGCGAGTCCATGGCGGCGCTCGGATGCGGTGGGGAAGGAGGAAGCGGCGAGGTGGATCTGAGGGGAGAGGGAGAGCGGGGGTGAGTGGGAGAAGGAACCGAGGAGGTGGGGCGGGGCGGCCTTATCCCCTCCCAGGGTCGGTGCCGGTGAGGTGGTCAGGCGGGAGCGCGCCCCTGTTCCGACCCTGGTTGGGGGAACAGGGAAGGGGGACGGCAGGGGGAACCGGGCCAACTGGGTGGGCCAGGTGGCCCGGCCTGTCCTGTGAGCTGGGCCGCCTGGTCCAGTGGGGGGTTGTTGCCTTTTTGTATTTGTTTGTTTTCTGTTTTTATTCCTTTCTTTTTTTTATTTCCTTTTTTGTTTCATTTCACTTTAAAATATTTAGGCATTTTCTAAAAAAGTGCTTTCTCCACAATAATTACCAGTGCAATATTTGGCACCAACCGAACATTTTTGTTTCAATGTTTGAAAACTTTTGTTGTTTGCCATATTTTGAATTGATTTTTGAATCGGTTTTTGAACTAACGAGAGATTAGCAACAGTAGCGGAGGTGACGTGGCATCATTAACATAGGTTCACTGTAGCTTAATTATCCGGGCGTTACACTGTAGCTTCCTCTTGGTGGTGCTTTTCTTGCGGTCTTCTCTTGTGCTCATGAAGTTTGGTCGTAGCTTGTTGTAGAACTTGTTCATACTTGTAGGTTTGCGCGTCTCGAGCATCTTCATGTTGATGGTGTCGTTGTCGTGCTTGAGCTCGTAGTATATGTCATTCATCGTCGTCATGCACATGATGCTTGGAGGTGACTTGCGCTTCATGACGATGTGGATTACGAACATGATGGTGGTCTTCATGGAGATGTGGACATGGACGAATTGCGCTTGCATCGCTTGGGCGCTCCGAAGATGATAGACTTGCTTGCCGCCGCCTTGAAGATGAATAAAGGGAAGAACGGTTGACCAACAAGGCCCGAATCTCCTCCATCTTTGCATCTTTCTCCTCCTTTTGTGCGGAAAGCTTGTTATCGAAGTAGTCTCTTGTGCGTAGCTCGGAGTGTCGTATGTCGATGGCGAGGTTGTCGATGCGCTCTCGAAATCTTGATTGTGCACCTTGCATTTGTCGTTGTAGATCGAAGATGGACGCTTTGGTGATGTAGTTTTTCATGCCGTCGTTGTTGTCGAAGACCGGAGATGAAATGCCTTGCATATCCATCACAAGACTCGAGCAAATATGAGTGGAAGAAAGGAGAGAACTATACCAAATGTACCTTGACCGATGTTGAGGATGGATCAATGATCACTCAATGATGTAACAAGGAAATAGCACAATTGGTACCTATCTCGTCAATTTCTCACACCTACACAAATAAAGCTTATAGTAAAGCTTGGTGAGGATAGTGGCACAAAAATTTTGATGCAAAATTTCTTTTCCCCCTCTGATTTGGGTTTTTTCCTGAACTTTTTCCGCCCAAATGCACGATCCCCAAATTTCCTATTCTTGGTGGGATCACGACCCCCGGAACTTCCGGACCTCGGACCTTCCGCCTTCCCCAGAATGTCCGGCCTTGACAGAAAGTCTGCGCATCTTCGACTACTTCCGCTACTTCAACAACTCCGACTACGGTGCAGCGACATCTTCGCCAACGTACTAAAGACCGGGCACTACGAGACCGACCACTTCATCATCATCCGTCCTTTCTTACACTACACAAACCATTGACTATAGCTTCCATGACATCTTTGTCTACTCCTTGCCATGGCATTGATAACCCCATAGCCTTCCTTTTGCGTCACTTACCCATCGAGACTAGCCTTTGAGTATTGCCGGCAACGCTACTTGTGCACATTAGTGATCATCATCTTGTTGAATATAATATATCATCTTGGTATGCATATCTTGATATCATATCTTGTGTCACAAGGTTGCCATAGCATATACACAATTGCTATATTGGTTCGTGAAGTTTTGCATGAGAAAGAGCACAAAAGAGAAAGAGCCAAACAAGCTTTTAAGTAAAAGGGAGATAAGCAAAGAGCTTTTAAGCAAGAACCATGGCATCATACTACATTAAGATTATCATACTCGATCATCTTGGATCATCACATAGGAACACCATACATATAGCATACTTGGGATAGAAGTCGTTGCATTTTTGCTTTATAGGTTGTGCACAAGTCTCGTATTTTCCTATTATGCAACGTGCTAGCATCTCTCTAGAGTTGTGCAACAAGAGAATTTTCCGTGGATTCCACATTTTGAGCTCATTTTTGGTTTGCACAACCCCATTTATCTATTTGCGTGTGTGTTTCCGTGTACCACTACTTGCTATTGGTCTACTTGTTGCATTTGTGAATTTGTGAATCTTTTTCAACATTATTGAGTCTCACTAACAATTGCATAAATTTTGTTCCACCATCCTAACCGAGTTCCACCATAAGCTTTCCTTGTGTAGGTGTGAGAGATTGACGAGATACGGTACCAATTGTGCTATTTCCTTGTTACATCATTGAGTGATCTTTCATCCACCCTCAACGTCGGTCAAGGTACATTTGGTATAGTTCTTCTCTTTCTCCCACTCACATATTTGCTTGGAATGATGGATAGGCCAAGTTCTTCTACCAACCCACTCTTCATCGAGCAAGATGACGACCCGAACAACTACGTCACCAAGAGCCACCTCTTCGGTGCACAATGAGCTTTGCATCAAGAACAACAAGCATTTAGTGACCGTATCGACAACCTCGCCACCGACTTGTGACTCTCCGAGCAACGTACAAGAGTCTGCTTCGACAACAAGCTCGACGAACAAAAACAAGAGAACAATGCAAGAATGGACGAGATTCGTGCCTTGTTGATCAACTGCTCTTCTACCACTTCATCATACTCAAGATGGAGTCACTCAAGTCGACACTCATTTGACAAATCAAGTACACCGACATCGAGCACTCTTCGACGAGCCATGCGCCAAGACCGTCAAGCAAACCGCGATCCTCTACACGACACCGATCATCAAGAACGACTTCAGGCGCAAGAACATCGACATCGCCAAAATCAAGCTACATTTGCGTAAGCACAAGAACGGCAAGGTCTACGCCAACAAGAGGAAGAGGGAGCGCGGCAACACCAAGACGAGAAAGATGCCGAGGCACAACGTCGAAAACAACTACGGCGAGAAGCTCAAGCACTTGAGGTGCAACATGCCCTCCACGACACAAGTCACGCCATTGCCGCACGCAACCGCCATAGGCGCGAGCAAGGAGAAGCACTTCGTGATGAAGTTCAAGAGAGGATTTATCAATCATGGTTGCACCGACAAGTTCCTCAAGCTCCTCCAGAAGCTAGACAAGCTCCTCCACAAGCTCGACAAGAACCTCAAGTTCACCAAGAGCATTAGGACAATGGAAATCATCCATGCCAAGAGCAAGTTGAGGGAAACAATCCTCCACGTTAAGGACGTCATCACCCTCAACCCCAACACAATGAAGAGCAACGCCACAGCAAAATCAAGTTCACCATGCCCAAGTTTTCCGAAAGCAATGATCCCGAAGAGTACCTTTCATGGGCATTGAAAGTCAACAAAATCTTACATATGCACAACTATGAGGAAGAGAAGAAGATCGCCATGGCATCCCTTGAGTTCCAAGACTACATTCTCATTTGGTGGGAACAAGTCATTGAGCACCGTGGGGCAAGAGGTGAACCACCCATCACAACTTGGGCGCAAATGAAGGATGTCATGAGAGAACATTCTGTGCCAACCTACTACAACCGCGACCTCTTCAAGAAACTACAAATCCTCAAGCAAGGCATAAAGAGCGTTGAAGAGTACTACAACGAAATGGAGATTGCCATGATACAATCTAATGGCATGGAAGATGATAAGCAAACTATGGCACGTTTCTTGAATGGACCACCCTATCAAGAAGATCGCCAACTTCCAACCTTACTCCAACCTCATCGAGCTAGTGCATGATATGTCATTTTGCATCATGCTTTTATATCGGTATTTATTGCATTATGGGCTATTATTGCAAATTATGTCACAATACTTATGTCTTTTCTCTCTTATTTTACACGGTTTACATGAAGAGGGGGAATGCCGGCAGCTGGAATTCTGGGCTGGAAAAGGAGCAAATATTAGAGACATATTCTGCACATATCCAAAATTCCTAAAACTCCACGGGAAATATTTTCAGAATATATAAAAAATATTGGGCGAAAGAAGTACCAGAGGGGGGCCACCCACCGTCCATGAGGGTGGGGGCGCGCCCTACCCCCTAGGCGCGCCCCCTGCCTTGTGGGCCACCTAGAAGCCCCCCGATGCCCATCTTCTGGTATAAGGTGTCTTTTGCCCTGGAAAAAATCAGAAGGAAGCTCACAGGACGAAACTCTGTCACCACGAGGCGGAACCTTGGCAGAACCAATCTAGGGCTCCGACGGAGCTGTTCTGCCGGGGAAACTTCCCTCTGGGAGGGGGAAATCATCACCATTGTCATCACCAATGATCCTCTCATTGGGAGGGGGTCAATCTCCATCAACATATTCACCAGAACCATCTCCTCTCAAACCCTAGTTCATCTCTTGTATCCAATCTTTGTATCCAAACCTCAGATTGGTACCTGTGGGTTGCTAGTAGTGTTGATTACTCCTTGTAGTTGATGCTAGTTGGCTTACTTGGTGGAAGATCATATGTTCAGATCCATTATGCATATTAATACCCCTCTGATTATGAACATGAATATGATTTGTGAGTAGTTACGTTTGTTCCTGAGGACATGGGAGAAGTCTTGCTATAAGTAGTCATGTGAATTTGGTATTCGTTCGATATTTTGATGAGATGTATGTTGCCTTTCCTCTAGTGGTGTCATGTGAACGTCGACTACATGACACTTCACCATTGTTTGGGCCTAGAGGGGGCATTGGGAAGTAATAAGTAGATGATGGGTTGCTAGAGTGATAGAAGCTTAAACCCTAGTTTATGAGTTGCTTCGTAAGGGGCTGATTTGGATCCATATGTTTCATGCTATGGTTAGGTTTACCTTAATACTTATGTTGTAGTTGTGGATGCTTGCAATAGGGGTTAATCATAAGTGGGATGCTTGTCCAAGTAAAGGTAGTACCCAAGCACCGGTCCACCCACATATCAAATTATCGAAGTACCGAATGCGAATCATATGAATGTGATGAAAACTAGCTTGACGATAATTCCCATGTGTCCTCTGGAGCGCTTTACTTTATATAAGAGTTTGTCCAGGCTTGTCCTTTTCTACAAAAAGGAATGGGCCATCTTGTTGCACCTTATTTACTTGCATTACTTGTTACTCGTTACAAATTACCTTATCACAAAACTATCTGTTACCGATAATTTCAGTGCTTGTAGAGAATACCTTAATAAAAATTGCTTATCATTTCCTTCTGCTCCTTGTTGGGTTCGACACTCTTACGTATCGAAAGGGCTACGATAGATCCCCTACACTTGTGGGTCATCAGTGCACCAAGCCACTAAGGCGGAACGACAAGTGCAAGATGATTTCAAGTATGCCAAGTTCTCTTCCAAGTCCTATGGCTTCTCCAACAACCAAGGTTCAACGACTCCAAAACCCTCTACCTCAACCAAACCTTCTACAAGCAACGTCGACAAGTCAAGTTACAACAAAACTTTGGCAACCTCAATTCTTCCTCCTACTACAAGAAACTTCAAGCCGAGAGCTTCATCATCTAAAACTCCACTGGATGAGACCATCAAAGACAAGTTCCATCAAATGCTTCACATGCAGCGAATGAGGCCACAAGTCCTTCGAATGTACCAACAAGCGCACCATGATTCTCAACGATGACGATACATACGACTATGAGTGAAGGAGAAATAGAAGCACTTGATAATGTGGCTATGCACCGACAAGTGAATGAGGATGAAGATGATCAAGTCTTTTGTGACAAAGATTCGAGCCCCGCTCTCGTTGTCTCCAAGGTCTTGACACTTCAACATCAACAAGACATAGACCAAACATGCCATATCTTCCACACTAAGGCCGGCATCAGTGGAAGGTCCGTGAAGGTCATCATCGATGGAGGTAGTTGCCATAACTTGGCAAGTGAAGAACTATGCTCCAAGCTCCAATTGGTCAAGATGAAGCACCCTCATACCAACAAGGTCCAATGGTTAAGCGGCTCTAGCACTATTCAAGTGGAGCACATGGTGCAAGTTTCCTTCAAAAATGGAGCATACGAAGACACTTTGGAGTGTGATGTCATCCCGATGTCCGTTTGCCACCTCCTTCTTGGACGACAATGGCAATTTGACCGAGGCGTCATCCACAATGGACGTACGAATCACTATAGCTTCAAGATGAAGGGAAAGGAGTACATGCTATGACCTATGTCTCCAAGCCAAGTGATTGCCGACAAGCAAGCCACCCGTCATGGAGAGAATAGTGAGAGAGCGAACCACCAAAAGAGAGTGAGCGCCAAAAGCCAAAATTGAGTGCCTCCACGATGAGCGACAAGAAAAACTTAGTATTGTTTGCCACCAAAAGTGAGATGAGAGAAGTGTGTGAGAATTCGTCAAGTGTTATGCACTATGTCCTTTTGTGCAAGGACGACGCACCAAAAACTAACACCTCTCACGATCTACCTTCAGTGTTATCTTCTCTATTGCAGGAATTCCAAGATGTATTCTTCGACGAGCTACTCTGGGTCTACCTCCTCTTCGAGGCATCGAACACCGCAACGACCTCATCCCTAGAGCACCTCTTCCTAACAAGGCTCCCTACCACATCAACCCTGAGGAAACCAAGGAGATCCAACGGCAAGTACAACAACTCATCGACAACGGCCATGTACGTGAAAGCTTGAGCCCTTGTGCCTTCCCAGTAATCCTTGTTCCCAAGAAAGATGGTACATATCGCATGTGTTCCTATTGTCGTCCTATCAATGCTATCACAGTGCGTTACCGTTACCCCATTCCACGCCTAGATGATATGCTAGATGAGCTTAGCGGAGCCACCATTTTCCCTAAGATTGATCTTAAGAGTGGTTATTACCAAATCCGCATACAAGAAGGTGATGATTGGAAAACCGCATTTAAGACCAAATTTGGCTTATATGAATGGCTTGTTATGCCAATGGGTTTATCCGAAGCACCCGGTACTTTCATGCGAGTCATGCATTTTGTTCTTCGACTATATATTGGCGTATTTATTGTGGTCTATTTTGACGGCATTCTTGTTTTTAGCAAATGTCTCAAAGATCATGTCACCCATCTTAGAACCATTTTGCAAACCCTTAGGAAAGAGCGACTTTATGCTAATATCGACAAATGCCTTTTTGGTGTTGATAATCTTGTTTTCTTGGGTTTCGTTGTGTCTTCTACGGGTGTGCATGTTGACAAATCTAAGATCAATGCTATTAAAAATTGGCCCCAAACAACCAACTTGCAAAAAGTGCATAGTTTCCTTGGCTTAGCCAGTTTCTATCGTAGATTTGTTAAGGATTTTACTACCATTGCATCCCCTTTACATGCTTTGAGTAAGAAAATGCACCCTTTGTTTGGGGACCATCCCAAGATACCACAGTTAATGAACTTAAAAATTTGCGTACTCATGCTCCCGTGCTTGCATTACCCAACTTTGACAAACTTTTTGAAGTTCATTGTGATGCTAGCAGTAATGGCATAGGAGGTGTGTTAACACAAGAGAAGCACCCCATAGCTTACTTTAGTGAGAAACTTTCTGGAGCGCAACTCAATTATCCCATCTATGACAAAGAGCTATATGCTTTAGTGTGAGTTTTGCATGAGTGGGAACATTATCTTCACCCTCATGAATTTGTCATTCATACCGACCATGAAATGCTTAAGTACCTTAAGGGCCAAACTAAGTTGAACAAGCGTCATGCTAAGTGGAGCGCATTCATAAAGTCTTTTCCATATGTCATCAAATACATCAAGGGCAAAGAGAATGTTGTGGTGGATGCGCTTTCCCGCAAATGCATGCTTGTCACTAAACTTGAACTGAATGTCATTGGTTTTGAGCACATAAAAGACTTGTATGCACATGATCCTACTTTTGTACTGTTCTCAAGCATTCTTTGTTTTGTTAACTGTCTTATCTTCTAGTACATGTTTCTATTCTGCAATGTCGTGCTCAGTTAACTATTTTGGTTCATTTGGTCTACTGTCCATTTAACTATTTGGTTCAGTTTTGCAATTTGATTTTCATTTGTTGTGGGTACAATTTTGTATTGTTAGGCATGTGACACCAATCGAATTTGGTTGTACTCAATACATATTCTACTGATAGTATGGCAACTCTCAGTTAACCTGATCAAGATCTTCCTTATGTGTGTTGTAGGGAAACAATGGGAGACACTGCGGTTTACCATCGATGTTTGTTCAAGCAGGGTCCTTTGGCTAAAGCACATTATTGTGCAGTTGGAGGAATCATTCTAATATTTAGGTTTCTTACAATTTGGTATTGCACATGCAGGTCCTGCTGTCAGAGGCTTAGACCCACTGTTCGACCCATTTTGCATATGGGGAAATGAGATGTCCATGAATATCAGTCAAGTCAAGAAACTCAAAAGATTGTTAGGATGAAGAAACTTGCGACGAATAACAGGAAGATCTTTGTTTGCACAATGAAGAAGAGATTAGTCAACTATAGGATGGTACTAACTCTTTTACCTTGTTTTTACACCTTGCGCCATTTCAAAATTAATAACAGCGATTTATGCATAGCTTTGTTTTCAGTACTTTTCAAAGCAGTTCACCGATGATTACCTCTCAAACCACTTTCATGGTCAAGAGGCGAGGTTCATTCAACACCCACGGTACAATATTGAAGTCTTGCTGAAGAGGACGAAGGTTGGGCGGGCAATTATCCATAGCCACTGGCGTAAAGTTGCAAGGACATTCAACATCACTGAAGGCTCAATATTTGCCTTCCGCTTCTGCAGTTTCCCAGATGAGATTCATCTATCTATTTACCGTGTATGATGCTACTTTCCAAAGGTTTTTGATGTTGCATGTGAAACTTGGTGCTTTTCGTATAATGGCGTAACTGAGTGCCACAACTATCTGATGTAATTCAATTATGAAATCTTGGTTGTTGTTATACAGATATGAAATATCTGGTGTGTTTTATAAGAAATATCAATTTGATTACTACATGGATTATCAATAATAGGCTAATTACCCAGCTTATTGGGGTTTTCTATTGCAAACGGTTACTCAGACAACACCGTGGGTGATGAAGTCAAACAACCTGCACAGTTTCTAGAAAGTAGGCGTGTTCAGTCAACTAACAATCACACACGGCTTCCGGTAGCGAACTGTTTGCGTTAGGCCAACTTGCACAAACGATTCCACACAAAGAAGTGTGTTTGATATACATACCTACGGAAATGTTTTTCTAGGATTCACCGTGTGGGATGTACATACCTACAAACATGATTGGGTTTCGATGCCTCGCCTGATCGCACACGAGCTCATTTGGTGTCCCAGGAGGGCCTATCCCCGACGGTTTCTGGGTCGTGTGGGAAGGACCCCCTATCGCCCACACTCACTTGGAGACGGTTCGGGTTAAAAACCGTTTGTATAGCACGTCGATGTACTAGTGTACCTCAAGAAAATGCATGAAGATACAAGGCACACCATTGAGCGCCAAGTACAATGACTCGCGAGCAATATCAACTTCAACAAGCAACCCATGATATTCAACATCATAGATCCTGTTTGGCTACACATTCGCAAGGAACACTTCCCCAACGAAAGCAAGTCCAAACTTCTACAGCGAGCTGACGGACCCTTTGAGCTGCTAGCACGCTACAACAACAATGCTTACAAGATCAACCTCCCACGCGACAAGTACTCCGTGAGCAATATCTTCAATGTCAAAGATCTCTCCCCATACCATGGTGATGAGGATTTCAATCCGAGGTCGAATCTTTCCCAAGGGGGGAGATGATGCAGAACATCCCACGGTCATCCACATGGACACTACCTCAACTACCCAAGCTTCAAGTGGACCCATGACAAGAGCTCGAGCATGTGCTATTCAATCCAAGGTGACATCTCTCCTACTTGAGCTTCTCTTACATTCGAGTGAGACATGGCTACTGGCTAAGTCAGAAACACTATGTGTGGTTAGGTACAACGCACAAGCCACGGAGCTAAGAGCTAAGGAAGAAGGAATAGGCAACAACTCCTTGTCCAGCCTGGAACTTCCGGCCAGAGCCCGGAACCTCCGGCCGCCCCAGAACTTCTGGCCTCCGACAACCCAGATGAGCCCGGGCGTGCCAACTCTATGGTTAGCCCAGAAACAGCGCAGACCTTCCCCCCCCCCCCGACGCCAGCCCAGCTACCACCATGCCAACTCTCTAGTTAGGCCAGACCCTCCCAGGACCTTGGCCCAGAACCTCCGACGCCCGGAACTTCCGGCCTTGCTTGCGCGTAATGACTCGGGTCGAGGACCATGTACCCTTTCGCCTCCTAGACTATAAATACTCTTCTTCACCTCCGTTTTAGGGTTAGCAAAGTAGTAGATCATTTGAGATAGAGCTTTGCGCTCCACTTGATCCCTTCTCCATCAGAGTTCACGACCTCTACGGAGAAGATCCCCCAAGTGGATTCAAGACCCCTCATGGGAAGACCCCTCAAGACCTCCTCATGGAGAAGAACTTGCTACTTGTATCGTCCCTTGTTGATCGTGGATCATGTATCTCTTTGTGTTTCAAGGATCTAGCACATGTGTAATCGAATCTTGTTCTTTGAGTGATTTCCTCTCGTGTTTCCCCTCGTTTTCCCCTCGTGTTCTTTGCGGGATCCGCTCCAATCGCGAAAGATCGGGCATATAGGGTTCTACCCTACATCATCTTGGCCCACTCCTTCGCCTTAAGGCCTCCTCCCAAATCTTCTAAGGTCTCTTATGTCCAAAAAATTGTCAAAAACTTTCGTGGCATCTGGACTTCGTTTGGTACTGATTTCCTAGAAAACCAAAAACAAGCAAAAAAACAACAACTAGCAGTTGGCACTAAGTTAATAGGTTAGTCCCAAAAAATGATATATAATTACATATAAAACATTCAAGATTGATACTATAATAACATGGAACAATCAAAAAATATAGATACGTTGGAGATGTATCAGTACGTAGGGCTTTGTCAACTTAGTCAACAAACGATTCTAGCAGCAGTGGCCGTTGGATGTTAATCCAACGACCGTGCTGCTTCTTCAACCTCTCATCTTCTTGCTCCAGCCGCCCAAACCAGCGCCAGCCATACCGCCTGCTCCTGCCTCCCGTGGCCGTCTGTGCTGCCATGCAGGCCTCACCACCCCCACCCTACTCCCAGCGCTGGCCAGGCTTTCCCTCTACTCACCCACACACCCTGTTATTCTCCGGCGATGGCAGCCTCACACCATAGTCAAAACAGTCAACCCTCATACTCTCCTCTGCATGGGCATCCACTGCGGCATCTTCCCCGGCTGTCGTGGTTCTAAGACTGACAGTAGAATGGGGGTAGGTATGAGGAGTCAAGATCCCAGCTATGGTGACGTTGTACACATAAGGTTTACGAGTTCAAGCCCTTCGCGGTGGAAGTAATAGCCCTACGTCTCGGTGCCCAGAGGCGGTCGACTGGATTATATGTGTGCGGTGTTACAGGGGGTGTGAACACTTGTCCCTGAGGAGGCGGTGGCTTAAATAGAGTTTGCCAGACCCCTCCCGCCCTCAGTTACAAAGGGTTTAAGGTACATAAAGATTGGGCGTTTCTGGTAACGCTAGTAATAAAGTTACATAATGACCATTAAGTCTATAGAGTAAATGCCCGACTGTTGCTCTTCAGAGTGGCTTTCGATCTTCTGTCTGTCGAGTGATCATTTCTATGGTCGAGTGACATAGAGTCTTCCGAGTGGAACGTTTCTGGTCGAGTGGATGATGGTATCCCTTGAATGCTTCTGACTTTAGGGTGATGTCCTAGGGGAGGGTGTCTACGTCAGGCCTATGACCCTACCCTAGGTACATAGCTTCATCATTAGCCCCCGAACGGTTCAGGGTTCGAGTGGAGAAGGAGTTGAAAATACTTCCGATTCATTTTTTACGCTTCGGAAGCATCTTGTTAGGATCAATGAACAACATGATGGCTTCAACTTCTTTTTCAGTCGCCTTGATCCATTCTTAGTTTGTCGAATGAACTTTTGCTGATAAGTTTCGAGTGTTGATATGGAAGAAATATTTAGTCTGACAGGTTGCTCTGCTGTTCCCGGATCTTGCGGGATTCGAAATTTTGGGAAGCGCGCGGGACGGAGGAGGCCGTAGTAATCAGGATGGATTAGGCAGGGGCGCTTCGATCACCGCGCTGCCTTTTTTCCATGTACCGAGCAAGCGACAGTTGCGGGATTTGATGTGATTGCCTGGGGCCAGTCGTCAGTCACTCAAAAATAACTCCATATAAGACATCGGACTGGGGGATTTTGCACAGTGTGCCTCAGTTTCTCCTTCTTCTTCCTTTGTTCCTCCACTGCTCCCGTCTCCACTCTCGGCGCCGCCACCCACCTCGAGCCCATTCCGCCATAATGGGGAAGGACAAGACCGCCACCCTGGAGCATGCGAAGAAAGCAACGGCGAAAGCGAAAGGGAAGAAGACGAGCCGGGGCGGGTCGTCGTCAAGATCTGCTTTGCCGTGCGGCTGGGTCCAGGGCGACTGGATCCGATACACGTTCGTGTTGGATGATCTGCAAGACCTGGCCGAGAGTGGGCTGATTGAGCATGATTCTTGGAGGTTTCCGAGGGATGAATCTGAGCCGCAGCCTCAAGAGGGTGAGTGCGTCTTGCTCACCACTCACGTTGACCGCAGTTTTTCTTTGCATCCACACCCCTTTTTCCGAGCATTCTTGAACTTCTTTGGAGCTTAACTCCACAATTTCTCCCCCAACATGATCACGTACCTTGCGGCTTATGTCTCCTTGTGTGAGAATTTCTTGGGTTGTCGACCGCACTGGGGCCTATTTAAGCACATCTTCATGTGCCACTCGCAAACTGTGAAAAAGGCCAATCCGAGTGACGAGAGAACCCAGGTGATCCAGATGTGTGGGGGCTTAGGGATCCAGATAAGGGGAAAAAGTGCTTTTCCTGCGATGAGTCTTCCCGACTCGGTTAGAGGGTGGCAGTCGACTTGGTTTTATTGCAAAGACAAGCCGACCCCAGGTCATTCGACAGGTCTCCCCCCTTTTCCTTAGCGCGAGTCCAGAAACCCACTTCTTTGAGAGTGACTCCAGCAGAGAAGGTGGAGGTGTCCATGTTGATGGAGCGAGTAGTTCAGTTGATTCATGAAGGAGTGACTGGCATGGATCTGCTCGAGGTATTCTTGAGTCGACGTATTCAACCCCTCCAAGCTCATGACCACTCCATGTGGATGTACTCGGAGATTGAAGATTCCACTCGGATCCATCTGGAGGACGTTGATGAGAAGACGGTGTCACAGTGGGTGCAAAGCATGACAGGGAACAAGGACAACCCCAGGGGGTCCCAAAGAGTTTTACCATTCGACACCAACAACCAACCAAACAAGGTCTGTCTCTTATCTCCGAGTGTTTTTCATTCTGACTTGCAGTTGCTTACTGAGTCGACTATCCTCTCGTCATCTCTTCTGTTTTGTAGGTTTATACGGAGACGTACTTAATGCCGAATGAGGAGCAAGAGCAGCACCAAGATGGAGAGGAAAGCTGAGGTGAAAGCATGGATTGACACTCTGATGGAGGAGAAGAGGAGGAGGAAAGCGAGGACTCGAGCAGTGGTGAAGAAATCGAGTCACCGCCTCACACCGAAAAGCGTTCCAAACATAAGCATGACCCAGTGAGTGTCCGTGGAGAAGTAGCTAGGCTGACTGGACAGACATCCAAGCGCACTCGGACCTCTTCCCCTGTGCTGACTGAGAAGGCCTCAAAGCAGCAAAAAGTTGTAGAACCAAAGCCTCAAAATACCCTGCCCAAGATCAAGATCGACGTTCCCGTCGCTTCTGCGTAAGTGTCTTGTCTCCACTTTTCGATCGAGGATTTGTGCTGTCGACTCTCTTTCTCATTTGCCCGAGTGAATCTTGAAACTTGCAGAGCTGCTACTTATGGGACTTCTGCTTACAGGGATGGTGATGAGGACGTAGAAGACACGATCACTTCTAACCCGGGTATGAATTTTGCAAACTTGCCTTTGCTTTCTCAGCCATTTTGTTGACCGACTGAATTCTGATGACTAATTATTTTTGCAGCTCCTCCCCATGTCATTGATCTTCCGGATGATGACAAGGACGTGCCGCTGAGGCCCAGGAGGAGTAAGAAGGCATCAACTAGCAAGACGTCCCAATCGGTGCCGGTGGCAGAGCCAGTGATTCAACAGCCTGAAGATGTGACTCGAGCTTCTGTTACTTTCTGATGCGGAGCATCCCAAGGCCATCCCCATGGACCTACCTACATCTCCCATGACACCACTTGGACCCATGACAAGAGCCCGTGTGAAAGCCATTGAGAACGAGGTTAACTCTCTCCTTGTTGAACTTCCCTTTTACCCACTTGAGACATGGCTACTACCTCAAACGGAGATGCTTTGTGTGCTTAGGTACCATGTAAGCAACCAAGGAGAAGTCACGATGCAAGAAGGACATCAAGAGCATGAAGAACATCATCCCAGCTCAGAAGTCCTGGAATAACCACCCATGCACCGCCCAACTTCCCCCTGGGCGCTACCGGTCAAGCCCTGACATCAAGCGGTGCAAGGCCGGTACAGCACCGGTTTATCCCTACAATAGCCCCCAGACCGGTAAACCCGCCCCGCGCACCGGTACCACCGCTGAGCGCATTCGGGAACACCTCCAGGAACCAGTACCTGAACTCCCAGCGGTACAACCGCCCCCATGACCGGTACAACCGCCCTGCCTACGCACAGCAACAAGGGTTTCACCCCATGTATCCCCCAACTTACTCCCCCCTGGACTATATCTACTTGTCCCTTAGCTCCGTACTAGGGTTAGCAAATTTTTAGCTCAGATTTGTGAGAGAGCTTTGCTCATCCACTTGGTTACCTTCTCCTCGGAGATTCGAGCCTCCACCGGAGAAGATCCCCCAAGCGGATTCAAGCCCCCTTTACGGGAAGATCGCCTTGTGGATTCAAGACCTCCTCACGGAGAAGAACTGGATACCGTGTATCGTCCCTAGTTGTCCGTGGATTCGTGTATCGTCCTATGTACTCGAGGATTTAGCCCATGTGTGACTTATTCGTGTCGGTTTAGTCATTTCCTCTTGTGTTTTCCTTCCATTCTTCCTCGTATACTTCTTGATTTCCCAGGGATCCGCTCCTTTCGTGAAAGATCGGGCGATTAGGGTCTCTACCCTACATCATCTTGGTATCATGAGCCACGTTGATCACGATTTCGGAGCCTCCCCGTTGTGTTTCTAGCCTTATTTTGTTGTTTTTCGTCCTAATTCAAAAATTCCCCCACCAAAAATAGCCCCAATTTTTTTTGTGATTTGTTGGTGTTGATGTTTTGTTGGATCTGATCCGTGGATTTGCTTGGTTTCAAGTGGATCTAGCATCTCCCCATTTCTCTCCACCTTCCATCCTTGAAATCGCTTGAATTTCGACAACGAAATCATCCTTTTCCGTCCCAAAAACCCATCCCCGATCCAGATCTTGCGATTTTCCTAAACCCAGCGGTACTACCGCCCCCACGAGCGGAACTACTGCTAAAGCACCAACCGGTACTACTGCCTTCACAAGCGGTACTACTGCCCCACCCAGTCTCAGTTGAAACCGACTGGCATCTTTGCCCACCACTTATACACCATCACCACTTCCGCATACTACCCCCTTTGTGCCCGTTTCACACTCTGACACATGTTGCCACTTCGAGGTTTGATAATTTGAGTTGCGGTACCGTATCCTTTTATTTTTCGGCTATTTAGGTACAGTTCGACATCGACACCACCGCCGCTCACCTTCGCCATAGACGCGTCATCAACAACGACCCCCTCGACTACATCGTGGTATTCGTGCCACCATTTTGACACCATACCGGAAGCAAGACCAGTAACCTCATCTTGTTATTGGACATATCACTCTTGCCATTACAATGATAGCCATCATAGCCTTACTCATTTGCGTTGCTTACCCATCAACACTAGACATTGAGTGTTGCCGGCAACGAGACTTGTGCACATTAGTGATCATACTTCCCATAGCATACATACATCATTGTTGCCTATATTGGTATCATCTCTTGTGTCACCAAATTGTCATCGCATACTCACTTGCTATCTTGGTTCGTCAAGCATTGCATGAGAAAAGAGCTCATTCATCAAAGAGCCAAACAAGCTTTTAAGCATAGAGGAAAGATAAGCAAAGAGCTTTTAAGCAAGAACCATAGCATCATACAACATTAAGATTGTCATACTCGATCATCTTGGATCATATCATAGCAACACCTTGCATACAAAATATTTGGGATAGAAGTCGTTGCATTTTTGCTAAGTAGGTTGTGCACAAGTTCTTGTATATGCCTATCATGCAATCGTGCTAGCGTCTCTCTAGTGTTGTGCAACAAGAGCAATTTTGTGGATTCCACACTTTGGCTCACCCTTGGTTGCACAACCCCACTTATCTTTTTGCGCGTGCATTTCCGTGTACCTTATATGCTTGGTCTACTTGTTACATTGCATCTTGCGAATCTTTTCCAACATTATTGAAGCTCACTTACAACTTGCATCAAATTTTTGTGTGCCACCATCCTAACCAAGCACCACCATAAGCTTTTACTTGTGTAGGTGTGAGAAACCGACGAGAATTCGTACCAATTGGGCTATTTCCTTGTCCTACATTGGAGTGTTCATCGATTCACCTTCAACTTCGGTCAAGGTACATTTGGTATTCGTTTTCTCTTTCTTCCTCTCACACTTGTCTTGGAATGATGGATAGGCCAAGTACTTCTACCAACCCGCTGTTCATGGAGCAAGACGACGACATGAACTCCTTCGTCACCAAGAGTCACCTCTTTGGTGCACAACGTGCTTTGCATAAAGAGCAACAAGCTATGAGTGAACGCATCGACAACCTTGCCGCCGACTTGCGACTTTCCGAGCAATGTACAAGGGACTACTTCGACCACAAGCTCAACGATCACAAGCAAGAGAATGACGCAAGGATGGACAAGATTCGCGCTTTGTTGCTCAACCGCTCTTCTTCCACTTCAAGAAGGAGCCGTTCAAGTCACCATTCCGACTTCACCCTCTCCGGCTCAAGTACACCGACATCGAACACTCTTCGTCGAGCCACGCACAACGAGCGTCAAGCAAACCTCAATCCACTTCGAGACACCGACTCGCAAGAACATCGACGATGTCAAGCCGAAGAAGCCTTTGTGCTAGCTCGAGAATGGCAACAACAACGCCAACATGAAGAGGAAGAACGCGCGCGTCTACACCAAAATGCACAAGATGCTGAGGCTCAACATCAAGAACAACAACTCCGCGACGCTCAAGCACTTGAGGCGCAACAAGCTCTACGTGATGCGAGTCGAGCCGTTTCCGACCGAGGCCGACAAGCCCGTGAACAAGAGGAAGCACTTCGCGACGCTCAAGCACTTGAGGCGCAACAAGCTCTATGTGATGCGAGTCGAGCCGTTTCCGACCGAGGCCGACAAGCCCGTGAACAAGAGGAAGCACTTCGTGAAGAAATTCACAAACGACGATTTCAAGCTCGCGTGCATTGTCTAGTTCCTCCTCGAGCTCGACGCACTCCTCCACAAGCTCGCCAAGACCATCAAGAGCATGACGACAATGGGAATCCTCCACGACAAGAGCACCACGAGTTGAACAATCATCTACAACATGGGCTTCATCATCCCCGACCCCAACACAATGAAGAGCAACGCTACGGCAAGCTCAAGTTCACCATGCCCAAGTTCAACGGAAGCAACGATCCCGAAGAATACCTTTCATGGGCATTGAAAGTTGAAAAGATATTCCGTTTGCACAATCATGAAGAAGAGAAGAAGATCGCGATGGCATCCCTTGAGTTACAAGACTATGTCCTCATTTGGTGGGAACAAATCATAGAGCGCCGCGAGGCAAGAGGTGAACCACCCATCACTACTTGGGCACAAATGAAGGATGTCATGAGAGCACGCTTCGTGCCTACCTACTACAACCGCGACCTCTTCAAGAAACTCCAACAACTCAAGCAAGGAACAAAGAGCGTTGAAGAATACTACAAGGAGATGGAGATTGCAATGATAAGAGCCAATGTGATGGAAGATGATGAGCAAACAATGGCACGTTTCTTGAATGGCCTCAATCATCCTATCAAGAAGATCGCCGACTTCCAACCATACTCAAATCTAATCGAGCTCGTGCACCAAGCTACCAAAGCGGACCGCCAAGTGCAAGATGATTTCAAGTATGCCAAGTTCTCATCCAAGTCCTACTGTTTCTCCAATAACCAAGCTTCAACGACTCCAACACCGACTACAAGACCCTCTATTTCCAACATTGACAAGTCGACTTCCAAGAAAGCTTCGCCAATTACAAGCAATCCTAATACGAGCAACTTCAAGCCAAGAGCTTCATCATCATCAACGCCTATCGATGAGACCGTCAAGACGAGTTCCCTCAAGTGTTTCACTTGCGGCGGCCGAGGCCACAAGTCCTATGAGTGCACCAACAAGCGCACCATGATCTTCAACGATGATGGCACTTATGATTCCATGAGCGAAGGAGAAATGGAAGCCCTTGAGCAAAACGCCATGCACCACCAAGTGAACAATGAAGAAGAACAAGTTTTTTGCGATGAAGATTCAAGTCCCGCACTTGTTGTCTCCAAAGTCTTGACTCTCCAACATCAACAAGAAGAAGACCAACGATGCCACATATTCCACACCAAGGCCGGCATCAATGGACGATCCGTCAAGGTCATCATCGATGGAGGGAGTTGTCACAATCTCGCAAGTGAAGAACTTTGCTCCAAGCTCCAATTGCCCAAGACAAAGCATCCACATCCATACAAAGTGCAATGGATTAGCGACTCCGGCACTATCCAAGTCGAGCACCGAGTGCAAGTATCCTTCAAAATCGGCACCTACGAAGACACCTTGGAGTGCGATGTCATCCCAATGACCGTTTGTCATCTTCTCCTTGGACGGCCATGGCAATTCGATAGAGGAGTCGTTCACAATGGGCGTACAAACCACTATAGCTTCAAGATGCAAGGAAAGGAGTTTGTGCTACGCCCTATGTCTCCAAGCCAAGTGATCGTCGATAAGCAAGCCACCCATCATGGAGAGAATGGTGAGAGAGTGAGCCACCAAAAAGAGAGTGAGCGCCACAAGCCCAAATTGAGTGCCTCCACGATGAGCAAAAACAAGAACCTAGTTCTATTTTCCACCAAAAGTGAGATGAGAGAAGTGTGTGAGAACCCATCTAGTGTCCTACACTACGTCCTCGTGTGCAAGGACAATGCACCACAAACTAACACTTCTCACACTCTTCCTCTAGTGTTGTCTTCTCTTTTAAAGGAATTTCAAGATGTTTTCCCCGATGAGCTACCTCCGGGACTACCTCCACTACGAGGCATTGAGCACCGCATCGACCTCATCCCCGGAGCACCGCTTTCGAATAAAGCTCCCTACCGCGTCAACCCCGACGAAACCTAAGAAATTCAAAGGCAAGTAAAGCATCTCATAGACCATGGTCATGTGCGTGAAAGTTTGAGTCCTTGTGTCGTACCGGTCATTCTTGTGCCAAAACGTGACGGTAGTTTTCGCATGTGCTCCGATTGTAGACCTATCAATGCTATCACCGTTCGTTATAGATATCCCATTCCACGCCTAGATGATATGCTAGATGAGCTTAGTGGTGCCACTATATTTTCCAAAATTGATCTTAAGAGTGGTTACTATCAAATCCACATACAAGAGGGTGATGAATGGAAAACCGCCTTCAAAACCAAGTTTGGTTTGTATGAGTGGTTAGTCATGCCCATGGGTCTCTCGGAAGCACCGGGCACTTTTATGCGCCTTATGAATCATGTCTTTCACCCTTACATTGGTATATTTGTTGTGGTTTACTTTGATGACATTCTTGTGTTTAGCAAATCTATCAAAGAGCATGTCACCCATGTCCACACCGTTTTGCAAACTCTTAGGAAAGAGCGTCTCTATGCTAATATGGAGAAATGCCTTTTTGGTGTTGATAAGCTCGTTTTCTTAGGTTTTATTGTCTCTTCTATGGGTGTACATGTAGACAAGTCCAAGATCAATGCTATTAAGACTTGGCCACAACCAACCAACTTGCTTCAAGTGTGTAGTTTCCTTGGCCTTGCGGGTTTCTATCGTCGCTTTGTGAAGGATTTTAGCACCATTGCTTCGCCTTTGCATGCTTTGAGCAAGAAGAATGCGCCTTTTGTTTGGGGACCATCCCAAGATACCGCATTCAATGATCTTAAGAATTTGCGTACTCATGCTCCCGTGCTTGCTTTACCAAACTTCGACAAGCCTTTTGAAATTCATTGTGATGCTAGTGGTAATGGCATAGGAGGTGTGTTAACGCAAGAGAAGCGACCCATAGCTTACTTTAGTGAGAAACTTTCCGGAGCACAACTCAATTATCCCATCTATGACAAAGAGCTATATGCTTTAGTCCGTGTTTTGCATGAATGGGAACACTACCTTCGTCCCCATGAGTTTATCATTCATACTGATCATGAGACTCTCAAGTATCTTAAGGGTCAAACTAAGTTGAACAAGCATCATGCTAAATGGAGTGAATTCATTGAGTCTTTTCCCTATGTCATCAAGTACATCAAGGGTAAAGAAAACATCGTAGCGGATGCTCTTTCCCGCATATGCGTGCTAGTCACACAACTTGAGTTAGATGTCATTGGCTTCGAGCATATCAAAGAATTGTATGAGCATGATGAAACTTTTGCCACTTCATATACCAAGTGTTTGTCGAATACATTGTGGGAACGCTATTACATCAAAAACGGCTATCTTATGAGAGCTAACAAACTTTGCATCCCCAAGTCATCCCTTCGTTTGTTGATTTTGCAGGAATCGCATGGAGGGGGCCTAATGGGACATTTCAGACGCGACAAGATGTTCGCCACGCTCTCGAAGAGCTACTTTTGGCCAAAGATGTTTCGGGAAGTCAATCGCTTCACCAACCGTTGTTCGACATGCCGCAAAGCTAAGTCCACAACTCAATCTCATGGCCTCTATATACCTCTACCGATTCCATACCAACCATGGGAAGACATTAGCATGGACTTCGTACTTGGTTTTCCTAGAACTCGAAATGGAAAAGACTCCATATTTGTCGTTGTGGACCGTTTCTCCAAAATGGCACATTTTATTCCTTGTAACAAGATATACGATGCTTCACATGTTGCTAATCTCTTTTGTAGGGAAATATTGTGTCTACATGGTGTGCCAAAGACTATCGTCTCGGACCGCGACATCAAGTTCTTGAGTTACTTTTGGAAGACCTTATGTGCCATGCTCGGAATCAAGCTTCTGTTCTCCATGGCCTATCATCCACAAATCGATGGCCAAACGGAGGTGACAAACCGCACACTCTCCGCTCTACTTCGAGTACTCATCAAGAAGAACATCGAGGAGTGGGAGGAGTGCCTACCTATCGCCGAGTTCGCCTACAACCGAGCAAGACACTCAACAACCGGCAAGTCTCCTTTCGAGGTCGTTTACGGATTCAACCCATTGTCACCATTGGACATTCTTCCTCTACCACTCCAAGAGCGCATCAATTTGGACGCAAGTGCGCGTGTGACACATCTCAAGAAGGTGCATGAAGATACAAGAAACACCATCGAGCGCCAAGTTCAATGCCTTACAACCAAGCTCAACTTCAATAAGCAACCTATGGTCTTCAACATTGGTGATCTCGTGTGGCTACACCTTCGCAAGGACCGTTTTCCACAAGAACGCAAGTCCAAGCTTCGACCACGAGCGGATGGACCCTTCAAGGTGCTTGCACGCTACAACGACAACGCTTACAAGATCGACCTCCCACGCGACAAGTACAACGTGAGTGACATCTTCAACGTCAAAGATCTCTCTCCCTTCCATGGTGATGAAGAATTTGATCCGAGGACGGATCTTCCCCAAGGGAGGGGAGATGATGCGGAGCATCCCAAGGCCATCCCCATGGACATACCTACATCTCCCACGACACCACTTGGACCCATGACAAGAGCCTGTGCGAGAGCCATTGAGAACGAGGTTAACTCTCTCCTTGTTGAACTTCCCTTTTACCCACTTGAGACATGGCTACTACCTCAAACGGAGATGCTTTGTGTGCTTAGGTACCATGTAAGCAACCAAGGAGAAGTCACGATGCAAGAAGGACATCAAGAGCATGAAGAACATCATCCCAGCTCAGAAGTCCTGGAATAACCACCCATGCACCGCCCAACTTCCACCTGGGCGGTACAACCGGTCGGCCACCGGTCAACTACTGGTCAAGCTCCTGACATCAAGCGGTGCAAGGCCGGTACAGCACCAGTTTATCCCTGCAACAGCCCCCAGACCGGTACAACCGCCCCGCGCACCGGTACCACCGCTGAGCGCATCCGGGAACGCCTCCAGGAACCAGTACCTGAACTCACAACGGTACAACCGCCCCCATGATTGGTACAACCGCCCTGCCTACGCGCAGCAACAAGGGTTTCACCCCATGTATCCCCCAACTTACCCCCCCCCTTGGACTATATCTACTTGTCCCTTAGCTCTGTACTAGGGTTAGCAAATGTTTAGCTCAGATTTGTGAGAGAGCTTTGCTCATCCACTTGGTTACCTTCTCCTCGGAGATTCGAGCCTCCACCGGAGAAGATCCCCCAAGCGGATTCAAGCCCCCTTTACGGGAAGATCCCCTTGTGGATTCAACACCTCCTCGCGGAGAAGAACCGGATACCGTGTATCGTCCCTAGTTGTCCGTGGATTCGTGTATCGTCTTATGTACTCGAGGATTTAGTCCATGTGTGACTTATTCGTGTCAGTTTAGTGATTTCCTCTTGTGTTTTCCTTCCGTTCTTCCTCGTATCCTTCTTGATTTCCCCGGGATCCGCTCCTTTCGTGAAAGATCGGGCGATTAGGGTCTCTACCCTACATCACTTTCACTGTTCTAGTATCAAGTGAACGCCCCACATCGTCGACTGCACCAGTGTTTGCTTCAACTATCCAGCCTCATGCCTCGGAACTTCAAGCTGTAGCGACTGAACCGCCAACCCCATTCTTCACTACTCATCACATTCCAGAAGACCGGGCAGGCGCCACTGCAGAAGCCATTCGCCAAGCTGGCATAATGATGGAGCGAGTGAAGGTGGTGCATGAAAACAGTGAGGCTGCTTATGACGCCAGTGCGGCCCTTCGAGCCAATGTCCAGGTAAGTTGGCTTCCGACTGAATTCTTATCTTGGCGCTTGCTCTGTTAGGATATGCTACCTGAAAACTTTTCTTTGTGTATCCACCTGTTAGTCTACACTTCGCATCTGCACACCCAGTGGGTGTTTGAATTTATGTCGAGTAATTTTTCCAGTTCAGTCGACTAGGTTGTGTCGGTTGTAGTTCTGGGTGCACCCACTGGGTGTAGTCCCCGAGGCTACCGTCGAATGTGTGATTCGGTGGGGGCCTGGAAAAAATGTCTTCACCGTTTCACTCTTCCACTCAGTCTAGGAGGACCATGTCGAGTGGAATCCGAACAGGTGGGGGCACGCTAAGTGCACCCACTGGGTGTAGTCCCTGAGACCGCGGTCGACTGCGGGCAATCGGTTGCGGTCTGAGAATGTCATTTTTTCTTTCTTCCACTCGGTCTGGGCAGGCCATGTCGAGTGGAACCTGAACCGGTGAGGGCACGATAAGTGCACCCACTGGGTGTAGTCCCCGAGACTACTGTAGAATGTTTAATTCTGCGGTAGTCTTAGAATTCTATTCACTCGGAAGCGAATGATCTTTGATCTTGTCCATTGATGTATCTTTTTCCGACTGTAGAAATCATGTGAGCTTATCTCCAAGTTCGCCGAATTCGAGGAAAAGCAGAGACAACTCAACCTTGATTTGGAGCTAGCCAATCAAAACTTGAAAAAGGCTCAAGACAAAGTAGCTGGTACGGAAGGTAATGACTTGTCGACTGTTTATCTTGACCATCTATCAAGTTATCTATTTGTTCCTCTCCTTGACCCGAATGCACATTCTTCAGAGAAAATGAAGCAAGCCTTGCAGGGATCTTGACCTTGCAGCTGCGCAGAAGGAGGCTAAGGAGAAGACCGCACTTACTGATAAGAAGTTGGCTTCAGTCGGAGCACTGGAGGAAGACAACGCCAAACTAAAGGCATCCCTCACCGAGGCCAACAAAGAAGCAACTCATCTGAAGAAGGACAAAGTTGCTTTGAACGAGAAGATCGAAGGCATTTCTCGTAAGAGAAATGACCTGGAGGCTTATCTGGGGGCACTCACCAAAAAACTGCTCCTTATGCTCGAAGGTATTTTTCTTTGTCCAACTGATTTGTTGTTTGCAAGTCACCAAGAATTGGTCGACTCATTAACTCCTTGGATCTGCAGAATTCTGCCAAAACTTTGAAGAAGAGACTGGACGGGTCGAGACAGGTCTGGACCCCGTTCTTTCTCCCGTCGATGATGCTGCTGCTATGAACGTGCTCCGACTGGAATCCCGTGTTGCCAGTGTTACGAGCTATGTTGCCCACCTGAAGGTGGCGGTGTCGAGCATCGATACAGCACTCTGGCCAAGGGCGACACTTCAAAATGACCTCGAGTCCCTGATGACTCGACTCAATGAGGTCCCTAGTCGAGTGCAGGAATGGAAGAAGTCTTCTGCCCGATGCGGTGCTGACGTGGCTCTGTCGCTGGTTCGTGTCCACTGCAAAGAAGCTCGAGAAGAGAAGCTGGCAGCGATCAAGGTTGCCAATACCAAAAGGCATGACTTCCGATCCTTCATGGAAACCTTCATTGCTGATGCCACTCAGATTGCTAACGGAATTGATCTGGACGAGTTCGTCGAGCCTACAAGCCCTCCTCCTGCGGAGTGAACAAACTTTATGCCTCGCCTTAAATTTGCCTCAGAATGCCGAGTGATTTTGTAACCATTAAACTCCTTCGGGCCTGATGCCCAAGTGCTTTAATCCGTGTTCTGGAACCTTACGATTTTATCTGAACTTTGGTTGCTTCTGAATCTTTTGATTCTTTGCGTAGAACTTGTTTCTTGCAGTTTGAGTTGCTATTGACTTCGTGATGTAGCTCAGTCGAGTGAATCATGGGCAGATCATGGTCGACCTGCACCCCTCCACCCTTACGTATAAGGATGGAGCGGACGTTGTATTTGTGTCGAAGCTCCGAGGATAGATCATGGTCGACCTGCACCTCACCGCCCTTACGGGTAAGGATGGAGCGGACGTTGTATTTGTGTCGAAGCTCCGAGGATAGATCGTGGTCGACCTGCACCTCACCGCCCTTACGGGTAAGGATGGAGCAGACATTGTATTTGTGTCGAACCTCCAAGGACAGATCGTGGTCCACCTGCACCTTGCCGCCCTTACGGGTAAGGATGGAGCGAGTCTTAAAACTTAGGCAAGTACTGGACTGCAGCTAAGCCCCCGAGTGGGAGGGTTGCTCACCACTCGGTAGGATTTTTTCAACTTAGACGAGTACTGGACTGCAGCTAAGCCCCCGAGTGGGAGAGTTGCTCACCACTTGGTAGGTTTTTTTAAACTTAGGCGAGTACTGGACTGCAGCTAAGCCCCCGAGTGGGAGGGTTGCTCACCACTCGGTAGGATTTTTTAAACTTAGGCGAGAACTGGACTGTAGCTAAGCCCTCGAGTGGGAGGGTTGCTCACCACTCAGTAGGATTTTTGAAACTTAGGCGAGTATTGAACTGTAGCTAAGCCCCCGAGTGGGAGACTTGCTCACCACTCGGTAGGATTTTTAGAACTTAGGCGAGTACTGGACTAAAGCTAAGCCCCCGAGTGGGAGGGTTGCTCACCACTCGGTAGGATTTTTGAAACTTAGGCAAGTACTGGACTGCAGCTAAGCCCCCGAGTGGGAGGGTTGCTCACCACTCGGTAGGATTTTTTAAACTTAGGAGAGTACTGGACTGCAGCTAAGCCCCCGAGTTGGAGGGTTGCTCACCACTCGGTAGGATTTTTGAAACTTAGGCGAGTACTGAACTGCAGGTAAGCCCCTGAGTGGGAGGGTTGCTCACCACTCGGTAGGATTTTTGAAACTTAGGCGAGTACTGAACTGCAGCTAAGCCCCCGAGTGGGAGACTTGCTCACCACTCAGTAGGATTTTTTAAACTTAGGTGAGTACTGGACTACAACTAAGCCCCCGAGTGGGAGGGTTGCTCACCACTCGATAGGATTTTTGAAACTTAGGCGAGTACTGGACTGCAGCTAAGACCCCAAGTGGGAGGGTTGCTCACCACTCGGTAGGATTTTGGAAACTTAGGCTAGTACTGGACTGCAGCTAAGCCCCCGAGTGGGAGGGTTGCTCACCACTTGGTAGGATTTTTTAAACTTAGGCGAAACGGATTCGCAGTTAAGCCCCCGAGTGAGAGACTTGCTCACCACTCGGTAGGATTTTTTAAACTTAGTCGAAACGGATTCGCAGCTAAGGCACCCACTGGGGGTTTAGAACACTTAAAAAGGAACAACAATCATCTGTGAAACTGTGTCTTTGATAATCGAACTAGAATGTATTTCTTATTACATCACAACAATCCGAATGCTTAAGTATAAAAGGGGCGGAGCAGCTCCACATTCCAAGCGCATGGCTCATCTTTATTGTGCTCCATATTGTAGAGGTGATAAGCCCCATTGTGAAGTACTTTGGTGATGATGAAGGGGCCTTCCCAAGCAGGAGCGAGCTTGTGTGGTTTCTGCTGATCCACTCAAAGAACCAGGTCTCCCTCTTGAAATGCTCGACCTCTCACATTTCTGGCGTGGAATCAACGCATGTCTTGCTGATAGATGGTCGACTGGATCAGCGCCATCTCTCTTTCTTCTTCCAGAAGGTCAATAGCATCCTGACGGGCTTGTTCTGCTTCGGCTTCTGAGAAGAGTTCCACTCGTGGGACGTTATGAAGCAAGTCACTCGGAAGCACAGCTTCAGCCCCATAGATTAAGAAGAATGGAGTTCGGCCAGTCGACCGAATAGGAGTTGTCCTCAATCCCCAAAGTACTGATGGAAGTTCATCGACCCAGGCGCCCGCTGCATGCTTGAGGTCATGCATCAATCGGGGTTTCAGTCCTTTGAGAATCAATATGTTTGCTCTTTCAGCTTGTCCATTCGACTGGGGATGGGCGACTGAAGCATAGTCAAACCGAGTGCCTTGGGAAGCGCAAAAGTCTCTGAACTCATCAGAATCGAAGTTTGACCCATTATCTGTGATGATGTTGTGCGGGACACCATATCTGAATGTTAACTCTCTGATGAAGCTGACAGCAGTACTTGCTTCGAGGTTTTTGATAGGCTTGGCTTCAATCCATTTGGTGAACTTGTCGACTGCTACGAGCACATGAGTGAAGCCACTTCTGCCAGTCCTCAGAGGTCCAACCATATCTAATCCCCAAACAGCAAAGGGCCAAATGGGTGGAATGGTCTTCAGTGCTGATGCAGGCTTGTGAGACATGTTGGAGTAGAACTGGCAACCTTCACATCTGTCGACTATGTATTTTGCCATTTCATTTGCTCGTGGCCAATAAAATACCGCTCAGTATGCTTTGGCCACAATGGTCCGAGAGGACGCATGGTGACCACCCACAGGTCCCTGAGTGGATGTCGTTGAGCAACTCCAGTAACACTTTCTCTGTAAAGTTGTCCACCCATTACTGTGAAAGCTTTAGATCGGCGGACAATCTGACGTGCTTCTTCTTCATCCTCTGGGAGCTCTTTCCTAAGAATATACGCGATGTACAGTACTGTCCAATCGGGTATGACGACCAAAACTTCCATGACCAAATCGACCATGATTGGGATTTCAACTTCAGTCGGATCAGTAGGACGCTTAGGTTGTGGGGGATCCTCCGTGAAGGGATCCTCTTGGACGGACGGCGTGTGAAGATGCTCCAAGAACACATTACTGGGAATAGGCTCACGCTTGGAGCCTATCTTTGCCAAATCATCAGCTGCTTGATTTTTCAGTCGGGGTATATGATGGAGCTCTAACCCCTCAAACTTCTTCTCTAACTTTCTCACTACATTACAATAGCCAGTCATAGCCGGGCTTCTGACATCCCACTCCTTCATTACTTGATTAACCACCAAATCTGAGTCGTCGTAGACCATTAGGCGACGAACGCTGAGTGAAATGGCCATACGCAACCCGTACAGAAGTGCTTCATATTCAGCTTCATTGTTGGAGGAATCAAAATGGATCTGAAGAAAATAGCTGAGTCTGTCTCCTCGAGGGGATACCAATACCACCCCAGCACCAGAACCGTTCAACATCTTGGATCCATCAAAGAACATGGTCCAATGCTCCGAGTGAATCTGAGTCGGTTGTTGCTGCTCGACCCACTCGGTGAGGAAATCTGCTATTGTTTGGGACTTGATAGCTTTCTTTGCCTCAAACTTGATATCCAAGGGAAGGAGTTCAACCGCCCACTTTGCCACTCGACCAGTTGCATCTCCGTTGTTTAGAATTTCTGACAATGGTGCGTCGTTGACGACTGTAACAGAATGATCAGAGAAATAATGTGCAACCTTCTTCATGGTCATGTAAATCCCATAAACAAGATTCTGATAATGAGGATATCTTTGCTTGGATGGAGTCAAGACTTCAGAAATATAGTACACTGGGCGCTGAACTTTATAGGTTTCTCCTTCTTCCCGCTCGACCGTAAGTACTGCACTGACAACTTGCCCAGTGGCTGCAATATAAAGCAGTAAAGGCTCTTTGCTGATTGGAGCAGCAAGCACCAGCTGGGTGGAAAGCAGGTTTTTGAGTTCTGCAAATGCTGCATCAGCTTCAGGAGTCCACTCGAACTTATCAGATTTCTTCATTATTCGGTAAAGAGGCAATGCCTTTTCACCAAGGCGAGAGATGAACTGACTCAAAGCGGCCAAACAACCGGTAAGCTTCTAGACGTCATGCACACGCACGGGGCGTTTCATCCGAAGTATGGTTCCAACTTTCTCTGGGTTGGCGTCGATCCCTCATTCGGAAATGAGGAAACAGAGTAACTTTCCTCCTGGAACTCAGAATGTGCATTTCGATGGATTAGGCTTGATATCATACCTTCTGAGGTTGGCAAAGGTTTCAGCGAGGTCAGCTAGCAGGTCGGGACCCTTACACGACTTGACCACAATGTCATCCATATATGCTTCCACATTCCGACTGATTTGAGTGAGCAGGCACTTCTGAATCATCCTCATAAATGTGGCACCAGCGTTCTTGAGACTGAATGGCATGGTGACATAACAAAAGCACCCGAATGGAGTGATGAAAGCTATTTTTATCTCATTGGGTCCATACAGTCGGATCTGATGATACCCTGAATAGGCGTCTAGAAAAGAGAAACGCTCACACCCTGCAGTCGAGTCGACGATTTGGTCGATACGGGGGAGAGGAAAATGATCTTTTGGGCAGGCCCGATTGATATGCTTGAAGTCAATTGACATACGAAGTGAATCGTCCTTCTTGGGGATCATGACAACATTGGCGAGCCACTCGGAGTGGTAAATCTCTCGGATGAACTCAGCTGCTAGGAGCCGAGCCACTTCCTCGCCAATTGCATTTCTCTTCTGCACGGCAGACCGTCTAAGATGTTCCTTGACTGGCTTCACTTACGGGTCGACTCGCAAACGGTGCTCAGCCAGTCCCCTGGGTACACCTGGCATGTTAGAAGGTCTCCATGCAAAGATGTCCCAGTTCTCACGGAGGAACTGGATGAGCGCTTCTTCCTATTTGCTGTCGAGTGATGTTGAGATATGAGTAGGAGCAGCATTAGGATCGGTCGGGTGAATATGAATCGGTTCAAACCGTTGATTGGCTATGTTACCGCTTTGCTCAGCCCCTCTTATAGCGTTGCTAGTTGCAGGTGAAGATTGGAGCCCGTTCCTCGTTGGAACATTTATTTACTTGTTGGGATATCATTATATTGCTATGTTATCTTAATGCATCTATATACTTGGTAAAGGGTGGAAGGCTTGGCCTCTCGCCTAGTGTTTTGTTCCACTCTTGCCGCCCTAGTTTCCGTCATATCGGTGTTATGTTCCCGGATTTTGCGTTCCTTACGCGGTTGGGTTATAATGGGAACCCCTTGATAGTTCGCCTTGATTAAAGCTTTTCCAGCAATGCCCAACCTTGGTTTTACCATTTGCCACCTAGCCTTTTTCTTTCCCTTGGGTTCTGCAGAATCAAGGGTCATCATTGTTTTAACCCCCCCCCCCCCCGGGCCAGTGCTCCTCTGAGTGTTGGTCCAAATAGAGCCACTTGCAGCGCCACCTCGTAGCAACTTGAGGGTTGGTTTTAGTTGTACGTAGTGTTCATCTGAGTGTGCCCTGAGAAAGAGATATGTGCAGCTCCTATCGGGATTTGTCGGCACATTCGGGTGATGTTGCTGGATTTGTTTTAACCTGTCGAAGTGTCTTGAGTAACCGAGATACCGAGTTTGATCGGAACGTCTTGGGAGGAGGTCTATTCCTTCGTTGACCGTGAGAGCTTGTCATGGGCTAAGTTGGGACTCCCCTACAGGGATTTGAACTTTCGAAAGCCGTGCCCGCGGTTATGGGCAGATGGGAATTTGTTAATGTCCGGTTGTAGATAACTTGAACCTTAAATTAATTAAAATGAATCAACCGAGTGTGTTACCGTGATGGCCTCTTCTCGGCGGAGTCCGGGAAGTGGACACGGTGTTGGAGTATTGTTTGCACAGGTTGTTCTCTAGCTTCTCGCTCGCGCTTTGCCTCCTCTTCTCGCTCTCTTTTGCGAATAAGTTAGCCACCATACTTGCTAGTCGCTTGCTGCAGCTCCACATATTTTTACCCTGCCTTACCTACAAGCTTAAATAGTCTTGATCGCGAGGGTGCGAGATTGCTGAGTCCCTGTGGCTCATAGATTACTATTACACCAGATGCAGGGCCTGATGATTCCGCTCCAGGAGACGCGTATGAGCTCAAGTGGGAGTTCGACGAAGACTCTCAACGTTACTATGTTTCCTTTCCCGATGATCAGTAGTGGTGCCCAGTTGGGGGTGATTGGGACCGTGGAGCATGTTGGGTTATCTTTTATTTTGGCGCCGTAGTCGGGCCATGAGTGTTTGGATGATGTAATGTTATTTATGTACTTGATTGACGTGGCGAGTGTAAGCCAACTATGTTATCTCTCCTTTTATTATTATATTACATGGGATGTTTGTGAATATTGCCTAACTTGCGACATATGCCTTTAATGCGATTATGTCTCTAAGTCGTGCCTCGACACGTGGGAGCTATAGTCGCATCAAGGGTGTTACAAGTTGGTATCAGAGCCTTCCCTGACCTTAGGAGCCCCATTGCTTGATTGTTTTTAGCAGCCGAGTTGTGTCTAGAAAAAATGTTTTGAGTCTTTTAGGAACTATATATCGGAGAGTTTAGGAATTCTTTTTACTTCCCAGTCTCCTCATCGCTCTGGTAAGGCATCCTGATGTAGAGTTTTGACCCTTCTCTTCTCAAATTTCACTAAAAAAATTTAGGATCATGCGGGTATCTTGGAATCGTTCCGATGGTTTTATGATGAGAACATTGTCTTGGTGCCTCCTGTCAGGGGTTTAGTGGAAGTGTCCCGGGGAGTTGAGCTCTAAGGTGTTGTCATCATAATTTTATCGTTGCAGTTCTGGAATACCTGAGTTTAGTACGCCGACATCGAAAATCTCTTTTATGCAGTTCGTTGGTGAGATAACCTCGACGCCACCCAGTACTGGGGCGGGAGTTCGGGAGTATCGCCATAACTTGTATAACGTATGCTTTTCGAAGGTTGAGGTAGATGGTTTCCGAAGGTTTCTTGGTTATGTGTTGAAGGATGGATACAGCTAGATGTAGGATTTGCTAGTTTGGGTGAGATATTATGCTTCCCCTGTATCCCCAACACCTGATTGCATAACCGGAAAGGTTCGGGAGTTTCATAGGTGGGAATTCTTGTAGCTCTAGTTCTTCTTCCACGGATATTGGTTTGAGATTGGGATTTCTTACCGATTATTCGTTCTTGATCTGTACCTTGTTGATTTATTTCTCTACCTTAATTCTACGTGGCTTCTCAATTTATGGATATGTGACCATTTCAAGAGGAATGCATTCGTTCATTTTGTTCGGATGTGAAGACTATATGTTGCAATTTTCATTCCGTTGGATTCAGCTTCAATATTTATCTGTCAATGTGCTAATGGTGGTCAACCTCTTCAGGATGCCTCCTCCAACGCGCACGACTCTGAATCCTGATCCGCCACCACCTCCACCTCCTCCAGAGGCATGGCAAGCTGTGATGGCCGCAACCAATGCAAACACACAGCTGATCATGCAAATTCTCCAAGAGCGAAATCAAGGCAACCAAGGGAATCAAGGCAGCAATCAGAATCACTTTGCTACACTCAACCAGTTCCTTGCTAACGGGCCAAAGACTTTCAGCAATTGTTTTGAGGCAACCGATGCTGACGATTGGCTTGTGGATCTGTGCAAGCATTTCGACTGCAGTAACGTCAGGCCTGAGGACTTTATCAAGTTCCTTCCTTCCAACTCAAAGATCAAGCTGCAGAATGGTTCCAGCAATACAAGGACTCCAGAGGTGGACGTGTTATCACTTGGGATGATTTCCGTCAAGATTTCCGAGCTCATCATATTCCCCAAAGCGTGGTTGAAAGCAAGCGTGAGGAATTCCGCAATCTGAAGCAAGGCTCTTTTTCTGTCTATGACTACAATAAGTTGTTCCAGAAGCTCGCCCGCTTTGCCAAGCAGGACGTCCCTTATGAGAAGAGCATGATATACCAGTTCAGGGGTGGTCTCAGAGAAGAAATTCAGCTAGCTCTTGTTCTCTTTGAGCCCTTGAGGTACGATGAGTTCTACAACATGGCACTGAAGCAAGAGGCTGCTCAGTTGAGGTGTGATGCTTCCAAGAAGCGAGTCAGAGATGTTACTCCTTCTTCCTCTACTCAAGTGGCCAAGCAGCAGAAGTATTGGCTTCCTCCTCCTCCGTTCCGTCAGCCGTATCAGCAGAAGAGCAAAGGTGGCAGTGGTTCTTCCCACCCACCCAACCCTGGCTTTCAGAACAAGACTTCGTCTCAAGCTCCAAGATCGAGTGCTCCGTACCACCGTCCGCTTTCAGAGGTCACGTGCAACAAGTGCCAACAGAAGGGTCACTATGCCAACAAGTTTTTCAACCAGAGGCGTCTTCCTCCTCCTCCTCCTGTCAGATCGGCAAGTACCGCTGTGGTCAAGCATAACTCCAAGTCTGCCAAGGTCAATTTGCTGAATGCAGCTCGGACAGAGGACTCACCAGATGTGATTATGGGTAACCTTCCTGTTAACGATATTCCAGCTAAAGTTCTTTTTGACACTGGTGCATCGCTTTCTTTTATTTCAACTCCATTTGTGGCCAAGCATGATTTTGTGACCGAAAGGATTCCTGTTCCGTTGAAGATTGTGTCTCCGGGCAAGCAAATGACTTCTAACAATTGCGTCCCGGATGTCTCTGTCATGTTGGGCGATTACAAGTTTCTCTCTTCTCCGGTGGTTCTTGGCAACTCGGATATTAATCTTATTCTCGGAATGGATTGGCTTACTAAGCACAAGGCACATCTTGATTGTGCAGCCAGGCAGATTCAATTGACTCATTCGTCTGAGGATGTAATTGTGTTTGCCGCTCGTGATGATACTATCCGTCTATTTTCTCTCAATGAGAAGGGCGAACTCGATGCCATCTCACAAATTCCAGTCGTTTGCGAATATCAAGACATTTTTCCAGAAGAGCTTCCAGGAATGCCTCCGCACCGGCCAGTTGAATTCGTTATTGATCTTGAGCCTGGTAAGGAACCTGTGTGCAAGCATCCTTACAAGCTCGGACCTGAAGAGTTGAAGGAGCTGAAGAAGCAACTCGATATTCAAGAGAAAATGGGTCTCATCCGGCCTAGTTCTTCTCCGTGGGGTTGTGGTGTTCTTTTTGTGAAGAAGAAGGATGGAATGGACCGACTTTGTGTTGATTACCGTCCAGTGAACAAGAAGACCATCAAGAACAAATACCCACTTCCCAACATCAATGAGTTGTTCGAATAACTCAAAGGTGCTCGAGTATTCTCCAAGCTTGATCTCCGTATGGGTTATCATCAGATTCGAATCTGTGAGCAAGATATTCCCAAGACGGCTTTCAGGACAAGCTTTGGTTCATATGAATACACTGTCATGTCTTTTGTCCTCGTCAATGCTCCTCCGACGTTCTCTCGCGTGATGAACTTCATCTTCAACGCCTACACCAATGACTTCGTTTTGGTCTATCTCGACGACATTCTGGTTTTCTCGAAGAACAAGGAAGATCATGCCAAGCACTTGCGTTTGGTTCTTGATAAGCTCAGAGAACATCAGTTCTACGCCAAGTTCTCCAAGTGTGAATTTTGGCTCGATGAGGTTCTTTATCTTGGTCATATCATCTCTCCCAAGGGCATTGCCGTGAATCCTGAGAAGGTGTCTGCAATTGTGAATTGGGAACCTCCTCAGAACGTGAAGCAACTCCGTAGCTTTCTCGGTCTCGCAAGCTATTGCCGAAGATTCATTGAAAACTTTTCTAAGATCGCGAAGCCTCTCTCTAATCTTCTTCAGAAGCACGTCAAGTACGTTTGGTCTCCGGAGTGTGATATTGCTTTCAACACTTTGAAAGAGAAATTGATCACTGCTCCAGTTCTGACTCCGCCTGATGAATCTAAACCGTACGAGGTCTTTTGTGATGCCTCTCTCCAAGGTCTTGGCGCAGTATTGATGCAAGAGAAGAAAGTTGTTGCTTATACATCTCGCCAGTTGAAGCCTAATGAGAAGAAATACCCCACTCATGATCTCGAGTTGGCGGCAGTTGTGCATGCTCTTCTGACTTGGAGACATCTTCTATTGGGAAGAAAAGTGGACATTTTCACTGATCACAAGAGTCTCAAGTACATCTTCACTCAGCCTAATCTCAACCTCAGGCAAACTCGATGGGTCGAAATGATTCAAGAGTATAATCCGAGTATTGAGTATACTCCAAGCAAGGCCAATGTGATTGCTGACGCATTGAGCAGGAAAGCTTACTGCAACAGTCTGATTCTCAAGCCTTATCAACCCGAGCTTTGTGAAGTTCTCCGCAAACTTAATCTGCAAGTTGTTCCTCAAGGTTTCCTCGCCAACCTTTAAGTCTCTCCTACCTTGGAAGACCAGATTCACCAAACTCAGCTTCTTGATGCTATGGTGAAAAAGGTGAAGATTGGGATTGCTAAGAGTCAACCCAAGTACAAGTGCTACCGCCTTGATGACAAGGACACTCTTTTCTTCGAGGATCGTATTGTGGTACCCAAAGGTGACCTCCGTAAAGTGATCATGAACGAGGCTCACAATTCTCTCCTCTCCATCCACCCTAGGAGCACGAAGATGTATCAGGACCTCAAGAAAGCTTATTGGTGGACTCGAATGAAGCGAGAAATTGCTCAATTCATGAATGAATGTGATGTCTGCAGAAGAGTGAAGGCAGAACACCAAAGGCCAGCAGGTCTCCTCCAACCTCTTGCCATTCCATAATGGAAGTTTGACCACATTGAAATGGACTTCGTGACTGGGTTTCCAAAGTCCAAGCGTGGCAATGATGCTATATTCGTTGTCATCGATAAACTCACCAAAGTGGCCCACTTTCTGCCTATCAAAGAGTCTATCACTGCAACTTAGTTGGCGGAACGCTATACCTCTCGTATTGTCTCTCTGCACGGTATTCCTCAAGTGATCTCTTCAGACCGTGGCAGCATCTTTACATCAAAGTTTTGGGATTCTTTTTAGAAGGCCATGGGCACCAACATCCGCTTCAGCACAGCTTTCCATCCTCAAACTAGCGGTCAAGTCGAGCATGTCAACCAGATTCTTGAAGATATGCTCAGGGCTTGCATGATCTCCTTCGGCATGAAGTGGGAGGATTGTCTTCCTTATGCTGAATTCTCCTACAACAACAGTTTTCAAGCAAGTTCGGGCAAAGCCCCATTTGAAATTATGTATGGCAGGAAGTGTCGTACCCCTCTCAACTGGTCCGAAACCGGTGAACGTCAGCTTTTGGGTAATGACTTAATCACAGAGGCAGAGGAAATGTGCAAAGTCATTCGTGATAACCTCAAAGCAGCCCAATCCCGCCAGAAGAGCTACTATGAAAGTAAGCACCGTGATTTGGCTTTCGAGATCGGAGATCATGTTTACCTCCGCGTCTCTCCTATGAAAGGTACTCGTCGCTTCGGTATCAAAGGGAAGCTTGCCCCCAGATACGTGGGACCTTTCAAGATTGTCAGCAAGAGAGGCGACCTCGCCTATCAACTCGAGCTTCCTTCAAACTTTGCAAATGTTCATGACATGTTCCATGTCTCTCAGCTTCGAAAGTGCTTCAAGACTCCTGACTGCACCGTCAACTTCGAGGACATTGAGCTCCAAGAAGATCTCTCTTATCGTGAGTACCCAGTTGCTATTCTCGAAGAGACTGAACGCAAGACTCGCAACAAGTCCATCAAATTTCTCAAAGTCAAGTGGTCACACCATTCCGACCGTGAAGCTACCTGGGAACGCGAGGATCACCTCCGTTCTGAGTACCCGGCGTTATTTCAGTCCTAGATCTCGGGACGAGATCCTTTCGTAGTGGTGGAGTATTGTAACACCCCGGATGTAACTTTCCCAATTTGTACTCCAACTCTTGCCGTTTCCGGCGTTAAGTTAATTTATTTCCTCGGGTTCGGTTTCTTTGTCTCCGTGTGTTATTGTCATTGTCATGCATCTCTTATCATGTCATCATGTGCATTGCATTTGCATATGTGTTCGTCTCTTGCATTCGAGCATTTTCCCCGTTGTCAGTTTTGCATTCCGGTGCTTCGTTCTCCTCCGGTGGTCATTTCTAGCTTTCTTTCGTGTGTGGGGATTAAACATTTCCGGATTGGACCGAGACTTGTCAAGCGGCCTTGATTTACTAGCGGTAGACCGCCTGTCAAGTTTCGTACCATTTGGACTTCGTTTGATACTCCAACGGTTAACCGAGGGACCGAAAAGGCCTCGTGTGTGTTGCAGCCCAACACCCCTCCAATTTGGCCCAAAACCCACCTAACTCTGCTCCATCATCTAGAGCGTTCGATCACGATCGCGTGGCCGAAAACCACACCTCATTTGGACTCTCCTAGCTCCCTCTATGCCTATTAAAGCCCCCCCCCCCCGATTTTCGGATCTCCTCCTACCTCCGAAACCCTAAAAATCCACCTCGCGCGCCGGACATGTCCGTTTCTCGCCGGACAAGCGCCGCCGCCGCCCGCAGCCACTGAGGGGCCGCCACGTGGCCTCGCCGCCGCCTCCCACCGCGCGGCCCGGGAGGCCTAGGGAGGGCCCCCGCGGCCCGAAGCCGCCGCCGCCGCCCGGCTCCCTCTCCCGCCTGCCCGCGCCGCCTCCCGCCTGCCCGCGCCGCTCCCCGGCCGCCCCGCCGCCGCGCGCCATCTCCGGTGGCCCCGCGCCGCCCTGCGCCATCGCCGGCGGCCGCCGCTCGCCCGCACCATGCCGCACCGCGCCGCCGCCGCCGCCTCGCCGCGCGCCGCCGCCCGGCCCGGATCCGGCGAGATCTGGCCGCCTCCTCCTCCCCTCGCCAAGATCCAGCCGCCACCGCGCCATTTCCGGCCAACTACAGTGCTCCCTCCGGCGAACTTCGAAATCCGTGCAAACCCTAGATCGGAGGTCGAAAATCTACAAAGTCCCTGATATTTTCAGTCCATATGCCCCTGTTCGTGGCTCCGTAACTTTGCATCCGTAGCTCCGATTCATGCATATAGCATATCAAAATGTTCATCTCTGAGAGTACATCATTTCATTCCATTGCATCATTTTCATTTGATCTCATCTTGATGCCTGAAATGCTGTTAGAAGGAGGCTACTTGAGTTAATTGTCAGATCTGCTGCTCCGTTTAGGTTTTTGTCATTTTTGCCATGATTAATGTGTGCATGATATGCCCTGATGCTCTACATGTGTTTTGTTAAGGGTTTTGTCATCTTTCCAGAGGTGCAACCCATGTATTTTTGTGATGTGTGTGGTGTCTTATGCAAGCTTGCAAAGTGGTGCACTTAGTAATTCTGTTTTCAGGGACTTAGCAATTTCACTAAGTCCTGGAGCTGTTTATCTCATGATGCCATATGTTCATGTTGTTTCCTAGTGATCCGTGCCTCTTTTGAGGATGATCAGTAAGGATGTTTTGTTAATATTGTAGTGCTCTATCCATCCATGTCTTTTTTTTTGCAATTATGGAGCACCCTAGCTTGAGTCAATCGAGCTCTACTTTTGCTACTTTGTGAATCTGGGCAGATTGTCAACTTGTTTGCAATTTTGCCGATGATGTTGTAGTTGATCCGTGCATGCTATGCTATTGTTCTTGCCATTTCTAGATTTCATTTTGTGCCTTCTTGATGGGTGTATGCTTTTCTTGCCATGACTTGCACCGTAGTGAGTGCATCGAGCTCGTAAACATGCCTACTTGAGTTATATTTCAGCATGTGTCAGTTTCCACTAAGTCTGAAAACTGATTATGTTTTTGCTATGTTCACGTGCTTGCAATTGTATTTTCTGATCCCTTTTGGCTCAAGGTCACTAAGGGACTTTTGTTAAGATCTTTGAGTAGCTCCATGCCATGCTTTACTTTGCCATGTTCAGATCCTGTAGCATGTATTTTTGTTGCTCCGAAGAGGGCTACCTGATCTGAAATTCCAGAAAAATGTTAATTTCACAAAGTCTGAGATCTGTTTGCCATATGCATTTTTGCCATGCTTGTTTGAACCTGTTAATGGATGAATTAGCCGTAGCTCACTGCTAGACTTTTGTTAAGCATCTTGTGTGAATCCCTGCCATGTATTTTGTTGTCATGTTTGGGTGCTGTAGCATGTTCATTTCATTGCATTTAGATGCCTACTTGCTGTAAATCGCAGACCGGTGTCATTTTTGTATCGCTTGCCATTTTCAAACCGTAACTCCGATTCCGGCGTTCTTTATATCGTTTTCAAGAGATTTCATATCATCTTTCCAGTGGCACACTTGGATTTCCATGCTGAGGCCAGGTTCATGCATTTCCTTTCATATCTTGCATTTTGCATCCCGCATCGCATCCCGCATAGATATCATCATTGCATCATATTGCTTGACCCTTGCACGTGGTTGATTGTATCCTTGTTGCTTGTTTGTTTTGTTTGGGTAGAGCCGGGAGATGAGTTCGCTAACGAGGAGCCCGTTGAGTTTGGTTTCGAGGATCCAATCAACTCTGACAACTGTGCAGGCAAGATGATCATACCCTCGAAATCACCACTATCTTAGCTATGCTAGTTTGCTCGCTCTTTTGCTATGCCAATGCTACGATGCCTACCATTTTCTTTCAAGCCTCCCAAATTGCCATGTTAAACCTCTAACCCACCATGTCCTAGCAAACCATTGATTGGCTATGTTACCGCTTTGCTCAGCCCCTCTTATAGCGTTGCTAGTTGCAGGTGAAGATTAGAGCCCGTTCCTCGTTGGAACATTTATTTACTTGTTGGGATATCATTATATTGCTATGTTATCTTAATGCATCTATATACTTGGTAAAGGGTGGAAGGCTTGACCTCTCGCCTAGTGTTTTGTTCCACTCTTGCCACCCTAGTTTCCGTCATATCGGTGTTATGTTCCCGGATTTTGCGTTCCTTACGCGGTTGGGTTATAATGGGAACCCCTTGATAGTTCGCCTTGATTAAAGCTTTTCCAGCAATGCCCAACCTTGGTTTTACCATTTGCCACCTAGCCTTTTTCTTTCCCTTGGGTTCTGCAGACTCAAGGGTCATCATTGTTTTAACCCCCCCCCGGGCCAGTGCTCCTCTGAGTGTTGGTCCAAATAGAGCCACTTGCAGCGCCACCTCGGGGCAACTTGAGGGTTGGTTTTAGTTGTACGTAGTGTTCATCTGAGTGTGCCCTGAGAAAGAGATATGTGCAGCTCCTATCAGGATTTGTCGGCACATTCGGGCGGTGTTGCTGGATTTGTTTTAACCTGTCGAAGTGTCTTGAGTAACCGAGATACCGAGTCCGATCGGAACATCTTGGGAGGAGGTCTATTCCTTCGTTGATCGTGAGAGCTTGTCATGGGCTAAGTTGGGACTCCCCTGCAGGGATTTGAACTTTTGAAAGCCGTGCCCGCGGTTATGGGAAGATGGGAATTTGTTAATGTCGAGTTGTAGATAACTTGAACCTTAAATTAATTAAAATGAATCAACCGAGTGTGTTTCCGTGATGGCCTCTTCTCGGCGGAGTCCGGGAAGTGGACATGGTGTTGGAGTAATGTTTGCGCAGGTTGTTCTCTAGCTTCTCGCTCGCGCTTTGCCTCCTCTTCTCGCTCTCTTTTGCGAATAAGTTAGCCACCATACTTGCTAGTCGCTTGCTGCAGCTCCACATATTTTTACCCTGCCTTACCTACAAGCTTAAATAGTCTTGATCGTGAGGGTGCGAGATTGCTGAGTCCCTGTGGCTCACAGATTACTATTACACCAGATGCAGGGCCTGATGATTCCGCTCCAGGAGACGCGTATGAGCTCAAGTGGGAGTTCGACGAAGACTCTCAACGTTACTATGTTTCCTTTCCTGATGATCAGTAGTGGTGCCCAGTTGGGGGTGATTGGGACCGTGTCGCATGTTGAGTTATCTTTTATTTTGGCGCCGTAGTCGGGCCATGAGTGTTTGGATGATGTAATGTTATTTATATACTTGATTGACGTGGCGAGTGTAAGCCAACTATGTTATCTCTCCTTTTATTATTATATTACATGGGATGTTTGTGAAGATTGCCTAACTTGCAACATATGCCTTCAATGCGATTATGTCTCTAAGTCGTGCCTCAACACGTGGGAGCTATAGTCGCATCGAGGGTGTTACATACTCCCTCCTTACCTTTATATTATAAGGTGTATTTGTTTTTTCAAAAGTTAAACGAGTGCACGTTTTACCGAGTTTTTAGAAAAATATATCAATATCCACAATACGGAATTTATATCATTTGATTTATCATGAAAAAGTAGATTCATAATTTATCTGTCAGGTATTGCATATGTTGTTGTTTTATTCTATAATCTTGGTCAAACATTTAAATGGTTGAGTTGCATCAAAACCAATACACCTTATATCATGAAACAGAGGGAGTATACAACTTAAAACATACGACCCTTCGTCAACCCACCATGTCCCTCTATCAATCTTGTTTTTCCGTCCAACCATTTTTTTGTCCACCACGCCATATTTGACCGAACCTTCCTGTACGCCCCTCAATCAAATAATTAACTTACCTTCCACACCATTGCATCATTTTCATCTTAATTAACTTACCTTTCACGTCAATTCCATGTATCATGTAGTTTACCTACCTTATATATCAATTCCATAATTTACGTATAATGCATAACACATTCTACATTCTCTATTCTTTTGGGAAGTTTAGATTATTTCCTGTGCACATTTGATTGTCTATCAGCTTACATGTGCGATAGGATTAGGAGATCATGTCTCGATTATAATGCATGGTTTTTGTAAAGTTTGGATTTTTTTTGAAAACATGATTCGTATATCTCCGTTTCTCTCTCTGACTTGGTCGAAGAATATATGCTACACATGCCGGCAATGCGACGGCAATCGCGAAGGGTGCACCGGTGTATTTTTCATATACCATATCATGTTGTGTTGAAAAGAGGAGGAAAACTGTTAGGGACTAGCTGTAGTCTTGCTAGTAATCTCTCTCTCGGGAAGGTTTGATACAGAGTAGCAATTACAACCAGAGGTTACAAGCGAATTGGGGGAGAATAGGGAAGAACTGGAGGTAGGGGAGAGAGGAAGGTAGCCGCCGTCGAGCCGTCCGTGATCCACTGGATAAGTTGTGTGTTGCTTTTGCCCACGTACTTGTAGCTGCAGCAGCCAGAGGACTCCCAGCCGGGCCAGGCCCATGTGATGTCCAGAGGCAAGCCCATATGGGCTAGGGGAGAGCCCTGACACCCCCTCCTTGAAATTCGGCTTGCCCCTAAGCCGACACCACCGAGACCCGCCTGGATCCCATTGCTCCCGATGGTTATTGCCCCTTGAATGACGCCATTGAGAACCTCCCAGATCCCATTGCACTCGGTGTTCCTTGACTAGCTTGAAGTCGTGGTGGTAGTCAAAGTCGGGGCTGACTTGAACGACGAGGTTGTAGTAGACGTGGTCGATGGCGACTTGACCGAAGGAGGTGTCAAGGAAGTAGTCATTGTAGACGCTGATGTAGTACTTATGGTGGGTGCTGACTTGAACGACGAGGTTGTAGTAGCCGTGGCCGATGGCGACTTGACCGAAGGAGGTGTTGAGGAAGTAGTTGTTGTAGATGTTGATGTAGTACTTATGGTCGGCACAGCCTTGCACCAAGCTGGCAGTAACTGAAGGAAATATGCCCTAGAGGCAATAATAAAGTTATTATTCATTTCCTTATTTCATGATAAATGTTTATTATTCATGCAAGAATTGTATTAACCAGAAACAAAATACATGTGTGAATACATAGACAAACATAGTGTCACTACTATGCCTCTACTTGACTAGCTCATTGATCAAAGATGGTTAAGTTTCCTAGCCATAGACATGAGTTGTTATTTGATCAACGGGATCACATCATTAGGAGAATGATGTGATTGACTAGATGTCGGTGTCAAAACCGGCAGATCTCGGGTAGGGGGTCCCGAACTGTGCGTCTAGGATCGATGGTAACAGGAGACAGGGGACACAATGTTTACCCAGGTTCGGGCCCTATGGAGGTAATACCCTACGTCCTGCTTGATTGATATTGATGAATATGGGTGTTACAAGAGTTGATCTACCACGATATCGTAATGGCTAAACCCTAGGAGTCTAACATGTATGACTATGGTAATGAATGTCTCCTTTCCGTACTAACCCCTCCGGTTTATATAGACACCAGGGGATCTAGGGTTTACATAGAGTCGGTTACATAAGAAGGAATCTTCATAGTCGGTCGCCAAGCTTGCCTTCCATGCCAAGGAGAGTCCAATCCAGACACAGGTATAGTCTTCGGTCTTCATGTCTTCACAGCCCATTAGTCCGGCCCATGGATAATAGGCCGGACGTCAGAGGACCCCTTAGTCCAGGACTCCCTCAGTAGCCCCTGAACCGGGCTTCAATGACGAGGAGTTCGGCGCGTGATAACCCACAAGTATAGGGGATCGCAAAAAAATTCGAGGGTAGAGTATTCAACTCAAATTTATTTATTCAACACAAGGGGAGCCAAAGAATATTCTCAAGTATTAGCAGCTGAGTTGTCAATTCAACCACACCTGGAAACTTAATATCTGCAGCAAAGTATTTAGTAGCAAATTAATATGATAGTAGTGGTAACGGTAGCAAAAGTAATATTTTTGGTGTTCTATAGTGATGATAACAATATCAACGGAAAAGTAAATAAGCGACGAAATATATATGGAAAGCTCGTAGGCAATGGATCGGTGATAGAGAATTATGCCGGATGCGATCGATCATGTAACAGTCATAACCTAGGGTGACACAGAACTAGCTCCAATTCATCAATGTAATGTAGGCATGTATTCCGAATATAGTCATACGTGCTTATGGAAAAGAACTTGCATGACATCTTTTGTCCCACCCTCCCGTGGCAGCGGGGACCTAGTGGAAACTAAGGGATATTGAGGCCTCCTTTTAATAGAGTACCAGACCAAAGCATTAACACATAGTGAATACATGAACTCCTCAAACTACGGTCATCACCGAGAGTGGTCCCGATTATTGTCACTTCGGGGTTGCCAGATCATAACACATAGTAGGTGACTATAGACTTGCAAGATAGGATCAAGAACTCTCATATATTCATGAAAACATAATAGGTTCAGATCTGAAATCATGGCACTCGGGCCCTAGTGACAAGCATTAATCATAGCAAAGTCATGGCAACATCAATCTCAGAACATAGTGGATACTAGGGATCAAACCCTAACAAAACTAACTCGATTACATGATAAATCTCATCCAACCCATCACCGTCCAGCAAGCCTATGACGGAATTACTCATGCACGGCGGTGAGCATCATGAAATTGGTGATGGAGGAAGGTTGATGATGATGATGGCGACGGATTCCCCTCTCTGGAGCCCCGAACGGACTCCAGATCAGCCCTACCGAGAGAGTTTAGGGCTTAGCGGCGGCTCCGTATCGTAAAACGCGATGAATCCTTCTTCTCTATTTTTTTCGCCCCGAACATGAATATATGGAGTTGGAGTTGAGGTCGGTGGAGCTCCAGGGGGCCCACGAGGCAGGGGGGTGCACCCAGGGGGCAGGCGCGCCCCCACCTTCGTGGCTAGGGTGTGGGCCCCCTAGCCTTGATTCTCTGCCAGTATTTTTTATTATTTCCAAAAATAATCTCCGTGGAGTTTCAGGTCATTCCGAGAACTTTTGTTTCTGCACATAAATAACACCATGGCAATTCTGCTGAAAACAGCGTCAGTCCGGGTTAGTTCCATTCAAATCATGCAAGTTAGAGTCCAAAACAAGGGCAAAAGTGTTTGGAAAAGTAGATATGACGGAGACGTATCAGCGCGCAGATTATCTTCGGCATTGCAAGGTGGGTTCCCTCTTCCGAACTCCTAGTGGATCTTCAGATATAATGATTGTATCCGGACTTGTATGCACAACCATACAGGATATAGTATTTCATGGGTTCAATCCACCGACCACTTTTTGGTAATATGACACCACGCCTGCCCGACCTTTGCCTGCGAACCGTTTCAGTCGGCCCATCGCCCCACGTTCCAGGACGTGGCATTATTGGTGTATTTTATCCAAACAGAGATCGTGCCTCCCTTTTTTAAGGGATTCCTGTCGACCCGAACGTGCGTAACCAAACCGTCGCTTGGGTACAACTCCTTGGAAACAAGCAAGTTTTTGAGGCCCGAGAGGAGATGTTTGATATTTGTAGCCTTTATATAGGGGTACAGACCCGTCTTTTTATTCCACGCTTGCCTCTTCCTCAACTCCTGCTACCCCGAGCTCCAACTCTCGGGCTTCAGTCGCCACCAGCCCCGATCATGTCCGGATCTAGCCGTCAAAGCCGGTGGGTATCCTCTTCTGTCACAGAGGAAGACATTGCAAAGCTTCGGGCAGCGTGGTACCTCACCGCTGAAATCCATCATCGGCTTCCCGCCGAGGGGCGGGTCATTCCCACCCCCAGATCCGGCGAGAGGGTCATGTTTGTGTCCCACTTCCTCCGCGGGTTGGGGTTTGCACTTAACCCCTTCGTCTGAGGGCTCATGTATTATTACGGGCTAGACTTCCACGATTTGGCCCCAGAATCTATTCTTCTTATCTCGACGTTTATCGTCATGTGTGAAGCCCTCCTCCGAACTACTCCGCACTTCGGTTTGTGGCTCAAGACCTTCGATGTGAAGCCGCAAGTGGTAGAGGGGGAGCAGGCCGAGTGTGGCGGCTCTGTAGTGAGCAAGCTTGCTAGCGCCATTTGGCTGAAAGGATCCTTCACCAAATCTTCCGATCTGTGGTAGCAGGGATGGTTCCATATCACCGAGCCCCGCAGCTCCAAGTGGGCGACTGCGCCCGTATTTCGACCCAGCCCTCCAACTCAACTTCCATCGTGGATTCATAAGGGGCTAGATTGGGGATCAACGAATGATGTGCAAACTATGCAAAGTCGCATCCGGGGACACCGACATAGCTAGCGTCGTTCATATAATGCTAGTTCGTCGGACCCTGCCGTGCCAGCGACGGCCTCTCCGCCTATGGGAGTTCAATCCAGAAGGGCCGCGGACTCTTCAGAACTTCTTCGGCACAACGCACGAAGGAATGTGGAGATTAGTCTTCGGAAAACGAAGGCCATGGACGGACACCACTAGAGATGTCAGCCTAGACTGCAACCATCCGCACACCCCGGTAAGTACACGTTTACCGAATACCTTATAGTCAGATATCCAGTGGCAAGAAACCAATGGTATCATCCTTTTTCAGGGCTGGATAAAGAAGGTGGAATTGATTAGGTGTCCGGCTCCCCTTCCCGAAGACTCAACTAACCTGTCTTAACAAGGATGCTGGCCTTGGCGCCGTACCAGGCAGCGGCAGGGGAGGGCGAGAAGACCCAAGATGACCTTGGTTCCGGAGGTAAGTCGGACACTGAATCGGAGAAATCGACCTTTCCTCACCCGAAGACGGAGGCAGGAAAGGACCCAGTGTTCCTTCTCCAAACAGGAGGAAAATGGCCGCCTCCGAAGATGGGGAGTGCTACCTCTTGAGCACTGCGTTGGATTTCCTTGAAGAGGAAAGGATGATGCAACAAAGTAACGTAAGTATTTCCCTCAGTTTTTGAGAACCAAGGTATCAATCCAGTAGGAGGCTACGCACGAGTCCCTCGTACCTACACAAAACAAATAGCTCCTCGCAACCAACGCGATAAGGGGTTGTCAATCCCTTCACAGTCACTTACGAGAATGAGATCTGATAGATATGATAGAATAATATTTTTGGTATTTTTGTGATAAAGATGCAAAGTAAAATAAAGGCAAAGTAAAAAAGCAAAGGAAATAACTAAGTATTGGAAGATTAATATGATGAAGATAGACCCGGGGGCCATAGGTTTCACTAGTGGCTTCTCTCAAGAGCATAAGTATTCTACGGTGGGTGAACGAATTACTGTTGAGCAATTGACAGAATTGAGCATATTATGAGAATATCTAGGTACGGTCATGTATATAGGCATCACATCCGAGAAAAGTAGACTGACTCCTGCCTGCATCTACTACTATTACTCCACTCATCGACCGCTATCCAGCATGCATCTAGAGTATTAAATTCATGAAAACAGAGTAACGCCTTAAGAAAGATGACATGATGTAGGGGGATGAATTCATGCAATATGCTAAAAAACCATCTTGTTATCCTCGATGGCAACAATAAAATACGTGCCTTGCTGCCCCTACTGTCACTGGGAAAGGACACCGCAAGATTGAACCCAAAGCTAAGCACTTTTTTTTGACTGTACACAGTAGGGAAAAACCCCACTGCAATTTTTTTTATTAAATAAAAAGGAGAGTACAAACAGACAAGGCTTGAGATAAGCCCAGGAAAAAAAGAGAGAGAAAAGAAAAGAAAGAAAAAAAAAGAAAACTAGTCTAAGGAGCCCAACTAAAAGCCAAGAAAAAAATTACAGGACAAGGTTGTCCAACCAGGAGCTGTAAGAAGATGAAAACTTCTCCTTAATTCTAAATTTGAGGAGGTGTAGCTCTGAGAGGAAGATGAATTTCCATCTATCAAGGATGGTGGGAATGCTATTGAAAATATTATCATTCCTGATTATCCAAATGGCCCATGAGGCAATGATAATGATCTCCATAGAGAAAGGTTGCTGAAGATTGCCTCTTAACTCTAGAATGGCTTCCATGATGGTTAGATTTCTTTGTCTGTTAGGGCACAGGATATCCCAGCAAGCAGAAGCAAAAGGGCAGGTCCAAAACAGGTGTTGTAAAGTTTCTTCCTGCTGACAGTTGAGAGTAGCACAATTATAGTTGTCAAGGTGAAATGTTTTCCTTCTTAGCAGATTCCTGGTATTGAGTCTATCATGCAGCAGTCTCCAAAAAAAGACCTTGTGTTTTGGCTGAACACAGCTTTTCCAAATCCAGTTGAACTGAGCTGGCACAATTTTAACACCTATCAGAATTTTGTAAGCTTTGGCCACAGAAAATGTATTATTCCCCCACATATAACTCCAAGAATCCAGGTGCTCATTAAATGTAGATCCTCTTAGTGTGTTACAAATGTCTTCCATTAGTTCAAATTCCAGAAAGGCTTCTTGAGTAAGTGGAAGGTGAAATAAGTCTTCCAAATATTCAAACAAAAGAAACTGTTGCACTGAAGTGTTTTGGTCTCTGACAAAGGAGTAAAGATGAGGGAACAATTGATTCAGGCAAGCAGAGTGCCAGAGGTCAGACCAAAATAGAGCAGATTTTCCATCTCCAATTGTGCATCTTGCCATGGACTTGTAGCTATCAATGAGCTTCAAATTACACTTCCACCAGAAAGATCCTTCCCATTTTTGTCCTGGTAGTTGGCCATTGTCATAATAAGCTTCCCAAATGAGGTCGACCCAGGGGATATTATCCCTATTGTAGAACTTGTGGAGGTTTTTGAGCAGTAGTGCTTGGTTTTGCACAAAGATGTTCATCACTCCTAGGCCACCCTGATTTTTGGGTCTACAAACAGTTGACCAAGCTACCATAGCTGGTCTGTGGTCCTCCAGGTCTGGTCCCCTCCAAAGATAGTGTCTCAAGTATTTGTTAACCTGATTTTTGATGGTTATAGGAACATCAAGGCAACCCATGAAATATATAATAATAGAGTTTAGCACAGACTTGACCAGGAGCAACCTGCCAGCAAGAGTCATGAAAGAAGATAGGCCCACCAATTTTTTTGCAATTCTACTCACTAAAGGCAAACACTGTTCCACTGTTGGTTTTAGGGGCCCTAAAGGCATGCCCAGGTAAGTGAAGGGGAAAGATCCCTTCAAACAGTTCAAAGTACCAGTTAAGATTTCCATTTTTTTCATCACTCACATTGATTGGAATGAGATTTGATTTACTATAGTTGACCTTTAGCCCAGTAGCATCTGCAAAAGTGTGAAGCGGGGCTTTGAGACAATGGAGTTGTGGAGCATCAGCTTGCATAAGAATCAGAGTATATCTGCATACTATACAATGGGAAAATCAAGACAAGACTGCACTTGCAAAGGAGGTGTGAGAAGACCCAAATTCATAGCTCTGTTCATGATTGACTGAAGGAGGTATGCAGCCAGCACAAAAAGGAGGGGAGAGAGGGGATCTCCTTGTCTTACACCTCTCAGACAGTAAAACTTTTTCCCAGGAATACCATTGAGAAGCACTTGTGAGGAAGCAGATGTAAATAGCATTTTAATCCAGCCAATCCATCTTTCACCAAATCCCTTTGCTCTGAGGATGTCAATGATTGTAGAGTGTTCAATGAGGTCAAAGGCCTTTTCAAAATCTAGTTTTAGCACAACAATTTCCTCTTTGGATTTATGGCATTGATGCAAGTACTCATAGGCCCAGCCTAGACAGTCATGGATAGCTCTTTCCTTTAGGAAACCATACTGATTTGTATGAACCATTTTGAGGATCACTTTTTGCAGCCTGTTTGCAAGCAATTTGGTAATGAGTTTGAGACAGCAGTTTAGCAAAGATATAGGCCTGAAGTCATTTGAAGTAATTGGAGTGGGCCCCTTAGGAACCAGAGTTATGAAAGAGGTGTTAATACTCTCTAGAGAAATTTGCCCAACATAGAACTCATGTATCAGTCTAGTGACCTCAGGCTTTATGATATCCCAACAGCTCTTAAAGAATTCATTGTTAAATCCATCAGGCCCAGGAGACTTGTCTGATGGCAAATGTTTGACAACTTCATTGATTTCTTCCTCGGTGAAAGGAATTTTCAGCTGTTCAAAGTCTAATGGACTAGCTTGGTGTTGCAGCAGAGAAGATAAATCAAAATGCATAGTGGTTTGCTGAGACTGTCCTAATCTGCTCTTGAAGGCATTCCACAGAAGGGGAGCTTTTCCTGCATGATCTGTTATTTCCACTTGATCCTCATTTTTTAGCATTGCAATGTGATTATGCCTGTGGTTTATAGAAGCCTTTGTATGAAAAAATTTGGTGTTTTCATCCCCAAACTTAACACCATTAATCTTACCTCTCTGTTTCCAATAAATCTTTTGGTTTTTCAGTAAAATGAGCAATTGCTCTTTGAGAATCATCCTACAGTTCCACTCAAAATCACCCAGATCTCTGAATTCTTCAAACAAATCAAATAAGAAGATGACATCATTAATTGTTGCAATTTTTTGCTTTCATGCAAGACAGGTTCTTGGCCCAAAGCTTGAGAGCCCTTCTCAGGTTTTTGAATTTGGCATTTAAGCTTTTAGCTGCATCAAGATTACCCACAGGAATATTCCAGGCTACAGATACAACCTCTTTAAAGTCTGAGTGTTTTAACCAGTAATTTTCAAATCTAAATACCCTGGCCTTTGGAATGGCAGTCCCAATTTTGATAACACAAGGCAGGTGGTCTGAAATAGTCCTGGAAAGAGGCATAGCAATTGTATCAGGAAAAGCAGTCATCCAAGAAGCAGAGGTGAAAAACCAATCCAGCTTTTCCAACAAAGGACTCTGTTGCATATTACTCCAGCTGTATTTTCTACCACGAAGTGGAAGTTCAATTAAACCTAAATTACTGATTGCTTCATTAAATAATAACATTTCATTAACATCCCCACAAGGTCTGTTTCTATTAGTAGGAGCTCTTATGAAGTTAAAATCTCCAACTAGGATCCAATTAGTGTCCAGAGGCATATGAATGTTGGAGAATCAATTGATAAATTCAATTTTGTCTGCTTGAACACAAGGCCCATAAATGTTGGTGAGGACCCAAGATTGAGTGGACAACCGACTGGTGAAACTGATTGAGAGAGAGAATCTGTTTTGGAAGATGACCTCTCCCTCAAAGAGTAAGCCATTCCAGATGATGAGAAGACCTCCGGAAGCACCGATTGAAGGCAGGAAAGCAAATTTATTGAGCCTTTTAGGACAAAAGTTCTTAATATAAGTAGCATCAAAATGTTCCCTCTTGGTTTCTTGAAGACACAAAATGGCACAAGCACTTTCTTCAATTTTTGGCCTAGAGCAAGCCATTTATCAGGTGAGTTAATCCCTCTGATGTTCCAGTTCAGGATATTCCAGCTTCTGTTTTGAATATTCATGAGAACAATTTATGAGATTAACCAGGGACCAAGAACCACCACTTGGCCATAGCCTAGGAAAAACTGTCCCATAAGGCAGAATGTGAAGCAATTTTAGCAGATACAGTAACCACATAGTCCTTAGCATAGCAATAGAGATAACTAAAGCTAAGCACTTCTCCCATTGCAAGAAAGATTAATCTAGTAGGCCAAACCAAACTGATAATTCGAAGAGACTTGCAAAGATAACCAATCATACATAAAAGAATTAAGAGAAGATTCAAATATTGTTCATAGATAATCTTGATCATAAACCCACAATTCATCTGTCTCAAAAAACACACCGCAAAAAGAAGATTACATCGAATAGATCTCCGCAAGAGAGGGGGAGGACATTGTATTGAGATCCAAAAAGAGAGAAGAAGCCATCTAGCTAATAACTATGGACCCGAAGGTCTGAGGTAAACTACTCACACTTCATCGGAGAGGCTATGGTGTTGATGTAGAAGCCCTCCGTGATGGATGCCCCCTCCGGCGGAGCTCCGGAACAGGCCCCAAGATGGGATCTCGTGGATACAGAAAGTTGCGGCGGTGGAATTAGGGTTTTGGCTCCGTATCTCATCGTTTGGGGGTATGTAGGTATATAGAGGAGGAAGGAGTACGTCGGTGGAGCAACAGGGGGCCCAGGAGGGTGGAGGGCGTGCCCCCTACCTCGTGGCCTCCTCCATTATTTCTTGACGTAGGGTCCAAGTCTCCTGGATCATGTTCGGTGAGAAAATCACGTTCCCGAAGGTTTCATTCTGTTTGGACAATGTTTGATATTATTTTTCTTCGAAACCATGAAATAGGCAAAAAAACGGTAATTCTGGGCTGGGCCTCCGGTTAATAGGTTAGTCCCAAAAATAATATAAAAGTGGATAATAAAGCCCAATAATGTCCAAAACAGTAGATAATATAGCATGGAGCAATCAAAAATTATAGATAAGTTGGAGACGTATCAAGCATCCCCAAGCTTAATTCCTGGTCGTCCTCGAGTAGGTAAATGATAAAAAGATAATTTTTGATGCGGAGTGCTACTTGGCATGATTTTAATGTAATTCTTCTTAATTGTGGTATGAATATTCAGATTCAAAAGATTCAAGATAAAAGTTCATATTGACATAAAAATAATAATACTTCAAGCATACTAACTAAGCAATTATGTCTTCTCAAAATAACATGGCCAAAGAAAGTTCATCCCTACAAAATCATATAGTTTAGTCATGCTCCATTTTCGTCACACAAGAATGCTCTCATCATGCACAACCCCGATGACAAGCCAAGCAATTGTTTCATACTTTAGTAATCTCAAACCTATAAACTTTCACGCAATATATGAGCGCAAGCCATGGATATAGCACTATGGGTGGAATAGAATATGATGGGGGTTATGTGGAGAAGACAAAAAGGAGAAAGTCTCACATCAACGAGGCTAATCAATGGGCTATGGAGATGCCCATCGATTGATGTTAATGCAAGGAGTAGGGATTGCCATGCAACGGATGCACTAGAGATATAAATGTATGAAAGCTCAACAAAAGAAACTAAGTGGGTGTGCATCCAACTTGCTTGCTCAGGAAGACCTAGGGCACTTGAGGAGGCCCATTGTTGGAATATACAAGCCAAGTTCTATAATGAAAAATTCCCACTAGTATATGAAAGTGACAAAACAAAAGGCTCTCTTTTATGAAGATAATGGTGCTACTTTGAAGCACAAGTGTGGCAAAGGATAGTAGAATTGTCCATTTTTTTATTTGGCCTTTCTTTTTTCTTTTTTTATTTGGCCTTTATTTTTTTGGGACAATGATCTATGAATGATGGTCATCACACTTCTATTTACTTACAACTCAAGAATTACAACTCGATACTTAGAACAAGATATGACTCTATATGAATGCCTCCGCGGTGTACCGGGATATGCAATGAACCAAGAGTGACATGTATGAAAGAATTATGAACGGTGGCTTTGCCACAAATACTATGTCAACTACATGATCATGCTAAGCAATATGACAATGATGAATGTGTCATGATAAATGGAATGGTGGAAAGTTGCATGGCAATATATCTCGGAATGGCTATGGAAATGCCATAATAGGTAGGTATGGTGGTTGTTTTGAGGAAGATATAAGGAGGTTTATGTGTGAAAGAGCGTATCATATCACGGGGTTTGGATGCACTGGCGAAGTTTGCACCAACTCTCAATGTGAGAAAGGGCAATGCACGGTACCGAAGAGGCTAGCAATGATGGAAGGGTGAGAGTGCGTATAATCCATGGACTCAACATTAGTCACAAAGAACTCACATAATTATTGCAAAAATCTACAAGTCATCAAAAACCAAGCACTACGCGCATGCTCCTAGGGGGATAGATTGGTAGGAAAAGACCATCGCTCGTCCCCGACCGCCACTTATAAGGAGGACAATCAAAGAACACCTCATGTTTCAAATTTGTTACATAACGTTTACCATACGTGCATGCTATGGGACTTGCAAACTTCAACAGAAGCATTTCTCAAATTCACAACTACTCAACTAGCACGACTTTGATATTATTACCTCCATATCTCAAAACAATCATCAAGCATCAAACTTCTCTTAGTATTCAAAACACTCATAAGAAAAAAAATACTAATCTTGAATACCTAGCATATTAGGATTATTTAAGAAATTACCATGATATTTAAGACTCTCAAAATAATCTAAGTGAAGCATGAGAGATCAATAGTTTCTATAAAACAAATCCACCACCGTGCTCTAAAAGATATAAGTGAAGTACTAGAGCAAAACTATATAACTCAAATGTCAGGACCCCGATTCCATGTCACATCGATCTAGCTGGTAACACCTCATATCACATTGCGGACTCACGCACGGTATCCCCACGGGTGTCGCCTTACCATGGCCCGGGACCGTTTGCGCCTTTTGGCTCACGTATATGATAGTGTCGCTAGCATCCATATGACAGAGAACACGGGCCGACATGGCTAGTCGTGAACCCAAAGTGGCGCAGACCTATGGAGACAGGCATACATGAATCGCATCGAGCATGTCGGTCATCAGCGAGTGAATCTAGGCTGTAGCACTGGGCTAACAGGACTCCGGGGAACCCGGGCTGTAGCAGGCTAGGCAGGACTCCGGAGGCCACCGCGTGACATTTCCCCGAAGGGACAGACATAGGAACGAAATGAAACACATGCCGGCCAGTCAAGTGTCCTGAGCAGTAGTGTTGGGCTAGCAGGACTCCGGTGAACCGGGCTGTAGCGGACTACTATGGCTCGAGGAACACTAGACTACATTTCCCCATAAGAAAGGCTGCCAAGGATAAACAACTAGATTGTCGGATCCCACTCATACCAAGCATTTCAATCATACACACAATATGCCCGATATGAGTACATACAACATGGCATCACAACAAAACTCTACAACTCAAGTACTTTATTTAAAGGCTCCAGAGAGCCATACATAACAAGTTCATACAGGTAGGGGTCACATGACCCGACACTCAAGTCATACAAGCATACAAGCACAAGCGGAAGTAAATAGTCTGAGTACAGACACTAGAAAGCAAGAAGGCTTCCGAAGCCTGTCTATCTACATAGGGCCCTCCATGGCCAGGATCACCACCTGGGTGGCTAGTCACTCGTCGACATCAAGGTCTATGTAGAACCCATCGGAGGGGGCGGTGTTGTCGTCTGAAAACAGTAATTAAGCAAACATGAGTACAAAGGTACTCAGCAAGTCTAACAACAGAACCTACTATACATGCTCATTCTCAAGAAGGTGGTGGGGTTATTGCAGCAAGCCATCTTTGACTCTTGGCTAGGCTATCCTACGGAACTCCACTACTAAAATAGTTTTCGCACACGAGCCCACTACTCACCAACACAATACTCCATCGGGGATCCTCCCTCGTCATCCTACGAGAGGGCCATCCTCGGTACTCACACTTATCTTGAGTCTTTTAGTAGTAACCATTAACTTGTCTATGAACTGTATAGGCAACCAAGTAGTCCTTTACCGCGGACGCGGCTATTCGAATAGTTTTATACCCTGCAAGGGTGTACTTCTTCATACACGCTTTCACCACTTACCGCCGTTTACACGACATGTACTCGGCAACCTTCAAGTGGGAGCCCAATGAGGGTGTCGGCCACGGCCTACCTAAACACTCAAGTCTCTAGTACAGGTTCATCGCCTATCCAGGTTCCATCCGCAGGGAGTTCGGCCGAGGTTTCCACATACGGCCCCGAACGATGTGAACAGGGTCCCGAGACGCCAAACGGGCGCCCGGCATACCCGGCCACGGTGTATCTACCACAACATAGCCCACCCCTAGGGTCAGCACTACGCACGGCCGCCAACACATAACCTACAAACACCAGAAACTATTTGCAACTCCTGGACAGAGTACTAGGGTGATTAAGAAGCCGAGAGGGTCAATTAAGGATCCCAATGCATGGTAGTAGCTGATTCTTAAAATCACACATACAGATCTCAGTTCTTAGGGACGGTCTCAATGAAACAACCCACCATGTACTCCTACATGGCCTCTCATTGATAGCTTTACTAAGTCATGTTCAACACATCCCTCACATTACCGACATAATCCTTTCACTCTAGCCCATCACCCAGATGAACCAGACCTGACACAACTCTAAGCATAGCAGGCATAGCAAGGTAGGAATCACATACATGGCTCAATCAACTCCTACACATGCTAGTGGGTTTCATCTAGTTACTGTGGCGATGATAGGTCATGCAGAGGATAAGGGTTCAACTACCGTAGCACACAGCAGTTTAAATCGCGTTGTCTTAATGCAGTAAACAAGAGCAGAAGTGAGAACATGGGTTTGTATCGGAATGATCAATGGTTGCTTGCCTGATGTAGTGGTAGTAGGGTACTGCCCTTCAGACGGATACTCGGGGTTATCCTCGGAGGCAGAACCTACCACGAAAAGCACACCGAACATAATCAACACATGACAATATGCAACAATATGATGCATGCTATGACATGGCAGGATGAATGTGTGTTGGCCTAATGCAAGCTAAAACAGAAGGGGATGAACTCATTTGAATCAAAGATTCAAATGTTAGCTCATTTAATATAGCCTTATTAGTGCATTACCTTATTCTGCTTAAACAGCAAGGTTAACTTGTTTTATCATGCATGAAACCATTATAGATGGATAGATTGAATTTTTCTGATCATTTTTCATATATAACTTGTTTGATTTGGAGCTATGGTTGATTTTCTATGATTTTTAGAAGTTTTGGTTATTTTCTGGAATTTCCTATATAAGAATAATTCCAATAATTGAATGAATGCGTCAGCATGACATAGGTGTGACGTCAGCGGTCAACTGGGTCGGTCAGGTCAAACCTGACTGGTGGGCCCTGTCTGTCAGTGTCTCAGTTAATTTAACAGGATTAAGTTAACACTAACTACTGTCAGTGGGGCCTGGGCCCACATGTCAGTGACTTAACTAATTAAAATTAGTTAGAATTAATCATGAACTAACTAACAGGCCGGCCCCACCTGTCATAGACTCAGGGGTCAACCTGGACCCACACGGGGTCAAACAGGGTCAACTCGCCGGCGTCTAGCCGCCGGCGAGGACAGACGTGGCGGAGCAACGCGGGATTTGCACTCCGGCGACCACAATGGCGGCGGAGACTATCTACGTGATGCGGGGAGGAAACCGCGTCGAGTGGTGGCAGTGTGTGGAGCTGGGGTGGCCGGAAACGTCACCGGCGACGAGTTTGGCGGCGGCCGGAGCTCGGGTGAGGATGAACTAGTCTCTAGGGGGCAGGGGGAGGTGCGTGGTTTGGTGCGTTGAGCTCCTGGAGGTGCGGTAGGACTAGTGGACAGGGTGGCGTGGCCATTGGGTGGCCGGAGCCTCGTCGGCGACGAGCTCCACGGTGGTGCGTGCGGGTGAGCTACGTGCGGTCGCTACGGGGCTCGAGAGGGAGAACGGAGAGGGTGGAGAGGTGGCTGAGCTCACGAGGGTCTCGTCGAGGCAGTCGGTGAGGTCGGGGATGAGCTGATGCGGCGGGGACGGCGAAGGGGATCTCCGGTGGCCGGAGTTGAGGGCGAGCTCGGTGTAGCGTCTCCGGGGCGACCAAGCGCTCGGGGCTCGACCCACTCGATGTAATCGACGATGGAGAAGCTCGGGGACACGATGGCGCGGCGCGAGGACGACGGAGGGCGCGGCTATGACGATGGTGCGGCGACAGGGGCGTCGGCCATGGTGGGGAACGGCGAAGGGAGAGAGACAGGGGAAATGGCGTGTCCAGGGCTTCGGGGTGCGACGTGGAGGCATCCAGGCGTCCAGGGCGCGGGCGGAAAGCAGGTGACGTCGTGGCGAGCTCGGGCACGCCGGTGTCACCTCCCTGCCTGCCTGGCGGGGAAGAAGCAGCTGGCTGGCGCGGGCCAGCACAGTGCTGGGCCGCCAGGTGGGCCGGCTGGTGAGTTAGCTGGGCTGCGCCAGGTAAGTTTCTCTCTCTCTCTCTCTTTTTCTGTTTTTCTTATTTATTCTATTATTTCTGTAGCTTCAGGGCTTTATTAAAAATGCCAGGGCATTTCCATAAATCATAAAATTAATCATGGCTACTGCTTAGAATATATCCAACAGCAAACATTTTAGTTTATGATTATTTGAGCATTTAAAATATTTTATAGCATTTAAATGCCCAAATGCAAATACCATAAGGATTAATCCAATGACCTTAGATGTCCTAGAAAAATGTGCACCATTTTTGTCAAAGGTTTTAACCCAAAACAAAAAGGGTGGGCTTTTTAGAAGGGCATTTCGGATTCATTGAAAAAGTTTTTAGTAAACCCTAGTTGTTCCAGGGGGGTGCTGGGGGTTCTGTCATCCCCATTTCAAATTTAAGGGAAATTTAAACATGATGCACACTCTAATGCTTGAGCTGGCTAGGGTGTGACAACTCACCCCCACTCAAAAGAATGTCGTCCCGAGATTTAGGATCCTCCGGGAAGAAGGTGGGGTACTCGAGTCGAAGACGATCCTCCCTTTCCCAAGTGGCTTCTTTCTCGGAATGGTGTGACCATTGAACCTTGAGAAACTTGATATTATGACGTCGAGTGGTACGCTCGGCTTGATCAAGGATACGAACGGGATATTCCCGATATGAGAGGTTATCTTGTAGATCAAGCGTTTCGTGGTCCACTCCACGGATAGGATCCGCGAAGCAACGCCTGAGTTGAGAAACGTGGAAGACATCGTGAAATCTGGAAAGATGCGAAGGTAGTTCCAATTGGTAGGCAACTTCTCCTCGTTTGGCAAGAATATGAAAGGGTCCAATGTAACGAGGAGCCAACTTGCCTTTGATACCGAAATGATGGGTTCCCTTTAACAGAGTAACCCGAAGGTAAGCCTTCTCGCCGACTACATAAGTCATGAGCTTATGTTTATGATCATATTGGCTCTTTTGACGAGATTGGGCTATTTTCAATTTCTCACGAATAACACGAACCTGCTCTTCTACTTCCTGAATCATATCCGGGCCAAAAAGTTGTCTTTCCCCGGTTTCTGACCAGTTAAGAGGCGTTCGACATTTTCGTCCATAGAGAACTTCGAAAGGAGCCTTGCCCAAGCTAGCTTGTTAACTATTGTTATAAGCAAACTCCACGAATGGAAGGCAATTCTCCCAACCCATTCCGAACGAGATGACAGAAGCTCGAAGCATATCTTCCAGAATTTGATTGAATCGCTCTACTTGACCACTTGATTGAGGATGGAAGGCGGTGCTAAAAGAGAGACGAGTTCCCATAGCATTTTGGAAACTTTCCCAAAAGCGAGAGGTGAAGAGACTCCCACGGTCTGAGTTAATTTCCAATGGAACACCATGAAGAGACACTATTCGGGAGATGTATAAATCGGCTAGCTGGCTAGCGGTGATACTCTCACGAACAGGTAGAAAGTGGGCTACTTTGGAAAGATGGTCGATCACGACGAAGATGGCATTATTCCCTCTCTTGGTCCTGGGAAACCCAGTGATGAAATCCATACTGATTTTATCCCACTTCCACTCAGGAATAGCCAAAGGTTGAAGGGTGCCAGCAGGCCGTTGATGCTCTGCTTTAACACGACGACAAACGTCGCAATTAGCAATGTATTGAGCAATTTCTCTCTTCATCCTAGTCCACCAAAACCTCTGGCGTAGGTCTTGATACATTTTAGTACTACCGGGATGAATGGTGAGAGGGGAGTCATGAGCTTCCTTAAGGATCAATTGGCGTAGATGTTGTTTCTTGGGAACCACCAAGCGGTTCTCAAAGAAGACAGCATCTCGCTCATCCATGGAAAAACATTTAGCAACTCCAGTAGCGATGTTTTCCTTAATCCGGGATATGCCCTTATCATACCGCTGGGCGGTTATGATCTGATCCATAAGATTAGGCTTCGCTACCAGGGTGGATAGGAATCCTCCAGGAACAATGTGAAGATTAATCTTACGAAATTCCTCATGGAGAGGTGGTTGACTTTGTTGTAACATCAGGTTGTTACAATAGGACTTACGACTTAGCGCATCAGCCATGACATTGGCTTTGCCCGGGGTGTAAGTTATTCCTAAGTCGTAATCCGAGATCAACTCGACCCAACATCTTTGCCTGAGATTCAAATCTGGTTGGGTGAAGATATATTTCAAACTTTGGTGATCGGTGAAGATCTCGCAACGATTACCGAGGAGGTAATGTCACCAAGTTTTAAGTGCATGGACTACAGCTGCAAGCTCTAGATCATGTGTGGGATAATTTCCCTCGTGTGGGTGTAATTGCCGTGAAGCATAGGCAATTACCTGACGATCTTGCATGAGTATGCAACCTAGTCCTTGTCGCGAGGCATCGCAATAGATAATAAAGTCCTTGGAGAAATCTGGTGGTACCAGTACGGGAGCAGATGTCAGGTGTCTTTTCAGTTCCTGAAAGCTGAACTCGCACTGTGGAGTCCACTCGAACCTTTTATCTTTCTTGAGGAGTTCACTTAGAGGTTTAGCAACCTTGGAGAAATTCTCGACGAAGCGGCGGCAGTAGCTCGCTAAGCCAAGGAAGCTCCGAACTTGCTTGACCGTCTCAGGTGGAGTCCAATCAAGGACAGCTTGAACTCGCTAGGGATTGACAGCAATACCCTTACCAGAGATTACATGGCCTAGATAGGTCACTTCTGGCAACCAAAATTCACACTTGGAGAATTTGGCATAAAGGCGATGATCTCGAAGTTTCGTCAATACCAGCCTTAGATGTTCGGCATGTTCCTCTTCATTCTTGGAGTAGATGAGTATGTCATCGAGGTATACTACGACGAATTTATCCAAATACTCCATGAAGACCGAGTTCATTAACCAAGAGAAGGTGGCTGGGGCATTGGTTAAACCAAAAGACATAACGGTGTACTCGTATTGGCCATAACGAGTAACAAAGGCCGTTTTGGGAATGTCCCCATTTCTGATTTTGATTTGATGGTAGCCCAACCTCAAATCCATCTTGGAAAAGACTGAGGATCCAGCGAGCTGATCATACAGATCGTTGATCCTAGGAAGCGAATACTTGTTCTTGATAGTGACCAAGTTGACAGGTCAGTAATCTACAACCATTCGATCTGTTCCATCCTTCTTCTTGACGAAGAGGACGGGGCAAGCCCAAGGAGAGGAACTAGGACGGATGAAACCCTTTTTCAAGGACTCATCGAGTTGGTTCTTAAGCTCGACTAGTTCTAAGGGTGCCATCTTATAGGGTCTCCTAGAAATTGGAACGGTTCCTGGAACAAGGTCTATCACAAACTCGACATCCCTGTCAGGTGGAACACCTGGCAGTTCTTCTGGAAAGACATCCGGAAAGTATCGTACTACCGGAACATCCTCAAGGTCTGGAAGGGGGTTGGTGTTTAGGGAGTAAAGCTGGCGCTTGGCCACTCGAGTTAAGACATTGACTGTCTTGCCCGATGGGTGAGTAAGTTAAACGGTTCTAGTGGCACAATCAATCTTAGCATAATGAGCTGACATCCAGTCCATACCCAAGATGATGTTTATGTCCGAGGACTTGAGAGCTATTAAGGATGCAAGGAAGACAAGTCTATCGACAAGAATTTCGTTCCCATGGCTTACTCTAGAAGTTTGCCATCTAGAGCCAGGGGTTTGAATTTCCATGGTAGAGGGCATGTCACAGAATGTCGTGTTATGCAATCGAGCACAGTTCTCAGATATGAATGAATGAGATGCTCCAGTATCGAAAAGAACAGATGCCGGATGGCAATTAACAAGGAGCATACCAAGGACGACGTTAGGATCCTCATGAGCCTCCTCGGCTGAAACATAGTTAACATGGCCACGTGCAGTGGTGACCAGCTTGGCGTAGAATGTCTTTCCCGCTGGCTTACCACGACCAACGGACTTTCCAGTCTGATTGGGGTTGTTCTAGGGACACTCTCGACTATAGTGACCCGGCTCTCCACACTTGAAACACGTCACCACATTGGGACATGGAGCAGCATTAGCAGCGGGGCCACCATAGGGCTTGGGCGGTGCAAACTGCTGGTTGGGACGAGGCGCCTCAAAGGATGGCCTCGGAATGAACCTGGGTGGCAGTGGCGTGCTTGGAATCCACACCCGACGCTTCTGAGATCTAGAGCCGGATGAAGAGCCAAAATCACGAGAGTGTTTGCGTGAAGCATCATAGTCAGACTGGCCTGACTCAGCACTGATGGCTTTATTGACCAACTTCTGAAAGGAGATGCACTCGTGCAGACGAAGATCGCGGCGAAGCTCAGGGCTAAGTCCTTTGCGGAACCTTGCCTGCTTCTTAGCGTCGGTAGATACTTCTTAAGGAGCATAACGTGCCAGATTCCCAAATTCACGGCTATATGCATCCACAGTCAGTCTTCCTTGGGTGAAATTGCAGAACTCCTCCCTCTTACGATCTATGAGACCTTCCGGAATGTGATGCTCACGGAAAGCCTCACTGAATTCAGCCCAAGTAGTGACTTGGCCGACCGGGCGCATAGCTTCAAAGTTTTCCCACCAAAGGCTAGCAGGGCCTTCAAGGTGATAGGCAGCATAAGTAACCTTGTCAGCTTCGGCTACGTTGGCAGAACGTAGCTTGTGGGTGATGCTGCGAAGCCAGTCATCTGCGTCGAGGGGCTCGACGGAATGGTTAAACTTTGGTGGGTACAGCTTGATAAAGTCATTGATTGACACCAAGTCATTTCGCTGATGGCGTGCAGTGTTCTGCTCAATCCGCTCCAGCAAGCGGTTACTCTCACGCTTGTTTCTTTCCGCCTCCAGCATCACTTCGGCCAGAGAAGGCGGGTGAGGCAGATTTTCTCCCCTAGCTGCACTGGCTTCCCCCTGCTTCGGGGCAGCAGGGTTGCTGCGGGTGTTGACCATCCTAGGAGAAAACAAGACAACGGTTTAGGTAAGGATGGCTCAAACTTAGCAAGGAAGTGCAGAATATAATGGATAACATGGAATGTAGAGATGTTCAGTGCACGACATGGTAATATAGAAACTGCCATATATATACCATTGGTCACACACACCGTACATAGTTTAGTACAAGCCCAGACTACAGTACAACTATGATGAAAGACGTTACATCTCATTGGAGGCATTCCAAGCTCCTATACATTATTTGTCTACACCTCCGGGATTGATTACACACACAGTCATATTCCACAAGTCACGCAGGACAGTGGAGATACAACTATTACAATGCTAGTGATACTACTACTAACTCAGACAGCTCCGTAGTAGTCCTCATAGAAGTCACCTCCATAGCCTGGAAGTTCAACATGATCATCCGGAAACAAACGGTCCTGAGGAGCTTGTGGACCAAAGGGGCTAGGATGAGGTCTTGGACCAACAAACGGTGGCCTGCGGGGACCACGGGGTGGGGTGATGCCTCCCACATCACGCCAATCCACCATGTCTGGCAGAGCAGATCTCACAGGATACAGATCCCTTGTATCCATACATCCAGCTTGCACTGCAGGTGCAAACCGAGTCAATGTGGCCCAATGATCAGCACGGGTGTTGAAAAGCTCCAGCCTCAAGGCCCGATTCTCTCAGTCCTTATCCTCGAGCATCTCAGCAGTGGTACGAGTTAGTGAGTCCTCCTGAGTGGAGTCAGCATAGATAGCCTGAAGATACCCTTGCGCTCCCGAAAGTGAAGCTGGCATGTAACGGAAGTCGGTGTTCCGAAGCAGGCCAGTCCGGACTCGCATGATGGTCATCATGGAATAGGCAGCATCCTGCACAGCCATCTCAACAGTAACCCCGAGTCCATAGGAACAGTGGAGGGGCTCGGTAGATCCAGGATAAGAAGGAAATATCCTGACGGTGCAGAAATATTGGCTTTGATTAAAGTCTCGGAACTGCTCTTCGACAGTGTATTCAGGATACCAACGGTAACCCGTCTCGATCATTACCCGGACTAACATAGCAGTATGACCGGGCACATCGAGGCACCAGGTCAGGCGAACCACTTGGTTTTGAGCACGAGTGGCCATATGAAAGCACAACCACAATGCAAAGATATTAGAATTTCTAGGGAAAATTGGACAGCATAACAGTTGTAAATGCTCAGGAAAAGATTTGAGGCATCCACAACAGTTTGCAATACCACTCAACAACATCATATCAAGGTTCTGATTCAACTGGCAACATACTAAAAGTAGTAGAAACTATACTGAGGCTTGTAACAACAATCCTATAAGCTACTATGGATTAGTAACACGTGAACCTGATAGAAAGAGAGAGCCTAGTCCTTAACCCACGTTGAATAAGAAGAGAATGACTCAGATCAGAGGGCATAAGGTAAAGGAGTAAAAGAGCCTTACGTTCCCCCCCACAATCAATTCCCCTACATATAACTAAAGCATTTCTAGACTCGACATCGACCAGTTTGGCTCAATGAACCTACAGGCAGTCCGGCTCTGATGCCAACGTTGTCAGGACCCCAATTCCAAGTCACATCGATCTAGCCGGTAACACCTCATATCACATTGCGCCCTCATGCACGGTATCCCCACGGGTGTCGCCTTACCATGGCCCGGGACCGTTTGCGCCTTTTGGCTCACGTATATGATAGTGTCGCTAGCATCCATATGACAGAGAACCCGGGCCGACATGGCTAGTCGTGAACCCAAAGCGGCGCAGACCTACGGAGACAGGCATACATGAATCACATCGAGCATGTCGATCATCAGCGAGTGAATCCGGGCTGTAGCACTGGGCTAACAGGACTCCGGGGAACCCGGGCTGTAGCAGGCTCGGCAGGACTCCAGAGGCCACCGCGTGACATTTCCCCGAAGGGACAGACATAGGAACGAAATGAAACACATGCCGGCCAGTCAAGTGTCCTGAGCAGTAGTGCTGGGCTAGCAGGACTCCGGTGAACCGGGCTGTAGTGGACTACTATGGCTCGAGGAACACTAGACTACATTTCCCCATAAGAAAGGCTGCCAAGGATAAACAACTAGATTGTCGGATCCCACTCATACCAAGCATTTCAATCATACACACAATATGCCCGATATGAGTACATACAACATGGCATCACAACAAAACTCTACAACTCAAGTACTTTATTTAAAGGCTCCAGAGAGCCATACATAACAAGTTCATACAGATAGGGGTCACATGACCTGACACTCAAGTCATACAAGCATACAAGCACAAGCGGAAGTAAATAATCTGAATACAGAAACTAGAAAGCAAGAAGGCTTCCGAAGCCTGTCTATCTACATAGGGCCCTCCATGGCCAGGATCACCACCTGGGTGGCTAGTCACTCGTCGACATCAAGGTCTACGTAGAACCCATCGGAGGGGGCGGTGTTGTCGTCTAAAAACAGTAATTAAGCAAACATGAGTACAAAGGTACTCAGCAAGTCTTACAACAGAACCTACTATACATGCTCATTCTCAAGAAGGTGGTGGGGTTATTGCAGCAAGCCATCTTTCACTCTTGGCTAGGCTATCCTACGGAACTCCACTAGTAAAATAGTTTTCGCACACGAGTCCACTACTCACCAACACAATACTCCACCGGGGATCCTCCCTCGTCATCCTACGAGAGGGCCATCCTCGGTACTCACACTTATCTTGAGTCTTTTAGTAGTAACCATTAACTTGTCTATGAACTGTATAGGCAACCAAGTAGTCCTTTACCGCGGACGCGGCTATTCGAATAGTTTTACACCCTGCAGGGGTGTACTTCTTCATACACGCTTTCACCACTTACCGCCATTTACATGACATGTACTCGGCAACCTTCAAGCGGGAGCCCAACGAGGGTGTCGGCCACGGCCTACCTAAACACTCAAGTCTCTAGTCCAGGTTCATCGCCTATCCAGGTTCCATCCGCAAGGAGTCCGGCCGAGGTTTCCACATACGGCCCCGAACGATGTGAACAGGGTCTAGAGACGCCAAACGGGCGCCCGGCATACCCGGCCATGGTGTATCTACTGCAACATAGCCCACCCCTAGGGTCAGCGCTACGCACGGCCGCCAACACATAACCTACAAACACCAGAAACTATTTGCAACTCCTGGACAGAGTACTAGGGTGATTAAGAAGCCGAGAGGGTCAATTAAGGATCCCAATGCATGGTAGTAGCTGATTCTTAAAATCACACATACAGATCTCAGTTCTTAGGGACGGTCTCAATGAAACAACCCACCATGTACTCCTACATGGCCTCTCATCGATACCTTTACTAAGTCATGTTCAACACATCCCTCACATTACCGACATAATCCTTTCACTCTAGCCCATCACCCAGATGAACCAGACCTGACACAACTCTAAGCATAGCAGGCATAGCAAGGTAGGAATCACATACATGGCTCAATCAACTCCTACACATGCTAGTGGGGTTATCCTCGGAGGCAGAACCTACCATGAAAAGCACATCGAACATAATCAACACATGACAATATGCAACAATATGATGCATGCTATGACATGGCAGGATGAATGTGTCTTGGCCTAATGCAAGCTAAAACAGAAGGGGATGAACTCATTTGAATCAAAGATTCAAATGTTAGCTCATTTAATATAGCCTTATTAGTGCATTACCTTATTCTGCTTAAACAGCAAGGTTAACTTGTTTTATCATGCATGAAACCATTTTCTGATCATTTTTCATATATAACTTGTTTGATTTGGAGCTATGGTTGATTTTCTATGATTTTTAGAAGTTTTGGTTATTTTCTGGAATTTCCTATATAAGAATAATTCCAGTAATTGAATTAATGTGTCGGCATGACATAGGTGTGACATCAGCGGTCAACTGGGTCGGCCAGGTCAAACCTGACTGGTGGGCCCTGTCTGTCAGTGTCTCAGTTAATTTAACAGGATTAAGTTAACACTAACTACTGTCAGTGGGGCCTGGGCCCACATGTCAGTGACTTAACTAATTAAAATTAGTTAGAATTAATCCTAAACTAACTAACAGGTCGGCCCCACCTGTCATAGACTCAGGGGGGTCAACCTGGACCCACACGGGGTCAAACAGGGTCAACTCGCCGGTGTCTAGCCGCCGGCGAGGCCAAACGCGGCGGAGCAACGCGGGATTTGCACTCCGGCGACCACAATGGCGGCGGAGACTATCTACGTGATGCAGGGAGGAAACCGCGTCGAGTGGTGGCAGTGGGTGGAGCTGGGGTGGCCGGAAACGTCACCGGCGACGAGTTTCGCAGCGGCCGGAGCTCGGGTGAGGATGAACTAGTCGCTAGGGGGCACGGGGAGGCACGTGGTTTGGTGCGTTGAGCTCCTGGAGGTGCGGTAGGACTAGTGGACAGGGTGGCCGGAGCCTCGTCGGCGACGAGCTCCATGGCGGTGCGTGCGGGTGAGCTACGTGCGGTCGCTACGGGGCTCGAGAGGGAGAACGGATAGGGTGGAGAGGTGGCTGAGCTCACGAGGGTCTCGTCGAGGCAGTCGGCAAGGTCGGGGATGAGCTGAGGTGGCGGGGACGGCGAAGGGGATCTCCGGTGGCCGGAGTTGAGGGCGAGCTCGGTGCAGCGTCTCCGGGGCGAGCGAGCGCTCGGGGCTCGACCCACTCGATGTAATCGACGACGGCGAAGCTCGGGGACACGATGGCGCGGCGCGAGGACGACGGAGGGCGTGGCTATGATGACGGTGCGGCGACAGGGGCGTCGGCCATGGTGGGGAGCGACGAAGGGAGAGAGACAGGGGGAAATGGCGTGTCCAGGGCTTCGGGGTGCAACGTGGAGGCGTCCAGGCGTCCAGGGCGCGGGCGGCAAGCAGGTGACGCCGTGGCGAGCTCGGGCACGCCGGCGTCACCTCCCTGCCTGCCTGGCGGGGAAGAAGCAGCTGGCTGGCGCGGGCCAGCACAGTGCTGGGCCGCCAGGTGGGCCGGCTGGTGAGTTAGCTGGGCTGCGCCAGGTAAGTTTCTCTCTCTCTTTTTTTCTGTTTTTCTTATTTATTCTATTATTTCTGTAGCTTCAGGGCTTTATTAAAAATGCCAAGGCATTTCCATAAATCATAAAATTAATCATGGCTACTTCTTAGAATATATCCAACAGCAAACATTTTAGTTTATGATTATTTGAGCATTTAAAATATTTTATAGCATTTAAATGCCCAAATGCAAATACCATAAGTATTAATCCAATGACCTTAGATGTCCTAGAAAAATGTGCACCATTTTTGTCAAAGGTTTTAACCCAAAACAAAAAGGGTGGGCTTTTTAGAAGGGCATTTCAGGTTCATTGAAAAAGTTTTTAGTAAACCCTAGTTGTTCCAGGGGGGTGCTGGGGGTTCTGTCATCCCCATTTCAAATTTAAGGGAAATTTAAACATGATGCACACTCTAATGCTTGAGCTGGCTAGGGTGTGACATCAAAAAGATATAAGTGAAGCACATAGAGTATTCTAACAAATTCCAAATCATGTATGGCTCTCTCAAAAGGTGTGTACAGCAAGGATGATTGTGGTAAACTAAAAGGCAAAGATTCAAACCATACAAGACGCTCCAAGCAAAACACATATCATGTCGTGAATAAAAATATAGCTCCAAGTAAAGTTACTGATAGAAGTAGACGAAAGAGGGGATGCCTTCCGGGGCATCCCCAAGCTTTGGCTTTTAGGTGTCCTTAGATTATCTTGGGGGTGCCATGGGCATCCACAAGCTTAGGCTAGTGCCACTCCTTGTTCCATAATCCATCCAATCTTTACCCAAAACTTGAAAACTTCACAACACAAAACTTAAAGTAGAAAATCTCATGAGCTCCGTTAGCGAAAGAAAACAAAAGACCACTTCAAGGTACTGTAATGAAATCATTATTTATTTATATTGGTGTTAAACCTACTGTATTCCAACTTCTCTATGGTTTATAAACTACTTTACTAGCCATAGATTCATCAAAATAAGCAAACAACACACGAAAAACAGAATCTGTCAAAAACAGAACAGTCTGTAGTAATCTGTAGCTAGCGCAAGATCTGGAACCCCAAAAATTCTAAAATAAACTTCTGAACGTGAGGAATTTATATATTAATCATCTTCAAAAATAATTAACTAAATATCACTTTCCAAATAAAAATGGCAGCAGTTCTCGTGAGCGCTAAAGTTTCTGTTTTTTACAGCAAGATAACAAGACTTTCCCCAAGTCTTCCCAACGGTTCTACTTGGCACAAACACTAATTAAACACAAAAAACATAACCAAAACAGAGTCTAGATAAATTATTTATTACTAAACAGGAGCAAAAAGCAAGGAACAAAAATAAAATTGGGTTTCCTCCCAACAAGCGCTATCGTTTAACGCACCTAGCTAGGCATAAAAAGCAAGGATAGATCTAGGTATTGCCATCTTTGGTAGGCAATCCATAAGTGGCTCTCATAATAGATTCATAAGGTAATTTAATTTTATTTCTAGGAAAGTGTTCCATGCCTTTCCTTAACGGAAATTGGAATCTAATATTTCCTTCCTTCATATCAATAATTGCACCAATCGTTCTAAGGAAAGGTCTACCAAGAATAATAGGACATGAAGGATTGCAATCTATGTCAAGAACAATAAAATCTACAGGCACATAATTCCTATTTGCAACAATAATAACATCATTAATTCTTCCCATAGGTTTCTTAATAGTGGAATCCGCAAGGTGCAAGTTTAGAGAGCAATCATCAAAATCACGGAAACCTAACAAATCACACAAGGTCTTTGGAATCGTGGAAACACTAGCACCCAAATCACACAAAGCATAGCATTCATGATCTTTAATCTTAATTTTAATAGTTGGTTCCCACTCATCATAAAGTTTTCTAGGGATAGAAACTTCCAACTCAAGTTTTTCTTCATAAGATTGCATCAAGGCATCAACGATATGTTTAGTAAATGCTTTATTTTGACTATAAGCATGAGGAGAATTTAGCACGGATTGCAACAAGGAAATACAATCAATCAAAGAGCAATTTTCATAAGTAAATTCCTTGAAATTCAAAATAGTGGGTTTAGCAACATCTAGGGTGTTAATTTCTTCAATCCCACTTTCATCAAATTTAGCATCAAGATCTAAAAACTCCGAATTTTTGGAACGCCTTCTAGGTAAAGGTGGATCATATTCAGTCCCATCATTATCAAGATTCATATTGCAAAACAAAGATTTAATAGGGGACACATCAATAACTTTTAGATCTTCATCTTTATTTTCATAGGAACTAGAAGAACACGCTCTTATAAAGGCATCTTTCTTAGCACGCATCCTAGCGGTTCTTTCTTTGCACTCATCAATGGAAATTCTCATGGCTTTGAGAGACTCATTGATATCATGCTTAGGAGGAATAGATCTAAGTTTCAAAGAATCAACATCAAGAGAAATTCTATCAACGTTCCTAGCCAACTCATCAATCTTAAGCAATTTTTCTTCAATCAAAGCATTGAAATTCTTTTGCAAAGTAATAAATTCTTTAATATTAGATAAATCAGAGGGCATCTTATTATAATTTCCATAAGGATTGTTGTAGGAATTACCATAATTATTAGAGGGATTACTAGGATACGTCCTAGGATTAAAATTTCCTCTATACGCGTTGTTACCAAAATTGTTCCTACCAACAAAATTCACATCCATAGATTCATTATTATTCTCAATTAAAGTAGACAAGGGCATATCATTAGGATCAGAAGAAACACTCTTACTAGCAAATAATTTCATAAGTTCATCAATCTTTCCACTCAAAACATTAATTTCTTCTATCGCATGCACCTTTTTATTAGTAGATCTTTCACTATGCCATTGAGAATAATTAACCATAATATTATCTAGGAGTTTAGTAGATTCTCCTAAAGTGATTTCCATAAAAGTGCCTCCCGCGGCCGAATCTAAAAGATTTCTAGAAGCAAAATTCAATCCGGCATAAAAATTTTGTATAATCATCCACAAATTCAAACCATGAGTAGGGCAATTACGTATCATTAATTTCATCCTCTCCCAAGCTTGTGCAACATGCTCATGATCAAGTTGCTATTCATGATATAGTTTCTAAGGGAGATGATCTTAGCGGGAGGAAAATACTTAGAGATAAAAGCATCTTTGCACTTGTTCCAAGAATCAATACTATTTTTAGGCAAAGACGAAAACCAAGCTTTAGCACGATCTCTAAGCAAAAAAGGAAATAGTTTCAACTTAACAATATTGTTGTCCACATCTTTCTTCTTTTGCATATCACACAAATCAATGAAGCTATTTAGATGGGTAGCGGCATCTTCACTAGGAAGGCCGGAAAACAGATCTTTCATGACAAGATTCAGCAAAGTGGCATTAATTTCACAAGATTCAGCATCGGTAAGAGGAGCAATCGGAGTGCTAATAAAATCATTGTTGTTGGTATTGGTAAAGTCACACAATTTAGTGTTATCTTGAGCCATCATGACAAGCAAGCAATCTAACACACACGCAAACAAAAACAAGCGGGCAAAAGGAGGCAAATAGAGAAAGAGAGGGAGGATAGAGAGAGAGAGAGGGCGAATAAAATGGCAAGGGTGAAGTGGGGGAGAGGAAAACGAGAGGCAAATGGCAAATAATGTAATGCGGGAGATAAGGGTTGTGATGGGTACTTGGTATGTTGACTTTTGCGTAGACTCCCTGGCAACGGCGCCAGAAATTCTTCTTGCTACCTCTTGAGCACTGCATTGGATTTCCTTGAAGAGGAAAGGATGATGCAGCAAAGTAGCGTAAGTATTTCCCTCAGTTTTTGAGAACCAAGGTATCAATCCAGTAGGAGGCTACGCGCGAGTCGCTCGTATCTGCACAAAACAAATAGCTCCTCGCAACCAACGCGATAAGGGGTTTTCAATCCCTACACGGTCACTTACGAGAGTGAGATCTGATAGATATGATAGAATAATATTTTTGGTATTTTTGTGATAAAGATGCAAAGTAAAATAAAAGAAAGGAAATGACTAAGTATTGGAAGATTAATATGATGAAGATAGACTGGGGGGCATAGGTTTCACTAGTGGCTTCTCTCAAGAGCATAAGTATTCTACGGTGGGTGAACGAATTACTGTTGAGCAATTGACAGAATTGAGCATAGTTATGAGAATATCTAGGTATGATCATGTATATAGGCATCACGTCCGAGACAAGTAGACCGAATCCTGCCTGCATCTACTACTATTACTCCCCTCATCGACCGCTATCCAGCATGCATCTAGAGTATTAATTTCATGAAAACAGAGTAACGCCTTAAGCAAGATGACATGATGTAGAGGTATAAATTCATGCAATATGATAAAAAAACATCTTGTTATCCTCGATGGCAACAATACAATACATGCCTTGCTGCCCCTACTGTCACTGGGAAAGGACACCGCAAGATTGAACCCAAAGCTAAGCACTTCTCCCATTGCAAGAAAGATTAATCTAGTAGGCCAAGCCAAACTGATAATTCAAAGAGACTTGCAAAGATAACCAATCATACATAAAAGAATTCAGAGAAGATTCAAATATTGTTCATAGATAATCTTGATCATAAACTCACAATTCATCGGTCTCAACAAACACACCGCAAAAAGAAGATTACATCAAGGGGGAGAACATTGTATTGAGATCCAAAAGGAGAGAAGAAGCCATCTAGCTAATAACTATGGACCCGAAGGTCTGAGGTAAACTACTCACACTTCATCGGAGAGGCTATGGTGTTGATGTAGAAGCCCTCCGTGATGGATGCCCCCTCCGGCATAGCTCCGGAACAGGCCCCAAGATGGGATCTCGTGGATACAGAAAGTTGTGGCGGTGGAATTACGGTTTTGGCTCTGTATCTGATCGTTTGTGGGTACATAGGTATATATAGGAGGAAGGAGTACGTCAGTGGAGCAACAGGGGGCCCACAAGGGTGGAGGGCACGCCTGGGGGGTAGGCGCGCCCCCCTACCTTGTGGCATCCTCCTTTATTTCTTGACGTAGGGTCCAAGTCTCCTGGATCATGTTTGGTGAGAAAATCACGTTCCCGAAGGTTTTATTCCGTTTGGACTCTGTTTGATATTCCTTTTCTTCGAAACCCTGAAATAGGCAAAAAATAGCAATTCTGGGCCAGGCCTCCGGTTAATAGGTTAGTCCCAAAAATAATATAAAAGTGGATAATAAAGCCCAATAATGTCCAAAACAGTAGCTAATATAGCATGGAGCAATCAAAAATTATAGATACGTTGGAGACGTATCAGGGAGGGGCGGTCTTCCAAGAAGGGCAAGATGCCACCGTTGACCGGCTTGGGTTTGGAAGGTGACGCCATTGAGAAGCTCCAACAAGGGGAGAAACCCTCGGCCAAACCGTAAGAAAATCTGGAGTACCTTGATAGCATCCTGTTCTGTTGTTGTTACCATAACGCATTCATGCATTTTTATATGTCGGCACAGAGTTTTTCTGGGCGATCCTCTTCTTCGAGGAGTCTCCTTCCAAAGATGACGGAGAGCGAGACGCCTCCTCCAACCTCCTCGCCCAACAAGGCGGATGACTCTGAAGTGTCATCGCGGAGGGTCCCTTTAGACCAGGGGACAGAAGAGACGGTACCCCAAGGTGGGCCTCCGACCATCTGGGATTCCGGGGCTGATGGTAACAAGGGCCCCGGACTATCCGATTCACAACCGACAGCGATTTTGGAGACGGGCGAGCAAATTCCTTCAAAGGATGATCGTGCTGTTGGAGCAGTTTCCAGAAGCCCAGAGACTCCGGATATATTGCAAGACATGTTGCGGAAAGCATTTGTCTCGGGGGAACAGCGTACCTTGATGGGTACAGTGATTGAGAAGATTTCATCCACGAAGAGCGGATTAAATGAAGCCTTCATGAGCCTACTGAAGGGCTTTGAGGTTTGTAACATAATGTTTTCAGCTATGTTTCATTTGCAAAGATACACATGTGTATAGGTAGTAGCCCCTGATACTCGGGTTGGCTTCCACTGGGAAGCAAAACGGAGGATCGAAAAAGGATCGTTTGAGGACTAACCTGATAAACCTTGAACGCAGGCTGCTTCCCCTTTGGCCACTTCCTGGACTATGGAGATTGCCGATTTGCAGCGGAAGCTTGATGTGGCAGGGGATGATCTTGCTTTAATCAATATGCGTCTTGACGAGTCGCAAAGTATGTATTCGGGGTAACCCTCATACATTTTTGTGGTATAAGCGTGATGCTGAAATTTAGCTGTAGATGGTGCTGTTGCTGTTGAAGTTCTTCGAGCGGAGCTGGCCTGGGCCAAGGAGCAGGCCCGACGTAGCAATGCTGCTGCCGAAAAGGCATCGGCTGAACTAGAAGCCGAACAAGCTATACGGCGCCAAGATGAGGAGAAGATATCCACGATGACGCTCGAGCTAGAGAATGCTACCGACCGCTGTGAATTTCTGGAGAAGGAGAGTGAAGCCGTAACGGCTGATCTAGAGAAGGCCTTGCAAGAGGCAAGAGGAGCGCGGTTGGAATGCAGAGTGGCCCGTGAGGAGGTTCGACAGGCGAGGGAGATTGCGGCTGGAAAGCCCTTTCTGCTGCAAACTAAGTTAGGCGACCCAAACTATGTCCAAGTCAACCAAGTATGGAGTTCTCCAGACGAGTTCTTGGACTTGCCAAAGAGTTCTGCCGATGCGGCGTAGTATTACCAATTGCGGGATGGATATGCAACGGAGTAGCTTTTTTGGTCGCAGTTTGGCGCGTCAAAGCGCCCCTTGTTGCTTAATGAACAGATGTCCCAATGGGCCGAACTTCATAGGATGTCCGGCGCTGCCATGAAGGACGTCGTAGTCCGGCTGTGGCCAACCGAGCCTGTTCCGAACAGCTATTTCGGTTTAGTGCAAAGGCTTGTTGACGCGGTGCCGCGTATCGACGCTGTGAAGCGGTCAACGTGCATTGAGGGTGCATGGATGGCTTTCTCCCGAGTCAAGACGTTCTGGGGGAAGATGAAAGCCATCGATGTTGCGATGAAGGGTCCACCCAAAGGCAAGGACCGTCGGGGATCGGAACATTATTTTGAGGACGTCCTAGAGGCGGCTCGCTTTGTAGAGGGTCAGTGCTCGAAAGACATAATGTTCGAGTGAAAATTGTAAAAGACAATTTTATAGTTAATCTATTTATGTTTTTTGCTTGAAAGCTTGAATTCCTCCTGTGCGGCCATTTTGATATAGTCTGAAAGTTTTCCAGTCGTCGGCTTTAGCCCCCTCGTAGGAAGTACGGGGGTGTTCAGAAAAGCATTTAATCACTCTTTATCCAACGTCTTGGTCCATGAAGGAGGTGATAATGCGGCGAACCAGGCAATCGGTCTATAAGGCGTTAACACTTTCACTTAGCCATAGGAGTTTTATGGTGGGGCTATGACATAGCCCCTGGTATGTATGCGGCGTATGGTGCCTTACATGTTTGATCTGGAAAAGATCCCTTGTGTGACACGGAGAATCGCTAAAGATTCTGATAAGTCATCAAGTGGTTGACCAGCTCATGCCGCATCATGACAGTCAGTTTTCGACTTTCTCTACTAAGGTGCTCGTCCGGTTTAGACCAGGGCACAATCGCAGTAGTTCTCCCTTTACTACTCTAGCCGATAGAGCGGAATGTAGGGTAGCAAGCACAGGAGCTGGGCAACCCAGCTATTGACCCAAGACAATGATTCGAAGCTGATGCATATAAGGCCAAACTTGCAACGCCGAAGTATGCTATAGAGTTGTTCAGACTTTTACTGGCAGCTCATTTGTTCCCACACCGAGCCCTGGTAGATTAGGCCAAGGTATTTCTATGAAATAACCATAGCAGCCATATTTGTCGGGAAAACCATACGGATGATTAGTTCGGATAGTGTTTACTAGTAGCTGAGCGATATGCCAATGATTACTTATGATTATATAAAAGCCACCCCCCGGCTATTTGACATGCTCTGGGTTGGAGGCGGAGGAACAGGCATAGTACAGGCTCGAAAAATGGGGAGTGCACTCTACAAAAAGTTATTTTGGACCTCCTATCGCACGTCTGCGCCGCCAGTCCTCGGTGAGGAATCCTTGATGGACGTAGCCCCTTTAGGTGAGTGTATGGATCCGAACTCCGATAGAGCCAGTTTCCGATTTTTAAACCGTTCGTCACCTGTTTTCTAAATGATATTGGAAGAGGAAATAAAAAAGGAAATAACTAATTATATATAGAAAAAGTTACCGGAGTGCTCGCAGGTTTGTCCGTATTGTGCTTCCGCTGATGCCCATGGTATCTTGAGTGCGTAATGATGTATGCGCGGTACAAACTTTGTAGGTGTACGGAGTGGGCGGCGTAAGCCGGGCTGCTATTTCCGTTTTAGGGGTAGTTGATCCTCGGGTGGAGACTACTTCAGACCCCCGGTTTTTCGTTGGTGAACCTTTTCGTCATCCCTATCAGTTGGCGGCTTCCTTCCCCTGTGTTCGGCGTTGAGCTTGCCGGCCTGTTTAAAGACCCGTCAGTTTTTGTTGGTATGATTAGCTGGTTTATCAGGGTGGCCGTGAATCTGGCAGGGTTGGTCCAAAATCCTGTCCAGGTTGGATGGTTCATCTCGATTCGCCTTGGATGGCTTCTTCCGCTGGCCGGGCTTAGGGTTGCTGAATCCGGCGTTGACCGTTGTGTCGCCTGATCTTTCATTGTCATTGTGACTGTTGTTTTTGCTTCCCCGTGGCTTGCCGTTGGCGTCTCGGATTCCGGAGGTGCCCTGGTTGCTGGTGCTATTGCTTCTACGAGCGAGCTAGCTATCTTCTCCCACGCAAAAGCGAGTCATCAGAGCAGTGAGAGCTGTCATGGATTTAGGTCCTTCTTGGTCGAGGTGGCGTGCAAGCCATTCATCCCGGACGCTGTGTCTGAAAGCCGCGAGGGCTTCTGCGTCCGGACAGTCGACGATTTGGTTCTTTTTGACTAAGAACCGGGTCCAGAGCTCCCTGGCTGATTCGCCGGGCTGTTGGACAATGTGATTTAGGTCATCGGCATCCGGTGGCCGGACATGTGTTCCTCAGAAGTTATCAAGGAAGGCCTCTTCCAAGTCCTTCCAGCTGCCTATGGAATTTTCAGGCAGGCTGTTTAACCAGTACCGAGCTGGTCCTTTTAGTTTTAGTGGGGGTATTTAATGGCTGGAGGTCGTCTCCACGGGGCATATGGATGTGGTTGTCCCGTCGTATGATTCAATATTGACGGGTTTGAATCCTTCGAGGAATTCATGATCCATTACTTCATCAGTGAAGCAAAGCGGGTGTGCGGCGCCTCTATGTTGGGCCACACTGCGGCATAACTCCGAAGGAGTCCCATTGCGGTTTTCGGCCTGGTTGCGGCGAGGTGTGACACGTCCGAATAGGTAGCCGTCGTTGCGTGTCGAAGCATGTTTTCGTGATCCGTAGATCGGTCTTGCGCTTCCTTCTCTATTGTCCTAGTCCCTCTGCAGGTTGTGTGGGTAATCGTGGCCTGCGTTGTTCTTGCCTTTACGGCGAGGTGGGGCGGTCTAGTGTTCGGCTTGAGTTGCCTTTTTATCCGGACAGAGTTGCCGACGACCTGTCGTGTTGTGTGACGATGGTATGGGCTCCAACGCCTCGTCATCGGACTGGTAGAGCGATTTGTGCTTTGGGTAGCTTTTGGCTGGGCCACTGAGGCCGTATTCTTTGGTGATCAGGACTTCGGTCCATCTGTCATTGAGTAGGTCTTGGTCAGCTTGAAGCTGCTGCTGCTTCTTTTTCAGGCTCCTTGCCGTAGCTATCAGCCTGCGCTTGAAGCGCTCCTGTTCGAGGGGCTCTTCAGGTACGATGAAGTCTTCGTCGCTGAGGCTTTCCTCATCTTCGGAGAGCGGGAGGTAGTTGTCGTCCTCTGATCCGTCACTGGGCAGGGCCTATTAGTCGAGGCTGGCTTGCCCGTTTTCCTGTTCCTCCTACTCGAATGTTGCTCCCACAGGGTCTTCATTGCCTTCGACACCATCCGGAGTACTATTTTCTCCAGTGCCATTGTTGCTGCGGTGTGACTTGGGGCGCCGGAACTTATACTGTGACTCAGGAGTTTTAACTTGATCTCCCTTGTCTTTGCCACGAGGCTTTTTAAGTGTATCGATCATGTACATGTCATGTGAAGGGGTGGCCATCTTGCGTCCGAAGACTGGCGGATCTTGGCCTTGCTTCTTATCTGAATCATCGTCTGGACCGTCAATGTCCGCGGAGCCAGGAGTGGGCATGTCGGTTAAGTCCTCGACAATGGATATGAAGTGGGTGGCGGGTGGGAAACAAAATTCTCCGTCGTCAGCCCCTAGTTCGAACTGGACATAGTTCGGCTGCGAGTCTCCCATGAATGACAGGTTCTTTAAAGAGTTTAACACATCGCCCAAAGGTGAGTGCTGAAAGACGTCTGCGGCACCGAATTCGAAGATCGATAACCGATCTAGCTCTGTGTCCGCAAGCGTATATGGTCCGGAATTTATAGACGGAGACGAATCCAGAGTTCCATTGACGCAGATATCGCAGGGTGACGAGTCCGTGTGTGGCTCCAATGCCGCAGACTCTGTGGCTTCGGATGGCATGATCTGCTCTGGCTCTAAGGCCGTTGCAGCAACAAGGACCATCTCCTGGATGTGATCCGGTGACAGATTTAAGTCATGTTCCTCGGAGCGAGGAGGAACGATCGTTGTGGTTTCAAATCCATTGAAGATCAAGTCTCCACGGATATTCACGACGTAGTTCAAGCTTCCAAATCTGACCTGGTGGCCAGGGGCGTAGCTATCGATCTTGTAACACCCCGAATGTAATTTACCTTATCTGTATCCCAACTCTTGCCGTTTCCGGCACTAAGTTACGTTATTTTTCCTCGGGTTCAGGTTTTTGTCTCCGTGTGTTGTTGCCTTTGTCATGCATCTCATATCATGTCATCATGTGCATTGCATTTGCATACGTGTTCATCTCATGCATCCGAGCATTTTCCCCGTTGTCCGTTTTCAATTCCGGCGCTCCTATCTCCTCCGGTGTCCTTTTCTACCTCTTTTCGTGTGTGGGGGTTAAACATTTCCGGTTTGGACCGAGACTTGCCAAGCGGCCTTGCTTTACTACCGGTAGACCGCCTGTCAAGTTTCGTGCCATTTGGACTTCGTTTGATACTCCAACGGTTAACCGAGGGACCGAGAAGGCCTCGTTTGTGTTGCAGCCCAACACCCTTCAAATTTGGCCCAAAACCCACCAAAACCTCTCCCATCGTCTAGAGCGTTCGATCACGATCGCGTGGCCGCAAACGTTCTCAATTTGGAGACTCCTAGCTCCTCCTACCTCTATATAAAGGCCTCTCCCCGAAAATCCCGGGTCTCTTTCTTCCCCTAACCCTAAAAATCGCCCCGCCGCCACCGGACACGTCCGGCCGCCGCCGGACGAATCCCGCCGCCGCGCCCGCACCAATCAGCGTGCGCCACGTGGCACCGCATCGCCTCCCACCGCGCCGGCCCGCGAGGCCCGGGGCAGGCCCCCGTGGCCCATCTCCTCACCCGCCGCCGCCCGGGTCTTCTTCCACCTCGCCGACCGGCCGCCGCCCGCCACCGACGACCGTCGCCCCGGCTGCCGGCGCGCGCCGCCCCGGCCGCCGCGTCCGCGGCCACCTCGCCGCCTCCTCGACGCCGGCGCACCCGGCCACATCTCCCTCCGGCGAACTCCCTCCCTCCGGTGAACAGGAACTCCGACGCCGGCCAACCTCGTTTTCCGCGCCTTCGATCAAGATCTGAGATATATTCCAGACGGTTGACTTTTTATCCCCGAAACCCTAATTTTTGGCAATTTTCATCATGCTATAACTCTGCATCTGTAGCTCCGATTTGCGCGTGTAGCATATCAAAATGTTCGTCTCGACGAGTACATCATTTCATCTCATTGCATCATTTTCATTTGAGCTCATCTTGATGCCCGAAATGCTGTTGGAAGAGGGCTATGTGATAAATTTGTCAGATCTGTTTTATCAAATAGATATTTGTCATTTTTGCCATGTTTAATGTGTGCATGATATGCTCCTGAGCTCTACATGTGTTTTGTTATATGCCATGCCATCTTTACAGAGGTGCTTACCATGTATTTTTGTGATATTTGTGGTGACTAGCACAAGCTTGCAAAGTAGCGTAATCGGTAATGCTGATTTCAGGGACTTAGAATTTCACAAAGTCCTTGTCCTGATTTTGTCGTTATGCCATATGTTCATGTTGTTTCCTAGTGATCCGTGCCTCTTTTGAGGATGATCAGTAAGTATGATTTGTTAATATTGTGGTGCTCTATCTATCCATGTCTTTGTTTGAATTTATGGAGCACCCTAGCTTGAGTCAATCGAGCTCTACTTTTGCTATATCGTGAATCCTGTCAGATTGTTGACTTGTTAGCGATTTTGCCGAGGATGTTGCTATTGATCCGTGCATGCTATGTTGTTGTTCTTGCCATGTCTAGCTTCTATGTTATGCATTCTTGATGGGTGTATGCTTAGTTTGTCATGAAATGCTCTGTAGTGAGTGTATCGAGCTCGTAAACATGCCTACTCGTTAACTGTTTTGCATGCTCCAGTTTTTCACAAAGTCTGAAATCTGTTTATGTTTTTGCCATGTTCACATGCTTGCAATTGTATTTTCTGATCCCTTTTGGCTCAAGGTCACTAAGGGACTTTTGTTAAGTGCTTTGAGTAGCTTCATTTCATGCCTTGCTTTGCCATGTTAAGATCCTGTAGCTTGTAGTTTTCATGCTCTAAAGTGTGCTTCCTGATGTTAAATTCCAGACTTGTGTTAATTTCACTAAGTCTGAAACATGTTATCGTTTGCACTTTTGCCATGCTTGTTTGAACCTGTTAATGGATGAATTAGCCGTAGCTCAGTGTTCATCTTTTGTCAAGAATTATGAGTGGATCCCTGCCATGTATTTTTTTGTCATGTTTGAGTGCTGTAGCATATTTATCTTGATGCATTTAGATGGCTACTTGCTGATTATCGCAGACCGGTGCCATATTTGTTTTGCTTGCCATTTCCAAACCGTGCATCCGATTCCGGTGATCTTTATATCGATTTCAACCAAAATCACCTCAACTTTCTAGTGGCACTCTTGGATTTCCAAGTTGAGGCCAGGTTCAATCATTCCTTGTCAAATCTTGCATATGCATCACATATCGCATCCCGCATAGCATACCATGTTTGCATCATGTTGTTTGAGCATTGCACGTGGTTGATGGTGTTCCTTTTGCTTGTTTGTCTTGGTTGGGTAGAGCCGGGAGACGAGTTCGCGAACGAGGAGCCCGTTGACTTTCTTACGAGGATCAAGTCAACTCTGACAACTTTGCAGGCAAGATGATCATACCCTCGAAATCACTTCTATCTTTGCTTGCTAGATGCTCGCTCTTTTGCTATGCCTATGCTACGATGCCTACCACTTGCTTATCATGCCTCCCAAATTGCCATGTCAAACCTCTAACCCACCATGTCCTAGCAAACCGTTGATTGGCTATGTTACCACTTTGCTCAACCCCTCTTATAGCGTTGCTAGTTGCAGGTGAAGATTGGAGATCGTTGCTTGTTGGAACATTGTTTATTGTTGGGATATCACCATATTATCTTGTTTATCTTAATGCATCTATATACTTGGTAAAGGGTGGAAGGCTCAGCTTTTTGCCTAGTGTTTTGTTCCACTCTTGCCGCCCTAGTTTCCGTCATATCGGTGTTATTTTCCCGGATTTTGCGTTCCTTACGCGGTTGGGTTATAATGGGAACCCCTTGACAGTTCGCCTGGAATAAAACTCCTCCAGCAATGCCCAACCTTGGTTTTACCATTTGCCACCTAGCCTCTTTTTCCCTTGGGTTTCCGGAGCCCAAGGGTCATCTTTATTTAAACCCCCCTGGGCCAGTGCTCCTCTGAGTGTTGGTCCGACTGAGCTGCCTGCGGGGCCACCTCGGGGAAACTTGAGGGTTGGTTTTACTCATAGCTAGTCTCATCTGAGTGTGCCCTGAGAACGAGATATGTGCAGCTCATATCGGGATTTGTTGGCACATTCGGGCGGTGTTGCTGGACTTGTTTTACAATTGTCGAGGATGTCTTGTAAAACCAGGATGCCGAGTCTGATCGGAATGTCTCGGGAGAAGGAATATCCTTCGTTGACCGTGAGAGCTTGTGATGGGCTAAGTTGGGACTCCCCTGCAGGGATTTGAACTTTCGAAAGTCGTGCCCGCGGTTATGGGCAGATGGGAATTTGTTAATGTCTGGTTGTAGATAACATGAAACTTAACTTAATTAAAATGAATAAACCGCGTGTGTAACCGTGATGGTCTCTTCTCAGCGGAGTCCGGGAAGTGAACACGGTGTTGGAGTAATGCTTGACGTAGGTTGTTCTAGGATCACTTCTTGATCATAGTTCTTCGTTCGTGCTTTGCCTTCTCTTCTCGCTCTCTTTTGCGAACAGGTTAGCCACCATATATGCTAGTCGCTTGCTGCAACTCCACATATTACCTTGCCTTACCTATAAGCTTAAATAGTCTTGATCGCGAGGGTGCGAGATTGCTGAGTCCCCTGACTCACAGTTTACTTCCAAACCAGATGTAGGGACCGATGATACCGTTCCAGACGATGCGCTTGAGCTCAAGTGGGAGTTCGATGAAGACTCTCATCGTTACTGTGTGTCTTTTCCAGATGATCAGTAGTGGTGCCCAGTTGGGGCGATCGGGGACCGTGTCGCATGTGGGGGTTGATCTTTATTTTGGTACCGTAGTCGGACCATGAGTGTATTGGATGATTGTAATGTTATTCATGTATTTGTGTGACGTGGCGAGTGTAAGCCAACTATGTATCCTTTCCCCTTTTATATATTTACATGGGTTGTTATGAAGATTACCTTACTTGCGACATTGCTTTCAATGCGGTTATGCCTCTAAGTCGTGCTTCGACACGTAGGAGATATAGCCACATCGAGGGCGTTACAGATCTGCTCCAGATGGCCGAGCGAGTTGGACCGCAGTACGAAACCACCGAACACGAAAATCTGTCCGCGGAGGAAGGTTTCTCCTTGGACAACGTCGCTATAGATGATTGAAGGGGCCATCAAACCTTTCGTCGACGGCACAGTGGAACTCTCAATGAAAGCACCAATGTCGGTGTCAAAACTAGCGAACCTCGGGTAGGGGGTCCCGAACTGTGCGTCTAGGATCGATGGTAACAGGAGACAGGGGACACAATGTTTACCCAGGTTCGGGCCCTCTCTATGGAGGTAATCCCCTATGTCCTGCTTGATTGATATTGATGAATATGGGTGTTACAAGAGTTGATCTACCATGAGATCATAATGGCTAAACCCTAGGAGTCTAACATGTATGACTATGGTAATGAATGTCTCCTTTCCGGACTAAACCCCTCCGGTTTATATAGACACCGGGGGGGTCTAGGGTTTACATAGAGTCGGTTACATAAGAAGGAATCTTCATAGTCGGTCGCCAAGCTTGCCTTCCACGCCAAGGAGAGTCCAATACGGACACAAGTATAGTCTTCGGTCTTCATGTCTTCATAGCCCATCAGTCCGGCCCATGGATAACAGGCTGGACGTCCGAGGACCCCTTAGTCCAGGACTCCCTCACTTGACCCATTTCGTTAGCTTAGCACTTGATCGTTTAAGTTTACTGCTATTGCTTTCTTCATGACTTATATATGTTCTTATGACTATGAGATTATGCAACTCCCGAATACCGAAGGAACACTTTCTGTGCTACCAAACGTCACAACGTAACTGGGTGATTATAAAGGTGCTCTACAGGTGTCTCCGATGGTGTTCATGGAGTTGGCATAGATCAAGAATAGGATTTGTCACTCTGATTGTCGGAGAGGTATCTCTGGGCCCTCTCGGTAATGCACATCACTATAAGCCTTGCAAGCAATGTGACTAATGAGTTAGTTGTGGGATGTTGCATTACGGAACGAGTAAAGAGACTTGCCGGTAACGAGATTGAGCTAGGTATTGGGATACCGATGATCGAATCTCGGGCAAGTAACATACCGATGACAAAGGGAACAACGTATATTGTTATGCGGTTTGACCGATAAAGATCTTCATAGAATATGTAGGAACCAATATGAGCATCTAGGTTCCGCTATTGGTTATTGACCGGAGACATGTCTCGGTCATGTCTAGATAGTTCTCGAACCCGTAGGGTCCGCATGCTTAAAGTTCTGTGATGATCGGTATTATGAGTTTATATGTTTTGATGTACCGAAGGTAGTTCGAAGTCCAGGATATGATCATAGATATGACGAGGAGTCTTGAAATGGTCGAGACATAAAGATTGATATATTGGAAGCCTACATTTGGACATCGGAAGAGCTCCTGGTGAAATCGGGATTTTACCGGAGTGCCCGAGGGGTTACCGGAACCCCCCGGGGGTTGATGGGCCTTGTTGGGCCCTAGTGGAGAGAGAGGGGGGCCAGCCAGGGCAGGCCGCGCGCCCCTCCGCCTCTAGTCCGAATTGGACTAGGAGAGGGGGTCCCTTTCCTTCTCTTTCTCCCCTTCCTTTCCCCCTCCTAGTAGGAGTAGGAAAGAGGGGAATCCTACTCCTACTAGGAGGAGGATTCCTCCTCCTGGTGCGCCCTCTAGGGCCGGCCGTCCTCCCCCCTTGCTCCTTTATATACAGGGGCAAGGGGCACCTCTAGACACACAAGTTGATCATTGATCTCTCCCAGCCGTGTGCGGTGCCCCCCTCCACCATAATCCACCTCGGTCATACTGTAGCGGTGCTTAGGCGGAGCCCTGCAACGGTAGCTTCATCAACATCGTCACCACGCCGTCGTGTTGACGAAACTCTTCCCCGAGCTCTATTGGGTCGTGAGTTCGCGGGACATCACCGAGCTGAACGTGTGCTGAACGCGGAGGTGCCATACGTTCGGTACTAAGGATCGGTCGATTGTGAAGACGTACGACTACATCAATCGCGTTGTCATAACGATTCCACTTAATGGTCTACGAGGGTGCGTGGACGACACTCTCCCCTCTCGTTGCTATGCAGCACCATGATCTTGCGTGTGCGTAGGAATTTTTTTGAAATTACTATGTTCCCCAACAATGGCATCCAAGCCAGGTTATTGCGTAGATGTTATATGCATGAGTAGAACACAAGTGAGTTGTGGGCGATACAAGTCATACTACTTACCAGCATGTCATACTTTGGTTCGGCGGTATTGTTGGATGAAGCAGCCCGGACCGACATTACGCGTATGCTTACGCGAGACTGGTTTTACCGACGTGCTTTGCACATAGGTGGCTGGCGGGTGTCAGTTTCTCCAACTTTAGTTGAACCGAGTGTGGCTACGCCCGGTCCTTGAAAAGGTTAAAACAGCACTAACTTGATGAACTATCATTGTGGTTTTGATGCGTAGGTAAGAACGGTTCTTGCTCAGCCCGTAGCAGCCACGTAAAACTTGCAACAACAAAGTAGAGGACGTCTAACTTGTTTTTGCAGGGCATGTTGTGATGTGATATGGTCAAGACATGATGCTATATTTATTGTATGAGATGATCATGTTTTGTAATGGAGTTATTGGCACCTGGCAGGAGCCATATGGTTGTCGCTTTATTGTATGCAATGCAATCGCTCTATAATTGCTTTACTTTATCACTAAGCGGTAGCAATAGTCGTAGAAGCAATAGTTGGCGAGACGACAACAATGCTACGATGGAGATCAAGGTGTCGCGCCGGTGACGATGGTGATCATGACGGTGCTTTGGAGATGGAGATCAAAGGCATAAGATGATGATGGCCATATCATATCACTTATATTGATTGCATGTGATGCTTATCCTTTACGCATCTTATTTTGCTTTGTTTGACGGTAGCATTATAAGATGATCTCTCACTAAATTCCAAGGTAAAAGTGTTCTCCCTGAGTATGCACCGTTACCAAAGTTTGTCATGCCGAGACACCACGTGATGATCGGGTGTGATAAGCTCAACTTTCATCTACAACGGGTGTAAGACAGTTTTGCACACGCAGAATACTCGGGTTAAACTTGACGAGCCTAGCATCTGCAGATATGGCCTCGGAACACTGAGACCGAAAGGTCGAGCGTGAATCATATAGTAGATATGATCAACATAGTGATGTTCACCATTGAAAACTACTCCATTTCACGTGATGATCGGTTATGGTTTAGTTGATATGGATCATGTGATCACTTATATGATTAGAGGGATGTCTATCTAAGTGGGAGTTCTTAAGTAATATGATTAATTGAACTTAAATTTATCATGAACTTAGTACCTGATAGTATTTTGCTTGTCTATGTTATTGTAGATAGATGGCACGTGTTGTTGTTCCATTGAATTTTAATGCGTTCCTTGAGAAAGTAAAGTTGAAAGATGATGGTAGCAATTACACGGACTGGGTCCATAACTTGAGGGTTATCCTCATTGCTGCACAGAAGAATTACGTCCTGGAAGCACCGCTGGGTGCCAAACCCGCTGCAGGAGCAACGCCAGATATTATGAACGTCTGGCAGAGCAAAGTTGATGACTACTCAATAGTTCAGTGTGCCATGATTTACGGCTTAGAACCGGGACTTCAACGTCGTTTTGAACGTCATGGAGCATATGAGATATTCCAGGAGTTGAAGTTAATATTTCAATAAAATGCCCGGATTGAGGGATATGAAGTCTCCAATAAATTCTACAGCTGCGAGATGGAGGAGAATAGTTCTGTCAGTGAACAGATACTCATAATGTTTGGGTACCATAATCACTTGACTCAGCTGGGAGTTAATCTTCCGGTTGATAGTGTCATTGACAGAGTTCTTCAATCACTGCCACCAAGCTACAAGAGCTTCATGATGAACTATAATATGCAAGGGATGGATAAGATGATTCCCGAGCTCTTCGCAATGCTAAAGGCTGCAGAGGTAGAAATCAAGAAGGAGCATCAAGTGTTGATGGTCAACAAGACCACCAGTTTCAAGAAAAAGGGTAAAGGGAAGAAGAAAGGGAACTTCAAGAAGAATGGCAAACAAGTTGCTGCTCAAGAGAAGAAACCCAAGTCTGGACCTAAGCCTGAGACTGAGTGCTTCTACTACAAAGGGACTGGTCACTGGAAGCGGAACTGCCCCAAGTATTTGCGGATAAGAAGGATGGCAAGGTGAACAAAGGTATATGTGATATATATGTTATTGATGTGTACCTTACTAGAGCTCGCGGTAGCACCTGGGTATTTGATACTGGTTTTGTTGCTAATATTTGCAACTCAAAACAGGGACTACGGATTAAGCGAAGACTGGCTAAGGACGAGGTGACGATGCGCGCGAGAAATGGTTCCAAAGTCGATGTGATCGCCGTCGGCACACTACCTCTACATCTACCTTCGGGATTAGTTTTAGACCTGAATAATTGTTATTTCGTGCCATCGTTAAGCATGAACATTATATCTGGATCTTGTTTGATGCGAGATGATTATTCATTTAAATCTGGGATTAATGGTTGTTCTATTTATATGAGTAATATCTTTTATGGTCATGCACCCTTGAAGAGTGGTCTATTTGTGTTGAATCTCGATAGTAGTGATACACATATTCATAATGTTGAAGCCAAAAGATGCAGAGTTGATAATGATAGTGCAACTTATTTGTGGCACTGCCGTTTGGGTCATATTCGTGTAAAGCGCATGAACAAACTCCATACTGATGGACTTCTGGAATCACTTGATTATGAATCACTTGGTACTTGTGAACCATGCCTCATGGGCAAGATGACTAAAATGCCGTTCTCCAGAACAATAGAGCGAGCAACAGATTTGTTGGAAATCATACATACTGATGTATGTGGTCCGGCGAATGTTGAGGCTCGCGGCGGGTATCGTTATTTTCTCACCTTCATAGATGATTTGAGCAGATATGGGTACTTAATGAAACATAAGTCTGAAACATTTGAAAAGTTTAAAGAATTTCAGAGTGAAGTGGAAAATCATCGTAACAAGAAAATAAAGTTTCTACGATCTGATCGTGGACTAGAATATTTGAGTTATGAGTTTGGTTTACATTTGAAATAATGCGGAATAGTTTCGCAACTCACGCCACCCAGAACATCACAACATAATGGTGTGTCTGAACGTCATAATCGTACTTTACTGGATATGGTGCGATCTATGATGTCTCTTACTGATTTACCGCTATCGTTTTGGGGTTATGCTTTAGAGACAACTGCATTCATGTAAATAGGGCACCATCAAAATCCGCTGAGACAACGCCTTATGAACCATGGTTTGGCAAGAAACCAAAGTTGTCGTTTCTTAAAGTTTGGGGCTGCGATGCTTATGTGAAAAAGCTTCAACCTGATAAGCTCGAACCCAAATCGGAGAAATGTGTCTTCATAGGATACCCAAAGGAAACTGTTGGGTACACCTTCTATCACAGATCCGAAGGCAAGACATTCGTTGCTAAGAATGGATCCTTTCTAGAGAAGGAGTTTCTCTCGAAAGAAGTGAGTGGGAAGAAAGTAGAACTTGATGAGGTAATTGTACCTGCTCCCTTATTGGAAAGTAGTTCATCACAGAAAACGGTTCCTGTGACACCTACACCAATTAGTGAGGAAGCTAATGATGATGATCATGAAACTTCAGATCAAGTTACTATCGAACCTCGTAAGTCAACCAGAGCAAGATCCGCACCAGGGTGGTACGGTAATCCTATTCTGGAGGTCATGTTACTTGACCATGACGAACCTACAAGCTATGAGGAAGCGATGATGAGCCCAGATTCTGCAAAATGCCTTGAGGCCATGAAATCTGAGATGGGATCCATGTATGAGAACAAAGTGTGGACTTTGGTTGACTTACTTGATGATCGGCAAGCCATCGAGAATAAATGGATCTTCAAGAAGAAGACTGACGCTGACGGTAGCGTTACTGTCTACAAAGCTCGACTTGTTGCGAAAGGTTTTCGACAAGTTCAAGGAGTTGACTACGATGAGACCTTCTCACCCGTAGCGATGCTTAAGTCCGTCTGAATCATGTTAGCAATTACCGCATTTTATGATTATGAAATTTGGCAAATGGATGTAAAGACTGCATTCCTGAATGGATTTCTGGAAGAAGAGTTATATATGATGCAACCTGAAGGTTTTATCGATCCAAAGGGTACTAACAAAGTGTGCAAGCTCCAGCGATCCATTTATGGACTGGTGCAAGCCTCTCGGAGTTGGAATAAACATTTTGATAGTGTGATCAAAGCATATGGTTTTATACAGACTTTTGGAGAAGCCTGTATTTACAAGAAAGTGAGTGGGAGCTCTATAGCATTTCTAATATTATATGTGGATGACATATTATTGATTGGAAATGATATAGAATTTCTGGATAGCATAAAAGGATACTTGAATAAGAGTTTTTCAATGAAAGACCTCGGTAAAGCTGCTTGTATATTAGGCATCAATAATTATAGAGATAGATCAAGATGCTTAATTGGACTTCCACAAAGCACATACCTTGATAAAGTTTTGAAGAAGTTTAAAATGGATCAAGGTAAGAAAGGGTTCTTGCCTGTGTTACAAGGTGTGAAGTTGAGTAAGACTCAATGCCCGACCACTGCAGAAGATAGAGAGAAAATGAAAAGTATTCCCTATGCTTCAGCCATAGGCTCTATCATGTATGCAATGCTGTGTACCAGACCTGATGTGTGCCTTGCTATTAGTTTAGCAGGGAGGTACCAAAGTAATTCAGGAGTGGATCACTGGACAGCGGTCAAGAACATCCTGAAATACCTGAAAAGGACTAAGGATTTGTTTCTTGTTTTATGGAGGTGACAAAGAGCTCGTTGTAAATGGTTACGTCGATGCAAGCTTTGACACTGATCCGGATGATTCTAAATCGCAAACCGGATACTTATTTATATTGAACGGTGGAGCCGTTAGTTGGAGCAATTCTAAACAAAGCGTCGTGGCGGGATCTACGTGTGAAGCGGAGTACATAGCTGCTTCAGAAGCAGCAAATGAAGGAGTCTGGATGAAGGAGTTCATATCCGATATAGGTGTCATACCTAGTTCATCAGGTCCAATGAAAATCTTTTGTGACAATACTGGTGCAATTGCCTTGGCAAAGGAATCCAGATTTCACAAGAGAACCAAGCACATCAATAGACGCTTCAATTCCATCCGGGATCAAGTCTAGGTGGGAGACATAGAGATATGCAAGATACATACGGATCTGAATGTTGCAGACCCGCTGACTAAGCCTCTTCCATGAGCAAAACATGATCGGCACCAAAACTCCATGGGTGTTAGAATCATTACTGTATAATCTAGATTATTGACTCTAGTGCAAGTGGGAGACTGAAGGAAGTATGCCCTAAAGGCAATAATAAAGTTATTATTTATTTCCTTATTTCATGATAAATGTTTATTATTCATGCTAGAATTGTATTAACCGGAAACATAATACATGTGTGAATACATAGACAAACATAGTGTCACTAGTATGCCTCTACTTGACTAGCTCATTGATAAAAGATGGTTAAGTTTCCTAGCCATAGACATGAGTTGTTATTTGATCAACGGGATCACATCATTAGGAGAATGATGTGATTGACTTGACCCATTTCGTTAGCTTAGCACTTGATCGTTTAAGTTTACTGCTATTGCTTTCTTCATGACTTATATATGTTCCTATGACTATGAGATTATGTAACTCCCGAATACCGAAGGAACACTTTCTGTGCTACCAGATGTCACAACGTAACTGGGTGATTATAAAGGTGCTCTACAGGTGTCTCCGATGGTGTTCATGGAGTTGGCATAGATCAAGAATAGGATTTGTCACTCCGATTGTCGGAGAGGTATCTCTGGGCCCTCTCGCTAATGCACATCACTATAAGCCTTGCAAGCAATGTGACTAATGAGTTAGTTGTGGGATGTTGCATTACGGAACGAGTAAAGAGACTTGCCGGTAACGAGATTGAGCTAGGTATTGGGATACCGACGATCGAATCTCGGGCAAGTAACATACCGGTGACAAAGGGAAATCCTACTCCTACTAGGAGGAGGATTCCTCCTCCTGGCACGCCCTCTAGGGCCGTCCGACATCCCCCTTGCTCCTTTATATACGGGGGCAGGGGGCACCTCTAGACACACAAGTTGATCATTGATCTCTCCCAGCCATGTGCGGCGCCCCCCTCCACCATAATCCACCTCGGTCATACTGTAGCGGTGCTTAGGCGAAGCCCTGCAACGGTAGCTTCATCAACATCGTCACCACGCCATCATGCTGACGAAACTCTTCCCCGAGCTCTACTGGATCGTGAGTTCGCGTGTAACACCCCGGATGTAACTTTCCCAATTTGTACTCCAACTCTTGCCGTTTCCGGCGTTAAGTTATATTTATTTCTCGGGTTCGGGTCTTTGTCTCCGTGTGTTGTTTTCATTGTCATGCATCTCATATCATGTCATCATGTGCATTGCATTTGCATACGTGTTCATCTCATGCATTCGAGCATTTTCCCCGTTGTCCGTTTTGCATTCCGGCGCTTCGTTCTCCTCCGGTGGTCATTTCTACCTTTCTTTCATCTGTGGGGATTAAATATTTCCGGATTGGACCGAGACTTGCCAAGCGGCCTTGGTTTACTACCGGTAGACCGCCTGTCAAGTTTCGTATCATTTGGACTTCGTTTGATACTCCAACGGTTAACCGAGGGACCGAAAAGGCCTCGTGTGTGTTGCAGCCCAACACCCCTCCAATTTGTCCCAAAACCCACCAAACTCTGCTCCATGTCCTAGAGCATTCGATCACGATCGCGTGGCCGAAAACGGCACCTCATTTGGACTCTCCTAGCTCCACTTATGCCTATAAATAGCCCCCCCCCCCCCCGTTTTCGGATCATCTCCCCCTCTCGAAACCCTAAATCGGATCCACCGCGCACCGGACGTGTCCGGCCGCGCCGAACTTTGTCCGCCCAGCACCCCCGCCGCCACGTGTCGCCCCGCGGGACCGCTTCCCTGCCGCCGCCGGCCCGTTCCGGCCCGAAGCCGGCCCTCCACCGCCTCCCGCGGGCCAGAGAGCGCCGCCCGCGCCCGCGCCATCCTCCCCGCGACCGGTGGCCGAGCCCCACCTCGCCGGCGCCGGAGCCCGCCATTTCCGGCCACCCGAGCCCGCCGGCTCCTCCGCCGCCTCGCCGCCGCCTCGCCTCGGGGCCGGCCGCCCCTCGCCGCCCCGCCGCCGCCAACCACGCCGCCGCCCCGGGCCTCTCCTCCCCGCCGACAAGCCGCCGGCCTCCTTCCCCGTCGGTTCCGGTGAACAGGAACAGTGACTCCGGCGTGCTCCGAAAACCGTGCAAATCTGGATCTGGAAAATATCTCGGTTGACTTTCTCCTCCGAACCCTAATTTTTATGCCTACTTTGACCGGCCATATCTCTGCATCCGTAGCTCTGTTTTGGGCATATAGTATATCAAAATGTTCGCCTCGACGAGTACATCATTTCATTCCATTGCATAATTTTCATTTGAGCTCATCTTGATGCCCAAAATGCTGTTAGAAGGAGGCTTCGTGAGTTAATTGTCAGATCTGCTAGTTCATCTTAGACTTTTGTCATTTTTTGCCATGTTTATTGTGTGCATGATATGCCTGTGAGTCCTTCATATGTTTTGTTAAAGATTTTGTCTTCTTTCCAGAGGTGCAACCCATGCATTTTTAGGATGTGTGTGGTGACTTGTGCAAGCTTGCAAAGTGAGGCAACCGGTAAATCTGTTTCAGGGACTTAGTTGTTTTCACTAAGTCTGGGATTATTTTAGTTCATGATGCCATATGTTCAGCTTGTTTCCTAGTGATCTGTGCCTCTTTTGAGGATGATCAGTAAGGGAGTTTTGTTAATCATGTTATGATCTATCCATCCATGTCTTTATTGGCAATTATGGAGCACCCTAGCTTGAGTCAATCGAGCTCTACTTTTGCTTCGTTGTGAATCTGGGCAGATCGTCAACTCGTTTGCGATTTTGCCGATGTTATTGTAGTTGATCCGTGCATGCTATGCCATTGTTCTTGCCATGTCTAGCTAGCATTTTGTGCCTTCTTTATGGATGTATGCTTGCCTTGCCATGACTTGCCCGTAGTGAGTGCATCGAGCTCGTTTACATGCCTTCGTGAGTTATAATTCAGCATGTCTCAGTTTTCACTGTGTCTGAAAACTGATTGTGTTTTAGCTATGTTCGTGTGCCTGTTAGTATATTTTGTGAACCCTTTTGGCCCCAGGTCACTTTGGGTCTTTTGTTAAGATTATTGAGTAGCTCCATGCCATGTTCTTACTTGTCTTAATCAGGTCATGTATCATGTTGTTTTGATGCTCCGAAGAGGGCTTCGTGATCTGAAATTTCAGACAAGTGTTGATTTCACTAAGTCTGGAATCTGTTTTGCATTTACGTTTTTGCCATGCTTGTTTGAACCTCATAATGGATGAATTGGCCGTGGCTCAGTGCTAGTATTTTGTTAAGCATATTATGTGCATCCCTTCCATGTATTTTTTTGTCATGTTTGGTGGCTGTAGCATGTTCATTTAGTTGCATTTAGGTGCCTACTTGCTGTAAATCGCAGACCGGTGTCATTCTTAAAACGCTTGCCATTTCCAAACTGTAACTCCGATTCCGGCGTTCTTTATATCGTTTTCAAGCGATTTCATCTCATCTTTCCAGTGGAACCCTTGGAATTCCAAGTTGAGGCCAGGTTCATGCATTTCCTGTCATATCTTGCATTTTGCATCCCGCATCGCATCCCGCATAGCATATCATCATTTCATCATATCGCTTGAATCCTTGCACGTGGTTGATTGTATCCTTGTTGCTTGTTTGTCTTGTTTGGGTAGAGCCGGGAGACGAGTTCGCTACCGAGGAGCCCGTTGAGTTTGCTTGTGAGGATCCAGTCAACTCTGACAACTGTGCAGGCAAGATGATCATACCATCGAAATCACTACTATCTTTGCTATGCTAGTTTGCTCGCTCTTGCTATGCCAATGCTACGATGCCTACCTTTTGCTTGTCAGCCTCCCAATTGCCATGTCAAACCTCTAACCCACTGTTGTCCTAGCAAACCGTTGATTGGCTATGTTACGCTTTGCTCAGCCCCTCTTATAGCGTTGCTAGTTGCAGGTGAAGATTGGAGGCCGTTCCTTGTGGAACATCATTTTATTTACTTGTTGGGATATCATTATATTGCCATATTATCTTAATGCATCTATATACTTGGTAAAGGGTGGAAGGGTCGGCCTCTCGCCTAGTGTTTTGTTCCACTCTTGCCGCCCTAGTTTCCGTCATATCGGTGTTATGTTCCCGGAGTTTTGCGTTCCTTACGCGGTTGGGGTATAATGGGAACCCCTTGATATTTCGCCTGGATTAAAGCTTTTCCAGCAATGCCCAACATTGGTCTTACCATTCGCCACCTAGCCTTTTTCTTTCCCTTGGGTTTTGCAGACTCAAGGGTCATCTTATTTTACCCCCCCCCCCCGGGCCAGTGCTCCTCTGAGTGTTGGTCCAACCGAGCGATGTCCGGGGCTACCAGGGGCAACTCTGGGCTGGCCTACCCGTCGTCTTGCTCATCTGAGTGTGCCCTGAGAAAGAGATATGTGCAGCTCCTATCAGGAATTGTCGGCACATTCGGGTGGTGTTGCTGGTCTTGTTTTAACCTGTCGAAGTGTCTTGAGTTACTGAGATACCGAGTCTGATCGAAACGTCTTGGGAGGAGGTCTATTCCTTCGTTGACCGTGAGAGCTTGTCATGGGCTAAGTTGGGACTCCCCTGCAGGGATTGAACTTTCGAAAGCCGTGCCCGCTGTTATGGGCAGATGGGAATTTGTTAATGTCCGGTTGTAGATAACTTAAACCTTAATTAATTAAAATGAATCAACTGAGTGTGTTACCGTGATGTCCCCTTCTCGGCGGAGTCCGGGAAGTGGACACGGTGTTGGAGTTATGTTTGCGCAGGGTGTTCCTCTAGATTCTCGCTCACGCTTTACCCCATCTTCTCGCTCTCTTTTGCGAATAAGGTAGCCACCATATATGATAGTCGCTTGCTGCAGCTCCACATATAACTGCCTTACCCCTTCCTATAAGCTTAAATAGTCTTGATCGCGAGGGTGCGAGATTGTTGAGTCCCTGTGGCTCACAGATACTATAACTCCAGATGCAGGTCCAGGTGATTCCGCTCCAGGTGACGAGTACGAGCTCAAGTGGGAGTTCGACGAGGACTCTCGGCGTTACTACGTGTCTTTTCCTGATGATCAGTAGTGGTGCCTAGTTGGGGTTCGATTCAGGGCCTTGTCGCATGTTGGGTTTTCTTCTATTTTGGCGCCGTAGTCGGGCCATGAGTGTTTGTATGATGGATGTTATTTATGTTCTTTGATGTGACGTGGCGAGTGTAAGCCAACTATGTTTCTCCCCCTTTTATTATATATTACATGGGATGTTGTAATGATTGCCTGACTTGCGACATTGCTTTCAATGCGGTTATGTCTCTAAGTCGTGCCTCGACACGTGGGAGCTATAGCCGCATCGAGGGCGTTACATCGCGGGACGTCACCGAGCTGAACGTGTGCTGAACGCGGAGGTGCCGTACGTTCGGTACTGAGGATTGATCGATCGTGAAGACGTACGACTACATCAACCGCGTTGTCATAACGCTTCCTCTTAACGGTCTACGAGGGTACGTGGACGACACTCTCCCCTCTCGTTGCTATGCATCACTATGATCTTGCATGTGCGTAGGATTTTTTTTTTGAAATTACTATGTTCCCCAACAGTAACAATAACCACGATGATATTCCCCCCTCCTTAAAAATGTTCTTTATCAGAGCATTGAGAGAATGACATACCACTCATGGCTTGTGCTTCATGGTTGGTGAGCATCGACATTAGGATCTTCAGTGACTGAGGATTGCAAGCAGGCATGGTGACACCCCCAGGATCCCACGACTTGTGCACAATTGCAATTTCTATGTGTTCAGGCATGCTTGCATTCTCATCAGAGTCAGGAAGTGATATTTGCTGCTTAACTAACTGATGAATGGCCTTGTCCCTATGAGATATTTGTTCCACCTTGCCCACCATACTATCTAGTTCAGTAATGTCTTGTAATGGGCATTTCAATATACTGAATAAAATATCCAACAAAAGGCCTCCTGCTATTAGCATAGATGACTTGCTGTCAGGTAGCACAATAACCTCAAAATTAATCGGCTTCTAAGAGACCATCTTGTCAAGCAGAGATGCAGTTATAGCCTTCTTACTAAACAAAGACAACTGAGCGAGAATAATGATGTTAAGTGATGTCTACTACACAACCTTCTTCTTGTAGACGTTGTTGGGCCTCCAAGTGCAGATGTTTGTAGGACAGTAGCAAATTTCCCTCAAGTGGATGACCTAAGGTTTATCAATCCGTGGGAGGCGTAGGATGAAGATGGTCTCTCTCAAGCAACCCTGCAACCAAATAACAAAGAGTCTCTTGTGTCCCCAACACACCCAATACAATGGTAAATTGTATAGGTGCACTAGTTCGGCGAAGAGACGGTGATACAAGTGGTTTATGGATAGTAGATAAAGGTATTTGTAATCTGAAATTATAAAAACAGCAAGGTAACTAATGATAAAAGTGAGCGTAAACGGTATTGCAATGCGTTGAAACAAGGCCTAGGGTTCATACTTTCGCTAGTGTAAGTTCCCTCAACAATAATAGCATAATTGGATCACATAACTATCCCTCAACATGCAACAAAGAGTCACTCCAAAGTCACTAATAGCGGAGAACGAACGAAGAGATTATGGTAGGGTATGAAACCACCTCAAAGTTATTCTTTCCAATCAATCCGTTGGGCTATTCCTATAAGTGTCACAAACAGCCCTAGAGTTCGTACTAGAATAACACCTTAAGACACAAATCAACCAAAACCCTAATGTCACCTAGATACTCCAATGTCACCTCAAGTATCCGTGGGTATGATTATACGATATGCATCACACAATCTCAGATTCATCTATTCAACCAACACAAAGGACCTCAAAGAGTGCCCCAAAGTTTCTACCGGAGAATCACGACGAAAACGTGTGCCAACCCCTATGCATAGGTTCATGTGCGGAACCCGCAAGTTGATCACCAAAACATACATCAAGTGAATCATGTGATATCCCATTGTCACCACAGATATGCACGGCAAGACATACATCAAGTGTTCTCAAATCTTTAAAGACTCAATCCGATAAGATAACTTCAAAGGGGAAACTCAATTCATTACAAGAGAGTAGAGGGGGGAGAAAACATCATAGGATCCAAATATAATAGCAAAGCTCGTGATACATCAAGATCGTATCACCTCAAGAACACGAGAGAGAGAGAGAGATCAAACACATAGCTACTGGTACATACCCTCAGCCCCGAGGGAGAACTACTCCCTCCTCATCATGGAGAGCACCGGGATGATGAAGATGGCCACCGGAGAAGGATTCCCCCTCCGGCAGGGTGCCGGAACGGGTCTAGATTGGCTTTCGGTGGCTACGGAGGCTTCTGGCGACGGAACTCCCGATCTATTGTGCCCCCGGATGTTTTTAGGGTATATGGAGATATATAGGCGGAAGAAGTACATCAGGGGGGCCACGAGGGGCTCACGAGGGTGGAGGGCGCGCCGCGCGCCCCCTTGCCTCGTGGCCTCCTTGTAAGTCCCCTGGCGTGCACTCCAAATCTTCTGGGCTTCTTTCCTTCCAAAAATGAGTTCCGTGAAGTTTCAGGTCAATTGGACTCCGTTTGATTTTCCTTTTCTTCGAAACCCTAAAACAAGGTAAAAATAGAAACTGGCACTGGGCTCTGGGTTAATAGGTTAGTCCCAAAAATGATATAAAAGTGTATAATAAAGCCCATAAACATTCAAAACAGTAGATAATATAGCATGGAGCAATCAAAAATTATAGATACGTTGGAGACATATCAGCATCCCCATGCTTAATTCCTGCTCGTCCTCGAGTAGGTAAATGATAAAAACAGAATTTTTGATGCGGAGTGCTACTTGGCATAATTTCAATGTAATTCTTATTAATTGTGGTATGAATATTCAGATCCGAAAGATTCAAGACAAAAGTTCGTATTGACATAAAAATGATAATACTTCAAGCATACTAACTAAGCAATTATGTCTTCTCAAAATAACATGGCCAAAGAAAGTTCATCCCTACAAAATCATATAGTTTAGTCATGTTTCATTTTCGTCACACAAGAATGCTCTCATCATGCACAACCCCGATGACAAGCCAAGCAATTGTTTCATACTTTAGTAATCTCAAACTCATAAACTTTCACGCAATACATGAGCGAGAGCCATGGATATAGCACTATGGGTGGAATAGAATAATGAGGGGGTCATGTGGAGAGGACAAAAAGGAGAAAGTCTCACATCAACGAGGCTAATCAATGGGCTATGGAGATGCCCACCGATTGATGTTAATGCAAGGAGTAGGGATTGCCATGCAACGGATGCACTAGAGCTATAAATGTATGAAAGCTCAACAAAAGAAACTAAGTGGGTGTGCATCCAACTTGCTTGCTCAGGAAGACCTAGGGCACTTGAGGAGGCCCATTGTTGGAATATACAAGCCAAGTTCTATAATGAAAATTCCCACTAGTATATGAAAGTGATAACTCAAGAGACTCTCTATATGAAGAACATGGTGCTACTTTGAAGCACAAGTGTGGAAAAAAGGATAGTAGCATTGCCCCTTTTTATTTATTTTCTTTTTTGGGGGGGCCTTCTTTTTTTTCTTTGGCCTTTTTTTGGGGACAATGCTCTATTGAATGATGATCATCACACTTCTATTTATTTACAACTCAATGGTTACAACTCGATACTAGAACAAAGTATGACTCTATATGGATGCCTCCGGCGGTGTACCGGGATATGCAATGAATCAAGAGTGACAAGTATGAAAAAATTATGAACGGTGGCTTTGCCACAAATACTATGTCAACTACATGATCATGCTAAGCAATATGACAATGATGAATGTGTCATGATAAACTGGATGGTGGAAAGTTGCATGGCAATATATCTCGGAATGGCTATGGAAATGCCATAATAGGTAGGTATGGTGGCTGTTTTGAGGAAGATATAAGGAGGTTTATGTGTGAAAGAGCGTATCATATCACAGGGTTTGGATGCACCGGCGAAGTTTGCACCAACTCTCAATGTGAGAAAGGGCAATGTACGGTACCGAAGAGGCTAGCAAGGATGGAAGGGTGAGAGTGCGTACAATCCATGGACTCAACATTAGTCATAAAGACTCACATACTTATTGCAAAATCTACAAGTCATCAAAAACCTCGGCACTACGCGCATGCTCCTAGGGGATAGATTGGTTGGAAAAGACCATCGCTCGTCCCCGACCGCCACTCATAAGGAAGACAATCAAATAACACCTCATGGTTCAAATTTGTTGCATAACGTTTACCATAAGTGCATGCTACGGGACTTGCAAACTTCAACACAAGTATTTCTCAATTTCACAACTACTCAACTAGCATGACTTTGATATTATTACCTTCGTATCTCAAAACAATCATCAAGCATCAAACTTCTCTTAGTATTCAATACTCTATATGAAAGTTTTTACTATTCTTGGATGCCTAGCATATTAGGATTATTTAAGCAAATTACCATGCTATTTAAGACTCTCAAAATAATCTAAGTGAAGCATGAGAGTTCATCTATTTCTTCAAAATAAAACTACCACCATGCTCTAAAAGATATAAGTGAAGCACTAGAGCAAATGACAAACTACTCCGAAAGATATAAGTGAAGATCAATGAGTAGTTGAATAATTATGCAACTATGTGAAGACTCTCTAACATTAAATAATTTCAGATCTTGTTATTTTATTCAAATAGCAAGCAAAGCAAAATAAAATGACATTCTAAGAATAGCAAACATCATGTGAGGAAGCAAAAACTTAGGATCAACCGAAACTAACCGATAGTTGTTGAAGAAGAAAGGTGGGATGCCAACCGGGGCATCCCCAAGCTTAGATGCTTGAGACTTCTTGAAATATTATCTTGGGGTGCCTTGGGCATCCCCAAGCTTGAGCTTTTGTGTCTCCTTAATTCCTCTCATATCACGGTCTCCCTAAATCTCAAAAGCTTCATCCACACAAAACTCAACAAGGACTCGTGAGATAAGTTAGTATAAACCATTGCAAAAACCTTATCATACTCTACTGTAGCAAATCACTAAAATTATTATTCAACATTGCATACTAAATGCCTCTGCATATTTAATAGTACTATCCTCAAATAGAATCATTAAAGAAGCAAACATATGCAAACAATGCAAACATAACAGCAATCTGCCTAAACAGGACAGTCTGTAAAGAATGCTGCAACGTCCATACTTCCCTAGCTCCAACAATTATGAAAGAAAATTACCACTGTAGTAAATTTATCAGAGCTTAATATTAAAAAGGTTTCAACATTTTATCACATTCTGACTTTTCTAGGGAATTATTGCAACAGCGGTAAACTTTCTGTTTTCAAACAGCAACATGTATACTTGTAACATAGGCATAGTAAAGGCTATCAATGCCACTTTTATTGAAATAAAAGATGCAAAACATTATTATAAATAAAAGCAAGCAAATCCTAACAAAATAAATTGACGCTCCAAGCAAAACACATATCATGTGGCGAATAAAAATATAGCTCCAAGTAAAGTTACCTATGAACGGAGACGAAAGAGGGGATGCCTTCCGGGGCATCCCCAAGCTTAGGCTCTTGGTTGTCCTTGAATATTACCTTGGGGTGCCTTGGGAATCCCCAAGCTTAGGCTCTTTCCACTCCTTATTCCATAATCCATCGAATCTTTACCCAAAACTTGAAAACTTCACAACACAAAACTTAAAGTAGAAAACTCGTGAGCTCCGTTAGTATAAGAAAATAAATTACCACTTCAAGGTACTGTAATGAACTCATTCTTAATTTATGTTGGTGTTAAACCTACTGTATTCAAACTTCTCTATGGTTTATAAATTCTTTTACTAGCCATAGATTCATCAAAATAAGTAAACAACACATCGAAAAACAGAATCTGTAAAAAACAGAACAGTCTGTAGTAATCTGGATCAAACGTATACTTCTGGAACTCATAAAATTCTCAAATAAATTGCTGGACCTGAAGAATTTATCTATTAATCATCTGAAAAAATAATTAACTAAATAGCACTTTTCAAATAAAAATGGCAGCAATTCTCGTGAGCGCTAAAGTTTCTGTTTTTTTTACAGCATGATCATAAAGACTTCACCCAAGTCTTCCCAAAGGTTCTACTTGGCACAGACACTAATTAAAAGCATAAAACCACATATAAACAGAGGCTAGATGAATTATTTATTACTAAACAGGAGCAAAAAGCAAGGAACAAAAATAAAATTGGGTTGCCTCCCAACAAGCGCTTTCGTTTAACGCCCCTAGCTAGGCATGATAATGACAATGATGCTCACATAAAGGATAAGAATTGAAACATAAAGAGAGCATCATGAAGAATATGACTAGTAAATTTAAGCCTAACCCACTTCCTATGCATAGCGATTTTGTGAGCAAACAACTTGTGGGAACAAGGATCAACTTGCATAGGAAGGTAAAACAAGCATAACTTGATATTATTGCAATTCCTACAAGCATATATTCCTCCCTCATAATAATTTTCAGTAGCATCATGAATGAATTCAACAATATAACCATCACATAAAGCATTCTTTTCATGATCTACAAGCATAGAAAATTTACTACTCTCCACACAAGCAAAATTCTTCTCATGAATAATAGTGGGAGCAAACTCAACAAATGAATTATCATGTGAGGCATAATCCAATTGAAAACTAAAATCATGATGACAAGTTTCATGGATATCATTATTCTTTATAGCATACAAGTCATCACAATAATCATCATAGATAGCAACTTTGTTCTCATAATCAATTGGAACCTCTTCCGGAATAGTGGATTCATCACAGAATAAAGTCACGACCTCTCCAAATCCACTTTCATCAATATAATCATCATAATTAGGAGGCATGCTTTCATCATAATAAATTTGCTCATCAAAACTTGGGGGACAAAAAATATCATCTTCATCAAACATAGCTTCCCCAAGCTTGTGGCTTTGCATATCATTAGCATCATGGATATTCAAGGAATTCATACTAACAACATTGCAATCATGCTCATCATTCAAATATTTAGTGCCAAACATTCAAATGCATTCTTCTTCTAGTACTTGAGCACAATTATCGGAATCCTTATTTTCATGATAGATATTAAAAAGATGAAGCATATGAGACAAACTCAATTCCATTTTTTTATAGTTTTCTTTTATAAACTAAACTAGTGATAAAACAAGAAACTAAAAGACTCGATTGCAAGATCTAAAGATATACCTTCAAGTGCTAACCTCCCCGGCAACGGCGCCAGAAAAGAGCTTGATGTCTACTACACAACCTTCTTCTTGTAGACGTTGTTGGGCCTCCAAGTGCAGAGGTTTGTAGGACAGTAGCAAATTTCCCTCAAGTGTATGACCTAAGGTTTATCAATCCGTGGGAGGCGTAGGATGAAGATGGTCTCTCTCAAGCAACCCTGCAACCAAATAACAAAGAGTCTCTTGTGTCCCCAACACACCCAATACAATGGTAAATTGTATAGGTGCACTAGTTCGGCGAAGAGATGGTGATACAAGTGGTATATGGATAGTAGATAAAGGTATTTGTAATCTGAAATTATAAAAACAGCAAGGTAACTAATGATAAAAGTGAGCGTAAACGGTATTGCAATGCGTTGAAACAAGGCCTAGGGTTCATACTTTCGCTAGTGTAAGTTCCCTCAACAATAATAGCATAATTGGATCACACAACTATCCCTCAACATGCAACAAAGAGTCACTCCAAAGTCACTAATAGCGGAGAACGAACGAAGAGATTATGGTAGGGTACGAAACCACCTCAAAGTTATTCTTTCCAATCAATCCGTTGGGCTATTCCTATAAGTGTCACAAACAGCCCTAGAGTTCGTACTAGAATAACACCTTAAGACACAAATCAACCAAAACCCTAATGTCACCTAGATACTCCAATGTCACCTCAAGTATCCGTGGGTATGATTATACGATGTGCATCACACAATCTCAGATTCATATATTCAACCAACACAAAGGACCTCAAAGAGTGCCCCAAAGTTTCTACCGGAGAATCACGACGAAAACGTGTGCCAACCCCTATGCATAGGTTCATGTGCGGAACCCGCAAGTTGATCACCAAAACATACATCAAGTGAATCATGTGATATCCCATTGTCACCACAGATATGCACGGCAAGACATACATCAAGTGTTCTCAAATCTCTAAAGACTCAATCCGATAAGATAACTTCAAAGGGGCAACTCAATTCATTACAAGAGAGTAGAGGGGGGAGAAAACATCATAGGATCCAAATATAATAGCAAAGCTCGTGATACATCAAGATCGTATCACCTCAAGAACACGAGAGAGAGAGAGAGATCGAACACATAACTACTGGTACATACCCTCAGCCCCGAGGGAGAACTACTCCCTCCTCATCATGGAGAGCACCGGGATGATGAAGATGGCCACCGGAGAAGGATTCCCCCTCCGGCAGGGTGCCGGAACGGGTCTAGATTGGCTTTCGGTGGCTACGGAGGCTTCTGGCGACGGAACTCCCGATCTATTGTGCCCCCGGATGTTTTTAGGGTATATGGAGATATATAGGCGGATGAAGTACGTCAGGGGGCCACGAGGGGCTCACGAGGGTGGAGGGCGCGCCGCGCCCTCCCCTGCCTCGTGGCCTCCTTGTAAGTCCCCTGGCGTGCACTCCAAGTCTTCTGGGCTTCTTTCCTTCCAAAAATGAGTTCCGTGAAGTTTCGGGTCAATTGGACTCCGTTTGATTTTCCTTTTCTTCGAAACCCTAAAACAAGGTAAAAACAGAAACTGGCACTGGGCTCTGGGTTAATAGGTTAGTCCCAAAAATGATATAAAAGTGTATAATAAAGCCCATAAACATTCAAAATAGTAGATAATATAGCATGGAGCAATCAAAAATTATAGATACGTTGGAGACGTATCATTAAGTGTACATCGGAACTTCGGCTGGAACTATGCAAAATAATTCACAGGCTTTGTAACATGTTGCTGCAACTCAACTACAATAGGTTTCTGTATCAAATGGTGAACGGTTCCAGTAGCGTCATCAAACAAGTACTTCACTGGTAGATCTCTCAGAAAGGTTGTGATCATCTATACCATAAGCAGTTGATAAGCATTTCCACCAAGCATTATTTCACCAAATGGGGAACACCACTCAAAAGTGACCAGAAGTACAGTAAGCTGAATTCTAGCTCTGGAACCCCCAGTTGTTTGTTTAGAATTGCAGTTATTATCAAGCTGGCCATTCCTCTTATATTCCCTTTGACTCAAAAATAGCCAACACATGCTCATGGTCTTCATGGTTCCCTGCAACTTCTCATGCCAAGTAATATTACATGTAGCAGCCTCCTCCAGAACATGATGTTCAGACAAGTTCCATTGCTCCTGGCTTTGATGCACGAGGTCACTAACGCCCCATAATTTCTCAAGGCAAAAACACCCAGCCAACTCACTGATGTGCACATGATGAATAAACTGAAGCTCAATAAATTCCACAAATTGTAGTTCAGACAAAACATGCACTTCTCGAGGATTGTTGGATGGTAATAGAAACTGAAAATTATGCCTAAGGCAGGGCCTCCAGTCAGTTGTTTTCCTCACAAAACCGAGAGTCGATGCAACTCCATATTGTAATTTTTCAAAAGAGCTAGGGAGAGCAGACTGAATGATGAAATCCTTGCTATTTGTTTCAGGATGTGCATAAGCACAGATCATCTCACTAACACAATCGTTTAGGTCAGTGAAAACCAAGAAAGTGAGCTGCCCTTGTTCAGTGATATTAGCCAGACCGGAAGAGAGTACTGGCTCACAGTGAATGAACTGAAAACCCAAACTGCTCGTCGTGTTCCAAGCACTATGTTTCTTCACACTCCGAAATTGATGTACAACAGTAGGAGCAAGACCAGAATGATGTATTTCAAGAGCAGGAATAATGCTACATGTACAGAGTTCTGAAGGGAACTGTTTATTGTAAGGAAATAGCCTGGGCTCCTTACTGAGACATGAACCAACATTGTTCTGTTGCGAAGACCATGAGCACAAGAGCTGACCAGTGATTATCTCTATGAAGTATCCACTAAAATTGTACCACCATCGCCATGTATTGCGCACAAAATCTCCAATGTGAAATAGTTTCTTCGGATTAGAACTACTCGTCAAGCCAATGCCTCGCACTTGGACAGACAGAAACGAATGCATCCTGAACGTCCATGTACGAAGGTCATGAACAGAAGTAGTGATCGGGAGGTTCCATTGGGAAACACTAGAACAACAGACCTCTGATGGCACACTGATTGCAAACGACGGCCACATAACCGGTCGAGCCTCCATTCCCTCTGCAATAAGAGCTGCCCGAAATGATGGCCACGGCATTGGACACAACTCGACCTTGCTGCAATTGCCTTGCCAAATGAGAGATCCTTGTCCATTTACCCTTTGCAGTTGCAATTCACTCTTCACACTTGGCTGGTGATGTGTACTGAAGGATTCGAGGCAAGGTATGTCATAGAAAAATTCTAATTCAGTAAATCCTTTAATATCAGATGGTGCCTGATCTGGTGGACGCCCAGGCTACCATCGTGCACCTGAGAAACAACTGAAAGGCTCCTTCCAGGGAAACATCTCATAACAGCAATCTTGAGGAGAGGCCACATTTGAACATGGCTCCTCCAGATAGTTTGTATCAGAAAGAGGCTTGAATGACAGCCATGGACCAGGCCTTAAGGGGTGACCCATTTGCCTGGTCTTCATTTGTGCAGGTGGTGGCCATGATTGTTGTTCGACATGGGCGGGGCACTCTGCCGAGCACCTAGTTGGCTCTGGTGCAGCCAAGCTGCTGGGGACGATGAGGACGACAATGCGGTCCGCCTCGCTCGCTACTTGGGTGGAGGTGTTGATGGAGAGCAGTGGCGAGTCGTCCAACTCCTGCACGCTGGTCTTGGGGTCAACATCGATGGTGCTTGCCACCAGGGTGACGATCTCGACAGCGACCTCCTGGTGGATGAGATCGACCATGAACTCGGGGTGGACGGTGGTGGTGGTGCCCTGGTTCTCCTTGAGTTTGACGACGATGGAGACTTGAGTCGAGCAATCCGTCGAACAGGTGATGGGCGCCCTGGCAATGCAGTCAGTGGAGACATCACAAATGACCTCGAGGACCTCTATGGACTTGGTGGTGGAGGAGACGTTGGTAGTGGCCGGGGTGACCGTGGCGTCGATGGTGAGGTCGACTGCAAGCTCGGGGAAGATGGCAACAGTGGCATCCCGGCGCGAGCATTCCGTCAAACAGGTAACATGTGCCCTCGTGACACAGGCAGGGGGCGCGTCTTGGATGAGCTCAAGCACTTCCTGGGCCTTGGTGGTGGAGCCGGAGACGTCGGGGACGGGCGCCGATGCGGCGTGCGTCGTGGTTGAGGCCGCCGGATCGACAAGCGGGGTAACCACATGAGGGTCACCAGCGCTTGCAACACCCAATAGTGCGCTCATCTCCTCCGCCTTAGCACATAATCTCTTTAGATACCACAACAACTGCTCATTGGCAGACATGGTATCCCACTTCAGTGGTAAGTCGGCAGGCATGGCGTCATCGTCGGTGGAACAGATGAATTGGCGTGGAAGAAAAAATGAGAAAAATTAGATGGTGGAAGGATGGTGGCCTGGCTTTGAATACCAGATGTTAGGGACTAGCTGTAGTCTTGCTAGTAATCTCTCTCTCTCAGGAAGGTTTGATACAGAGTAGCAATTACAACCAGAGGTTACAAGCGAATTGGGGGAGAACATGGAAGAACTGGAGGTAGGGGAAGGTAGCCGCCGCCAAGCCGTCCGTGATCCACTGGATAAGTTGTGTGTTGCTTTTGCCCACATACTTGTGGCTGCAGCGGCCAGAGGACTCCCAGCCGGGCCAGGCCCATGTGATGTCCAGAGGCAAGCTTATATGGGCTAGGGGAGAGCCCTGACAAAAACATGGTTTAATTGCTTGGGATCCGGCAAAACGCAAGGGCGGGGGAAACGGGAAAATTTGGGTTTTCGCTGCCCCTCCCGCCAAGCAAACGCGCCCAGTCCCGCGTGCGCCGCGCGGCCAAAACCTCAAAAAACCCTTCCCACCCTTTGCCCCGCCTCACGCACGCCGCGTCGCAATTCTCTCGCTCGCGTTCGTCACCCCTCCGCTATAAATCCCGCCACCCCGCGACCGAAACCCCCCTCCCCCCTTTCCGCCCGCCCGCCCGCCCGCGCCGCCTCTCGGATCCGCTCCTTCGGCCTCGTTCCCCCGTCGCCTCCGCCGCCGCCGGCGAGGAGGCCGAATAGGTAACCCTGGGGCTTCGTTTTTTCTTCTTCTCGGTCCTGTTTTTACCGTGCCTGCGGATTGATTAGTTCGGGGTGGTGTTTAGGGGCGCGCGTGCTCCGATAGTCCCTGGGCTCCGTGCTGTTTGACCGACGATTCGTTTGCGCTGCTGCTCTGGCTCCGCATCCAGGCGGGGTTGATGGATTCCTTCGGTTCGTTGTGGATTTATCAGTGACGGTTTTCTAGTGGAAACATTTTTGCCTTGCCTGCTGTTCTAGTTCTGTATTCCGCTGCGGATTTCTTTGATTTCTGTACCATCTACTGGAGGTGATTCCGGAAAGGTTGTCGGTGTGTTGCCGCAACGCAGAGCAGAGTTAACGGAATGGCGACCGTTCCCTCTGTAACCGCGCCTGCCCCTATTTGGGCCATTTCCGCCGTATTTCCTCCCGTGTATCATACTCATCTCTTCGGATGTGCGTCGTGGGGGCTTAGCTTGCTGGTCTGTGGTGCGGAAGTAGCTCCATCTGTGATTGTTCGCTGTGCTTAGCTCCGGGGAGCCCTGTGCGTCTGCCTATCCATATAGTTAGTTTGTTTGATGTGTTCTGTGTAGGGGGTTAGGAGACTATTTTCAGAAATCCGTTGGTCTGCTTGAGCAGTGGTGGTTCATGACTTGATTATTGCAGTTCCTACCAAAAAAACCCACCGTTTTCTTCAATAGTTCTGCGCCTCCCCCAAATTGGTTAAACTTCTGTTTAAGTAGATATCCCCCCACCGGTGTTGAAGTTTCTGATGTTTTTTTTTGATCGTGCTGCATTGCAGGAGTACTTGCATACTTAGTGGATCCGTGCTTGGTGGCATTGAGATTCACCGCAAATCTTCTGTAGCCTTAATTTGCCTTGACTGCCTGCAGCTGGTGATTTTTGTTCTTGAGTATCCTAGGTATGTGTCACTAATTCCATGCCTATTTGAATGAATGAATTAACTAGAAGGCTTCAGCTCTGTTCATTTTGTTTATGGCTCCACTCCTGTGACAAACAGCTGTTAATCAAGCTCTGATGTGTCCTATGGCCGGTGATGCAATTTTAGGAACAGTTCATTACCTTACTGTTGAATTAGTTAATTTGCTTACTTGTAGTTGTTAATAAGGTCTTGTAATGGAATATAGACTTGCTTTTAGCATGTCTTCTGAAGTTTCTTGCTATCTTTGTGTAGAGGAGCTATATATCTACATGGATTAGCACACAGTTTTCAAGGGGCACCTGGTGCTGCTAGCCTTGCTTTTGCTTTATTTGGTGGCTTGGTGCAACCACCTGTGCTGATAGTTTTGGTGCACCTTTCTTCATTTGCCTATTCTTAGCTTATTACTTGGGGATCTTTTGAGAATTGCCATGCTGAGTGCTACTTCCCCAGTTGCTTACTCACGGTTACACTGGTTTCATGCTAGTTTTAGCATTTGCCAATGTTTTCATGTTTGTGAACCAATTATAGTGTGATGTAATAATGAGATGTTAGTGCCATGATTGTTTACTTTTGATTTGGAAGACATGGGTTTAATGATGGCTATGTTGTTTCCTACCCCCTATTGTTGCTAGAGGTTGAGGTCTACTCATAGATTATCATTCCCAAAGGCAAAATCAAGTTGTCTAAATCAGTTAAAGGAATTGGATACAGGTTCAACAGATTGTTGATGTGTATGTTTCTTATTCATTACCTTTTGCTTCTGCTTCCAATTTGGAATTGATCTTCTACATGTTGCGGGGTTGGCTCTATAACATGTCTAGTGATTTTGATGAAGTGTGTTGCTCTGTTAATCTTTTCATGTAATTAAGTTTGGATTGGAAGTAAGTACTGTATTTTCTTGCTAATTGTTGATGAGGCTGACTAATTCTGAATTTTACAGGGATATATCAAATATGGTGAAAAGTCCACGTTCTCCAGTTACCACAGGTATTGTTCTTAATTACTTCTATTGTTACTTGTTTTGCATGACTACAGTAGTCACCTTTCCAATCTATAGCATGGTTATATCTGTTTCCAGGAATGTGTAATATGATATACTCAATGCTATCAGGGTATTTTCCGTGTGCATCTGCTTTGAAAATGTGAATTTCAAATGTTGTCTGACTCTTGTTTTATGTTTAATGTGTTACATGTTGGTATATTCTACTAGGCACTGCAAAGAAAGTTATGACATTTCTTTAGAAAAAACTAATGCTTTACCCTTTTAAAACAAGTATTCTGCTTTGCGTTCATATATAACAGTGCAAAGGAGCAAATTATATGCTGACATAGACATGTCATATGTGCTAATGTTTCTGTGATGCTCACTAGCTAGACATGGCATAAGCAAAGTTGGTTTCTTGCCATGAATTAACCAGTATTGACTTTTGTATTAGATTTGTATAAAATATTAATCTGTATCCTTATTGAGTGTCTGGGCAGTCTTCTAGTTTGTCTAATGTGTCTTATATGGAGCTTTGACTCAAACTGGATAGACATCAAGAGGGAGATCGCAAACCACGTACCCATTGCTATCACTGCTCTCCATTGCTGACTCCACTTCCTATGTTATCACTAAAATGAAGACAGACATTGTGGTACATGCACAAGTCTGCCCTTCATTGTTAAAGTTGAATGGCTGGGGAGGAAGATGATGTAGATAGATTGTTTGGTTGTTATTGAGATGATGGAAATTGTGGAGCTGTGGTGTTGAGAGGGTGAGGCGCATTATGCCATGAATTGCGTGTGGTGGATAGGTGCCAATGCTTTCCTTTTCCTCTTTTTCTGTGCCCTCCCAGGTTTGGTTGATCTATTTGCATATTAGTTATCTAGTATGTGCTGCAACTTGCTTTAACTAGGTGTTTTGATAGCAATCATAATGCTAATGCATACATGTGAAGATGAGTGTATTTTAGGATTGTAGGATGAAGGGTGGAATAAGCTACTGTCCATGTTTAGTATGCAAAATAGATAATGACCTAAATCTCTGGGAAGAAAAGTTGTCTAGTTTGGCATCCACATGTTGATTTTCTTCCCATTGCTCACCTGCGTGTGCATGATACTGATCGAGGTCCTTAGGTTATACTGATATTTACATGGCATTAGTCCAGTTGGTTATGAGATGCCATTTTTTGCTGAATGTTGAGTTGTTGACAATGCAGCTTCACACATCACACATAAAACAAGAAAACCATTTTTTAAACATAATTTTTAATACTAACATACATGCAACATTTTGTATAAATCATCAATATTTTAATGGCACACACATACTGTTTGCAGCATAAAATCCTTTATACTTATGCTTTACTTGGAGTGGTATGAACACTTGGAGCATGGATTGGTTTGACTCATATCACAGTACTACAAAAATATGATTGTGTTTTTCTGCAAGAAAATATGATTTTGTTTGACTCGTATATCCAGTCGTAGTCTGTTGAATGTGCTTTTACTTTTATCAACCTAGTGCCTTGACTGTGAAACTAAATTCAAGATATAAATGAGGTCACTTATCTTGTGTCCATGCTAGTGTTCCTTGGAAGAGAGAAACAGTTGTGAAAGTAATGCCTGGTTCTGTACAGTTGCCCTTCTAATGAGAACTTATTTCTAGATGAACTTAATTTGAACCCCCAAGTACATGAATAACAGGGTCAGGTGATCAATGTATGTATGTAGGTGCACACTTAAATCCTGTGTATGAAGATCCATGTAACCTCAACAAGCCATCATGCATGAAGATCCACTTCTGTGCACTTTTTATATACGTTACTGGATTCAAGACTGCTTTTAATGCTATAGATCATCAGCATATTTCTAATTCCCCTTCTTGTTAATTGCCTATATGCATATGGCTTATGCTTCATGGTGTTTGATTGGTTTTTATTAATCAATTTAATGATCTAATTCTGAAGTTTCATCAAGAATCGGTCTTGTGGCTATTTAAGTTCCCTGAAAAGGTTAAGTGTCATGGTCTTTGTTTTCAAGATGAGCCTCTGATATCACCTAGTGACTTGTGTATTTTTATCAGATAAAAGAGCTACAAGTTGCAACTGCAATTTTCACTGCAGGGGTTACACCAGGAAAACACAAAATTAACCATATAATATAAATATAGATATAAATGAGGCTTTTTTTGTGCCATCTGATCTTGGTGTCTGGGCGATATCTACAATTTTGCTTGTGTGTGTCTCGCCATAGATCTTGTTGGAGCTTTGTTTAATGATAGCTGGCAGCAACTGCCTGTAACTTATACAGTGAACATCTGTTCTGTTTCTTCATACCAATTGGCAGTTGGCACCCCTAGCACTTTCCTTTTTGTTAGGAAGGAGATCCATCTATATAATATTAGTTTCCAAGAAATACACAAAAGGCTTGAATGCCATTTCATGAAAAAGAATATCAAAGAGGTTTCTGCATGCCTCATTGAGGCTAAGCAATCATCTCCTAACACCTGTCTTCTTGTGTCTGCTGAGTGCTGGCATCGTTGCCAGTCAAGCTTGTGGAAGGCAGCCAAGTCTAGGCTGGCCAGCTCTCATGCCTACCAGTTATGGACCCAATCCCATTGCTGTAACACCTGAGTGCTGTGTCATTGTATTATTGATGCCTTTTCACTGTTCATCATTTAGTTTCTTTCTTTTGTTCCTGATTTAGTTATTTTATCTGAATGATGGCCTTTCAGGAACAAAAAGGTGCAGAGCAAAGCCACAAAAGAAGGGTGAAGAATTCACTGCACAAGGAAAATTGGTGGATGGGCCTCAGGATGCAACAAATGGTGTTGAAAAGGGTGCTGGTTCTGCTACTCACAAGAGGCCAAGGAGGGCAGCAGCCTGTTCTGATTTTAAGGAGAAATCTGTACGTTTATCAGAAAAAACTTCTGTTGTCAAGATCAAGAAAAATCGGATGGAAGAGGAAGAAATAGATGCAATCAACCTGACAAAATTAGGGCCAGAAGATTCGCCGCCTTGCCGGAAGTTGATTGATTTCATCTTGCATGATGCAGATGGGAATCTGCAGCCATTTGAAATGTCTGAAATAGATGATTTTTTCATAACAGCTCTCATCATGCCTATGGATGATGATCTAGAAAAAGAGCGTGAAAGAGGTGTACGCTGTGAAGGATTTGGGCGTATTGAGGACTGGGCAATATCTGGTTATGATGAAGGTACTGCAGTGGTCTGGCTCTCGACAGAACTTGCTGATTATGAATGTGTGAAACCAGCAAGCAACTACAAGTCTTACTACAACCACTTCTATGAGAAGGCACAGGTATGTGTTGAAGTCTACAGGAAGCTCATGAGATCAGTAGGTGGGAATCCTAACATGAGTCTGGAAGAATTGCTTGCTAGTGTTGTTCGCTCTGTTAATGCTATCCAAGGTTACACTGGAACAATGAGCAAAGAATTCATGATTGCCACTGGTGAGTTTGTATACAACCAGCTCATTGGTTTGGATCAGACGGCAGGCAATGATGATGAGAAGCTTGTTACATTGCCAGTTCTTCTTGCTCTAAGAGATGAGTGCAAATCTCGAGCAGAATTTACCAAGATGCCACTTAGCATTTCAAATGGGAGCCTGAAGATCAAGGATATTGAGTGTAAAGAGGTAGCTGAGGACGATGATGAGAAATTAGCAAGATTATTGCATGAAGAAGAAGAATGGAAGATGATGAAGAAACAGAGGGGTAACCGTGGAGTCCCTTCCCAGAAAAATGTCTACATCAAAATTAGTGAAGCTGAGATTGCAAATGACTACCCTCTGCCTGCATACTATAAACCATCTAGCCAGGAAATGGATGAATACATATTTGATAGTGAGGATGGCATGTTCTCTGGTGATGTGCCAGTAAGAATCCTCAATAACTGGGCTCTATACAATGCAGATTCTAGGCTTATTTCTCTGGAATTAATCCCTATGAAGTCAGGCGCAGAAAATGACATAGTTGTCTTTGGATCTGGTTTTATGAGAGAGGATGATGGCAGTTGCTGTTCCACAGCTGAGTCTGCAAAGTTGTCTTCTTCATCAAGTAAAGCTGATAATCAGGATGTAGGAGTTCCAATATATTTGAGCCCAATCAAGGAATGGGTTATAGAATTTGGTGGCTCGATGGTTTGCATAACCATTCGAACTGATGTTGCTTGGTGAGTACCCCAGTCAGTTTTTACTGCTATTTTATTGTGTAATCTTCATGCCACTGCCTGTTCAGTATTCTTTTCACTGAATCCTCTCATTCCTTTACCCCAGTCTTTATTTGTTTCTGTCGGCACTCCATTAGAACTTACATTGCATGTATTTTCAGGTACAAGCTACGGCAGCCAATAAAGCAATATGCTCCTTGGTGTGAACCTGTACTGAAAACAGCAAGGCTTGCTGTTAGCATCATCACCCTGCTAAAAGAGCAAAGCCGTGCTTCAAAGCTTTCTTTTGCTGATGTCATCAAGAAAGTGGCAGAGTTTGACAAAGAGAATCCTGCCTTTATATCGTCCAATATTGTACTGGTTGAGAGGTACATTGTGGTACATGGACAGATCATACTTCAGCAGTTTGCAGATTTCCCTGATGAGACAATTCGACGTAGTGCTTTTGCCACTGGCCTGTTGATGAAGATGGAGCAGAGAAGACATACAAAGTTGTTCATGAAGAAAAAGGCTCAAGTAACAAGAGGAGAGAATCTGAATCCAATTGCAACAATGGGAACATCATCAAAAAGAAAAGCAATGCGTGCAACCACAACAAGATTGATCAACAGAATATGGAGTGATTACTATGCACACCATTTCCCTGAAGATTTGAAGGAGGGAGATGGAAACGAAGCAAAAGAAGTTGATGATGAACAAGAAGAAAATGAAGATGATGATGCTGAGGAAGAGGTACAGATTGAAGAAGACAAGGTTGCAAAGACTCCACCATCAACACGGTCTCGAAAATTGGTATCACAAACTAGCAAAGAAATGAGATGGAAGGGTGATCCAGCTGGGAAAACAACTTCTGGAGAAGCTTTATACAAATGTGCGTATGCACGGGAACTCAGAATAGATGTCGGAGGGGCAGTCACACTGGAAGATGATTCTGGAGAAATAGTCATATGCTTTGTTGAGTACATGTTTCAGAAATCTGATGGTGCAAAAATGGTTCATGGAAGGATTCTGCAAAAAGGCTCAGAAACTGTTCTTGGCAATGCTGCAAATGAAAGGGACATTTTCTTAACTAATGACTGTTTGGAGTTTGAACTAAAGGACATCAAAGAATTGGTCTCTGTCAATCTCCAATCAATGCCTTGGGGTCACAAGTATAGAAAAGAGAATTCTGAAGCTGAGAAGATTGAGTGGGCCAAAGTGGAAGAGAGGAAAAAGAAGGGTCTGCCCATGGAATATTTATGTAGAAGCCTGTACTGGCCTGAGAAGGGTGCCTTCTTCTCTCTACCTCGTGATAAACTGGGTCTTGGTAATGGTGTCTGTGGCTCTTGTGAGCACAGAGAACCGGACTGTGATGAATTAAGAATACTTACCAAGACCAGCTTCATTTACAGAAAGGTAACCTATAGTGTCCATGACTTCTTATACATTAGGCCTGAGTTTTTCTCCCAAGAGGAGGATCGTGGCACCTACAAGGCAGGAAGAAACATTGGCCTGAAGCCCTATGCAGTTTGCCATCTTTTGGATGTCTGTGGACCTGCTGGTTCTAAAAAAGTTGACCCTGCATCAACAAAAGTCAGTGTTCGAAGATTTTATAGACCAGATGACATTTCAACTGCTAAAGCTTATACATCTGATATCAGAGAGGTTATACTCTTCTTCCTCTATATATTTGTTTTATGTCTGATATCTGTAATACCATCATTAGTTCCATGCTTCATAACATGCCAAAGTTTTGTGATCATTCTCCTTAAATAGTCTTCAATACATATTGTTAACCTTTTTTTGCTTGATTCAGGTATACTATAGTGAAGATATAATTAATGTGCCGGTGGATATGGTAGAGGGAAAATGTGAGGTCCGAAAGAAGATAGATATCTCAAATTCAGACCTTCCAGTCATGATTGAACATGTATTCTTCTGTGAGCATTTCTATGATTGTGCCACTGGGGCTCTCAAGCAGGTTAGTTGGCTAATATAACATTTTGATTTAGAACTGCTAGTTTTGGTATTTAACTGAATGTATGTTCTGCCTTGACAGTTGCCTTCAAATGTAAAGCTCATGTCTGTGGCTCGCAAGGCAACTGGTGCTTTGAAAAAGAACAAGGGAAAGCAGATCTGTGAAAATAATGAAGTTGATTCAGGCAAATGGATGGAGGTGCCCAAAGAGAGCCGTATTGCAACTCTCGACATTTTTGCTGGCTGTGGAGGTTTATCCGAAGGGTTGCAGCAAGCTGGTATGCACTTCCTTCAGTGGTATGGTTTAGCATGAAAATGTTGGTCTTCTGACTGATTTTTTTATTATTCATTGTTAAATTCTGCAGGTGTGTCATTTACAAAATGGGCAATTGAATATGAGGAACCAGCTGGTGAAGCATTTAGGCAAAATCATCCGGAAGCTGCTGTGTTTGTGGATAACTGCAATGTGATTTTAAAGTAGGTGAAATTGTTTAATTTATGTGCTGTGTTGCATTTATTTATTTGTGTAGCTCAATCAAGATTGCTTTGTGACGATGCAGGGCAATCATGGACAAGTGTGGGGATTCTGATGACTGTGTCTCAACTTCTGAAGCTGCTGAACAAGCAGCTAAACTTGCTGAAGAGAATATTAAAAACCTTCCTGTCCCTGGTGAAGTAGAATTCATAAATGGCGGTCCTCCCTGTCAGGTACATTATATTGCTATAAGCACTGGTAAGCAGTTTGTTGTTCAAAATGTTAACCCATTATTTACCTATGTATACCCTTTTTCTGTTACCAGGGCTTTTCTGGCATGAACAGATTCAACCAAAGCCCATGGAGTAAAGTTCAGTGTGAGATGATTTTAGCATTCCTCTCTTTTGCGGAGTATTTTCGTCCCAGATTCTTTCTTTTAGAAAATGTCAGGAATTTTGTTTCGTTCAACAAAGGGCAGACCTTCCGACTGGCGGTTGCATCTCTTTTGGAAATGGGATACCAGGTGCTAATTCTTGCCATTGTCTACTTAAACTACCTAGTTAGCACTTCTTTGAATCTGTATACTGAGAAGTTGTATACCTGTTTAGGTTCGTTTTGGAATCTTAGAAGCAGGTACTTTTGGTGTTGCTCAGTCCAGGAAAAGGGCATTCATTTGGGCTGCTGCTCCTGGAGAGATTCTTCCTGATTGGCCAGAACCGATGCACGTGTTTGCTAGCCCTGAACTGAAAATAACACTGCCTGATGGCAAATACTATGCAGCTGCCAAAAGCACTGCTGGTGGGGCACCTTTCCGTGCAATAACTGTTAGAGATACAATTGGGGATTTGCCGAAAGTGGAAAATGGTGCAAGTAAACTCGTACTTGAAGTAATATTCCAAGGCCATTCAGTTTTTCTTTTGTTTCTGCTCTGGATTCCCATATTTAGTGAATTCCTCTCTTAATGCAGTATGGAGGTGAGCCTACCTCTTGGTTTCAGAAGAAGATCAGAGGTAGCACTATTGCATTGAACGATCACATATCTAAGGAGATGAATGAATTAAATCTCATAAGATGCAAACATATTCCCAAACGACCTGGTTGTGACTGGCATGACCTGCCAGATGAGAAGGTAAATGAGACTGTCCTACTCTGTAGCTGCATTCACTGTTTCTGTTGATCCCTTTTTGGTGTTTGTGATATGTTAATTCCCCGAACATACATGTGCAGGTGAAGCTATCTTCTGGGCAAATGGTGGACCTGATACCTTGGTGCTTGCCTAACACCGCTAAAAGGCACAATCAGTGGAAGGGTCTGTATGGGAGGTTAGATTGGGAGGGCAATTTCCCCACGTCTGTGACTGATCCTCAGCCGATGGGCAAGGTTGGCATGTGCTTCCACCCTGACCAGGATAGGATTATCACGGTCCGCGAATGTGCGCGATCTCAGGTAAGCTTAAAGCTGCTCTGCATCCATCCTCATCTGATTACAAATAACCTCGAATGTGTTAAAGATTGTTGTAAGGCATGGTAAATAATCTGATTTGAACCTATCAACGTCTGCAGGGCTTTCCTGACAGCTACCAGTTTTCGGGCACCATTCAGAGCAAGCACAGGCAGATTGGCAATGCTGTGCCACCCCCTCTTGCCTTTGCGCTTGGGAGGAAGCTGAAGGAAGCCGTTGATGGGAAGCACCAGCAGGCCTGACACCGTCCGTAGAACTCCCAAGGGACAGAATCACCAGCATTCAAGTTTCTCCTCTATTGTGCGTGACTGGTATGAACTGTCTCGAGCCAGCATTCAAGCCACATACTGATGTCACGATGTGAACTATCATGCATGAACTTGTGATTTTATTGGTCTCCTTGTATATTCTTAGATTATTGTTGATTGGCGCCCAAATTCAGATTTGTGATTGTATCCAAACATTGCACGTCACATGTTCTGGAGCTAAGATATAACAACGTTTCCTCATACTCGATGTTTGGGGATTGAAGTCTTTTGTGTGTACAAGCCAACCTAATTCTTCCGAGTGAAGACTTTGAAATCTTCCTCCCAAGGAGCTATTTAGTTTGGTTTCAAAGATTCAATTCTTTGGCACACCTTTGTTAAATTCTTCGTTGGTGGGTTCGTTGATGGGTTGGATGACTTGTTAAGTCAGTTCAGTGGCGTTGATTTTGAAACCTAATCGTTAGAGCATCCCCAATAGGCCCTATTTTAGGGCGCTTGGGCAAAAACTTAATCCGACTTTTTTTTTTCAAAACTTCTTTTGGGCGCCCTAAAATGAAGTGTAAGTGCTGTAAATATACAACACTTGGACATGGTTGTCGCCAACCGTAGTCATTTAGCTCCCGCGCGTGACTAGAATGCAGCGCCTCTGCCTGCCCATCGGCCATTGTGTGCCATGGTCGATGTTAAAACTAATTATGTAAGTAGGGAGGAAATCTCCCGTTGTCTGAACAGCCGTACGGTTGCTCCCGCAACGTCGCCTCTCTCCCGCCCACTTGGAACCGACACATCTCTTCAGGATCATCACGTCTTTTTAGGAGATACTATTTTTCGACAAAGGATGGATTTTATTGACTCAAAATAAAGCATCAAGAAGATACAAAACACGATGAGCCTGAACCCGGCCTCTGCATAGCTAAAATGCACACAGCCAACATGAACACACACAAACACGCCGGCGGCTAGCAAAGTCATAAGACCAGAGCTGTGCATAGACGAGGAAAAAAAGAAAAAGTCCCAAAGCAACCAGACCCATGATCGTCAAAACTATAACAATGATCATATCTGCATCGACCATATCATGATACCACATTGATGATGAGGTCTTCAACATCAACGCCTTCAGGAAGGGAACAACGCTCAAGCATTGCCGTTGCCGGATGCAGCCACTAAGGCCACAATCTGGGGTTTCACCCTGAAGAATCAGTCTGAAGCATGTCCGAGCAATGCCTTCAACAAGGTAACAACATAGAAAACATCGCCATTGCCAGGTATAACCAACTCCGGTCGAACCTAGGCTTTCACCCCGGAGCTCTAGGCCAGGTGCTCGAGTAGCACCACCATCGAAGTAACTCATGTATTGTCATCACCACTTTTCCACGATCCCAGCAGCTACATGCGTTGCGTCGCCGCGGCACAACCACCCCTCTGCATCAAGACGTCGTTCGTAGTTTTGCATCTCACCGCATTAGTCAGCCGTCAGATCTTGAGAGATGAACCCTCCGTAAGACCTTCGAATGACCACCACCGTCGCAGAGCCGTAGGAGGTCACTGTATAGTCACCACCAAACGGTCGACTGGATCTGGATCACCACCACCAAGCCTTCCAGATCTGAATCAAGGCAACCACACGGGGTCGTACCAAGCTGCGGCTGCCTGACTATAGATCCGACCGTCTACGAGGCTGCAAACAGTCGCCGGTTCGAAGACTCCGGCCGCTCGCACACCAACACCAGGCCATCGCCGCGCAGAACCATGTTGGGGAGCATCCGCGCGTGCACTGCAGATCCGCGCTAGGAGACCACGTGCGCCCGCAACCTCAGATCAGCCGGCTGCCACTGCCACACAGCCATTCGGCCGCCATCCCGTGAAGATGCGATCTTCAAACCCAACACACCAGCATGCTGCGCGTGCTGTATGTACCGAAGCAGCCAAAGCACTCCATTGACCCGCATGGCCGTGTGCCTTCGCCAGGATGAGCATCCCCCCCGCGCCCCCACACAAGCAGAGAGGAGAAGCTCCCGCCGCCACCGATGCCGAGTGGGCTTTGCCCGGTGGCGCTCGCCGGCGGCGGCAGGGAGAGGGACGGTGGGTCGCGCCTGCTCGCGGCGGCGAGGGCTCACGCCTGGATCGCCCGCGAGGGAGCGACCGGGGCGTTCAGGGTGTTCGGTGGCAATCACCTGACTGGTAACATATAATCAATGTAACCATTGTCAAAGGGATCGATCATTTTTTATTTGAAACACGTTATCTGCCACCGAGAGTGAGAAAGGCAACAGAGAAAGGAGAAGAGAGGGAGCACTCGCCGCCAGTGAGATGCCTGGCCTTGTTTCCTTCCTTCTCTGCCTGATCCGTGAGGATGGTCCTCGCTACCGTCGTTGCTACCATGGTGTACCACCCCGTATGTAACTTGCCATATTTGTATTCCCACTCTTGCCATTTTCGGCTCTAAGTTATGATATTCCCTCGTGGTTGGGTTTTGTCTTCATTTTTTCTTTTTGTCCATGTCATGCATCTCATATCATGTCATCATGTGCATCGCATTTGCATACGTGTTCATCTCATGCATCCGAGCATTTTCCCCGTTGTCCGTTTTGCATTCCGGCGCTCCTACGTCCTTCGGCGCCCTCTTTTGTCTCTTTTTGTGAGCGGGTGTTAAACATTCTCAGATTGGACCGAGACTTGCCAAGCGGCCTTGGTACACCACCGGTAGACCACCTGTCAAGTTTCGTGCCATTTGGAGTTCGTTTGATACTCCAACGGTTAACCGAGGAACCGTAAAGGCCTCGTGTGTGTTACAGCCCAACACCCCTCCAAAGTGGCCCAAAACCCATCTAAACCCCCTCCATCCTCTCGGCCGTTCGATCATAATCGCGTGGCCAAAAACCGCACCTCATTTGGACTCTCCAAGCTCCCTCTACCTATAAATATATGCCACCCTCCGAAATTTCCGGGCGGAACCCTAGCAAACTTCCCTCCTCGCCGCCGGACGCGTCTGGACCGCGCCGGACACGTCCGCCCGCCGCCGCCCGGCGAATCAGGGTGCGCCACGTGGGCACTGCCACCTCCCACCGTCCGGCCCGCCTCGCCCGCGGCTAGCCCTCCGAGCCCGACACCGCCCGCGCGCGCCCCGAGCGCCCGCGCCTCTCTGCCGCCATCCCGCGCCTAGCGCCGCCGCCTCCACCCGCCGGCCGCTCTTCCGCCGCCGCCCGCAGCTTGCCGGCCGCGTCGCTCGCCGTCGCCGGTCCCCGACCCACACCGCCGCTCACCGCCTCCTCCACCGGCGCCGCACTCCGTCCTCGCCGTCCCGCCTCCTCCTCCGCACCTCGCCGGCCGGATCCGAAGCTCCGGCGAACCCCTCCAACTCCGGCGACCTCCATCCCCGACGAACCTCGTTTCCCGTGCCTCAGATCCAGATCCACGAGGGTTGACCCGAAATTCCCTCTAAGTCATTTTGTTTACGTGTTAATCAATTTTGTCAAGGTTGTTGTAGTTGATCCATGCATGCTATGGATAGCTTCTTGATCATGTCTTATTGCTGGTGGTATGCTTAGCTTGTAATGAAATGCCTTGTGTTGAGTGCATCGAGCTCGCAAACATGCCTACATAATTCTGTTTTTGCCATGTCCAGTTTTCTGCTAAGTCTGAATCTGTTAACGAAACTTGCTATGTTTACATGGGTGCCATCATATTCTCTGATCCTTTTTGACTTATGGTCAGTAAGGGACTTTTGTTATATGCTTTGAGTAGATTCATGCCATGCCTTGTATTGCTATGATATGATCCCGTAGCATGTTGTTATCTTGCTCTAAACATTGCTTCCTGATGTTAATTCCTGACATGTTATTTTCGCTAAGTCTGAGATGCTGTTATCTTTTGCACTTTTGCCATGCTTGTTTGAGCCTGCTATTGTGTGATTTAGCCGTAGCTCAGTGTTCATCTTTTGTCAAGCATCTTGAGTAGATCACTGCCATGTGCTTTGTTGCTATGTTGGAGTGCAATAGCTTAGTTTCTTGTTGCATTCTAGTTGGCATCATGCTGTTAATCGCAGAATTGTGCCATTCTTGTTTTGCTTGCCATTTGCAAACCGTGCATCCGATTCCGGTGATCTTTATATCGATTTCAACCGAAATCAACTCATCTTTCCAGCGGCACACTTGATTTGCCAAGTTGGGGCCTGGTTCAATCTTTTCCTTCCGGAGCACGCATATGCATTGCATATCACATCCCGCATATCATGCCATGTTTTGCATCATGTTGCTTGCGCATTGCACCGTGGTTGATTGTGGTTTCCTTTGCTTGTGTTCTTGCCTTCGGTAGAGCCGGGAGACGAGTACGTGATTGAGGAACCCTTTGAGTACGCTTACGAGGATCAAGCTTACGTCAACTCAGAGAACTTTGCAGACAAGATGATCATACCCTCGAAATCACTTCTATCTTTGCTTGCTAGTTGCTCGCTCTATTGCTATGCTTTATAATGCCTCCCATATTATCATGTCAAGCCTCTAACCCACCTTGTCCTAGCAAACCATTGTTTGGCTATGTTACCACTTTGCTCAGCCCCTCTTATAGCGTTGCTAGTTGCAGGTGAAGATTGGAGTTTGTTCCTTGTTGGAACATGATTATTGTTGGGATATAATTATTATATATTGTTTAATTTAATGCACCTATATACTTGGTAAAGGGTGGAATGCTCGGCCTTATGCCTGGTGTTTTGTTCCACTCTTGCCGCCCTAGTTTCCGTTATACCAGTGTTATGTTCCTTGATTTTGCGTTCCTTATGCGGTTGGGTTATAATGGGAACCCCTTGACAGTTCGCCTTGAATAAAACTCCTCCAGCAAGGCCCAACCTTGGTTTTACCATTTGCCACCTAAGCCTTTTTCCCTTGGGTTTCGCGGACTCAAGGGTCATCTTTATTTTAAACCCCGGGCCAGTGCTTCTCTAAGTGTTGGTCCAACCTGAGCGATGTCCGGCGCCCCTTGTGCAACCAGGGTCTATGCCAACCCGACGTCAGGCTCATCCGGTGTGCCCTGAGAATGAGATACGTGCGACTCCTATCGGGATTTGTCGGCACATCGGGTGGCTTTGCTGGTCTTGTTTTACCATTGTCGAGATGTCTTGTAACCGGGATTCCGAGTCTGATCGGCACCTGCAGGGTTTTGAACTTTCGAAAGCCGTGCCCGCGGTTATGGGCAGATGGGAATTTGTTAATATCCGGTTGTAGAAAACCTGACACTTAACTTAATTAAAATGAATCAACCGCGTGTGTAGCCGTGATGGTCTCTTTTCGGCGGAGTCCGGGAAGAGAACACGGTCTCGTGTTATCTTGAACTTAAGTAGTTTCAGGATCACTTCTTGATCTTTATAGCTTCTCGCCCATGCTTTGCTTCTCTTCTCGCTCTCATTTGCGTAAGTTAGCCACCATATATGCTAGTGCTTGCTGCAGCTCCACCTCACTACCTTTTCCTACCCATAAGCTTAAATAGTCTTGATCGCGAGGGTGTGAGATTGCTGAGTCCCCGTGACTCACAGATTACTTCCAAAACCAGATGCAGGTGCCGATGATGCCATTACAGGGGATGCGACCGAACTCAAGTGGGAGTTCGACGAGGATTCAGGACGTTACTATGTCTCCTTTCCAGACGATCAGTAGTGGAGCCCAGTTGGGGCGATCGGGGACCTATGCATTTGGGGTTGTCTTTATTTTGGTTCCGTAGTCGGACCTTGATTGTATTCTGGAGGATGTAATGCTATATTTATGTATTGTGTGAAGTGGCGATTGTAACCCAACTCTTTATCTCTTTCTGTTTCAGTACATGGGATGTGTAAAGATTACCCCTCTTGCGACATGCCTACTATGCGGCTATGCCTCTTAGTCATGCTCCGACACGTGGGAGATATAGCCGCATCGTGGGTGTTACAAGTTGGTAATCAGAGCCTTCCCCGACTTAGTGCCCCCCTGCTTGTTCGAATCGCTGGCGTTGTTGAGTCTAGAAAAATGTTTTGAGTCTTATAGGATTACATATATCGGAGTGTAGGATTCTTTTTACTCCTTAGTCCCTTTGTCGCTCTGGTGAGGCCTCCTGACGTAGAGTTTTGACTCTTCTCTTCTCAAATTTCATGAATTTTTTTAGGATCACACGGGTATCTTGGAATCGTTCCGATGGTTTTGTGACGAGAACATTGTTCTTGGTGCCTCCTGACATTTAGGGGTTGTGGCAGTGTCCCGGGGAGTTGAGCTCCGAGGTGTTGTCATCACAATTTTATCGTTACAGTTCTAGAATACCTGAGTTTCGCCGACATAAAAAATCTCTTTTATGCAGTTGTTGGTGAGATAACCTCGATGCCACCCTGTACAGGGGTGGGAGTTCGGGAGTATTGCCATAATTCGTATAACGGATGCTTTTCGAAGGTTGAGGTAAATGATTTCCGAAGGTTTCTTGGTTATGTGTTGAAGGATGGATACAGCTAGATGTAGGATTTGCTAGTTTTGGGTGAGATATTATGCTTCCCCTGTATCCCCTACACCCGATTGCATAACCAGAAAGTTTCGGGAGTTTCATAGGTGGGAATTCTTGTAGCTCTAGTATTTCTTTCCGCAGATATTTGGTTTGTGGTTGGGTAATCCTTACCAATTATTTGTTCATATCCGTACCTTGTTGTTTTATTCATCTATCTCTATCTAAGTGGCTTCTCAATTTATGGAAGTGTGATCATTTACTTTGGAATTCATTGGTTCATTCTTGTTCAAATGTTAAGGCTATACGTTGCAATTTCGATCCATTGATTCAGCTTGAGTATATGTCTGTCAAGATGCTAACGGATGTCAACCTCTTCAGGATGGCTCCTCCAACGCGTCAGCCGGAACCTCCGCCACCACCTCCACCTCCGGAGGCATGGCAAGCTGTCATGGCCACCACCAACGCCAACACGCAGATGCTTATGCAACTCTTGCAAGAGCATAACCAAGGAAATCGAGGCCATGGCAATAATCAAGCTCAGTTTGCTACCCTCAACCAGTTGCTCGCAAACCAGTCGAAGTGTTTCAGTAACTGTGTCGAGGCCATAGACGCTGATGATTGGCTCGTGGATATCTACAAACATTTTGAGTGTAGCAACGTCAGGCCTGAGGACTTTGTCAAGTTTGCTTCGTTCCAACTCAAAGACCAAGTTTTTGAGTGGCATCAACAATACAAAGATTCCAGAGGAGGTCGTGTGATTACCTGGGATGATTTCCGCCGAGACTTCAAAGCTCACCACATTCCTCAAAGTGTTGTTGAGAGTAAGCGCAAGGAGTTCCGCAATCTGAAGCAAGGCAGCTTGTCTGTTTACCAATATAACATCCTGTTCCAGAGGCTCGCTCGCTTCGCCAAACAAGACGTCCCTGACGAGAAGAGCATGATTTATCAATTCAGAGGTGGCCTCAAAGAAGATTTGCAACTAGCTCTTGTGCTTTTTGAGCCTAAAAAGTATGATGAGTTCTACAACATGGCACTAAAGCAAGAGGCCGCTCAGCTCAAGTGCGATGCTTCCAAGAAGAGAGTCAGGGATGCAACTCCTTCTTCAACTCAAGTGGCAGCTAAGCAGCAAAAGTTCTGGTTGCCTCCTCCTCCGTTCCGTCAGCCTTATCAGCAGAAGAGTAAAGGTGGCAATGTATCTTCCCACCCACCCAACCCATGATATCAGAACAAAGCTTCGTCTTATGCTCCAAGGTCAAGTGCTCCGTATCACCGTCCGCTCTCAGAGGTTACGTGCAACAAGTGTCAGCAGAAAGGGCACTATGCGAACAAATGCTTCATCCAGAGGCGTCTTCCGCCTCCTCCTCCTGTGAGATCTGCCAGCAATGCAGTGGTCAAGCATAATCCCAAGTCTGCAAGGGTCAACATGATGAGCGCAACTCAGGCAGAGGACTCTTCAGAAGTGACCATGGGTAATCTTCCTGTTAATGATATTCCTGCAAAAGTCCTTTTCGATACTGGTGCATCGCATTGTTTCATTTCAAGACCATTTGCATCTAAGCACGAGTTGCTTTTCCAAGATTTTCCTAGGCAGTTATCAGTTGTCTCTCCGGGTTAATTCATGAACGCAAGCTCTATGGTTCCGGATGTTTCTATCAAGATGGGCAACTATAAGTTTCTGTCCTCTCCAATTATTCTTGGTAACTCAGATATTGATCTAATTCTCGGCATGGATTGGCTTTCTAAGCACAAGGCTCAGCTTGATTGTGCTGCCAGGCAGATTCAATTGACGCACTCGTCTGAGGATGTGATCATCTATGCCGCTCGTGATGATACCATTCGACTGTTTTCTCTCAATGAGAAGGGCGAGTTGAATGCCATCTCTCAGATTCCAGTCGTTTGTGAATATCAAGATGTCTTTCCAGAAGAGCTTCCAGGAATGCCTCCTCACCGGCCCGTTGAATTCGTCATTGATCTTGAGCCTGGCACGGAACCTGTTTGCAAACGTCCTTACAAGCTTGCACCAGAAGAGTTGAAGGAGCTGAAGAAACAACTCGATATACAAGAGCGCATGGGTCTCATCCGACCAAGTTCTTCTCCTTGGGATTGTGGTGTTCTTTTTGTCAAGAAGAAGGATGGAACGGATCGACTTTGTGTCGACTACCGTCCATTGAACAAGAAGACCATAACGAACAAGTACCCACTTCCCAACATCAATGAGCTATTCGAACAACTCAAAGGTGCTCAAGTATTCTCCAAGCTTGACCTCGGTATGGGCTATCATCATATTCGCATTCGTGAACAAGATATCCCCAAGACAACATTCAGAACAAGCTATGGTTCCTATGAATACACTGTCATGTCTTTCGGCCTTGTCAATGCTCCTCCAACGTTCTCTCGCATGATGAACTTCATCTTCAACCCTTACACAAATGACTTCATCTTGGTGTATCTCGATGATATTTTGGTCTTTTCCAAGAACAAAGAGGATCATGCCAAGCATTTGAGATTAGTGTTGGACAAATTCAGAGAACATCAGTTCTATGCGAAGTTTTCAAAGTGCGAGTTTTGGCTCGATGAGGTTCTCTACCTTGGCCATATCATCTCCGCCAAGGGCATAGCGGTTAATCCTGAGAAGGTGTCTGCAATTGTGAATTGGGAACCGCCTCAGAATGTGAAGCAGCTCTGCAGTTTCCTTGGGCTTGCAAGCTATTGTCGAAGATTCATTGAGAATTTCTCTAAAATCATGAAGCCTCTTTCCAACCTCCTCCAGAAGCATGTGAAGTATGTCTGGACACCTGAATGTGACATCACTTTCAACACCCTCAAAGAGAAGTTAGTCACACCTCCAGTTCTGACTCCTCCTGATGAATCCAAACCATTCGAAGTTTTCTGTGATGCTTCCCTTCAAGGTCTCGGTGCTATGTTAATGCAAGAGAATAAAGTTGTGGCCTATACCTCTCGCCAGTTGAAGCCCAACGAAAAGAACTACCCCACTCATGACCTTGAGTTGGCGGCAATTGTCCATGCTCTTTTAACATGGAGACATCTCTTGTTGGGAAGGAAAGTGGACATCTTCATGGATCATAAGAGTCTCAAGTACATCTTCATTCAACCCAACCTCAACCTCAGGCAGACTCATTGGGTCCAAATGATTCAAGAGTATAATCCAAGTATTGAATATACTCCAGGCAAGGCCAATGTCATTGCTGACGCTTTGAGCAGGAAGGCTTACTGCAACAGTTTGATTCTCAAGCCCTTCCAACCGGATCTTTGTGAAGCTTTCCACAAACTTAATCTCCAAGTTGTTCCTCAAGGATTTCTTGCCAACCTCCAAGCCTCTCCTACTTTGGAAGATCAAATTTGTGAGGCACAACTTCTTGATGCAATGGTGAAGAAGGTGAAGATTGGGATTGTCAAGAGCCAACCCAAGTACAAGTGCTATCGCCTATATGACAAAGATAATCTTTTCTTCGAGGATCGAATTGTTGTTCCTAAAGGTGACCTTCATAAAGTCATTATGAACAAAGCTCACAATTCCCTCCTTTCTATTCATCCCGGAAGTACAAAGATGTACCATGACCTCAAGTAGTCGTATTGGTGGACTCGAATGAAGCGCGAGATTGCTCAGTTGGTGAATGAATGTGATGTCTGCAGAAGAGTGAAAGCAGAACACCAATGGCCAGCTGGTCTCCTCCAACCTCTTGCCTTTCCATAATGGAAGTTTGATCATATTGAGATGGACTTCGTGACTGGATTTCCCAAGTCCAAGCGTGTCAATGATGCTATCTTCGTCGTCATCGACAAGCTTACAAAAGTGGCTCATTTTCTTCCTATCAAAGAATCTATCACAACAGCTCAGTTGGCAGAGCTATATACCTCCAGGATTGTCTTCTTGCACAACATTCGCAGTTGATATCTTCAGATCATGGAAGCATCTTTACTTCTAAGTTATGGGACTCCTTCCAGAAGGCCATGGGCACCAACATTCGCTTCAGCACAGCCTTTCATGCTCAAACTAGTGGACAAGTTGAGCGAGTAAATCAAATTCTTGAAGATATGCTCAGGGCTTGTGTCATTTCCTTTGGTATGAAGTGGGAAGATTGTCTTCCATATGCCGAGTTCTCCTACAAAAAAATCTTCCAAGCGAGTTTGGGCAAGGCCCCATTCGAGATTCTCTATGGCAGAAAGTGTCATACTCCTATTAATTGGTCAGAGACTGGTGAACGCCAACTTCTTGGCAATGACTTGATCACAGCGGCTGAAGAAATGTGCAAAGTCATTCATGAAAATCTCAAAGGCCCACAATCGCGCTAGAAGAGTTACTATGATAGCAAGCATCGTGACTTGGCTTTTGAGATAGGAGACCATGTCTACCTCTGCGTCTCTCCAATGAAAGGTACTCGTTGCTTCGGTATCAAAGGGAAGCTTGCCCCTAGATACATGGGCCCTTTCAAGATCATTGGCAAAAGAGGCGATCTCGCCTATGAACTTGAGCTTCCATCCAACTTTGCAAACGTGCACGACGTGTTTCACATGTCTCAGCTTCGCAAGTGTTTCAAGACTCCTGACCGCACCATCAACTTCGAAGAGATTGACCTCCAATAAGACCTGTCTTATCATGAGCATCCCGTTGCTATTCTTGAAGAAACCGAGCGCAAGACTCGCAACAAGTCTATCAAATTCCTGAAAGTGAAGTGGTCACACCATTCCGACCGAGAGGCCACCTGTGAACGCGAGGACCACCTCCGTTACGAATATCCAGAGTTCTTTCAGTCCTAGATCTGGAGACGAGATCCTTTCGTAGTGGTGGAGTGTTGTAACACCCCGGATGTAACTTACCATATTTGTACTCTAACTCTTGCCATTTTCGGCTCTAAGTTATGATATTCCCTCGTGGTTGGGTTTTTGTCTTTGTTTTTGCATTTTCTTCATGTCATGCATCTCATATCATGTCATCATGTGCATCGCATTTGCATACGTGTTCGTCTCATGCATCCGAGCATTTTCCCCGTTGGCCGTTTTGCGATCCGGCACTCCTATGTCCCCCGGCACCCCCTTTTGCCTTTTTACGTGTGCGGGTGTTAAACTTTCTCTGAATGGTCCGAGATTTTCCAAGCGGCCTTGGTACACCACCGGTAGACCGCCTATCAAGTTTCGTGCCATTTGGAGTCCGTTTGATACTCCAACGGTTAACCGAGGAACCGTAAAGGCCTCGTGTGTGTTGCAGCCCAACACCCCTTCAAAGTGGCCCGAAACCCATCCAAACCCCCTCCATCCTCTCGGCCATTCGTCCATGATCACGTGGCCGAAAACCGCACCTCATTTGGTGTGGCACCCCGGTTCAGAGCGACCGGTTTACCATACATTGCCAGCCTAGAGACCATGTCTTCTGGCAACGCACAACATCTTGGTACAGAATAACAACCGCTTTATTGATGCTAGCGGAACAGAGTTACATTACAACAACTGTCGAGGCCAAGCGGCACACTCGGTGTGGCTGAACAATATGTACATTATGTAGTGAACATAAATGGGCCTCAATATGAACAACTATGTGGCAACGGAATAATGTTGTGGCGGAAGCTCCAAATCACAGGGACACCGATGTGGACATGATCTAGACTCGGACAACGCTCTTCTCCAATGATACTTTCCTGAAATCTGGCATGACACGCCAGGTCAGTACATTGAATGTACTTGCAATCTCACAACAGGCATCATCATAATGACAAACAATATCATGATATTTAACCAATTATTAAAAGTGCAACACTATATGCCAACATGCTGTGCTCATGCTCAAACGTCCCTCGGGACAAGTTACCAATCGTGATCATCTCTGGATCACAAACACACCACCAAAGTGGTTAGATCACAAACACACCACCAAAGTGGTCAGAACACACCACCAAAGTGGTCTTTCTCAAGAATAACTCGTGATCCTTACGGCGATCACAACCACGACCATCATTTGGTCCCAAATGCCTCGATGGCCTTTCTGCCATCCATCAACAATGCAAAGTTCATCACTTATTGTGCAATTTTTATTAAATGTTGACTCATGGTGGGACCTACTACGAGGTGTCCGTAACCGTGGACTCGGCTATCGATAGATTACACACTCTGCAGAGGTAGCACACTGTACCCACACCACGGAACCCATGGCCTCGCACTCCCATTCGGGTGGACCAACGGCATCCCAACAAAACCCCTCCATTGCCACAACACTCTCCCGGCCACTCCGACCCAAATCCTCCAACGGGCTGGTCCTAGGTGTCCCGTGTCTACCAAAGAAACCCCGACCACCGTCGTGGTCAAAACACTCCCACTCGGGGACTCAGTACCATAATCTCATCAACGAGCACACAAGATTATGTCTGCTCACCAGGCCAGGGCAAGCATGATATAACCTTCCCTAGATGGCGGCACCGACGAGAGGCCGTGTCAATGGACCGAATCAAGGCCTTCCCACAAAGGAAAATGTGGTTGCACTGGAAAGAAACTCGATTCAGCGGCACCATGACCCAGTCAACTGTATATTCAAGTTGAGTTATATCCAGGTTTAACAAAATATGACCGGTGTCATAGCATGCCATGAAATGCGAAATAACACATGCATCATATAATGATAAAAATGACCGATGTCATCCTTATACACACCAAGCATAACGTCAACAACTCAATTTACCCTACTTGCTCAAATGACTCACAACTTAACCAAAATATTTTGCCACAAGTTTATTAACTTCTTACGCAAGAAAGTAACTCTGATAAATTTCTCATATGCTTGTCAAAAAGATTTCATTATCAACAACTCTTACTTTCTTTATCACTAAGTTGGGTTCAAACATTGTGTAAGACAAATAATATGATTAAACAAGTATTTAACAGAACATTTTCTAACAACTTTTTATCAATCTAAGAGGGCAAAAACATAGCTTTAAATAATTGCTAACATACATAACAAAATTATTTCTAACATCACCTCAAATAAATCTTAACTTGCTTTATCCACTAAACTAGTTTCAACCATTATGTAACTCAAGCATAACAACTAACCAATATTTAACAAAATATAAATAACTCCATAATCATTTAAATGCATGGATTAATCCTTTCATTCATGTAAGAAAATCACAAATATTGAAATGGCACCATGAAAATGTTGCTGTGGCTTGCCTTAGTGCAGACGAGGTTCACAAGCCTCCTGGTGATCCTCAAGACAAGCTTCACCTTCTGAAAATGGTTTTAAACACAACAAGAAAATACCAAGAACACTTCTGAAAATCATGAGAAATTCTAGACAGCTTAGAAAAATCTCATCTTTGGTGAGCTGCTAGATTTCTTATCAAAGAACACAATGCAAAAAGAATCAATTCATTTGGACTTATGGTTGAAGAGTTATGACTGTTTGAAGTGTTCTGTAAATTCAAATGAATTTGAAATAGACTGGGGGGGGGTGACATCGAAGGCGTAAAGCCCAGGGGCGCCACCACTTGTACCGCTTCGCTCGCGTACTGAGTGGCTGACTAGTGGGCCCCGCTAGTCAGGTGGGGAAAGAGGGGGAGGGAAACATAGGGGACCGCGGCTTCGCCGGAGCTCTCGCCGGCGACGAGGGATCCTTGGCCCAAACAAGAGGGAGGGATGGATGGAGGGGGTTGAGGCGCACTTGCCTGTACCCGTAGCGTAGCTAGGGGCGGTTGGACGGCGTCGGAATCAACCTCGCAAGCAGAGGCAGAACATGGAGGTCGCCGGAGTTGAGGAAGAGGGCGAGCATAGGCCACTCCAGGGGCTCCAAGCGGGCGGGACAGCCTCACCGGAGAGAGGCGGAGGCCCTGGAGGGGTCGCCCAGGCCTGGAAGGAGCTGGAGCTACTGCGGCGACCAAAGGGGATCGCCGGTGAGCTCGAGCTCGGGGACGGCGGCCCGAGGCCTGCCTGGCCGGGCTCCGGCTTCCTACTCGATCGTGGGGTGTGTGTGAGTGTTGGCTGGTGCTCGAGGAGGCTGGGGAGGGCTCTATATATAGGCGAGCGGCAAGGGTGCTTCGGGTTCTGCCGGTGGACACCTATCCACGGCGCCCGGCGACGAGCGGCGTCAGTGAGAGGGGGAGCGGCCACTTTGGGCGGGCGGAGACGAGCACAGGATCAAGAGGAGTCTCGAAATGGTCGAGAGGTAAATATTGATATATTGGAAGATGGTATTCGGACACCAGAAGGGTTTCGAGTGGTTTGGGTATTTTTCCGAAGTACCGAGGGGTTACCGGAACCCCCCGGGGAAAGTCATGGGACTCATGGGCCACGGGAGAGAGAGGAGACAGCCCACAAGGGGTGGCCGCGCCCCCCATGGGAGTCCGAATTGGACTAGGGGAGGGGGCGGCAGCCCCCTTTCCCTCTCCTACCCCCTCCCCCTTTCCCACTCCGGAAAAAGGAAAGGGGAATCCTACTAGGACTAGGAGTCCTAGTAGGACTCCCCCCATGGTGCGCCCCTCTAGGCCGGCCACCTCCTCCCCCTCGTACTTTATATACGGGGGCAGGGGGCACCCCAAAGCACAACAATTGTTCTCTAAGCCGTGTGCGGTGCCCCCCTCCACAGTTTAATCCTCCGGTCATAGGGTCGTAGTGCTTAGGCGAAGCCCTGCACGGATCGCATCACCATCACCGTCACGACGCCGTCGTGCTGATGAAACTCTCCCTCGACCCTATGCTAGATCAAGAGTTCGAGGGACGTCATCAAGCTGAACGTGTGCAGAACTCGGAGGTGCCGTACGTTTGGTACTTGATCGGTTGAATCAAGAAGACGTTCGACTACATCAACCACGTTAAACTAACGCTTCCGATGTCGGTCTATGAGGGTACGTGGACACACTCTCCCCTTCTCGTTGCTATGCATCTCCTAGATAGATCTTGCGTGATCATAGATTTTTTTTTTGAAATTGCATGCTACGTTCCCCAACAGTGGTATCAGAGCTAGGTCTATGCGTAGATGATATGCACAAGTAGAACACAAAGAGTTGTGGGCGATAATAGCCATACTGCTTACCACCAACATCTATTTTGATTCGGCGGTATTGTTGGATGAAGCGGCTCGGACCATGACCATGTTCATGAGACCGGTTCCACCGACAGACATGAAACTTGTTTTGCATAAAGGTGGCTGGCGGGTGTCTGTTTCTTGAACTTTAGTTGAATCGAGTTGGACTATGACCGGTCCTTGCTGAAGGTTAAAACATCACACTAGACGAAAAATTGTTGTGGTTTTGATGTGTAGGTAAGAACGGTTCTTGCTAGAAGCTCATAACAGCCACATAAACCTTGCAACAACAAAGTAGATGACGTCTAACTTGTTTTTGCAGGGCTTGTTGTGTTGTGATATGGTCAAGACATGATGTGATATAAGTTATTGCATGAGATGATCATGTTTTGTAAAAGTTATCGGCAATTGGCAGGAGTCTTATGGTTGTCGCTTTATTGTATGAAATGCAATCGCCATGTAATTGCTTTACTTTATCACTATGCGGTAGCGATAGTTGTAGAAGCAATAGTTGGTGAGATGACAACGACGCTATGATGGAGATCAAGGTGTCAAGCCGGTGATGATGGAGATCATGACGGTGCTTTGGAGATGGAGATCAAAGGCACAAGATGATGATGGCCATATCATGTCACATATTTTGATTGCATGTGATGTTTATCTTTTATGTATCTTATTTTGCTTAGTACGACAGTAGCATTATAAGATGACCCCTCACTAAATTTGAAGGTATAAGTGTTCTCCCTGAGTATGCACCATTGTGACAGTTCGGCGTGCCGAGACACCATGTGATGATCGGGTGTGATAAGCTCTATGTTCACATACAATGGGTGCAAGACAGTTTTGCACGTGCATAATACTCGGGTTAAACTTGACGAGCCTAACATATGCAGATATGGCCTCAGAATGCTGAGACCGAAAGGTCGAACGTGAATCATATAGTACATATGATCAACATGGAGATGTTCACCATTGAAAACTACTCCATCTCACGTGATGATCGGACATGGTTTAGTTGATTTGGATCACATGATCATTTAGATTACTAGAGGGATGTCTATCTAAGTGGGAGTTCTTAAGTAATATGATTAATTGAACTTAATTTATCATGAACTTAGTCCTGACAGTATTTGCATATCTATGTTATAGATCAATAGCTCGTGTATAGCTCCCCTATTTTATTTTTGATACGTTCCTAGAGAAAACTAAGTTGAAAGATGATAGTAGCAATGATGCGGACTGGGTCCGTGATCTGATGATTATCCTCATTGCTGCACAGAAGAATTATGTCCTTGATGCACCGCTAGGTGACAGACCTATTGTAGGAGCAGATGCAGACGTTATGAATGTTTGACAAGCTTGGTATGATGACTACTTGATAGTTTAGTGCACCATGCTTTACGGCTTAGAACCGGGACTTCAAAAATGTTTTGAATGCCATGGAGCATATGAGATGTTCCAAGAGCTGAAAATGATATTTCAGACCCATGCCTGTGTTAAGAGGTATGAGACCTCTGACAAGTACTTTGCCTACATGATGGAGGAGAATGGCTCAGCCAGTGAGCATGTACTCAGAATGTCTGGGTAGTACAATCGCTTGAATCAACTGGGAGTTAATCTTCCAGATAAAGATAGTGATTGATAGAGTTGTCTAGTCACTATCACCAAGCTACTAGAACTTCGTGATAAACCATAATATGCAAGGGATGACAAAAACGATTCCCGAGCTCTTCGCGATGCTGAAATCGGTGAAGGTAGAAATCAAGAAAAAGCATCAAGTGTTGATGGTCGACAAGACCATAGTTTCAAGAAAAAGGGCAAAGGTAAAGAAAGGGAACTTGAAGAAGAATGAAAAGCAAGTTGCCACTCCCATGAAGAAGCCTAAAGCTAGACCTAAGCCTGAAACTAAGTGCTTCTACTTCAAAGGGAATGGTCACTAGAAACAGAACTACCCCAAATACTTGGCGGATAAGAAGGATGGCAAAGTGAATAAAGGTATATTTGATATGCATGTTATTGATGTGTATTTTACTACTGTTCATAGTAACCCCAGGGTATTTGATACCGGTTCATTTGCTAAGATTAGTAACTCGAAACAGGAGTTACAGAATGAACAGAGACTAGTTAAGGGCGAGGTGACGATGTGTGTTGCAAGTGATTCCAAGGTTGATAAGATCACCATCACACACTCCCTCTACCTTCAGGATTAGTGTTGAACCTAAATAAATGTTATTTGGTGTTTTTGTTGAGCATGAATATGATTGGATTATGTTTATTGCAATACAGTTATTCATTTAAGTCAGAGAATAATTGTTGTTCTGTTTACATGAATAAAACCTTCTATGGTCATACACCCAATGTAAATGGTTTATTGAATCTCGATCGTAGTGATACACATATTCATAATATTGATACCAAAAGATGCAAATTTGATAATGATAGTGCAACATATTTGTGGCACTGCCGTTTAGGTCATATTGGTGTAAAGCGCATGAAGAAACTCCATGCAGATGGGCTTTTGAAATCACCTGATTATGAATCATTTGATACTTGCGAACCATACTTCGGAACAATGGAGCGAGCCAATGTGATGCGAAGCATCCCACATTCATCCCCATGTACACTCCGACTACTCTCCAAGCCCCAAGAGGACATACGACGAGACCTCGAACATATGCCATCGTACACGAGGAACCAAGAGGAAGACCATGGACAAGACGACAAGGACACCAAGGGCAAGGAAGAAGAGAAGGAGCTTCCTGGAGGCTACAACCGCTGGACGACCGGTCCTTACTGGACGTGCGACCCCCCTCCAATGACCGGACGTCCGAACGTCTCCGGAAATCCAGAGCCTGAAGCCCGAGCCAAACAAGCAGACGTCCGACGCCACTGGACGACCGACCACTTTCGGAAATCCGATGCCAGCTATCCCGAGCCAAAACACCGGACGTCCGACAAGTACCGGACCACCGGACCCTCGCAAGCCACCGAACGTCCAGTACCCGTCAGACGACCAGCACCTGTCTATGCACAGAGTATCGGGCCAAGGCCCATGTATCCCCCACTTACCCCTTCATGGACCTAGACCATATATACTCCTCCACCTCCTCCTAGTTAGGGTTAGCAAAGTAGTAGCTCATTTAGAGATAGAGCTTTGCTCATCCACATCGGATATACTCCTTGAGAGAGACCACGACCCCTCTTCGGAGAAGATCCATGTTGGATTCAAGACCTCCTCACGGAGAAGACCTCAAGACCTCCTTACAGATAAGAACCGGTTACCCTATGTATCGTCCTTTGTTGGATTCGGATCATGTATCTCTTTGTGTTTCGAGGAACTAGCACATGTGTGATCGTTCATGTTGGTTTGAGTGATTCTCTCATGTTTTCCCTCGTGTTTCCCCTTGTGTTTCCCCTCGTGTTCTTCGTGTTCTTTGTGGGATCCGCTCCTTTCGTGAAAGATCGGCCCCTAGGGTTTACACCCTACATCATCTTGGTATCATGAGCCACGTTGATCATGATTTTGGAGCCTCCCCTCTTTGTTTTCTAGCCTAATTTTGTTGTGTTCTTCCCTAAATTCGAAAATCCCCACCAAAAATAGCCCCAATTTTTTTTTGTGATTTGTTGGTTTGAGTAAGTTTTGTTGGATTTGATCCATGGATTTGCTTGGTTTCAAGTGGATCTAGCATCTCCCCAAGTTTCTCCATCTTTCATCCATGAAATCTCATCAATTTTGACCCCCAAATCCCCATTTTCCGCCCAAAATTGCACCCCGGATCTCGCGTTGACCCCGACCCACCGGACGACCAACATTTTACGGACGTCCGGAGCCCCAGGAACGACCGGACGTCCGTAACCTTCTGGATGACCAGAATCCCTAACCCGAGCTAAAATTAGCGGATTTCCGACCTGACTGGATGTCCGACAACCGGACATCCGTCCATTTATGGATGTCCGTAAGCTGTAGTTTCAGACTTCGGCTGATTCTTGTTTCGGCCACAACTAATTCCCGAACTCCAATTTTGACGTTCTTTACCTTGTTTTGAAGCTCTTGACATCCCCCTTCCCACAAAAATACCACCAACATATTTTGACTCCATCAAATTTTGTGAACTTTGACATCTTTGCCTAGGGCTTCCACCACATCATCCGTTACACCACCACCGACTTCCGCAACATAACAAATTTTGTTCCCCTTAGCATTAGTGGTTGTTTGAGTTGTGATTTGAGTCTCCTAAGGTGTTTAGGCTACTTAGGGACGGTTGCTTCTTCATTAACCACCACCACCACTACCGCATTGGCTTACCCACCATACACTTCCGCCACCCCAACTTAACCCAATTTTGTTTGAGTTGTGAGTTGTGTATCCTAAGGTGTTTCGGCTACTTAGGGACGGTGACCTTCAACTCCGACTCACATAACCCCCATAACCTCCACTTACACATTGCCTACTCGCATAACCCATCATTGAATATCCGCAATCCCATTGAGCTTCCGCAAAACCACCACCGCATTCTGCTACCACCATTTGACATTTGTCATTTGAGATTTTGAGTTCGCGGTTTTTTTCCATTTTCTAAGGTGTTTCGGCTACTTAGGGACAAGTCTCCATCATCTTGGTATCTCCATCAAGATCACCGCCACTCATCATCGCCAAGGACGGTAACGTCCATATCATCTTGGTATCGTGGTATCCCTCCATTATATATTCCCTTTCCATTGCATTGATAACCCCTAGCCTATTTTGCATTACTTGCCTATCGAGACTAGCCATTTGAGTATTGCCAGCAACGCTACTTGTGCACATTAGTGATCTACACCTTCCATTGCATACATACCATATCATATTGGTATCATATCATCCCTTGTGCCACAAGTTTGTTCCCGCATATACACAATTGTTATCTTGGTTTGCGCATTGTGCAAAAGTGGCCATACAAAAAAAAGAATACGCTTTTAAGCAAAAGAGAAAGAGCAAAGATGCTTGTAAGCATGTGCCATAGCATCATACCATATTGCACATAAGATTGTTATATCCGATCATCTTGGATCATCTTGAAAGAAACACCGGGAACCATACATACATAGCATACTTGGGATAGAAAGTTGATACATCTTTGCATCTTATAGGTTGTGCACAAGTGTCATATCCGCCTACTGAGGAATCGTGCTAGCGTCTCTCTTGAGTTGTGCAACACGAGCGTTTTCCATGGATTCCACATTTTGAGCTCATTCCTTGGTTGCACGACCCCATTTATCTATTTGTGTGTGCGTTTCCGTGTGCCATTCATTGCTATTGGTCTACGTGTTTCACTTGCAAATTTGTGAATCTCTTTCAACATTATTAACTCTTGCTAACATTTTGCATCAAATTTTTTGTGCCACTATCCTCACCGAGCTCCACCGTAAGACTTATTTGTGTAGGTGTGAGAAACCGACAAGAATTGGTACCAATTATGCTATTTCCTTGTTACATCATTGAGTGATCATTGATCCATCTTCAACTTTGGTCAAGTTACATTTGGTATAGTTCTTCTCCTTTCCCCACTCATATTTGCTCGAGTATTGTGATGGATAGGCAAGGCATTTCATCTCCGGTCTTCCACAACAACGACGGCGTGAACAACTACATCACCAAAGCGTCAATCTTCGATCTACAACGACAAATTCAAGGAACACAATCAAGATTGCGAGAGCGCATTGAGAACCTCTCCATCAACATTCATCACACTGAAGCAAGGAAATGGGACTACATCAACAGCAAGCTTTCCGCACAAAAGGAGGAGCAAGATGCAAGGATGGAGGAGATTCAGAGCTTGTTGATCAACCGTTCTTCCCCTTCATCATCCTCAAGGCGGCGACGTTCAAGTCACAAGTCTTCGGAGCACAAAAATGATGCAAGTGCAAGTTGTCCACGTCCACATCTCCATGGCGACCAACATCACGTTCGTGATCCACATCTTCATGAAGGGCAAGTAACCTCCAAGCATCATGTGCACGACGACGACGAACGCCATCGAGCTCAAGCACGACAACGACACCATCATCATGAAGATGCTCGCCAAGCGCAAATGCACAAGTCCCTACAAGCCCTACTTCACGCCAAGGCCAACCTTCATGAGCATAAGAGAAGACCGCGAGACAACCACAACCAAGACGGCGCTACGGCTACAACAACCACTTCGGCATCTTCGCCAAGTGCTATCAAGGCATCTTCGCCTTTGGACGTATGGCATCTTCACCTACTTCCCAGGAGTTCACCTACATCGACATCTTCAACTACAAGGTGACCACCTACGAGCGAGGGCGACACTTCCATCTTTGGAAGCCCCCCAAGTAAGATGGCCGAGCATGGGACATTCCCTTCGGTCATGGAGATGAGCTACAAGGTGCCACATCATATGGGCCTCCAACAACAAGACAATGACAAGAAGGTTGAGCAAGGGCCTTCCCCTTCGACCACGACGACGAGCATGAACCTCTTCAACAACATGAAGACGACGCCCATATTGGACTCATACTCCGAGTAAAGCTACGAGACCGCACATGAAACCTTATCTTTGGTCTTAGAGGAGAGTGATGATGTGCCATCTTTGGCCTTCATCCACGGCTACGACAACGACATGATTGAGCATGGAGAGATTTGCACCAACATCTCTCTGACACCCACATATCATGAGATGACCCAATTGCCATGTGAGGAGATCCACCACCCCATGAGTGATATGAGTGACTCCACCATATATGACATTGAGTGCATTTCCTATGAGAGGATGAGTGTGACCACCACTAGCCCCACACTTGAGAGCATGCCACACATCCGATGTGAGGCTGAGAGCCATTCGAGTGAGTCCACCAACCATATGAGTGAGAGCCTCCAAGAGGGAGTGAGTGAGCCACAACACTTAGTGAGTGAGGTAGTTGAGACGACATGTGAGGCCACTATGATTTCTAACGACTTACCCTCTACACCAAGTGTGTTTTCTTCTTTGGTGCTAGGTCTCCTACATGACGACAGGCCTACCCTCGACGAGTCCATACCTCCAACGACGACGATGGCCATGATGGATGATGATGCACCCCCACATGGTTCCATCAAGATGAAGATGAACACGACTTGGTCTTCGACACCTCACCTACAAAACATGAGCGATGCTCCAAAGGTAACATAGGTGATGGTGCTTCTCTTGTCCCGCTAGTGGACTATTTTACCAATGATTGCTTGCATGATGTTGAAACACCTATTCCCATGCTTCATGCTAGTGCGACTTCCTCATGTCATGACTTAGCTATTTATGATGAATATGATGACGAGCATGTCGAGTTACCTAGTTGTAATTTTATGCTCCATAGGATATCATGTGAAAATTCTATTGGTCACTTCATGCATTGAACTTGTTACCTTTGACAATCCATTGAACTTGTCATATGCTATGAGTGAGATCTCCCATAATGCATCATTTCAATCTCAACATAGTAGCTATGCATGCCCCATTAAAATAAATCCCATTTGCACTTATGGCATAGATGGCGAGATGATGATCATTGGCTTTTGTTTTTCATGTGATGATATTGCCATGCTTCCTTTACATGATTTGCTCAATTCATATACTATGCCATGCCATGATCACATTGTTCCAAATATGCATTGTTTTGGATATTGTCAATATTCTGCACGTGATGTTTCTACAAATGCTCATGACGAGACCCCCATAGTTTCCTTTTACATATTAGGAAATTTTGATACACCCTATCCTTTGCATGCTTCCCATAATTGCTTGCACCATATGCATTCCATGAATAACAATGCTCTACATATTCCGTTACACAATTTGAGTCTCCATTATGCTATACATAACAACAAACCTATCATGATGGATGACATGTTTCTATATCACGCATCTCATTTATTTGAGAATTGGATATTTTGTGCTAACCAACACAAACACGTGCGCATCATGATGGATGATGTGTACATATACCATGCACACACAATTTTCCGTTTGTCTTTGTTTTGTGTAGGTACTCACGTATGTCGGATTTCGGGTTCCGGCAGACCCTTGAGGTTCGAACACTGGGGTGCGCGCGGAGCTTTCGTCTCCTACCTACCTGCACCCCTCCGCCTTGCTAGGATCTAAACTAAGGAAAGAACAACACAAGAGACACAGGGTTTATACTAGTTCGGGCCACCGTTGTGGTGTAATACCCTACTCCAGTGTGTGGTGTGGTGGATTGCCTCTTGGGTTGATGATGATGAACAATACAAGGAAGAACAGCCTCGCGCGAGTCTGTTCTTCGCTGGGGCGATGAACTACTGGGAGGAGCTCAGTCGCCCTTCTCTCTCTCTCTCTCTCTCTTTCTTTTTTCCCTCGGTCCTCTCTCTTCTGTCTAGCAGGTGGCTGGTCCTATTTATAGGGGCCCTGGTCCTCTTCCCAAATATCGAGCGGGAAGGGAGCCAACAATGGCGGGCTAATTTGAAGGGGGACAGCTAGTACTAGCTATCCTGACAAAAGTAGTCTTCGCCTGCGCAAAGCTCTGGTGATGACGCCATCTTGGGCTCCACAGTGACCTCCGTCTCGTAGTCCTCCTAGTCTTGGTCTCGTTGCACCGAAATGGCAACCTTTGCCTGATGCCTCGGTACTCCGCGGCTGTGCTTGCCCCCTTTGCACCAAAGAGGAAAGGAGGACACTGCGCGGGCTGGCACCCGCCTGGCGCCCTCGGTCGTCATGGCTTGCGTCATGCGCACCTCGTGAGGTACCCCGCCTTGATCTCTCCGCCTCCTCGTGAGCCAGCCTGACGAGGCCGTGCCTGAGGAAGCTCCGCGTCGTCTGCCCCGCGAGGCTTGGCCCCTCGCGAGGGTCTTGGGTTTGTGTTGGTGAAGATGGGCCGCGCTGGGCCCCCTTTTGAGCCACGCCGCAGGCCGCAGGCAGGCAAGTCTGGGGACCCCCGTTCCCAGAACGCCGACAGTAGCCCCCGGGCCCAAGGCGCGCCCGGACTTGGCCGTGCAGGGAGGCGGAAGGGCAAGAGCAAAGCGCCGCGGGCCCTAACAGTCTGCGGCCTTGGGAGCCGTGTGGCGGTTGATTGGACGTGGGCGCCTCCACTTCCCCATGGCGCCTTGGCAACTGCACGGATTGGACAAGTCCCTAAATGCAAAGTGGGTCATGATTACCTACGATCATGGAGGTAGGCGGTTGGCCTCCGCCGGCCATAAGTACAGAACAGCGCGCGCCCTTCCAGTCCATCCCTCCTTGCTTCTCCTTCTTCCCGATCCTTGCTCCGTCTTTCTGCGATGGCTCCGATCCGCCGATTCTCGACGGCAGAGAAGGGAAAGGCTCCCCGAGAGGAACCAGACCCACTCCCGCCGAAGAAATGGCTTGCCCCCTGTGGCTCGGACGAGGGGGCCCTTCAGGTGGTGTCGAGGCCTTTGTGCGAGCGGGCACCGCCGGGGTTCCCGCTTCCATTGTACGCCCACGTCGAGGACCCTGAAGGAGCTGATGCTGACCGCCACGGGCGGCACCGCCGTTGGCGCCGGCGGGTCACGAAGGTGTGGGTCGTCCCCCCTGGGGTCCACACCGAGGGCTCCTCCCGAGAGTTCGTGCTTCACGTCGCCATTCCTCTTCAGTCTTGGATCCGCCTTCCTCCCTTCTTCGCCTCGATCATCCCGCAGGGGGAGCCCCTGGAGCTCTGGCTGCAGCACGTCGGCTGCAGCACCCTCGCGACCGAGGAAGAGGTCGCGGTCGTTGCCCCAGGCGAGGTCTACATGACTCGGGGCTGGAGAGAGATCGCCCGGGTTTGCAGGGTAAGGGGCGTCTTCGCGGTCCACTTGGATTACGATGGTGCTTCGGTGATGCTCTTCAAGGTCTTCGATGCGAGCGGGCGCCGACTGGAGTGCTGCCCCGGGGAAGGTGGCCAGGACCCTGCCGCGACGATGACTGGGCCCGCCAACCGCTCCCTTGGCGGCTCCTCAGGTGGTGGAGGCGTTGGAGGTTCCAGCGACTCCGGCGAGCTCTTCGCGACTCCGGAGACGAGCGACGATAGCTACGAGCCCCCGAGCCGGCGCCGCTCCTGGAGCAGGGCGGGCTCGTCAGGCCGCGGCCGACCCTGATCTGGATGGGGATGGCGTCGGTGCTTGACGGCCACTGTTGATGATGGCGTCTTTTGCCGGGACGCGCGTAGTTTGTGTCCCTTTAGGATCTGTTCCCTGCAAGGAATCAAAAACGCGTCCCATGGGGGCTTGTAAGGTGCCTGTGATCCTGTTTTGTTAATATAACCCCTGTCGTAGAATTGTGCAAGTTGCTCATTCTGTCTTAGCTCAGTCCTCCCTTTCGAACCTCACGAGGGCTTGGTGCTCTGCGCCGACAGGTCCCAGTCCCAAGGTGGCTTTAGCCGTCGCTGGTATGCCAGGTCGCGATGCCGTGGTCAAGGCCAGGAGGTGAGCGACCCGGAGTCCGGTAAGAGCCCCTGAGTCGCGATGCTCAGGAGGTCCCCTTTGGCACCCAAGCAGCCGTCGTTTGGTGAGAAAGGAGAGTGGCGTCGCTAACACAGGATGGCATTAGGTGCGGGGATGGTGCCACGGTAGCTGGCGCTTCCGGGTGATGACTTATCTCGAGGATCAGGGGCCGCTCTCTGGTGTGTCGCCGGGTCCGTGCTTTGGCAGGCGCGAGATTGCTTGGCGAGGTCCTCGCGTGTCTCTCCCCTCTCACCTTTGTTCCCCTTTCTGCTCTACGTCCTCGGGTCCCGGCCCTCGAGCGGGTCTCAACCGTCGCTGGTATGCCAGGTCGCGATGCCGTGGTCAAGGCCAGAGGGTGAGGGCTGGAGAGCCGGTAGGAGCCCTGAGTCGCGATGCTCAGGCACCCCCCCTTTAACGTGCAAGCGGTTCGCGCGGACGAGGGCGAAAGAGACACCGCAAGGGCCTTGCCTGACGTAGCTCCTTCAGGAGGTCCTGCAGGTCCACCATAGAAAAAACAAGGGGTTGCCATGACAATTGACAGTCAGCCGTTGGTTGCTTCCGAGGGGTAGTGAGGCACTGAAGGCTTGACGAGGTGACGCTGTGCGGGGCTGCCGCAGCCAGAGCTCAGCCATCCAGGTTTGTCGGCGTTGCAGGGACGGACCCATGCGCAAGCGTCGTGCCGTTTGGGAGCAGCTTCGTTAGTTGGCGTCAGCTGAGCAGGCAACTAGGTAAAACACATTAGTCGTGAAGGAGTGGATTCGTTCAAATAGATGCTGGGAATGCGGACATCACTGGGTCAGGCCCGAGCGACTTGGGGATCATGCAGCCTGAGGGGCACCCCCAACAAGGTAAGCTAACAACATGGAATAAAAAAGGGATACACGCCGCAGGGACGGACCCACGCGGCTTGGGAATAATGCAGCCCTGGGGGGCGCTCCCAGCTGGAAGTAAAACTAGAAAGGTGTTACCCGATGATGTTGAGGACGAAGGAGCGTTGATGTAGCAGGCTCGGTGGGCTGCGGGAGCCGATCCTCACGAGCCGCCAGCCCTAGGGGCCTCGGGAGGCTACAGAGGCACTGGCAGCTCCTCGCGGGCCATCTCCATCCCTGCCAGGGCAGCGGAACGCCTGGCCTCTCGTGCCTCCGTGATGCCCCTCATGAGGCGCTGGTACGCGTCAGCCGCGCTCGGCAAGCCGTAAGGCATGCGAACGTAGCTGTGGGGTGGGCCTCCACAGCGCCCCACTCGCGAGGGCCAGAGGCGCTCCAGAGAGGCGACTCGATTGAGCCCTGGTATGTCGATGCAGACGCGCAGCCCACCATCCTCGCCTGGATGGGGAGCCACTGCTGGTAGGCGGCGGCCGCCTTTCATGACTCTTGACTCCTGTAGCTCCTGAATGACCTTGTTGACGAACTCCTGAGGGTCTGGATCTCCTTGCCTTGCTCCTTCTTGAGGGAGACGTGCTTCGAAACACGCCTCCATGTGGTGCCCAAGCGCCTCCCTCGTGACCCTAGCTAGGTCGGTGGCCCTCCAGGGGAGAGCCCCCGAGCCCTGCCTAAGGAGGGCGCTGGGCGTGCTTTCCTATGCGATGGAAGGAGGTTCCCCCTGGGTAGGCGCGGGCCCAGAGGGGCCTGCCTCCTGAGTGGTCGGGCCAGACAATGTCTTCTTCTTCTTAGGGGCGGTCTCGGGAGGCCTCCTGCTTCCACGATCCGGGTCTTCCAGTGACGCGGCCTGAAAGGCTCGTTCCAGGGAACACACCGCGTCCTTCTCTTCACAGGGTACCGTGATGACTCCACCACTTCCTGGCATTTGAGGACGTTGTAGCCATGGTGAGTTACGGCCATGAACTTGGCCAGCGCTGGGTACCCAAGGATGGCGTTGTACGGCAGGCGAATGTGAGCGACGTCGAAGTCGATGAGCTCGGTGCGGTAGTTGTCGCGTGCCCCGAAGGTGACAGGGAGGCGGACCTGCCCAATCGGGACTGTGGAGCCGTCGGTGATACCGGAGAAAGGCTTGGTTGGCTGAAGCTGGCTGTAGGGCACTTGGAGGTTGTTGAATGTTTCCACGGACAGGACATTGGGCCCTGCCCTGCCATCGATGAGGGTCTTGGTGACCACCACGTTGCTGATGATTGGGGAACAAAGCATCGGGAGGACTACGGCTGCAGCCGCACACTTGAGCTGATCTGCCGAGCTGAACGTGATGGCGCACGCCGACCACTTGAGAGGGCGCGTGGCTTCGAGCCTGGGGAGGACTGCGTTCACTTTGCGGGCGAACTGCTTGAAGATGTGCTGAGAGGCTGGGGCTTGTGCCCCGCCCAAGATGCAGGCGATCGCGCGCGGCTCCTGGAAGCCCCCTCGTCCTGGTGGCGGTCTTCGTTTCTTCTTGGGTGCGGCGGCAGCGGTCGGAGGCCTGCGTTGCCTTGCGGGCGATCCTCGCGAGGCTGATCCCTCCAGTCCCCCTCGCGAGGTTGATCCCTCCAGCCTCCCTCGCGAGGCGGGTCTTGCCAGCGATCCTCGCGAGGTTGGTCGCGCCACCCTTGGCGTGGGCCACGGTCTTCCCAGCGTCCTGCGTTCCTTCCTCCTACTCGGCCGTAGCCCCAGTCACTGCGGTCAGGGCGACGGCCGATCCTTCCTTCTCGCACGGCTCAGAGCTCTTGACATTCGTTGGTGTTGTGGGTGTGGAGGTCGTGGTACACACAGTACCGGCCGCCCTTGGAAGGTTCGGGCTGATCTCTGCCTCGCTTGGTGTCTGGTTCTGCCGCGAGCACTGTAGCCCCCTTGCGCTTCACATCCTTGGTCTTGGGCTTCTTCTCTTCTGGGTCTGCGGCAGGCAGCTCGAGGAGGGAGAGACGCCCTTCCTCGGCCCTGGCGCACTTGGTTGCCAGGTTGAACAGCTCCAAGGAGGTGCACAAGTCTTCATGCATCACCAGCTCCTCCTTCATCTTGACGTCGCGCACGCCGTCGGAGAAGGCCGAGATGATGGCCTCCTCGGTCACCTTGGGAATCTTGAGGCGCGCATTGTTGAAGCGCTGGATGTACTTCTGCAGGGTCTCCCCGGGCTGTTGCTTGATGCGGCGCATGTCGCTTACGGCGGGTGGCCGGTCGTGAGTGCCTTGGAAGTTGGCGATGAAGCGGGTGCACATCTCGTCCCAGGAGGAGATTGTGCCTGGAGCCAGGTTCAGGAGCCAGGTGCGGGCCCCGTCCTTGAGTGCCATTGGGAACCAGTTCGCCATGACCTTCTCGTCTTCGTTGGCAGCTTCGATGCCCAGCTCGTAGAGCTGGAGGAACTCCGCAGGGTCAGCCGTGCCGTCGTAGCGAGGAGGCAAGTCTGGCTTGAACTTGCCGGGCCACGCGACGCTGCGTAGCTTGGCGGTGAAGGCGCGGCAGCCTGCTGTGGCCACGGGAGGCCTTGGATGACGGGGAGCTTGGTCTTGCATGTCCCCACGCGCTGCAGCTGGGTGCAGCGCGGGGTCTTGACGCGCGGGAGCAGGAGCATGGTCGCGACGTGCTGGAGCAGGGAGCGCCCGAGCAGCTTCTTGCGGGCGAGGGACTTCTTGACATCTCTGCTCTTGCTGCGCTGGCGCCTGCCGGAGCGGGTTCTGCCCAGGGGCCACGCGCCTTGGATCCATGGCGCCTTCCTGAGGAGGAGGCGGTCGGGGCGCCGCCGGAACTTCATTGCCTGCGCGGGGCGGGGTGCGGTGCAGCGGAACGGACGGCGTAGGAGAGCCCCCTGCGGCGCGGATGAGCTCGGCGACGCGGTCGAGCCATTCTTCATAGACGTCGTCGACGGGGCGGTAGCGCAAGAGCTCGTTCGCCGCGATGAGTGCAGCTCAAGCCTCCATGGGCGCGCGGAGCGCGCGGGATGAAGAACCAGCTGGGGTGAGCCAGGGAGTTGCGGTGCGGCCGTCTTGCCACACGGACGGATGCTGGGACGATGCTTGCCGCTCGTCCCCCGCCGGGCCGGTGGCGGCGTTGACGGGGAACGGTGAGGGCGCTCGCCAACAGGGGCCGTCTGGGCAACGCAGGAAGCAAGCACGGCCCGGCGCTCGGCGCGGGCCCGACGAGCGTCAGACATGGGCGTGATGGTCGGAGGAGAACGGGGTGGTGGAAGACGAATCCCAGCGCACCCCTACCTGGCGCGCCAAATGTCGGATTTCGGGTTCCAGCAGACCCTTGAGGTTCGAACACTGGGGTGCGCGCGGAGCTTTCGTCTCCTACCTACCTGCACCCCTCCGCCTTGCTAGGATCTAAACTAAGGAAAGAACAACACAAGAGACACAGGGTTTATACTGGTTCGGGCCACCGTTGTGGTGTAATACCCTACTCCAGTGTGTGGTGTGGTGGATTGCCTCTTGAGCTGATGATGATGAACAATACAAGGAAGAACAGCCTCGCGAGGGTCTGTTCTTCGCTGGGGCGATGAACTGCTGGGAGGAGCTCAGTCGCCTCTCTCTCTCTCTCTCTCTCTCTCTCTTTCTTTTTGCCCTCGGTCCTCTCTCTTCTGTCTAGCGGGTGGCCGGTCCTATTTATAGGGGCCCTGGTCCTCTTCCCAAATATCGAGCAGGAAGGGAGCCAACAATGGCGGGCTAATTTGAAGGGGGACAGCTAGTACTAGCTATCCTGACAAAAGTAGTCTTCGCCTGCGCATAGCTCTGGTGATGACGCCGTCTTGGGCTCCACGGCGACCTCCATCTCGTAGTCCTCCTGGTCTTGGTCTCGTTGCACCGAAATGGCAACCTTTGCCTGATTCCTCAGTACTCCGCGGCTGCGCTTGCCCCCTTTGCACCAAAGAGGAAAGGAGGACACTGCGCGGGCTGGCACCCGCCTGACGCCCTCGGTCGTCATGGCTTGCGTCACGGGCACCTCGTGAGGTACCCCGCCTTGATCTCTCCGCCTCCTCGTGAGCCAGCCTGATGAGGCCGTGCCTGAGGAAGCTCCGCGTCGTCCGCCCCGCGAGGCTTGGCCCCTTGCGAGGGTCTTGGGTTTGTGTTGGTGAAGATGGGCCGCGCTGGGCCCCCTTTTGAGCCACGCCGCAGACCGCAGGCAGGCAAGTCTGGGGACCCCCGTTCCCAGAACGCCGACAACATATACTCGTCAACCTCTCAATCCCAAGAGTTGACGAAACGAGCTCTTGAGAGAAAAGATGACTTGGGATCTTGTGGATTGTCCTTCCCACCATTCCCTTCATGCAACGTCTTCGCGCATTCCTTTTACTTGGCTCTCACACGGCTTTGGGCTATATATCACTTGTTACGTTATGCCCATTTTCTCGTGTTCACTTTGCATGCTATGCCTCTTTCTATGATTTTGCCATGCAATTGTGACCCTTGCTTGCATCTACCCATGATTCACCATTTTACTACTCATATGTGTATTTGCATGCTTGGTGGAGATCCTTGTTGCTATTGCCATGTTTACCATGTGCCTCATGCTATTGATGCTTGTTGTCTTGGGAGAGTCATGATGTCCCATTGCTATTTACATAGGACTTCTTGCCAACACCATGACCCTACTTTTCTCATATCTTGCTTCCATACTTGTGATATGTCATGTGCATTATGTATGCACACTATTTATACACATGACATGATTGCCATGATTACCTCTAGTACGTTGCATCTTCGCACTACTAGCTTGCACCACTTGATCAATATGATTGCTTGCTTTGTCGCATCACCCATGTTCCATTCTTACTCGCTTTCTTGGGTTGATGACATATATGTTCATGCCTCTCACATGATCTATCTTGTTCATTGTCGCTTACCTCCAATTGTTGCATCTCTTGGAGACATGGACATATTACATGTGCTGCATTCTTGTTTGATTGAGCCTATTGTATTTGGTTGTTCTCGCATCATATGCCTCCATACTATGAAATGCTCCCTTGTTCTTTCTTATGATGAGCATGATGCGTACACTTGTTGGGTATTTTACCACACAAATGATAGGTTTTGCATTTCCGCTAACCTCATTTGTTTTTCCAAGTGTTTGTCATGTTCTTTCATTTTGAAGGATTCACAAGGCGATACCGTCATGAGACAATTTGGTCATGTGAAGGCATACATGATGTGCAACACCAACATTTGCGAGAATCTCCTAAAGGTGAACTCCTTCCCTTTGATCCATCCTCAATTACACATATTGGATGGGTCACTCTTTCATTGTTGTCTCCTTCTTGTTGTCTACAGATACATCTCGCGAACGGAGGAGCGACATGGGAGATTTGCTCTATGGACCTTCAAGTTGAGGAGCGCACAGATTTATTGGAGGCACCTTCGAACCTCCACTCATGCCATGCGATCGAGCATTGGTACACCAACACCTCCATATTTGTTGATTGTGCTCACACATGTCATGCTCGATGGACATATAATACACATGACAAATTTGCATCTTATGCATGGATTGACTCACATTATGATTGCCTTGTTGCATCTTGTATCCCCATGTCATCCATGATATATGAGCTTGTGCATTTTCTTAGCAAATTTTCTGTGATCTACCTTGATGGCATATTCATACATCATGATCATATTGCCCATCATCAATTGCATGATCACATACTCATTTTGACCACCAATTACCATGTTCATGCTTTTGATAAACCATCCCAATATGACATCATTTTGCACCATGGTTGCATTGATCATATTCACAATACATTTGTGTGCACAATGAATGCTTTTGCTCCCATGAATGCTTTGCATATCATTCTATATCATCTTCATAAGCTTCATGCGCTTTGTAACGAACAATCTTGCCAAACAGACTCATTCTTCTATGATGGACACTTTGTGTGCGCTAACCATTGCATTTCCAAGTGTACTTTGTGTTTGCTCATTTTGCATGTACCACATACCGGTGACACCTTGGAGTACTTGGATTGCACCATGCCTTCAACTCCGTCCAACTACAAGTCCGTCCACGACAACCGTTTCCATGGTGATGAGGACCACGATCCGAGGTCGGACCTTTCCCAAGGGGGGGGGGAGATGATGCAGAGCATCCCACATTCATCCCCATGTACACTCTGACTACTCTCCAAGCCCCAAGAGGACATACGACGAGACCTCGAACATACGCCATCGGACACAAGGAACCAAGAGGAAGACCATGGACAAGACGGCGAGGACACCAAACGCGAGGAAGAAGAGAAGGAGCTGCCCGGAGGCTACAACCACCGGACGACCAGTCCTTACCGGACGTCCGACCCCCCTCCAATGACCGGACGTTCGAACGTCTCTAGAAATCCAGAGCCTGAAGCCCGAGCCAAATGAGCGAACGTCCGACGCCACCGGACAAGCGGCCACTTCTGAAAATCCGGTGCTAGCTATCCCGAGCCAAAACACCGGACGTCCGAAAAGTACCGGATGACTGGACCCTCGCGAGCCATCGGATGTCCAGTACCCGTCGGATGACCGGCGCCTGTCCGTGCGCACAGTATTGGGCCAAGGCCCATGTATCCCCCACTTACCCCTTAGTGGACCTAGACTATATATACTCCTCCACATCCTCCTAGTTAGGGTTAGCAAAGTAGTAGCTCATTTAGAGATAGAGCTTTGCGCATCCACATCGGATCTACTCCTTGAGAGAGACCGCGGCCCCTCTTCGGAGAAGATCCACATTGGATTCAAGACCTCCTCATGGAGAAGACCTCAAGACCTCCTTATGGAGAAGAACCGGTTACCCTATGTATCGTCCTTTGTTGGATTCGGATCATCTATCTCTTTGTGTTTCGAGGATCTAGCACATGTGTGATCGTTTGTGTTGGTTTGAGTGATTCTCTCATGTTTTCCCTCGTGTTTCCCCTCGTGTTCTTCGCGGGATCCACTCCTTTCGTGAATGATCGGCCCCTAGGATTTCCACCCTACATCACAATGACTTATTGGAAATAATACATACTGATGTATGCGGTCCAATGAGTGTTGAGGCTCGCAGCGGGTATCATTATTTTCTAAACTTCATAGATGATTTGAGCAGATATGGGTATATCTACTTAATGAAACACAGGTCTGAAATAGTTGAAAAGTTCAAAGAATTTCAGAGTGAAGTGGAGAATTATCGTAACAAGAAAATAAAGTTTGTACGATCTGATCGCGGAGGCGAATATTTGAGTTACGAGTTTGGACTTCATTTAAAACAATGTGGAATAGTTTCACAATTCATGCCACCTGGAACACCACAGCGTAATGGTGCGTCCGAACGTCGTAACCGTACTTTATTAGATATGGTGCGATCTATGATGTCTCTTACCGATTTACCACTATCATTTTGGGGTTATGCATTAGAGACAGCTGCATTCATGTTAAGTAGGGCACCATCTAAATCCGTTGAGATGACACCATATGAACTATGGTTTGGCAAGAAACCAAAGCTATCATTTCTTAAAGTTTGGGGTTGCGATGCTTATGTGAAAAAGCTTCAGCCTGATAAGCTCGAACCCAAATCGGAGAAACGTGTCTTCATAGGATACCCAAAAGAAACTGTTGGGTACACCTTCTATCACAGATCCGAATGCAAGATATTTGTTGCTAAGAATGGATCCTTTCTAGAGAAGGAGTTTCTCTCGAAAGAAGTTAGTGGGAGGAAAGTAGAACTTGATGAGGTAGTTGTACCCTCTCTCGAATTGGAAAGTAGTTCATCACAGAAATCAGTTCCAGTGATGCCTACACCAATTAGTGAGGAAGCTAATGATGATCATGAAACTTTAGATCAAGTTACTACCGAACCTCGTAGGTCAACCAGAGTACGTTCTGCACCAGAGTGGTATGGTAATCCCGTTCTGGAAGTCATGTTACTAGTCCATGACGAACCAACGAACTATGAGGAAGCGATGATGAGCCCAGATTCCGCGAAATGGCTTGAGGCCATGAAATCTGAGATGGGATCCATGTATGAGAACAAAGTATGGACTTTGGTTGACTTGTCTGATGATCGGAAAGCCATAGAGAATAAATGGATCTTCAAGAAGAAGACTGACGCTGATGGTAATGTTACTGTCTACAAAGCTCGACTTGTTGCAAAAGGTTTTCAACAAGTTCAAGGAGTTGACTACGATGAGACCTTCTCACCCATAGCGATGCTTAAGTCTGTCCGAATCATGTTAGCAATTGCCGCATTTTATGATTATGAAATTTGGTAGATGGATGTCAAAACTGCATTCCTTAATGGATTTTTTAAAGAAGAGTTGTATATGATGCAGCCAGAAGGTTTTGTCGATCCTAAAGGTGCTAACAAAGTGTGCAAGCTCCAGCGATCCATTTATGGACTGGTGCAAGCCTCTCGGAGTTGGAATATACACTTTGATAGTATGATCAAAGCATATGGTTTTATACAGACTTTTGGAGAAGCCTGTATTTAGAAGAAAGTGAGTGGGAGCTCTTTAGCATTTCTAATATTATATGTGGATGACATATTGTTGATTGGAAATAACACAAAATTTCTGGATAGCATAAAAGGATAACAGAATAAGAATTTTTCAATGAAAGACCTCGGTGAAGCTGCTTATATATTGGGCATCAAGATCTATAGAGATCGATCAAGATGCTTAATTGGACTTTCACAAAGCACATACCTTGATGAAGTTTTGAAGAAGCTCAAAATGGATCAGTCAAAGAAAGGGTTCTTGCATGCTTTACAAGGTGTGAAATTGAGTCAGACTGAATGCCCGACCACTGCAGAAGATAGATTGAAAATCAAAGTCATTCCCTATGCCTCAGCCATAGGTTCTATCATGTATGCAATGCTATGTACCAGACCAAATGTGTGCCTTGCTATGAGTTTGGCAAGGGGGTATAACAGTGATCCATGAGTAGATCAATGTACAACGGTCAAAATTATCCTTAGAGGACTAAGGAAATATTTCTCAGTTATGGAGGTGATAAAGAGTTCGTCATAAAGAGTTACGTCGATGCAAGCTTTTACATTGATCCAGATGACTCCGAGTCTCAATCTTGACACATATTGAAAGTGGGAGCAATTAGCTAGAGTAGCTCCATGGAGAGCATTGTAGACATAGAAATTTGCAAAATACATATGAATTTGAATGTGGCAGACCCATTGACTAAACTTCTCTCACAAGCAAAACATGATCACACCTTAGTACTCTTTGGGTGTTAATCACATAGCGATGTGAACTAGATTATTAACTCTAGTAAACCCTTTGGGTGTTGTTCACATGGCGATGTGAACTATGGGTGCTAATCACATAAAGATGAACTATTGGTGTTAATCACATGGCGATGTGAACTAGATTATTGACTCTAGTGCAAGTGGGAAACTGAAGGAAATATGCCCTACAGGCAATAATAAAGTTGTTATTTATATTTCCTTATATCATGATAAATGTTTATTATTCATGCTATAATTGTATTAACTAGAAACTTGATACATCTGTGGATACATAGACAAAACAAAGTGTCCCTAGTAAGCCTCTACTAAACTAGCTCGTTAATCAAAGATGGTTACATTTCCTAACCATAGACATGTGTTGTCATTTGATGAATGGGATCACATCAGTAGGAGAATGATGTGATGGACAAGACCCATCCATTAGCATAGCATAATGATCATTAAGTTTTATTGGTATTGCTTTCTTCATGACTTATACATATTCCTTTGACTATGAGATTATGCAACTCCCGAATACCGAAGGAATAGCTTGTGTGCTATCAAACGTCACCACGCAACTTGGTGATTATAAAGATGCTCTACAGGTATCTCCAAAGGTGTTTGCTGGGTTGGCATAGATCGAGCTTAGGATTTGTCAGTCCGAGTATCGGAGAGGTATCTCTAGGCCCTCTCGGTAATGCACATCATGATAAGACTTGCAAGCAATGTGACTAATGAGTTAGTTGCGGGATGATGCATTACGTAACGAGTAAAGAGACTTGCCGGTAACGAGATTGAACTAGGTATGAGGATACAAACGATCGAATCTCGGACAAGTAACATACCGATGACAAAGGGAATGACGTATGTTGTCATTGCGGTTTGACCGATAAAGATCTTTGTAGAATATTGTAACGCCCACGATGCGGCTATAGCTCCCACGTTTCGAGGCACCACTTCGAGGCATAACCGCATGGTGGTTTAATTGCAAGAAGGGTCATCTTCACAACATCCCATGTAATGAACAAGAAAGGGATTAAAAGAGTTGGCTTACACTCGCCACATCACACAGTATTCAAATAAGTTCATACATCATTAGAGTACACTCATAGTCCGACTACAGACATCCAAATGAAAAGAAGATAACCCAACTGCTAGATCCCCGATCATCCCAACTGGGGTCCACTACTGATCATCAGGAAACGACACGTAGTAACGACCAAGGTCCTCGTCGAACTCCCACTTGAGTCCGGTAGCATCACCTTCACTGGTATCATTGGCACCTACAACTGTTTGGAAGTATCCGTGAGTCACGAGGACTCAACAATCTCACACCCGCGAGATCAAGACTATTTAAGCTTATGGGTAGGACATGGTTATGAGGTGGAGTTGCAGCAAGCACTAAGCAAATATGGTCGCTAACATACGCATACAAGAGTAAGATGAGAAACTACGCAACGATCAATAAGCTAGAAGTGATCAAGAAGTGATCCTGAACTACTTACGTTCAAACATAACCCCACCGTGTTCACTCCCCGAGCCTCATCAGAAAGAGACCATCACGGTTACACACACGGTTGGTGTCTTTTAGTTAAGTCAAGTGCCAAGTTCTCTACAACCGGATATTAGCATATTCCCATCTGCCACATAACCGCGGGCACGACTCTCAAAAGTTTAATCCCTGCAGGGGTATCCCAACTTAGCCCATGACAAGCTCACAATCCGCGGAGACAATCCTCCATCGCGGGACCCTCCGATCAGACTCGGAATCCCGACGCACAAGATATTTCGACAATGGTAAAACTAGTCCAGCAAGACCTCCCGATGCACCGACCTAGCCTGATAGGAGTGGCGCGATCTTGTTCTCAGGGTACACCGGATGAGCTAAGCGTACATGTATCAACATAACCCAAGTTTCCAAGGGATGGTCCCGCACGACGCTCTAGTTTGGACCAACACTCATGTGGAGCACAGGCCCGCATGGGGGGGGGGTGGGTGATTAAGTCCATGAGGTTCGGAAAGTCCCTATGCAAGTTTTAGTTGTTATTAGGCAAATGGTGAAACCAAGGTTGGGCCTTGCTGGAGGAGTTTCATTCAAAGTGAACTATCAAGAGGGGCCCATAAACCCTCATCGTGTTAGGGACGCAAAATCAAGGAACATAACACCGGTATGATGGAAACTAAGGCAGCAAGAGTGGAACAAAACACCAAGCAAAAGGCCTAGCCTTCCACCCTTTAGCAACTATATAGATGCATTAATTAAATAAGAGATACTGTCATATCCCAACATATCCATGTTCCAACATGGAACAACCTGCAAGGCACCTGCAACTAGCAGCGCTACAAGAGGGGCTAAGCAAAAGCCGTAACTTAGCCAAACAATGGTTTGCTAGGAAGGTGGGTTAGAGGCTTGACATGGCAACATGGGAGGAATGATAAACAAGTGGTAGGTAGCGCGACATAACGATAGAATGAACAACTAGCAAGCAAAGATAGAAGTGATATCGGGGGTAATGATCATCTTGCCTGCAAAATCCTCAGAGTTGTCGAAAGCTTGCTCCTCGTTAGCATACTCAACAGGTTCCTCATTCACATACTCGTCTCCCGGCTCTACCCAAAGCAAGAACACAAGCAATGGAACAACAATCAATCACGGTGCAATGCACAAGCAACATGATGCAAGACATGGCATGGTATGCAAGGTATGATGTGCAATGCATATGGATACTCCGGAAGGGAAAAGAAGAATAAGGCATCAACTTGGCAAACCAAGTATGCTGCTGGAAAGCTGGGGTGATTTTGCTCGAAATCGATATAAGGATCACCGGAAACGGATGCACGGTTTGCAAATGACAAGCAAAACAAGAATGACGCAAATCTGCGATTAACAGCATCATAACACTTAGAACGCAACAAGAAACTATGCTACAACACTCAAACATAGCAACAAAGCACATGGACATAAAGTAAAGGTGAAGCTCTACAAATCATGAACACTGAGATCCTGCTATAACTCACTAGAACAAGCTCAAGATGGCATGGAAAAAATGCAAATGATATCAGCTTCACACACTTTGTGAAAATACTAGACATGTCAAAACAACATCATATAGCAATGTTTAGAGCTATCAAACAACATGCTACAGGAACTTATCATTGCAAACAAAGGCATGGCATGCTAGTACTAAAAGCATAGAACAAAACTCTCTTACTGAACTTTAACAAAAGATGCATAGAAAATGATGTGGCACCCATGCAAACATGGCATGTTATATGAATAGTTTCAGACTTAGAAGAAAAACAGAGCATGGCAGGAACAGATTCATGATAGCAACTTTGCAAGCTCAATTCACTCACCACAAGGCATTTCATGGCTAAACAAGATAATAAACAGTAAGTAGACATATATAAGAAGCTAAACATGGCAAGAACAAGTTCATAGGATACATGTATCACTAGCAAAACACATGGCAAAACTGATCATCATGTTAACAAACTGCCAGGAACAATATTTAGAAAAAGTAGAGCAAGGAAATGACATTCTAGTTTACTCCATAATTGCAACCAGAGGCATTAATGGATATAGCAATACCACATATTCAAAACATGCTCACTTATCTATCTCAAAATGCGCATGGATCTGATGGTAGCAACAAGTTTACATAGCATCAAAATGTAACAAGAGAAGACTTAGCAAAATCACTGTCTGAAAATAGCAACATCATGAGGCCTACTTTGCATGCTCGTTATAGTCACCACATAGCTCACAAAAATACAAGACTTGCACCTCTGTAAATATGGCATGACAGAGCTCATAAAACATGTAGACATCATGATCATAGGATGCACACACAAAATGCGAAGAAAAAGACAAATCAACAAGTTCTGTTAAATTCCAGCTGACAACATCATATAGCACTTTCGCAATGAAGATTAGGGCATCAATATGGACAGTAACATGCATGCAAATGACACTAACATGAAGAGCATCACGAGTGGAACATTTTTATATATCATGCATGCAAAACGGAGCTACAGTCATGAAGATATGGCATGTCGAAGTAGGGCACAAAATGCTAGGGATTTCGGCAACTTGGGGAAAATTATACCTCCTCACGAGATCTAGGGTTCGGGCATGGAAGCCGCGGCGAGGCGAGCTCGTCGCCGACGAGGGAGAGGAGACACCGGGGTCGAAGTCCGGCGAGACGGGGCCGGCGGAGGCGAGGTCCGGCGACCGGAGCTGGGGCGGCGGCGGGGTGCGGCACGGGCGGCGGAGGCCGGGCGGCACGGGCGCGGGAGGTCACAAGGCGGCGGCGGGCAGGCGGCGAGGCGGCAACGGGCGACGCGGCGGCGGCGGAAGGGCGGAGCGGCGGCGGTGGCCGATCTGGGCCGGGAGGGCCCCTCCTGGGCCCCGGCGGGTCGGTGGCGGTGTGGCGTGGTGGGAGTGGGCGAAGGACACGTGGCAAGGTGCGGTTGGAGGAGAGCGTCGGATGGACGCGTCCGGCGGGCGCGGACGCGTCCGGCGGCGCGGTGGAGGCGATAGACTAGGGTTTCGTCCGCAAATTTGGAGGGGGAGAGGCATATTTATAGGTAGAGGGAGCTAGGAGTGTCCAAATGAGGTGCGGTTTTCGCCCACACGATCGTGATCCAATGATGGAGAGCATGGAGGGGGTTTAGATGGGTTAGTGGTATGTTTTGGAGGGGTGTTGGGCTGCAACAAGAGAGGGGCTTTTGCGGTTACTCGGTTAACCGTTGGGACATCAAACGACCTCCAAATGGAATGAAATTTGACAGGCGACCTACCGGTGATGTACCAAGGCCACTCGAAAAATCTCGACCCATTCCGAGAACGATTTTCTCCCACTCACGAAACGAGGTTTGAGGGGGTGCAATGGGTGCATGTGGGAGTGTCGGATCGCGAAACGGACAACGGGAAAAAATACTGGATGCCTGAGACGAACATGAATGCAAATGAGATGCACATGATGACATGATATGAAATGCATGACGTGAACAAAATGCAAAACAAAGACAAAAGCCCAACAACGAAGGAAAAATCATATCACATAGCCAGAAATGGCAAGAGTTGGAGTTACAACAATGGAAAGTTACATCCGGGGCGTTACAACACTCCACCGCTACAAGAGGATCTCGTCCCGAGATCTAGGACTGAAAGAACTTCAGATATTCAGAACAGAGGTGATCCTCACGTTCCCAGGTGGCTTCATGGTCAGAATGGTGTGACCATTTAACTTTCATGAATTTGATTGACTTGTTGCGAGTTTTGCGCTCGGTTTCTTCAGGAATGGCAACGGGATGCTCATGATAAGAGAAATCTTTTTGGAGATCAATCTCTTCGAAGTTGATAGTGCGCTCAGGCGTCTTGAAGCACTTGCGAAGCTGTGGCACGTGAAACACATCATGCACATTTGCGAAGTTGGATGGAAGCTCGAGTTAATAGGCGAGGTCACCTATGTTGCCAATGTTCTTGAAAGGACCCACGTATCTCGGAGCAAGCTTCCCTTTGATACTGAAGCGTCGAGTACCTTTCATTGGAGAGACGTGGAGGTAGACATGGTCTGCGATCTCGAAAGCCAAGTCACGGTGCTTACTATCATAGTAACTCTTATGGCACGATTGCGCGGCTTTGAGGTTTTCATGGATGACTTTACACATTTCATCAACTTCTGTGATCAAGTCGTTGTAAAGAAGTTGGCGTTCACCAGTCTCAGACCAATTGAGAGGAGTACAACACTTTCTGCCATAAAGAATTTCGAATGGGGCCTTGCCCGAACTTGCTTGGAAGCGTTTGTTGTAGGAGAACTCGGCATATGGAAGACAATCTTCCCACTTCATACCGAAAGAGATGACATAAGCCCTGAGCATGTCTTCGAGGATTTGATTGACATGCTCGACTTGGCCACTTGTTTGAGGATGAAAGGCCGTGCCGAAGCGAATGTTGGTGCCCATGGCCTTCTGGAAGGATTCCCATAACTTAGATGTGAAAATGCTTCCGCGGTCTGAAGATATCAATTGCGGAATGCCATGCAACGAGACAATTCTGGAGGTGTATAGCTATGCCAACTCAGCTGCTATGATAGATTCTTTGATTGGAAGGAAATGAGCCACTTTTGTAAGCTTGTCAATGACCACAAAAATAGCATCATTCCCATGCTTGGACTTAGGAAATCCAGTAATGAAGTCCATTTTGATATGGTCAAACTTCCATTCTGGAATAGCAAGAGGATGGAGGAGACCAGCTAGTCGTTGGTGTTCTTCTTTCACCCTTCGGCAGCCATCACATTCATTCACGAATTGTGCAATCTCTCGCTTCATTCGAGTCCACCAATATGACTGTTTGAGGTCATGGTACATCTTCGAACTGCCCGGATGAATGGACAGAAGAGAATTGTGCGCTTCCTTCATTATGACCTTCCTTAGATCACCTTTAGGAACCACAATCTGGTCCTCGAAGAATAAAGTGTCTCTGTCATCAATGCGATAGCACTTGTATTTGGATAAGCCCTTGGCAATACCATGTTTCACCTTCTTCACCATGGTATCAAGGAGTTGTGCCTCACGAATTTGATGTTCCAAAGTTGGAGTGACTTGAAGGCTGGCAAGAAAACCTTGAGGAACAACTTGGAGGTTGAGCTTGCGGAAAGCTTCACAAAGATCTGGTTGGAATGGCTTGAGAATTAAGCTTTTGCAATAAGCCTTTCTGCTCAAAGCATCTGCAATCACATTCACCTTGCCTGGAGTATATTCAATACTTGATTGCACTCTTGAATTATTTCGACCCAATGAGTTTGCCTGAGGTTAAGGTTGGGTTGAGTGAAGATATACTTGAGGCTCTTGTGATCGGTGAAAATGTCCACTTGCCTTCCCAACAAGAGATGTCTCCATGTTATTAATGCATGGACAATTGCCGCCAACTCAAGATCGTGAGTGGGGTAATTCCTTTCGTTGGGCTTCAATTGATGAGAGGTATAGGCCACAACTTTCTTCTCTTTCATTAACACAGCGCCCAGACCTTGCAAAGAGGCATCACAGAAAACTCCATATGGCTTGGATTCATCAGGAGGAGTTAAGACAGGAGCTGAGACTAGATTCTCTTTGAGAGTGTTGAAAGAAACCTCACACTCAGGTGTCCAGACATACTTGACATGCTTCTATAGGAGGTTGGAAAGAGGCTTTGCAATCTTTGAGAAATCCTCAATGAATCTTCAACAATAGCTTGCAAGTCCAAGAAAACCGCGGAGCTGCTTGATGATACGTCTCCAATGTATCTATAATTTTTGATTGTTCCATGCTATTATATTATCTATTTTGGATATTTAATGGGCTTTAATTTACCTTTTTATATTATTTTGGGACTAACCTACTAACCAAAGGCCCAATGCAAATTGCTGTTTTTTTGCCTATTTTAGTGTTTCAAAGAAAAGGAATATCAAACGGAATCCAAACGGAATGAAACCTTCGGGAGAGTTATTTTTGGAACAAACGTGATCCAGGAGACTTGGAGTGGCCGTCAAGAAAGAAGCGGGGAGGCCACGAGGCAGGGGGCGCCCAGGGGGCAGGCGCGCCCCCATCCTAGTGGGCCCCTCACAGCTCCACCGATGTACTTCTTCCTCCTATATACACCCATATACCCTGAAAACATCCAGGAGCACCACGAAACCCTATTTCCACTGCCGCAACCTTCTGTACCCATGAGATCCCATCTTGGGGCCTTTTCCGCGCTCTGCCGGAGGGGGAATCGGTCACGGAGGGTTTCTACATCAACACATAGCCTCTCCGATGATGTGTGAGTAGTTTACCACAGACCTTCGGGTCCATAGTTATTGGCTAGATGGCTTCTTCTCTCTCTTTGGATCTCAATACAGAGTTCTCCTCGATTCTCTTGGAGATCTATTCGATGTAATTCTTTTTGCGGTGTGTTTATCGAGATCCGGTGAATTGTGGGTTTATGATCAAGATTATCTATGAACAATATTTGATTATTTTCTAAAATCTTTTATGCATGATTTAAATATCTTTGCAAGTCTCTTCTAATTATCAGTTTGGTTTGGCCTACTAGATTGATCGTTCTTGCAATGGGAGAAGTGCTTAGCTTTGGGTTCAATCTTGCGATGTCCTTTCCCAGTGACAGCAGGGGCAGCAAGGCACGTATTGTATTGTTGCCATCGAGGATAAAAAGATGGGGTTTATATCATATTGCTTGAGTTTATCCCTCTACATCATGTCATCTTGCCTAATGCGTTACTCTGTTCTTATGAACTTAATACTCTAGATGCATGCTGGATAGTAGTCGATGTGTGGAGTAATAGTAGTAGATGTAGAATTGTTTCGGTCTACTTGTCGCGGATGTGATGCCTATATACATGATCATGCCTAGATATTGTCATAACTATTCACTTTTCTATCGATTGCTCGACAGTAATTGGTTCACCCGCAGTAGAAATTTCTATCTTGAGAGAAGCCACTAGTGAAACCTATGGCCCCCAGGTCTATCTTCCATCATATTATTTTCCTATGAATTTGCTATTTCTATTTGAAAATTTTATTTTCCAATCTATACAACAAAAATACCAAAAATATTTATCTTATTATCTCTATCAGATCTCACTCTCGTAAGTGACCGTGAAGGGATTGGCAACCCCTTTATCATGTTGGTTGCGAGGTTCTTATTTGTTTGTGTAGGTACTAGGTGACTTGTGTGCTATCTCCTACTGGATTGATACCTTGGTTCTCAAAACTGAGGGAAATACTTACGCTACTGTGCTGCATCACCCTTTCCTCTTCAAGGGAAAATCAACACAAGCTCAAGAGGTAGCAAGAAGGATTTCTGGCGCCGTTGCCGGGGAGGTTGCATCAAGTCAAGACATACCAAGTACCCATCACAAACTCTTATCCCTCGCATTACATTATTTGCCATTTGCCTCTCATTTTCCTCTCCCCCACTTCACTTTTGCCATTTTATTCGCCTTCTTCCCGTATATATCTTTGTTTGTGTTTCCATGTGCCTTCCATTTGCTTGCATCTTTGCTTGCTAAAAATCTATTGATATGGATCCACTTAAAGTGTTCTACTTGGATCATCTTTGGTCCTTATGCGCTCGTGCTGAAACCCCAACTAGCCTAGTTGATGGGAAATCTTTAGATGAGCATGCTCATTTTGTGCATCACCGTTTTTCTGAAAAAGGGAGACTTTTATGGGATCAAATAAACATATTGCTGTGTTATGCTTGGAATCTTTGTGAAATTTATGATTTTACTTGTTGCTCTAAGAACCCTAAAAAACACCTCCCCTACGTATGTGAGGTTAATGATAATGAAATCTTATCTTCTTATGCAAAGGGTGTTTATAGTTACTACGATATCGAACAAATTGAAGAATTTGTTGCTTTTAAGGGTGCTTATGAAGTTGCTTCTTTGATTGAAAAGTATGATATTACTCTCTACGAATCTGAAAATTTTGACATACTTAAATATTGCTATGAAAACTATGCTCGTAATGTCTATGTCAAAGAATTTATTGAAAGAATGACCGATATGCATGAATCTATAGATAATTATGATTCCGATGATTTGATTGAAATATCCCTTGATGAACATGATGCTTGCTATTCTTTTGGCCATGATGCCAATATTTATGAAGATGAATTTGCTATAGTTCATTATGTTAAACATGATATCGTTGCTATTGCACCCATACTTGATAGTTTCTTCGATGAAAATCATGATTTCAATGATGTTACCATAAATTATATTCATGTAAATTGTGCTAATTATATGCAAAACCCTAAGCTTGGGGAAGCTAGTTTTGCTATGTCCTCTACTTGTTGCAATGATCATGATTGGGGTGATTCTTCTTATGATCTTGAAAATTTATTTAAGCCCCATGATGAATATGAGATTGATGATAATGTTTGCAATAATATTGAAAGTGGGTTTGGAAGAGTGTCAACTTTAGATCCCATATATTTGGAGAATGTTCAATCTTATGAAATTTTTGATAAAAGTGGGTTTGGAGAGGTCATGACTTTAGTTAATGTTAATCCCACTATTTTGGAAGAGTGTCAACTTTGCATGCATGTGGATCGTGTTGAAAATATTTTATGTGATAGATATTTTGTTGAATTTTCTTATGATCCCACATGTAATTATTATGAGAGAGGAAAATATGGCTGTAGAAATTTTCATGTTACTAAATTACCTCTCGTTATGTTGAGATTTCTATTGTTTCTTTCCTCTTCCTTGCATATGCTAGTTTTTGCTTGCTATGATAATTTGTTTGCCTATAAGATGCCTATGCATAGGAAGTATGTTATACTTAGATGTGTTTGTCACGTGTTTCATGATGCTCTCTTTGCGCTTCAATTCTTGTCTTTCATGTGAGCATCATCAAAATTATTAATGCCTAGCTAGGGGTGTTAACCGACAGCGCTTGTTGGGAGGCAACCCAATTTTATTTTTGTTTCTTTTTTTGTTCCTGTTTAGTAATAAATATTTCATCTAGCTTATGTTTATATGTGGTTTTATGCTTTTAGTTAGTGTTTCTGCCAAGCAGAACCTTCGGGAAGACTTTGGGGAAGTTTATGTGATCTTGCTTTGAAAAAAACAGAAACTTTAGCGCTCACGAGATTTGCTGCCATTTTTCACTGGAGAGTGTGATTAGGTTGATTATTTTTGCAGATGATTAATATACAAATTACACACGTCCACCAGTTTATTTCATAATTTTTGGGGTTACAGAAGTATTCGAAACCTACAGATTACTACAGACTGTTCTGTTTTTGACAGATTCTGTTTTTCGCGTGTTGTTTGCTCGTTTTGATGAATCTATGGCTAGTATCGGGGGGTATGAACCATAGAGAAGTTGGAATACAGTAGGTTTAACACCAATATAAATACAGAATGAGTTCATTACAGTACCTTGAAGTGGTGGTTTGTTTTCTTATACTAACGGAGCTCATGAGATTTTATGTTGAAGTTTTGTGTTGTGAAGTTTTCAAGTTTTGGGTAAAGATTTGATGGATTTTGGAACAAGGAGTGGGAAGAGCCTAAGCTTGGGGATTCCCGAGGCACCCCAAGGTAAAATTCAAGGACATCCAAAAGCCTAAGCTTGGGGATACCCCGGAAGGCATCCCCTCTTTCGTCTTCGTCCATCGGTAACTTTACTTGAGGCTATATTTTTATTCACCACATGATATGCGTTTTGCTTGGAGTGTCTTGTATGATTTGAGTCTTTTCTTTTTAGTTTACCACAATCATCCTTGCTGTACACACCTTTTGGGAGAGACACACATGAATTGGAATTTATTAGAATACTCTATGTGCTTCACTTATATCTTTTGAGCTAGATAACTTTGCTCTAGTGCTTCACTTATATCTTTTTAGAGCACGGTGGTGGTTTTATTTTATAGAAATTATTGATATCTCATGCTTCACTTATATTATTTTGAGAGTCCTTTAGAACAGCATGGTAATTTGCGTTGGTTATAAAATTAGTGCTAATATGATAGGCATCCAGGATGGGTATAATAAAAACTATCATAGAAAGTGCCTTGAATACTATGAGAAGTTTGATACTTGATGATTGTTTTGAGATATGAAGATGGTGATATTAGAGTCATGCTAGTTGAGTAGTTGTGAATTTTAGAAATACTTGTGTTAAAGTTTGTGATTTCCGTAGCATGCACGTATGGTGAACCGTTATGTGATGAAGTCAGAGCATGGTTTATTTATTGACTGTCTTCCTTATGAGTGGCGGTCAGGGACGAGCGATGGTCTTTTACTACCAATCTACCCCCCCAGGAGCATGCACGTAGTACTTTGTTTCGGTAACTAATAGATTTTTGCAATAAGTATGTGAGTTCTTTATGACTAATGTTGAGTCCATGGATTATACGCACTCTCACCCTTCCACCATTGCTAGCCTCTCTAGTACCGTGCAACTCTTGCCGATACCATAAACCCACCATATACTTTCCTCAGAACAGCCACCATACCTACCTATTATGGCATTTCCATAGCCATTCTAAGATATATTCCCATGCAACCTACCACCGTTCCGTTTATTATGACATGCTTCATCATTGTCATATTGCTTTGCATGATCATGTAGCTGACATCGTATTTGTGGCAAAGCCACCTTCATAATTCTTTCATACATGTCACTCATGAGTCATTGCACATCTCGGTACACCGCCGGAGGCATTCACATAGAGTCATATTTTGTTCTAAGTATCTAGTTGTAATTCTTGAGTTGTAAGTAAATAAAAGTGTGATGATCATCATTATTAGAGCATTGTCCCAAGTGAGGAAAGGATGGTGGAGACTATGATTCCCCCACAAGTCGGGATGAGACTCCGGACAAAAAAATAGACCATAAAAAATAAAAAGAGAAAAAGGCCCAAATAAAAAAATGAGAGAAAAAGAGAGAAGGGACAATGTTACTATCCTTTTTCCACACTTGTGCTTTAAAGTAGCACCATGATCTTCATGATAGAGAATCTCCTATGTTGTCACTTTCATATACTAGTGGGGATTTCACATTATAGAACTTGGCTTGTATATTCCAATGATGGTGATGCAGAGCATCCCACGTTCATCCCCATGTACACTCCGACTACTCTCCAAGCCCCAAGAGGACATATGATGAGACCTCGCACATACGCCATTGGACACAAGGTGAACTCGCTCCTCTCCAAACTTTTGCTTTCTACATGTGAGACATGGCTTCTACCTCCAACGCGTGTGCTATGCATGATCAGGTACTTAGAGGAAATCCTCGGAGCCACCACATCCAACGGACGAGCTAGCGAGGACGCCAAGTACAAGGACCAAGAGAAGAAGCTGCCCAAAGTCTTCAACCACTGGACGACCGGGCAACGCCGGACGTCCGACGCCTGGGCACTCATCCATCAAGAAGGGCCAGCCAACGGAAGCTATACCGGCCGGACGTCCGACAAGTACTGCACGTCCGACACACTCCCGCGACCGGATGCCCGACCGTCTCCGGAAATCCGGCGCCACCTCAACTGAGCCAAAACGCCGGACGTCCGACAAGTACCGGACGACTGGACCCTCGCGTGCCACCGAACGCCCGATACCTGTCGGACGACCGGCGCCTGTCTGTGCATAGAGATCCGGCCCGAGGCCCATGTATCCCCCACTTACCCCTTCGTGTCCCTAGACTATATATACTCCTCCACCTCCTCCTAGTTAGGGTTAGCGTTATGTTAGCTCATATGTGAGGTAGAGCTTCGCTCATCCCTACGGATCTACTCCTTGAGAGAGACCACGGCCCCTCTTCGGAGAAGATCCATGTTGGATTCAACACCTCGTCATGGAGAAGACACGAAGACCTCCTCACTGCGAAGAACCGGTTACCCTTTGTATCGTCCCTTATTGATCGTGGATCTTGTATCTCTCTTTGTGTTTCGAGGATCTAGCATATGTGTGACTTAATCTTGTTGGTTTTAGTGTTTCTCTTGTGTTTCCCCTCGTGATTCCCCTCGTGTTCTTCGTGTTCTTCGCAGAATCCACTGCTTTCATGAAAGATCGGCCATTTAGGGTTCCACCCTACATCAGACGGGCTTCCTCAAAATGCCCTAGGTCTTCGTGAGAAAGCGAGTTGGATGCACACCCACTTAGTTTCGTTTGTTGAGCTTTCATACACTTATAGCTCTAGTGCATCCGTTGCATGGCAATCCCTACTCACTCACATTGATATCTATTAATGGGAATCTCCATAGCCAGTTGATACGCCTAGTTGATGTGAGACTATCTTCTCCTTTGTCTTCTCCACAACCACCATTCTATTCCACCTATAGTGATATATCCATGGCTCACGCTCATATACTGCGTGAAGATTGAATTTTTTAGAACATCAAAAGTATGAAACAATTGCTTGGCTTGTCATCGGGGTTGTGCATGATTTAAATATTTTGTGTGGTGAAGATGGAGCATAGCCAGACTATATGATTTTGTAGGGATAACTTTCTTTGGCCTTGTTATTTTGAGAAGACATGATTGCTTTATTAGTATGCTTGAAGTATTATTATTTTTATGTCAACATTAAACTTTTGTCTTGAATCTTTTGGATCTGAACATTCATGCCACAATAAAGAAAATTACATTGAGAATTATGCTAGGTAGCATTCCACATCAAAAATTCTGTTTTTATCATTTACCTACTCGAGGACGAGCAGGAATTAACCTTGGGGATGCTTGATACGTCTCCAACGTATCTATAATTTTTGATTGTTCCATGCTATTATATTATCTGTTTTGGATGTTTAATGGGCTTTAATTTACTTTTTTATATTATTTTTGGGACTAACGTACTAACCAAAGGCCCAGTGCAAATTGCTGTTTTTTTTGCCTATTTCAGTGTTTCATAGAAAAGGAATATCAAACGGAATCCAAACAGAATGAAACCTTTGGGAGAGTTATTTTTGGAACAAACGTGATCCAGGAGACTTGGAGTGGCCGTCAAGAAAGAAGCAAGGAGGCCACGAGGTAGGGGGGCGCACCCAAGGGGGCAGGCGCGCCCCCACCCTTGTGGGCCCCTCGCGGCTCCACCAACGTACTTCTTCCTCCTATATATACCCATATACCCCAAAAACATCCAAGAGCACCACGAAACCCTATTTCCACTGCCGTAACCTTCTATACCCATGAGATCCCATCTTGGGGTCTTTTTCGGCACTCCGCCGGAGGGGGAATCTATCACGGAGGGCTTCTACATCAACACCATACCCTCTCCGATGATGTGTGAGTAGTTTACCACAGACCTTCGGGTCCATAGTTATTAGCTAGATGGCTTCTTCTCTCTCTTTGGATCTCAATACAAAGTTATCCTCGATTCTCTTGGAGATCTATTCGATGTAGTTCTTTTTGCGGTGTGTTTGTCGAGATCCGATGAATTGTGGGTTTATGATCAAGATTATCTATGAACAATATTTGATTCTTCTCTGAAATCTTTTATGCATGATTTAAATATCTTTGCAAGTCTCTTTGAATTATCAGTTTGGTTTGGCCTACTAGATTGATCGCTCTTGTAATGGGAGAAGTGCTTAGCTTTGGGTTCAATCTTGCGGTGTCCTTTCCCAGTGACAGCAGGGGCAGCAAGGCACGTATTGTATTGTTGCCATCGAGGATAAAAAGATGGGGTTTATATCATATTTCTTGAGTTTATCCCTCTACATCATGTCATCTTGCCTAATGCGTTACTCTGATCTTATGAACTTAATACTCTAGATACATGCTGGATAGCGGTTGATGTGTGGAGTAATAGTAGTAGATGCAGAATCGTTTCGGTCTACTTGTCACGAACATGATGCCTATATACATGATCATGCCTAGATATTCTCATAACTATTCGCTTTTCTATCAATTGCTCGACAGTAATTTGTTCACCCACAGTAGAAATTGCTATCTTGAGAGAAGCCACTAGTGAAACCTATGGCCCCCGGGTCTATCTTCCATCATATTATTTTCCTATCAATTTGCTATTTCTATTCTGCAATCTTTATTTTCCAATCTATACAACAAAAATACCAAAAATATTTATCTTATTATCTCTATCAGATCTCACTCTCGTAAGTGACCGTGAAGGGATTGACAACCCCTTTATTTCATTGGTTGAGAGGTTCTTGTTTGTTTGTGCAGGTACTAGGTGACTTGTGTGCTATCTCCTACTGGATTGATACCTTGGTTCTCAAAACTGAGGGAAATACTCATGCTACTGTGCTGCATCACCCTTTCCTCTTCAAGGGTAAACCAACGCAAGCTCAAGAGGTAGCACTTGACATTCTGAGGAGGATCCCGATTCACAATTGCCGAAACCTTCTCCGGATTAACAGAAATGCCCTTGGCGGAGATGATATGACCAAGGTAAAGAACTTCATCAAGCCAAAACTCACATTTGGAAAACTTCGCATAGAATTGATACTCTCTGAGCTTGTCGAGCACTGTCGGTGTCAAAACCGGCGGATCTCGGGTAGGGGGCCCCGAACTGTGCGTCTAGGCCGGATGGTAACAGGAGGCAGGGGACACGAAGTTTTACCAAGGTTTGGGTCCTCTTGATGGAGGTAAAACCCTACGTCCTGCTTGATTAATATTGATGATATGGGTAGTACAAGAGTAGATCTACCACGAGATCAGAGAGGATAAACCCTAGAAGCTAGCCTATGGTATGATTGTTGTTGTGTATGTTGTCCTACGGACTAAAACCCTTCGGTTTATATAGACACCAGAGAGGGTTAGGGTTACACAAAGTCGGTTACAATGGTAGGGGATCTGCATATCTGTATCGCCAAGCTTGCCTTCCATGCCAAGGAAAGTCCCTTCCAGACACGGGACGAAGTCTTCAATCTTGTATCTTCATAGTCCAGGAGTCCGGCTGAAGGTATAGTCCGGCTATCCGAACACCCCCTAATCCAGGACTCCCTCAGTAGCCCCCGAACCAGGCTTCAATGACAATGAGTCCGGCGCGCAGATTGTCTTCGGCATTGCAAGGCGGGTTCTCCTCCAAATTCCGTGTACCTGTTGAATAAAGTCCGGTTTCTTGTAAATGTTGCGCTCCTTGGCTTCTACGCCCAATAATGGCCGTCTCCCACGTGTCAAACGAATAAGAAAAGTTTGAGTGTTTTTTTCATTCACACCCCTAGCCGCGTAAACGAGCTGCCCATTTAAGGGGACGAGGATTTAGATCCAAACCACATCTTCCCCCCCTCCGTGAGTGTTCATCAGAGCGCATCCGACAAAGGTCCATTCCACCATGGCCAGCCATCGCAACTCCTCCTCTCGCCCTTCCAGCCCTCAGCCTGGATATTGGGAGAGATGCTGCGTCCCGCATAGCGAGTTAGTGATGCTCCAGACCAAGGGATTTCTCCCCCGGCCTATATGGTCCCGGTTCGAGCCGGTCTTGCCATCTATAATGGCGGAAAGCAAGCGGAGAGTTCCCCTAACCCCTCCAAAGGAGAGCGGGTATGCCTTGTCCCTTATTTAATAAGAGGGCTCAGATTTCCAATCCATCCATTTCTCCGGGGGCTGCTGGAGTTCTACGGCCTCCAGCTACACAATCTCACGCCTGCCTCCGTATTGCATATAGCGGGCTTCGTAGCCCTTTGCGAGCTGTTTTTGGCTGTTGAGGCTCATTTCGGGCTATGGAAAAGGTTATTCTGCCTTGTGCCCCGCTCTAAGGAGGGGTCAATGTATCAAGCGGGCGGAGCCGAAGTGTGGCGCATCGCTGGGACCGTATATCTATCCGGAACCCTCAGAATGGTTTTACATAGAGGACGTCCCGCTGCCAGATCCTGTTCGGATCGGCCTCCCTGAGTTCGACAGTGCTCCCTTAAAGAAGCGCCTAAGCTGGCGTCCATGGAGCCCTCAGAGGGAAAGTGACAGGGGCATCATTTACCTGATGGGCCGAATAAGATTGTTAGCCCATTCCGGACTGACCATGATCGGGGTTATGGCCGAATGCATCATGCGGGGGGTGCAGCCGCTTCAGTATAGAAGCCATCCCATGTGGGACTTCAACGGGGAGGACGACGCCACCCGCTACGGCCATAAGGGGCCGGATTCAGTTGCCACTCTACTAAAGATCTTGTCCACTTTGTATAAGGGAGAAGAGGAGGAATTTCTCTGCGTCAACCCACAGGGTGGATTCTCTATGCACAATCCCCCAAGTTGGGTAAGCGGTCGCATTTACTTGCCCATTTGTTTTGTATTCCCATTGGTAAATATTTAGTCTAGCGACTTCAACGCAGGAACTGCACCGGGCTGTTAAGGAAATAAACAGCCCTCCTCCACAACCCGAGGACCCAGGAAGGTCCTTCGACCCGGCCTCTCAAGAGGATCCGAACATATCTGTGGAGCTGATCGATGGAGTGTTCCATCAATTGAGCAAGGACAACGCCTTGGTGGCCATTACGGCCGATTACCCAGGGCTAATCCCGGCCTTCCAGGTAACTGAGATCGAAGTCCCAGTACCCCGAATAGGTGTCCACCCTCTCATGTTTTCAATTTCCTGATTACAACCGAGCTTTGCAGGGGAGGTTTTTGAGACGGGAGGCCAAACCTGCGGCGGCAAGCCAATGAGGGGCCGCAGGGCCCCGTGGGCAGAAAAGAGGTGCAGTACGGACCGAGGCATCAGCGCAAAGGTATGGTGCGCCCCCTTATCCTAGGTGTTACACATGCGAGGCATATTAACACTTATGCTCTTTTCAGGACAAAGAGACCTCGCCGAACTATACCCGGAGAGGCTGCCAACCGCGCCTCAACCAGCCAGGCTCCAAAGCCTGGTCCGGAGGCGGGGGCGAACACAAGGCGCGCACCGGACGCTCCTCTGATGGAGGATGTGGACAGGTTGTCTGCCACCAACTCTGAGGTGGAGAGTGCCATGAACCACAGGCGTCGCCGGACAATTCTTCGCGATGCTTGTTTCTCCCAAGAGGCATTAGATGCCTTTAATTCGGGAGATACATACCTTCGTGCCGCTCAAAATGGTTTAGCCAGAGCCACGGAGCAATATGTAAAAGACATACGGGTAAGAAAATTTTGGTAATTATATATATACCAGTAGCCCCTGAGACTTGAAACAGTTAGAATAACTGATTTAAGGATCATTTGTTATTCAGGTTCTTACAGAAAAGAATTCCCTACTGTCCAAGGAGCTGGAAGAGTGCAAAGCCCAACTTGAGGCCGCACTAGCTGCGACAGGGGAGCCCAAAGAGACCCCCTCTGGTAATATACACTTCGAAAGATAAGTATTTTGCGGAGCGCGGCATGGGTGCGAATCTGACAAATGAAATTGCAGATGGCGCCGGATTGAATCCGGAATAGCAACACCTCCTACGCTAGCTAAAGGCTGGTGAGAAGGTGCTGACAAAGGTGAGGTAGGAGAAGAACGATCTCCAAGATGACAACACCAAGCTGGGCGTCGAGCTAAAAGATGTTCGCGCCCAACTGTCAGACTCCGTTAAGGAGAATCAGCGGCTTCGACGCGACATTTTTAGTAAGTGCTTGAACGGACCTTTGAAAGAAAGTTCGGCGGGGAAGTCGACTAACAGAGAAATGTCTGTAGGTGTGCTAACAGGTCGTCCTGCAGAGGAGATGCCCAGTTCTACGGGTGACCTTCTTCCCGAGCTCTCGCAACTGCTCGATCGAGTTCGGCAGGCGATGCGAGGCGTCGCCCAGGCCCTGTGGCCATTCATCTCCATGCCCGAGGGTCTTGGAGAGCTTGCGGAGAAGCTAAGGGGAGCACGGCAGCGCTTCCGATTGTGGAAGATATCGGCATGCCGTCAAGGCGCTAGGGAGGCCTGGGCCATGGTGAAGACGCGGTACACAAAGGTTGACCCCAATCATATGGCCGAGGTCGGTCCTGTGGGGCCCGATGGGAAGGAGATCCCTGTAAGCTTAGTGTATGGCCAAGTAGAATTGGCCGCAAAGTATTCCCAGCAGGACTGTAAATTAGACAACCTGTTAGATGGTATTGAAGAGGAATACAATCAGTCAAAATGACTATGTAATGTAATTGACATTTAGAATGCCTTCTAGCCGGATTGTAGATCGTTTGTCATGGCCGACCTTTTCGCTTCAGCCTCGGGACCTGACGGTCCAGAGCGTCTTTGAATTCCCATGCGGTTATATAAGAACCGGGGAATGCATGGAGACCAGGCGTAGGGGTCATTAGTGCGTGAACAGACAAGTGCCCGACTAGTTATGTTATATTACATGGTTAGTAAGAAACATCTTCTAGGGAGAATAGTTCCGTTAGGGGTTCCTTTCCCTGGGAGGCATGCCCATTCCGCGAAAAAATACGCGGAAAAAGCATCTGGGGCACATAAATAAAAAGATAAATGAAAAGATCATCTTTTAGGTCACCGACCGAATATTCCCTTAAGAACGCTAGCTTTCGGCTTCACCCAGTCCGAGGTACACATCCGGCTTATCCGGCAGTAGCAATCGCAGAGGTGCTCCCTTTACCGCCTAGCCGAACAATCAGGAACGTAGGGGTAAGCACAGGAGCCATGCAACCTAGCTTGGCCAAAACTTAAGTCATATCGATGCATATAATGGTGAAATAAAAGGTACATGCGGAAGTGTAACACATGTGTTGGGCATGAAGCCCGTATAAATAAGCTTCTGTTAAAAGAAGCCCCCAGGTTTAATGAGTGCGAATAGCACGCCATTTGATGAGCCTTTAAGGGCTATGAGAGAAAGGAAAGGGAGAAGGAGAGAAATGTAAGACATACAGTATAAAAAATGGACAGAGGAAGGAGACGAACACAGAGTCCGGTGCTAGGCATAGAATCTTCGGAGACGGGCTGCGTTCCATGGGTTCGGCTCGAGTCGGTTATCTGATGCGTCTCGTAGGCGGTACGCTCCACCAGTCAGGACTTGGTCGATTATGAAGGGACCTTCCCACTTGGGCTTGAGTTTGTCCTTTTTCTTGTCCGGCAGGCGTAGAACTAATTCACCAACGTTGTAGTTTTTGGCCCGTACTTCTCTGCTTTGGTATCTTCGGGCCTGCTGTTGATAGAATGCGGAACGGGCTTTTGCCACGTCACGCTCCTCCTCCAATGCGTTCAAACTGTCCTGCCGATCGAGCTCGGCTTATCTTTCTTCATACATGCGCACTTGAGGTGAGTCATGAATTATGTCGCAAGGCAAAACTGCCTCTGCGCCGTACACCATAAAGAATGGTGTGTATCCCGTGGTGCGATTCGGCGTGGTCCGCAGCCCCCAGAGTACGGAGTCGAGCTCCTCTACCCAGTGCGTGTTAGATTCCTTGAGGGACCGCACTAATCTGGGTTTGATGCCGCTCATGATAAGACCATTTGCGCGTTCGACCTGGCCGTTAGTTTGTGGGTGATAGACGGAAGCATAATCGAGCTTGATGCCCATGTTTTTGCACCAGAGTTTTACCTCGTCGGCAGTAAAGTTCGTGCCGTTATTAGTGATGATGCTGTGGGGGACGCCGTAACGGTGTACAACCCTGGATATAAAGTCTATCACCGGTCCGGATTCGGCCGTCTTAACGGGCTTGGCTTCTATCCATTTGGTGAACTTATCCACCATGACCAGTAAGTATTTTTGCTTGTGGGTTCCTCCTTTAAGGGGTCCAACCATGTCAAGCCCCCAGACCGCGAAGGGCCAAGTGATGGGGATAGTTTGGAGGGCGGTGGGTGGCATATGGCTTTGGTTTGCAAAGAGCTGGCAACCGGTGCATCGTTGGACTAAGTCCTGGGCGTCTGCCCGGGCCGTCGGCCAATAAAAGCCTGTACGGAAGGCCTTGCTTACAAGGGACCGAGCTGCCGCGTGATGACCGCTGAGTCCGGCATGAATTTCAGCTAGGAGGTTCCGCCCTTCCTCTTTGGAGATGCACCTTTGAAGGACTCCGGTCGTGCTTTTCTTATAAAGCTCTCCCTCGTGGACTTTGTAGGCTTTGGATCGCCGCAGTATGCAGCGTGCCTCATTTTGGTCCTCAGGGAGTTCCTACCTAGTAAGGTAGGTGAGGAATGGTTCCGTCCACCGGGCGATAACGGCCATTATTACGTGGATTGAAGGGGTTATTTCATTGGCAGAGCCTCTGATTGTGTCAGAATGTTCGGTATCGGGCAGTGCGGTTGGGTCCGGGCTGTTATTTTTTGGCTCCCTTTCCCATACTATGGATGGCTTGAACAGCCTTTCCAAGAAGATGTTGGGGGGGGGGGGACTACATCGCGTTTTGCGCCGATGCGTGCCAGGACATCTGCCGCCTGATTATTTTCCTGGGCTACATGGTGGAATTCAAGCCCTTCGAACTGAGCTGACATTTTTAGGACGGCATTGCGGTAGGCTACCATTTTTGGATCCTTGGCATCAAAGTCTCCATTTATTTGGGATATTGTGAGGTTCGAGTCCCCGCGCACCTCTAGGCGTTGAATGCCCATGGATACTGCCATCCGGAGACCATGTAAAAGGGCCTCATATTCGGCTGCATTGTTGGAGTCCGTGTACATAATCTGGAGTACGTATTGAACTGTGTCTCCTGTGGGGGACGTCAAAACGACGCCAGCCCCCAGTCCGGCCAACATCTTGGAGCCGTCGAAATGCATGATCCAATTTGAATATGTGCCGTACTCTTTAGGGAGTTCGGCCTCCGTCCATTCTGCGACGAAGTCGGCCAAGACTTGCGACTTGATGGCTTGCCGTGGCTTGTAAGTTATGTCGAACGGGAGGAGCTCAATGGCCCATTTTGCAATCCGGCCCGTTGCATCACAGTTGTTTATAATATCGTTAAGCGGTTCTTCCGAGGCTACTATTATTGAACACTCTTGAAAGTAGTGTCGTAGCTTCCGGGATGCCATGAATACTGCATACGCAATCTTTTGATAATGCGGGTACCGTGATTTGCAGGGAGTGAGGACAGTGGACACATAATAGACCGGCTTTTGAAGGGGGAATTTGTGTCCGTCCGTTTCTCGTTCGACGACGAGCACTGCGCTTACAACCTGATGTGTTGTTGCAATGTATAATAGCATTGGTTCGCCAATGTTTGGCGCGGCCAGGACTGGGTTTGTTGCCAATATGGCCTATATTTCGTCGAGTCCGGCCGTGGCTGCATCCGTCCATTCGAAGTGTTCGGTGCGTCGAAGGAGGCGGTAAAGGGGTAGGGCTTTTTCTCCCAAGCGGGAGATAAAGTGGCTTAGAGCCGCCACGCATCCGGTTACCTTTTGTATTTGTTTGAGGTCCTTTGGGATATCCAGTTGCGACAAAGCTCGGATCTTGGCTGGATTTGCTTCAATTCCTCTACCGGATACAATGAAGCCCAAGAGCATTCCGGCGGGAACGCCGAAAACGCATTTTTCCGGGTTGAGCTTGATGTCGTATGTTCGAAGGTTATCAAATGTGAGCCTCAAGTCGTCTACTAGAGATTCGACATGTCTTGTTTTGACGACCACATCATCTACATATGCCTCCACTGTTTTGCCGATCTGGGTTGCCAGACATGTTTGAATCATGCGCTGATATGTTGCGCCGGTGTTCTTCAGCCCGAAGGGCATTGTGTTGAAGCAGAATGGGCCGTATGGTGTGATAAATGCCGTTGCGGCTTGGTCTGATTCTGCCATCTTGATTTGATGGTAGCCGGAATATGCGTCGAGGAAACACAAGGAATCGTGTCCTACGGTGGCGTCGATAATTTGATCGATGCGGGGGAGGGGGAAGGGATCCTTTGGGAAAGCCTTGTTAAGGTCTTTAAAATCAACGCACAGGCACCAGGATTTGTCCTTCTTTGGTACTATCACCAGGTTTGCTAGCCAGTCCGGATGTTTTATATCTCTGATGAATCCGGCCTCCAATAGCTTTGCTAGCTCCTCTCCTATGGCCTATCTCTTAGGTTCGGAAAAACGCCAAAGAGCCTGTTTGACAGGTTTGAATCCTGTTTGGATATTTAAGCTGTGCTCGGCCAGCCTGCGCGGGATTCCTGGCATGTCTGACAGGTGCCAGGCGAAAATGTCCCAGTTCTCACGTAGGAACTCTCACAGTGCGGCGTCTACATCAGGGTTTAACTGTGCCCCGATGGAAGCTGATTTATTGGGGTCTGTTGGATGGACTTGGAATTTGACTATTTCGTCCGCCAGTTTAAAGGAGGTGGACTTGGATCTCTTGTCGAGTACTACATCGTCCCTATTCATCGTAGAGCGCAGTCAGTTCTTCAGCCGCTAGGGCTTCGGATAGTGCCTCGAGGGCCAGTGCGGTTGTTTTGTTTTCGGCGCGGAGTGCTATGTCCGGATCACTAGCGAGAGTGATGATCCTGTTAGGCCCGGGCATCTTGAACTTCATGTACCCGTAATGGGGTATTGCTTGGAAGATTGTAAATGCTTCCCGCCCTAGCAGAGCATGATAACCGCTGCTGAATGGAGCCACATGGAACGTGACCTCTTCGGACCTGTAATTATCCGGCGTGCCGAACACCACATCTAGTGCGATTTTTCCTGTACAACGCGCTTCCCGACTGGGGATTATTCCTCTAAAGGTTGTGTTGCTTCGCTTAATGCGGTTCCAGTCTATTTCCATTTTTTGAAGGGTTTCCTCATAAATGAGGTTCAATCCGCTGCCGTCGTCCATGAGTACCTTGGTAAGACGAAAGCCGTCCACTATTGGACTGAGGACCAATGCGGCTGGTGCTCGGGCTGTTCGGAACTTAGGTTCATCACTGGCGTTAAAGGTAATAGCCGTGTCACTCCATGGGTTTATTGTTTCTACTTGGTAGACTTCGGCAAGGCTGCGGAGTGTCCTTTTTCGCATATTATTTGATGCGTAAGTCTTGAAGACTGTTAATACCGTATTGGTGACTCTGGGGTGGCTTTCTGTGGCCTCCGGAATTAGGAGATCTTCGCCAATTTTGGCCACCTACCGGAGTATCCAACATGCTCTAAGGCTGTGAGTTGGTGTGGTGTCCTCTGTACTTTGAATTTTACAGGGTCCATTAAGCCATCCTTCCATTATGATTCCATGCCCTGTAGAGGGTTTTTACTTTTTGGTGTTTGACCCGGGTGTCTGGCGATGATGCACCCTTTTATTTCGGACTGGGTTTTTATTCAGGGCCGGATCGTCCCAAAATTTAATTTCGGTTTTCCAGGCGCTTTCCATCACACAGTACTTTCGTACAATGGACGCCAAGTCAGCGAAGCGTGTAATATCACGGCGACTTATGGCGTTGAGAATTCCCTTGTCCGTGCAGTTATTGCAGAAGATTGAGATTGCGTCTTCCTCGCAGCAGTCCTTTACCATGTTCTTGTCCAGGAGGAATCTGGCCCAGTAACGATGTACTGTTTCATCGGGCTCTTGCCTGATTTGGGATAGATCGCTTGTGTTCGGGTGGGTGGGCGGAATTAAATCCGAAGCCTCACCCCATCTGAGGCTCAGAGGCCGAGGTATTTCCGAACTCAGAAATTTGGATTCCTGGATGTTGTCCAATGAATCCAGCCCATCGCCTGACTCTAAGTTCAGGTCTTGAGTGATATCCTCCCCTCCGTGGGTATCCAGCTTGGAGGGATCGGGAATCCGGACGTAGCTAGTCCTTAAGATAGATGAAGGGTCGCTGCACTATCCCTCTACCACGGCAACGTGATGGGTGACTTGGGGAGAGTTAATCTCTCTCAGATCGGGTTTAGGCCCAATCTGGTCGTAATCCGTAGCGACTCCCAAGGCGGCGATGCGATCCAAGAGCTCATTTATGGAGGAGAGCTCCATTGGATCTAACTGCTCGGCGAGTTCCGAGCTGACATGAAGATTGTTTTTGATGGCTCGAGAGGTCATCGTCGGCGCAGAAGCCGAACAGGCGGTCATAAGAAAACCGCCTAGCCGAAGGGTTTGGCCGACAGCCAAAGCCCCCTTAGCAACGGTGCCGTCTTTAAAGACGGGGCGAGGCATCCTTCCTGATGGCGACGACACATAGGAACTCTCAATGAAAGCACCAATGCGGGTGTCAAAACCGGCAGATCTCGGGTAGGGGGTCCCGAACTGTGCGTCTAGGCCGGATGGTAACAAGAGGCAGGGGACACGAAGTTTTACCCAGGTTCGGGCCCTCTTGATGGAGGTAAAACCCTATGTCCAGCTTGATTAATATTGATGATATGGGTAGTACAAGAGTAGATCTACCACGAGATCAGAGAGGCTAAACCCTAGAAGCTAGCCTATGGTATGATTGTTGTTGTGTATGTTGTCCTACGGACTAAAACCCTTCGGTTTATATAGACACCAGAGAGGGTTAGGGTTACACAAAGTCGGTTACAATGGTAGGGGATCTGCATATCTGTATCGCCAAGCTTGCCTTCCATGCCAAGGAAAGTCCCTTCCAGACACGGGACGAAGTCTTCAATCTTGTATCTTCATAGTCCAGGAGTCCGGCTGAAGGTATAGTCCGGCTATCCGAACACACCCTAATCCAGGACTCCCTCAAGCACCAATCTCAAATGGCTGGCATGATCCTTCTTATTCTTGGAGAAGACCAAAATATCATCGAGATACACCAGGACGAATTCATTTGTGTAGGGGTTGAGGATGAAGTTCATCATTTGAGAGAATGTTGGAGGAGCATTGACAAGGCCAAAAGACATGATAGTATATTCATAAGAACCAAAGCTTGTTCTGAATGCTGTCTTGGGAATATCTTGTTCACGAATGCGAATCTGATGATAACCCATACAGAGGTCAAGCTTGGAGAATACTTTAGCACCTTTAAGTTGCTCGAAAAGCTCATCGATATTGGGAAGCAGATACTTGTTCTTGATTGCCTTCTTGTTCAATGGATGGTAATCGACGCAAAGTTGGTCTGTGCCATCCTTCTTCTGGACAAAAAGAACACCACAACCCCACGGAGATGAACTTGGTCTGATCAAACCCAGACGCTCTTGTTCATCGAGCTGTTTCTTCAATTCCTTCAGCTCCTTGGGTCCAAGCTTGTATGGATGCGTGCAAACGAGTTCAGTTCCAGGCTCAAGATCGATAACGAATTCAACTGGCCGGTAGGAGGCATTCCCGGAAGCTCTTATGGAAAGACGTCTTCGTACTCACAAACAACTGGAATCTGAGAAATTGCATCCAACTCGCCCTTCTCACTAAGAGAAAACAGTCGAATGGTTTCATCACGAGTGGCATAGATGATCACATCCTCAGAAGAGTGTGTAAATTGAATCTCCCTGGCAGCACAATCAAGTTGAGCCTTGTGCTGAGAAAGCCAGTCCATGCCGAGAATTAGATCAATATCTATTGGTGTACAAAGTAGGGGCCTTCTATACCCCTTTACTTGTGCACGGGTAGTCACAACCACACCTGTGATCGCGCTTGGTAGGGCAGAAGAGGGAGCGAAGACATAAGGCTACCAGAGCTGCGCCCAAGCCAGAGGCGCAAGGAGAAAAGGGACAAGACGGGCTTCCCCCGGCAAGAGCCTTGCCGGGGCGGCCTACGTGGCCCCGACAAGAGCCTTGCCGGGGCAACTTTCCCAACGCTAGCAAGGTCGCCGCCCTTGAGCCTAGGAGTTCCGACACCATCAAAAACATTGGGACCAAGGCTCAGGAGGCACCTGCGTGGTGGCATGCAGATCTTCGTGATGAACAGAGGCCTTCAAGACTGTGTAAGAACCAGAAGAGGAAGGCCCCCGACAAGATCCTTGCCGGGGACGACCGCAGAAACCCGGCGAGACCCTTGCCGGGACCCCGACAAGATCCTTGCCGGGGATGTGTGCAGGGCCACAACCAGGCCCACACCTACCAAGGCTCCGCTGCTTCATGTCCGTTTTGACGAAGCAGCCAGCCTGCCAACTAGACGCACACCTATGTGGCAGCATGCAGCTTCTAGGCCAAGGAGGCAAGCACCTACATGGTGGCATGCAAATCTTCGTGAAGACCCTGCCATCGCACTAGTGCAGCAGCCAGCCAGCCAGTGTGGCGCTGCATGCCTCGTCAGCTTGGACGCGCGTCGAAGCGAGGCGAGGTGGCGACAGACGAGACGAGCTTCCTTGCCGTCCCCAATTAAGCAAGGGGGCACATCGGCAGTGCATTAAATGCATTTTGTCCCATGATGTCAGGGATAGACTTGTACACTGTAGACACTTTCCACCTCCTGTGTGCCGCTGTGGCAGCCCCTTTGACATATAAAAGGAGGCCCGAGGCATACTGAGGGAGGATTCAGACTTTTTGGACCCTGCACGCATTGTAGATGGTCCAAGAACACCAGATAAACACACCAAAGAAGGATTAGGGTATTATGCATCGCTTGCAGCCCGAACCTGGATAAAATTCCCTCGCATTGATCTTCAAAACCTGCTCTTTTTAGAGCCCCGCGCCCCGGCAACCGTAGTAGGGATTCCCTGTGATCCCATAGGTGTCGGTCTTGAACCCCGACATCTTTGGCGCGCCAGGAAGGGGTGCAAGCTCTGAAAATACGGTTTTGAAGTTTGCGCATCGACTTCATTATCACCATGGTCCCCAAGAAGAAGGGGATCACAGCGACCGGGTCATCTAGAGCCGGCCTGTCCGCACCAGCGCGGGCGGGCGACTGGGTGGCCACGGACGGTGCCGGAAACATGGCCCGCGGGCACCCACAACACTCTGGCAATCGGAGCCAGGCGAGCGGCGTTGTTCGAGCCCAAGATGACGAGCCACACGCTGCTGGGCCCGGGGACGGGGTTGTGCTGCCCACGGGCGGCGCGGCGGCCTCCCGGACGCCCCAGCCGGCGTCCGTGCTGCGACCTTCACAGGCCGCGCACGATGAGCAACACCACGACATCGGCTCCCCCGAGCACCGCCACGGGAAGAGCCCTTTGCGTCACTCTCAGGATGCACCAGGCCGGCGTGCGCACCTGGCCGCTGGCGGGAGCGGCGTGCGACCGCGAGACCGTGAGAAAGCTCCTTCTAACATGGTTAGAAGTCAGAGTGCGTCACGGTCCATGCAGCTTTCACAGCCGCCCACACGAGCAGAAGCCTTGGCGTGCGTGCAACTGCTCGTCGACTTCCCTCCCGCTGCGGAGAAGCTCGACAAGTGGAGGGCCACCATCCGAAGCCTCGTCAGCTTCGCCAACAAAGACGAGCCGCTCCCTGCGGGACCCTCGTGCCGACGTTCTGTCGAGCCAGCGCATGCCGGTGGTGGGAGGACCGCGGTCGCCGCGACCACGATGCACTCCCCTCCCCCACGCCAGCAACAGCAGGCACCGGCTCGTCGAGCCGATGCCTGTGACAACGTTTCCACAGTGTCGTCCGACCCGCGAACCCGCTGCGACCAATGTCGAGTTCTCCGGGAGCAGGCTCAGGAAGATGCTCGAACCACCATCGAGCCACGGCGGGAAGCACGTCATCAGTCAGATCGGCGTGCGGGGCCTACTATGGACCACCCAACGCCATGGGGCTCCGGCGGCCTGCCTTACGAGGTGGGTTGTCTGGCCTTTACCCGATAGCCGCGACAATTCCAGTGGCCCTCCCACCGCATGTTCAAGCCCGATGTTGGGGAAAAGTACAATGGCAAGACTCACCCATCGGAGTTCCTTAGAATCTACACCATCGTGATGCAGGTCGCCGGGGCTCGCGACGACAAGGTGCTCGCCAATTACTTTCCATTGGCACTTAAGCCCAACATCATGTTGTGGTTGATGCACCTGCCAGTGGATTCCATCTCTTCCTGGTCGGATCTGTGCCACAAGTTTGTTGGCGCCTTTACTGGAGGCCACCAAGTTCCTGACCAGGCAAGTGACTTGCATGTCATCCCCCAGAAGGATGGCAAGTCCCTGCGTAAGTACATACAAAGATTCAGCCGTGTACAGTACACCATCCTAGATGTTCATCCCGCCGCTGTCATTAGTGCATTCCATCAGAATGTACGCAACCACAAGATGCGTGAAGAGCTGGCGATGAACAGGGTCAAGGATGTAGCCGAACTTTATATTCTGGCTGATAGATGTGCTCGGGCTGAGGAAGGAAGGAAGTACCCCGGCGAAGACGCCGGCACAGAAACTGACTCCATGGACGAAGATGCCGCTGCCTCGACGAAGAAGGGTCGACGCCGCAACAGGATGCATAAGGGCAAGACCGTGCTTGCCGTTGAGGGATTCGGTGACCCCGACACCGCCAAGTAGGCCAAGGCAGACGACCCCAGCAAGGAGGTTGCTGGGTACGCCGCCTGCCGGGCCTTGGCGGCTGCCGACAAGCCAGGAAACTCCGACAAGCAGTACTGCAAGATCCATCGCACCAAGGGCCATGACTTCCAGAACTGCCGACAGGTTGAGCTACTTGCGGAAAAGCAGAAAGCTGAATATGAAAGGCAGGACAAGGAGAAAGGTCAGGATGGTGCTGAGGGGTCCGACAAGAAGCATGGCGTCCAAGGGGGTCACCGCGGCAAAGATGGTCAACAAGAGAGGCCCGCTCGGGGCTGCGACAAGGAGGAAGATGATGATCATGACGAGGAGGACGAGTTTGACGAGCATGAGTTCCATAAAGCTACAGAGGCTATGTGCGTCGACGGTGGCGCCTCGTTGCACACCTCTCACCGCCAACTGAAGCAGTGGGTGCGTGAGGTCACTGCGGCGGAGCCATCGTTCAATGCCCAAAAGCCCCTGAAGTGGTCCAGCACGCCTATCATTTTTGACACCGAGGATCACCCTGATCGCACAACTGCGGTCGAGTGTTTGTCACTATTGGTTTCACCAACAATACGCAACCTCAAGGTGACGAAAGTGCTGGTTCATGGTGGGGCCGGTCTGAACTTGATCTCGCTCGCAGTGATCAAGAGGCTGTAGATTCCTAATGAAGATCTCGAGGAGACGGGCACGTTTCAAGGGGTCAAGCTAGGAAGGAGTCAGCCAAAAGGTAACATCACGCTGCCCGGTACGTTTGGGGGCGAGCTGAACTATAGGACGGAGATGATCGTTCTTGATGCCGGGGCCGCTGACCATCATCACCGTCCCTTCTGACAAGAAAGACGCGCTCATCTGCGCCGACCAACTCTACCGAGAGGCAGTTGCAGCAACTGCCGTCAAGGTACTTGCTCTTGCCACTGAAGTACCGGGAAGGAAGAAAGCCGGCAAGGCCTCTGCCGGCAAGACCCTGTCCGGCGAGACCTCTTCCGTCAAGACCTCTTGCACCCACTCCAGCAAGCGCGCCTCTTCGGGGTGCTGCGCTCCCGTCGAGGACGTGCCAGAGAGCTCCACCAACAAGAGCAAGAAATCCAAGGCAGCACCACCAGAGACCAAGAAGGTGCCTTTCAAGGAGGACGGCATGGACGGGGCTTTTACTATAAGCTCCACCCTCGACAGCAAATAGGAAAGCACGCTCGTCGCCTTCCTGCGGGCGAATGTCGATGTGTTTGCATGGCAAGCATCCGACATCCCCGGCATTCCCAGGGAGGTGATTGAGCACCATCTTGCTGTCTGTCCTCATGCACGGCCCGTCAAGCAGAAGGTCAGGAAGCAAGCTTTGGAGCGACAAGAGTTCATCATCGAAGAGATCAGGAAGTTTGAGGTGGCAGGCTTGGTCAGAGGAGTTCTCCACCCCACGTGGTTGGCTAATCCAGTGGTAGTGCATAAAGCAAATGGGAAGTGGATGCCGTGTATTGATTACACATATATCAATAAGGCCTGTCCAAAGGATCCTTTTCCCTTGCCACGCATTGACCAGATAGTGGACTCCACTGCCGGGTGTGACCTGCTGTCATTCCTCGATGCCTACTCAGGGTACCACCAAATCTTCATGATGAAGGAAGATGAGGAAAAGACCGCGTTCATCACCCCATGTGGTACGTACTGTTTTGCACGGATGCCTTTCGGGTTGAAGAGCGTTGGTTCAACATTTGCCTGAGCAGTCCAAATTGGTTTTGAACCCAGCTCCATAGAAATATGGAAGATTATATGGATGACATAGTGGTCAAAACCAAGGACAAGGCCATGCTCGTGCAAGACCTAGAAGAGACATTTGCAAACCTGCGCAAGATCAACCTCAAGCTCAACCAAGAGAAGTGCGTGTTCGGCGTCCCATCCGGCAAGTTTCTTGGGTTCTTTGTGTCTCAACGTGGAATCGAAGCAAATCGTGAAAAGATCAAAGCGATCGTGCAGATTGAAGCGCCAAGACGGGTCAAAGATGTCCGTAGGCTTGCCGGCTGTGTTGCTGCCCTGAGTAGGTTCATCTCCAAATCTGCTGAGCGCGCTCTCCCCTTTTTTAGGCGGGTCCAATGAAATGGACTCCGGAGGCAGAGACAGTGCTGCGAGGCTTGAAGAGGTACCTCTCCTCCACGCCAATACTCCGGAGGCAAGGCGGAACCCCCGGTAAGACAGAATCTATACAGATGGGCGAAGTTGGACAGAAGAAAAAGGTGGTGCAGCACCCGGCTTATTTTGTCAGTTCCCTCTTGCAGGGGGCTAGTTCAAGATATTCTGGTATGCAGAAGCTACTTTTCGGCCTCCTCATGGCTTCGAGAAAGCCGCGCCACTATTTCCAAGCACATGAGATCACCGTCGTCACCCGCCTCCCTTTGCAATGAATCTTGCACAACCCAGATCCGACTGGGAGGATCGTGGAGTGGGCATTGGAGCTGTCGAGCTTTGGCCTCAAGTTCGAAAGTACTTCAACAGTTAAGAGCCGAGCCTTGGCAGAGTTCATAGCATAATGGGCATCAACACCCGACGAGGACATTCAAGAGACCACCCTTCCCGGCAAGGAGACGCGCTGCGACTAAATTATGTACTTTGATGGGGCCTTCTCGCTGCAAGGTGCTAGTGCCGGCGTGCTACTCGTCACACTCACCGGAGAGCGCCTCAAGTATGTTGTCCAGATGCACTTTCCCCGAGAAAAATCAACAAACAACACAACGGAGTACAAGGGATTGCTTGCCGGTCTTAGGATCGTGGCAGACCTCGGAATCAGGAAGATCATCATCAGAGGTGATTCGTAGCTCGTCGTCAAGTAGATCAACAAGGATTACAAGAGCCCGTTGATGGAGGCCTATGTGGATGAGGTGAGGAAGTTGGAGGAGCGTTTTGATGGTCTACAAGCAGAGCATGTTCCCCGAGCAGAGAACATCATCGCTGACGACCTGTCGAAGTGCGCTGCCCTGAAGTTGCCTATGGAACCAGATACCTTTGTGCTTCGATTAACTCAGCCATCCATTGAAACATAAGCAGGATAGAACAAGCGAAGGAAGGTGGGCCCCGGCAAGTACTTTCCTGCTAAGCCCCCAGGAGCCGCCAGCAAGGAAGTTGCTGGGAATCCCAGGCTTGCCGAGGAGCGACAACCTCTGGCAGGACCCCAGGCCCTGACCATAGAGGCGGCTGCCCCTACGACCAAATATGAGCCTTTAGTCCTGGTTGTCGAGCCCCAGGCTCCGGCATGGGCACAACACATCGTCCGTTTCCTCCAAACAGGGGAGCTCCCTAAGGAACAGGAAGAGGCAGAGAAAGTAGTCCGTCGGTCCAGGATGTACCAGTTTGTGGATAATGCCCTATACGGAAGGAGACCGAACAGAGTGAAATTGACATGCGTTCCTCAGGAAGACGGACTAAGGCTGTTGGCAGAGATACATGGAGCCATGTGTGGCTCCCACATAGGGTCAAAGGCCCTTGCCGGCAAAGCGTTCCGGCATGGTTTCTTCTGGCCCACTGCTCCCCAGGATGCAACTTCCCTAGTCACCAAGTGTGAAGCATGCCAGTTCCATTCAAAGAAGCTTCATCAACCAGCCCAAGCTCTTCAGACAATCCCTCTCTCCTGGCCGTTTTTGGTCTGGGGAATCGACATAATGGGCCCCTTTCCCCGTGTTGTCGGGGGCTTTGAGTACTTGTACATCACAATCAACAAGTTCACAAAGTGGCCGGAAGTGGAGCCAGTAAGAAAGGTGACAACACAATCAGCCATCAAGTTCTTCAAGGGGCTAGTCTGCCATTTCAGTGTGCCAAACGGAGTCATCACCGACAATGGCACACAATTCACGAGCCGCACCTTCATGCAATACATCCAAGACCTCAGCGGCAAGGTTTGTTTTGCTTCTGTTGCTCATCCCAGAAGTAATGGCCAGGCCGAGAGGGTGAATGCAGAAGTATTGCGAGGCCTCAAGAACAAGACATTTGATAGGCTGCACAAGTGCGGAAGGCGCTGGATTGATGAGTTGCCAACAGTTCTTTGGTCAATCAGGACGACACCAAATCGACCCATTGACCAGACATCCTTTGCCTTGGTATACGGGGCAGAAGCAGTTCTCCCCACGGAACTCATATACGGGTCACCTCGAGTGCTTGCTTATGATGAGCTTGAGCAAGAGCAGTTGCGCCAAGATGATGCTACTCTCCTTGAGGAAGATCTTCTTCGGGCTGCTATGTGAGATGCTCGCTACCAGTGAGCCTTGCGCTGCTACCATGGCCGCAAGGTTCATGCCCGAAGCCTCGAGGAAGGTGACCTTGTTCTTCAGCGAGTTCAGTCCGCCAAGAATTCCAGCAAGTTGATGCCAAAGTAGGAAGGCCCTTATCGGGTAATACGAGTCACCCAACCCAGTGCAGTCCGCCTAGAGACCGAAGATGGAATTCCAGTGAGCAACTCCTGAAACATCGAACATCTTCGCAAGTTTTACCCATAAGGCGCGATAGCCGGGCTTCCTGGCAGACCACTTTTTGTACAAGCCTTGCGGACAAGGCATGTAACCCTTTGTACGAAGCCAGGCGCTGATCGTGAGCAATAAATAAATAAATGAAGTGCTGGCGCCCTAGATTTAGCATGCATGTTAGGTTGAGTCTCTCTCCCTGTGTTAGGGTTGATAGTGCTTGATGGTAGCTAACCCCTAGCATAGAGGTCAAGTTCGTGTCTTCCTATCTCTTCCAGTCCATTCTAGGTTCGTAGGTGACACATGCGTTTCTGCAGAGCCATTTGAAGGGAAGAGAGCGGATCGGCACCCCCGACCCCGACAAACCAAGGTTGCCGGGGACTGCAAATTTAGATAAATTTCCTCTCCCCCGCTATGCGATTCTGTATGAAACTTGAACGTACGAATCTTTGTTCGTTCCTATGCCACCGTGCTCCCTCCTTCCTATGCCTGAAACCCCTTTCGGGCCGGAATCTGGTTGTAGTTGCGGTGGAAAGGAAACAAGCGAGGAGATCGATCCTACTTTACCCCTGCTGCCCGCCAAGGGCGCGGGTTTAGTCGTGGTATAAGGCAGGAGGACGACAAGGTTTGTCGCCGGGCGACTGTCGGCGTTCTGGGAACGGGGGTCCCCAGACTTGCCTGCCTGCGGCGTGGCTCAAAAGGGGGCCCAGCACGGCCCATCTTCACCAACACAAACCCAAGACCCTCGCGAGGGGCCAAGCCTCGCGGGGCGGACGACACGGAGCTTCCTCAGGCACGGCCTCGTCAGGCTGGCTCACGAGGAGGCGGAGAGACCAAGGCGGGGTACCTCACAAGGTGCCCGTGACGCAAGCCATGACGACCGAGGGCGCCAGGCGGGTGCCAGCCCGCGCAGTGCCCTCCTTTCCTCTTTGGTGCAAGGGGGGCAAGCGCAGCCGCGGAGTACCGAGGCATCAGGCAAAGGTTGCCATTTCGGTGCAACGAGACCAAGACTAGGAGGACTACGAGACGGAGGTCACCGTGGAGCCCAAGACGGCGTCATCACTAGAGCTTTGCGCAGGCGAAGACTACTTTTGTCAGGATAGCTAGTACTAGTTGTCCCCTTTCAAATTAGCCCGCCATTGTTGGCTCCCTTCCCGCTCGATATTTGGGAAGAGGACCAGGGCCTCTATAAATAGGACCAGCCACCCACATCGAAAGGGAGAAGACCACACGAACACAAGGAGAGAGAGAGAGAAGGGCGACTGAGCTCCTCCCAGCAGTCCATCGCCCCAGCCAAGAACAGACCCTCGCGAGGCTGTTCTCCCTTGTATTGTTCATCATCATAGGCCCAAGGGGCAATCCACCACACCACACACTGGAGTAGGGTATTACACCACAACGGTGGCCCGAACCAGTATAAACCCTATGTCTCTTGTGTTGTTCTTTCCTTAGTTTAGATCCTAGCAAGGCGGAGGGGTGCAGGTAGGTAGGAGACGAAAGCTCCGCGCGCACCCCAGTGTTCGAACCTCAAGGGTCTGCCGGAACCCGAAATCCAACATTTGGCGCGCCATGTAGGGGTGCGCCGGAGTCCATCTTCTACCGCTTCGCGCCCCGCCGCGTCGTCATCACCATGTCCGGCGACCAGGCGGGCAACCTAGATCCGTGGGCGGCGTGGCCCGCCTGCGCAGAGCCGCTTGCCTCGGGCGACCCCGTGCCCCAGGTAGCTCGCGGTTCGCAGGGCGCTGCAGGCCGTGGGCGACGCGGACAGGCTTCGACAGCTCTCACGCCGCGCCAGCGCGGTCGGCAGCAAGGGCCTCCAATCACGCCGCGACCACGACGCCGTACACTCGCAGGGAGCAGGCGAACTCGAGGGCCGCGCTCACAGTGGCCCGAGAGCTGCTGCAGTGCAGACTGCTGGAGGGCGGCCACGACGTGCTGCTGGAGTGAGTGGCAGAGCTCCTGGGCTTCGCCGCCTTGGGGGCTCACCCCTTCTCCACCCAGCTCCCATCTCAAGCCCAGGGCGACCCGCGCGGGGGCTCCGCGCGCGCCCGCGGGCTCCAAGGCTACTCCGACGCCAGCGAAGCTATCAGCGAGGGTCTTGGGTTTGTGTTGGTGAAGATGGGCCGTGCTGGGCCCCCTTTTGAGCCACGCCACAGGCAGGCAAGTCTGGGGACCCCCGTTCCCAGAACGCCGACAGTAGCCCCCGGGCCCAAGACGCGCCCGGACTTGGCCGTGCAGGGAGGCGAAAGGGCAAGGGCGAAGCGCCGCGGGCCCTAACAGTGTGCGGCCTTGGGCGCCGCGTGGCGGTTGATTGGATGTGGGCGGCACTGTTCCCTCAGGCCCTCCTTATTTTGCGCCATGCTAGGCGGACCCGTAGTTGTACACAGTCGTTCCCCTTTTTGGTTGCTCGAGCGCCCTCTGTCCTTCCATGACGCAAGCCATGATGACCGAGGGCGCCAGGCGGGTGCCAGCCCGCGCAGTGCCCTCCTTTCCTCTTTGGTGCAAGGGGGGCAAGCGCAGCCGCGGAGTACCGAGGCATCAGGCAAAGGTTGCCATTTCGGTGCAACGAGACCAAGACCAGGAGGACTACGAGACGGAGGTCACCGTGGAGCCCAAGACGGCGTCATCACCAGAGCTTTGCGCAGGCGAAGACTACTTTTGTCAGGATATCTAGTACTAGTTGTCCCCTTTCAAATTAGCCCTCCATTGTTGGCTCCCTTCCCGCTCGATATTTGGGAAGAGGACCAGGGCCTCTATAAATAGGACCAGCCACCCACATCGAAAGGGAGAAGACCACACGAACACAAGGAGAGAGAGAGAGAAGGGTGACTGAGCTCCTCCCAGCAGTCCATCGCCCCAGCCAAGAACAGACCCTCGCGAGGCTGTTCTCCCTTGTATTGTTCATCATCATCGGCCCAAGGGGCAATCCACCACACCACACACTGGAGTAGGGTATTACACCACAACGGTGGCCCAAACCAGTATAAACCCTGTGTCTCTTGTGTTGTTCTTTCCTTAGTTTAGATCCTAGCAAGGCGGAGGGGTGCAGGTAGGTAGGAGACGAAAGCTCCGCGCGCACCCAGTGTTCATACCTCAAGGGTCTGCCGGAACCCGAAATCCGACAGCGATGTTGTTTATTTAAGATAACAAGGACTCGCTCCTTGGTGTGGGCTTCACCCATGCACAAAAGAACCCGGCAAACACCCTTTTTCATTAATACGTTGACTAAATAAGTACAATTCATACGGAATGAGAACATGAGCAAGGGGTTACATAGTTTAAATTCGACAAGTGCCCGCAGGCTTAAAGTCTAAAAAAAGATAAGATCCCTGTAATCCCTTTCTTGTTCCTCTCCTCAAGAAGCAAATCGGGATAGCAGGGGGGCAAAAAGGAGCACCTAGGCGAGGTATGAGCAGCAGAAGACACCAAGAAAACGTCCCGGCGGCCGCCCAGAAGAAGGCTGGTGATGACGGTGCCGGGGAAGAAGCCGAAAGATGAGGCAGCGGGTCGGTAATATGCGACGAAGGCATCGATGCCATCGTACTCCGACTTGACAGCCCGCCACCCGCCTTCTTCGTCTTCTCCGACCCTCCACCGCCAGCCGCCAGAAACGACGGCCCCGAGAAGTTCAAGGAGCTGGCTCGAGGAGCCATCGCCAAAAACTACCCTGCCTCGGCAGATCATCCTACTAGGGAGGAGGCCAGGTGCAGATGGTGCTGCTGCCGGTGCCGCCTAGGGACGGGGCGCCCGACGTCTAGTCGGACCTGTCCACGTCATCATCCCCGCTGGTCCCCGCCCCATCGCCGTCGCTCGAGGAGGAGCTCTCGTCGTCGGTCGAGCTCTCCGCGCAACACCCTAGCCTATGTCCCGAGCGCCCGAAGACCTTGACGGAGACCATGTCGCTCTCCACTAACTTGAAGAGGAGAACGTGCCCCTTCATCAAGCAGTGGGCGTGTGTGAAGGTTTTCCAACCCCGACGAAGAAGCATTACATGAGGAGCGGGGAACCTTGTGTTCACCCACATGTCGCCATTGCAACACCCCTTCATGTGAAGCCTCAGCCTCGGCGGCTGGTCGATCTCCAGCACCCTCGTGAATGCCTCGGGAAGGCGGAGGCGGCTATGCGGCGGCTTGCGCAACTGTAGGATGAACTCGAGCGCCGTGTCCCCAACATGACCGCTTGATGAAGCAGGAGGAGATGGTGGCGGAGATGGTGACGGAGATGGTGACGACACGGGTGTCCCCCTTCTGCGCCCGCCTCTGCCTCGATCGCCTCGCCGACCGCAGCCCAGTCCAACACCTCCGCCTCGAGTATGGCCTTTGCCTTGGGCATCTGGCTCTTCCTTGACCGCCACGGCTCTCTGGCGGGAGGAGGAGCTGGTCGCCTCCATAGAAGGATGACCGCGACCACGCCCTCTCGCCTTGATGATGGGTGGAGAGTGGAGACGAAGGGGAGACGTGAGAGGATGCCTCTGCTCCTCCTCCTGAGCCCCTCTTTTATAACCGAGTGGAGAAGGCTAAATATTGGCTCTAAGCCTCTGAAAAACCCGTTCAAATCCGGCTCATTAAGTTGGCGACGAGCGAGGCCATCGACCGCCCTCCCTGCCCAATCAAAGGCGCATGAGCATCGGCCATAGCGTGCCTTCCCATATCCAACGCGTCTGTCATCTACCCCACGCCGTGCATGCGTTGTACGTGGAGAAAGGGGCGGGCGTGGTGGGAAACGTGGAACGACGGTTCCAAGGCTGGGAGAGTAAATGAGCAGCGGCTGTGCAGTTTTCCCTCTTTTTTTAGGGAAGACGCAAGCCGCCTCTTTACAATCCACCGTGAGATGACACAAGCATGATGCGGTCATCCCACACACGACCCCCACGTCATCCATTAAACGCGGGTCGTGGGGAAGTGCAACTGGCGAGGGAGTTATTGTGATAAAGCTCTGCCACGCATGCCCGCACACTGTTCTGGGCCTGGCCCGATAACGCCCCGCTCTTATATGTGGCCCAGGCCCGGGGGCTCCTGTCGGTGTACAAAGTAGGGGCCTTCTGTACCCTTTTACTTGTGCATGGGTAGTCGCAACCACACCTGTGATCGCGCTTGGCAAGGTAGAAGAGGGAGCGAAGACACAAGGCTACCAGAGCAGCGCCCAAGCCAGAGGCGCAAGGAGCAAAGGGACAAGATGGGCTTCCCCCAGCAAGAGCCTTGCCGGGGCGGCCAACGTGGCCCCGGAAAGAGCCTTGCCAGGGCAACTTGCCCAACGCCAGCAAGGTCGCTGCCCTTGAGCCTAGGAGTTTCGACACCATCCACAACATTGGGACCAAGGCTTGGGAGGCACCTGCATGGTGGCATGCAGATCTTCGTGATGAACAGAGGCCTACAAGACTGGGTAAGAACCAGAAGACAAAGGCCCCCGGCAAGATTCTTGCCGGGGACGACCACAGAAACCCGGCGGGACCCTTGCCGGGAACCCCGCAAGATCCTTGCCAGGGATATCTGCAGGGCCACAGCCAGGCCCAAGCCTACCAAGGCTCCGCTGTCCCATGGCCGTTCCGACGCAGTAGCCAACTTGCCAACTAGGTGCACACCTACGTGGCAGCATGCAGCTTCTAGGCCAACCAGGCAAGCACCTGCGTGGTGCCATGCAGATCTTTGTGAAGACCCTGCCACCGTACCAGTGCAGCAGCCACCCAGTTAGCGTGGCGCTGCATGCCTCGTCAGCTTGGATGCGCGTCGAAGCGAGGCGAGGCGACAACAGACGAGACGAGCTTCCTTGCCGTCCCCAATTAAGCAAGGGGGCACGTCGGTAGTGCATTAAATGCGTTTTATCCCACGATGTCAGGGATAGACTTGTACACTGTAGACACTTTCCACCTCCTGTGTGCCGCTGTGGCAGCCCCTTTGACATATAAAAGGAGGCCCGAGGCGTACTGAGGGAGGATTCGGAATTTTTGGACCCTGCACGCCTTGTAGCTGGTCCAAGAACACCAGATAAATAGACCAAAGCAGGATTAGGGTATTATGCATCGCTTGCGGCCCGAACATAGATAAAATTCCCCCGCATTGATCTTCTAAACCCGCTCTTTTTACAGCCCCGCGCCCCGACAACCGTAGTAGGGATTCCGTGTGATCCCATAGGTATCGTTCTTGAACCCCGACAATATTAGAGTCGCCAAGAACTATTGGGGAAGACGGAAATTTATAGTTGCCCAAGTCGATGGTAACATCAGGAATCATTGTGGTTGCCCTCATAGAAGAGCCCGGAGAAACAACTCCCATGGGTTTTCTCAACATCTCCGAAATGAAATCATGCTTAGCAACAAATGGTCATGACATGAAACAATGCGATGCACCAGTATCGAATAGAACTTTAGCTGGAATAGAGTTAACCAAGAGGTTACCCATGATCACATATGAAGGATCCTCTGCTTGAGCTGTGTTCAACATGTTCATCTTAGTATGCTTTGGGTTGTACTTGACCACTGCATTGTTTGCCGACCTGACCGGAGGAGGAGGCGGAAGGCGCTTCTGGGTGCACTTGTTAGAGTAATGCCCTTACAAACCAAACCTGTGGCAAGTGACCTCTACAAGAAGACGATGATAAGGAGTAGGAGGACTTGACCTTGGTGCTTGAGTCTAAGACTTGTTCTGATAGCCTGGGTTGGGGGGGGGTGGGAAGATCCATGGCCACCTTTGTTCTTCTGCTGGTACGGCTGACGAAACGGAGGAGGCGGAGGAAGCCAAAACTTCTATTGCTTAGCTGCCACTTGTGAGGAAGAAGAAGACTGAACTGCATCCCCGATTCTCTTCTTTGACGCCTCACACTTGAGCTGAGCACCTTCTTGCTTGAGGGCCATGTTATATAATTGATCAAACTTAGTCAGCTCAAAAAGCACGAGCACTAACTGCAGATCTTCTTTGAGGCCACCCCTGAAGTGATAGATCACACTCTGTTCATTAGAACATCATGCCTTGCGAAGTGAGCAAGTTTCTGAAACTAGATGCTGTATTGGTACACGGATATGCTTCCTTGCTTGAGATTGCGGAATTCCTCACGCTTGCTCTCAACAACACTTGTTAGAATGTGGTGAGCTTTGAAATCCCGACAGAAATCATCCTAGGTAATCACTCGACCTCCTCTAGAATATTTGTATTTTTTATACCAATCAGCAGCTTGGTCCTTGAGCTGAAAAGAAGCGAACTTGACGTAGTCCTCAGGCCTGACATTGCTACATTCAAAATTCTTGTTGATGTCCACGAGCCAATCAACGACGTCCGTGGCATCGGCACAGTAGCTAAAGGACTTTGGTTGATTTGTAAGGAACTGGTTGAGGGTAGCAAACTGTGGCTGATTATTGAATTTCCCTTGACCTTGATTTCCTTGGTTGCCTTGGCCTTGGTTGCGATCTTGCAAGAGTTGCAAAAGCATCTGGGTGTTGGCGTTGGTGGCTGCCATGACAGCTTGCCATGCCTCCAGAGGCGGAGGTGGAGGTGGAGGGTTCGTCTGACTCCCGTCATTGCGTTCTGGATTCAGACACGTTGGAGGAGCCATCCTGAAGACGGTTACATCCGTTAGAACCATGATATAGAGATAGACAAGCTGAATCAAATGATAGAAATTTGCAACATATAGTCTTCACAATAAACATCCGAACAGAGTTGAGCGAATGAATTCCAAAGTTAACATCACACGTCCATTAAGTTGAGAAGCCACCTAGATAAAGGTTGATGAATGAAACAACAAGGTACGATGGAACAAATAAGTGGTAAGGATTACCCAATCACAAACAAAATATCCGCGAGCAGAAATACTAGAGCTACTAGAATTCCCACCTATAAACTCCCAAAACTTTTTGGTTATGCAATCTGGTGTTGGGGATACAGGGAGGCACAATATATCACACAACTAACAAGCCCTACGCTCCAACTATATCCATCCGTCAACACATAACCAAGAAAACTCCGGAAATCATGTACCTCAACCTTCGAAAAGAATCCGTTATATGAGCTATGGAAATACTCCCGAACTCTGGCCCCAGTACTGGGTGGCGTCGAGGTTATCTTAACACTGGCTGCATAAAACTGATTTCCGATGTTGGTGAACTCAGGTATTCCAGAACTGCAATGATAAAATTGTGATGACAACACCTTGGAGCTCAACTCCTCGAGACACTTCCACAACCCCTAAATGTCAGGAGGCAACAAGAAAAATGTTCTTGTCACAAGAATATCGAAATGATCCCAAGATACCCGCGTGATCCTAATTTTTTTAGTGAAATTTGAGGAGAGGAAAGTCAAAACATCTACGTCAGGAGGCCTCACCAAAGCGATGAAGGGACTAAGGAGTAAAAAGAATCGTATTCTCTGATATATAATCCTAAGACTCAAAACAATTTTGTTCGAGACTCAACAACGTCAGTGATTCGATCAAGCAGGGGGATCCTATGTCGGGGATGGCTCTGATTACAATCCTGTAACACCCATGATGCGACTATAGCTCACACGTGTCGAGGCACGACTTAGAGGCATAACCGCATGGTGGTTTAGTCGCAAGCATGGTCATCTTCACAACATCCTGTGTAATTAACGAACAAGAAAGGGATAAATAGAGTTGGCTTACACTCGCCACGTCACACAATATTCAAATAAGTTCATACATCATCAGAGTACACTCATAATCCGACTACGGACAACCAAATGAAAAAGAAGATAACCCAACTGCTAGATCCCCGATCGTCCCAACTGGGCTCCACTACTGATCATTAGGAAACGACACATAGTAATGACCAAGGTCCTCGTCGGACTCCCCTTGAGTTCGGTAGCTTCACCTGCACTGGTATCATCAGCACCTGTAACTGTTCTGGAAGTATCCGTGAGTCACGAGGACTCAGCGATCTCACACCCGCGAGATCAAGACTATTTAAGCTTATGGGTAGGATATGGTTATGATGTGGAGCTACATCAAGCACTAAGCAAATATGGTGGCTAACATAAAATAGTGGGTTCCATCGTTTCTATGGTTCCCTTTTAAACGGTGAGGCCCTCTCTATACACCGGAGCCCTTTCTTTCATCAAAAGGTATTGCGCGCATACAAGAGTAATATGAGAAACTACACAACGATCGATAAGCTAGAAGTGATCCTAAACTACTTACGTTCAAACATAACCCCACCATGTTCACTTCCCGAACCTCATCGTAAAGAGACCATCATGGTTACACACACGGTTGGTGTCTTTTAATTAAGTCAAGTGTCAAGTTCTCTACAACCGGATATTAGCAAATTCCCATCTGCCACATAACTGCGGGCACAACTCTCAAAAGTTTAAACCCTACAGGGGTGTCCCAACTTAGCCCATGACAAGCTCACGATCCGCGGAGACAATCCTCCATCGCGGGACCCACCGATCAGACTCGGAATCCCGGTGCACAAGATATTTCGACAATGGTAAAACTAGTCCAGTAAGACCTCCTGATGCACCGACCTATCCTGATAGGAGTGGCGCGATCTTGTTGTCAGGGTACATCCAATGAGCTAAGTGTATAGGTACCAACATAACCGAAGTTTCCAAGGGATGGTCCCGCACGGTGCTCTAGTTTGGACCAACACTCAAGTGGAGCATTGGCCCGGGGGGGGGGGGTTGATTAAGTCCACGGGGTCCGGAAAGTCCCTATGAAAGTATTAGTTGTTATTAGGCAAATGGTAAAACCAAGGTTGGACCTTGCTGGAGGAGTTTTATTCAAAGTGAACTATCAAGAGGGTCCCGTAAACCCTCATCGTGTTAGGGACTCAAAATGAAGGAACATAACACCGGTATAACGGATACTAAGACGACAAGAGTGGAACAAAACACCAAGAAAAGGCCTAGCCTTCCACCCTTTACCAAGTATACAGATGCATCAATTAAATAAGAGATATTGTGATATCCCAACATATCCATGTTCGAACATGGAACAACCTGCAAGGCACCTGCAACTAGCAACGCTATAAGAGAGGCTGAGCAAAAGCGATAACTTAGCCAAACAACAGTTTGCTAGGAAGGTGGGTTAGAGGCTTGACATGACAACATGGGAGGCATGATAAACAAGTGGTAGGTAGCATGACATAACGATAGAATGAACAACTAGCAAGCAAAGATAGAAGTGATATTGGGGGTAATGGTCATCGTGCCTGCAAAATCCTTAGAGTTGTTGAATGCTTGCTCCTCGTTAGCATACTCAACATGTTTCTCGTTCACGTACTCGTCTCCTAGATCTACCCAAAGCAAGAACACAAGCAACGGAACAACATTCAATCATGGTGCAATGCACAAGCAACATGATGCAAGACATGGCATGGTATGCAAGGTATGATGTGCAATGCATATGGATACTCCAGAAGGGAAAAGATGAACAAGGCAGAAACTTGGCAAACCAAGTATGCCGCTGGAAATATGAGGTGATTTCGGTCGAAATCGATATAAGGATCACCGGAAACGGATGCACGGTTTGCAAATGACAAGCAAAACAAGAATGACGCAAATTTGCGATTAACAACATCATATCACTTAGAACGCAACAAGAAACTATGCTAAAGCACTCCAACATAGCAACAAAGCACATGGCCGTAAAATATATGGGAAGCTCTACAAATCATGAACACTAAGCTCCTGCTAGAACTCACTAGAACAAGCTCAATATGGCATGGCAAAAATGCAAATGATATCAGCTTCACAGACTTGGTGAAAATACTAGACATGTCAAAACAACATCATATAGCAATGTTTAGAGCTAGCAAACAACATGCTACAGGAACTTATCATGGCAAACAAAGCATGTCATGCTAGTACTAAAAGCGTAGAACAGAACACCCTTACTGAAGTTTAACCAAAGATGCATAGAAAATGATGTGGCACCCATGCAAACATGGCAAGTTATATGAACAGTTTCAGACTTCGAAGAAAAATAGAGCATGACATTAACAGCTTCATGATAGCAACTTTGCAAGCTCAATTCATTCATCAGAGGGCATTTCATGGCATAACAGGGTAATACACAGTAAGTATACATATATGTGAAGCTAAAAATGGCAAGAGCAAGTTCTTAGGGTACATGTATCACTAGCAAAATGCATGGCAAAATTGATCATCATGTTAACAAACTGCCAGGAACAATATTTACCAAAAGTAGAGCAAGGAAATGACATGCTAGTGTACTCCATAATTGCAACCAGAGACATGAATGGATAGAACAATACCACGTCTTCAAAACATGCTTACTTAACTATCTCAAAATGTGCATGAATCGCATGGTAGCAACAAGTTTACATAGCATCAAAATGTAAGAGGAAAAGACAGCAAAATCACTAAGTGTCTGAAAACAGCAACATTATGAGGCCTACTTTGCATGGTCGTGCTAGTCACCACATAGCTCACAAAAATACAAGACTTGCACCTCTGTAAAGATGGCATGGCGTAGCTCATAAAACATGTAGACATCATGCTCATAGGGTGGACACACAAAATGCAACGAAAAATGACAAATCAACAAGTTCTGTTAAATTCCTGCAGGCAACATCATATAGCACTTTTGCGACAAAGATTAGGGCACCGATATGGAGAGTAACATACATGAAAATGACACTAACATGAAGAGCATCACGAGTCGAACATTTTGATATATGATGCACGCAACACGGAGCTACGGTCATGGAGATATGGCATGTCGAAGTAGGGCATAAAATGTTAGGGATTTCAGGAACTTGGAGAAAATTATACCTCCTCACGAGATCTAGGGTTCCAGCACGGAAGCCGAGGGGCGTCAAGCTCATCTCCGGCGAGGGAGAGGAGACGCCGGGGTCGAAGTCTGGCGAGACGGGCCGGCAGAGGCGGGGTCCGGCGACCAGAGCTGCGGCGGCGGCGGGGTGCGGCACGGGCGGCGGAGGCCGGGCGACGCGGGCGTGGGAGGTCATGTGGCGGCGGCGGGGCGGCGATGCGCGGCGGCTGTGGGCAGGCGGCGAGGCAGCGATGGGCGGCGGAAGGGTGGAGCGGCGGTGGTCGATCCGGGCCGGGAGGGCCCCGCCTAGGCCCCGGCGGGCCGCCGGCGGCGCGACGCGGTGTGAGCGGGCGGAGGACACGTGGCAATACGCAGTTGGAGGAGAGCGTCGGCTGGACGCGTCCGGCGGGCGCAGACGTGCCCGACGTGGCGGTGGAGGTGATAAACTAGGGTTTCGTCCGCAAATTTGGAGGGGGAGAGGCATATTTATAGGTAGAGGGAGCTAGGAGTGTCCAAATGAGGTGTGGTTTTCGCCCACACGATCGTGATCCAACGACGGAGAGCATGGAGGGGGTTTATATGGGTTAGTGGGCTGTTTTAGAGGGGTGTTGTGCTGCAACAAGAGAGGGGCTTTTGCGGTTACCCGGTTAACCATTGGGGCATCAAACGACCTCCAAATGGAATGAAATTTGACTGTCAGCCTACCGGTGATGTACCAAGGCCACTCGACAAATCTCAACCCATTCCAAGAACTTTTCTCCCGCTCACAAAACGAGGTTTGAGGGGTGCAACGGGTGCATGTGGGAGTGTCAGATCGCGAAACGGACAACGGGGAAAAAGACCGGATATATGAGACGAACACGAATGCAAATGAGATGCACATGATGACATGATATGAAATGCATGACATGACCAAAATGAAAAACAAAGACAAAAACCCAACCACGAAGGAAAAATCATATCACATAGATGGAAACGGCAAGAGTTGGAGTTACAATAATGGAAAGTTACATCCGGGGCGTTACAACACTCCACCACTACAAGAGGATCTCGTCCCGAGATCTAGGACTGAAAGAACTCCGGATATTCAGAACGGAGGTGATCCTCGCGTTCCCAAGTGGCTTCACGGTCGGAATGGTGTGACTATTTAACTTTCAGGAATTTGATTGACTTGCTGCGAGTTTTGTGCTCGGTTTATTCAAGAATGGCAACGAGATGCTCATGATAAGACAAGTCTTTTTGGAGATCAATCTCTTGGAAGTTGATAGTGCGCTCAGGCGTCTTGAAGCACTTGCTAAGCTATGACACGTTAAACACATCATGCACATTTACGAAGTTGGACGGAAGCTCGAGTTGATAGGCGAGGTCGCCTCTTTTGCCAATGATCTTGAAAGGACCCACGTATCTCGGGGCAAGCTTCCCTTTGATACCGAAGCATCGAGTACCTTTCATTGGAGAGATGCGGAGGTAGACATGGTCTCCGATCTCGAAAGCCAAGTCACGGTGCTTACTGTCATAGTAACTCTTCTGGCGCGATTGCACGACTTTAAGGTTTTCATGGATGACTTTACACATTTCTTCAGCTTCTGTGATCAAGTCGTTGCGAAGAAGTTGGCGTTCACCAGTCTCTAACCAATTGAAAGGAGTACGACACTTTCTGCCCTAAAGAATTTTGAATGGGGCCTTGCCTGAACTTGCTTGGAAGCTGTTGTTATAGGAGAACTCGACATATGGAAGACAATCTTCCCACTTCATACCGAAAGAGATGACACAAGCCCTGAGCATGTCTTCGAGGATTTGATTGACTCGCTCGACTTGGCCACTTGTTTGAGGATGAAAGGCCATGCCGAAGCGAATGTTGGTGCCCATGGCCTTCTGGAAGGATTCCCATAACTTAGAAGTGAAAATGCTTCCGCGGTCTGAAGATATCAATTGCATAATGCCGTGCAACGAGACAATTCTAGAGGTGTATAGCTCTGCCAACTAAGCTGCTGTGATAGATTCTTTGATTGGAAGGAAATGAGCCACTTTTGTAAGCTTGTCAATGACAACAAAAATAGCATCATTCCCATGCTTGGACTTAGGAAACTCAGTAACGAAGTCCATTTCGATAGGGTCAAACTTCCATTCTGGAATAGCAAGAGGTTGGAGGAGACCAGCTGGTCGTTGGTGTTCTGCTTTCACCCTTCGGCAGCCATCACATTCATTCATGAATTGCGCAATCTCTCGCCTCATTCGAGTCCACTAATACGACTGCTTGAGGTCATGGTACATCTTCGAACTGCTCGGATGAATGGACAGAAGAGAATTGTGCGCTTCCTTCATTATGACCTTCCTTAGATCACCTTTAGGAACCATAATCCGGTCCTCGAAGAATAAAGTGTCTCTGTCATCAATGCGATAGCACTTGTATTTGGATAAGCCCTTGGCAATACCGTGTTTCACCTTCTTCACCATGGTATCAAGGAGTTGTGCCTCACGAATTTGATCTTCCAAAGTTGGAGTGACTTGAAGGTTGGCAAGAAAACCTTGAGGAACAACTTGGAGGTTGACCTTGCGGAAAGCTTCACAAAGATCTTGTTAGAATGGCTTGAGAATTAAGCTGTTGCAATAAGCCTTTCTGCTCAAAGCATCTGCAATCACATTCGCCTTGCCAGGAGTATATTCAATACTTGGATTGTACTCTTGAATCATTTCGACCCAATGAGTTTGCCTCAGGTTAAGGTCGGGTTGAGTGAAGATATGCTTGAGGCTCTTGTGATCGGTGAAAATGTCCACTTGCCTTCCCAACAAGAGATGTCTCCATGTTATTAATGCATGGACGACTACCGCCAACTCAAGATCATGAGTGGTGTAGTTCCTTTCGTTGGGCTTCAGTTGACGAGAGGTATAGGCCACAACTTTCTTCTCTTGCATTAACACATCACCCAAACCTTGCAAAGAGGCATCACAGAAAACTTCATATGGCTTGGATTCATCAGGAGGAGTTAAGACATGAGCTGAGACTACCTTCTCTTTGAGAATGTTGAAAACAACGTCACACTCAGGTGTCTAGAAATACTTGACATGCTTCTAGAGGAGGCTCGAAAGAGGCTTTGCAATCTTTGAGAAATTCTCAATGAATCTTCGACAATAGCTTGCAAGTCCAAGAAAACTTCGGAGCTGCTTGACATTCTGAGGAGGCTCCCAATTCACAATTGCTGAAACCTTCTCCGGATTAACAGCAATGCCCTCGGCGGAGATGATACGACCAAGGTAAAGAACTTCATCAAGCCAAAACTCACATTTGGAAAACTTTGCATAGAATTGATACTCTCTGAGCTTGTCGAGCACCAATCTCAAATGCTTGGCATGATCCTTCTTATTCCTGGAGAAGACCAAGATATCACCGAGATACAGCAGGATGAATTCATTTGTGTTGGGGTTGAAGATGAAGTTCATCATTCGATAGAATGTTGGAGGAGCATTGACAAGGCCGAAAGACATGACAATATATTCATAAGAACCAAAGCTTGTTCTGAATGCTGTCTTGGGAATATCTTGTTCACGAATGCGAATCTGATGATAACCCATACTGAGGTCAAGCTTGGAGAATACTTTAACACCTTTAAGTTGCTCGAAAAGTTCATTGATATTGGGATGCAGATACTTGTTCTTGATTGTCTTATTGTTCAATGGACGGTAATCGACGCAAAGTTGGTCCCTCTGCCATCCTTCTTCTGGACAAAAAGAACACCACAACCCCACAGAGATGAACTTGGTCTGATCAAACCTAGACCCTCTTGTTCATCGAGCAGTTTCTTCAATTCCTGCAGCTCCTTGGGTCCAAGCTTGTATGGACGCTTGCAAACAGGTTCAGTGCCAGGCTCAAGATCGATAACGAATTCAACTGGCCGGTGAGGAGGCATTCCCGGAAGCTCTTCTGGAAAGATGTCTTGGTACTTACAAACGACTGGAATATGAGAAATTGCATCCAACTCGCCCTTCTCATTGAGAGAAAATAGTCGAATGGTTTCATCATGAGCGGCGTAGATGATCACATCCTCAGAAGAGTGTGTCACTTGAATCTCCCTGGCAGCACAATCAAGTTGAGCCTTGTGCTGAGAAAGCCAGTCCATGCCGAGAGTTAGATCAATATCAGAGTCGCCAAGAACCATTGGGGAAGACAGAAATTTATAGTTGCCCAACTCAATGGTAACATCAGGAATCATCGTGGTAGCCCTCATAGAAGAGCCCGGAGAAACAACACCCATGGGTTTTCTCAACATCTCCGAAATGAAATCATGCTTAGCAACAAATGGTCTTGACATGAAACAATGCGATGCACCAGTATCGAATAGAACTTTAGCCGGAATAGAGTTAACCGAGAGGTTACCCATGATCACATATGAAGAATCCTCTGCTTGAGCTGCGTTCAACATGTTCATCTTAGTATGCTTTGGGTTGTGCTTGACCACTGCATTGTTTGCTGACCTGACAGGAGGAGGAGGCGGAAGGCACTTCTGGGTGCACTTGTTAGAGTAATGCCCTTTCAAACCACACCTATGGCAAGTGACCTCTTCAAGTGGACGATGATAAGGAGTAGGAGCACTTGACCTCGAAGCTTGAATCTGAGACTTGTTCTAACAGCCTAGGTTGGGTGGGTGGGAAGATCCATGGCCACCTTTGTTCTTCTGCTGGTATGGCCGACAAAACAGAGGAGGCGGAGGAAGCCAGAACTTCTATTGCTTAGCTGCCACTTGTGAGGAAGAAGAAGACTGAACTGCATCCCTGATTCTCTTCTTTGACGCCTCACACTTGAGCTGAGCACCTTCTTGCTTGAGGGCCATGTTATATAATTGATCAAACTTAGTTGGCTCAAAAAGCACGAGCACTAACTGCAGATCTTCTTTGAGGGCACCCCTAAAGTGATAGATCATGCTCTTTTCATCAGGAGCATCCTGCCTTGCGAAGCGAGCAAGTTTCTGAAACTGGATGTTGTATTGGTACACGGACATGCTTCCTTGCTTGAGATTCCGGAATTCCTCACGCTTGCTCTCAACAACACTTGTTGGAATGTGGTGAGCTTTGAAATCCCGGCAGAAATCATACCAGCTAATCAATCGACCTCCTCTGGAATCTTTGTATTGTTGATACCAATCAACAGCTTGGTCCTTGAGCTGAAAAGAAGCGAACTTGATGTAGTCCTCAGGCCTGACATTGATACATTCAAAATGCTTGGTGATGTCCACGAGCCAATCACCTGCGTCCGTGGCCTCGGCATAGTAGCTGAAGGACTTTGGTTGATTTGCAAGGATCTGGTTAAGGGTAGCAAACTGCGGCTGATTGTTGAATTTCCCTTGACCTTGATTTCCTTGGTTGCGCTCTTGCAAGAGTTGCAAAAGCATCTGGGTGTTGGCGTTGGTGGCTGCCATGACAACTTGCCATGCCTCCGGAGGCGGAGGTGGAGGTGGAGGGTTCGCCTGACTCCCATCATTGTGTTCCGGATTCAGACGCGTTGGACGAGCCATCCTGAAGAGGGTGACATCCGTTAGAACCATGATAGACAGAGAGACAAGCTGAATCAACGGATAGAAATTTGCAACATATAGTCTTTACAATAAACATCCGAATAGAGTTGAATGAATGAATTCCAAAGTTAACATCACACGTCCATTAAGTTGAGATGCCACTTAGATACATGTTGATGAATGAAACAACAAGGTACGACTGGAAAAAATAAGTGGTAAAGATTACCCAATCACAAACCAAATATCTGCGGGAAGAAATACTAGAGCTACTAGAATTCCCACCTATAAACTCCCGAAACTTTCTGGTTATGCAATATGGTGTTGGGGATACAGGGAGGCACAATATATCACACAACTAACAGGCCCTACGCTCCAACTGTATCCATCCGTCGACATATAACCAAGAAAACTCCGGAAATCGTGTACCTCAACCTTCGAAAAGCATCCATTATACGAGCTATGGCAATACTCCTGAACTCCCGCCCTAGTACTTGGTGGCGTCGAGGTTATCTTACCACTGACGGCATAAAAGAGATTTTCGATGTCGGTGAACCCAGGTATTCCAGAACTACAATGATAAAATTATGATGACAACACCTTGGAGCTCAACTCCCCGGGACACTGCCACAACCGCTAAATGTCAGGAGGCACCAAGAACAATGTTCTCATCAAAGAATATTGGAACGATCCCAAGATACCCGCGTGATCCTAATTTTTTTAGTGAAATTTAAGGAGAGGAAAGTTAAAACATCTACGTCAGGAGGCCTCACCAGAGCGACGAAGGGACCGAGGAGTAAAAAGAATCCCACTCTCCGATATATATATATTCCTAAGACTCAAAACATTTTTGTTGTAGACTCAACAACATCAACGATTCGATCAAGCAGGGGGCTCCTAAGTCGGGGATGGATCTAATTACCAACTTGTAACGCCCACGATGCGGCTATAAATCCCATGTGTCGAGGCACGACTTAGAGGCATAACCACATGGTGGTTTAGTCACAAGAAGGGTCATCTTCACAACATCCCATGTAATGAACAAGAAAGTGATAAATAGAGTTGACTTACACTTGCCACATCACACAATATTCAAATAAGTTCAGACATCATCAGAGACACTCATAGTCCAACTATGGACAACCAAATGAAAAAGAAGATAACCCAACTACTAGATCCCTGATCGTCCCAACTGGGCTCCACTACTGATCATCAGGAAACAACACGTAGTAACGACCAAGGTCCTCGTCGAACTGCCACTTGAGTTCGGTAGCATCACCTGCACTGGTATCATCGGCACCTGTAACTATTTTGGAAGTATCCGTGAGTCACGAGGACTCAGCAATCTCACACCCGCGAGATCAAGACTATTTAAGCTTATGGGTAGGATGGTTATGAGGTGGAGCTGCAGCAAGCACTAAGCAAATATGGTGGCTAACATACGCATACAAGAGTAAGATGAGAAACTACGGAACGATCAATAAGCTAGAAGTGATCCTAAACTACTTATGTTCAAACATAACCCCACCGTGTTCACTTCCTGAACCTCATCGTAAAGAGACCATCACGGTTACACACATGGTTGGTGTCTTTTAATTAAGTCAAGTGTCAAGTTCTCTACAACCGGATATTAGCAAATTCCCACCTACCACATAACCGCGGGCACGGCTCTCGAAAGTTTAAACCCTGCAGGGGTGTCCCAACTTAGCCCATAACAAGCTCATGATCCACGGAGACAATCCTCCATCGCGGGACCCTCCGATCAAACTCGAAATCCCGGTGCAGAAGATATTTCGACAATGGTAAAACTAGTCCAGCAAGACCTCCCGATGCACCGACCTATCCTGATAGGAGTGGCGCGATCTCGTTCTCACGGTACATCAGATGAGCTAAGCGTATAGGTACCAACATAACCCAAGTTGCCAAGGGATGGTCCCGCATGGTGCTCTAGTTTGGACCAACACTCATGTGGAGCATTGGCCCGGGGGGGGGGGGGGTGTTGATTAAGTCCATGTGGTCTGAAAAGTCCCTATGAAAGTATTAGTTGTTATTAGGCAAACGGTAAAACCAAGGCTGGACCTTGCTGAAGGAGTTTTATTCAAAGCAAACTATCGAGAGGGGCCCATAAACCCTCATCGTGTTAGGGACGCAAAATGAAGGAACATAACACGGTATGATGGAAACTAAGGCGGCAAGAGTGGAACAAAACACCAAGAAAAGGCCAAGTCTTCCACCCTTTACCAAGTATATAGATGCATCAATTAAATAAGAGATATTGTGATATCCCAACATATCTATGTTCGAACATGGAACAACTTGCAAGGCACCTGCAACTAGCAACACTATAAAAGAGGCTAATCAAAAGCGGTAACTTAGCCAAACAACGGTTTGCTAGGAAGGTCGGTTAGAGGCTTGACATGGCAACATGAGAGGCATGATAAACAAGTGGTAGGTAGCGCGACATAACAATAGAATGAACAACTAGCAATCAAAGATAGAAGTGATATCGGGGGTAATGATCATCTTGCCTGCAAAATCCTCAGAGTTGTCGAAAGCTTGCTCCTTGTTAGCGTACTTAACAGGTTCCTCGTTCACGTACTCATCTCCTGGATCTACCCAATGCAAGAACACAAGCAACGGAACAACAATCAATCATGGTGCAATGCACAAGCAACATGATGTAAGACATGGCATGGTATGCAAGGTATGATGTGCAATGCATATGGATACTCCCGAAGGGAAAAGATGAACAAGGCATCAACTTGGCAAACCAAGTATGTCGCTGGAAAGATGGGGTGATTTTGGTCGAAATCGATATAAGGATCACCAGAAACGGATGCACGGTTTGCAAATGACTAGCAAAACAAGAATGACACAAATTTGTGATTAACAGCATCATAACACTTAGAACGCAACAAGAAACTATGCTAAAGCACTCCAACATAGCAACAAAGCACATGGCCATAAAATACATGTGAAGCTAAATCATGAACACTGAGCTCCTGCTAGAACTCACTAGAACAAGCTCAAGATGGCATGGCAAAAATGCAAATGATATCAGCATCACAGACAGTGAAAATATTAGACATGTCAAAACAACATCATATAGCAATGTTTAGAGCTAGCAAACAATATGCTACATGAATTTATTATGGAAAACAAAGGCATGTCATGCTATTACTAAAAGCAAAGAATATAACTCCCTTATTGAACTTTAACCAAAGATGCATAGAAAATGGTGTGGCACCCATGCAAACATGGCAAGTTATATGAACGGTCATGGAGATATGGCATGTCGAAGTAGGGCAGAAAATGTTATGGATTTCGGGAACTTGGGGATAATTATACCTCCTCACAAGATCTAGGGTTTGGACATGGAAGCCGAGGCACAACGAGCTCGTCGCCGGCGAGGGAGAGGAGACGCCGGGGTCGAAGTCCGGCGAGACAGGGCCGGCGGAGGCGGGGTCTAGCGACCAGAGCTGCAACGGCGGTGGGGCGCGGCGCTGGCGGCGGAGGCCGAGCGGCGCGTGCGTGGGAGGTTGCGCGGTGGCGGCGGGCAGGCGGCGGAAGGGCAGAGCGGCGGCGGCCGATCCGGGCCGGGAGGGCCCGGCCTGGGCCCCGGCCGACTGGCGGTGGCACGACCCGGTGGGAGCGGGCGGAGGACACGTGGCAAGGCGCGGTTGGAGGACAGCGTCAGCTGGACGCGTCGGGCTGCGCGGTGGAGGCGATAGACTAGGGTTTCGTCCGCAAATTTGGAGGGGGAGATGCATATTTATAGGTAGAGGGAGCTAGGAGTGTCCAAATGAGGTGCGGTTTTCGCCCACATGATCGCGATCCAACGACGGAGAGCATGGAGTGGGTTTAGATGGGTTAGTGGGCTATTTTGGAGGGGTATTGGGCTGCAACAAGAGAGGGGCTTTTGCGGTTACCCGGTTAACCGCTAGGGCATCAAACGACCTCCAAATGGAACAAAATTTGATAGGCGGCCTAACGGTGATGTACCAAGGCCACTCGAAAAATCTCAACCCATTCCGAGAACGTTTTTCTTCCGCTCATGAAACGAGGTTTGAGGGGTGCAACGGGTGCATGTGGGAGTGTCAGATCGCGAAACGGACAACGGGGAAAATGACCGGATGCATGAGACGAACACGAATGCAGCTGAGATGCACATGATGACAGGATATGATATGCATGACATGAACAAAATGCAAAACGAAGACAAAAACCCAACCACGAAGGAAAAATCATATCACATATCCGGAAATGGAAAGAGTTGGAGTTACAATAATGGAAAGTTACATCCGGGGCGTTACAAATATGTAGGAACCAATATGAGTATCCAGGTTCCGCTATTGGTTATTGACCGGAGATGTGTCTCGATCATGTCTACATAGTTCTCGAACCCATAGGATCCGCACACTTAATGTTCGATGACGATTTGTATTATGAGTTATGTGTTTTGGTGACCAAAGATTGTTTGGAGTCCCAGATGAGATCATGGACATGACGAGTAGTCTCGAAATGGTCGAGAGGTAAATTTTGATATATTGGCATATGGTATTCAGACACCGGAATGGTTTCGAGTGGTTCGGGTATTTTTCCGGTGTATCGAGGGGTTACCGGACCCCCCTGGGGAAGTCATGGGCCTCATGGGCCACGGGAGAGAGAGGGGACAACCCACAAGGGGTGGACGGGCCACCTCCATGGGAGTCCGAATTGGACTAGGGGAGGGGGCGGCGCCCCCTTTCCCTCTCCTACTCCCTCTCCCTTTCCCCCTTTCCCACTCCGGAAAAAGGAAAGGGGAATCCTACTAGGACTAGGAGTCCTAGTAGAACTCCCCCATGGCGCACCCCTCTAGGACGGCCACGTCCTCCCCTCCTCCTTTATACATGAGGGCAGGAGGGTACCCCAAAGCACATCAATTGTTCTCTAAGCCGTGTGCGGTGCCCCCTCCACAGTTTACTCCTCCCGTCATAGTGTCATAGTGCTTAGGCGAAGCCCCGCACGGATCACATCAGCATCACCGTCACCACGCTGTCGTGCTGACGAAACTCTCCCTCGACCCTCTGCTGGATCAAGAGTTCGAGGGACGTCATCGAGTTGAACGTGTGCAGAACTCGGAGGTGCCGTACGTTCGGTACTTGATCAGTTGAATCAAGAAGACGTTCGACTACATCAACCGCGTTAAACTAATGCTTCCGCTTTCGGTCTACGACGGTACGTGGACACACTCTCCCCCTCCCGTTGATATGCATCTCATAGATAGATTTTGCGTGATCGTAGGAATTTTTTTTAAAATTGCATGCTACGTTCCCCAACATGTGGCACATGGTAAACATGGCAATAGCAATAAGTATCTCCACCAAGCATGCAAATGCACATAGTAGTAAAATGGTGGATCATGGGTAAATGCACATAAGGGTCACAATTGCATGGCAAAGACATAGAAATAGGCATAACATGCAAAGTGAACACGATATAATGGGCATAAGGTGACAAATGGTAAATAGCCCAAAGCCGTGTGAGAGCCAAGTAAAAGGAATGCGCAAAGTCGTTGAGCGAAGAGAACAGTGGTAAGAATAGTCCACGGCATGCCAAATTGTCATTGCTCTCAAGATCTCGTTTCGTCAACTCTTGGGATTGAGAGGTTGGCGAGTATACGTGAGTGAAAGTGCGTTATATCGACTAGACGGGGGGGGGGGTGAATAGGCAATTTTTATGAAAGTCTTCAGAACATGGGAGTTTTGAAGACAAACGATAAAATTAAACCTATTACCATGCAGCGGAAGCTAGACTACACTAGGCAAACCATAGTCAAGTATTCAATGAAGTGAAAGCACAAAGACTAATAGCAGCTAGGTAGTAAGGATCAGGTAGGAAGTTATTGTGAAGCCAAACAGAACACACAGTCACTCAGTGAAGACAAATGATAGTGTAAACATACAATGACTTCACAATGAGTAACAGTAAGTAAAGTGAAGTGAAGATGAAACCAGTGACTCGTTGAACACAATGATTTGTTGGACCAGTTCCAGTTGCTGTGACAACTGTACGTCTGGTTGGAGCGGCTAGGTATTTAAACCTTAGGACACACAGTCCCGGACACCCAGTCCTAAACACGCAGCTCAGGACACCCAGTCCTCACCGTATTCTCCTTGAGCTAAGGTCACATAGACCTCGCCCAATCACTCTGGTAAGTCTTCAAGGTAGACTCCCAAACCTTCACAGACTTCGTTCACTGGCAATCCACAATGTCTCTTGGATGCTCAGAACGCAACGCCTAACCGGCTAGAGGATGCACAATCCTCAAGTGTAATAAGTCTTCAGATCACACAGACAAGAAGACTTAAGTGATGCCCAATTCTCTCTGGCTCTGGTGGTTAGGGCTTTATCCTCGCAAGGAATTCTATCTCAAAGGCTTCAAGGTGGGTTGCTCTCAAACGACAAAAGCCGTACTTTCAATCTGAGCAGCCAACCGTTTATGGTTGTAGGGGGTTGGCTATTTATAGCCACTTGGCAACCCGACCTGATTTGTCCGAAATGACCCTGGGTCACTAAGGAACTGACACGTGTTCCAATGATCAGATTTCAAACTCACACGGCAACTTTACTTGGGCTACAAGCAAAGCTGACTTGTCCGACTCTGGACAAGATTCGCTCTCATAGTCTTCACTCGAAGACATAGGTTTTTGGTTTAGGCATCACTTTAGTCATTCTGACTGGTTCTCTTGGACCCCACTTAACAGTACGGTGGTTCCTATGACTCAACACAAAAGAAAAAGAACTACGAAAGATCTAAGTCTTCGAGCTCCATAGGCTTCATATAGTGTCTTCTCTTGTCATAGTCTTCAATGTGAATATCTTCATATACCACCTTTGACTTCAATGTCTTCATACATTTTTAGGGGTCATCTCTGGTAGTAAAACCGAATCAATGAGGGACTTCTACCTGTGTTATCCTGCAATTCTCACAAACACATTAGTCCCTCAACTAGGTTTGTTGTCAATACTCCAAAACCAACTTGGGGTGGCACTAGATGCACTTAAAATCTCCCCCTTTTTGGTGATTGATGACAAACTAGTTGAAGTTTTCAACGGGGAATATAATCTGTGAAATTGTAAAGGATAAGGAATTGTCTACATAAGTTGCAAGGGCTCCCCCTGAAGATGTTCATATAAGTTAATTTGCTTTTGGAATGGAAATGCACATGGCAGGTTGTACTTGTGGAGATCCACTTCAACTTATGATGACAATCCACTATGCATGTGGAAGTATATGAAGATAATGCCATGCATAATGGAAAATGGACGTCTGCAGAATGAGCTAAGTGCGGAATTTATCGTCGCACATGCGGAATTTATCTTCGCAAAACAAGGTGGCAAATAAGTAGCAGACGACCATCTAGTTTAAGTGTTACAACTCATAAGAACCAAATGTAGCAAAAACGAGAGTTGTAAGCACGAAGCAAAATATAAAGCACCCGCCCATATGGACCCGCTTGAAGACTATCAATCTCATATGCTTCTCCCCCTTTTGTCAGTAATGACCAAAAAGGTTTGAAGACATAGAGCCTCTACTCGTTCCCATGAGGAGTAGGTGAAGTAGCAGGGTTGTTGGTGTTGTTTGGCGGTGCAGAAGAGCTTGGAGGTGCTGAAGGAGGTAGCGGTGAAGTAGCATCGTCTTCTTCCTCAATAATTCTGGCAGTCACTGTGGCAGCAGAGGAAGAGAACTCAGAGTCTTCAAGGGATGGAGTTCCTAGCAGCACAACCCTTCGAGGAGGTGTGGAGTCAAACTTGAATCTCTCAGAGAAGCCATCCTCTTGAAGATCAGCTTCAGAACACATCATCGTGAGCCCTTTCCATGTGCGGCGACATGTTTCATGGGCAACGAAAGCATTCTTGGTGGCAAGATTTCGAGTGCGATTAACATCCACCAAGAGGCTTTTCATCTGACGCTTCAGCCAGTCATGATGCCTATCCTGTTTCTGATGTAGATCCACAAGAAGCTCTCGGTCGTTGAGAACACGACTGCGCTTCTTGGGTCTTAGAGCAGTGGCACTGTCAGTGGCTTCAGTGGAAGCTGGGTGTGGTGCACGTGTAGTGCCAGCCAAAGGATACACCCGAGAAACTGCTTCAACGCCTTCAACGTTCTGAGTAAAACTCTGATGGTCTGCATTCTGAAGACTTAGAGGTTGCTTGGCAGGCTCAGAATATATGGCTTCAGTAGACATGTCCACGTCAGGTAAGAAGATCCGATGGTTGCGGGCTGAGGGCTGATACGAGATGGCGGAGTGTAGCTTGATCAGCCGCATGACCCAAGGGGCGTAGAACTTCAAACCAAACAGATCAATGCCTGATGCAGCAAGTTGGCGTATGAAGAAGTCCTGTGCATTGAAGCATTTGCCATGAAGTATATAGAAGACCAAAGTCTTCATTGCACCCTGAAGCTTGGCATTTGGAGAGTGCCCTTTGATAGGCCAGAGAGTTCGCCGGATGATGTGATAGATGGTTCTGGGCAGGTACTCAAGGTCTTCAACGAAGAACTCTGTGGGATACGCAGCATCTTGGGGCAATGGCTTCATCATGCTGAGCATTTGACTCATATCAGGTTCTGGCCGCTGAAAGATGCTCTCAATAGCTTCAGCATGCAGCTGACATCCTTGCTCGAAGAGATCGCCAGGAGTGGGCAAGCCAGTGAGCTCAATGATGTCAAATGCATTGGCTTCGTGATGAACGTTGCTAGTCATCCACTCCAGGACCCAAGTCTTCGGATCTCTGCTGTACCCTTTGATGTGAAGTGTGGCATAGAATTGTAGCAGCAGCTCTTCATTCCAATGCTCTTCATCAGTAACAAACTGCAGCAGACCCACTTGCTTGAAGCAATCCAACGCTTCTTCTAGACAGGGCAGACCAGCTATAGCTTCAACGTCAAGGCGCTTGTGTGGGAAGATGCGACCTTGGTTGTAAAGAATGCAAGAGTAATAGCTTCGCCGAGGATAGCTCCAGAACCGATCAGATGATATCCTTTCCCTTGAGTAGGGGTTCCTGGAGCTATTGAAGAACATGTTGTCTGCCCTGAAGCCATTGATGTTGAAGGAGCTAGGTGCTGATGCAGGACCTGGAAACCTTGGCAGTCTTGGAATTGGCTTCTAGACCTGAGGTCTGTGCTCAACATGATAGTTGAATTGGGGACCGGCAGCAGACTCAGGAACAGAAGTGGCGGGATCAGTGGCTTCGCTGTCTTTTGAAGCTTTTGCTGGGGAGGGCTCCACATTAGCTTCATTGGTGGTTGTGGCAGCCTCACGATTTTCATCCTCCACTTGACTAGATGGAGGGTCGGTCACAAGCACATTCTCCTGGAGAACTACTTCTTGGTGGAACAGGGGAGTGGGATCTTGTGGTACTTCTTCTTCTGCGGCTGTTGCAGTCGGAATGTCTTCAGCAGAGACTTGAGGCCTTGGACCTTTGCGAAGCCTGCGGAGCGCAGACGACGCCTGTGGAGTTGGAGTGGGCTGGGCCTCATAGTCTTATTTCTCTTGTGGGCGATCCGCCCATGAAGCATCCTGTGCAATTGGCGCCAGTGGACGACCAATGCTGATGAGTTCGCTGTTTTCAAACTGAGGAAGGACTGCATCATCTTCTACATTGTCATGATGACCAATGTCTTCAGGAGCGATGGGATCAGCTGCTGGAATGTCTTCAGCTTCAGGAGCCTCTATGGAAGCAGGCTCATGAACTGTCAGTTGACGTTCTGCGTTAGGATGAACCATAGAAATGGGTTCAACTATCAAGGGCTCTGTGGAAGCAGCCCGAGCTTTCTTGGTCTTCCTCTTCTTCTTAGAGGGGGCAGTAGGAGAGGCTTCAGAGTGTTTCCTCTTCCTGGCTTCAGCCTCAGCAGTTCTTGTCTTCTTAAGCTCTGAAGCTGTTGATCGGCTTTTTGGCTTCGAGCCAGTCAGTCTAGTTGGGAAGACAATCGGAACTGCTTCTTGCCTTGGTGCATCAGGTTCAGCCATAGCAGGTTTCTTCTTCTTCTTTGCGGCCATCCTGGGGTCGATGCCAGGACGCCCAAGTGCTTTGCGCTTCTCAGCCTCATTATAGGCTTGCACACATCTGTCAAACAGAGTCTTCATGCGCTCACGCGAACCCTGAGCTTCTGCACACTTCTTCACAAAGGTTTCCTTGAGCTCGTGCATCATTGTCTTGAAGTTCTTCACTTCTTGCACGCTGAGCTTGGCCATATGCTTCTTGAACTGAGCCTTTTCATAGTCAATCTTCTGCTTCAGTTCAACAATGAGCTGGGCAATAGCAAGTTCTGAAGCAATGGCGCCTTGGAAGGCGACACTGAGGCCAATGGGTAGCTGCAGGTCTTCAAAGCTGATGTTGGGCGTGTCAAACCACTCGTCAATGAAGTTGTGGATGATGGTGACATCAAAGAGAGGGAGATCATTGAAGATTTCTGCTTCTTCTTTGCTCTTGATGAGTTTCTCAAGAGCGTCATCTGCAAGATCTTCATCACTTGACAGATCAATGTCGTCGTTGCGCAGAATGGCAGCAGCTGTTAGCTCTTTGCCAGTGTGAGACAGAGGCATCTTGGCCTTCTGGGGCTTGGAGACGCGTGATAAGTCTTCAGACTGCACACTGTCTTCAGGAGGTGCAGTTGCCAATGGCTTCGCCCTTGAGATTTTTGGTGAAGGGGCCGGCTTTGAAGCTTTTGTCTTCTTCAACTGCTTTGGCTTCGGCACTGCAGGCGCGTCATCAGACTCAGTGTCAGCTGCAGGCTCATTCACTGCAGTCCCTTGAACCAAGATGTAGGTGATGAGGCCTTCAAGGTTGGCGAAAGGACCGATGACATTGGGTTCTACATGTCGTGTGCCATCTGCCCTTGGAGACCAGGGACCAGGGTTGAAGTCTAACCCAAAAGTCTTCTTGTTCTGCTTCACAGAGTTCTGAGCAAACTGGAAGTTGCGCTTGAACAGATTGTCGTCACGGCACCATAGCAGTGACGACGAGTGTGCATCAGCAGGCTGTGGTCCACGGACCATGCATGGATAGAAGCCTTGAGCAATGGCTTCATCTCTGGACCTGGGTAGAAGATTCTTGAATAGGATGTCTCCCCACGGTCTCTTGATGACGTTTTTCTCAGCATACCCCTGGGTCACAAATCTGTATTTGAACCATTGTTCTGCCCAATATCTTCGAATCCATTGGATTCGGGTCTTGCGCTGATTGTAATCCTCTTCAGGATCTGTCTTGTAAATTTCTAAGAGTTCATCTGGCAGATCTCTGGAGGTTTCACCACGACGCTTTCTGCCACCCTTCCTTGCTACTTTCTCTGAAGCCATAAACTTTAACCTGAAAGGCTTCAAGACGTTCAAAGGCATCAAAGGTTTTCGTTTGCTGGACCAACAGGAACTGGCTTCGGGAGAATTTATGCGATGCTGTAAGAATTCTGCAAATGAATGTAGACTATGAGAACCAAAGGATTCTCCCACTGACATGTACCTGTGACAGCATTAAGGTGCGAGGGAAGGGGAAGAGGTCATATGCATTCTCAGAAGATTTTGAAGATAAATCTGTTTAGAAGACATTGACCTCATCATGCGAAGACATTCACTCATAGATAAGAAGTTGGTTCCAGATTTGTACGAATCCACAGATCAGTACAAGTGAGGAATCTAACTACTTTGTGAAGCACAAGTGAATATACTAGGCATGTTATGAGATGTAGTATGAGAGAGATCTAGCTTGTGTGAACAGAAACTGCTTGTGGTAGAAAGTGACAAATCCATAGGATCAATGGTGCTGTAAAAGAGGAAGTTTTATTTACCACACTAAGAACTGCTAGACGGAGTGTACGATGAGGCCGAGCAGTTCGATCTTCCGTGCCCTAACTTGGCGACGGAGGACACCTACGGCGATGGTGGAGAGGACGATGTTCGTGGTCAGCGTGAAGACGGCGTCGGAGAGGTTGCGGCAGCGAAGCTCTTCGTCGCCGGCGTCGTCGAGGGCTAGCGGTGGCGCTAAGGTTCGTGCGAGGGTGGAAGAAGAGATAATGACCGCTGTGAGTGTGTATTTATAGGCACAGGGGCGGCACTGTGCTATTACACAGGTGCCCCTGGCGATTCGCATCTGAGGAACACGTGGCCATTATGCGGAATTTTGGGGTTTGTTCCATGTCCCACGCACGCCTGGATTGTCGGGTGGTCGTTCCTACTTCTCCGGATTTCATGTGGAGGAATGAGCATTGAAAACAGATTTAATGGTTGTCTCTGTATCTTCTGCTGACAAGGACGCAGAGAAGACATTCGACAGTTTCAATAGAATGCATATGACTTGGGGAGATAGAGTTTGAGATAGAAAGCATAGAGAGGTTAGGGTCCGATCACATTCACTTAGTTCAAAAGATTCAACACGAAGACATAGCTATAAGTGAATGCTGTAGAGGACAGAACACTAGTATATATATATATATCTATAATCAACATAGTGAAGATGATCATGAAAATATGTTGAGATCGAAGCCAAACCAAATGTGAAGACATTGCAAGGTAACGCCATGAGTGAAACACTTCAAAATAGAACGTTTGGTGGTGGCGTTACCCACCGTATAGGAAGTATTAGACCCAGACACGGCGCACAATTATCGTGGCGCTCCGAAGTCAAATTCCACATTAATGTATTCACACTTAGAATGTATGTCTTCATTGATTGAAGATATACTTTACTTTGTGTGTTGCACATCTAATTCATCAATATGCATAAGGGTTAGGATGTGTGCCTGATCACAGGACATTTGAGGATTCCAGGATATTTAGCTCACACCGTAACTTGCAAAACCTCTTCTCATCCAAGGGCTTGGTGAAGATATCTGCCAATTGCTCTTCAGTGTTGACGTGTATGATATCAATGTCTTCCTTCACAACATGATCTCTGAGAAAGTGATGACGAATTTCAATGTGCTTTGTCTTCGAGTGCTGAACTGGGTTGTTGGCAATCTTGATGGTGCTTTCGTTGTCGCAGTAAAGTGGCACTTGCTTCAGATGAATGCCATAGTCCTTGAGTGTTTGCTTCATCCACAGAAGCTGAGCCAAGCAAGATCCAGCAGCAATGTATTCAGATTCAGTAGTGGAGAGAGATACACAGTTCTGCTTCTTTGAAGACCAACATACAAGTGATCGTCCCAGAAAGTGACATGTGCCTGATGTAGACTTGCGATCAACTTTGTCACCAGCATAATCAGCATCCGAGAATCCAACCAGATCAAACTCTGAGCCCTTTGGATACCATAATCCTAGAGTTGGGGTGTGAGCCAAATATCGAAGAATTCGCTTCACAGCTAAGTGATGCGACTCCTTTGGTGCCGCTTGAAATCGAGCACACATGCAAACACTAAGAATAATATCTGGCCTAGATGCACATAGATAAAGTAAAGAACCAATTATGGAGCAGTATACCTTTTGATCGAACTCTTTACCATTGTCGTCAGGACCCAGATGATGTTTGGCTGGCATTGGTGTTGTGAAGCCTTTGCAGTCTTGCATACCGAACTTCTTCAGGCAATCTTTGAGATACTTCTCTTGAGATATGAAGATGCCATTGCGTTGTTGTCGTATTTGAAGACCGAGGAAGAACTTTAGCTCTCCCATCATAGACATCTGATATTGCTCTTGCATCATATATCCAAACTCTTCACTGTACTTTTGATTGGTGCAGCCGAAGATAATGTCATCCACATATATTTGGCACACAAACAGTTCGCCATCATATGTCTTCATGAAAAGAGTGGGGTCTAGGGAACCAGGTATGAAGCCTTTGCTCTTCAGGAAGTATTTGAGTGTGTCATACCAGGCCCGAGGGGCTTGTTTGAGGCCATACAGTGCCTTGTTGAGCTTGTATACCATGTCAGGATGTTTTGGATCTTCAAAGCCAGGCGGTTGTGCAACATACACTTCTTCTTCAATCTTGCCATTGAGAAAGGAACTCTTCACATCCATTTGATATAGAAGTATGTTATGATGATTTGCATAGGCCAGCAGTATGCGTATGGCTTCAAGTCTAGCCACAGGAGCAAATGTTTCATCGAAGTCAATGCCTTCCACTTGAGTATATCCTTGAGCAACGAGACGAGCTTTGTTTCTGACAACTTGACCATGCTCATCTTGCTTGTTGCGGTATATCCATTTGGTGCCTATTATATTGTGCTTCCGTGGATCAGGACGCTTAACCAGTTCCCATACATTATTTAGCTCAAACTGTTGAAGCTCTTCGTGCATAGCTTGAATCCATTCAGGTTCCATGAAGGCTTCTTCAACTTTCTTGGGTTCTGATATTGAGACGAATGCGAAGTGCCCACAGAAATTTGCTAGCTGAGTTGCCCTTGAACGAGTGAATGGACCAGGTGCATTGATGCTATCAATTATTCTTTCAATCTGCACTTCATTGGCAACACGAGGATGTATAGGGCGAAGACTTTGCTCTTGCTGTTCATTGTCGTTGTTGGAAGGAATGTCTTCAGGCTGAGCATTGTCTTCATGTTGATCAGGTGCTGAAATGATAAGTTCTTCTTCAGGATGAGCTTCAGAAGGTATAATTTCTCCAGTTCCCATTAGCTTGATTGATTCACTGGATGGAACTTCATCTAGCACATTTGGCAGCTGCTCTCTTTGTGAACCGTTGGTCTCATCGAACCGCACATCCACTGTTTCAACCACTTTGTAATGAAAGAGATTGAAGACTCTGTAGGAGTGCGAATCCTTTCCATATCCAAGCATAAAACCCTCATGTGCTTTTGGTGCAAATTTTGAGGTGTGATGTGGGTCCTTGATCCAGCACCCTGCGCCAAATACTCTGAAGTAACTGACATTAGGCTTCTTGCCAGTAAGGAGCTCATAAGATGTCTTGTTCAGTAGCTTGTGAAGATAAACACGATTGATTGTATGGCATGCAGTATCAATGGCTTCGGGCCAGAATTTTCTTGGGGTCTTGTATTCATCTAGCATCGTTCTGGCCATCTCAATTAGTGTTCTGTTCTTGCGTTCGACGACGCCATTCTGCTGTGGCGTGTACGGGGCTGAGAATTCATGTGTGATGCCCAAGGTATCAAGATATGTATCAAGGCCAGTGTTCTTGAATTCAGTGCCATTGTCACTTCTAATGTGCTTTATCTTGGTGCCAAAATTGTTCATAGCTCGATTGGCGAAGCGTTTGAAGACATCCTGCACTTCAGTCTTGTAAAGGATTATGTGCACCCAAGTATATCTAGAATAATCATCAACAATAACGAAGCCATAGAGGCAAGCAGTAGTAGTTAGAGTTGAGTAATGAGTGGGACCGAAAAGATCCATGTGAAGCAGTTCGAAGGGTCGAGTAGTGGTCATGATTGTCTTCGAGGGATGTTTGGCCCTCGTCATCTTCCCTGCTTCACAAGCACCGCATAAGTGGTCTTTCTTGAACTTGACGCCCTCGATGCCTATGACATGCTTCTTCTTCATAAGGGTGTGGAGGTTCCTCATGCCAGCATGTCCAAGCCTCCGATGCCAGAGCCAGCATTCTGAAGCCTTTGCTAGAAGACATACTGCAAGCTGTGGCCCTGCTGAGAAATCTACCACGTACAAATCATCTTTTCGATACCCTTCAAACACTAGAGACTTGTCAGATTCCATTAGTACAAGGCAACGATATTTTCCAAACATTACGATCATGTTCAAATCACAAAGCATTGAGATAGACATTAAGTTGAAGCCAAGGGATTCAACAAGCATGACTTTATCCATGTGTTGATCCCTTGAGATTGCAACTCTACCTAGACCCAATACCTTACTTTTACCAGTGTCAGCAAATGTGATGTGGCTCTTGTCGGATGGACGTAAGGTTGAGTCCATAAGAAGACTTCTTTTGCCAGTCATGTGATTTGTACACCCACTGTCAATAATCCATTCTGAAGACGCTGGTGTCGTACCCTACAGTGCAGTTAGGGGGATAGGCTTCACCAAGAGCATTGTGAAGCAAAAATATTTGACGAACCAGTGGGTTATGAAAGCTTAGATCCAGGTTAGGACTAATAGGGAGAGTAGCAAGCGATTCAGGTATGAAGTACATAGTAAGACCATTTGGGCATTTGATCTTGCACCCTACAAGATGTTTAAGGTCCCCAGCAATAGCTTCAGATGATTTTGGTTTTCTGCTGGAGACCTTTCCCTGCAAAACAGAGTTAAGCTTTCTTAGCCACCCACATCTTCACGGGTGGCTTAGAAGCAATAAGTCTAAGTGCAGCATCTGAGAATTTTGGCTTTGAAGCCCTAGCAAACAATCTTGCAGGCGGACAATAGTACTCATAAGAATAAGTAGAATAGTTCTTGGTCTTATGAACATGACTGTTTGATGAACCGCTCTCATATTCATATGCCTGAGTATGGTTTCCCTGCAAAACATTTGCGTTAGTGCGACTCAGGTGAGTCCTTTGTTTGTATGAAGCCTTTGGACCGTATGAAGCCTTTGGTCTGAGGTTTGTCTTCTTCACGTGAGGTGTCATGAAGACATTCACAGGAAGATTTTCCAGACACCTTTTTGGAACCCAGATCTTCTTCATAGGCGGTCCATTCCTACAGTTAGTACCAATGTACCTGGCAAACACTTCACCATTCTGATTCTTAAATAGTATATAGTTTGCATCAAAGGATTCATCAATGATAATGGGGTTAGCACAAGTGAAGCCAGTTAGATTGGATGGATCTGCTGAAGGTTCCTTTGCAGCAACCCACATGGTTTTGGGGTACTGCTCAGGTTTCCAGTAAGAGCCATCTGCATTCATTTTCCTTATGAACCCAACACCCTCTTTCCTAGGGTTTCGGTTCAGAATCTGCTTTTTGAGGACATCACATAGTGTCTGATGCCCTTGAAGACTTTTGTACATCCCTGTTTCAAGCAGTGTCTTCAACCTAGCATTCTCATCAGCAATAGCGGTGGTATCCTCAGCAGAGGGGTTAGTTACCACATCAACGGTTGAAGATATTGCAACAGCAGTAGCAGTAGAACATTCAGCAACAGAAGTAGCATTATCATGCTCAATGCATTTAAGACATGGTGGTTCAAATCCTTCCTGAGCGGGACTGATCTGTTTGGCGCGAAGTGACTCATTTTCCGTTTGAAGATCTTCATGAACCGCTCTCAATTTCTCAAGATCTTGCTTCCTTGGAAGATAATCATAGGAAAGCTTTTCATGAGTTGTTGAGAGAGTTTCATGATGACTTTCAAGTTCCTGATACTTAACGTGAAGATTTTTTATGTCTTCAATTAAGGACTCAGATCAAGTCATTTCAGCACCTAACAGATCATCGCTTCTGTCTAACAGTTTTTGAATATGTTCCATAGCTTTCTGTTGTTCAGTTGCAATTTTAGCATGTGTTTTGTAGCTAGGTTTTGAACCACAATCAGAGTCATCGTCACTAGATGTTTGATAGTGAGTAGTGCGTGTGTTTACCTTGGCACCGCGTGCCATGAAGCAGTAGGTAGAAGCGGAGTAGTCCTTGTCATTTGCATCAGTGTCGGTGATGAAGTCATTGTCTTCAGTGTTGAAGATGGACTTGGCAACGTATGCTGTAGCCAGACTTGCGACGCCTGAGTCGGATTCCTCCTCAGACTCCACCTCCGCCTCCTCAGAAGCAGACTCCTCCTCTGAATCCATTTCCTTGCCAACAAACACACGTGCCTTGCCAGATGAGCTCTTCTTGTGTGATGAAGACTTTGAGGAAGACTTGGAAGAAGACTTTGAGTATTTCTTCTTCTTCTTCTTGTCGTCAGAGTCATATTCCTTGCTCTTCTTCTTCTTTTTGTTCTCATTGTCCCACTGTGGACACTCAGAGATGAAGTGACCAAGTTTCTTGCACTTGTGACATGTTTTCTTCTTGTAGTCATGAGCAGGAGCTTCATCATTCCTTGAACTTGATCGGGAAGACTTTCTGAAGCCTTTCTTCTTGGTGAATTTTTGGAACTTCTTGACAAGCATAGCAAGTTCCCTTCCAATGTCTTCAGGATCATTAGAACTGCTGTCAGATTCTTCTTCAGATGAGGAGACAGCTTTTGCCTTCAAGGCACGAGTTCGCCCATAGTTTGGACTGTAGATATCTCTTTTCTCCGAAAGCTGAAACTCATGTGTGTTGAGCCTCTCAAGTATGTCAGACGGATCGAGTGTCTTGAAATCAGGACGTTCTTGAATCATCAGGGCCAGGATGTCAAACGAACTATCAAGTGATCTCAGCAGCGTCTTGACGACTTCGTGTTTGGTAATCTCAGTGGCGCCGAGGGCTTGAAGCTCATTTGTGATGTCAGTGAGTCGGTCAAATGTGTGCTGGACATTCTCATTGTCATTTCGCTTGAAGCGGTTGAAGAGGTTGCGAAGGACACTGATTCTCTGATCTCTCTGGGTTGAGATGCCTTCATTGACCTTGGAGAGCCAGTCCCAGACCAGCTTGGATGTCTTCAAAGCACTCACACGGCCATACTGTCCTTTGGTCAGATGACCACAGATGATATTCTTGGCAGTAGAGTCCAATTGAACGAATTTCTTGACATCAGCAGCAGTGACACCTTCTCCAGCCTTGGGAACGCCGTTCTCGACGACATACCATAGGTCGATGTCAATGGCTTCAAGATGCATGCGCATCTTATTCTTCCAGTAGGGATATTCAGTTCCATCGAAGACGGGGCATGCAGCGGAGACTTTAATTATCCCTGCAGTCGACATAGCTAAAACTCCAGGTGGTTAAACCGAATCACACAGAACAAGGGAGCACCTTGCTCTGATACCAATTGAAAGTGTGTTATATCGACTAGAGGGGGGGTGAATAGGCGATTTTTATGAAAGTCTTCAGAACATGGGAGTTTTGAAGACAAACGATAAAATTAAACCTATTACCATGCAGCGGAAGCTAGACTACACTAGGCAAACCATAGTCAAGTATTCAATGAAGTGAAAGCACAAAGACTAATAGCAGCTAGGTAGTAAGGATCGGGTAGGAAGTTATTGTGAAGCCAAACAGAACACGCAGTCACTCAGTGAAGACAAATGATAGTGCAAACATACAATGACTTCACAATGAGTAACAGTAAGTAAAGTGAAGTGAAGATGAAACCAGTGACTCGTTGAAGACAATGATTTGTTGGACCAGTTCCAGTTGCTGTGACAACTGTACGTCTGGTTGGAGCGGCTAGGTATTTAAACCTTAGGACACACAGTCCCGGACACCCAGTCCTGAACACGCAGCTCAGGACACCCAGTCCTCGCCGTATTCTCCTTGAGTTATGTGTTTTGGTGACCAAAGATTGTTTGGAGTCCCAGATGAGATCATGGACATGACGAGTAGTCTCGAAATGGTCGAGAGGTAAATGTTGATATATTGGCATATGGTATTCAGACACCGGAATGGTTTCGAGTGGTTCGGGTATTTTTCCGGCGTATCGAGGGGTTACCGGACCCCCCTGGGGAAGTCATGGGCCTCATGGGCCACGGGAGAGAGAGGGGACAACCCACAAGGGGTGGACGGGCCCCCTCCATGGGAGTCCGAATTGGACTAGGGGAGGGGGGGCGCCCCCTTTCCCTCTCCTACTCCCTCTCCCTTTCCCCCTTTCCCACTCCGGAAAAAGGAAAGGGGAATCCTACTAGGACTAGGAGTCCTAGTAGAACTCCCCCATGGCGCACCCCTCTAGGACGGCCACGTCCTCCCCTCCTCCTTTATACACGAGGGCAGGAGGGTACCCCAAAGCACATCAATTGTTCTCTAAGCCGTGTGCGGTGCCCCCTCCACAGTTTACTCCTCCCGTCATAGTGTCATAGTGCTTAGGCGAAGCCCCGCGCGGATCACATCAGCATCACCGTCACCACGCTGTCGTGCTGACGAAACTCTCCCTCGACCCTCTGCTGGATCAAGAGTTCGAGGGACGTCATCGAGTTGAACGTGTGCAGAACTCGGAGGTGCCGTACGTTCGGTACTTGATCAGTTGAATCAAGAAGACGTTCGACTACATCAACCGCGTTAAACTAACGCTTCCGCTTTCGGTCTACGACGGTACGTGGACACACTCTCCCCCTCCCGTTGATATGCATCTCATAGATAGATTTTGCGTGATCGTAGGAATTTTTTTTAAAATTGCATGCTACGTTCCCCAACATGTGGCACATGGTAAACATGGCAATAGCAATAAGTATCTCCACCAAGCATGCAAATGCACATAGTAGTAAAATGGTGGATCATGGGTAAATGCACATAAGGGTCACAATTGCATGGCAAAGACATAGAAATAGGCATAACATGCAAAGTGAACACGATATAATGGGCATAAGGTGACAAATGGTAAATAGCCCAAAGCCGTGTGAGAGCCAAGTAAAAGGAATGCGTGAAGTCATTGAGCGAAGAGAACAGTGGTAAGAATAGTCCACGGCATGCCAAATTGTCATTGCTCTCAAGATCTCGTTTCGTCAACTCTTGGGATTGAGAGGTTGGCGAGTATACGTGAGTGAAAGTGCGTTATATCGACTAGACGGGGGGGGGGGGGGGGTGAATAGGCGATTTTTATGAAAGTCTTCAGAACATGGGAGTTTTGAAGACAAACGATAAAATTAAACCTATTACCATGCAGCGGAAGCTAGACTACACTAGGCAAACCATAGTCAAGTATTCAATGAAGTGAAAGCACAAAGACTAATAGCAGCTAGGTAGTAAGGATCGGGTAGGAAGTTATTGTGAAGCCAAACAGAACACGCAGTCACTCAGTGAAGACAAATGATAGTGCAAACATACAATGACTTCACAATGAGTAACAGTAAGTAAAGTGAAGTGAAGATGAAACCAGTGACTCGTTGAAGACAATGATTTGTTGGACCAGTTCCAGTTGCTGTGACAACTGTACGTCTGGTTAGAGCGGCTAGGTATTTAAACCTTAGGACACACAGTCCCGGACACCCAATCCTGAACATGCAGCTCAGGACACCCAGTCCTCGCCGTATTCTCCTTGAGTTATGTGTTTTGGTGACCAAAGATTGTTTGGAGTCCCAGATGAGATCATGGACATGACGAGTAGTCTCGAAATGGTCGAGAGGTAAATGTTGATATATTGGCATATGGTATTCAGACACCGGAATGGTTTCGAGTGGTTCGGGTATTTTTCCGGCGTATCGAGGGGTTACCGGACCCCCCTGGGGAAGTCATGGGCCTCATGGGCCACGGGAGAGAGAGGGGACAACCCACAAGGGGTGGACGGGCCCCCTCCATGGGAGTCCGAATTGGACTAGGGGAGGGGGGGCGCCCCCTTTCCCTCTCCTACTCCCTCTCCCTTTCCCCCTTTCCCACTCCGGAAAAAGGAAAGGGGAATCCTACTAGGACTAGGAGTCCTAGTAGAACTCCCCCATGGCGCACCCCTCTAGGACGGCCACGTCCTCCCCTCCTCCTTTATACACGAGGGCAGGAGGGTACCCCAAAGCACATCAATTGTTCTCTAAGCCGTGTGCGGTGCCCCCTCCACAGTTTACTCCTCCCGTCATAGTGTCATAGTGCTTAGGCGAAGCCCCGCGCGGATCACATCAGCATCACCGTCACCACGCTGTCGTGCTGACGAAACTCTCCCTCGACCCTCTGCTGGATCAAGAGTTCGAGGGACGTCATCGAGTTGAACGTGTGCAGAACTCGGAGGTGCCGTACGTTCGGTACTTGATCAGTTGAATCAAGAAGACGTTCGACTACATCAACCGCGTTAAACTAACGCTTCCGCTTTCGGTCTACGACGGTACGTGGACACACTCTCCCCCTCCCGTTGATATGCATCTCATAGATAGATTTTGCGTGATCGTAGGAATTTTTTTTAAAATTGCATGCTACGTTCCCCAACATGTGGCACATGGTAAACATGGCAATAGCAATAAGTATCTCCACCAAGCATGCAAATGCACATAGTAGTAAAATGGTGGATCATGGGTAAATGCACATAAGGGTCACAATTGCATGGCAAAGACATAGAAATAGGCATAACATGCAAAGTGAACACGATATAATGGGCATAAGGTGACAAATGGTAAATAGCCCAAAGCCGTGTGAGAGCCAAGTAAAAGGAATGCGCAAAGTCGTTGAGCGAAGAGAACAGTGGTAAGAATAGTCCACGGCATGCCAAATTGTCATTGCTCTCAAGATCTCGTTTCGTCAACTCTTGGGATTGAGAGGTTGGCGAGTATACGTGAGTGAAAGTGCGTTATATCGACTAGACGGGGGGGGGGGTGAATAGGCGATTTTTATGAAAGTCTTCAGAACATGGGAGTTTTGAAGACAAACGATAAAATTAAACCTATTACCATGCAGCGGAAGCTAGACTACACTAGGCAAACCATAGTCAAGTATTCAATGAAGTGAAAGCACAAAGACTAATAGCAGCTAGGTAGTAAGGATCAGGTAGGAAGTTATTGTGAAGCCAAACAGAACACGCAGTCACTCAGTGAAGACAAATGATAGTGTAAACATACAATGACTTCACAATGAGTAACAGTAAGTAAAGTGAAGTGAAGATGAAACAAGTGACTCGTTGAACACAATGATTTGTTGGACCAGTTCCAGTTGCTGTGACAACTGTACGTCTGGTTGGAGCGGCTAGGTATTTAAACCTTAGGACACACAGTCCCGGACACCCAGTCCTAAACACGCAGCTCAGGACACCCAGTCCTCACCGTATTCTCCTTGAGCTAAGGTCACATAGACCTCGCCCAATCACTCTGGTAAGTCTTCAAGGTAGACTCCCAAACCTTCACAGACTTCGTTCACTGGCAATCCACAATGTCTCTTGGATGCTCAGAACGCGACGCCTAACCGGCTGGAGGATGCACAGTCCTCAAGTGTAATAAGTCTTCAGATCACACAGACAAGAAGACTTAAGTGATGCCCAATTCTCTCTGGCTCTGGTGGTTAGGGCTTTATCCTCGCAAGGAATTCTCTCTCAAAGGCTTCGAGGTGGGTTGCTCTCAAACGACAAAAGTCGTACTTTCAATATGAGCAGCCAACCGTTTATGGTTGTAGGGGGTTGGCTATTTATAGCCACTTGGCAACCCGACCTGATTTGTCCGAAATGACCCTGGGTCACTAAGGAACTGACACGTGTTCCAATGGTCAGATTTCAAACTCACGCGGCAACTTTACTTGGGCTACAAGCAAAGCTGACTTGTCCGACTCTGGACAAGATTCGCTCTCATAGTCTTCACTCGAAGACATAGGTTTTTGGTTTAGGCATCACTTTAGTCATTCTGACTGATTCTCTTGGACCCCACTTAACAGTACGGTGGTTCCTATGACTCAACACAAAATAAAAAGAACTACGAAAGATCTAAGTCCTCGAGCTCCATAGGATTCATATAGCGTCTTCTCTTGTCATAGTCTTCAATGTGAATATCTTCATATACCACCTTTGACTTCAATGTCTTCATACATTTTTAGGGGTCATCTCTGGTAGTAAAACCGAATCAATGAGGGACTTCTACCTGTGTTATCCTGCAATTCTCACAAACACATTAGTCCCTCAACTAGGTTTGTCGTCAATACTCCAAAACCAACTAGGGGTGGCACTAGATGCACTTACAGTGAGTACCTACACAAAACAAAGACAAAGGAAAAATTGTGTGTGCGTAGTACATGTACACATCATCCATTTTGATGTGCACGTGCTTGTGTTGGTTAGCACAAAATATCCAATGCTCAAATATATGAGATGCATGATACAGAAACATGTCATCCATCGTGAGAGGTTTGTTTTTATGTATAACACAATGGAGACTCAAATTGTGTAATGCATCACGAGGGATATCTAGGGCATTGTTATTCATGGAATACATATGATGCAAGCAATTATGGGAAGCATGCAAAGGATAGAATGTATCAAAATATCCTAATATGTACGAGGAAACTATGGGGGTCTCCTCATGATCATTGGTGGAAGCATCATGTGGAGAATATTGACAACATCCAAAACAATGCACATTTGGAACAATGTGATCATGGCATGGCATAGTGGATGAATTGCGCAAATCTTGTAAAGGAAGCATGGCAATATCATCACATGAAAAACAAATGCCAATGACCATCATCTCGTCATCTATGCCATAAGTGCAAATGGGATTTATTTTAATGGGGCATGCATAGTTACTATGTTGAGGTTGAAATGATGCAATATGGGAGATCTCACTCATAGCATATGACAAGTTGAAAGGATTATCAAACATGATGTGACCAATAGAATTTTCACAAGATATCCTATGGAGCATAGCATCACAATTAGGCAACTCAACATGCTCATCATCATATTCATCATAAATGGGTGGCATATCTAAGCATGTAGACGACATAGTATGTGGTGAATCTGTAAGGTGATCATCATCATGCAAGCAATCATTTGCAAGATAGTCCACTAGTGGGACAAGCGAAGTACCATCACCTAGGTTACCTTTGGAGCATCGCTCATGTGTTTTAGGTGAGGTGTCGAATATCCACTCGTTGTCATCTTCATCTTGATGGAACCATGTGGGGGGTGCATCTTTTTCCATCATGGCCATCATCGTGTCCATTAGAGGTATGAACTCGTCGAGGATAGGCATGTCGTCATGTAGGAGACCTAGCACCAAAGAAAACACACTTGGAGTAGAGGTTAAGTCATTAGAAATCATAGTGGCCTCACATGCCGTCTCAACTACCTCACTCACTAAGTGTTGTGGCTCACTCACTCCCGGTTAGATGCTCTCACTCATATGGTTGGTGGAGTCACTCAAATGGCTCTCAACCTCACATAGGATGTGTGGCATGCTCTCATGTGTGGGGCTAGTGATGGTCACACTCATCCTCTCATAGGAAATGCACTCAATGTCACATATGGTGGAGTCACTCATATCACTCATGGTGGGGTGGCTCTCCTCACATGGCAATTGGAGCATCTTGTCATATGTGGGTGTCGGATAGATGTTGGTGCAAATGTCTCCATGCTCAACTCCTATCGCCTCCTTGGTTAAAGGGATAGACCCATGCTCAGCCTTCTCATCCATAACGCCTCCAAAGATGAATGGCGTAGGATGTGGCAAAACGTCACTCTCCTCCGAGACCAAAGAAAGGGTCTCATGTGCGGTCTCATAGCTTGACTCGAAGTATGATTACAATATGGGCATCGTCTTGATGTTGTTGAAGAGGTTCATGCTCGTCACCGTAGTCAAAGTGGATGGCCCTAGCTCGACCTTCTTGTTGTTGCAGGCCCATATGATGTGGCACCTTGTAGCTCATCTCCATGACCAAAGGGAAATTCCCATGCTCGGTCATTTTCCTTGAGGGGCTTCTGAAGATGGAAGTGTCGCCCTCGCTCGTAGGTGGTCGCCTTGGACTTGATGAAGTCAATTGTAACAACCCGGATGTAACTTACCTTATTTATATTCCAACTCTTGCCGTTTCCGGCACTAAGTTATTTTTATTTCCTCGTTGTCGGGTTTTTGTCTCCGTGTGTTTTGTCTTTGTCATGCATCTCATATCATGTCATCATGTGCATTGCATCTGCATACGAGTTCGTCTCATGCATCCGAGCACTTTCCCCGTTGTTCGTTTTGCATTCCGCCGCTCCTATGTCATCTGGTGATCCTTTCTACCTCTTTTCGTGTGCGGGTGTTAAACGTTTTCGAATTGGATCGAGACTTGTCATGCAGACTTGGTTTACTACCGGTAGACCGCCTGTCAAGTTTCGTGCCATTTGGACTTTGTTTGATACTCCAACGATTAACTGAGGGACCGAAAAGGCCTCGTGTGTGTTGCATCCCAACACCCTTCCAAAGTGGCCCATAACCCACCTAAACCTCCTCCATCATCTAGATCGTTCGATCACGATCGCGTGGCCGAAAACCGCACCTCATTTGGAGCTTCCTAGCTCCCCTACCCCTATATAAAGACCCCCATTTCTAAATCCCGGATCTCCTCTTCCAAACCCTAGAAAAATCACCTCTCTAGCCGCCGGACAATGCCCGTTTCGGCCGGACATTTTGCCGCCGCCGCCCTCGTCCAATAAGGACGTGCCACGTCGCCTGGGGGAGAGCACCACTTCGCCGCCGCCGCGCGGGCCTGCCAGGCCCGCACCAGGCCCCCGCAGCCCACCTGCTCCCCGCCGCCGTGGATCGGCGCCGCCCCGTCTCCTCCTCCGCGCCGGCGTAGCTCCGCCATCGGAGCCGCCCCGCTCTGGCAGCTCTTCTCCGATGCCGCTTCCCTTGCAACGCCGGCCACCGGCCTCGCCCGCGCCGCCCGAGGCCTCCGCCGGCCACCGCCGGCCACCGCCGCGATTAGCACCGCCACCGCACCCGGCGACCCCGGCGAGCTCCTTCTCCAAGTCCGGTGACGTCCCATGACTATTCCGGAGAACAGGAACTCCGGCCATCCTCGAGGAGCGTGTGATCTGGATCTCAGATCCGAAATCTCGGGGTTGACTTCTTCGTCCCTAACCCTAATATTTTTGCATACTTTGACATGCCATAACTTCCTCATCGTAGCTCCGATTCGTGCATGTAGCATATCAAAATGTTCGTCTCGACGAGTACACAATTTCATCTCACTGCATCATTTTCATTTGAGCTCATATTGATGCCCAAAATGCTGTTGGAAGAGGGCTATGTGATGATAGTTTCAGATCTGTTTCAGCAAATGCGCTTTTGTCATTTTTGCCATGATTAATGTGTGCATGCTATGATCCTGAGCTCTACATGTGTTTTGTAGAATGCCATGCAATCTTTACATGGGTATATGCCATGCATTTTTGTGATCTTTGTGGTGACTATCACAAGCATGCAAAGTAGCTTACTCAATGATGCTGATTTCAGGGACTTAGAATTTCACTAAGTCCTTGCCCTGTCATTATTTTTATGCCATATGTTCATGTTGTTTCCTAGTGATACGTGCCTCTTTTGAGCATGATCAGTAAGGATGTTTTGTATATATTGTGGTGCTCTATCCATCCATGTCTTTGTTTGAAATTATGGAGCACCCTAGGTTGAGTCAATCGAGCTCTACTTTTGCTATAAAATGTTCCTGGCAGATTGTTAATATGTTTTGCAATTTTGCCAAGCTTGTTGTTGTTGATACGTGCATGCTATGATGTTGTTCTTGCCATGTCTAGCTTCTATGCCAAGTCTATTTGCCGGGTGTATGCTTAGTTTGTCATGCAATGCCTCGTAGTGAGTGCACCGAGCACGTAAACATGCCTACTCGTTATCTCTTTTGCCATGCTCCAGTTTTTCACTAAGTCTGAATCTGTTTATGTTTTTGCTATGTTCACATGGTTGCAATTGTATTTTCTGATCCCTTTTGGCTCATGGTCACTAAGGGACTTTTGTTATATGCTTTGAGTATCTTCATGCCATTCCTTGCTTTGCCATGATATGTTCCTGTAGCATGCAATTATCGTGCTCCGAACATTGCTTCCTGATGATAAATTCCTGACATGTTGTTAATTTCACTAAGTCTGAAACCTGTTATCTTTTGCACTTTTGCCATGCTTGTTTGAACCTGCTATTGAGTGAATTAGCTGTATCTCAGTGTTCATGTTTTGTCAAGCATCATGAGTGGATCCCTGCCATGTATTTTTTGCCATGTTTGAGTGCAGTAGCTAATTTATCTTGATGCATTTAGAAGGTCACTTGCTGATTATCACAGACCGGTGTCATATTTGTTTTGCTTGCCATTTCCAAACCGTGCATCCGATTCCGGTGACCTTTATATCGATTTCGACCGAAATAGTCTCACCTTTCCAGTGGTACTCTTGGATTTCCAAGTTGAGGCCAGGTTCAATCATTCCTTTCCAAATCATGCATTTGCATCACATATCACTTCCCGCATATCATACCATGTTTGCATCATGTTGCTTGAGCATTGCACGTGGTTGATTGTGTTCCTTTTTTCTTGTTGTTCTTGCTTGGGTAGAGCGGGGAGACGAGTACATGAATGAGGAGCCCGTTGAGTACGCTTACGAGGATCAAGGCAACTCTGAGAACTTTGCAGGCAAGATGACCATACCCTCAAAATCACTTCTATCTTTGCTTGCTAGATGCTCGCTCTTTTGCCATTCCTATGCTACGATACCTACCACTTTCTTATCATGCCTCCCATATTGACATGTCAAACCTCTAACCCACCTTGTCGTAGCAAACCGTTTTTTGGCTATGTTACCGCTTTGCTCAGCCCCTCTTATAGCGTTGCTAGTTGCAGGTGAAGATTGGAGATCGTTCCTTGTTGGAGCATGTTTATTGTTGGGATATCATCATATTATCTTGTTTATCTTAATGCACATATATACTTGGTAAAGGGTGGAAGGCTTGGCCTTATTCCTGGTGTTTTGTTCCACTCTTGCCGCCCTAGCTTCCGTCATATCGGTGTTATGTTCTCGGATTTTGCGTTCCTTACACGGTTGGGTTATAATGGGAACCCCTTGACAGTTCACCTTGAATAAAACTCCTCCAGCAATTCCCAACCTTGGTTTTACCATTCGCCACCTAGCCTCTTTTTCCCTTGGGTTTCCGGAGCCCGATGGTCATCTTTATTTAAACCCCCCCGGGCCAGTGCTCCTCTGAGTGTTGGTCCGAAATGGGCAGCCTGCCAGGCCACCTCGGGGAAACTCGAGGGTTGGTTTTACTCATAGCTTGACCTATATGAGTGTGCCCTGAGAACAATATATGTGCAGCTCCTATCGGGATTTGTCGGCACATTCGGGCGGTGTTGCTAGACTTGTTTTACCATTCGGGCGGTTATGGGCAGATGGGAATTTGTTAATGTCTGGTTGTAGATTACCTGAAACTTAACTTAATTAAAATGCATCAACCGTGTGTGTAACCGTGATGGTCTCTTCTCGGCGGAGTCCCGGAAGTGAACACGATGTTGGAGTAATGCTTGACGTAGGTTGTTCTAGGATCACTTCTTGATCATAGTTGTTCGACCGTGCTTTTGCCTTCTCTTCTCGCTCTCGTTTGCGTATGTTAGCCACCATATATGCTAGTCGCTTGCTGCAGCTCCACATCATACCTTTACCTTACCTATAAGCTTAAATAGTCTTGATCGCGAGGGTGTGAGATTGCCGAGTCCTCGTGACTCACAGATTACTTCCAAAACCAGATGCAGGGACCGATGATACCGCTCCAGATGATATGACCGAGCTCAAGTGGGAGTTTGATGAAGACTCTCGTCATTACTACGTGACTTTCCCAGATGACCAGTAGTGGTGCCCAGTTGGGGCGATCGGGGACTATGTTGCATTTGGGGTTTATCTTCATTTTGGTTCCGTAGTCGGACCTTGAGTGTATTTGGATGAATGTAATGTTATTTATGTTATTTGTGTGACGTGGCGAGTGTAAGCCAACTATGTACCTTTCCCCTTTATTTATTTACATGGGATGTTGTGAATATTACCTCACTTGCGACATTGCTTTCAATGCGGTTATGCCTCTAAGTCGTGCTTTGACACGTGGGAGATATAGCCGCATCGAGGGCGTTACAAGTTGGTAATCAGAGCCTTCCCCGACCTTAGGAGCCCCCTGCTTGATCGAATTGCTGGCATTGTTGAGTCTAGAAAAATGTTTTGAGTCATTTAGGATTATATATATTGGAGAGTTAGGACTTCTTTTTACTCCTTAGTCCCTTCGTCGCTCTGGTGAGGCATCCTGACATAGAGTTTTGACTCTTCTCTTCTCAAATTTCACTAAATTTTTTTCTAGGATCACGCAGGTATCTTGCAATCGTTCCGATGGTTTTGTGACGAGAACATTGTTCTTGGTGCCTCCTGACATTTAGGGGTTGTGGCAGTGTCCCGGGGAGTTGAGCTCTGAGGTGTTGTCGTCACAATTTTATCGTTGAGATTCTGGAATACCTAAGTTTCGCCGACATCGAAAATCTCTTTTATGCAGTTGTTGGTGAGATAACCTCGACGCCACCCAGTACTAGGGCGGGAGTTCGGGAGTATTGCCATAACTCGTATAACGGATGCTTTTCGAAGGTTGAGGTAAATGATTTCCGAAGGTTTCTTGGTTATGTGTTGAAGGATGGATACAGGTGGATGTAGGATTTTCTAGCTTTGGGTGAGATATTATGCTTCCCCTGTATCCCCAACACCTGATTGCATAACCGGAAAGGTTCGAAAGTTTCATAGGTGGGAATTCTTGTAGCTCTAGTTCTTCTTCCGCGGATATTTGGTTTGTGATTGGTTAATCCTTACCAAGTATTTGTTCTTCTCTGTACCTTGTTGTTTTATTCTTCTACCTCTATCTAAGTGGCTTCTCAATTTATGGAAATGTGACCATTTCTATTGGAATTCATTCACTCATGTTGTTCGGATGTGAAGACTATATGTTGCAATTTCTATCCGTTGGTTTCAACTTCAATATATGTCTGTCAAGATGCTAACGAATGTCACCCTCTTCAGGATGGCTCCTGCTAAGGGTCAGAATCAGAATCAGGATCCGCCACCACCACCTCCACCTCCGGAGGCAAGGCAAGCCGTGATGGCCGCTACCAATGCAAACACGCAGCTGATCATGCAAATTCTGCAAAAGTGCAACCAAGGGAATCATGGCCATGGAAACAATCAAAATCAGTTTGCTACACTCAACCAGTTCCTCGCTAACCAGCCAAAGACCTTCAGCAACTGTGTCGAGGCCTCAGACACTGATGATTGGCTCGTGGATATATGCAAGCATTTCGAGTGCAGTAACGTCAGGCCTGAGGACTTTGTCAAGTTTGCCTCCTTCCAACTCAAAGACCAAGCTGCAGAATGGTTTCAGCAATACAAAGATTCCAGAGGAGGCCGTATGATTACCTGGGATGAATTCCGTCAAGACTTCAAAGCTCATCACATTCCTCAGAGTGTTGTTGAAAGCAAGCGTCAGGAATTCCGCAACCTGAAGCAAGGCAGCTTGTCTGTTTACCAGTATAACATTCTGTTCCAGAGGCTCGCTCGTTTCGCCAAGCAGGACGTCCCTGACGAGAAGAGCATGATTTATCAGTTCAGGGGTGGCCTCAGAGAAGATCTCCAACTAGCTCTCGTCCTTTTTGAGCCGAAGAAGTACGATGAGTTCTACAACATGGCAATGAAGCAAGAGACTACTCAACTCAAGTGCAATGCTTCCAAGAAGCGAGTGAGAGATGCGACTCCTTCTTCCTCAACTCAAGTGGCTTCTAAGCAGTAAAAGTATTGGCTGCCTCCTCCTCCGTTCCGTCAGCCTAATCAGCAGAAGAGCAAAGGTGGCAATGGATCTTCCCACCCACCCAACCCAGGCTTTCAGAACAAGACTTCGTCTCAAGCTCCAAGATCAAGTGCTCTGTATTACCGTCCGCTCTCGGAGGTCACGTGCAACAAGTGCCAACAGATGGGTCACTATGCCAACAAATGCTTCAATCAGAGGCGTCTTCCTCCTCCTCCTGTGAGATCTACCAGTACCGCAGTGGTCAAGCATAACCCCAAGCATGCCAAGGTCAACTTGTTGAATGCATCTCAGGCAGAGGACTCGCCAAATGTCGTCATGGGTAACCTTCCTATTAACGATGTTCCTGCAAAAGTACTTTTTGATACTGGTGCATCGCATTGTTTCATGCCAAAGCCATTTTTTTGCCAAGAATGAATTCGTGTATTCTCATTTGGGCAAACAAATGGATATCGTTTCTCCCGGCAAACGTTTGAGTGCCAGTTTGGAGGTTCCAGATGTTACTATCACGTTGGGCGACTATAAGTTTCTTTCTTCCCCGATGGTCCTTGGTAACTCGGATATCGATCTTATTCTTGGAATGGACTGGCTTCCTAATCACAAGGCTCATCTTGATTGTGCTACCAGGCAGATTCAATTGACTCATTTGTCTGAGGATGTAATTTTCTTTGCCGCAAGGGATGATACCATTCGACTATTTTCTCTCAATGAGAAGGGTGAGCTGGATGCCATCTCTCAAATTCCAGTCGTTTGCAAATATCATGACGTCTTTCCAGAAGAGCTTCCAGGAATGCCTCCGCATTGGCCAGTTGAATTTGTCATCGATCTTGAGCCTGGCACGGAACCGGTTTGCAAACGTCCTTACAAGCTTGGACGTGAAGAGTTGAAGGAGCTGAAGCAGCAACTCGATATTCAAGAGCGTATGGGTCTCATCCGACCAATTTCTTCTCCGTGTGGTTGTGGAGTTCCTTTTGTGAAGAAGAAGGATGGAACGGACCGACTCTGTGTCGACTACCGTCCATTGAACAAGAAGACTATAAAGAACAAGTACCCACTTCCCAACATCAATGAGCTATTTGAACAACTCAAATGTGCTCAAGTTTTCTCAAAGCTTGATCTCCGTATGGGCTATCATCAGATTCGCATTCGTGAACAAGATATCCCCAAGACAGTATTCAGAACGAGCCATGGTTCATATGAATACACTGTCATGTCTTTCGGCCTCGTCAACGCTCCTCCGACATTCTCTCGCATGATGAATTTCATCTTCAATGCCTACACAAATGACTTCGTCTTGGTCTACCTCGATGACATTTTGGTCTTTTCCAAGAACAAGGTGGATCATGCCAAGCACTTGCATTTGGTGTTGGATAAGCTCAGAGAACATCAGTTCTATGCCAAGTTATCAAAGTGCGAGTTTTGGCTCGATGAGGTTCTCTACCTTGGGCATATCATTTCTGCCAAGGGCATAGCAGTTCCTGAGAAGGTGTCTGCAATTGTGAATTGGGAACCACCTCAGAACGTGAAGCAACTCCACAGCTTCCTTGGTCTCGCAAGCTATTGTCGAAGGTTCATTGAGAACTTCTCAAATATCGTGAAGCCTCTTTTCAACCTTCTCCAGAAGCATGTGAAGTATGTTTGGTCTCCTAAATGTGACATTGCTTTCAACACCCTGAAAGAGAAGTTAGTCACTGCTCCAGTTCTGACTCCTCCCGATGAATCCAAACCGTTCGAGGTCTTCTGTGATGCCTCTCTTCAAGGTCTTGGTGCAGTGTTGATGCAAGAGAAGAAAGTTGTGGTCTATACCTCTCGCCAGTTGAAGCCCAACGAAAAGAACTACCCCACTCACGACCTCGAGTTGGCGGCAGTTGTGCATGCTCTTTTAACTTGGAGACATCTCTTATTGGGAATAAAAGTGGACATAATCACTGATCATAAGAGTCTCAAGTACATCTTCACTCAGCCAAACCTCGACCTCAGACAGACTCGTTGGGTCAAGATGATTCAAGAGTATAATCCGAGTATCGAATATACTCCGGGCAAGGCCAATGTAATTGCTGACGCATTGAGCAGGAAGGCTTACTGCAACAGTTTGATTCTCAAGCCTTACCAACCCGAGCTTTGTGAAGCTTTCCGCAAACTCAATCTGCAAGTTGTTCCTCAAGGTTTCCTCGCCAACCTCCAAGTCTGTCCTACTTTGGAAGATCAGATTTGCGAGGCTCAACTTCTTGATGCTATGGTGAAGAAGGTGAAGATTGGGATTGCCAAGAGTCAACCCAAGTACAAGTGCTATCGCCTTGATGACAAGGATACTCTATTCTTCGAGGATCGCATTGTTGTGCCTAAAGTTGACCTCAAGTCATTATGAACGAGGCTCACAATTCACTCCTCTCTATCCACCCTGGAAGTACAAAGATGTACCATGACCTCAAGCAGTCGTATTGGTGGACTCGAATGGAGCGCGAGATTGCTCAATTCATGAATGAATGTGATGTCTGCAGAAGAGTGAAGGCAGAACACCAACGACCAGCTGGTCTCCTCCAACCTCTTGCCATTCCAGTATGGAAGTTTGACCACATTGAGATGGACTTCGTGACTGGATTTCCAAAGTCCAAGCGTGGCAATGATGCTATCTTCGTTGTCATCGACAAACTCACTAAAGTGGCTCATTTCCTTCCTATTAAAGAATCTATCTCAGTAGCTTAGTTGGCAGAGCTATATACCTCCCGGATTGTCTCTCTGCACGGCATTCCGCAGTTGATTTCTTCAGATCGTGGCAGCATCTTTACCTCCAAGTTTTGGGATTCTTTTTCGAAGGCCATGGGCACCAACATTCGTTTCAGCACAGCTTTACATCTTCAAACTAGTGGCCAAGTCGAGAGAGTAAATCAAATTCTTGAAGATATGCTCAGGGCTTGCGTCATCTCCTTCGGTATGAAGTGGGAAGATTATCTTCCATATGCCGAGTTCTCCTACAACAACAGCTTTCAAGCGAGTTCGGGCAAGGCCCCATTTGAAATTCTCTATGGCAGGAAGTGTCGTACTCCTCTTAACTGGTCAGAGACTGGTGAACGTCAACTTCTTGGAAATGACTTGATCACAAAGGCAGAAGAGATGTGCAAAGTCATTCGTGATAATCTCAAAGCCACGTAATCGCGTTAGAAGAGTTACTACGATAGCAAGCATCATGACTTGGCTTTCGAGATCGGAGACCATGTCTACCTCCGCGTCTCTCCAATGAAAGGTACTCATTGCTTCGGTATCAAAGGGAAGCTTGCCCCTAGATACATGGGTCCTTTCAAGATCGTCAAGAAGAGAGGCGATCTGGCCTATCAACTTGAGCTTCCGTCCAACTTTGCAAACGTGCACGACGTGTTTCATGTCTCTCAACTCCGCAAGTGCTTCAAGACCCCTGACCGCACCGTCAACTTCGAAGACATTGATCTCCAAGAAGACCTATCTTATCATGAGCACCCAGTTGCTATTCTTGAAGAAACTGAGCGCAAGACTCGCAAGAAGTCTATCAAATTCCTTAAAGTCAAGTTGTAACCCCCTCGATGCGGCTATATCTCCCATGTGTCGAAGCACGACTTAGAGGCATAACCGCATTGAAAACAATGTCGCAAGTGAGGTAATCTTCGCAAAACAACCCATGTAATACAATAAGGGAAACGATACATAGTTGGCTTACAATCGCCACTTCACACAAATACATGAATAAAGCATTACATCATCCAAATACAATCAGGGCCTGACTACGGAGCCAAAATAAAAGAAGACTAACCCAAATGCTACACAGATCCCCGATCGTCCCGACTGGGCTCCACTACTGATCAACTAGAACGAAAACAACACAAAGGGACAAGATCTTCATCGAGCTCCTCCTTGATCTTGGTTGCATCATCTGCATGGTTCAACGGCACCTACAAGCTGGTTTTGGAAGTATCTATGAGTCACAGGGACTCAGCAATCTCACACCCTCGCGATCAAGACTATTTAAGCTTATAGGAAGGGTGCAAAGGTATGAGGTGGAGTTGCAGCAAGCGACTAGCATATATGGTGGCTAACCTATTCGCAAAAGAGAGCGAGAAGAGAAGGCAAAGCACGATCGAGAAACTATGATAAAGAAGTGATCCTAGAACAACCTACGTCAAGCATAACTCCAACACTGTGTTCACTTCCCGGACTCCGCCGGAAAGAGACCATCACGGTTACACACGCGGTTGATGTACTTTAATTAAGATCAACTTCAGGTTTTCTACAACCGGACGTTAACAAATTCCCATCTGCCCATAACCGCGGGCACGGCTTTCGAAAGTTCAATCCCTGCAGGGGAGTCCCAACTTAGCCCATCACAAGCTCTCACGGTCAACGAAGGATAAACCTTCTCCCGAGACATTCCGATTAGACTCGGCATCCCGGTTCTACAAGACACCTCGACAAGGGTAAAACTAAACCAGCAACACCGCCCGGATGTGCTGACAAATCCTGATAGGAGCTGCACATATCTCGTTCTCAGGGCACACCGGATTGTCCAAGGTACGGGTAGGCCAGCCCAGAGTTGCCCCTGGTGGCCACCGGCAGCTAACAGGTTGGACCAACACTCAGAGGAGCACTGGCCCGGGGGTTTAAATAAAGATGACCCTTGAGTCCGCGGAACCCAAGGGAAAAAGAGGCTAGGTGGCGAATGGTAAAACCAAAGTTGGGCATTGCTGGAAGAGTTTTATTCAAGGCGAACTGTCAAGGGGTTCCCATTATCACCCAACCGCGTAAGGAACGCAAAATCCGGGAACATAACACCGATATGACGGAAACTAGGGCGGCAAGAGTGGAACAAAACACCAGGCATAAGGCCGAGCCTTCCACCCTTTACCAAGTATATAGATGCATTAATTAAATAAGAAATATTGTGATATCCCAACAAGTAAACATGTTCCAACAAGGAACAACATAACCATGTACCAACAAGGTACAAACTTCATCTTCACCTGCAACTAACAACGCTATAAGAGGGGCTGAGCAAAGCGGTAACATAGCCAAACAACGGTTTGCTAGGACAAGGTGGGTTAGAGGCTTGGCTTAACAATATGGGAGGCATGATAAGAAAGTGGTAGGTATCGCAACATAGGCATAACAAAAGAGCGAGCAACTAGCAAGCAAAGATAGAAGTGATTTCGAGGGTATGGTCATCTTGCCTGAAATCCCGCAAGGAAAAAGAATGAGTCATGAAGAAGACACACGGAGAAAGTCAAACGGATCCTCACAACTCCGGAACGGAACCGAAGCTCACGAGAAAGGCAACCCGGAAAGAAGCAAACAACAAAGTAAACAACCACTACAACAACATGGCATGATGCACAACAAGTATGATGCATGTCCGGTTTAAAGAGGGCATGGCATGGAAAAGTGCAACAAACAACACTACAAATTAAGTGGAGCTCAATATGCAACGGGGTTGCATATTGAAGAAAACACCACATGACTTATTTCGTTCTCTCTCATTTATGTACCCAACAAGATTAAATGTTGATTAACATGGCAAGAGGGTGAAGCGTAATAAAACTACCTAACTAGGCAAATTTAAATGAGGCCGGAACAACAAGCAACAAGTCCGGAAAAATCCTCATGTGCATATTTTTGGTTATGGTACTGTTCTGCCCTAAACCATATTTTATGGTTATTGAACATGCAAGATGATGCCACCATGTTAAACTAGGCAAAATTCTACCCCATTTACATATAAAGTTTGTTTAAAACCAAGCTATGGTTAATTAGTTATGAATTAAATCATTTTTACATGGCATAGGGGCAAATATAATCAAACAACATTTTAAACATTTTAAACATAGACGAAAGTTGCAAATTATTAATCTACACAAAATTCTGAGCAAGTTTCATATACAAATCATTTTAATATGATGCACGGTTATTAAGTTATTATATGCATGAACATGGAGGGTTTTTCTGCAAAACAGGTAAACTCTGGATAAAAGACAAAATCGCAGACACGGAAAAAAACTACATTGGGCCAAATCTGCAGCCTGGCCCAACAGTTGCAGGGGCACTAGAGGCTCACCATGGGCCTTGGCCCATTCGGTGGAGGAGGGAGACCCGCAGGGCGCGCAGCTGGGCCTGCGGTCAACACGTCGAGTGGAGCGGGCGTGCTGCTCTGCTCGTCTCTGAAGAAGAATGGAAGTGCCAGGTTCAGAGCGACAAACTTGGCGGCGGGAACGGCTGGGAGCAGAGCTCCGACGAGCGGGCGAAGGGGCAGCGAGGTACATGGCGTTCGGATCTAGCTGGAAACGGGTCTTGGACGCTGAGAAGAACCCGATCCGGCGGCCGACGCCTTTCTCTGAAGAAGAAAGCAGCCATGGCGCGGGGGCTTCAGGCCGGCGACGGGAAGTAGGGAGACAACGGCTTGGGAAAGAGGGCCCGGTTGAGGACGACGCAACGAAACGGGACGACCATGGGCTCCTCCAGGTGGCGGCTTGCTTGCTCTGGCGAGGCGATTGCAAGCGAGGAGAGTTGAAGCGGCCGGTGAGGGTCTTCGGTTCGGTGGTGCTGACCTTGCAGAAGAAACAGGGCGACCACGCAATTAGCAGCAGCAGTAGGAGAAGAACAGCGAGAAACAGGGAGGAGGCGCAGCGAGGAGGACCTGCGCGTCGGAGCGGCTTGACGGCGGGGGCCATGGCGTGGTGCTGCTCTCGATCCACCCTAGATCAAGGCATGGGAGGAGGGGAGGAGGCGCGGAGCAGCCTGCTCGAGCTCGAGGGTGAGGGCGGCGCTCGGGGTTGGCTGATGCTCTGCTCGGTGGTGCTCTGGCCAGGGCTCTCGGGAGGAGGAGGTTGCGGGATTGGGGCGCGGGCGCAACAGCTCAATGGTTGGGCGAGGGGATCGAGGGAGATTTGAGTGAGGGGATCCCGATGTGGAAGATGAGACACGGGGTGGCGGCGGCAGAGAAGGATGGATGGGACAAGGCCCCTAGAATTTAGGGTTGCAGGTTTATATAGTGGGTCTATACGCAGACTAATGGAAGCCCTTTGATCTAAATTAGACGGCTGAGAAAAAAAATAGGTTAGGAAGTCCAATAAACAAAACAGAGATGTTTTGTAGATGTTTGGGGATGATCCGGACACAACGGTGGCAATTGTCTGGGTCGGGTTCGGGGCATCTTTCGGATGCGCGTGAGGAGGGCGCGGGCTGACAAGAGAGGTTAGGTAGGTCCTGGCGGTGAGAGGTAGTGCAGAACGCAAAGGGCTCAGAAGATAGAAGAGGAGAGGCCCGGCGACTGTTTCCGGAGACCGAAAACGTCCGACGTTAGACCGACTATATTGCCGCTATAGTTATCTGTTGGGGCATCAAACAAACTCTGAATGCGATGAAACTTGGCAGGCGGCCTACCTACAACATAACAACACCGCATGCCAACTTTCCACCCATTCTGAGAACATTTTCTAGCCACTTATAAAATAATATTTCGGACGTGCCGCGGGCGCGTGCAAGCGTGTCTGGGCTCAGAACGGACAATAGACGGAACTGGGGGAACCCGGACGGATGCAAGTTTTGAAAACATGATGATGAAATGCACATGATGACATGATGAAAAGCAACACGCAAGCAAAATACAAGGCAACAACAACGAATAACTGGAAGACACCTGGCGCATCGGTCTCGGGGCGTCACACAAGTGGTCACATCATTCAGACCGTGAAGCCACCTGGGAACGTGAGGATACCTCCGTTATGAGTACCGAGAGTTTTTCCAGTCCTAGATCTCGGGATGAGATCCTTTCGCAGTGGTGGAGTGTTGTAACACCCCGGATGTAACTTACCTTATTTATATTCCAACTCTTGCCGTTTCCGGCACTAAGTTATTTTTATTTCCTTGTTGTCGGGTTTTTGTCTCCATGTGTTTTGTCTTTGTCATGCATCTCATATCATGTCATCATGTGCATTGCATTTGCATATGAGTTCGTCCCATGCATCCGAGCATTTTCCCCGTTGTCCGTTTTGCATTCCGGCGCTCCTATGTCCTCCGGTGGTCCTTTCTACCTCTTTTCGTGTGCGGGTGTTAAACGTTTTCGGATTGTACCGAGACTTGTCATGCGGCCTTGGTTTACTACCGGTAGACCGCCTGTCAAGTTTCGTGCCATTTGGACTTCGTTTCATACTCCAACGGTTAACCGAGGGACCGAAAAGGCCTCATGTGTGTTGCAGCCCAATACCCTTCCAAAGTGGCCCAAAACCCACCTAAACCTCCTCCATCATCTAGATCGTTTGATCACGATCGCATGACCGAAAACCGCACCTCATTTGGAGCTTCCTAGCTCCCTCTACCCCTATATAAAGACCCCCATTTCTAAATCCCGGATCTCCTCTTCCAAACCCAAGAAAAACCCCCTCTCCAGCTGCCGGACAATGTCCGTTCCGGCCGGACATTTCGCTGCCGCCGCCGCCCTCGTCCAATAAGGATGCGCCACGTTGCCTGGGGGAGAGCCCCACATCACTGCTGCCGCGCGGGCCCGCCAGGCCCGCACCAGGCCCCCGCGGCCCACCTGCTCCCCGTCGCCGCGGATCGGCGCCGCCCCGTCTCCTCCTCCCGCGCCGGCGTAGCTCCGCCATCGGAGCCGCCCCGCTTCGGCAGCTCTTCTCCGGCGCCGCCGCCCCTGCAACACCGGCCACCGGCCTCACCCGCGCCGCCCGAGGCCTCCGCCGGCCACCGCCGCCATCAGCGCCGCCACCGCACCCGGCGACCCCGGCGAGCTCCTTCTCCAAGTCCGGCGATGTCCCACGACTATTCCGGCGAACAGGAACTCCGGCCATCCTCGAGGCGCGTGCGATCTGGATCTCAGGAAGTCCTTGCCCTGTCATTATTTTTATGCCATATGTTCATGTTGTTTCCTAGTGATCCGTGCCTCTTTTTAGCATGATCAGTAAGGATGTTTTGTAGATATTGTGGTGCTCTATCCATCCATGTATTTGTTTGAAATTATGGAGCACCCTAGATTGAGTCAATCAAGCTCTACTTTTGCTATAAAATGTTCCTGGCAGATTGTTAACATGTTTTGCAATTTTGCTAAGCTTGTTGTTGTTGATACGTGCATGCTATGATGTTGTTCTTGCCAAGTCTATTTGCTGGCTGTATGCTTAGTTTGTCATGCAATGCCTCGTAGTGAGTGCATCGAGCTCGTAAACATGCCTACTCATTATCTGTTTTGCCATGCTCCAGTTTTTCACTAAGTCTGAATATGTTTATGTTTTTGCTATGTTCACATGGTTGCAATTGTATTTTCTGATCCCTTTTGGCTCATGGTCACTAAGGGACTTTTGTTATATGCTTTGAGTATCTTCATGCCATTCCTTGCTTTTCCATGATATGTTCCTGTAGCATGCTTTTATCGTGCTCCGAACATTGCTTCCTGATGATAAATTCCTGACATGCTGTTAATTTCACTAAGTCTGAAACCTGTTATCTTTTGCACTTTTGCCATGCTTGTTTGAACCTGGTATTGAGTGAATTAGCCGTATCTCAGTGTTCATGTTTTGTCAAGCATCATGAGTGGATCCCTTCCGTGTATTTTGTTGCCATGTTTGAGTGCAGTAGCTTATTTATCTTGATGCATTTAGAAGGTCACTTGCTGATTATCGCAGACCGGGGTGCCATATTTGTTTTGCTTGCCATTTCCAAACCGTGCATCTGATTCCGGTGATCTTTATATCGATTTCGACCGAAATCATCTCACATTTCCAGTGGCACTCTTGGATTTCCAAGTTGAGGCCAGGTTCAATCATTCCTTTCCAAATCATGCATTTGCATCACATATCGCTTCCCGCATATCATACCATGTTTGCACCATGTTGCTTGAGCATTTGTGTTCCTTTTTGCTTGTTGTTCTTTCTTGGGTAGAGCCAGGAGACGAGTGTAAGCCAACTATGTACCTTTCCCCTTTATTTATTTACATGCGATGTTGTGAAGATTACCTCACTTGCGACATTGCTTTCAATGCGGTTATGCCTCTAAGTTGTGCTTCGACACGTGGGAGATATAGCCGCATCGAGGGCGTTACATCAATGTAGGCATACTCGTGGGAAGTAGGTGAAGATGCCCTACATCCAAAGGCAAAGATGCCTTTATATCACTTGGCAAAGATGCCGAAGTGGTGGTGGCAGTAGCCGTAGCGTCCTCTTGGTGGTGCTTGTCTCGCGGTCTTCTGTTTTGCTCATGAAGCTTGGCCGTAACTTGATGAGAGCTTGTCGGGACTTGTAGGTAGGCGCATCTGGAGCATCTTCATCTTCATGTTGATGGTGTCGTTGTCATACTTGAGCTCGATGGTGTTCGTCGTCGCACACATGTTGCTTGAGGTGACTTGCTCTTCATGACGATGTGGATCACAAACATGATGATGGTCGCCATGTAGATGTGGACGTGGACGACTTGCACTTGCATCGCATGGGCGCTCCGAAGATGGTCGACTCGCTCGCCGTCGCCTTGAGGATGATGAAGGGGAAGAATGGTTGATCAACAAGGTCCAAATCTCCTCCATCCTTGCATCTTCCTCCTCCTTTTGTGCGAAAAGCTTGTTGTCAAGGTAGTCTCTTGTACGTATCTCGGAGTGTCGCATGTCGATGGCGAGGTTGTCAATGCGCTCTCGTAATCTTGATTGAGCTCCTTGCATTTGTTGTTGTAGATCGAAGATTGATGATTTGGTGATGTAGTTGTTCATGCCGTCATTGTTGTCGAAGACCAGAGATGAAATGCCTTGCCTATCCATCACAAGACTCGAGAAAATATACCAAATGTACCTTGACCGATGTTGAAAATGGATCAATGATCACTCAATGATGTAACAAGGAAATAGCATAATTGGTACCGATCTCGTCAATTTCTCACTCCTACATAAATAAAGCTTTGGATGGAGCTTGGTGAGGATAGTGGCACAAAATTTTTGATGCAAAATATTAGCAAGAGTCAATAAAGTTGAAAGAGATTCACAAATTTGCAAGTGAAACAAGTAGACCAATAGCAATGAATGGCACACGAAAACATGCACACAGATAGATAAATGGGGTCGTGCAACCAAGGAATGAGCTCAAAATGTGGAATACACGAAAAGTGCTCTTGTTGCACAACTCTAGAGAGATGCTAGCATGATTGCTCAATAGGCGGATACGACACTTGTGCACAATCTATAGGAGACAAAAATGCAATGACTTCTTCCCCAATTATACTATGTATATATGGTTCCCGGTGTTCCTCTCAAGATGATCCAAGATGATCTGATATGAAAATCTTATATGCAGTGTGGTATGATGTTATGGATATTGCTTACAAGCTTCTTTGCTCTTTATCTTTTGCTTAAAAGCTTTATTCTTTTGTTTTTGGTCACTTCGCGAAATGCACAAACCAAGATAGCCATTGTGTATATGCAGGAACAATCTTGTGGCACAGGAGATGATATGATGATACCAATATGATATGGTATGTATGCAATGGAAGGTGTAGATCACTAATGTGCACAAGTTACATTGCCGACAATACTCAAATGGCTAGTCTCGATAGGCAAGTGAAGCAAAATGGGCTGTAATGGCAAGGGAGAATGTACACTGATGTCATCGAGGTTACCGTCAGTGGCGATGATGAGAGGCGGTGTTGTCGATGTCGACCCATTCCTAATTAGCCGAAACACCTTAGGAAACGGAAAAACCGCAAACTCAAAATCTCCAAAGGCAAATGTCAAATGGTGGTAGCGGAAAAGCGGTGGTGGTTGTGGAAGTATTGGTGGAAACTCGGTCAAAATGGGTTAAGGTGGCGTAAGGGTATGATGGGCTATACATGGTGTCGGAGTTGAAGCAATGGTCCCTAAGTAGCCGAAACACCTTAGGAGACACAACTCACAACACAAGCAAAATTGGGTTAAGTTGGGTGGAGGAAGTGTATGGTGGTCAAGCCTATGCGGAAGTAATGGTGGTGGTTGATGAAGAAGCAACCGTCCCTAAGTAGCCTAAACACCTTAGGAGACTCAAATCACAACTCAAACAACCACAAATGGAATGGGGAACAAAATGGGTTAGGTTGCGGAAGTCGGTGGTGGTTATGCGGATGATATGGTGGAAGCCCTAGGCAAAGATGCCAAAGTTCCTAAAATTTGATGGAGTCAAATGATGATGGTAGTATTTTTGTGGGATGGGGGATGTCAATAGCTTCAAAACTAGCTGAAGAACGTCAAAAACGGACTCCGGATGAACTAGTTATGGTCAAAACGGTGAAACACCGAAGGCTGAAATGCCAGGGGCCGAACATCCGGGGGTTTGGCCGAAAATCCGGGACCTGGTGTCCAGAACCACGTGCTATTTGTGCTCCAGGATCCGAATGTCTAGGCTTACAGGATGGATGTCCGGGGCTACGGGCCGGATGTCTGGGCTCCAAATCCGAGGATGAACTCAAGGAACTCGATTTTGGGGGCGGAAATTGATGATTTTGGGGGCGAAATTTTATGGATTTCGTGGATGGAAAGTGGGGAAAGTTGGGGGAAAGATAGATCCACTAATAACATGATGAATCCATGAATCAAAATCAACAAAACATCATCACACTAACAAATCACAAAAAAATTTGGGGGCTATTTTTGGTGGGGATTTTCGAAATTAGGACGAAATCAACAAAAAAGCTAGAAAATAAAGAGGGGAGGATCCGAAATCATGATCAGCGTGGCTCATGATACCAAGATGATGTAGGGTGGAACCCTAGATGGACGATATTTCATGAAAGGAGCGGATCCCGCGATGAACAAGAAGAACATGAGGATAAATCATGAGGGGAAACACGAGAGAATCACTCAAACCAACAAGATACTATCACACATATGTTAGATCCTCGAAACACAAAGAGATACATGATCCAAATCGAACAAAGGACGATGCATAGATAACGAGTTCTTCTCCATGAGGAGGTCTTGAGGCCTTCTCGTTAGTGGTCTTGAATCCAAGTGGATCTTCTATGAAGAGGCGATGGTCTCTCTCGGTGGAGTAGATCCGGATGGATGAGCGAGGCTCTATCTCACATATGAGCTATCACAACGGTAACCCTAACTAGGAGGAGGAGGAGGGGGTCTATATATAGTGCTAGCCCACGAAGGGGTAAGTGAGAGGGGGATACATGGGCCCTTTGCCCGATCTCTGCGCACAGGCAGGTGCCGGATGTCCGGGCTGGGGGCCGGATGTCCGGCGGCTCACGAAAGCCGGATGTCCGGGATGGACTTGATTGGCTTCAGTTGCATTCTATGAAGAGGGCCCAGATTTTTGGGTGAAGGGGCCGGATGTCCAGGGCTTCAGGAGGAGCCGGATGTCCGGGGCATGGTGCCGGATGTCCGGGCTGTCGGGTCACTTCCGGAGCTCTCTGGATAGGAAGGGGCCGGATTTCCGGGGGTCGGGCAGGGTGTCCGGGCTGGGGCCGGATGTCCGGCCGCTATAGCAGCTGGCTCTTCTTCCTTCTCCTTCCTTTCCTCCCGCACACACTTGGCCTTGGTCCTTAGGCTCTCCATGGTCTACTCGGGTGGACCTGAGTATGCACAAGGTCCGCGCTTGAAGTAGCATCCATGTGTTACATGCAGAAAGGGAAGATTTGGAAAGGAGAGAGTTCACCTTGTGTCCAATGGGGTATGCTTGAGGCCCCAACATGTGGGCACTTGGGCTTGGGGAGAAGTCGTAGTGTACATGGGGATGATCGTAGGATGCTCCACATCAGAAGTCCTTAAGAAGAATAAGAAGAAATCAACCACCTCAGAACTGTTTACTTTAGATGATGACAATGAGTCGGAGGTAGACCTTGATTCTCTTGGCTCCTTTTCAATTATCTTATTGACACTGATTGCTATCAGGATGACGCGAAAACCAGCTAGGCGGGTGATGAAGAGGTAACTATTATTTCCTCCGAATCTGAGCCTTTGCCAAGACAGAAAATCCAACAAGTAACCCAGAAAGTAAGGTTTTCTCATCCCCTAGCTTACCTGGATCCCAACTTTATTTTGAAGCAACAACAACATGAGAACCGCCATAGAACTCAGACTAGAGGAGGCGGAGAGCTATCCTCCTGGTTACCCAACACACCAGCCCCGCGCAAGCGCCGGAAAGAGGAGCCTCAGAATTCAAACTCTTTTTATCCAGAGGTGGGTATTATACGCCATCCCCTTAATCCTTTCGACTCAAATTATCAGGGAACCTCCCATCCTCTTCTGGCGATTCATCTCACACCTAGCTGCCTGCTCTCAAGGCCGCCCCTGGGTAATAACTTTTGCCTTCGTTATTTAACACTTGTACATATATACTAACCTCTTGAACTTTTTCTTGCAGTGGGATGGAAAATCCTAGTAAGAAGGCAAAAACAAATAAACCGGCCGAAGACCCAAAAGTTCATGAGCCACAAAAGCAAGCACCAGCGTCTGAAGCCTCCGTGCAACACCTAGAGGAAATTGCTGATGACTCGCCACCAGAGAACCCTGGCGCCTCCACCGACCATGTAAATATTGACCTTTTGGGTGCTAAGCCGCCAAGCCCAATCAAGCCTTTTGAACAAAGTACTGAAGATGTTCTGATCACCTGCACTGGCTTCCAAGAGCCAGGGAATCCCACTATCCTAGCCAAGCACTCTGCCAAGGAAGAATTGATTGAGAAACGCAAGGTCAAGTTTGATATGGCTAATTACTCTCATCTGGGCATTAGTGAAGTGCTCTCCGGCTACCTCAGTCAAGTGCACACTAGCCGTGATCTTGAGATTGACATGGTCAAACAAATGCACCAGAAATATGAGGTACAAACTTCTGCTTTGTCTCTTTAAGATATATTCCTTAAGCCCCCAAGTCTTAGACATAGGAAAGATTGTATTGACTATGGCAAAGACTTCAACCATTATATCATAGTAATAACTTTGAGCCATAGCCCCCATGAACCGGCTTGCCTTGAAAAAATATGAGCCAGATCAGTTAAAGTATGTTTTGAATAAAGTCACACCTCATAGCCCTCACAGGCCGGGTTATCTTTGAAAAAAGATGAACCATATTTGTCTGCTACTGCCTTATGAAAGAACTTCTGCACCCATTAGCCCCCAAGTGCCAAGTGCTATTGCTTGCAAAGGGCTTGGGAGTTTTTATGTATTATACTGTCATAGAGCTGCTGATAATTGTTCAATGTCTTGCTTACAGGAGGCCTCAACTCAATTTCAGTCTCAATTGGCTGATTTAAAGACCCGACTCGAACTGCAAGAGGCTGAGACCCGGAAAGCTGACTCCAAGTTCAAATTTAGCTTGGATGAGATGGAAAAGCTAAAAACCGGTTTTGATGCAGAGAGAGCCGCCTGGGCTGAAGAAAAAACTGCCTTGGTGCAGAGAGCAGAAAACACTAAATCTTCTTTGCAAGAGGTCACCGCAGAATTTACTGGCTTAAAACGTCATATTACACAGATGACTGCCGCTATTTTTGGTAAGTAATACTTAGGTATTGTGATCAATTCCAATGCTCAACTTTGTAAGCCGCCTGGTGACTTAACTATGTATTCTGTTAAACAGGCCCCAGGAGTATCAATCTTGGCCAAGATATGCTGATAAAACTCAAGGCGGTTTATACGCTGGTGGAGCAATTATATAGAGGTGCTCAGTGCACAATAGCTACCATCTCGCACACCAACCAAGCACCGTATCTTATCAATGATCTTTTAAACAAGCTTTCTGTCCTGCCCGCAAGAATTGAAGAAATCAAGTGGTCGGCTGCTAGAGCCGTGCCATTATAGCCTTGAGTCGGGCGAAGGCATGTCATACATAATTAGACCTGGCCGAGTTGGCCACTGGCTGCCCCAGTTTCAAAGAGGACGTGTCTCCTTTTGATCAGAAGGACTTTGCTGCTTGCATGAAAGAGATGCGTCCACTGGCGAGTAAACTCGTCGAAGAAACTGACTTGTCGAGATATCAGGCGGCTTATGCAGCAGACAATTCAAAGATGAAGACGCCGGCTTACAATGTTGTGGATCTTATCCCTCCAATCCATAAGCATACTTTTGCTCCTGAAATTGATCCGTCTGAACTTATCGATGATGAAGCTGAGTTTCAAGGCTTGACTGGCATCGATTGGTCATCGCCCTAACTTCCAGAGAATGGAAGAAGAAGAAGAACCGGCGCAGGATGACCCGGAAGCCTCAACGCACCAAGACTAGGAGACTTGATCCACGGGGCGGTTCTTAATCCGCATCACCGTACCGTGCTTTTAAGAAACACTTAATCATTTGGGCTCGGGGAGCCATGTAATAGGCTAGTAAGAAACAATGATCTGTCGTGCCGTCGTGCATGTTTTATCCTTTTGAAACTGATGATGATTTGTCTATGTGTCATGAATGAATTTTGCAAGGAATATCATGTTATCTCACAAATATTCCTGCACACAGTGAACAACAGATGCCCTGGCAGTTTACGTCAGGGCGGGTCATAATGTCCAAGATAAATACTCTGGTGTCTTAAAGTCTATAACCAGGGCGGTTTGAAAAAACCAAATATTTATGAAGTCATACGTGTAGACCAGTAGCATTTTGATGCTGTAATTGTGTAAGTTTGTAAGCCGGAGGCTTGATCGGGTCCAGAAGAGTGCAACTCGGTTCTGTTTTTGAAAAAATTTTGTTTTTTGTGCCATAAGCCTGCTGTCACATGACATAAATTCGTTGTTTTAACGTTAGCCAGTTCAGGGTCTTATCGAAAAGAGTAACTGCTAAGAGTCCAAACGGGCCACATAGCAGAGAGGCTGCGATAATGGGTGAGTTATCCTAGCTCTCTGTAAGCCAGCTCTCATGTGAAAAAGGCCGCTGTTTGAACCTTGACAAGTTCAGGGTCTTATTGAAAAGATTAACTGTCAAGAGTTCGACGAGTCACCTGGTGGAGTAGCACCTTGCAAACAGGTAGGTTTAACTCAAGGTCGGCTTGGAAACCGGATCTCATGGGTGTGAACAGCTATGCTCGGTGAGCAGGAAGCCCCCATGACACCAATAAGTCGGCTTGGAAACTGGATCTCATGGGTGTGAACAGTTATGCTTGGTGAGCAGGAAGCCCCATGAGACCAATAAGTCGGCTTAGAAACCGGATCTCATGGGTGTGAACAGCTATGCTCAGTGAGCAGGAAGCCCCCATGAGATCAATGAGTCGGCTTGAGAACCGGATCTCATGGGTGTGAACAGCTATGCTCGGTGAGCAGGAAGCCCCCATGAGACCAATAAGTCAGCTTGGAAACCGGATCTCATGGGTGTGAACAGCTATGCTCGGTGAGCAGGAAGCCCCCATGAGACCAATGAGTCGGCTCGAGAACCGGATCTCATGGGTGTGAACAGCTATGCTCGGTGAGCAGGAAGCCCCCATGGGACCAATGAATCGACTTGAGAATTGGATCTCATGGGTGTGAATAGCTATGCTCGGTGAGTAGGAAGCCCCCATGAGACTAATGAACAGGTAATAAAGACTCAATTTTTCTTTGAATTGAAACGACAGAGGCCCCGAATTCTCAGGGATTCCGGCTTTATTATACTGAATCATAATATATACATGGATGAAAGTATGTACAACACCAAAGCCGGTGGCTCAAGTGTAATATGGTCGCAGATGAGCGATATTCCACGGGCGGCGGGTCTCCTCCTCCGATTTCCGGGAGTCCTTGTGCTCTCAAACATCAATGAGATAATACGACCTGTTGTCCAGATTCTTTCTAACTACAAAGGGCCCTTCCCAAGGTGGGGATAACTTGTGCATATCTGTTTGCTCCTGGATGAGCTGGAACACCAAGTCGCCTTCTTGAAAGGTTTGAGTTTTAACCAAGCGGCTGTGATAATGACACAGATCTTGCTGGTATATCACCGAACGAGCCGCTGCCAGGTCCTGCTCCTCATCTAATAAGTCAAGAGCATCCTTTTTGAAAAGAAGTCAAGAGCATTCTAACGTGCTTTTTCATTGTCAGCTTCAACATAAGCCGCCACGCGGGGTGAGTCATGACGGATGTCACTGGGAAGAACCGCCTCAACATCGTACAACATGAAGAAAGGCGTATAACCCGTGGATCTGTTGGGGTGGTATTGATACTCCAAAATACTAATGGTAACTCCTCAACCCAACAACTCAACGTCTGCTGCAAAGGGACCATGAGCTAGGGTTTTATGCCTCTTAAGATTTCTTAATTGGCCCTTTCAGCTTGACCATTGGACTGGGGTGAGCCAGTAATGAAACGTCAAGACGAATATGTTCCCGTTGACAGAATTCTTTCATTGCACCCTTGGACAGATAAGTACCATTAGCAGTGATGATACTATCAGGGTAGCCAAAATGAAAAATCACATTTTAAGGAACTGAACCGCTGTGGCCGCATCACACTTGCTGATCGGCTCTTCTTCAACCCATTTTGTAAATTTGTCAACCACCACCAATAGGTGTGTCTTTTTGTCCTTGGATCTCTTGAAAGTTCCAACCATATCCAGCCCCCAGACCGCAAATGGCCAAGTGATTGGAATCATCCTTAATTCTTGAGCCGGCACATGAGCTCATCTGGAAAACTTCTGACAACCGTCGCACTTGCTAACTAGATCCTCTGCATCGGCATGAGCCATTAGCCAATAAAACCCATGACAAAAGGCTTTAGCTATAAGGGACTTAGAACCGGCATGATGGCCACATCTCCTTCATGAATCTCTCTTAGACTCTCACGACCCTCTTCGGGAGAGACACGCCGCTGGAACACTCCTGTGACACTGCATCGGTGTAATTTGCCATTAATAATAGTCATTGACTTAGACCGCCGGGTTATTTGCCTGGCCAAAGTTTCATCCTCAGGCAACTCTCCCCGGGTCATATAAGCCAGATAAAGAACTGTCTAGTCAGGGGTGGCATGAAAAGCCGCTACTAATTGCGCCTCCGGGTCGGGGATTGCAAGATCCTCTTTTGTTGGCAACTTGACTAAATGGCTATGTAGGATGTCAAGGAAGATATTTGGAGGCACCAACTTACGCTGAGATCCGAGACGGCTTAAAGCATCAGATCCCCCATTCTTTCCACGATCAATGTGATCCACCCGATAACCCTTGAAATGACCAGCGATGGCGTCAACCGCCTGGCGACAAGGCGCCATGAGCGGGTCTTTGGAGTCCCAAGTACCCGAAACTTGCTGAGCCACCAAGTCTGAGTCACCAAAGCACCTGACCCAGCTTAAATTCATCTCCTTGGCTACTCGTAAACCATGAAGCAAGGCTTCATATTCCGCTGCATTATTAGTGCAAGGGAACATTAGTTGTAGCACATAACAAAATTTATCACCTCATTGGGAAGTCAAGATAACTCCAGCCCCCGAGCCCTCAAGCTGCCGAGACCCATAAAAGTGGATTGTCCAGTAAGTGTTGTCTGGCTTATCCTCAGGCATCTACAATTCTGTCCAGTCATTGATGAAATACACAAGAGCTTGAGATTTGATAGCTGTCCTTGGAGTATATTTCAACCCATCGGGTCCCAGTTCAATGGCCCACTTGGTCACTCATCCTGTGGCTTCTCTGTTTTGAATTATATCACCTAAAGGAGCAGAGCTGACCACAATAATTGGATGACCAAGAAAATAATGCTTCACTTTGCAATTGGCCATGAACACCCCATATACTAGCTTCTGCCAATGCAAATATCTTTGCTTTGATTCAATCAGAACCTCACTGACATAATACACCAGCCTCTAGACCGGATATTCCTTGCCAGGTTATTTCCGCTCCACCATGCGACGCTGACGGCTCTGCTGTTTGCCGCTACATATAAGAGTAAAGGTTCCTTCTCAATGGGAGCTGCACGAACTGGCGGCTGAGTGAGCTGCTTTTTAAGCACCTCAAATGCCTCATTGGTAGCATTACTCCAAACAAAATGATATGTTTTCTTCATCATCTGGTATAGAGGAATAGCCTTCTCTCCCAGGCAGCTTATAAACCGGCTTAAAGTTGTAATGCGACCCGCCAGCCGTTGAACATCATTAATGCATGCCGGCTTAGCTAGGGAGGTGATAGCCGTGATTTTCTCCGGGTTAGCCTCAATGCCTCTCTTAGAGACCAGAAAACCCAAGAGCTTGCCTACAGGCACACCGAAAACGCACTTGGCCGGCTTAAGCATCATCTTATGGACCCGAAGATTATCAAAGGTCTCTTTTAGATTGTCCAACAGAGTCTCCTTCTTTCTGGATTTCACAACAATATCATCCACATAGGCATGAACATTGCACCCAATTTGACTGTGAAAACATTTTTGCACACAACACTGATAAGTCGTCTGGGCACTCTTAAGCCCAAAAGGCATAGACGCATAGCAGAAAGCTCCAAAAGGCATGATGAAAGCCGTCTTCTCTTGGTCCTTGACTGTCATCTTGATCTGATGTTATCCGGAATAAGCATCCAGAAAACACAAGTGCTCACAACCCGCCGTAGCATCTATGATTTGATCAATACGGGGGAGGGCAAATGGATCAGCAGGGCAAGCCTTATTAAGGTGTGTGTAGTCCACACACATGCGCCAAGTGCCGTTTTTCTTATGTACCGACACCGAATTAGCCAACCACTCAGGGTGGAAAACTTCAATGATGAACCTTACTACTAAGAGCCGGGCCACTTCTTCTCCAATGGCCTTGCATCTCTCTTCATTAAAACAACGAAGGAATTGCTTGACCGGTTTAAACTTGGGATCAATATTGAGAGCGTGCCCAGTGAGTTCCCTCTGTACACCCGGCATGTCTGAAGGTCTCCATGTAAAGATGTCTCGGTTCTCAAGGATGAACTCGATGAGCCCGCTTTCCTATTTTTGATCCATATTGGCACCAATGGTGAACTGCTTGGATGAATCGCTGGGGTCAAGTCAATCTGCTTGGTATCGTCTACCGACTTAAACTTTAGCAACGTGTCATGCTCTGATGTTGGCTTCTTCAATGGAGTCATATCCGCTGGGTCAACATTATCCTTATAAAACTTCAACTCTTCCGTCGCACAGACCGACTCAGCATAAGCATCGTCACCTTCCTCACATTCCAGAGCTATTTTCCTATCACCATGGACTGTGATGGTACCCTTGCGACCCGGCATCTTAAGCTGCAGATAAACATAACAAGGCCGTGCCATGAATTTGACATAAGCCGGCCGTCCAAACAGAGGGTGATAGGGACTTTTGATCTTGACCACTCCAAAGTTAAATGTTTCTGCCCTGTAGTTGTTTTCATCGCCAAAAGCTACTTACAGAGCAATTTTACCAACTGGATAGGCCGACTTACTAGGTACCACCCCATGAAAAACTGTAGAGGATGGCTTAAGATCTTTATTAGTTAGATTCATCTGACGGAAAGTATCATAGTAAATGATATTGATACTGCTACCTCCGTCCATGAGAACCTTAGTGAACTTGTAACCCCCAACCTGTGGAGCTACCACCAAGGCTAACTGATCTGGATTATCAACTCGAGGCGGGTGATCCTCATGGCTCCATACAACTAGTTGTTCTGACCATCGTAACTATCGGGGTACGGCCGGCTCAACTGCACTCACCACATGTTCATGAATTTTCTGGTCTCACTTGCACAAGCTAGTGGTAAAGACATGATACTGCCCACTATTTAGCTGTTTTGGGTTGCTCTGATACCCTGATTGCTGCTGCTAATTACCCTGACTGGACTGCTGATTAAAGCCCCCTTGACTGCCCTGTCCTTGAAAAATGGAACTTGAACCGCCACCTCCAAAGCCAGGTCCGTGTGAATCAGAACCTGACACGCCGTGCGGGCCATTGCCATTATTGTGGTCCTGGTTAAGGCTGTAATTCTTGTACTCCCTCATGATGCTACAATCCTTCCATAGGTGTGTTGACGGCTTATCAGGGCGGCTATGCTTTGGACAAGGTTGGTTCAACATCGCCTCTAAATTAGGCCTTGGACCTGCAGATTGGGGCTGGAATCTTCCCTTAAAGTGGCGATCATTGTTCTGTACATTAGTGTTGGCCACGAAGTCTAACCCACCGTCCGTGTGCTTGCGCTTACAATTGTTGCCTTGACCCACCGTATTCTGCTGCTGCCCCTTGTCGTTCTTCTTCCCCTTACCAGACTTCTCCTCATCTGAATCAGGATCCTTAGTATTGTTTGAGTCGGCATACTTAATAAGAGTCTCCATCAGCTCTCCCATGTCGTTACAATGGCGTTTAAGCCACCCCAGTTTCTGTATGAGGGGAGTGAACCGGTAGTTCTTCTCTAAAATCAAAACAGCAGAACTGATGTTGATGCTATCTCATGAATGGATAATAGCGGAGACCCTGTGTACCCAATGGGAGGTGGACTCGTCCTCTCGCTGGATGCAAGTGTCTAGGTCGATAATTGACATAGGCTGCTTACATGTATCATTGAAGTTCTGAATGAACCGCGTCTTTAATTTAGTCCACAAGTTGATGGAATTAGGGGGCAATCCCTTTAGCTAGGTGCGTGCCGGCCCGTCTAACATCGTGGTGAAATATTTGGCACACATAGCATCGTTAACATTCAACATCTCCATGGCCAGCTCATAACTTTCGATCCAAGCATCCGGAGGCTGATCAGCTGTGTAATTGGGCACTTTGCAAGGGACCTTGAAATCTTTAGGCAATCTCTCATTATGCAAAGCCGGCACCAGGCATGGCACACCCATGATTCTAGAGGTCATCCCAGCTTCCACGGAGATCGATGGGTCAAGCTGAGGCTGCTGATGAGCCGCCAACTGAGCCGCTAGTTCCACCTCTCGATGTGCCCTGGCTTGATTTGCCAAAGCCTAAACATTGTTACCGGCACGTGGCGGGTCATGCCCATGGGGCTGGTTATGGTGACGCTCACTGCTCGAAACTGCTGGCGACTCAATACACCGGCTATAACTTCGACCGTGGAGTGGAGTTGAATGAATTCACTCATGACTATAGGAATAAGCCGCTTGCTGGGCCACCGCCGTCTGGAGAAGCTCCATAGCCTTCCGGGCTTCAACCTCTGTGGGAGACTTGCCTTGCACTGGAAGAGCCGCCAGCCGCGATGACGCAACAATCATGTTGTCCAGAGGGTTAGAAAAATGACACGGAGGCGTCGGCACTCGCTGAGGCGGGGTCAGATTCAAACGAAGTGGATCTGTAACATGGGGTTGAGCCTTCGCTCCTGCCACAGGTGCTTCAATGGTCTGATTTATCTCGGGCGGGTTACTTGGTCCTGCCCCAGGGGTATTGAAAAGATTCCTTGCATCATAGTCTAGAGGCAGGCGACTTTGATTCCTCCTTTGTAGAACTGCGTCAGATGCAGTCTGATCCAAACTTAACCGGAAAGCCTCAACTTGAATCCGTTGCGATAGTGCATCCAAGGTGGCTCGCTCTGTCGCCATCCTAGCATTCTCAGCATTGAGCTCTTTCCTGGCTTGGGCTATCTCATCTAGCAGCTTCACGATGTACAGCTTATGATGTGCTTGAGTCTCTGGGGTCACCTCTACCCCCATCAGAGTTGCCAAGGCATCCAAGAGCTCAGACAAGACTTGAGCAGGCGGGTGCACAGAGCCACTTGCTCCGGCCATTTCCTTGGCTGTTGAGCCAGAAGTCATGGCTGCAGGAGTTGATGAACGGAGAATTGGTTGTGTGTCGGCCATGAAGATCGGAACCCTGTTCGGCGGCTCATAAGGGTCCGGAATACTGTTTCCATCGGAATAGTCCCCAAGCCCGCCGTGTTGCAGTTGATACATTGAGATGGTCTCACCGGTTGAGGACTCATCATCAGAGTAGATGGCCGTCTCCCCTCCGGGTACAGACCCTTCCTCGAGATCCACCCCATGAATGAAACCAACAAAGGCGTTCCTTACGGCGTCTTGAACCTTGGCGGGTTATGCACACTGAGCCATCTCGACAACATCGGTGCAGGTGTTCGGCTCAGGTTCTGACTCGCCGATCTTGCCAATGAAGACGTGGATTCGGCCGAAGGGGACCCGATACCCGTACTCGATTGAGCCAGCCTCAGGGCCTTAGCCAGCGTCATCGATGTAGAGCCTGCCACGACGGCTCTTAGTCATCCTGCCAATGGTGTATCCCTTGATCCCCACGAAGTTGCCCTTCAATAACTCAAAACCACCTTGCGCCAGCCCCACGGTGGGCGCCAACTATCATGGACTTAACATGACAGATGTCCTAGCAAAAGGACTTAGGTGTGGAGCCATCTCAACTAGGTTAGCTTGATGGGGTTAAACAGGACAAAGGGCACATGGAATTTACCCAGGTTTGGCCCCTCACGGTGGAGGTAAAAGCCCACTCCTGCCTTGGATTGTATTGCTTGGGTTTCAATTGCTAGGGAGCGAATCCGCTTGACCTAGTTCTCGATGAGATGTTTCTTAACCTTTCCTATTGTCGGGTCTCACCTTTTTATACATAGGTTGATGCGGTGGCTTATAGAGTCCCGGCCGGTTCATACATCGTGTCTGGCTCGGTTTACAACTAATCATTATCTTATGATACAAGTTAGCACATGGCGGCTTATGAGCCCCCGGTCTGGGCCTTATCGAGGCCCGCCTCCATGAATCGCCACATTTACGCCCTGGGCTTTCATGGACTTCTTCATAATGAACCATAGAAGGCATGACCCAGCCCCTCCTGGGTGGGTCATACCTAGGAGTTATATCCCCAATAGATACCCTTCTCACTGATCATGATTCAAGATCTATCGTTGAGTGCCAAAAGCGCTCCGACTGGCCTAAAAGGAAGGATGCAATCCAAGAAGAAATTGCCTTGCTTAACAAAAGAAAGGTATTCACTGAAGCAATACCTACACCTCCCAATGTTTTCCCTGTGGGATTCAAATGGGTTTTCCTCTGGAAACGGAATGAGAACAATGAGGTGGTGAAATATAAAGCAAGGCTCATAGCACAAGGTTTCACGCAGAAACCCGACATTGATTTCACTGAAACATATTCTCCAATAATGAGTGCAACCACTTTCCGATATCTTATATCCTTGGTAGTGCAAAATCGTCTATCTATGCAGTTAATGGACGTCATGACAGCATATATTTACGAGTCACTAGATTCGGACATATATATGAAGGTTCCTGACGGAATCTCTATCCCAAATAAAAGTGCAAAACACAACATGTATTGTGTAAAGCTGAATAAGTCATTATATGGCTTAAGGCAGTCGGGACGAATGTGGTACAACCGACTTAGTGAGTCCCTTCTTTAGAAGGTTACTCCAATAGTGTTGATTGCCCATGTGTCTTCATCAAGAAGTCCTCTACAGGATTTTGCATCATTTATTTGTACGTTGATAATCTCAACATCATTGGCAACACACCAGACATTGATGAAGCACACAATCATTTAAAGATGGAATTTGAGATGATGGATTTGGGTAAGACCAAATTTTTTCCTTAGTTGTTCAACCTGAGCACCATCCCTCATGAATCATGGTACACCAAGCCGCCTATATACAGAAAATATTGGACGAATTCAATATGGGAAAATCTTATCCATCTAAAACTCCCATGGTGGTTCGATCTCTAGAGGTGGAGAAAGATCCGTTCAGATCAAGGGATGCTGGAGAAGAGGTGTTGGGACTTGAAGTTCCATACCTCAGTGCCGTTGGAGCGCTTATGTATCTTGCAAATTGCACAACACCTCATATTGCATTTGCAGTGAATCTACTTGCTAGACATAGTGCAGCTCCCACCAAACGTCATTGGTCTGGAGTGAAGAATATCTTTCGATATCTCCAAGGCACAAAGGATGTTGGTCTATTTTCCAGTTCAAGGAAAATCAGGACTCTGATATGATTGTATATGAAGATGCTGGCTATTTGTCTAATCCCCATAATGCTAGATCACAAACCGGCTTTGTGTTCCTACATGGTGGCACTACTATATCATGGAACTCTTCGAAACAGACTCTGGTGGCAACTTCTACCAATCATTTTCAAATAATTTCATTATTTGAAGCAACATGCGAATTTGTATGGCCCCGGAGAATGATAAACCACATACAACAATCATGTGGAATTGGTTCGATAGATTCACCAACCATTATCTATGAAGACAATGTGGCATGTGTTGCACAGATGCAAACAGGATACATCAAGAGTAATATCACTAAGCATATTTCTCCTAAGTGTTTTCCCCCATGATATTCAGCAAAGCAGGGAAATAAATGTCTTGCAAATTAAATCATGCGAAAATCTTGCTGATTTATTTACCAAGTCTCTACCAAATTCTACATTCTAGAAATATGTTCATGGAATTGGTATGCGACAACTTCGGGACTTGCAAGCGTCAGGGGGAGTCTCTTCTTGAGATATCCTTGTTCAAACATCACATTACGCTATCTCTCTTTGTGAGAATATGTTTTAGGATCTCATCAAAGATTTTAGGAAGAAATTTTGGAGGAGAATCTTTTAAGATGATAAAGCTTCCCGGACAATAGTGAAGATGATTCTACACGGTCGAGCATAGATTAGGGGGAGTGTTAAAACTAATTATGTAATTAGGGAGGAAATATCTGTTGGGGAACGCAGTAATTTCAAAAAAATTCGTACGCGCACACAAGATCTATCTAGGTGATGCATAGCAACGAGAGGGGAAGAGTATTGTCCATGTACCCTCGTAGACCGTAAGCGGAAGCATTATGAAAACGCGGTTGATGTAGTCGAACGTCTTCACGATCCGACCTATCCTAGCACCGAAGGTACGACACCTCCATGATCTACACACGTTTAGCTCGGTGACGGCCCACGAACTCTAGATCCAGCTGAGTGTCGAGGGAGAGTTTCATCAGCACGACGGCGTGATGACGGTGATGATGAAGCTACCGGAATAGGTCTTCGCCTAAGCACCACTACGATATGAGCGAGGTGAATTATGGTGTAGGGGCGCACCGCACACGGCTAAGACAATGATGAACTTGTGTGTCTATGGGGTGCCCCATTCCCTCGTATATAAAGGAGTGGAGGAGGGGGGAGGGCCGGCCCTCTATGGCGCGCCCTAGGGGAGTCGTACTCCCACCGGGAGTAGGATTCCCCCCTTCCAAGTAGGAGTAGGAGAGGAAGGAAGGAGGAGAGAGGGAGGAAGGAAAGGGGGGCCGCCCCCCCTCCCAATTTGGATTGGGCTTGGGGGGGGCGCCCCCTCCTAGGCCGCCTCCTCCTCTCTCCCACTAAGGCCCAATAAGGCCCATACACTCCCCGGGGGGTTTCGGTAACCTCCCGCTACTCCGGTAAATGCCCGAACTCACCCGGAACCAATCCGATATCCAAACAGAGTCGTCCAATATATCGATCTTTATGTCTCGACCATTTCAAGACTCCTCGTCATGTCCGTGATCATATCTGGGACTCCGAACTACCTTCGGTACATCAAAACACATAAACTCATAATACCAATTGTCACCAAACGTTAAGCGTGTGGACCCTACAGGTTCGAGAACTATGTAGATATGACCGATACTCATCTCCGGTCAATAACCAATAGCAGAACCTGGATGCTCATATTGGTTCCTACATACTCTATGAAGATCTTTATAGGTCAAATCGCATAATGACATACGTTGTTCCCTTTATCATCGGTATGTTACTTGCCCGAGATTCGATCGTCGGTATCATCATACCTAGTTCAATATCATTACCGGCAAGTTTCTTTACTCGTTCCGTAATGCTACATCCTGTAACTAACTCATTAGTTACATTGCTTGCAAGGCTTATAGTGATGTACATTACCGAGAGGGCCCAGAGATACCTCTCCGATACTTGGAGTGACAAATCCTAATCTCGATCTATGCCAACTCAACAAACACCATCGGAGACACCTGTAGAGCACCTTATAGTCACCCAGTTACTTGTGATGTTTGATAGGACACTAAGTGTTCCTCTGGTATTCGGGAGTTGCATGATCTCATAGTCATAGGAACATGTATAAGTTATGGAGAAAGCAATAGCAGTAAACTAAACGATCATCATGCTAAGCTAACGGATGTGTCAAGTCAATCACATCATTCTCTAATGATGTGATCCCGTTTATCAAATGACAACTCTTTGTCCATGGCTAGGAAACTTAACCATCTTTGATTAACGAGCTAGTTAAGTAGAGGCATACTAGTGACACTTTGTTTGTCTATGTATTCACACATGTATTATGTTTCCGGTTAATACAATCCTAGCATGGATAATAAGCATTTATCATGATATAAGGAAATAAATAATAACTTTATTATTGCCTCTAGGGCATATTTCCTCCAGTCTCCCACTTGCACTAGAGTCAATAATCTAGTTCACATCTTTATGTGATTAGTTCACATCTCCATGTGACTAATACCCAAAGGGTTTACTAGAGTCAATAATCTAGTTCACATGATTAGTTCACATCTCCATGTGACTAATACCCAAAGGGTTTACTAGAGTCAATAATCTAGTTCACATGATTAGTTCACATCTCCATGTGACTAATACCCAAAGGGTTTACTAGAGTCAATAATCTAGTTCACATCGCTATGTGATTAACACCCAAAGAGTGATCATGTTTTGCTTGTGAGAGAATTTTAGTCTATGGGTCTGCAACATTTAGATCCGTATGTATTTCACAATTTTCTATGTCTACAATGCTCAGCACGGAGCTACTCTAGGTAATTGCTCCCACTTTCAATATGTATCTAGATCGAGACTTAGAGTCATCCAGATCGGTGTCAAAGCTTGCATCGACGTAACTCTTTACGACAAACTCTTTGTTAACTCCATTACCGAGAAACATTTCTTTATTCCATTAAGGATATTTTTGACTGCTGTCCAGTGATCCACTCCTGGATCACTATTGTACCCTCTTGCCAAACTTATGGTGAGGTACACAATAGGTCTGGTGCACAGCATGGCATACTTTATAGAACCTATGACTGAGGCATAGGGAATGACTTTTCATTCTCTTTCTATTTTCTGTCGTGGTCGGGTTTTGAGTCTTTACTCAACTTCACACCTAGGAACACATGCAAGAACTCCTTCTTTGACTGTTCCATTTTGAACTACTTCAAAATCATGTCAAGGTATGTACTCATTGAAAATATATCAAGTGTCTTGATCTATCTCTATAGATCTTGATGCTCAATATGTAAGTAGCTTCACCGAGGTCTTTCTTAAAAAAATCATTTTAAACACTCCTTTATGTTTTCCTGAAAAATTCTACATTATTTCTGATCAACAATATGTCATTCACATATACTTATCAGAAATGTTGTAGTGCTCTCACTCACTTTCTTGTAAATACAGGGTTCACCGCAAGTCTGTATAAAAACATATGCTTTGGTCACTTTATCAAAGTATATATTCCAACTCCGAGATGCTTGCACCTGTCCATAGATGGATCGCTGGAGCTTGCACACTTTGTTAGCACCTTTTGGATTGACAAAACCTTCTTGTTGCATCATATACAACTCTTCTTGAAGAAATACATTAAGGAATGCAGTATTGACATCCATTTGCCAGATTTCATAAAATGAGGCAATTGCTAACATGATTTGGACAGACTTAAGCATCGCTACGAGTGAGAAAATCACATCGTAGTCAACATCTTGAACTTGTCGAAAACCTTTTTCGACAATTCGAGCTTTGTATATAGTAACACTACTATCAGTGTCCGTCTTCCTCTTGAAAATCCATTTATTCTTATTGACTCACTGATCATCGGGCAAGTCAATCAAAGTCCATACTTTGTTCTCATACATGGATCCCATCTCAGATATCATGGCCTCAAGCCATTTCACGGAATCTGGGCTCATCATCGCTTCCTCATAGTTCGTAGGTTCGTCATGGTCTAGTAACATGACTTCCAGAATAGGATTACTATACCACTCTAGCGCGGATCTCACTCTGGTTGACCTACGAGGTTCGGTAGTAACTTGATCTGAAGTTACATGATCATCAACATTAGCTTCCTCACTAATTGGTGTAGGAGTCACAGGAACAGATTTCTGTCATGAACTACTTTCCAATAAGGGAGCAGGTACAGTTACCTCATCAAGTTCTACTTTCCTCCCACTCACTTCTTTTGAGAGAAACTCCTTCTCTAGAAAGGATCCATTCTTAGCAACGAATGTCTTGCCTTTAGATCTTTGATAGAAGGTGTACCCAACTGTCTCCTTTGGGTATCCTATGAAGACACATTTCTTTGATTTGGGTTTGAGCTTATCAAGATGAAACTTTTTCACATTTGCAACCCCAAACTTCAAGAAACAACAACTTTGGTTTCTTGCCAAACCACAGTTCATATGGCGTCGTCTCAATGGATTTAGATGGTGCCCTATTTAATGTGAATGCAGTTATCTCTAATGCATAACCACAAAAGGATAGTGGTAAGTCAGTAAGAGACATCATAGATTGCACCATATCTAATAAAGTACGGTTACAATGTTCGGACACATCATTACGCTGTGGTGTTCCAGGTGGCGCGAGTTGCGAAACTATTCCGCATTGTTTCAAATGAAGACAAACTCGTAACTCAAATATTCTCCTCCATGATAAGATCATAGAAACTTTATTTTCTTGTCACTATGATTTTCCACTTCACTCTGAAATTATTTGAACCTTTCAAATGTTTCAGATTTATGTTTCATCAAGAAGATATACCCATATCTTACTCAAATCATCTGTGAAGGTCAGAAAATAATGATACCTACCACGAGCCTCAACACTCATCGGACTGCATACATCAGTATGTATTATTTCCAACAAGTCTGTTGCTCGCTCCATTGTTCCGGAGAATGGAGTCTTAGTCATCTTGCCTATGCAGCATGGTTCGCAAGCATCAAATGATTCATAATCAAGTGATTCCAAAAGCCCATCAGCATGGATTTTCTTCATGCGCTTTACACCAATATGACCTAAACGGCGGTGCCACAAATAAGTTGCACTACCATTGTTAACTTTGCATCTTTTGGCTTCAATATTATGAATATGTGTATCACTACGATCGAGATTCAATAAACCATTCACCTTGGGCGTATGACCATTGAAGTTTTTATTCATGTAAATAGAAAAACAATTATTCTCGGACTTTAAATGAATAACCATATTGCAATAAACATGATCAAATCATATTCATGCTTAATGCAAACACCAAATAACATTTATTTAGGTTCAACCCTAATCCCGAAAGTATAGGGACTACGCGATGATGATCATATCAATCTTGGAACCACTTCCAACACACATCGTCACTTCGCCCTTAACTAGTCTCTGTTCATTCTGCAACTCCCGTTTCAAGTTACTAATCTCAGCAACTGAACTAGTATCAAATACTGAGGGGTTGCTATTGAAGGAAATATGCCCTAGAGGCAATAATAAAGTTATTATTTTATTTCCTTATGTCATGATAAATGTTTATTGTTCATGCTAGAATTGTATTATCCGGAAACATAATACTTGTGTGAATACATAGACAAACTAAACGTCACTAGTATGCCTCTACTTGACTAGCTCGTTAACCAAAGATGGTTATGTTTCCGAACCATAGACATGTGTTGTCATTTTATTAACGGGATCACACTATTAGGAGAATGATGTGATTGACATGACCCATTCCATTAGCTTAGCACCCGATCGTTTAGTATGTTGCTATTGCTTTCTTCATGACTTATACATGTTCCTATGACTATGAGATTATGCAACTCCCGTTTGCCGGAGGAACACTTTGTGTGATACCAAACGTCACAACGTAACTGGGTGATTATAAAGGAGCTCTACAAGTGTCTCCAAAGGTAAATATTGGGTTGGCGTATTTCGACATTAGGATTTTTCACTCCGATTGTCGAAGAGGTATCTCTGGGCCCACTCGGTAATGCACATCACATAAGCCTTGCAAGCATTGCAACTAATGAGTTAGTTTTGAGATGATGTATAACAGAATGAGTAAAGAGACTTGCCGGTAACGAGATTGAACTAGGTATTGAGATACCGACGATCGAATCTCGGGCAAGTAACATACCGATGACAAAGGGAACAACGTATGTTGTTATGCGGTCTGACCGATAAAGATCTTCGTAGAATATGTGGGAGCCAATATGAGCATCCAGGTCCCGCTATTGGTTATTGACCGGAGACGTGTCTCGGTCATGTCTACATTGTTCTCGAACCCGTAGGGTCCGCACGTTTAAGGTTTCGATGACAGTTATATTATGAGTTTATGAGTTTTGATGTACCGAAGTTAGTTCGGAGTCCCGGATGTGATCACGGACATCACGAGGAGTTTCAAAATGGTCGAGACATAAAGATTGATATATTGGACGGCTATATCCGGACACCGGAAGTGTTCCGGGTGATTTCGGAGAAAACCGGAGTGCCGGAGGGTTACCGGAACCCCCCGGGAGAAGTAATGGGCCTTATGGGCCCTTGTGGAGAGAGAGAGGGGCGGCCAGGGTGGGCCACGCGCCCCCTCTCCCTCTGGTCCGAATTGGACTAGGAGAGGGGGGGCGGTGCCCCCCTTTCCTTCTCCCTCCCCCCTTCCTTTCCCCGTCCTAGTAGGAGTAGGAAAGAGGGGAGTCCTACTCCTACTAGGAGGAGGACTCCTCCTCCATGGCGCGCCCTAGGGCCGGCCGGCCTCCTCCCCTTGCTCCTTTATATACGGGGGCAGGGGCACCCCTAGACACACAAGTTGATCCTCGTGATCGTTCTCTTAGCCGTGTGCGGTGCCCCCTTCCACCATATTCCTCGATAATATTGTAGCGGTGCTTAGGCGAAGCCCTGCGATGGTAGAACATCAAGATCGTCACCACGCCGTCGTGCTGACGGAACTCTTCCCCGACACTTTGCTGGATCGGAGTCCGAGGATCGTCATCGAGCTGAACGTGTGCTAAAACTCGGAGGTGCCGTAGTTTCGGTGCTTGATCGGTCCGGCCGTGAAGACGTACGACTACATCAACCGCGTTGTCATAACGCTTCCGCTGTTGGTCTACGAGGGTACGTAGATCACACTCTCCCCTCTCGTTTCTATGCATCACCATGATCTTGCGTGTGCGTAGGAATTTTTTTGAAATTACTACATTCCCCAACAGTGGTATCAGAGCCTAGGTTTTATGTGTTGATGTTATATGCACGAGTAGAACACAAGTGAGTTGTGGGCGATATAAGTCATACTGCTTACCAGCATGTCATACTTTGGTTCGGCGGTATTGTTGGATGAAGTGGCCCGGACCGACATTACGCGTACGCTTACGCGAGACTGGTTCTACCGACGTGCTTTGCACACAGGTGGCTGGCGGGTGTCAGTTTCTCCAACTTTAGTTGAACGGAGTGTGGCTACGCCCGGTCCTTGCAAAGGTTAAAACAGCACCAACTTGACAAACTATCGTTGTGGTTTTGATGCGTAGGTAAGATTGGTTCTTGCTTAAGCCCGTAGTAGCCACATAAAACTTGCAACAACAAAGTAGAGGACGTCTAACTTGTTTTTGCAGGGCATGTTGTGATGTGATATGGTCAAGACATGATGCTAAATTTTATTGTATGAGATGATCATGTTTTGTAACTGAGTTGTCGGCAACTGGCAGGAGCCATATGGTTGTCGCTTTATTGTATGCAATGCAATTGCGCTGTAATGCTTTACTTTATCACTAAGCGGTAGCGATAGTCGTGGAAGCATAAGATTGGCAGGACGACAACGATGCTACGATGGTGATCAAGGTGTCGCGCCGATGACGATGGTGATCATGATGGTGCTTCGAATATGAAGATCACAAGCACAAGATGATGATGGCCATATCATATCACTTATATTGATTGCATGTGATGTTTATCTTTTATGCATCTTATCTTGCTTTGGTTGACGGTAGCATTTTAAGATGATCTCTCACTAATTATCAAGAAGTGTTCTCCCTGAGTATGCACCATTGCGAAAGTTCTTCGTGCTGAGACACCACGTGATGATCGGGTGTGATAGGCTCTACGTTCAAATACAACGGGTGCAAAACAGTTGCACACGCGGAATACTCAGGTTATACTTGATGAGCCAAGCATATACAGATATGGCCTCGGAACACAGAGACCGAAAGGTCGAGCATGAATCATATAGTAGATATGATCAACATAGTGATGTTCACCAATGAAACTACTCCATCTCACGTGATGATCGGACATGGTTTAGTTGATTTGGATCACGTGATCACTTAGAGGATTAGAGGGATGTCTATCTAAGTGGGAGTTCTTTAGTAATATGATTAATTGAACTTAAATTTATCATGAACTTAGTACCTGATAGTATCTTGCTTGTTTATGTTTGATTGTAGATAGATGGCCTGTGTTGTTGTTCCGTTGAATTTTAATGCGTTCCTTGAGAAAGCAAAGTTGAAAGATGATGGTAGCAATTACACGGACTGGGTCTGTAACTTGAGTATTATCCTCATTGCTACACAGAAGAATTACGTCCTGGAAGCACCGCTGGGTGCCAGGCCTGCTGCTGGAGCAACACCAGATGTTATGAATGTCTAGCAGAGCAAAGCTGATGACTACTTGATAGTTCAGTGTGCCATGCTTTACGGCTTAGAATCGGGACTTCAATGACGTTTTGAATGTCATGGAGCATATGAGATGTTCCAGGAGTTGAAGTTAATATTTCAAGCAAATGCCCGGATTGAGAGATATGAAGTCTCCAATAAGTTCTATAGCTGCAAGATCGAGGAGAACAGTTCTGTCAGTGAGCATATACTCAAAATGTCTGGGTATAATAATCACTTGATTCAATTGGGAGTTAATCTTCCAGATGATTGCGTCACTGACAGAATTCTCCAATCACTGCCACCTAGCTACAAGAGCTTCGTGATGAACTATAATATGCAAGGGATGAATAAGACTATTCCCGAGCTCTTCGCAATGCTGAAAGCTGCGGAGGTAGAAATCAAAAAGGAGCATCAAGTGTTGATGGTCAACAAGACCACTAGTTTCAAGAAAAAGGGCAAAGGGAAGAAGAAGGGGAACTTCAAAAAGAACAGCAAGCAAGTTGCTGCTCAAGAGAAGAAACCCAAATCTGGACCTAAGCCTGAAACTGAGTGCTTCTACTGCAAGCAGACTGGTCACTGGAAGCGGAACTGCCCCAAGTATTTGGCGGATAAGAAGGATGGCAAGGTGAACAAAGGTATATGCGATATACATGTTATTGATGTGTACCTTACTAATGCTCGCAGTAGCACCTGGGTATTTGATACCAGTTCTGTTGCTAACATTTGCAACTCCAAACATGGACTACGGATTAAGCGAAGATTGGCTAAGGACGAGGTGACGATGCACGTGGAAAATGGTTCCAAAGTCGATGTGATCGCGATCGGCACGCTACCTCTACATCTACCTTCGAGATTAGTATTAGACCAAAATAATTGTTATTTGGTGCCAGCGTTGAGCATGAACATTATATCTGGATCTTCTTTGATGCGAGACGATTATTCATTTAAATCAGAGAATAATGGTTGTTCTATTTATATGAGTAAAATCTTTTATGGTCATGCACCCATGAAGAATGGTCTATTATTATTAAATCTCGATAGTAGTGACACACATATTCATAATGTTGAAGCCAAAAGATGCAGAGTTGATAATGATAGTGCAACTTATTTGTGGCACTGCCGTTTAGGTCATATCGGTATAAAGCGCATGAAGAAACTCCATACTGATGGACTTTTGGAACCACTTGATTATGAATCACTTGGTACTTGCGAACCGTGCCTTATGGGTAAGATGACAAAAACACCATTCTCCGGTACTATGGAGAGAGCAACAGATTTGTTGGAAATCATACATACAAATGTATGTGGTGCGATGAATGTTGAGGCTCGTGGCGGATATCGTTATTTTCTCACCTTCACAGATGACTTAAAGCAGATATGGGTATATCTACTTAATGAAACATAAGTCTGAAACATTTGAAAAGATCAAAGAATTTCAGAGTGAAGTTGAAAATCATCGTAACAAGAAAATAAAATTCCTACGATCTGATCGTGGAGGAGAATATTTGAGTTACGAGTTTGGTGTACATTTGAAACAATGCAGAATAGTTTCGCAACTCACGCCACCCGGAACACCACAACGTAATGGTGTGTCCGAACGTCGTAATCGTACTTTACTTGATATGGTGCGATCTATGATGTCTCTTACTGATTTACCGCTATCGTTTTGGGGTTATGCTCTAGAGACGGCCGCATTCACGTTAAATAGGGCACCATCAAAATCCGTTGAGATGACGCCTTATGAACTATAGTTTGGCAAGAAACCAAAATTGTCGTTTCTGAAAGTTTGGGGCTGCGATGCTTATGTGACAAAACTTCAACCTGATAAGTTCGAACCCAAATCAGAGAAATGTGTCTTCATAGGATATCCAAAGGAAACTATTGGATACACCTTCTATCACAGACCCGAAGGCAAGACTTTTGTTGCTAAATTCGGAAACTTTCTAGAGAAGGAGTTTCTATCGAAAGAAGTGAGTGGGAGGAAAGTAGAACTTGATGAGGTAACTGTACCTGCTCCCTTATTGGAAAGTAGTACATCATAGAAACCAGTTTCTGTGACACCTACACCAATTAGTGAGGAAGCTAATGATGATGATCATGAAACTTTAGAACAAGATACTACTGAACCTCGTAGATCAACCAGAATAAGATCCGCACCAGAGTGGTACGGTAATCCTGTATTGGAAGTCATGCTACTAGATCATGATGAACCTACGAACTATGAAGAAGCGATGGTGAGCCCAGGTTCTGCAAAATGGCTTGAAGCCATGAAATCTGAGATGGGATCCATGTATGAGAACAAAGTGTGGACTTTGGTTGACTTGCCCAATGATCGGTAAGCAATTGAAAATAAATGGATCTTCAAGAAGAAGACTGACGCTGACGGTAATGTTACTATCTACAAAGCTCGACTTGTCGCAAAAGGTTTTCGACAAGTTCAAGGGATTGACTACGATGGGACCTTCTCACCCGTAGCGATGCTTACGTCTGTCCGAATCATGTTAGCAATTACCGCATTTTATGATTATGAAATTTGGCAGATGGATGTCAAAACTGCATTCCTGAATGGATTTCTGGAAGAAGAGTTGTATATGATGCAGCCGGAAGGTTTTGTCGATCCAAAGGGAACTAACAAAGTGTGCAAGCTCCAGCGATCCATTTATGGACTGGTGCAAGCCTCTCGGAGTTGGAATAAACGCTTTGATAGTGTGATCAAAGCATTTGGTTTTGTACAGACTTTTGGAGAAGCCTGTATTTACAAGAAAGTGAGTGGGAGGTCTGTAGCATTTCTGATATTATATGTAGATGACATATTATTAATCGGAAATGATATAGAATTTCTGGATAGCATAAAGGGATACTTGAATAAGAGTTTTTCAATGAAAGACCTCGGTGAAGCTGCTTACATATTGGGCATTAAGATCTATAGAGATAGATCAAGGCGCTTAATTGGACTTTCACAAAGCACATACCTTGACAAAGTTTTGAAGAAGTTCAAAATGGATCAAGCAAAGAAAGGATTCTTGCCTGTGTTACAAGGTGTGAAATTGAGTAAGACTCAATGCCCGACCAATGCAGAAGATAGAGAGAAAATAAAAGATGTTCCCTATGCTTCAGCCATAGGCTCTATCATGTATGCAATGCTGTGTACCAGACCTGATGTGTGTCTTGCTATAAGTCTAGCAGGGAGGTACCAAAGTAATCCAGGAGTGGATCACTCGACAGCGGTCAAGAACATCCTGAAATACTTGAAAAGGACTAAGGATATGTTTCTCATATATGGAGGTGACAAAGAGCTCATCGTAAATGGTTACATTGATGCAAGCTTTGACACTGATCCGGATGATTCTAAATCGCAAACCGGATACGTGTTTACATTAAACGGTGGAGCTGTCAGTTGGTGAAGTTCTAAACAAAGCGTTGTGGCGGGATCTACATGTGAAGCGGAGTACATAGCTGCTTCGGAAGCAGCAAACGAAGGAGTCTGGATGAAGGAGTTCATATCCGATCTAGGTGTCATACCGAGTGCATCGGGTCCAATGAAAATCTTTTGTGACAATACTGGTGCAATTGCCTTGGCAAAGGAATCCAGATTTCACAAGAGAACCAAGCACATCAAGAGACGCTTCAATTCCATCCGGGATCTAGTCCAGGTGGGAGACATAGAGATTTGCAAGATACATACGGATCTGAATGTAGCAGACCCATTGACTAAGCCTCTTCCACGAGCAAAACATGATCAGCACCAAAGCTCCATGGGTGTTAGAATCATTACTATGTAATCTAGATTATTGACTCTAGTGCAAGTGGGAGACTGAAGGAAATATGCCCTAGAGGCAATAATAAAGTTATTATTTTATTTCCTTATGTCATGATAAATGTTTATTGTTCATGCTAGAATTGTATTATCCGGAAACATAATACTTGTGTGAATACATAGAGAACTAAACGTCACTAGTATGCCTCTACTTGACTAGCTCGTTAATCAAAGATGGTTATGTTTCCTAACCATAGACATGTGTTGTCATTTGATTAACGGGATCACATTATTAGGAGAATGATGTGATTGACATGACCCATTCCATTAGCTTAGCACCCGATCGTTTAGTATGTTGTTATTGCTTTCTTCATGACTTATACATGTTCCTATGACTATGAGATTATGCAACTCCCGTTTGCCGGAGGAACACTTTGTGTGCTACCAAACGTCACAACATAAATGGGTGATTATAAGGGAGCTCTACAGGTGTCTCCAAAGGTAAATGTTGGGTTGGCGTATTTCAAGATTAGGATTTGTCACTCCGATTGTCGGAGAGGTATCTCTGGGCCCTCTCGGTAATGCACATCACATAAGCCTTGCAAGCATTGCAACTACTGAGTTAGTTGTGAGATGATGTATTACGGAACGAGTAAAGAGACTTGCCGGTAACGAGATTGAACTAGGTATTGAGATTCCGACGATCGCATCTCGGGCAAGTAGCATACCGATGACAAAGGGAACAACGTATGTTGTTATGTAGTGTGATCGATAAAGATCTTCGTAGAATATGTGGGAGCCAATATGAGCATCCAGGTTCCGCTATTGGTTATTGACCGGAGACGTGTCTCGGTCATGTCTACATTGTTCTCGAACCCGTAGGGTCCGCACGCTTAAGGTTTCGATGACAGTTATATTATGAGTTTATGAGTTTTGATGTACCGAATTTAGTTCGGAGTCCCGTATGTGATCACGGACATGACGAGGAGTTTCAAAATGGTCGAGACATAAAGATTGATATATTGGATGGCTATATTCGGACACCGGAAGTGTTCCGGGTGATTTCGGAGAAAACCGGAGTGCCAGAGGGTTACCGGAACCCCCCAGGAGAAGTAATGGGCCTTATGGGCCCTAGTGGGGAGAGAGAGGGGCGGCCAGGGTGGGCCGCGTGCCCCCTCCCCCTCTGGTCCGAATTGGACTAGGAGAGGGGGGGCGGCGCCCCCCTTTCCTTCTCCCTCTCCCCCTTCCTTTCCCCCTCCTAGTAGGAGTAGGAAAGAGGGGAGTCCTACTCCTACTAGGAGGAGGAATCCTCCTCCTTGGCGTGCCCTAGGGCCGGCCGGCCTCCTCCCCTTGCTCCTTTATATACGGGGGCAGGGGGCACCCCTAGACACACAAGTTGATCCTCGTGATCGTTCTCTTAGCCGTGTGCGGTGCCCCCTTCCACCATATTCCTCGATAATATTGTAGCGGTGCTTAGACGAAGCCCTGCGACGGTAGAACATCAAGATCTTCACCATGCCGTCGTGCTGACGGAACTCTTCCCCGACACTTTGCTGGATCGGAGTCCGGGGATCATCATCGAGCTGAACGTGTGCTAAAACTCGAAGGTGCCGTAGTTTCGGTGCTTGATTGGTCGGGCCGTGAAGACGTACGACTACATCAACCGCGTTGTCATAACGCTTCCACTGTCGGTCTACGAGGGTACGTAGATCACACTCTCCCCTCTCGTTGCTATGCATCACCATGATCTTGCGTGTGCATAGGATTTTTTTTGAAATTACTACGTTCCCCAACAGCTATAAACACTAGTAAAGTACACATCAATAACATGTATATTAAATATACCTTTGTTCACTTTGCCATCCTTCTTATCCGCTAAATACTTGGGGCAGTTCTGCTTCCAGTGACCAATCCCTTTGCAGTAGAAGCACTTAGTCTCAGGCTTAGGTCTAGACTTGGGCTTGTTCACTTGAGCAGCAACTTGCTTGCCGTTCTTTTTGAAATTCCCCTTCTTCCCTTTGCCCTTTTCTTGAAACTAGTGGTCTTGTCAACCATCAACACTTGATGCTTTTCTTGATTTCTACCTTCATCGATTTCAGCATCACGAAGAGCTTGGGAATCGTTTCCGTTATCCCTTGCATATTATAGTTCATCACGAAGTTCTAGTAACTTGGTGATAGTGAATAGAGAACTTTGTCAATAACTATCTTATCTCGAAGATTAACTCCCACTTGATTCAAGTGATTGTAGTACTCAGACATTCTGAGCACATGCTCACTAGTTGAGCTATTCTCCTCCATCTTGTAGGCAAAGTGCTTGTCAAAGGTCTCATACCTTTCGACATGGGCATGAGTCTGAAATACTAATTTTAACTCTTGGAACATCTCATATGCTCCGTGGCATTCAAAATGTCTTTGAAGCCCCGATTCTAAGCCGTAGAGCATGGTGCACTAAACTATCAAGTAGTCATCATATCGAGCTCGCCAAATGTTCATAACGTCTCCATCCACTCCTGCAATCGGTTTGTCACCTAGCGGTGCATTAAGGACATAATTCTTCTGTGCAGCAATGGGATAATCCTCAGATCATGGATCCAATCCACATCCTTGCTACTAACATCTTTCAACTTAGTTTTTCTCTAGGAACATATCAAAATAAACGGGAAGCTACATCGCGAGCTATTGATCTACAACATAGTTATGCAAATACTATCAGGACTAAGTTCATGATAAATTAAAGTTCAATTAATCATATTACTTAAGAACTACCACTTAGATGGACATCCCTCTAGTCATCTAAATGATCACGTGATCCAAATCAACTAAACCATAACTGATCATCACGTGAAATGGAGTAGTTTTCAATGGTGAACATCACTATGTAGATCGTATCTACTATATGATTCATGCTCGACCTTTCGGTCCCAGTGTTCCGAGGCCATATCTGTATATGCTAGGCTCGTCAAGTTTAACTCGAGTATTCTGTGTGTGCAAAACTGGCTTGCACCCGTTGTATAAGAACGTTGAGCTTATCACACCCGATCATCATGTGGTGTCTCGGCACTACGATCTTTTGCAATGGAGCATACTCAGGGAGAACACTTGTACCTTGAAATTTTTAGTGAGAGATCATCTTATAATGCTATCGTCAATCAATGCAGAATAAGATGCATAAAGGATAAACGTCACATGCAATCAATATAAGTGATATGATATGGCCATCATCATCTTGTGCCTTTGATCTCCATATCCAAAGAACCGTCATGATCACCATTGTCACCGGCGCGACACCTTGATCTCCATCATAGCATCGTTGTCCTCTCGCCAACTATTGCTTCTACGACTATCGCTACCGCTTAGTGATAAAGTAAAGCAATTAGATGGCAATTGCATTTCATACAATAAAGCGACAACCATATGGCTCCTGCCAGTTGCCGATAACTTCGTTACAAAACATGATCATCTCATACAATAAAATATAGCATCATGCCTTGATCATATCACATCACAACATGCCCTGCAAAAACAAGATAGACGTCCTCTACTTTGTTGTTGCAAGTTTTACGTGGCTGCTACGGGCTCAACAAGGACCGTTCGTACCAACGCATCAAAACCACAACGATAGGTCGTCAAGTTAGTGATGTTTTAAGCTTCAACAAGGACTGGGTGTAGTCACACTCGGTTCAACTAAAGCTGGAGAAACTGACACCCGCCAGCCACCTGTGTGCCAAGCACGTCGGTAGAACTAGTCTCGCGTAAGCATACGCATAATGTCGGTCCAGGCCACTTCATCCAACAATATCATCGAACCAAAGTATGACATGCTGGTAAGCAGTATGATTTGTATCGCCCACAACTCACTTGTGTTCTACTTGTCCATATAACATCTACGCATAAACCTGACACTGATACCACTTTTGGGGAACATAGCAATTTCAAAAAAATTCCTACGCACACGCAAGATCATGGTGATGCATAGCAACGAGAGGGGAGAGTGTCGTCTATGTTCCCTCGTAGACCATAAGCGGAAGCGTTATGACAACGCGGTTGATGTATTCGTATGTGAGGGAGTCCTAGATTAGGGGGTGTTCGGGTAGCCGGACTATACCTTCAGCCGGACTCCAGGACTATGAAGATACAAGATTGAAGACTTCGTCCCGTGTCTGGATGGGACTTTCCTTGGCGTGGAAGGCAAGCTTGGCGATGCGGATATTCAAGATCTCCTACCATTGTAACCGACTCTGTGTAACCCTAACCCTATCCGGTGTCTATATAAACCAGAGGGTTCTAGTCCGTAGGACAACTTCATCATACAACAATCATACCATAGGCTAGCTTCTAGGGTTTAGCCTCCTTGATCTCGTGGTAGATCTACTCTTGTACTACCCATATCATCAATATTAATCAAGCAGGAGTAGGGTTTTACCTCCATCGAGAGGGCCCGAACCTGGGTAAAAACATCGTGTCCCTTGTCTCCTGTTACCATCCGCCTAGATGCACAGTTCGGGACCCCCTACCCGAGATCCGCCGGTTTTGACACCGACATTGGTGCTTTCATTGGGAGTTCCTCTGTGTCGTCACTTTTGGGCTTGATGGCTCCTTTGATCATCAACGACGATGCGGTCCAGGGTGAGACTTTTCTCCCCGGACAGATCTTTGTCTTCGGCGGCTTCACACTGCAGGCCAATTCGCTTGGCCACCTGGAGCAGATCGAAAGCTACGCCCCTGGCCATCAGGTCGGGTTTGGAAGCTTAAACTACACGGCAGACACCCGCGGGGATTCGATCTTCGACGGATTCAAGCCACAGCTGAGCGTGCCGCACTGTGTCGAGAGGCATGATCTAGCTCTGCCGCCGAACAGTGCCCTGGAGGCCGCACAAGCACCGGTTCCGACCCTTTATTTGGAGCCTATTGCGCCAATCGAGGATGAGCGGTTGGACGTCACCTCGGGGGCTACGATCTCAAAGGCGATCGAGCCGAACGTCAGCCCCACGTTCCGCACGGCCCGTGACTCCAAGGAGCTGGATTCCTCTCCGAACTCCGAACCCACCGCGCCCCTGCCGATCGAATCCAATTGTACGCCGATAATGGAGTTCACCGCCACGGACATCTTTCAGCACTCGCCTTTTGGCGACATCCTGAATTCTCTAAAGTCTCTCTCTTTATCAGGAGAGCCCTGGCCGGACTACGGTCAGCGAGGATGGGATACGGACGATGAAGAAATTGAAAGCCCACCCACCACCCACTGTCGACAATTTAAACGACATGCTCAACTTCGACTCCGCAGACATCGACAACATGGACGACGATGCAGGAGATACAGATGAGCCAACACCCATAGGGCATTGGATAGCCACCCCATTTCACGATGTGTACATGGTGGATACCCCTAAAGGAAACGACAACGAGGAAAAAGGGGATGGAATGGGGGACCGATCCCTCGAAAAGCAATCAAAGCGTCGGCGTAAACGCCGACCCAAGCCCCGCCTCGATAAAGACCCAACCATAGAGCAGGATGAGCCGGTAGACGACGAGCAGGCCTTAGAGCAACCGTCCAAATAGGGCAACACGGATAGAGAAACCGAACATCCCTCCCCCGGCGAAAACGGCACTCCAGACGACCTTACGCCGGATAAACCCACGAAGCAGAAGAATCTCCACAAGAGGCTCGTTGCAACAGCACGCAGCCTGAAAAAGCAGAAGCGGAAGCTAAAAATGGCGGAAGATGCACTCAGGATCCGATGGAGCAAAGTAATCAATACTGCAGATAAATACGGCGACATTCGCCGCACTAAAAGCTATCCGAAGAGAAAGCTACTGCCCGAATTCGACGGAGAGGCCCTAGAGCCCTCGCATTCAAAAAATAAGAAAGCCACACGGTCGGATAGACGACCCCATGGCCAGCATAAAGCGGCAAGCGGCGCCGCACTTAAATCGGCATGCGACCCACTTAAGGATTCACATCAGGGCCCAGTCAGGTCCATTTACGGGCCAAGAAAGCAAGCTCTCGTAAGCAATGCAATAAAGCCATCATCAGAATCCGGCACACCCAAATACAGGGGCGCCGCACACCCCCTATGTTTCACCGATGAGGTCCTGGACTATGAATTTCCAGAGGGATTCAAACCCGTAAACATAGAGGCATATGATGGAACAACAGACCCTGGAATCTGGATCGAGGATTATATCCTCCACATACATATGGCTAGAGGAGATGACCTCCACGCCATAAAATACTTACCCCTTAAGCTTAAAGGGCCAGCCCGGCATTGGCTTAAAAGCCTTCCTGAAAACACAATCGTAAGTTGGGAAGAACTCGAGGACGCTTTCCGAGCAAATTTTCAAGGGACCTATGTCCGCCCTCCAGATGCAGACGATCTTAGTCACATAACTCAACAGCCCGGAGAATCAGCTCGGCAATTCTGGAATAGATTCCTCACTAAAAAGAATCAGATAGTCGACTGTCCGGACGCCGAAGCCTTAGCAGCTTTCAGGCATAACGTCCGAGACGAATGGCTTGCCAGACACCTCGGCCAAGAAAAGCCAAGAACAATGGCCGCACTAACAAGCCTCATGACCCGCTTTTGTGCAGGAGAGGACAGCTGGTTGGCAAGATGCAGCCCCAGCGACCCAAGTACATCCAAAACTAGGGATGGAAATGGAAAACCGTGACGCAACAAGGACCGTCGCCGGACTAAGGAAAAAATTCCGAAGAGCACGGCAGTCAACACCGGATTCAAAAGCTCATGACGGAATCAGACAAAGCCACCCCTCCGGGATAACAGGGATGATCCATCCAACTTAAAAAAAATCCTGGATAGGATATGTCAAATACACAGTACTCCCGGTAAGCCTGCTAACCATACCCACAGAGATTGTTGGGTTTTCAAACAATCCGGCAGACTCAACGCTGAACACAAGGGGCTCGACACACCAAGCGAAGACGAGGACGAACCCCAAAAGCAGAGCACCAGGAAACAAAAGAACTTCCCACAAGAAGTAAAAACAGTAAACTTACTTCACATAACAAAACGTGCGGCGCCCATAAAGGTACGCACCACACGACCTATCCCAAAGGGATCCCGCCATTGGTTGTCAAAACCAATCATCTTCGATCAGTTGGATTATTCTAGAAGTATCAGGAACGCAGGCTGGACTGCCTTGGTACTCGATCCAATAATTGGCGGACTCCAGTTTTCAAATGTCCTTATGGACGGCGGCAGTGGACTAAACCTGATATATCAGGACACAATCCGCCACATGGGGATAGACCCAGCAAGAATCCGCCGCAGCAAAACCGCCTTTCAAGGGGTCACGCCTGGTCCGGACACCCATTGCATGGGTTTTCTCCGTCTCGAAGTTATATTCGACTCTACCGATAACTTCCGCCGCAAAAAGCTGACCTTCCACATCGTCCCATTCTCCAGTCGCTATCAAGCACTACTGGGACGCGAAGCTTTCGCCCGCTTTAACGCAATACCGCATTATGCATCTCTAATGCTTAAGATGCCCGGTCCACGAGGCATCATCTCTTTGAAGGGGAAGCATTAATGTGCCCCTCCCCCAAGCAGAGGACTGTGCGGCCGCTTTGACAGCTCCACAGTAAAATGGCTTCGCCGGCCAAAAATTTCGGAATAGGTCATTAAAGACCACGAACGCGGATAGACGAGTTCGGTACAAAATCATCATTGATGCAGGCTTAGTGGCCATATACCCCCGCACTAGGGGCTCCGTACATATACAATAAGAGACAATAAAGCTCAGTTCTATATATTTTACTTTATACTTTGCTTATTTTAAACTTTTGTTCGGCACGACCCATTTTTCAGCTCAGTTCCTCTCTTTCGCAGATGAACATCGTGCGGCGCCCGTCCAGGATACGGCACAACGGAGACACAGGCGCAGACGTGTAGTAGGGACCTGTCCTAAGGATTCTTTTTAGATTAAGACCCTGCGTAAACCTTTTTTACTGTCTCTTGTTGCTACATATCCCCTGGTTTTCTCTGATATAACCAAGGAGGAGGCTGGCGTCTTGGCATGTGGCCACGTCAGAATTTTTGCGCGTACCTGGACACTAGGGGCTTTTTAATAAAGAGTGTTGTTTTGCCCGCACTCATAAAGACCGAACACCTTAGGGAGTGTTCGGCGTCGCGGGTTTTGGCATTATATGCATCAGCTCCGAATCATGTCTTTGGTCAAATGTTGGGTTGCCCGGCTCCTGAGTTCGGCTACCTTACGTTCCGCTCTATCGGCTAAGGTAGCACCAGGAGAACTACTGCGATTGTGCCCCGGTTAGGCCGGGCGAGCACCTCAGTAGAGAAAGCCGAAAACTGATTGTCATGATGTAGCGTGAGACTGGTCAGCCACCCGATGACCTATCGGAATCTATAGGATTCCTCCGTTTTAACGAAGGGCCATTTCCCGGCCAGGCACATACGCGCCCCGAACTCGGGCGAGCGCAGTCGCCACCAAGGGGCTATCTAAATAGTCCCACTGTCAAGCTCCTATGGCTAAGTGAAAGTGTTAAAGCATTATAGGCTGGTTGCCTGGCCGCTGCGCTATCACCTCCTTTGTAGGACCAAGACGTTGGGTTAAGTGTGAAAATGCGTCTTCTGCGAGCACCTCCGCACTATGTGCGTGCGGGCTGAAGCCAATGACTGCCATCTTTCAGATTATATATATATATATATCTTAAAACGGTCGCACAGGAGGTGTTCCCAATACTTGAAGGCACAAGTATAAAAGGCCACTACAATTTATCAAAATATTGCTTTATAAATACATACGCTATCATAACATAGCATCCTTCGAGCACTGCGTCTCTATTACACGAGCGCCTTCAAGGACTTCCTGAAAATAGTGCTCGGAGGGTACTTGGCTTTTGTCCGAATCTCGGGACGTAACAACGGTGGTCTCCATCTCTACCCAGTATGTCTTGACACGGGTAAGAGCCATCCGTGCGCCCTCTATGCATGCTGACCTCTTCATCGCATTGATACGCGGCACCGCGTCAAGGAATTGCTACACCAAGCTGAAATAACTCTTCGGCTCCGATCTCCCAGGCCACAGATGACCCATGACGTACTTCATGGCGAGTCCGGACAATCTATTCAGTTCAGCCCATTGAGCCAGGCGATCGTCCACTGCCAGTGGACGCTCTGGATTGTGGAACTATGACCAGAAAAGCTTTTCCACTTCGCGATCTTTTAGATCTCGAAAGTGTTCGGTCGCATCAGCAGCACTTGCTGCCAAATCCAGATAGGTGTCCTCCACACTCCACATCCGGTCCAACGGAGCAAACTTCGGATCGCAAAACTTCCTCCACAGCATAAAGGGCTTTCCAGCCGCAATCTGTTCGGCCTGACGCAGCTCCTCCTTCGCAGCTCTCATCGCAGAGCGAGCGTCCTTGGCATCAGCAACGGCCTTCTCTAAGTCCGTCTGTCTCGCCCGATCTTCTTTCTCAAGAAGTTTGCAACGGTCTGCAGCGCTCTTTAACTTCTCGGCCATCTCGGCAATCTCTTCTTTGCTTCGGCAGTGAGCAGCCTGTTCGGCTCTCAGCTCTTCAAGGGCCTTCTCGGCAGCCGCATCGCTTTTTCTGGCTTGCTCCTTAGCTCGGGCAAGTTCTGCCCTAAGATCCTCCACTGCGGCCGTACCATCTGCGTCAAGCACACACATTGTAAGACACTGGCATGAAGCTCCTCTTACCTGATGCCGCCCGAGGAATTACATACCTTGAGCCTCATCAAGCCGCTTGTTGACAAGCGCGATGTCGGCATCTGCCACGTCCAGTTGCCGCTTTAGTTCGGCCAAATCATCAGTTCGGCTTGATTCTAGACACCTCGCCACCTACATTCAAAGGCGACATCTTAGACCTGGGATTATGATCCTCTGCGTGCCGTCATTTCTTGACAACGCGCAGAGTCTTAGGGGATACTATCTACACAGGGCGCATCTTACTTATGCGCAACTGACAAAAGTGTACATTATCTAACGTACCTCAAAACCCGTCAGTAAACTTTTGACGGCCTCATGCAATCCGCTTTCTGCGAATGAAATCCTTTCAATCACCGTGCCCATTAATGCACGGTGCTCCTCCAAGATAGAAGCTCGCCCTAGCAGAATCTTTAGCTCCTCCGGCCGAGCACCAGACGGTGCCGGACTTGTCCTATGGCCTCTTTCGAAGGCCGGACGCAGAGAACCTTGGGGGGCCACATAGCTATCTTCCTCCCCTGCCGGATTCAGAGAAACCCTCCGCGACGACACCTCAGGGTCGCCCGCCTCGCTAGGCGGTATGGCAGGGGGAGGCGTCCCGCTCTCCATCATCTCCGGAAGAAGATCCCCCGAAGACGAGCTCTACCGAGAAGGGCTGAGGTCCGAGCCAAAAGGTAAAATTTCGGTTAATCTTCTCAGATATAAATCAAGGATTTCTCTCATCCCTCAAAAGGAAAACCTCTCTCTACTTACGGCTCGCTGGAGGGCTGATCCCTTTGAGGGCGTAGTTCGGCCGAGGAACTCCCCGGCGTCAGACCCTCTGACAAGGATTTTCTCCCCCGCTTCGAGGCCATGGTCTCCGGGTCGTCAGAGGCGGCCCTCTTCTTCCCCTTAGGAGAGTAATTGTTGGTTCCTCCCTTCGGAGCAGCCTCCTTTGAGGAGGCCATAGTTCCCTTGTCCTTCCACTTACTTCCCTCCAAAGGCATTATCTTCAACATCCTGACAAGCACGGGATCCGGCCTGGTTTCGGGAAGGGGAGCCGGACACCTGATCAGCTTTGCCTTCGCTATCCACTCCTGTTTAAAAGGACAGCTCTTTTAGGGGCAAGTTTATGACGATTATATGGATAGTAGGTCCGGGCACAAGGTTACTTACTTGGGTATCCGGGCGATTGCAGCTTAGGCCTGCGTCCTCGGTCAAATACGGACACATCATTTGTGATCCGAAGAACCGTTTATACATCTCCACGGGCGTTGCGCCCATGAAATTCTGGAGAGCGCGCGGTCCCTCTGGATTAAACTCCCACAGGCGAAGGGAGCGACGTTTGCCGGGCAGTATCCGGCAAATCAACATGACCTGCGTCACCTTGACCAGCCTGAGGTCTCCTTCTAAGAGATCCCTAATGCGGCCCTGCAACAAGGGCACGTCTTTGGGTAACCCCCAATCTAACCCTTTGCTGACCCATGACGTTAGCCGTGGTGGGGGACCCGAGCGAAAGGCAGGAAGCGCCACCCACTTGGTGCCCCTGGGAGCGGTGATATAGAACCACTCTCGTTGCCACAAGCCAAGATCCTCGTGAAAAGAGCCCTCGGGCCATGGAGCATCAACATTCTTGCTTATAACAGCGCCTCCGCACTCTACGTGCCGTCCCTCGATCATCTTCGGCTCCACTTTAAAAGTCTTGAGCCATAATCCGAAGTGAGGGGTAACATGGAGGAACGCCTCACACACGACGATGAATGAGGAAATATGGAGGATGGACTCCGGAGCTAAGTCATGGAATTCCAGCCCGTAATAAAACAGCAGCCCCCTCATGAAGGGATCCATTGGGAAGCCTAACCCCCGAAGGAAATGAGACATGAACACCACGCTCTCACCGGGCTGGGGACTGGGAATGGCCTGCCCTTGAGCAGGCAACCTATGCACAATTTCACCGGTCAGGAACTTAGCCTCTCTCAACTTCAGCACGTCCTCCTCCGTGACGGAGGAGGGCGTCCATCAGCCTTGAAGGTTAGAGCCGGACATTTTCGAAGGTCCGAAGTGCCTGGAATCTGGAGCCTAGGGTGTTGGAACTCGAGGCGACGGGCGAACTCGTTTGAGATTGGAAAAAGGAGTAAGGCCTTGGTCTCTTTATAAGAGGTTGAATACCAAGAGCCCCTCCCGTAACCGTTTGGGACTCGCCTTTAATCGGGGAAACGTGCTAACGGGCACGATTGGGTTACCCACGTCCGTATTGATGAGAATCCCGTAAAAGGGGGGACACGATCTCTGCTTTGACAAGACGTGCCAAGGAAACCGCCTCGCAAAACGTGCTGAGGTGGAAAAGTAAAAACGATTCGAGTAAAGGACTTGGCTGTAGTATGATGTCATGCTGCGGAATACGTCAGCAGATTAGATTTGTGTTAATATTATTCTCTCTATGGCAATATGTGGAAACTTATTTTGCAGAGCCGGACATTATCCTTGTTTAAAATCTTCTTGAAGGACTTGGAGGAGGAACCCGCCTTGCAATGCCGAAGACAATTTGCACGCCGGACTCGTCGTCATTGAAGCCTGGTTCAGGGGCTACTGAGGGAGTCCTGGATTAGGGGGTGTTCGGGTAGCCGGACTATACCTTCAGCCGGACTCCAGGACTATGAAGATATAAGATTGAAGACTTCGTCCCGTGTCCGGATGGGACTTTCCTTGGCGTGGAAGGCAAGCTTGGCGATGCGGATATTCAAGATCTCCTACCATTGTAACCGACTCTGTGTAACCCTAACCCTATCCGGTGTCTATATAAACCGGAGGGTTCTAGTCCGTAGGACAACTTCATCATACAACAATCATACCATAGGCTAGCTTCTAGGGTTTAGCCTCCTTGATCTCGTGGTAGATCTACTCTTGTACTACCCATATCATCAATATTAATCAAGAAGGAGTAGGGTTTTACCTCCATCAAGAGGGCCCAAACATGGGTAAAAACATCGTGTCCCTTGTCTCCTGTTACCATCCGCCTAGACGCACAGTTCGGGACCCCCTACCCGAGATCCGCCGGTTTTGACACCGACAGTATGTCTTCACGATCGATTGATCCTCAATACCGAACGTAGGGCACCTCCATGTTCAGCACACGTTCAGCTCGGTGACGTCCCGTGAACTCACGATCCAGTAGAGTTTCCGAGAAGAGCTTCGTCATCAAGATGACGTGGTGACGGTGTTGATGAAGCTACCAACGCAGGGCTTCGCCTAAGCACTGCTACGATATGACCGAGGTGGATTATGGTGGAGGGGGCACCGCACACGCCTAAGGGATTTATGATCAACTTGTGTCTCCAAGGGGTGCCCCCCTCCCCGTATATAAAGGAGTGGAGGAGGGGGAGGGTCAGCCTCCTATGGCGCACCCCATGAGGAGTCCTACTCCCACCGGGAGTAGGACTCCCCACTTCCAAGTAGGAGTAGGAGTAGGAGAGGAAAGGAGAGAGGAAGAGAAGGAAAGGGGGTGCCGCCCCCCGTCCTTGTCCAATTCGGACTAGAGGGGGAGGGGCGCGCGGCAGCCCTGGCCGGCCCTCCTCTTCTCCCACTAAGGGCCAATAGGCCCAATACACTCCCCGGCGGGTTCCGGTAACCCCTCGGTACTCCGGTATATGTCCGAAACCTCCTGAAACACTTCCGGTGTCTGAACATAGTCGTCCAATATATCGATCTTTACGTCTCGACCATTTCGAGACTCCTCGTCATGTTCCCAATCTCATCCGGGACTCCGAACTACCTTCGGTACATCAAATCACATAAACTCATAATACCGATCGTCACCGAACGTTAAGCGTGCAGACCCTACGGGTTCGAGAACTATGTAGACATGACCAAGACACGTCTCCGGTCAATAACCAATAGCGGAACCTAGATGCTCATATTGGCTCCTACATATTCTACGAAGATCTTTATCGGTCAAACCGCATAACAACATATGTTGTTCCCCTTTGTCATCGGTATGTTACTTGCCCGAGATTCGATCGCCGGTATCTCAATACCTAGTTCAATCTCGCTAACGGCAATTCTCTTTACTTGTTATTTAATACATCATCCCGCAACTTACTCATTAGTTGCATTGCTTGTAAGGCTTATAGTGATGTGCATTACCGAGAGGGCCCAGAGATACCTCTCCGATAATCGGAGTGACATATCCTAATCTCGGTCTATGCCAAATCAACAAGTACAATTGGAGACACCTGTAGAGAACCTTTATAATCACCCAGTTACATTGTGACATTTGGTAGCACACAAAGTGTTCCTCCGGTAATCAGGAGTTGCATAATCTCATAGTCATAGGAACATGTATAAGTCATGAAGAAAGCAATAGCAGTAAACTAAAACGATTAAGTGCTAAGCGAACGGAATGGGTCAAGTCAATCACATCATTCTCTAATGATGTGATCCCATTAATCAAATGACAACTCATGTCTCTCGCTAGGAAACTTAACCATGTTTGATTCAACGAGCTAGTCAAGTAGAGGCATACTAGTGACACTTTGTTTGTCTATGTATTCACACATGTATTATGTTTCCGATTAATACAATTCTAGCATGAATAATAAACATTTATCATGAAATAAGGAAATAAATAATAACTTTATTATTGCCTATAGGGCATATTTCCTTCACCTGGGTGGCCCAACCAGCCCACCAAACCCCTTGGATCGCCTTCTCCTTCTTCTGTTCATCGGGCGAACCCGACCGCGTCCGCGGTCGCCACCGAGCCGACTCGCCGACGGCGTCGAGGGGATAAGGGCGCGCCTCCGGCACCTCAGTTTCCCATCCCCCACCTAAAATTCCCACTTCCTCTCCCTCTCAGCCTCTCTCCCCCTCACCAGATCCCCTTCCCCAAGCTCGCCTGCTCGCTGACGTCGTTGTTGCCGCGGCCACCCCGAGCACTGCCAGGTTGCCTACGGGCCCCGCCGCGTCCTCTTCTTCCTCTACAACGATCCACAAGCGCCGGACGCCCCGAACACCGTCCCCGACGCCCTCTTCCTCCTCTGCACCATCGTCACCATCGCCGGAATCTGCGCCGCCCGAGCACCTCGAGTCTTCCCCGGGCCTTCTCATCAACGTCCGTGAGCCCCTCCGTCGAAACCCACTTCATTCCCCCTATGGTTATCATCGTAGGCCGCCGGTCACCACGACCGTCCAACGTCGCATTACCGTTCCCCCTTGCGCCCTGCTCACGCTCGCCCCACGGCCTCGCTCGCTGCTGACCCGCGGTCGTGCGCCCGCCGTAGCTCCCGGCGCTGCCACGCTCGCCTGATTACAGCCACACTACTACCACTGCTACTTCAGCCGCTACTCCTGCCGGTGCCTGGTTGCGCCCCGCATCTGCCTCACGCGGCCTCACTGTTGCCCACTATGCTCTGGCAGCCTCGCTCACCCCGATGCCGAGCCCTTGCCGCGCGCCTTGCCTGTGTCCTCCGCCCACGCGCCCGCTCACCTCAGCCACTCCACGTCGGCCAGCCGCTGCTAGCCCCGCGCCTCGCTCGCTGCTTCTCCAGCTGCTGTAGCGAGCAACTCACATCCCGTGAGCGCCCGCCCACACCCATGTTGCCCAGCGTAGCCGTGCCCTGCTCGCCGCCCGTCTCGCCACTGGCCCACACCCCGCCCCGCCTACTCCATCCTACTGTGCCCGCGGTCGCGCCCCTGGCCGCGCACGAGGCCCGAGGCTGTGACGCGCCGATGCCCTCGCGGCGAGAACGGCCACAACCTCGCCCACAACCGCATGCTCGTGCCCGCCCCGCTATGGCCCTAGGGCCCAACCCCTGGAAACAAAAAATAAAATGAATTAAAAAATATATATAATAAATATTAATTAATTAATTCTATTATTTAACTAATGAAACTTAATTAACCCATTAATAAACCTTAATCAACTGTTAATTAGGAACAGACAATGGCCAACAGGCCCCACACGTTAGTTTGACCCAGTCAACGGTCAATGTTGACTGCTCACATCATACTGACGTCATGGCGATGCAGTAAACATATTTTCGAATTAAATTAGTTCTGTTAATTTCAAAAATGTTTAAAACCTTGAAAAATCATATAAAATAAACCGTATCTCGGATGAAAATGTTTTGTACATCAAAGTTGCTCAGAATGACGAGACGGATCCGAATAACCACTCTGTTCATCTGTCACGTGCCCCTAGCATAGCGGACATGCAACCTTCACCTCTCTTTCATCTGCCCAGAAAATGCCAATCACCGGGAAAACTCCTCCGGATCATGTGTAACACCGCGTTAGAACACCCTAGCTTTGCATATTGTCATGTCAAGCTTAGTGATGCATGTGTTTGCTTATATTTACGGTTTCTTCCCCCTCTTCTCTCCGACAGACCCCGAGACCTACGTTGCCCCTTTGATCGACTACGTCGACAACGACACTTCTTACTTTTCAGCAGAGCTTCCAGGCAAGCAAACCCCCCATTGACCATTCTGATATCGCCCATTCCCATCTCTCTTATGCTTGCATTAGAACTACTACTGTTTTTGTATTATCCTATTCTGATGCATAGCCTGTTTTTGTTACCTGCTTTCATATCTTACATGTTTATCCTAAACTACTTAGTATAGGTTGGTTAGTGATCCACTAGAGACCCCCCCTCCTTGTCCCAGTCGCCCTGCTTGATGACCGATGACTCGATCAACGTGATCGACGTCCAGACCCCAACACCGCACATCACCCCCTTAGTTGTATGACTCTGTAGAGATATTATCGAGTGCCGAGGGTGATACCTCATCAGCACTTCAGATGTTAACCCTGTAGTCTAGCTATTCGGTCGTGGTCATCGAGGGTGATTCCTCCTTCACCACTCCCGATACCGACTCTGTCGTGCAACCCCTCAAGTGTGGACCATCGAGGGTGATTCCTCCAAGTCCACCTTGGCGGTTACATCGAGTGGGAACCCATTGAGGGTGATTCCTTAGGTTTCCCCCTTGTTGTTCCGGACACACGATTACTTTACTTACCACAGAACCATGATGACATCGGGTCGGCCCCGAGGGGTACCTACGAGTGATGTCAAATCAGGTTGACCTGGAGGGTACCCGAGAGATAATTATGTGGCACGGCCGAGCATTCTTATCCCTTGACGTAAGTCCACGAGACGGGGCAACGGGGTCACATAATTGTGAGTCTCTGCTCGTTACCGCACACTACTAATACACTAACAGCTTGGATATTTGATCTAAGTAGGCCTTTGGACTTTTTTGCACTAATGACCATGCGGGAATAAGTATGGGCACTCTACGTCATATGATTCTTCCAAAAGCTCACTAACGTCAGCGACTGAGTGGGGCGCGCCAGGTTGGATTGGTTAAGCCTGCACTTGTATAAGGGGCTAGGTCTGCTCACCGGCCGCGTTCGCAACGCGCAGGATCGCAAAGGACGATTGGCCCAGGACCCCTTCGCATTTAGGATGTAGACCAGCGTGTTGGCCTCTTTGTTGAGTCTAGGTAGGACTACGGCGTGTCGATCGACCGTGGCCGGTCATGACCTAATGGTGTGTCCGATCAGAGTGGATCGAGCATGTTGGGTAAGCTGGCGCACTCATGCAGGGAAGTATTCTATCTATTTGAATAGCTGTGTCCAGGTAACGGACGCTCGGAGTTGTATCTCGATCGATAGAAGTAGAACTGGACACTGAATGCTGAGGCATGTTATGGATATGTGGCTCCGGGATTGCTTTCTCGCAGGGAGTCAAGAAAGGATCTCGGGGCGCTAATGTTACAACATACTTGTTAAACATAATATGCTATTCTATACTCTTCTATATGCTGCAACATGGTTGAAGATGCTAGTCTTCGATAGGCTAGGATTTCGCTTCATCTTGTGGCATTCTGCAGTATAGTCCACAGATACTACCCATTTCATTGATACCGATGCATATGTAGTGTAGACCCTTGCTTGCGAGTACTTTGGATGTGTACTCACGGTTGCTTTGCTCCCTCTTTCCCCCATTTTCCATTCTTCTCGGATGTCGCAACCAGATAGTGGAGCCCAGGATCCAGACGCTACCGCCGATGACTACGACTACACCGAGGGTGCCTACTACTACATGACGGATGCCGACGACCAGGAGTAGTTAGTTGGTTCCCAGGTAGGACGCCTTGCCTTTTCGATCTTTGATGTTTGTGCTAGAAATCTTAAGGCAACTTGTTTAACTTATGTCTGTACTCAGATATTGTTGCTTCCGCTGACTCGTTTGTATTCGAGCCCTCGAGGCCCCTGGCTTGTAATATAAAACGTGTATTATTATAATTTTCATCCAGAGTTGTGTTGTGATATCTTCCCGTGAGTCCCTGATCTTGATCATACACATTTGCGTGTATGATTAGTGTACGGTTGAATCGGGGGCGTCACAAGTTGGTATCAGAGCCGACTGCCTGTCGGAACCCCCCTTTCCAACTCCTTGGCCGAAGTTGAGTCTAGTCATTGAATTTTTTTACTAACAAGGCTGTGCAGCTTACGGGCCCACGTCACCATTGGGTGGTATTATGATCTTTTACTCCTCGTCTATACTCTGGGACTCTGATCTCTCTTCTATTCGGGTGAAATGACTGTGCTAACTCTAACTCTAGGTTCTCGTAAATACTTTCTCCCAGAGAGCCACTCACTCCAGATGATTGCTTGGTGCACCAGAAGATTTTCAAGATACTCTCCGATCTTTTTTCGAGACCCTTGTTCCCTTGGTCGCTGTGATCCCTACCACCAATAAATCCTTGTGGGTAACATTCTGCATTTGTCGTTCATACCTTCATCCCCGGTTGCTCTTATTATTACAAGATGCCCTGAAATACTTTTCGATACTCCGAAAATCCTCAACAACCTATTGCTCTTGAAATTCTTGCTTGCTTGCGATACGTCTCCAACTTATCTATATTTTATGAATTATTGATGTCATGTTCACAACAATTTTATATGGTTTGCATGGAACTAACCCGGACTGACGCTATTTTCAGCAGAACTGCCATGGTGTTGTTTTTCTTGTGCAAAAATGAAAGTTCTCCAAATGGGCTGAAACTTTTTGACGATTTTTTGTAGAACAAAAGAGACCCTCGAAGGTTTGTGGAAGGAATAGAAGGTGAAGGAGTAGGGCACAAGACACGGGGGCGCGCCAGGCGGCCCAGGCGCACCCTGGTGGGTTGTGCTCACCTTGAGGCCCATCTTCGCGCGAAACCGACGCCAAAAATCCTATAAATAGAGAAACCATCAGAAAAAACCCTAGATCGGAAGTTCCGCCACCGCAAGCCTCTGTAGCGACAAAAAACCAATCGGGAGCCCGTTCCGGCACCCTGTCGGAGGGGCAGATCATCACCGGAGGACATCTTCATCATCCCTATGGTCTCCACGATGAGGAGGGAGTAGTCCACCCTCGGGGCTGAGGGTTTGTACCAGTAGCTATGTGTTTAATCTCTCTCTCTCTCTCTCGTGTTCTTGATAGCGCGATCTTGATGTATCGGTGGCTTTGTTAATATAGTTGGAGCATATGGTGTTTTTCCCTCTCTACCTTGTTATGATGAATTGAGTTTTCCCTTTGAGATTTCATTTTATCGGATTGAATACTTCTATGGATTTGAGAGCACTTGATATATGTCTTGCATATGAATACCCGTGGTGACAATGGGGTATTATTTTGATTCACTTGATATACGTTGTGGCACCTAACTCATGGATTCCCGAGGTGACATTGGGGTAGTCTATGCATAGGGGTTGATTCACGTTCTCGTCTTTGTTACTCCGGTAGAAATCTTGGGGCACTGTTTGAGGTTCTTTGTGTTGGATCGAGTATTATAAATCTGAATTTGCTTTGGTGTTATTTTAGTACAAACTTTTCATAGATTGACTAGAAAGAATAACTACAAATAATTTCTTCTGATGTTCTCCGCTAGATAAGAACTTTGGAGTGATTCTTTGTTGCACATTGAGAGATGGTTATGTGATCCAATTATATTAGCATTCTTGAGAGATTGCACTAGCGAAAGTACGGACCCTAGGCCTCATTTTCAAGCATTGCAATACTGTTTGTGCTCACTTTTTTTACTTGCTACATTGCTGTTTTTATTGTTACTATTACAAAAACCAATATCTACTATCACTACTACACTTTTATTACCATCTCTTCACCAAATTAGTGCACATATACAAATTATCATTGTATTTGGTGTGTTGGGGACACAAGAGACTCTTTATTATTTGGTTGCAGGGTTGTTTGAGAGAGACTATCTTCATCCTACGCCTCCCACGGATTGATAAACCTTAGGTCATCCACTTGAGGGAAAATTTCTACTATCCTACAAAACTCTCCGCTTGGAGGCCCAACATGTGTCTACAAGAATAAACTTGCGTAGTAGACATCAAGCTCTTTTCTGGCACTGTTGCCGGGGAGGTGAGTGCTTCAAGGTATATCTTTAGATCTTGCAATTGAATCTTTTAGTTTCTTATTTTATCACTAGTTTGGTTTATAAAAGAAAACTACAAAAAATGGAATTGAGGTTGCATCATATTATTCATCTTTATAATGGCTTTCGTGAAAATAATGGAAAGGAAAATTGTGCTCAATTGATAGAAGAAGAATTCTATAAAATGTTTGACAAAAAATCTTTGAATGATGAGCATGATTTCCATGTTGTTGGTATGAACTCTTTGAATATCCATGATGCTAACAATATGCAAAGCCATAAGCTTGGGGATGCTATATTTGATGAAGTTGATATTTTTAGTCCCCCAAGTTTTGATGAGGAGATTTATTATGATGTGCCTCCTATTTATGATGATTAAAATGATGAAAGTGGGTTTGGAAGAGTGTCAACTATAGGTACTAGTGATCCCACTATTTTGGAGGGTGTTGAATTTTATTCTAATAATTATGAAAGTGGATTTGGAGAGGTCATGACTTTATTTAGTGATGAATCCACTATTTTGGAAGAGATTTCAATTGATTATGACAAAAAAGTTGCTATTTATGATGATTATGGTGATGACATATATGCTATAAACAATAATGATAACCATGAAACTTGTCATCATGATTTTAATTTTCAACCACGTGATAGTTATTTTGTTGAGTTTTCTCCCACTACTATTGATGAGAATACATTTTCTTATGTGGAGACTAACAAAATTTCTTATGCTTATGTATCATGAAAAGAATGCTTTATGTGATAGTTATATTATTGAATTCATTCGTGATGCCACTGAAAATTACTATGAGGGAGGAACATATGCTTCTACATATCTCAATAATATCATGTTTCCTCTCTAGGTGTTAAAAATCTTGAAGTTATGGTTGTTTTGCGTTCCTATGCTAGTTGATTCTTGCTCCCATAAATTTTTTTCTAACAAAATCCCGATGCATAGGAAGTGGGTTAGACTTAAATGTGCTTGCCATGTGTTTCATGATGCTCTTGTTATGCTTCAATTCTTATCTTTTATGTGAGCATCATTGAAATAATCATGCCTAGCTAAAAGGCATTAAAGAAAAGCACTTGTTGGGAGACAACCCAAAATTTACCCCTACTGTTTTTGTGTGTTAACATGATTAGGATACTATAGTAATTATGTTTTATAGATTTTGTTTCAATAAAGTTCCAAGTAGAGCCTTTGGGATTATGTTTGGTGATAATTGATTTGATCTTGTTGGAAAACATAAACTTTTGCATCCAGTAAAACAATTTTAGAAAATCACATAAGTGACCAAATCTTATGAAATTTTTACACAAGATTGATATACAAATTTCCTACATCTTCCTAATATTGCAGAATTTTTGGAGTTACATAAGTATGGTTAGACTCCAGATTACTATAGATTGTTCTGTTTTTGACAGATTCTGTTTCCAATGCATAGTTTGCTTGTTTTCTAGTTTCTGTGGCTTATATTGCTCAATATAAATTGTGGAAATGATGAGGTACAGTAGACATTGTGTGAGAACAATTATGAATCTTTTATTTGACAATACTAAAGTTAATGGTTTGCTATCTATCATACTAACCTATCTCACGAAGCTCTGTTAAGTTTTGTGTGATTGAAGTTTTCAAGTTTTGGGTGAGATATCAATATGAGGAGAATAAGGAGTGACAAGACCCTAAGCTTGGGGATTACCAATGCACTCCCAAGGTAATATTCAAGTAATATCCAAGCAACTAAGCTTGGGGATTCCCCGGAAGGCATCCCCTCTTTCGTCTTCAACATTATCGGTAACCTCACTTGGAGCTATATTTTTATTTGTCACATGATATGAGTTTTTCTTGGAGCATCATTTTATTTTGTTTTGATTTACTTTGTGTTATTTAGAATAATGTTTAGTATCTTTTATTTCAATAAAAGTGGCAAGTATAGACTTTACCATGCTTATTTTGCAAGTATATGGGTTGCTGTTTCAAAACAGAAAGTTTGTCGCTGTTGCAAAAATTACTGAGAAAAGTAAGAATGTGATAAAATGTTGAAACTTTTTGCACAATAATCTCTGATAAATTTTCTACGGTTTGTTAAATTTTCAGAAATTTTTGAGCTAAATAAGTATGGATACTTCTTCATCCATTACAGATTGTCCTGTTTGGCATATTGCTGTTATGTTTGCATTGTTTGCATGTTTAATGATTATATTTGAGGATAGGAGTATTAAATATGCAAATGAATTTAGTATGCAATGTTAAATAATAATTTTAATGATTTGCTACAGTAGATAATGATAAGGTTATTGCATTGATTTATACTAACTTATCTCATGAGTTCTTGTTGAGTTTTGTGTGGATGAAGTTTTTAAGATTTAGGGAAACCATGATATACAAGGAATTAAGGAGACACAAAACTCAAGCTTGGGGATGCCCAAGGCATCCCAAGATAATATTTCATCCCAAGATAATATTTAAATAAGTATCAAGCATCTAAGCTTGGGGATGCCCCGGTAGGCATCCCACCTTTCTTCATCAACAATTATCGGTTAGTATCGGTTGAGCCTATGTTTTTGGTTCTTCACATGAGTTGTGCTATTCTTGGAATGTAATATTATTTTGTTTTGCTTTCTGTTTTAATAAAATACTTAAATATGAATGTTTTTTGTAAATAAGAGAGAGTCCACAATTAGCTACCTATTTACTTAACTACTCTCTTGATCTTCACTTATATCTTTTTGGAGTACCTTGTCATTTACTCTTGTGCTTCACTTATATCCTATGAGTAAATTGTTGAATGAATTGAATATCATGAAGTTGAAATTATATCATGCCTAGTGGTAGCTTCACATTGGGTTTAGAAAGTGAAATCTTTTGAAGCTTGACAATCACAATATTGGTCATACAAGGAATTCATGAATGATTTGTATAAGGAAGAGAACTTTCACATGCAAATCTTGGCCATCTTCTATGATTGTGAATAACCATTAATTATTTTCAAACTTGAGAAAATTAGTTGAAGTTGGACAAGGAAGACAAGGTAATGAGTTATGGCTATGTATATTTGCATAGAAGTTATATTGTCATGGATCCTCCAACATGTGGTGTTTGCATAGGATCTTTTGCTAGCCAAAAATTCGTACTAAGTAGAGATACCACTTCTTCATCCAAAAACTCCTTACACCCAGTTTCTTGCCATGAGTGTCCACCATACCTACCTATGGATTGAATAAGATCCCTCAATTAAGTTGCCATAGGTGCATAAAGCAATAAAAATCGCTCCTAAATATGTTTGATCTTTTATTGTAAGGGAAAATTGAGCGTTGTAAGGACTTGTGATGGCAAAGTAATAAAAGCGACGGACTGCATAATAAAGGTTGCTATCATAAGGGGCAATATAATGTGATGTTCCTTTGCATTAAGAGCTTGGGCATCCAAATAAAAAGCGCGTGACAACCTCTGCTTCCCTGTGCGAAGGGCCTATCTTTTAATTTTCAGTATTTACTTTTATGCAAAGAGTCAATAGTATACATCCTTATTCAACCTCAATTATTCTCTAGTTGGCAAGCATCATGTGGTGGGGAAAGATAGGCACATATGACCAGTCAAATATGTTGGATCTTGATTTATTATTGTTGACAATTATCTCTATGATAAATGAGTTGGGAGGCAAAATATTAAGCCCCTACCTTTATTTGTGTTCGATGGATGCCATCTGTTCAAAGAAGATGCTTCGAGTAGTAGCAATCATGGAAGACTATATGATGATTGAGTATGTGGAGCTCTTACTTAGACTCTGTTGAATAAGTTGAATTGCAATTGTTTGGTGACTAAGAATATAGGTTGTTGAGTGTCAAGAGAATTCTGACATGTGAATTGGTTGCTACTTTGTCGTGATGAGTTTTATGAGAAAGAGTTGCGATTATGATGCTAGGAAAGGTGATTGAAATTATCATTGATCAAACTTGTTATATTGATATATGGTAGAACCCTAGACGCCTGATCTTTCACGAAAGGAGCGGATCCCGCGATGAACATGAAGAACAAGAGGGGAAACACGAGAGAATCACTCAAACCAACAAGATTCGGTCACGCATATGCTAGATCCTCGAAACACAAAAGAGGTACAAGAACCAGGATCGACAAGGGACGATACAAGTAGCACGTTCTTCTCCGTGAGGAGGTCTTGAAGGACTTCCCGTAAGGGGTCTTGAATCCACTTGGGGGTTCTTCTCCGTAGAGGCCGTGAACTCCTAAGTAGAAGGGGATCAAGTGGAGAGAAAATCTTCTCAATGAGCTACTACTTTGCTAACCCTAGAAAGAGGGAGGAGGAGGAGTATACATAGTCTAGGTGGGAGAAGGGGTACATGGGCCTCGGCCCTTTACTGTGCGCAGACAGGTGGAGCCGGACGTCCAAGCGTCGGGCCGGATGTCCGGGCTGGGGGCCGGATGTCCGGCGGATGGGGAAGAGCCGGATGTCCGGGCTGACGGGGTCCAGCCTCGGGTGTGTTTTGTGATGGGTGCCAGATTTCCAGGTGGAGGACGAATGTCTGGGCTGGCGTGAGGCCGGATGTCCGAGGCCTGGGTCGGATGTCTAGGCCCAGTAGCTTCTGCTGGTCGGCTGCTGTGGTAGATGTTCCAGGGGCCGGATGTCCCGGGTTGTGGCCAGATGTCTAGGTCCTGGGAGCTGTCCTTGACTCCTTCCGTTGGTTCTCTTCAACTATGAACTTGTGGACTTTTCTGTCTTCATGCGCATCTTCGAGAGAGTCCTCTTTGTACCTAATCATGCACAACATTCCGGAGTTAGGTAGTAGCCATGTCTCAAGTGGATCATATGTGATATCACTAATGATGCGGAGCATCCCAAGGTCATCCCCATGGACCTACCTACATCTTCGATGACACCACATGGACAAATGACACAAGCTCGAGCAAAGGCTATTGAGAACGAGGTTAATTCTCTCCTTGTTGAACTCGCCTTTCACCCACTTGAGACATGGCTACTACCTCAAACGGAGATGCTTTGTGTGCTTAGGTACCAAGGAAGCAACCAAGGAGAAGTTATGGTGCAAGATGGACATCAAGAGCATGAAGAGAATCTGCCCAGTCTAGAAATTCCGGTACGACCGCCCATATACAGCCCTACTACCGCCCGGGCGGTACAGCCGCTCGACTACCTCCCAATTACCGGTCCAGCTTCTGTGATCGAGAGGTGCAAGACCGGTACAACACCGGTTTATCCCCGCAACAACCAAAAGACCGGTACAACTGCCCCGACCACCAGAATAACCGCTACTCCCTTTCGCAAACACCTCCAGGAACCAACACCTGAGCTCCCAGCGGTACAACCGCCCCCGTGACCGGTACTACCGTCCTGCCTGTGCGCAGTGAAAAGGGTTTCACCCCATGTATCCCCAACTTACCCCTTGGACTATATATACTTGTCCCTTGGCTCCGTACTAGGGTTAGCAATGTGATAGCTCATATGTGAGAAAGAGCTTTGCTCATCCATCCAGATCTACTCCATTGAGAGAGACCGCCACTTCGGAGAAGATCCATCTTGGATCCAAGACCCCTAATGGGAAGACCATCAAGACTTCCTCTTGGGATGACCTAGTTACCCTATGTATTGTCCTTTGTAGGATTCAGATCGTTTATCTCTTTATGTTTGGGGATCTAGCACATGTGTAATCGAATCTTGTTGGTTGGAGTGATTTCCTCTCATGTTTTCCCCTCATGTTCTTCGTATTCTTTGTAGGATCCCCTCCATCTCGTGAAAGATCAGGCCACTAGGGTTCTACCCTATATCATCATGGTATCATGAGCCACGTTGATCACGAATTTGGAGTCTCCCCTACTGTTTCTTAGCCTTCTTTTGTTTGATTTTTGTACTAAATTAGAAAATCCCCACCAAAAATAGCCCCAATTTTTTTGGGATTTGTTGGTGTGATGAAGTTTTGTTGTATTTGATCCGTGGATTTCTTGTCTGGCAGGTAGATCTCCGCAATTTTGCCCCCGAAATCATCCATTTTCGTCCCAAATCCATCCCGATCTAGATCTGAGAATTTTTTTCCCGACAAAAGCGGTACAACCGCCTGCAAGCCGGTACAACCACTCAGCCATCACCTGACACTTCAGGACACTCCAGGACTGGTACAACCGCCCCCGCAAGGGGTACAATCGCCCCTCCCAGTTTCAGCCTCAGCTGATTGATAGTTTTGTCCATAACTTTCACATCTGGATTCCGATTTTTACGTTCTTTAGCTCGTTGGATAGCTATTGACATCCCCCATCCATATAGATAGATTCCAACGCCTTTTGACACTATAAATTTTTTTAATTTTGGCATCTTTGCCTTGGTCCTCCAACATATCATCCACATTACCATCACCAACTTCCGCAACTTAACCCATTTTGATTCACATAACATTTGTGGTTGTTTGAGTTGTGATTTGAGTCTCCTAAGGTGTTTAGGCTACTTAGGGACGGTTGTTTCTTCATCAACCACCACCACCACTTTCGCATTGCCAACTTTGAAACCACCTTTTGACTTTGGTTTTGAGAATTTGAGTTGTGGTTCATTGTTTCCTAACGTGTTTCGGCAACTTAGGGATGGTTCGACAACAACATCACCACCACTCATATTCGTCATCGACATCGACCACCTCACCACTTTCGCACCTTCACTGTAAGCAAGAACGGTAACCTCTATGTTATCCTCGTATCGTGGTATATCATCATTGTACATTCTTGCCATTGCATTGATAACCCCATCAACCATTTTTGCGTACCTTTCGCATCGAGACTAGCCTTTGAGTATTGCCGGCAACATACTTATGCACATTAGTGATCATAGTTTCCCTTTTCATACATACCATATCATATTGGTATACATATCTTGGTATCATATCTTGTGCCACAAAGTTGTCATCGCATATACACAATTGCTATCTTGGTTCGTGAAGTTTTGCATGAGAAAAGAGCTCCAAAGAAAAAGAGCCAAACAAGCTTTTAAGCAAAAGGAAAAGATAAGCAAAGAGCTTATAAGCAAGAACCATAGAATCATACTACATTAAGGTTGTCATACTTGATCATCTTGGATCATATCATCGGAATACCATACATATAGCATACTTGGGATAGAAGTCGTTGCATTTTTGCTTAGTAGGTTGTGCACAAGTTTCATATCCGTCTATTGTGCAGCCGTGCTAGCGTCTCTCTAGTGTTGTGCAACAAGAGCATTTTCGTGGATTCCAATTTTGGCTCATTCCTTGGTTGCACGACCCCATTATCTATCCGTGTGTCTGTGTGTGTTTCCGTGTACCATATCTTGCTATTGGTCTACTTGTTGAATTTTCAAATTTTTGAATCTTTTCCAACATTATTGAAGCTCACTAACAATTGCATCAAATTTTGTGCCACCATCCTAACCAAGCTCCACCATAAGCTTTTACTTGTGTAGGTGTGAGATCCGACAAGAATTGGTACCAATTGTGCTATTTCCTTGTTACACATTTGAGTGATCATTGATCCATCTTCAACATCGGTCAAGGTACATTTGGTATAAGTTCTTATCTTTCTCCCACTCAAACATTTTCTTGGAATGATGGACGAGGACCCAAACAACTACGTCACCAAGATCCACATCTTCGGTGCACAACGAGCTTTGCATGAAGAACAACAAGCATTGAGTGACCGCATCGACAATCTCGCCACCGACTTGCGACTCTCCGAGCAATGTACAAGAGACTACTTCGACAACAAGCTCGACGAACAAAAACAAGAGAGCCATGCAAGAATGGACGAGATTCGTGCCTTGTTGGTCAACTGCTCTTCTACCACTTTGTCCTGCTCAAGACGGAGCCGCTCGAGTCGACACTCCAACGACACCATCTCCGACTGAAGTACTCCGACATCAAACACTCATCGACGAGCCGCACGCCAAGATCGTCAAGCAAACCGCAATCTTCTACACGCAATCCTACACGAGAGCAAGTCGACGAGCAAGCACATTGGCATCACCAAAACCAAGCTACCCTTGCACAAGCACAAGAACAACAATGCCAACGCCAATAAGAAGAGGAAGAGCGAGCACGATAACACCAAGACGCACAAGATGCCGAGGCACAACATGAAGAACAACAATGACGTGAAGCTCAAGCATTCGAAGCGCAACGTTCCCTACGAGAATCAAGTCGAGCCGTAGCCACACGCAACCAGCATAATTGTGAGAAACAAGAAGCGCTTCGCGAGAAAGTTCAAGAAAGGAACTATCAAGCACGCGTGCACCGACAAGTTCCTCAAGCTCCTCCACAAGCTCCTCCACAAGAACCCCATGTTCGCCAAGAGTAACATGAGGTTGAGAACCCTCCATGCCAAGAGCAACATGAGGTTGACAATCCTCCACGATAAGGGCGTCGTCATCCCCGATCCCAACACAATGAAGAGCAACATTATGGCAAGCTCAAGTTCACCATGCCCAAGTTCAGCGGAAGCAATGATCCTGAAGAGTACCTTGCATGGGCATTGAAGGTCGGCAAGATCTTTCGTTTGCACAACTATGAGGAAGAGAAGAAGATTGATAGAGGCGAAGCTGTCCCGATGTTTCGATGAGACAGCTATCGTTTCTGTGGGAGTCGACTTTGACGATTCGACTACGAATGTGCAAAGATGCCGCGCCTTAGCAATCACTAAATCAAATTCCGAAGGGTTATTGACCACGCCGGAGCACGATAAACCTGGCCACGAGGGTCTATTTCCTATGAGCAAACGAAGAACAAGCAAGAAACTGAGATTGCATTCTGGATATTGCGAATATAAGAGGAAAGCTTTATTAATGAAGGTGGGGTTCCGTGACATTCTGGTCTGGTCGTTGAACACAAACAAGTACACGAAGTTGCAGCTATGGCAAACTTTTAATCTAAACAAAACCCAAAGTCTAAACGACCCCCTAAGGGCTGTATATATGGAGGAAGAGGGGGAATTTCATGGCCCTTGGGGGAGGGGTCCGAAACCAACCCTATCTCTTGTTTCCCCACACATACAGACTCTAAAAACAGCCTATACTATAGTATTTCGAAATTACATGGGCCTGGCCCAAGAATAAGGTGGCGCAACACCTATAATAGTCTCTGGACGAAATTTAGGAAGTGGCATCTTGTACTCATTATGGTGGCTTCAAAGTCTTGAAATCATCACTTGAAACTCCAGTCTTGTTTCCCTTGCGCATGCCATCATCTCCATGCTTGATCTTGCTCAAGTGATCATCCCTCTCATCCATGCTAGGCCTTCATTTGTAAGCAAAACAAATGTATCCAATTTAGGCAGCATCATATTCTTATGAACATTAGAATCATTACAAAGAAATGAAAGTACCTGATAATTTAATTGGCGTGCGCGAGCTCTAGTAATTGGTCCAGTATGTATAGAAGCATGGGATGTGGGTGTAACAATGGTATTGATGTCCTCATCACCCTACCCTTCTTGAAATGAAGTCGTCCTTGATGGAAGCTACTACTTTGCTAACCCTAGAAAGAGGCAGGAGGAGGAGTATACATAGTCTAGGTGGGCGAAGGGGTACATGGGCCTCGACCCTTTATTGTGCGCAGACAGGTGGAGCCAGACGTCCGGGCGTCGGGCCTGATGTCCGGGCCTTCACGGGGAGCCGGATGTCCGGGATGGCGGGCCGGATGTCCAGGCTGATGGGGCTGGCTTTGGATCTTCTCTAGATAGGCTTGTCTAGATGTCTGGGCTGCGGGCTGGATGTCCGGTGCCTCGGGAAGAGCCGGATGTCCGGGCCTTTCGCCGGATGTCCAGGTTGATGGGGTTCAGCCTCGGGTGTGTTCTATGATGGGTGCCGGATTTCCGGGCAGGGGCCGGATGTCTGGGCTGGCGTCGGGTCGAATGTCCGGGCCCTATAGCTTCTACTGGTCGACTGCTGTGGTAGATGTTCGAGGGGCCGGATGTCCGGGGTTGTGGCCGGATGTTTGGGTCCTGGGATCTGTCCTTGACTCCTTCCATCGGTTCTCTTCATCTATAAACTTGGGACTTGTCTATCTTCATGCGCATCTTCGAGAGAGTCCTCTTGGTACCTAATCATGCACAACATTCCGGAGTTAGGTAGTAGCCATGTCTCAAGTGGATCATATTTGATATCACTAATGATACGGAGCATCCCAAGGTTATCCCCATGGACCTACCTACATCTTCCACAACACCACTTGGACCAATGACACAAGCTCGAGCAATGGCAATCGAGAATGAGGTTAACTCTCTCCGTGTTGAACTCTCCTTTGATCCACTTGAGACATGGCTACTACCTCAAACGGAGATGCTTTGTGTGCTTAGGTACCAAGGAAGCAACCAAGGAGAAGTTATGGTGCAAGATGGACATCAAGAGCATAAAGAGAATCTGCCCAGTCCAGAAATCCCGGTATCACCGCCCATGTACCGCCTGGGCTGTACAATCGCTCAACTACAGCCCAACTACCAATCCAGCTTCTGTGATCGAGTAGTGCAAGGCTGGTACAACACAGGTTTATCCCCGTAACAGCCAAAATACCGGTACAACCGCCCCGTCCACCGATACAACCACTACTCCCTTCCGCGAACACCTCCAAGAACCAGCACCTGAGCTCCCAACGGTATAACCGCCCCTGTGACAGCTACTACCGTGCTGCCTGTGCACAGTGAAAGGGGTTTCACCCCATGTATCCCCAACTTACCCCTTGGACAATATATACTTGTCCCTTACCTCCGTACTAGGGTTAGCAATGTGATAGCTCATATGTGAGAAAGAGCTTTGCTCATCCATCTGGATCTAATCCACTGAGAGAGACCACCTCTTCGATGAAGATCCATCTTGGATCCAAGACCTCTAATGGGAAGACCATCAAGACCTCATCTTGGGGATGAACTAGCTACCCTATGTGTCGTCCTTTGTTGGATTCGGATCATGTATCTCTTTGTGTTTTGAGGATCTAGCACATGTGTAATCGATTCTTGTTGGTTGGAGTGATTTCCTCTCGTGTTTTCCCCTCGTGTTCTTCGTAGGATCCCCTCCATCTCGTGAAAGATCTGGCCACTAGTGTTCTGTAACACCCCGGATGTAATTTACCTTATCTGTATCCCAACTCTTGCCGTTTCCGGCCTAAGTTATTTTATTTTCCTCGGTGTCGGGTTTTTGTCTCCGTGTGTGTTTTCCTTTGTCATGCATCTCATATCATGTCATCATGTGCATTGCATTGCATACGTGTTCGTCTCATGCATCTGAACATTTTCCCCGTTGTCCTTTTTGCATTCCGGCGCTCCTATGTCACCCGGTGCCCCTTTCTACCTCTTTTCATGTGTGGGCATTTAACATTTCCAGATTGAACCGAGACTTGCCATGCGGCCTTGGTTTACTACCGGTAGACCGCCTGCAAGTTTCGTACCATTTGGACTTTGTTTGATACTCCAACGGTTAACCGAGGGACCGGAAAGGCCTTGTTTGTGTTGCAGCCCAACACCCTTCCAATTTGGCCCAAAACCCACATAAACCTCCTCCATCATCTAGAGCGTTCGATCACGATCGCGTGGCCGCAAACCGTGCTCAATTTGGAGCCTCCTAACTCCTCCTACCTATAAAATAGCATCTCCCCCGTAATTTTCGGGTCATTCCACCCCTAACCCTAGCCCCGCTCCTTTCCGCGCGGCCGGACACGTCCGCCGGCCGCCGGACACATCGCCGCCACCACTCAGGAGCTGCCACGTGGCCCCCTACGCCGCCTCCCACCGCTCCGGCCCGGGATTCCCAAGTCGGGCCCCCGCGAGCCCATCGTCCGCCGCCGCCCGGGTCTTCCTCCTCCTCCCGCGCGGTCGTGCGCCGCCCGAGCCACCCTGCTACTCCGCCGCTCCGGCCGCCGCAGACACCGACACCGGCGACCTCCGTCGCGGCCGCCCCTCGCCGGCGACCGCCGTCCTCCACCGTTCCTTGCTCGCCGGCCACCGCGGCCTCCATCACCGGCGCCCGCCGCCCCGGCCACCGGCGCCCGCGTCCCTCCGCCGGCCTCCGCATCTCCGGCAATCGCCGGTTGTCAAGTCCATCTCCGGCGGTGCCTTGAAGTCCGTGCTCTGGTGAACAGTATACGCGCCAGATCCAGATCTAGATTTGAGACGGTTGACTTTTTCATCCCCGAACCCTAAATATTTGCAAACTTTGGCATGTCATAACTCTCTCATCGTAGATCCGATTTGTGCGTGTAGCATATCAAAATGTTCGTCTCTACGAGTACATCATTTCATCTGATTGCATCATTTTCATTTGAGCTCATCTTGATGCCAGAAATGCTGTTGGAAGAGGGCTATGTGATGAATTTGTCAGATCTGTTTCAGCAAATAGGCTTTTGTCATTTTTGCCATGATTAATGTGTGCATGCTATGATCCTGAGCTCTACATGTGTTTTGTTATATGCCATGCCATCTTTACAGAGGTGCTTGCCATGTATGTTTGTGATATTTGTGGTGACTAGCAAAAGCTTGCAAAGTAGCGTAATCGGTAATGCTGATTTCAGGGACTTAGTTTTTCACCAAGTCCTTGTCCTGATTTTGTTGTTATGCCTTATGTTCATGTTGTTTCCTAGTGATCCGTGCCTCTTTGGAGGATGATCAGTAAGGATGTTTTGTTAACATTATGGTGCTCTATCCATCCATGTCTTTGTTTGCAATTATGGAGCAACCTAGCTTGAGTCAATCGAGCTCTACTTTTGCTATAAAATAATCCTGGCAGAATGTTGACATGTTTAGCGATTTTGCCGAGTATGTTGCTATTGATCTGTGCAAGCTATGTTATTGTTCTTGCCATGTCTAGCTTCTATGCCATGTATTCTTGATGGGTGTATGCTTAGTTTGTCATGCCATGCTCTGTAGTGAGTGCATCGAGCTCGTAAACATGCCTACTCCTTAACTGTTTTGCATGCTCCAGTTTTTCACTAAGTCTGAATCTGTTTATGTTTTTGCCATGTTCACATGCTTGCAATTGTATTTTCTGATCCCTTTTGGCTCAAGGTCACTAAGGGACTTTTGTTAAGTGCTTTGAGTAGCTTCATGCCATGCCTTACTTTGCCATGTTAAGTTCCTGTAGCTTGTAGTTTTCATGCTCTAAAGTGTGCTTCCTGATGATAAATTCCGGACTTGTGTTAATTTCACTAAGTCTGAAACCTGTTATCATTTGCACTTTTGTCATGCTTGTTTGAACCTGTTATTGGATGAATTAGCCGTAGCTCAGTGTTCATATTTTGTCAAGTATCATGAGTGGATCCCTTCCATGTATTTTGTTGTCATGTTTGTGTGCTGTAGCATATTTATCTTGATGCATTTAGTTGGCCACTTGCTGATTATCGCAGACCGGTGCCATATTTGTTTTGCTTGCCATTTTCAAACTGTGCATCCGATTCCGGTGATCTTTATATCGATTTCAACTGAAATCACCTCACCTTTCTAGTAGAACTCTTGGATTTCCAAGTTGAGTCCAGGTTCAATCATTCCTTTGCAAATCTTGCATATGCATCACATACCGCATCCCGCATATCATACCATGTTTGCATCATGTTGCTTGAGCATTGCATGTGGTTGATTGTGCTCCTTTTGCTTGTTGTTCTTGTTTGGGTAGAGCCGGGAGACGAGTTCGTGAATGAGGAGCCCGTTGAGTTCGTTTACGAGGATCAAGTCAACTGTGAGAACTTTGCAGGCAAGATGACCATACCCTCGAAATCACTTCTATCTTGGCTTGCTAGATGCTCGCTCTTTTGCTATGCCTATGCTACGATACCTACCACTTGCTTATCATGCCTCCCAAATTGCCATGTCAAACCTCTAACCCACCATGTCCTAGCAAACCGTTGTTTGGCTATGTTACCGCTTTGCTCAGCCCCTCTTATAGCGTTGCTAGTTGCAGGTGAAGTTTGGAGATCGTTCCTTGTTGGAACATTGTTTATTATTGGGATATCACCTTATTATCTTGTTTATCTTAATGCATCTATATACTTGGTAAAGGGTGGAAGGCTCGGCCTTTTGCCTAGTGTTTTGTTCCACTCTTGCCGCCCTAGTTTCCGTCATATCGGTGTTATGTTCCCGGATTTTGCGTTCCTTACGCGGTTGGGTTATAATGGGAACCCCTTGACAGTTCGCGTTGAATAAAACTCCTCCAGCAATGCCCAACCTTGGTTTTACCATTTGCCACCTAGCCTCTTTTTCCCTTGGGTTTCCGGAGCCCAAGGGTCATCTTTATTTAAACCCCCCTGGGCCAGTGCTCCTCTGAGTGTTGGTCCGAACTGGGCAGCCTGCGGGGCCACCTCGGGGAGACTCGAGGGTGGGTTTTACTCGTAGCTTGACCTATCTGAGTGTGCCCTGAGAACGAGATATGCAGCTCCTATCGGGATTTGTCGGCACATTCGGGCGGTGTTGCTGGACTTGTTTTACCATTGTCGAGGATGTCTTGTAACCAGGATGCCGAGTCTGATCGGAAGGTCTCGGGAGAAGGAATATCCTTCGTCGACTGTGAGAGCTTGTGATGGGCTAAGTTGGGACTCCCCTGCAGGGATTTGAACTTTCGAAAGTCATGCCCGCGGTTATGGGCAGATGGGGTTTTGTTAATGTCCGGTTGTAGATAACATGAAACTTAACTTAATTAAAATGAATCAACCGCATGTGTAACCATGATGGTCTCTTCTCGGCGGAGTCCGGGAAGTGAACACGGTGTTGGAGTAATGCTTGGCGTAGGTTGTGCTAGGATCACTTCTTGATCATAGTTGTACGATCGTGCTTTTGCCTTCTCTTCTCGCTCTCCTTTGCGAATAGGTTAGCCACCATATATGCTAGTCGCTTGCTGCAGCTCCACATCATACCTTGTCTTACCTATAACCTTAAATAGTCTTGATCGCGAGGGTGCGAGATTGTTGAGTCCCCCTGACTCATAGATTACTTCCAAACCATATGCAGGGACCGATGATACCGCTCCAGACGATGCGCTTGAGCTCAAGTGGGAGTTTGATGAAGACTCTCGTCGTTACTATGTGTCTTTCCCAGATGATCAGAAGTGGTGCCCAGTTGGGGCGATCGGGGACTTTGTCGCATGTGAGGGTTGAACTTCATTTTGGTACCATAGTCGGACCAAGAGTGTATTGGATGATTGTAATGTTATTCATGTATGTGTGACGTGGCGAGTGTAAGCAAACTATGTACCTTTTTCCCTTTTATTTATTTACATGGGTTGTTGTGAAGATTACCTTACTTGCGACATAGCTTTCAATGCGGTTATGCCTCTAAGTCGTGCTTCGACACGTAGGAGATATACCACATCAAGGGCGTTACAGGTTCTACCCTACATAATCTTGGTATCATGAGCCACGTTGATCACGAATTTGGAGTCTCCCCTAATGTTTTCTAGACTTCTCTTGTTTGATTTTTGTCCTAAATTCAAAAATGCCCACCAAAAATAGCCCCAATTTTTTTTGTGATTTGTTGGTGCGATGAAGTTTTTTTGGATTTGATCCATGGATTTCATGTGTAGAAGGTAGATCTAGCTTCCACACCAGCTTCCCCACCTTCCATCCACGAAATCTCCGCAATCCCCCCCCCCCGAAATCATCCATTTCCGTCCCAAATCCATCCCGATCCAGATCTGAGAAATTTTTCTCGACAAATGCGGTACAACCAGCCCCCAAGGCGATACAACCACTCAGCCATTACCTGACACTTCAGGATGCTCCAGGAGCAGTACAACCGCCCCTGCAAGCGGTACAACCACCCCTCCCAATTTTAGCCTCAGCTGATTGACAGTTTTATCCATAACTTTCACATCCAGAGTCCGATTTTGACGTTCTTTAGCTCGTTGGATAGCTATTGACATCCCCCATCCATATAGATAGATTCCAACACCTTTTGACACCATCAAACTTTTTTTCATTTTGCCAACTTTGTCTAGGTCCTCCACCATATCATCCACATACCATCACCAACTTCCGCAACTTAACCCATTTTGATTCACATAGCATTTGTGGTTCTTTGAGTTGTGCTTTGAGTCTCTGAAGGTGTTTCGGCTACTTAGGGACGGTTGTTTCTTCATCAACCACCACCACCACTTCCTCATTGCCAACTTTGAAACCACCTTTTAACTTTGGTTTTGTGAATTTGAGTTGTGGTTCATCATTTCCTAACGTGTTTCGTCTACTTAGGGACGGTTCGACAACGACATCACCACCGCTCATATTCGTCATCGACATCGACCACCTCACCACTTTGACACCTTCACCGTAATCAAGAACGGTAACCTCTATATTATCCTGGTATCGTGGTATATCATCATTGTACATTCTTGCCATTGCATTGATAACCCCATCGACCATTTCTGTGTACCTTTCTCATCGAGACAAGACTTTGAGTATTGCCGGCAACGTTACTTATGCACCTTAGTGATCATAGTTTCCATTTTCATACATACCATATCATATTGGTATACATATTTTGGTATCATATCTTGTGCCACAAAGTTGTCATCGCATATACACAATTGCTATCTTGGTTTGTGAAGTTTTGCATGAGAAAACAGCTCCAAAGACAAAGAGCCAAACAAGATTTTAAGAAAAAGGAAAATATAAGCAAAGAGCTTATAAGCAAGAACCATAGCATCATACTACATTAAGATTGTCATACTCGATCATCTTGGATCATATCATCGGAATACCATACATATAACATACTTGGGATACAAGACGTTGCATCTTTCCTTAATAGGTTGTGGACAAGTTTCGTATCCGCCTATTGTACAACCGTGCTAGTGTCTCTAGTGTTGTGCAACAAGAGCATTTTCGTGGATTCCACATTTTGGCACATTCCTTGGTTGCACAACCCCATTTATCTATCCGCGTGTGTGTGTTTCCGTATACCATATCTTGCTATTGGTCTACTTCTTGAATTTGCAAATTTGTGAATCTTTTCCAACATTATTGAAGCTCACTAACAATTGCATCAAATTTTGTGCCACCATCCTAACCGAGATCCACCATAAGCTTTTACTTGCGTAGGTGTGAGAATCGACAAGAATTGGTACCAATTGTGCTATTTCCTTGTTACACATTTGAGTGATCATTGATCCACCTTCAACATCGGTCAAGGTACATTTGGTATAAGTTCTTCTCTTTCTCCCACTCACACATTTACTTGGAATGATGGATAGGCCAAGTTCTTCTACCAATACACTCTTCATCGAGCAAGACGAGGACCCAAACAACTACGTCACCAAGATCCACCTTTTCGGTGCACAACGAGCTTTGCATCAAGAACAACAAGCGTTGAGCGACCGCAACGACAATCTCGCCACCGACTTGTGACTCCCCGAGCAACGTACAAGAGACTACTTCGACAACAAGCTCGACAGACAAAAACAAGAGAGCAATACAAGAATGGACGAGATTTGGGCCTTGTTGGTCAACCGCTCTTCTGCCACTTCGTCCTTCTCAAGACGGAGCCGCTCGAGTCGACACTCTGACGACACCATCTCCGGCTCGAGTACTCCGACCTCAAACACTCATGGATGAGCCAGGCGCCAAGACTGTGAAGAAAACTGCAATCCTCTACTCGCAATCCTACATGAGAGCAAATCAATGAGCAAGCACATCGGCATCGCCAAAACCAAGCTACCCTTGCACAATCACAAGAATGGCAACGCCAACACCAAAAAGAAGAGGAAGAGCAAGCGCGACAACACCAAGACACACAAGATGCTGAGGCACAACGTCAAGAACAACAACGACGTGAAGCTCAAGCACTCGAGGCGCAACGTGCCTCCGAGAATCAAGTCGAGCCGTAGCCACACGCAGCCGGCATAATCGTGAGCAACAAGAAGCGCTTCACGAGAAAGTTCAAGAAAGGAACTATCAAGCACACATGCACCGACAAGTTCTTCAAGCTCCTCCACAAGCTCCTCGACAAGAATCCCAAGTTCTCCAAGAGCAACATGAGGTTGACAACCCTCCAGGCCAAGAGCAATAGGAGGTTGACAATCCTCCAAGACAAGGGCGTCATCATCCCCAACCCCACCACAATGAAGAGCAACGCTATGGCAAGCTCAAGTTCACCATGCCCAAGTTCACCGGAAGCAATAATCCCAAAGAGTACCTTGCATGGACATTGAAGGTCAACAAGATCTTTCATTCACACAACTATGAGGAAGAGAGAAGATTCATAGAGGCGAAGGTGTCCCGATGTTTCGATGAGATAGCTATCATTTCTGTGGGAGTCGACTTTGACGATCCGACTACGAATGTGCAAAGACGTCGTGCCTTAGCAATCGCTAAACCAACTTCTGAAGGGTTATTGACCACGCCGGAGCATGGTCAACCTGACCACGAGGGTCTATTTCCTGCGAGCAAATGAAGAACAAGCAAGAAAATGATATTGCAATCTGGATATTGCGAATATGAGAGGAAAGATTTATTAATGAAGGTGGGGTTCTGTGACGTCTTGGTCTGGTCGTTGAACACAAACGAAGTACGCGAAGTTGCAGCTATGAAGAACTTTTAATCTAAACAAAACCTAAAGTCTAAACGACACCCTAAGGGCTGTATATATGGAGGAAGAGGGGAAATTTCTTGGACCTTGGGGGAGGGGTCCAAAACCAACCCTATCTCTTGTTTCCCACACATACGGACTCTAAAAATAGCCTATACTATAGTATTTCGAAATTACATGGGCCTGTCCCAAGAATAAGGCGACACATCACCTATAATAACCTCTAGATGAAATTTAGGAAGTGGCATCTTGTATATTTCGTCCAAGCCTTCATACACTCATTATGGTGCCTTCAAAGTCCTGAAATCATCACTTGAAACTCCAGTCTTGTTTCCCTTGCGCATGCCATCATCTCCATGCTTGATCTTGCTCAAGTGATCATCCCTCTTGTTCATGCTTGGTCCTTCATTTGTAAGCAAAACAAACGTATCCAATTTAGGCAGCATCATATTCTCATGAACATTAGAATCATTACCAAGAAATGAAAGTACCTGATAATTTAATTGGTGTGCGCGAGCTCTAGTAATTGGTCCAGTATGTATAGAAGCAGGGGCTGTGGGTGTAACAATGATATTGATGTCATCATCATCCTCCCCTTCTTGAAATGAAGTCTTCATCAATGGAAGCTCATCTTCCTCACCCAAATAAGGCTTCAAATCTGCAATGTTAAAAGTGGGACTAACCCCAAAATATGCAGGCAACTCAAGTTTATATGCATTATCATTTATTTTCTCTAACACCATAAAAGAACCATCAGCACATGGCATTAGCTTTGATTTGCACAAATCAAGAAATCTATCCTTACACAAATGTAACCAAACAAGATCTCCAGGTGCAAACACAACATGTTTTCTACGCTTAGTGTTTTCCTTAGTTAACTGATGCCTTTTTAAGATCAATTCAGCACGTTGTTTAGCATCAAAATTAACCTTCTCCAAAGATGGAAGAGGCAACAAATCAATAGGTGGACGAGGTAGGAAACCATATACAATTTCAAAAGGGCACATCTTAGTAGTAGAATGCAACTAACGATTATAGGCAAATTCAATATGAGGCAAGCATTCTTCCCACATTTTCTTATTATTCTTCAAAACAGCCCTAAGCATAGTACACAATGTTCTATTGACTGCTTCAGTTTGTCCATCGGTTTTGGGGGTGACAAGTAGTACTAAAAAGCAGTTTAGTCCCCAACTTAGCCCATAAACATCTCCAAAAGTGGCTAAGAAATTTAGTATCACGATATGAAACAATAGTATTTGGCACACCATGCAAGCGAATAATTTCACGAAAGAACAAATCATCGACATTAGCAGCATCATCGCTTTTATGACATGGTATAAAGTGTGCCATTTTTGGAAATCTATCCACACAACAAATATGCTATCCCCCCTTCTTTGTTCGAGGTAATCCTAAAACAAAATCCATACATATATCCTCCCAAGGAACACTAGGTACAGACAAAGGCATATATAAACCATGAGGATTGAGTCGTGACTTAGGTTTTTGACATGTAGTGCAGCGAGCAACAAAACGCTCAACATCCTATCTCATCTTTGGCCAAAAGAAATGTGTAGCAAGTATATCATCCGTCTTCTTCACGCTAAAGTGTCCCATCAATCCTCCTCCATGCTCCTCCTGCAACAGCAAAAGACGAACGAAGATAGATGGAATTCATAGCTTGTTAGCACGAAACACAAATTCATCGTTAACAACGAACTAGTTCCATGTTCTCCCTTCTTTACAATTCTGCAAAACATCTATAAATTCAGCATCATGCACATATTGATCTTTGATGGTCTCCAAACCAAATATTTTAAAGTCAAGTTATGAAAGCATAGTATAGCGACGGGACAATGCATCAACAATAACATTTTCTTTACCCCTCTTGTGTTTAATAACATAAGGAAAAGTCTCAATGAATTCTACCCATTTAGCATGTCTATGGTTCAGTTTTGCTTGACTTTTAATGTGTTTCAAAGATTCATGATCATAATGTATAACAAATTCTTTAGGCCATAAATAGTGTTTCCATGTTTCTAAGGTCCGAACAAGAGCATATAATTCTTTATCATAAGTAGAATAAGTCAGACTAGGCCCACTCAATTTTTCAGAAAAGTATGGAACAAGTTTGCCATCTTGTAATAACACACCTCCTAATCCAATTCCACTAGCATCACATTCAAGCTCAAAAGTCTTATTAAAATCAGAAAGTTGGAGGAAAGGAGCATGTGTCAACTTATCTTTCAATACCGTGAAGGCTTCTTCCTGTGCGGTACCCCAAACAAAAGGTACATCCTTCTTCGTAAGCTCATTAAGAGGTGTAGCAATGGTGCTAAAATCTCTCACAAAACGCCTATAGAAACCAATGAGTGCAAGAAAACTCCTCACTTGTGTGACCGTTTTGGGCGGTGGCCAACTCTCAATTGCTTTAATCTTGGCTTTATCAACTTTAATTCCCTGTGGAGTAACAACATGGCCAATAAAAGATACTCGGAAGGTGGAAAAGGTGCACTTCCCAAGGTTACCAAACAAATGTGCATCACGTAGAGCAATAAAAACATCACGTAAATGTTACAAATGTTCCTCCAAAGATCTACTATAAATCAGTATATCATCAAAGTAAACTACCACAAATCATCCAATGAAAGCATGTAAAACTTCATTCATTAATCTCATGAAAGTAATAGGTGCATTAGTTAACCCAAAATGCATGACTAACCACTCATATAGTCCAAACTTAGTTTTAAATGCTGTTTTCCATTCATCTACCAATTTCATATGAATTTGATGGTATCCACTACGCCAAACAACTTTGGAGAATATTGTAGAGCCACTCAATTCATCAAGCATATCACCTAGCCTAGGAATAGGATGACGATAATGAATAGTAATATTATTAATGCCTCTACAATCAACACACATACGCGATGTACCATCCTTTTTCGGCACTAGCATGATAGGAATAGCACAAGGACTAAGAGATTTGTGTATATAACCTTTGTCGAGCAGCTCCTGTACTTGACGCATAATCTCCTTCGTCTCCTCTGGATTGGTACGGTATGGTGCATGGTTGGGTAGTGATGCACCAGGAATTAAGTCAATTTGATGCTCAATCGCTCGAATAGGTGGTAATCTCGGTGGCACATCTTGTGGAAAGACGTTAGCAAACTCCTACAAAATGTTAGTGACAGCAGGAGGCAAAGAGGAAGGTACATCCTCGAAAGAAAATAATGCCTCTTTGCACACAAAAGCATAGCAAAAGATTTGCTGAAATCTAGATCATCAAGATCAGATTTGGTGGTAAGTAAACATGGACTTTTCAATTTAATTTCAGAAGCAACACTGGATGGTTTATTATTAGGCTTCATTTGTTGCTCAAATTCCTTTGCCACAATATGATTTTCACTCTTATTTTTCTCCTGTTTTGCTTTATTAGCTCTATTAATATCATCTTTCAAAATGGAATCAGGAGTCATATGAAGCAAAGTAATATTTTTATCCTCATGAACAAGAGTATACTGTTTGTTTCTACCATGGTGTACATATTTTTTATCAAATTGCCATGGTCTACCAAGTAATAAGGAACATGCTTGCATAGGTACCACATCACAATCAACAAAATTAGCATATGTAGAGATACTAAATTGCACATGAATAGTATGTGTTACCTTAACCTTGCCACTGTTGTTGAACCATTGGATGTAGTAAGGATGTGGATGTGGTGTTGTGGTGAGAGATAGCTTCTCCACCATCTCCATGCTAGCCAAGTTGTTGCATCTCCATCTATCTATGATGACGTGAACATAACGTTCCTTCAAAAATCCCTTTGTATGGCACAAATTATGCCTCTAATTTTGCTCAGCTTGTGTGACCTACACAATCAAACACGTTGAGCAACTAAACATTCATACCTGTCAGTGTCTTCAGTAGCCATGTATTGCGTCTCATGATCAGAATCATCTCCACCGCATTCTTTACTTGTAATAAGAGCCAAAGTCTCCTAAACATAGTCACTAGCAGAGTCATACCCACCATCCTTAGTAGCAATCATCACAGGCTTAGATGGGCATTCTCTCGCATAATGACCTCCACCCTTGCAACGGCGACAAATAATATCATGTGTTTGCCATGTTGATCCCATGGATGAAGAAGAGCTCTGTGCGGAACCAGAAGGTGTACTCTTGGCAGATGGTGGTGGTGGTGCCTGCTTCCTTGTGTCATGGCTGAAGGTGGCAGCTGATGGAAGTGTTGGTGCATTAGAATGTGTGGAAGTAGAGGATGCACGTTGTGTCCATGATGAAGGTTGACTTGCAGAAAAGTTAGTTCGCGCCAATGCCTGTCGATCCTGCACTTCACATTCAGCTTTACAAGCAAGATGGAATAAATGAGTGATATTATTATACTCCTTATACTCTAGAATGATTTGAATATCTTTATTTAATCCACCCATAAAACATGCGAGCCTAGCTTCATTCTCCTCAACAATATCACATCTAATCATGCTAGTTTGCAATTCCTGATAATATTCTTCTACAAAAAATTTCCCTTGTCTCAAGCCCTACAATTTTTGAAGTAATTCACGTTGATAATATGGTGGAACCCAACAAGTACGCATGGCAGTTTTCAAAGCATCCCAAGTAGATGGAATAGGATATAATCTACAATGTTCAGACCACCAAACACATGCAAAACTAGTGAAAGCACAAACAGTCGCAGGAACACGTCTCTCCTCAGGATATTGTAAACATGTAAAACATTGTTCAGTTTCTAACTCCCAAGTAAGATATATATCAGGAACATATCTACCATCAAATGGTGGAATATTGAATTTTAGTTTAGGAAGATGGTCATGATCTCGTACCTCAGGTCATGGTGCAGCTCTACCGTTGCGATGATATGCATGAGGACGACCTGGTGGTGGTGGTTGCACGTAGTTCTGATTTTGATCAACCTCATCCTCGTAATGGTCCTCCACTCTGCAGTAGCAGCAGGAGCTACAAAAACATCAACAATACGTACAGCGGCACCAGAATTTTGACCAGGCTCAAGGGGAACGCGCAGTGCTCGTCCCACTTGATTTGGAAGGCAATGTTGTTGTTGTTGTTGTTGGGTTGTGGAAGACGCATGAGCAATTCCTTAAACTTGTTATCAAGCTTTGTTTCAAACGCCTTCTTAATGCCATCTATCTTCTCCATGGCATCTTCAAATTTGTTTAGCACATCTTCCACCTGCCCACTCATCATTTGCTGAAACTTATCATGTAACTCTTTGTTCGTCATGTTCTCCTAGTCAGTCTCGCCGGCTTGTGATCCTACCTGTAACGCCCTCGATGCGGCTATAGCTCCCACGTGTCGAGGCATGACTTAGAGATATAACCGCATTGAAAGCAATGTCGCAAGTTAGGAAATCATCACAAACATCCCATGTAATATGTAATAAAGGGGAGATACATAGTTGGCTTACACTCGCCACGTCACATCAAAGTACATAAATAACATCCATCAAACAGACACTCATGGCCCGACTACGGCGCCAAAATGGAAAAGAACCCAACATGCGACAAGGCCCTGAATCGAACCCCAACCAGGCACCACTACTGATCATCGGGAAATGAAACATAATAACGTTGAGAGTCCTCGTCGAACTCCCACTTGAGCTCGTACTCGTCACCTGGAGCGGAATCACCTGGACCTGCATCTGGAGTTATAGTATCTGTGAGCCACGGGGACTCAGCAATCTCGCACCCTCGCGATCAAGACTATTTAAGCTTATAGGAATGGATAAGGCAAATATATGTGGAGCTGCAGCAAGCGACTAGCATATATGGTGGCTATCTTATTTGCAAGAGAGAGCGAGAAGAGGAGGCAAAGCACGAGCGAGAATCTAGAAGGATAACCTGCGCAAACATAACTCCAACACCGTATCCACTTCCCGGACTCTGCCGAGAAGAGGCCATCACGGCAACACACTCAGTTGATTCATTTTAATTAATTAAGGTTTAAGTTATCTACAACCGGACATTAACAAATTCCCATCTGCCCATAACCGCGGGCACGACTTTCGAAAGTTCAATCCCTGCAGGGGAGTCCCAGCTTAGCCCATGACAAGCTCTCACGGTCAACGAAGGAATAGACCTCCTCCCAAGACGTTCCAATCAGACTCGGTATCTCGGTATCTCAAGACACTTCGACAGGTTAAAACAAGACCAGCAACACCGCCCGAATGTGCCGACAAATCCCGATAGGAGATGCACATATCTCTTTCTCAGGGCACACTCAGATTGTCTAAACTTCCGGTAGGCCAGCCCAGAGTTGCCCCTGGTAGCCACCGGCGGCTGACGGTTTGGACCAACACTCAGAGGAGCACTGGCCCGGGGGGGGGGGGTTTAAAATAAGATGACCCTTGAGTCTGCAGAACCCAAGGGAAAGAAAATGCTAGGTGGCAAATAGTAAAACCAAGGTTGGGCATTGCTAGAAAAGCTTTAATCAAGGCGAACTATCAAGGGGTTCCCATTATAACCCAACCGCGTAAGGAACGCAAAATCCGGGAACATAACACCGATATGACGGAAACTAGGGCGGCAAGAGTGGAACAAAACACTAGGAGAGAGGCCGAGCCTTCCACCCTTTACCAAGTATATAGATGCATTAAGATAACATGGCAATATAATGATATCCCAACAAGTAAATAAATGTCCCAACAAGGAACGGCTCCAAACTTCACCTGCAACTAGCAACGCTATAAGAGGGGCTGAGCAAAGCGGTAACGTAGCCAATCAACGGTTTGCTAGGACAAGGTGGGTTAGAGGTTTGACATGGCAATTGGGAGGCTGACAAGCAAAAGGTAGGCATCGTAGCATTGGCATAGCAAGAGCGAGCAAACTAGCATAGCAAAGATAGTAGCGATTTCGAGGGTACGATCATCTTGCCTGCACAGTTGTCAGAGTTGACTGGATCCTCACAAGCAAACTCAACGGGCTCCTCGGTAGCGAACTCGTCTCCCGGCTCTACCCAACAAGGCAAACAAGCAACAAGGATACAATCAACCACGTGCAAGACCAAGCAATATGATGAAATGATGATATGCTATATGGAATGCGATGCGGGATGCAAAATGCAAGATATGACAGGAAATGCATGAACCTGGCCTCAACTTGGAATTCCAAGGGTGCCACTGGATAGAGGGGATGAAATCGCTTGAAAACGATATGCAAATGCAATGCACATGATGGCATGATATGAGATGCATGAAAACGAAAACAACACACGGAGACCAAGACCCGAACCCGAGAAATAAATATAACTTAACGCCGGAAACGGCAAGAGTTGGATACAAATTTGGAAAGTCGTATTTGGGGCGTTACAACACTCCACCACTACGAAAAGATCTCGTCCCGAGATCTAGGACTGAAAGAACTCCGGGTACTCAGAACGGAGGTGATCCTCGCGTTCCCAGGTAGCTTCACGGTCGGAATGGTGTGACCACTTGACTTTGAGAAATTTGATTGACTTGTTGCGAGTCTTGCGTTCAGTCTCTTCAAGAATAGCAACTGGGTGCTCACGATAAGAGAGATCTTCTTGGAGCTCAATGTCCTCGAAGTTGACGGTGCGGTCAGGCGTCTTGAAGCACTTTCGAAGCTGAGAGACATGGAACACATTATGAACATTTGTAAAGTTTGAGGCAAGCTCGAGTTGATAGGCGAGGTCGCCTATCTTGCTGACAATCTTGAAAGGTCCCACGTATCTAGGGGCAAGCTTCCCTTTGATACCGAAGCGACGAGTACCTTTCATAGGAGAGACACGGAGGTAAACATGATCTCCGATCTCGAAAGCCAAATCACGGTGCTTACTATCATAGTAGCTCTTCTGGCGGGATTGGGCTGCTTTGAGGTTATCACGAATGACTTTGCACATTTCTTCTGCTTCTGTGATTAAGTCATTACCCAGCAGTTGACGTTCACCGGTTTCAGACCAGTTGAGAGGGGTACGGCACTTCCTGCCATACAGAATTTCAAATGGGGCCTTGCCCGAACTTGCTTGAAAACTGTTGTTATAGGAGAATTCAGCATAAGGGAGACAGTCCTCCCACTTCATGCCGAAGGAGATCACACAAGCCTGAGCATATCTTCAAGAATCTGGTTGACACACTCGACTTGACCGCTTGTTTGAGGATGGAAAGCAGTGCTGAAGCGGATGTTAGTGCCCATGGCCTTCTAGAAAGAATCCCAAAACTTTGAGGTAAAAATGCTGCCACGGTCTGAAGATATCACTTGAGGAATACCGTGTAGAGAGACAATGCGAGAGGTATAGAGTTCCGCCAATTGAGCTGCAGTGATCGACTCTTTGATAGGAAGAAAATGAGCCACTTTGGTGAGCTTGTCGATGACAACAAATATAGCATCATTGCCACGCTTGCACTTTGGACACCCAGTCACGAAGTCCATTTCGATGTGGTCAAACTTCCATTCTGGAATGGCAAGAGGTTGGAGGAGACCTGCTGGCCTTTGGTGTTCTGCCTTCACTCTTCTGCAGACATCACATTCATTCACGAATTGAGCGATCTCGCACTTCATTCGAGTCCACCAATAAGCTTGCTTAAGGTCCTGATACATCTTCGTTCTCCCAGGGTGGATGGAGAGGAGAGAATTGTGAGCCTCGTTCATGATCACTTTACGAAGTTCACCTTTGGGCACAACAATACGATCCTCGAAGAAGAGAGTCCTTGTCATCAAGGCGGTAGCACTTGTACTTGGACTGACTCTTGGCAATCCCAATCTTCACCTTTTTCACCATAGCATCAAGAAGCTGGGCTTGGCGAATCTGGTCTTCTAAGGTAGGAGAGACTTGAAGGCTGGCGAGGAAACCTTGAGGAACAACTTGCAGATTAAGCTTGCGGAAAGCTTCACAAAGCTCAGGTTGATGAGGCTTGAGAATGAGACTGTTGCAGTACGCCTTTCTGCTCAAAGCGTCAGCAATCACATTAGCCTTGCCTGGAGTATACTCAATACTCGGATTATACTCTTGAATCATTTCGACCCATCGAGTTTGCCTTAGGTTGAGATTAGGCTGAGTGAGGATGTACTTGAGACTCTTGTGATCAGTGAAAATGTCCACTTTTCTTCCCAATAGAAGATGTCTCCAAGTCAAAAGAGCATGCACAACTGCCGCCAACTCGATATCGTGAGTGGGGTAGTTCTTCTCATTAGGCTTCAACTGGTGAGATGTATAAGCAACAACTTTCTTCTCTTGCATCAATACTGCGCCAAGACCTTGGAGAGAGGCATCACAAAAGACTTCGTACGGCTTGGATTCATCAGGTGGAGTCAGAACTGGAGCAGTGATGAACTTCTCTTTCAAAGTGTTGAAAGCAATATCACACTCCGGAGACCAAACGTACTTGACGTGCTTCTGAAGAAGATTTGAGATAGGCTTCGCGATCTTGGAAAAGTTTTCAACGAATCTTCGGCAATAGCTTGCGAGACCGAGAAAACTGCGGAGTTGCTTCACATTCTGAGGAGGTTCCCAATTCACAATTGCAGATACCTTCTCGGGATTCACGAAAATGCCCTTGGCAGAGATGATATGACCAAGATAAAGAACCTCATCGAGCCAAAATTCACACTTGGAGAACTTGGCATAGAACTGATGTTCCCTGAGCTTATCGAGCACCAAACGCAAGTGCTTGGCATGATCTTCCTTGTTCTTCGAGAAAACCAGAATGTCATCGAGATAGACCAAAACAAAGTCATTGGTGTAGGCGTTGAAGATGAAGTTCATCATGCGAGAGAACGTCGGAGGAGCGTTGGCGAGGCCAAAAGACATGACAGTGTATTCATATGAACCAAAGCTTGTTCTGAATGCTGTCTTGGGAATATCTTCTTCACGAATGCGAATCTGGTGATAACCCATACGGAGATCAAGCTTGGAGAATACTTGGGCACCTTTGAGTTGTTCGAACAGCTCATTGATGTTGGGAAGTGGGTATTTGTTCTTGATGGTTTTCTTGTTCACTGGACGATAATCAACACAAAGTCGGTCCGTTCCATCCTTCTTCTTCACAAAAAGAACACCACAACCCCACGGAGAAGTACTAGGCCGGATGAGACCCAATCTTTCTTGCTCATCAAGTTGCTTCTTCAGCTCCTTCAATTCTTCAGGTCCGAGCTTGTAAGGATGTTTACACACAGGTTCCGTGCCAGGTTCAAGTTCAATAACGAATTCAACTGGCCGGTGCGGAGGCATTCCTGGGAGCTCTTCTGGAAAGACGTCTTGATATTCGCAAACGACTGGAATTTGAGAGATGGCACCCAATTCACCCTTCTCATTGAGAGAAAACAGACGGATAGTATTATCCCGAGCGGCAAAGACAATTACATCCTCAGACGAATGAGTCAATTGAATCTGCCTGGCAGCACAATCAAGCTGAGCCTTGTGCTTAGAAAGCCAATCCATCCCGAGAATAAGATCAATATCCGAGTTGCCCAGAATCATTGGAGAAGCCAGAAACTTGAAATCACCCATCATGATAGAAATATCCGGAACTTCGTAGTTAGCTAGCAAGCATCTACCCGGAGAGACGACTGCTAATGGCTTATGCATAACTTGAGAAAACCACCCATGCTTAGATGCAAAAGGTCTGGAAATGAAGCAATGCGATGCACCCGTGTCAAAAAGAACTTTTGCAGGAACATCGTTAACAGGAAGGTTACCCATGATCACATCTGACGAGTCCTCTGCCTGAGCTGCATTCACCATGTTGATCTTGGCGTACTTGGAGTTATGCTTGACCACAGCTGTACTTGCCGATCTGACAGGAGGAGGAGGAAGACGCCTCTGGTTGAAACACTTGTTGGCATAGTGACCCTTCTGTTGGCACTTGTTGCACGTGACCTCTGAAAGCGGACGGTGATACGGAGCACTTGATCTTGGAGCTTGAGACGAAGTCTTGTTCTGAAAGCCTGGGTTGGGTGGGTGGGAAGAACCACTGCCACCTTTGCTCTTCTGCTGATACGGCTGACGGAACGGAGGAGGAGGAAGCCAAAACTTCTGCTGCTTGGCCACTTGAGTAGAGGAAGAAGGAGTAACATCTCTGACTCGCTTCCTGTAAGCATCACACCTCAACTGAGCAGCCTCTTGCTTCAGTGCCATGTTATAGAACTCATCGTATCTCAAGGGCTCGAAGAGGACAAGAGCGAGCTGAATATCTTCTCGGAGACCACCCTGAACTGGTATATCATGCTCTTCTCATCAGGCACGTCCTGCTTGGCAAAGCGGGCAAGCTTCTGGAACAATTTGTTGTAGTCATAGACAGACAAAGAACCTTGCTTCAGATTGCGGAATTCCTCATGCTTGCTTTCAACCACGCTCTGCGGAATGTGATGAGCTCGGAAATCTTGACGGAAATCATCCCAAGTGATAACACGTCCACCTCTGGAATCCTTGTATTGCTGGAACCATTCTGCTGCCTGATCTTTGAGCTGGAAGGAAGCGAACTTGACAAAGTCCTCAGGCCTGACGTTGCTGCACTCGAAATGCTTACACAGATCCACAAGCCAATCGTCAGCATCGGTTGCCTCAACACAATTGCTGAAAGTCTTTGGCCCATTAGCAAGGAACTGGTTGAGTGTAGCAAAGTGACTCTGATTGCTGCCTTGATTCCCTTGACTGCCTTGATTGCGCTCTTGGAGAATTTGCATGATCAGCTGAGTGTTTGCATTGGTTGCGGCCATCACAGCTTGCCATGCCTCTGGAGGAGGTGGAGGCGGTGGCGGATCTGGATTCGGAGTCGTGCGCGTTGGAGGTGCCATCCTGAAGAGGTTGACCACCATTAGCACATTGACAGATAAATATTGAAGCTGAATCCAACGGAATGAAAAATTGCAACATATAGTCTTCACATCCGAACAAAATGAACGAATGCATTCCTCTTCAAATGGTCACATATCCATAAATTGAGAAGCCACGTAGAATTAAGGTAGAGAAATAAATCAACAAGGTACAGATCAAGAACGAATAATCAGTAAGAAATCCCAATCTCAAACCAATATCCGTGGAAGAAGAACTAGAGCTACTAGAATTCCCACCTATGAAACTCCCGAACCTTTCCGGTTATGCAATCAGGTGTTGGGGATACAGGGGAAGCATAATATCTCGCCCAAACTAGCAAATCCTACATCCAGCTGTATCCATCCTTCAACGCATAACCAAGAAAACTTCGGAAACCATCTACCTCAACCTTCGAAAAGCATCCGTTATACAAGTTATGGCGATACTCCCGAACTCCCGCCCCAGTACTGGGTGGCGTCGAGGTTATCTCACCAACGAACTGCATAAAAGAGATTTTCGATGTCGGCGAACATATCTCAAGTATTCCAGAATTGCAACGATAAAATTATGATGACAACACCTCAGAGCTCAACTCCCCGGGACACTTCCACTAAACCCCTGACAGGAGGCACCAAGACAGTATTCTCATCATAAGCCATCGGAACAAATCCAAGATACTCGCGTGATCCTAAATTTTTTTTAGTGAAATTTGAGAAGAGAAGAGTCAAAACTCTACGTCAAGATGCCTTACCAGAGCGACGAGGAGACTGGGAAGTAAAAAGAATTCCTAAGCTCTCCGATATATAATTCCTAAGGACTCAAAACATTTTTCTAGACACAACTCGGCTGCTAAAACGATCAAGCAATGGGGCTCCTAAGGTCGGGGAAGGCTCTGATTACCAACTTGTAACGCCCTCGATGCGGCGATAGCTCCCACGTGTCGAGGCACGACTTAGAGATATAACCGCATTGAAAGCAATGTCGCAAGTTAGGAAATCATCACAAACATCCCATGTAATAAATAATAAAGGGGAGATACATAGTTGGCTTACACTCGCCACGTCACATCAAAGTACATAAATAACATCCATCAAACAGACACTCATGGCCCGACTACGGCGCCAAAATGGAAAAGAACCCAACATGCGACAAGGCCCTGAATCGAACCCCAACCAGGCACCACTACTGATCATCGGGAAATGAAACATAATAACGTTGAGAGTCCTCGTCGAACTCCCACTTGAGCTCGTACTCGTCACCTGGAGCGGAATCACCTGGACCTACATCTGGAGTTATAGTATCTGTGAGCCACGGGGACTCAGCAATCTCGCACCCTCGCGATCAAGACTATTTAAGCTTATAGGAATGGATAAGGCAAATATATGTGGAGCTGCAGCAAGCGACTAGCATATATGGTGGCTATCTTATTCGCAAGAGAGAGCGAGAAGAGGAGGCAAAGCACGAGCGAGAATCTAGAAGGATAACCTGCGCAAACATAACTCCAACACCGTGTCCACTTCCCGGACTCCGCCGAGAAGAGGCCATCACGGCAACACACTCAGTTGATTCATTTTAATTAATTAAGGTTTAAGTTATCTACAACCGGACATTAACAAATTCCCATCTGCCCATAACCACGGGCACGGCTTTTGAAAGTTCAATCCCTGCAGGGGAGTCCCAACTTAGCCCATGACAAGCTCTCACGGTCAACGAAGGAATAGACCTCCTCCCAAGACGTTCCGATCAGACTCGGTATCTCGGTATCTCAAGACACTTCGACAGGTTAAAACAAGACCAGCAACACCGCCCGAATGTGCCGACAAATCCCGATAGGAGATGCACATATCTCTTTCTCAGGGCACACTCAGATTGTCTAAACTTCCGGTAGGCCAGCCCAGAGTTGCCCCTGGTAGCCACCGGCGGCTGACGGTTTGGACCAACACTCAGAGGAGCACTGGCCCGGGGAGGGGGGGTAGGCATCGTAGCATTGGCATAGCAAGAGCGAGCAAACTAGCATAGCAAAGATAGTAGTGATTTCGAGGGTACGATCATCTTGCCTGCCCAGTTGTCAGAGTTGACTGGATCCTCACAAGCAAACTCAACGGGCTCCTCGGTAGCGAACTCGTCTCCCGGCTCTACCCAACAAGTCAAACAAGCAACAAGGATACAATCAACCACGTGCAAGACCAAGCAATATGATGAAATGATGATATGCTATATGGAATGCGATGCGGGATGCAAAATGCAAGATATGACAGGAAATGCATGAACCTGGCCTCAGCTTGGAATTCCAAGGGTGCCACTGGATAGAGGGGATGAAATCGCTTGAAAACGATATAAAGATCATTGGAATCGGAGTTACGGTTTGGAAATGGCAAGCGTTTTAAGATATGACACCGGTCTGCGATTTACAGCAAGTAGGCATCTAAATGCAACGAGGAACATGCTACAGCCACCAAACATGACAACAAAATACATGGCAGGGATGCACATAAAATGCTTATCAAAATACTAGCACTGAGCCACGGCCAATTCATCCATTATGAGGTTCAAACAAGCATGGCAAAAGCGCAAATGCAAAACAGATTCCAGACTTGTGAAATTAACACTAGTCTGAAATTTCAGATCACGATGCTCTCTTCGGAGCAGCAAAACAACATGATACATGACCTGAACATGACAAGTAAGAACATGGAATGGAGCTACTCAACAAGATTAACAAAAGACCCAAAGTGACCTGGGGCCAAAAGGGTTCACAAAATATATTAACGGGCACACGAACATAGCTAAAACACAATCAGTTTTCAGACAGTGAAAACTGAGACATACTGAAATATAACTCACGAAGGCATGTAAACGAGCTCGATGCACTCACCACGGTGCAAGTCATGGCAAGGAAATCATACATCCATTAAGAAGGCACAAAATACAAGCTATACATGGCAAGAACAATGGCATAGCATACACGGATCAACTACAACAACGCCGGCAAAATCGCAAACGAGTTGACGATCTGCCCAGATTCACCGTGAAGCAAAAGTAGAGCTCGATTGACTCAAGCTATGGTGCTCCATAATTGCAAACATAGACATGGATGGGTAGAGCATAAAATGATTAACAAAACTCCTTTACTGATCATCCTCAAAAGAGGCACGGATCACTAGGAAACAAGCTGAACATATGGCATCATGAACTAAAATATCCCAGACTTAGTGAAAACAACAAAGTCCCTGAAAACAGATTTACCGGGTGCCTCACTTTGCGAGCTTGCACAAGTCACCACACACATCCTAAAAATGCATGGGTTGCACCTCTGGAAAGAAGACAAAATGCTTAACAAAACATATGAAGGACTCATAGGCATAGCATGCACACAATAATCATGGCAAAAATGACAAAAGTCTAAGATGAACTAGCAGATCTGACAATTAACTCACGAAGCCTCCTTCTAACAGCATTTTCGGCATCAAGATGAGCTCAAATGAAAATGATGCAATGGAATGAAATGATGTACTCGTCGAGGCGAAGATTTTGATATATCATATTCCCAAATCGGAGCAACGGATGCAAAGTTACGGGCGGTCAAAGTATGCATAAAAAACTAGGGTTAGGGACGAAAGTCAACCGAGATATTTTTGGATCTAGATCCAGATCGCACGGGAACTGAGGCCGCCGGAGTTACTGTAGCTTGAGGTCGCCGGAAATGGAGATCTTCGCCGGGGGACTTGCCGGAGCTCGGGGACGGCGGCGCCGGCCGGTTGAGGGGGCGGCGGAGCCGGCCGGAGCGAGGCGGCGGCCGTGCGTGGCGGAGCGGCGAGGTTCGGCTCGGCCGCCGGCGCGAAGGCCCGCGGTGGCGCGGTGACGAACTCCGGTAGGGGCGCGGCGGCCCGTGGCGGCACCGGCCACCGGCGTCGGAGAAGGCGGCGGCGGACGAAGAAGGAGGCGGCGGGGAGTCTTCGGACTCGCGGGGGCCCCTCCTGGGCCTCCCGGGCCGGGACGACGGCGGCGGTGCCCACGTGGCAAGGCGGGATTGGCGGCGGAGGAATGTCCGGCCGGGTCGGACGTGTCCGGCTCGGCACGGAGATGTTTTTTTTTAGAACTAGGGTTCGAGGGGGAAGACGAGTTCCGAAAATGGAGGGGGTATATATAGGCATAAGTAGAGCTAGGAGAGTCCAAATGAGGTGCGGTTTTCGGCCACGCGATCGTGATCGAAAGCTCTAGGACATGGAGCAGAGTTTGGTGGGTTTTGGGCCCAAAATAAGGGGTTTTGGGCTGCAACACACACGAGGCCTTTTCGGTCCCTCGGTTAACCGTTGGAGTATCAAACGAAGTCCAAATGATACGAAACTTGACAGGCGGTCTACCGGTAGTAAACCAAGGCCGCATGGCAAGTCTCGGTCAATCCGGAAATGTTTAATCCCCACACACGAAAGAAAGGTAGAAATGACCACCGGAGGAGAACGAAGCGCCGGAATGCAAAACGGACAACGGGGAAAAAGCTCGCATGCATGAGATGAACACGTATGCAAATGCAATGCACATGATGGCATGATATGAGATGCATGAAAATGAAAACAACACACGGAGACCAAGACCCGAACCCAAGAAATAAATATAACTTAACGCCGGAAACGGCAAGAGTTGGATACAAATTTGGAAAGTCATATCTGGGGCGTTACACTACCATGGTTAGCAGCAAGAGACAAACACAAGAATATGATCCTATGGTTACTAGGAAATGGTTGTGGTGTTCTGGAGAGTCACAAATCCGTCAAGAAAATCTCAAATTCTTACCAGTTCTTACCAAGTAGCAGGTGGTGATTGACAACCGTTGTAGTCAAAACTCTCGATGCTTGGATAGATCGATTACTAGGGAGAGTCAAACGCACGACGTAGATGTATGTGGAGCTGGGATGGCTTATAATATGGTAGAAAAAAGATCAGCAATAATCAATTCAGAGATGCAAAGTTGAATAAACGCTAACGACAGTACTGTGCTAGTCCTAGGCTAGACCGTACTAGAGACGCGAGCCTAGAACACTAACAAAATCATGGCATGGCACAGAAACAAGGGAAAATCCCACTCTGGAATTTTTTTTGCTCTTTTTTATGCTCTTTTTTTTGCGCTTCTCTTTTTTGTGAAAAATCACTATAATGGCGAGTGTCTCAAAACTCTTCCCAAATCAAAATAACAGAATAGGCACGGAATTTTTTTGACTATATTTTTTTCGGAAATCAGGGCAGCGACGATGAAAAAGTGTGACAGAAAATCACTATGATGGTGAGTGTCTCAAAATGCTCCCTGGGACCTAAAAACTGGATAGGGAAAAATATTTTTGACTGCCAAAGTTTTGGCCTAAGAACTGCCCGAGGGTCTCCAGACTCGTTTTTTTTTCTGAAACCTACTCAGACAAGGAAACACGAATCAAAAAATAGATGGATCTTGAAAACAAACCTAATATGAAAAGAACTCGGATTGGTGGTGGATATATGATGGTAGGATATAGCAGCGGTGGTGGTATATGCTAGCGGTGGTGGTATATGGATACGGATCAGTGGTGGTGTATGGAAGCGGTGGTGGTATATGGTAGCTGTGGTGGTATATGGATACAGATCGGTGGTGGTATATGGTAGCGATGGTGGTATATGGATACGAATCGGTGGTGGTATGTGGTAGCGGTGGGGATATATGGATACAGATCGGTGGTGGTATATGGATTCAGAGTGGTGGCGGATAAGCGGTGATGGTAGATGGCAGGGGCGATGATGATGGTGCGGCGGCGGTGTGACAACTTATGACTAGAACTCGAAACTCTAAAAGGCTAGACCTAAGACCAGCAACTTGACACGACTATGCAACCGCAAATTCAACAAAGCAAAATACTGAAAAGACTATGCAAAGGCTCAGACTGGTTCGGATATGATGAACTAACCCTAATTTTTTTGTGGATTTTTCGTGAACTGTAGGTATGAAGAACAGACTCGATCTAAACTACGAAAAACTGTAAAATCTCATCGACCAACCTAGAAATCTGATACCACTTGATAGAGGCGAAGGTGTCCCGATGTTTCAATGAGATAGCTATTGTTTCTGTGGGAGTCGACTTTGACGATCCGACTACGAACGTGCAAAGATGTCGCGCCTTAGCAATCGCTAAACCAACTTCCGAAGGGTTATTGACCATGCCGGAGCACGATCAACCTGACCATGAGGGTCTATTTCCTGCGAGCAAACGAAGAACAAACAATAAACTGAGATTGCAATCTGGATATTGCGGATATAAGAGTAAAGCTTTATTAATGAAGGTGAGGTTCTATGACGTCTTGGTTTGGTCGTTGAACACAAACGAAGTATGCGAAGTTGCAGCTATGGCGAACTTTTAATCTCAACAAAACCCAAAGTCTAAATGACGCCCTAAGGGCTGTATATATGGAGGAAGAGGGGAAATTTCATGGCCCCTTGGGGGAGGGGTCCGAAACCAACCCTACCTCTTGTTTCCCCACACATACGGACTCTAAAAACAGCTTATACTGTAGTATTTCGAAATTACATGGGCCTGTCCCAAGAATAAGGCAACACAACACCTATAATTGCCTTTGGATGAAATTTAGGAAGTGCCATCTTGTATATTTCTTCCAAGCCTTCATACACTCATTATGGTGGCTTCAAAGTCCTGAAATCATCACTTGAAACTCCAGTCTTGTTTCCCTTGCGCATGCCATCATCTCCATGCTTGATCTTGCTCAAGTGATCATCCCTCTTGTCCATGCTAGGCCCTTCATTTGTAAGCAAAACAAATGTATGCAATTTAGGCAGCATCATATTCTCATGAACATTAGAATCACCAAGAAACTAAAGTACCTGATAATATAATGGGCGTGCGTGAGCTCTAGTAATTGGTCTAGTATATGTAGCAGTAGGGACTGTGGGTGTAACAATGGTATTGATGTCTTCATCAAATATTGCAATGGCATCCCTTGAGTTCCAAGACTATGTCCTCATATGGTGGGAACAAGTCATCGAGCGACGAGAAGCAAGAGGTGAACCACCCATCACCACTTGGGATCAAATGAAGGATGTCATGCGATCACGTTTTGTGCCAACATACTACAACCGCCACCTATTCATGAAACTCCAACTACTCAAGCAAGGAACAAAGAGCGTTGAAGAATAATGCAAGGAAATGGAGATTGCCATGATAAGAGCAAATGCCACAGAAGATGATGAGCAAACTATGGCACATTTCTTGAATGGACTCAATCATCCTATCAAGAAGATCGCTGACTTCCAATCATACTCGAACCTCATCGAGCTAGTGCATCAAGCTACCAAGGCAGAACGCCAAGTGCAAGATGACTTCAAGTATGCCAAGTACTCTTCCAAGAGCTACGACTTCTCCAACAACCAAGCTTCAACGACTCCAACACCTTCTACCTCAACCAAGCCATCTACAAGGAATGGCGACAAGTCAAGTTACCAGAAAACTTCGACAACCTCAAGTCGTCCTCCTACTAAAGAAACTTCAAGCCGAGAGCTTCATCATCATCTACTCCAACCGATGAGACCATTAATACAAGTTCCATTAAATGTTTCACATGCGGAGGACGAGGCCACAAGTCCTTCGAGTGTACCAACAAGCGCATCATCATGCTCAACGACGACGGAACCTATGACTCCATGAGTGAAGAGGAAATGGAAGCTCTTGAGCAAGTGGTCAATGAGGATGAAGATGATCAAGTCTTTTGTGACAAAGATTTGAGCCCCGCTCTTGTTGTCTCCATGGTCTTCACACTTGAACATCAACAAGATGAAGACCAAAGATGCCATATCTTCCACACAAAGGCCTGCATCAATGGAATGTCCATGAAGGTCATCATTGATGGAGGGATTTTCCATAACTTTGCAAGTGAAGAACTATGCTCCAAGCTCCCATTGGTCAAGATGAAGCACCCGCATCCTTACAAGGTTCAATGGCTAAGCGACCCCGACACTATCCAAGTCGAGCATATGGTGCAAGTTTCCTTCAAGATCAGAGCATACGAAGACACTTTGGAGTGTGATGTCATTCCGATGTCCGTTTGCCACCTCCTTCTTGGACGACCATGGCAATTTGACCGAGGCGTCATCCACAACGGGCGAATGAATCACTATAGCTTCAGGATGAAGGGAAAGGAATACGTGCTACGACCTATGTCTCCTAGCCAAGTGATCACCGACAAACGAGCCACCCATCATGGAGAGAACATTGAGAGAGAGAACTACCCAAAAGAGAGTGAGCACCACAAGGCGAAATTGAGCGCCTCCACGATGAGCGACAAGAAGAACTTAGTCCTATTGGCCACCAAAAGTGCGATGAGAGGAGTGTGTGAGAACCCATCACGTGTCATGCACTATGTCCATTTGTGCAAGGACGAGGCACCAAAAACTAACACCTCTCACAATCTACCTTTAGTGTTATTTTCTCTATTGTAGGAATTCCAAGATGTATTCCCCGACAAGCTACCTCCGAGTCTACCTCCACTATGAGGCATCGAACACCGCATCGACCTCATCCCCGGAGCACCCCTTCCTAACAAGGCTCCCTACCATGTCAACCCCAAGGAAACTAAGGTGATACAATGGCAAGTACAAAAACTCATCGACAATGGCTACGTACGCGAAAGCTTAAGCCCATGTGCCATACCGGTAATCCTAGTTCCCAAGAAAGATGGTACATATTGCATGTGTTCCGATTGTCGTCCTATCAATGCTATTACCGTGCGTTATTGTTACTCCATTCCACGCCTAGATGATATGCTAGATGAGCTTAGTAGAGCCACAATTTTCTCTACAATTGATCTTAAAAGTGGATACTATCAAAGACGCATACAAGAAGGTGATGAATGGAAAATCGCATTTAAGACCAAATTTGGCTTATATGAATGGCTTGTTATGCCAATGGGTTTATCCGAAGCACCCGATACTTTTATGCGAGTCATGCATTTTGTTCTTCGCCCCTACATTGGCGTATTTGTTGTGGTCTATTTTGAAAATATTCTTGTGTTTAGCAATTCTCTTAAAGATCATGTCACCCATATTAGAACTGTGTTGCAAACCCTTAGGAAAGAGTGCCTTTATGCTAATATGGACAAATGCCTTTTTGTGTTGATAAGCTTGTTTTCTTGGGTTTTGTGGTGTCTTCTAAGGATGTTTATGTGGATGAATCTAAGATCAATGCTATTAAAACTTGGCCCCAGCCAACCAACTTTCAACAAGTGCGAAGTTTTCTTGGTATAGCCGGTTTCTACCGAAGATTTGTAAAGGATTTTAGCACCATTGCATCCCCTTTGCATGCTTTGAGTAAGAAAAATGCACCATTTGTTTAGGAACCATCCCAAGACAGCGCATTTAGTGAGCTTAAGAATTTGCTTACTCATGCTCCCGTGCTTGCATTACCCAACTTTGACAAACCTTTTGAAGTTCATTGTGATGCTAGCGGTAATGGCATAGGAGGTGTGTTAACGCAAGAGAAGCGCCCCATAGCATACTTTATTGAGAAACTCTCAGGAGCGCAACTCAATTATCCCATCTATGACAAAGAGCTATATTCTTAGGGCGAGTTTTATGTGAATGGGAACATTATCTTCACCCTCATGAATTTATCATTCATACCGATCATGAAACGCTTAAATACCTCAAGGGTCAAAACAAGTTGAACAAGCATCATGCTAAGTGGAGTGAGTTCATTGAGTCATTTCCTTATGTCATCAAGTACATCAAAGGTAAGGAAAATGTTGTAGCGGATGCTCTTTCCCGCATATGCATGCTTGTAACCAAACTTGAATTGAATGTCATTGGCTTTGAGCACATAAAAAGACTTGTATGTGCATGATCCTAGTTTTTCTATTCCATATGCCAAATGTATGACGCATACATCTTGGGAGCGCTATTACATCGAAGATGATTATCTTATGAGAGCTAACAAACTTTGCATCCCTGAGTCTTCTCTTCGTTTGTTACTTTTGCAAGGATCTTATGGAGATGGGACACTTCAGACGCGACAAAACATTTTCTACGCTCTTTAAGAACTATTTTTGGCCCAAGATGTTTTGCGACGTCTCATGCTTCACCAACCGATGCTCTACATGTCCCAAAGCTAAGTCTAAATCTCAATCTCATGGCCTATATATGCCACTTCCTATTCCTTATCACCCATGGGAAGATATTAGTATGGATTTCGTGCTTGGTTTGCCTAGGACTAGAAATGGAAAGGATTCCATGTTTGTTGTTGTGGACCAATTCTCCAAGATGGCTCATTTCATTCCTTGCAACAAGATAGATGGTGCTTCACATGTTGCATGGAGTGCCAAGGACAATTATCTCGGACCGTGACGTCAAGTTCTTGAGTTACTTTCGGAAGACCTTATGCGCCAAGCTCGGAATCAAGCTTTTGTTCTCTTCGGCATACCATCCTCAAACCAATGGCCAAACAGAGGTGACGAACCGAACGCTCTCCACTCTACTGCGCGTGTTTATCAAGAGGAACATCAAGGAGTGGGAGGAGTGCCTACCCATCGCCGAATACGCCTACAACCGCGCAAGACATTCGACTACCAGCAAGTCCCCTTCGAGGTCATCTACGGATTCAACCTGTTGTCCCCATTGGGCATTCCTCCTCTACCACTACAAGAGCGCACCAACATGGATGCGAGTGCATGAGTGAACTATCTCAAGAAGATGCATGAAGATACAAGGCACACCATTGAGCGTCAAGTACAACGACTCGCGACCAAGCTCAACATCAACAAGCAACCCATGATATTCAACATTGGAGATCTTGTGTGGCTACACCGTCGGAAGGAATGCTTCCCCAATGAGCGCAATTCCAAACTTCTACCATGAGCCGATGGACAATTCAATGTGCTAGCACGCTACAACAACAACGCCTACAAGATTGACCTCCCGCACGGCAAGTACAATGTGAGTGACGTCTTCAGCGTTAAGGATCTCTCGCCCTACCATGGTGATGAAGATTTTGATCCGAGTTCGAATCTTTCCCAAGGGGGGGGAGAGATGATGCGGAGCATCCCAAGGTCATCCCCATGGACCTACGAACATATCCCATGACACCACTTGGACCAATGACACAAGCTCGAGAAAAGGCTATCGAGAACGAGGTTAACTCTCTCCTTGTTGAACTCCCCTTTGACCCACTTTAGACATGGCTACTATCTCAAACGGAGATGCTTTGTGTGCTTAGGTACCAAGGAAGCAACCAAGGAAAAGTTATGGTGCAAGATGGACATCAAGAGCATGAAGAGAATCTGCCCAGTCCAAAAATCCCGGTACAACCGCCCATGTACCGCCCAACAAACGCCCGGGCGATACAACCGCTCGACTACCGCCCAACTACCGGTCCAGCTTATCTGATCAAGCGGTGCAAGGCCGGTACAACACCAGTTTATCCCTGTAATAGCCAAAAGAGCGGTACAACCGCCCCGACCACTGGTACAACTGCTACTCCTTCCCAGGAACACCTCCAGGAACCAGCACCTGAGCTCCCAGCAGTACAACCGTCCCCGTGACCAGTACTACCATCCTGCCTGTGTGTAGTGAAAGGGGTTTCAGCCCATGTATCCCCAAGTTACACCTTGCACTATATATACTTGTCCCTTAGCTCTGTACGAGGGTTAGCAATGTGATAGCTCATATGTGAGAAAGAGCTTTGCTCATCCATCAGTATCTACTCCACTGAGAGAGACCGCCTCTTCGGAGAAGATCCAACTTGGATCCAAGGCCCCTAATGGGAAGACCATCAAGACCTCCTACTGGGGATGAACTAGTTACCCTATGTATCGTCCTTTGTTGGATTCAGATCGTGTATCTCTTTGGGTTTCGAGGATCTAGCATATGTGTAATCGAATCTTGTTGGTTGGAGTGATTTCCTCTCGTGTTTTCCCCTCGTGTTCTTCATGTTCTTCGTAGGATCCCCTCCATCTCGCGAAAGATCGGGCCACTAGAGTTCTACCCTACATCACCTCTCGTCAACGCCAGTGAGCCCCTTCATCGAAACCCCCTTCTTCCCCCTCTAGTTATCGCCATAGGCCATCGGTCACCGCGACCGCCCAGCCTCACGTCGTCGTTCCCCCTTGCGCACTGCTCATGCTCGCCCCGTGCCCTCGCTCTCTCCTGACACGCAGTCGCGTGCCCGCTGTCGCTCCCGGCGCCGCGACACTTGCCTTATTACATCTGCGCCACTACAGCTGGTGCTTCTGCCGCTACTCCTGTCGGTGTTCGGTCGTGCCCCGCATCTTCCTTGCGCGGCCTCGCTGTTGCGCACTATGCTCTGGCCGCCTCGCTCGCCCTGATGTCGAGCCCCTTGTCGCGTGCCTCGCCTGTGTCCTCCTTACACGCGCCCGCTCGCCTCAGCCACTCCATGTCGGCCAGCTGCTGCTAGCCCTGCGCCGCGCTTGCAGCTTCTCCTGGTGCTACAGCCTGCAGCTCGCGTCCCGTGAGCGCCCGCCCGCGCCCCTGTCGTCCCGCGCCGCCGTGCCCTCCTCGCCGCCGCTGGCCCATGCCTCGTCGCACCTGCTCCGGCAGGCCGTGCCTGCCGGTCGCACCCCCTAGCCGCGCGCCAGGCCCCAGGCCGTGCCGCGCCGGTGCCCCCATGGCCAGAACGGCCATGGCATCGCACGCAACCGTATGCCTGTGCCCGCCCCGCTGTGGCCCTGGCCTATGACGAACGGGGCCCAGCCCCTGGAAACAAATAGAAAAATAATTAAAATATATATCTATATAATAAGAAGAAATTAATTAATTAATTAATTCTATTTAGTTAACTAATGAGACTTAATTATCCTGTTAATTAACCTTAATCATCTGTTAATTAGAGACAATGGCGAATGGGCCCCACGCGTCAGTTTGACCTAGTCAACAGTCAATGTTGACCGCTGACGTCGTACTGATGTCATGCCGATGTAGTAAACATATTTTCAAATTAAATTAATTATGTTAATTTCAAAAAAATAAACCTTGAAAAATCATATAAAATAAACAATATCTCGGATGAAAATGTTTTGTACATGGGAGTTGCTCAAAAAGACGAGACGAATCTGAATACCCACTCCGTTCATCCATCACGTGCTCCTAGCATAGTGAACATGCAACCTTCCCCTCTCTTTCATCTGTCCAGAAAATGCCAAACGTCGAGAAAACCCCTCCATATGTTTTCCCTCTCTGTGTGCAACATGTAGCACCGCGTTAGAACACACTAGCTTTGCATATCGTCAGGTCATGCTTAGTGATGCGTCTGTTTGCTTATATTTACGATTTCTTCCCCCTCTTCTCTCCAATAGACCCCGAGACCAATGCTGCCCCTATGATCGACTATGTCGATGATGACACTTCTTGCTTTCGAGCAGAGGTTCCAGGCAAGCAAAACCCCATTGATCATTCCGATATCGCCCATTCCCTTCTCTCTTATGCTTGCATTAGAACTGCTATTATCTTCATATGATCCTATTATGATGCATAGCCTATTTTTGTTACCTGCTTTCATGCCTTACCTGTTTATCCTAAAATTCTTAGTATATGTTGGTTAGTGATCCACCAGAGACCCCTCTCCTTGTCCGAGTCGCCCCCGCTTGATGACTGATGACTCGGTCAATGTGATCGATGTCCAGACCCCGACACCGCTCATCACCCCCCTTAGTGTACGACTGCAGAGTTATTATCGAGTGACGAGGGTGATACCTCATCAACACTTCTGATGTTAGCCCTATAGTGTAGCTATTCGGTCATGATCATCGAGGTTGATTCCTCTTTCACCACTCCCGATAACGACTCTATCGTGCAACCCCTCAAGTGTGGACCATCGAGGGTGATTCCTCCAAGTCCACCTTGACGGTTACATCGAGTGGGAATCCATTGAGGGTGATTCCTCGGTTTTCCCCCTTGCTATTTCGGACACACAATTACTTTGACTTACCATAGAACCATGATGACATCAGGTCGGCTTCGAGGGGTACCCACGAGTGATGTGAAGTCGGGTTGACCTGGAGGGTACCCGAGAGATAATTACGTCGCACAGTCAGGAATTCTTAGCCCTTGCTGTAAGTCCACGAGACGGGGTGATGGGGTCACATGATCATGAGTCTCTGCTCGTTACCGCGCACTACCATGACACTAACGGTTTGGATATTTGATCCGAGTAGGACCCTTGCCTTTTTCGCACTAACCACCACACGAGAATAAGTATGGGAAGTTTGCATCGTACGCTTCTTCCGAAAGCTTACTGACGTCAACGACTGAGTGGCGCGCGCCGGGTTGGACTGGTTAAGCCTACACTTGTATAAGGGGGCTAGGTCTGCTCACCGGCCGTGTTCGTAACATGCAGGAATGGAAAGGACGATTGGCCCATGACCCCTTAGCATTTAGGATGTAGACTGGCGTGCTAGCCTCTCTGTTGAGCCCTAGTAGGACTACGACATGTTGATCGATCAAGGCCGGTCATGACCTGATGGTGTGTCTGACCGGAGTTGATCGAGCATGTTGGGTAAGTTGGTGCACCCCCGCTGGGAAGTATTCTATCTATTCGAATAGCCGTGTCCATAGTAATGAACGCTCGGAGTTGTATCCCAATCGATACAACTAGAACTGGATACTGAATGCTGAGGCATGTTATGGATATGTGGCTCCGAGTTTGCTTTCTCGTAGGGAGTCAAGAAAGGATCTCTGGGCGCTAATGTTACAACATACTTGTTAAACATAATATGCTATTATGTACTCTTCTATATGCTGCTAGTTGCTTGAATATGCTAGTCTTTGATAGGCTAGGCTTTCCCTTTCTCTTCTGGCATTCTCCAGTCCAGTCAACAGATACTACCCATTTCATTGATATGATGCATATGTAGTGTAGATCCTTGCTTGCGAGTACTTTGGATGAGTACTCACGGTTGCTTTGCTCCCTGTTTTCCCCATTTTCCATTCTTCTCAGATGTCACAACCAGATAGTGGAGCCTAGGATCCAGACGCCACCGTCGACGACTACTACTACCCCGAGGGTGCCTACTACTATGTGACGGACGTCGACGACCAGGAGTAGTTAGGAGGCTCCCAGGTAGGAGGCCTTGCCTTTTCGATTGTTGATGTTTGTGCTAGGCATCTTATGGCAACTTGTTTAACTTATGTCTGTACTCAGATATTGTTGCTTCTGCTGACTCGTTTGTATTCGAGCTTATGTATTCGAGCCCTCGAGGCCCCCAGCTTGTAATATAAAGCTTGTATTATTTTAATTTGTGTCTAGAGTTGTGTTGCAATGTCTTCCTATGAGTCCCTGATCTTGATCGTACACATTTGCGTGTATGATTGAATCGGGTTCGTCACACAAATCCGTAAGAGCCATCATAGAATGCACCATCCAATAAAGTACGATTACAATGTTCGGATACACCATTACGCTGTGGTGTTCCGGGTGGCTTGAGTTGTGAAACAGTTCCACATTGTCTTAAATGTGTGCCAAACTCATCGCTCAAATATTCAGCTCCATGATCAGATCGTAGAAACTTTATTTTCTTGATACGATGATTCTCTATCTCACTCTAAAATTCCTTAAACTTTTTAAATGTTTCAGACTTGTGTTTCATTAAGTAAATATACCCATATCTACTCAAATCATCCGTGAAGTTAAGGAAATAACAATATCCATGTGTTTCAACACTCATCGGACCGCATACATTTGTATGTATTATTTCCAATAAGTCAATTACCCACTCCATTGTGCCGGAAAATGGGGTTTTAGTCATCTTGCCCATGAGGCATGGTTCACATGTTTCAAATGATTCCAAAAGTCCATCAGCATGGAGTTTCTTCACGCGCTTTACACCAATATGACCTAAGCGGAAGTGCCACAAGTATGTGGTAGTATCATCATTAACTTTTCATCTTTTGGCATCAATATTATGAACATGTGTATCACTATGATCGAGATTCAACAAGACTAACTATTCAAAAGGGGTGCATGACCATGAAAGATATTATTCATATAAATAGAACAACCATTATTCTTTGACTTAAATGAGTAATCATCTCGCAATAAACATGATCTAGATATAATGGTCATGCTCAATGTAGGCACCAAATAACAATTATTAGGTTCAAAGCTAATCCCAAAGGTAGACCTAAAGGGAGCGTGTCGAAGACGATAACATCAACCTTGGAGCCATTCCCAACGCGCATCGTCACTTTGTCCTTAGCTAGTATCCATCCATTACACAACTCCTGTTTTGAGTTACAAATATTAACAACCGAACCAGTATCAAATACCTAGGCGCTATTGCTAGCACTAGTAAGGTACACATCAATAACATGTATATCAAATATTCCTTTGTTGACATTGCCAGCCTTCTTATCTGCCAAGTACTTATGGTAGTTCCGCTACTAGTGACCATTCCCCTTGCAAAATAAGCACCCAGTCTGCGGGTCTAGCCTTGGGTTTCTTCACGGGACCGGCAACTGGTTTTCCATTCTTCTTGAAGTTCCCTTTCTTTCCCTTGCCTTTCTTGAAACTGGTGGTCTTGTTGACCATCAAGTCTTGATGCTCTTTCTTGATTTCTACCTCCACAACCTTAAGCATCACGAAGAGCTCATGGATCATTTTCTCCATCCCTTGCATATTATAGCTCATCACAAAGCCATTCTAGCTTGGTGGAAGTGACTGGAGAACTCTGTCAATCGCTACTTCATCCGGAATATTAACATCCAACTGATTCAAGAGGTTGTAGTACCCAGACATTTTGAGTATGCGCTCACTAACACGGCTAATTTCCTCCATCTTGCAGCTAAAGAACTTATCGGAGGTGTCATACCTCTCATTTCGTGCATGGGCTTGAAATAGCAATTTCAGCTCCTGGAACATCTCATATGCTCTGTGGTGCTCAAAACGTCTTTGGATCCTGATACGTCTCCGTCGTATCTACTTTTCCAAACACTTTTGCCCTTGTTTTGGACTCTAACTTGTATGATTTGAATGGAACTAACATGGACTGACGCTGTTTTCAGCAGAATTACCTCGGTGTTGTTTTATGTGCAGAAAGCAAATATTCTTGGAATGACCTGAAACTCCACGGGAGGTCTTAGAAAAAACAATAAAAAATCCTCGCCAAATATGAAGACCAGGGGGCCCACACCCTTTCCACGAGGGTGGGGGCGCCCCCCTAGGGCGCGCCCCCCTACCTCGTGGGCCCCCAGGAAACCCTCCGACGCCAACTCCAACTCTATATATTTGCTTTCGGAGAGAGAAAAAATCAGAGAGAAGAAATCATCGCGTTTTATGATACGGAGCCGCCGCCAAGCCCTAAAACCTCTCGGGAGGGCTGATCTGGAGTCCGTTCGGGGCTCCGGAGAGGGGAATTCGTCGATGTCGTCATCATCAACCATCCTACATCACCAATTTCATGATGCTCACCGCCGTGCGTGAGTAATTCCATCGTAGGCTTGCTGGACGGTGATGGGTTGGATGAGATTTATCATGTAATCGAGTTAGTTTTGTTAGGGTTTGATCCCTAGTATCCATTAGGTTCTGAGATTGATGTTGCTATGACTTTGCTATGCTTAATGCTTGTCACTAGGGCCCGAGTGCCATTATTTCAGATCTGAACCTATTATGTTTTCATGAATATATGTGAGTTCTTGATCCTATCTTGCAAGTCTATAGTCACCTACTATGTGTTATGATCCGGCAACCCCGAAGTGACAATAATCGGGACCACTCCCGGTGATGACCATAGTTTGAGGAGTTCATGTATTCACTATGTGTTAATGCTTTGTTCCGGTTCTCTATTAAAAGGAGGCCTTAATATCCCTTAGTTTCCAATAGGACCCCGCTGCCACGGGAGGGTAGGACAAAAGATGTCATGCAAGTTCTTTACCATAAGCACGTATGACTATATACAGAATACATTATATTGACGAACTGGAGCTAGTTCTGTGTCACCCTATGTTAGGACTGTTACATGATGAACCGCATCCGGCATAATTATCCATCGTTGATCCGGTGCCTACGAGTTTTCCATATACTGGTTTACTCTTATTTACTTTCCCGCTGCTACTGTTACAATCACTACAAAATACCAAAAACATTACTTTTGCTGTCTTTACTTTTGTTGCCGTTACCACCACTATCATATTACTGTGCTACTAAACACTTTGCTGCAGATACTAAGTTTCCAGGTGTGGTTGAATTGACAACTCAGCTGCTAATACTTGAGAATATTCTTTGGCTCCCCTTGTGTCGAATCAATAAATTTGGGTTAAATACTCTACCCTCGAAAACTGTTGCGATCCCCTATACTTGTGGGTTATCAAGACCTTTTTCTGGCGCCGTTGCCGGGGAGCATAGCTCTATTCTTTGAGTCACTTGGGATTTATATCTGCTGGACACTATGAAGAACTTGAGAGATCCAAAAACCAAGATCTATCCCTCAACTACGAGGGGAGGTAAGGAACTGCCATCTAGCTCTGCACTTGATTCACCTTCTGTTATGAGTAAGTTTGCGACACCTACATCTGCTTCTGCTATTCGTTCCGATATGTCGCATGTTATTGATGATGACACTTCTACTATGCATGATACTTATGATGAAACTACTTCTATGCCTTATACTACTGTGCCCCTTAGTGAATTTCTTGAAGAACAAATTGCTAGGGCTAGAGAAAGAGAAACTGATGAAACTGAATACGATGATGATAGTGATGATGAAAATATGCCTGTTATTCCTGAAGGTTATCTTTTTCATAAAGATTCTTCTTTAGCTATTTTAGCCTGCAAAGATAGATATGAGCTTAAAAGGTTATTAATTAAATGGAACAAAGAATCACTTAGAGATAAAATGAAACCCGATCCTTCTTTTGCTACTTCACCTATATGTGTTCCTGATAAAGATTATGAATTCTCTATTGATCCTGATATAATTACTTTGGTTGAATCTGATCGGTTTTATGGCTATGAATCTGAAACTGCTGTGGCACATCTTACTAAGTTAAATGACATAGCTGCCCTGTTCACTAATAATGAAAGATCACGTTACCTCTATTTACTCAAAATATTTCCGTTCTCATTAAAGGGTGATGCTAAGATATGGTTTAATTCTCTTGATCCTGGTTGTGTGCGTAGTCCCCAGGATATGATTTATTACTTCTCCGCTAAATATTTCCCTTCTCATAAGAAACAAGATGCTTTGAGGGAAATATATAATTTCGTGCAAATTAAAGAAGAGAGTCTCCCACAAGCTTGGGGGAGGCTTCTCAAGTTACTTAATGCTTTGCCTGATCATCCTCTTAAGAAACTAAAATACTTGATATCTTTTATAATGGACTAACAGATGCTTCCAGAGATTACCTGGATAGTTGTGCTGGTTCTCTTTTCAGGGAAAGAACACCGGATGAAGCTGAAATTCTATTGAATAATATGTTGACAAATGAAAATAATTGGGCACCTCCTGAGCCAGCTCCTGAGCCAGCTCCCGCTCCAATTAATGATCCTATTCCTAAACCAACTCCGAAGAAGAGAGGTGTTCTATTTCTCAGTCCCGAAGATATGCAAGAGGCAAAGAAATCTATGAAAGAAAAAGGTATTAAAGCTGAAGATGTTAAGAATTTACCTCCTATTGAAGAAATACATGGTCTTAATATACCGCCTGTTGACGAAGTATATGATCTTAATCCTTTATTCATTGAGGAACCTCCCGATATCCCGACACAGGTAGTAAAGGTAAATTCTCTCTATAGATTTGATGAAGGTGATATCCCTCACTATAAGTCTGCTAGGCAATGCTTTGATGAGTTTGATAATTTTATTGTCAAACAAGAAAATTTCAATGCTTATTTTGGTAGACAATTGAAATGTGATTCCGATATAATTAAATACTTGGGTGATTATATGGCTAATATTAGAGGTGAACTTAAACTTGTTAGCAAACATGCTTCTATGGTTACCACTCAAGTAGAACAAGTACTTAAGGCTCAAAAAGAATTGCTCAATGAAATGAATAGTAAGAAAAATGATTATGCTGTTAGAGTGGCTACTAGAACTGGTAGAATGACTCAGGAACCTTTGTATCCTGAAGGCCACCCTAAGAGAATCGAGCAAGATTCTCAGAGAAATAATATTGATGCACCTAGTTCTTCTAAAAAGAAGAAAAAGAAAAATGATAGAACTGTGCAAACTTCTAGTGAACCTATTGCTGAACTACCTGATAATCCAAATGATATTTCTATGTCTGATGCGGAAACACAATCTGGTAATGAAAATGAACCTAGTAAAAATATTAATGATGATGTTCATGATGATGCTCAACCTAGTAATGATAATGATGTAGAAATTGAACCTGCTGTTGATCTTGATAACCCACAATCAAAGAATCAATGTTATGATAAAAGAGACTTTGTTGCTAGGAAACATGGGAAAGAAAGAGAACCTTGGGTTCAGAAATCCATGCCTTTTCCTCCGAAACCATCCAAGAAGAAGGATGATGAGGATTTTGAGCGCTTTGCTGAAATTATTAGGCCTATCTTTTTACGTATGCGATTGACTGATGTGGTCAAAACAAATCCTTATGCTAAATATATGAAGGATATCATTACTAATAAAAGAAAAATACCAGAAGTTGAAATTTCCACCATGCTTGCTAATTATACTTCTAAGGGTGGAATACCAAAGAAACTTGGAGATCCCGGAGTACCTACTATACCTTGCTCCATTAAAAGAAATTACATTAAAACTGCTTTATGTGATCTTGGAGCCGGTGTTAGTGTTATGCCTCTCTCTTTATATCGTAGACTTGACTTGAATAAGTTGACACCTACTGAAATATCTTTGCAAATGGCTGATAAATCAACTACTATACCTGTCGGAATTTGTGAGGACGTGCCCGTTGTGGTTGCAAACGCTACTATTTTAATGGACTTTGTTATTCTTGATATTCCCGAGGATGATAGTATGTCTATTATTCTTGGAAGACCTTTTCTTAATACTGCAGGGGCTGTTATTGATTGCAACAAAGGCAATGTCACTTTCCATGTTAATGGTAAGGAGCATACGGTACACTTTCCAAGGAAACAACCTCAAGTTCATAGTATCAACTCCATTGGAAAAATTCCATCGATTATATTTGGAGGTTTTGAATTTCCTCTACCAGCTGTCAAGAAGAAATATGATATTCTTATTATTGGGGATGTGCATGTCCCCGTTGAGGTAACTTAGTGTTATTCGAAATTTCTCCGATTTCATGATTATCGGAATGAGTTTGTTAACAAGACCCGATCAACCTTGTTAGTGGATTCTTTTTGATGAGCATCACATGGATGAAACTAGAAGCACAAACTTCTGCACATTCTTTATACTTTCTGTTATTTATATTAAATAAAGTAAAAATAGTTTTTTCTGTCTGTTTCCGGACTTATCCGTACAATATAAAAATATCCCAAAAATAAAAGTCCTCAGAAAGCCATGCCAATTTAATATGATTTTTTCGGGAATATTTTAGGATTTATTGTGCAAAAATTACCGCGGGAGGAGCTGCCACCTGTCCACGAGGGTGGTGGGCGCGCCCCCCTCCCTAGGGCGCGCCCCCCTTCCTCGTGGGCCCACGGTGGCCCTCCTCCACTTATCCCAGCACCCATCTTCTTCCTCTGCCTCACACAAACCCGAAAAACCAACTCAAGCGCGAGTTCCAGCCACTTTTGCTGTGATTTTCGATCTCCATGCTCAAAGCACCTCTCGCAAAACTGCTTGGGGAGATTGTTCCTTGGTATGTGACTCCTCCATTGGTCCAATTAGTTTTTGTTCTAGTGCTTTATTCATTGCAAATTTATGCTACATAGGTGACCATGTTCTTGAGCTTGCATGTCAAATTTATATGGTTCCAAGTAGTTTTGATGCGTGATATAGGCTCTAGGCACTTGTGGGAGTAGTTGCTATCAGTTTCATTGAGTTTGGTTTACTTTTATTTTGAAGTTACTAAAAATTTCAGAATTTTTCAGAGAAAAACAATATGCTTAGGAAGATGTTCCAAGGTGGTTCCTCTAAGAAGCAAGGACCCAAGATTGCTATGCGCGATGCTGACGAGGATCCACCAAGAGACGCTCCAGTACGGCCTTGCGAATGGCCGTCGGAAAATTTTATGGACCGTGCAGGAATTAAAGAAGAATTCAAAGTATATTTGCGCAATGCCGGTCTTGAGGAATTTGAGGCCAACAAATGCCCCAAGTATCATGATCTCACAAGTTCATTTGTGGGGAGGTTTGAGTATTCATCTTCACGTAATTCTCCTTCAGTCATGTTTGATCTTTATGATAAATCTTATAGAATGGACTTAGAGGATTTCACTCTTGCATGCAAACTTCCGTCATGGGGCAGTATTAGGGATCCCCCTAAATCTGAATTTAGAAACTTTCTTGCTAGTATAACTGTGGGGGAATCCAGAGACATAACGCAGGCTACCATAGGGAGCATTCACTTTCCTGCTATACATTATTTTACTCTCTTTATCGGTAGAGGCATAAATGCTAAGGATGAAGCATGTCACATGTGTGTCCCTGATCTTAGCATTCTTAGGAGTGCTGTGTTAGGAGACCAATCTTATCATATGGGAGCCATTGTAGCTCGTAGGTTGCATCATAATAGACATAATGGAGATTTCTTTGGAGGAATTTACGCAACCCGCTTAGCTCATTTTCTTGAAATAGACATTCGTGAGGGTGTTATGGAGTTGCCTCCTGCATATTTAGATTATAACTCTATGGCTTCGCACCAGTTTGTCGAGAGGCCTGAATCACCTCGCTTATATCGCTTAATTTTTGATAAACGACGTGTTTTCCGTATTACTCTCCCTGCTCCTGCCTTCTTTGATTCACATACAAAAGGAAGATATGTTATTACCAGAGAGGAGGCAGAAGAGTACGAGAGGAGAGCGGAGGCAGCTCGACTCCACGCTGCAGCTCAGCAGGCGATAACCGCTGCACAACAGTATGATCCCAACTATTCTTCCTCATCACAGTACGACCCCAACAACTATTATTATGGATATCCACCAGGCCAGCCGTGGCCATAGACCAACTTAGGCCAAAATCCTAAGCTTGGGGGGGTACGTATTTCTCACCGACATTACATTTATGTTCACACACACTCATTGCTAGATGTCGGTGCTCATACTTTTTCATTGTAATATCCATGCTAGTTTATTTTCCTTTTCCTGCTTTCTTCTTGTGTGTTTGTTAAACCTTAAGAAAAACAAAAAAAATTAGTAGTAGTTTATTTCCCGTTCTTCTTTTGCTTGTTGGGAGCTTTCCCGTGTAAATAGTTTTATTTCTTTTCTTTTCTTTGGGGGTAAGTAGGAGAAGACCATAATTAAATTGTTGTAGTGGCTCTTATATGCATTATTGTTGAATTCACCAAAGAGCCCATATTGCCTTGTCTTCTCCTGTTTATTGAATGCTCACAGATTCCATCTTAGTCCAATGCACGTGCACTCTTATTATTATTCACACCGTTCGGTCGTGCAAGTGAAAGGCAATTATGATGATATATGATGGACTAACTGAGATGAGAAAAACTGGTATGAACTCGACCTCTTGTTTTTGTAAATATGATGAGCCTGTCGTTCTTGATTCAGCTTATTATGAATAAACATGTTTGCAATGACAATTAGAGATCATAGTTGCTTGTGCCATGCTTGATTAGCTATGAGTTATAATGATTTACCTTGTGTGCCAACATGCTATTGAGATGACTATGATGTGGTATGATGGGGTGGTATCCTCCTTTGAATGATTTAAGTGACTTGACTTGGCACATGTTCACGCATGTAGTTGAAACAAAATCAACATAGCCTTCATGATATTTATGTTCATGGTGGATTATATCCTACTCATGCTTGCATCCAATGTTTATTAATTTTAATGCATGTACATGGCTGTTGTCGCTCTCTAGTTGGTCGCTTCCCAGTCTTTTGCTAGCCTTCACCTGTACTAAGCAGGAATACTTCTTGTGCATCTAATCCCTTAAACCCCAAAGTTATTCCAGATGAGTCCACTATACCTTCCTATATGTGGTATTTACCTGCCGTTCCAAGTAAATTTGTATGTGCCAAACTCTAAACCTTCAAATAAACATTCTATTTTGTATGCTCGAATAGCTCATGTATCAACAAAGGCTGTCCTTATCTTCCGTGTTAGGCGGGTTATCCTCAAGAGGAGTGGACTCCGCTCCTCACTCATGAGAAAATGGCTAGTCACCGGGATGCCCAGTCCCATGCTTTATGCAAACTAAATCAAAATTAATTGCAAATAAAACTCCCCCTGGGACATGATGTATGTTGGAGGCACTCGTCGTTTCGAGCAAGCCATGGATTGATGCTTGTTGGTGGAGGGGGAGTATAAACTTTACCATTCTATTTGGGAACCGCCTATAATTTGTTTAGCATGGAAGATATCGCCATCTCTTAGTTGTTACGTTGACAATGAAAGCATACCGCTCAAAATGCAATTTATCTCTATTTCAAAACCGAGCTCTGGCACATCTACAAATCCCTGCTTCCCTCTGCGAAGGGCCTATCCATTTACTTTTATGATGAGTCATCACCCTCTTATTAAAGAGCACTAGCTGGAGAGCACAACTGTCATTTGCATTCATCCCTATTAATCTATGTTGGGTATGACTATGATTGGATCTCTTTTACCATGAATTACAATGTCTAGTCAGTCCTTGATCTTTAAAGGTGCTCTGCATTTATGTTTTGCGGTCTCAGAAAGGGCTAGCGAGATACCATCTTGTTATATCATATTATGATTGTTTTGAGAAAGTGTTGTCATCTGAGATTTATTATTACGACTTGCTAGTTTATTATGCTATTGATACGAGTAATTGTGAGACCTGAGGATTATTGCAAATGTGGTTAGTTATGATCTATGCTGAAAACTTGAATGCTGGCTTGACATAGTTACAACAACAAGAGCAAATAGAGTTTGTAAAAGTTTTTCTTTCTTTCTTTCAGTTTGCAACTGAATTGCTTGAGGACAAGAAAGGGTTTAAGCTTGGGGGAGTTGATACGTCTCCGTCGTATCTACTTTTCCAAACACTTTTGCCCTTGTTTTGGACTCTAACTTGTATGATTTGAATGGAACTAACCTGGACTGACGTTGTTTTCAACAGAATTACCTCAGTGTTGTTTTATGTGCAGAAAGCAAATATTCTCGGAATGACCTAAAACTCCACGGGATGTCTTAGAAAAAACAATAAAAAATCCTCACCAAATATGAAGACCAGGGGCCCACACCCTTTCCACGAGGGTGGGGGGTGCGTCCCCCCCCTAGGGTGCGCCCCCTACCTCGTGGGCCCCCTGGAAACCCTCCGACGCCAACTCCAACTCTATATATTTGCTTTCAGAGAGAAAAAAATCAGAAAGAAGAAATCATCACGTTTTACGATACGGAGCCGCCGCCAAGCCCTAAAACCTCTCGGGAGGGCTGATCTGGAGTTCGTTCGGGGCTCCGGAGAGGGGGATTCGTCGCCGTCGTCATCATCAACCATCCTCCATCACCAATTTCATGATGCTCACCACCGTGCGTGAGTAATTCCATCATAGGCTTGCTGGACGGTGATGGGTTGGATGAGATTTATCATATAATCGAGTTAGTTTTGTTAGGGTTTGATCCCTAGTATCCATTATGTTCTGAGATTGATGTTGCTATGACTTTGCTATGCTTAATGCTTGTCACTAGGGCCCGAGTGCCATGATTTTAGATCTGAACCTATTATGTTTTCATGAATATATGTGAGTTCTTGATCCTATCTTGCAAGTCTATAGTCACCTACTATGTGTTATGATCCGGCAACCCCGAAGTGACAATAATCGGGACCACTCCCGGTGATGACCATAGATTGAGGAGTTCATGTATTCACTATGTGTTAATGCTTTGTTCCGGTTCTCTATTAAAAGGAGGCCTTAATATCCCTTAGTTTCCAATAGGACCCCGCTGCCACGGGAGGGTAGGACAAAAGATGTCATGCAAGTTCTTTTCCATAAGCACGTATGACTATATACGGAATACATGCCTACATTATATTGACGAACTGGAGCTAGTTCCGTGTCACCCTATGTTATGACTGTTACATGATGAACCGCATCCGGCATAATTATCCATCGCTGATCTGGTTCCTACGAGTTTTCCAGATCCCCGGTTCTAAGCCGTAAAGCATGGTGCACTGAACTATCATGTAGCCATCATCTCTTGTCTGCCAGGCATTCGTAGCATCTAGATTTGCGGGAGTAGGTGGTTCACCTAGCGGTGCATCAAGGACATAAGCCTTTTGTGCAGCAGTGAGGATAATCCTTATATTACGGACCCGGTCCGCATAGTTGCTTCCATCATCTTTCAACTTAGCTTTCTCTAGGAATGCATTAAAATTCAGGGGAGCTACAACCCGAAATATTAAGCTACAACATAAATTTGCAAAGACATTTAGACTATGTTGATGATAATGGGTTCAGTTAATCAAATTACTAGTGAACTCCCACTTAAATCAACATCCCTCAAGTTGTCTAAGTGTTACATGATCCAAATCAAGTGGCCCATGTCCGATCATCACGTGAGATGGGGTGGTCATCAACGGTGAATATTTCCATGTTGATCATATCCACTATATGACTCACGTTTGACCTTTTGGTCCTCTGTGTTCCGAGGCCATGTCTGTACATGCTAGGCTCATCAAGTTTGACCTAAGTAGTCCACATGTGTAAAACTAGCTTACACCCATTGTATATGAACGTAGAGTCTATCACACCCGATCATCACGAGGTGCTTCGAAACTATGAACTTTCGCAATGGTGCATACTTAGGAGGAACACCTTTTATGTTGAAATTAAGTGAAGGGATCATATTATAATGCTACCTTCATCCTAAGAAAAATAAGATGAATAAAATAAAAACATCACATGCAATCAATATATGACATGATATGGCCATTATCATCTTGTGCTTTTGATCTCCATCTCGAAAGCACCGACATGATCTCCATCGTCACCGGCATGACACCATGATCTCCATCATCGTGCCATCATGTGGTTGTCTCCACCAATTATTTCTTCTACGACTATTGCTAACACACAATGATAAAGTAAAGCAATTACATGGCATTTAATTGACACACAGGTCATACAATAAATTAAAGACAACCCTATGGCTCTTGCTAGTTGTCGTACTCATCAACATGCAAGTCCTGAACCTATTACAAAACATGATCATCTCATACATCAACATACATCACACCAGTTTTGGCCATACCACCTCACAACATGCCCTGCAAAAACAAGTTAGACGTCGTCAACATTGTTGTCGCAATTTTTGTGTGGCTGCTAGCGAAAACTATAAGAACCATTCTTATTAATGCAAAAGCACAATAGTGATATACAAGTCACCATTTAACCTTCTACAAGGACCACCATTGTCAAATCAGATTCAACTAAGGTGGGAGAGACAGACACCCGCCAGCCACTTTTAGGCAATACAAGTTGCATGTTAGTCAGTGGAACTGGTAGCTTGTGCGAGGACAAGTAAGGTTAGTCCGAGATGCTTCATCCCACAATACTGCTGAATCCAAATAAGACAAGGGAGGTAAGCAATCTGAAAATCAACGCCCACAACATCTTCATGTTCTACTCGTGCATATAAATCTATGCATAGACCTAGATTTGATACCACGGATGGGGAACAAAGCATGAAAACAAATTTTTTTTCCTACAAAACACCCAAGATCTGGACTAGGAGATGCATAGCAACGAGAGTAAAGTGTGTCTACGTACCCTTGTAGACCGAAAGCGTTAACGTATGTAACGCGGTTGATGTAGTCGTACTCTTCATGATCCAATCTCGATCTAATCCGATCTAGTGCCAAACGGACGACACCTCCAAGATTAGCTGATGCGGAGCATTCCATGTCATCCCCATGGACCATCCTACATCTCCCAAGACACCACATGGACCGATGACACGAGCTCGTGCAAGGGTTATCGAGAATGAGGTTAACTCTCTCCTTGTTGAACTCCCCTTTGACCCACTTGAGACATGGCTACTACCTCAAACGGAGATGCTTTGTGTGCTTAGTTATGAAGGAAGCAACCAAGGAGAAGTTATGGTGCAAGATGGACATCAAGAGCATGAAGAGAATCTGCCTAGTCCAGAAATCCCGGTACAACCGCCTGCTACCTCTTGAGCATGCGTTGGTTTTCCCTTGAAGAGGAAAGGGTGATGCAGCAAAGTAGCATAAGTATTTCCCTCAGTTTTTGAGAACCAAGGTATCAATCCAGTAAGAGGCAATGCACAAGTCACCTAGTACATGCACAAACAATCAAGAACCTTATAACCAACGCGATAAAGGGGTTATAAATCCCTTCACGGTCACTTGCGAAAGTGAGATCTGATAGAGATAATAAGATAAATATTTCTGGTATTTTGTTGTATATATTGGAAAGTAAAGATTGCAAAATAGTAAACAAGATGCGATAATAAAAGAGATGTAATATAATAAGAATGAGACCGGGGGCCATAGGTTTCACTAGTGGCTTCTCTCATGATAGCATGCATTATGGTGGGTGAACAAATTACTGCCGAGCAATTGATAGAAAAGTGTATAGTTATGAAGATATCTAAGGCAATGATCATGGACATAGGCATCACTTCCGTGTCAAGTAGATCGAAACGATTCTGCATCTACTACTACTACTCCACACATCGACTGCTATCCAGCATGCATCTAGAGTATTAAGTTCATAAGAACATAGTAACGCATTAAGCAAGATGACATGATGTAGAGGGATAAACTCAAGCAATATGATATAAACCCCATATTTTTATCCTCATGCCAACAATACAATACATGCCTTGCTGCCCCTACTATCACTGGGAAAGGACACCGCAGGATTGAACCGAAAGCTAAGCACTTCTCCCATTGCAAGAAAGATCAATCTAGTAGGCCAAACTAAACCGATAATTCGAAGAGACTTGCAAAGATATCAAATCATGCATATAATAATTCAGAGATGAACCAAATAATATTCATAGATAATCAAGTTCATAAACCCATAATTCATCGGATCTCGACAAACACTCCGCAAAAGAGTATTACATCGAATAGATCTCCAAGAACATCGAGGAGAACTTTGTATGAAGATCAAAGAGAGAGAAGAAGCCATCTAGCTAATAACAATGGACCCGAAGGACTGTGGTAAACTACTCACGCTTCATCGGAGAGGCTATGGTGTTGATGTAGAAGCCCTCCATGATCAATTCCCCCTTCAGCAAATCACCGGAAAATGCCCCAAGATGGGATCTCATGGGTACATAAGGTTGTAGCGGTGGAAAAGTGGTTTCTTGGATCCCCCTGATGTTTTTGGGTATAAGAGTATATATAGGCGAAAGAAGTATGTCGGTGGAGCTCCATGGGGCCCACGAGGGTGGGGGCGCGCCTACCCCCTAGGCGCACCCTCCTATCTCGTGGACACCTCACGGAGTTCCAGACTTCCACTCCAAGTCTCCTGGTTTGCTTTCGGTCCAAGAAAGATCATCGCGAATGTTTCATTCCGTTTGGATTCCATTTGGTATTCCTTTTCTGTGAAACACTGAAATAGGCAAAAAAAAACAGAAACTGGCACTGGGCCTCCGGTTAATAGGGTAGTCCCAAAAATAATATAAAAGAGCATATTAAAGCCCATAAAACATCCAAAATAGATAATATAATAGCATGGAACAATAAAAAATTATAGATACATTGGAGACGTATCAAGCATCCCCAAGCTTAATTCCTGCTCGTCCTCGAGTAGGTAAATGATAAAAACAGGATTTTTGATGTGGAATGCTACATAACATATTTATCAATGTAATTTTCTTTATTGTGGCATGAATGTTCAGATCCGAAAGATTCAAGAAAATGTTTATTGGCATAAAAATAATAATACTTCAAGCATACTAACAAAGTAATTATGTCCTATCAAAATAACATGGCCAAAGAAAGCTCATCCATACAAAATCATATAGTTTGGTCATGCTCCATCTTCGTCACACAAAATACTCAAATCATGCACAACCCCGATGACAAGCCAAGCAATTATTTCATACTTTAGTAATCTCAAACCTTTTCAACTTTCACGCAATACATGAGCGCGAGCCATGGACATAACACTATAGGTGGAATAGAGTGGTGGTTGTGGAGAGGACAAAAAAGGAGGAAGATGGTCTCACATCAACTAGACGTATTAATGGGCTATGGAGATGCCCATAAATAGATGTCAATGTGAGTGAGTAGGGATTGCCATGCAATGAATGCACTAGAGCTATAAATGTATGAAAGCTCAACAAAAGAAACTAAGTGGGTGTGCATACAACTTGCTTGCTCACGAAGACCTTGGGCATTTGAGGAAGCCCATTGTTGGAATATACAAGCCAAGTTCTATAATGAAAATTCCCACTAGTATATGAAAGTGACAAAATAAGAGACTCTCCATCATGAAGATCATGGTGCTACTTTGAAGCACAAGTGTGGAAAAAGGATAGTAGCATTGTCCCTTCTCTCTTTTTCTCTCATTTTTTTCTTTTTTTCTCTTTTTTTGGGCCTTCTCTTTTTTATTTGGCCTTTCTCTCTCTTATTTATTTATTTATTTATTTCCTCACATGGGACATTGCTCTAATAATGACGACCATCACACTTCTATTTATTTACAACTCAAAGATTACAACTCGATACTTAGAACAAAAATATGACTCTATATGCGTGCCTTCGGCGGTGTACCGGGATGTGCAATGAATCAAGAGTGACATGTATAAAAATTATGAACTGTGGCTTTGCCACAAATACAATGTTAACTACATGATCATGCAAGGCAATATGACAATGATGGATCGTGTCATAATAAATGGAACGGTGGAAAGTTGCATGGCAATATATCTCGGAATGACTATGGAAATGCCATAATAGGTAGGTATGGTGGCTGTTTTGAGGAAGGTAAATGGTGGGTTTATGGTACCAATGAAAGTTGTGCGGTACTAGAGAGGCTAGCAATGGTGGAAGGGTGAGAGTGTGTATAATCCATGAACTCAACATTAGTCATAAAGAACTCACATACTTATTGCAAAAATCTACAAGTCATCAAATACCAAGCACTACGCGCATGCTCCCAGGGGGATAGATTGGTAGGAAAAGACCATCGCTCATCCCGACCGCCACTCATAAGGAAGACAGTCAAAAAATACCTCATGCTTCAAATTTGTTACACAATGGATACCATTCGTGCATGCTGCGGGACTTGCAAAGCTCAACACAAGTGTTTCTCAAATTCACAATTACCCCACTAGCATGACTCTGATATCACCATCCTCATGTCTCAAAACAATCATCAAGTATCAAACTTCTCCTACTATTCAACACACTTTATATGCAAGTTTTTATTATACCTAACTGGGATGCCCATCATATTAGGACTAGTCTTATAACCAAAGCAAATTACCATGCTTTTCTAAAAGACTCTCAAAATAATATAAGTGAAGCATGAGAGATCAATAGTTTCTATAAAATAAAACCACCACCGTGCTCTAAAAAGATATAAGTGAAGCACTAGAGAAAAATTGTATAGCTCAAAAGATATAAGTGACGCACACAGAGTATTCTAATAAATTCCGATTCATGCGTGTCTCTCCCAAAGGATGATTGTGGTAAACTAAAAAGCAAAGACTCAAATCATATAAGATGCTCCAAGAAAAACACATATCATGTGGTGAACAAAAATGAAGCCTCAAGTAAAGTTATCGATAGACGAAGACGAAAGAGGGGATGCCCCAAGCTTAGGCTTTTGGTTGTCCTTGAATTTTACCTTGGGGTACCTTGGGAATCCCCAAGCTTAGGCTCTTGCCACTCCTTGTTCCAAAATCCATCAAATCTTTACCCAAAAACTTGAAAACTTCACAACACAAAACTCAACAAAAAATCTCGTGAGCTCCATTAGTATAAGAAAATAAACCACCACTTTAAGGTACTGTAATTAATTCATTATTTATTTGTATTGGTGTTAAACCTACTGTATTCCAACTTCTCTATGGTTCATATCCCCCGATACTAGCCTTAGATGCATCAAAATAAGCAAACAAAACGTGAAAAATAGAATCTGTCAAAAACAGAACAATCTGTAGCAATCTATAGGTTTCGAATACTTCTGTAACTCCAATTTTTTTGAAAAATTAGGACGACTAGGACAATTTGCATATTGATCTACTGCAGTTGAAATTGGTATTTTATCGCCCTCTGGTAAAAAATGGTAATTATTTTTTTTGAGTGCATACTTTCTGTTTTTATCAGCAAGATCAAACAACAATCACCCAAGAAGATCCTAAAGGCTTTACTTGGCACAAACACTAATTAAAACATAAAAAACACAATCATAACAGAAGCTAGATGAATTATTTATTACTAAACAGGAACAAAAAGAAAAGAACAAAAATAAAATTGGGTTGCCTCCCAACAAGCGCTATCGTTTAACGCTCCTAGCTAGGCATTGAGATTTCAATGATGCTCACATGAAAGACAAGAATTGAAGCACAAAGAGTGCATCATAAAACATATGACAAACAAGTTTAAGTCTAAAATGCTTCCTATGCATAGGGATATCATAACCAAACAAATTATCAAGACAAGCAAAAACCACCATATCCAAGGAAGAAGAAAGAAACAATAGCAATCTCAACCTAACGAGAGGCAATTTTGTAACATGAAAATTTCTACAACCATGTTTTTGTCTCTCATAACAATTACATGTAGGATCAAAATCAATTTAAACAATACAACTATCACATAAAATTTTCTCTTCATGATCCACATGCATGCAAAGTTGACACTCTTCCGAAATAGTGGGATTATCATAAAATAAAGTCATGACCTCTCCGAACCCACTTTTATCAAAAACTTCATAACATTGAATGTTATGAAAATATGTGGGATCCAAAGTTGACATTCTTCCAAACCCAGTTTCAATATTATTGCAAACATTATTATCAATCTCATATTCATCATGGGGCTTAAATAAATTTTTAAGATTATAAGAAGAATCACCCCAATCATGATCATTGCAACAAGTAGTAGACATAGCAAAATTAGCATCCCCAAGCTTAGGGTTTTGAATGTTATTAGCACAATTTATATTAATAGAATTGCAATCATTCTTTTCATTAAAGGAGCTATCGTGAATCACTTCATAAATTTCTTCTTTCAACACTTCATCACAATTTTCAGATTCACGAATTTCAAGCAAAACCTCATAAAGATAATCTAGTGCACTCAACTCACTAGCAATTGGTTCATCATAATTGGATCTTTTAAAAATATTAGGAAGTGGATGAGGATCCATAAACTCTTAGCAAGCGAAGATGCAAGCAAAAAGAAGGCACATGGTAACACAAGATCGAACGGAAGAAGGGCGAAAGAAAAGGCAAAGGTGAAGTGGGGGAGAGGAAAACGAGAGGCAAATGGAAAATAATGTAATGCGAGGGAGAATAGTTTATGATGGGTACTTGGTATGTCTTAACTTGGCGTAGATCTCCCCGGCAACGGCACCAGAAATCCTTCTTGCTACCTCTTGAGCATGCGTTGGTTTTCCCTTGAAGAGGAAAGGGTGATGCATCAAAGTAGCGTAAGTATTTCCCTTAGTTTTTGAGAACCAATGTATCAATCCAGTAGGAGACAACGCACAAGTCACCTAGTACATACACAAACAATCAAGAACCTCACAACCAACACGATAAAGGGGCTATCAATCCCTTGACAGTCACTTGCGAAAGTGAGATCTAATAGAGATAATAAGATAAATATTTTTGGTATTTTGTTGTATATATTGGAAAGTAAAGATTACAAAATAGCAAATGAGATGCTATAATAAAGAGATGCAATATAATAAGAAAGAGACCCGGGGGCCATAGGTTTCACTAGTGGCTTCTCTCATGATAATATGTATTATGGTGGGTGAACAAATTGCTGCCGAGCAATTGATAGAAAAGTGCATAGTTATGAAGATATCTAAGGCAATGATCATGAACATAGGCATCACGTTTGTGTCAAGTAGATCGAAATGATTCTGCATCTACTACTATTACTGCACACATCGACCGCTATCCAGCATGCATCTAGAGTATTAAGTTCATAAGAACAGAGTAACGCATTAAGCAAGATGACATGATGTAGAGGGATAAACTCAATCAATATGATATAAACCCCATCTTTTTATCCTCGATGGCAACAATACAATACGTGCCTTGCTGCCCCTACTGTTACTGGGAAAGGACACCGCAAGATTGAACCCAAAGCTATGTACTTCTCCCATTACAAGAAATATCAATCTAGTAGGCCAAACTAAACCGATCAAAGAGACTTGCAAAGATATCAAATCATGCATATAAGAATTCAGAGAAGAACCAAATAATATTCATAGATAATCAAGTTCATAAACCCACAATTCATCGGATCTCGGCAAACACACCATAAAAGAGTATTACATTGAGGAGAACTTTGTATTGAAGATCAAAGAGAGAGAAGAAGCCATCTAGCTAATAACTATGGACTCGAAGGTCTGTGGTAAACTACTCACGCTTCATCGGAGAGGCTACGATGTTGATGTAGAAGCCCTCCATGATCAATTCCCCCTCTAGCAGATCGCCGGAAAAGGCCCCAAGATGCGATCTCATGGGTAAAGAAGGTTGCGGCGGTGGAAAAGTGGTTTCGTAGCTCCCCCTGATGTTTTTAGGGTATAAGAGTATATATAGGCAAAAGAAGTACATCGGTGGAGCTCCGTGGGGCCCACGAGGGTGGGGGCACGCCTACCCCACTGGGCGTGGCCACCTATCTCATGGACGCCTCACGGAGTTGCAGACTTCCACTCCAAGTCTCCTGGTTTGCTTTCGGTCCAAGAAATATCATCGCGAAGGTATCATTCCGTTTGGATTTCGTTTTGTATTCCTTTTCTACGAAACACTGAAATAGGCAAAAAAACAGAAACTGGCACTGGGCCTCTAGTTAATAGGTTAGTCCCAAAAATAATATAAAAGAGCATATTAAAGCCCATTAAACATCCAAAATAGATAATATAATAGCATGGAACAATCAAAAATTATAGATACGTTGGAGACGTATCACCACCCATGTACCGCCCAACTACCGCCCAGGCGGTACAACCACTTGACTACTGCCCAACTATCGGTCTAGCTTCTGTGATCGAGTGGTGCAAGGCCAGTACAGCACCGGTTTATCCCCGTAACAGCCGGAAGACCGGTACAACCGCTGCCAACACCGGTACAACCGCTACTCCCTTCCGCGAACACCTCCAAGAACCTGCACCTGAGCTCCCAGCGGTACAACCACCCCCATGGCCGGTACTACCGCCATGCCTATGCATAGTGAAAGGGGTTTCACCCCATGTATCCCCAACTTACCCCTTAGACTATATATACTTCCCCTAGCTCCGTATTAGAGTTAGCATTGGTTTAGCTCATACTTGAGATAGGGCTTTGCTCATCCATCCAGATCTACTCCACCGAGAGAGACCGCGGCCTCTATGGAGAAGATCCACCTTGGATTCAATACCCCTTCTAGGGATGACCCCTCAAGGCCTCCTCACGGAGATGAACTAGTTACCTATTGTATCGTCCTTTGTTTGATTCGGATCGTGTATCTCTTTGTGTTTCAAGTATCTAGCATATGTGTGACCGAATCTTGTCGGTTTGAGTGCTTCTCTCATGTTTTTCCCTCGTGTTTCCCCTTGAGTTCTTTGTGTTCCTCACTGGGATCCGCTCCTTCCATGAAAGATCGGGCAACTAGGGTTCTACCCTACATGATTAGCACACGTTCAGATCGATGGCTTCCTCTCCTTCTTGATCCAGCAAGCGATGGTGAGGAGGCAGATGAGATCAGAACCAACACAATAGTATGGTGGTGGTGGTGACAGCAGAATTCTGGCAGGGCTTCGCCAAGCGCGTACCAGAGAAATGTGGGAGGAGTTCGGAGAGGCAATGGGAAGGGTGAAGGGGTGGCTGCCCCCTTGCGCCTCCCCCTCTATATATAGGCTAGGGGGCAGGGGAGGGCGCCCAAAACCCTCCTAGGGCCTGCCACAAGGGAGAAATACCTTTAAACCTGGAGGTAACATCTTATCTCTAGATTCAACCCTTTAAATGTAGAGATAATACCTTATCTCTAGATTTAAACGACACGTGCCTTGGGGAATGGTGCGGCCAGCCCATGCGGGTTGTCACCCCACCTCTTGGTCCATGTGGGCCCTTCTCGAATCATTGGGCCCATGTAGGATTGAAAGTATGTCTAAAGGGGGGGTGATTAGACTACTTGACTGAATAAAAACCTATCCTTTTCCTAATTTTAGTTGTAGGCAAGTTTTAGCAATTCTACCCACTCAAGAACACCCTACACATGCAAGTCTAAGAGTTGACTAGCATAAAGTGAAGACTTTGCATATGATCGTAAAGGAGGGATTGTAGAAATTAAGTGCAATGAAGACACAATGATTTTTGTTGTGGTTCCGATAGGTGGTGCTATTGTACATCCACATGGATGGAGACTTCATGTAACACCCACAATGCGGCTATATCTCCCACGTGTTGGGGCATGGCTTAGAGGCATAGCCGCATGGTAGTTTTGTCGCAAGAGGGGTAATCTTCACACAATCCCATGTACTGAATAAGAAAGGGATAAAGAGTTGGCTTACAATTGCCACTTCACACAATACATAAATAATTCATACATCATCCAAATACACTCAAAGACCTACTACAGTCAAAACCGAATAAAAAGGAAGATAAACCCCAAATGCTAGATCCCCGATTGTCCCAACTGGGCTCCACTACTGATCATCAGGAAAAGAAACATAGTAATGGCCTGAATCCTCATCAAACTCCCACTTGAGTTCGGTAGCATCACTTGCACTGGTATCTTCGGCACCTGCAACTGTGTGGAAGTATCCGTGAGTCACGAGGACTCAACAATCTCACACCCGCGAGATCAATACCATTTAAGCTTATGGGCAGGAAAGGGTAGTGAGGTGGAGCTGCAGCAAGCACTAAGCATATATGGTGGATATCATACGCAAATGAGAGCGAGAAGAGAAGCAACACAATGGTCGAGACGCTAGAAGTGATCAAGAAGTGATCCTGAAACTACTTACATTCAAGCATAACACAAGACCGTGTTCGCTTCTCGGACTCCGCCAAAAAGAGACCATCACGGCTACACACGCAGTTGATTCATTTTAATTAAGTTAAGTGTCAAGTTCTCTACAACCAGATATTAACAAATTCCCATCTGCCATTTAATCGCGGGCACGGCTCTCGAAAGTTTATCCCCTGCAGGGGTGTCCCAACTTAGCCCATCACAAGCTCTCACGGTCAACGAAGGATATTCCTTCTCCCGAGAAGACCCGACCAGTCTCAAAATCCCGGTTACAAGACATTTCGACAATGGTAAAACAAGACTAGCAAAGCCGCCCGATGTGCCGACAAATCCCGATAGGAGTCGCACGTATCTCGTTCTCAGGGCACACCAGATGAGCACTATATACAACTAAAACCAGCCCTCGAGTTTCCCTGAGGTGGTGATGTAAAAGACTCTATTTCGGACCAACACTCAGAGGAGCACTGGCCCTGGGGGGGGGGGGTGGTTAAAATAAAGATGAACCTTGAGTCTGCAGAACCCAAGGGAAAGGTATAGGTGGTAGGTGGGCAAATGGTAAAACCAAGGTTGGGCCTTGCTGGAGGAGTTTTATTCAAAGCGAACATTCAAGGGGTTCCCATAACACCCAACCACGTAAGGAACACAAAATCAAGGAACATAACACTGGTATGACGGAAACTAGGGAGGAAAGAGTGGAACAAAACACCAGGCATAAGGCCGAGCCTTCCACCCTTTACCAAGTATATAGATGCATTAAAGTAAACAAGAGATAATAATGATATCCCAACAATATCCATGTTCCAACATGGAACAAACTTCAACTTCACCTGCAACTAGCAATGTTATAAGAGGGGCTAAGCAAAAGAGGTAACATAGCCAAACAACAGTTTGCTAGGAAGGTGGGTTAGAGGCTTGACATGGCAATATGGGAGGCACGATATAACAAGTGGTAGGTAGCGCGACATAGCGATAGAGAGAACAACTAGCAAGCAAAGATAGAAGTGATTTCAAGGGTATGGTCATCTTTCCTGCAATGTTCTCAGAGTTGTCGAAAGCTTGATCCTCGTTAGCGTACTCAACATGTTCCTAGTTCACGTAGTCGTCTCCAGGCTCTACCCAAAGCAAGAACACAAGCAACGGAACAACAATCAATCACGGTGCAACGCACAAGCAACATGATGCAATACATGGCATGATATGCAAGATATGGTATGCAATGCATATGAGTGCTCCGGAAGGGAAAGGATGATCAAGGCATCAACTTGGCAAACCAAGTATGCCGCTGGAAAGATGAGGTGATTTCAGTCGAAATCAATATAAGGATCACCGGAAATGGATACATGGTTTGCAAATGACAAGCAAACAAGGATGATGCGTGCGTGCGTGGACGTAGTTGAAGTAGTGGGTCTTCGGGGATCTCTCCACGGTAGCCGGAGGGTCGGAGGCACGGCGAGGAAGCTACCCCGAGCTCGAGCTCTTGCTCACTTGGGTCATGGCGGCCGCAGCGAAGGCGTGGGCGTGGAGACTTACCTAGGTGGCGGTGAGGGAAGGGGAGGATGTGAATGGATAGAGGACAGGCCGGGGTAGGGTTTGGACATGATTTATAGGTGCTAGGGGCGCCAGACGGCCGTCAAATCATCGGGCGTGCCAATGTGGCTCCTCTGGATGGTCTGATGTACTGGAGGACGAAGCTCCTGTCGCTCACGGGCTAGCTGGGCTGCGGGAGGCTGACTGGGCCGGTTCTGGAGGGAAGAGGCCCAGGTGGTGGCTGCAAGTAAGTTGGGCCATTTCCTTTTCATATTATTCTGCCCATTAAATAAATAGCCAACAAAAGGGAAAATGCTAGGGATATTCGGTATGAAATAGAAATAAGTAAGGATACCTATGGACTCCTGGAATTATGCACCATTTTATAAAATTGGTTTGGGCATTTTTAGAGGTAGAAAAATAAAACAAGTATGAATAAATTAAAACTTGAGGCATTTTTGAACCTAACCAAATCAACTCCAAAATAGGTGAAACTTGACAAATAAGTGACATGAGGCTAGAATTATGAGGCAAAGATGAACATTAAAAGGGAAGGGAATGTGGCACTCGCCAAAAGAAGGAAGTTGAGGGAAGGAGAAGGTGATGATGCATAGAGCAACATTATGAGCACCTCAAGGCATATGTTGAGCATGTAAAGACAAGAGGCAAAACAACCACACAATGACCATGATGCCATGCCATAGTAAGAATAAAATGCAATATGACAAGGATGGCATGAGATGAATATGCACTATATGATGATGACATGGCAACCAACAACAATGCTAGAAAGAAAACAACAAAATGACCCAAAATGAAGGCGACCAAAATGGAATTGATCATGTTCAAAGTTGGATATATTTCCAAAATGGCAAGTTTTACATCTGGGGTGTTACAATTCTCCTCCACCACAAGAGGATCTCATCCCGAGATCTAGGACTGAAAGAACTCCGGATATTCGGAACAGAGGTGATCCTCGCGCTCCTAGGTGGCTTCTTGATCGAAATGGTGTGACCACTTCACTTTCAGGAATTTGATAGACTTGTTGCGAGTCTTGTGCTCGGTTTCTTCAAGAATAGCAACGGTATACTCATGATAAGACAGATCTTCTTGAAGGTCAATCTCTTCGAAGTTCATAGTGCGCTCAGGAGTCTTGAAGCACTTGCGAAGCTGTGACACGCGAAACACATCGTGCACATTTGCGAAGTTGGACGGAAGCTTTAGTTGATAGGCGAGGTCGCCTCTTTTGCCTATGATCTTAAAAGGACCCACGTATCTCAGGGCTAGCTTCCCTTTGATACCGAAGCGACGAGTGCATTCCATTGGAGATACACGGAGGTAGACATGGTCTCTGATCTCGAAAGCCATGTCACAGTGCTTGCTATCATAGTAACTCTTCTGGCGCGATTGAGCGGCTTTGAGATTTTCACGGATGACTTTACACATTTCTTCAGCTTCTGTGATCAAGTCGTTGCCTAGAAGTTGACGTTCACTAGTCTCTGACCAATTGAGATGAGTATGACACTTCCTGCCATAGAGAATTTCGAATGGGGCCTTGCCCGAACTCGCTTGGAAGCTGTTGTTGTAGGATAATTCGCCATATGGAAGACAATCTTCCCTACCGAAGGAGATGACAAAAGCCCTGAGCATATCTTCAAGGATTTGATTGACTCGCTCGACTTGGCCACTAGTTTGAGGATGGAAAGTTGTGCTGAAGTGAATGTTGGTGCCCATGGCCTTCTACAAGGAGTCCCAGAACATAGATGTGAAAATGCTTCCATGATCTGAAGAGATCAATTGTGAAATACCGTGAAAGGAGACAATCCTGGAGGTGTATAGCTCTACCAACTGAGCTACTGTGATAGATTCTTTGATTGGAAGGAAATGAGCCACTTTTGTAAGCTTGTCGATGACAACGAAGATAACATCATTTCCACGCTTGGACTTGGGAAATCCAGTAACGAAGTCCATCTCGATATGGTCAAACTTTTATTCTCGAATAGCAAGAGGTTGGAGGAGACTAGCTGGTCATTGGTGTTCTGCTTTCACCCTTCTGCAGACATCACATTTATTCACGAACTGAGCGATCTCTCGCTTCATTCGAGTCCACCAATACGACTGCTTGAGGTCATGTTACATCTTCGTACTTCCAGGATGAATGGATAGAAGGGAATTGTGCGCCTCGTTCATAATGACTTTCCTTAGATCACCTTTTGGAATCACAATCCGGTCCTTGAAGAATATAGTGTCTTTGTCATCAATGCGATAGCACTTGTATTTGGATTGGCTCTTGGCAATCCCATGTTTCACCTTCTTCACCATGTTATCCAGAAGTTGTGCCTCACGAATTTGATCTTCGAAAGTAGGAGAGACTTGGAGATTGGCAAGAAAGCCTTGAGGAACAACTTGGAGATTCAGTTTGCGGAAAGCTTCACAAAGGTCCGGTTGGAAGGGCTTGAGAATTAAGCTGTTGAAATAGGCCTTCCTGCTCTAAGCATCCGCAATGACATTGGTCTGGCCTGGAGTATATTCAATGCTCGGATTGTATTCTTTAATCATTTCGACCCATCGAGTCTGCCTGAGGTTGAGGTTGGGTTGAGTGAAGATGTACTTGAGGCTCTTATGATTTGTGAAGATGTCCACTTTCCTTCCCAACAAGAGATGTCTCCATGTTAATAATGCATGGACAACCGCTGCCAACTCAAGATCGTGAGTGGGGTAGTTCGTTTTGTTGGGCTTCCACTGGTGAGAGGTATAGGCCACAACTTTCTTCTCTTGCATTAACACAGTGCTGAGACCTTGCAAGGAAGCATCACAGAAAACTTCGAATGGCTTGGATTCGTCAGGAGGAGTCAAGACAGGAGCTGTGACTAGCTTTTCTTTGAGGGCATTGAAGGCAATGTCACACTCAGGCGTCCAGACATACTTGACATGCTTTTGGAGGAGGTTGGAAAGAGGCTTTGCAATCTTAGAGAAATTCTCAACGAATCTTCGACAATAGCTTGCAAGCCCAAGAAAACTGCGGAGCTGCTTGACATTCTGAGGAGGTTCCCAATTCACAATTGCAGACACCTTCTCGGGATTAATAGAGATGCCCTTGGCGGAGATGATATGACCAAGGTAAAGAACTTCGTCAAGCCAGAACTCACACTTGGAAATCTTCGCATAGAATTGATGCTCTCTGAGTTTGTCGAGCACCAATCTCAAATGCTTGGCATGATCCTCCTTATTCTTGGAAAAGACTAAAATGTCATCGAGATACACAAGGACGAAATCATTTGTGTAAGTGTTGAAGATGAAGTTCATCATGCGAGAGAACGTTGGAGGAGCATTGACAAGGCTGAAAGACATGACAATATATTCGTAAGAACCATAGCTTGTTCTGAATGCTGTCTTGGGGATATCTTGTTCACGAATGAGAATCCGATGATAACCCATACGGAGGTCAAGCTTGGAGAATACTTTAGCACCTTTAAGTTGCTCGAATAGCTCATTGATGTTGGGAAGTGGATACTTGTTCTTTATTGTCTTCTTGTTTAGTGGACGGTAGTCGACGCAGAGTCATTCCGTTCCATCCTTCTTCCGGACAAAAAGAACACCACAACCCCATGGACATGAACTCGGTCTGATCAGACCCATATGCTCCTGTTCATCGAGTTGTTTATTCAACTCCTTCAACTCCTCTGGTAAAAGCTTGAAAGGCTACTTGCAAACAGGTTCCATGCCTGGCTCAAGATCGATAACGAATTCAACTGGCCGGTGAGGAGGCATTCCCGGAAGCTCTTTTGGAAAAACATCTTGATATTCACAAACGACTGGAATCTGAGAGATGGCATTCAACTTTCCCTTCTCATTGAGAGAACAATCGAATGGTTTCGTCCCGAGCGGCATAGATGATCACCTCCTCAGAAGAGTGTGTCAATTGAATTTCCCTGGTAGCACAATCAAGCTGAGCCTTGTACTCAGAAAGCAAGTCCATGCCATGAATTAGATCAATATCCGAGTCGCCAAGAAGAATTGGAGAAGACAGAAATTTATAATTTCCCATCTTGATAGACACATCCGGGAGACAATTATTAGATGTCATTTGCTTACCCGGGGACACAACTGATAACATTCTAGGCAATTCTTGATAAACCCACTCATGCTTTGATGAAAAAGGTCTTGAAATGAAACAATGCGATGCACCAGTATCAAATAAAACTTTTGCAGGAATATCATTAAATGGAAGATTGCCCATGATCACTTCAGAAGAATCCTCTGCCTGAGCTGCGTTCATCATGTTCACCTTAGCATGCTTGGGATTATGCTTCACCACTGCATTGCTGGAAGATCTCACATGAGGAGGAGGCGAAAGGCACCTTTGGTTGAAGCACTTGTTTGCATAGTGCCCTTTCTGCTGACACTTGTTGCAAGTAACCTCTAAGAGTGGACGATGATAAGTAGCACTTGACCTTGGAGTTTGAGACTAATCTTTGTTCTGATAGACTGGGTTGGGTGGGTGGGAAGATCCATTGCCACCTTTGCTCTTCTGCTGGTAAGGCTGGCGAAACTGAGGAGGAGGCAACCTAAACTTTTGTTGCTTAGCTGCCACTTGTGATGAAGAAGAAGACTGAACGGCATCCCTGACTCTCTTCTTAGAAGCCTCACACATGAGTTGAGCAGTGTAACGCCCCGGATGTAACTTACCATATTTGTACTCCGACTCTTGCCATTTCTGGCTTTAAGTTATGAGATTCATGGTTGGGTTTTTGCCTTTGTTTTGATTTTGTTCTTGTCATCCATTTCATATCATGTTCATCTTGTTGCATCATGGCATCATCATGTGCATCTTCATCTTAGCATGTTGCATTGTGGCATGTTCTTTGTGGATCCAAGCATCATCTTTTCCCCTTCACTCATCACCACCTCTTCCCCTCTTTTCTTTCTTTGGCAAGTGCACCTCTACCCTCCTCCGTTAATGTTCAACTTTGCCCCAATTTTCCATCACCATGCCATAAAGCCCCCTGCCAAATTTCACCTCTTTTGGAATTGATTTGGTTAGGTTCAAAAATGCCTCAAGTTTGAATTTGATTCAAACTTGAATTATTTTTGTTTCCTCTAAAAATGTCCAAACCAATTTTATATAATAGAGCATAATTCCAGGAGCTCAGGGATATCTTTTGTTTCTGCCAAATACCTCTCCTACCTCCCTAGACTTTTCTTTTTCTACAACTGTGAATTTATATTTACAGATTTAAGTAAAAGGGGAAAGCCCTCGTAGTGCAGCAACTTGGGCCTCCCCCTCTCCTGCAGCCCAACAGAGCTCATCAACTGCGCCCAGTCAGCCCACGCGTACAGGAGCTTCGTCCTCCTGTACGGCAGTGCATCCAGTGTGTCCACGTCGGACATGGGCGTGATTTGACGGCCGTCCGGCGTCCCTAGCCCATATATATCTTGTCACCGGTGCCCTAGGGTTCCTCCTCGACCGATCCCCCTCCTCTACCTGCCTCACCGCCGCTTAGGTTAGCGCCACAGGCCTCGCCCTCGCCCAGCCCACCATGCCCCCGCCGAGCTCGAGCTCAAGCTTGGGGTAGCCTCTCCGACCATGTCTGATCTCTCCTGCTGCTGTGGGGGAGTCCGCCAAGTTCCCCTACATCTCCTTCCACGACGAACGTGATCTCTACGGCCTTAGGGTCGACTTCTCCGACCTGTCTTCTTCCTCTTCTTCTCGGATAGCAGCCCCGCCAGGTTCAGAGCTCGTCCACGTCGCCGCAGGCTCGACTCCGTCGCTGTATTCTTGTCCTAGGGTAAGCATGTATACCCAACTTCCTCCCCGCTCCTTCCTGTCGTCAATGGATCACCACAGGCGCTGCTTCGATTCAATCTTTCCCGTGCTCTCGGTGCTCCGGCGAAGTTGTAATTGTTTTGGGTAGTTCCTGTCATGGCCGTGGCTTGCCCGTGCGTTCCCCCACTCCGCCTTGCCACACTCGCCTCAGCACTTAAGCTAGCACGCTCACACGCGCCTCCTTGCCCCATCCTGCACGCCCGTCGGTGCTCTGTAGCTGCAGAAATCGCTACATTTGCTTGCCGTCGACGCCGGAACTCTGCTACGCGTTCATGGCGTTTTCCAGGACCGGGCTTCTCTCTGTTCAAAGGGAGACGGGCCCCTTCATGTTTACAGGCCGGGCTCGTAACCCACTGGTTGCTCCCGCACGCTCAGTTGTAGGAGGTATCGGGTTTGAATTCCCATGGCTACACCTTTTCTTTCCACCAGTTTTGTCTCAGCAGGTCCAAGCGTTGTTGTTATTTGATCTAGCACAGAGCCCACTCTAGATCACCAACACACAGCCAACGCAGTGGTCAGCACACTCGTTTCCGTGTGGGAGGTGCTGCGTTCGAGTCCCAGGGGCCCCTATTTTTGCCAACGACTTATCTTATTCTGGAGTCGCTGACAACCGCCCCCCACATGGCATCCACATCCAACCGGCCCCTGCATGTCATCCACAGCCCCCCTCCTTTTTTTCTCAGTAACCCCGCGGTTTCCATTTCTGGCCATGGCAAATTCTGCACCTTCCATATTAGGCAGTTGCCCATTTCTGTTTATTTTCTTTTTAGGCAATATTTGTTTTTGCATTTTTGTGATGACTTTCCTACACTAACCTAGACATATTATATATGTTTTTGGGGTAGAAAAATCCCAGCAATCCCGTGGTTGCATTAGTTTCTGCATTTGAGCAAGTTCATAAACATGTCATTTTACATCATGATGTTGTTTTGTCATTTTCATGTGATTTAATTCAATCATGCCATGAGGTTGCTTTGCACATGGATAGCTTTATTTTCATGTCTACTTCATGCTAGATTTTGTTCCATTCCATGACATGCCTTGTAGTGAGTTAATCAAGCTTGTAAAGATGCCATGTTGAATCTGTTTCTGCTATGTCTAGCATTTTCACCAAGTCTTTAAAACTATTATCTTTTGCATTATTGCCATGCTGTTTTAGTCATGCTCTTGTGGTTTATAGCTTCAGCTCAGTGTTCATCTTTTCTCAAGCATCTTGAGTAGATCACTGGCATATGCCTTGTTGCTATGTTGGAGTGTAGTAGCTTAGTTTATTATTGCATTCTAGACGGCATCGTGCTGTTAATCGCAGAATGGTGTCATTATTGTTGTGCTTGCCATTTACAAACCGTGCATCCGATTCCGGTGATCTTTATATCGATTTCAACCGAAATCAACTCACTTTTCCAGCGGCGCACTTGGTTTGCCAAGTTGAGGCCTGGTTCAATCTTTTCCTTCCGGAGCACACATATGCATTGCATATTGCATCCCGCATATCATGCCATGTTTTGCATCATGTTCCTTGCGCATGGCACCGTGGTTGATTGTGGTTTCTTTTGCTTTTGTTCTTGCCTTGGGTAAAGCCGGGAGACGAGTACGTGATCGAGGAACCCGTTGGGTACGCTTACGAGGCTCAAGCTTATGCAACTCGGAGAACTTTGCAGGAGATGACCATACCTTTGAAATCACTTCTATCTTTGCTTGCTAGTTGTTCGCTCTATTTGCTATGCCGCGATACCTACCACTTGCTATATCATGCCTCCCACATTGCCATGTCAAGCCTCTAACCCACCGTTCCTAGCAAACTATTGTTTGTCTATGTTACCGCTTTGCTCAGCCCCTCTTATAGCGTTGCTAGTTGCATGTGAAGTTGAAGTTTGTTCCTTGTTGGAACATGGATAGTTGTTAGGATATCATTATTATATCTTGTTTACTTTAATGCATCTATATACTTGGAAAAGGGTGGAGGGCTTGGCCTTATTCCTGGTGTTTTGTTCCACTCTTGCCGCCCTAGTTTCCGTCATACCGGTGTTATGTTCCTTGATTTTGCGTTCCTTACGTGATTGGGTTATAATGGGAACCCCTTGACAGTTCGCCTTGAATAAAACTCCTCCAGCAAGGCCCAACCTTGGTTTTACCATTTGCCACCTAAGCCTTTTTCCCTTGGGTTCCGCGGACTCAAGGGTCATCTTTATTTTAAACCTCCGGGCCAGTGCTCCTCTGAGTGTTGGTCCAAACTAGAGTCCTTTGCAGCGCCCCCTCGGGGAAACTCGAGGTTTGGTTTTAGTTGTACGGAGCGCTCATCCGGTGTGCCCTGAGAACGAGATATGTGCAGCTCCTATCGGGATTTGTCGGCACATTCGGGCGGCTTTGCTGGTCTTGTTTTACCATTGTCAAGATGTCTTGTAACTGGGATTCCGAGTCTGATCGGGTCGTCCTGGGAGAAGGAATATCTGGTTGACTGTGAGAGCTTGTGATGGGATAAGTTGGGACACCCCTGCAGGGATTTGAACTTTCGAAAGTCGTGCCCGCGGTTATGGGCAGATGGGAATTTGTTAATATCCGGTTGTAGAAAACCTGACACTTAACTTAATTAAAATAAATCAACAGCGTGTGTAGCCGTGATGGACTCTTTTCGGCGGAGTCCGGGAAGAGAACACGGTCTCGTGTTATGCTTGAACTTAAGTAGTTCTAGGATCACTTCTTGATCATGATAGCTTATCGATCATGCCTTGCTTCTCTTCTCGCTCTCATTTGCGTAAGATAGCCACCATATATGCTAGTGCTTGCTGCAGCTCCACCTCACTACCTTTTCCTACCCATGAGCTTAAATAGTCTTGATCGCGAGGGTGTGAGATTGCTGAGTCCCTGTGACTCACAGATTACTTCCAAAACCAGATGCAGGTGCCGATGATGCCAGTGCAGGGGTCGCGACCGAACTCAAGTGGGAGTTCGATGAGGATTCGAGACGTTACTATGTTTCCTTTCCAGACGATCAGTAGTGGAGCCCAGTTGGGGCGATCGGGGATCTATGCATTTGCGGTTGTCTTTATTTTGGTTCCGTAGTCGGACCTTGAGTGTATTCTGGATGATGTAATGCTATATTCATGTATTGTGTGAAGTGGCGATTGTAAGCCAACTCTTTATCTCTTTCTTATTCAGTACATGGGATGTGTAAAGATTACCCCTCTTGCGACATGGCTACTATGCAGTTATGCCTCTAAGTCGTGCTCAGACACGTGGGAGATATAGCCGCATTGTGGGTGTTACAAGAAGCTTCTTGCTTTAGTGCCATGTTATAGAATTGATCGAACTTGGTCGGCTCAAGAAGCACGAGAGATAACTGCAGATCTTCTCTGAGGCCACCTCTGAATTGATAGATCATACTCTTTTCATCAGGAACGTCTTGTTTACCAAAGCTAGCAAGTTTCTGAAACTGAATATTCTATTGATACACGGACATGCTGCCTTGCTTGAGATTGTGGAACTCCTCATGCTTGCTCTCAGCAACACTTGGTGGGATGTGATGAGCTTTGATGTCTCGGCGGAAATCATCCCAGGTAATCACACGACCTCCTCTGGAATCTCTGTATTGTTGATACCACTCAATAGCTTGGTCATTGAGTTGAAACGAAGCAAACTTGACAAAGTCCTCAGGCCTAACATTGCTACATTCCAAATGCTTGCATATGTCCACGAGCCAGTCATCGGCGTCTGTGGCCTCGACACAGTTCCTGAGAGACTTCGGCTGGTTTGCGAGGAGCTGGTTGAGGGTAGCAAACTGAGGCTGATTGTTGCCTTGGCCTTGATTTCCTTGGTTGCCTTGACCTTGGTTGCGCTCTTGCAAGATTTGCAAAGGCATCTGAGTGTTGGAGTTGGTGGCTGCATGACAGCTTGCCATGCCTCCGGAGGTGGAGGTGGTGGCGGAGGGTTCGACTGTTCCGCATCATTGCGGTCCGGATTCTGAAGCGTTGGAGGAGCCATCCTGAAGAGGGTGACATCCGTTAGAATCTTGATAGACAAATAGACAAGCTGAATTAATGGATAGAGATTGCAACATATAGTCTTAACATTCGAACAAGGATGAATGAATGAATTCCAAAGTAAATCATCACACGTCCATAAGGTTGAGAAGCCACTTAGATAAAGGTAGATGAATAAAGCAACAAGGTACGGATATGAACAAATAAGCGGTAAGGATTCCCCAATCACAAACCAAATATCTGCGGGAAGAATACTAGAGCTACTTGAATTCCCACCGATGAAACTCCCGAAACTTTCTGGTTATGCAATCAGGTGTTGGGGATACAGGGGAAGCATAATATCTCACCCAAACTAACAATTCCTACATCCAGCTGTATCCATCCTTCAACACATAACCAAGAAACCTTAAATCATGTACCTCAACCTTCGAAAAGCATCTGTTGTACGAGTTATGGCAATACTCCCGAACTCCCGCCCCAGTACTGGGTGGCATCGAGTTTATCTCACCAACAACTACATAAAAGAGATTTTCAATGTCGGTGAACTCAAGTATTCCAGAATTGCAATGATAAAATTATGACAACAACACCTCGGAGCTCAACTCCCTGGGACACTGCCACAACCCCTAAATATCAGGAGGCACCAAGAACATTGTTCTCGTCACAAGAATATCAGAACAATTCCAAGAAACCCGCGTGATCCTAATTTTTTCATGAAATTTGAGGAGAGAAAAGTCAAAACTTCTACGTCAGGAGGCCTCACCAGAGAGATGAAGGGACCGAGGAGTAAAAGAATCCTACTCTCCGATATATATAATCCTAAGACTAAAAACATTTTGTTCTAGACTCAACAACGTCAGCGATTCGATCAAGCAGGGGGCTACTAAGTCGGGGATGACTCCGATTACCAACTTGTAACACCCACAATGCGGTTATATCTCCCACGTGTCGGGGCACGACTTAGAGGCATAGTCGCATGGTAGTTTTGTCGCAACAGGGGTAATCTTCACACAGTTGCATGTACTGAATAAGAAAGGGATAAAGAGTTGGCTTACAATCACCACTTCACACAATACATAAATAATTCATACATCATCCAAATACACTCAAAGACCTACTACGGTCAAAACCGAATAAAAAGGAAGATAAACCCCGAATGCTAGATCCCCGATCATCCCAACTGGGCTCCACTACTAATCATCAGGAAAAGAAACATAGTAACGGCCCGAATCCTTGTCGAACTCCCACTTGAGTTCGGTAGCATCACTTGCACTGGTATCCTCGGCACCTGCAACTGTTTGGAAGTATCTGTGAGTCACGAGGACTCAGCAATCTCACACCCGCGAGATCAAGACTATATAAGCTTATGGGGAGGAAAGGGTAGTGAGGTGGAGCTGCAGCAAGCACTAAGCATATATGGTGGCTATCATACGCAAATGAGAGCGAGAAGAGAAGCAACGCAATGGCCTAGAAGCTAGAAGTGATCAAGAAGTGATCCTGAAACTACTTACGTTCACGCATAACACAAGACCATGCTCGCTTCCCGAACTCCACCGAAAAGAGACCATCATGGCTACACACACGGTTGATTCATTTTTATTAAGTTAAGTGTCAAGTTCTCTACAACCGGATAGTAACAAATTCCCATCTGCCACATAACCGCGAGCACGGCTCTCGAAAGTTTATACCCTGCAGGGGTGTCCCAACTTAGCCCATCACAAGCTCTTACGGTCAACGAGGGATATTCCTTCTCCTCCGGGAAGATCCGATCAGTCTCGGAATCTCGGTTACAAGACATTTCGACAATGGTAAAACAAGACCAGCAAAGCCGCACGATGTGCGGACAAATCCCGATAGGAGTTGCATGTATCTCGTTCTCAGGGCTCACTGGATGAGCACTGCATACAACTAAAACCAGCCCTCGAGTTTCCCCGAGGTGGCGCTGCAAAGGACTCTAGTTCGGACCAACACTCAGAGGAGCACTGGACCGGGGGGATTAAAATAAAGATGGCCCTTGAGTCTGTAGAACCCAAGGGAAAGGTATAGGTGGTAAGTGGGCAAATGGTAAAACCAAGGTTGGGCCTTGCTGGAGGAGTTTTATTCAAAGCAAACTGTCAAGGGGTTCCCATAACACCCAATCGCGTAAGGAATGCAAAATCAAGAAATATAACACCGGTATGACGGAAACTAGGGCGGCAAGAGTGGAAAAAAACACCAGGCATAAGGCTGAGCCTTCCACCCTTTACCAAGTATATAGATGCATTAAAGTAAACAAGAGATAATAATGATATCCCAACAATATCCATGTTCCAACATGGAACAAACTTCAACTTCACCTGCAACTAGCAACGCTATCAGAGGGGCTGAGCAAAAGCGGTAAGATAGCCAAACAATGGTTTGCTAGGAAGGTGGGTTAGAGGCTTGACATGGCAATATGGGAGGCACGATATAACAAGTGGTAGGTAGCGCGACATAGCGATAGAGCGAACAACTAGCAAGCAAAGATAGAACTGATTTCGAGGGTATGGTCATCTCGCTTGCAATGTTCTCAGAGTTGTCGAAAGCTTGATCCTTTTTAGCGTACTCAACAGGTTCCTCATTCACGTACTCGTCTCCCAGCTCTACCCAAAGCAAGAACACAAACAACGGAACAACAATCAATCACGGTGCAATGCACAAGCAACATGATGCAATACATGCATGATATGCAAGATATGGTATGCAATGCATATGAATGCTCCGGAAGGGAAAAGATGATCAAGGCATCAACTTGGCAAACCAAGTATGCCGCTGGAAAGATGAGGTGATTTTTGTCGAAATTGATATAAGGATCACTGGAAATGGATACACGGTTTGCAAATGACAAGAAAAACAAGGATGATGCAAATCTGCGATTAACAACATGATAGCACTTAGAATGCAACAAGAAACCAAGCTACTGCATTCCAACATAGAAACAAAGCATATGGAAGTGATGTACAAGAGATGCTTGACAAAACATGAACACTGAGCTATGGCTAAATCATACTAGAACAGGTTCAAACAAGCATGGCAAAAGTGCAAAAGATATCAGGTTCACAAACTTTGTGAAAATACTAACATGGCATAAACAACATCAGGAAGCAATGTTTAGAGCAAGAACACATCATGCTATAGGAACATATCATAGCAAACAAAGGCATGGAATGCTTCTACTAAATGCACTTAACAAAACTCCCTTACTTAACATGAGCCAATAAGGCACATAAAATATGATGGCACCCATGCAAACATAGCAAGTTATATTAACAGTTTCAGACTTGGTGGAATTTCAGAACATGGTAGAAACAGATTTATGATAGCATGTTTTGCAAGCTTGTTGCACTCATTACAAGGCACGTCATGGCATGAAATAAATCCTAGCAGTAATATGGCATAATGAAGAACATGTTCATATGCAAAAATTCTTCATATCATAAATGGTATTAAATGCACAAAAATGGCAAAATGCTTCATGCTGCAAATATAACATGTTCACAAACTTGCTCAAAGATGAAATGGATGCCACAAATGGATTAGTTGGATTTTTCTAGTGCAAAATGATATATAAAATGCATATGTTAATGTAGAAAAAAATTCTCACAAGTATGGTAAACAATAAACTGCCTAAAAAGAAAACTTGACAGAAAAGGAAGACCGCCCGATCTGGAATGTTCAGATTTGGACATGACCCAAAATGGAAACTAGGCCCTTTCTACAAATGGAAATCGCTGGAAATAAAAGGTTAAAGGAAAAGGAATAGAAAAGAGGGGGGTGGTGTGTCGGTGTGTGTATGACAGTGGGGCCCTATTGTGAGTGACACACTGAAATTAAAAACGCCAAGCGGAAACTGTGTGCAGGCTGGGGTTCAAACCCGAGACCTCCTGCATGTGTGCATGTGTGAGTAACCAGTGGGCTACGAGCCCGACTTGTGCATAAGATGGGGCATTATTCTCTTTGAATAGGGAGCGCCCGATCCAGGAAAACACCATGGATGCGTAGCAAGGTTCCGGCGTTGACAGCGAGCGAAGGTGGCGACTTCGGCAGCAGCAGAGCACCGGCGGGCGTGCGGGATCTGCAAGGGAGTGCGGGTGCAGTGGCGCGCTTGCAAACGCTTGAGCACGAGCTCGTGCTCGTCTCAGGCGCTGCACTGGAGGCGAGGCGGCAGCGGGAGGAACCTAGGCAGGCGACGAGCGAGGCCCTGGGTGTGAGCGCAAGCTACGGCGAGGTGCTGCGTCCTAGTGGGCTTGCGGAAGAATGGGATCCCACGCTGAGGGATGCACAGGCAGCCATGGACACAGAAAAAACATACAGTCTTGGGCAGAGCAAGGACAACATGGAAAAGACACGATGAGGGAGGAGACTACGACCTACTAGATGGTGCGATAAACAATAGGGACAAAGAGGGTGTTACCTAGCTCACCAAGGACATGAAGAAGGGTCTTGTAACGCAACGGAGACCATGCGAGGAAGTGCTGAACCTGTCGGTCTTCGGGTCCGGGAAGAAGATGGGACGGGGTAGTCGATCCAGAGGCTGTAGAGGTGCGTGCGTGGATGTAGTTGAAGTAGTGGGTCTTCGGGGATCTCTCCACGGTGGCCGGAGGGTCGGAGGCGACGAGGAAGCTACCTCGAGCTCCAGCTCTTGCTCGCTTGGGTCATGGCGGCCACGGCGAAGGCGTGGGCGTGGAGACTTACCTAGACGGCGATGAAGGAAGGAGGATGTCTGAATGGATAGAGGAGAGTCCGGGGTAGGTTTTGGACATGATTTATAGGGGCTAGGGGCGCTGAACGGCCGTCAAATTACCGGGTGTACTGACGTGGCTCCTCTGGATGGTCTGCCGTACAGGAGCACGAAGCTCCTGTCGCTTGCGGGCAAGCTAGGCTGTGGGAGGCTGACTGGGCCGGTTCTGGAGGGAAGAGGCCTAGGTGGCTGCGAGTAAGTTGGGCCTTTTCCTTTTCATATTATTCTGCCCATTAAATAAACAACCAACAAAAGGGAAAAGGCCAGGGATATTGGGTATGAAATAGAAATAAGTAAGGATACCTATGGACTCCTGGAATTATGCACCATTTTATAAAATTGGTTTGGGCATTTTTAGAGGTAGAAAAATAAAACAAGTATGAATAAAATTCAAACTTGAGGCATTTTTGAACCTAGCCAAATCAACTCCAAAATAGGTGAAACTTGACAAAGAGGTAAGTGACATGAAGCTAGAATTATGAGGCAAAGATGAACATTAAAAGGGAAGGGAACGTGGCACTTGCCAAAAGAAGGAAGTTGAGGGAAGGAGAAGGTGATGATGCATAGAGAAACATTATGAGCACCTCAAGGCATATGTTGAGCATGTAAAGACAAGAGGCAAAACAACCACACAATGACCATGATGCCATGGCATAGTAAGAATAAAATGCAATATGACAAGGATGGCATGAGATGAATATGCACTATATGATGATGACATGGCAACCAACAACAATGCTAGAAAGAAAACAACAAAATGACCCAAAATGAAGGAGCCCAAAATGGAATTGATCATGTTCAAAGTTGGATATATTTCCAAAATGGGAAGTTTTACATCTGGGGTGTTACACTTCAACCCATGAAGGGTAACTGTTGCACGAGTCCACGGAGGGATCCACCCATGAAGGGTCAACGAAGAAGCAACCTTGTCTATTCCATCATGGCTTACGCCCATGAAGGACTAGCCTCACTCGGGTAGATCTTCACAAAGTAGGCGATCTCCTTGCCCTTACAAAACTCCTTGGTTCAAATCCTCAATCTCTTGGAGGCTCCCAAGTGACACCTAACCAATCTAGGAGACACCACCCTCCAAAAGGTAATAAACGGTGTTTTTCGTGATGCACTCCTTGCTTTTGTGCTTAAAATAATAGTCTCCCCAATACTCAATCACTCTCTCACATATTTGGCTTTGGTAGGATAGGGATTGAATGGAAATCAACATGGGGAAGGCTAGAAATCAAGGTTCAAATGGTAGGATTGGAATCTCCTGATCTCAACACATGAGTAGGTGGTTCTCTCAGAAAATGAGTAGTCGAAGTGAAGTTTCGTTCTGATGGCTCTAAGAGAGATGGGGTGGAGGGGTATTTATAGCCTTCACCCAAAAATCCAACTATTACAAGATTTTAACCCAAGTCGGTGACACCAGACCAAAATCTCGGTGACACTGACTAGTGTAAAAGATTCGAACGTTCGAAGTATCGGTGATACCAAAGCAGAACATCTCGGAGCGATGGAACTGAAATGGCTAGGGAAGACCTTGTTTCCTTAGTTCCCATCATTTCATCTCCATAATTTTGAAATGAAGCAACTTCATTATAGAAACTTGGTCACGCCATCTCACTAAGATCGAGATCCATATTGGTAGAACTGAAATGCTAGGGTTTGGCTTAGGCAATGTATGTGATCAACTCGGTGCGTCCGGGATAGGGAATTTTGATGGGACCGAGATGCCACTTTAGGGTTTTGGACAGATGTGATGTGGATAATGTGGTTGATGGTTTTGGAGCAATATCACTAAGCACTTGAGCATTTGAGTCATGATCAAAGCCTCATCCCCTTTTAGTAGTATTGGCTTTTCTATGGACTCAATGTGATCTTGGATCACTTAACCAAAAAATGAAGTGTCTTAGAGATTTGCCAATTCTTGTCCTTAGCATTTTGAAGGGGTCCACATCGTCATGTCCTTGCCATGCCATCGTTGCACTTAACAAAAATATACTAGGTAAAAGTGTTAGTTAAACAATATGTATGTTGAGATGAATTACCAAAACCACCAACGGAGCAAGTGTGCTTTCAAGCTCGCCCTTTTTGGTAATTGATGACAACATACATCAAAGCTTCAAGTAAGGATATGGAAGATAATGTATGAAAGCTTTGAGAGAACATGTAACATGCATATGCCCCCTAGAGGTGTGCAAACATATAAGTGATGACAACTCATGAAATGTGAGTGCGCAATAGGAAGGAATGAGTAATGAGTTACATGTATCTTGGCTATATGCATCAGAGTAAAGGAATGAAAGTGTGACACCTTCATGTCCTTGATTCTTTCTTGCAAACAATATGTGCACTAAGCAAGAGATCATCATGCACATGAGTGTAATGCATATACTTACCATGAGGTTCTTGATCAAATTCTTATAGAAATAAGCTTGATTAAACAAGGTTAGATAACACAAGACAATTTCAACAAGAGAGTAGACACAGGACCAACAAGAGTACCAAGGTTGGGATGACATGTATGAGGTAAGTATCACTAGGTGAATACTTCTTTAAGTGCAATAATGTCCCCCAAAGTATCCAATAAGATTTGCAATAGAGTTCCAAAAGTGATTTTTCTCCCCTAAACTTGAACTGCATATCCCCCTGAATCTAGCATTGGATAATGGGAGTAAGTAGGGTGAGATAAAATCAGAGCAAACCAAATCAGAGCAAAAACTAAAGCAATTTCTTAGCAAAACACTCAACTGGGATTGTCAACATGTTTCTCTACTCTTAGAAACATGTAGGTTCTCTCCTGCTTCGTAAAATGCATCTCTCTTCCTCAGGGTATTCCTATTGATACATAAGAGATTTGTAATAAGCTTTGATGTGCATCTCTCTCCCCCTTTGACATCAATTTCCAAGAAGGGTCTAGCTTCAAGGTTATTGGCCAAGTGGGTGTGGTCTTGGAGAGGTACAACTAGGCATGATGTGATTTTAGATGCAGGCAGAGGTAAATAATCATTGAGTGGAGCTGGACAGAAATAAGGATGATCTTGACAAAAGATTCTTTCAGCAGTGAAGTTGGTGACTCCGAGTTGTTTTGGTCGGTGACTCCGAGATAGAAGGTTCACAGATAGATCATGTCAGTTGGTATGATTTGGTCCTTTTTTGGTTGTACTGATGAACTGTGTGTAGTGTTTAATTGCACTTTGTTGTGACCGGTGTGTTTCAAGTCAGAGGGGCCGATTTCAACACAAAGAGAAGATATTTCAACTCTGCTCACTTGGCACTAAGTTCTCAGAAAGATATTCAAGGAATTCAAATAAGATTTGTAATGAATAGACTAGAAGAGAAGAAACTAACTAAAAAACATGAAAAAGAAAGACATCAAGATGAAGTTTTTTTTCTGAAAGGGGGAAACAATCTAACAAGAAGGAAAGTAAACTAAAGAGATACTAGAGAACTTCATCTAGAGGAGGCCATTATGGCCTGAACGAATTTTTTTCCTGTCATGATTATGACACTTCTATGACGATAATTGTGACAAAAACACGTGTAATCATAGATGTGGTGGCCTCCCACTTTGATGACAAAAAATCATGACAGAAAATGAGCTTTTCATCCTGGGCGGGCCAGGGACGCACCTGCATGACATTCTTTGGGTCGTCCATGACATAAAAATCATGGTAGAAGTGAGGGCGAGGAAATTTTTGTGGAGTTCCCGGTTATGGTGGGTGGTCGGTGCCGAGCGATGCGTGTGGTTTGCGCATTTCTCTCTCGTACACATGTGGTGTGAGCCGTGTTGCTTTAACTGAACCTGAGTGAGAGGCGTTCGCTGACTGAACCGAGCAATCGCACTGCTGCATACTAAAGCAGATCGATCGAGCCCTTTGCTAATAACTGAACTCGACTGATTCCTTCACTGCTAACTGAACCTGATCGATCGCTGCTGCTGCTTACTGAAGCTGACCGATCGCTGCTGCTGCTTATTGAAACCGACCAAACCCCGCGCGAGACGTAGCTAGCCGGTAGGGTTGCCTCTGGATGAACAGTGCTCATAGCTGCCGTGCGAGCGATACATAGAACAAGTCAAGACATGGTGAGTCCTGCCGGTTGGTTGGCTGTGGATGAACAGTTCCCAGTGGGGGTTGGATGAACAGGATCCCGGTCGTGTGTAGGCAGTTGCCCTTTGGATGAACATGGCCCTGTGGTAGTAGGAAGTTGCCACTGGATGAACAGGACACCCAGGAGGCCGCCACACACCCCAGCTGCTTGGGGGTGGATGAACATGACCCCATGGAGGCTGGTTGAACAATAGTCGGTGGAGGTTGGATGGATATGTTGGGGAACGTAGTAATTTCAAAAAAATTCTAACACACACACAAGATCATGGTGATGCATAGCAACGAGAGGGGAGAGTGTCGTCCACGTACCCTCGTAGACCGTTAAGCGGAAGCATTATGACAACACGGTTGATGTAGTCGTACGTCTTCACGATCGACCGATCCTCAGTACCGAACGTACGACACCTCCGTGTTCAGCACACGTTCATCTCGGTGACATCCCGCGAACTCACGATCCAGTAGAGCTCGAGGAAGAGTTTCGTCAGCACGGCGGCGTGGTGACGATGTTGATGAAGCTACCGTCGTAGGGCTTCACCTAAGCACTGCTACAGTATGACCGAGGTGGATTATGGTGGAGGGGGGCACCGCACACGGCTGGGAGAGATCAATGATCAACTTGTGTGTTCTAGGGTGCCCCCTGCCCCCGTATATAAAGGAGCAAGGGGGGAGGCCGACCGGCCCTATAGGGTGCGCCAGGAGGAGGAGTCCTCCTCCTAGTAGGAGTAGGACTCCCCTCTTTCCTACTCCTACTATGAGGGGGAAAGGAAGGGGGAGAAGGAGAAGGATAGGGGGGTGCCCCCCCTTCCTAGTACAATGCGGACCAGAGGAAGAGGGGGCACGCGGCCTGCCTCGGCCGGCCCCTCTCTCTCCACTAGGGCCCAGCAAGTCCCATTAGCCCCCGGGGGGTTCTGGTAACCCCTCCTGCACTCCGATAAAATCCTGATTTCACCCGAAACTCTTCCGGTGTCCAAATGTAGGCTTCCAATATATCAATCTTTAAGTCTCGACCATTTCAAGACTCCTCATCATGTCCGTGATCATATCCGGGACTCCGAACTACCTTCGGTACATCAAAACATATAAACTCATAATACTGATCGTCACAGAACTTTAAGCGTGCGGACCCTACGGGTTCAAGAACTATGCAGACATGACCGAGACACGTCTCCGGTCAATGACCAATAGCGGAACCTGGATTCTCATATTGGTTCCTACATATTCAACAAAGATCTTTATCGGTCAAACCACGTAACAACATACGTTGTTCCCTTTGTCATCGGTATGTTACTTGCCCGAGATTCGATCGTCGGTATCTCTCAATACCTAGCTCAATCTCATTACCGGCGAGTCTCTTTACTCGTTATGTAATGCATCATCCCGCAACTAGCTCATTAGTTGCATTGCTTGCAAGGCTTATAGTGATGTGCATTACCAAGAGGGCCCAGAGATACCTCTCCGACAATCAGAGTGACAAATCCTATTCTTGATTTATGCCAACTCAACAAGTACCATCGGAGACACCTGTAGAGCACCTTTATAATCACCCACTTACGTTGTGACGTTTGTTAGCACACAAAGTGTTCCTCCGATAATCGGGAGTTGCATAATCTCATAGTCATAGGAACATGTATAAGTCATGAAGAAAGCAATAGCAGTAAACTAAAATGATCAAGTGCTAAGCTAACAAAATGGTTCAAGTCAATCACATCATTCTACTAATGATGTGATCCCGTTAATCAAATGACAACTCGTGTGTATGGCTAGGAAACTCAACCATCTTTGATCAACGTGCTAGTCAAGTAGAGGCATACTAGTGACACTATGTTTGTCTATGTATTCACACATGTATTATGTTTCCGGTTAATACAATTCTAGCATGAATAATAAACATTTATCAAGATATGAGGAAATAAATAATAACTTTATTATTGCCTCTAGGGCATATTTCCTTCAGTCTCCCACTTGCACTAGAGTCAATAATCTAGATTACACAGTAATGATTCTAACACCCATGGAGTCTTGGTGCTGATCATGTTTTGCTCGTGGAAGAGGCTTAGTCAACGGGTCTGCAACATTAAGATCCGTATGTATCTTGCATATCTCTATGTCTCCCACCTGGAATTGATCCTAGATGGAATTGAAGCATCTCTTGATGTGCTTGGTTCTCTTATGAAATCTGGATTCCTTTGCCAAGGCAATTGCACCAGTATTGTCACAAAAGATTTTCATTGGACCCGATGCACTAGGTATGACACCTAGATCAGATATGAACTCCTTCATCCAGACTCCTTCATTTCCTGCTTCCAAAGCAGCTATGTACTCCGCTTTACACGTAGATCCCGCCACGACACTTTGTTTAGAACTGCACCAACTGACAGCTCCACTGTTCAATATAAGCACGTATCCGGTCTGTGATTTAGAATCGTCCGGATCAGTGTCAGAGCTTGCATCAATGTAACCATTTACGACGAGCTCTTTGTCACCTCCATAAACGAGAAACATATCCTTAGTCCTTTTCAGGTATTTCAGGATGTTCTTGACCGCTGTCTAGTGATCCACTCCTGGATTACTTTGGTACCTCCCTGCTAAACTAATAGCAAGGCACACATCAGGTCTGGTACACAGCATTACATACATGATAGAGCCTATGGCTGAAGCATAGGGAACACTTTTCATTTTCTCTCTATCTTCTGCAGTGGTCGGGCATTGAGTCTTACTCAACTTCACACCTTGTAACACAGGCAAGAACCCTTTCTTTGCTTGATCCATTTTGAACTTTTTCAAAACTTTATCAAGGTATGTGCTTTGTGAAAGTCCAATTAAGCATCTTGATCTATCTCTATAGATCTTGATGCCCAATATATGAGCAGATTCTCCGAGGTCTTTCATTGAAAAACTCTTATTCAAGTATCCTTTTATGCTATCCAGAAATTCCATGTCATTTCCAATCAACAATATGTCATCCACATATATTATTAGAAATGCTACAGAGCTCCCACTCACTTTCTTGTAAATACAAGCTTCTCCAAAAGTCTGTATAAAACCATATGCTTTGACCACACTATCAAAACGTTTATTCCAACTCCGAGAGGCTTGCACCTGTCCATAAATGGATCGCTGGAGCTTGCACACTTTGTTAGCTCCCTTTGGATCGACAAAACCTTCTGGTTGCATCATATACAACTCTTCTTCCAGAAATCCATTCAGGAATGTAGCTTTGACATCTATTTGCCAAATTTCGTAATCATAGAATGCGGCAATTGCTAACATGATTCGAACAGACTTAAGCATCGCTACGGGTGAGAAAGTCTCATCGTAGTCAACTCCTTGAACTTGTTGAAAACCTTTCGCAACAAGTCGATCTTTGTAGACAGTAACATTATTGTCAGTGTCAGTATTCTTCTTGAAGATCCATTTATTCTCGTTGGCTTGCCGATCATCATGCAAGTCAACCAAAGTCCATTCTTTGTTCTCATACATGGATCCCATCTCAAATTTCATGGCCTCAAGCCATTTTGCAGAATCTGGGCTCAAAATCAGTTCTTCATAGTTCGTAGGTTCATCATGGTCAAGTAACATGACTTCCAGAACAGGATTACCGTACCACTCTGGTGCGGATCTTACTCTGGTTGACCTACGAGGTTCGGTAGTAACTTGATATGAAGTTTCATGATCATTATCATTAGCTTCCTCAGTAATTGGTGTAGGTGTCACAGGAACCGGTTTCGGTGATGAACTACTTTCCAATAAGGGAGCAGGTACAGTTACCTCATCAAGTTCTACTTTCCTCCCACTCACTTCTTTCGAGAGAAACTCCTTCCCTAGAAAGGATCCATTCTTAGCAATGAATGTCTTGCTTTCGAATCTGTGATAGTAGGTGTACCCAACAGTCTCCTTTGGGTATCCTATGAAGACATATTTCTCTGATTTGGGTTTGAGCTTATCAGGTTGAAGCTTTTTCACATAAGCATCGCAGCCCCAAACTTTAAGAAACGACAACTTTGGTTTCTTGCCAAACCACAGTTCATAAGGCATCATCTCAACAGATTTCGATGGTGCCCTATTTAACGTGAATGCAACTGTCTCTAAAGAATAACCCCAAAATGATAGCGGTAAATCAGTAAGAGACATCATAGATCGCACCATATCCAGTAAAGTACGATTACGACGTTCGGATACACCATTACCCTGTGGTGTTCCGGGTGGCGTGAGTTGCGAAACTATTCTGCATTGTTTTAAATGTAGACCAAACTCGTAACTTAAATATTCTCCTCCATGATCCGATCGTAGAAACTTTATTTTCTTGTTACGATGATTTTCCACTTCACTCTAAAATTCTTTGAACTTTTCAAATGTTTCAGATTTATGCTTCATTAAGTAGATATACCCATATCTGCTCAAATCATCTATGAAGGTGAGAAAATAACGATACCCGCCGCGAGCCTCAATATTCATGGGACCACATACATCAGTATGTATGATTTCCAATAAATCTGTTGCTCGCTCCATTGTTCCGGAGAACGGCGTTTTAGTCATCTTGCCCATGAGGCATGGTTTGGAAGTACCAAGTGATTCACAATCAAGTGATTCTAGAAGTCCATCAGTATGGAGTTTCTTCATGCGCTTTACACCAATATGACCCAAATGGCAGTGCCACAAATAAGTTGCACTATCATTATCAACTCTGCATATTTTGGCTTCAACATTATGAATATGTGTATCACTACTATCGAGATTCAACACAAATAGACAACTCTTCAAGGGTGCATGACCATAAAAGATATTACTCATATAAATAGAACAACCATTATTCTCAGGTTTAAATGAATAACCGTCTCTCATTAAACAAGATCCAGATATAATGTTCATGCTTAACGCTGGCACCAAATAACAATTACTCGGGTCTAAAACTAATCCCAAAGGTAGATGTAGAGGTAGCATGCCGACAGCAATCACATCGACTTTGGTACCATTTCCCACACGCATCGTCACCTCGTCCTTAGCCAGTCTTCGCTTAATCCGTAGACCCTATTTCGAGTTGCAAATATTAGCAACATAACCAATATCAAATACCCAGGTGCTACTGCGAGCTCTTGTAAGCTACACATCAATAACATGTATATCACATATACCTTTGTTCACCTTGCCATCCTTTTTATCCACCAAATACTTGGGGTAGTTCCTCTTCCAGTGACCAGTCCCTTTGCAGTAGAAGCACTCAGTCTCAAGCTTAGGTCCAGACTTGGGTTTCTTCTCTTGAGCAGCAACGTGTTTTCCGTTCTTTTTGAAGTTCCGCTTCTTCTTCCCTTTACCCTTTTTCTTGAAACTGGTGGTCTTGTTGACCATCAACACTTGAGGCTCCTTCTTGATTTCTACCTCCGCCGCCTTTAGCATTGCGAAGAGCTCGGGAATTGTCTTATTCATCCCTTGCATATTATAGTTCATCACAAAGCTCTTGTAGCTTGGTGGCAGTGATTGAAGAACTCTATCAATGACACTATCAATAGGAAGATTAACTCCCAGTTGAGTCAAGTGGTTATGATACCCAGACATTCTGAGTATATGTTCACTAACAGAACTATTCTCCTCCATCTTGCAGCTGTAGAACTTATTGGAGACTTCATATCTCTCAATTTGGGCATTGGCTTGAAATATTAACTTCAACTCCTGGAACATCCCATATGCTCCATGACATTCAAAACATCGTTGAAGTCCTAGTTCTAACCAATAAAGCATGGCACATTGAACTATCGAGTAGTCATCAGCTTTACTTTGCCAGACGTTCTTAATGTCATTAGCAGCATCTGCAGCAAGCCTGGCACCTAGCGGTGCTTCGAGGACGTAATTCTTCTGTGCAGCAATGAGGATAATTCTCAAGTTACGAACCCAGTCCATGTAATTGCAACCATCATCTTTCAACTTTGCTTTCTCAAGGAACGGATTAAAATTCAACGGAACAACAACACGAGCCATCTATCTACAATAACATGGACAAACAAAATACTATCAGGTACTAAGTTCATGATAAATTTAAGTTCAATTAATCATATTACTTAAGAACTCCCACTTAGATAGACATCCCTCTAATCATCTAAGTGATCACGTGATCCATATCAACTAAACCATAACCGATCATCACGTGAGATGGAGTAGTTTTAAATGGCAAACATCTCTATGTTGATCATATCTACTATATGATTCACGCTCGACCTTTCGGTGTCAGTGTTCCGAGGCCATATCTACATATGCTAGGCTCGTCAAGTTTAACCCGAGTATTCTGCGTGTGCAAAACCGTCTTACACCCGTTGTAGATGAACGTTGAGCTTATCACACCCGATTATCATGTGGTGTCTTGGCATGACGAACTTTGGCAACGGTGCATACTCAGGGAGAACACTTTTACCTTGAAATTTAGTGAGAGATCATCTTATAATGCTACCGTCAAACAAAGCAAAATAAGATGCATAAAGGACAAACATCACATGCAATCAATATAAGTGATATGATAAGGCCATCATCATCTTGTGCCTTTGATCTCCATGTCCAAAGCACCGTCATGATCGCCATTGTCACCGGCGCGACACCTTGATCTCTATCATAGCATTGTTGTCGTCTCGCCATCTATTACTTCTACGACTATCCCTACCACTTAGTGATAAAGTAAAGCAATTACAGGGCGATTGCATTGCATACAATAAAGCGACAACCATATGGCTCCTGCCAGTTGCCGATAACTCCGTTACAAAATATGATCATCTCATACAATAAATATAGCATCATGTATTGACCATAACACATCACAACATGCCCTGCAAAAACAAGTTATACGTCCTCTACTTTGTTGTTGCAAGTTTTACGTGGCTGCTACGGGCTGAGCAAGAACCGTTCTTACCTACGCATCAAAACCACAACGATAGTTCGTCGGGTTAGTGATGTTTTAACCTTCACAAGGACCGGGTGTAGCCACACTTGGTTCAACTAAAGTTGGAGAAACTGACACCCGCCAGCCACTTGTGTGCAAAGCACATCGGTAGAACCAGTCTCGCGTAAGCGTACGTGTAATGTCGGTCTGGGCCGCTTCACCAACAATACCGCTGAACCAAAGTATGACATGCTGGTAAGCAGTATGATTTGTATCACCCACAACTCACTTGTGTTCTACTCATGCATATAACATCTACGCATAAACCTGGCTCTGATGCCACTGTTGGGGAACGTAGTAATTTCAAAAAAATTCCTATGCACACGCAATATCATGGTGATGCATAGCAACGAGACGGGAGAGTGTCATCCACGTACCCTCGTATACTGTTAAGCGGAAGCATTATGACAACGCGGTTGATGTAGTCGTACATCTTCACGATCGACTGATCCTCAGTACCGAACGTACAACACCTCCGCGTTCAGCACACGTTCAGCTCGGTGACATCCCGCGAACTCACGATCCAGTAGAGCTCGAGGGAGAGTTTCATCAGCATGAGGGCATGGTGGCGGTGTTGATGAAGCTACCGTCGCAGGGCTTCACCTAAGCACCGCTACAATATGACCGAGGTGGATTATGGTGGAGGGGAGCACCGCACACGGCTGGGAGAGATCAATGATCAACTTGTGTGTTCTAGGGTGCCCCCTGCCCCCGTATACAAAGGAGCAAGGGGGAGGCCGGCCGGCCCTGTAGGGCGCGCCAGGAGGAGGAGTCGTCCTCCCAGTAGGAGTAGGATTCCCCTCTTTCCTATCCGACTAGGAGGGGGAAAGGAAGGGGAGAAGGAGAAGGAAAGGGGGGCGCCGCCCCCCTTCCTAGTCCAATTCGGACCAGAGGGGGAGGGGGCGCGTGGCCTACCCTGGCCGGCCCCTCTCTCTCCACTAGGGCCCAACAAGACCCATTAGCCCCTGGGGGGTTCCGGTAACCCCTCCGGCACTCCGGTAAAATCCAATGTATCAATCTTTATGTCTCGACCATTTCGAGACTCCTCGTCATGTCCGTGATCATATCCGGGACTCCTAACTAACTTTGGTACATCAAAACATATAAACTCAAAATACCGATCGTCACTGAACTTTAAGCGTGCGGACCATACGGGTTCGAGAACTATGTAGACACGACTGAGACACGTCTCCGGTCAATAACCAATAGCGGAACCTAGATGCTCATATTGGTTCCTACATATTCTACGAAGATCTTTATCGGACAAACCGCATAACAACATACGTTGTTCCCTTTGTCATCGATATGTTACTTGCCCGAGATTCAAACGTCGGTATCTCAATACCTAGCTCAATCTCGTTACCGGCAAGTCTCTTTACTCGTTCTGTAATGCATCATCCCGCAACTAGCTTATTAGTTGCATTGCTTGCAAGGCTTATAGTGATGTGCATTCCCGAGAGGGCCCAGAGATACCTCTCCAACAATTAGAGTGACAAATCCGCATAACAACATACGTTGTTCCCTTTGTCATCGGTATGTTACTTGCCCGAGATTCAAACGTCGGTATGTCAATACCTAGCTCAATCTCGTTACCGGCAAGTCTCTTTACTCGTTCTATAATGCATCATCCCGCAACTAGCTTATTAGTTGCATTGCTTGCAAGGCTTATAGTGATGTGCATTCCCGAGAGGGCCCAGAGATACCTCTCCAACAATCGGAGTGACAAATCCTATTCTTGATTTATGCCAACTCAACAAGTACCTTCGGAGACACCTGTACAGCACCTTTATAATCACCCAGTTACGTTCCGACGTTTGGTAGCACACAAAGTGTTCCTCTGGTAATCGGGAGTTGCATAATCTCATAGTCATAGGGACATGTATAAGTCATGAAGAAAGCAATAGCAGTAAACTAAAACAACCAAGTGCTAAGCTAACAAAATGGGTTAAGTCAATAACAACATTCTACTAATTATGTGATCCCATTAATCAAATGACAACTCATGTCTATGGCTAGGAAACTCAACCATCTTTGATCAACGAGCTAGTCAAGTAGAGGCATACTAGTGACACTATGTTTGTCTATGTATTCACACATGTATTATGTTTCCGGTTAATACAATTCTAGCAGGAATAATAAATATTTATGATGATATGTGGAAATAAATAATAACTTTATTATTTCCTCTACGGCATATTTCCTTCATGATAGTAGCATGTGGATGAACAGTGGCTAGTGGAGGCTGGACGAGGTCAACGGTGCATGAACAGTAGCAGATGGAGGTTGGAGGAAGTCGATGGTTGATGAAAAATAGCAGTGGAGGATGAAGAGGTAGTTGACAGTGGATGAATAGTAGCTCGTGGAGTCCTATTTTGCGGTACGCCACACCCCTCCCAATGAACAGGACCCCGTTTCGACCGTAGGCGGTTGGAAATAAGTCCGTTTCCTCCGTTTTGCGGTATGCCACACCCCTCCCGATGAACAAGACCCTGTTTCGACCATAGGCGGTTGGAGAGAAGTCCGTTTCCTCCATTTTACGGTATGCCACACCCCTCCCGACGAACAAGACCCCGTTTCAACCATAGGCGGTTGGAGAGAAGTCTGTTTCCTCCATTTTACGGTATGCCACACCCTTCCCGATGAGCAGGACCCCGTTTTGACCATAGGTGGTCGAAGAGAACTCTGTTTCCCCGGTTTCGCGGTACGCTAGACCCCAGCCGATGAATTGGACTCCATTTCGGCTGTTCTGTCCAAACCTGTTGGCTCCCGATGAACAGGATGCATTCTGACCTAGTCGATTGCCTCCCGATGAACACGATGTTGTTTCCTCAGTTCTGACCCAGGCGGTTGGCTGCAGATGAACATGACACCATTGCTATACGCATTCGTGACCCCGCCCGTATGTACATACGTGGCCTTATTTACTTTCTTGAAGCGTGGCCGTGTACACGATTTAGATAGGACGGCCTAAACTCCTACGCCGGGGCTCTACTACAACACGTGGCGCTCCTTGCTCGGCCAATTTTCATCGTTGGAAAGAGACTGATCTGCTAGTATGTACGTACATGTTTGCGAGCAGACACATAGTGCTACGTACACTTCGACCTGGTGGGTCCCAACTGCCAGGGGAGTTATGGAGGTACTTCCTTCCATGCGAAGATATAGCTGGTGGGTCCCAGCTGTCAGGGGGAAGAATCATTTTTTGCGCGTAGTAAGGACACACTTCCTTGCATGCGAAGATGTAGCTGGTGGGTCCCAGCTGTCAGGGGGAGGAAATATTATTTTTCGGTGTAAAAAGGAGGCAGTTGCATGCCTACGTCCATGGGCGTGGTTCGTCTCCACTGTCAGCCCCTCCATGTATAGTCATCTTCCGATGACTCTCACTTGTTGACCACATTGACCATCCCATGCCAAGCGCACCAAGGCGGTGGACGACGACAAGGCCCCAAACAGGAATGCCCCGTAGATGGGGAAGACATGGTAGTGGAGTCGTAGATGGAGGGGAGTGCAATACTAGACATGTTTAGGTACGGGCTGGGGCTACACTCAGTGGTGAATAACAGGAGGTGCGGAGGAGTGGAGGGATGGCCTGGCCGTCCGTGGGGTAGTGTTTCCCTGCGAGGCGCGCAAAGAAGTGCCGTTGGATGCTGGATGCTGGATAAGGCGGTCCTGCTAGCGTTGGAGGAAGAAGAAGAGATATTGAAGAAGAATGTCGACCGTTGGATGTAAATCCAATGCCTTGCTTAGGCTTTGACCTATTGGCCCACTGTCAGCGAGTCCATTTGGTCGGCTGGGCGAAACAATAATGTAGCGTCTATGCAACCCATTTATATATTATTAGAATTTATAGCCCATTTGCATTCTTATGAAATACACAGATTTGCTGGGCTGGGTTATCATGTTGGGATGGATGGATAAATGTTATAGAAACATAAACACGTGATTGCACGTCTATTACTGCATTGGTCAGTAAAATCTTAGAAAGCTTATGTACGCAATCACCCGGTATTAACTTGCCAGCTTATTGTTAAACAATTATTATTATTATTTTGTAAGAACTTATCAATTTATGAAATAAAACGTTATTATAATTTGATGAGTTAATAAGACGTGGGTTATTATTATCTTTTAGGCTAGATATGGGACAATTGAGTTGGTTGTAGGGAAAACTAGTTGGAGAAAAATTGGATTAACTCAAAAAAGAAAGTGGGTGAAAAATCAGATATATGATTAATAGAAAAGAAAAATAAAGGAAGTGGGAAGGTCTATACAAAGGTTGGATGAAGAACATGTCAAACGAGAACCTTAGGTTGTTTCAAATATATATATATATATAATAAAATAAAATATAAATATATATACTATTATAGAAGGGAAAACATAGGTTCAGTTTGGCATTCTTATAGAAAATAGAACTGGGTTGTGATTTCTCTTGAAAAAACAAACAAAAGTTGGGTGTAACACCCACGATGCGGCTATATCTCCCACGTGTCGGAGCACGACTTAGAGGCATAACCGCATTGTAGGCATGTCGCAAGAGGGGTAATCTTTACACATCCCATGTACTGAATAAGAAAGAGGTACCGAGTTGGCTTACAATCGCTATTTCACGCAATACATAAATATAGCATTACATCATCCAGATACAATCAAGGTCCGACTAAGGAACCAAAATAAAGACAACCCCAAATGCATAAGATCCCGGATCGCCCCAACTGGGCTCCACTACTGATCGTCTGGAAAGGAAACGTAGTAACGTCCTGAGTCCTTGTCGAACTCCCACTTGAGTTCAGTTGCATCCCCTGGAACGATATCATCGACACCTGCATCTGGTTTTGGAAGTAATCTGTGAGTCACGGGGACTCAGCAATCTCACACCCTCGCGATCAAGACTATTTAAGCTTATGGTTAGGGAAAGGTTGTGAGGTGGAGCTGCAGCAAGCACTAGCATATATGGTGGCTAATTTACACAAATGAGAGCGAGAAGAGAAGGCAAAGAACGGTCGAGAATCTATGATCAAGAAGTGATCCTAGAACTACTTACGTTCAAGCATAACACAAGACCGTGTTCTCTTCCCGGATTTCGCCGAAAAGAGACAATCATGGCTACACACGTTGTTGATTCATTTTAATTAAGTTAAGTGTCAAGTTCTCTACAACCGGACATTAACAAATTCCCATCTACCCATAACCCAGGCATGGCTTTCAAAAGTTCAAATCCCTGCAGGGGTGTCCCAACTTAGCCCATCACAAGCTCTCACGGTCAACGAAGGATATTCCTTCTCCCAGGACGGCCTGATCAGACTCGGAATCCCGGTTACAAGACATCTCGACAACGGTAAAACAAGACCAGCAAAGCCGCCCGAATGTGCCGACAAATCCCGATAGGAGCTGCACATATATCGTTCTCAGGGCACCCCGAATTGTCCAAGATTCCGGTAGGCCAACCCAGAGTTGCCCCTGGTGGCCACCCGCTGCAGACAGGTTGGACCAACACTCAGAGGAGCACTGGCCCGGGGGTTTAAAATAAAGATGACCCTTGAGTCCATGGAACCCAAGGGAAAAAGTCTTAGGTGGCAAATGGTAAAACCAAGGTTGGGCCTTGCTGGAGGAGTTTTATTCAAGGCGAACTGTCAAGGGGTTCCCATTATAACCCAACCACGTAAGGAACGCAAAATCAAGGAACATAACACCGGTATGACAGAAACTATGGCGACAAGAGTGGAACAAAACACCAGGCATAAGGCCGAGCCTTCCACCCTTTACCAAGTATATATGTGCATTTAAGTAAACAAGATATAATAGTGATATCCCAACAATAATCATGTTCCAATAAGGAACAAACTCCAATCTTCACCTACAACTAGCAACGCTATAAGAGGGGTTGAGCAAAGCAGTAACATAGCCAAATAACGATTTGCTAAGACAAGGTGGGTTAGAGGTTTGACATGGCAATATGGGAGGCCTTATATAGCAAGTGGTAGGTATCGCGGCACAGGCATAGCAATAGAGCGAGCAACTAACAAGCAAAGATAGAAGTGATTTCGAGGGTATGGTCATCTTGCCTACAAAGTTCTCCGAGTTGACGTAAGCTTGATCCTCGTAACTGTACTCAACGGGTTCCTCGATCACGTACTCGTCTCCCGGCTCTACCCAAAGCAAGAACACAAGCAAGGGAAACGCAATCAACCACGGTGCAATGCGCAAACAACATGATGCAAAACATGGCATGATATGTGGGATGTAATATGCAATGCATATGCGTTCCGAAAGGAAAAGGTTGAACCAGGCCTCAACTTGGCAAACCAAGAGCGCCACTGGAAAGATGAGTTGATTTCGGTCGAAATCAATATAAAGATCACCGGAATCGGATGCGCGGTTTGCAAATGGCAAGAAAAAACAATAATAGCACTATTATGTGATTAACATCACGATGCCATCTAAAATGCAACAAGAAACTAAGCTGCTGCACTCTAACATAACAACAAAGCACATGGAAAAAGATGAACATTGAGCTACGGCTAAATCACACAATAGAAGGTTCAAACAAGCATGGCAAAAGTGCAAAAGATATCAGGTTCTCAGACTTGGTGAAAATAACATGTCAGGATTTAACATCAGGAAGCAATGTTTAGAGCAAGATAACAACATGCTATAGGAACAAATCATGGCAAAGCAAGGCATGGCATGAATATACTCAAAGCATATAACAAAAGTCCCTTACTGACCATAAGCCAAAAGGGATCAGAAAATATGATGGCACCCATGTAAACATAGCAAGTTTCGTTAACAGATTCAGGCTTACCAGAAAACTGGACATGGCAAAAACAGAGTTACGTAGGCATGTTTACGATCTCAATGCACTCACCACAAGGCATTGGATGACAAACTAATCATACACACAGCAAGAAGACATGATCGAGAAGCTAAACATGGCAAGAACCAACTCATAGCATGCATGGATCAACTACAACAACCTTGGCAAAATTGAATAACATGTAAACAATCTGCCAGGAATATTTTATAGAAAAAGTAGAGCAAGATTGAGTCATGCTATGGTACTCCATAATTGCAAACAAAGACACGTATGGATAGAACATAACAATATATCAAAATCATCCTTACTGAACATGCTCAAAAGAGGCATGGATCACTCTGTAGTAACATGAATACATGGCATAAAAAATAACATCAGGGAAATGACTGAAGAATTTTAAGTCCCTGAATTCAGCAACATCACGAGAGCTACTTTGCATGCTTGTTCTAGTCACCACATTGATCACAAAAATACATGGCATACACCCCTGTAAAGATGGCATGGCATAGCCCAAAACACATGTAGGGCTCGAGTTCATAGGAGGCACACATTAAACATGGCAAAAATGACAAATGTCCATAATCTGTTAAGAAACAGAAACAAACATTATATAGCACTCTTGCAACAGCATTTAGTACATCAAGATGGACTCAAACAAGCATGGTGCAATGGAACGAAATGAAGAGGACAACCTAACGAACAATTCGATATATGGCACACCCAAAACGGAGCTACGGATGATGAGATATGATGCGATGAACACAGCTAAAAAAATATGCAGGGAGAAGGACTTAGGCAAAATTCGACCTAGGGTTCATCGGCGCGCAACTCAAGGTTCGTCGGAGATTTGTTGGAGATAGACGAGGACGGCGGCCGGCGAGGCAGATCCGGGGCGGATCTCGCCGGATCCGGGCGCGGACGCCGAGGGCCGCGAGGAACGCGGCGGCGGGCGGTGTGGCGGCGGCGGGCGTGGCGGTGAGGAGGCGCGGCGGGCGGTGGCCAGAGTAGCGGATGGCGGCGGTGGCCCGGCGAAGGCGGCCTGGGGCGGCGCGACTCCTCGCGCGGGGCACGGGCGGCGGGGAGACGCGGGCCGGGGAGGGCCCCGCCTGGGCCTGGCGGGCCGGCGAAGTGGGTGCGGGGCGCGACGACTCACGAGGCGACACATTGCGGTGGCGCGGAGAAGTTGGACATGTCCGGCCATCTCGGATGTGTCCGGCAGCGGTGGGCGAAGAATTCTAGGGTTTGGACCCGGGATTTTCAGAGGGGGCATATATTTATAGGTAGAGGGAATTTGGACTGTCCAAATGAGGTGTGGTTTTCGGCCACGCGATCTTGATTGAACAGCCGAGAGGATGGAGGGGGTTTCGATGCGTTTTGGGACACTTTGGAAGGGTGTTGGGCTGCAACACACAGGGGGCCTTTATGGTTCCTCGGTTAACCGCTGGAGTATCAAACGAACTCCAAATGGCACGAAACTTGACAGGCGGTCTACCAGTGGTATTCCAAGGCCGCTTGCCAAATCTCGGTCCAATCCGAGAACATTTAACACCCACACACGAAAAGAGGTAAAAGGAGACGCCGGAGTACATAGGAGTGCCGGAATGCAAAACGGACAACGGGGAAAATACTCGGATGCATGAGACGAACACGAATGGGAATGCGATGCACATGATGACATGATATGAGATGCATGACATGAACAAAATGCAAAATGGAGACAAAACCAAACCACGAGAGAATATCATAACTTAGATCCGAAAATGGCAAGAGTTGGAATACAAATATGGCAAGTTACATATGTGGCGTTACAACACTCCAGCACTACGAAAGGATCTCATCCCGAGATCTAGGACTAGAAAAACTCTGGATATTCGAAACGGAGGTGGTCCTCGCGTTCCTAGGTGGCTTCACGGTCGGAATGATGTGACCACTTCATTTCAGGAATTTGATAGACTTGTTGTGAGTCTTGCGCTCAGTTTCTTCAAGAATAACAATGGGATGCTCATGATAAGATAGGTCTTCTTGGAGATCAATCTCTTCGAAGTTGATGGTGCGGTCAGGAGTCTTGAAACACTTGTGAAGCTGAGACACGTGAAACACGTCGTGCATGTTTGCAAAGTTGGATGGAAGCTCAAGTTGATAGGTGAGATCGCCTCTTTTGCCAATGATCTTGAAAGGACCCACGTATCTAGGGGCCAGCTTCCCTTTGATACCGAAGCGAAGAGTACCTTTCATTGGAGAGACGCGAAGGTAGACATGGTCTTTGATCTTGAAAGCCAAGTCACGATGCTTGCTATCATAGTAGTAACTCTTCTGGCGCGATTGCGCGGCTTTGAGATTTTCACGAATGACTTTGCACATTTCTTCAGCCTCTGTGATCAAGTCATTGCCAAGAAGTTGGCGTTCACCAGTCTCTGACCAATTAAGAGGAGTACGACACTCTCTGCCATAGAGAATCTCGAATGGGGCCTTGCCCGAACTCGCTTGGAAGCTGTTGTTGTAGGAGAACTCGGCATATGGAAGACAATCTTCCCACTTCATACCGAAAGAAATGACACAAGCCCTAAGCATATCTTCAATAATTTGATTGACTCGCTCGACTTGTCCACTAGTTTGAGGATGAAAGGCTGTGCTGAAGCGAATGTTGGTGCCCATGGCCTTCTGAAAATAATTCCAGAACTTAGAAGTGAAGATGCTTCCACGATCTGAAGATATCAACTGCAGAATGCCATGCAAAGAGACAATACTGGAGGTATATAGCTCTGCCAACTGAGCTGCTGTGATAGATTCTTTGATAGGAAGAAAATGAGCCACTTTAGTGAGCTTGTCGATGACAACAAAAATAGCATCATTGCCACACTTGGACTTGGGAAATCCAGTCACGAAGTCCATCTCAATATGGTCAAACTTCCATTCTGGAATAGCAAGAGGTTGGAGGAGACCAGCTGGCCCTTGGTGTTCTGCTTTCACTCTTCTGCAGACATCACATTCATTCACGAACTGAGCAATCTCGCGCTTCATTCGAGTCCACCAATACGACTGCTTGAGGTCATGGTACATCTTTGTACTTCCAGGATGAATAGAAAGGAGTGAATTGTGAGCCACGTTCATAATGACTTTACGAAGGTCACCCTTAGGAACAACGATTCGATTAGAGTATCATTGTCATCAAGGCAATAGCACTTGTACTTGGGTTGGCTCTTGGCAATTCCAATCTTTACCTTCTTCACCATTGCATCAAGAAGTTGAGCCTCACAAATCTGATCTTCCAAAGTAGGAGAGACTTGGAGGTTGGCAAGGAATCCTTGAGGAACAACTTGGAGATTAAGTTTGCGGAAAGCTTCACGAAGATCCGGTTGGAAGGGCTTGAGAATCAAACTGTTGTAGTAAGCCTTCCTCCTCAAAGCGTCAGCAATGACATTGGCCTTTCCTGGAGTATATTCAATACTCGGATTATACTCTTGAATCATCTCGACCCAACGAGTCTGCCTGAGGTTGAGGTTGGGCTGAGTGAAGATGTACTTGAGACTCTTATGATCAGTGAAGAAGTCCACTTTCCTTCCCAACAAGAGATGTCTCCATGTTAAAAGAGCATGGACAACTGCCGCTAACTCGAGGTCATGAGTGGGGTAGTTCTTTTCGTTGGGCTTCAACTGGTGAGAGGTATAGGCCACAACTTTCTTCTCTTGCATTAACACAGCACCGAGACCTTGCAAGGAAGCATCCCAGAAAACCTCGAATGGTTTGGATTCATCAGGAGGAGTCAGAACTGGAGCTATGACTAACTTCTCTTTGAGGGTGTTGAAAGCAATGTCACATTCAGGCGTCCAGACATACTTCACATGCTTCTGGAGAAGGTTGGAAAGAGGCTTCGCAATCTTAGAGAAATTCTCAACGAATCTTCGACAATAGCTTGCGAGCCCAAGGAAGCTGCAGAGTTGCTTCACATTCTGAGGCGGTTCCCAATTCACAATTGTAGACACCTTCTCAGTTTCATAGCTATGCCCTTGGTGGAGATAATATGCCCAAGGTAGAGAACCTCATCGAGCCAAAACTCGCACTTTGAAAACTTCGCATAGAACTGATGTTCTCTGAGTTTGTCTAGCACCAATCTCAAATGCTTGGCATGATCCTCTTTGTTCTTGGAAAAGACCAAAATGTCATCAAGATAGACCAGGACGAAGTCATTTGTGTAGGGGTTGAAGATGAAGTTCATCATGCGAGAGAATGTTGGAGGAGCATTGACAAGGCCGAAAGACATGACAGTGTATTCATAGGAACCATAGCTTGTTCTGAATGCTGTCTTGGGGATGTCTTTTTCATGAATGTGAATCTGATGATAGCCCATACGGAGGTCAAGCTTGGAGAATACATGAGCACCTTTGATTTGTTCGAAAAGCTCGTTGATGTTGGGAAGTGAGTACTTGTTCTTTATGGTCTTCTTGTTCAATGGACGATAGTCGACACAAAGTCGGTCTGTGCCATCCTTCTTCTTGACAAAAAGAACACCACAACCCCATGGAGAAGAAATTGGTCGGATCAGACACATACGCTCTTGTATATCGAGTTGTTTCTTCAGCTCCTTCAACTCTTCTGGTCCAAGCTTGTAAGGACGTTTGCAAACAGGTTCCGTGCCAGGTTCAAGATCAATGACGAATTCAACTGGCCGGTGAGGAGGCATTCCTGGAAGCTCTTCTGGAAAGACGTCTTGATATTCACAAATGACTGGAATCTGAGAGATGGCATTCAACTCGCCCTTCTCATTGAGAGAAAACAGTCGAATGGTATCATCACGAGTGGCAAAGACGATCACATCCTCAAACGAATGTGTCAATTGAATCTGCCTGGCTGCACAATCAAGCTGAGCCTTGTGCTTAGAAAGCCAGTCCATTCCGAGAATAAGATCAATATCCGAGTCACCAAGGACCATTGGAGAAGACAGAAACTTATAGTCACCCATCTTGATAGTAACATCCGGAACCATGGAGTTAGAGTTCATGCGTTTACCTGGTGAGACAACTGCTAACGAACTAGGCAAAACTTGGAAAGCCAACTCATGCTTAGATGCAAATGGTCTTGAGATGAAACAATGCGATGCACCAGTGTCAAAAAGAACTTTTGCAGGAATGTCATTAACAGGAAGGTTACCCATGATCACTTCTAAAGAGTCCTCTACCAGAGCTGCGTTCATCATGTTGACCTTTGAAAACTTGGGATTATGCTTGACCATTGCATTGCTGGCAGATCTCACAGGAGGAGGAGGCGGAAGACGCCTCTGGTTGGAGCATTTGTTTGCATAGTGACCCTTCTACTGACACTTGTTGCACGTAACCTCTGAGAGCGGCCGGTGATACGGAGCACTTGACCTTGGAGCATGAGATGAAGCTTTGTTCTGAAAGCCTGGGTTGGGTGGGTGGGAAGATCCATTGCCACCTTTGCTCTTCTGCTGAAAAGGCTGCCGGAACGGAGGAGGAGGAGGCAACCAGTACTTTTGTTGCCTAGCTGCCACTTGAGTTGAATAAGAAGGAGTTGCATCCCTGACTCTCTTCCTGGAGGCATCGCACTTGAGCTGAGCAGCGTCTTGCTTTAGTGCCATATTGTAGAACTCATCGTACTTTTTCGGCTCAAAAAGCACAAGAGCTAGTTGCAGATCTTCTCTGAGGCCACCTCTGAACTAATAAATCATGCTCTTCTCGTCAGGGACATCTTGCTTGGCGAAGTGAGCGAGCCTCTGGAACAGGATGTTGTATTGGTAAACAGACAAGCTGCCTTGCTTCAGGTTGCGGAACTCCTCACGCTTACTCTCAACAACACTCTGAGGAATGTGGTGAGCTTTGAAGTCTTGGCAGAAATCATCCCAGGTAATCACATGACCTCCTTTGGAATCTTTGTATTGTTGATACCACTCAGCAGCTTGGTCTTTGAGTTGGAATGAAGCAAACTTGACAAAGTCCTCAGGCCTGACGTTGCTACACTCAAAATGTTTGGAGATATCCATGAGCCAATCGTCAGCGTCTGTTGCCTCGACACAGTTGCCGAAAGACTTCGGCTGGTTTGCGAGGAACTGGTTGAGGGTAGCAAACTGAGTTTGATTTTTGCCATGGCCTTGATTTCCTTGGTTGCGCTCTTGCAAGAGTTGCATAATCAATTGCGTGTTGGCGTTGGTAGCGGCCATCATAGCTTGCCATGCCTCCGGAGGTGGAGGTGGTGGCGGAGGTTCCGGATTCTGGCGCGTTGGAGGATCCATCCTGAAGAGGGTGACATCCGTTAGCATCTTGAAAGACATATATTCAAGCTGAATCAAATGGACCAAAATTGCAACATATAGCCTTAACATACGAACAAGAATGAACGAATGAATTCCAAATTAAATGATCACACTTCCATAAATTGAGAAGCCACTTAGATAGAGGTAGATGAATAAAACAACAAGGTACGAATATGAACAAATACTTGGTTAGGATTACCCAATCACAAACCAAATATCTGCAGGAAGAAAGAAACTAGAGCTACATGAATTCCCACCTATGAAACTCCCAAAACTTTCTGGTTATGCAATCAGGTGTTGGGGATACAGGGGAAGCATAATATCTCACCCAAAACTAGCAAATCCTACATCTAGCTGTATCCATCCTTCAACACATAACCAAGAAACCTTCGGAAATCATTTACCTCAACCTTCGAAAAGCACCCGTTATACAAGTTATGGCAATACTCCCGAACTCCCGCCCACTACTGGGTGGCGTCGAGGTTATCTCACCAACAACTGCATAAAGGAGATTTTTGATGTCGGCGAAACTCAGGTATTCCAGAACTGCAATGATAAGATTGTGACGACAACACCTCGGAGCTCAACTCCCCGGGACACTACCACAACCCCTAAATGTTAGGAGGCACCAAGAACAATGTTCTCGTCACAAAACCATCGGAACAATTCCAAGATACCCGCGTGATCCTAAAAAAATTTAGTGAAATTTGAGAAGAGAAGAGTCAAAACTCTACGTCAGGATGCCTCACCAGAGCGACGAAGGGACTGAGGAGTAAAAAGAATCCTACTATCCGATATATATAATCCTAAAAGACTCAAAACATTTTTCTAGGCTCAACAATGCCAGAGATTCGATCAAGCAGGGGGCTCCTAAGTCGGGGAAGGGTCTGATTACCAACTTGTAACACCCACGATGCGGCTATATCTCCCACGTGTCGGAGCATGACTTAGAGGCATAACCGCATTGTAGGCATGTCGCAAGAGGGGTAATCTTTACACATCCCATGTACTGAATAAGAAAGAGGTACAGAGTTGGCTTACAATCACCACTTCACACAATACAAAAATATAGCATTACATCATCCAGATACAATCAAGGTGCGACTATGGAACCAAAATAAAGACAACCCCAAATGCATAAGATCCCCGATCGCCCCAACTGGGCTCCACTACTGATCGTCTGGAAAGGAAACGTAGTAACGTCCTGAGTCCTCATTGAACTCCCACTTGAGTTCAGTCGCATCCCCTGGAACGGTATCATCGACACCTGCATCTGGTTTTGGAAGTAATATGTGAGTCATGGGGTCTCAGCAATCTCACACCCTCGCGATCAAGACTATTTAAGGTTATGGGTAGGGAAAGGTTGTGAGGTGGAGCTGCAGCAAGAACTAGCATATATGGTGGCTAATTTACGCAAATGAGAGCGAGAAGAGAAGGCAAAGAACGGTCGAGAATCTATGATCAAGAAGTGATCCTAGAACTACTTACGTTCAAGCATAACACGAGACCGTGTTCTCTTCCCGAACTCCGCTGAAAAGAGACCATCATGGCTACACACGTTGTTGATTCATTTTAATTAAGTTAAGTGTCAAGTTCTCTACAACCGGACATTAACAAATTCCCATCTGCTCATAACCGCAGGCACGGCTTTCGAAAGTTCAAATCCCTGCAGGGGTGTCCCAACTTAGCCCATCACCAGCTCTCACGGTCAACAAAGGATATTCCTTCTCTGAGGATGGCCCGATCAGACTCGAAATCCCGGTTACAAGACATCTCGACAATGGTAAAACAAGACCAGCAAAGCCGCCCGAATGTGCCGACAAATCCCGACAGGAGCTGCACATATATCGTTCTCAGGGCACCCCGGATTGTCCAAGATTCCGGTAGGCCAACCCAGAGTTGCCCCTGGTGGCCGCCAGCTGCAGACAGGTTGGACCAACACTCAGAGGAGCACTGGCCTGAGGGTTTAAAATAAAGATGACCCTTGAGTCCGTGGAACCCAAGGGAAAAAGTCTTAGGTGGCAAATGGTAAAACCAAGGTTGGGCCTTGCTGGAGGAGTTTTATTCAAGGCGAACTGTCAAGGGGTTCCCATTATAACCCAACCGCGTAAGGAATGCAAAATCAAGGAACATAACACCGGTATGACGGAAGCTAGGGCGGCAAGAGTGGAACAAAACACCAGGCATAAGGCCGAGCCTTCCACCCTTTACCAAGTATATAGGTGCATTTAAGTAAACAAGATATAATAGTGACATCCCAACAATAATCATGTTCCAACAAGGAACAAACTCCAATCTTCACCTGCAACTAGCAACGCTATAAGAGGGGCTAAGCAAAGCGGTAACATAGCCAAAAAACGGTTTCCTAGGACAAGGTGGGTTAGAGGTTTGACGTGGAAATATGGGAGGCATGATATATCAAGTGGTAGGTATCGCGGCATAGGCATAGCAATAGAGCGAGCAACAAACAAGCAAAGATACAAGTGATTTCGAGGGTATGGTCATCTTGCCTGCAAAGTTCTCCGAGTTGACGTAAGCTTGATCCTCGTAAGCGTACTCAACGGGTTCCTCGATCACGTACTCATCTCCCGGCTCTACCCAAAGCAAGAACAGAAGCAAGGGAAACACAATCATCCACAGTGCAATGCGCAAGCAACATGATGCAAAACATGGCATGATATGCGGGATGTAATATGCAATGCATATGCGTGCTCCGGAAGGAAAAGGTTGAACCAGGCCTCAACTTGGCAAACCAAGAGCGCCGCTGGAAAGATGAGTTGATTTCGGTCGAAATTAATATAAAGATCACCGGAATTGGATGCGTGGTTTGCAAATGGCAAGCAAAACAATAATGGCACTATTCTGCGATTAACAGCACGATGCCATCTAAAATGCAACAAGAAACTAATCTACTGCACTCTAACATAACAACAAAGCACATGGCAGTGATCCACTCAAGATGCTTGACAAAAGATGAACACTGAGCTACGGCTAAATCACACAATAGCAGGCTCACACAAGCATGGCAAAAGTGCAAAAGATATCAGGTTCTCAGACTTAGTGAAAATAACATGTCAGGATTTAACATCAAGAAGCAATATTTAGAGCAAGATAACAACATGCTACAGGAACAAATCATGGAAAAGAAAGGCATGGCATGAATCTACTCAAAGCATATAACCAAAGTCCCTTACTGACCATAAGCCAAAGGGATCAGAAAATATGATGGCACCCATGTAAACATAGCAAGTTTCGTTAACAGATTCAGGCTTAGCAGAAAACTGGACAGGGCAAAAACAGAGTTACGTAGGCATGTTTGTGAGCTCGATGCACTCACCACAAGGCATTGCATGACAAACTAAGCATACACCCAGCAAGAAGACATGATCAAGAAGCTAAACATGGCAAGAAACAACTCATAGCATGCATGGATCAACTACAACAACCTTGGCAAAATTGAATAACATGTAAACAATCTGCCAGGAATATTTTATAGAAAAACTAGAGGAAGATTGAGTCATGCTATGGTACTCCATAATTGCAAACAAAGACATGTATGGATAGAACATAACAATATCTAAAAATCATCCTTACTGAACATGCTCAAAAGAGGCATGGATCACTTTGTAGCAACATGAATACATGGCATAAAAAATAACATCAGGGAAATGACTTAGAAGAATTCTAAGTCCCTGAATTCAGCAACATCACGAGAGCTACTTTGCATGCTTGTGCTAGTCACCACATTGATCACAAAAATACATGGCATACACCCCTGTAAAGATGGCATGGCATAGCCCAAAACACATGTAGGGCTCGAGTTCATAAGAAACAGAAACTAACATTATATAGCACTCTTGCAACAGCATTTAGTACATCAATATGGACTAAAACAAGCATGGTTCAATGGAATGAAATGAAGAGGACAACCTAACGAACAATTCGATATATGGCACGCCCAAAACGAAGCTAGGGATGATGAGATATGATGGGATGAACACAGCTAAAAAAACTATGCAGGGAGAAGGACTTAGGCAAAATTCGACCTAGGGTTCGTCGGCGTGCAACTCGAGGTTTGCCAAAGATTTGTGGGAGACAGACGAGGACAGCGGCCAGCGAGGCAGATCTGGGGCGGATCCGGCCGGATCTCGCCGGATCCAGGCGCAGACGCCGAGGGCGGCGAGGAACGAGGCGGCGGGCGGTGTGGCAGCGTCGGGCGTGGCGGTGAGGAGGCGCGGCGGGCGGTGGCCGGAGTAGAGGACGGTGGCAGCGGCCCGCCGAAGGCGGCGCGGGGCGGCACGGCTCCTCACGCAAGGCACGGGCGGCGGGGAGACGCGGGCCTGGGAGGGCCCCGCCTGGGCCTGGCGGGCCAGCGAAGTGGGCACGGGGCGCGGCGACTCACGAGGCGACACATGGTGGCGGCGCGGAGAAGTTGGACATGTCCGGCCGTCTCGGACGTGTCCGGCGGCAGCGGGGGAAGAATTCTAGGGTTTGGACCCGGGATTTTCGGAGGGAGGCATATATTTATAGGTAGAGGGAGTTTGGAGTGTCCAACTGAGGTGCAGTTTTCGGCCACGCAATCGTGATCGAACGGCCGAGAGGATGGAGGGGGTTTGGATGGGTTTTGGGCCACTTTGGAAGGGTGTTGGGCTGCAACACACACGAGGCCTTTACGGTTCCTCGGTTAAACGTTGGAGTATCAAACGAACTCCAAATGGCACGTAACTTGACAGGCGGTCTACCGGTGGTATACCACGGCCACTTGGCAAATCTCTGTCCAATCCGAGAACGTTTAACACCCGCACACGAAAAGAGGTAAAAGGAGACGTCGGAGGACATAGGAGTGCCGGAATGCAAAACAGACAACGGGGAAAATGCTCGGATGCATGAGACGAACACGAATGCGAATGCGATGCACATGATGACATGATATGAGATGCATGACATGAAAAAAATGCAAAACGGAGACAAAACCCAACCACGAGGGAATATCATAACTTACAGCCGAAAATGACAAGAGTTGGAGTACAAATATGGCAAGTTACATACGGGGCATTACATTGGGCTGCTGATGTTATAAAACAAGATAGGTTGGGAGGTCTTGAGGCCGCTTGATACCTGCTGGACCTAAAAAAACATTTAAACCTGTTGGATCAAATATGTCTGTACGATGGGCTACGCATGTTAAACAACAAAACCTAGGCCATGGACCTGGTGGGCTCGGACTCTCATCCTATCCACATGCAGTCATCTCCCAATTCCTTTTGTTTGTTGACCATGTTCAGAATGACAGACGGCGGCACCGCGGTGAGAGCACCAAGGCGGAGGATGACATCAAGACCTCGGATCGAAACCAACAAGAGCCGAGGAAGACGCAGGTGGAGGAGAATACGAGGGTTGGCTTGTTTGGGTGCAGGGTGGGCCGGTGGAGCTGGAGCCACCGGAGAATAAAATGAGATGTGGGGAAGTCGAGGGATGGCCTGGTCACCATAGGCTAGGATGAGTCACCGAGGCGCCGCCATAGCGGAAATGAAAACCACACTGAAAAAATGATACACTTGCTGGATCCCCATAATCATGTTGTGGGTTGCAGATGTCCTAAGAAAAGAAACCTGCACTTGGCAGCCACAACCTAGTTGATACCCACTGTACCTTAAAGAAAGGAAACTCTGCAGTTGAGTGAACTAGTTACATACATAAATCTTCTTCCTCGCTCCTACAGAAAACACCAACCCTCCTTCTTCCCCACTTGCACTGCCACTACGGCCGACTCTCACTACTCTTCTCAAACTCGTGGGCTCGCATTCAACTTGATAATGGGAGACGCATTGTATTCAAATAGGCTCCTAGGCTCCTATGCTCCTTAGTGATCTTGCTCTGGTGGCTGCTCCGGTCCTGGTGGCCACCATCCCACCCTGCCGGTGGCCACTTCGGCCCCGGCAACCACTCTCTCCAAGATGGCGCCTTTTGCTCTCAACTTTGATCGTGGCAAGAAGTTTCAAGCGGACATGAGGTCCAAGTTAGGGCACCTGGTAGTTTTCTCCTTGGGCTTTTACCAACAGGAATTCATCTTGGTGGTCTTTTTCTGCAGATCCATGTACAAGCTTGATGCTCATATGGTTAGTGTCACTCTACAAGCCATGTTTGGTGGCTATGCTCAAGGTTTTAGGGTTCGTATTTTGAAGGATAGATCTTTCAAGTTCTCTGTTGCTTCTAAGTCAGTGGATTTTAAAATTTACAATGCGGGTAGAATTGTTGAGAAGGAGTTTGAGGTGGTTTTCAGCCTTTGGAGTTTTGATGGTCCAAACTGGCATAGGGAAGATATTGCTTATTATGCTGAACAAGATAGTGAGTGGACGTTGGTTGGCAGAAACGGGAAGCTGTGGTATCATTCTCCGGCGATCACCGGAGTAACAACACGATGGCCGGAGATGGAAGATCTGTTTTCGAGCGGTTAACTGGTTGCATTCATGGTAGGAGCGACCATGGGGTTAGTTTGAATACACCCAATATTATTGCTGATATTAATATGCCACAAAATGAGCCTCAGGTTACACCAACTAATTGTGCCAACATGGACGTGGTGTGCTATGCATGCGGTGATTTGGGACACTACGCACGTAAATGCCCCATTCCAAACTTACCTGGGCTATGGAATTTTATCCATTTTGACTCTTTCCCGAGCCCACCAGAACATGCTTGGGCCTTGGGTGTTGTGGATTGCTGGTTTCATTACTCCGGCCTGGCGTTGCCTATTAGGCAGGTCTCATCATTTAAGGAGCTAGTCAAGGATCTTTTCCCAAACTTCCAGCTGAGAACCCTGCTTGTCCCCTCGCATTCCTATTCTCTTACCAACTCTGCTTCCACCTCGGCAAGCTCACCACCTTCCTCATTGCCAATGGGGTCTATGGTGCCACAACCAGTTAACGCCCCGTCGATGGCCAATATCCCCATATACCAGCTCCCTTTTGTTCCTAATGGATTCCAAATACAACACGCCGAAGGGAGAAATGGGGTTTCCAGGGTGACCTACCACATCATCCAAGACGGCACAAGGATTGGGAGATTTCTACCATTCAGCCGCTACCCAATGAGGTATTTTCCCCAACGCCCGTGAAGTTATTGAGGAATTCATATAAGGAGTAGAGCAAGTTGGTTTCAGAGAGATTAGCCATGCCCCTTTGGCAAAGCTTACATTCAGTTCTTGCATGACTGGGATATTGATCAGCTAATCACTCAAAGTCCACATGCTTTTGGAGATGTGTTCATTTCTTTCACCAAACATAATGAGGGGAGAAACTTGAGCATGCCTCATTTTAATAGATCTTGTTGGCTACTATTTGTGGGGGTTCCATTTGACTACTATAACACTAAGGATATTGTTGTTGCCATCTCAAAATGGGGCATAATTATCAGTTGGGAAATAGAAGACGCAAGACGAGCAGAATACTGGTCAAAGCGAGAGTTACACAGCTCATTTACATTACGAGGAGCATAAGATGGCTGGGGGGGAAGCTTTGAGGAGGAATCATGTACTAGCTCAATTGAAATACCGTGGGAGGAGATGCTTGGAGGTGCTCCTACTGATGAAGATCCCATCCCTCCACCCGGGTGGACCCAAATCCTATCCCTCAGCATGCAAATGACTTCCCAGGCTTCCAACCTGTGCTAGTGGTCAATGAGCAAGCAGATAATGATGAATGGGATGAGTGGGAAGTACATGATCATTGGGCATTTCCCCAACAAAATCATGCAGAACCTGTGTAGCCACAGATGGAATTACCTAAGCTGGCAGAAGATGGGGCCCCAAACAGCAGCGTCACCACAACAATCTCACTGTCTGATGGAACTTTTTCTCTTAATAATACTGCTAGTGAAGAGGTGAACAAAGGATTACAGGCTCTTCCTATGGGATTGGGGCGTCAAAATATTGCCTTGGCCTACCCTGATGATATTGAAAAGGAAGAACATGAGAACATTGATCAAGAGGAGGGGGTGAGACAACTACCTCCCATGCCGGAGGCTCACAATTTGGAACTGGTTAACATCCATAGAAATTTTGATGTCACAGTGGAACATAAGGATGAAGAGAATGCAAGAGCCGACTGATCCAAAGTGCAAGTCACTGTTCATGAAGATGCACTTGATAATGATGACGTGTTGTCTGAGACTGACGTAGCCAGGGCCACAATCAAAGGGAAAGAAATTATACCAACAATTTAATACCTCAGGTTGACAAGCCTTCTTTATATGAGGATGATGCAGGGGCAGGAAGTCTAGCTACACATAACATTGACAATAATAAGAAAGGTAACAAGGACATACCTTCTTTCTCAAGTGAGCCTCATACATTTGATATAGCTAGCATAGCTGAATCTCATGCACTTGATGTTATTGATGGTTCTCATTTAATTTTTAAAGAGGGCATGGACCTTTGGATTCAACACTTTGCACCAGCTACTCAGAGTTCTGCCAATCCATTCAAGATTGAGATCCCAGTAAGTTGGTTTAATTTCATAATCCATCTTCTACTGAATCCTGATAAATTAGAGTGGACCCTGCATTTGCTGAAATCTGAACTGTGGAAAATGTTGGCCTCAAATTGTACTTCTGAAGAGACTACATTATTTCATATCCTTGATAGTTGCTCTGCATCACAGGCTCCCTATTGTAAGGAAATCATGCAGGGAAATGGTAAAGAGAATGAGGGTATAAGCCCAGCTGCTCATTCTTCTAGTGGAGTTGGAAGCCCTTTAAAACAGGTGTCCCCTAGTAAAGTAATCCTGCCGCCTTTGGGAGAAGCAGTTTCAAGAAGAAAAAAGGGACAAGGGGCCTTTGGTACAAACTGAGGTAAGAAGAAGTGATCGAATTAAGCAAGATAATAATGGTTATAGAATAAAATCTTGTGATACAAAGGGTTTCTTACCTTGTAATGCTGCCCCCATCAAAATAGAGTGGTAAAAAATCTCACAATATCTTTCTGGAAGGTGGATGAGGAGAAACTTTAGGAGAAGCTATACAAAAGTCCCAAGAAGAAAGGACATGAAGATGTGGTCAAGGTTCCCAAAGCCACAGGAACAACAGAGCAATCCAAGATGGTTTAATGACGAGATCAAGTCATAAAATCCAGCACATGAGAAGACTGCTAAAAAACCTAGTCACGGTGTGACAACTTTTGTAAAAAGACTGGTTATGGCCTTGTGTGGCACCTCTTGCTTTCTATTAAGAAGACTTGGTACTTAAATGATGTCTGCATGTCTATGGTTATGCTTAAGAGAACTATGTTTAATTACTTTTTTATGTGCTTGCTATGTTTATGGCAAGTTGGCCCTTATTGGTTGACTAATCATTGTATGCTGGTGAGGAAAACTGTTTCTGACACCTAGAGGAATACAGAACTGGGGATTTAGGTACTTGATGTAGGGTAGAACCCTAGATGCCCGATCTTTCATGAAATGGAGGGGATCCTACGAAGAACACGAAGAATACAAGGGGAAACACGAGAGGAGCACTCAAGAACAAGTCCAATCACACATGTGCTAGATCCTCGAAACACAAATAGATACACGATCCAAATCCAATAAGGGATGATACAAGAGGTAACTAGTTCATCTCCGTGAGGAGGCCTTGGGGGGGTCTTCTCGTGAGGGGTCTTGAATCCTCTTGGGGGATCTTCTCCGAAGAGGAAGTGGAATCCAATGGAGAAGTAACCAAGTGGATGAGCAAAGCCCTATGTCGGGACCCCGATTCTAAGTCACACTGATCTAGCCTGTAACACCTCATATCACTTTGCGGCCTCACAGACGGTATTCCCACGGGTGTCGCCTTACCATGGCCTGGGACTGTTTGCGCCTTTTGGCTCACGTATATGATAGTGTTGCTAGCATCCATATGACAGAGAACCCGGGCCTACATGACTAGTCGTGAACCCAAAGTGGCACTAACTTACGGGGACAGGCATACATGAATCAACATCGAGCATGTCGGTCAGCAGCGTGTGAATCCGGGCTGTAGCACTCGGCTAACAGGACTCCGAGAACCCGGGGTGTAGCAGGCTAGGCAGGACTCCGGATGTCCCCGCGTGACATTTCCCCGAAGGGACCGATATAGGAACGAAGTGAATCACATGCCGGCCAGTCAAGTGCTCCAGAGCAGTAGTGCTGGGCTAGCAGGACTCCGGTGAACCGGGATGTAGCGGACTACTATGGCTCATGGAAGCACAAGACTAAATTTCCCCATAAGAGAGGCTACCAAGGAAAAACAACTAGGTTATCGGATCCCACACATACCAAGAATTTCAATCATACACACAATATGCTCGATATGTGTAAATACAACATGGCATCACAACATAACTCTACGACTCAAGTATTTATTCATTAGGCTCCGAGGAGCGAGATATTACAAACATGGGTCTCATGACCCAACATTCAGAGCATACAAGTCAAAGCACATGCGGAATCTTAACTTGTCTGAATACAGACAACTACAAATGAAGAAGGCTGAGAAGCCTGACTATCTACAAGACCCTCCCAAGGGTACAAGATCGTAGCTGAGGTAACAAGCTAAACGTCGAAGTCCAAGCGGAACTACTAGCGAGCCTGACGTCTCTCTGCAAAACATAAATTAAGCAAACGTGAGTACAAATGTACCCAGCAAGACTTACATCAGAACTAGCTACATATGCATCATTATCAACAAAAGGGATGGTGGGGTTTAACTGCAGCAAGCCAGCTTTTGACTCAGTGGCTAACCTGAACTACGACTGCAAGTAACTCTTTTGAGGTGGCGCACACGAGTCCACATATTCACCATATTAATACTCCACTATGGATCCGCTCTCGTCTCCCTACGAGAAGGCCATCCATAGCACTCACGCTTATATTGTGCATTTTAGAGTATCCACTTTCACTTGTCTATGAACTATGCAAGGGGTCCAAGTTTCCATATCCTAGGAATCCGGCTATTCGAATAGATAATGATAACCCTGCAGGGGTGTACTTCTTCACACACGCTCTCGCCACTTATCGCCATGTACACGTCATGTACCTCGGCAACCTTCAAGCGGAAGCCGGGCGAGGGAGTCGGCCACGACCTGACTAACCAACAAGTCTCTAGTCCAGGTTTATCGCCTATTCGGGTTCCATCCGCAAGGAGATCCGGCCGGGGTGTCGCTCACGGCCCCAAACGATGTGTACAGGGTTCCCAAGCCCACCATCCGGGTGCCACTTGGTACACCGGGCCACTGTTCCTAGTCTGTCCCAAGCCGACCTGTACCGGGTGCCACTTGGTAGACTACTAACACTACCTACAAACACCAGAAACTAGTTGCAACTCCTGGACAGAGATCTAGTTGATTAATAAGTCGAGAGAGCTTGGAGCGCCTGGAGCCCAATGTGTGGTAGTAACTGTTCATGGATCACAAACACAAAACTCAGTTCCTGAGGACGGCTGCAATGAGACAACCCACCATGTACTCCTACATGGCCTCTCACCGCTACCTTTACCAAATCGTGTTCACACACTTAGCTCGCACACAGTAGGACATGTTCACCACATTCCAATTCATCCCCGATGAATCAGACCTGACTCAACTCTAAGCAATAGTAGGCATGACAAACAAGCATGAATGAGTAGGCACATTAGGGCTCAAACAACTCCTACTCATGCTAGTGGGTTTCATCTATTTACTGTGGCAATGACAGGTCATGCAGAGGAAAGGGGTTCAGCTACCGCAGCATGTAACAGTTGAATCACTGTTGTCCTAATGCAGTAAAAGAGAGCAGGAGCGAGAGAGTGGGATTGTATCAGAATGAACAAGGGGGTTTTGCTTGCCTGGCACTTCTGAAGATGATATAAGTCTTCATCGGTGTCATCGAACTCATCGTCGGAACGAACGTCTACCGAGAGGGAACAACCACCGGCAAACACAAAAGGAACCGCAATCAATGCAATGCACATACATATGAATGATATGTCATATTAAGGTACTAAATTGACCTAGTGCCACAGTTAGTCATATTCATTGAAGTGGAATTCAAACATATAGCAAATTCCAACTCCATAACCAATTACCATTTATTCCATAATCATGAATTGTCCTATTCAGTGAGGTTAACTTGTTCAAACATGCATGAAGATACCATATTCAGATTCTTTGGATTTTTCTGATAATTTTTCATATATAATTTATCTTATTTGGAGTTATAGATAATTTTCTATGATTTTTAGAAGTTTTGGGCATTTTCTGGAATTTTCTAATTATTTTAAATCCAGAAAATTATTAACTACGTCAGCATTGCGTCACTGTGACGTCAGCAAGTCAACAGAGGCGGTCCAGGTCAAACCTGACCAGTGGGGTCCACTGGTCAGCGACCCAGGGCTGTGTTGTGTGGCTGACAAGTGGGCCTGTTCAACGGCCACGTGAGCAAGTCAACGCAGACGTGTGGGGCCACTGTGGTTAGTTTAAGCTAAACAGAGAAATAAACTACGGTTAGCTAAAACGTGGGGCCTAGGTGTCAATGACTCAGGGGGGTTAATCAGTAGGGTCATTAGTGGCTAATGACGGGCCACGTCATCTCACCGGAGTTCAACGCCAGCGAGCACACAGACGCGGCGGCGATGATCGGAATGGCTGCTCGGGCGACCAAATCGATGGCCGAGCCCACCTACGAGGAGCTAGGGCTCGTGCGCATCCAACTGTGGCAGGGGGAGGGCTCTAGGTGGCCGGAGTTGGGCACGGTGTCAACCTCGGTGGCGGCCGGAGCTACGGCGTCGAGCATAACGGGGCTGCGGAGCACGACAGGAGGAGTTGGTGGGCGCTACGGGCTCCTGGAGCCGCGCTGAGCATAGCGGTGTGCTCGGCTTCGAGCTACGTTCGCTCTAGCCATGGTGGCGACGAAGCGCAACGGCGGCGAGCTTCGGTGACGGTGGTGAATGGCGCTACGGCATGCAAACGAGACAGAGAAGAGGGGGTTCGGGGAAGGAGCTCATGGCGGTTGCAGTACGCGTCTCAGCGGGCTCGGGGAAGGGTTGGTGACGGCGTGTGGTCGTCGGCGATCTTGGCGGCCGAGAGGTTGAAGACGACGCCATGGTCGTGGTGCGGTGCGTCCGGCGTCCTGCGGGTCGTCCAGGAGGCGTGGGTGACGGTGGTGGAGCTTCCACGCAACACGGGAAGGTGAGAGGGGGTCGGGGAGCGCGGTGGTTCACGGCGGCGCTTCCATGGCCGCATCGACCGTCGCGGAAGAGAGCGAGGGAGAGGAGGGGATGGACGCGAGAGAGAGGGAGGGGGCCCGGGGGGAGTGCGTGGCGCCGTCCAGAGGCATCCGGGCGAGCAGGCAGAGAGGAGGTGGAGGCCTCGGGCGCGCAAGCGTCGACACGCCTCTGCCTACTGGCAGAGGTTGAAGACAACCGCTCCAGCCAGTGGGATGGGCCGTCCAGCTAGCCGCACTAGGTAAGTGGCCCAGGTGACTCTCTCTCTCTCTGTTTTTTTAATTTGTTCTGTTTTTCTATTTTTGCTATTATGTTTTGATTTAGTTCAAAGACCAAACCATTTCCAAAATTCCTGAAATGACTTGTGGGCACATTTGGAAATATTTCCAACACCCTCAACCACTTCTAGAATTGTTTGGGCATTTTTAATTATTTATAGCAATTAAATGCCCAAATTCAAATACATAATGAGTTCATTCAAAAATCCAAATTGAGCTAGAAAAATGTGCACCATTTTTGTCAGAGGTGCCAAAACCAATTCAAAAATGATGAACATTTTTAAAGGGAATTTTGGGTTCATTGAAAAGATTTAAGTTGAATCTAGTTGAATTTCATTTGCTGCTAGGGTTTAACAGTCCCCATTTCAACTTTCAAATAAATTTTAGACATGATGCATGGGTGTTGATGCAACTAATTACAAACAAATTCTAGGGTTGTGACACCCTATCTCTCAAATGAGCTAATCCTTTACTAACCCCAATTCGGAGCTAAGGGACGGGTATTTATAGTCCGAGGGGTAAGTTGGGGGTTACACATGTTGTTGACCCTTTACTACGCGCAGGCAGAGTAGTAGTACCGGTCAGGGGGGCGGTTGTACCGCCTGGAGCTCTTGTACTTGTTCCTGGAGGTGTTCCCAGAAGTTATTAGCGGTTGTACCGGTGGTTCAAGCGGTTGTGTCAGTCTTACGGCTGTTACGGGGACAAATCGGGGTGGTACCGACCTTGCACCGCTCGATCACAGAAGTTGGACTGGTATTTGGTCGGTAGTCAAGCGGTTGTACCGCTCGGGTGGTAGTTGGGCGGTAGCCGAGCGGTTGTACCGCTCGGGTGGTAGTTGGGTGGTACATGGGCAGTTGTACCTCTATCTCTGCACTGGGAAAATCCTTCTCCATGCTCTTGGTGTACATCTTGCACCATTCCTTCTCCTTGTTGGTTCCTTGTTACCTAAGCACACAAAGTGTCTTTGTTTGAGGTAGTAGCCATGTCTCATGTGGGTCCAAGGGGATTTTAACAAGGAGAGAGTTCACCTTGCGTCCAATGGCGTATACTTGAGGTCTCGTCTTATGTTCTATTAGGTCTTGGAGAATAGACATGGTGTACATGGGGATGATCATAGGATGCTCCACATCATCCCCCCCCCCCCCGTGGGAAAGATCCGACCTCGGATCATGATCCTCTTCACCATGGAAATGATTGTTGTTGACAGAGTTGTAGTTGGACGAAGTTGAAGACATGGCGCAATCCAAGTGCTCCAAGGTGTCTCTGGAGGGATAGACATGCAAAAAGAGCAAATACAAGTGACACTCGTAAATACAATGGTTAGCGCACACAAAGTGTCCATCAAGTAAGTATGGGTCCATTCGGCAATATTGTTCGTGACAAAGCGCATGAAGCTTATCAAGATGATATAGAATGATATGCAAAGCATTCATTGGAACAAAAGCCTTTGTATTATGCACAAAGGTGTGGTGAATGCGATTAATGTGACCATTGTGCACAATGGTGTCATAATGGGATGGTGTATCAAAAGCATGAACATGGTAATTGGTGCTCAATGTGACTATGTTATCATGCAATTGATGTTGGGCAATTTGAGGATGATGTATGAATATGCCATCAAGGTAGATCACAACAAATTTGCTAAGGAAATGCACAAGTTCATATATCATGGATGACATAGAAATACAAGATGCAACAAGGCTATCATAATATGAGTCAATCCATGTATAAGATGCTAATTTGTTATGGGTTGTTTTGTACCAAAGTTCGATGTCGTGGTAGAAGTGGTGGTCCGGTGGTGCTTCTAAAGTAATTGAATCCACTAAGTGCATGCGCTCCTCAACTTGAAGGTCCATAGGGTCAATGTCCAATGGCGCGCCTCCATCCAATAGATGTAACATGTAGACAAGAAGAAGGAGGAAACAATGAAAGTATGACCCATTCAATATGCATATTTGAGGATGTCTCAAAGGGAAGGAGTTCACCATTAGGAATTTCTCAAGGATGTTGGAGTTGCACATCTTGCATTCCTTCACATAACCAATATGTCTCGTGATGGTACCGCCTTGCGAATCGTTCAAAATGAAAGACATGACAAACACTCGGAAAAACAAATGAGGTTAGTGCAAATGCAACACCTATCATTCGTGTGGTGAAATACCCAACAAGTGTTTTCATCATTCTTATCATAAGAAAGGACAAGGGAATTTGGCATGGTATATAAGCATATGATGCAATAACAACCAAAGAAATTAGGCGCAGGTAAACAAGCATGTTTCACAAGTAATATGTCAAATTATCCATGATCAAGAAGCATAGCAATTTGGCACTCAAGACAAGGTGATATGAGAGATGCAACTAATGGAGACAAGAGACAATGATCAAGACAAATCAAGTGATAGGCATGAACATAAATGTCATCAACCCAAGAAAGCGAGTTAGAATGGAATGTTGGTTATGCGACAAGGCAAGCAATCATAGTGACCAAGTCAAGCAAGCTACTAGTGTGAAGATGCAACGCACTAGAAGGAATCATGGCAAGCAGGTCATGTGTGCATATAGTGGGCATGAATAATGCACATGACATATCACAAGCATGAAAGAAAGATATTAGCAAAATATCATCAATGTATTGGCGAGAGGCCATATGTAAGTAGCAATGGTACATCATGACTCTCCCAACACAACACACATCAATAGCATGGGGCATAAAGAAATCATGGCAATAGTTACTAGCATCTCCACCGAGCATGCAAATACACATAGAAGTAGTAGAATGGTGAATCATATGTAAGTGCAAGCAAGGGTCACAATTGCATGGCAAAGGCATAGAAAGAGGTATAACATGAAAAGTGAACATGTTACAGTGGGCATAAAGTAATAAGTGATATATAGCCCAAAGTCGTGTGAGAGCCAAGTAAAAGAAATGCGCGTAGTCCTTGCACGAAGGGAACAGTGGTAAAGATAAACTGCGAAATCCCAAGTCATCGTTTCCCTCAAGAGCTTGTTTCGTCAATTCATGGGATTGTGAGGTTGATGAGTTTGCATAAGTACCTACACAAAACATAAAGTCTCATGTGCAGTCTCGTAGCTTGACTCAGAGTATGAGTCCAATATGGGAGCCGTCTTCATGTTGTTGAAGAGGTTCGCGCTCGTCGTCGTGGTCGAAGGGGATGACCCTTGCTTGACTGTCTTGTAGTCATCTTGTATGAGGCCCATATGATGTGGCACCTCGTAGCTCGTCTCCATGACCGAAGGGAATTTCCCATGATCGACCTTCTTCCTTGAGGGGCTTTCGAAGATGGAAGTGTCGCGCTCGCTCGTAGTTGGTCGCCTTGTTGTTGAAGATGTCGATGTAGGCGAACTCATGGGAAGTAGGCGAAGATGCGAAACGTCCATGGGAGAAGATATTGTGATAGCACTTGGTGAAGATGCCGAAGTGGTGGTGGTAGCCATAGCTTCCTCTTGGTGGTGCTTGTCTCGCGGTCTTCTTTTGTGCTCTCGATGCTTGGCCTTGGCATGAAGTAGAGCTAGTTGGGACTTGTACGATTGCGCGTCTTGAGCATCTTCATGTCGATGGTGTCATTGTCATTCTTGAGCTCGTAGTAGATGTCATTCGTCATCGTCGTGCACATGATGCTTGGAGGTGACTTCCCCTTTGTCGGATTTCGGGTTCCGGCAAAACCCTTGAGGTTCAAACACTAGGGTGCGCACAAAGATCTCTCCCCCTCTCTTGCTCGCACTCAACGCAATCTCAGAGCAGAGCTCGACGAACCCAAAGAATGAGAGATAGAATATTTATACTGGTTCAGGCCACCATTGTGGTGCAATACCCTACTCCAGTATGATGTGGTGGATTGCCTCTTGGGCTGAGGATGAACATTTACAAGGTAAGAACAGCCTCCTGATGAGAGGTGTTCTTGTGCTTGGTGAACTTGTGTGGTTGTGGATTCTCTCTCTCTAGATGAGCCGATCCTTTTTCAGTTTCCCCCTACGGTGGTGGCTAGTCCTATATATAGAGGTCCCGGTCCTCTTCCCAAATATTGAGCGGGAAGGGATCCCACAACGGCCAATTTGAAGGGGGGCAGCTAGTACAAGCTATCGTGACAAAAGTAGTCTTCGCCTGCCAAAGGCTCTGGTGGTGACGCCGTCTTGGGCTCCACGGTGACCTCCTTCCTGCTGTCCTGCTAGTCTTGGGCTTGTTGCACCGATATGGAAACCTTTGCCTGATGCCTCGAGACTCCTCGCCTGTGCTTGCCTCTTTAGCACCAAACAGGAAACAAGGACACTGCGCGTGCTGGCGCCCGCCTGGTGCCCGCCTGGCTCTAGTTGTCATGGCTTGTGTCACGCAAACCTCACGAGGTGTCCCTTGCCTTGATCTCTCCGCCCCTCGCGAGCCAGCCTGGTGAGGCCGCCCATGAGGAGGTCTTGCATCGTCCGCCTCGCGAGGCTTGGCCCCTCGCGAGGGTCTTGAGTGTTTGCTGGTGAAGATGGGCCGTACAGGGCCGCTGGTGGAGCCACACCGCGGGACGCAGGCAAGCAAGTCTGGGGAGCCCCGTTCCCAGAATGCCGACACCCTTCATGACGATGTGGATCACGAATGTGATGATGGTTGCCATGTAGATGAGGACGTGGACGAATTGTGCTTGCATCACATGGGCGCTCCAAAGATGATCGACTTGCTCGCCGCCGCCTTGAAGATGATGAAGGGGAAGTAGACTTGACCAAGGCCCTTATCTCCTCCATCCTTGCATCTTGCTCCTCCTTTTGTGCAGAAAGCTTGATGTCACAGTAGTCTCTTGTATGTGCTTTGGAGTGTCGTATGTCGATGGCGAGGTTGTCGATGTGCTCTCGCAATCTTGATTGTGTGCCTTGCATTTGTTGTTGTAGATCGAATATGGACGCTTTGGTGATATAGTTGTTCACGCCGTCGTTGTTGTCGAAGATCGGAGATGAAATGCCTTGCCTATCCATCACAAGAATCAAACAAAATGAGTGGGAAAAAGAGAAGAACTAGACCAAATGTACCTTATCAAAAGTTGAAGATGGATGAATGATCACTCAATAATGTAACAAGGAAATAACACAATTGGTACCAGATCTTGTTGATTCTCACACCTACAAAGTAAGGCTTAGGGAGTAGCTTATTGAGGATAGTGGCCCAAAAATTTGATGCAAAATGTTAGCAAGAGTCAATAATGTTGAAAGAGATTCACAAATTTGCAAGTGAAACAAGTAGACCAATAGCAATGAATGGCACACGGAAATGCACACAGAGATAGATAAGTGGGGTCATGCAACCAAGGAATGAGCACAAAATGTGGAATCCACGAAAAACGCTCGTGTTGCACAACTCAAGAGAGACGCTAGCACGATTGCTCTATAGGCGGATACGACACTTGTGCACAACCTATAAGATGAAAATTGGATAAACTTGCTATCCCAAGTATACCATTTATGTATGGTTCCCGGTGATCCTCTCAAGATGATCCAAGATGATCAGAGATGACAATCTTATATGCAATGTGGTATGATGCTATGGCTATTGCTTACCAGATTCTTTGCTCTTATCTTTGGCTTAAAAGCTTATCCTTTTTTTATATGGCCACTATGCGAAACGCACAAACCAAGATAGCAATTGTGTATATGCGGGAACAATCTTGTGGCACGCGAGATGATGTGATGATACCAAGATGATACCAATATGATATGGTATGTATGCAATGGAAGAGCGGATCGATGATCACTAATGTGCACCAGTGACGTTGTCGACAATACTCAAATGGCTAGTTTCGATAGGCAAGTGACACAAAATGGGCTAGTGGTTATCAATGCAATTGCAAGGGGAATATACAATGGTGTCGTTTAGGTTACCGTCCTTATGTATGATGACGACCTCGTGGCGATGATGAGTGGCGGTGTTCTCGATGTTGAACCATCCCTAATTAGCCGAAACACCTTAGGAAACATAAAAACCGCGAACTCAAAATCTCAAACGTCAAATGTCAAAATGGTGGTAGCGGGAATGCGGTGGTGGTTGCGGAAGTATTGGTGGAAACCCGGTAAAAATGGGTTATGGTGGTGGAAGGGTATGATGAGATATACATGGTGTCGGATTTCAAAGCATGGCCCCTAAGTAGCCGAAACACCTTAGGAGACACAACTCACAACACAAACTAAATTGGGTTAAGTTGGGGTGGCAAAAGTGTATGGTGGGCAAGCCTATGCAGAAGTTATGGTGGTGGTTGATGAAGAAGCAATTGTCCCCAAGTAACCAAAACACCTTAGTAGACTCGAATCACTACTCAAGCAACCACTAATGCTATGGGAAACAAAATGGGTTAGGTTGCGGAAGTCTATGGTGGTATAGCGGATGATGTGGTGAAGGCCCTAGGCAAAGATGCCAAAGTTCCAAACGTTTGATGGAGTCAAATGATGTTGGAAGTATTTTTGTGGGCTGGGGGATGTCAATAGCTTCAAAACGAGCTAAAGAACGTCAAAATCCGACTCCGAATGAATTAGTTATGGTCAAAATTGTCAATCAACCGAGGCTGAATCTTGGAGGGGCGGTTGTACCGCTTGCGACGGCGGTTGTACTACTCCCGGAGTGTCCCAGGGTTTCAGTTTTGTGCTGGAACAAGTATCAGGGGATGGGGTAGTGGTTGTACCGCCTCGGGGCCCGGTTGTACCACCTCGGGTCCGGTTGTATCGCTTTTGTCGGGAAACTTTCTCAGATCTGGATCGGGATGGATTTGGGGTGGAAATGGGTGATTTGGGGGGCAAACTTGTGAAGATTTCGTGGATGGAAGGTGGGGAAATTGTCGACGTCCTGGGAACGGGGGTCCCCAGATTTTCCTGCCTGCGGCCCACGGCGTGGCTCCACCAGCGGCCCTGTACAGCCCATCTTCACCAGCAAATACTCAAGACCCTCGCGAGGGGCCAAGCCTCGCGAGCCGTACGACGCAAGACCTCCTCGGGGGCGGCCTCACTAGGCTGGCTCACAAGGGGTGGAGAGATCAAGGCAAGGGGCACCTCGCGAGGTTCCTGTGATGCAAGCCATGAAGACCAAGGCCAGGTGCACACCAGGCGGGCGCCAACGCGCGTAGTGTTCTCGTTTCCTCTTTGGTGCTAAAGAGGCAAGCGCGGGAACGGAGTCCCGAGGCATCAAGCAAAGGTTTCCATATTGGCGCAACAGGACCAAGACCAGTAGGACGGCAGGACGGAGGTCACCGTGGAGCCCAGGACGGCGTCACCACTAGAGCCTTCGGTGGACGAAGAACATGTTTTGTCAGGATAGCTTGTACTAGTTGTCCCCCTTCAAACTGGCTGTTGTGGGATCCCTTCCCGCCTAATATTTGGGAAGAGGACCTGAGCCTCTATATATAGGGCGAGCCACTATCGTAGAAAGAGAGAGAGAAAAAGGATCGGCACATCAAGAGGAGGACAATCCTCTACCGCATCAGCTTACCAAGCACAAGAGCACCTCTCCTTAGGAGATTGTTCTGCCCTTGTAACTGTTCCTCCTTAGCCCAAGAGGCAATCCAGCACACCACACTCGAGTAGGGTATTACACCACATCAGTGGCCCAAACCAGTATAAATCTTGTGTCCCTTTGTTCTACGGGTTCGACGCGGTAAGCCTTGAGATTGCGGTGAGGGCGTGAGCTAGAGGGAGGAGAGATCTTCATGCTCCACCGCATCCATGTCGGACGCACGTCAAGCCTGCGTCGGGTCGCCCTCGTCGCCTGTGTCGCTCAAACAGCCCCTGTCGGCAGGCCTCCCCGTCATTCTCCGTCTCATGTTGCCAATGCCGCTACCGACACGGCAGCAAACGAGCAGCAAGTGTCCTCACTGTACCCCTCCGTGCGGCGGGACGGCTGCACCGCCACACCATCGCTGACTCCGGCCGGCTCATCGTCTCACGCTCGCCGCACACCCACAGACGCGCAGGATGCACTGCTCATGGCACGCGAGCTCCTGGATTACCGCCCGGTCGACGACCACTACATGGACTGGTTGGACCGCATCGCCGAGCTCGTCAGCGCCATTGGAGGCTCTCCTGCACCATCCCTCTTGCTGCCTCGCCCACCTCAAGCCGCGGACGATGTAGCTCACAGAGCGCCTCCGCCACCTTCGCATCAAGACGGCGCCCTCGCGCCGTGACGCGCAGCTCATGGAGCGCCTCCGCCTCCTCCGCGTCAAGACGGCGTCCTCGCCCCCAAGACGCATGGTCCCACGGCGTGATCCACCGTGCCGTGTGCCCGCGCACGAAGAAGGAAGCTACCAAGAGGTTCCCCGGCCGCAAGAAAATGCTCCAGCACTCCCGACGCCACGACCAAACCACGTGCCGCCAGTGACGGTAGTGCACGGACATCAAGGAAAGGCTTCGCCCCTGTAGAGGGCCCCGGTGGCCACCGCAGGCTACCGCGCTCTCATTCCCGAGCTGCGTAGCATTGTCTGGCCAGGCAGGTTCAAGCCGGACCTACCTCCTCGCTACGACGGCACCCCTGATCCCGCGGAGTTCTTGTAGCTCTACGAGCTGAGCATCGAGGTGGCCAACGGCGACGAAAAGGTCATGGTGAACTGGTTTCCCATGGCTCTCAAGGATGGCGCTCGCTCGTGGCTCCTGAACCTGCCTCCAGGCTCGATCCCCTTCTGGGGTGAGATGCGCGACCGCTTCATCGCCAACTTCGAGGGCACTCGCGACCGCCCTTCGGCCGCGGGTAACCTGCGCCGCATCAAGCAACAGCCGGGAGAGACCCTGCAGAATTACATCCAGCGCTTCATCAGCATCCGTCTCAAGATCCCGAAGGTGACGGATGAGGCCATCATCTCAGTGTTTTCCGATGGCATCCGCGACATCAAGATGTAGGAGGAGCTCGCCATCCACAAAGAGCTATGCACGACTCTGGAGTTGTTCAACATAGCGACCAAGTGTGCAAGAGCTGAGGAGGGGTGTCTCTCCCTCCTCGAGCTCCCTGGTGCTGACCCAGAGGAGAAGAAGGCCAAGGTCAAGGACGCGAAGCGCAAGGGAGTGGCCGTACTCGCGGTAGAGCCAGACACCAAGTGCGGTCAGGACCTTCCCGAGTCGTCCAAGGGCGGCCGTCCGTTTTGCACCTTTCACAACGTGTGCAGCCACAACACCAACGATTGTCAAGAGCTCAGGGCCATTCGAGATGGACGCTTCGGTCGACGCCCCGAGCGCAACGACCGGGGCTACAGCCGAGGAGGAGGATGAGGCGGAGGACATTGGGACGACCGCGGCCCCTGCCAGGAGTGGCGCGACTAGCGTTGCAAGGACCGCTGGCAGGACCAGCCTCGTGAGGGCGCCTGGAGGGACCAGCCTCACGAGGACCATCCCTAGGGCAATCCTGGTCTCCCTCCACTGCCGCCACCACCAGGGAGGAACAACGACCACCATCAGGACGAAGGGGCTGGGGGCTTCCAGGAGACGCGCTCCATCGCTTGCATCTTGGGTGGTGCTCAGGCCCTGGCTTCCCAGCACATCTTCAAGCAGTTCTCTCACGAGGTGAACGCAGTCCTCCCCAAGCTCGAGACCACGCGCCCGCTCAGGTGGTCCAAGTATGCCATCACCTTCAGCTCGGCGGACCAGCTCAAATGTGCGGCGATCGCCGGCGTCCTCCCGATGCTCTGTTCACCCGTCATCAGCAATGTCCAAGTCACCAAGACCGTCATCGACGGCGGCGCAGGGCTTAGTGTCCTATCCATCGAGGCATTCGATAGCCTTCAAGTGCCATACGATCACCTTCAGCCCACGAAGCCTTTCTCAGGTGTGACCGACGGCTCCACCACCCCGATAGGGCAAGTTCATCTCCCCGTCACCTTCGGTCAGCACGATAACTACCACACCGAGCTCGTCGACTTCGACGTCGCCCACATCCGTCGGCTGTACAATGCCATCCTTGGGTACCCAGCATTAGCCAAATTCATGGCAGTGACCCACCATGGCTACAACGTCCTCAAGATGCCGGGATGCGGTGGAATCATCACAGTCCCCTGCGAAGAAAGAGATGCGGTGTGCTCCCTCGAGTGCGCCTTCCAAGCTGCAGTAATCGAAGACCCCGACAGCGCGGGTGTGCAGTACCCTCCTGAGGCCAACCCCAAGAAGAAGAAGCAGCTACTCCGCACAGGGCCTTAGGGGAGCGGCGCCTCTAGCAGTGCCACCTCAAGATCGGCGCCTGCACCTGGGGCGCCTCCCTCCCTCACATAGGAAGGCGCGCCCGGCGCCCTCCTTGGGCAGGGCTCGAGGGCTCTCTTCTGGAGGGCCTTCGACATGGCCAACATCACGAGGGAGGCGCTCGGGCACCACATGGAGGCGTGCTTCCCGGCTTGTTTCCCTCAAGAAGGCACCCGGCAAGGAGCGTCCGACGCTCAGGTGTTCATCGTCATGGCCACTCAGGAGCTTCAGGAAGCAAGGGAAACACACGGCGACCGCCGCCCACCTGGTGTAACTCCCCACCCGGGCGAGGGTAGCGAGCTACGCATCTGCATTGACATCCCTGGACTCAATAGGGCTGCATCTCAGGAGCGTTTCTGGCCTTCGCGTGCTGGCCGGTGTGAGGGTCCACCTCACAGCTACGTGCGCATGCCGTTTGGCCTGCCGTTTGGCCTGCCGAGTGTGGCAGCCGCCTTCCAGTGCAATCCGCAGAGCATCCTGGTGACCCAGGAAGCCAGGCATCACGCGGTCCTGGTGGAGATGGAGATGGTCCTCAGGAGGCCACCTGAGCTCCCAGAGCCCCCCGAGGCTCAGGCTCTCAACGAATCGTGAGGAGCGGCTTCTTCGGCGTGCACCTTCGGCTACCTCAACGCACCTTCGACCACAAAACTAGGTGACATTTTCCAAGTTCATTCAGCTGGGAGCGCCCCTCGGGCTGCATTATTCCCAGGTCGCATGGGCCTGTCCTTGCGGCATGTATCCTCTTGCATCTTTACTTTACCTTGCTGGGGGCGCCCCTCGGGCTGCATCTTCCCCAGGCCACTTGGGTCCGACCCAGTGGCATGTATCGTTCTTGCATTTACCTAAGCTAGTTTGATCTCCATGCATGAGTTATTTATGGTCACTACCTGCTTATCACCCACCACGGGAGCCACTCATGCCGGCACGACGCTTGTGCTCGGGTCTGTCCCTTCAACGCTGACAAATCTGAGCGGTCAAGCTCTGGCTCGCGGCACGCCCACGCACGTCACCTCACCGGACCCTCGGTGCCTTCACCTTCTTGCGAAGCGACCAGTGGCAGACTGGCAATCATAGCATCAATTTGTGTCCCTCCTCACGCTAACCCGCAGGAACCTCCTGAGGGCAATAGTGGGTGGTACCGCAGGCTCCCTCTTCTCCCATGAAATTCGCTTGCGCGTTAAAAGGGGGGCTCCCGAGCATCGCGACTCAGGAGCTCTTAAGGGCTCTCCAGCCCTCACCCCTGGCCTTAACCACGGCACTGCGACCTGGCATACCAGCGGCGGCTGAGCTCGCTCGAGGGCTGGGACCTAAGGACGTAGAGCACATAGATGAGCATGGAGGAGAGGGGGAGGCTTGCACGAGCCTAACCTGGCTACACTATGGTCGTCGGCACGCGAGTCTTGGTGTAGCACGAGGAAACAACTCCTGCCTACCAAGATAAGTTTCACACCCGGGTCGGCCGAGCGCTATGGCATAAGATTTCCACCTCTCATAGCCTTGCTGCGGCGGTGTCGCCTCCCTTTCCCACCTTTAGGTAGCTGCTTGCGCGCTAAAGGGGACCTCTTGAGCATAGTGCCTCAGGAGCTCTTACCGGACCTCGGGCCGCTCACCTCCTGGCCTTGACCATGACATCGCGACCTGGCATACCAGCGACGGCTGCAGCCTGCTTGGGGACCAGGACCTATTGGCGTAGAGCACCAAGCTGCCGCGGGGTTGGAAAGGAGAGACCAAGCCGAAGCAGGACATGGGTTCGCAAATTTTCATAATAAGGATAATATCGACAAAAGACATTATAGACCCCTTACACGCCCCTAGGGGGTCAGTCTTGATTCCTCACATGGAACAAAAGAAGGGAGTTTTTAGGGGCCCTATCTACATGCGCCCGCGCCGCCGACACCATCATCAACAGTGGGCCACGGGAGGCCGGCACCAACCCCATCCATATCAGCGACGACACGGCCGGACACTTCGGCCTTGCTCCTGGTATGGCGAGAGCTCGGGGCACGTAGTTGTCGTCGCTTGTCTCCGGAGTCTCGTCAGGCTCAGGGGAATCGTTGGACAACCAAGAGTCGCCGCTACTACTGGATGAGCTGCTGGAGAAGCCAGCGACAGGCTCGGCATTGGCCATTGCGCTGTCCTGACGACCCCCTTCAGAGCAGAACTCCAAGCGGCAGCCTTCTTCATCGAAGACCTTGAAGAACATCATGGAGGCGCCGTCGTACTCAAAGTGGATGGTGCTACATCTTGAGCATGCATTGGTTCTCCCATGAAGAGGAAAGGGTGATGTAGCACAGTAGCGTAAGTATTTACCTCAGTTTTGAGAACCAAGGTATCAATCCAGTAGGAGATAGCACACAAGTCACCTAGTACCTGCACAAACAAACAAGAACCTCGCAACCAACGCGATAAAGGGGTGGTCAATCCCTTCACGGTCACTTACGAGAGTGAGATCTGATAGAGATAATAAGATAAATATTTTTGGTATTTTTTGTATAGATTGGAAAATAAAGATTCCAAAATAGAAATAGCAAATTGATAGGAAAATAATATGATGGAAGATAGACCCGGGGGCCATAGATTTCACTAGTGGCTTCTCTCAAGATAGCAATTTCTACGGTGGGTGAACAAATTATTGTCGAGCAATTGATAGAAAAACGCATAGTTATGAGAATATCTAGGCATGACCATGTATATAGGCATCACGTCCACGACAAGTAGACCGAAATGATTCCGCATCTACTACTATTACTCCACACATCAACCGCTATCCAGCATGCATCTAGAGTATTAAGTTCATAAGAACAGAGTAACGCATTAGGCAAGATGACATGATGTAGAGGGATAAACTCAAGCAATATGATATAAAACCCATCATTTTATCCTCGATGGAAACAATACAATACGTGCCTTGCTGCCCCTGTTGTCACTGAGAAAGGACACCGCAAGATTGAACCCAAAGCTAAGCACTTCACCCATTGCAAGAACGATCAATATAGCAGGCCAAACCAAACTGATAATTTGAAGAGACTTGCAAAGATATTTAAATCATGCATAAAAGATTTCAGAGAAGAATCAAATATTGTTCATAGATAATCTTGATCATAAACCCACAACTCATCGGATCTCGACAAACACACCGCAAAAAGAATTACATCGAATAGATCTCCAAGAGAATCGAGGAGAACTTTGTATTGAGATCCAAAGAGAGAGAAGAAGCCATCTAGCTAATAACTATGGACCCGAAGATCTGTGGTAAACTACTCACACATCATCGGAGAGGCTATGGTGTTGATGTAGAAGCCCTCCGTGATCGATTCCCCCTCTGGCGGAGCGCCAGAAAAGGCCCCAGGATGGGATCTCATGGGTACAGAAGGTGGCGGCGGTGGAAATAGGGTTTTGTGGTGCTCCTGGATGTTTTTGGGGTATATGGGTATATACAGGAGGAAGAAGTATGCCGGTGGAGCTGCGAGGGGCCCATGAGGGTGGGGGGCGCGCCTGCCCCCCTGGGCGCGCTCCCTGCCTCGTGGCCTCCTCTCTTCTTTCTTGACGGCCACCGCAGAAATAACTCTCCCAAAGGTTTCATTCCGTTTGGATTCCGTTTGATATTCCTTTTCCGCGAAACATTGAAATAGGCAAAAATACAGCAATTTGCACTGGGCCTTTGGTTAGTAGGTTAGTCCCAAAAATAATATAAAAAAGGTAAATTAAAGCCCATTAAACATCGGAAACAGATAATATAATAGCATGGAACAATAAAAAATTATAGAGACGTTGGAGGCGTATCAAGCATCCCCAAGCTTAATTCCTGCTCGTCCTCGAGTAGGTAAATGATAAAAAACAGAATTTTTGATGTGGAATGCTACCTAGCATAATTCTCAATGTAATTTTCTTTATTGTGGCATGAATGTTCAGATTCAAAAGATTCAAGACAAAAGTTTAATATTGATATAAAAATAATAATACTTCAAGCATACTAATAAAGCAATCATGTCTTCTCAAAATAACATGGCCAAAGAAAGTTATCCCTACAAAATCATATAGTCTGGCTATGCTCCATCTTCACCACACAAAAATATTTAAATCATACACAACCCCGATGAGAAGCCAAGCAATTGTTTCATACTTTTGATGTTCTCAAACTTTTTCAATCTTCACGCAATATATGAGCGTGAGCCATGGATATAGCACTATAGGTGGAATAGAATGGTGGTTGTGGAGAAGACAAAAAGGAGAAGATAGTCTCGCATCAACTAGGCCTATCAACGGGCTATGGAGATGCCCATCAATAGATATCAATGTGAGTGAGTAGGGATTGCCATGCAACGGATGCACTAGAGCTATAAGTGTACAAAAGCTCAACAAAAGAAACTAAGTGGGTGTGCATCCAACCCGCTTGATCATGAAGACCTAGGGAATTTTGAGGACGCCCATCATTGGAATATACAAGCAAGTTCTATAATGTGAAATTCCCACTAGTATATGAAAGTAACAACATAGGAGACTCTCTATAATGAAGATCATGGTGCTAGTTTGAAGCACAACTGTGGTAAAAGGATAGTAACATTGTCCCTTCTCTCTTTTTCTCTCATTTTTTTATTTGGGCCTTTTTCTCTTTTTTATGGCCTCTTTTTTTCGCCCGGAGTCTCATCTCGACTTGTGGGGGAATCATAGTCTCCATCATCCTTTCCTCACTTGGGACAATGCTCTAATAATGATGATCATCACACTTTTATTTACTTCTATACCTACTATTAAAGGGAATAGGTATTCTTGGTTTGGTTTAGTCCTTTACGTTTGGTTTACACACGTTAAGCGATCTGGGCCAGTTACTTGTATGTTGATGGGCCTTTTATGGGCTTTCATAGAGAGACCGCGAAAAATAATTGGGTCAAAATAAACCAACATTGTGGGAATTGAACACAGGACCTCCTGTCTATCTCTTAGATGTAACAACCAAAGACTTATGCACCTTTCATATTTACTAATCCCAACTCACTCTAAATATACGAGTGGCAGTCATCATTTTTATTTATTTTTTTGTGAGAAAAGGCCAAATTACTGAAAGGTCCCCACAGAAAAGGAAATTACAACCAAGCCCCTCTGCAACCCGACTACGCCGGCGCCGTGGACGAGCCGGTGACGCGCCGTTCGCCGCTGCTCACTGACGCCTTGGATCGAAGCAGGCCCCGGGCAAATAGGGAAGTCTCCGATCAACGGTCCCTGAGGACCTACACCCATGGCCGTCATCGTCGTCGCACCGCTCAACATCGCCTTCCTTCTCTAGATCTTCAATCGCCGGAAGCCATCCCTCGATCTCCGTCACGGGGGAACCGTGGACGGCCTCTCCATCGAGCAGCGAGCACGAAGAAAGGAGCTGGTCCACCGTGGAGCTCCACCGGAACTTCACCGTCGAAGGGGAGACCAACACCTGCAAAAAGCTGATCCAGTCGCACCGCCGCCTCCACGACGCCACCGGCTGGCTCCCTAGGCACTCCTACACTATGTACACGCTGCAAATCGGGACTCCCCCGTCGTCCCGCCGCCGGAGCGTCCGGCGGAGGGCGAGGGAGCCGCTGATTCGGCAATGGCGAGGTGGAGAGCCCGGGGTTCGCACAAATCGCCCATCGTTCCTGTAGATGGGGAAGGGTGGGGTCCAAGGATCATGTTTAGGGAGAGCTAATAAAGCGAATGAGCTAATAAAGGAAGGATTGTGGGCTTAAATATAGTACTTAAACAAATGTGGCTAATTAAAGAAAGGATTATGGGTAAATCGATGGAATAACTATTAGAAAGATTGTGGTCTTAATAAATTCTACATGAAGGATTTGAGGTAAAAAGGTAGGATAATTAAAAGAAAGGATCTATAGGCCTTAATGTGTTGAGGCTACTAAATTAGAAAAGGAAGGATTTGATTCCCAACTAAAACAGGTGAGGACTTCATGGTAATTAATGAAAGGATCATACTTAAATGTCATTAAAAAGGATTGTATTTAAATGAAATCAGTGGGACATTACGCCCCGCAAAGAAAATATGAACACGACTAAATTGCGATGTATTTTTTATGTTCATTTTCTAGAAGGACGATGTTGCGTTACAACATGTTCTTCATAATGAATCCGATGCTGTGGGACATTATGCTTGTGCAAAACATTAATTTTCCCCGTTGCAACGCACGGATATATGTGCTAGTACAACTCAAAAAATTACAACTCGATACTTAGAACAAAATATGACTATGTGAATGCCTCCGGTGGTGTACCGGGATGTGCAATGACTCATGAGTGACATGTATGAAAGAATTATAAAGGTGGCTTTGCCAGAAATACGATGTCAACTACATGATCATGCAAAGAAATATGACAATGATGAAGCGTGTCATAATAAACAGAACGGTGGTAGGTTGCATGACAATATATCTCGGAATGCCTATGGAAATGCCATAATAGGTAGGTATGGTGGCTGTTTTGAGGAAACTATATGGTGGGTTTATGGTACCGGCGAAAGTTGTGCGGTACTAGAGAGGCTAGCAATGGTGGAAGGGTGAGAGTGCGTATAATCCATGGACTCAACATTAGTCATAAAGAACTCACATACTTACTAAAAATCTATTAGTTATCGAAACAAAGTACTACACGGATGCTCCTAGGGTGATAGATTGGTAGGAAAAGACCATCGCTTGTCCCCGACCACCACTCATAAGGAAGACGGTCAATGAATAAATCATACTCCGACTTCATCACATAACGGTTCACCATACGTGAATGCTACGGGAATCACAAACTTTAACACAAGTATTTCTCAAATTCGCAACTACTCAACTAGCATGACTCTAATATCACCATCTTCATATCTCAAAACAATCATCAAATATCAAACTTCTCATAGTATTCAATGCACTTTTATGATAGTTTTATTATACCATCCTGGATGCCTATCATATTAGGACTAATCTTATAACCAAAGAAAATTACCATGCTGTTATAAAGGACTCTCAAAATAATATAAGCGAAGCATGACATATCAATAATTTCTATAAAATAAAACCACCACCGTGCTCTAAAAAGATATAAGTGAAGCGCTAGAGCAAAATTATCTAGCTCAAAAGATATAAGTGAAGCACATAGAGTATTCTAATAAATTCCGATTCATGTGTGTCTCTCCCAAAAGGTGTGTACATCAAGGATGATTGTGGTAAACTAAAAAGCAAAGACTCAAATCATACCAGACGCTCCAAGCAAAACACATATCATGTGGTGAATAAAAATATAGCCTCAAGTAAAGTTATCGATGGACGAAGACAGAAGAGGCGATGCCTTCTGGGGCATCCCCAAGCTTAGGCTTTTGGTTGTCCTTAAATTTTACCTTGGGGTACCTTGGGCATCCCCAAGCTGAGGCTCTTGCCACTCCTTGTTCCAAAATCCATCAAATCTTTACCCAAAACTTGAAAACTTCACAACACAAAACTTCAACAGAAAATCTCATGAGCTTCGTTAGTATAAGAAAACAAACCACAACTTCAAGGTACTGTAATGAACTCATTCTTTATTTATATTGGTGTTAAACCTACTGTATTAAAACTTCTCTATGGTTCATACCCCCCGATACTAGCCATAGATCCATCAAAATAAGCAAACAACACACGGAAAACAGAATCTGTCAAAAACAGAACAGTCTATAGTAATCTGTAGGTTTCGAATACTTATGTAACCCCAAAAATTCTGAAATAAATTGATGGAAAAGTGAGGAATTTGTCTATTAATCATATTCAAAAGGAATCAACCTAATCTCACTCTTGAGTAAAAAATGGAAGCAAATCTCGTGAGCGCTAAAGTTTCTGTTTTTTTACAGCAAGATCACATAAACTTCCCCCAAGTCTTCCCAAAGGTTCTACTTGGAAAAAACACTAATTAAAAGCATAAAACCACATCTAAACAGAAGCTAGATGAATTATTTATTACTAAACAGAAACAAAAAACAAGAAACAAAAATAAAATTGGGTTGCCTCCCTACAAGCGCTATCATTTAACGCCCCTAGCTAGGCATAAAAACAAGAATAGATCTAGGTATTGCCATGATAATGATAAGGTAAATCACGAAAACTCATCTCATACTCCCTACGTTCAGCAGCAAGATTTCTTTGTGGCAAGCAAAAGTAATCAAAATGGCTAAATTTAATGGGACAAAAGTCCCCAAGATCAAGCTCGGGAGGTATTGATTCATCCTTTGGCCCCTCATATTGCACAATCAATTCATCATTATAAGCATCCTTTTGGCAAAAAGTCATGAGCTTTTGTTCAAGAGAGAATCCTAACCCATTGTTATGGATAGCAAAATTATTTTTAAGTTCAGAAATCCTATTAACTAGAACATCGGTAGGAACCCTTTTTCTAAGGTTTTCATTGAAAGCAACATGATCTAGAGATCGTAGATGCATTATATCTTCTTGATAAAAAAGGATTGCTTCTATGGGGGGACGGCCGGCGTCCACCCTATAATGCGCAAAAAATTTCATTGGATTCTCTTATTATAGTTCTGAACTCATGAGCTAAAAAGATGGTAGCTGCTCGCTTAACAGAAGAATGCTCGATATTGGAAAATTCTAGAAAAATCCTTTGGATACAAGGGTCCATATGAATAAATTGTCTTTCAAGTTCAACTATGAGAAATGATATAGCATCCACGAAACTACTAGTTCTATGAAGAATGGACCCTCCCATAGTGGGTAAAGCTCCAGCACAAGTAAAGAAATCTTGAATAACTCATTTTCCAATAATATTACCACTACTGATCCGAAACTTTTTAGTATGAAAAATAGTTGGTTCTTCATGAGGATAATCAAAAGCATCAACATTTTCCATGTTATTACCACTATCCTTATCAATGATAACCTCCCCAATTTCTGACATGATGGCAGAAAGAGGCAAGCAAAAAGAGGTGAGCGAAAAAGAGGCGAGCAGAAAAGAGGGCGAATAAAACGGCAAGGGTGAAGTGGGGGAGAGGAAAATGAGAGGCAAATGGAAAATAATGTATTGCGAGGGATAATAGTTTGTGATGGGTACTTGGTATGTCTTGTTTTGATGCAACCTCCCCGGCAACGGCGCCAGAAATCCTTCTTGCTACGTCTTGAGCATGCGTTGGTTTTCCCCTGAAGAGGAAAGGGTGATGCAGCACAGTAGCGTAAGTATTTCCCTCAGTTTTGATAACCAAGGTATCAATCCGGTAGGAGATAGCACACTAGTCACCTAGTACCTGCACAAACAAGAACCTCGCAACCAACGTGATAAAGGGTAGTCAATCCCTTCATGGTCACTTACGAGAGTGAGATCTGATAGAGATAATAAGATAAATATTTTTGGTATTTTTGTTGTATAGATTGGAAAATAAAGATTGGAAAATAGAAATAGCAAATTGATGGGAAAATAATATGATGGAAGATATACCCGGGGGCCATAGGTTTCACTAGTGGCTTCTCTCAAGATAGCAATTTCTACGGTGGGTGAACAAATTACTGTTGAGCAATTGATAGAAAAGCGCATAGTTATGAGAATATCTAGGCATGATCTTGTATATAGGCATCACGTCCGCGACAAGTAGACCGAAACGATTCTGCATCTACTACTATTACTGCACACACCGACCGCTATCCAGCATGCGTCTAGAGTATTAAGTTCATGAGAACAGAGTAACGCATTAGGCAAGATGACATGATGTAGAGGGGTAAAATCAAGCAATATGATATAAACCCCATCTTTTTATCCTCGATGGCAACAATACAATACGTGCCTTGCTGCCCCTGCTGTCACTGGGAAAATACACCGCAAGATTGAACCCAAAGTTAAGCACTTCTCCAATTGCAAGAACGATCAATCTAGTAGGCCAAACCAAACTGATAATTCAAAGAGACTTGCAAAGATATTTAAATCATGCATAAATGATTTCAGAGAATCAAATATTTTTCATAGATAATCTTGATCATAAACCCACAATTCATCGGATCTCGACAAACACACTGCAGAAAGAATTACATCGAATAGATCTCCAAGAGAATCGAGGAGAACTTTGTTTTGAGGTCCAAGGAGAGAGAAGAAGCCATCTAGCTAATAACTATGGACCAGAAGGTCTGTGGTAAACTACTCACATCATCGGAGAGGCTATGGTGTTGATGTATAAGCCCTCCGTGATCGATTCCCCCTTCGGCGAAGCGCTGGAAAAGGCCCCAAGATGGGATCTCATAGGTACAGAAGGTTGCGGCGGTGGAAATAGGGTTTTGCGGTGCTCCTGGATGTTTTCGGGGTATATTGCTATATATAGGAGGAAGAAGTACGTCGGTGGAGCTGTGAGGGGCCCACAAGGGTGGGGGGTGCCCCCTGCCTCATGGCCTCTGAGGGAGTCCTGGATTAGGGGGTCCTCGGACAGCCGCACTATATACTTTGGTCGGACTGTTGGACTATGAGGATACAAGATTGAAGACTTCGTCCCGTGTCCGGGTGGGACTCTCCTTTGCGTGTAAGGCAAGCTTGGCAATTCGTATATGTAGATCTCCCCCCCTTGTAACCGACTCTGTGTAACCCTAGCCCCCTCCGGTGTCTATATAAACCAGAGGGTTTAGTCCGCAGGACAACAACAATAATAATCATAGGCTAGCTTCTAGGGTTTAGCCTCTACAATCTCGTGGTAGATCAACTCTTGTAATACTCATATCATCAAGATCAATCAAGCAGGAAATAGGGTATTACCTCCATCGAGAGGGCCCGAACCTGGGTAAACATTGTGTCCCCCGCCTCCTGTTACCATCAGCCTTAGATGCACAGTTCGGGACCCCCTACCCGAGATCCACCGGTTTTGACACTGACATTGGTGCTTTCATTGAGAGTTCCACTGTGCCGTCACGTAAAGGCTTGATGGCTCCTTCGATCATCGGCAATGATGTGATCCAGGGTGAGGTTTTCCCCCCGGACAAATCTTCGTATTTGGCGGCTTCGTACTGCGGGCCAACTCACTTGGCCATATGGAGCAGATCGAGAGCTACGCCCCTAGCCATCAGGTCAGGTTTGGAAGCTTGAACTATACTGCCGACATCCGCGGAGACTTGATCTTCGATGGATTCGAGCCCATGTCAGGTGCGCCGCACAGTCACGACGAGCATGACTTAGCCCTGCTGTCGAACGGTGTTCGGGAGATCACACCTGCGGCTACTCCGACCCTCAATGCGGAGCAGATCGTGCCGTCCGAGGACGGGTGGTTGGACCCTGCCATGGAGGCCGCACACTTAGCGGCGATAGAGCCGAATACTGACTTCACCTCCTATGAGACATGTGTCATCAGACCCTTGGATTCGTCCCCGGCCACAGGCTCCGAACCGCTTGTGTCCGTGCCTATCAAATCTGATTGGGCACCGATCATGGAGTTTACCTCCGCGGATATCTTTCAGCACTCGCCCTTGGGCGATGTGCTAAATTCATTGAGGTCTCTCTCCTTGTCAGGAGGCCCTCAGCCGAACTATGTCCGGATCGAGTGGGCAGCGGACGACGAAGGAATTCGTTCCCCACCCACCACCCACTTAATAGCCACTGTCGATGACTTAACCGACATGCTTGATTTCGACTCCGAAGACATCGACGGTATGGACGATGATGCAGGAGAGAAATAGGAACCACCGCCCACAGGGCGCTGGACAGCCACTTCATCACACGATATATACATGGTGGATACACCCAAAGAAAACAACGACGAGGAACAGGAGGATGCAGCGAAGGATAGTCCCCTCGAGAAGCAACCAAAGCGACGACATAGGCGCCGCTCCAAATCCTGCCTCAACAAAAACAACGATGACAACGCAAGAAAGATTAATACCCTGGTCGACTCCAAAGGAAACGAGGACCACATGGACCCAGTGATGGAGCAGGATGAGCCAGTGGACGGCGAACATAGTACAGAGCCGCTGTCCGATCATGGCGACTCTGAGGGTAAAGCTCATCAACCTGTCTCCGGAGAGGAGAACAGTCCAGACGACGATGCACATATCATCCCGGAAAGGCACTTGGAACAAGAGAACCTATATAGAAGGCTTATCGCCACCGCAAGGGGCCTGAGGAAGCAGAAGCAAAGGCTTAAGGCCGCGCGGAATACGCTCAACAGCAGATGGAACAAAGTGCTTGACACCGAAGAAAAGTACGGCGGCAGTCGCCACACAAAGAGCTATCCAAACCGCAAGCTACTGCCTGAATTCGATGGCGAGGCTTTAGAGCCCATTCAGCCGAAAAATAAAATGGCCAATCTGCCGGATCGACCACCCCATGGCCGCGACAGGGCGGCTAACGATATCGCACACAAGTCAACACACGGTTTACGTGAAGACCTGCACAAAAAAGCCGGTATGGCCAGGTCCATCTACAGATCTAAGAAGCGCGCTCCGGCACAGAATCATGGCCGCCCAAACGATTATACTGACCGAATAATAGCTCGGAATCAAAACCAAATGCTACAACCGTCCGAAGAATGCCATGCCACATCCAAATACTAGGGTGCCGCGCACCCCCTATGCTTCACCGATGAGGTGCTGGACCATGAATTTCTAGAGGGATTCAAACCCGTGAACATAGAGGCATACGATGGAACTCAGACCCTGGGGTCTGGATTGAGGACTTTATCCTTCACATCCACATGGCTCGCGGAGATGATCTCCACGCCATCAAATACCTGCCTCTCAAGCTGAAAGGACCAGCTCGGCACTGGCTAAAAAGCCTCCCCGAAAACTCAATTGGAAGCTGGGAAGAGCTTGAGGATGCTTTTAGGGCCAATTTTCAAGGGACCTATGTCCGACCTCCGGATGCAGACGATTTAAGTCACATAATTCAACAGCCCGGAGAGTCAGCCCGAAAGCTTTGGAACAGATTTCTCACAAAGAAGAATCAAATCATCGACTGCCCGGATGCCGAAGCCTTAGCGAATTTCAAGCACAGTGTCTGGGACGAATGGCTCGCCAGACACCTTGGCCAGGAAAAACCGAGGACAATGACAACCCTAACAAGCCTTATGACCCGCTTTTGCGTGGGCGAAGATAGTTGGCTGGCCCGTAGCGGCACAAGCAACCCAGGTACATCCGGAGTCAGGGATGGCAATGGGAAACCGTGATGCAATAAAAGCAAGCGTCGAAACAACGAAGACAGCCCAAACAACACGGTGGTAAACGCCGGATTCAGGGGCTCTCGACCCGGTCAACGAAAAAAGCCATTTAAAGGTAGCAAAGATGGACCGTCCAGCCTAAACAAGATTGTAGACAGATTATGTCAGATTCATGGAACCTCCGACAAACATGCAAATCACACCAACAGAGAATGTCGGCAAGCTAAATGCCGTACACAAGGGGAGGGAGACACCAAGCGAAGACGAGGATGAGCCTCGCCAGCTGAACACTGGGGGGCAGAAAAAATTCCCACTAAAGGTCAAAACAGTGAACATGATTTACGCAACTCACATACCTTAGAGGAGGCGCCAGCATGCACCCCGAGACGTATACGCCATGGAGCCCGTCACCCTCAAGTTCAATCCTTGGTCGGCCTGCCCGATCACTTTTGATCGCAGGGATCACCCGACTAGTATCCGACATGGAGGATTGGTTGCCTTGGTGCTAGACCCAATAATTGACGGATACCATCTCACCGAGTCCTTATGGACGGCAGCAGTAGTCTTAATCTGATATATCTGGACATCGCCCGCAAAATGGGGATAGACCCGACAAGAACCAACCAAAGCAATACTACCTTTAAAGGAGTAATACCAGGCCCAGAGGCCCGCTGCACGGGCTCTCTAGTACTAGAGGTTGTATTCGGTTCTCCCGACAACTTCCGAAGAGAAGAATTAACCTTCGACATCGCTCCATTCTGAAGTGGCCATCACGCACTACTCGGAAGAATGACCTTCGCTCGTTTTAATGCAGTACCGCATTATGCTTATCTTAAGCTTAAGATGCCCGGTCCACATGGCATCATCATAGTTAGCGGAAACACAGAGCGTTCCTCATGTAGGAAGGAATATGTGGCGGCTCTAGCAGCCAATCACTGAACGACCCCTCCAACCAGAAGCTATAACAGCTCAGATAAACCTGAGATTGGGTCAATAGATATACCCCCATAGGTGGTGCTAGGGGCTTCCCGCATGTAAAAAGGGCTACAGTTCAGCTTGACCCTATTCAAAATTGCATTTTAATGGTCCACTAAGAATAACCAATTTTTCGCACGAAGACTTTCACCTGGGTTTTTCTCTTTTACAGATGATCATCGTGCTACACCCTTCCAGGATACGGCACAACGGAGACACAGGCGCAGACATGCAGCAGGGCCCCGCTCAAAGGCTTCTTTTTAGATTAAGACCCTATGTAAACCTTTTTACTATTTCTTGTTGCTTCACTCCCTCCGGATACTCAACACAACCGAAAGGGATGCTGGCGTTATGGGCATTTCGTCACGTCAGACTAATGCCAGTACCTGGAAATTCAGGGCTCATTATCAAGGGTGTTACTCAGCCCAGTATATGTTGTAAAGTCCGAATACCTTAGGGAGTGTTCGGTGTCGCGAGTTTGGCCTTATATGCATCAGCTCCGAATCATGTCTTTGGTTAATAGTTGGGTGTGCCCGGCTCCCGTGTTTTGCTACCTTACGTTTGGCTCTATCGGCTAAGGTGGCACCGGGAGAACTACTGCGATTGTGCCCTGGTTCATCTGGATGAGCACCTCAGTAGAGAAAGCCGAAAACTAGCTGTCATGATAAAGCGCGAGACTGGTCAACCACTCAATAACTCAGTGAAATCTTCGCGACTCCTCTGCATTAATGAAGGACTAGTTTCTCGGTCATGTATGTACGCGCACCGTGTTCGGATGAGCGCGGAAGTACCAGGGGCTATATAGTAGCTCCACCGTCAAACTCCTATGGCTAAGTGAAAGTGTTAAATCTATATAGTCTGATTGCCTTGTTTGCCGTGCTGTCACCTCCTTAATGGACCAAGACGTTGGGTCAAGTGTGAATACGCGCTTTCCCGAACACCCCCGCATTATGTGTGTGGGGGCTGAAGCCGACGACTGCAAACTTTTAGTTATAGACATACATAAACGGCCGAACAGGAGGCATCATAATACTTTCAGGCAAAAGTATAAACACAGCCTTTATAATCCAAATAGCATTGTTTTTACAATTGGGATACATGTCACTCGAACATGATACTCTTCGAGCACTGAGCCTCTATTAAACGAGTGCCTTCTAGGACTTCTTCAAAATAGTGCTCAGCCGGGACCTTGCCTACGGCTGGATCCCGGGTTGCAATAGCGGTGGCCTCCATCTCTGCCTAGTATGTCTTAACACGGGCAAGGGCCATCCGCGCACCCTCTATGTACGCCGACCTCTTTACAGCATCGATATGCGGCACAGCACCAAGGAATCGTTGTACTAAACCAAGATAACTATTCGGCCTTGGTCCCTTCGGCCAAAGATGATCCACAACAGACCTCATGGCAAGTCCGTACAACCTATGGAGCTCGGCCCACTCGGCCATTTGTTCATTTAAAAGCAATGGACGCATTTGAGCACCGAATTGCGACCAGAACAAAATTTCCACTTCATGATCTTTCTGATCTTTGAAAAACTTAGTTGCATCAGCAACACTCATTGCCAAGTCCGAATACGCGTCTGCAGCACTCCATAATTGATCGAGATGGGCATACTTCGGATCTCCGAACTTTGTCCGCAACAAAAAGGGCTTCCCAACCATGATATCTCTGGCCTGACGGAGCTGCTCCTTCGCCGCTCTAATTTCAGAGCGGGTTTCCTTGGCTGCTTCCATAGCTTTCTTCAGGTCAGCCGCTTTCGATTGGCTTTCCTTTTCAAGAAGCTCATATCGGTCGGCGGCATCTTTCAGCTCAACAGCCATCTTGGCTATCTTATCTTCGCTCTGGCGATGAGCAGCCTGTTCGGCTCTTAAGTCTTCGGCCACCTTTAGGGCGGCTGCATCACTTCTCCTGGCTTGCTCCTTGGCTCGGGCAAGTTCCGCCCGAAGGGTCTCCACGGCGGCTGCTCCATCTGCGGTCATAGCATATTATAGATACTAGCATCATGCTCCTCTTAATATTTGTTGACCACCCGAAAATACATACCCTGTGCCTCGTCAAACTGCTTGTTCACAAGCGTAATGTAGACATCTGCCGCGTCAAGTTGCCGCCTCAGTCCGGCAAACTCAGCAGTTCGGCCAGCCACCGGACCCTCAGCCGCCTGCACATGAAAGCAGCGCGATCATTACCTGGGACTATGATCCTCTGTTTGCCGCCTCTGGACAGCAACCAGAGTCTCAGGGGCTACTATCTGTATCGAGCACACCTAGCATGTGCGGTACCGTCAAAAAAAATTACATATTACTTTGCGTACCTCAAAACATCTTAGCAGGCTCGTAAGAGCCTCATGCAACCCACTTTTGGTGGATGAAATCCTCTCAACCACCATACCCATTAAAGTACGATGCGCCTCTGAGATAGTCGCTTGCTCCAAAAGACCGATCAGTGTGTCCGGTTGTGCATCGAACAATCCCAGACTCTTTATGTTTCTCTGCTTAGGAGCCGAATACTCCGGACTTCGGGTGGCCGAAGGGTTACCTTCTGGCCATGGCGGATCAGGAGAAATTCTCCGTGATGATACCTTAGGGTCGACCGCCCCAGGAGGCGGGGAGACAGGGGAGGTGTTTCGCTCTCCATTATCTCCGGAAGAAGATCCCCCGAAGACGAACTCTATCGAGAAGGGCTACGAGCCGGACTGCAAGATATATGTCTCCTTTATTGTTCTCGGAGATAAAACATGATATATTTACCATAGTACTCTTGTTCACTTACAGCTCGGTGGAGGGCTGGCCCCCTTGCGGGCACTGTGCGGTAAGGACGCCCTCTGGGGCAGGGCCCCCTGGCGAAGGTTTCTTCCCTCGTTTTGAAACCTTCGTTTCCAAGTTTTCAGAGGCGGTCCTTTTCCTTCCTTGGGGAGAGGGGATTCTAGATTCTTCTCCCCGATTATCCTCCTTCGCGGAGACACTAATTCCCCCGGTTTGGATGAGTAATGCGTGAAGCCTGCTCTTGACTTCTTTATTCCTCCCTTTATCTTCCCCTGATGGCACTTGATAAGGTGCGCGCTCAAGCATCCTAGCTAGTACAGGATCTGGTGAGCCTTCGGGAAGTAGGGCCGAACACCGAATCATCTTTGTCTTTCTTATCTAGTACTGGCAGAGAGCGATTTTTTCAGAACGATGTTGTGACAAATAAAAAGACGACATGTTTGGCCGCAGAATTACTTACGTGGGTATCTAGACGGTTGCAGTTGAGACCCGCATCCTCGGTGGTGTCCGGACACTTGATTCATGATCCGAAGAACAAATCCATACATCTCTTCGAGCGTCACGCCGAAGAATTGCTGAATAGTTCGCGGTCCTTCCGGGTTGAACTCCCACATACGGAGAGATCGACGTTGGCATGGCAGGACCCGACGAACTAGCATAACTTGCATTACCTTGACAGCACTAACATCCCTCTTGAGGAGATCTCGGATGCGGCTTTGCAATGTCAGCACGTCATTAGTTGGCCCCCAGTCCAGCCCCTTGTTGACCCATGGTGCCAGTTGCGGCGGGGGGCCTGAGTGGAAGGCGGGGGCAGCTGCCCACTTCATACTTCGGGGAGCTGTGATGTAAAACCACTCCCACTGCCATAAGTTACTCCTCCGGGAAGGAACCCTTTGGCCATAGAGCATCGGCGCCTTTGCTTGTTATGGCACCTCCGCACGCTCCGTGTCGCCCGTCGATCGTCTTCGGCTTCACATTGAGGTCGTGAGCCATAGGCCGAAGTGTGGGGTGATGCGGAGGAAGGCCTCACACACGACGATAAACAACGAGATGTGAAGGATGGAATCTAGAGCTAGATTGTGGAAATCGAGCCCGTAATAGAACATAAGCCCTCTAACAAAGGGATCAACACTAAAGCCTAGCCCTCGGAGGAAGTGGGAAACAAATACAACACTCTCGTTGGGTTCGGGAGTGGGGATGACCTTCCCTTGAGCAGGCAGCCCATGCGAGCTTTCGGCGGTCAGATACCTAGCTTCCCTTAGCTTCTTGATGTCCTCCTCTGTGATAGAGGAGGCCATCCGCCGACCTTGAAGATTGGATCCGGACATGGTTGAAGGTCCAAAGCGCTTAGCCTGAGCCTTGGGTTTTGAAACTCGAGGTGGGGGAAGAGAAGGGAAGGATCGAGCGCGAGAAGAAAAGGGTAGGCCTTGGCCCCCTTATAACAAGGGCGAATACCAAGTGTCCTCCACGTGGCCGTTTGTAACTTGCCTAAAATCGAGGAGTCATACTAACAAGCACGATTGGGTTACCCACACCCGTATTGATGAGAATCCCATGATAAGGGGAACACGATCTCTGCTTCGACAAGATGTTCCAATAAAACCGCCTCGCAACGCGTGTAGTGGCAGGCTGGGAAAAACAGTTCGTAATGACCAAACCACGGCAGGATGTCACGTTATGAAAAGTTGTCAGCAGATTAGATTTGTGGAATATTGTACTCTCTACGGTGGTATGTGGAATTTTTTTTGCAGAGCCGGAGACGATCCTTGTGTTCAAAATCTTCTATGGAGTATTCGGAGAAGGAACCCGCCTTGCAATGCCGAAGACAATCTGCGCGCCGGACTCATCGTTATTGAAGCCTGGTTCAGGGGCTACTGAGGGAGTCCTAGATTAGGGGGTCCTCGGACAGCCAGACTATATACTTTGGCCGGACTGTTGGACTATGAGGATACAAGATTGAAGACTTCGTCCCGTGTCCGGGTGGGACTCTCCTTTGCATGGAAGGCAAGCTTGGCAATTCAGATATGTAGATCTCCTCCCTTGTAACCGACTCTGTGTAACCCTAGCCCCCTTCGGTGTCTATATAAACCGGAGGGTTTAGTCCGTAGGACAACAACAATCATAATCATAGGCTAGCTTCTAGGGTTTAGCCTCTACGATCTCGTGGTAGATCAACTCTTGCAATACTCATGTCATCAAGATCAATCAAGCAGGAAGTAGGGTATTACCTCCATCGAGACGGCCTGAACCTGAGTAAACATTGTGTCCCCCGCCACCTGTTACCATCAGCCTTAGACGCACAGTTTGGGACCCCCTACCCAAGATCCGCTGGTTTTGACATCGACAGCCTCCTTGCTTCTTTCTTGACGGCCACTCCAAGTCTCCTGGATTACGTTTGTTCTAAAATTACTCTCCCAAAGGTTTCGTTCCGTTTGGATTTTGTTTGATATTCCTTTTTCGTGAAACACTGAAATAGGCAAAAAAAACAACAATCTGCACTAGGTCTTTGGTTAGTAGGTTAGTCCCAAAAATAATATAAAAAGGTAAATTAAAGCCCATTAAACATCCAAAACAAATAATATAATAGCATCGAACAATCAAAAATTATAGATACGTTGGAGACGTATCAGATGGCAAGGGCCCCATCCGTACGACAGACTCGGGCGACCTCGCCCCAGCGACGGGTCATGAAGATCTTCCTTGGGGAGACGGCTTCGATCTCTGCTCCAGTTGCCGGGCGTCGCAGTTGGCGTGTTGCAGCCAAAGCTCGAGGGGGGCCCTCGGTGGCATCTCGGTGATGGAGAACTGCGGGAAGCGAATCCAAGTGCACAGAGGCATCGCCGCCCACTTCACGAGTTTGCTCGAGGAGTCCGCGGCGTGGCCTCCCGGGGCGACGGCGTGCGTCACCATGGCTCGGTGACCACGACCATGGCGTGGGCGGCGTCGTTCGCCGCCTCTCCCTCCGGAGCCCTCGGCTCGGGCATACAAGGGCAGAGGATACTCGGGAGGTGGCCGCTCGCACTAGGGCATCGATACCTCCGGCCTCACGACTATGTCGCGATGATGGGACAATCTCTTCTTCGACGGAAGGGGCTCAGGCTCGTCGAGGGGGGTATTTCCCTTTTCCGCGGCTGAGAACCTCCGTATCGGCGCCATGGTTGATGCAGCAAGGGATGAAGCAAGGAAGAAGAAGGAGTAGGAGGAGCGGAGGAAGAGATGGGTGACGGGGGCTCCGCTCCCCCTTCCCATTTATAGCCAAGGGGAGGCCAACCGCCGGCTTCCACGATCTAAGGCAATAATGATCTTTCTCTGCATGCAGCAAGGACTCGTCATGTCGGGCAGTTGCCGAGGTAGCATGGGGAAGCGGAGACGCCCATGACCAATCAACCGCCACGCGTCAACTGAGGCCGCAGGCTATTAGGGCCCGCGGTGCTCCGTACTTGCCCCTTGGCTTCGCCTCGAAGCCAAGCCCGAGCACGCCTTGGGCCCGGGGGCTACTGTCGGCATCCTGGGAACGGGGGTCCCCAGACTTTCCTGCCTGCGGCCCACGGCGTGGCTCCACTAGTGGCCTTGTACGACCCATCTTCACCTGCAAACACTCAAGACTCTCGCGAGGGGCCAAGCCTCGCGAGGCAGACAATGCAAGACCTCCTCGGGGGCGGCCTCACTAGGCTGGCTCGCGAGGGGCGGAGAGATCAAGGCAAGGGGCACCTCGCGAGGTTCCTGTGATGCAAGCCATGATAACCAAGGCTAGGCGGACACCGGGCACCAGCGCGCGCAGTGTCCTCATTTCCTCTTTGGTGCTAAAGAGGCAAGCGCAGGCGCGGAGTCCCGAGGCACCAAGAAAAGGTTTCCGTATTAGTGCCACAGGACCAAGACCAGCAGGACGGCAGGACGGAGGTCGCCGTGGATCCCAGGACGACGTCACCACCAGAGCCTTTGGTAGGCGAAGACCATCTTTTGTCAGGATAGCTTGTACTGGTTGTCCCCATTCAAACTAGCCATTGTGGGATCCCTTCCCGCCTAATATTTGGGAAGAGGACCCGGGCCTCTATATATAGGGCTAGCCACCGTCGTAGAAAGAGAGAGAGAAAAAGGATCGGCACATCAAGAGGAGGACGATCCTCTACCGCATCAGCTCACCAAGGACAAGAGCACCTCTCCTCAGGAGGCTGTTCTTCCCTTGTAACTATACATCCTCAGCCCAAGAGGCAATCGACCACACCACACTTGAGTAGGGTATTACACCACATCGGTGGCCCGAACCAGTATAAATATTGTGTCCCTTTGTTCTACGGGTTCGACGCGCTAAGCCTTGAGATTGCGGTGAGGGCGTGATCTAGAGGGAGGAGAGATCTTCATGCGCAACCTAGTGTTCGAACCTTAAGGGTTTTGCCGGAACCCGAAATCCGACACAAACCTATTGGGAAGCTAGATCCACTTGCAACACAATGAATCCATGGATCAAATCTAACAAAATCTCATCAAACCAATAAATCACAAAAAAATGGGGCTATTTTTGGTGGGGATTTTCGAATTTGGGACGAAATCAAACAAAAGAGCGCTAGAAAGTGGGGGTAGGGGCTCCAAATTCGTGATCACCGTGGCTCGATACCAAGATGATGTAGGGTAGAACCCTAGATGCCCGATCTTTCACGAAATGGAGGGGATCCTATGAAGAACACGAAGAACATGAGGGGGAACACGAGAGGAGCACTCAAGAACAATTCCAATCAGACATGTGTTAGATCCTCGAAACACAAAGAGATACACGATCCAAATCCAACAAGGGATGATACAAGAGGTAACTAGTTCATCTCTGTGAGGAGGCCTTGAGGGGGTCTTCCCATGAGGAGTCTTCAATCCGCTTGGGGGATCTTTTCCAAAGAGGCCGTGGACTCCAATGGAGAAGTAACCAAGTGGATGAGCAAAGCTCTATCTCTCAAATGAGCTAATCCTTTGCTAACCCTGATTCGGAGCTAAGAGATGAGTATTTATAGTCCAAGGGGTAAGTTGGGGGTTACATGTGTCGTTGATCCTTTACTACACGCAGGCTGAGCGGTAGTACTGGTCATGGGGGTGGTTGTACCGCCTGGAGGTCTTGTACTGGTTCCTGGAGGTGTTCCCGGAAGTCATTAGTAGTTTTACTAGTGGTTGGAGCGGTTGTATCGGTCTTACGGTCGTTATGGGGACAAACCGAGGCGGTACCGGCCTTGCACCGCTCGATCACAAAAGCTGGACTGGTAGTCAAGCGGTTGTACCGCTTGGGCGGTAGTTGGGCGGTACATGGGCGGTTGTACCTCTATCTCTGCACTGGGAAAATCCTTCTACATACTCTTGGTGCCCATCTTTCACCATTCCTTCTCCTTGTTGGTTCCTTGGTACCTAAGCACACAAAGTGTCTTTGTTTGAGGTAGTAGCCATGTCTCATGTGGGTCCAAGTGGAGTTTAACTAGGAGAGAGTTCACCTTGTGTCCAATGGCGTATACTAGAGGTCTCGTCTTATGTTCTCTTGGGGCTTGGAGAGTAGACATGGTGTACATGGGGATGATCATAGGATGCTCCACATCAATACTTCAAATAAAACAGACTATAATTCTCAATGAATAATAGCAGGTCTTGGAACATATTGAACCAGAATGTCAGAGGTTTAAATGCTCCAGAAAAATGGTTAACTATCAGGCAAAAAATTGAAGGAGGTGTTGCTGGGATTGTTTGCTTACAAGAAACAAACAGAGAAATATTTGATCTTTCATACATTAATAAATTCTGCCCACGAAGGTTCAATAGATTTGAATGTTTGCCATCTCTTGGGGCATCTAGAGGGATTTTGACTACTTGGAATGGTGCACTATTTAATGGCGAGATGATCTTCCACAAATTTTTTCAATCTCTATCCAGTTCATCTGCAAAACCACGTCCGAAACATGGATTCTCAAAAATATTTATGGGACTTGTAATCTTGAAGAAAAGACAGAATTCATACTATGGTTCAGTAATATTCAAATGCCTAATGATGTGGAATGGATTATCATGGGGGTCTTTAATTTCATTAGGTCCCCAGAAGATAGAAACAGACCTGGAGGTGATGTTAATCAGATGCTGCTATTCAATGAGGCTATAAGCAGTTTAGGGCTGGTAGAATTACCTCTTAAAGGCAGACAATATAGCTCGAGTAACATGTAGGAAAGCCCACTTCTTGGGAAGTTAGTTTGGTTCTTCACTTGAGCAGCCTGGATGACTGCTTTTTCTGACACCACAGCTCTCCCCTTAGCCAAACCAATCTCAGATCATCTCCCTTGTGTGATCAAAGTGGGTACAACCATTCCCATGTCTAAGGTTTTTAGATTTGAAAATTATTGGTTAAAGCACAGTTCTTTCAAGGATATTGTCAAACAGCTTGGAATATTCCTGTGGGCTACACTGGTCCTGCTAAGAAAATCAATGCAATATTAAAAAAATGAGAAGGGCCCTTAAATTCCAGGCTACGAGTTTGTCCTATCTTAAAAAGCAAATTGAGGATTTAAATGCATGTATTTTCTCGTGGGATATGATTGAGGAATACAGAGATCTCTGAGTGTTTGAAGGGAACTGCAGATCTATGCTTAAAGAATACTTACTTGTGGTTCTTAATAATCAAAAGATTTATTGTAAGCAAAGAGGCAAAATCAAAGGGGTTAAGTTTGGTGATGAGAACACCAATTTCTTTCACACTAAAGCTTCCATCAATCACAAACATAACGGAATTGCTATGCTGCTTAATGAAGATCAAGTTGAGATAACTGACCATGAAGGAAAGGAAGCTATTCTTTGGGAGGCTTTCAAAAAATATTGGGACAATCTAATAGGCACACAATGCACTTTGATCTAGACAGTCTTTATGAACACAAGGTTAATCCTGAAGTGTTCGAATACCTTCAGAAACCTTTTACATAGGATGAAATTGATGAAGTGGTCAAAAATCTTCCTACAGATAAATCACCAGGACCAGATAGCTTTAACAATAAATTCTTCGAGGCTTGCTGGGACATCATCAAAGAGGACACAACTGATCTTATTATGGCCTTTCAAGCTGGTAATATAGCCCAGAAAGCATAAATCCCTCTTTCACCACCTTAATCCCTAAGAAGGAAGTTCCTATTTCTCCTAATGACTTTAGGCCAATCTCACTACTTAATGGATTACTTAAGATTATTACGAAGTTGCTGGCTAATAGACTACAAAGAGTGGTACCATAGATAGTTCAGTTCATATAAGTCAATGTGGGTTCCCTAAAAGTAGAATGATTGAATATTGTCTTGGTTGGGTCTATGAATATATACATCAGTGCCATAAATCAAAACATGAGATGATAGTGATCAAACTGGATTTTGAGAAAGCTTTTGATACTATTCAACATCAAGCTATTATTGACATTCTCGGAGCAAAAGGATTTGCTGAAAAATGGATTTCCTGGATGCAATTAATTTTCACCTCTGCATCATCTGTTGTTATGTTAAATGGGGTTGCTGGCAAAAAGTTCTATTGTAGATGAGGGGTTAGACAGGGAGACACTCTCTCTCCACTGATTTTTGTGTTGACTACTGACTTGCTGCAATCTATTCTCAATAAAGCTATGAGACTGGGCATTGTTACACCACCACTTCAAGTTAATTCTTGACATGATTTTCTAGTAATTCAGTATGCAGATGAAACCTTTGTCCTATTACAAGCAAATGCTAGACAATTGATATGCCTCAAAGCCCTCTTAAATACTTTTGCCCCAGCCACTGTATTAAAGGTCAACTATGGAAAATCAATCATGGTGCCTATTAATATTGCAAAAGACAGAGTGCACATCTTCACAAATACAATACAATGTGCAAGAGGACAATTCCCTTTTACATATTTGGGTATGCCACTAGGGATCTACAAGCCAACTATTGAACAATGTCTGCCTTTAGTCAACAGAATTGCTAAAAGATTAGCTGGTATCTCTACATTTATGACTCAGGAAGGCATGTTGCTTCCGGTTAAGTTAGTGCTTGCCTCCTTACCAATATTCTTCACGTGTTTCTTGGACATACCTATCACTATGAAAAAACAGACCATCAAGTACTTGAGACACTATCTGTGGAGTAGTCTTGACTTGGAAGATCACAGACCTGCATTAGTGGCATGGCACAGTGTTTGTAGACCTAAAAGAAAAGGAGGATTTTTTTGGATATTTACACACAGAACAAGACACTTCTCATGAAAAATCTTCATAAGTTCTACAACAGACACGACATACCTTGGGTAAATCTAATCTGGGAGACATACTACAGCAATGGTAAGATTCCAAGGGATCAACAAGTTGACTCTTTTTTGTGGAAATCAAACTTGGCTCTGATTGATCAATTCAAATTGCTGGATGCAATGTGGGAGATGGTAAAAGTGCACTATTCTGGGATGACATGTGGCACCAATACATTCTAAAACACAAGTTCCATCACCTCTACACATTTGCCAGAAATCAACACATAAATGTCAATCAAGTGATTACCACTAAATACCTCCAAGATCTCTTTTACCTCCCATTGACAACTCAAGATTATGAGGATTTTTTGGAAATGGAAACTATATGCATTAGTCTAAGGCAGTCAGAATACTAGGATTCAGTTGACACATGGAGCTACATATGGGGAATGAATTCTACTCCTCCATTAAGGCATACAAAATGTTGATTGGACACAAACAAACTCCACCACACTTCATCTGGATCTGGAAAAGCTCCTGTCAACCCAAACATAAAGTGTTTTTCTGGATGCTACTTCATGAGAGAGTTAGCACAAGGAATCTGTTGAGAAGAAAAGGTTTTGAACTTGAAGCCTATAATTGTGCAGTCGGGGATTGCTAGCAGGAAGAAACATTGCATCATCTATTCTGGGGATGCCCTTTTGATACACAATGCTGGGACTTCACCTTCCCCACAAGAACACCTAACTTCTCATTATTAGAAGCTTTTTGAGACCTAAGATAGAAGCTCAGAAACCTATTATTCATGGAGATTATCATTTTAGGGTCTTGGCCATCTGGATCACAAGGAACGACAAGACTTTTGAGAATATAACACCTTCATTTTAGGGCTGGAAATACATCTATTTGGAGGAGATCAGGTGGCCGAAATACAGGATGAAGAAAAAACATGTAGGTCAATTTTTAGCCTGGTTGGAGACCATCATGCTATTATAGACTAGTTTAGAATTAGATCTTTTTCTGCTTTCTTTTTTCTTCTCTTTTCTTTTCTTTCTATCTTAGGTAGTTTTTTTCTTTTCCTTCTAAGGCTTAACTCAAGCCTTTTAGTTGAGACCTTATTTTTCTTTTTTATTTTATTAATAAAAGTTGTAGTGGGGTTTTTACCCTACTATCTATAGTCAAAAAAGTTACATACATAAGCAAATAGCCACTAAAAGAGGCTAATAGGTTAATGGGTTCTTAGATCAAATAGTTTGGATAAAATATATCATTATGACACATAGGCTAATGCATGAAACACTCAGATGGTAAAGCTGCTTAAAAGACAAAGCACACCATCTAGACTTTTCTGGCACACTTGGTCATGACGCTGCGGCTGTCCGTATACTCTCAGTTACGGGAAGTAGACAAGCCCTCATGTGCAAGATCCACGTGTACATGTTGTAGCATGCGTATGCGTCCTTGGCCACGTAGGTGATGTAGGCTAGATTCAGAGGTACCTCCTAAAGGAAATATGCCCTAGAGGCAATAATAAAGTTGTTATTTATATTCCCTGTTCAAGAATTCATCCGATTAACCAGTTAACTTGACGATTAATCCCTACTCATAGGGTCACCGAGTAGCCGATAAACCGAAAAATCATCCGATTAATTGATTAAATGGCCGATTAACTTGCCGATTAGCCGATTAATCCTCTACTCACTAGCCAACCGAGCAGCTACCAGTTAACGATTTCCTCAACAATGTTTATATTTCCTTATATCATGATAAATGTTTATTATTCATGCTAGAATTGTATTAACCGAAAACTTAGTACATGTGTGAATACATAGACAAATAGAGTGTCACTAGTTTGGCTCTACTTGACTAGCTCGTTGAATCAATGATGGTTATGTTTCCTAACCATAGACATGAGTTTTCATTTGATTATTGGGATCACATCATTAGAGAATGATGTGATTGACTTGACCCATCCGTTAGCTTATCACGATGATCGTTTAGTTTGTTGCTATTGCTTTCTTCATGACTTATACATGTTCCTATGACTATGAGATTATGCAACTCCCGAGTACCGGAGGAACACTTTGTGTGCTACCAAACGTCACAACGTAAATGCATATTCATGCCACCATACCGTACACAAGAAGCGGTAACATCATATTGGTATTGGATACATCATTCTTGCCATTACATTGATAGCCATCATAGCCTTACTCCTTTGCATCACTTACCCATCGAGACTAGCTTTTGAGTATTGCCGGCAACGAGACTTGTGCACATTAGTGATCATACTTCCCATAGCATACATACATATTTGGTGCATATTTTGGTATTATCTCTTGTGTCACAAGGTTGTCATCGCATACACAATTGCTATCTTGGTTCGTGAAGCATTGCATGAGAAAAGAGCTCAAACACCAAATAGCCAAACAAGATTTTAAGCAAAAGGGAAAGATAATCAAAGAGCTTTTAAGCAAGAACCATAGCATCATACAACATTAAGATTGTCATACTAGATCATCTTGGATCATATCATCGAAACACCATACATAGAGCATACTTGGGATAGAAGTCATTGCATTTTTGCTTAGTAGGTTGTGCACAAGTCTTCGTATCCACCTATTGTGCAATCGTGCTAGCGTCTCTCTAGAGTTGTGCAACAAGAGCATTTTCGTGGATCCCACATTTTGGCTCATCCTTGGTTGCACGACCCCACTTATCTTTTTGCGTGTGTGTTTCTGTGTACCTTATATTGCTTGTTCTACTTGTTGCATTGCAATCTTGTGAATCTTTTCCAACATTATTGAAGCTCACTTACAATTGCATCAAATTTTGTGCCACCATCCTAACCAAGCTCCACCATAAGCTTTTACTTGTGTAGCTGTGAGAAACCAACAAGAATTGATACCAGTTGTGCTATTTCCTTGTCCCTTATTGCAGTGATCATTGATCCACCTTCAACTTCGGTCAAGGTACATTTGGTATACGTTCTTCTCTTTCTACCACTCACATTTTTCTCTTGGAATGATGGATAGGCCAAGTACTTCTACCAATGTCACACCCTAATTTTCATGCCACAACACTTAAGCTAATAAATCATGATAAAGTGTGGTTTGAAAAAAACTTTTGCATTATTTGGCTTTTATTTGGAGTTGGTTTTCTCTCTATGTTTTTTTCAAGTGCTCTTTAAAGTCAACACAACTCCACCTTCTATACTTCATCTCCTTGCCCCAAAATTCTTCCCAATAATCATGCCATGTGTATAGAGCAATATAGTATTTTCTTACAAAAATAATTTGGCCAAATAGTATTTTCAAAAAATAGTTTTTCCAAAAACCCCCGAATTGAGGTTTGCACTACAAGTACTTGATTTGGGGTATGAAAAATATTTCAAAGAGTATATTTGAAACCTATTAGATATAGCACTCCCATAAACCACAAAAATATAATTTTAAATGTAATTTTCCTATTTTATTTAAAGGCTTTTTCTTAAGGCCAGAAATGGTCTTTAATAGGTTAAAATTATTTTAAAGCTTCAAAAATATTTGAGAAAAATCAGGGAAACTTAGTGGACATATATTTTCCATATATAAGAATTTCAACACATGGTCATGTTCAAAATATTGGGCAAAACCCTCCAAACCCATTTCTGTCCATTTCAAGTATTTGAAATATTTCTACAAGAAATATTTTCCAGTATATCCAAGAAAATTCTAGCAAGTCACATATGCATAATATGATGACCTTGCAAAGTTTCAGCTCAATCCAGACTATTTTGGTTCACCAAACTGGCCCAAAACCATCTCTGTCCAGATTCAAGTTTAAACAACTTTACATTGCCAACTTATTCCAAATGCCCCCAAACTTTGTGGTCATGCTCAAAATCCCAAATTATGACACTACACCAAGTGGTGCATCAAGGGGAATGGTTCTGGATGACTAGATCTTGGTGAATGCATTTCTGCTGGTTTCTAGGGTTTACAAAAGTTGCATTGGCAACTTTTCCCAAATGACTCAAAATTGGTGGAAGGCCCTAATTATATGTTCCATTTCACCCCATGGAGTCTCATGCCAAATGGAGTTCATTTGCTTACCCAAACAAGCATCAAACACCTTCTGCCACTTTACCAAAAATCCATTTTGACCTCTTCCACTAATCTCCATGGGCTCATCTTTGTACCACAGCGGCTCCTGACCCTCTTCTACCTCCAGTAACTATGGTTGTGTCTCAGCTCAATGATTGAGGGGTGAAACCACCTCATTTACCCCTCTGGACAGCCCATTTCCATCTCTCTCTCAACCCCACTCTTCTCCTTCTGGCCATCCATGGCATCCAAGGCCCCTCCCCCTTTCTTTACTCCCTCCTAGACCTGCTAGACATGCTTGGGGGCAACCACACTTCTTGGAAAATGGCATGCCAAGCCATTTGGGCACTCTGGAGCGTGCTACAGTGCGGCCAGGCACTGTAGCCGCCCCCTGCCAACCACCTCCAGCCACCTCGGGCCTCCCCAGCGCGCCCGATGATGCGCCTCGACGTCTGTGTCACGCCACGCCTCTATCCCCCTCCTCCCTCTCCCTCCTCTCGCCCGAGCTCGCACGCGCGCCGACCACCCAAGCACACCAGTGAGCGCACTCACATGCGCGGTGCCCTGGCCCCCTGCTTTCCCTCTCTTCTCCCCCTGGGCGTAGTCCACCCCCACGAACGCCCTAGACTCGGCGCAGCACCCTCCCGAGGCCCGTAGCGACGAGCATGAGCTCATTGGTACACGAGCCCATGGTGGACCGCCGCTCGCCTATATAAGGCATCCTCGAGCCCTCCTCTCACCACCCCTCGTCCTCTCCCACTCCAAATAGGCCCCCTGCACACCAGTTCATCTCCAGAAGCGCCCGAGCTCGAGATCGAGCTCGAGTTCTACAGCCTTGGGTCGCCGTCGATCTCGGGGTACAGGCTCTCTTCGCCTCTTCTATCTCTCAATCTGGAACCGCCACACCTCCCTGACCATTTCGCCTCTGTTTCCCCTCTCTATTGCAGCCAGAATCGACCGGGGCGAGCACCTCCCGAAGCTCTGCCGCTGGCTTCCTCGTCGCCGGCAAACACCTGCACCCCGGCGACCAACTCCACCTCCACCCGAACGGCGACTCCGTCCTGAGCACGTCGGTTCCCTCAGATAGCCTCGCCATCGACCACAGCGGCACCGATGAGCTCGCCGCCCTCTCTGGCTCGAGGTTGACGATGATGGCCGTGGGGCCCGTCCGTCAGCCTCACGTCCTGACGTGTAGGTCCCACACGTCAGGTTTAAAACACACGCGCGCCCACACCGGTTCGCTGCATCGGCTGGAGGCGTATTTCCCAAATACGCCTTCGACGAGGCAGCCTCGCGTGGGCTGGATTCCCCCTGGGCCTGCTGCACTATGGCCGAATAGGCCCAGTTGCACAGTGCTACTTCTTCTTTTCTTTTTCTACAGAAACTTGCAAAAATTCCACAGGATTAAATATTAATATAAATGCAATAATTCCAACTCTTATAATCTTCTAAAATCCCACCTATTTAATGGTGTACCTTTCATAAATACCCATCAAACTTTTCTGTATTGTTCAAATTTAAATTCAAATTTGAACAATAAAATCTCTGTTTGAAAATCCACTACTCTATCCCTCTAACTCCAAATCCAAAACTAAGAATTTTCCCATTGTTAGTTTTCACCCTACTATTTATTAAAAATAGGTTGACATTTTATTGAGCACTTTGGTTTTTCTGTTTTGCTATTGCCTTATTTTCCCGTCATTTCTTTCGTGACGAATAGATACCGTATTTGACGAAGTAGTTCGATAAGAAGAAGGAGAAGGACTTGAGGAATTTGAATACCAAGGCAAGCATCCCTTTGACCATGTCTAAGAAACCATTTTTATGCATGTCATATCGCACTTTTATTGCTTGCATCGAAGTCATGATAATGTGGTGACCACTTGAGGTGGGTTGCCTCTGTTGCTTTTCTAGTTTACACTTGCATGATGCATGACCCTTACCTTTCTATGAGGGTTGTGCGAGTGGGTGTAGTTAGGATACTAAGTCGCTGCTACGCAAATGGGTTGGGTATATGCATGGTGATGGAAGCAAGATTGTTTTCAAGAACTTTTCAAAAAACCCATCGGGTGCCACTTATGCCCGAGGGAGATAATGAGTTGGGTAACCACTTGATGACGAAGTGGTGTACCGAGGCAAGTGTGTGTGTGTGTGTGTGTGTGTGTGTGTGTTGTTTTCAAAACGGATTGGTTTAAGTTGCGACTGTTATTCCAACCTTACATGCGCAACCACTCTACCCTTATATGGGAAAGGGCATTATTGATTACCTAGGCCGATACTAGCTTGGAGCCCACATTACTAGTGATGGGAGAGTTGTTGTTGCGCTCTCTCTGGACGGGGTCGTGCCAGGTAGGGCGGCCATGACTGTTTTCACAGGGCACCGGACACACCGTTGGTACCCCGTGCTTGTGGTATGTGATGAATATGGGAGCGAGGCTCCACAATTTTAAGATGTGAAATGTTGGGCACGTGGGTTACTACCAATCGAGTGGACTCTATGTTAGGTACGTCTAGGGAAAGATAGTGATCGGGTGCTTACCCTGGGTACTTGAGGTACCGCGGGTCGTGGATGACACGGAAGTTCCCTGGATCTTGTGGGTAAAGTGTGCAACCTCTGCAGAGTGTAAAACTATTCAAATAGTCGTGTCCACGGTCAAGGACATTTGGGTAACCGCTCTTGGGCTACGTCCACTTGTTTACAAACCACATGTGTGTGTGTTGATAAAACTATTTGGGGTTAAGTCAGATAACTTGACACAATGGTGAAGTTGGATTGGTATCCAACTCTGTTTATGTTGATATATGTAACTTGTTCATACGGATATCTGTACTCTCATGATGCATACTTTACAGATTGATAGATCATGTCATTGCACTCAAAACTAGCTTTCTGCAAACTACCTACTTAGTGCTATATCATTGCATTATTATGCCTTGTTACAATCATGGGTTTCTTGCGAGTACATTTAAAGTACTCATTGGCTTGCCACTGGTTATTTAATTGGCCAGGCATGGAAGAACAGGAGTTCGAAGAAGAGTTCTTTGAAGACAAACATGCGAACTAGGACGTTTCCCAGTCAGAATGCCTGTAGGGTTAAGGCAGATGGCATGGGTTCTATTTATCGATAAAGATTTCCGCTACTTAAGTTTATTTGGTATTCAGCCCATGTGGCTTTATCTATGTAAGACTTGACCATAATGGTCATAATTTGTGTAAGACGGTATGTATGGATGTAAGACTCTTGTTATTCAGCTTCTGTGTGTTCAGTGAGCATTGATCTCTGGGATCACTGTACACGTGCATTCGGTGATCACGACTTATGAGTCGAGATCCCTACAGAGCTGCTATCAGAGCCATCCTGACTGTAGGAAGCCTTAGTTAGCATGGGCGTTAGATAGGACAAAACCCGTTTGCAAGACCCTCTATACTCCTCTTATTTGCTGAGATTTCCCAAACCTAAGGGATATTTCTCCTTATTGACCTCTCCTATTCAACTTTTGTAGATGGCTGTCGCCCCCTTGAGACTTCTTACGACAGGATTTCCATCACTCCTAAGAGATTGCCTCCAACAATGCCACTATCCCTTGCTGCCCATGTACACCCTGCACGAACTAGAAAATGATGTGTTCGAGAAGGATTTCTACGCCAAGGTTTTTGTGGTTGCCAAGAACTCACCCCAGGGGTGGTTCTTCATTGGACCACCCATGCTAACAAGAGACCTGGCCGTTCAGCAAGTGGCATACGAAGCGCTCCTCCGTCTTCGAGACCTCCTCCCAGAAATGAAAGAAGAACACGCCACCCGCTACCTACCTGGCAAGAGCGGCTTTGGATCCCCAACTCAAGTGATGATTTCCCCAGAAGATGAGGATCCAACTCTCAAGTACCAGATCCGTTTCATCAATGCAGGAGACTACCTTCTACATCACCTTACTGAAGCATTCCTCAAGGCTCGCCAAGACCTCCCTTCACTTCTGCACCTCCACTGCCTCGAGAAGAAGAAGGTGGTCGAGCGAGAACAGCAAATCATTGCCTTACAAGCCCACATTGCCAAGCAGGAGCAACAAATCAAGCAACTTCAGAAAGCCCCCAACCAAACCCCACGCAGGAGGCATAGGAATGGATTTCCATATCCACCTCGTAGAGGATCATCGTCAGGCCCTCGACGACAATACTCAAGACTGAATAATCACCTTTTTGCTTCCGTCACATGTGATGGGTGTGGTGAACTTGGGCATGTTAACAAGATGTGTCCCAACAGGCGGCCGACTGTCGCATACCCATTGGCACCACAAGGGGAACCCAGAAACTAAAGACTGAACGCCCTTCTCTCCGAGCAAGCACGACTACCGAGTCCGAGAACCCCTAGGGTAGTATGAGTCATGTACCCCCATATGCGTAGTCGAGTCCGTGTGATGGTTTGAATGGAACCACGTTCTGTGTTGCTTGTTTTTATTTCTTTGTGTTTTGATATAAGTCGCACTTTTGCCCTAGGCAGCATGTACGCGACTATATCACCTATCTTACCTTAATGAATGTGTGAGGCCTTCACGACACTTGTTTGCTTGCACTTGCACTATAGAACCCCTTTAGGCATTCCCCTCCTCTATGCTAATTTTCCCTCTCATCTCTCTCCTCAACTGAAGGCCAACAAGACAAGATGCACCAAGGATTCTACTTCGGCGACCAACAAGCACTGAAGAACTTTTCTATAGCCTCCTCGACCAAGTGAAACCCCGTGGAGTTATGTTTAACACTCCAGACTAGAAACCCATTCCTAGACCCTTCGAGACTTCACGAGATACCCTAGCTCGAGTCCTTAACCATGTGCTTAACCCACAGAATTGCAAGAACCAGTTAAGCCTCTATAAACCATGCACATCACTGGGATCATTATGGAACTAGTGGACATAGTGAACGAGCACATTATCATCCTAATATAGCACAAGAACTGACGATGCCATAGGGAAAACCAGTTTGAGGATATAGGAATAGAGGACAAATGACTTGATGAGTTTATATCAATGACTTTGAGGAATTATATGAGACTATTTTGGTGGATTATGAGGCTTTCATGTTGGTAGATGAACTTGGTGGAATCATTATTTTAGAGTAGGATAGCTTTCATTACCCCTGGATAAATTGGATTTAGTGGGACAATTAAGATCGAAAGTTGAATTCTTGGAAGTATGAGGATTTGACTTAGCCAGGGGATATTGATAGGAGATAGTCGACATTACGATAATGACTTTGGGGAAGCATGTAGGAATTCTCATTGGACATGAGGTTTGGACTTAAGTAGGTGATCATAGTTGAGTATAGATATTGAGTATGTCTACGTGGTTTGGAGAAAATTGAATTTAGATTGATGATCTCAATCATGATACCATGTTTCTCGGTGGACAATAAACTGGGAGATTGGATTAATTGTCGGAGTTGATATAAGCTTGACCTTGGAGTTTACTTGACCATGATAATGGAAATTGGTGGACTTAATATCGTAGAGACAACCCTTTCAAGTATTTGGGGATTATAGGGACTTTAGGAGATCATGTGGAACACCATAGACATTGGATTTGTAGAATTAAAGGAATGTGTAGTGATTAATGGAAGTTAACAGGTTGTTGGAGTTGATTCATAGGAAGGAAACAAGATTTTGGAGTGGCATACGACGTGTTTCCTTAGGATAGAGATACACTAACATGGACCTTGGAAGAATAGGATGAGCACTTGGATTGTCGTGTTTTATTCCCGCTTGGAAGCTTGCATGCTCTACCCATGGATTTTTAGGGGTAGCCATACATATGAGTTTGGGGATCGTAGACATATATGATTTTTGTTAGACCTCCTCTCGGGAGTCACGAGAATATGGATCACATGAGTGATGATTGGATTTGACCTATACGAAATAATGCTTTCGGTGGTATAAGGTTATTTGTTTAAGGGACTAGATAGACTATTGGCATCTCAGAAGCCGTGCTTAAGGATAAGATGATAAATGTTCATTCGCACACTAGAACCCTTGAAACCCTTAAGCTCTACCAAGCCACAACATAATCGGATCATGACCATGGGCTTTGGTTCTAGGTCAAGTAGACCCTGACCAACACTCAACCATGACCACCGCCAATCCCCAGCCTACTTTATGTACCCCGTGAACAAAGTCTCCATGGAGTACTTAGACAAGATAGTTGTCATAATTATTTGATGACCTACTTGTCTACCCAAAGATGGAACAAGAGCCGTTCAGCTGGTCAAGGAACATTTGAAGACCGCCATGCCAAGGAGAAAGAACTATCCCAACCACCATCGTCAAGGAGTGAACTTTCTCATCAAAGACCAGGTGTATCAGCAAGCCACTTCTCTCAAAGGAACCAAGCATTTCCATGTCAAAGGGAAGCTCACGCTAAGATTTATCGGCCCTCTCCAAGATCACTCCAAGACGAATAATGGACGGCTACCAGCTAGAGTTACTACCTGAGTCACCCACTGTGCACAATATTTTTCCACACAACACCACTCCGAAAATGTTTCCAACTTCCTAACTAGTCCGGTCTCTACAAGGACATCGATCACCAAGCCATCGACCTCCAGCCCAATATGACCTACGCGATAGACCCCAATTGAAACCTGGACCAACCAGGACGTCATACATGAAGCCACGCCATTGAGTACTTCAAGGTTCAATGAAGCACCACTCGGAAGCACAAGCAGTATGAGGACGTGAAGACTACCCCAGGTCCAGTTTTCGTATTCCTTTCCACGCCTAGTTTGGGAATCTCGGGGACGAGATTCTTGTAAGGGGGGTAGGTCTGTCACACCCTAATTTTCATGCCACAACACTTAAGCTAATAAATCATGATAAAGTGTGGTTTGACAAAAACTTTTGCATTATTTGTCTTTTATTTGGAGTTGGTTTTCTCTCTGTATTTTTTTCAAGTGCTCTTTAAAGTCAACACAACTCCACCTTCTATACTTCATATCCTTGCCCCAAACTTTTACCCAATAATCATGCCATGTGTATAGAGCAATATAGTATTTTCTTACAAAAATAATTTGGCCAAATAGTATTTTCAAAAAATAGTTTTTCCAAAAACCCCTGAATTGAAGTTTGCACTACAAGTACTTGATTTGGGGTATGAAAAATATTTCAAAGAGTATATTTGAAACCTATTAGATATAGGACTCCCATAAACCACAAAAATATAATTTTAAAAGTAATTTTCCTATTTTATTTAAAGGCTTTTTCTTAAGGCCAGAAATGGTCTTTAATAGGTTAAAATTATTTTAAAGCTTCAAAAATATCTGAGAAAAATCAGGGAAACTGAGTGGACATATATTTTCCATATATAAGAGTTTCAACACATGGTCATGTTCAAAATATTAGGCAAAACCCTCCAAACCCATTTCTGTCCATTTCAAGTATTTGAAATATTTCTACAAGAAATATTTTCCAGTAAATCCAGGAAAATTCTAGCAAGTCACATATGAATAATATGATGACCTTGTAAAATTTCAGCTCAATCCAGACTATTTTGGTTCACCAAACTGCCCCAAAACCATCTCTGTCCAGATTCAAGTTTAAACAACTTTACATTGCCAACTTATTCCAAATGCCCCCAAACTTTGTGGTCATGCTCAAAATCCCAAATTATGACACTACACCAAGTGGTGCATCAAGGGGAATGGTTTTGGATGACTAGATCTTGGTGAATGCATTTTTGCTGGTTTCTAGGGTTTACAAAAATTGCATTGGCAACTTTGCCCAAATGATCTCAAAATTGGTGGAAGGCCCTAATTATATGTTCCATTTCACCCCATGGAGTCGCATGCCAAATGGAGTTCATTTGCTTACCCAAAAAAGCATCAAAAACCTTCTGCCACTTTACCAAAAATCCATTTTGACCTCTTCCACTAATCTCCATGGGCTCAACTTTGTACCACAGCTGCTCCTGACCCTCTTCTACCTCCAGTAACTATGGCTGCGTCTCAGCTCAATGATTGAGGGGTGAAACCACCTCATTTACCCCTCTGAACAGCCCATTTCCATCTCTCTCTCAACCCCACTCTTCTCCTTCTGGCCATCCATGGCATCCAAGGCCCCTCCCCCTTTCTTTACTCCCTCCTAGACCTGCTAGACATGATTGGGGGCGCCCACACTGCTTAGAAAATAGCATGCCAAGCCATTTGGGCACTCTGGAGCGTGCTACAGTGTGGCTAGGCACTGTAGCCGCCCCCTGCCAACCATCTCCGGCCACCTCGGGCCTCCCCAACGCGCCCGACGATGCGCCTCGACGTCTGCATCACGCCACGCCTCTGTCCCCCTCCTCCCTCTCCCTCCTCTCGCCCCAGCTCGCACGCCGGCTACCTGAGGGCACCAGTGAGCACGCTCACACGCGTAGTGCCCTGGCCCCCTGCTTTCCCTCTCTTCTCCCCCTGGGCGTAGTCCACCTCCACGAACGCCCTAGACTCGGCGCAGCACCCTCCCGAGGCCCGTAGCGATGAGCACGAGCTCGCCAGCGCACGAGCCCACGGTGGACCGCCGCTCGGCTATATAAGGCATCCCCGAGCCCTCCTCTCACCACCCCTCGTCCTCTCCCACTCCAAATAGGCCCCCTACACACCAGTTCATCTCCAGAAGCGCCCGATCTCGAGATCGAGCTCGAGCTCTGCCGCCTCAGGTCACCGTCGATCTCGGGGTACAGGCTCTCTTCACCTCTTCTATCTCTCGATCTGGAACCGCCACACCTCCCTGACCATTTCCCCTCTGTTTCCCCTCTCTATTGCAGCCGGAATCGACCGGGGCAAGCACCTCCCAAAGCTCTGCCGCCGGCTTCCTCATCGCCGGCGAACCCCTGCACCCCGACGACCAACTCCACCTCCACCCGAACGGCGACTCCGTCCCGAGCATGACGTTTCCCTCAGATCGCCTCGCCGTCGACCACAGCGGCGCCGGTGAACTCGCCGCCCTCTCTGGCCCAAGGTTGACGACGATGGCCATTGGGCCCGTCCGTCAGCCTCATGTCCTGACATGTGGGTCCCACACGTCAGGTTTAAAACACGCGGGCACACTGGTTCGCTACGTCAGCTGGAGGCGTATTTCCCAAATGCGCCTTCGACGAGGCAGCCTCACGCCGCCTGGATTCCCCCTGGGCCTGCTGCACTGTGGCCGAATAGGCCCAGTCGCACAGTGCTACTTCTTCTTTTCTTTTTCTCATAAACTTGCAAAAATTCCACAGGATTAAATATTAATCCAAATGCAATAATTCCAACTCTTATAGTCTTCTAAAAATCCCACCTATTTAATGGTGTACCTTTCATAAATATCCATCAAACTTTTCTGTACTGTTCAAATTTGAACAATAAAATCACTGTTTGAAAATCCACTACTCTATCCCTCTAACTCCAAATCCAAAACTAAGAATTTTCTCCTTATTAGTTTTCACGCTACTATTTGTTAAAAATAGGTTGACATTTTTTTGAGCATTTTGGTTTTTCTGTTTTGCTATTGCCTTATTTTCCCGTCATTTCTTTTGCGACGAATAGATCCCGTACTTGACGAAGTAGTTGGATAAGAAGAAGGAGAAGGAATTGAAGACTTTGAAAACCAAGGAAAGCATCCCTTTGACCATGTCTAAGAAACCCTTTTTATGCATGTCATATGGCACTTTTATTGCTTGCATCGAAGTCATGATAATGTGGTGACCACTTGAGGTGGGTTGCCTACGTTGCTTTTCTCGTTGACACTTGCGTGATGCATGACCCTACCTTTCTATGAGGGTTATGCAAGTGGGTGTAGTTAGGATACTAAGTAGCTGCTACGCAAATAGGTTGGGTATATGCATGGTGATGGAAGCAAGATTGTTTTCAAGAACTTTTCCAAACCCCCATCGGGTGCCACTGATGCCCGAGGGAGATAATGAGTTGGGTAACCACTTGATGACGAAGTGGTGTACCGAGGCAACTGTGTGTGTGTGTTGTTTTCAAAACGGATTGGTATAAGTTGCGACTGTTATTCCAACCTTACATGCGCAACCACTCTACCCTTATATGGGAAAGGGCATTATTGATTACCTAGGCCGATACTAGCTTGGAGCCTGCATCACTAGTGACGGGAGAGTCGTTGTTGCGCTCTCTTGGGACGGGGTCGTGCCAGGTAGGGCGGCCATGACTGTTTTCACAGGGCACCGGACACACCGTTGGTACCCCATGCTTGTGGTATGTGATGAATATGGGAACGAGGCTCCACAATTTTAAGATGTGAAATGTTGGGCATGGGGGTTACTACCAATCGAGTGGACTCTATGTTAGTGTCGTCTAGGGAAAGATAGTGATCGGGTGCTTACCCCGGGTTCTTGAGGTACCGCAGGTCGTGGATGACACGGAAGTTCCCCGGATCTTGTGGGTAAAGTGTGCAACCTCTGCAGAGTGTAAAACTATTCAAATAGTCGTGTCCATGGTCAAGGACAGTTGGGTAACTTCTCTTGGGCTACGTCCACTTGTTTACAAACCACGTGTGTGTGTGTGTGTTGATAAAACTATTTGGGGTTAAGTCATATAACTTGACACAATGATGAAGTTGGATTGGTGTCCAACTCTGTTTATGTTGATATCTGTAACTTGTTCATACGAATATCTGTACTCTCATGATGCATACTTTACAAATTGATAGATCATGTCATTGCACTCAAAACTAGCTTTCTGCAAACTACCTAGTTAGTGCTATATCATTACATTATTGTGCCTTGTTCCGATCATGGGTTGCTTGCGAGTACATTCAAAGTACTCATTGGCTTGCCACTGGTTATTTAATTGGCGAGGCATGGAAGAACAGGAGTTCGAAGAAGAGTTCTTTGGAGACGAACATGCGAACTAGGACGTTTCCCAGTAAGAATGCCTGTAGGGTTAAGGCAGATGGCATGGGTTCTATTTATCGACAAAGATTTTCGTTGCTTAAGTTTATTTGGTATTCAGCCCTTGTGGCTTTATCTATGTAAGACTTGACCATAATGGTCATAATTTGTGTAAGACGGTATATATGGATGTAAGACTCTTGTTATTCAGCTTCTGTGTGTTCAGTGAGCATTGATCTCTAGGATCACTGTACATGTGCATTCGATGATCACGACTTATGAGTCGAGGTCCCCACAACCAACCCACTCTTCATTGAGCATGACGACGACATGAACTCCTATGTCACAAAGAGCCACCTCTTTGGTGCACAACATGCTTTGCATCAAGAGCAACAAGCAATGAGTGAACGCATCGACAACCTCGCCGCCGACTTGCGACTCTCCAAGAAACATATAAGGGACTACTTCGATCACAAGCTCTACGATCACAAGCAAGAGAACGATGCAAGAATGGACGAGATTCGTGCTTTGTTGTTCATCCGCTCTTCTTCCACTTCGTCCTCGTCAAGACGGAGCCGCTCAAGTCGACACTCCGACTTCACCCTCTCCGGCTCAAGTACACCGACATTGAACACTCGTCGACGTGCCGCGCGCAACGATCGTCAAGCAAACCTCAATCCTCTATGTGACAACGACTCTCAAGAGCACCGACAACATCAAACCCAAGCGGCTTTTATGCTAGCACGAGAACGGCAATGACAACGCCAACATGAAGAGGAAGAGCGAGCGCGTTTACACCAAGATGCACAAGATGCCGAGGCACAACGCCAAGAACAACAACTCCGTGAAGCTCAAGCACATGAGGCACAACGTGCCCTCCGAGATTCAAGTCGAGCCGTATCCAACCGAGGCCGACAAGCTCGTGAACATGAAGAAGCATTTCGTGAAGAATCTCACGAACGAAGATTTCAAGCTCGCGTGCAACGTCAAGCTCAACAAGTTCCTCCACAAGCTCTCCAAGGACATCAAGTTCACCAAGAGCATCAAGACAATGGGAATCCTCCACGACAAGTGCAACATGAGGTTGACAACCGTCCTCGACAAGAGAAAAACGAGTTTGACAATCATCAACAACATGGGCGTCATCATCTCCGACCACAACACAATGAATAGCAACGCTACGACAAGCTAAAGTTCACCATGCCCAAGTTCAATGGAAGAAAAGATCCTGAAGAGTACCTTTCATGGGCATTGAAGGTCGACAAAATCTTCCGGTTGCACAACTATGAAGAAGAGAAGAAGATAGCGATGGCATCCCTTGAGTTCCAAGACTATGTCCTCATATGGTGGGAACAAGTCATCGAGCGCCGTGAGGCAAGAGGTGAACCACCCATCACTACTTGGGCGCAAACGAAGGATGTCATGAGAGCACGCTTCGTGCCTACCTACTACAACTGCGACCTCTTCAAGAAACTTCAACTACTCAAGCAAGGAACCAAGAGCGTTGAAGAGTACTACAAGGAGATGGAGATTGCCATTATAAGAGACAATGTCATGGAAGATGATGAGCAAACAGTGGCACGTTTCTTGAATGGACTCAATCATCCTATCAAGAAGATCGCCGACTTCCAACCATACTCGAACCTCATCGAGCTAGTCCATCAAGCTACCAAAGCGGAATGTCAAGTGCAAGACGATTACAAGTATGCCAAGTTCTCGTCCAAGTCATACGGCTTCTCCAACACCCAAGCTTCAACGACTCCAACACCGTCTACCAATCCTTCTACAACCAACGTCGACAAGTCAAGCCACAAGAAAGCTTCGTCAACCCCAAGTCATCCTCCTACAACGAGCAACTTCAAGCCGAGAGCTTCATCAACATCTACTCCAACCAATGAGACCGTCAAGACGAGTTCCTTCAAATGCTTCACATGCGGAGGCCGAGACCACAAGTCCTATGAGTGCACCAACAAGCGAACCATGATCCTCAACGATGACGACACTTATGACTCAATGAGTGAAGTGGAAATGGAAGCCCTTGAGCAAGTGGCCATACACCGGAAAGTGAACAATGAAGAGGAACAAGTCTTTTGTGATGAAGACTCAAGTCCCGCTCAAGTTGTCTCCAAGGTCTTGACTCTTCAACATCACCAAGAAGAAGACCAATGATGCCATATCTTTCATACCAAGGCCGACATCGATGGAAGATCCATCAAGGTCATCATCGATGGAGGGAGTTGTCATAACCTCACAAGTGAAGAACTTTGCTCCAAGCTCCAATTGCCCAAGATGAAGCACCCACATCCCTACAAAGTTCAATGGCTTAGCGACTCTGACACTATCCAAGTCGAGCATCGAGTACAAGTCTCCTTCAAAATTGGCGCCTACGAAGACACTTTGGAGTGTGACGTCGTTCCAATGACCGTTTGCCACCTTCTTCTTGGACGCCCATGGCAATTTGATAGAGGTGTCATCCACAACGGCCGAACGAACCACTACATCTTCAATATGAAAGGAAAGGAGTACGTACTTCGCCCCTTGTCTCCAAGCCAAGTGATCGGCGACAAGCAAACCACCCATTATGGAGAGAATAGTGAGAGAGCGAGCCACCAAAAAGAGAGTGAGCACCACCAGCCCAAATCGAGTGCCTCCACGATGAGAGAAAAGAAGAACTTAGTCCTATTTGCCACCAAAAGTGAGATAAGAGGAGTGTGTGAGAACCCATCTAGTGTCCTACACTATGTCCTTTTGTGCAAGGACGATGCACACAAGCTAACACCTCTCATGCTCTACCTTTAGTGTTGTCTTCTCCTTTGCAGGAATTTCAAAATGTTTTCCCCGACGAGCTACCTCCGAGACTACCACCACTACGAGGCATCGATCACCGCATAGACCTCATCCCCGGAGTGCCTCTTCCGAACAAATCTCCCTACCACGTCAATCCCGAAGAAATCAAAGAAATACAAAGGCAAGTAAAGCATCTCATAGACCATGGACATGTGCGTGAAAGTTTGAGTCCTTGTGCCATTCTGGTTATTCTTGTGCCAAAACGATACGGTAGCTTTTGCATGTGCTCCGATTGTAGACCTATCAATGCAATCACCGTTCGCTATAGGTATCCCATTCCACGCCTTGATGATATGCTTGATGAACTTAGTGGTGCCACTATATTCTCCAAGATTGATCTTAAAAGTGGTTACTATCAAATCCGCATACAAGAGGGTGATGAATGGAAAACTGCTTTGAAAACAAAGTTTGGGTTGTATGAGTGGTTAGTCATGCCTATGGGTCTATCGGAAGCACCGGGTAATTTCATGCGTCTTATGAATCATGTCTTTCGCCCGTACATTGCTGTGTTTGTTGTGGTCTACTTTGATGATATCCTTGTTTATAGCAAATCTCTTCAAGATCATGTCACCCATGTTCGAACCATTTTGCAAACTCTTCGAAATGAGCATCTCTTTGCTAGCATGGAAAAGTGCCTTTTCGGCGTTGATAAGCTCGTTTTCTTGGTTTTTGTTGTTTCATCTAAGGGTGTTTATGTTGATGATTCTAAGATCAATGCTATAAAAACTTGGCCCCAACCAACCAACTTGCATCAAGTGCGTAGCTTCCTTGGTCTAGCCGGTTTCTACCGTGGATTTGTGAAGGAATTTAGCACCATTGCTTCCCCTTTGCATGCTTTGAGCAATAAAAATGCGCCTTTTGTTTGGGGACCATCCCAAGATACCGCATTCAATGAGCTTAAGAATTTGCTTACTCATTCTCCCGTGCTTGCATTACCCAACTTTGACAAACCCTTTGAGATTCATTGTGATGCTAGTGGTAATGGCATAGGAGGTGTGTTAACGCAAGTGAAGCGCCCCATAGCTTACTTTAGTGAGAAACTTTCTGAAGCGCACCTCAATTACCCCATCTATGACAAAGAGCTATATGCTTTAGTGTGAGTTTTGCATGAATGGGAACACTATCTTCGCCCTCATGAATTCATCATTCATACCGATCATGAAACGCTTAAGTACCTTAAGGGCCAAACCAAGTTGAACAAGTGTCATGCTAAATGGAGTGAATTTATTGATTCTTTTACTTATATCATCAAGTACATTAAAGGTAAGGAAAATATTGTGGCGGATGCCCTTTCCCGCATTTGCATGCTTGTTACTCAACTTGAATTGGATGTCATTGGCTTTGACCACATAAAATACGTGTATGATCATGATCCTACTTTTGCCACTCCTTATGCCAAATGCTTGACGCATACCTCTGGGGAACACTATTACATCAAAAATGGATATCTTATGAGAGCTAACAAGCTTTGCATCCCGAAGTCTTCTCTTCATTTGTTGATTTTGCAGGAATCTCATGGAGGAGGACTAATGGGACATTTTGGACGCGGCAAAACTTTCGCTACGCTCTCCAAGAACTACTATTGGCCCAAGATGTTTCGCGACGTAAACCGCTTCACTAACCGATGCTCTACATGTCGCAAAGCTAAGTCTAAAGCTCAATCCCATGGCCTTTACATGCCTCGCCCAATTTCATATCAACCATGGGAAGACATTAGCATGGATTTTGTACTTGGATTGCCTAGGACTAGAAATGGCAGGGATTCGGTATTTGTTGTTGTGGACCGATTCTCTAAGATGCACATTTCCTTCCTTGCAACAAGATAGACGATGCTTCACATGTTGCCAATCTCTTTTGTAGGGAAATATTGCGTCTACATGGAGTGCCAAAGACGATCGTCTCGGACCACGACGTCAAATTTCTAAGCTACTTTTGGAAGACCCTATGCGCCAAGCTCGGAATCAAGCTACTCTTCTCCACGGCATACCATCCACAAACCGACGGTCAAACGGAGGTAACCAACCGCACACTCTCCGCTCTACTTCGCGTGCTCATCAAGAAAAACATCAAGGAGTGGGAAGAGTGTCTACCTATCGCCGAGTTCGCCTACAACCGCGCAAGACACTCAACAACCGGCAAGTCCCCCTTCGAGGTCGTCTACGGATTCAACCCATTGTCCCCATTGGAAATTCTACCTCTACCACTCCAAGAGCGCATCAATTTGGACACAAGTTCACGCGTGAACCATCTCAAGAAGGTGCATGAAGATACAAGGAAAACCATCGAGCGCCAAGTACAACGACTTGCGACCAAGCTCAACATCAACAAGCAACCCATGGTATTCGACATTGGTGACCTTGTGTGGCTACACCTTCGCAAAGACCGCTTCCCCAATGAACGCAAGTCCAAGCTTCTACCTCGAGCAGATGGACCCTTCAAGGTGCTCGCCCGCTACAACAACAACGCTTGCAAGATCGACCTCCCGCGCGACAAGTACAACGTGAGCGACATCTTCAATGTCAAGGACCTTTCGCCCTACCATGGTGATGAAGAATTTGATCCGAGGTCGGATCTTCCCCAAGGGAGGGGAGATGATGCGGAGCATCCCAAGGTCATCCCCATGGACCTACCATCGTCTCACCAAGTGCCTAGCGGACCCATGACACGAGCACATGCAAGAGCTCTCGAAACCGAGGTGACATCTCCCCTCTCACAAGTTCACTTCGATGCACATGAGACATGGCTACTACCTCAAACAGAGACATTATGCATACTCAGGTATCAAGGAGTTAGCCATGAAGAAGCTAAGGAGCAAGGAGAATCAGAAGAGGAAGATGGACGTGAAGAAGAAGAGATGCGGAAGAAGCTACAGGCTCCTGACGACCGACCAAGATCGGACGTCCGACGATCTACAGGCTCTGGACGTCCGACCTTCTCCGGACGACCGACACACCTACACTCAAGCCAAAACTACGGAATTCCGAAGCCCTACGGACGACCGACGCCCGGACGACCGACCCCGACCAGACGTCCGACCGAAGCACACCCGAGTCGATTCTACGGACGTACGACGAGCACCGGACGTCCGGGCCCTCATGATCCTCTGGATGACCGGCGACTCCCGGACGTCTGACGCCTGTGTGCTGTTATGTGTTGGGCCGCTGCCCATGTACCCCCCCCACTTTGTCCCCTTTTGCACTAAGACTATAAATAGACCTCCTATTCATTCTAGCTAGGGTTAGCATTGGTTTAGCTCATATTAGAGATAGAGCATGGCTCATCCACATCGGATCTACTCCACTAGAGAGACCGCGGCCCCTCTTCGGAGAAGATCCCTTTGGATTCAAGACCCCTTTACGGGAAGAACCTCAAGACCTCCTCACAGAGAAGACCGACTACCTTTGTATCATCCCTAGTTGACTGTGGATCATGTGACCTCTTATGTACTCGAGGATCTAGCATATGTGTGACTATTTCTTATTGGTTTAGTGTTTCTCTCATCTTTTTGCTCGTGTTTCCCCTTGTCTTCTCCCTGGTGTTCTTCGTGTTCATTGCGGGATTCGCTCCTTTTGTGAAAGATCGGACGATTAGGGTTCTACCCTACATCAATGGAGGTCATCGCAGAGCCCACAACAGCATCACCACCAGAGCCTTTGGCAGGCGAAGACCACCTTTTGTCAGGATAGCCTGTACTAGTTGTCCCCCTTCAAACTTGGTCGTTGTGGGATCCCTTCCCGCCTAAAATTTGGGAAGAGGACCAAGGCCACTATAAATAGGACTTAACCACCACCATAGAGAGAGATCGGGGATCGGATTCATTCCACCCTAACGAGCTCACCAGTTCATCGAGCCCAAGAACACCTCACCTCCTGAGGCTGTTCATCCAATGTATTAGTTCATCCTCAGCCCCCCGAGGCAATCCACCCACAAACTGGAGTAGAGTATTACACCACAAGGTGGCCCGAACCAGTATAAACCCTCATGTCTCTTGTTCTTTGGGTCCATCGAGCTAGGCCGTGGAATCATTGAGTGAGCGAGTGAGGAAGAGAGTGTTCTTCGTGCACACCCCAGAGTTCGAACCTCACAAGGGTTTGCCAGAACCTGCAATCCGACAGTTTTAGATTGTGATACTAAGTTTCTTAGCCACTTTTGGAGATGTTTATGGGCTAAGTTGGGGACTAAACTGCTTTTTAGTACTACATGTCATCCCCAAACTGATGGACAAACTGAAGTAGTCAATACAACATTGTCTACTATGCTTAGGGCTGTTTTGAAGAATAACAAAAAAATGTGGGAATAATGTTTGCCTCATATTTAGTTTGCTTATAAATGTTCACTGCATTCTACTACTAAGATGTGCCCTTTTGAGATTGTGTATGGTTTCCTACCTTGTGCACCCATTGATTTGTTGCCTCTTCCATCTTCGGAGAAGGTTAATTTTGATGCTAAAAAACATGCTGGATTGGTATTAAAAATGCATGAGTTTTTTTAACTAAGGAGAACAGTGAGCATATGAATGCTAAATATAAACTTGCTGGAGATAAGGGTAGATAACATGTTGGGTTTGCACCTGGTGATCTTGTTTGGTTACATTTGCCTAAGGATAGATTTCCTGATTTGCACAAATCAAAGCTAATGCCACGTGCTGCTAGTCCTTTTAAGGTGTTAGAGAAAATAAATGATAATGCATATAAACATGAGCTACTTGTAGATTTTGGGGTTAGTCCCACTTTTAATATTGCAGATTTGAAGCCTTATTTTGGTGAGGAAGATGAGCTTCCCTCGAGGATGACGTCATTTCAAGAAGGGGGTGATGATGAGGACATCAATACCATTGTTACACCCACAACCCCTGCTGCTATATATATTTGACCAATTACTACAGATCATTCACGCCAATTGAATTACCAGGTACTTTCGTTTCTTGGCAACAACTCTAATGTTCATGAGGATATGATGCTGCCTAAATAGGATACATTTGTGTTGATTACCAATGAATGTCCTAGCACGGACAAGAGGGATGAACACTGGAGTAGAAACAAGCATGGAGGTGAACGCGCGCGAAGGGAACCAGAACGGTGTTTCTAGTGCAGATTTTAGTACTTTGAAGCCTCCTTGAGGACATACAAGGACATGGACGAAATATACAAGATGCCATTTCATAAATTTCATCCATAGCTTATAATAGGTGCTGCGCCACCTTATTTTAGAGTATGTATGTGTGGGTAAAAAAGAGTTAGGGTTGGTTTCGGACCCCTCCTCCAAGGGGTCAAGAAATTCCCCCCTCTTCCTCCCCATATACAACCCTTAGGGTGTCGTTTGGACTTTGGGTTTTGTTTAGATTAGAAGTTTGCCATAGCTGCAACTTTGCATACTCGTTTGTGTTCAACGACTAGACCAAGACGTTATAGAACCCATCTTCATTAATAGAGCTTTCCTCTTATATTCAAAATATCCAGATTGCAATTTCAGTTTCTTGCTTGTTCTTCGTTTGCGTGCAAGAAACAGACCCTTGTGGTCTGGTTGATCATGCTACGGTGTGGGCAATAACCTCTCAGAGTTGGTTTAGCGATTGCTAAGGCGCGACGTCCTCGCACGTTCGTAGTCGGACCGTCAAAGTCTACTCCACCAAAAAACGATAACCACCATCTCATCGAAAGACGGGACACCTTTGCCTCTATCAACGACGCCAAGGCAAGGGACGGCCTGGCACCCTCACGCTCCCTGCCTCCTTCCCCATCGCTTAACTGTCAAGCAGGGTGCGACGCGGTGCCTCCTCCTCTGCCGCTGGCTCGCGATGCGGCTCCTCACCATTGTGTCGCTGAGGGAGTCCTGGACTAAGGGGTCCTTGGGCGTCCGACCTATTAGCCATGGGCCGGACTGATGGGCCATGAAGAACACGAAGACCGAAGACTGCACCCGTGTCCGGATGGGACTCTCCTTAGCGTGGAAGGCAAGCTTGATGATCAAATATGTAGATTCCTTTCTTTGTAATCGACCTTGTGTAACCCTAGATCCTTCCAGTATCTATATAAACCGGAGGACTTAGTCCGAAGGAGAGATTCATTATCATAGCCATACAAGCTAGGCATCTAGGGTTTAGCCATTACGATCTCGTGGTAGATCAACTCTTGTAATACTCATATTCATCAATATCAATCAAGCAGGACGTAGGGTATTACCTCCATAGAGAGGGCCCAAACCTGGGTAACCATCGTGTCCCTTGTCTCCTGTTACCATCGACCTTAGACGCACAGTTTGGGACCCCCTACCCGAGATCCGCCGGTTTTGCCACCGACATTGGTGCTTTCATTGAGAGTTCCACTGTGTCGTAGTCAAGAGGTCCGATGGCTCCTTCAATCATCTACAACGATGCTATCCAGGGGGGAGTCTTTGTCACGGGACAGATCTTCGTGTTCGGCGGCTTCGCATTGCGGGCCAAATCGCTTGGCCATATGGAGCAGATCGAAAGCTACGCCCCTGGCCATCAGGTCAGATTTGGGAGCTTGAACTATGTCGCGGACATCCATGGAGATTTGATATTCGCCGGATTTGAGACCGCGGCGACCGCTCCTGGTCACCTTGATGAACATGACCTAAATCTGTCATCGGACCGCATTCAGGAGATAGCTCCTGCAACCGCTCTAGCCTTAGATCCAGAGCATACTGTGCCATCCCAGGATCGAAGGCTCAACCGCACCACGGAGGCCACAGATTCCCCGGCATTGGAGACGCACATGGACTTAACCTCACACGATATCTGTGTCACCGAACTCCAGACTCGTCTCCGCCATAAGTTTCGAACCATGTGAGCCTGCAGGCGCCGAACTTGATCGTTTATCGATCTTCGAGTTCAGTGCCGCAGACATCTTCCAGCACTCGCCCTTGGGCGATGTGCTGAACTCATTAAATAACTTGTCCTTGGTGGGGGACCCACAGTCGAACTATGTCTGGTTCGAACTAGGGGCTGATGGCGGAAAATTTCACTCCCCACGTGCCACCCACTTTATAGCCACTGTCGAGGATTTAACCGACACGCTTGATTACGGCTCCGATGACATCGATGGTATGGACGACGATGCCGGAGAAGAAGAGGCCCAGAACCCGCCGTTCACCGGATGCTGGATGGTCACTTCCTCGTATGATGTATACATGGTGGATGCACCAAAGGAGAACAGCGGCGAGGATATGGAAGACCCAGTAGAGGATAAACCTTCCAAAATACAATCAAAGTGCTGGCGTCAGCGGCGCCGCTCTAAGTCACGCCGCGTAGAGACAACAACACTGGCACAGGAGAAGACAATACTCCGGAAGGTGCCGAAGTCCCCATTGACATAGCTACTGAGTAGGATGAATGGGAAGATGGGCAGGTCAGCCCTGGAAAATAGGCCACGCACGAAGACTCAGAGGACGGCAATTATTTTTTGCTCTTGAAGGACGAGGTGAGCCTCGGCACCGACGATTTCATCGTGCCTGAGGAACCTCTTGAGCAGGAGCGCTTCAAGCGCCAGCTGATAGCCACGGCAAGGAGCCTAAAAAAGAAGCAGCAACAACTTCAAGCTGAACAAGATCTGCTCACGATAAATGGATCGATGTCATAGCAGCCCAAGAATATGGCCTCAAGCGCCCAACCAAAATCTACTCGAAGCGCAAATTGCTACCTCAGTTCGACGATGGGGCGCCGGAATACATACCACCATGGCACAATACGGCTGACCGACCACCACGTGGTGGGACAAAATGACAACTCAAGCCAAACACCAGCCCGCTCTGCCTCATCGCAAAGGCAGAGATATATTGTAACGCCCCGAGACCGATGTGCCAGTTGTCGTCCAGTTATTCGCCATCGTTGCCATGTCATTTGCTTGCGTGTTGCATATTGTCATGTCATCATGTGCATAGCATCATCATCTTTTTCAAAACTTGCATCCGTCCGGGTTCCCCCAGTTCCGTCCGTTGTCCGTTCTGAGCCCAGAACACTTGCACGCGCCCGCGGCATGTCCGAAATATTATTTTATAAGTGGCCGGAAAATGTTCTCGGAATGGGATGAAAGTTGGCATGTGGTGTTGTTATGTTGTTAGTAGGTCGCCTGCCAAGTTTCATCGCATTCGGAGTCCGTTTGATAGCCCAACTGTTAAACTATAGCGGCAATAGTAGCCAGTCTAACGTCGGACGTTTTCGGTCTCCGGAAACTGTTGCCGAGTCTCTCTCTCTCTCTTCTCTCCCGCAGCCCTCGGCCTTCTACACAGTCACAATCATCCCACCTAGGCCTACCTATCCCCCCCCTCTCGATCGGATCCATCGGTCGTGATCAGAGGCTCCGAAACCCATCCTAACCCCCCTTGCCTCCGTGGCCTTTTGTCGGAATCCCTCTTTGCACAGTGCATCAAAACCCTTCGCAACCATGTCCGAAACTTCCCCGAACCCGAATCCACACGGTCATGACCAGTGGGTCCGAAACAATCCCGAGTTATCCTAAACATCATCCGTTCTTTGTTTGGACCACCCGAAGCCGTTCGATCAAAATCTAGAGGCTCTAATCCCCTCTCTTTTTAGCCACCTATTATATAGAGTGGGCAACCCCTAACAAATTAGACCAAAACTCTAAATTTTAGGGAGATGTCCCATCCATCCTTCTCTGCCGCCGCCACTCTGAATCCACATCGGGATCCATCCCGTATCCTCCCCTGTCCAATGGATCCGCTGGCAGCCCCCCCCCCCCACGCTCGATCTCTCCCGCAGCCAGCCGGCGCCCGATCCAGGATGGATCAAGGCCACGATCTCGTCCGCCTATGCCTCCTCTGCTGCCGAGCATGAACCGCCTTCGTCCCCTCGCACCTCGTCCCTGCTTGTCTTCCTCTTGATTGAATCGAGCAAGAGCTCGCGACCGAGGCCTCCCGTTCCTGAGCACGCAAGCCACCGGAGAGCTCCGCCCCTGCCGTCTTCTTCTCCTCCACTGGACCTTCCTTCCGCCGAGTGCCACCGGCGACCAAACAAAGCTAGTGTAGCCACTCCCCTGGCCGTCTCTTTTTCCCAATATGTCTATAATCTCTCCGCTCCCTCTCTGTCGCCATGGACAGGGCTTCGACGCCGCCGCTGCCGTGTCTGCCTCCATCCGCCTCGCTAGGTCTGCAGGAGCCAAGCTCTTCGACGACTTCCTCTAGGTCCGGCCGGACTCCTCCAGCCACGACCTTTCCCGACCCGGATCCCGTGCTAGCGCCGTCCATACGCGCCTCCTCCTCTGCTTCGTCCAGGAGATGAGGGACGCACCTCGTCCCGCTCCTGCGTGTTGGCCACCACGAGCCGCCGTGTCGCCCCTCCGCGACAAGCTCCGCCGGCCAAGATGCGCTGTCGCCTACCGCAGTCCCTCGCCTCGCCGCCCGTTTGCCCCACTCGCTGGAGCTCTGCTCCCAGACGTTCTCGCCGCCAAGGCTGTCGCTCTGAACTTGTCGCTGCCGTCTTTCTTCAGAGACGAGTAGAGGAGCTCCCCCGTTCCTGCGCGTGCGTTGACCGCGTCCAACTGCTCGATCTGCCAGTGCCCCGTCTCGATCTCAAGGCCCATTCCCTTCCGAGCCGGCCCCCTCTCCATGTCGCCCGCGCCCTTGGCCTCAAGCCAGCCGGCCCTCTTGGGCCTCCTCCACCGACCAGCCCATGTGTCAGAGTAAATAGCCATGGGTAGCCTAGCCGGCTTCCCCTGGCCCTTCTGAAAAAGTTACGAGCCCGCCCGGCTCTCAAGAATCAAAGATGTGGGGCCGCCTTCCCCTTGCTGGCTGCCACCCAGGCCGGCTTTCGGAAGGCGGTCTGACTTTAGCCCTCATAAGAAGGCCGACTCCAAGAAGCCGGCCATGAGAAGGCCGACTCCAAAAAGCCGGCTCCCCATAAAGCGGTCTAGACCGTACCCACAAAAGTTTGCACCCACCTAACGGCGGTGCGACGGGGCGTGGCTACAGAAGAGCCTGCCATCCCCGAATCCCGGAGCACGCTTGGCACAGTGCACCGTACGGGGTAGGCATGACCCGTCCGGCGCAGCACTGTTGCCATGTTGACCCTGGCATCACCCATGACGGGCCGCCAGCGTGGCCCACAGGCGGTGGGCCCCCTTTGAGCAGAGAGACGCCCAAAGCCGGCCACGCCTCCAACCAGTCGGCTCAAGACAGAGCTGGCTCCCCGCAGCCGGCTCGCCGCCTCCCTCGAAGAAGACGCCCCCTTAAGGAGACAAGACGCGGTAAGGCTACAGCGATCGCCTGACAGGCGGCGGTACTGTAGCCACGCTTACCACGATGAAGCTCACGTCAACAAGATGAAGCCACAGTAACCAGCCGCCGACCAGGCCCTGGACAGTGGGGCCTGCCTGTCGACCAAGGGGCCGGTAGCCGGCGGGACCCACCAGCCGGCGGGCCCCAGCAGCCGGCGCAGAAGCCGGCGAGCGCAGTCACAGACGGCTGGGCCCCGCGCCCAGTCGGATTACCATTGTACCCCCGGGGGGTAGGCCTATATAAACCCCCCGGAGCACCCATGCAAAGGTTTCGACACCCCGCTAGTTCTAGACACCACACAGGGAGTAGAAGCAGGCTAGCCGTGCCCTTCTTCCTCCTCCCCCCAAACAGCTCAAGGAGCGTTGTGTAGCTACCTGATTCATCTAGTGAGCATGCGGAGACCCCGCAGAGCAGCAGTAGGGGTGTTATCTCCACGAAGAGCCCCGAAGCTGGGTAAGATCCGTCGGCGTGCATGTCTTCGCCTTATCCCGCTTCCAGGCACCGGCGATGTCTTACTGGTTCCCACAATGATAAGCCACCCGTTGGCATATGTCGCACCTACCACCCGACATTTGGCGCCCACCGTGGGGCCAGGTGCACCGTCGTCCGGAGACCTGTTCTGGACGGGAACCTTCTTCCTCCCCCGCGAGCGTAGCCAGCCCGGCACGCCCGATGGCGCTTGCCACGACGCGCTGCAAGGCGTCACCAGCGTCTGCGCAGCAAGCGGCCTCGCCGACCTCCTCGACGAAACTCTCATCTCCGACGAGCTCGCCTCCGATGCGGGCACCGACCACCTCGCCAACCTTCTCGGCCAGCTCCATGTCTCCAGCGAGCCCGCTGCGGACCTGGAGTCGGTTGGCTCCACCGACCCGATGCCTGTCGACTCCGACACGGCCTCCTACGACACCTTCCCCACCAACGTCATGATCTACAACGACCCGCTTCCTCGAGCCGACGGCTGCGATGCTGTCACCACCGAAGTGATGGTTGTCGGCCGCAACGGCCCGGCCGACAAGAGCGCCCGCGACGCCTCGCGCACGGCGGCCCACGACTTGTACGCTCCCCTCCCGGCTGATGCCGACGACGAAGCACTGGAGGCACGCCGCCTCGCCCTCCTCGCAGAGGGCCGGAGGCTGGCTTCCGTAAGATGCCTCACTGAGGCCTATCAGCGCGAAGCTGACCGTGCCGCCTTCGGCACGCCGGTCCCGGGCGGGCCAAGCCGGGCCGGCCTTGTCAAGAAACGCGGCGCTGTCATCGCCGATACGCTGGGAGTCGACCGCCCGGTCTATGCCACTCCGCTCGAGAACTTCTGTGCCGCCCAGGCGGCTGTAGATGAGTTGGACAGCTTGGAGGCCGAAGACCTCCCCCACATGACCCGGCGCATCCAGCAATTGATTGACGCAGCCGCGCAGCGACACGAAGCCGACACCCACGCGGAAAGCCCTCCCCCGCGCCGATAGCACGGCGCAACGTCCCGGACGACGACTACGAGCAACACCCGCACGCGACGCGAGAAGGAGCCAGCTGCCAGCCGCAGCCGGACCCGGATCTCCATCGAGCGAGACACGGACGGTCATCCCCGAGCCATGGAATGGCGGGGCGACCCGCCCCCGCCTCCGCCCCGTGGGGAGAGATATCCCGCCCCGCCGCCAGTGGCGCACCCGACTCTCAGCGGCCGGCTGGGCCGCCGCGAAGGAATCGGCGAGAACGACGCCCGCCATCGGATCGACCGCCTGGCGCGATCCCTGGCGTTGGAAGAAGAAGACGATGTCGGCCCGCCTTGTTTCGGCCCCCGCATCCGCGACGAGCCCTTTCGCAAAGGGTTCTCGCTCCCAAGAGACACTCCCAAGTACAACGGCTCCGTGAAGCCAGAAGATTGGTTGATCGACTACTCCATGGTGGTTAGCATAGCCAACGGCAACCGGCGCGTTGCCGTGAAGTACGTGCCCCTCATGCTGCAAGGCACGGCGCGGACCTGGCTCAACAGCCTCAAGCCGCATAGCGTCAACAGCTGGCTAGATTTCACAGAAGCCTTCATCCGCAACTTCACCAGCACCTACAAGCGGGCTCCCAAGCCCAGACAGCTCTCTTGTGCGTACAAGGCCCCGCCGAGTCCACTCGCGATTACCTCACGCGTTGGGCCGAGCTCCGCAACTCCTGTGAAGGGGTGCACAAGGTGCAAGCCATAGAATACTTCACAGCCGGACGCCGAGAAGGCACCCTCCTCAAGCACAAGCTCCTCTGTGAAGAGCCGGCTACCCTCGACGAGCTTCTGGACATAGCGAACAAGTACGCCACCGCCGACTCCTCGATGAAGACCGAGCTTCGGGTCGACGCGTCTGGAAAGGTACTCAACCCGGCGCCCAAGACGCCGGCTGGGGATTCCGGCCGACACCCCAACTCGAACGACCACAAGCGCAAGGGCCCGCGCCGCCTCCCGCCAGCCGGCAGGTGGCCACAGTCAAAGATGCGCCGCCTGAAGAACGACCGGCGCCCAAGAAGCCCAAGGGCGGCAGGCCGCCTTGGCAGCCCGCCTTCTCCTACGAGCAAACCCTCGACGCCACTTGCAAGTTCCACAGCGGCGCGAAGCCGTCCAACCACACGACCCGGAAGTGCCATTGGCTCACCCGAATCTCTAAGGGCGAGGGGCTCGTGACGCCTCCGCCTGCTGGCCCGCCGCCTCCGCCTCCGCCGCCTCCGGCCGCTCGGCCCGCAGTCAGAGCTGTGCATGACGAGTTCCCTGATGAGCAAGCAACCTACATCGTCTTTACAAGCCAGCCCGAAGACCGGCGCAGCAAACGCCGAGAGCGCCAGGAAGTTGGCGTGGTCGCTGCCAACCCCGCTGGACACATGCATTGGTCAGAAAAGCCCATCAGCCGGAGCCGGGCCGACCATCCGGAGGTGATGCCGTCTCCCGGCTCTTATGCTTTGGTCCTGGAAGCCACCCTTGCAACGGACAGACGCGCCGCCCGCTTCTCCCGTGTGTTGATAGACGACGGGAGCAGCATCAACATCTTGTATCGTGACACCCTGGAGAAGCTAAACGTCAAGACAAAGCAGCTCACGCCCACTCGGACAGTGTTCCACAGCATCGTACCCGGCCTGTCCTGCGCCCCCATTGGCAAAATCGAGATTGATGTACTTTTTGGGGACAAGGAGCATTTCCGCCGGGAAGCGATCTGGTTTGAAGTGGTGGACCTGGAGAGCCCTTACCATGCATTGCTGGGCCGACCTGCCTTGGCCAAATTCATGGCAGTTCCCCACTATGCATACCTCAAGATGAAGATACCAAGCACCAAAGGCGTCATCACCGTAGCCGGTGATTACAAGAAGTCCTCCGAGTGCGCAGCGGCCAGCAGCCGGCTGGCCGAGTCCCTTGTGATTGCCGAAGAGAAGAAGATGCTGGACCGAGTCGTGGCCATAGCCGGCCAGCAGTCGGCCGTGTCCCCCGACCCCAAGGAGCATGATGCTCAAGGATCTTTCCAGCCGGCCAAGGAGATGAAGAAGATACCTCTTGACCCCGAGCATCCAGAGAGGTTTGCCGTCATCGGGGCAAACCTGGACAGCAAATAGGAAGGCGAGCTCGCCGATTTCCTCCGTGAGAATCGGGACATCTTTGCATGGTCCCCCAAGGACATGCCGGGTGTTCCGAGGAAATTCGCCGAGCACAAACTACAAGTTCGAGAAGACGCAAAGCCAGTCAGACAACCCCTTCGCCGACTGTCGGAGGAGAAACGCAGGATTGTAGGCGAGGAGATAGCCCGGCTCTTGGCGGCCGGCTTCATCATGGAAGTTTTCTTTCCAGAGTGGCTCGCCAACCCGGTCCTTGTGCTAAAGAAGAACAACAAGTGGAGCATGTGTATAGACTACACAAGTCTCAACAAGGCCTGCCCCAAAGATCCCTTTGCCCTACCAAGGATAGACCAAGTGATAGACTCCACAGCCGGATGCGAGCTGTTGAGTTTTTTGGATGCTTACTCCGGATACCATCAGATAAAGTTGGATCCGGATGACCGCCTGAAGACCACCTTCATCACGCCGTTCGGAGCCTTCTGCTACCTGACTATGACATTCGGCTTGAGAAATGCCGGTGCCACCTTTCAGCGTTGCATGCAGAAGTGCCTCCTCAAGCAACTCGGCAGGAATGCTCACGTTTACGTGGACGACATCGTGGTGAAGACGGAGAAATGCGGCACCCTGCTGGGAGACCTCAAGGAAACGTTTGAGAACCTACGCCGGTTCCAAATCAAGCTTAACCCCGAGAAATGCGTGTTCGGGGTGCCAGCCGGCCAGCTCCTAGGCTTCCTGGTCTCCGAACGCGGCATCGAATGCAACCTGGTGAAGATCAAGGCCATCGAGAGAATGGCGATCCCTACCAAGCTTCGAGACATTCAGAAGTTCACCGGGTGCTTGGCCTCCCTGAACCGCTTCATCAGCCGGCTCGGAGAGAAAGCTCTCCCCCTCTACCGCCTCATGAAGAAGAGCACTCACTTCGAGTGGAACGACCAGGCCGACCAAGCTTTTCACGAGCTGAAGAAGATGCTGGCCACGCCGCCTGTCCTCGCGGCGCCGACTGAGAAAGAGCCCATGCTCCTTTACATCGCCGCAACCAGCCGGGTGGTCAGCACCGTCATCGTAGTCCAGCGCCCAGAAGAAGGCCGAGCCCAGCCGGTCCAGAGGCCGGTGTATTATTTGAGCGAGGTGTTGTCCGCCTCAAAGCAGAACTACCCGCACTATCAAAAGATGTGTTACGGCGTGTACTTCACCACCAAGAAGCTGAAGCCCTACTTTCAAGAGCATCCCGTCACGGTCGTATGCATTGCCCCGCTAGCCGAGATCATAGGCAGCCGGGATGCATCCGGCCGGGTGGCAAAATGGGCCATCGAGCTGGCCCCCTACACGATCTTCTACCAACCCCGCACTGCCATCAAGTGCCAAGCACTGGCCGACTTCCTCGTCGACTGGGCCGAGACCCAGTACCTACCGCCGGCTCCCGACTCCACCCATTGGCGCATGCACTTCGACGGGTCCAAGATGTGCACCGGCTTGGGAGCCGGCGTCGTCCTTACCTCTCCCAAATGCGACAAGCTCCGATACACGCTACAGATCCACTTTGCCGCCTCCAACAACGTGGCCGAGTACGAGGCGCTCATACACGGGCTCCGGCTTGCCAAACTTCGCATTCGCCGGATCCTATGTTATGGCGACTCGGACCTGGTGGTCCAGCAATCATCCGGCGACTGGGACGCCAAGGACGCGAATATGGCGAGCTACCATTTCCTGGTCCAACAACTCAGCGGATACTTTGAAGGATGCGAGTTCCTCCACGTACCACGAGCCGACAACGAGCCAGCCGATGCCCTGGCTCGAATAGGCTCCACTCGGCAAGCAATTCCAACCGGCGTCGCTCTACAACGCCTCCTCAAGCCGTCTATCAAGCCGTCTCCGGAATCCGATTCCATCTTTGTGCCGCCTGACCCCGATGCGGCCGGGTCTGGCTCGAAGAATCAAGTAGCCGACCCCAAGACCCCCGTAGCCGGCCCGGCGACTTCGGCAGCCGGCTCGGGGACTTCGGCGGCTGGCTCGGGGACTTCGGCAACCGGCTCGGGGACTGCGGTAGCCGGCCCGGGGACTGCACCAGCACTACAGCCGGCGGCCGACTCCAGCACCTCACCGCCCAGCCCGCCCACCCAGGTGGCAGTAGCCACTTTGGCAGTAGAAGAAGTCGCGGCTCCATCATGGGCTCAGTCCATCCTCAACTTCCTAGTAAACCAAGACCTGCCGGCTGACGAAACAGAAGCAAGACAAGTCCAGCGTCGAGCCGGAGCGTACACAATCGTCAACAGAGAACTACTCAAGCGCAGCGTCACTGGAATCCTCCAACGGTGCGTCGAGCAAGAGAAGGGCATTGCAATCCTCACAGACATTCACCAAGGAGAATGCGGCCACCATGCGGCCTCAAGATCACTTGTCGCCAAAGCCTTCCGCCATGGTTTCTTCTGGCCGACTGCTTTGGATGACGCCAAAGAATTAGTCAAACATTGCAAGGGATGCCAACTCTTCAGCTCCAAGCAACACGTGCCGGCTTCGGCACTCAAGACCATTCCCCTCACTTGGCCCTTTGCCGTTTGGGGATTGGACATGGTGGGCCCATTCAAGACGGCGCGCGGCGGCAACGCATTTGCTCGTCGCCGTGGACAAATTCACCAAGTGGATTGATGCAAAGCCGATCAAGAAGCTGAATGGGCCGACTGCCGTGACGTTCATCGCAGACATAACAACTCGGTACGGCGTGCCGCACAGCATCATCACCGACAATGGCACGAATTTTGCCAAAGGAGCCTTGGCACGTTTCTGCGCAGCCCAAGGTATCCGGCTGGACTTAGCATCCATCGCCCACCCGCAGTCAAACCGCCAGGTCGAGCGAGCCAACGGCCTCATCCTCTCCGGTATCAAGCCTCGACTGGTCGTACCTCTGGAGCGCTCAGCCGGCTGTTGGCTCGATGAGCTGCCGGCTGTCCTCTGGAGTCTGCGCACTACACCAAACAAGTCAACCGGCTTCACCCCTTTCTTCCTTGTGTATGGTGCCGAGGCGGTCATCCCAACTGACATCGAGTTCGACTCGCCTCGGGTAACCATGTACACGGAAGCGGAGGCCAAGGAAGCACGAGAAGACGGCGTCGACCTGCTGGAAGAAAGCCGGCTGTTAGCCCTCAGCCGGTCTGCAATCTACCAGCAGGGTTTGCGCCGCTACCACAGCCGGAAGGTCAGGCCAAGATCTTTCCAAGAGGGCGATCTTGTGCTCCGGCTGATCCAGCAAACAGCCGGCTAGCACAAGCTCTCAGCCCCTTGGGAAGGCCCCTTCGTCATCAGCAGAGCTCTAGGCAACGACTCCTACTACCTGATCGACGCACAGAAGCCGAAGGCGCGCAAGAGAGACGACTCCGACAAGGAGTCGGAACGACCATGGAACGCCAACCTCCTCCGAAGATTTTACAGTTGAAATGCAATATGTACCGTGCTAACTTTTGTATTAAGTACAAGACAATAGGCTCCCCGAGGAGGGCTCGGGGACTGCCATCCCTTATTTATGAATGAACAGTATCATGCTTATGACCTTGTCGTGTCATTTACTTATTCCGTCCGGCACCGAGTTCGACTAGTCGGCTCGGGGACTCACCGACTGGAGTTATGTTAGAAGTCCTACCCGCAGTCAGACAAGTAGTGTGCTGGCTCCCAAGCCTTCTCTTGCCAAAAGTCGCAGTTCGAAGAACCGGCTGTCCGGCTGGCAAGAGTTAAAGGTAGGAACGGGTGCCCACACGAAAAACGACTAGGGACTAACGGACTAATATAACAAAAGCCGGTTTTTCTCACACCGCCGAATAGCTACCAGAGTAGCCGGCCGGCCGGTTTCCATTCACTTCACTTCAATCCAACAAAGCTCAAGTACTTGCCTCCCCAAAGAGGGAAGGCAGCAAAGGAAAAAGCCTAAGGATAAAAAGCATACGCGAATGGAAACCAAACATGCACATGATAATATTTACATAAAAAGACCTCCGAGAGGCCAGCATTCAACATAGTTTGGATACACCCCCAGTGGGTGGAACTGCGAAAACTTAACAAAGATTGTTCAAAGATAACAAGGCAGGAAAGATAAAGACGGCAGGTCAAGCTGGCGGAGCGGCCGACGAGCCAGACTGGTTGGCGGAGACGGTCGTGCCGGCTGAAGGACCGGCCGGCTGGCGAACTTCGGCTTTGTCGCCACCTCCCGCAGAGGGGCGCTTCCATGTGCCTCGTTGCTGGAGGCGCGGTCGGCCTGAGGTCGGCCGGTTGTTCCACCAGCCGGCTCGACGTCTTCGCCGTCCTCCTCTTCGTCATCCTCGCCTTCGTCGCTGGAGGCAATCTCCTCCGCCGAGTCCTCGCCCACCGCCGGGTTCAGCCCGAACCACTCCTCCGGCTGAGCAACACCGTCATCATCGATTTCGGGTGCGAAAACGCTGATGTCGGTGCACTCGGCGATCGTCGAAGCTCGCTGGGCGATAGCCGGCCTCACCTCCTCCAGCTCCGCGTCGGCCTCCATCCGCCATGTGCGCAGCTGGTCCAGGCTCAGCCCAGGGTACCAAGCCCGAACGAACTCCAACGCCCGCCCGGCTCCGAGGCGGGCCGCCGACGCCTTCCAAGCCTCAAAGCGACCAACTGCGACCTCCAGCCAGTCGGCAGTTCGGCTTGGGGTGCGGGGGATCGTCTCGCCGGGCCAGAGGGCGGCCAACACTTGTGCCCCGGCACGTTGGAGCCGGCGAAGCATCCGATGAGCCGGCTGCAACCGCGCCTGGAGCTGCTCCTCAAGTGTCCGGTTCGCATCCGGCGCGATGTTGGCTCCCGCCTGTCGACGCGCCTCGCGATGGGCCTCAATGCTTTGGGCGGAGAAGGCGGAGTAGCCGGGGAAGTAGTCTGCACCAAAAACAAGCAACAGCTCAAGATAAGTCAAAGAAACCCAAGCGGCAAGGGGCAGGGGAGGGCCGAGGAAGGCAGCTTACCGTCGATCAAGTCCTCGATCCGGCAGAAGCCTTCGTCCAGGGCTCGCCGGGTCTCAGACCAGCTCGCCGCCACGATCTCATACTCCGCCATCAAGGCGGCTTCGCTTTCCTGCGCCGCCTGCAGGGCCGCTTTGTGGCTCTCCTCTTGGTCGGCCAGCTTCTTGGCTAGGCGATCCCGTTCCTGGACCAAGGCGGCACACTCAGCCTCCTTGGTATGAAGGGCGGCCTTCGCTTCGCCGAGCTCCTTCCTCAAGTCGGCGTTGGCCCCTGAAGACAAGGAAAAAGAAAACCAATAAGAAAAGAGTCGTCAAGAAAGATCCGACCCGACTGCACAGCAGTCGGCCCGAATCTCGGGGACTACACCCAGTGGGTGCGCTGACGCGCCCCCACAGGAGACAGACAAGTTTGAGTACTTACTTCGGCTGTCGGCCAGGTCGTCGGTCCTCCGGCTCAGCTCCCGAGCCTGGGAGTTGAAGGCGGCAGCACGAAGGTTGTGGTATTCCTAAAAGTTCAGAAAAAAGCAAAGTAAGATAGCCGTCGAGAAAGATCCGAACCGACTGCGCAGCAGACGGCCCGAATATCGGGGACTACACCCAGTGGGTGCGCTGACACGCCCCCACGGAAGAAATTAAGAAAGCAAAGCAGCCGAGAATGAAGGACTCACCCGGATAGTGGCTCGCGTTGACAAGAACTCCTGGGTGAACTGTTGCAGCAGGGCGGCCTAAGCTTGCAGCCGGCTCCGGACCCCTTGAGCCGCCACATTCAGCTCGCCAGTTCCCCCGCTGGGAGTCCACTCGGATGTGGCAGTCCTGGCCGCCTCCAGATCTTCCGCCGACTGGCCTGCGCCCGCGGCTCGGCGCAACTCCGGCGGAGCGGCGCCTCCCCCTGCGCGCCGACCCATCGCCGGCTGCACCTCAAGGCCGGCTCTGTTCTCCGGCTCACCTCCGGCCGGCTCCTCTGGCGCCGCTGACGATTGACCGCCTTGGCCCACTCCGGTTGGCGCTGCTGGCGGCGCTCTCCCCGCCAAGGCCACGGGGTCCTCCCCCCTCTCCAACAACGGCGGGTCTTGGACGATCTCCTCCGCCAAGGGCAATGGGGTGTCGGGGGCTATGGCTCGGAGAGGAATGGCGAGCGGCGGAGGCTGGCTGCGCGAGCTTTCCGCCTCCGTCTCCGCGGTAGCCGCCTCCGTCTGGGCCTTGGCTGCCGCGTCGGCCTGCTCCCTCGCCACCTGGGCGGCCGCCTTCTCCGCCGCCTCGCGCTCCTCCCGCGCTTCGCGGGCGTTCCGCTCTGTGGCCTCCCTGAGATCGGCACGGGGGTCCACGCGGCGGGAGCTCGAAGACCCTCCAGCCGGCCCCATGACGAAGCCGCCCGGGCCCCGCTCAAGGGAAAGCGGCGCCCTGTCCAGCAAGTGAGGAAAAGTTAAGAAGAATATTCGAAGAGAAAGAGAATGATGACGAGAATGCGGCAAGGCAATTGAAGACTTAAGCCGAGACCGCTTGGGGCTGCTTCACCGCCTTGCGGAAGCGGGCCGCCTTCGCGGCCGCCTCGTCTCGCTTTGTCGCCGCAGTGGAGGGCTTGGACTTCTTCGGCCGACTGTCGAAGAGGCCTAGAGCGGCCCGGCACTTCTGCGCGCCGCCGGCAGCCGGCGCGACAGACGAGCCCGCGCCCTGTTGGTCGGCCGCCGGCTGGCGACGCGGGGCGACTTCGGCTTCGAAATCGTCCGGCCAGTCCTCGAAGCTTGCGGTGAACCTTGAGCCTCCGGGCTCGGCGCTGTCCCCCACGACGGCGTCTTCCATGGCGGCCGCCCCCAAGTCCGGGTCGTCAACGTCATCCACCGTGCGGTCGGGGGTGTACTGGCGTTCAATCCCTGCCGCCTCGGCCGGCGGCGCAAGAAGAGGGTTCTGCTCAAAAGAACCGACTGGTCAGAGGCCGGCCGTCATGAAGCCGGCTGACGACAAAAAGAAGATAAAGAGAGAAACTTACCACGGGCGGAGGATTGGCGCGAGAATACGGCACCTTGCCGTATTGCCAGTCCCCGGCGAGATTGCAGTTGGCGATGTAGTTAACCATGAGCGCCACCTCCGCGTGGGGCATTTCCCATGTGCTCAGCCGGCTTGGGTCGAAGCGGCCGCTCATCTGACACATCATATGGGGCCGGATTTGGAGAGGAAGGATCCGGCGCTCCACGAAGGCGGCCACCAAGTCGGCCCCACGCAGGCCTTCCGACTGAATCATCACCCGAAGCCGGGAGATGGCGGCGTTCCCGGCCGGAGACAGTGACCGGGACCGGAAGCTCCACGAGGGCTGCCTCCCAGCCGGCGGGCCGGCTACGTAAGCCGGCAGGTTGATGTAGTCTCCTTGCTCGGCGACGTTCTTCACGTAGAAATACGATCTCTGCCAGACCTTCACCGACTGGATCAGGAGGATGGGCGGGAACGGGTTGTTCTCGCTCGCCCTCCTCATGGCGATGAAGGCCCCGCAGGGGGCGGGCACGCCGGTGACGACTGTGCCGAGCTTGCTCTGGAAGAACTCTCCCCAGAGCTCCAGCGTGAGGAGCAGCCCCAAGAAGCCTTCGCAGAGGGAGACGAAGGCCGACAGTAGCATCACCGCATTGGGCGTGAGGTGATGCGGCTGGAGGTTGTAGAATTCCAGGAAAGAGCGCAGAAATCCGCTCGCCGGAAGGCCGAAGCCGCGCAGGCAGTGCGAGCGGAAGACGACCCGTTCGCCCTCCTCCGGTGCCGGCGAGATCTCCTTCTCCGTCACCAGGCGGACCTGTACGAGGTCAGCGCCGGGCAGGCGCCGAGTCTGGCGGAGGAACTCCACATGGTCGTCATGGACGTTGGAGCCGTCCCACGAGCTTGACAACGCCATGGGAGCGAGGCGGTGTAGAGACGCGACGGCGCTGAGACGGGAAGCTGCGGCGGCAGCGAGAGGAAGAAACAAGGGTTGGGAGAGGCGGAGCGGGAGAGAGCGTGCGAACCTCTGTCGCTCTCCCTCCTCCCCCTACTTATAGACTCATGCGGCGGAGCCGAGGAGGCGCGGCGAGGGGAAGCGTGGGGATCGATCGTGCCCACTCCCCACGTCCCGCGATTATTGAGCCTTAACGGCGAAACAAAACTGCCTCGAGAAGGCGAGCGGCCCCTGTGGGCCACGGAAGATCCGCGCCCGGACCAAGGCTCGCGAGTGGCGGGCCCGGGCCTGCGGCGTCCCGTCGCGCGCGTGCGCTCGCAGGATCTCGCTGCCACATGGCCGCGGGGGGCCCGTAGTCAGCACGCAGGTCCCCCCCTCCTCCCGCCTGTAAGACGCGGGGCTCTCTGAAGTCGGCATACGCCCGCAAAGCCGTCTCTTCAGGATGGGAAGCTGACCAAGCTTCTCGTCCCCCTGCTCGCCTCGGAGCTCGATCAGCTTCGGGGACTACTGTCGGAGTAAATAGCCATGGGTAGCCTAGCCGGCTACTGCTGGCCCTTCTGAAAAAGTTACGAGCCCGCCCGGCTCTCAAGAATCAAAGACGTGGGGCCGCCTTCCCCTTGCTGGCTGCCACCCAGGCCGGCTTTCGGAAGGCGGTCCGACTTTAGCCCTCATAAGAAGGCCGACTCCAAGAAGCCGGCCATGAGAAGGCCGACTCCAAGAACCGGCTCCCCATAAAGCGGTCCAGACCGTACCCACAAAAGTTTGCACCCACTTAACGGCGGTGCGACGGGGTGTGGCTACAGAAGAGCCTGCCACCCCCGAATCCCGGAGCATGCCTAGCACAGTGCGCCGTACGGGGTAGGCATGACCCGTCCGGCGCAGCACTGTTGCCATGTTGACCCTGGCATCACCCACGACAGGCCGCCAGCGTGGCCCATAGGCGGTGGGCCCCCTTTGAGTAGAGAGACGCCCGAAGGCGGCCACGCCTCCAACCAGTCGGCTCAAGACAGAGCCGGCTCCCCGCAGCCGGCTCGCCGCCTCCCTCGAAGAAGACGCCCCCTTAAGGAGACAAGACGCGGTAAGGCTACAGCGATCGCCTGACAGGCGGCGGTACTGTAGCCACGCTTACCACGATGAAGCTCACGTCAACAAGATGAAGCCACAGTAACCAGCCGCCGACCAGGCCCTGGACAGTGGGGCCTGCCTGTCGACCAAGGGGCCGGCAGCCGGTGGAACCCACCAGCCGGCGGGCCCCAGCAGCCGGCGCAGAAGCCGGCGAGCGCAGTCACAGACGGCTGGGCCCCGCGCCCAGTCGGATTACCATTGTACCCCCGGGGGGTAGGCCTATATAAACCCCCCGGAGCACCCATGCAAAGGGTTCGACCCCCCGCTAGTTCTAGACACCACACAGGGAGTAGAAGCAGGCTAGCCGTGCCCTTCTTCCTCCTCCCCCCAAACAGCTCAAGGAGCGTTGTGTAGCTACCAGATTCATCTAGTGAGCATGCGGAGACCCCGCAGAGCAGCAGTAGGGGTGTTATCTCCACGGAGAGCCCCGAAGCTGGGTAAGATCCGCCGGCGTGCATATCTTCGCCTTATCCCGCTTCCAGGGACCGGCGATGTCTTACTGGTTCCCACAATGATAAGCCACACGTTGGCATATGTCGCACCTACCACCCGACACCATGAGGCATGGTGAGATGCCCCCAGCTCCTGTTCCTGCTAGGCCAGCCAGTTTCGGCCCATGGCATGTTTTTTTTCCGTTCTGCGATTTGTCCATTTATCCAGGAAAAACCAGTTTTGCAGTTTAGCCCCTAGAACCATGCATCTAATAACTTCTCACCCATGCATCGGAATTAAATAATTTATATATGAAACTTGCTTAGAATTTCATCTAGTTTAATAATATGTCACTTTTATCCATGTTTAAAATGCTTAAAATGCTGTTTGGTTAAATTTACTCCTATGCCATGTTAAAATGATTTAATTCATAACTATTCAACCGTAGCTCCAAATCTAACAAACTTTATATGTAAATGGGGTAGAAAAATGCCTAGTTTAATATGGCGGCTTCACTTTGCATGCTTAACAACTCTAAAATATTGTTTAGGGCAGAACAGTACCAAACTTTAAAATACGCATATGAGGAGTTTCCGGAAATTGTTGTTCGTTGCTTCCGGCCTCATTTAACCTTGACTAGATAGGTAGTTTTCATTTGCTTCATCTCTTTCCATGCTAACAACATTTAATCTTGTTGGGTACATAAACGAGATCGAACTAAATAAGTCACGTGGTGTTTCATCAATATGCAACGAAGTTGCATATTGAGCTCCACTTAATTTGTAGTATTGCTTGTGCATTTTGCCATGCCTCATTAAACCGGACATGCATCATACTTGGTTGTGCATCATGCCATGTTCGCGTGTAGTTTGTTTACTATGTTGTGTGCTTCTTTCCGGTGTTGCTTCTTCGGGTTGGTTCCGATAACGTCGCGTTTGTGAGGACCCGTTTGACTACGTCCACTTGTCTTCTTCATGGACTCGTTCTTCTTCCTTGCGGGATTTCAGGCAAGATGACCATACCCTCGAAATCACTTCTATCTTTGCTTGCTAGTTGCTCGCTCTTTTGCTATGCCTATGCTGCGATGCCTACCACTTGCTTATCATGCCACCCATATTATTGAACCAAGCCTCTAACCCACCTTGTCCTAGCAAACCGTTGATTGGCTATGTTACCGCTTTGCTCAGCCCCTCTTATAGCGTTGTTAGTTGCAGGTGAAGATTGAAGTTTTGTTCCTTGTTGGAACATGGAGATGTTGTTCCTTGTTGGAACATGTTTACTTGTTGGGATATCACAATATATCTTATTTAATTAATGCATCTATATACTGGGTAAAGGGTGGAAGGCTCGGCCTTATGCCTGGTGTTTTGTTCCACTCTTGCCGCCCTAGTTTCTGTCATATCGGTGTTATGTTCCCGGATTTTGTGTTCCTTACGCGGTTGGGCTATTATGGGAACCCCTTGACAGTTCGCCTTAAGTAAAACTCCTCCATCAATGCCCAACCTTGGTTTTACCATTTGCCTCACCACCACCTACTTTTCCCTTGGGAGTCGCTCTCTCGAGGGTCATCTTTATTTTAACCCCCCCCCCCAGGCCAGTGCTCCTCTGAGTGTTGGTCCGAACTGAGCTGCCTGCGGGGCCACCTCGGGGAAACTTGAGGGTTGGTTTTACTCGTAGCTAGTCTCATCTGAGTGTGCCCTGAGAATGAGATATGTGCAACTCCTATCGGGATTTGTCGGCACATTCGGGCGGTGTTGCTGGTCTTGTTTTAACCTGTCGAAGTGTCTTGAAGAACCGAGATACCGAGTCTGATCGGAACGTCTTGGGAGGAGGCCTATTCCTTCGTTGACCGTGAGAGCTTGTGATGGGCTAAGTTGGGACACCCCTGCAGGGATTTGAACTTTCGAAAGCCGTGCCCGCGGTTATGGGCAGATGGGAATTTGTTAATGTCCGGTTGTAGATAACCTGAACTTGACCTTCATTAAAATGAATCAACAACGTGTGTTACCGTGATGGTCTCTTTCCGGCGGAGTCCGGGAAGTGAACACGGTGTTGGAGTTATGTTTGACGTAGGTTGTTCTAGGATCACTTCTTGATCATAGTTTCTCGATCGCGCTTTGCCTTCTCTTCTCGCTCTCATTTGCGTATGGTAGCCACCATATATGCTAGTCGCTTGCTGCAACTCCACCTCATACCTTTACCTTACCCATAAGCTTAAATAGTCTTGATCGTGAGGGTGCGAGATTGCTGAGTCCCTGTGGCTCACAGATACTTCCAAAACCAGCTTGCACGTGCTGATGAGTCCGTGCAGATGACGCAACCAAGCTCAGGAGGAGCTCGATGAAATCTTGTCCTTTGTGTTGTTTTGTTCTAGTTGATCAGTAGTGGAGCCCAGTTGGGGTCGATCGGGACCTTGTCGCATTTGGGGTTCTTCTTTTATTTTGGCTCCGTAGTCGGGCCCTGATTGTACTTGGTTGATGTAATGCTTTATTCATGTAATTGTGTGAAGTGGCGATTGTAAGCCAACTATGTATCTCTTTCCCTTATGTATTACATGGGTTGTGTGAAGATTACCTCACTTGCGACATTGCTTTCAATGCGGTTATGCCTCTAGGTCGTGCTTCAACACGTGGGAGATATAGCCGCATCGAGCGCGTTACAAGTTGCTAATCAGAGCCTTCCCCGACCTTAGGAGCCCCATTGCTTGATCGTTATTAGCGGCCGAGTTGTGTCTAGAAAAATGTTTTGAGTCATTTAGGAATTATATATCGGAGAGTTTAGGAATTATTTTTACTTCCCAGACTCCTCATCGCTCTGGTAAGGCATCCTGACGTAGAGTTTTGACTCTTCTCTTCTCAAATTTCACTAAAAAAATTTAGGATCACGCGGGTATCTTGGAATCGTTCCGATGGTTTTATGATGAGAACATTGTCTTGGTGCCTCCTGTCAGGAGTTTAGTGGAAGTGTCCCGGGGAGTTGAGCTCTAAGGTGTTGTCGTCATAATTTTATCGTTGCAGTTCTGGAATACCTGAGTTTAGTACGCCGACATCGAAAATCTCTTTTATGCAGTTCGTTGGTGAGATAACCTCGACGCCACCCAGTACTGGGGCGGGAGTTCGGGAGTATTGCCATAACTCGTATAACGGATGCTTTTCGAAGGTTGAGGTAGATGATTTCCGAAGGTTTCTTGGTTATGTGTTGAAGGATGGATACAGCTGGATGTAGGATTTGCTAGATTTGGGTGAGATATTATGCTTCCCCTGTATCCCCAACACGTGATTGCGTAACCGGAAAGGTTCGGGAGTTTCATAGGTGGGAATTCAAGTAGCTCTTAGGATATCTTTCCGACAGATGTATGATATGAAATTGGGGTTCGACGTTTAGTGGTCCGCCTATTCGTGGTCGGTTTTACAGTGGTCTCTTTGTGTCTTCAAGAGTCCTTGGCTATGCCGACTCGGGGACGCCTCGTATGTCATGTGCACTGCCTTGTACATGATGGTGCTGTATGATCGAGCCCGTGTAGGCGCCACCACGAAAACTTTGGACGAAATCTCAGTCATATGTTTGTTCTGGCTTATTCTGCAAGCCAATTCTTTGTTGTGTTGTGAGTTGTGGTATTCAAGTTGCTTTGAAGTCAAGTGTTGATTCCATACCTTCCCCAAATGGTGTTCTCATATTCCTATGTGAATACTAATCCTTCTCGATCATCGAGTTTGCCATTTCAATTTCTTTCCAACCGGTGTGTTTCTCTTCAAGTGGATTCGATCACTTCATCATCCGCAAGTTCAACTCATAGTCTTCTCAACGGTGTTTGTTTCATTCGTTTCCAAGTTGCCTTTGTTTTTCCCGCCCACCCACCCTTTTTCTTCAATGATTCAGATTTCTTATTCAAGTATCTTTTTATTGATGTGAGGTCTCTCCATTCTTTTCTATCAATATTCTTATCCATTGATTCTCATGAAGATACTAACGGAGCTTCTAGTTCATCATTCTTCTTTCTTTTATCTTCTCCGGTGGTTTCAATTCAAGCCTTGTTGATCATATCCTTCCCTCGTTTCTAATACCATCTCATGCCAGTGCACCTCTTAATCATTCACATCCCGCTATACATTTGTTTCGGAGTGCTCAAGACATCTCAAAGATTCGTGTTTTCCACTCTGCTTTCGTTCAAGCTCTTTCGAGGATGTTATCTCATTCAAGCCATTTAATTCAACCGGTGCATTCTCCTTTTCAAGCAATCTTTTCAACGGTGTATCTTTTGAGTGGGCCCTAACCCACAGGTCTTTTCCCAGGATCTTACCTGACTCTTCTTATTTTCCCGGAGCTATCCTAAATTCCTTTTAAAGTTTGACGTAAGAATGAGTTATCATCAGTCAAATGCCATCTCCTAGATCTTTCACAATTCTTTTCATCATTGGCTCAACCTCTTCATTTTGATTCTTCCGGAGTTTCTAAATAATTCATGGTGGTGTTTCTCGTCGTCATTCTCGGAGATTTGAAGACCGAAGAACAGTTTTACCTCCATATTTTGCTCCACTCTCCTCAAGATTCGTGATTCTAGCTTGTTGCCATCCTCTCATAATTGTTCGATTGTGAGAATTCTTTTTATCCATCCGGAGCAATTCAGGAGCCTTTTCAGTTTGTTCATCCAGAGTCAATCAATGCAGGTTTATTCATTCTCAGCTTTCAGCTATCATTCTCCAAATTTTACAGGTGCTTCATGCAAGTGATCTTTAATCGGCTCGTGATCTCTTCATTCTCATGGATCTAAATACTTTCAAGCATATTCGTTCATTTGTTAATTCTTCCCGGTGTTTCGTCATGTTTTATTCATTCTTTTTGAATTCTTACGGTGGTTCGTTCAAGAGTTTTCTTCCTTTGTGTATCATATCTATGCATTCATGCTTTTCAAATTCTACCGGTGGATCGTTGAAGACTTTCTCAAGTTTGCGCTATATCTATCTTAATCTTTCTTCAAGGATAAGTAGTATGCCAAATCCATTGCTTGTCAGCAATTAAATTGTTGAAGGATACGCATAACATAGTTCTTATTCTTGTTCCATCCAAGTGATTAATTCCTTATTCCGAAGGCTTATCAAATTCTCAGTTTCATTGGTTTCATGTTCTCTTTTCCCGGAGTTCCAACCTCTTTCAATTATATCACCACGGAGATCCATCTAATCATTGCAAGGATTCAACTTCTCTTTCCTTTCAATTGGTCATTCTTTTATTACCGGAGTTCTTCATGGAGGCTCTACATGATGGTTCATCAAGGATTCCTTCTCCTAGCGTTCATTGAGATTCTTTTCAAAGGAGCTCAAGCTTTCTTCATCTTGTTATCCGGAGTGCAATTCTTTCTTCCGAATCATTGGAGGTGGTATTATGTCATTCTTGATAATTTGAGTTCATGTTTCATGATTCACATGTTATTAAGAATGAGGTATTTTAAATCCACCAATCTCGTCATTGGGGTTACCTTGGGTTATATTTCACGAAAAGCCTTCTCTAAGGTTTGTTGCTATTATGGTGCTTATAAATGATCCAAGTTCTTCATTTATCCTTCCCAGTGCGATATACTTTCTCGCCAATTTGTTCATATCAATCCAATTCTTTTTCCGTGAGTGGCAGGTTGTCACCTCATAATTTGAGATGTATTCCATAAGACCATATCAAGCTTATCCTTTTCGTTGTTGGCTTTTCCAACAACTCCGTTCGACCCTTATCCTAAGGATGCCTTTTCAAGATCACTTGTGGCAGAAGTTGCCATTTTCTTCTCCGTTCTTTCGTTCCGATGATCTACCTTTTATTCCTTCATCCGGAGGCATTGTGATGTTGCTCTCTTCAACCCATCTTCTTGTGTTTTCAGGAGCGTGTTCTTTTATGGGTTTATACATTCAACCGGAGTGTTGTGCCCTTTGCTCAAGTTCCTTCATCTTATCAAGTCTTTCATCTCTTTTCAAGCGGAGTGCTACCCGAATCGGTTCTTTCTTATTCCTCTTTCTTAACGGAGTGCTTTCAACTTCGTTTATCCCCGTTGGATTCTTTCTTTCAATTTGCTCAATTTTTTTCAAGGTTCTTTGGTCTCACTCGTTTGTCAAAGAAGCAACTTAGTTTTTCCTCTTCTCTTTCTCTTCCGTTTTTCCCTCCGGTGCCATTCTAGATCTCGGGACGAGATCCTCTCGTAGTGGTGGTGTTGTAACGCCCCGAGACCGATGTGCCAGTTGTTGTCTAGTTATTCGCCATCGTTGCCATGTCATTTGCTTGCGTGTTGCATCTTGTCATGTCATCATGTGCATAGCATCATCATATTTTTCAAAACTTGCATCCGTCCGGGTTCCCCCAGTTCCGTCCGTTGTCCGTTCTGAGCCCAGACACACTTGCACGCGCCCGCGGCATGTCCGAAATATTATTTTATAAGTGGCCGGAAAATGTTCTCGGAATGGGATGAAAGTTGGCATGTGGTGTTGTTATGTTGTTAGTAGGTCTCCTGCCAAGTTTCATCGCATTCGGAGTCCGTTTGATAGCCCAACCGTTAAACTATAGCGGCAATAGTAGCCGGTCTAACGTCGGACGTTTTCGGTCTCCGGAAACTGTTGCCGAGTCTCTCTCTCTCTCTTCTCTCCCGCAGCCCTCGGCCTTCTACACAGTCACAATCATCCCACCTAGGCGTACCTATCCCCTCCCCCCTCTCGATCGGATCCATCGGTCGTGATCAGAGGCTCCGAAACCCATCCTAACCCCCCCTTGCCTCTGTGGCCTTTTGTCGGAATCCCTCTTTGCACAGTGCATCAAACCCTTCGCAACCATGTCCGAAACTTCCCCGAACCCGAATCCGCACGGTCATGACCAGTGGGTCCGGAACAATCCCGAGTTATCCTAAACATCATCTGTTCTTTGTTTGGACCACCCGAAGCCATTCGATCAAAATCTAGAGGCTCTAATCCCCTCTCTTTTTAGCCACCTATTATATATAGTGGGCAACCCCTAACAAATCAGACCAAAACCCTAAATTTTAGGGAGATGTCCCATCCATCCTTCTCTGCCGCCACTCTGAATCCACATCAGGATCCATCCCGTATCCTCCCCTGTCCAATGGATCCACTGGCAGCCCCCCCACGCTCGATCTCTCCCGTAGCCAGCCGACGCCCGTTCCAGGATGGATCAAGGCCACGGTCTCATCCGCCTATGCCTCCTCTGCTGCCGAGCATGAACTGCCTTCGAACCCTCGCACCTCGTCCCTGCTTGTCTTCCTCTCGGTTGAATCGAGCAAGAGCTCGCGCCCGAGGCCTCCCGTTCCCGAGCACGCAAGCCACCGGAGAGCTCCGCCCCTGCCGTCTTCTTCTCCTCCACCGGACCTTCCTTCCGCCGAGTGCCACCGGCGACCAAACCAGGCCAGTGTAGCCACTCCCCTGACCGTCTCTTTTTCCCTCTATGTCTCTAATCTCTCCGCTCCCTCTCTGTCGCCATGGACAGGCCTTCGACGCCGCCGCTGCTGTGTCTGCCTCCCTCTGCCTCGCCAGGTCCGCAGGAGCCAAGCTCTTCGACGACTTCCTCCAGGTCCGGCCGGACTCCTCTAGCCACGACCTTCCCGACCCGGATCCCGTGCTAGCGCCGTCCATACGCGCCTCCTCCTCTGCTTTGTCCAGGAGATGAGGGACGTGCCTCGTCCCACTCCTACGTGTTGGCCACCACGAGCCGCCGTGTCGCCCCTCCGTGACAAGCTCCGCCGGCCAAGATGCACTGTCGCCTACCGCAGTCCCTCGCCTCGCTACCCGTTTGCCCCACTCGCCGGAGCTCTGCTCCCAAACGTTCTCGCCGGCAAGGCTGTCGCTCTGAACTTGTCGCTGCCGTCTTTCTTCAGAGACGAGCAGAGGAGCTCGCCCGTTCCTACACGTGCGTTGACCGCGTCCAACTGCTCGATCTGCCAGTGCCCCGTCTCGATCTCAAGGCCCATTCCCTTCCGAGCCGGCCCCCTCTCCACGTCGCCCGCGCCCTTGGCCTCAAGCCAGCCGGCCCTCTTGGGCCTCCTCCACCGACCAGCCCATGAGGCACGGTGAGATGCCCCCAGCTCCTGTTCCTGCTAGGCCAGCCAGTTTTGGCCCATGGCATGTTTTTTTTTCGTTTTGCGATTTGTCCATTTATCCAGGAAAAACCAGTTTTGCAGTTTAGCCCCTAGAACCATGCATCTAATAACTTCTCACCCATGCATCAGAATTAAATAATTTATATATGAAACTTGCTTAGAATTTCATCTAGTTTAATAATATGTCACTTTCATCCATGTTTAAAATGCTAAAAATGCTTTTTGGTTAAATTTACTCCTATGCCATGTTAAAATGATTTAATTCATAACTATTCAACCGTAGCTCCAAATCTAACAAACTTTATATGTAAATGGGGTAGAAAAATGCCTAGTTTAATATGGTGGCTTCACTTTGCATGCTTAACAACTCTAAAATATTGTTTAGGGTAGAACAGTACCAAACTTTAAAATATGCATATGAGGAGTTTCCGGAAATTGTTGTTCGTTGCTTCCGGCCTCATTTAACCTTGACTAGATAGGTAGTTTTCATTTGCTCCATCTCTTGCCATGCTAACAACATTTAATCTTGTTGGGTACATAAACGAGATCGAACTAAATAAGTCACGTGGTGTTTCGTCAATATGCAACGGAGTTGCATATTGAGCTCCACTTAATTTGTAGTATTGCTTGTGCATTTTGCCATGCCTCATTAAACCGGACATGCATCATACTTGGTTGTGCATCATGCCATGTTCATGTGTGGTTTGTTTACTATGTTGTGTGCTTCTTTCCGGTGTTGCTTCTTCGGGTTGGTTCTGATAACGTCGCGTTTGTGAGGACCCGTTCAACTACGTCCGTTTGTCTTCTTCATGGACTCGTTCTTCTTCCTTGCGGGATTTCAGGCAAGATGACCATACCCTCGAAATCACTTCTATCTTTGCTTGCTAGTTGCTCGCTCTTTTGCTATGCCTATGCTGCGATGCCTACCACTTGCTTATCATGCCACCCATATTATTGAACCAAGCCTCTAACCCACCTTGTCCTAGCAAACCGTTGATTGGCTATGTTACCGCTTTGCTCAGCCCCTCTTATACCGTTGTTAGTTGCAGGTGAAGATTGAAGTTTTGTTCCTTGTTGGAACATGGAGGTGTTGTTCCTTGTTGGAACATGTTTACTTGTTGGGATATCACAATATATCTTATTTAATTAATGCATCTATATACTTGGTAAAGGGTGGAAGGCTCGGCCTTATGCCTGGTGTTTTGTTCCACTCTTGCCGCCCTAGTTTCCGTCATATCGGTGTTATGTTCCCGGATTTTGCGTTCCTTACGCGGTTGGGCTATTATGGGAACCCCTTGACAGTTCGCCTTAAGTAAAACTCCTCCAGCAATGCCCAACCTTGGTTTTACCATTTGCCTCACCACCACCTACTTTTCCCTTGGGAGTCGCTCTCTCGAGGGTCATCTTTATTTTAACCCCCCGGGCCAGTGCTCCTCTGAGTGTTGGTCCGAACTAAGCTGCCTGCGGGGCCACCTCGGGGAAACTTGAGGGTTGGTTTTACTCGTAGCTAGTCTCATCTGAGTGTGCCCTGAGAACGAGATATGTGCAACTCCTATCGGGATTTGTCGGCACATTCGGACGGTGTTGCTGGTCTTGTTTTAACCTGTCGAAGTGTCTTGAAGAACCGAGATACCGAGTCTGATCGGAACATCTTGGGAGGAGGTCTATTCCTTCGTTGACCGTGAGAGCTTGTGATGGGCTAAGTTGGGACACCCCTGCAGGGATTTGAACTTTCGAAAGCCATGCCCGCGGTTATGGGCAGATGGGAATTTGTTAATGTCCGATTGTAGATAACCTGAACTTGACCTTAATTAAAATGAATCAACAGCGTGTGTTACCGTGATGGTCTCTTTCCGGCGGAGTCCGGGAAGTGAACACGGTGTTGGAGTTATGTTTGACGTAGGTTGTTCTAGGATCACTTCTTGATCATAGTTTCTCAATCGCGCTTTGCCTTCTCTTCTCGCTCTCATTTGCGTATGGTAGCCACCATATATGCTAGTCGCTTGCTGCAGCTTCACCTCATACCTTTACCTTACCCATAAGCTTAAATAGTCTTGATCGCGAGGGTGCGAGATTGCTGAGTCCCTGTGGCTCACAGATACTTCCAAAACCAGCTTGCAGGTGCCGATGAGTCCGTGCAGATGACGCAACCAAGCTCAGGAGGAGCTCGATGAAGATCTTGTCCTTTGTGTTGTTTTGTTCTAGTTGATCAGTAGTGGAGCCCAGTTGGGGTCGATCGGGGACCTTGTCGCATTTGGGGTTCTTCTTTTATTTTGGCTCCGTAGTCGGGCCCTGATTGTACTTGGTTGATGTAATGCTTTATTCATGTAATTGTGTGAAGTGGCGATTGTAAGCCAACTATGTATCTCTTTCCCTTATGTATTACATGGGTTGTGTGAAGATTACCTCACTTGCGACATTGCTTTCAATGCGGTTATGCCTCTAAGTCGTGCTTCGACACGTGGGAGATATAGCCGCATCAAGGGCGTTACATATATTAACCCACGTCCATACATATGACGTTCAGCATGACCTGAACAATAAAGCAGGACATACCAGATCGATCTACGGATCGCGAGGACGTGCCCCAAAATGCGACGATGGTGATCTATTCGGACGTGACAAACCTAGTCATGCGCGGGCCGAAATCCGCAGACGGACTCCATCAGAGCTACGTCGCGATACAGCCCGATATAGAGGCGCCACACACCCTTATCGCTTCACTGACGAAGTCATGGAACATGAATTCCTATAAGGGTTCAAACACGTGAACATAGAATCATACGACGGAACCACAGACCCCGCGGTATGGATTGAAGACTTCATTCTCCATATACATATGGCCTGCGGAGATGACCTCCACGCCATCAAATACCTCCCTCTAAAGCCTAAAGGACCAGCTCGGCACTGGTTAAACAGCCTGCCTGAAAACTCTATCGGCAGCTGGGAAGACTTGGAAGAAGCCTTCCTCGACAACTTCCAAGGTACATATGTCCGGCCACCAGACACCGATGGCTTAAGCCACATAGTTCAACAACCTGGAGAGTCAGCTAGGAAATTCTGGACTAGGTTCCTAACCAAAAAGAACCAGATTGTTGACAGTCCGGATGCCGAAGCCCTAGCGGCCTTTAAACATAGCATCCGCGACGAATGGATCGCCCGCCATCTTGACCAAGAAAAGCCAAAATCTATGGCAGCCCTTTTGCGCGGGTGAGGATAGTTGGCTGGCCCGTAGCAAAAACAATGCAAGCAACGCCGACACCCCTGAAGTTAAAAATAACAAAGACAAGTCTCAACGCAACAGATACAAGCGACGAAACAACAATGACAGCACCGAGGATACGGCGGTCAACGCCGGATTCAGTGGCTCTAAGTCCGGTCAGCGGAAGAGGCCATTTCAAAAGAACAATTCGGGCCCATCTAGCTTGGACCGCATACTTGATCGTCCGTGCCAGATTCATGGCACCCTAGACAAACCACCCAATCACACCAATAGAGATTGTTTGGTTTTTAAACAGGCCGACAAGTTAAATGCCGAAAACAAGGATAAGGGATCGCAAAGCAAGGACGATGATGAGGAGCCCCGACCGCCGAACACAGGGGGACAGAAGAAGTTTTCCCCTCAGGTCAAAATGGTGAACATGATATATGCTACCCACATCCCCAAGAGGGAGCGTAAGCGCGCGCTCAGGGACATCTACGTGATAGAGCCAGTCGCCCTCGTCATGCCCGATCACTTTTGATCGCCCGGATCATCCGACCAGTATCCGTCATGGCGGTTTACCCGCACTGGTCCTGGACCCAATAATTGATGGGTTCCACCTGACGCGAGTCCTGATGGATGGTGGTAGTAGTCTCAACTTGCTCTATCAGGATACAATGCGCAAAATGGGCATTAATCCACCACGGATCAAACACACAAAGACTACATTCAAAGGAGTCATACCAGGTGTAGAGGCCCGCTGTACGGGCTCAATCACGCTAGAGGTCATCTTCGGATCTCCGGACAATTTCCGAAGCGAGGAATTAATATTCGACATAGTCCCCTTTCGCAACGGCTATCATGCACTGCTCGGATGGACCGCATTCACCCGATTTAATGCAGTGCCACACTATGCTTATCTCAAGCTCAAGATGCCCGGTCCATGTGGCATCATAACAGTCAATGGAAATACGGAATGCTCCCTTCGTACAGAAGAGCACATAGCTGCCTTAGCAGCAGAAGTACAGAGCGGCCTTCTCAAGCAGAACCTTTATTTGGCTGCCGAGCCCAACCGTCAAGAGGGTCCGAACTACCCTGCAGCAGGACAGCTTGGCTCGTCAGGACCTCGACTAGCAATCCTTCCTCCGTCTCAGTCCCGATCAAGTAGTGGCATTCGTGTCGCGCATACATAACTACGCACTCAAAATTCCATGGGCATTGACGGAGGCATAGCTAGCTTGTGATCCACGGTAGACTCAACCGACACCGGATACACACATACTTTCACTTTTATTCGTTTCCTTTTCAGGCTTCAATCCTGCAGGCCCCATCTGATGGCCTGATCATCGGTACTCTTGAAGGACAAACACACCAAGGCGGTAAGAAACACAAGCATATGGGGGAGTTCTCTAAGTGGTTTCGTTAACAATCACTCTACCTATTTTTCAGGACCCACGTGCAGCTCTCCCTTAGTTAAGGCATAGTAACTAGCCTCCTGCTTATTGCATTACTTGTATAAATGCACTTTAACACACCAATGAAATTATAATAAGAACATTTTATGGCCCTAGCTTCTCACTTGTTCTTCTTTTTCTTCCTTTTTGTCTTTTCTTTTCTGGTAAACCCTATCAGGTAGCACCCGCACACTTTGGTATGTTTGATGTTTGCCAGGGGCTTCATAGCACCCCACAATACGGCAACAAAAGTACAAACACTTTTTATAGTATAGTTTGGAACCCCGAATTTAGCATTATATGCAGTGGCTCTGAATCATGTCTTTGGTCAATAGTTGGGTTGCCCGGCTCTTGTGCTTGCTACCTTACGTTCCGCTATATCGGCTAAGGTTGTAAAGGGAGAACTATTGCGATTGTGCCTCGGTTTATCCAAAGGAGCACCTCAATAGAGAAAGCCAAAAACTGACTGTCATGATGCAGGGAGACCCGGTCAGCTGTTCGGAGGTTGTAAATCGTTGGAGATTTCTTCCGCATTACGCGAAGGATCAGTACTTCCCGATCAGACGCTTATAGCACTCTAGTTCGGATACTAGGGGTTGCGCCCATGTTTTTATTGTTTAACTCCTATGGCTAAGTGAGGGTTTTAAAGACGCATAGTCTGGTTGTCTGGTTCGTTGCGCTAAACAACTCCTTCAAGTACCATATAATTGGATCAAGATTGTTTACATTCCACCCCAAACACCTCTGTACTACCTACGTGGGGGCAGAAGCCGACGACTGGTTAACCCTCAGATTTCATACAACACGGCGGCACAGGAGGTAAAATTTAAAAACATAACAAGCATTATATCATAAACCCACTTTGTTCTATCATACAAAGTAGCAGGAACTTAAATACATTCATTCAAAGATAACATCCTGTGAACACCGCGTTGCTACAATGCGAGACCCCTCCAAGACATCTGCAAAACAGCGCTCAGGTGTGCGGTGCTCCTTGCCCTCCGGCGGCCCCTTGGTCAGCTCGACGACGTCCCTCTTCGCCCACCACATTTTGCAGCGGGCGAAGGCCATGCGCGCACCTTCAATGCAGGCCGATCGCTTGACGACGTCCAGCCGAGGACAGGCGTCCACCAGCCGCTTCACGAGTCCGAACTAGCTGTCGGGCATAGCTTCGGCTGGCCATAGCTGGATTATTAAATCCTTCATGTCCAGTTTTGCCACCCTATGCACCTCCACCAGCTATTTCAGCTGATCGGTGAAGGGCACGAGATGCTCTAGCGCAAGATATTGCGACCAGAACAATTTCTCCGTGGAGCTCCCTTCTTTGGCTCGAAAGAACTCCGCGGCGTCGGACACACTGCACTGTAGATCTGCGAAGGCTCGTGGACTCCGAATCCAGGTTAGTAAGGAATACTTCTTTATATACTAGTTGACCCGTTGCGCCAAATGGCGTAGAGACCTGCTAAAGACATGCTGTCGATAAAAATAGTTTCATGCTGCAAGAACCTTCAACTAAATCATGCTATTTTTTAAACATGTTTATTACGTTGTTAAATAATAATCTGGGAAAAGGGAAACTTTGCATAATATGAATATGTTCAGTTTGAAAATATGACCACTATGATGAGAGAGTAAAGTTGGCATGGTTGTATTTTTTTAGCAAGTTTGAAAACATGGTTATCATGATGAAAAACCTGACCGTGCATCTTTTTCCTGCAAAAAAAGAAGGAAGAGATAAGAAACCTAAGAAAAAACATGTCTTTGTTGTGCCCCCTTCCTTTCTCGGTTTCTCAGCTGGGTAACAGAGGCGTTTCCTCAGCCGCGGACCAGTGCGATTTCTTATCTGTTGTGCCAAATGGTGCAGAGACCTGCTAAAGCCATGTTGTGGATGAAAATAGTTTCTTTTGCAAGGACATATTCAGTACTCGTTGTAGAAAGCCCATATATTAAACCATACTCTTTTGAAAATGTCTATCACATTGTGAAATCCAAGTTTGAAAAAAAGTGTATAACTGTTGCACCAAAAAATTATATTTCTATAACACTGCCCATCGCGCTAAATGGCACCGAGTCCCATTTAAAACCATGTACTTGCTAAAAATATTTGAATTTTTTCAATAACTGTGTTTGAACAAATACATACGGTAAGAACTTAGTAAAAGTTTAATTGATTGTCTGTTTAAGCTCACATAAAATGCAAGATGGCAACAACAGAGCACAATTGTATCATGTGCACCAGCAGCCAAAATTAGTTAGCTAATAAACTGTCTGAAGGGAACCAACCATTTCAGAGTAGTTTATTCCACACCTCATTCTCCTCGAAAATGAGCCCAAGTGGCCATCAACGAAAATACAATTGTTTTGATACATCAACGGTAAGAGAAATGAGTAACCACCAAAGAAACAAAACGTTGAAATTAGTTTTTTCTAACCATGGAGGAGAGTTGCATGTGAACTTTATAAAAGAAGGCCAACATCAAGGAACATCATGTTGACATACTCATCCTGCTCTCCGTTCTTTTCATCAGTCCCGGCAATCAGCTCCTGACCAACACCTTAAGCAACAACCACGACAATGCCCCTTCTTTATCCTTGCATATACAGGAACTCAATCAGGTCAAGAAAAAAAGATATGAATCAACTCTCAAGATCAAGTGAGATGGGTGCCTTACCTGTCTACTACCGCCAGGCTCAACACCAACTCCACATATCAAGCACATGTTGCCTTTCCACAACATGACAACACTCTTCAAAGCAACAAACAAAAAGATTGGGCCTACACCGATGCCTCATTACCTGAGAAGAATAAAAGAGGGAGCTCACCTTGATGAGTTGGAATCAGACGCACTCGTTGTAGCTCGACCAATTGTAATAAAAACTAAAGATACGAGCACAGAAATTTCTATCGCAATTGCAAACTATTAAAGATGCCTTCAAGGGCGAAAAGAAAAAATGCATACAAACATGAATTGCCCAAAACAATTCTAAAATGCCAGACCACCATCATACAGGGCATATTTTCAGTATATCTTAACATTTCATATGATATGATAATTTATCGTATTTATGGAGAAAAAAACCAACCAGCAGTTCATCCAGAAAAAATGTGCTTGCCATAAGAGTGCTCCATAAAGAAGTAAAATATTATCTTATCAGACAAACAATTGAATATCTCTGGACCAAATATATGCTGGTGTAAAACAAAAACACATCAGGAGAAGCAATTACGATACAATGACCATATAAAGACGCATTTTGAAGTATTTAACATCTGGTTGGGTAAGTAGCAGAACTCAATGTTTTTGGATAAGGGACAGTCAGCCAACAGGCTACAGTATCAATAAATGCATAGAAGGACATAAAATATCTTACACTTTGAGCCGCATCCCCAAATCTTGTAGATAAGTGCAATACGATTTCCGAAGGTAAGTCTCTTTCTTTAAATCAATGCCATCCCTCTTAGATGGAGAATTCTCTTCTATTTCCTTTCTACTGAAATACCATGAAGCACTAAGTTTGCCGGCTTCCTTATTCTCGCTCTTTGTAATTCCATAGGGGCTATTTTCTACAATTTCTATAAGTTCTACTAACTCGTCACCAACTTCCTGAAGATTATTCCAAAACCCCAAAGCGAAGAGTTCTTTTACTGGAAATATGAGATAACTGAATGAAATACAAATATAGACTATCCTAGGTGGCAAAGTGTTTGGCATGTCATCATGTAATGCTAGATGGCGCAACCCATTTATTTTAACTGGGTTATTTGCATATCAAGGCGTTTTATGTACAGCTATAGGTTTTATATAGCATTAAGTAGCACCGGCACAACATACCTTAAACGCAGCAACAGTCGATCAACAGCAGGAACAAACCACACAGATACATGTTATTTCCTTGATCACAGTAGCTAACCTTCACATCACCTGCAAGAAAACCATTAAAATATGGGTCCAGAAATCAAACGGGTGGACGGCCTAAAGAAAGAAAAATACACATGTAACTTTGCACAAGATATTGAATGAAAGATATGATAACATCAACCTACAAATACGGCTATGTATGGATTAACAACACTAACCACTATATGTTTGAGTGAAAAAACAAAACTGCAGTAATAAGATAAAAAAATGTTCTCAAGGTCACATCAACGCATATTTTAACCAACAAAGATCAACAAGAACCCGTATAGGAGAGCTACCTAGGCATGTCTCTGAAGCTGGTTGTATCTATAGCATACCTTTGGCAAGAAATTACTTGAGGACACATGTCGCTGCTAACTCTGTCTTCCAGACCATTTTCACATCCTTGGAGCCCCATTACCATACCATTACCCATCTCGACGGTAATTGGTGTATGACACGACCACAAAAACCTAAATCAACATCACCCAGAAGAATCATTTTTAGAACAAGTAGGAAAAGAAGCACAAAGTGATCATCACCACCTTGGCCCTTGGGGAACCAATTTTAACATTATTACCTTTCATTGACATGTTTGAAACAACAACTAACCTGCATGTGCCTAGTAAATCTCAAAATAGAGGAAGGATACAACACATGATAGAAGTGAACCCAAAATGGTCAAATACTTCAGATTCTGACACACAAGGGAGAATTCCCAACCTGCATCTTACTCAATTGCAAGCTAAAATCAATAGGGAAAGTAACAGAATATGGGACAAGTGTGACCTGAAAAACTAAATCCCATATATGTTCCTCTAAATCCTGTATCATAGAACCATATACTGTCCTAAATCAAGTAACGGAATTATAATTTACCCAACAAATTTATAGGGAAAGTATAACCACTATAAGCATTCAAACTAATCATTACATGGTAAATAAAGACTACACAGAACTAAAAGAAAGACAAAAATATAAGTAAAAATATATTCTGATCTCTGTTAGCTTTTGTTACCTCTATCGAGCACCTAATACAGAATCTGCATGATAAATAGGACACACCCTAGCATACTGAATATAACAATCGTTTGTCGATACATGTCACTATAAAGCCAAATAAGCTGCAACACTTGTAACTTCTTCTGTGTCTCTCAAACTCAAACCCTTTGTAGGAAACATACATCTTCCCTAGAACTTGTGGTTACTGGAATCGAAATGCCTGAAGGAATCGCTGTTGCTACCAAGCACCAGTCCCACGCCTGGTCTCTGCACGAGACAAAACCCATGAGCAACCGTTCAAACTATAACATCATGAAAGGAAAGTGGTGCATCTGTAGGATCTAGAAGTAGATGTGTCTAGAGGGGGGTGATTAGACACATAATGCTCAAGTTGCAATTTTTAAGCTTTTTTGGTTTAAGTGGAGTTTTAGGCACACTTTCAACACACACGATACATATCAAGCAAGCATGCAATGAGTATATGAGCAGCGGAATGTAAAGCATGCAACTTGCAAGAATGTAAAGGGAAGGGTTTGGAGAGATCAAACGCAATTGGAGACACGGATGTTTTTCCCGTGGTTCGGATAGGTGGTGCTATCCTACATCCACGTTGATGGAGACTTCAACCCACGAAGGGTAACGGTTGCGCGAGTCCACACAGAGCTCCACCCAAGGGTAATAGTTGCGCGAGTCCACACAGGGCTCCACCCACGAAGGGTCCACGAAGAAGCAACCACCCACAAAGGGTCCACGAAGAAGCAACCTTGTCTATCCCACCATGGCCATCGCCCACACAGGACTTGCCTCACTAGCGGTAGATCTTCACGAAGTAGGCGATCTCCTTGCCCTTACAAACTCCTTGGTTCAACTCCACAATCTTGTCGGAGGCTCCCAAGTGACACCTAGCCAATCTAGGAGACACCACTCTCCAAGAAGTAACAAATGGTGTGTAGGTAATGAACTCCTTGCTCTTGTGCTTCAAATGATAGTCTCCCCAACACTCAACTCTCTCTCATAGGATTTGGATTTGGTGGAAAGAGGGTTTGAGTGGAAAGCAACTTGGGAAGGCTAGAGATCAAGATTCATATGGTAGGAATGGAATGTCTTGGTCTCAACACATGAGTAGGTGGTTCTCTCTCAGAACATATGAGTTGGAATGGTGTGTGTGTTCTGATGGCTCTCTTTTTGAATGAGGAGGTGGAGGGGTATATATAGCCTCCACACAAAATCCAACCGTTACACACAGTTTTCCAATCTCGGTGGGACCAAATCAATAAACTCGGTCGGACCGAAAATGTAAACCTAGTGACCGTTAGAGATTTCGATGGGACCGACTGGATCAACTCGGTGAGACCGATGTGCTAGGGTTAGGGTAAATCCAAAACTCGGTTTGACCGATTACTCAAACTCGGTGGGACCGATTTGGGTAACAAGTGAAACTGAGATTTGGCCAAGCAAACTCGATGGAACCAATTGCATATCTCGATGGGACCGAGAATATTGCAATGGGTAACAGAGAGTTTGCAAGCCCATCTCGGTGAGACCGAGATCCCATCGGTGGGACCGAACTGATTAGGGTTTGGCAGTGGCTTATGACAAGTGAAACTCGGTGGCGCCGGATAGGAAAAATCGGTAGGACCGAGTTTGGCTTAGGGTTTAGGTCATATGTGGAAGTGGGAAAGTAGCTGAGGGTTTTGGAGCATATCACTAAGCACATGAAGCAAGAGGCTCATTAAGCAACACCTCATCCCTCCTTAATAGTATTGGCTTTTCCTAAAGACTCAATGTGATCTTGGATCACTAAAATGTAAAATGAGGAGTCTTGAGCTTGAAGCTTTAGCCAATCCTTTGTCCCTAGCATCTTGAAGGAGTTCCCACAACCTTTAGTCCATGCCACTCCATTGTTGAACTTATCTGAAACATGCTATATTGAGATGTTAGTCCAACAAGAGATATGTTGTCATCAATTATCAAAACCACCTAGGGAGCACTTGTGCTTTCAATCTCCCCCTTTTTGGTAATTGATGGCAACATACATCAAAGTTTTAGATAAAGATATAAAGAATAGCAAGTAAAGCTTTGGAAGGACATGTAACAAGTATAGGCTCCCCCTACATGTATGCACTCATGTAAATATGAAATAGAGAGTCATGTGAGAGCATAACCATGACAGAGTAGGCAAGGTGTTACATGTATCTTGGCCATATGCATCAGAGCAAAAGATTATCAAGGAAAATACCTTCATGCTCATGAGTCCTTGCAAACAGTATGTACATAAGCAAGAACTCCTCATACTCATGATTTTGATGCATATCCTTACCTTGTGGTCTTGAGTTGGCTTAGGATGGAATGAACCTGCACAAACAAGGTTAGATAACACAGGTACGTCCACTAGTCAGAGAAAACAAAAGAAACCATAAGAATACCAAGATTGGGATGACATGTAGAGGGTGAGTACAAGGTACCATATTGAATTCAACATGTCCCCAAGAATAAAGATATGCAATGAATTTGACTGATTTCTTTCCCTTAGGTGTCTTGCTCCCCCTGAATCTTACATGGGATATTGGGAGAAGATAGGAAACAGAAAATCAGAGCTGAAGGTTATGAATAGAACTAAATTCAAATGAGTTCATATGAACATGTCTTTCCCCCAAAAAGACATGTGGCATCTCTCCTCTTGAACATCAAGCATCTGGGATCCTTGAGTATTCTCTCCCCCTTAGAGATTTCTTTCTCCCCCTTAATATATGGGATCCTTGAGTATTCTCTCCCCCCTTGAGGTCTCTCTCTCCCCCTTAATATTTTCTCTCTTGTAGGTTTGGTACTTGAGACTGTTTCTCTCCCTTGATGTGATCTCTCTCTCCTACAAGCTTTGATGTGATCTCTCTCTCCCCCTTTGACATCAATTTCCAAGAAGGTTTCTCCTGAAATCCGTCGAATAGGTTTGGTCCTTGAGATTCAGTACAAAGCAGGGAATAAAACTGTGATGCTTGTAGAGGACAAGATTCATTGAGTGGAGCTGGATCAGAAGAAATATAGAATATGTGGCAAACTGTTTTTCCTGTTGCGAAATCGGTGGCACCGAGTGGAATGTTTCGGTAGTACCGAAGGGATTCGGTTGGACCGAAAATGGCAATTCAGTGAAACCGAGTTCATCACAGAGAAAAACACTTATCACCTCAGCTCACTAGACAGGTAAGATCTCACAAAGATTTGCAATGAATTTGATGCAGAAATATGCAGAACAAAAATCAAAAAGAAAAGGGTAAAAGGTTTGTAGATGAAGTTTTTTTTTGATTGAAAAATAAAGAAACAAATATGCAAGGGACAAATGCAATAACTCAGAAAGGAACACAAGAGAACTTCATCTAGAATTGGGCGGTGGCATAGTCACCTATGTTAGAGTATATTGACTTAGGAGTCAAGTTAGAACACTTGATCATAGGTCATACTCATCGTTTAAGCTCAAAATGGGGTTACCATTTTTCGTTTAAGCATCTTGATGTATTCACATCTTGTTGAGTTGCTTTGACTCATGTCTTGGAGTAAAGCTTCTCTAAGATGGAATAACATACCTTGGGTGGTGATGTGGTTCTTGCTCATGTAGTTGAACTTGTGTGGGTGCTCAAGGTTGATGTAGCTCATCGAGAGTTGGGAGCATCATTTGGAGTTTGGGTTCATCTACCTACATGGGTTAGTTTTTGCAAGGAAGAGCACTTGTGTATCCAAAAATGACAATCATGAAGCTCAATCATAGAATTTGTCAAAGGATATGTTTGTATGGTTTTGTGCTTCCTTGTCTTCAACCACTATTGTATAGAGTTTTGGTGATGTAGAGATCGCTCAGGATATGAGTGAGTCGCAATCTCATGGAATTAGATTCAACCAAGCACCTACATGGGTTAGACAACATGCAAGGTACAAATGTATCCAAGACATAAGATAGTTATCATGAGAGATATATCATGGATTAGTCATAAGCTCATGTCTTGCATGTATCCAATGGAGTTTCTACTCCAAGTTTAAAGCATCAATGATGTTCAATTCTCCTCTCAACCTGCAAAACGCTTTCTCATCAAGTGGTTTACTAAATATATCCGCTAATTGCTTGTCGGTGCGAACATGCTTAAGACTGATGTCACCCTTAGCAACATGATCTCGAATGAAATGATGACGAACTTCAATATGCTTAGTTCGAGAATGTTGTACAGGATTATGACCAATTTTGATAGCACTTTCATTGTCACAAAGCAGTGTAACATGTTTCACATAAATCCCATAATCTTTAAGAGTTTGAGTCATCCAAAGTAATTGAGCGCAACATGAACCAGCGGCAATGTATTCAGCTTCGGCGGTGGATAAAAATACCGAGTTTTGTTTCTTGGAAGACCAAGACACAAGAGATCTACCAAGAAATTGACAAGTACACGAAGTGGACTTTCTATCAACCTTGTCTCCGGCATAATCCGAGTCGGAATAGCCAACAAGATCAAAAGAAGACCTCTTAGGATACCAAATGCCAAAATTTGGTGTATGGATTAAATATCTCACTATCCTTTTCACAGTCTTAAGATGACAATCTTTAGGAGCAGCTTGATATCGTGCACACATGCATACACTTAGCATAATATCGGGACGTGAAGCACATAGGTATAACAATGAACCAATCATAGAGCGATAAACCTTTTGATCAACCGGTTCACCATCTTTGGTTAAATCATTATGTCCACTAGTAGGCATGGGTGTAGACATACCTTTGCATTCTTGCATATTGAACTTCTTGAATAAGTCTTTGGTGTACTTTGTTTGAGAGACAAATGTACCTTCCTTAGTTTGCTTGATTTGCAACCCGAAAAAGAATTTGAATTCCTCATCATAGACATCTCAAACTTCTCTGACATTAGCTTTCCAAACTTTTCACTAAAGAGAGGGTTAGTTGAACCAAATATGATATCATCAACATAAATTTGGCATACAAATAGTTCTCCATTAACCCTTTTAGTAAAAAGAGTAGAATCAATTTTACCAATTTCAAAACCACTTGTAGTAAGGAACTTGGTCAAGCATTTATACCATGCTCTAGGAGCTTGTTTAAGACCATAAAGAGCTTTGTGAAGTTTGTAAACATGATTTGGTTTCTTGGGATTGATAAAGCCGGGAGGTTATTTGACATAAACTTCCTCCTCTATTTCACCATTTAGAAAAGCACTCTTAATGTCCATTTGGTACAAGGTGATATTATGGTGATTAGCATAGGCAAGTAAGATGCGAATGGACTCAAGTCTAGCAACGGGAGCATACGTCTCACCATAGTCCATACCTTCGACTTGTGTGTACCCTTGGGCGACGAGACGTGCTTTGTTGCGAACCACTTGTCCATCTTCATCTTGCTTGTTGCGAAACACCCATTTGGTACCAATGATGTTGTGGTTGTTGTCGGGCTTCTCAACCAATGTCCAAACTTGGTTTCTCTCAAAATTATGTAGCTCTTCATGCATAGCGTTTATCCAATCCGAATCTTCCAATGCTTCTTCAACCTTCATTGGTTCAATACTAGAGATGAATGAATAGTTTTCACAAAAGTTAGCTAAACGAGTTTTTGAGCGAGTGATTCTCCCGGTTTGTATATCATTGAGGATTTGCTCGACGGGATGATCTTTGGCAATTCTTGCTCGAACTCGTGAGAGCTTTTGCTTGGGTCTTCGTTGAACATCTTCTTCATCTTGTTCTTCTTCTTGGCCTTCTTCATTGTTGACGTCGTCGTTCTCTTGTCGTGGTGGAGAAGGAGGTTGTTGATATTCGTCTTGATGTATTTCCTCGTTTTCTTCATCTTGATGTGTCCCACTTGTGGATGCTTCCGTGTCGATTCTTGGTTCACCTTGTCGTGAAGTAGAAGCTTCCACTTGGACGGATGAAGTACTCTCCTTCACCTTCGTTGGACGAATTTTGCCAATGGACAAGTCTTGAATTGCTTCTGAAGGGTCTTTGTCTCCTACATCAATTGGCAATTGCTCTACTTGCGAGCCATTAGATTCATCAAACTTCACATCTACCGTCTCTTCAACCTTTCGGGTGAAATTGTTGTAGACACGGTAAGTGTGAGAGTTTGAGCCATAACCAAGTAGAAAACCTTCATGAGATTTAGGAGCAAACTTTGAACGACGATGCTTATCAAGAATGTAGCACTTTGAGCCGAATACTCGAAAGTATCCAACTTGAGGCTTGTTACCGGTGAAGAGCTCATATGCCGTCTTGCCGAGTAGCTTGTGAAGATATAACCGATTTGTTGCGTGACAAGCTGTCTCAACCGCTTCTGCCCAAAAGTGCTTTGGCGTCTTGTATTCATCAAGCATCGTTCTTGCCATTTCGATGAGCGTCCGGTTCTTCCTCTCAACAACTCCATTTTGTTGAGGTGTGTACGTAGCCGAGAACTCGTGTGAAATCCCTTCTTCGTCAAGAAAGGTGTCCACATTTGCGTTCTTGAATTCCGTTCCGTTGTCACTCCGAACCTTCTTGATCTTCACATCAAACTGATTTTGGGCTTTCCTAGCAAAGTTTCTGAAGATCTTCTGGACCTGCGACTTGTCATTAAGAAAGAACACCCACGTAAATCTTGAAAAGTCATCAACTATAATTAGACCAAAAGAATTTCCACCGAGACTCTTGTAGGCGTTGGGACCAAAAAGATCCATGTGAAGTAGCTCGAGTGGCCTCCTTGTGGTCATGATGTTCTTCACGGGATGTCTTCCTCCAACCTGTTTACCTGCTTGACAAGCACTGCAAAGTCTATCCTTATCAAATATGACATCGTTAACTCCAAGGATATGATTTCCTTTAATAAGCTTGTCAAGGTTTCTCATGCCAACGTGACCTAGTCGTCTATGCCACAACCAACCTTTTGAGGATTTAGCAACAAAGCAAGTTTTAGGTTGTGCCTTTTTAGAGAAATCGACAATGTAAAGATCACCTCTACGCATACCCGTAAAGACCATTTTATGATTGTCTCGACGAAATACTTGGCAATCTACCTCGGTAAATAAGACATTCAAACCGAAATCAGCAAGTCTAGATATTGAAAGTAAGTTGTAGTCAAGAGATTCAACGAGCATGACATTTTAAATGGAACTATCATGTGAGATGGCCACCTTACGAAGGCCAATCACTTTACCTTTTGAATTATCACCAAAGGTGACATATTTTCGAGGGCCGTCATCTTCAGCAAGCTCACGAAACATCTCTTCATCTCCGGTCATATGATCAGTACATCCACTATCAAGAACCCATTCCTTTCCTCCTGATTCATATCCCCGAAGATTTGTCATAAGACCAAAATGTCTCATTGCATCATCAAGATCGAAGTCACTATCATCCTCATTGTAATATTCATGTTCATCATGATCTTGTGATTCATCATTTCCTAGAGAGGGTAATTCATCAGATAAATGATCATCAAAGTGGTCACTTTTATGAATTCTTATAGCTTTGAGTATGATATCATTAATGATTTCAACATCTCCTTTAGCATGCTTAAGATTGGCAAGTTTAAGAAGACATTTACCAAAACTAGGATCACTAGAGTTCATCTTACTCAAGGCAATAGATTTATGGAGAATTTCATCCAAAGTTTTCACGGAATGATTGGGAAACCGTTCCTCAAGAAATTTCCATATAGTATAGGCGCAATTTTGAGTAGGCAAACTAGCAATCAAATTTTTGGACAATCCTCTAATGATGAGCTCAATAGTTCTAAGATTGCGAATCATGTCAATATCTTCATCTAGGGTAGGATGCAAGGGATCAATATGGGGTGCACAAGGGCTAGCAATATACTTGTTTAAATGATATTGATTGAAGATTACAAGCATCTCATTTTTCCATTTATGAAAGTACTTTCCATCAAGAATAGACACTCTATGTCTAAGACTCCCTAGAGTAGACACATCCATTTTCCTCCAATGGTTATTAAACCAAAGCAATGGAGACCAAGGCTCTGATACCACTTGTAGGATCTAGAAGTAGATGTGTCTAGAGGGGGGTGATTAGACACATAATGCTCAAGTTGCAATTTTTAAGCTTTTTCGGTTTAAGTGAAGTTTTAGGCACAATTTCAACACACACGATACATATCAAGCAAGCATGCAATGAGCATATGAGCAGCGGAATGTAAAGCATGCAACTTGCAAGAATGTAACGGGAAGGGTTTGGAGAGATCAAACGCAATTGGAGACACGGATGTTTTTCCCGTGGTTCGGATAGATGGTGCTATCCTACATCCACGTTGATGGAGACTTCAACCCACGAAGGGTAACGGTTGCGCGAGTCCACACAGGGCTCCAACCACGAAGGGTCCACGAAGAAGCAACCACCCACAAAGGGTCCACGAAGAAGCAACCTTGTCTATCCCACCATGGCCATCGCCCACACAGGACTTTTGCCTCACTAGCGGTAGATCTTCACGAAGTAGGCGATCTCTTTGCCCTTACAAACTCCTTGGTTCAACTCCACAATCTTGTCGGAGGCTCCCAAGTGACACCTAGCCAATCTAGGAGACACCACTCTCCAAGAAGTAACAAATGGTGTGTAGGTAATGAACTCCCTGCTCTTGTGCTTCAAATGATAGTCTCCCCAACACTCAACTCTATCTCATAGGATTTGGATTTGGTGGAACTCTATCTCATAGGATTTGGATTTGGTGGAACTCTATCTCATAGGATTTGGATTTGGTGGAAAGAGGGTTTGAGTGGAAAGCAACTTGGGAAGGCTAAAGATCAAGATTCATATGGTAGGAATGGAATGTCTTGGTCTCAACACATGAGTAGGTGGTTCTCTCTCCGAACATATGAGTTGGAATGGTGTGTGTGTTCTGATGGCTCTCTTTTTGAATGAGAAGGAGGTGAAGGGGTATATATAGCCTCCACACAAAATCCAACCGTTACACACAGTTTTCCAATCTCGGTGGGACCGAATCAATAAACTCGGTCGGACCGAAAATGTAAACCTAGTGACCGTTAGAGATTTCGATGGGACCGACTGGATCAACTCGGTGAGACCGATGTGCTAAGGTTAGGGTAAATCCAAAACTCGGTTTGACCGATTACTCAAACTCGGTGGGACCGATTTGGGTAACAAGTGAAACTGAGATTTGGCCAAGCAAATTCGATGGAACCAATTGCATATCTCGATGGGACCGAGAATATTGCAATGGGTAACAGAGAGTTTGCAAGCCCATCTCGGTGAGACCGAGATCCCATCGGTGGGACCGAACTGATTAGGGTTTGGCAGTGGCTTATGACAAGTGAAACTCGATGACGCTGGATAGGAAAAATCGGTAAGACCAAGTTTGGCTTAGGATTTAGGTCATATGTGGAAGTGGGAAAGTAGCTGAGGGTTTTGGAGCATATCACTAGGCACATGAAGCAAGAGGCTCATTAAGCAACACCTCATCCCTCCTTAATAGTATTGGCTTTTCCTAAAGACTCAATGTGATCTTGGATCACTAAAATGTAAAATGAGGAGTCTTGAGCTTGAAGCTTTAGTCAATCCTTTGTCCCTAGCATCTTGAAGGAGTTCCCACAACCTTTAGTCCATGCCACCCCATTGTTGAACTTATCTGAAACATGCTAGATTGAGATGTTAGTACAACAAGAGATTTGTCATCAATTATCAAAACCACCTAGGGAGCACTTGTGCTTTTAGCATCAGGTAACACCAACATTTCCTTCTTTTCACATATGGTAGGGACCTTAGTATGTTTACAGCAACCAAGCGAGAAGCTTTCACTGGCTAGCTCTATGTATCCCCGTGTTGTTGAGATCAACACGGTTGTTTTAAATAGCACAACAAAAGTCATTCTAGCATGAAATTGAAAATAATAAATGTCCTATAAATGAGAACGCTACGCTTATTATTTCACATACAGGTGCTAAAAAAGTTGTTCTAAGACACATGAGCAAACCAAATGTTTATAAGTTGATAAGTAGCAGCTACAGTGGCCAGGAACATTTAAATATAGTACCATATGAAGGGACGACACATGAATACATCAGCTACGGCTGTGTTCTTCATAAGCAATGCACACATCAATAATGTACGAACCTAGGTCTAAAAAAATCACAGCGAAGAACCAATTTTATTTCAAAAAACGCATTACAAATAACCATCACAAACAATTAGCTTCAGAGCATCTTCTAAAAAAGCATAGAAATATCCATCTCCATCGCTCATCTATTTAGATTGACCATGCTGAATACAAACTTTTTTCCAGTAGTTGGTAACGATGCATTTACCTATATATTGGCCAAAAGACCAATAATATATATCCATGACGACATAAATCCGGTGCTGGAGAAATTATTTATTTCATAGCATAAAAATTCAATCGGAACCATTTAAATAGTAGGGCTGTATACTAATATGAAAATGGATCCCACCTATGGATGTCATCTGATGCCAAGAATGAGAGGAAACTAAGCCTGAATGCCACCCATATTGAAAATATCCATACTATGATTGGGAGGCCAATTGAACATTATACATCACATAATGTACTATGTATGTACATTAAATTCTTTGCCAACTGTATACATTTTGTTTAGACAGTACCCTCAAGTCTCGACCAATACAATAATACATTACCTCTGCTCATTTTTCATAAAATGCCAAGCCCATTGGCTTGTTCTTGTCGCTTGAAAATGCCATGCCCATTGGCTTGTTCTTGTCGCTTGCTTATAATCATCCTTTCTATGGTGCTCACTTTCGTTTTGCTCCTGCTTCTTTTTTGCTTTTACGAAAAAGAGGGGAGAAGTCAAAGAAGGAAAGGTGTCTACACGCGCCGATGAATCAGGGCCGAAGGGAGGAGGCGGCATGGGGAGAGAAAGAACGAGTGAATCTCACCTTGGTGTGTTGCCGTCGGATGTGCTCGCCGTCGCTCGACCTGTGCGCAGAATCAGAACAAAGGTGAATCTATTATGAACTCAAGGACACCAAAGTGTGACAAAATAAAGGGGAAGCACCAATCCTCCACAGGTGCGCAGAATCAACCCCGTTCTTTGAACGCTTCCGCTCGCGATCTACAAAGGTATGTAGATACATCTAATCACTCGTTGCTAGATGAACTCCTAGATGGATCTTGGTGAAACCGTAGGAAAATTTTTGTTTTCTGCAACGTTCCCCAACAATAATTGCCTTTCACTTGCATGAACGGACGATGTGAATAATAATAATAATAATAATAGTGCACGTGCATTGGACTAAGCTGGAATCTGCAGGCATTCAATAAGAATACAAGGCAATATGGGCTCTTTTGTCAGATAAATAATAATGCATATAAGAGCTACTTCAATAATTTAATTAAGGTCTTCTCCTATCGACCCCCAAAGAAAAGAAAAGAAATAAAACTATTTACGCGGGAAAGCTCCCAACAAGCAAAAGAAGAACACGAAATCTTTTTGGGTTTTATTTTTAATTACTACTACAAGAATGAAAATTAAACTAACTAAAAGCTATAACTATTTTTTGGTTTTTCTTAAGGTTTATTAAACACACAAGAAGAAAGCATAAAAAGGGAAATAGACTAGCATGGATAATACAATGAAAAAGTATGAGCACCGACATCTAGCAATGAGTGTGTGAACATAAAATGTAATGTCGGTGGGAAATACGTACTCCCCCAAGCTTAGGCTTTTGGCCTAAGTTGGTCTATGGCCACGGCTGGCCTGGCGAATATCCATAATAATAGTTGGGGTCGTACTGAGAAGAAGAGGAGGAAGACTCCGCTTGCCACTGGCTGACAACCATCTCCGGATCCCACTGATAATTAGACTATCGTGGAGGATCAACTTGTGGTTCCGGCTCTGACTCCACGGCTGGTGCAGGGTTTCGGTAGGCGTGAATAGCCTTCAACGGAATAAGGTACGTGCCTACAGATAAATCAAACAAAGAAGGAGTATGTAGGGTAATAGTCTCAGGATGATGTTTATTAAAGAACAATTGATATTTAAGCTCTCCTTCCCTATTCTTAACAATAAAATCATGTGCCACCATACTTTTATAATCTAAATAAACACGAGGCAGCACTTTTTTTTCCTTCTCATAATGCCTAACAGGTATGTTAAAATGTGCAGCTAGGCGTGAAGTATAGATGCCTCCAAAGATGGGGCCCTTTGTACGGTTCAGACTTAACCGTTTAGCAATAATGCCGCCCAGACTAACAGAGTTATCACCATATAAACCGTGGAGCAAAATAATAATATTAGGGATACTATGGTTTCCACAGTTTCCGCGACCAATTAAACAACGACTAGCAAATAATGCAAAGTAACGTAAAATAGGATACAATGCAATCTGCTTAACACAACAACATGGCCACTTAGATGCAAGGTTTAAATATGCTACAACACCCAAGCATGAAAACAAAAGACATATCAGTGAAGTACAAGTGAAGCTCTACAAATCATGCACACTGAGCTACTGCTAGAACTCACTAGAACATGTTTAAAACAACATGGCAAAAATGCAAATGACAACAGTTTACAGACTTAGCAGTTTTTCACTAACCTTGACAGAAACAACATCAGGTTGCAATGTTTATTCCTAGTAAACTATATGCTACGGGAACATATCATGATAAACTTGTGCATGGCATGCTAGCACTAAAAGCAATTAACAAAAACCCCTTACTGAACTTGTTCCAAAGATCCCCATAAAAGATGATAGCATCAATGCAAACATGGCAAGTGATATCAACAGATTTCAGACTTTGTAGAATTACATGGCATGGCAGAAACAGATTCATGTAGGCATGTTTGCGAGCTTGTGCAACTCACCACAAAGAATTTCATGGCATATGGATGCAACCAACAACAAGAAGACATAATTATGGAGCTACTCATGGCAAGAACATTCTCATAGGATACATAGATCACCAGCTATTCACATGGCAAAAATGAACTTACAGGTAATAGACTGACAGCAACATAAGTTAGCAAATGGAGAGCATGGTGATGACAAGCTACATTACCCAATAATTGCAAAAAGGGCATGGATGGATAGAGCATAACAATATCTACAAAACATCCTTACTAAGCATCACCAAAAAATGCATGGAGTCACTTGTAGCATCAAGTTAACATGGCAAGATAATGTAGCAGGTTCAGACTTAGCAAAAAACACTAACTCACTGAAATCAGCAACAGGAAGTAGCCTACCTTGCATGCTTGTTCTAGTCACCATATGGCATATAAAAATACATGGATTGCACCACTGTAAAGATGGCATGAATATGCTCCGAAAACATGCTGACATGATGCTCAAAAGATAAACACACAAAATGCTATGAAAATGACAAATCGAGAAATTATGATAGTTTCCAGCAGACAACATTATTTAGCACTTATGCAACAATGATTAAGACAACAAGATAAATAGTAACATGCACGCAAAGTATACCATCATCTAGAGCACTCAGAGATGAACAATTTGACGTAATATACACACAAAATGGAGCAACATGCACAAAGATATCATCAATCAAACATGCACACATGACAAGGATTTTCTGGGGACTTAGTGAAAAAAACAACCTCGCGGAAAACTGGATCTCGGGGTTCCGGGACGGTGACGTGCGGGCTCCTGTTTGGATCTGGGTTTGAGGCGGCGTCGGGATGGAGGCGTGTAGATCGGAGAGGAGGAGGTGGCTGTAGTTGGTCACCGGAGGTCGGGGAAGGCTGGGCGGCGCGAGATCCGGACAGATCTCGCTGGATCCGGCGCTGGCAGAGGTGCGAGGAGGCGCTCCGGTGAAGCGACGCAGGGACGACAAGGCACGGCGCTGAGGGGTGACTCGGCAGCGGCGTCGTGGCATTGAGGTGGCGGGCGACGGTGGGCGGCGGAGAGGGGCGCTGGCGAGGGCGCTGCGGCGGCGGGAGGCAGCTCGGGTGGCCACGCAGGCCTAGGCGGGCCGCGCCAGCGGGGAAGGTGCGGTGGATACGTGGCGGACGCTGGTTGGCTCGGGCGGCGGTGGCAAGACGCGTCCGGCGGCGCGAGAAGGAGAGTGCTAGGGTTTTCCTGACATTTTTGGAGTGGGAGGTGTTTATATAGGTAGAGTGGGCTAGGAGAGGGCTATTGAGGTGTGGTTTTCGCCCACACGATCGCGATCCAAAGGCGAAGAGCATGGAGGTGGTTTAGATGGGCTAGTGGGCTGTTGTGGAGGGGTGCTGGGCTGCGAAGAGAGACAGGTTTCGGCGGTTACACAGTTAACCATTGGGGCATCAAACGACCTCCAAATGGGACAAAATTTGACAGGCGGCCTACCAATGATGTACCAAGGCCACTCGAAAAACCTTATCCCATTCCGAGAATGTTTTTCTGCCGCTCACGAAACGAGATCTGAGAGGTGCAACGGGTGCATGTGTGAGTGTAGGATTCCAAAACAGACAACGGGGAAAATGACCGGATGCAAGTGACGAACACGAATGCAAGTGAGATGCACATGATGACATGATATGAAATGCATGACATGAACAAAATGCAAAATGAGGACAAAACCCAAACCACGGAGGATATAACACATAACATTACTGGTAATGGCAAGAGTTGGAAGTACAAATATGGAATGTTACATCCGGGACGTTACAACTCTCCACCACTACAAGTGGATCTCGTCCCGAGATCTAGGACGGAAAGAACTCCGGATATTCAGAACGGAGGTGATCCTCGCGCTCCCAAGTATCTTCTTGGTCGAACTGGTGAGTCCACTTAACTTTGAGGAATTTGATTGAGTTGTTGCGAGTTTTGTGCTCGGTTTCTTCCAGAATGGCAATGGGATGCTCATGATAAGACAAGTCTTCTTGGAGGTCAATCTATTTGAAGTTGATAGTGCGCTCGGGCGTCTTGAAGCACTTGCGAAGTTGTGACACATGAAACACGTCACGCACATTTGAGAAGTTGGACGGGAGCTCAAGTTGATAAGAAAGGTCGCCTCTTTTTCCAATGATCTTGAAAGGACCCACATATCTAGGGGCAAGCTTCCCTTTGATGCCGAAGTGTTGAGTGCCTTTCATTAGAGAGACACTGAGATAGACATGGTCTCCAATCTCAAAAGTCATGTCATGGTGCTTGCTATCATAGTAACTCTTTTGGCGCGATTCCGTGGCTTTGAGATTTTCACGGATGACTTTACACATTTCTTCAGCTTCTATATTCAAGTCGTTGCTAAGAAGTTGGGGTTCACCAGTCTCGGACGAATTGAGAGGAGTACGACACTTTCTGCCATATAGGATTTCGAATGGGGCCTTGCCCGAACTTGCTTGGAAGCTGTTGTTGTAGGAGAACTCGGCATATGGGAGGCAATCTTCCCACCTCATATTGAAAGATATGACACCAGCTCTGAGCATGTCTTCGTGGATTTGATTGACTCTCTCGACTTGGCCACTTGTTTGAGGATGAAAAGCCGTGCTGAAATGAATGTTTGTGCCCATGGCCTTCTAGAAGGAGTCCCAGAACTTGGAAGTGAAGATGCTTCGACGATCTGAAGAGATCGATTGAGGAATCCCATGCAACGAGACTATTCTAGAGGTGTATAGCTCTGCCAACTTTGTTGCATTGATAGATTCTTTGACCGGAAGGAAATGAGACACTTTTGTAAGCTTCAATGACAACGAAGATAGCATCATTCCCTCGCTTGGACTTGGGAAAGCCAGTGGAAAAGTCCATTTCAATATGATCAAAGTTCCAGTCTGTAATAGCAAGAGGTTGGAGGAGACCAAATGGACGTTGATGTTCTGCTTTCACCCTTCGACAGACATCACATTCATTCATGAATTGAGCAATCTCTCGCTTCATGCGAGTCCACCAATACGACTGCTTGAGGTCATGCTACTACATCTTTGAGCTGCCTAGGTGGATGGAAAGAAGAGAATTGTGCACTTTGTTCATCATGACCTTCCTTAGATCACCTTTTGGAACCACAATCAGGTCCTCGAAAAATAAGGCGTACTTGTCATCAATGCGATAACACTTGTATTTGGGAAGGCCCTTGGCAACACCATGTTTCACCTTCTTCACCATGGTATCAAGGAGTTGTTCTTCATGAATTTGATCTTCCAAAGTTGGAGCAACTTGAAGGTTGGCATGAAAACGTTGAGGAACAACTTGGAGGTTGATCTTTCGGAATGCTTCACAAAGATCAGGTTGGAATGGCTTGAGAATTAAGCTGCTGCAATATGCCTTTCTGCTCAACGCATCTGCAATCACATTAGCCTTGCCTGGAGTGTATTCAATGCTTGGATTGTACTCTCAAATCATTTCGACCTAACAAGTTTGCCGGAGGTTGAGGTTGGGTTGAGTGAATATATATTTGAGGCTCTTGTGATCGGTGAAAATTTCCACTTGCCTACCCAACAAAAGATGTTTCCCAGTGATTAATGCATGGACAACTGCCGCCAACTCAAGATCGTGAGTGGGATAGTTCCTCTCATTTGGCTTCAAATGACGTGAAGTGTAAGCCACAACTTTCTTCTCTTGCATTAAGACTGCACCGGGAGCTTGCAATTAGGCATCATAGAAAACTTGGTAGGGCTTGGACTCATCTGGGGGAGTAAGGACAGGAGCTGTGACGAGTTTCTCTTTGAGAGTAATGAAGGCAATGTCACACTTAGGAGTCCAGGAGTACTTGACATGCTTCTGGAGGAGATTGGAAAGATGATTAGAAATTTTCGAGAAGTTTTCCACAAACCTTCTACAATAGCTTGCAAACCCAAGGAAACTGCGGAGCTGCTTGACATTCTGAGGAGGCTTCCAGTTGACAATTGTAGAAACCTTCTCCATTAATAGAAATGCCATTGGCGGAGATGATGTGACCAAGGTAAAGAACTTCATCAAGCCAAAATTGACATTTGGAGAGATTTGCGTAGAATTGATACTCTCTAATCTTGTCGAGCACCAATCGCAAATGCTTGGCATGATGCTTTTTATTCTTGGAGAAAACCAGGATATCGTCGAGATACACTCGGACGAATTCATTTGTGTAGGGGTTGAAGATGAAGTTCATCATACGAGAGAATGTTGGAGGGGCATTTGCAAGCCCGAAAGACATGACAATGTATTCATAAGAACCAAAGCTCGTTCTGAATGTTGTCTTTGGGATAGCTTTTTCACGAATGCGAATCTGGTGATACCCGATATGGAGGTCAAGCTTGGAAAACACCTTTGCACCTTTGAGTTGCACGAATAAATCGTTGATATTGGGAAGTGGGTATTTGTTCTTGATTATCTTCTTGTTCAATGGGCAGTAATCGACGCAAAGTCATTTCGTGCCATCCTTCTTTTGGACAAAGAGAACAGCACATCCTCGAGGAGATGAACTTGGTCTGATCAGACCCAAACGTTCTTGTTCATCGAGTTGTTTCTTCAATTCTTTCAGCTCTTTTGGCCCAAGCTTGTATGGGCTCTTGCAAACGGGTTCTGTACCAGGCTCAAGATCAATAACGAACTCGACTAGTCGGTGAGGAGGCATACCCGGAAGCTCTTCAAGAAAGACATCCTGATACTCACAAGCAACTGGAATCTGGGAAATAGCGTCGATCTTGCCTTTCTCATTGAAAGAGAACAACCGAATGGTTTCATCACGAGCGGCAAAGATGATCACATCTTCAGAAGGATGCGTCAATTTAATCTCCTTGGCAGCACAATCAAGAAAGGCGTTGTGCTTAGAAAGCCAATCGGTGCCAAGAATGAGATCAATATCGGAAGCGCCGAGTACATTTGGGGAAGCCAGAAATTTATAATTTCCCATCTTGATAACGACATTCGGAATAAGGCTGCTTGAGTTCATCACTTTACCCGGAGAAACAACAGACAATGGCCTAGCCAAATCTTGAAAAGCGAATTCATGCTTTGATGCAAAAGGTCTTGAAATGAAAGAAAGCGGTGCACCAGAATCAAGCAACACTTTGGGAAGAATAGTGTTAACTGAGAGGTTACCCATGATCACATCTGAAGAATACTCTGCTTGAGCTGCATTCAACATGTTCACCTTTGCAAACTTTGGATTTTCCTTGACAACTGCATTGCTTAAAGACCTCAAACAAGGAGGAGGCGGAAGGCGCCTTTGAGTGCACTTGTTGGAATGGTGACCTTTGATACCACACTTGTGACAAGTGACCTCTGAAAGCGTACGGAAAGGTGGAGGAGGAGGACCACCTGTCCTCGGAGCCTAAGACTGAGACTTGTTCTGATTGCTTGGGATGGGTGGGTGGGAAGATCCACGACCACCCGAGTGCTTCTGCTGGTAGGGCTGGCGAAACGGAGGAGGTGGAGGAAGACAGAACTTTTGTTGCTTAGCTGCCACTTGAGAGGAAGAGGAAGACTGGACTGCATCCTTGAGTCTCTTCTTAGAAGCCTAACACTTGAGTTGGGCAGCTTCTTGCTTGAGCGCCATGTTATAGAACTGATCGAACTGAGTAGGCTCAACAAGAATGAGAGCTAACTGCACATCCTCTCTGAGGCCACCCGTGAAGTGATAGATCATGCTCTTTTCATCAGGAACGTCTTGCCTTGCGAAGCGAGCAAGATTCTGAAACTTGACATTGTATTGATAAACGGACATGCTTCATTGCTTGAGATTGCGGAATTCCTCACGCTTGCTCTCGCCAATACTTGTTGGAATGTGATGAGCTCAAAAGTTCCGGTAGAAGTTAGTCCAGGTAATCACTAGACCCCCTCTAGAGTCTTTGTACTGCTGATACCAATTTGCTGCTTGGTCCTTGAGTTGAAAAGAAGCGAATTTGACGTAGTCCCCAGGCCTGACGTTGCTGCATTCAAAATGCTTGTTGATGTCCACAAGCCAATCATCAGTGTCCATGGCCTCAACACAAGCGTTGAAAGACTTTGGCTGATTTGCAAGAAACTGGTTGAGGGTAGCAAACTGAGGCTGATTGTTGTTGCCTTGGCCTTGGTTGCCTTGTCCTTGATTCCGCTCTTGCATGAGCTGAATTGACATCTGAGTGTTGGCGTTGGTGGCCGTAATCAAAGCTTTCCATGCCTCCGGAGTCGGAGGAGGTGGCGGAGAGTTGGACTACTCTCGATCTGTACGTTCCGGATGCAGACGTGTTGGGGAAGCCATCCTGAAGAAGGTGGCTTCCGTTAGAACCATGATAGACAAGATGAATCAACAGATAGACATGTGCAAAGAAGACTTCATAATAAACATCTGAACGTAGATTGAACGAATGCATTTGAAAGTTAACATTACACGACCATTAGGGTGAGAAGCCACTTAGGCAAAGGTTTGTGAATGAAACAACAAGGTATGACTGGAACAAACAAATGGTAAGGATCTCCCAATCCCATACCGATTATATGTCAGAAGAATAACTAAGAGCTACTTGAATTCCCACCTATTAACTCCTGCAACTTTCTGGTTATGCAATCTCATGTTGGGGATACAGGGAGGCACAATATATCTCAAACAACTAACAAGCCCTACACTCCATTGTATCCATCCGTCAACACATAACCAAGAAAACTCCGGAAATCGTGTACCTTGACCTTCGAAAAGCATCCGCTATACTAGATGCGACAATACTCCCGAACTCCCTCCCCAGTACTGGGTGACGTCGATGTTATCTCACCACTAACTGCATAGAAGATATTTTTGAGGTCGGCGAGCTCAGGCTTACCGGAACTTGCAACGATAAAATTGTGATGACAACACCCCAGAGCTCAACTCCCCGGGACACTGCCACAACCCCTAAATGTAAGGAGGCGCCAAGAACGATGTTCTCGTCACAATAATATTGGAACGATCCCAAGATACCCGCGTGATCCTAATTTTTTTAGTGAAAATGAGGAGAGGGAAGTCAAAACATCTACGCCGGGAATCCTGACGAGAGCGACAAAGGGCATGAGGAGTAAAAAGAATCCTACTCTCTGATATATATAATCCTAAGACTCAAAATAGTTTTGTTCTGGACTCAACAACGTCAGCAGTTTGATCAAGCAGGGGCTCCTAAGTCGGGCTGTCTTTGATACCAACTTGTAATGCCCAATATGCGACTATACTCCATACGTGTCGAGGCACGACTTGGGGCATAAACGCATATTGGTATGGTCGCAAGAGTGATTGTATCTTTGCTCATCTCATGTACTGAATAGATAGAATATGAGATTTGGCTTACACTCGCCACAATGTCACACAATAAGATCAAGTTATACAATCACTCAAGATGAACACAAAGCCCGACTACAGACGAAATCGAACGAATAAAAGACAACCACCCAAGATAAGTCCCGGTCGTCCCTACTAGGCACCACTACTGATCATCCAGAAAGGAAACATAGTAACGGGCAAGGTCTTCGTCGAACTCCCACTTGAGCTCGGTGGCATCACCCGCATCAGTCTCATTGGCACCTGCAACTGTGTTTGTAGTACACTGTGAGCCATGGGGACTCAACAATTCTATTACCCACGATGTCAAGACTATCGAAGCTTAAAGGTAAGGTATGGATATAAGGTGGAGTTGCAGCAAGCACTAAGTATTGTATGGTGGCTAGGTTACGTATACAAGAATAAGATGAGAAACTACGCAACGGTCGTAATCTAGTAATGATCAAGAAGTGATCCTGAACTACTAACGTTCAAACATATCCCCACCGTGTTCTCTTCCCGAACCTCGTCGAAAAGAGACCATCACGGTTACGCACGCGGTTGGTGTATTTTAAATAGTTTGGTTTCAAGTTCACTACAACCGGATATTAAAAACTCCCATCTGCCACATAACCGCGGGCATGGCTCTCGAAAGTTTAAACCCTGCAGGGGTGTCCCAACTTAGCCCATGACAAGCTCACGATCCGTGGAGACAATCCTCCATCTCGGGACCCTCCGACCAGACTCAGAATCCTGGTGCACAAGACATTTCTACAATGGTAAAACAAAACCAGAAGACTTCCCGATGTGCCAACACCGTAATAGTAGCCACGCGTATCTTGTCTCAGGACACAATCAAATTGTTCAAACTTCCAGTTGGCCAATCCAGAGTTGCCCCTGGCGGCCACCGGTGGTTGATAGGTTGGACCAACACTCACGAGGAGCACGGGCAACAGTTTTGTTCAAAGCGAACTGTCAATAGAGGCCCATAAACCCTCAACGTGTTAGGGACGCAAAATCAAGGAATATAACACCGGTATGACGGGAACTAAGGCGGAAAGAGTGGAACAAAACATCAAGAAAAAGGACAATCCTTCCACCCTTTACCAAGTGTATAGGTGCATTAATTAAATAAGAGATATTGTGATATCCCAACATATCCATGTTCCAACGTGGAACAACCTGCATTGCACCTGCAACTAGCAAAAATATAAGAGGGGCTGAGCAAAAAGCGGTAAGATAGCAAAACAATGGTTTGCTAGGAAGGTGGGTTAGAGGCTTGACATGGCAGTATGGGAGGCTTGATAAACAAGTGGTAGGTAGCACGACATAGCGATTGAACAAACAACTAGCAAGCAAAGATAGAAGTGATATCGGGGGTAATGATCATGTTGCCTGCAATGTTTTCAGAGGTATCGAATCCTTGCTCCCCATGAATGTACTCGACAGGGTCCTCGAAAGTGAACTCGTCTCCCGGCTCTACCCAAAGCAAGAACACAAGCAACGAAACAACAATCTATCACGGTGCAATGCACAAAGCAACATGAGGCAAGACATGGCATGGAATGCAAGATATGATGTGCAATGCATATGGGTACTCCGGGAGGGGAAAGATGATCATGGCATTAACTTGGCAAACCAAGCATGACACTGGATAGATTGAGAGATTTCGGTTAAAAACGATATGAAGATCACTGGAAACGGATGCATGGTTTCCAACAGACGAGCAAAACAAGATACAATGCAATCTGCTTAACACAACAACATGGCCACTTAGATGCAAGGTTTAAATATGCTACAACACCCAAGCATGAAAACAAAAGACATATCAGTGAAGTACAAGTGAAGCTCTACAAATCATGCACACTGAGCTACTGCTAGAACTCACTAGAACATGTTTAAAACAACATGGCAAAAATGCAAATGACAACAGTTTACAGACTTAGCAGTTTTTCACTAACCTTGACAGAAACAACATCAGGTTGCAATGTTTATTCCTAGTAAACTATATGCTACGGGAACATATCATGATAAACTTGTGCATGGCATGCTAGCACTAAAAGCAATTAACAAAACCCCCTTACTGAACTTGTTCCAAAGATCCCCATAAAAGATGATAGCATCAATGCAAACATGGCAAGTGATATCAACAGATTTCAGACTTTGTAGAATTACATGGCATGGCAGAAACAGATTCATGTAGGCATGTTTGCGAGCTTGTGCAACTCACCACAAAGAATTTCATGGCATATGGATGCAACCAACAACAAGAAGACATAATTATGGAGCTACTCATGGCAAGAACATTCTCATAGGATACATAGATCACCAGCTATTCACATGGCAAAAATGAACTTACAGGTAACAGACTGACAGCAACATAAGTTAGCAAATGGAGAGCATGGTGATGACAAGCTACATTACCCAATAATTGCAAAAAGGGCATGGATGGATAGAGCATAACAATATCTACAAAACATCCTTACTAAGCATCACCAAAAAATGCATGGAGTCACTTGTAGCATCAAGTTAACATGGCAAGATAATGTAGCAGGTTCAGACTTAGCAGAAAACACTAACTCACTGAAATCAGCAACAGGAAGTAGCCTACCTTGCATGCTTGTTCTAGTCACCATATGGCATATAAAAATACATGGATTGCACCACTGTAAAGATGGCATGAATATGCTTCGAAAACATGCTGACATGATGCTCAAAAGATAAACACACAAAATGCTATGAAAATGACAAATCGAGAAATTATGATAGTTTCCAGCAGACAACATTATTTAGCACTTATGCAACAATGATTAAGACAACAAGATAAATAGTAACATGCACGCAAAGTATACCATCATCTAGAGCACTCAGAGATGAACAATTTGACGTAATATACACACAAAATGGAGCAACATGCACAAAGATATCATCAATCAAACATGCACACATGACAAGGATTTTCTGGGGACTTAGTGAAAAAAACAACCTCGCGGAAAACTGGATCTCGGGGTTCCGGGACGGTGACGTGCGGGCTCCTGTTTGGATCTGGGTTTGAGGCGGCGTCGGGATGGAGGCGTGTAGATCGGAGAGGAGGAGGTGGCTATAGTTGGTCACCGGAGGTCGGGGAAGGCTGGGCGGCGCGAGATCCGGACAGATCTCGCTAGATCCGGCGCTGGCGGAGGCGCGAGGAGGCGCTCCGGTGAAGTGACGCAAGGACGGCAAGGCGCGGCGCTGAGGGGTGACTCGGCGGCGGCGTCGTGGCATTGAGGTGGTGGGCGACGGTGGGCGGCGGAGAGGGGCGCTGGCAAGGGCGCTGCGGCGGCGGGCGATGGAGAGCCGGAGTGGCGCGGGAGGCGGCTCGGTCGGCTGCGCGGGCCTGTGCGTGCCGCGCCTGGGCCTGGCAGGCCGCGGTGGCGGGGAAGGCGTGGTGGACAGGTGGTGGACGGTGGTCGGCTCGGGCGGCGGTGGCTGGACGCGTCCGGCGGCGCGGTGGACGTGTTCGGCGATGCGAGGAAGATGGTGCTAGGGTTTGCCCGAGAATTTTGGAGGAGGAGGTGTTTATATAGGTAGAAGGAGCTAGGAGAGGGCTATTGATACGTCTCCATCGTATCTACTTTTCCAAACATTTTTGACCTTGTTTTGGACTCTAACTTGCATGATTTGAATGGAACTAACCCGGACTGACGCTGTTTTCCGCAAAATTACCATGGTGTTATTTCTTGTAGCGACCAGACCTCAAACAGTCTGATCTCTGTGCTCCGGTGTCATCCCTGGATCAGTAATGCTGACACCACACAGTACTCGGAGGATTTATAGCAGAGTAGCAATCACACACTTATTACATCGAGTGTCTCAAAAGAGAACTTATTACAATAAATATGGCTTAAGGCCATCTAATAACGATAACAGCGAAAGGCTTGGAAGATAAGTGAGTCCATCAACTCCAACGGCATCACTGAGTATAGAACCACGACCTAAAACTCCTTAATCGTCGTCTAAAAAGTCTGCAACATTAACATTGCAGCCCGAAACGGGTCAGCACATGGAATATGCTGGCAATGTAACACATAGAGAGTAATGGAATGAAACAGCTATACTATATGCATATTTGGCTGGTGGAAAGCTCTATGGTTACAGTTTTGCGTAAAGCCAATTTTTCCCTACTTCAAAGGAATAAAATTTATTTAACTATCATGGTAGTTGTTAAACATTGAGAATGGTTGACAGCATTCTCAATCCCAATTAAGCATCATCATTAAACATAACCCAACAAAATTAATTTAGAGTAACATGTTGAGATTCACATGATAATTCAGGTACTAGATACTCAAGATATCCATAACCAGGGACACGGCTAACCATGATTAGTTTATTACACTCTGCAGAGGTTTGCGCACTTTTCCCCACAAGACTCGATCGCCTCCGTTGGGTTTGTCGCACTACAGGGTGTTTGAGAAGACGGATGACCGAGACATAGTCTTTCTGAAGCGCTAGCACCTTACGATCGGGTAGACCGTACCACCTACATCCCCTACATCTGCTAGTCTACCACTATAAGAGTTCACACGACTTAGCCAACTATGCTAGGCCCATAATAGCTTGTGGCTGCACACGGAAGTTTCTAGTATGAATAGTCTCATGATCCCTTTGAGCCTGGGTGGCGGTCCAAAAGAAAACAGGCAAGTCCTGGAATACCCAGGTGCCTCAATCCACCCAGATGTGTGTTTAAGTTGCCACCTTAGATAACCATTAATTAACAAAACTCACATCTGTCATGGATATCACTCACCCAATCCACGTCTACTAGCATAGCATGGCATAATAAGCAAACATAGAAGTAACTCCCAAGGTTTGATAATAAACAGGTAATAGGTACTACCTGATCTACTTCCCATCCCACAATTTAATTAGATCCTAACCATGCAATGTGTGAGGGTTGATCTAATGCAATAAAACTGGGTAGTAGAAAAGGTATGATCAAAGTGTTACTTGCCTTGCTGATGATCCGGGAAACCTAGCGATTCGAAGTAACAAGCGGCGCACTCCGGGTATTCTATCGCAGACAAACAAACAAGCATACAATAAGTACTCAATTAATGCACAGGTAAAACTCAAATAAGAGATCTAACCAGAAGGTTCAACTCAAGAACTCCGGTTGGCAAAAGAATCAAATCGAACGAAGCAACGAAAGTCAAACAGCGAAAGAAAACAACTTCGTTCTACTAATATGGATCTAGGGCAAATTTTTACAGTAGCAAAATCTTGTTTAAGTTGGTTAAACGGATAGAGGGTTTCGAGACGAAACTCTAGGCGCTTGAATCGCCTGATTCCGATAAACGAGCGAAAAGTTATACTAAAAAGAAAATCGGATTAGGAATCGCGATCAGAAAAATCGCGGATTTAATCCGAGAAAAGAAAAACGACGAACGCTCGCTAAATTAAATAAACCGGAAAAACCGATCGATTTAAAAAAAGAATCTAAAAAAACGACGGAAAAACCGAACGGTTTTTAAAAAAAAAACCGACGCGGATTTTGAGGCGGCGGCAGACCTCGGGCGGCGTGCGGCGGCGGCGGCGAGGCGGGGCAGCGCGGCGATGGCGGCGGTGGCGAGAACTGGGGCGGCTCGGGCTAGGGTTAGCTCTGGCTAGGCATCCCCCCGGCTTAAATAGCCTAACGGGCCGGGAGTCCTAGTCGGACACGGCCCTAGGTCGGTTCGATTTTTTTAAATAATTACGCGCAAAAGAAAAATAAAAATAAATACTAAACGGACTCCAAAATTCCGAAATAAATTTTCACGGGCTTCTAAAATCAAGCCGCACAAGGTGAACATTTATTTGGGACCTAAATGCAATTTTGAAAAACGCACATTTTTCCTAAATTCAAATAAAACACCGAAAAACTCCGAAATAAAATCCTATTTGATTTTATTATTAAATCCTCAATATTTCTTTATTTTGGGAAAGTCATTTTATTCCCTCTCTCATATTTTTGCAATAGAAATAATTGATGATAGAATAAATAAAATCAAATGATCCTATTCTCAAAATTTGAGAAAACTCAAATATGAAAATAACGAAATCCCCAACTCTCTCCGTGGGTCATTGAGTTGCGTAGAATTTCTAGGATCAACCAAAATGCAAAATAAAATATGGTATGGAGTGATGATCTAATGTATAACATTCCAAATTGAAAATTTGGGATGTTACAAACCTACCCCCCTTAAGATGAATCTCGCCCTCGAGATTCGGGTTGGCTAGAAAATAGGTGAGGGTGGTCCTTGAACAAATCTTCCCCTCACTCCCTGGTGGCTTCATCCTCTGTGTGGTGGCTCCACTGAACTTTGCAAAACTTGATAACCTTACTGCGGGTAACTCGACTGGCAAACTCGAGAATCTTAATTGGTTTCTCCTCGTACGTCAAATAGTTATCCAACTGAATAGTTTCCAAAGGCACTGTGTCTCTCAAAGGTATGTCAGCCATCTCCGCGTGGCATTTCTTTAACTGAGAAACGTGGAACACATCTTGAACTCCTGACAATCCTTCAGGCAATTCCAACTTGTAGGCCACTTCTCCCATACGCTCCAAAACTCGATATGGTCCTACAAATCGTGGTGCTAACTTCCCTTTAACTCCAAAATGCTTTGTTCCCCGAAGTGGAGATACTCAAAGATAAGCTCTATCTCCAACTTCGTAAACTGTCTCCTTATGTTTAGAATCTGCATAACTTTTCTGTCTGGACTGGGCTACCTTGAGCCTATCGCGAATCAACTTCACCTTCTGTTCAGACTCTTTAATCAAGTCAGGTCCAAACAACTGGCGGTCTCCAACTTCGTCCCATGACAACGGTGTCCTGCACCTCCTTCCGTACAAAGCTTCGAAAGGGGCCATCTTTAAACTAGTTTGGTAACTATTGTTGTAAGAGAACTCTGCATATGGCAAATTATCGTCCCAACTAGATCCATAATCTAGCGCACAAGCTCTCAGCATATCCTCCAAAATCTAATTGACTCTCTCGGTCTGTCCATCTGTCTGTGGATGAAAAGCTGTACTGAATTCTAGCCTGGTACCCAAAGTTTCGTGCAACTTCTTCCAGAACTTTGAGGTAAACTGGGTTTTCAAAGCATGCACTACGGCTGCTAACTCCAAATCATGCGTGGCATAATTTAACTCATGAGGCTTCAGTTGTCTTAAGGCATATGAAACAACTCTCCCTTCCTGCATAAGCACTGCTCCAAGTCCTCGACGTGAAGCGTCGCAATACACCTCATAATCTTTGGTCTGGTCTGGCAAAATCAACACTGGTGAGGTAACCAAGCGTTTCTTCAACTCCTGGAAACTAGCCTCACATTCCTCCGTCCATATGAACTTGGTATCTTTCTTTAACAACTCAGTCATAGGCTTCGCAATCTTTGAGAAATTCTCAATAAATCTTCGGTAGTATCCTGCGAGTCCAAGAAAACTCCGGATCTCTCCAACTGTTGTTGGGGCTTCCCACATGGTCACAGTATCAACTTTAGTGGGATCAACCGCTATACCTTCTCCAGATATAACATGTCCAAGGAATCCTATTTCCTTCAACCAAAACTCACATTTGCTGAACTTGGCATATAATTGATGTTCTCTGAGCTTTCCAAGTACCAAACGCAAATGCTCCTTATGCTCCTCCTCATTCTTCGAATAAACCAGGATATCATCAATGAACACTACGACGAACTTATCCAAAAACTCCATAAACACTTTGTTCATCATGTTCATAAAATAGGCAGGTGCGTTAGTCAGACCAAATGATATAACGGTATACTCGTACAACCCATACCTGGTGGTAAAAGCTATCTTCAGAATATCCTGTTCTCGAATCTTCAACTGGTGGTATCCTGATCGTAGATCGATCTTGGAAAATACCTTAGATCCTTGCAATCGATCAAACAGATCATTAATCATTGGTAGTGGGTACTTGTTCTTGATCGTTACTTCGTTCAATCCTCGATAATCAACAACCATCCTTAATGATCCATCCTTCTTCTCCACTAGAAGTACTGGCGATCTCCAAGGCGAAGAACTTGGGTGGATATATCCCTTATCCAGTAACTCCTTAATCTGCTTCTTAATTTCCACCAAATCCTTTGCTGGCATCCTATATGGTCTCTTTGATATTGGCCCTGTGCCTGGCAATAGCTCAATCAAAAACTCAATATCTGGATCTAGGGCAAATTTTTATAGTAGCAAAATCTTGTTTAAGTTGGTTAAATGGATAGAGGGTTTCAAGACGAAACTCTAGGCGCTTGAATCACCTGATTCCGATAAACGAGCGAAAAGTTATACTAAAAAGAAAATCAGATCAGGAATCGCGATCAGAAAAATCGCGGATTTAATCTGAGAAAAGAAAAACGACGAACGCTCGCTAAATTAAATAAACCAGAAAAACCGATCTATTAAAAAAACGAATATAAAAAAGAACCGAATGGTTTTTCGAAAAAAAAACCCGGCGCGGATTTCGAGGCGGCGGTGGACCTCGGGCGGTGGACCTCCCCCCTGGCTTAAATAGCCTAACGGGCCGGGAGTCCTAGTCGGACATGGCCCTAGGTCGGTTTGATTTTTTTAAATAATTACGCACAGAAGAAAAATGAAAAGAAATACTAAGCGGACTCCAAAAATTCCGAAATAAATTTTTGCGGGCTTCTAAAATCAAGCCGCACAAGGTGAACATTTATTTGGGGAAGTCATTTTATTCCCTCTCTCATATTTTTGTAATAGAAATAATTGATGATAAAATAAATAAAATCAAATGATCCTATTCTCAAAATTTGAGAAAACTCAAATATGAAAATAACGAAATCCCCAACTCTCTCCGTGGGTCGTTGAGTTGCGTAGAATTGTCGTGACTTCTCACGACTATCTCATAGTCCAAGTCACCACATTCTTGTTATCACATTAATTTACTTAATTATTTCAGGTTTATCCTCCATTTCGACCAAGACCTTATATTGTGACCTACTACGAACTGTGTTGCTATCGATTGACTTTATAAACACTCTGCAGAGGTAGCTCACTGTACCCACACCACGGAACCCATGGCCTCGCACTCCCATTTGGGTGGACCAACGGTGTTCTGACGAAACCGACCTACTACCATGACACTCTCGGCCACTTCGACTCACTCCCCACTGGGCTAGTGTAACACCCTCGATGCGACTATATCTCCCACGTGTCGAGGCACGACTTAGAGGCATAATCGCATTGAAGGCATATGTCGCAAGTTAGGCAATCTTCACAACATCCCATGTAATATAGATAATAAAAGGGGAGATAACATAGTTGGCTTACACTCGCCACGTCAATCAAGTACATAAGTAACATTACATCATCCAAACACTCATGGCCCGACTACGGCGCCAAAATAAAAGAGAACCCAACATGCGACACGGTCCCGATCACCTCCAACTGGGCACCACTACTGATCATCAGGAAAAGAAACATAGTATCGTTGAGAGTCCTCGTCGAACTCCCACTTGAGCTCAAACTCGTCACCTGGAGCGGAATCATCAGGCCCTGCATCTGGTGTAATAGTAATCTGTGAGCCACAGGGACTCAGCAATCTCGCACCCTAGCGATCAAGACTATTTAAGCTTATAGGTAAGGCAAGGTAAAATATGTGGAGCTGCAGCAAGCGACTAGCAAATATGGTGGCTAACTTATTCGCACAAGAGAGCGAGAAAAGGAGGCAAAGCGCGAGCGAGAAACTAGAGAGCAACCTGCGCAAACATTACTCCAACACCGTGTCCACTTCCCGGACTCCGCCGAGAAGAGGCCATAACGGTAACACACTCAGTTGATTCAGTTTAATTAAGTTAAGGTTCAAGTTATCTACAACCGGACATTAACAAATTCCCATTTGCTCATAACCGTGGGCACGGCTTTCGAAAGTTCAAATCCCTGCAGGGGAGTCCCAACTTAGCCCATGACAAGCTCTCACGGTCAATGAAGGAATAGACCTCCTCCCAAGACGTTCCGATCAGACTCGGTATCTCGGTTCTTCAAGACACTTCGACAGGTTAAAACAAGACCAGCAACACCGCCCGAATGTGCCGACAAATCCCGATAGGAGCTGCACATATCTCTTTCTCAGGGCACACTCAGATTGTCTTAGGTACGGGTAGGCCAGCTCAGAGTTGCCCCTGGTGGCCACCAGCAGCTGACAGGTGGACCAACACTCAGGGGAGCACTGGCCCGGGGGGGGTTTAAAATAAGATGACCCTCGGGCTCCGGAAACCCAAGGGAAAAAGAGGCTAGGTGGCAAATGGTAAAACCAAGGTTGGGCATTGCTGGAAAAGCTTTAATCAAGGCGAAACATCAAGGGGTTCCCATTATAACCCAACCGCGTAAGGAACGCACAAATCAAGGAACATAACACCGATATGACGAAAACTAGGGCAGCAAGAGTGGAACAAAACACTAGGCGAGAGGCCGAGCCTTCCACCCTTTACCAAGTATATAGATGCATTAAGATAACATAGCAATATAATGATATCCCAACAAGTAAATAAATGTTCCAACAAGGAACGGCCTTCAATCTTCACCTGCAACTAGCAACGCTATAAGAGGGGCTGAGCAAAGCGGTAACATAGCCAATCAACGGTTTGCTAGGACAAGGTGGGTTAGAGGTTTGACATGGCAATTTGGGAGGCTTGAAAGCAAGTGGTAGGCATCGTAGCATTGGCATAGCAAAAGAGCGAGCAATCTAGCATAGCAAAGATAGTAGTGATTTCGAGGGTATGATCATCTTGCCTGCAAAGTTGTCAGAGTTGACTGGATCCTTGAAAGCAAACTCAACGGGCTCCTCGTTAGCGAACTCTTCTCCTGGCTCTACCCAAACAAGACAAACAAACAACAAGGGCACAATCAACCACGTGCAAGGATCAAACAATATGATGCAATGATGATATGCTATGCGGAATGTAAAATGCAAGATATGACAGGAAATGCAAGAACCTGGCCTCAACTTGGAAATCTAAGTGTGCCACTGGAAAGAAGAGATGAAATCGCTTGAAAACGATATAAAGAACACCGGATTCGGAGTTACGGTTTGGAAATGGCAAGCGATTCAAATACGACACCGGTCTGCTTAACAAAAGTCTAGCACTGAGCTACGACCAATTCATCCATTAACAGGTTCAAACAAGCATGGCAAAAATGCATATGGTAAACAGATCTCAGACTTAGTGAAATTAACACTTGTCTGGAATTTCAGATCAGGTAGCACTCTTCGGAGCAACAAAACTACATGCTACAGGACCTGAACATGACAAAGTAAAGCATGCCATGGAGCTACTCAAAGAGCTTAACAAAAGTCCCTTAGTGACCTTGAGCCAAAAGGGATTAGAAAATACAATTGCAAGCATGTGAACATAGCAAAAACATAATCAGTTTTCAGACTTAGCAAAAACTGGCACATGCTGAAACATAACTCAAGTAGGCATGTTTACGAACTCGATGCATTCACTACGGTGCAAGTCATGACAATCTAAACATACATCCATAAAGAACACACAAAATACAAGCTAGACATGGCAAGAACAACAACATAGCATGCACGGATCAACTACAACATCATCAGCAAAATTGCAAACAAGTTGACAATCTGCCCAGATTCACAAAGTAGCAAAAGTAGAGCTCGATTGACTCAAGCTAGGGTGCTCCATAAATGCAAACAAAGACATGGATGGATAGAGCACTACAAGATTAATAAAACTCCCTTACTTATCATCCTCAAAAGAGGCACGGATCACTAGGAAACAACACGAACATATGGCATCATGAGATAAACAGATCAAGGACTTAGTGGAAATGCTAAGTCCCTGAAAACAGAATTACCAAGTGCACCACTTTGCAAGCTTGCACTAGTCACCACACACATCACAAAAATACATGGGTTGCACCTATGGAAAGATGACAAAACCCTTAACAAAACATATGTAGAACATTAGGGCATATCATGCACACAATAATCATGGCAAAAATGACAAAAACCTAAATGGAGTAGCAGATCTGACAATTATATCAAGTAGCCCTCTTCTAACAGCATTTCGGGCATCAAGATGAACTCAAATGAAAATGATGCAATGGAATTAAATGATGTACTCTCTAGGATGAACATTTTGATATGCTATATGCATGAATCGGGGCTACGGATGCAAAGTTACGAGGCTATGAACATGAGCACTTGAAACTGGAATTTCGGGACTTAGAAGAATAAAAACACCTCCGGATCTAGGGTTTGACCCGGCACGCGAACCGAGGCGGAATCCGGCGAGGTACTGTTCACCGGAGAGCTCGTGGCGGCCGGTGCTCGTCGGGGCTTGCCGGAGACGAGGGAGAGGAGGAGGACGGCGTGGACGACGGCGGCGTGGCAAGGGCGGCGCGGCCGCGGGCGATGGCGGCGGCCGGTCGGCGACCGAGGCGGAGGCGGCGGCGTGCGGCGATGGTGGGCGGCGGCGCGGTGCCGGTGCGGTGGCGGCGGGGATCCGGCGAGCGGCGCGGGAGGAAGGAGAAGGACCCGGGCGGCGGCGGCGGCTACGGGCCGCGGGGGCCGGCGCTGGGCCTGGCGGGCCCGCGCGGGTGGCGGCGCGGCGAAGTGGGGCGCTGCCACGTGGCGGCTCCCCGTTGGGGCGGCGGCGACGTCCAGCCCGGACGGACGTGTCCGGCCGGCGCGAGGACGATCTCTAGGGTTTTGGACGAGGGGGGATCCGAGATTTTCGAGGAGGACCTATTTATAGGCATAGAGGGAGCTAGGAGAGTCCAAATGAGGTGCGGTTTTCGGCCACGCGATCGTGATCGTACGCTCTAGATGATGGAGCAGAGTTAGGTGGGTTTTGGGCCAAATTGGAGGGGTGTTGGGCTGCAACACACACGAGGCCTTTTCGGTCCCTCGGTTAACCGTTGGAGTATCAAACGAAGTCCAAATGATACGAAACTTGACAGGCGGTCTACCGGTAGTAAACCAAGGCCGCTTGGCAAGTCTCGGTCCAATCCAGAAATGTTTAATCCCCACACACGAAAGAAAGCTAGAAATGACCACCGGAGGAGAACGAAGCGCCAGAATGCAAAACGGACAACGGGGAAAATGCTCGAATGCATGAGACGAACACGTATGCAAATGCAATGCACATGATGACATGATATGAGATGCATGACAACGACAACAACACACGGATACAAAGACCCGAACCCGAGAAAATAAAATAACTTAACGCCGGAAACGGCAAGAGTTGGAGTACAAATTGGGAAAGTTACATCCGGGGTGTTACAGCTAGTCCCGGGTGGCCCCATGTCTACCAAAGACACCAACGGCCACCATCGTGGCCAAACATAAACGTCCCACACGGGGACCTGAGCTCAAAACCAAACCAGGGCACACAAGGCTTATGTCCGCCTACCTGATCAGGGTAGCGCGCGCCCATTACCTTCCCTCTTTGGAGGCACCGGCGAGAGGCACGACAATAGATCGCATTAAGGCCTTCCCATAAAGGCAAAATGTGGCTGCACTGAAGAAGTTCGGTTTGGTAGCACATGACTCGATCCCATCGATGACGGAGGAGGTTTGTTATTATTAAGTCATTTTATCACCTTCTCCACCATCATGAACATGGATGCAAAAATCAACATGCATCATATGAATGCTTTACTAAAATACCGAACTTCTCAGGTGAACAACTATAGCATGAAGAACATGACAATACCAAGTACTAGCATATCAACGGTGCAATACAATTATCATAGCAATCATAATAGCCACTAAGAATCCAAAGGCCCTTGTCACCCACATAATCATCCAAATATAAGCCCTAGAACTCCAAGAAATATCGATAATAACATTCTAATTAGCATGGCAAAAGATATCATGAAAACATAAGCATGCATGATAATCATAACAGAATGTGCAAACATCAAGAAAATAGTCCCATCAAATAGAGCTCGATGAACAGAGAACGTGAGCGCTGGAATCACCTCATTCGGAGTTACGGGTAAAATGATACGGACGTTTAAAACTTAGGGACTAGTCTGCAAAAATACTTCTACAAACAGGTCCCTGGTAGTTTAAACAGAACGTGTCTTTTCTGAGAATACGTTTTCTAGAGAGGAAAACGTATTTCCGACCGAAGAAGAGAAAGAATAAGCTTTCGGTGATTGAAAGCGCATTTTCCAGGAATACGCTTTTGCCTGGGGAAAGCGGCTTCGCGGCTGGGGCACCACCACTTATCTGACATGGCACTGGGCCAGGCCCTTCGGTCGCCGACCGATGGGGTCATGCAGGAAGGGCCCGCCTTGCCTGGCTTCTTCCTCCTCCCGCTCGGGATCGAGCGAGGCAGAGGGAGGGATCCGCCCCGACGGCGATCACCGGCGATTCCGGCCACCGCACACGACAGACGACCTACCCAGATGCTCAGGGAGGAGAGACACATCTCGGGGTGGTAGCCACTGCCGCCGACGAGCATTGTAACGGAAGCAGCAAGGCACACAGTGGAGAGGGGCTTCGGGCTCGGGTGGACACGGTGCTCCGGTGAGGGAAATGGAGGGCGGCGGTTCGGGAAGGGTCGCCGGAGAGTGGCACGTCCCATGGAGGGCTTGGACGGGGCAGGGGACGGCCGGAAATGGCCGAGGGGACGGCGGCGATGGCTCGGCCATTGGAGGGGATGTGGAGCTCCGAGGCAAGGGGGAGAGCTGCGAGTGGTTGGGGAGGGTTGTGGACTGCGAGGGGGCTCGTGAGGGCTACTTATAGCCGCGGGGAGAGCTCGGGAAGGAGGGGGAGGAGGTGGCACATGGCGGGCGACGTGTCCGCACGTCGGTGACGACGCAGTGTCGGCAGGCGCGGCCAAGGCGCACAGGATGCGGCAGGAAGGCGACAAGGAGGATGCAGCCGAGCAGCAGAGGCTCAAGAAGACGGGCGACACTCACCGGCGAAAGGAGGAAGAGGACACCAGGGAGGAAGGAGACGATGCACAGGAGCGCATTGTTTCCTTCATTGGCACGGCTCGCCGGAGAAGAAAACAGAGGGGGCGAGCGGTCCAGGGGGGAGGTGATGGCGAGGGGGGGCTGTAGGACATTAATGGCGAGGCCAGAGCCGGTCAGAGCAGCGCTGCCGACGAGAACAGTGGCTAGACCACCGTTTTGGGCTGGTTACACTCGTGGTCACCACGGACAAGGCGCGCTCCGGGTTTTTTTACTGATGCCAGTTCATGTCTACTGCATTGTACATCCAAGGTAGAGAACTACTGCGGTAAAGATACTAGGAATGACACAGGGAGGAGTAAACCAAGCTCCACAAGTTTACTGATGCAAACTTGGCCACACTTTGGAGAGTAAATTTATTGTCTAATAGGCTTAGGGTAGGAAGGACTACGGTCCTGGGAATTATGAAGTCATTTGGTCAACTATTTAGCATAGTTGCTGTACAAATGCCAAATCTGGTCTAGAAACTAAATGAGGAAGAAGCACTCACTAGGAGTGATGGATTGGGCTAAAACTTGGCAAAGCCTGATGATTTGATCATAGGTAGATGCTGCAAAAACATCATACCAAATGGACTTTCCAAAATGGTACTGGTTTCACAAACATCTCCTCTGTCCTAAAACTTGAGAAAAATCCTCAGGGCAAATGGCTAACTGAAATGATCCAAAGTTTTTTGGAGATGGATCATATGTATAGGAGAAGGTCTGGAAAAAGTTTTAGCCATAATGGAGCAAGATAAGATATACTTGCTTCACAAACTGAAAAATTGGACAGAAACCAAGAATTGCTCCTGTGCTCACATAGTTCAATGAAATGAACTAAATTTAGGTGAAGGCTAATGATTTGAGATACTTGAGAGGATGGAAACGTTTCATCCCATTTGGAAACTCTGTGAAGGTACTTCCTTCACAAAGTTGTGTTCTAGTCAAAAACTTTGAAAAAAATTGCACACGGAGCTAGGATGAATGAATTGAGATCATATTTGTCATCCATGGGTTATTTAACCATGTTAATCACCCTGCCAAATTGCAGCTCCATTGGAATTAGGAATAAAGCACTTCCTTTGCAAAATTTCAAAGAAGGCAGAAATTTGCATTGGATCATGTGCCCAATTTTGAACTGTAAAATCCTAAGATTAGGATGGAACTAGTTAATATATAGCAAGGACAAGCTCCACAATTTATGTGGAAATTTTCTCTGCTATAAAAATAGTAGTTCCTTTGGAAAATGGCAGAAATGCAATATTGGCATTAAATAGGAAAAGGCAATTTTCCTTATTTAATTATGGCCAATATATTTGCCAGAGCTTGGATTAGGCATAAGTATCAAGTCCACCAATTCTCATGAATTTCGGAGATGGCTAACTATGCCTTTGGATATTCCTCAGAAAGACAAGAAAAGGAATAAACCACAATTCAAAAATATTGCATGAGACTTAGCAATATTTTTGCACATCCAAGGTTCAGAAAGATAGGAGGATCTCTGGAAACAATTGGGAGGATCAACACATCAAGGAAAATGATGGATCCTTTGTAAGCACAAAGGACATATCCAAATTCCAAAAAATTGGAATTAGGGTTTGAGAGAGTTTGAGATGATGCAAATGAGGTCTTGCCCACTGACAAAGACATGAGCAAGGTTTTGAAAGGTTGAAAATGACAAGAACTGTCAGAGTCATCCAGCAAACTCAGGGGAATTTTTTTTGAAGAATGAGTTCCAGGAAGGAATAACGACACAAAAATTGATAACCCAATTTTGGGGTTGTTACAATGAATTCGACGGGGACGCAATTTATGGAATGGAGGCTATGTAATCATATGAGGTAACACTTTTAAGTAGCGGACTACAATATCCATTTCTTTTGTGGGACTACAATATCCATTTATTTTTGTGCGCCTCTACACTAACACGTCAATGCATTATGTTTAAAAAATAATCAATGGCACTAAATTATCTGTTTACACGAGAAATACATAGGCTGAGCATTTGATCCAATTTTTTGTGAACGCTCCTCTACACCCGTACGATTGGCCGCACCCTCGTGAACGTCCAAGTTATCTGCGCATCATCCCAAGTTATTGTCTTTATTTTTGGGTGGAGTTCACACCAGTTATTAACTGCTGACGCGTGCCCCGTGTACACAGTCTCGCATGAGCTTCCCGCTAGCACGGTCCAAAATTAGTTGAAACTGGATACGAACGATCCCGCGGGCAGCAAAATCTCCCATCTCCTTCTAAAATTTCCGCCACCTAGTCTTTAGCATGTGAAATTCCCCTTTTGTCCTTGGTGCACGGAGAACAACAGTAACAATACCACCCTCATCTACATAATACGTCGGGGCTGCTTTGGTAACTTTCGGTTCCCCCCACCACACGACACCCCCATTTCCTGTCCCCCTCCCGCAAAAACGACTAACTCCATAGCACCAGAGCATCTTACATCACGTTGTCCGTACTTTGTCGGCCTTTCTTCCCCTCCCCTCTCGAAACCCTAGACTGCCCATCCGCCAGTGTACCAGAGCCCATTCATTGCCAGCGGCGTCCATCTCGCCGGATCTGCTTCTGCGGCCACATCTACCCCTCACGCCTCAACTAGAAACAAGTAGACTGTTCATCCACCACTATACCACAACCCATTCAGTGTCGGCCTTGTCCACGGCGCCGGATCTGCTTCGCCGGTACTCTCGTCAACTGTAGCGCATCTACAGCGGCTCATTCGTACTCTCCACTGGAGACGCTTCGTCCACACCCCCCGCAGATGCCCCACCGACGCCCCCGTCGACGGCCTCTGATCCTCTTCGCCGACACCTTCCTCAACCCTACCGGAGCCGCTTTGCCAACACCATCATCAACCCTACCGGAGTAGCTTCACCTATACCATTCTAGATCCTACTGGGGCCGCTTTGCCAACTCACAAGTCCACGGCCACAGATCCTCTTTGTCGCACCCTCATCCAACCTACTGGAGAAACTTCTAACGCCCCGTCCATGGCCACAGATCTGCATCGTCGACACCATCCTTAACCAAACCACCAGAGCAGCTTCACCGACGCCCTCATCCACGACCACAGATCCGCTTCGCCCACACCGTAGTCTACCCTAGCAGAGCCGCTCCACAAACACCCTACTCGATGGTTCTAGATCTCCTTACTGGACCCTGACAGCCAACACAATGTCATCACCCCTGACATTTCTAACATGATTCCCACCGTCTGGCAAGATGCCAAGCACCCGCCACGGCCTAGGTACTTCACCTTTAAACCCGTCCAGCATCACCTACCCGATGTACTTCAAATATACTAACATGTCGCTGTTACCTGTTATGCAGCTGGCAAAAACTACAAGGATGATGTTTCTTCTGGATCTAACAGCTTGGCCAACCAAGATTCTGGACTGAGGCATTGCTATGATCTTGTAAGTGCGTCTCTCTCTCTTGTATTGTTGTGTGCTTGCCAGCGTGCTTTGCTAGGATTTTCGACCAGTAATCCCTTTGTGCAGACAATGATTTCTACTACTGGCTGCTAAATTAGATATGTAGAGGTCATACATGATACTACCTCGTACCTCCGTTCCTAAATATAAGACATTCTAGAGATTCCACTATAGGCTACATACGGAGCAAAATGAGTGAATCTACACTCGAAAATGCATCTATATACATCTGTATGTGGTCCATACTGGAATCTCTACAAAGACGTATATTTAGGAATCGAGGTAGTACATTACACAAAATTGTAGGTGGCATGTAGGAATTCCAGTGCACTACATTAGGCTCCCTTAGAGTGCCTACTAGTCCAGCACACATAGTCATGGCTAGTTTATGCTACGCACACAATTGTTAATTGGTTGTTTAAATATGCGCAAGGGATATGCAATGTATTATCATGTAGAGATGTCTGAAATTAGCCGTGTCAACTTGCAGATAGTGTTACACAATGAAAAAGTACAAGATTTATGTGGCAATTTCATGGAATATCGCAAAAAAAGGAGAGGCAGCGGCGAGCCTATACAGTGTGCTATGGTAGGTCACTCCTCCATTGCAATCATCGTGACATGTTATTTGTATGTCAGTTCTATTGGCCATGTTTCTTAGGGACAATTATTACGAGTTATCCTAAGAAAATAAGCACATGTGAATATAAGCTCCAGGTAATAAGCCAACCATTTCTTTTCATTGCCTTCCTTTTCATCTTATCTTTGGTAAGATCAGCGAAAAGTCTAGACTGCATTATATTTTGTCATTTTTCTTGTCGGTGTACAAAAGTAGGAGCTCTCCTTTTTGACCCCTTTACTTGTGCACAGGCAGTCAGAGCCACGCGCCGCAGCCACACTAAGCGGGGCAGAGGAGGGAAGCCAGATAGAAGCTGAAGCACAAGACAACCAAGGTGACGCCAAGACCAGAAGTGCAGGAGGGCAAGAGGGCGAGGTGGGCTCCCTCGGCAAGGTCCTTGCCGAGGCGGCCCCCGCAGCCCCAGCAAGAGCCTTGCCAGGGCAACTTGCCCGATGCCAGCAGAGCAAGCCACCCTTGAGCCCAAAGGTTCCGAAGGCCGTCAACAACTACATTGAGACCAGGGCTCGGGAGGCGCCTCTATGGTGGCATGCAAATCTTCGTCAAGATCATAAACACATGGTCGGATGAGGATTAGAAGACGACGACCCTTGGCGGGATCCTAGCCGAGGAAATCCACAAGACCCCCGGCAAGAACCTTGCTGGGGATGACAGGAGCGCCGCGGCAAGACCCTTGCCGAGGGCATCAGCAGGGCCACTACCAGACCCGCACCAGCCAAGACTCCGCCACCGTTCACATGCAGCTGCCAGCCCAACCAGCTGGGAAGGCACCTATGTGGCAGCATGCAGCTTCCAGGCCAAATCAGCAAGCACCTGTGTGGCGGCATGCAGATCTTCATGAAGGCCCTACCACCGCGCTAGCTCAGCTGCCTACCTGCCTACATGGCGCTGCATGCATCGCTGGTTTAGGCGCATGTCGAAGCGTGGGGAAGTGGTGACGGACGGGACGGGCCTCGTTCCCGTCCCCGATAAAGCTAATGGACACCTACGTAGTGCATTTAATGCACTTTGTCCCGTAATGCCGTGCGATAAGCTCGCGCACTGTAGGCCTTTCCACCTGTTGTGTGCCACTGTGGCAGCCCCTTTTTCCTATAAAAGGAGGCCCGAGCCGACCAGGACAGGGATTCGGCTTTTTGGGATGGCACAACCACCGCAGCTAGTTCAAAAAGCTCAGGAACACTCAATACATCCACGAAAGCAGGACTAGAGTTTTACGCATCCTCGCGGCCCGAACCTGGGTAAACAACCCGTGTGCTAGCTCCTAAACCTGCTCTTGTCACGACCCCGCGCCCGCCGACCGTAGAATGGATCCCAGTGATCCCATAGGTGTCGTTCTCACCGACATCTTGGCGCGCCAGATAGGGGCGCGGAAGTTGTGAGAATCTGTTCTAGCAGTTAGCCTAGCAGTTCTTCGTCGCCATGGCTCCCAAGAAGAAGGCGGCCACGGTGGTTAGTTCGTCGGGATTCGGACAACCCGTACCAGTGCGGGTGAGCAGCGGGCTGGTCGCAGACAGAACCCAAGGCGCGACCAGCGAGCACCAACATCGCTCTGGCAGTCAGAGCCTAGAGAGCGGCGTCGTTCGTGCGCAAGGCAACGGGACACACGCCGTGAAATCCAGAGACGGAGCTGGGCCCCCCGCAGACGGCACAAGACCCTCCGGGGGCGTCGCCGTACCACTCGCGGGCGGCGCGGCGACCTCCAAGACGCCCACTCCGGCGCCCACAACACGCTCTTCCCAGGTTGTGTGCGACGAGCAGCGTCACCTCACCGGTCACCCCTAGACGCCGCCGTGGGAAGAGTCCTATGCGTCATCCGCTGGACGAAGGAGGCTAGCATGCCCATCGAAGTGCTGGCGAGGACGGCGCACAACCGCTGGGCCGTGACAGAGCTCCTTCTAACGTGGTCAGAAGTCGAAGCGCGCCACAGTCCATGCAGCTTTTGCTGCCACCCATGCCAGCAGAAGCCTTGGCGCGCGCGCAGCTGCTCCTCGACTTCCCTCCTGCCGCGGAGAAGCTCGACGAGTGAAGAGCAACTATCTGAAGCCTCATCGGCATCACCAACAAAGACGATCCACGGCCAGCGGGGCCCTCATGCCGGCGCTCCATCGAGCCACTGCATGCTAGCGGTGGAGGGGCCGGAGGCGTTGTGGCCACGGTGCACTCTCCTCCTCCACGCCAACCACTACGGATGTCGGTCCGTCGTGATGACGCTTGTTATGACATTTTCATAGTGTCGTCCGACCCACGGACCCGCCGAGACCAACGCCAGGTTCTTCGAGAGCGAGCCCATGAAGACGCTCGAACCACCATCGAGCGTCGGCGTGATACGTGCCACCAGTCAGACAGGCGGGCAGGGCCCGCTATGGACCACCCAACACCGGGAGGCTCCGGCAGCCTACCTGACGAGGTGGGTTGCCCAGCCTTTACCCGCGGGCTGCGGCAGTTCCAGTTTGCCGTCCCACCACACGTTCAAGCCTGACATCGGCGAGATGTACGACGGCAAGACCCACCCATCAGAGTTCCTCATCATCCACACCATCGCAATGCAAGCCGGTGGAGCTCGTGACAACAAGGTGCTTGCCAATTACTTCCCGTTGGCCCTAAAACCCAATGTCATGTCTTGGTTGATGCACTTACCGAAGGATTCCATTTCTTATTGGTCAGATCTGTGCCACGAGTTCATTGGTGCCTTCACTGGAGGCCACCAAGCTCATGGCCAGGCGAGTGATTTGCATATCATTCCCCAGAAGGAAGGTGAGAACCTGTGCAAGTACATACAGAGGTTCAGCCGAGTGCAATACAACATCCTAGATGTTCATCCTGCTGCCGTGATCAGCGCATTCCATCAGAATGTGCGTAACCGCAAGATCTGTGAAGAGCTGGCAATGAACAAGGTCAAGGACGTGCCCGAACATTACGTTCTGGCCGATAGATGTGCCCGGGCTGAAGAGGGAAGGAAGTACCCCGGCGAAGACGCTGGTGCGGAAACCGACTCTACTGACGAAGACACCGCTGCCCCAACGAAGAAGGGCCGGCGTCGCAACAGGAAACGCAAGGACAAGACTATGCTTGCCGTCGAGGGATCCGGTGACACCAGCGTCGCCAAGAACGCCAATGCAGACGACCCCGACAAGGAGATTGCCGGGTGCGCCGCTTGTCAGGCCTTGGTGGCTGCTGACAAGCCAGGTGGCTCCGACAAGCAGTACTGCAAGATCCACCGCACCAAGGGCCACGACCTCCCGAACTGCCGACAAGTTGAGCTGCTTGCTGAAAAGAAAAAAGCCGAATATGAGAGGCGGGACAAGGAGAAGGGTTGGGATGGTGCCGAAGGATCCGGTAAGAAGCATGGCGGCCAAGGATGTCGCCGCGGCAAGGATAACCAGCAAGAGAGGCCCGCTCGGGGCCGCGACAAGAAGCAGGAAGACGATGATCATGACGAGGATGACGAGTCCGGTGAGCACGAGTTCCAAAAGGCTACGGAGGCCATGTGCGTCGATGGTGGCGCCTCGCTGCACACTTCTCACCGCCAGCTCAAGCAGTGGGCGTGAGAGATTACAGTAGTAGAGCCATCGTTCGACGCTCAGAAGCCAGTGAAGTGGTCTAGCACGCCCCTCATCTTTCACGCCGAGGACCACCCTGACTACACAACTGCGGTCAGGTGTTTGCCGTTGTTGGTTTCACCAACGATATGAAACCTCAAGGTGACCAAGATGCTGGTTGACGGCAGGGCCGGGCTAAACTTGATCTCGCCTGTCATGGTCAAAAGGCTGCAAATTCCTGATGGAGACCTTGAGGAAATGGGTACGTTTCAAGGGGTCAGTCCGGGAAGGAGCCAGTCGAAGGGGAAGGTCACATTGCTCGTGACGTTTGGAGGTGAGTTGAACTACAAGACGGAGAGGATCGTCTTCGATCTGGCTGAGATCCCCTTGCCCTACAACGGGATCCTCGGTCTCCCGGCACTAGCCAAGTTCATGGCGGCGTCGCACTACGCCTACAATACACTGAAGATGCCTGGGCCGATGACCATCATCACCGTCCCCTCCGACAAGAAGGATGAGCTGATCTACACTGGCCAACTCTATTGAGAAGCAGTTGCAGCAGATGCTGCCAAGGCACTTGCTCCTGCCGTTGAGGCCCCGGGAGGGAAGAAGAAGACCGGAAAGACCTCTTGCACCCACTCCGGTAAGCGCACCTCTTCGGAGTGTTGTGCTACCGTCGAGGACGTGCCCGAGAGCTCTACCGGCAAGAGCAAGAAATCCAGAGCTGCATCACCAGAGACCAGGAGGGTGTCCATCAAGGAGGATGGCACGGGAGGGGCTTTCACCATATGTTCCACCCTCGACAACAAATAGGAAAGCACGCTCGTCGCTTTCCTATGGGAGAATGTCGATGTGTTTGCGTGTCAAGCATCTGACATCCCTGGCGTTCCTAGGGAAGTGATTGAGAACCACCTTGCTGTCTGTCCCCATGCGCAACCCGTCAAGCGGAAGGTCAAGAAGCAAGCTTTGGAATGATAGGAGTTGATCATAGAGGAGATTAGGAAATTGGAAGCGGCAGGTTTGCTGAGAGGAGTGCTCCATCCTACGTGGTTGGCCAATCCCGTGGTGGTGCACATGGCAAATGGGAAGTGGAGGCTGTGTATTGGCTACACAAATGTCAATAAGGCTTGTCCTAAGGACCCCTCCCAGATTGTTGACTCCACGGCCAGGTGTGATCTGTTGTCATTCCTCTTTGCCTACTCGGGCTACCACCAGATCTTCATGGCAAGAGAAGATGAAGAGAAGACAACCATTATCACCCCATGTGGTACATATTGCTTTTTACGGATGCCTTTCGGGTTGAAGAGTGTTGGCTCGATGTTTGCAAGGGCGGTCCAGATTGGTTTTCAGCCCCAGCTACATAGAAATATGGAAGCTTATAAGGATGACATAGTGGTCAAAACCAAGGACAAGGCGACCCTTGTACAAGACCTAGAAGAGACGTTTGCCAACCTACGCAAGATCAACCTCGAGCTAAACCCTAAGAAGTGTGTCTTTGGCGTCCCATCAGGAAAACTTCTCGGGTTGTTCGTGTCGCAGCATGGGATTGAGGCAAACCCAGACAAGATCAAGGCTATTGAGCCGATTGAGGCACCCAAGAGGATCAAGGATGTGTGTCGGCTCACTGGCTGCGTTGCTGTCATGAGCAGGTTCATCTCCAAGTCCGCTGAGCGTGCCCTTCCCTTTTTCAAAATCTTGAAGAAGGTAGGCCCAATGGAGTGGACCCCAGCTGAGGCGGCGTTGTAGGGTCTGAAGAAATACCTTTCCTCTACGCCAATACTGGTTGCGCCTAAACCACAAGAGCTGTTGCTGCTGTATCTGGCGGCAATGAATCAAGAGGTCAGCGCCGCACTAATGGCGCAGAGGGAGGTCGACGAAGAGGCAGTGGCCACGGCAGGACCGGCGAATGGCAAGTCAGAGATTCCCCCGGCAGGGCCTGGTGGCGGTAAGGCAGGCCCCCCGGCAGACTCCGACGCCATGCCCGCACGGCCAAGTGAAGTGGTGCAGAAGAAGAAGATGATGCAGCACCCGGTTTACTTTGTCAGCTCCCTCTTGCAGGGGGCCAGTTCAAGGTACTCCAGTGTGCAGAAATTTCTCTTCGGTCTCCTTATGGCCTCGAGGAAGCTACGTCATTACTTCCAAGCCCACGAGATCACTGTCGTCACCCGCCTCCCGTTGCAATGGATACTACACAACCCAGATGCAACCGGAAGGATCATGGAGTGGGCCTTGGAGTTGTCAAGCTTTGGGTTGAAGTTTGAAAGCACTTCGACAATCCAGAGAAGAGTCTTGGCGGACTTCGTTGCAAAATGGACCTCAACGCCCGATGAGGAAATCCAGGAGACCGCTCTCCCCGGCAAGGAAGAAAGTCGCCACTGGATCATGTACTTTGACGAGGTTTCTCGCTGCAAGGTGCCGGTGCCGCTGTGCTGCTTGTCGCACCCACCGGAGAGCACCTCAAGTATGTGATCCAAATGCACTTTCCTAGGGAGATGTCCACAAACAACACTGCTGAGTACGAGGGGCTGCTTGCCGGTCTTAGGATCATGGCAGACCTCGGGGTGAAGAAGCTCATCGTCAGGGGTGATTCGCAGCTTGTCGTCAGACATGTCAACAAAGATTACTAGAGTCCGTTGATGGAGGCCTCCGTAGATGAGGTGAGGAAGCTGGAGCAGCACTTCGACGGTATTGAAACGGAGCATGTTCCCCGAGCGGAGAACACCATCGCTTACTACCCGTCAAAGCGCACTGCATTTAAGCTACCTGTGGAACCAAGTACCTTTTTGCTTCGGTTAACTCAACCATCCTTCGAACCGTCAATGGAGTAGAACAAGCGGAGGAAATCGGGCGCCGGCAAGTACCTTCCCGCCGAGCCCCAGGGGCCGCTGGCAAGGGTGTTGCCGCGGATTCCGAGCCTGCCAATGGGTAGCTCGCTCCTGTGGGGCGCCAAGTCCTGGCTGTAGAGACGGCTGCCCCCATGGCAGAAGAGATGCCTTTGGTTCTTGCCATAGAGCCTAGGCTCCGGCATGGGCACAGCATACCGTCCGTTTCCTCCAGGCAGGGGAACTCCCCGAGGATCAGGAAGAAGCGAAAAACGTAGCCCGTCGGTCTGCCCTGTACCAGTTCATCGATGATGTCCTGTACAAAAAAAGACCGAACAGTGTGAATTTGAAGTGCATCCCCCAGGTGGAAGGACTGGAGCTATTGGCAGAGATACATGGGGGCATATGTGGCTCCCACATAGGGTCGAGGGCCCGTGCTGGCAGGGCATTCCGGCAAGGCTTCTTCTGGCCCACCGCCCTCCAAGATGCGACAGCACTAGTAACCAGGTGTGAAGCATGCTAGTTCCATTTGAAGAAGCTTCATCAGCTATCTCAAGCCCTTCAAACAATCCCTCTCTCCTGGTCGTTTTTGGTCTGAGGGCTCGACATAGTGGGCCCTTTCCCCCGTGCTGTCGGGGGCTTTGAGTACTCGTACGTTGCAATCGACATGTTCACAAAGTGGCCGGAGGTGGAAGTAGTGAGGAAGGTGACTGCACAGTCAGCCATCAAGTTCTTCAAGGGACTAGTCTGCCGTTTTGGTGTGCCAAACAGAGTCATCACCGACAACGGCTGAGGGAGTCCTGGATTAGGGGGTCTCTAGACAGCCAGACTATATCCTTTAGCCGGACTGTTGGACTATGAAGATACAATATTGAATACTTCATCCCGTGTCCGTATGGGACTCTCCTTGGCATGGAAGGCAAGCTTGGCAATAAGGATATGTAGATCTCCTCCCTTGTAACAAACTTTGTGTAACCCTAGCCCCTTCCGGTGTCTATATAAACCGGAGGGTTTAGTCCGTAGGACAACAGGCAATCATACCATAGGCTAGCTTCTAGGGTTTAGCCTCTACCATCTCGTGGTAGACCAACTCTTGTAACACTCATATTATCAAGAACAATCAAGCAGGACGTAGGGTATTACCTCCATCAAGAGGGCCCGAACCTAGGTAAACATCGTGTCCCCTGCCTCCTGTTACCATCCGCCTTAGACGCACAGTTCGTGACCCCCTACCCGAGATCCGCCGGTTTTGACACCGACATTGGTGCTTTCATTGAGAGTTCCACTGTGCCGTCACCGTTAGGCTTGATGGCTCCTTCGATCATCGGTAATGATGCGGTCCAAGGCGAGGTTTTCCTCGCCGGACAAATCTTCATATTCTGCGGCTTCGCTCTGCGGGCCAACTCGCTTGGTCATCTGGAGCAGATCGAGAGCTACGCCCCTGGCCATCAGGTCAGGTTTGGTAACTTAAACTACGTTGCCGACATCCACTGAGACTTGATCTTCGACGGATTCGAGCCCATGTCAGGTGCGCTGCATAATCACGACGAGTATGACGTAACTCTGCCGTCGGACATTGTTCGGGAGATCGCATCTGCAACTACTCCGGCCTTCAATCCGGAGCAAATTGCGCCATCCGAGGGCGGAGGGATAGACCCCGCCATGGAGGCCACACTCTCAGTGGCGATGGAGCCGGATACTAACTTCACCCCTTACAAGAGCCGTGTCGCCGAACCACTAGGTTCGTCTCTGGCCACGGACTCTGTGCCGCCTGCATCCATGCCTATCGAATCCGATTGGGCGCCGATCATGGAGTTCACCTCCGCAGATATCTTTTAGCACTCGCCTTTCGGCGATGTGCTAAATTCATTAAGGTCTCTCTCCTTGCGAGGAGAACCCTGGCCGAACTATGTCCGGCTAGAATGAGATGCAGACGATGAAGAAATTCGCTGCCCACACACCACCCACTTAGTAGCCCCTGTCTACGATTTAACAGACATGCTCGATTTCGACTCCGAAGACATCAACGACATGGGCGAAGATGCAGGAGACGAACAGGAACCAGTGCCCACAGGGCGCCGGACAGCCACTTCATCACATGACATATACATGGTGGACACACCCAAAGAAGGCTATGGCAAAGAGACAGCGGAGGCTGGCCCCTCCAAGAAGCAACCCAAGCGCCGATGTCAGCGACGCCGCTCTAAGTCCCGCCATAGCAAAAACAGCGATAACTGTGCAAGAGAAAATAACACTCTAGTCAACTCCAGAGGAAACGACGACCACATTGCCCCAGCGGCAGAGCACGATGAAGCTGCAAACGACGAACATAGTACGGATCCGACGTCCGAACACGACGACGCCAAGGATAAACCTCATCAAACCCCCTCTGGGGAGGAAAACAGTCCGGACGAAGATGCACACATCATCCCGGAAACGCACTTGGAGCAAGAGAACCTCCGCAGAAGGCTTATTGCCACAGCGAGGAGTCTGAAGAAGCAAAAGCAAAGGCTTAAGGCCGCACAAAATACGCTCAACAGCATGTGGAACAAAGTGCTCGACAACCAAGAAAAGTATGGTGGAAGTTACCACACAAAGAGCTATCCAAAGCGCAAGCTATTACCTGAATTCGACGATGAGGCCTTAGACCCCACACAACCTAAAAATGTAACGGCCAACCGGCCGGATCAACCACCTTGTGACCGCATTAGAGTGGCTAACAAGGTCGCACATAAGTCTAACACACAATCTACGTGAGGACTTGCGCCAAAAATCCGGTACGACCAGATCCATCTATGGATCTAGGAAGCGCGCTCCGGCACAAAATCAAAACCGAATACTACAACCGTCCAGACGCCATGGTACATCCAAATACAGGGGTGCCGCACACCCCCTATGTTTCCAGATGAGGTGCTGGACGACGAATTCCCAGAAGGATTCAAACCAGTGAACATAGAGGCATACGACGGGACCACAGACCCTGGGGTCTGGATTGAGGACTTTATCCTCCATATCCATATGGCTTGCGGAGACGATCTCCATGCCATCAAATACTTGCCCCTCAAGCTTAAAGGACTAGCTTGGCACTGGCTAAAAAGCCTCCCCGAAAACTCAATTGGAAGTTGGGAGGAGCTCGAGGATGTTTTCCGGGCTAATTTTCAAGGGACCTATGTCTGACCTCCGGATGCAGACGATTTAAGTCATATGATTCAACAGCCCGGAGAGTCCGCCCAAAAGCTTTGGAACAGGTTTCTCACTAAGAAGAACCAAATCATCAACTGTCCGGACGCTAAAGCCTTAGAAGCTTTCAAACACAGCCTCCGAGACGAATGGCTCGCCAGACACCTCGGCCAAGAAAAACCGAGAACAATGGCAGCCCTGGCAAGCCTCATGACCCGCTTTTGTGCGGGCGAAGATAGCTGGTTAGCCCGCAGTAGCACCAGCGACCCAGGCACATCCGAAGTCAGGGATGGTAATGGAAAACCACGAGGCAATAAAAACAAGCGTCGAAATAAAGAAGATATCCCAGATAATACGGTGGTAAACGCCAGATTCAGGGCTCTCGACCAGGTCAGCGGAAAAAGCCTTTCAAAGGCAGAAGAGATGGACCGTCTGGCCTAAACAGGATTCTTGAAAAACTATGTTAGATTCATGGCACCCCCGATAAACCTACAAATCACACCCACAGAGAATGCTGGGTCTTCAAGCAGGCCGGTAAGCTAAACACCGAACACAAGGGGGGGGGAGACACCAAGCGAAGACGAGGACGAACCTCGCCAGCAAAGCACTGGAGGACAGAAAAAATTCCCACCAGAGGTAAAAACAGTAAACATGATCCATGTGACGAAGAGGAGAAGCAAACATGCACTCCGAGACACACGCGCCATAGAGCCCATCACCCCTAGGTCCAACCCCTAGTTGTCCTGCCCGATCACTTTTGATCACGGGGATCACGCGACAAGAATCCGGCATGAAGGATTGGCTGCCTTGGTGTTAGACCTAGTAATAAACGGATACCATCTCACACGAGTCCTCATGGACGGCGACAGTAGTCTCAATATGATATATCAGGACACAGTCCGCAAAATGGGGATAGAGCCGACAAAAATAACGCATAGTAATACTACCTTCAAGGGAGTAATACCAGGCCTAGAGGCCCGCTGTACGGGCTCTCTATTACTAGAGGTTGTATTCGGTTCTCCCGACAACTTCTGAAGAAAAAACTTAACTTTCTACATCGCTCCATTCTGAAGTGGCTATCAAGCACTACACGGAAGAGCGGCTTTCGCTCGTTTTAATGCAATACCGCATTACGCTTCTCTCAAGCTTAAGATGCCCGGTCCACGTGGCACAATCACAGTTAGTGGAAATACTGAGCGTTCTCTACGCGCGGAAGAATGTGCGGCGGCTTGAACAGCCGAGCACTAGATGGCCTCACCAACCAGAAAAAATGACAGGTCGTCAAGACCACGGACACAGTTAGATGAGTCCGGTGCACCACTACATATACATGAGATTGGTTTGATGGTCAAACCCTCATAGACGGTACCAGGGGCTTCCCGCGTGTAATCAGGGCTAGTCCGGCTTACACTTGACTTATCTTGAATTTTAATGGTTTATTGATAATAACCAATTTTCTGGCACGACAACTTTCACCTAAGTTCTTCTCTTTTATAGATGAAAATCGTGCTACACCCGTCCAGGACACGACAAAACGGAGACACAGGCACAGACATGCAGCAGGGACGCGCTCCAAGGTTTCTTTTCAGATTAAGACCCTGCGTAAACCTTTTTTACTGTCTCTTGTTGTTCATATCCTCCGGATACTCAATACAACCGAGAAGGATGCTGACGTTATTGGCATGTGGCCACGTCAGGATATTGCACGTACCTGGACACTCGGGGTTTATTATTAAGGGCATTGTTCAGCCCGACATATGTTATAAAGACCGAATACCTTAGGGAGTGTTCGACGTCGCGAGTTTGGCCTTATATGCATCAGCTCTGAATCATGTCTTTGGTCAAATGTTGGGTTTGCCCGGCTCCCATGTTTTGGTACCTTAAGTTCCGCTATATCGGCTAAGGTAGCACTGGGAGAACTACTGCGATTGTGCCCTGGTTCATCCGGATGAGCACCTTAGTAGAGAAAGCCGAAAACTGACTGTCATGGTAAAACACGAGACTAGTCAACCACTCGATGACTTTGCGGAATCTTCGGGATTCCTCCGCATTAACGAAGGGCTGTTTCCCGGTCATGTACGTACGTGCCCCATATTCGGACGAGCGCAGAAGTACCAAGGGCTATATAGTAGCCCCACCGTCAAACTCCTATGGCTAAGTGAAAGTGTTAAAGCAATATAGTCCGATTGCCTCGTTCTCTGTGCTACCACCTCCTTCATGGACTAGGACATTGGATCAAGTGTGAATACGCGTTTTTTGCGAACACCCCCGCATTATATGCGTGGGGGAGGAAGCCGACGACTGCAAATTTTTAGGTTATATACATATATACATAAACAGCCGCACAAGAGGCATCATAATACTTTCAGACAAAAGTATAAACACAACCTTTATAATTCAATAAAACATTGTTTTTAAAATGGGAGTACATGTCACTAGAACATAATATTCTTCGAGCACTGAGCCTCTATCAAACGAGCACCTTCAAGGACTTCTTCAAAGTAGTGCTGGACAGCCACTCGACCCACGGATGAACCCTGTGTTGCAATAGTGGTGGCCTCCATCTCTGCCCAGTATGTCTTGACACAGGCAAGTGCCATCCGCGCACCCTCTATGCACGCCGACCTCTTCATAGCATCGATGTGCGGCACATCACCAAGGAATTGTTGCACTAAACTAAAGTAACTATTCGGCCTTGGCCCTCCCAGCCACAGATGATCCACAACATACCTCATGGCAAGTCCGGACAACCTATGGAGCTCGGCCCACTCGGCCATTCGCTCATTCAAGAGCAGAAGACGTAGCGGAGCATGGAACTGTGACCAGAACAGCTTTTCCACTTCACGGTATTTTTGATCTTTGAAGTACTCGGCCGCATCAGCAACACTTGCTGCCAAATCCACATAGGCGTCTGCAGAACTCCATAGTTGATCAAGAGGAGCATACTTCGGATCTCCGAACTTAGTCCACAACAAGAATGGCTTCCCAGCCACGATATCCGCAGCTTGACGCAGCTCCTCCTTCGTCACTCTGATTTTGGAGCGAGCTTCCTTGGTTGCTACCATGGCCTTCTCCAGGTCCGTCGCCTTCGCTCGGCTTTCTTTTTCAAGAAGCTGGTAACGGTCAGCGGCATCTTTCAACCCAACGGCCATCTCGACTATTTTTTCCTTGCTCTGGCAATGCGCGGCCTATTCGGCCCTCAGCTCTTCGACCGCCTTTAGAGCGGCCGCATCGCTATTCCTTGCTTGTTCCTTGGCTCGGGCAAGCTCCGCCCGAAGGGCCTCCACGGTGGCACCTCCATCTGCAGTCACAACATATTAAAGATACCGACATCATGCTCCTCTTACTATGTGTTGATCACCGGAGAAATCACTTACCCTCCGCCTCGTCAAGCCGCTTGTTGACAAGCACGATGTCGGCATCTGCCGCATCAAGTTGCCGCTTTAGCTCGGCAAACTCATCAGTCCGGCTAGCCATAGGACCTTCAGCCACCTGCACATAAAGGTGGTCTGGTTATTACCTGGGACAATGATCCTCTGTTTGCCGCCGTTTTTGACGGCAACCAGAGTCTCAGGGGCTACTATCTGCATAGGGCACACCTAACATGTGCGGTACTGACAAAAACATACACTATTTCACGTACCTCAAAGCCTTTCAGCAGACTTATAAAAGCTTCATGCAACCCGCTTTCGGCGGATGAAATCCTTTCAATTACTGTACCCATTAGCGTACGATGCGCTTCTGAGATGGTCGCTTGCTCCAGAAGATCCTTTAGTGCGTCCGACCACACACTGTATGGTTCTGGACTCTTTCTATTGCTCTCTTTAGGAGCCGAATACTGAGGACTCTGGGTGGCCAAAGGATTACCCTCTGGCCTTGGCGGATCAGGAGAAACCCTCCGCGACGACACTTCAGGGTCGCCCGCCTCATGAGGCGGGGTGGCCGGGGGAGGTGTTTCGCTCTCCATCATCTCTGGAAGAAGATCCCCCGAAGACGAACTCTGTCGAGAAGGTCTACGATCCGAACTACAAGATATAAGCTTCAGTTATTGTCTTCAGAAGTAAGGTAGGATATTTTCACTATTAAGTACTTTTTGATTACTTACAACTCGGTAGAGGGCTGATCCCCTTGCGAACATTGTGCGGCAAGAGTACCCTCCGAGGCAGGACCCTCTGGCGAAGATTTCTTCCCCGTTTGGAAACCTTTGTTTCCGGATCTTCAGAGGTGGTCCTCTTCCTTCCTCGGGGAGAGGGAATGTCAGATTCTTCTCCCTGGTTATCCTCCTTCGTGGAGGCGCTAATTCCCACGGTTTGGACGAGTAGTGAGTGAGGCATGCTTTCGACCTCTTTATTCCCCCCTTTATCTTCCTTTGAGGGCGCCTGATAAGGCGCCGGCTTGAGCATTCTGTCTAGTACTGGATTGTCCAAGCGTTCGGGAAGGGGGCCGAACACCTGATCATCTTCGCCTCTGTTATCTAGTCCTGGACATAGAGCGACTTTTCAGAATGATGTCATGATAAATAAAAGGACAACATGTTCGGCCATGGGATTACTTACTTGGGTATTAGCGCGGTTACAGCTCAGACCCGCATCCTCGGTGGTGTCCGGACACTCTATTTGGGGTCCGAAGATCAATTTGTACATCTCTTCGAGCGTCATGCCGAGGAAGTGCTGAATAGTTCGCGGTCCTTCCAGGTTGAATTCCCACATACGGAGGGGTCGACATTTGTAAGGCTGGACTCGACAAACTAGCATGACTTGCATTACCATGACCAGGCTGACATCTCTCTCAAGGAGATCTCGGATGCGACTCTACAATATCGGCACATCATTTACTGGACCCCAATTCAGCCCCTTGCTGATCCATGACGTCAGTTGTGGTGGGGGGTCCGTGCTAAAGGTAGGGGCGGCTACCGACTTGTCACTTCGGGGAGCTGTGATATAAAACCACTCCCGCTGCCACAAACTGGACACCTCTGGGAAGGAACCCCCTTGCCATGGAGCATCAACGCTTTTGCTTATTACGGCGCCTCCGCACTCTGTGTGCCGCCCCTCGATCATCTTCGGCTTCACATTGAAGGTCTTGAGCCACATGCCAAAGTGTGGGGTAATGCGGAGGAAGGCCTCACATACGATGATGAACGACGAGATGTGAAGAAGGGAATCCGGGGCCAGATCATGGAAATCCAGCCAATAATAGCACATGAGCCCCCTAACAAAGGGATCCAGAGGGAGGCCTAGCCCTCAGAGGAAGTGAGAGATGAACACAACACTCTCGTTGGGTTCGGGAGTGGGGATGACCTGCCCTCGGGCGGGCAGCCTGTGCGAGATTTCGGCGGTCAGATACCTGGCCTCTCTCAGCTTCTTGATGTCCTCCTCTGTGACAGAGGAAGGCATCCACCGACCTTGGAGGTTGGATCCGGACATGGTTGAAGGTCCAAAGCGCCTGACCTGAGCCTTGGGTGTTGGAACTCGAGGCGGGGGAAGGATTCGATTGAGCACGAGAGGAAAAAAGGACAGGCCTTGGCCTCTTTATAAAGAGGGTGAATATCAGGAGTCCTCCTTGTGGCCGTTTTGGACTTGCCTAAAATTGAGGAGTCATACCAACGGGCACGAGTGGGTTACCCACGTCCGTATTGATGAGAATTCCATAATAAGGGGGACACGATCTCTGCTTCGACAAGACGTGTCAAGAAAACTGCCTCGCAATATGTGTAGTGCTGGTTGAGAAAAATGGTTCAGATAATGACCGGGCTATGACATGATGTCGTGCTGTCAAAACGTGTAAGCAGATTAGATTTCTAGAAATATTATTCTCTCTACGGTGGTATGTGGAAATTGTTTTGCAGAGCCGGACACTATCCTTGGGTTCAAAATCTTCTATGGAGTATTCGGAGGAGGAACCCGCCTTGCAATGCCGAAGACAAAACTGCGCGCCGGACTCATCGTCATTGAAGCCTGGTTCAGGGGCTACTGAGGGAGTCCTGGATTAGGGGGTCTCCGGACAGCCGGAATATATCCTTTGGCCGGGCAGTTGGACTATGAAGATACAAGATTGAAGACTTTGTCTCGTGTCCGGATGGGACTCTCCTTGGCGTGGAAGGCAAGCTTGGCAATACGGATATGTAGATCTCCTCCCTTGTAACTGACTTTGTGTAACCCTAGCCCCTTCCGATGTCTATATAAACCGGAGGGTTTAGTACGACAACAGACAATCATACCATAGGCTAGCTTCTAGGGTTTAGCCTCTACGATCTCATGGTAGATCAACTCTTGTAATACTCATATCATCAAGAACAATGAAGCAGGACGTAGGGTATTACCTCCATCAAGAGGGCCCGAACCTAGGTAAACATTGTGTCCCTGCCTCCTGTTACCATCCGCCTTAGACGCACAGTTCGGGACCCCCTACCCAAGATCCGCCGGTTTTGACACCGACAACGGCACGCAGTTCACAACCCAGGCCTTCATGCAATACATCCGAGACCTCGGCAGTAAGGTCTGTTTTGCTTTCGTGGCACACCCACGGAGCAACGGCCAGGCGGAGCGGGCAAATGCTGAAGTACTGCGAGCCCTGAGAATGAAGACTTTTGACAAGCTGCACAAGAGCGAAAGGCGCTGGATTGATGAGTTGCCGGCGGTTCTTTGGTCGATCAGGACTACGCCATATCGAGCCACCGGCCAGACACCCTTTGCCTTGGTATACGGGGCAGAAGCAGTTCTCCCCATGGAACTCATATATGGGTCACCTCGAGTGCTCGCTTATGACGAGCTTGAGCAAGAGCGATTGCGGCAAGATGACGCAACGCTCCTTGAGGAAGATCGTCTTCGGGCGGCTGTGAGAGCAACATGCTACCAACAAGCCTTGTGCCACTACCATAGCCGCAAGGTTCATGCCCGAAGCTTTGAGGAAGGCGACCTTGTTCTTCGCCGTGTTCAGTCGGCCAAGAATTCCAAGAAGTTGACGCAAAAGTGGTAAGGCCCTTATCGGGTAATACGAGTCACCAGGCCCGTCGTAGTCCTCCTGGAGACCGAAGATGCTGTCCCAGTAAGCAATTCCTAGAACATCGAACATCTTCGCAAGTTTTAACAATAAGGCGCGGTTGCCGGGCCTCCCGGCGAACCACCTTTTGTACGAGCCTTGCCGGCAAGGCATGTAACCTCACAGCATGCTAGGTTATAGCATGCATGCTTGGTTAAGTCTTTCCCTCGGTTAGGGTTGATAGTGCTTAGCGGCGACTAACGCCTAGCCTAGAGGTCGAGTGGGCGTCTTTCTGTTCTCTTTGGTTCATAGGGCATGCGGACACTTCTATTGAGCCGCTTGAGAAAGAGAGAACGAACCGGCGCTCCGGCCCCGACAAGCCAAGACTGCTGGGGGCTGAAGATACAAAGGTCCAACCACGGCAAGCCAAGGTTGCCAGGGGCTACAGATTCAGATTAATGTTTCATCCCCGCTGTTATGCATTTCCATATAGAACTGGGACATGTGAAACCCCGTTCATGTTCCTAAAACCACCGTGCTCCCCCTTTCCTGTACCCAAGAGTTACCTCCTCGGTCGGAATTTGCTAGTAGTCGCGGTGGCGAGGAGATGAACAAGGGGCCTAACTCTACTTCGCCCTTGCCTCCGCCAAGAGCGCGAGAATGGTCGACCAAAGTGGGAAGACGGCCAGGCCTATTGCCAAGCGACAATGTTTTTCTTAAAAATAACAAGGATTCATCCTTGGCATGGGCCTCGCTCACACACAAAGAACCCGGCAAGCACCCTTGTTTCATTAAAAACATCCTATATAGGTACAGTTCATACGGAATTAAAAACATGAGCAAGGGGATTACAAGTCTTAGAATTAACAAGTGCCCGCAGGCTTATAAACTAAAAAAAGAAGATATAAGATGCATGTAATCCCTTTCTTGTCCATCTCCTCAGAAGATGAAACAAGAGGGCAGGAGGGCGAAAAGAGAGCCTAGGTGAGGTGCAAAGAGCATAAGGCACCAAAAGAACATCTTGGTGTCAGAAAAGAAGCTGGAAGATGAGGTGGTGGGCCGGCAATACGCGACGAAGGCGTCGGTGCCCACGTACTCTGACTTGACGGCCGCCACCCGCCTTCTTTGCCCTCTCTAGCGGTCCTATGCTAGCCGCCCAAGGAGACGACGGGGAGCACCCTGGTGGAGAGCTTGGTGAGGATGGCCCTCGGCAAGGCGCGTGGCCGAGGGAGGGGCGGCGCGGACAGTAAAGTCGGAGTCGGCATCCTGCCGCTCGACTCCCTCGTCGTCGATGTCTCTACCCTCCTCGTCACTCCCGCTTGAGGAGGAATCTTCATTGTTGGAGGAGCTCTCCACGTAGCACTTCAAGCGAGTTCCGAGATCTCCGAAGACCTTGACGGAAAGCAGGCCGCCCTCCGTTAACTCGAAGTAGAGGACAAGCCCCGCCGTCAAGCTGTGGTTGCGTGTAAACGTCTTCCATCCACGGCGGAGGTACATGACATGAGGGGCAGGGAAGTCGACATCGAACCGCGTGCCGCCATTCCCGCAGCCTTTCATGTGCAACCAGAGGGTCCGGGTGGATCGAGCTCCATCTCCTGAGCAAAGGCAGTAGGGAGACGGAGGCGGCGACACGGTGGCCGGCGCAGCCTGATGAAGCACTCGCGTGGTTGGTCCCTGACGTGGTGCTCCGTCCGGGGAGGCATCGCTGGCGGAGGCGAGGCCGATGTGCCGCCCCGTCCTCCTCTCCCCCGAGCGCCACGACGACCTCGGCCTCACCCCCTCCCCCTTCCTCTCGTGTCCGGTTCCGCCGCCACGAGCTCTTGGGGAGGAGGAACGCACTAACGAGCAGCGACCCTCGCCGCCACCGTCGAAGGGCCAACGCTTCCTCTCGCCATGGCGGATGGAAGAAAGAAGTGGAGGTGGAAGGAGACGGATGATGGAAGAATGTGGAATGCCACCCCCTCCCCTCCTTATAAAGGGGCGGATTCAGGGCTCGGCCGCCCCACTCGACCAATCCGGTCATCGGGGGCGCGGGGAATCAGGACCGGCCCGCTGCCTCAATCAGCGACGACCCGGTTTCCCGCCTCCACCTCCTGCCACCTGCATGAGGGACACATGGCAAGCGAGCAGCTTTGAAGGGACAGGCGAAGCAGCCGCTCCACACCCCATGATCGTGGGGCGCGGGCGCCTTGAAGACCACGACCTGAGTCCACCCGAGTAAATGGGCCGTGCCCCTACGCCTTCCTCCTTTTATGGGGAAGGCGCGAGCCGCCTCTTTACCATGATGTGATGCATGCGTGCGGGAACCACCCCACGAATGACCCCCACGTCACACACGACCCTCCACGTCGCGCGTTCAACATGGGTCGTGGGGAAGCGCAGCGGACGAGAAGTTACTACGGTAAAATCCGCCCCACCTGCCCGCGCAGCGTTTTGGGCCTAGCACAACAGCGCGTCGCGCTTATGTATGGCCCAGGCCCGGGGGCTCCTGTCGGTGTACAAAAGTAGGGGCTCTCCTTTTGACCCCTTTACTTGTGCACGGGCAGTCAGAGCCACGCGTCGCGGCCACACTAAGCGGGGCAGAGGAGGGAAGCCGGAGAGAAGCCGAAGCACAAGACAACCAAGGCGACGCTAAGACCAGAAGCGCGGGAGGGCAAGAGGGCGAGGTGGGCTCCCTTGTCAAGGTCCTTGCCGAGGCGGCCCGCCTCAGCCCTGGCAAGAACCTTGCTGGGGCAACTTGCCCGACGCTAGCAGAGCGAGCCAGCCTTGAGCCCAAAGGTTCCGAACATCGTTAACCACTACATTAGGACCAGGACTTGGGAGGCGCCTCTGTGGTGGCATGCAAATCTTCGTCAAGATCATAAACATAGGATCCTAGCCGAGGAAATCCACAAGGTCCCCGGCAAGACCCTTGCCGGGGATGAAAGCAACACCGTGGCAAGACCCTTGCTGAGCCCCCGACAAGACCCTTGCCGAGGGCATCAGCAGGGCCACTACCAGACCCGAACCAGCCAAGACTCCGCCGCCGTTCGCATGCAGCTGCCAACCCAACTAGCTGGGCAAGCACCTGCGTGGCAGCATGCAGCTTCCAGGCCAAATCAGCAAGCACCTGCCTGCCTACATGAAGATCTTCATGAAGGCCCGACCACCGTGCCACCTCAACTGCCTGGCTGCCTACATGGTGCTGCATGCACCGCTGGTCTGGGCACGTGTCAAAGCGAGGCAAAGCAGCGACGGACGGGACGGGCCTCGTTCCTGTCCCCGATAAAGCTAATGGACACCTACGTAGTGCATTCAATGTAGCCCGTAATGTCGTGTGATAAGCTCGTGCACTGTAGGCCACTGTGGCAGCCCCTTTTTCCTATAAAAGGAGGCAGCAGGCGACCAGGAGAGGGATTCGGCTTTTTGGGATGGCACAGCCACCGTAGCTAGTTCAGAAAGCTCAAGAACACTGAATACATCCGCCAAAGCAGGACTAGGGTTTTACGCATCCTCGCGGCCCGAACCTGGGTAAACGACCCATGTGCTAGCTCCTAAACCTGCTCTTCTCACGACCCCGCACCCGCCGACCGTAGAAGGGATCCCAGTGATCCCATAGGTGTCATTCTCACCGACATTTCTGCCCATATGAAAATTAATTTGACTTGCAAACATCACAAATTGAATCCACTACAGTACCTAAAATGATAGGAAAATAGACCATAACTATTTGTGCAATATGCAAATACAAAGATACCATCTATTTGGCACAATCTACTTTGGTCAATGTCTTCCATAGAGATCCCATTGCCTAATTTAAATGAAGAACGCATGACCCATATTTAAATGAAGAACAATTATTTATTGAAATTTGATGGTCCAAGTGGCTGGTTATTATCATATAGCAGCACCACCTGAAAGCATCATATAGCAGCAGCAGCTCATAGCAACTCATCATACAGCAGCAGCAACAGCAGTGTGCAATTCATCATATACTAGCAGCAGCTCATAGCAATTCATCATATAGCAGTAGAAGGAGCAACTTATAGCAATACATCATATAGCAGCAATAGGAGCAGCTCATAGCAATTCATCATATAGCAGCAGCATGAGCAGCTTATAGCAACTCATCATATAGAAACAACTCATCGCAATTCATCATATAGCAGTAACAGCTCATAGCAATTCATCATTTAGCAACAGGACCAGCTCATAGAAATGCATCATATAGCAGCAGTAGAAGCAGCTCATAGCAATTCATCGTATAGTGGATCAGAATGAAAATTTGGCAAAATATCAGAGGAGATCCTCACCTTGTTGGATGAGCTCATCCTTCAACGGCACCTCAAGGCCACGGCCTGGGAGGAGGGGAGGGGAATAAGGTGCCTTCTGCCGTAGTGTGGCATCAACCGTAGTTGTGCGGCGCTGGCCGGAGTAGTGCGTTGGACGGGCCATAGTGGAGCAGCTGCTAGAGACCATGAGAATGAGCGGCGGTGCCAGAGGGAGGAGCAGCCGGGGAGATTTGGCCCTACCCACCGGCCATGTAGCCTAGTTGGATAGAGCATCATCGACCAGGCTAGATGGGATCAGTGGTGACGGCTCGCTGGAGGAACCCTATCGCTGCAAGCAGTGGATCGAGGTAGAGGGAAAGGGGAGAGGAGATGCAAGCGGGTAGGGCAATTGCATTTTGAGTGTAATATAGGCAGACAATAGAGTCATTTCACTATCCCCCTTCCCTTCAATTTTTAGTGAGCTTCTACCCGAAACACCCCCCTCCAAAGCGAAATGAGTTAAGCCGAAGCCCATAACTCAAAAATGACTTCTTTACATCTTTTATGGCTTATTTTGACAATAAGCTCCGAAAAGGCAGAACAGGACTGGTCCTTAACCTGCAATTCAATTGTGCGTGCAATAATGAATCACTCATGCGTGCTATAGTGTACATTTAAGCATCAGCATACATGGCATAACCTAATACATGCGCATTCCATTGTAGAATCTGGAATATGCAATGTTTATGTTAGTTCATATGTTGCACATGATGTTTAAACCCCCCTTAAATCTGGTCAGCCAAGTGATGGTCTTTAAGCCTCCTTCTCTGCTTCCTTTCTTGATACATCTATTCAATTGCTTGTTTGCATCAGCCAACCATACCAGAACTGTTTGCTTTGATTACTTGCTATTATTGACCTAACACTCCAAAAAATCTTGTCAACTATTTAAACACTAAGGGCTGCTGTAGTGGGGGCTTGTCTAACTCATAGGTGACATAAAGGTTTGGCTGTACACTAAAGTAGGCTCTCCAAGAGTACCCGGAGATCCAGTTCGAAGGTATGCCTAGTTTTTACATAGTGCACACATAGTCAATGCTCATTTCATTGTGTGCAAGTGCAAGAGATGTGGCATGTTTCATTTTGTGGTGTGGTTTTGTTATAATCTCATCCTTTTGTGTTGTTCACAGACTGGAAAGTATGCATATTTATCTTCCAAGGAGATGAGTAACTAGTTTGTGTCACCTTGCAGAGGGGTGCAATGAAGATAAGATTGAGGATTTCCAAGTACAAGATGTTAGGAAGGAGCCTTGCAAGAGAAGTAGGAGCAGCGCTAAGCCTGTTCAACCCGTTAAGGTAAGTCACTGTATCCAACTCAACAGTTCAATTCCTTGTTTGTTTCAGACATAGTTAATTTGCTCTTTTCAATTGCTTTATTTGTCCTCAGTTAATGAGATGCCCAAACAATGATGCCTGATGTTGGGTACCTGTATAACTATTAGTTGACATAATTAAATGCCTTACCATTTAATTACTCTAGCAAAGTGTGCCTGAAGCTTTGAAGTCTATTAACCAACTATTACTGCATGAGGCTCACAATCTAGTTTATACAAGGCTAATGATTGCATAGCTTTGCTTGCTGTAGTAGATTTGTATGAATCCCTTTGCTGTTCATTATGCTCCCTAAGACTTTAATTGAGCTACAGAATGGCCAATTGCTTGCTTACTTATATGCAACATCATGCTCCTCTGGTGAGCTGAGAGAGATTTCTATGTGCAGGCTACACAGACTACCATTTTTATAATTTTTAAAATATCACCTGCTTATGCTTCATGACGTGTAACATTATTGTTAGTCCTGTTTTTTCATGTACAAAATAGTCTGTCTTGCTCGCTTCACTTTTGTAACTATATTTTTGCCCTAGTCATTTGTACTAACAGAAACATTTCAGGATGAAGTGACATCAACACAAAGATCTACGAGCAGTGTGGCATGGTCGTTACCGAATGATTATGGATTCGAATTGGAATGTGCTGATGTTCTCGAGCATCAACTAGAGGTGGCAACACAATGTGTACATGATTCTCTACGTACAATCAACAAGTTGAGACTGGACATGCAGGTATTAGATGCAGGAGTCAAAAAATGAAACAAGACAATGAGGTAACCACGAAGCAATTGGATATTTTGCAGACTGAAATTTATGCTATCTAAATCCGGCCAATCCTATTTTCTGAAGAGACTATAGTTCAAATGGTAAGTTGTGTTAATGCATGAGCTTTATTTGTCTAGTTTATGTAAAAAAATTGTGTATGCTTTATTATAACTGGTGCCAAACTATAATGCCCAGTGGGTATATTCGGCTGTAATTTCTTTATTGTATAGTGTAGGATTATTATATGTTTCTATGCCTTAGTCTTTTTATTGTATAGTGTATGTTTTTAGAGGTGATAGTATAGAGTAGGATAATTCTTGAATATGCTATATCGTTGAAACATGGGCCCATACGCCCAAACATTTCCTGGACGCCATACAAACGAACAAACATGTGTAGTCAAAACGGGCCTTAATTGAGCTGGTCAAAATAATATTAAGTGGATCCCAAATGATGTGGCCCACCGTAACAATGGCTCTTAGCAAGCTGTTAAAGGCCAAAAGCTCGATAGGGTCGTATAAATGGAAATTACCCGCGGGCCTCTAGCAGGCCGAAATAGATGTCAATTTTGTCTCGACCCTTTTACTTTATGGGCTGGTAAGAGGCCGAAAGTGTTATGGGGCAGAGGAGGCCCAATTTGCAAACTAGGCTTTTAATAGGCCGAAAGTCGCGCAGGGCTGGAATGATGCGCTGCAGAATGTGGGTCCCTAATGGACCTAAAGTCAAAGGCCCAACTGTTGTGCGGCCCGTTAACATGCCGAGAGACAAAATGGGCTAGGAGTTGGCCCATTTACCGAATGGGCCGATTACAGGACTAATGTCACGGCGGGCTAGAATTTGCCCAACTACAGAATGGGTCGAGAAAAGGCCGAAAGACATTCTGGGCCATTAACGGGATGGAACTAACGATAGGCCGCTAACAGGCCAAATGAAGCTCGGGCCGCAATTGGGCCCAAAGAGCTAGCGGGCTGTTAATGGGCTAAAACTGACGATGGCCTGGAAATTGTCAAATGTAGAATGGGCCTTTGAAGGGCTGATTCTGTGTAACTTGTATGTGTTGTGCTTGTAAATGGGCCTGACTCAAGTAGGCTGCTAATGGGCCGGGCCGCTTATTTTGACAGGCCCGGCCTTTTAACTTGAATGGGCCACTGTTGGGCCAGTCCATGTGTCGACATATCATAGGCGCATCTCGCCCATTGGATGAGTGACACCTGTGCCAACACAGAGCTGACATGTGGTTCTGTCGGCCAATGAGAATTTTACACGTGGAAAATCGTCATTGGTCATGGCTGTTAGCGGGTTATCGGATCCAAAACCGGACCCGATAGCTTAATGGCGACCCGTTACAGTGGATGCTATGTGTCGGTCACCCTTGACTAAAGCACTTCCATGACGCGACATTTATCGTCATGGAAGTGAACACTTCTGTGATGATAATTTTGGTAATGTCATGGAACACTTCTATGACAGCATAGGTATGACTATCTTGATTCTGTCATAAAATCGTCATGGATGTACATGCATGACAGAAAACGTGACCTGCTCTGACAAACACGTATCATCACGGAAGTGTATTTTTTTGTAGTGCACTTAGAGCAATAAAAATAGCACGTAAATGTTCCAAATGTTCCTCCAAAGACCTGCTATACATTAGTATATCGTCAAAATAGACTACCAAAAATGGTCCAATGAAAGCACGTAAAACTTCGTTCATTAATCTCTTGAAAGTACTAGGTGCATTAGTTAACCCAAAAGGCATGACTAAGCACTCATATAATCCAAACTTAGTTTTAAATGTTGTTTTCCATTTATCTCCCAATTTCATAAAAATTTGATGGTATCCACTACGCAGATCAACTTCGGAGAATATTGTAGAGCCACTCAATTCATCAAGCATGTCATCTAACCTAGGAATAGGATGACGATAAAGAATAGTAATATTATTAGTGCCTCTAAAATCAACACACATACGTGATGTACCATCCTTTTTTGGCACTAGTATGAGAGGAACAACACAAGGACTAAGAGATTCGCGTATATAACCTTTATCGAGTAGCTCTTGTTCTTGGCGAATAATCTCCTTCGTCTCCTCTGGATTGGTACAGTATGGTGCATGGTTTGGCAGCGAGGCATCGGGAATTAAGTCAATCTGATGCTCAATCCATCGAATAGGTGGTAATCCCAGTGGCATGTCTAGTGGAAAGACGTCAGTGAACTCCTGCAAAATGTTAGTGATAGCAGGAGGCAAAGAGGATGGTACATCCTCGAAAGAAAATAATGCCACTTTGCACACAAAAGCATAGCAAACAGATTTGCTGAAATCTAGATCATCAATATCAGATTTGGTGGCAAGTAAACATGCAATTTTCAATTTAATTTCACAAGCAACACTAGATGGTTTATTGTTAGGCTTCATTTGTTGGTCAAATACTTTTGCCACAAATCTGATTTTCACTCTTATTTTTCTCCTCTTTTGCTTTATTAGCTCTATTAATATCATCTTTCGAAATGGAATCAGGAGTCTTAGGAAGCAAACTAATATTTTTATCCTTATGAACAAGAGTATATTGATTGTTTCTACCATGGTGTACATAATTTTTATCAAATTTCCATGGCCTACCAAGTAATAAGGAACATGCTTCCATAGGTACCACATCACAATCAACATAATCAGCATATGTAGACATACTAAAATGCACACGAACAGTATGTGTTAGCTTAACCTTGCCACTGTTGTTGAACCATTGGATGTAGTACGGATGTGGATGTGGTCTTGTGGTGAGAGATAGCTTCTCCACCATATCCATGCTAGCCAAGTTGTTGCAGCTCCCTCCATCTATGATGATGCGAATAGAACGTTCCTTCACAACCCCCTTTGTATGGAACAAATTATGCCTCTGATTTTGCTCAGCTTGTGCGACCTGCACACTCAAATACATTGAGCAACTAAAAATTCATACTTGTCAGCATCTTTAGGAGGCATGTATTCCGTCTCATGATCAGAATCATCTCGACCGTGTTCTTCACTTGTAATAAGAGCCAAAGTCTCCTCATCATAGTCACTAGCGGACTCATACCCACCATCCTCAGTAGCAATCATCACACGCTTAGATGGGCATTCTCTCGCATAATGACCTCCACCCTTGCAACGATGACAAATAATATCATTTGTTTGCCCTGTTGATGCCATGGATGAAGAAGAGCTCTACAGGCCCAGAAGGTGTGCTCTTGGCAAATAGTGGTGGTTGTGCCTGCTTTCTTGTATCACGGTTGGAGGTGGCAGCTGACGGAGGTGTCGTGCAGCAGAACGTGTGGAAGTAGAGGATGCATGCGGTGTCCATGATGAAGGTCAACCTGCAGAAAAGTTAGTTCGCGCCAATGCCTGTCGATCATGCACTTCACGTTCAGCTTTGCAAGCAAGATGGAATAAACGAGTGATATTATTATATTCCTTATACTCTAAAATGGTATGAATCTCTTTATTTAATCTAGCCATAAAATGTGCAAGCATAGCTTCATTATCCTCAACAATACCACATCTAATCATGCCAGTGTGGAATTCCTGGTAATATTATTCTACATAATTGTTTCCTTTTCTTAAACACTGTAATTTTTGAAGTAATTCAAGCTAATAATACGGTGGAACCCAACGAGTATGCATAGAACTTTTCAAAGCAGCCCAAGTAGCTGGAATATGATATAATCTACAATGTTCAGACCACCAAACACATGCAAAACTAGTGAAAGCACAAACAGCAGCACGAACACGTCTCTCCTCTGGATATTGTAAACATGTAAAACATTGTTCTGTTTCTATCTCCCTAGTAAGATATATATCAGGAACATATCTACCCTCAAATGGTGGAATATTTAATGTTAGTTTAGGAAGATGGTCATGATCTCGTACCTTAGGTGGTGGTGCAGCCCTACCGTTGCATTGATATGCATGAGGATGACCTGGTGGTGGTGGTGTTGGTGGTTGCACGTGGTTTTGATCTTGATCAACATCATCCTCATAATGGTCGTCCACCTCTGCAGTAGCAGTAGGAGCTACAGAAGCATCAACAGTATGTACATCAGCACCAGAATTTTGACCAAGCTCAAGGGGAACGTGCAATGCTCGTCCCACTTGATTTGGAAGGCGATGTTGTTGTTGTTTTTGTTATTGTTGTTGTTGTTGTTCATGTAGAGGTGCGACAGGTGTAGCGGGCGGTGGTTGTGGAAGACGCGTGAGTACTTCATCGAACTTCGCGTCTAACTTGGTGTCAATTGTCTTCTCAACGTCATCAATCATCTCTAGTGCCTTTTCGAAGAAGGCCATGACGTCTTCTACCTGTTGACTCAACATTTGCTGAAATATATCATGAAGCTCCTTCTTCGTCATGTTCTCCCAGTCAATCTCGTCGGCTCGTAGTCCTGCCATGGTTAGCAGCAATACAAACACACAAGAATATGATCCTATAGACTACTAGAAAGTGGCAATGTGTCACAAATCCATCAAGTAAATCTCAAATTATTACCAGTTCTTACCAAGCAGTAGGTGGTGATTGGCAACGTTGTAGTCAAAACTCTCAAAGCTTCGATAGAGCAATTACCAGGGAGACTCAAATGCACGACGTAGATGTATGTGGAGCTGGGAGGGCTTATAATATGGTAGCAAAAGGGTCAGCAATAATCAATTCAGAGATGCAAAGTTGAATAAACGCTCAACGACGGTACTGTGCTGGTCCTAGGCTAGACCGTGCTAGAGACGTGAGCCTAGAACACTAACAAAATCACTGCGCTACATGTAAACAAGGGAGGAGAACACTCTAAATTTTTTCTCTCATTTCTCTTTTTTTGCACTTTTTTCCTCTTTATTTTTTTTGCTCTGTAACAAATGTTTTTCGATAAAGTCTACAAATGGTCTAAAAACTACATAGCCAGAATTTTCCAGACTTAGTTTTTTTTAAACTGGAACTTTTTTCTACTACAGATGGCACGGAAATTGGGGAGTCCTACTCTGTCACGACTCGGAGTATGGCGTAATCTGGAAATCGAAAACAATGACACAAATACTGGACTGGACTAGGACTGGTGGCGGAGATGAAACTGGTGGAAACTCAGACTGGTGGCGGATATATGTAGGGTAGTGGAACACAGACTGGTGGCGAATCTATGATGGAGGTGAATTCAGATTACCGTATTGGCGGTGGATATGTGGTATATGGCACCGGTGATGACGATGGTGGTATATGACAGCAGTGATGACGATGGTGGTATATGGTAGCGGTGACGATGATGGTGGTATATGGCAGTGGTGATGATGATGATGCGGCGGCGGCGTGACAACTTGTGAACATACCTCGAAACTCTAAAGGACTAGACACTAAGACTAGCAAGTACACACGATGATGCAACCGCAAATTCAACAATGAAAAACCCTAAAAATATTATGCAAAGCCTCAGATTGGTTTGGATGTGATGAATTAACCATAATTTTTTTGGCTTTTTCGTGGACTGTTGGTATGAAGAACAGACTCGATCTAAACTACGAAAAGCTATAAAATCTCACCAAGCAACCTAGAAATCTGATACCACTTGATAGAGGCGAAGATGTCCTGATGTTTCCTTCAGATGGTGGCTATCATTTTCTATGGGAGTCGACCTTGACGATTCGACTACGAACGTGCGATCGTCGCGCCTTAGAAATCGCTAGACCAACTTCCGAGGGGTTATTGACCACGCCGGAGCATGATCAACCTGACCACGAGGGTATGTTTCCTGCGAGCAAACAAAGAACAAGCAAGAAACTGAGATTGCAATCTGGATATTGCGAATATAAGAGGAAAGCTTTATTAATGAAGGTGGGGTTCTGTGACGCCTTTGTGTGTCTTTGAACACAAACGAAGTACGCGAAGTTGCAGCTATGGCAAACTTTTAATTAAACAAAACCCAAAGTCTAAATGATGCCCTAAGGGCTATATATATGGAGGAAAGAGGGGGGAATTTCGTGGCCCTTGGAGGAGGGGTTCGAAACCAACCCTAACTCTTGTTTCCTCACACATACGGACTCTAAAAATAGCCTATAATCATGTATTATGAAATTACATGGACCTGGCCCAAAAATAAGGTGACGCAGCACCTAGAATAGCCTCTGGACGAAATTTATGAAGTGTCATCTTGTATATTTCATCCATGGCTTGATGCACTTATTATGGTCGCTTCAAAGTCTTGGAATCATCACTTGTAACTCCGTTCTTGTTCCCCTTGCGCATGCCATCATCTCCATGCTTGAACTTGCTCCAAGGTTCATCTTTCTTGTCCAAGCTAGGCCCTTCATTTGTAAGCAAAACAAATGTATCCAATTTAGGCATTTTGATATTCTCATGAACATTAGAATCGTTACCAAGAAAGGAAAGTACCTGGTAATTCAATTGGCGTGCGCGAGCTATAGTAATTAGTTAAGTATTATAGAAGCAGGAGTTGTGGGTGTAACAATGGTATTGCTGTCCTCATCAGAAGTGGCATATATAGACCATGGAATTGAGGTTTAGACTTAGCTTTGCGACATGTAGAGCATCGGTTGGTGAAGCATGAGACGTCGCGTCCAAAGTGTCCCATTAGTCCTCCTCCATGAGATTCTTGTAAAAGTTACAAACGAAGAGAAGACTCGGGAATACATAGTTTGTTAGATCTCATAAGATAATCATCCTAGATATAATAGTGTTCCCAAGATGTATGCGTTAAACATATGGCATAGGGGATATCAAAAGTCAGATCATGCGCATACAAGTATTTTGTGTGCTCAAAGCCAATGGCATTCAATTCAAGTTTGGTAACAAGCATGCATTTGTGGGAAAGAGCATCCGCCACAACTTTTTCCTTGCCTTTGATGTATTTTATTACATAAGGAAATGACTTTATTAACTCACTCCACTTAGCATGACGCTTGCTCAATTTAGTTTGACCCTTAAGATATTTAAGTGTTTCATGGTTGGTATGAATGACCACTTCATGAGGGTGAAGATAATGTTCCCACGCACGCAAAACTCGCACTAAAGCTTATATCTCTTTGTCATAGAAGGGATAATTGAGTTGCGCTTCGGAAAGTTTTTCACTAAAGTAAGCAATGGGGCGCTTCTCTTGCGTTAAAACACCTCCTATGCCATTACCGCTAGCATCACAATGAACTTCAAAGGTTTTATCAAAATTGGGTAATGCAAGCACGGGAGCATGAGTAAGCAAATTTTTGAGTTCGTTAAATGCGGTGTCTTGAGATGGTCCACAAATAAATGGTGCATTCTTCTTACTCAAGGCATGCAAAGGGGATGCAATGGTGCTAAAATCCTTAACAAATCTACGGTAGAAACTGGCTAAACCAAGGAAACTACGCACTTGTTGCAAGTTAGTTGGTTGTCACCAAGTTTTAATGGCATTGATCTTAGATTCCTCGACATGCACACCCTTAGAAGAGACTACAAAACCCAAGAAAGCAAGATTATCAACACCAAAAAGGCATTTGTCCATATTAGCATAAAGGTGCTATTTTCTAAGAGTTCTAAGATGGGTGACATGATCTTTGAGAGATTTCATAAACACAAGAATAACGTCATAATAGACCACAACAAATACACCAATATAGGGTCAAAGAACAAAATGCATGCACTACGATGGAAAACATTATACACAGAGGTATAGCAGTAGCGCTAGTCAAAACACGTCGCTATTGCTACTTATTAGTAGCGCTTGTTACAAAAGCATGCTACAACCATTGTTGTAGCAGTAGCGCATCTGCGCGGAAAAGCGCTACTACTATAATTCCCTCGCCGGTGCCGGTAGGTTATGAATAGTAGTAGTGGTTCTTCCAGAAGCACGCTACTGCTAAAAACTTTGTAGCAGCGCGTTTATGCTGTAGAGCACTACTACTATGAAAAAGAAAATAAATAGAAAATTAAGTAGAAAAGTAAATAAAAATGAAAGAAATAGAAAAAGGAGAAATGAAAAAAACAAAATGTAAAGAAAACAAAAAAAATGAAAAATAAAACAGAAAGGAATAGTTGTAGCGCGTTTCGCTGGAAAACGCCATAGCTGACTTAGCTGTAGCACGTTTCGACAAAAAGCGCTATTGCTAGTTTGACTTTACCCCCGGACGCGCAGGCTCAAAATTTTGCTAAGTCCTTCCTCCTCCACTCCCCCCTCTCCCCAACTACTCCATCGCCGCCGTCGCCCTGCCGCCTTCGACCACACCGCCTCCACCCGAGGCCGCCTTCGACCACACCGCCGCCACCCCAGGCCGCCCTCGACATCACAGCTGCCGCCCGAGGCCGTCGTCGACCTCACCGTCGCCTCCCTCGAGCTCACCACCGCTGCCCTCCACCTCACCGCCGCCGCCCGAGCCCGCCCAAGACCTCCGCCGCCCGAGCCAGAGCCTGCCCTCGCCGCCGACCTTAAGGCTCTGCCTCTCCTCTCCCCTACCCTCCTCTCTCTCTCTGCTAGGGCAATTCATATATATGTTGATGCTGTGTTGATGTTCATATGAACCCTAGGTGTTCATATGAACCCTAGATTTGTTTAGGGCAGTAGGCATTTTTTAGCATTTAGGAAAAATGATTAGCAATTTTTTTAGGAAATTAGCTAGGGCAATTTTTTATGAAAATTCCTAAATAGTAATTCCATTTAGCTTTAAATTAATAGAGGGTATGTAAATAATAGTAGCATTTAGATTTAAATTAATAAAGGCTATAAACAAAAAACACTTAGCTATAAAAAATATTTGGACTATGGACCTGAATCTGTTCCAAATTTCATTCAAATGAAATTTGAATTATTTGGACTATGGACCTGAATATTTTTGAAGAAATAGGAGTAGGTACTAAGGTCTTGCTATGGAAATTTTGGTGAGGTCAGATGGTTTATAGAAAATGGAGTTCCTAGACTTTTAGCTTTAGACAAAAAACAAAAGTATTTAGCTATAAATAAAAAATAGTAGCTATGGCATTTAGCTATAAACAAAAAACAGAATTGTTTTTCTTTTCAAAAACCTGGTTAAACCAATTGTTGCTATGTAAACAAAAATCAAGATTGTTGTTATATGATATATGTCATTGATGTTCTTTTGCATATTCCATTATTGTTGATTATATCTTTTCATTGAAGTGTCGATGTTATATGAAAATTCCTCAATAGTGTTTGCTCATGTTATATCTTTTCATTGAAGTTGTTCGATTGTGCCCAAGTGGCTTTGTTGTTTCCAGGGAATGAAGTTGAGTGGCCTACATTATACCGGAATGTTGATTCATTTCCGTTCCGGCAAATTTCAGGTTCTCGATTTGTCCACTTTTTAGCAAAAGTAATGCCGAAATTTTCTGAGAATTTCGGCATGACTTGTGCTACAAACTAGGACATTTCGAGTGCCCGGGATTTGCCGCACCGGGAAGGAGTCAATGTTCCCGCAAAGCATAGGCAGTTTTTTATGTCATTATTCATTTTATTAGGTATAGAATTAATTGACTAGATTTAATCGTAGGAAATATGGCTAGCAACGATGAAGGACAGGGTTCTGGTGACTATGACAATGTCTACTTGGCGGCAGTAGAATTTTTGAGGGAAGCCGACGATCAACAGTCGTTGTTGCTGGGTCCACCTGTCACATCGGAGATTGAGACCTACATCGAGACCGGCGCTGAGACTGAGACCGACATCGAGACAGGCGCCGAGACTAGCGAAGCCGGTATAGAACCGAAAGCAAAGAGGCAACGACTTCCTAACTAGCTCAGGACTACTAGACTGATGGTCACAGAGGTGGACGACGGCAATTTTGAGCCAAACGTGTCCGAGGAAGTGCGCGCGTGCTACGGCAATCAAATAGGTGGCATCATACGGACAACCTCCACCATCAACGATGAGAAACTAAAGAGGATAGATAATATGAGGCCCTCCCTCCTAAAGAAGCTGCACCAAATATTCTTGTTCTCGGGCCGGAATGAAAAGGATTATAAAGATCCAGATAAGGACCCGACAATGAAGAAGATAAACAAACACGCTGTGACCAAGTTTAGCGATGCGTTGGCCGCCTGGAAATCAAGGGTGAAATATTGGATCGTCAACAAAAATGAACCCTACTCCAAGATTTTAAAGGATTATCTAACAATCACGGTAGAGCACTTTCAAATATTCAAGGTGGCTTGCGAGGCCGAAGCTGCCAAAAAAAGTCGAAGTACATGAAGGGGCTTCAATAGAGGAACATTGGGTGCCACCACCTCGGAAGCCGTGGTTACGGCGGGAAGAGGTCCATATGGGCCAAGGAGGACGCGGAAGCCGCGAGTCTGGGCATCCCAGACCCCTTGGCGGAGTTCACCGTCCCGCAGGAGCATGACGTCCTCAGGGCCCGGCACCGTTGGGACCCACTGAAGAAGGTTTTCGAGATGAACGCAGTCACGATGGAGTTCATCAGACTGCTGGTAATTTTAGTTTCTGATCAATTCGACTACACGTTAGTCATATTTGTAAATGATCCTTGTGCCTTTTGTAGAGAGAGCAGCACAGGATTGCAGCCAAAAGTGACTCGCTGTCTGAGGCGTTGGCGAGGCCCAAGTGGGACACTCCATTCAACCAGGTGTTGAACATATTGAAAAGACTCCCGGTGGAGACTCAGCCGTCGTATGGACGCGTGCACAGTGTCGGGGACGGCGCCACATGGAAGAATTACTACCGTGATACCATGGAGGAGAGAAAGGAAAGACGGAGGTTAACTGAAGAAAACATCGACAAGAAGGTTGAGATTGCGGTTGAGAAGAAATAATCTAAGACAGTCGCAACAGCGGTAGCTGCCGCAAAACATGTGCTTGTAGATATGTCTACTACCTAGGTTCCGGCCGTTTTCAATTGGAGCAGGCAAAATCCAGAAAAAAATGCAGCGGACTTTCCCCTTGTTGTCTTCTTCGGGAGCAGCTCGACTACCGTTGCACTAGCACCTGCAGCTGCACCTGCTCCTGCACTGGCTCCCACACCAGACGTGCTCGGCGGTGCTTCGTCTTTGGCTGAGCTCGACGCCCTCACGGTATCTGTCACACCGGCCCCCTTTAATAAATGTATGATCTCCCATTTTTGTTGCCTTTCGGATGTCTCACATCGCAGACTTTTCTTTGCAGGCCGACGAAACCCCGTGCACCATATTGTACACCATCGGCAACCAGAAGGTGGACATGGGGAAGGCGACGATAATGGAGCCAAAGGAACCATTGTTCCACAGCCGACCGATCCCCCCGGACGTCTTCAAGGTTTCAGTGGCCAGTGTCAAACCGGGCCACGAGAATTTGGCTCCTCTGGTACTAGTGGGGGATGATGACGAGGCCCGGGGCGGCCTGGTGATTGTTGCAATGGGTGGGTCCTGTTGTGGCCAAAGAGTCTGCTTCGTCTGGAGGCTGCCAGGAGCACACCCACGAGCACGCAGTTAGGTATGAACATCAACACCTCACCTACCCAATTAGCATCGACTGTCGTGCTGGGTGATAGCGAAGGGTGAGGAAGAGGCTCCATTAGTCGCTGGTGATGTCGCCATAGATGAGGATGAGGATGACAATGACACTGTCAATATTGTCGCCAACTTAGGGTTTGAGCGTCATGAGTTGGTGCCTGAATTGCCGCCTCCGGAGTCTGAACGTATTATGGACAACTTTCCAGTAGTAAAGAAGTCTAGGAAGAGACCGAGGAAAGGCAAAAAAGCTGCTTCTATGATCTAGAAGCCTCGGGTTCAAGACCGTATAGATATCCACGGTGCAGCAAAATGGCATATCCCGGGTCAACCAATCCTACCTAAAGCAGTGCTAGGGGCCAGATTCGATGATTTAAGGAGACTTCATGATGATGTGCTGCAGATAGAGAAAGGCCTCATCGCCTCAAAAAATCCAGGATACCCACTCTACGTGGTTAACGTGCCGCGGCAATTGTCGTACGTCGACACATTCCCTGAGGAGAAGCTTCCTTCGATTCGATTACATCTTCGACATGTTTCAATTGAAGAAGCTAGATTTCATGTTTGTCCGCCTTTATGCCTTGCACATGAACTACCTCATCGGGGTTGAGCAGATACCTCATATCTGTGTCGTTGACCCGTACTTCACGCACGAGGGCATCTTGGGAGTCTGCGCAGAGCACCGTGAATACGTGAGGGAATACATCACCAATTTCATGCTCGCCAATCAGGACAAGGAGGCGATTCTCATGCCTTATCATCCCCTGTAAGTCATCCGCGCGGATATCCTTCCTTTGATTTCAATCATTCATTTGCACGGTGGAGGCTAATTAATTTGAGGTGTACTTATTTTGTGCAACGGCGGGCGCGCCGTCCTCATCATCATCTACCCCCGATAATCCCATGCTCTTTACTTGGACTCATCGAAGAACATTAACAAAAAGGATTACACCCACATCAAGTCTGTTCTCGACAGTGCTATGTTTTACTATGGCGCACGGGGTGGAGAGGTCAAGGACAAGAAGAAAAGGGACGGCAGGCCCGCCTTCGGCCATAAGACTGACTTCTGCTGCATCCAGCAATCGAGTGATTCTCTTAATGATGGATTCTATGTCCTACACTACATGCTTGCGTACAGACGGGATCACCAGAACCTTCACATGTCACCTAGATTCGGCGATGCCCATATTATGCAATGGGAAAAGAACTTAGGAGATGTCGAGGATCACCGACTTGGAGCTGAGATCTATCACATCCAACGCGAACTTGCCCAAATCATCATGAAGGGGGTCGTCGGAAAAACAGAGATGTTCCACGAAGGACAAATGTCACGGGAAGATGTCCGAACACGTGTAGCCGCTCAGCGTCTCGACCTGAAGCCTTTCTCTAAGCTCGGGGACTATCTTCCTGACTTGGATGGATGGCACGACATGGAGTGATTGTCGATATATGACAATGTGTCCATTTAGTCCATACTATATATATGACGAAACTTTGAGTTATGCAGGACAAAACTTTATTTGTGATTTAATTAAACCGTCGTCCTCGACTAGCGAGGATGACTCTAGTTAGGGCATTTTGGGTACGATGAACTTTGTTATTTATGCTTATGATATGTTGCTTCTATTTTTGCCAAGTCTGTCTCATTCTGTTGCTCAACTATATATGTTGCATATCATTAACTCATGTGACAATGCAGGTGTATAGATCATCGATGGCGAAGAAGTGCTACGCCAGGAATATACAACGAGTGGCCGGAATGTCAGGCCCAGGTGTACCGGTTTCCGGTTTTTGAGCGACAGCCAGTAGTTAGTTTAGGTTCACGCTAATGCGAGAGAGGGATACGAAATCTTGTACTGCATAGTTCCGCTCCCACTCAAAGTGATAGCTCTTCTTGTGTATATCACTGTTTAGATGGATGACGATGTAGTTGCAAGTAATCAAGACTTGTATTGCTATTTTCGAGATGATGACGACAGACCACTTTGTGTTGGATGATGATTATGATGATGAAATGATTTGATGAGACTATTTGTATGTATATGCTATGATTACATTTGTATGTGTATGATATGCTAAAGATTCTTGTATAAAGCCTATTCAAATACAAATCAAATATGCAGAAAAAAACAAAAACTAATAAAACTAGCAGTAGCGAGGGGAACAAAGTTAGCAGTAGCACTCCCTTACCAGTAGCGCTTCCTGCTAAAAAGTGCTGTAGATATTAGCAGCAGCACTCTGCACTAAAGCGCGCTACTGCTAGCCATGTATAGTAGTAGCGTGGGATGACAGGAGCTACTGCTACATGTTAGCTGTAGCGCCTTATCAGTAGCGCTTTGTCCCACGCTACTGATAGGGAAAATACCTGCGCTACTGCTAGGGTTTTGCCTAGTAGTGATGACTCGCATGAAAGTACCGGGTGCTTCGGATAAGCCCATTGGCATGACCAACCATTCATACAAGCCAAACTTTGTTTTAAAAGCGGTTTTCCATTCATCACCTTCTTGTATGCGGATTTGGTAATAGCCACCTTTAAGATCAATTTTAGAGAAAATTGTGGCTCCGCTTAGCTCATCTAGCATATCATCTAGGCGTGGAATTGGGTAACGATAACGCATGGTGATAGCATTGATAGGATGACAATCCGAACACATGCGATATGTACCATCTTTCTTGGGAACAAGGATTACCAGGACGACACAAGGGCTCAAGCTTTCTCGTACACGGCCGTTGTCAATGAGTTTCTGGACTTGCTGTTGGATCTTCTTTCTTTCCTCGGGATTAACGTGGTAGGGAGTCTTGTTAGCAGGAGGTGCTCCGAGGATGAGGTTGACGCAGTGTTCGATGCCTCGAAGAGGAGGTAGACTCGGCGGTAGCTCGTCGGGCAATACATCTTCGAATTCCTGCAAAAGAGAAGATAACACTAAAGGTAGATTGTGAGAGGTGTTAGTTTTTGGTGCCTCATCCTTGCACAACAGGACATAGTGCATAACACTTGATGGGTTCTCGCACACTTGGTGGCAAATAGGATTAAGTTTTTCTTGTCGCTCATCGTGGAGGCACTCGATTTGGGCTTGTGGCACTCACTCTCTTTGTGGTGGTCCACTCTCTCACTATTCTCTCCATGATGGGTGGCTTGCTTGTTGACGATCACTTGGCTTGGAGACATAGGTCGTAGCACTTACTCCATTCCTTTCATCTTGAACCTACAGTGATTTGTCCGCCCTTTGTGGATGACGCCTTGGTCAAATTGCCATGGTTGTCCAAGTAGGAGATGGCAAACGGACATAGGAAAAACATGACACTCCAAAGTGTCTTCATATGCTCCGATTTTAAAGGAGACTTGGACCATGTGTTCCACTTGGATAGTGCCGGATTCTCTTAACCATTGGACCTTGTAGGGATGTGGATGCTTCATCTTGACCAAGTGGAGCTTGGAGCATAGTTCTTCACTCGCCAAGTTATGGCAACTCCCTCCGTCGATGATTACCTTCACAGAACTTCCATTGATGCCGGCCTTGGTGTGGAATATATGGCATCTTTGGTCTTCGTCTTGTTGATGTTGAAGTGTCAATACCTTGGAGACAACAAGAGCGGGGCTTGAATCTTCGTCACAAAAGACTTGATCATCTTCATCTTCGTTCACTTGCCGGTGCATGGCCACTTGCTCAAGGGCTTCCATTTACTCTTCACCCATGGAGTCATAGGTTACGTCGTTGTTGAGGATCATGGTGCGCTTGTGGGTACATTCGAAGGAATTGTGGCCTCGGCCGCCGCATGTGAAACACTTGATTGAACTTGGCTTGACGGTCTCATCGGTTGGAGTTGTAGATGATGAAGCTCTCGGCTTGAAGTTGTTTGTAGTAGGAGGACGACTTGAGGTTGTCAAATTTTCTTGTAACTTGACTTGTCGCCATTGCTTGTAGAAGGCTTGGTTGAGCTTGAAGGTGTTGGAGTTGTTGAAGCTTGGTTGTAGGAGGAGCCGTATGTCTTGGAAGAGAACTTGGCACACTTGAAGTCATCTTGCACTTGACATTCCTCCTTGGTAGCTTGGTGCACGAGCTCGATGAGGTTGGAGTAAGGTTGGAAGTCGGCAATCTTCTTGATAGGATGATTGAGGACATTCAAGAAATGTGTCATAGTTTTCTCATCATCTTGCGCGACATTGGCTCTTATCACGGCAATCTCCATTTCCTTGTAGTAGTCTTTAATGCTCTTGGTTCCTTGCTTGAGGAGTTGGAGTTTCTTGAAGAGGTCACAGTTATAGTAGGTTGGGACAAAGCGTGCTCTCATGACATCCTTGATTTGACCCCATGTGGTGATTGGTGGTTCACCTCTTGCTTCTCGGCGCTCAATGACTTGCTCCCACCATATGAGGACATAGTCTTGGAACTCAAGGGATGCCATGGCGATCTTCTTCTCTTCCTCATAGTTGTGCAAACGAAAGATCTTGTTGACCTTCAATGCCCATGAAAGGCACTCTTCGGGATCATTGCTTCTGGTGAACTTGGGCATGGTGAACTTGAGCTTGCCGTAGCATTGCTCTTCATTGTGTTGGGGTCAGGGATGATGATGCCCTTGTCGTGGAGGATTGTCAACCTCATGTTGCTCTTGGCATGGAGGGTTTTCAACCTCATGTTGCTCTTGGAAAACTTGGGGTTGTTATTGAGGATCTTGTGGAATTTGTAGGTGTACTCTTGCTTGATAGTTCCTCACTTGAACTTCTCTGCGAAGCGCTTCTTATTGCTCGCTCATTTAACCGTTGCGGTCGGTGATGGCGCGACTTGTGTCATGGAGGGCACGTTGGGCCTCAAGTGCTTGGGCTTCATGCTGCTGTTGTTGTTGTTGTCGGAGCGCTTCGGCATCTTGCTCCTCTTGTTGTTGGCGCGCTCGCTCTTCCTCTTGTTGGCGTAGGCATTGTCTTTCTTGTGCTTGCGCAAGAGTAGCTTGGTTTTGGCGATGTCGATGTTCTTGCGCTAGAAATTTCTCTTGACGACCGGTGGCACAAAGAGGATTGTGATTTTCTTGATGGTCTTGGCATGCGGCTCGTCGAAGAGTGTTTGATGTCGGAATACTAGAGCCGGAGATGGTGTCGTCGGAGTGTCGACTTGAGTGTCTCCGTCTTGAATATGATGAAGTGGTAGACGAGCGGTTGATGAACAAGGCTCAAATCTTGTCCATTCTTGCATTGTCCTCTTGTTTTTGTTCGTCGAGCTTGTTGTCGAAGTAGTGTCTTGTACGTTGCTCGGAGAGTCGCAAGTCGGTGGTGAGATTGTCGATGGCGGTCGCTCAATGCTTGTTGTTCTTGATGCAAAGCTCGTTGTGCGCCAAATAGGTGGTTCTTGGTGACATAGTTGTTCGGTTCGTTGTCTTGCTTGAGGAAAAGTGGGTTGGTAGAAGAACTTGGCCTATCCATCATTACGAGCAAATATGTGAGTGGGAGAAAGAGAAGAACTTATACCAAATGTACCTTGACCGATGTTGAAGATAGATCAATGATCACTCAAATGTGTAACAAGGAAATAGCACAATTGGTACCAATTCTTGTCGGTTCTCACACCTACACAAATAAATCTTATATTGGAGCTCGGTTAGGATGGTGGCACAAAATTTATACAATTGTTACTGAAACTCTATGATTTTGAAAAAGATATGCAAATTTGCAAATGCAACAAGTAGACCAATAGAAAGATATGTGACACGGAAACACACACACACGGATAGATAAATGGGGTCGTGCAACCAAAAATGAGCTCAAAATGTGGAATCCACGAAAATGCTCTTGTTGCGCAACTCTGGAGAGACGCTAGCATGATTGCACAATTGGTGGATATGAAACTTGTGCACAACCTATAAATCAAAAAATGCAACAACTTCTATCCCAAGTATGCTATATGTATGGTGTTCCGGTGATATGATCCAAGATGATCGAGTATGACAATCTTAATGTAGTATGATGCTATGGTTCTTGCTTAAAATCTCTTTGCTTATCTTTTTGCTTTTGCTTAAAAGCTTGGTTGGCTCTTTCTCATGCAAAACTTCACGAACCAAGATAGCAATTGTGTATGTGCGCTGACAACTTTGTGGCACAAGATATGATACCAATATGGTATGTATCCAAAGGGAAACTATGATCGCTAGTGTGCACAAGTAACGTTGCCGGCTATACTCAAAGGCTAGTCTCGATAGGTAAGGTACGCAAAATGGGCTATGGGTTTATCAAAACACTGGCAAGAATGTACAATGATGATATACCACGATACCAAGATGATATATAGGTTACCGTTCTTGCTTACGGTGAAGGTGTCAAAATGGTGAGGTGGTCGATGTCGATGACGAATATGAGCGGTGGTGATGTCGATGTCGAACCGTCCCTAAGTAGACGAAACACGTTAGGAAACGATTAACCACAACTAAAATTCTCAAAACCAAAGTCAAATGGTGGTTTCGAAGTTGGCAATATGGAAGTGGTGGTGGTGGTTTATGAAGAAGCAACCGTACCTATGTAGCCAAAATACCTTAGGAGACTCAAATCACAACTTAAACAACCACAAATGCTATGGGAATCAAAATGGCTGAAGGTGCGGAAGTTGGTGATGGTAATGTGGATGATATGGTGGAGGACCTAGGAAAAGATGTCAAAATGTCAAAATTTTGTAGGTGTCAAATTGTGGTGGAACCTACCTATATGGATGGGAAATTTCAATATCTATGCAACGAGCTAAAGAACGTCAAAATTGGACTCCGGATGTGAAAGTTATGGATAAAACTGTCAATCAGCTGAGGCTGAAACTGGGAGGGGCGGTTGTACCGCTTGCGAGAGCGGTTGTACCGCTCGTGGAGCTCCTGGGTTTCCAGCTTTGGCTGGCAGAAATATCAGGTAATGGGGGAGTGGTTGTACCGCCTTGGGGGCCGGTTGTACCAATTTTGTCGAGAAAATTTTCTCAGATCCGAAATAGGATGGATTTTGGGCGGAAATGGATGATTTCGGGGGCAAAATTGCAAAGATTTCGTGGATGGAAGGTGGGGAATCTTGTGGGGAAGCTAGATCTACCTGCTACACATGAAATCCATCGATCAAATCCAACAAAACTTCCTCATGCCAACAAATCACAAAAAAAATTGGGGCTATTTTTGGTGGGGATTTTCGAAATTTTGACAAAAATCAAACAAAAGAAGGCTAGAAAACTGTAGGGGAGACTCCAAACTCATGATCAACCTGGCTCATGATACCAAGATGATGTTTGGTAGAAACCTAGATGCTTGATGTTTCACGAAATGGAGGGGATCCCGCGAGGAACACGAACAACACGAGGGGAAAACACGAGAGGAATCACTCAGACCAACAAGATTCGATTACACATGTGCTAGATCCTAGAAATACAAAGAGATACACGATCCAAAGTAAACAAAGGACGATACAAGAGGTAACTAGTTCATCTCCGTGGGGAGACCTTGAGGGGGTCTTCCCGTGAGGGGTCTTGAATCCGCTTGGGGGATCTTCTATGAAGAGGTCATGGAGTCCAATGGCGAAGTAACTGATACATCTCCAACGTATCTATAATTTTTTATTGTTCCATGCTATTATATTATCAATCTTGGATGTTTTATAATCAATTTATAGTGATTTTATATCATTTTTGGTACTAACCTATTGACATAGTGCCAAGTGCCAGTTTTTTTTCCATGTTTCTTACATCACAGAAAATCAATACCAAATAGAGAGGAAACACAACGAAACTTTACGGAGAATTTTTTTGGTCCAGAAGGAACATAATGGGCCCTGGCTACGCCTGGGGGGTGCTCCGAGGAGAGAGCAACCCACCAGGGCACACCAGGAGGCCCAGGCATGCCCTGGTGGGTTGTGCCCACCTCCTCTTTGCGCTATAAATACCCCAATATTCCAGAAAACCTAGGGGAGTCGACGAAATATTGATCCAGCCACCGCAGAGTCCAGAACCACCAGATCCAATCTAGACACCATCTCGGATGGGGTTCATCACCTCCATTGGTGCCTCTCCGATGATGCGTGAGTAGTTTTTTGTAGACCTTCGGGTCCGTAGTTAGTAGTTAGATGGCTTCCTCGCTCTCTCTTGATTCTCAATACAATGGTCTCTTGGAGATGCACATGATGTAACTCTTTTGCGGTGTGTTTGTTGAGATCGATGAACTTTGAGTTTATGATCAGATCTATCTTTTTATATCCATGAAAGTACTTGAGTTTCTTTGATCTCTTTTATGCATGATTGCCTATAGCCTTGTATTTCTTCTCCGGTATTTGGGTTTTGTTTGGCCAACTTGATCTATTTATCTTGCAATGGGAAGAGGTGCTTTGTAGTGGGTTCGATCTTACGGTGCTTGATCCTAGTGACATAAGGGGAATGACACTTATGTATCGTTGCTACTAAGGATAAAACGATGGGGTCTATCTCTACATAGATAGATCTTGTCTACATCATGTCATCGTTCTTATAGCATTACTCCATTTCTCCATGAACTTAATACAATAGATGCATGCTTAGCGGTCGATGTGTGGAGTAATAGTAGTAGATGCAGGCAGGAGTCGGTCTACTAATCTTGGACGTGATGCCTATGTAATGATCATTTCTTGGATATCGTCATGATTATTTGAGGTTCTATCAATTGCCCAACAGTAATTTTTGCACCCACCATTTGCTATTTTTCTCGAGAGAAGCCACCAGTGAAACCTACGCCCCCCGGGTCTCTTTCTCATATATTTGCCTTTGTGATCTACTTTTCCTTTGCATTTATTTTAGGATCTATTAAACCAAAAATACTTTGCTGTCGTTTATTCTTATTTATTTTATTTGGTGTTCGATCTATCGATCCACTACAAATTTACCTCACGCCCGTTTGCCTATCTTGAGGCGCCGTACCCTGGAAGGGATTGACAACCCCTTTAACACGTCGGGTTGTGAGAAGTTGTTATTTGTGTGCAGGTGTTGTTTATGTTGTGTTGCTTCGTTCTCCTACTGGTTCGATAACCTTGTTTTCACATCTGAGGGAAATACCTACCACCGCTGTGTTGCATCATCCCTTCCTCCTTGGGGAAATACCGACGTAGCTTCAAGTGACATCAAAAGGAATTTCTGACGCCGTTGCCGGGGAGGATCTTCAACATATACCAGGTTTCTAATCACAAATATCATCTCCTCGCAATTTACATTATTTGCCATTTGCCTCTCATTTTCCTCTCCCCCACTTCACAAAAATTTGCCGTTTTATTGACTGCTCTTTTTCCTTTTACCGTTTTATTGTTGGATCTGTTTTTTAGTGCAATCTTGTTGTGCGGTCATCATGACTCAAGAGATTACCAAGTTACGTGATTTCTTAAATACCAACAACAATGATTTTATTGGCACTCCAATTGCTCCTCCCGCCACTAGTGCAGAGTCTTGTGATATTAATACTGCTTTGTTGAATTTTTTTATGAAAGATCAATTTTCCGGTACTCCTAATGAGGATGTCGCGTCCCATCTTAATACCTTCGTGGAGTTGTGCGATATGCAAAAGAAAAAAAGATGTGGACGATGATGTGGTGAAGATGAAATTATTTCTATTTTCTTTGCGTGATTCTGCAAAAAATTGGTTCTCTTCTTTGGTTCGCAATAGTATCGATTCTTAGAATAAGTGCGAAGATGCTTTTATCACTAAGTATTTTCCGCCCGCAAAAATTATTTCCCTTAGAACCCAGATCATGAATTTCAACAACTTGAACATGAGCATGTGCTACCTCTTGAGCACTGCGTTAGTTTTCCCCGAAGAGTAAGGGATGATGCAGCAAAGTAGCCTAAGTATTTCCCTCAATTTTTGAGAACCAAGGTATCAATCCAATAGGAGGCTACGCGCAAGTCCCTCGTACCTGCACAAAACAAATAAATACTCGCAACCAACGCGAATAGGGGTTGTCAATCCCTACATGGCCACTTACGAGAGTGAGATCGGATAGTATGATAAGATAATATTTTTGGTATTTTTGTGATAAAGATGCAAAGTAAGATAAAGGAAAAGTAAAAAGCAAAGGAAATAACTAAGTAGTAGGAGATTAATATGATAAAGATAGACACGGGGGCATAGGTTTCACTAGTGGCTTCTCTGGAGAGCATAGGTATTCTACGTTGGGTGAACAAATTACTGTTGAGCAATTGACAGAATTGAGCATAGTTATGAGAATATCTAGGTATGATCATGTATATAGGCATCATGTCCGAGACAAGTAGACCGACTCCTGCTTGCATGTACTACTATTACTCCACTCATCGACCGCTATCCAGCATGCATCTAGAGTATCTATACCTACTATTAAAGGCAGTAGATATTCTTTGTTTGGTTCCACTTTGTTTCGTCCCGTTTTGAGTTTTTTTGAAAGGTTATACACAACATTATTAGGTATACATGACACATATAGCCATGATCACATACTAGAAAAAAAGTACTAGGCACGTCCCTACGTTCGGAATCTAAAACACCTATAGCCATGGTCACATATACATATACTAGGAAAAAAAGATGTACTAACCACATCCGGACTCTAAATGTAAAAAGGAAAGTACAAATATTTGTATACAAGGAATAGAAAACCGAAGACAATTCTCCACTCATCAAAAAAGGGTAATGCACATGATAACATTATCTGTGCTACAATGGACGTCCTCTCTTGAATTGGCTGTTCACAAAGCCAACTATTTCACGATAGACTTCCACTTTTTTTTCCCGGATAGACTCCCACTTATGCACGGCTGTGTTGATATTTTTTTTGCATGGTCACGTCTGTGTTATACTCCCTCCGTTCCTAAATATTTGTCTTTCTAGAGATTTCAACAAATGACTATATACGAAGCAAAATGAGTGAATCTACATTCTAAAATATGTCTACATACATCCGTATGTTGTAACCATTTGAAATGTCTAGAAAGACAAATATTTGGGAATGGAGGGAGTAGCAAATTAGAGGTCATAGGTCACCATACACCCAAATAAATAAATATATTGTTTTGATCTATATACTTTCAGCATAAAAAATGGTCTATTGATCTTAATTTTATGCTCCCGCGAAAAAAGATCTTGATTTTTATGGTTGAGATTAAAAGATAGAATCCAAAAAAGATTAAAAAATAGAAAAAGTTACGCATAACAATAGTTATGTACACATGAATTTAAGTTAGCACGTACAATCAATACCTACTATTAAAGGGAATATATATATTTTTGGTTTGGTTCCGCTTTGTTTTGTCCCGTTTTGAGTATTTATTTTCTGCAACTACCATCAACTGCTGGCTTTTTATATTATGAGGCAGGGAGCAATATTTACAAGGCCGTACGCATGGTCTGAAGGAAGAAGTTCAGAGAAAAGGAAGAGGCCCTAGGGAACACAGTGGGTTGGGTGCTCTCTCACGTCAGAACCCCAAAGGGGTGCTGCATGCATCTTGCTCCCGCCAGTCTCCATGATTCCAAGGATCCCCAAACTGCCTGGAGGATGGCCGAGGGCGCGGTTATCTTCTTCTGGAACACTCTGCGGTTGCGTTCGAGCCAAAGCTCCCATGAGATGAGTATGGTGAGAGACTGGACACCTTTCTGATGCTCAACAGATGTGGCGTTGAGGACATGAGACCAGAATGTCTCCGAGCAGTTGCTATCCGGCCAAGTGTTCGGGTCGAGGGCGGCGCAGCCGTACCCGCCGGCCACGGTGCTACTGATCCGCCGCGCCTCCGGGCAGTGCCATAGCAGGCCAACTGAGGTTTCTAGGTTGCGAACACATAGCGATGATGAAAATTGAAAATGTAGAGATGACACTTGGACATGATCCTCTCCTCTCTGTCCTCCTCCTCCTCTCTCTCTCTCTCTGTGCATGATGCGTAATGGCACATGCAGCAACAGTTCACACAGTTTTGAGTAGTATTACATGCACCATTTTTTAGTTTTGTTCATTCATGACAAACATACGTGCAAACAAAGAAAACCGGGACAATATGAATGAAACTAGGACGTACCTTTAAAGGAAACTTAATTGAAACAAAAGTGAAATGGTCAGCCACACGTCGTAACCTGACCCAAAAAATATACATGGGAGTCCGAACCAGCTACGAGCTGCAGGGTGCCGGCTAGCTTGATTCTTTCCTGGCTAAACACATGAGTACATGTCAAGCAGGCTGGTGTGGATTGATCCGGCGGCAACTACATGGCTCGATTAATTGCTCCCTGAGAACTTGCACGTGATTCAACTAATAGGTGCACAACCCTAGCTTCAATGAGTCAAATTACTCTTTTTATTTATAGCTGCTTGATTTTCTTTCTTTTCTGCTCTTCCTACCTGAATGTCCAGGCATCAGGTTTTTCATAGCTAAACTAACTACACAATAAGTAACTCTTTTATAAGGAGGAGAAAATGAGGTATTTTCATATTCCTACAATTCCCTTTTTTCACCGGCTCATGTATTTCTATGTGACATGATATGGATTTTGCATAACTCGAAACGTGCTAGAGAAATATTTTGCAAGGACTGGGATCCTCTCAGTGCAATGCAGATTAGCATGCATGTTACCTTTCTTTGTTCATCTTCAAGGAGAATTATTTTTTTTGTTCATCTTCAAGGGCAAAATCATATTATTATTTTCATCGTGCTTTCAGGAAAACTGACACTTACTTATGCTAATTTGCATATCTTGGTATATGCAAATTAGTAACTGAACAACTACCCGTGCAAGCTCACATTGATAAATCAAGGTTAGCTTTTCTATAGTATTGATTGTTGAATAGTCATGCAAAGTAGCCTTTTGCAAAGATGGTGAAAGCACCCAATTTTTATTCATCTGGGAATAATTGATGTGTATCATAAACAAATTATCGCTTATGTTTTAGGTCGTGTTTAGGATTAAATCATCACTTGCTTACTGGGATAGGAGAGTAAGGTGATTTTTTCTCCCGTTGCAACGTACAAACATATTTAGGTGGCACTTTCGGATGTTATTATGCCATGATGACAGTAGTATCGATGGACAGTGGGCACAATAATTTCTCTCCCGTTGCAACGCACGGGCATATGTGCTAGTTAAGTTTAACAGAGTAACACCTTAAGTAAGATGACATGATGTAGAGGGATAAACTCATGCAATATGATGAAAACCCCATCTTGTTATCCTCGATGGCAACAATACAATACGTGCCTTGCTGCCCCTACTGTCACTGTGAAAGGACACCGCAAGATTGAACCCAAAGCTAAGCACTTCTCCCATTGCAAGAAAGATCAATCTAGTAGGCCAAACCAAACTGATAATTCGAAGAGACTTCCAAAGATAACCAATCATACATAAAAGAATTTAGAGAAGATTCAAATAGTGTTCATAGATAGACTTGATCATAAACCCACAATTCATCGGTCTCAACAAACACACCGCAAAAAGAAGATTACATCGAATAGATCTCCACAAGAGAGGGGGAGAACATTGTATTGAGATCCAAAAAGAGAGAATAAGCCATCTAGCTAATAACTATGGACCCGTAGGTCTGAGGTAAACTACTCACACTTCATTGGATGGGCTATGGTGTTGATGTAGAAGCTCTCCGTGATCGATTCCCCCTCCGGCGGAGCTCCGGAACAGGCCCCAAGATGGGATCTCATGGATACAGAAAGTTGCGGCCGTGGAATTAGGTTTTTGTCTCCGTATCTGATCATTTGGGGGTACGTAGGTATATATAGGAGGAAGGAGTACGTCGGTGGAGCAACAAGGGGCTCACGAGGGTGGATGGGGCGCCTGGGGGGGGGGGCAGGCACGCCCCCTACCTCGTGGCCTCCTCTTTTGTGTCTTGACGTAGGGTCCAAGTCTCCTACGTCTTGTTCGTTGAGAAAATCACGTTCCCGAAGGTTTCATTCTGTTTGGACTCCGTTTGATATTCCTTTTTTCGAAACCCTAAAACAGGCAAAAAGCAGCAATTCTGGGATGGGCCTCCGGTTAATAGGTTAGTCCCAAAAGTAATATAAAAGTGGATAATAAAGCCCAATAATGTCTAAAACAGTAGATAATATAGCATGGAGCAATCAAAAATTGTAGATACGTTGGAGACGTATCAGCATGTTGCACAATCTTGGGAAATGATGAAAATGATGCTAAGGAATTGCCCAACTCATGGGTTAAATATTTGGATGATCATACAAAAAATTTATGCGGGTTTGAATTTTGTTTCTCGTAATCTTTTATATTCCGCCGTGGGCGGTACTTTTATGGAAATTACTTTGGGTGAAGCCACCAAATTTCTTGATAATATTATGACAAATTATTCGCAGTGGCATACCAAAAGAGCTCCTACTAGTAAAAAGGTTAATTCGGTTGAAGAAATTTCTTCTTTGAGTGAAGACGCTCTTGTGCAATTAGTTGCTAGTAGAAGTGCTCCTATTGATTTTAATGATACGCCTTTCTCTACTTTTATTGAGAAAAATAGTGATGCCATAGATGTGAATTTTATTTCTCGAAATAATTTCAACAACAATGTTTATAGAGGTAATTTTAATCCTAGGCCTTTTCCTAGTAATTCCTCTAATAATTATGGTAATTCCTATGGAAATCAATCTTATAATAATAATAATAGGAACACCTCTGCTCTTGAGAACAATATTAAATAATTTATCAATACGCAAAAAGTTTTCAACACTTCCATAGAAGAAAAGTTGAGTAAGATTGATGATTTGTCTAGAAGTGTTGATAGAATTCCTCATGATGTAGAAAATCTCAAGATGAAATTTTTTGTGCCTAAATAGATGAATGAACTAAATCTCTTTATGTTTCTATGGATGAAAGTAAGAAAAGAACCGCTATGCTTAGAGCTAAAAGAGAATTTTCAGAAAAGGCATTTTCTAGTGATTACTTTCGCAAAAGTGATGAAGATCTTAAAATGATTGGTGTTTCTTCTATTGATTCCTTCTTTAGTAAAGTTAAGATTGATGAAAAAGGGACTAGAGAAGAGTCAAATTTAGCTAGAAGGCGTCCCGATATTTCGGAGGGTGAAAATCTTGTTGAGAAAATTGATAAAAGTGGGTTTGAAGAGGTCAAAACTTTAGCTAGTGATGTTCCTAATCTTCTGGATTACAAAGACTTCAATTATGATAATTCCTCTTTGATTGATTGTATTTCTTTGTTGCAATCCATAATAAATTCAGCCCATTCTTATGAACAAAATAAAGCTTTTACTAAACATATTGTTGATGCTATGATGAAAGCTTTTGAAGAAAAATTGGAATTAGAAGTTTCAATTCCTCGAAAATTACACGATGAATCGGAATGTACTATCAAAGTCAAGATTAAAAATTACGAATATTTTTCTTTGTGTGACTTGGGCGCTAGTGTTTCTACAATTCCTAAATCTTTATGTCTGATTTGTTTGGTCTTACCGATATTGAATCATGTTGTTTGAATTTGCACTTGGCGGATTCTACTATTAAAAAGCCTATGGGAAGAATTAAAGATGTTCTTATTATTGCAAATAAGAATTTTGTGCCCATAGATTTAATTATTCTTGATATTTATTGCAATCCGTCTTGTCCAATTATTCTTGGTAGACCGTTTCTACGCACTATCGGTGCCGTGATTGATATGAAAGAAGGCAATATCAAGTTCCAATTTCCTTTGAGGAAGGGTATGGAACACTTCCCTAGAACAATAATTAGGCCACCATATGAATCAATCATGAGGGCATATTATAGATCTCGAACCAAAGATGACAAAACTTAGATCCTTGCTTTATGCCTAACTAAGGGCATATAACTATAGCGCTTGTTGGGAGGCAACCCAATGAATAAAATTTATTTTTGCTTTTTGCTTCTTGTCTTTGAGTGTTAGCACAATTATGCTACTGTTATGATTGTGTTTTTTTTGTTTCAATTAGTGTGTGTGCCAAGTAAAGCTTTTAGGATCTTCTTGGGTGATAGTTGTTTGATCTTGCTAAAAAACTGAAACTTTTGCGCTCACGAAAATAATTATTATCTTTTACCAGAGAGCGATAAAATACCCATTCCTTTTTCAGTAGATCAGCATACAAATTTCTCAGGTCATCCTCATTTTTCAGAATTTTTGGAGTTACAAAAGTATTCGAGATAGTCATATTGCTACAGACTGTTCTGTTTTGACAGATTCTGTTTTCTTTGCGTTGTGTGCTTATTTTGATGGCTCTATGGTTTTCTTTGTTGAGTTTTTGCCATATAAAAGTTGGAATACATTATATATAATGCAAAAACAAAATATGAGTTGGTTTCATACAATACTTACAGTGGTGATTTATTTTCTTATACTAACGGATCTCACGAAGGTTTTGTTGAGTTTTGTGTGATTGAAGTTTTCAAGTTTTTGGTTATCTTACAATGGATGAAGGAATAAGGAGTAGAAGAGCCTACTCTTGGGGATGCCCCAGCATCCCAAGCTACTATCCAAAAATGGGCAATCAGCTAAGCTTGGGGATGCCCCCTAGTGGCATCACCTCTTTCTTCTAGCGACCATCGGTATTTTACTCGAAGCTATATTTTTATTCGTCACATACTATGTGTTTTGCTTGGAGCGTCTTGTATTATACGAGTATTTGCTTGTTGTATTTTGTGTTTTAAGTCTTGATCCCTTACTTTACACACCTATTTGACAGAGCCGAAATTATGTCATGACTTGTTATAATTGCTCTCTTTGCTTCACTTAAATCTTTTATGAGCTATGGACTTGCTCTAGTGCTTCACTTACATCTTTTTGAGCACGGTGTGCTTTAGTATTTTTGAAGAAATACTCTCTTGCTTCACTTAGATTTATTTGAGAGTTAGTAAATTTTTCAAGAAATTCTCTCTTGCTTCACTTAAATTAATTTGAGAGATAGAAAGAAATATTATGCTCATGATCTTCACTTATATTTGTTTGGCTTATGAAAAGCAACACATGAAAATTAGTCCCAAAGTGATAGATATCCAAGAAGGATATAATAAAAATTTTCATGAAGATCATTGGACAAAATAAACTTGATTCTTAGTAATAGTTTTGAGATATGATGATGTGATATGTGAGTCATCTTGATGAGTAATTATGCTTCAGTAAGAATATTGGTGTTAAGGTTTGTGATTCCCTATGCAAGCACGAAATTCAATAGTCATGCAATGAAATTATATCCTACTTGTGGTGCATTATTCAGTGTTAATTATGCTTAATGTTGGCTTATGAGATTATCCGTTTCTTGGTTGGTCACTTCTCAATGTTTTGCTAACCCATCATTTTGCACTAAGGAAGATCTCTACTTGTGCGTCCAAAATCCTTTAAACCAGTTTTGCCACATGAGTCCACTATATCTACCTATATGCAGTATTCTTTTGCCTTTCTAAGAAAATTTGCATGTGCCATCTCTAATTTTCAAAATAAACTTCTCTTTTGTGTGTTTGTTTCGCTCGTGGAGCGGTGAGGGGTGGCTAATATTTTCCATGCTAGATGTGTTATTCTCACGATGAGTGTTTATTCACTTGTCATTGCATGAGAGTAAGGGAAAGGTATTAGGGATGCCCTATCCCAAAATGAAAAAAATGAATTTACTTTATGTTGTCAAATAATAAATTCCTTGGGAAGTGTTGGTATGCAAGGCACTCATGGATACGGTTAGCCATGGAAAGTGAAAGTATGGTGGAAAAGGGAATAAACTTTATTTTCTGTTTGGGAACCACCTATGATATATCTAGCATGGAAAGTGTTGGGAACTCTAAGTCGTTTTCATTGGTGGGATGGGTACAACACCCAAAATGATTTTATCTCTAAGTGTCGGTGGGAAACGACACCTATGGGATCACAAGAATCCCTACTGCGGTTGTGGGGCGCGGGGTTGAGAGAAGAGCGGGTCTAACAGAGAGCATGCGGTTCGTTTATCCAGGTTCGGGCCGCGAGGATGCGTAAAACCCTAGTCCTGCTTTGGTGGATGAATTCTGAGTTCTCGAACTAGCTACGGGGTGTAACGAGCTCCAAAAAGTCGAATCCCTCTCCTCGTCGCCTTGGGCCTCCTTTTATAGAAAAAGGGGTTGCCACAGTGGCACACAGGAGGTGGAAAGGCAACAGTGTTGCGAGGTTATCCTGGTATTACAGGACAAAGAGCATTAAATGCGAGGCCCGTCCCGTCCGTCGCCGCTCCTCCAAGCTTCGACACACACCCTGGCCAGCGATGCATGCGGCGCCATGTAGGTAGGCAGGTAGCTGAGGTGGCGCGGTGGTGGAGTCTGCATGAAGGGCTGCATGTCGCCACGTAGGTGCCTGCCCAGCTGGTTGGGTCGGTAGCTGCACGCGAACGGCGGCGGAGACTTGGCTGGTGTGGGCCTGATGGTGGCCCTGCTGGTGCGCCTGGCGAGGGTCTTGCTGGGTGGCCCGGCAAGGGTCTTGCCGTGGCGTGCAGGCGTCCCCGGCAAGGATCTTGCCGGGGTTCTTGTGGGTTTCTTCGGTGAGGATGGCTACCTTCCTATCCTCATTTGACATTGACTATTCTTTGTCTTCACGAAGATCTGCATGCCACCACAGAGGTGCCTCCCGGGCCTTGTCCAATGCATTTGTCGAGTGTTGGTGGGCTCGAGGGTGGCTCACTCGGCTGGCGTGGGCGAGCTGCCCCGGCAAGGGTCTTGCCGGGGAAACCCGCTTTGCCCATCTGATCTTTGTGGCCTTGGTCCTTGTCGTTGATTTGCTTTGTCTTGGGATTCGATCTTACCTTGGCTTACCTCCCTTGCTCTGCTTGGTGTGGTCACGGGCGTGGCTCTGACTGCCCGTGCACAGGTAAGGGGGTACAAAAATGTGCCCCTAGTTTTGTACACCGACAGGAGCCCCCGGGCCTGGGACACACATAAGCGCGACACGTTGTTGGGTCAGGCCCAAAACGATGGGCGGGCAGGCAGGGCGGTTTTTACCGCGGTAAGGTTTTTCACGCGCCATGCTTCCCACGCCCCGTACGCGCGGCGCGGGGTGGAGGGGCGTGTGTGACGTAGGCGGCATGCGTGGGGCGGTTTTCACACGCATGCATCACATCGCAGTAAAGAGGCGGCTCGCGCCTTCCCCGTAAAGGGAGGGAGGCATGGAGGCGCGGCTCATTTACTGGATGAGTCTTCAAGGCTTCCACTCCCTCGATCACGGGGTGGGGAGTGGTTGCCTCACCCATCCCCTCGGTTCTGCACATCTGCCACACGTATTTCATGCGCTCGGGGTGGCAAACGGTGGAGGCGGGAAGCCGGGCCGTCGCTGGTTGGGGCAGCGGGTCGGTCTTGTTTCCCTGCGCCTCCCATGTCTTGATTGGCCGAGCTACGCGGCCGAGCCCCAACCCTGTTCCTTTATAAAGAGGGGGAAGGGGGGATGGCACCCCGCATTCTTCCATCTTCTACCTCCCTTCACTTCTGTTCCTTCCTTTCATTCACCATGGAGAAAGGGAAACCCGGTCCTTCAACGGTGGCGGCGAGGGTCGCTGCTCAACAGCGTGTCCCTCCTCCCCCTGAGCCCGTGTTGGCAGAGCCGGCCGCGAGGGGAAGGGGGAGGGGGCGAGGCCGTGGGCGAGGCCAGGGCAGAGGGCATAGCGCTCGGGGAAGAGGAGGACGGGGAGGCAGATCAGCCTCTCCTCCTCTAGCAGTTCCTCCTCCGATGGTGGGCCATGCCGGGACAACCCCTGCGAATTCTTCATCAGGCTGTGCCAGCCACCGTGCAGTCGCCTTCGCCTCCCAACTCCATTCGCGCGGGAGATGGAGCTGGATCCACCGCAGGCGTTGCAGTTGGATATGAGGGGCTGCGGGAACGGCGGCACATGGGCCAACGTCGAGTTCCCCATCCCTCACGTCATGTATCTCCACCGAGGATGGAAGACCTTCGCTCGCCTCCACAGCTTGACGGATGGGCTCACTCTCCATTTCAAACTAATGGAGGGTGGCCTTCTCTCCGTCAAGATCTTCGGGCACTTCGGGACTCGCGTAAGGTGCTGTGTGGAGAGCTCTTCTGACGACGAAGACTCCTCCTCGAGCGAGAGTGGCGAGGAGGACAACGACAGCGATGACGAGGCTAGCGGGCGGCAGGATGACGGGTCCGATTAGGCGTCGGGCGCCGCTTCGAGCGGCACCGGCGACCCGATCATCCGCGTCGCCGGCTCCTTGAACTTCTTAGGGTCGTCTCCTTGGGCGGCTGGCGTTGGGAGGCTGCAGAAGAGAAAGAGGGCGGGCGGCAAGGCCGTCAAGTCGGAGTACGCGGGCACCAACGCCTTCGTCGCGTACCGACGTCCTGCCGCTTCGTCTTCGAGCTCTGCATTCGGCGCCGGCATCACCATCCAGCTCTTGGATGGCCACCAAGATGTCCTCTTGGTGTCTTCTACCACTCGTAGCTCGCTTAGGCGCCCCTTTTCCCTTCTGCTTTCTTGTTCCATTTCCTGAGGAGAGGGACAAGAAAGGGATTACGGTCATCTTATCTCTTTTTAGTCTTGTAAGCCTTCGGGCCATTGTTAACTTTAGAACTTGTAATCCCCTTGTTCATGTTTTTCATTTCATATGAACTGTACCTGTATGGGATGTTTTTTAATGAAAAAGGGATGTTTGCCGGGTTTTTCGTTCGCAGTTAAACCCACAACAAGGAGTAAATCCTTGTTACCTTTAAGATAAATGTTTTCTCGCCCGGCAACAGGCCTTGCCGTCCCCCCACTCCGCTCTACCTTTCTCACGCCCTTGGCGGAGGCAGGGATGAGGTGAGCTTAGGCTCCTCGTTTCATTTCCTTGCTGCCACGACTACGACCAAACTCGGTCCCAGGAAATGAGTCCTAGGGCTCGAAATGAGGGGAGCACGGTAACCTAAGGATAAAACGAGGTTTCACATACCTCAGTCCATAACGAAACGCATGATAAGGGATAGAGAACTTATCTGAATCTGCAGCCCCCGGCAACCTTGGCTTGCCGCGGGTGGATCTTTGCTCTTGTAGCCCCCGGCAATACTGGCTTGTTGGGGTCTGGACGCCGGTCCATCCCCTTCCTTCCAAAGCAGCTCAGCAAGGATACTCATGTGTCCTGCGAACCAAAGAAGACAGAGAAGAACAGAGAGACGCGCACTCGACCTCTAAGCTAGGGGTTAGCCGCCTCTAAGCACTATCAACCCTAACCAAGGATGAGACTCGACCTAGCATGCATGCTATAACTTAGGGCGCCAGCGCTTTATTTATTTATGCTCAGGGTCTGCGCCTGGCTTTGTACAGAGGGTCACATGCCTTGTCGGCAAAGCTCGTACAAAAGGTGGCTTGCCGAGAGGCCCGGCAAGCCGCGCCTTATGGGTAAAACTTGCGAAGATGCTCGATGTTCCTAGAGTTGCTCACTGGTATGGCATCCTCGGTCTCCAGGTGGACTGCGCCCCGCTTGGTGACTCGTATTACCCGATAAGGGCCTTCCCAGTTCAGTGTCAACTTGTTGGAATTCTTGGCCGACTGAACGCGCTGAAGAACAAGGTCGCCTTCCTCAAGGCTTCGAGCATGAACCTTGCGGCTATGGTAGCAGCACAAGGCTTGCTCGTAGTGTGCCGCTCTTACAGCCGCCCGAAGACGATCTTCCTCAAGGAGCATCGCATCATCTTGGCGCAATGGCTCTTGCTCAAGCTCATCATAAGAAAGCACTCAAGGTGACCCGTGTATGAGTTCCATGGGGAGAACTGCTGCTGCCCCGTATACCAGGGCAAAAGGTGTCTGCCCAGTGGCTCGATTTGGCGTCGTTCTGATCGACCAAAGAACCGCCGGCAACTCATCAATCCAGCGCCTTCCACTCTCGTGTATCCTGTCCAAGGTCTTGGTTCTCAAGCCTCGCAACACTTCAGCATTTGCCCTCTCCGCTTGGTCGTTGCTTCGTGGATGTGCCACGGAAGCAAAACAGACGTTGCTGCCGAGGTCTCGGATGTATTGCATGAAGGTGTGGCTTGTGAACTATGTGCCGTTGTCGGTGATGACTCTGTTTGGCACACCAAAACGGCAAACCAGTCCTTTGAAGAATTTGATGGCTGACTGAGCAGTCACCTTCCTCACTGCTTCTACCTCTGGCCACTTTGTGAACTTGTCGATTGCAACGTACAAGTACTCAAAGCCCTCGACAACGCGGGGGAAAGGGCCCCGTATATCAAGGCCCCAGACCGAGAATGGCCAGGAGAGAGGGATTATTTGAAGGGCTTGAGCTGGTTAATGAAGCTTCTTTGAATGGAACTGGCACACTTCACACTTGGTGACTAGTGCCGTCGCATCCTGGAGGGCGGTGGGCCAGAAGAAACCTTGCCGGAACGCCTTCCCGGCAAGGGCCCTTGACCCTATGTGGGAACCACATATGCCTCCATGTATCTCTGCCAACAGCTCTAGTCCTTCCTCCCGGGGGATGCACTTGAGTTTCACACCGTTCGGCCTCCTCCGGTACAGGACGTCATCGACGAACTGGTACAGGGTGGACCGACGGGCTACTCTTTCCGCTTCTTCCTACTCCCCAGGAAGCTCCCCTGTTTGGACGAATTGGACGGTGTGCTGCACCCATGCCGGAGCCTGAGGCTCGATGACAAGGACCAACGGCATCTCTTCCGCCATGGGAGCGGCTGTCTCCATGGCCAGGGCCTGACGCCCCGCCGGAGCCAGCTGCCCTTGGGCAGACTCAGCATCCGCGGCAGCACCCTTGCCGGCAGCCCTGGGGGGCTCGGTAGGAAAGTACTTGTCGGGACCTGATTTCCCATGCTTGTTCTGCCCTGCTGATGGATCAACGGATGGTTGAGTTAACCAGAGCAAAAAGGTGCCTGGTTCCACAGGTAGCTTGAATGCGGCACACTTTGACAGGTAATCGGCGATGTCATTCTCTGCTCGGGGGACGTGCTCCGCCTGGATACCGTCAAAGCGTTCCTCTAGCTTCCTCACCTCATCTATGTATGCTTCCATCAGTGGGCTCTGATAATCTTTGTTGACCTGCCTGACAACGAGCTACGAGTCACCCCTCACGATGAGCTTCTTAACCCCGAGGTCCGCCGCGATCCTGAGACCGGCAAGCAATCCCTCGTACTCAGCAGTGTTATTGGTGGACATCTCCCTGTGAAAGTGCATCTGGATCACGTACTTGAGGTGCTCTCCGGTGGGTGCGATGAGCAGCACGCCGACACTGGCGCCTTGCAGCGAGAAGGCTCCATCAAAGTACATGATCCAGTTGTGGTCTGCTTCCTTGCCGGGGAGAGTAGTCTCCTGGATTTCTTCGTCAGGCGTCAAGGTCCATTCCGCGATGAACTCTGCCAGGACTCTGCTCTGAATTGTCAAGGTACTTTCAAATTTTAAGCCGAAGCTTGACAATTCCAAGGCCCATTCCACAATCCTTCCGGTTGCGTCTAGGTTGTGCAGTATCCGTTGCAATGGGAGGCGAGTGATGACAGTGATCTCGTGAGCCTGGAAGTAGTGATGCAGCTTCCTCGAGGCCATGAGGAGGCCGAAGAGCAATTTTTGCACACCGGAATACCTTGACCTAGCCCCCTGGAAGAGGGAACTGACAAAGTAAACCGGGTGCTGCATCATCTTTTTCTTGGGCACCACTTCACTCGGCCGCGGGGGCATCGCCCTGGTGGCACCAGACTCTGCCGGGGGCCGCGCCTTGTCGGCACCAGGCCCTGCCGGGGATATCTTCGGCTCGCCATCCGCTGGTTCTGCCGCCATTGCTGCCTCCTCGTCGACCTCCCTCTGCGCCACTAGTGCGGTGCTGACCACTTGGTTCGTCGCCGCCAAATACAGCAGCAACGTCTCTTGTGGTTTAGGCGCAACTAGTATTGGCGTGGAGGAAAGGTATTTCTTCAGGTCCTGTAGTGCGGCCTCGGCTTCTGGGGTCCGCCTTTTTCAAGATCTTGAAAAAGGGAAGGACGCGCTCGGCGGACTTGGAGATGAACCGGCTCATGGCGGCAACGCAGCCGGCGAGCCGACGCACATCCTTGATCCGCTTGGGCACCTTGACGTGCTCAATAGCCTTGATCTTGTCTGGGTTTGCCTCAATCCCGCACTGTGACACGAAGAACCCGAGAAGCTTTCCGGACAGGACGCCGAAGACGCACTTCTCAGGGTTCAAATTGAGGTTGATCTTGCGCAGGTTGGCAAATGTCTCTTCTAGATCTTGCACAAGAGTCGGCCCGTCCTTGGTTTTGACCACTATGTCATCCATGTAGGCCTCCATATTTCTATGGAGCTGAGGTTCAAAACCAATTTGGACCGCTCTTGCAAACGTTGAGCCAGCACTCTTCAACCCGAAAGGCATCCGTAAAAAGCAATACATACCACATGGGGTGATGAATGCTGTCTTCTCTTCATCCTCTCTTGTCATGAAGATTTGGTGGTAGCCTGAGTAGGCATCGAGGAATGATAGCAGATCACACCCGGCCGTGGAGTCAACAATCTGGTCGATGCGCGGCAATGGGAAGGGGTCCTTAGGACACGCCTTATTGATATCTGTGTAATCAATACACAGCCTCCACTTCCCATTCGCCTTGCGCACCACTATCGGATTGGCCAACCACGTCGGGTGGAGAACCCCGCTCACCAAACCTGCCGCTTCTAACTTCCTGATCTCCTCTGTGATGAACTCCTGCCTCTCCAGAGCCTGCTTTCTGACCTTCTTCTTGACGGGCCGTGCGTGGGGGCAGACAACTAGGTGGTGCTCAATCACCTCCATGGGAACACCGGGGATGTCTGACGCTTGACATGCAAACACGTCGACATTCGCCCGCAGGAAAGTGACGAGCTCGCCTTCCTATTTGCTGCTGAGGGCGGAGCCTATGATGAAGGCCCCTCCCATGCCGTCCTCCGTGACGGGCACCTTCTTGGTCTGCGGCGGCTCGGCTCTAGATCTCTTGTTCTTGTCGGCAGAGCTCTCTGGCACGTCCTCAGTGGTAGCACAACACCCTGAGGGGGTGCGCTTGCCGGAGTGGGTGCGAGAGGTCTTGTCGGGCTCCTTTTTTCATCCCGGGCCTTCGGCACCAGGAACAGGTGCCTTGACGGCAGCTGCTGCAACTGCTTCCCGGTAGAGTTGGTCGGCGCAGATCAGCGCGAACTTCTTGTCAGAGGGTATGGAGATGATGGTCAACGGCCCGGACATCTTTAGCATGTTGTAGGCGTAGTGTGATGCCACCAAGAACTTAGCGAGTGCCGGGCGGCCGAGGATCCCGTTGTAGGGCAAGGGGATCTCGGCCACATCGAAGACGATCCTCTCTGTCCGGAAGTTCAATTCCCCTCCAAACGTCACGGGCAGCATGACCTTTCCCTTTGGCTGGCTTCTCCCCGGATTGACCCCCTGAAACGTGCCCGTTTCCTCGAGGTCTCCGTCAGGGATTTGCAACCTTTTGATCACTACAGGCGAGATCAGGTTTAGGCCGGCCCCGCCGTCAACCAACATCTTGTTCACCCCGAGGTTGCGTATTGTTGGCGAAACCAACAATGGCAAATGCCCGACCGCGGTAGTGCGATCAGGGTGGTCCTCGGCGTCAAAGATGAGGGGCGTGCTGGACCACTTTAATGGCTTCTGAGCGTCGAACGACGGCTCTGTTGCTGTGACCTCTCGCGCCCACTGCTTGAGCTGGCGGTGAGAGGTGTGCAGCGAGGCGCCGCCATAGACGCACATGGCCTCTGTAGCCTTCTAGAACCCTTGCTCACCAGACTCATCGTCCTCGTCATGGTCATCGTCTTCTTGTTTCTTGTCGTGGCCCCGGGCGGGTCTTTCTTGCTGTTTGTCCCTGCCGGGGCGGTCTCCTTGGCCGTCACGCTTCTTGCCGGATCCCTGAGCACAATCCTGGTCCTTCTCCTTATCCCGCCTTTTGTACTCAGCCTTTTGCTTCTCAGCAAGCAGCTCGACTTGCCGGCAGTTCTGGAGATCGTGGCCCTTGGTGCGGTGGATCTTGCAGTATTGCTTGCTGGAGCTTCCTGGCTTGTCAGTAGCCGCCAAGGCCCGGCAGGCGGCGCACCTGGCAATCTCATTGCTGGGGGTGTCTCCCTTGACCTTCTTGCTAGCACCGGTATCATCAGATCCCTCAACGGCAGGCACGACCTTGCCTTTGCATTTCCTATTGCGACGCCGCCCCCTCTTCGTCGGGGCGGCGTCCTCCTCCTCAGTAGAGTCGGTTTCCGCGCTGGCGTTTCACCGGGGTACTTCCTTCCCTCTTTAGCCCGGGCGCACCTGTCGGCCAGAACATAGAGCTCGGCCACATCTTTAAACTTGGTCATCGCCAACTCCTCGCGCATCTTGCGATTACGCACGTTCTGATGGAACGCGCTAATCACAGCGGCGGGATGAATGTCGGGGATGTTGTATTGCACCCGGCTGAATCTTTGGATGTACTTGCGCAGGGTCTCCCCTTCCTTCCGGGGAATGATATGCAAATCACTAGCCTGGCCATGAGCTTGGTGGCCTCCCGTGAAGGCGCCAACAAACTCATGGCACATATCTGACCAGGAAGAGATGGAGTCCGCTGGCAAGTGCATCAAGCAAGACATCACATTGGGCTTGAGTGCCAGCGGGAAGTAGTTGGCAAGCACCTTGTCGTCGCGAGCCCCAGCGGCCTGCATCGCAATGGTGTAGATGATGAGGAACTCGGACAGATGGGTCTTGCCCGTGTACTTCTCGCCGACGTCAGGCTTGAACGTGCGGTGGGACGGCCACTGGAACTGCCTCAGCTCACGGGTAAAAGCCGAGCAGCCCACCTCGTAAGGTAGGCCGCCGGGGCCCCTCGGTGCCTGGTGGTCCGTAGTGGGTCCCGCCCGCTTGTCCGACTGGCGACGCGCTTCGCGCCGGCGCTCGATGGTGGTTCGAGCGTCTTCCTGAGCTCGCTCCCGAAGGACCTGGCGCTGGTCGCGGAGGGTCCGTGGATCGGACGACACTATGGAGATGTTATCACTAGCGTCGCCGCGACGGGCCGACGCCCGTGGCGGCTGGCGAGGAGGAGGAGAGTGCACCGTGGCCGCAGCTCCCCTGGTCCTCCTAGCGCAAGCATGTGGTGGTTCGGTGGAGCACCGACCCGAGGGCCCCGCCGGTCGCAAATCGTCTTTGTTCGCGACGGCGACGAGGCTCCGGATGGTGGCCCTCCACTCATCGATATTCTCCGTAGCAGGAGGGAAGTCGAGGAGCAGCTGCGCGCGTGCCAAGGCTTCCGCTGGCGTGGGTGGCGGCGACAGCTGAGTGGATCGTGGCGTGCTTCGACTTCTAACTATGTTAGAAGGAGCTCTGTCACGACCCAGCGGCTGCGTGCCATTTTCACCAGTGCTTCGGCAAGTGTGTTGAACTCCTTCGCCTTGCTGACGACGCACAGGGCTCTTCCCACGGCGCCCAGTGTCACCAACGTGGTGATGCTGTTCGGTGCACACACCATGGGAAGAACGCACGGTGGTCGCCGGTGTATGCGTCCTGGAGGCCGCCGCGCCGCCCGGAGTTGGCGCAAAGACACCCTCGGAGGGCCCCGCTCCACCGGCAGGGGGTCCAGTGTAACACCCCGGATATGATTTACCCAATATGTAATCCAACTCTTGCCGTTTCCGGCGTTAAGTTATTTTATTTCCTCGGGTTTGGGATTTTGTCTCCATGTGTTGTTGTTGTTGTCATGCATCTCATATCATGTCATCATGTGCATTACATTTGCATACGTGTTCGTCTCATGCATCCGAGCATTTTCCCCGTTGTCCGTTTTGCATTCCGGCGCTCCGTTCTCCTCCGGTGGTCATTTCTACCTTTCTTTCGTGTGTGGGGATTAAACATTTCCGGATTGGACCGAGACTTGCCAAGCGGCCTTGGTTTACTACCGGTAGACCGCCTGTCAAGTTTCATACCATTTGGACTTCGTTTGATGCTCCAACGGTTAACCGAGGGACCAAAAAGGCCTCGTGTGTGTTGCAGCCCAACACCCCTCCAATTTGGCCCAAAACCCACCAAAACCCTCTCCATCGTCTAGAGCGTTCGATCACGATCGCGTGGCCGAAAACTGCACCTCATTTGGACACTCCTAGCTCCCTCTATGCCTATAAATACACCCCCTCCGAAATTCCCGTTTCCCCTTCCCCGAAACCCTAGGTTCACTTCGTCCGCCGCCGCCGGACAAAAATCGCAGAGCCGGACATTGTCCGACCCGCGCCGCCGCCGCCACATGGCAGGCCGCCACTCGCCGCCGCCTTCTCTCACCGCGCCGGCCCGGGAGGCCCAGGCGAGGCCCCCGCGGCCCGGATCCGCCGCGCCGCCCCGCGCGTCGCCCCGCCGTCGCCTTCTGTAGGATCTAGAAGTAGATGTGTCTAGAGGGGGGGGGTGATTAGACACTTAATCCTAAAGTTGCAATTTTTAAGCTTTTTCGGTTTAAGTGGGGTTTAGGCATAATTTCAACATACACAATACATATCAAGCAAGCATGCAAAGAGTATATGAGCAGCGGAATGTAAAGCATGCAACTTGCAAGAATGTAAGGGGAAGGGTTTGGAGAATTCAAACGCAATTGGAGACACGGATGTTTTTCCCATGGTTCGGATAGGTGGTGCTATCCTACATCCACGTTGATGGAGACTTCAACCCACGAAGGGTAACGGTTGCGCGAGTCCACGGAGGGCTCCACCCACGAAGGGTAACGGTTGCGCGAGTCCACGGAGGGCTCCACCCACGAAGGGTCCACGAAGAAGCAACCACCCACAAAGGGTCCACGAAGTAGCAACCTTGTCTATCCCACCATGGCCATCGCCCACGAAGGACTTGCCTCACTAGCGGTAGATCTTCACGAAGTAGGCGATCTCCTTGCCCTTACAAACTCCTTGGTTCAACTCCACAATCTTGTCGGAGGCTCCCAAGTAACACCTAGCCAATCTAGGAGACACCACTCTCCAAGAAGTAACAAATGGTGTGTAGGTAATGAACTCCTTGCTCTTGTGCTTCAAATGATAGTCTCCCCAACACTCAACTCTCTCTCATAGGATTTGGATTTTGTGGAAAGAAGATTTGAGTGGAAAGCAACTTGGGGAAGGCTAGAGATCAAGATTCATATGGTAGGAATCAAATATCTTGGTCTCAACACATGAGTAGGTGGTTCTTTCTCAGAACATATGATTTGGAATTGTGTATGTGTTCTGATGGCTCTCTCCACGAATGAAGAGGAGGTGGAGGGGTATATATAGCCTCCACACAAAATCCAACCGTTACACACAGTTTTCCAATCTCGGTGGGACCGAATCAACAAACTCGGTCGGACCGAAAAGGTAAACCTAGTGACCGTTAGAGATTTTCGGTGGGACTGACATGCAACTCGGTAGGACCGATATGGTTAGGGTTTGGGCATAACGTAATCTTGGTGAGACCGATTACACAAACTCGGTGAGACCGAATTTGGTAATTAGCTAACCAGAGAGTTGGTCAGGCAAACTCGGTGGGACCGATTTGCTCCTTCGGTGAGACCGAAAAGTTAGAAAAAGGAAACACTGAATTTACATTGCAATCTCGGTGGGACCGATTCACTCTTTCGGTGAGACCGAAAAGTTACGGAAGGGAAACAGAGAGTTTGCAATCCCATCTCGGTGAGACCGAGATCCCTATCGGTAGAACCGAATTGCTAGGGTTTGGCAGTGGCTTATGACAAGTGAAACTCGGTGGCACCGGATAGAAAGAATCGATAGGACCGAGTTTGGCTTAGGGTTTAGGTCATATGTGGATATGGGAAAGTAGTTGAGGGTTTTGGAGCATATCACTAAGCACATGAAGCAAGAGGCTCATGAAGCAACACCTCATCCCTCCTTGATAGTATTGGCTTTTCCTATGGACTCAATGTGATCTTGGATCACTGAAATGTAAAATGAAGAGTCTTGAGCTTGAAGCTTTAGCCAATCCTTTGTCCTTAGCATCTTGAAGGAGTTCCCACAACCTTTAGTCCATGCCACTCCATTGTTGAACTTATCTGAAACATGCTAGATAGAAATGTTAGTCCAACAAGAGATATGTTGTCATCAATTATCAAAACCACCTAGGGAGCACTTGTGCTTTCAATCTCCCCCTTTTTGGTAATTGATGGCAACATACATCAAAGGTTTAGATAAAGATATAAAGAACAGCAAGTAAAGCTTTGGAAGGACAAGCAACAAGCATAGGCTCCCCCTACATGTATGCACTCATGTAAATATGAAATATAGAGGCATGTGAGAGCATAACCATGACAGAGTAGGCAATGTGTTACATGTATCTTGGCCATATGCATCTGAGCAAAAGATTATCAAGGAAAATATCTTCATGCTCATGAGTCCTTCTTGCAAACAATATGTACATAAGCAAGAACTCCTCATACTCATGATTTTGATGCATATACTTACCTTGTGGTCTGGAGTTGGCTTAGGATGGAATGAACCTGCACATACAAAGTTAGATAACACAGGTACATCCACTAGCCAGAGCAAACAAAAGAGACCACAAGAATACCAAGACTGGGATGACATGTAGAGAGTGAGTACAAGGTACCACATTGGATTTAACATGTCCCCAAGAGTAAAGATATGCAATGAATTTGACTGATTTCTTTTCCTTAGGTGTCTTGCTCCCCCTGAATCTTACATGGGATATTGGGAGAAGATAGGAAACAGAAAATCAGAGCTGAAAAATACATATGAACATGTGTTTCCCCCTAAAAAGACATGTGACATCTCTCCTCTTGAACATCAAGCATCTGGGATCCTTGAGTATTTTCTCTCCCCCTGGAAATCTCTTTCTCCCCCTTAATACTTTCTCTTGTAGGTTTGGTCCTTGAGACTTTTTCTCTCCCTTGATGTGATCTCTCTCTCCTACAAGCTTTGATGTGATCTCTCTCTACCCCTTTGACATCAATTTCCAAGAAGGGCTTTCTGGAATCTGTCATATAGGTTTGGTCGTTGAGACTCAGCACAAAGCAATGAATAAAACTGTGATGCTTGTAGAGGACAAGATTCATTGAGTAGAGCCGGATCAGAGAAAAAAAAGAACAAGTGACAAACTGTTTTTCCTGTTGCGAAGTCGGTGGCACCGAGTGGTATGTTTCGGTGGCACCGAAAAGATTCGGTTGGACCGAAAATTACAAGTCAGTGAAACCGAGTTCACACAGAGAAAACACTTGTCACCTCAGCTCACTAGACATGTAGGATCTCACAAAGATTTGCAATGAATTACCTGAAGGATTTGCAAGGAATTGAATGCAGAAAATGCAGAACAAAAACAAAGAGAAAAGAGAAGAAACTGAAAGATCTAGATGAAGTTTTTTTGTTTTTGAAAAAGAGAAAGAAATTAAACATGCATGAGACAAATGCAATAACACATAAAAGAACAGAAGAGAACTCCATCTAGAGTTGGGCGGTGACATAGTCACCTATGTTAGAGTATATTGACTTAGGAGTCAAGTGAGAACACTTGATCATAGGTCATACTCATCGTTTAAGCTCAAAATGGGGTTACCATTTTTCGTTTAAGCATCTTGATGTATTCACATCTTGTTGAGTTGCTTTGACTCATGTCTTGGAGTAAATCTTCTCTAAGATGGAATAACATACCTTGGGTGGTGGTGTGGTTCTTGCTCATGTAGTTGAACTTGTGTGGGTGCTCAAGGTTGATGTAGCTCATCAACAGTTGGGAGCACCACTTGGAGTTTGAGTTCATCTACCTACATGGGTTAGTTCTTTGCAAGGAAGAGCACTTGTGTATCCAAAAATGACAATCATGAATCTCAACATAGAATTTGTCAAAGGATATGTTTGCATGGTTTTGTGCTTCCTTGTCTTCAACCACCATTGTGTAGAGTCTTGGTGATGTAGAGATTGCTCAAGATGTGAGTGAGTCGCAATCTCATGGAATTAGATTCAACCAAGCACCTACATGGGTTAGACAACATGCAAGGTGCAAATATATCCAAGACATAAGATAGTTATCATAAGAGATATATCATGGATTAGTCATAAGCTCATGTCTTGCATGTGTCCAATGGAGTTTCTACTCGAAGTTCGAAGCATCAATGATGTTCAATTCTCCTCTCAACCTGCAAAACACTTTCTCATCAAGTGGTTTAGTAAATATATCCGCTAATTGCTTATCGGTGTGAACGTGCTTAAGGTTAATGTCACCCTTAGCAACATGATCTCGAATGAAATGATGACGAACTTCAATATGCTTAGTTCGAGAACAGGATTATGACCAATTTTGATAGCACTTTCATTGTCACAAAGCAGTGGAACATGTTTCACATAAATCCCATAATCTTTAAGAGTTTGGGTCATCCAAAGTAATTGAGCACAACATGAACCAGCGGCAATGTATTCCGCTTCGGCGGTGGATAAGGATACCGAGTTTTGTTTCTTGGAAGACCAAGACACAAGAGATCTACCAAGGAATTGACAAGTACCCGAAGTGGACTTTCTATCAATCTTGTCTCCGGCATAATCCGAGTCGGAATAGCCAACAAGATCAAAAGAAGACCTCTTAGGATACCAAATGCCAAAATTTTGTGTATGGATTAAATATCTCACTATCCTTTTCACAGCCTTAAGATGACATTCTTTAGGAGCAGCTTGATATCATCCACACATGCACACACTTAGCATAATATCGGGACGTGAAGCACATAGGTATAACAATGAACCAATCATAGAGCGATAAACCTATTGATCAACCGGTTCACCATCTTTGGTCAAATCATTATGTCCACTAGTAGGCATGGGTGTAGACATACCTTTGCATTCTTGCATATTGAACTTCTTGAATAAGTCCTTGGTGTACTTCGTTTGAGAGACAAATGTACCTTCCTTAGTTTGCTTGATTTGCAAACCGAGAAAGAATTTGAGTTCACTCATCATAGACATCTCAAACTTCTCTGACATTAGCTTTCCAAACTTTTCACTAAAGAGAGGGTTAGTTGAACAAAATATGATATCATCGACATAAATTTGGCATACAAATAGTTCTCCATTAACCCTTTTAGTAAAAAGAGTAGAATCAATTTTACCAATTTCAAAACCACTTATAGTAAGGAACTTGGTCAAGCATTTATACCATGCTCTAGGAGCTTGTTTAAGACCATAGAGAGCTTTGTGAAGTTTGTAAACATGATTTGGTTTCTTAGGATTGATAAAGCCGGGAGGTTATTTGACATAAACTTCCTCCTCCATTTCACCATTTAGAAAAGCACTTTTAATGTCCATTTGGTACAAGGTGATATTATGGTGATTAGCATAGGCAAGTAAGATGCGAATGGACTCAAGTCTAGCAACGGGAGCATATGTCTCACCATAGTCCATACCTTCGACTTGTGTGTACCCTTGGGCGACGAGACGTGCTTTGTTGCGAACCACTTGTCCATCTTCATCTTGCTTGTTGCGAAACACCCATTTGGTACCAATGATGTTGTGGTTGTTGTCGGGCTTCTCAACCAATGTCCAAACTTGGTTTCTCTCAAAATTGTGTAGCTCTTCATGCATAGCGTTTATCCAATCCGGATCTTCCAATGCTTCTTCAACCTTCATAGGTTCAATGCTAGAGATGAATGAATAGTTTTCACAAAAGTTAGCTAAACGAGTTTTTGAGCGAGTGATTCTCCCGGTTTGTATATCATTGAGGATTTGCTCGACGGGATGATCTTTGGCAATTCTTGCTCGAACTCGTGAGAGCTTTTGCTTGGGTCTTCGTTGAACATCTTCTTCATCTTGTTCTTCTTCTTGGCCTTCTTCATTGTTGACGTCGTCGTTCTCTTGTCATGGTGGAGAAGGAGGTTGTTGATGTTCGTCTTGATGTATTTCCTCGTTTTCTTCATCTTGGTGTGTCCCACTTGTGGATGCTTCCGTGTCGATTCTTGGTTCACCTTGTCGTGAAGTAGAAGCTTCCACTTGGACGGATGAAGTACTCTCCTTCACCTCCGTTAGACGAATTTTGCCAATGGACAAGTCTTGAATTGCTTCTGAAGGGTCTTTGTCTCCTACATCAATTGGCAATTGCTCTACTTGCGAGCCATTAGATTCATCAAACTTAACATCTACCGTCTCTTCAACCTTTCGGGTGAAATTGTTGTAGACACGGTAAGTGTGAGAGTTTGAGCCATAACCAAGTAGAAAACCTTCATGAGATTTAGGAGCAAACTTTGAACGACGATGCTTATCAAGAATGTAGCACTTTGAGCCGAATACTCGAAAGTATCCAACTTGGGGTTTGTTACCGATGAGAAGCTCGTATGCCGTCTTGCCGAGTAGCTTGTGAAGATATGAGCGATTTGTTGTGTGACAAGCTGTCTCAACCGCTTCTGCCCAAAAGTGCTTCGGCGTCTTGTATTCATCAAGCATCGTTCTTGCCATTTAGATGAGCGTCCGGTTCTTCCTTTCAACAACTCCATTTTGTTGAGGTGTGTACGTAGTCGAGAACTCGTGTGAAATCCCTTCTTCGTCAAGAAAGGTGTCCACATTTGCGTTCTTGAACTCCGTTCCGTTGTCACTCCGAACCTTCTTGATCTTCACGTCAAACTGATTTTGGGCCTTGCTAGCGAAGTTTCTGAAGATCTTCTGGACCTGCGACTTGTCATTAAGAAAGAACACCCACGTAAATCTTGAAAAATCATCAACTATAACTAGACCAAAAGAATTTCCACTGAGACTCTTGTAGGCGTTGGGACCAAAAAGATCCATGTGAAGTAGCTCGAGTGGCCTCCTTGTGGACATGATGTTCTTCACGGGATGTCTTCCTCCAACCTGTTTACCTACTTGACAAGCACTGCAAAGTCTATCCTTATCAAATATGACATCGTTAACTCCAAGGATATGATTTCCTTTAATAAGCTTGTCAAGGTTTCTCATGCCAACGTGACCTAGTCGTCTATGCCACAACCAACCTTTTGAGGATTTAGCAACAAAGCAAGTTTTAGGTTGTGCCTTTTTAGAGAAGTCGACAATATAAAGATCACCTCTACGCATACCCGTAAAGACCATTTTATGATTGTCTCGATGAAATACTTGGCAATCTACCTCAGTAAATAGGACATTCAAACCGAAATCAGCAAGTCTAGATACTGAAAGTAAGTTGTAGCCGAGAGATTCAACGAGCATGAAATTTTGAATGGAACTATCATGTGAGATGGCCACCTTACCAAGGCCAACCAATTTACCCTTTGAATTATCACCAAAGGTGACATATTTTTGAGGGCCGTCATTTTCAGCAAGCTCAGGAAACGTCTCTTCATCTCCGGTCATATGATCAGTACATCCACTATCAAGAACCCATTCCTTTCCTCCTGATTCATATCCCCGAAGATTTGCCATAAGACCAAAATGTCTCATTGCTTCATCAAGATCGAAGTCACTATCATCATCATCATCATCATCATCATAGTATCCATGTTCATCATGATCTTGTGACTCATCATTTCCTAGAGAGGGTAATTCATTAGATAAATGATCATCAAAGTGGTCACTTTTATGAATTCTTATAGCTTCGAATATGATATCACTAATGATTCCAACATCTCCTTTAGCATGCTTAAGATTGGTAAGTTCAAATAGACAATTACCAAAACTAGGATCACTAGAGTTCATCTTACTCAAGGCAATAGATTTATGGAGAATTTCATCCAAAGTTTTCAAGGAATGATCGGAAAATCGTTCCTCAAGAAATTTCCATATAGTATAGGCACAATTAATAGTAGGCAAACTAGCAATCAAATTTTTGGGCAATCCTCTAATGATGAGCTCAATAGTTCTAAGATTGCGAATCATGTCAATATCTTCATCTAGGGTAGGATGCAAAGGATCAATATGAGGTGCACAAGGACTAGCAATATACTTGTTCAAATGATATTGATTGAAAATTACAAGCATCTCATTTTTCCACTCATGAAAATACTCTCCATCAAGAATAGGCACTCTATGTCTAAGACTCCCTAAGGTAGACACATCCATCTTCCTCCAATGGTGATTAAACCAAGGCAATGGAGACCAAAGCTCTGATACCACTTGTAGGATCTAGAAGTAGATGTGTCTAGAGGGGGGTGATTAGACACTTAATTCTAAAGTTGCAATTTTTAAGCTTTTTCGGTTTAAGTGGGGTTTAGGCATAATTTTAACGTACACAATACATATCAAGCAAGCATGCAAAGAGTATATGAGCAGCGGAATGTAAAGCATGCAACTTGCAAGAATGTAAGGGGAAGGGTTTGGAGAATTCAAACGCAATTGGAGATACGGATGTTTTTCCCGTGATTCGGATAGGTGGTGCTATCCTACATCCACGTTGATGGAGACTTCCACCCACGAAGGGTAACGGTTGCGCGAGTCCACGGAGGGCTCCACCCACGAAGGGTCCACAAAGAAGCAACCACCCACAAAGGGTCCACGAAGTAGCAACCTTGTCTATCCCACCATGGCCATCGCCCACGAAGGACTTGCCTCACTAGCGGTAGATCTTCACGAAGTAGGCGATCTCCTTGCCCTTACAAACTCCTTGGTTCAACTCCACAATCTTGTCGGAGGCTCCCAAGTAACACCTAGCCAATCTAGGAGACACCACTCTCCAAGAAGTAACAAATGGTGTGTAGGTAATGAACTCCTTGCTCTTGTGCTTCAAATGATAGTCTCCCCAACACTCAACTCTCTCTCATAGGATTTGGATTTTGTGGAAAGAAGATTTGAGTGGAAAGCAACTTGGGGAAGGCTAGAGATCAAGATTCATATGGTAGGAATGAAATATCTTGGTCTCAACACATGAGTAGGTGGTTCTTTCTCAGAACATATGATTTGGAATTGTGTATGTGTTCTGATGGCTCTCTCCACGAATGAAGAGGAGGTGGAGGGGTATATATAGCCTCCACACAAAATCCAACCGTCACACACAGTTTTCCAATCTCGGTGGGACCGAATCAACAAACTCGATCGGACCGAAAAGGTAAACCTAGTGACCGTTAGAGATTTTCGGTGGGACTGACATGCAACTCGGTAGGACCGATATGGTTAGGCTTTAGGCATAACGTAATCTCGGTGAGACCGATTACACAAACTCGGTGAGACCGAATTTGGTAATTAGCTAACCAAAGAGTTGGTCAGGCAAACTCGGTGGGACCGATTTGCTCTTTCGGTGAGACTGAAAAGTTACAAAAAGGAAACACTGAATTTACATTGCAATCTCGGTGGGACCGATTCGCTCTTTCGGTGAGACCGAAAAGTTACGAAAGGGAAACAGAGAGTTTGCAATCCCATCTCGGTGAGACCGAGATCCCTATCGGTAGAACCGAATTGCTAGGGTTTGGCAGTGGCTTATGACAAGTGAAACTCGGTGGCGCCGGATAGAAAGAATCGATAGGACCGAGTTTGGCTTAGGGTTTAGGTCATATGTGGATATGGGAAAGTAACTGAGGGTTTTGGAGCATATCACTAAGCACATGAAGCAAGAGGCTCATTAAGCAACACCTCATCCCTCCTTGATAGTATTGGCTTTTCCTATGGACTCAATGTGATCTTGGATCAGTAAAATGTAAAATGAAGAGTCTTGAGCTTGAAGCTTTAGCCAATCCTTTGTCCTTAGCATCTTGAAGGAGTTCCCACAACCTTTAGTCCATGCCACTCCATTGTTGAACTTATCTGAAACATGCTAGATAGAAATGTTAGTCCAACAAGAGATATGTTGTCATCAATTATCAAAACCACCTAGGGAGCACTTGTGCTTTCACCTTCTCCAGCTCCAGGCACCGAGCCGTCGCACCTCCGCCGCGGCGCCGCGCGCCACCGCCGGCGGGCCATCCCGCCACCTCGCCAGACTTCGCCGCCTCGCCGCCCCGACGCTGCCAAGTCCACCCCGTCGCCGCCCCGCTCCTCCTCCGCACGGATCCGGCGACTCCGGCCACTCCGGCGCCCCCGTGCAAGAACTCCGGCGAGCTCCAAGTTTCCCGACGAACCTCGAAGTCCGCGCTGCTGCTACAGTACTCGGGCAGGATCTGGATCTGGAATAGTTCCGGTTGACTTTTTGCCCTGAAACCCTAATTATTTTGCCCTTGTTTATCGTGCCGTAACTTTGCATCCGTAGATCCGTTTTGGGCATATAGCATATCAAATTGTTCGTCTCAGGGAGCACATCATTTCATCTGATTGCATCATTTTCATTTGAGGTCATCTTCATGCCCGAAATGCTGTTGGAAGAGTGCTATTTGAGATAATTGTCAGATCTGCTGCTCCAATTAGATATTTGTCATTTTTGCCATGATTATTGTGTGCATGATATGCCCAGGAGTTCTACATATGTTTTGTTATATGCTTTGCCATCTGTCCAGTGGTTCCATCCATGTATTTTTGTGATGTGTGTGGTGACTAGCACAAGCTTGCAAAGTGGTGCTTTCGTTAATGCTGACTTCAGGGACTTAGCAATTCCACCAAGTCCTTGATCTGTTCTTTTCAATATGCCATATGTTTATGTTGTTTCCGAGTGATCCGTGCCTCTTTTGAGGATGATCAGTAAGGATGTTTTGTTAATCTTGTAGTGGTATATCCATCCATGTATTTGTTTGCAATTATGGAGCACCCTAGCTTGAGTCAATCGAGCTCTACTTTTGCTATTTCGTGAATCTGGGCAGATTATCTACTTGTTAGCGATTTTGCCGAGGATGTTGTAGTTGATCCGTGCATGCTATGTTATTGTTCCTACCATGTCTATCTGGTAAAATGTGTATTCTTGATGGGTGTATGCTTATATTATCATGACATGCTCTATAGTGAGTGCATCAAGCTCGTAAACATGCCTACTTGATATCTGTTTTGCATGCTCCAGTTTTTCACTAAGTCTGTGATCTGATTATGTTTTTGCCATGTTCACATGCTTGCAAATGTATTTTTTGATCCCTTTTGGCTCAAGGTCACTAAGGGACTTTTGTTAATCTCTTTGAGTAGCTCCATGCCATGCTTTCCTTTGCCATGTTCAGGCCTTGTAGCATATAGTTTTCATGCTCCAAAGTGTGCTACCTGATCTGAAATTCCAGACAAGTGTTAATTTCACCAAGTCTGAGATCTGTTTACCAAATGCATTTTTGCCATGCTTGTTTGAACCTGTTAATGGATGAATTGGCCGTAGCTCAGTTTTCCTCTTTTGTTAAGCATCATGAATGGATCCCTGCCATGTATTTTGTTGCCATGTTTGGGTGATGTAACATGTTTTCTTGTTGCATTTAGATGGCTACTTGCTGTATATCGCAGACCGGTGCCATATTTGTTTTGCTTGCCATTTCCAAACCGTGTCTCCGATTACGGCGTTCTTTATATCGTTTTCAAGCGGAATCATCTCACCTTTCCAGTGGCACACTTGGATTTCCAAGTTGAGGCCAGGTTCATTCATCTCTTGTCAAATCTTGCATATGCATCCCATATCGCATCCCGCATAGCATACCATGTTTGCATCATGTTGTTTGAGCTTTGCACGTGGTTGATTGTGTCTTTTGTGCTTGTTTGTCTTGTTTGGGTAGAGATGGGAGACTAGTTCGCTAACGAGGAGCCCGTTGAGTTTGCTTTCGAGGATCCAGTCAACTCTGACAACTTTGCAGGCAAGATGATCATACCCTCGAAATCACTACTATCTTTGCTTTGCTAGATGCTCGCTCTTTTGCTATGCCTATGCTACGATGCCTACCACTTGCTTATCATGCCTCCCAAATTGCCATGTCAAACCTCTAACCCACCATGTCCTAGCAAACCGTTGATTGGCTATGTTACCGCTTTGCTCAGCCCCTCTTATAGCGTTGCTAGTTGCAAGTGAAGATTGGAGACCGTTCCTTGTTGGAACATTATTTACTTGTTGGTATATCATTATATTATCTTGTTATCTTAATGCATCTATATACTTGGTAAAGGGTGGAAGGCTCGGCCTCTCGCCTAGTGTTTTGTTCCACTCTTGCCGCCCTAGTTTCCGTTATATCGGTGTTATGTTCCCGGATTTTGCGTTCCTTACGCGGTTGGGTGATAATGGGAACCCCTTGATAGTTCTCCTTGAATAAAGCTTTTCCAGCAATGCCCAACCTTGGTTTTACCATTTGCCACCTAGCCTCTTTTTCCCTTGGGTTTCCGGAGCCCGAGGGTCATCTTATTTAAACCCCCCGGGCCAGTGCTCCTCTGAGTGTTGGTCCACCTGTCAGCTGCCAGTGGCCACCAGGGGCAACTCTGGGCTGGCCTACCCGTACCTAAGACAATCTGAGTGTGCCCTGAGAACGAGATATGTGCAGCTACTATCGGGATTTGTCGGGACATTTGGGCGGTGTTTCTGGATTTGTTTTAACTTGTCGAAGTGTCTTGTAGAACCGGGATACCGAGTCTGATTGGAATGTCTCGGGAGAAGGTCTATTCCTTCGTTGACCGTGAGAGCTTGTCATGGGCTAAGTTGGGACCCCCTGCAGGGATTTGAACTTTCAAAAGCCATGCCCGCGGTCATGGGCAGATGGGAATTTGTTAATGTCCGGTTGTAGATAACTTGAACCTTAACTTAATTAAAATGAATCAACTGTGTGAGTTACCGTGATGGTCTCTTCTCGGCGGAGTCCGGGAAGCGAACACGGTGTTGGAGTAATGCTTGCTGCAAGTTGTTCTCTAGTTATTCGTTCGCGCTTTGCCTTCTCTCCTCGCTCTCTTTTGCGAATAGGTTAGCCACCATATATGCTAGTCGCTTGCTGCAGCTCCAGATATTTTACCTTGCCTTTCCTATAAGCTTAAATAGTCTTGATCTCGAGGGTGCGAGATTGCTGAGTCCCTGTGGCTCACAATTTACTTCCAAACCAGATGCAGGGCCAGACGACTCCGTTCCAGATGACGCATTAGAGCTCAAGTGGGAGTTCGACGAGGACTCGCGCCGTTACTATGTATCTTTCCCTGATGATCAGTAGTGGTGCCCAGTTGGGACGATCGGGACCGTGTCGCAGGTTGGGTTGGTTTTTTGTTTTGGCACCGTAGTCGGGCCATGAGTGATTGAATGATGTAATGCTATTTATGTACTTTGTGTGACGTGGCGAGTGTAAGGCAACTATGTTACTTTTCCCCTTATTATGTATTACATTGGATGTTGTGATGATTGCCTAACTTGCGACATTGCTTTCAATGCGGTTATGCCTCTAAGTTGTGCCTCAACACGTAGGAGATATAGCCGCATCGAGGGTGTTACAAGTTGGTAATCAGAGCCTTCCCGACCTTAGGAGCCCCATTGCTTGATCGTTTTTAGCGACCGAGTTGAGTCTAGAAAAATGTTTTGAGTCATTTAGGAATTATATATCGGAGAGTTTAGGAATTCTTTTTACTCCCTAGTCCCTTCATCGCTCTGGTAAGGCATCCTGACGTAGAGTTTTGACTCTTCTCTTCTCAAATTTCACTAATTCTTTTTAGGATCACGCGGGTATCTTGGAATCGTTCCGATGGTTTTGTGACGAGAACATTGTTCTTGGTGCCTCCTATCTTTAGGGGTTGTGGCAGTGTCCCGGGGAGTTGAGCTCCAAGGTGTTGTCGTCACAATTTTATCGTTGCAGTTCTGGAATACCAGAGTTTAGTACGCCGACATCGAAAATCTCTTCTATGCAGTTCATTGGTGAGATAACCTCAACGCCACCCAGTACTGGGGCGGGAGTTCGGGAGTATTGCCATAACTTGTATAACAGATGCTTTTCGAAGGTTGAGGTAGATGGTTTCCGAAGTTTTCTCGGTTATGTGTTGAAGGATGGATACAGCTGGATGTAGGATTTGCTAGATTTGGGTGAGATATTATGCTTCCCCTGTATCCCCAACACCTGATTGCATAACCGGAAAGGTTCGGGAGTTTCATAGGTGGGAATTCTTGTATCTCTAGTTCTTCTTCCACGGATATTCGGTTTGAGATTGGGATTTCTTACCGAGTATTCGTTCTTGATCCGTACCTTGTTGATTTATTTCTCTACCTAAATTCTAAGTGGCTTCTCAAATTATGGATATGTGACCATTTCAATTGGAATGCTTTCGTTCTTTTGTTCGGATGTGAAGACGAATTATTGCAATTTCATTCTGTTGGATTCAGCTTCAATATTTGTCTATCAATGTGCTAATGGATGTCAACCTCTTCAGGATGGCTCCTCCAACGCGCACGACTCCGAATCCTGATCCGCCACCACCTCCCCCTCCTCCGGAGGCATGGCAAGCTGTGATGGCCGCAACCAATGCAAACACACAGTTGATCATGCAAATTCTTCAAGAGCGCAATCAAGCGAATCATGGCAACCAAGGCAACCATCAGAATCACTTTGCTACACTCAACCAGTTCCTTGCTAACGGGCCAAAGACTTTCAGCAATTGTGTTGAGGCAACTGATGCTGACGATTGGCTCGTGGACCTGTGCAAGAATTTCGAGTGCAGTAACGTCAGGCCTGAGGACTTCGTCAAGTTCGCTTCCTTCCAACTCAAAGACCAAGTTGCAGAATGGTTCCAGCAGTACAAGGATTCCAGAGGAGGTCGTGTGATTACCTGGGATGAATTCCGTCAAGACATCAAAGCTCATCATATTCCTCAGAGCGTGGTTGAAAGCAAGCGTGAGGAATTCCGCAACCTGAAGCAAGGCTCTTTGTCTATCTATGACTACAACAAGTTGTTTCAGAAGCTCACCCGCTTTGCTAAGTAGGACGTCCCTGACGAGAAGAGCATGATATACCAGTTTAGGGGTGGTCTCAGAGAAGAAATCTAGCTAGCTCTTGTTCTCTTTGAGCCCTTGAGGTACGATGAGTTCTACAACATGGCATTGAAGCAAGAGGCTGCTCAACTGAGGTGCGATGCTTCCAAGAAGCGAGTCAGAGATGCTACTCCGTCTTCCTCTACTGAAGTGGCCAAGCAGCAGAAGTATTGGCTTCCTCCTCCTCCGTTTCGTTAGCCGTATCAGAAGAGCAAAGGTGGCGGTGGATCTTCCCACCCACCCAACCCTGGCTTTTAGAACAAGACTTCGTCTCAAGCTCCAAGATCGAGTGCTCTGTATCACCGTCCGCTTTCAGAGGTCACATGCAACAAGTGCCAACAGAAGGGTCACTATGCCAACAAGTGCTTCAATCAGAGGCGTCTCCCTCCTCCTCCTCCTCCCGTGAGATCGGCAAGTACAGATGTGGTCAAGCATAACCCCAAGCACGCCAAGGTCAACTTGATGAATGCAGCTCAGGCAGAGGACTCATCAGATGTCATCATGGGTAACCTTCCTATTAATGATATTCCAGCTAAAGTTCTTTTTGACACTGGTGCATCACATTGTTTCATGTCAAGACCGTTTGCATCTACGCATGGTTTGGCCTTGCAAATTTTGCCTAGACCTTTAGCAGTTGTCTCTCCCGGTAGGCGCATGCATGCTAACTCCATTGCTCCGGATGTTACTATCACTTTGGGTGACTACAAATTTCTATCTTCTCCTACGGTTCTTGGTGACTCGGATATTGATCTTATTCTTGGAATGGATTGGCTTTCTAAGCACAAGGCGCATCTTGATTGTGCTGCCAGGCAGATTCAGTTGACTCATTCGTCTGAGGATGTTATTGTCTTTGCCGCTCGGGATAATACCATCCGTTTGTTTTCTCTCAATGAGAAGGGTGAACTGGATGCCATCTCTCAAATTCCAGTCGTTTGCGAATATCAAGACATCTTTCCAGAAGAGCTTCCAGGAATGCCTACGCACCGGCCAGTTGAATTCGTCATCGATCTTGAGCCTGGCACGGAACCTGTGTGCAAACATCCTTACAAGCTCGGACCTAAAGAGTTGAAGGAGCTGAAGAAGCAACTCGATATTCAAGAGAGAATGGGTCTCATCCGACCTAGTTCTTCTCCGTGGGGTTGTGGAGTTCTTTTTGTGAAGAAGAAGGATGGAACGGACTGACTTTGTGTTGATTACCGTCCATTGAACAAGAAGACTATCAAGAACAAGTACCCACTTCCCAACATCAACGAGCTGTTCGAACAACTCAAAGGTGCCCAAGTATTCTCCAAGCTTGATCTCCGTATGGGTTATCATCAGATTCGTATCCGTGAGCAAGATATTCCCAAGACGACTTTCAGGACAAGCTATGGTTCATATGAATACACTGTCATGTCTTTTGGCCTCGTTAATGCTCCTCCGACTTTATCCCGCATGATGAACTTCATCTTGAACGCCTACACCAATGACTTCGTTTTGGTCTATCTCGATGACATTCTAGTCTTTTCGAAGAACAAGGAAGATCATGCCAAGCACTTGCGTTTGGTGCTCAATAAGCTCAGGGAACATCAGTTCTACGCCAAGTTCTCAAAGTGCGAGTTTTGGCTCGATGAAGCTCAAGGACATTGCGGTGAATCCTGAGAAGGTGTATGCAATTGTGAATTGGGAACCACCTCAGAATGTGAAGCAACTCCGTAGCTTCCTCGGTCTCGCAAGCTATTGTTGAAGGTTCATGGAGAACTTTTCTAAGATCGCGAAGCTTCTCTAAAATCTTCTCCAGAAGCACGTCAAGTACGTTTGGTCTCTGGAATGTGACATCGCTTTCAACACTTTGAAAGAGAAATTGGTCACTGCTCCAGTTCTGACTCCTCGCGATGAATCCAAACCGTACAAGGTCTTCTGCAATGCCTCTCTTCAAGGTCTTGGTGCAGTGTTGATGCAAGAGAAGAAAGTTGTGGCTTATACCTCTTGCCAGTTGAAGCCCAATGAGAAGAACTACCCCACTCATGACCTCGAGTTGGCGGCAGTTGTGCATGCTCTTTTGACTTGGAGACATGTCTTATTGGGAAGAAAAGTGGACATCTTCACTGACCACAAGAGTCTCAAGTACATCTTCACTCAGCCTAATCTCAACCTCAGGCAGACTCGATGGGTCGAAATGATTCAAGAGTATAATCCGAGTATCGAGTATACTCCAGGCAAGGACAATGTGATTGCTGAAGCTTTGAGCAGGAAGGCTTACTGCAACAGTCTGATTCTCAAGCCTTATCAACCCGAGCTTTGCGAAGCTTTCCGCAAACTCAATCTGCAAGTTGTTCCTCAAGGTTTCCTCGCCAACCTTCAAGTCTCTCCTACCTTGGAAGATTAGATTCGCCACGCTCAACTTCTTGATGCTATGGTGAAGAAGGTGAAGATTGGGATTGCCAAGAGTCAACCCAAGTACAAGTGCTACCGCCTTGATGACAAGGATACTCTCTTCTTCGAGGATCGTATTGTCATGCCCAAAGGTGACCTTCGTAAAGTGATCATGAACGAGGCTCACAATTCTCTCCTCTCCATCCACCCTGGGAGCACGAAGATGTATCAGTACCTCAAACAGGCTTATTGGTGGACTCGAATGAAGCGCGAGATTGCTCAGTTCGTGAATGAATGTGATGTCTGTAGAAGAGTGAAGGCAGAACACCAAAGGCCAGCTGGTCTCCTCCAACCTCTTGCCATTCCAGAATGGAAGGTTGACCACATTGAGATGGACTTCGTGATTGGGTTTCCAAAGTCCAAGCGTGGCAATGATGCTATATTCGTCGTCATCGACAAACTCACTAAAGTGGCTCACTTTCTGCCAATCAAAGAGTCTATCACTGCAGCTCAATTGGCGGAGCTCTATACCTCTCGAATTGTCTTGCTGCACGGTATTCCATAGGTGATCTCTTCAGACCGTGGCAGCATCTTTACCTCAAAGTTTTGGGATTCTTTTCAGAAGGCCATGGGCACCAACATCCGCTTCAGCACAACTTTCAACCCTCAGACTAGCGGTCAAGTCGAGCGTGTCAACCAGATTCTTGAAGATATGCTCAGGGCTTGTGTGATCTCTTTCGGCATGAAGTGGGAGGATTGTCTTCCATATGCTGAATTCTCCTACAACAACAGTTTTCAAGAAAGTTCGGGCAAGGCCCCATTCGAAATTTTGTATGGCAGGAAGTGCCGTACCCCTCTCAACTGGTCCGAAACCGGTGAACGTCAACTTCTGGGAAATGACTTAATCACAGAGGCAGAGGAAATGTGCAAAGTCATTCGAGATAACGTCAAAGCAGCCCAATCGCGCCAGAAGAGCTACTATGATAGTAAGCACCGTGATTTGGCTTTCGAGATCGGAGATCATGTTTACCTCCGCGTCTCTCCAATGAAAGGTACTCGTCGCTTCGGTATCAAAGGGAAGCTTGCCCCTAGATACGTGGGACCTTTCAAGATCGTCAGTAAGAGAGGCGATCTCGCCTATCAACTCGAGCTTCCTTCAAACTTTGCAAATGTGCATGACGTGTTCCATGTCTCTCAGCTCCACAAGTGCTTCAAGACTCCTGACCGCACCGTCAACTTCGAAGACATTGAGATCCAAGAAGATCTCTCTTATCGTGAGCACCCCGTTGCTATTCTTGAAGAGACTGAACGCAAGACTGACAATAAGTCAATCAAATTCCTCAAAGTCAAGTGGTCACACCATTCCGACCGTGAAGCCACCTGGGAACGTGAGGATCACCTCCGTTCTGAATACCCGGCGTTCTTCCAGTCCTAGATCTCGGGACGAGATCCTTTCGTAGTGGTGGAGTGTTGTAACACCCCGGATATGATTTACCCAATATGTAATCCAACTCTTGCCGTTTCCGGCGCTAAGTTATTTTATTTCCTCAGGTTCAGGTTTTTGTCTCCGTGTGTTGTTGTTGTTGTTGTTGTCATGCATCTCATATCATGTCATCATGTGCATTGCATTTGCATACGTGTTCGTCTCATGCATCCGAGCATTTTCCCCGTTGTCTGTTTTGCATTCCGGCGCTCCGTTCTCCTCCGGTGGTCATTTCTACCTTTCTTTCGTGTGTGGGGATTAAACATTTCCGTATTGGACCGAGACTTGCCAAGCGGCCTTGGTTTACTACCAGTAGACCGCCTGTCATGTTTCGTACCATTTGGACTTCGTTTGATGCTCCAACGGTTAACCGAGGGACCGAAAAGGCGTCGTGTGTGTTGTAGCCCAACACCCCTCCAATTTGGCCCAAAACCCACCAAAACCCTCTCCATCATCTAGAGCGTTCGATCACGATCGCGTGGCCGAAAACCACACCTCATTTGGACACTCCTAGCTCCCTCTATGCCTATAAATACACCCCCTCCAAAATTCCCGTTTCCCCTTCCCCGAAACCCTAGGTTCACTTCGTCCGCCGCCGCCGGACAAAAATCGCCGGGCCGGACATTGTCGGACCTGCGCCGCCGCCGCCACGTGGCAGGCCGCCAATCGCCGCCGCCTTCTCTCACCGCGCCGGCCCGGGAGGCCCAGGCGAGGCCCCCGCGGCCCGGATACGCCGCGCCGCCCCGCGCGTCGCCCCGCCGCCGCCTTCTCCAGCTCCGGGCACCGAGCCGCCGCACCTCCGCCACGGCGCCGCGCGCCATCGCCGGCGGGCTGTCCCGCCACCTCGCCGCCCCGACACCGCCAAGTCCACCCCGTTGCCGCCCCGCTCCTCCTCCGCACTAATCCGGCGACTCCGGCCACTCCGGCGCCCCCGCGCAAGAACTCCGGCGAGCTCCAAGTTCCCCGACAAACCTCGAAGTCCGCGCCGCTGCTACAGTACTCGGGCTGGATCTGGATCTGGAATAGTTCCAGTTGACTTTTTGCCCCGAAACCCTAATTATTTTGCCCTTGTTCATCGTGCCGTTACTTTGCATCCGTAGATCCGTTTTGGGCATATAGCATATAAAATTTTTCGTCTCAGAGAGCACATCATTTCATCTCATTGCATCATATTCATTTGAGTTCATCTTGATACCCGAAATGCTGTTGGAAGAGTGCTATTTGAGGTAATTGTCAGATCTGCTGCTCCAATTAGATATTTGTCATTTTTGCCATGATTATTGTGTGCATGATATGCCCAGGAGTTCTACATATGTTTTGTTATATGCTTTGTCATCTTTCCAGTGGCGCCTTCCATGTATTTTTGTGATGTGTGTGGTGACTAGCACAAGCTTGCAAAGTGGTGCTTTCGTTAATGCTGATTTCAGGGACTTAGCAATTCCACTAAGTCCTTGAGCTGTTCTTATCAATATGCCATATGTTCATGTTGTTTCCTAGTGATCCGTGCCTCTTTTGAGGATGATCAGTAAGGATGTTTTGTTAATCTTGTAGTGCTCTATCCGTCCATGTCTTTGTTTGCAATTATGGAGCACCCTAGCTTGAGTCAATTGAGCTCTACTTTTGCTATTTCGTGAATCTGGGCAGATTGTCTACTTGTTAGCGATTTTGCCGAGGATGTTGTAGTTGATCCGTGCATGCTATGTTATTGTTCTTGCCATGTCTAGCTTGTAAAATGTGTATTCTTGATGGGTGTATGCTTAGATTGTCATGACATGCTCTGTAGTGAGTGCATCGAGCTCGTAAACATGCCTACTTGATATCTGTTTTGCATGCTCCAGTTTTCACTAAGTTTGTGATCTGATTATGTTTTTGCCATGTTCACATGCTTGCAAATGTATTTTCTGATCCCTTTTGGCTCAAGGTCACTAAGGGACTTTTGTTAATCTCTTTGAGTAGCTCCATGCATGCTTTCCTTTGCCATGTTCAGGCCCTGTAGCATATAGTTTTCATGCTCCAAAGTGTGCTACCTGATCTGAAATTCCAGACAAGTGTTAATTTCACCAAGTCTGAGATCTGTTTACCAAATGCATTTTTGCCATGCTTGTTTGAAATTGTTAATGGATGAATTGGCCATAGCTCAGTGTTCCTCTTTTGTTAAGCATCATGAATGGATCCCTGCCATGTATTTTTTTGCCATGTTTGGGTGCTGTAGCTTGTTTGTCTTGTTGCATTTAGATGGCTTCTTGTTGTATATCGCAGACCGGTGCCATATTTGTTTTGCTTGCCATTTCCAAACCGTGTCTCTGATTCCGGCGTTCTTTATATCGTTTTCAAGCGGAATCATCTCACCTTTCCAGTGGCACACTTGGATTTCCAAGTTGAGGCCAGGTTCATTCATCTCTTGTCAAATCTTGCATATGCATCCCATATCGCATCCCGCATAGCATACCATGTTTGCATCATGTTGTTTGAGCTTTGCACGTGGTTGATTGTGTATTTTGTGCTTGTTTGTCTTGTTTGGGTAGAGCCGGGAGACGAGTTCGCTAATGAGGAGCCCGTTGAGTTTGCTTTCGAGGATCCAGTCAACTCTGACAACTTTGCAGACAAGATGATCATACCCTCGAAATCACTACTATCTTTGCTTTGCTAGATGCTCGCTCTTTTGCTATGCCTATGCTACGATTCCTACCACTTGCTTATCATGCCTCCCAAATTGCCATGTCAAACCTCTAACCCACCATGTCCTAGCAAACCGTTGATTGGCTATGTTACCGCTTTGCTCAGCCCCTCTTATAGCGTTGCTAGTTGCAGGTGAAGATTGGAGACCGTTCCTTGTTGGAACATTATTTACTTGTTGGGATATCATCATATTATATTGTTATCTTAATGCATCTATATACTTGGTAAAGGGTGGAAGGCTCGGCCTCTCGCCTAGTGTTTTGTTCCACTCTTGCCGCCCTAGTTTCCGTCATATCGGTGTTATGTTCCCGGATTTTGCGTTCCTTACGCGGTTGGGTGATAATGGGAACCCCTTCATAGTTCGCCTTGAATAAAGCTTTTCCAGCAATGCCCAACCTTGGTTTTACCATTTGCCACCTAGCCTCTTTTTTCCTTGGGTTTCCGAAGCCCGAGGGTCATCTTATTTAAACCCCCCGGGCCAGTGCTCCTCTGAGTGTTGGTCCACCTGTCAGCTGCTGGTGGCCACCAGGGGCAACTCTGGGCTGGCCTACCCGTACCTAAGACAATCTGAGTGTGCCCTGAGAATGAGATATGTGCAGCTCCTATCGAGATTTGTCGGCACATTCGGGCGGTGTTGCTGGATTTGTTTTAACTTGTCGAAGTGTCTTGTAGAACCGGGATACCGAGTCTGATCGGAATGTCTCGGGAGAAGGTCTATTCCTTCGTTGACCGTGTGAGCTTGTCATGGGCTAAGTTGGGACCCCCTGCAGGGATTTGAACTTTCGAAAGCCATGCCCGCGGTTATGGGCAGATGGGAATTTGTTAATGTCCGGTTGTAGATAACTTGAACCTTAACTTAATTAAAATGAATCAACTGTGTGAGTGAGTTACCGTGATGGTCTCTTCTCGGCGGAGTCCGGGAAGCAAACACGGTGTTGGAGTAATGCTTGCCGTAGGTTTTTCTCTAGTTATTCGTTTGCGCTTTTCCTTCTCTCCTCGCTCTCTTTTGCGAATAGGTTAGCCACCATATATGCTAGTCGCTTGCTACAGCTCCAGATATTTTACCTTGCCTTTCCTATAAGCTTAAATAGTCTTGATCTCGAGGGTGTGAGATTGCTGAGTCCCTGTGGCTCACAATTTACTTCCAAACCAGATGCAGGGCCAGACGACTCCGTTCCAGATGACGCATTAGAGCTCAAGTGGGAGTTCGACGAGGACTCACGCCGTTACTATGTATCTTTCCCTGATGATCAGTAGTGGTGCCCAGTTGGGACGATCGGGACCGTGTCGCATGTTGGGTTGGTCTTTTATTTTGGCACCGTAGTCGGGCCATGAGTGATTGAATGATGTAATGCTATTTATGTACTTTGTGTGACGTGGCGAGTGTAATCCAACGATGTTACTTTTCCCCTTATTATGTATTACATTGGATGTTGTGATGATTGCCTAACTTGCGACATTGCTTTCAATGCGGTTATGCCTCTAAGTCGTGCCTCGACACGTAGGAGATATAGCCGCATCGAGGGCGTTACATCCAGCTCCGTCTTTGGATCCGGCGGCGTGGGGCCGACCGTCTGGTGCACAAACGACGCCGCTCGCCAGGCTCTGACTGCCTGGGTGGTGCTGGTGTTCGCAGGCCGCGACCCGAGTCCTGTCCGCGACCGGTCCACTGCTCATCCGCGCAGGCACGGGCCGTTCGGCCCCCAACGAGCCGATCTCCATGGCCGTCTTCTTCTCAGGGGCCATGGCGACGAAGAACCGCTAGGCTAACTACCAGACCAGATTCTCACAAACGCGCCCCCTACCTGGCACGCCAAGGATGCCGGTGGGAAACGACACCTATAGGATCACAAGAATCCCTACTGCGGTTGCGGGGCGTGGGGTTGAGAGAAGAGCGGGTCTAACAGAGAGCATGCGGTTCATTTATCCAGGTTCGGGCCACGAGGATGCGTAAAACCCTAGTCCTGCTTTGGTGGATGTATTCTGAGTTCTTGAACTAGCTACGGGGTGTAACGAGCTCCAAAAAGCCGAATCCCTCTTGTCGTCGCCTTGGGCCTCCTTTTATAGAAAAAGGGGTTGCCACAGTGGCACACAGGAGGTGGAAAGGCAACAGTGTTGCGAGGTTATCCTGGTATTAAAGGACAAAGCGCATTAAATGCGAGGCTTAGGTGTCCCTCCACTTTATCGGGGGCGGGGGCAAGGCCCGTCCTGTCCGTCGCCGCTCCTCCAAGCTTTGACACGCACCCTGGCCAGCGGTGCATGCGGCACCATGTAGGTAGGCAGGCAGCTAAGGTGGCGCGGTGGTGGAGTCTCCGCGAAGGGCTGCATGTTGCCACACAGGTGCCTGCCCAGCTGGTTGGATCGGCAGCTGCATGCGAACGACGGCGGAGTCTTGGCTGGTGTGGGCATGACGGTGGCCCTGCTGGTGCACTTGGCGAGGGCCTTGCTGGGTGGCCCGTCAAGGGTCTTGCTGTGACGTGCAGGCGTCCCCGACAAGGATCTTGCCGGGGGTCTTGTGGGTTTCTTTGGTGAGGATGGTTTCCTTCCTATCCTCATTTGACCTTGAGTATTCTTTGTCTTCACAAAGATCTGCATGCCACCACAGAGGTGCCTCCCGAGCCTTGTCCAGTGCATTTATCGAGTGTTGGTGGGCTCGAGGGTGGCTCGCTCGGCTGGCGTGGGCGAGCTGCCCCAGCAAGGGTCTTGCCTGGGCCGCTGAGGCTGCCCCGGCAAGGGTCCTTGCCGGGGAAACCTCCTTTTCCCATCTGATCTTTGTGGCCTTGGTCCTTGTCATTGCATTGCTTCGTCTTGGGCTTCGATCTTACCTTGGCTTACCTCCCTTGCTTTGCTTGGTGTGGTCACGGGCGCGGCTTTGACTGCCCGTGCAGAGGTAAAGGGGTACAAAAATGTGCCCCTAGTTTTGTACACCGACACTAAGTTTTTCACTTTGAGATCTGACACCTCTACAAATCCCTACTTCCCTCTGCGAAGGGCCTTTCTGTTACTTTATGCAATTTTTATTTTTGAATTTGAGTCTCCATCTTTTCTTATAAAAGCACCAACTAGGAGGCAATATGAGTGTACTTGTCTATTGGGTGTAGCTAATATGCGAGTGTCTTTCATGAATGTATCAATGATTGAGTATGATGGGCTAGGGATAGCTTATTTTACCGTTGATATTTTGAAAGACATGGTTGCTTGTTGATATGCTTGAGTATTTAAATTATCATGTCAAAACTAGACTATTGCTTTGAATCACATAAAAGTCCAAATGTCCATGCTACAAAGAAAAGAATACAATATGACATGTTAGGCAGCATTCCACATCAAAAATTCTATTTTTATCACTTACCTACTCGAGGACGAGTAGGATTTAAGCTTCGGCATGCTGATACGTCTCCAAAGTATCTATAATTTTTGATTGTTCCATGCTGTTATATTATCAATCTTGGATGTTTTATAATCATTTTATAGTCATTTTATATCATTTTTGTTACTAACCTATTGACATAGTGCCAAGTGCCAGTTGCTTTTATCCATGTTTTTACATCGCAGAAAATCAATACCAAACGAAGTCCAAACGCAACAAAACTTTACGAAGATTTTTTTGGACCAGAAGGAACATAATGGGCCCTGGCTGCGCCTAGGGGGTGCTCCAAGGCGAGCGCAACCCACCTGGGCGCGCCAGGAGGCCCAGGCACGCCCTGGTGGGTTGTCCCCACCTCCTCTTTGCTCTATGAATACCCCAATATTCCAAAAATCCTAGGGTAGTCGACGAAATATTGATCCAGCTGCCGCAGAGTCCAGAACCACCAGGTCCAACCTACACACCATCTCGGATGGGGTTCACCACCTCCATTGGTGCCTCTCCGATGATGGGTGAGTAGTTCTCTGTAGACCTTCAGGTCCGTAGTTATTATCTAGATGGCTTCCTCTCTTCCTTTTGATTCTCAATAAAATGGTCTTTTGGAGATCCATATGATGTAACTCTTTTGCGGTGTGTTTGTTGGGATTGATGAACTTTGAGTTTATGATCAGTTCTATCTTTTTATATCCATGAAAGTATTTGAGTTTCTTTGATCTCTTTTATGCATGATTGCTTATAGCCTTGTATTTCTTCTCCGGTATTTGGGTTTTGTTTGGCCAACTTGATCTATTTATCTTGCAATGGGAAGATGTGCTTTGTAGTGGGTTCGATCTTACGGTGCTTGATCCTAGTGACAGAGGGGGAATCGACACATATGTATCGTAGCTACCAAGGATAAAATGATGTGGTCTATATCTACAAAGATAGATCTTGTCTACATCATGTCCTTGTTCTTATTGCATTACTCCGTTTCTCGATGAACTTAATACACTAGATGCATGCTGGATAGCGGTCGATGTGTGGAGTAATAGTAGTAGATGCAGGCAGGAGTCGGTTTACTAATCTTGGACGTGATTCCTATGTAATGATCATTGCCTGGATATTGTCATGATTATTTGAAGTTCTATCAATTGCCCAACAGTAATCTATTCACCCACCGTTTGCTATTTTTCTCGAGAGAAGACACTAGTGAAACCTATGGCCCCCGGGTCTCTTCCTCATATATTTGCCTTTGCGATCTACTTTTCCTTTGCATTTATTTTCAGATCTATTAAACCAAAAATATGAAAATACTTTGCTGCGATTTATTCTTATTTATTTTATTTGGCGTTCAATCTATCAATCCACTACAAATTTACCTCATGTCTATTTGCCTATCTTGAGGCGTCGTACCCCGGAAGGGATTAACAACCCCTTTAACATGTCGGGTGGCGAGAAGTTATTATTTGTGTGCAGGTGCTGTTTACATTGTGTTGCTTGGTTCTCCTACTGGTTCGATTACCTTGGTTTCACTTCTGAGGGAAATACCTACCGCTGCTATGCTGCATCATCCCTTCCTGCTTGGGAAAATACCGACGTAGCTTCAAGCGACATCGGTAACCATGTGGATGAGAAAAGCTCTATCTCTAAAATGAGCTAATACTTTGCTAACCCTAATACGGAGCTAGGGGATGAGTATTTATAGTCCAAGGGGTAAGTGGGAGATAAATGGGGCGAAACCCCTTTCACTGTGCGTAGGCAGGGCGGTAGTACCAGTCATGGGGGTGGTTATACTGCTTGGAGCTCTCGTACTGGTTCTTGGAGGTGCTTCCAGAGGTGCTTAGCAGTTATACCAGTGTTTGGAGCGGTTGTACCGGTCTGATGGCTGTTATGGGGATAAACTGGTGTTGTGCCGGACTTGCACCGCTTGATCATAGAAGCTAGACCGGTAGTTGGGCGGTAGTCGAGCGGTTGTACTGCCCGGGCGGTAGTTGGGCGGTACATGGGTGGTTGTACCGGGATTTTTGGACTAGGCAGATTCTCTTCATGCTCTTGATGTCCATCTTGCACCATAACAACTCCTTGGTTGCTTCCTTGGTACCTAAGCACACAAAGCATCTCTGTTTCATGTAGTAGCCATGTCTCAAGTGGGTCAAAGGGGAGTTCAACAAGGAGAGAGTCAATGTCATTCTCGATAGCCCTTGCACGAGCTTGTGTCATCGGTCCACATGGTATCTTGGCCACGACAGTAGGTCCATGGGGATGGTCGTAGGATGCTCCGCACCAACCTATTACTATGCTTCATGCTGGTATGGCTTCCCCATGCGATGATTTACCCATTTATGATGAGTTTGATGATTGCCATGTGGAGTCTATTAGTTGTGATGCCATGTTGCATAGGATTTCTTATCATAATTCTTTCGGTCACATCATGTTTGACAATCCGCTTTACTTGTCATATGCTATGCATGAAATCAATTATATGTCATATTTGCAATCTCATCGTAGTGACTATGCATATGCCATTAAAATTAACCAAATTTGCACATATGGCATAGATGACAAGCCCATGGTTATTGGCATTTGTTTCTCTTGTGATGATATTGATATGCTCCCTTTGCATCATTTATCTCATATGCCATGCCATGACCACCTTGCTTCGGATATGAATTTTTTGGATGTTGTCCATTTCCTCCATATGATATTTCCGATATTGCTCATGAGGAGACACCCATAGTTTCCTCATACATGTTAGGAGATTTTGATTCATCCCATCCATTGCATGATCCCAATACTTGTGTGCCCAATATGCGCCCCGTGAATAAAAATGCTATTGTTGTGCCACATACTTACTCTAATTTGTTTCCCCACCGTGTCATTCACAATAACTATTCTTTCATGATGGATGACATGTTCTTATACCATGCATCAAATTTCTTTGAGCGATTCTTATCTCGTGCTAACTCACACATGCACATACACATCATGATGGATGATGTGTACATTTACCGCGCACACAATTTCATTGGTTTGTGTCTCTTTTGTGTAGGTACCCATGAATACTTGTCAACCTCACAATCCCATGAGTTGACAAACCGAGCTCTAGAGAGCAACGATAACTTGGGATCCCATGGATTGGTTTTCACACCATTTCCATTGCGCCATGACTTCACCCATTTCTTCTACATGGCCCTCACATGGTTATGGGTTATTGTCCATTATGTAACATTTTTCCATATTGCCATGTTCACTTTGCATGATATGATATTTCCCATGCTTTTGTCATGCATTTGTGACACATGCTTTGAATTAAACATGATGATTGATTCTACTACTTGTATGTGTACTTGCAAGCTTGGTGGAGATATTATTTGTTATTGCCATGTTCCATTTATGACAAATTCCTATGATGATACTATGATCTTGCTTTGTGTTCGTGCTTGCGATATGTCATGTGCATTGTCTATGCCTAGTATTTGCTCACATGACATGATTGCCATGATTTCCTCTAGTGTGTTTCACCTTCGATCCACTAGTTTGCATGACATGATTGATATGCTTTCTTATGTTGCATCACCGATGATTCATACTTGCTCGTTTCATGCGGTTGATGACAACCATCTACATGCTTTGCACATGATTGTTATTGCTTCTTGTCATATATCTCCATATGTTGCCTGTCTCATGCTAGATCATTTGCCATGTATTGAGTGCAACAATGATTTAACTCTTTCTAATGAGATTGCCCCCATAGCATTCTCCCATATATTTGCAGATTTTGACATGTTTCTTCTGAAGCATGCTTGTCTTACCTCGTTGCATCATATACCTAGTGCCATGAACATAGAAATTGTTGCATGATATTATTCATCCACTTGTGCTCCTAATGGTTATGTGCAAGAGAATACAACCATCATGATGGATGATGTGTTTATCTACCATGCACATACGTTCTTTGCTTTGTTGTGTGTATGTGTAGGATCTTTCTTCATGTCAACTTCCACTTCACATGAGTTGACCATTTGATCTCTTGAAAGCGAACCACCTTCTACCACGAGGATTCTACATCGCATTTTCTTGTACTTGGCATTGTGAAGGATGTGCAAGGACATGCTTTCAAGGTGATATCCTTCTCTTTTGAGAAACCCAAAACTATGAGCGTGAATATTATGGATCATACTACTTGTGTTGCTTGCACCATAAGACTTATTGGTCATCTTGGACAACTTGATTGCGCACATGTTAGAGATATTGCTTCCACATTTCATTTTCACCTTTCCATGCATCATGACATGTATACCTTGTGTGTTTCATCCAATACTTGGATTACTTGCTCCTATCATATGCTTGGTTACAACAATGTCATTTCTTCACATATGCCATGTCCCATTGATTGCTACATGCTTGCCTTGATTGCCTCACACATGATGAACAATTGCTCTTTATATTGTGTAGAGTGCCACCATATCTTCACTACACCCTATGCACGGTATGCTTGGACTGTCTTGCACTCGACCCATGTGTTTAGACACTTCATTTCCTTTGATGTTGTAAATGATTCATATGCATACCATAGATCATTTGTTGAGTGCTTGATGCATACGTGCTATGATCTTGAGGTAGATGCTTCTTCACTTGTCAAACCTACTAGCATCTCTACCTCCAATTTGCATGATTGTTTCAATGATGACCTCGATTTTGCTCAAGTGATATGCTTACATGCCATGTTAGAATCCTTTGTCACACCATATGATATGCTTGATGACAACACTTGTTGGGTGAATCACCTCTTGAATGCATGGTTTTGCACTAATGCTAACTGCATTTGTTTTTCCAAGTGTTTGTTGTCTTTGCTCTTTTTGAAGGAATCCCATGATGGTGCGACATTGGAGAGTGCCTATTTGGACCTTCAAGATGATGAGTGCTGGTTGATCTTCCACTTCTAAACGGTGACGCCATCTCTTTCCCGTGGTGATTTGGTTTTCGATCCGAAGTCAGATCTTTCCCAAGTGGGAGGGGATGACGCAGAGCATCCTACGGACATCACCATGTCAAGAGTTCATTCGGCAAGTGACACGTGCGACATCTACTTCACGTACATAAAGGTGAAGCATCTCCTTTACACATGTTCACTTGACCCCTTCAGGGATGGTATACTACTTGTGTAAGGCCCAAGATGTGGCTATATCTCCTACGTGTTGAGGCACGACTTAGAGGCATAACCGCATTTTGGTATGGTCACAAGAAGGATCATCTTCACATAATCCCATGTATAAGAACAAGGAAATAAATAGTTGGCTTACAATCGCCACGTCACACAATGATCAAATTATTCATACATCAATCAAAGTACACACAAGGTCCGACTACAGACAATTCCAAATGAAAAGAAGACAAACCCAAATGCTAAATCCCGATCGCGTCCCTACTGGGCACCACTACTGATCATCCGGAAAGGAAACATAGTAACGGCCAAGGTCTTCATCGAGCTCCCACTTGAGCTCGATGGCATCACCTGCATTGGTATCATCGGCACCTGCAACTGTTTTTGTAGTATCTTTAAGTCACAGGGACTCAACAATCTCCAAACCTGCGAGATCAAGCCTATTTAAGCTTAATGGTAGGATCTGGTTATAAGGTGGAGTTGCAGCAAGCACTAAGAAAATATGGTGGCTAACATACGAGTACAAAAGTAAGATGAGAAACTACGCAACGGACATAGAGCTAGAAGTGATCAAGAAGTGATCCTGAACTACTTAAGTTCATACATAACCCAACCTTCACTTCCCAAACCTCGTCGAAAAGTGACCAACACGGTTACACATGCGGTTGGTGTATTTTAATTAAGTCAAGTGTCAGGTTCTCTACAACCGGATATTAACAAATTCCCATCTGCCACATAACCGTGGGCTCGGCTCTCAAAAGTTTAAACCCTGCAGGGGTGTCCCTACTTTGCCCATCACAAGCTCTCACGATCAACGAAGGATATTCCTTCTCCCGGAATAACCTGATCAGACTCGGAATCCCGGTTGCAAGACATTTCGACAATGGTAAAATAAGACCAGGAAGACCGCCCAATGTGCCGACAAATCCCGATAGGAGTCGCACATATCTCGTTCTCAGGGCAGACCGGATGGGCAAGACGTCGGGTTGGCTGAGACCTTGGTTGCCCAGGGGGCGCCGGACATCGCCCAGGTTGGACCAACACTCAGAGGAACACTAGCCCGGGTTGTTGATTAAGAATCATCGGGTTAATTACTCCCTATGCATATTTTAGTTGTTATTAGGCAAATGGTAAAACCAAGGTTGGGCCTTGTTGGACGAGTTTTATTTAAAGCGAACTGTCAAGGGGGTCCCATAACCCCAACCGCATAAGCAACACAAAATCAAGGAACATAACACCGGTATGACAGAAACTAGGGCGGCAAGAGTGGAACAAAACACCGAGGGAAAGGCCAAGCCTTCCACCCTTTACCAAGTATATAGATGCATTAATTAAGTAAGAGATATTGTGATACCCCAACATATCCATGTTCCAACATGGAACAACATGCACTACACCTGCAACTAGCAACACTATAAGAGGGGCCGAGCAAAAGTGGTAACATAGCCAAACAACGGTTTGCTAGGAAGGTGGGTTAGAGGCTTGACATGGCAATATGTGAGACTTGATAAACAAGTGGTAGGTAAAGCGACATAGCGATAGAACGAACAACTAGCAAGCAAAGATAAAAGTGATATCAGTGATAATGATCATCTTGCCAACAAAGTTCTCAGGGTTGTCGAAAGCTTGCTCCTCGTAAACGTATTCGACAGGATCCTCGTTCACGAACTCATCTCCCGGATCTACCCAAAGCGAGAACACGAGCAAGGGAACAACAATCAATCACGGTGCAACGCGCAAGCAACAAGATGCAAGACATGGCATGGAATGCAAGGTATGACGTGCAATGCATATGGGTACTCCGGAAGGGAAAAGATGATCATGGCGTCGACTTGGCAATCCAAGTGTGCCACTGGAAAGATTGAGTGATTTCGGTTGAAATCGATATCAAGATCACTGGAAACGGATGCACGGTTTACAAATGACGAGCAAGACAGTAGATTTGGGGAAACAGAAAAGTGGCACGAAGTTATGACATGTCAAAGTGGCACACATAAGATAGTAGATTTGGGGACTTGGACGAATTTTCACCTCGCGAAAGTCAACGGGATAAGGAGATTCCGGGACGGAGGGATCTAGGGACGGGGCTGGCGTTTGGTTGGATGGCGTGGTGGATCCGGTCCCGCTCCGGCCGGATCTCGCCGGAGACGACGACGAGGCGGTGGCCGGTGACGGAGGAGGTGACCGGCGATGGGGCGGCGGCGGAGGCGCAGCGGCGGGGCACGGGACGGCGGCGGCGAACCGGGCTGGGAGGGCCCCGCCTGGGCCTGGCGGGCTGGCGGCGGAGGGAGGAGTGGGGAAGCCATGTGGCAGCCCCCGATTGGTTCGGGTGCAGACGCGTTCGGTCCAGGCAGACGTGTCCGGCGGCGCGGGGAGTGGAATGGGTAGGGTTTGCCCGAGATTTCGGAGGGGGAGGCCTTTTTATAGGTAGGGGGAGCTAGGAGAGGAGTTTTGAGGCACGATTTTCGCCCACATGATCACGATCCAACAATGGAGAGCATGGAGGGGGTTTAGATGGGCTAGTGGGCTGTTGTGGAGGGGTGTTGGACTACAACGAGAGAAGGGTTTTGGCGATTACACGGCTAACCATTTGGGCATCAAACGACCTCCAAATGGAACGAAATTTGATAGGCGACCTACCGGTGATGTACCAAGGCCACTCAAAAAATCTCGGCCCATTTCGAGAATGTTTTTCTCCCGTTCACGAAACGAGATCTAAGAGGTGCAATGGGTGCATGTGTGAGTGTCGGATTCCAAAACGGACGGGGAAATGACCGTATGCATAAGACGAACACGAATGCAAATGAAATGCACATGATGCCATGAGATGAAATGCATGACATGAAGAAAATGAAAAACGAGGACAAAACCAAACCACGAAGGATATAACATAAAACATAGCCTGAAATGGCAAGAGTTGGAGTTACAATTATGGAATGTTACATCCGGGACATTACAACTTGACACCCCTCTTGTGCGCATGCATAGATATTGTCGGAGCTTCACGAATGTCGAGGAGGAGTGCATGCACAAAGGAACAACTACACCATCCGCGAGGAAGCGTGGAAGAGGAGGAAGAAGAAGCATGGACAAGCTTCTGGAGAGCCCGGAACTTCCGGCCTCCTACCCGGAACTTCTGGCCCCGACGCATCAAAGCAGTCCGAGAGTGTGCCAATTCTCTAGATAACCCGGACCCTGGCTAGACCTTCGCCCAGAACCTCCGACGCCCGGACCTTCCGGCCGTCCTCAAAACTTCCGGCCCTGCCTGCATGCAGAGACTCAGCCCAAGGCCATGCAACCTTTCACCCCTCACTTACCCCTTTGTGGCTACCACTAGATAAACTTATCCCCCTCCTGGATTCTAGGGTTAGCAAAGGATTAGCTCGTTTGAGATAGAACTTTGCTCTCCACTAGATCCCTTCTCCATCAGAGTTCACGACCTCTATGGAGAAGATCCCCCAAGTGGATTCAAGACCCCTCACGGGAAGACCCCTCAAGACCTCCTCACAGAGAAGAACTTGCTACTTGTATCGTCCTTTGTTGATCGTGGATCGTGTATCTCTTTGGGTTTCGAGGATCTAGCACATGTCTAATCAAATCTTGTTTGTTTGAGTGATTACTCTCATGTTTCCCCTCGTGTTTCCCTTGTGTTCTTCGCAGGATCAGCTCCAATCGTGAAAGATGGGGAATCTAGGGTTCTACCCTACATCAGTGTCCTTAGCATTTTGAGGGGTCCAGATTTCTAATCCATGCCATGCCATTCATTGAACTTTCTAAAATATTTATCTTAAATGGATATTATTTCAATGAGTTATATGTTCTTATGAATTACCACAACCACCAGGGGATTAGTTGCACTTTCAATCTCCTCCTTTTTGGTAATTGATGACAGCATAGGGATCAAAGCTTCGACAAATGATAAAATGAATGAAATACATCATCACTTTCAGAAGTATGTGATAAGCAAGAGCTCCCCCGAAATTTGTTCATTATTTAAAATTTGAGTTTGAATGCAAATGCACAATCAATCAGGACCATGGGTTAATCTTCCATGTCACATACATCTTGGTTGAGCGAACAAAATAATAAGAGTAAAATAACATGCACTCATCAGCAAGGATACAAGGGTTGATCATACACAAACAATCATGGAGAGAAAAATGCAAGCACACAATAAGCATAGTATGATCAAACACATGATCACACAAGTTATCTCACGAACATAACACAAATGTAGCACCAAGTAGCATCAACCAACCAAAGTAGCAAGGCAAATGAAAAACCAACAAAGAAGCAACAGAATCTCTCTCTCTCTCTCGAAGCCTATGATCTATACACTTTCTCCCCCTTTGGCAACAAGTTACCAAAAAGTTTGACAACATATAGTTCTACACGGCACTCTAGGTATGATCTCCGGGAGCTCCTGAAGGGGTCTTCTGGCTTGTTGCTCTGGATTGCGTAGACGGCGTTCAGAGAACTGCGTCTAGAAATGCTTCAGCTGAAGTCTGCTGAGCAGGAGGGGTTGACACTGGTGGTGGATCTTTGGCAGTGGCGGCAGGAGCAAAGTGAGTAGGCCTAGTGTCTGCAACTGGTTCAACAGTAGACCTGGGTTCCCTTGGCATAGTCTAGAATCTATCTGTGGTAGGTCTGTCATCTCTGTCCTCAGCATCATCTCTTAGCTTCTCAACAATGGTCTGAATCTAAGTGACCTTGACATCAAGGTTCTACATCTTGTCTTCAACAATCCGTTCTAGGCTCTCCTAATTCTTAGTCAAGTTGGCAGACTCTTCTCAGTCCTCATAATAGTTTCTAGTATATATGTGTGCTGATCTTGCTTGGTCTTGAGATTCACAATTGATGCATCTGGATAACTTGCTGCTTTTACTGCTTTAGTAGCCTTTGCCTTCTCAGCTTTCTCCTGGGCCTCAACAAAAGTTGGATGTTACACATCCAACACAACTTCATTGTCCTCAAATTCTATCCTAAGAGGTAAATGCTCACTATCAAGTAGATATGTGCTAGGTCCAACCTTGGTTGATCAACATCTGAATGTGTGGTGCATATCCACATGACCTCTATTGGTCAGCAGCTGTCCTCTTGACCGTCTCAATGATCAGACTCATAACCTTGAACTTATGTGGGATGTCAAATAGATGCAGCATGTTGATGGAATGTCCATGGATCATTCTCTCATCTCTAGACTTGGGCAAGTACACATGCCTCAGATATGTAGTTGGTAGTGCCGAAACCACCAAGCAGATAGTAGATGGAACCAAACTTGTGAGTTTCAAGTGCTTTGTCAGGGATAGGCCTGTACATGTGAGCCATAGTGTTATGGTCCATTCTTGGTTTGCCATAAACATCTATGTCGTTCTCATATTCCTAGGGGGCATTGATAAGAGTAGTCCATTCTGAGATTTATGACTGGTACATGGTGCCCTCAGTCATCCATACTATCTTCCCATCTGTACAGAAGCGCGCAGTAGAGTAAAATTGCATCACCATTTCATTGTTCCACTTGGTGAGCTATTTTCCAACGAATGCATCAACTCCAGTCAAACTGAAGCTCTCATGAACGTGGGGGAAGTAATCCTCATTGGCATCTATGTACTTCCAATCAACCCACTTCAAATCACTCATAATAGGCTTCTTGTGAAGCAAAACTGTCTCATAAAAGTCCTGATGTTCTCTTGTGTGGAAATGATAATCAGCAACAGTCCTTCTCTTTGTAGAATATGGATCAGTCTTCCTCCATAATCTCAGTACATTGTCCTTCCTCAACTTCATGTTGTCAGCCACTAGTTCATCATCATTGTGGTCTAGAAACTTGGGCTTCAATTTTCTGAGCACTTGGGGCTCATCATCTTCTTGAACTTATAACACTGGGGCCTTGTTCTTCTCTGCAGCAGGAATGTTCCTAGTGGATCTGTTGGGAGCTGTAGTATTGGATGTAGTAGGTGGAGCTTTTGACTTGGGCTTGGAGGCTGCACCTGTCTTAATGACATCAGCCATTAATTTATGTGTTTTGGCTGGTGGTGCAACAGGTTCCTCCTCCTCATCCTCATCATCATCCCTCATCAGGGATGGTCTACCAATGACTCTTGCAATAGTTTTCTTGACTCTCTCCTTTCTCTTCTTCTTCCCATCAGCAGTTTCTCCCTCATCTCTTGGCTCAAGAGTGAACTCCATAGTCTCTTGCGTAGCAGTTGACTTTATGGATTTAGACATGGGAGCTCTCTTGGCAGGAAGTTTCTTTCGAAGGCCAGGCTTGGTGGCAGCAGCTGCAGCATATTCCTTGTTGATCACTTTCTTCTTTGAGGTCACTTCTTCCTCAACAACACAGGCTTCATCCTCACTGTCAGAGTTTCTCTTCTTTCTCTGTCTAGTAGCATCTTTGGGAATATTGCTAGGAGTGCTTCAGCTGCCTTCATCATAGCTAATACTTGGGCTTGTGCCCTCGCTGAGGTTGACCTATTCCTCTGACTTGTTGTGGCTGTAACTTGCTTCAGACATCTCGGCAAACTGACTTTGTGAATAGATGGATATGGGCAGAGTGGATGTGCATCACAAAAAGCAGCTTGTTTTTGCAAAAATTGAGTCAAAATCTTAGTTTTAGTTTTCTACAGAAAGCATTTCGGAGCTACCAATATGAAAATCTCGGTTACACCAAAGCACTAACAGAGTCTAAACATGCAGCATCGGTCAGACAGAGTTACAGTTCGGTGACTCCAAGATGCTAGGGTTTCACAGAGAAATTGCTTTGGGTCTCACCGATCAGTACGCTTCGGTCAGACCGAGTTGTACTTAGTGCAATGGCCAGGGCCAATCGGTTGGACCGAAAACTCCATTTCGGTCGGTCCGAGATGAGCTCGGCTGAAACCTAACCCAAAAATATTTCATCAAATCTAGTCTAGAGGAATTTCTGAGTGGATAGAGGGCTTTCAATCATGGCAAGAGCTTAGGCATTGAATTTGTGCAAAGAATCGAAAGGGGAAATAGCACAAAGTGTTCGAACCATACCCTAACTTGGTGACGATTCGCTACGGCGGCAACAACAAAGAGGAATTCCATTGACGACGGCAGAGACCTATGATGACGGTGCATGGGCGGATATGGTGCCGATGTGGAGACCAAGGGGAGGCAGTGCTGGGGCGCGGACTCATGCAACTAGAAGAATTTTTCAACTGTACGGGTATACAAGGTATATATACCGAGACGCTATCGATGGCACCGAAAGGAATGTCTCGGTGGCACAGAGATGCAAAACTGCTTTTAGTTAATGCAACTCAGTGAGACCGAGTCATTCTAATCAGTAGCATCGAGGTGAGAACCTAGATCAATATTTTGGTTTCGGTGGGACCGAATATGATTATGTTGGTTTGACCGAAATTCACAAGAAGGTTTTGGAAGTCAGCCCGTTGGTGCAACAAACCATGGTTCCGTTGCCCAAACTCTGCACAGTCCCAAGAAGAAGATTACAACACCAAGATCAAAGCACGAGGTATTAGTTCTTTGAAGGATTGAAGTGTAGATAGAGGAGACCAAGACTAGCCGGAGAGACAAGATACCACTACGAGAAGAACCTCCCTTGCCTTGCAGGCGAGCCTGGCAAGGTTGGGGTTACCCTAGAAGATAACCTCCAAGATCACCCCGGTAGGCCTACCAGGGCTCGTGGAGGCAAACCACTCCATCGCACCACATCACAATGATGCACGTCGTCGATTAGTGCGGTGTGAATCTCCTAATAGACTAAGTGGCTGCATCCTGCCACATGGCAGCCATTTCCTACACAAAATATCTCCAAACGATACTCGTCCAGAGATGTGTCAAGCAAGCAGGCGCGGATCTGGCAAAATAGCCCGGCAAGGCCTGCCGGGCATGCTATGATGTGACACTGAGCGACGCATTTAATGGGCTCTATCAGCCTGCAGAGTTAGGTATGATAGCACTGTTTTCTATCTAATCAGTATGCAATGACTGATTTGCCACTGTGGTGACGCCTTCATCTATAAAAGGAGGTCCATGGCAACTGTAGAAAGGATTTAGACACTCACACATTCATAAGCGTGTAGCCACTCTCGCCCAGGGGCAACCCTGTAGGGCAAGAGCGCTGTGCCTTACGCCATTTTCCACCATCAATCCACCAAATCAGGAGTAGGGTTTTACGCCTCACGGCGGTTCGAACCTGGGTAAAACTGCCCGTGTGATCTCTGTCATGCTATGTTACGCTTCTCCGCTCTTTGTGCAACGTGCCCATCCCCCCGCCGAACCAAAAGGGGCATAAGGCCCCATAGGTGGTCGTGGGTTCCCATGACATCTTTGGCGCGCCATGTAGGGGGGTCACTTGCGCGAACCCAAGAGCGTAAGAAGTGCGTCACCTTCATCGCCATTTCTGTCATCGACGGCTCCATTGACTATGGCACCCAAGAAGAAGTCTGGTGCCACAACACACCAATCCCCCTCGAAGGACCTGCCGCCTGTGACTGCCAACGCCGCAGGGAATGCAGAGGCGCTGCAGGGGATGTGGTCAGCACAGGCATCATAGTCACCACCTCCTCCACTACCAAAGCACGAGTGGGAGGCACCGGAGAAGGACAACACCAACAACATCCCAGCGACCATGCTCCGTGACGTACGGGTAGAGAGATTATTCCTTCTGTCCCTCCCGGCCTGGCCGAGGGGCATAGCCACGGCGGTGACATTCGTCCCGAGGAGAATCGCAATCCTTCGGCCGCCCCCGCCATGGGCGTGGTCGCAGGATATGCACCGCCATCGGAACAAACTAGCCCAGCCGATGCTTCGAACATGGTCATTGGTCCACACGCGCCACCACCTCGTCACCACGCCATCCCAGCGAATGGCTCCCGACGATGGGAGCCCGGCGCCGCCACTATCGGCACCATCAGGAGCCGGGCGACGCTATGATCTACATCATCATCAACAATGCCAAGCACCACTTCAGAGGCCATGGCGCGGGCCCAGCTGCTGTTGTCGTTTCCGTCGGCGGCTGATCAGATGGATGAGTGGAGAGACACCATTCAGAGTTTGATTGGCTTTGCCAAGGCTGGAGGCTCACCGCAAGCAGGCCTGCCACAGCCTCCGCAGATGACGACGGTGGTCCATGCTACTGGCCGTGCGAAGGGGCCACCCTCATGGTGCAATCCCCACCATGGCAACCAGCGCGAGGGCCACGAGACCAAGAGCTTGATGAAGTCTCAATGGCTTCGTCTGATCCGCGAACACGTCAAGGTTGACGGCAAGGCCCGGAGGATAGGTAGATGGAGGCCGCGCACATCACCATCGAGCGACGCCACGACAACCACCACCGGTCCAATGGGCGCGATGGCCCCAACATCGACGAGATTGTGCTCAGCCTTCAGCCATGAGCTACAGCAAGTTCGTTGGCTGTCTCCTCGCGTGTTCAAGCCAGAGATACCAAAGAAGTATGATGGGAGACTGAACCTGGCAGAGTTCTTGAGCATCTACACCATCGCTGTTCAAGCTGCTGGGGGAAGAGATGAGAAGGTTTTTGCCAACTACTTCCCTTTGGCGCTCAAACCAAGCTTGAGGTCTTGGCTGATGCATCTGCCGGAGAGCTCCATCTTGACATGGGCTAACCTATGCCATGAGTTCATTGGCACCTTCACGAGCGGCCACCAAGAAACAGGACAGCCCATCGATTTGCAGCTTCTCTCGTAGAAGGAAGGGGAGACTCTGCGGAAGTATATGCAAAGGTTTAGCCGAGTTCATAGGAATATTCTCGATATTCACCCGGTAGCTATGATATCTACATTCCAGACCAATGTACGCAACTGTCGGGTACATTCCAAGATGAACATCCAGTTGCCCAAGACCATGAAGGAACACTTCTAGGAAAATGCTTATACATAGTAGCATAGTAGTAGCGCTAGAAAAGAGTAAACGCTGCTGCTATTTAGCAGTAGCGCTTTTCCTGGCAAGCGCTACTAGTAACCATATATTAGTAGCGCTGTGAAGCAGAAACATGCTACTACTATGTGTGTCAGAGTAATGGGCCACGGGTAGGCCAACCCGAGTCCCATAACCTTTCAAAACATCGGGGCAGGCTGCGCCCCTCAAGACCCCAGGACGAAGAGCCGCCTCCTGAGGAGTCGACGGCAGGGCGGCTGACTGCCCGCTCACGGCCGAGTCCCAGGGACGACTTCCAGAGAAGCCGACTTTGGGGAGTCGGCCGGCGACTCCAACAAACCCATGACCTCATCGAAGGGGACAGGGCAGGGGTGTGGCTACAGTGAAGCCCACTCCTGCCCCTTACCCAGGGCAGGCATGGCCACAGCACGCCGCACCCGGGAAGATCTCCGTGCGGCGTGGCACTATTGCCCTGCCTGCCCTGACATCAGCGCCACAGTACCGAGTCCTACACCCACGACAGCTTGTCTGTACGGCCCGGGGGCAGCAGGTCCCACCAGTCAGTGAGACCCTAGGAGACGGCGAGAGGACTGCCAGTCGGATCCGTCGGGAGTCGGCCCGGGGAGTCCATGCACCATTAATCAAGGTGTGATGGGGAGTAGCAACAGTGATCGCCCGCCAGGCGGCGGGACTGTTGCCATGACCCCATGACCAAGCCGCGTCATCAGAAGCATGGCTACAGTAATCAGCAGCCGGTAAGACCCGCCCGCGGCGGACGCGGCCTGTCGGCTCCGTACCAGACCAGTCGGCGAGCCCCAGCAGTCGGCGGAGAAGTCGGAGGCCAGGCGCACTGACGGTTGGGCCCGCGCCCAGTCGAATTACCATTGTACCCCTGGGGGGTAGGCCTATATAAACCCCCAGGGCACCCATGCAAAGGGTTGGAACCTAGTAGCTCTAGACCATACCAGATAGAATTAGAGAGCTAGCCTTGCCCTCTCCTACCTCTAAGAAACAGCTCAAGGAGCGACCGTGTAAATACTTGGCCATAGTGATCATGCGGAGACCCCGCAGAGCAGCAATAGGGGTATTATCTCCCCGGAGAGCCCTGAAGCTGGGTAAGATTCGCCGGTGTGCATGTCTTCGCCTCATCCCGTTTCCAAGCACCAGCGACGTTCTACTCGCCCCCACCATGATAAGCCATCCGTTGGCATATGTCGCACCAAACCCCCGACATTTGGCGCCCACCGTGGGGCATGGTGCACCGCCGTCCGGAGATCTATTCTGGACAGGAACCCTTTTCCTCCCTGGCGAGCGCAGCCATCTAGGCACGCCAGACGAAGTTTGCATCGACACACTACACGGCGTTGAGATCGCCTGCGTAGCCAGCTCCTTGGCCGAGCTTGTCGGCGAGGTCCGCCTCTCTGACTAACCTGCGTTTGACGCAGGCACGGGCGGCCCCGAGAGCCTCCTCGCGGGCCTCCTCGATCAACTCCACGTTTCCAGCGGGCCTGCCATAGACTTGGAGTCCGTAGGCTCCACCGACCCGATGCTGGTCGACACCGACTCACTCGGCGCGGCGCTGCAAGACCTAACTGCGCCCGTTCCGGAAGACGCTGACGCAGAGACGTTAGAAGCGCGCCGCCTTCAGCTCGTTGAAAGCGCAAAGAAGCTAGCCAGCATGAGACGCTTGTCAGAAGCTTACCGGCGGGAGATGGATCGCGCCGTTGGCGGCTCGCCGGCCCCAGCAGGGCCTAGCCGCCTTGGTGCGGTCCAGCAACGCGGCGTAGCCATCGCCAGCCTGTTTGGGGCTAGCCGCCCCGTGTACGCTACACCAGCGGAGAACATCCGAGCCTCCCAGGCAGCGGCGGATGAGCTGGACAATTTCGAGGGCGAAGAACGCTGCCTCATGATGATGGAGCGAGTCTAGCGGCTCCTCGACGCGGCCGCCGCGCAGAACGAGGCCGGCTGCCGCACGGAGGCGCCGCAGCGGCCCAACGACGACCCGCACCGAGATCAAGGCGCGACGTCTCAGACGCCGACTGGCGGCGCCCGAGGAAGAAAGGACAAGGAGCCGGCTGTCAGCCAGAGTCGGACTCGCATTGCCATAGATCGCGACCGAGATGGCCGCCCGAGAGCAGTGGAACAACGGGACGACTGTCCGCCTCCCCCTCCCCGTAAGGAGAGGCAAGTCTCCCCGCCGCCTATTGACCATCCGACTCTCGGTGACCGCCTTGGCCGCCGAGAGGGACTTGGAGAGAATGACGCCCACCACCGGATCGACCGACTTCACTGGTCCCTGGCGCTGCAAGAAGAAGACGAGCTGGGTCCGCCTTCTTTCGGGCCCCGCATTTGGGACGAGCCTTTTCCCAGAGGGTTCACGCTCCCAAGAGACACGCCCAAGTATACCGGCTTCATGAAGCCGGAAGACTGGCTTTTCGACTACTCCACGGCTGTCAGCATAGCAAACGGCAACAAGCGTGTCGCCGTAAAGAACGTTCCGCTCATGCTCCAGGGCACGGCCCGGACATGGCTGAATAGCCTAAAGCCCCGCAGCATCAACAGCTGGGTCGACTTCACCGAAGCGTTCGTCCGCAACTTCACTAGCACGTACAAGCGTCCTCCCAAGCCTCGTCAGCTCTCCTTGTGCGTGCAAGGTCCTGACAAGTCGACTCGCGACTACCTCACGCATTGGGCTGAGCTCCGGAACTCCTGCGAGGGCGTGCACGAGGTGCAGGCCATCGAATACTTTACGGCCGGATGCCGAGAAGGCACCCTCCTCAAGCACAAGCTCCTCTGCGACGAGCCAGAAACCCTCGACGAGGTGCTGATCATAGCGGACAAATACGCCACAGCCGACTCCTCCATGAAGGTGGAAATTTATATCAGCACAACTGGCAAAGTGGCTCCTCAAGCTCCAAGAACTCCGGCGGCAACAGCAGGGCGACAACAAGCGCAAGGCCCCGCAGCCGGCTTCCAGCAGCCGGCAGGTCGCGACTGTTGAAGCCCATCAGCCAGAAGAGCAGCCTCCGCTCAAGCAACAGAAAGGCGGCAAGCCAAACTGGTTGTCGGCCTTCTCCTATGAGGAGACCTTGGATGGACCTTGCAAGTTGCACAGCGGCGCATAGCCGTCGAATCACACCACCCGGAAGTGCCACTGGCTCACCAGGATCACCAAGGGAGATGGCCTCCTGCCACCCCCGCCTGCTGGGCAGCCGCCTCCGCCTCCGCCCCAGCAGCCGGCAGTCAGGACAGTCGGCGCAGTACAAGAAGAATACCCTGAAGAACACGGAGCCTACATGGTGTTCACAAGTATGGCTGATGATCGACGCAGCAGGCGGCTGCAACGACAAGAGGTGAACGCAGTAGCCTCAGAGACACCAGAGTTCATGCACTGGTCTGAGAAGCCCATCAGCTGGAGCAGGGCTGACCACCCAGAAGTGATGCCGAGTCCGGGCTCCTACGCCTTTGTCCTGGACGCCACCTTTGCTACAGACAAACGAGCCGTGTGTTTCTCGCAAGTTCTGATAGACGGGGGCAGCAACATCAATATCCTGTACAAGGATACCATGGAGAAGTTAGGAATCAAGCAAAGACAGCTTCAGAGCAGCCGGACAGTGTTCGACGGCATTGTACCTGGGCTTTCCTGCTCGCCGATCGGCAAGATCCTGATGGACGTCCTCTTTGGGGACAAAGATCACTTCCGAAGAGAGTTTGTTTGGTTTGAGGTGGTGGACCTTGAGAGCCCATACCATGCGCTACTTGGCCGACCCGCCTTGGCCAAGTTCATGGTGGTCCCCCACTATGCTTACCTCAAGATGAAGATGCCCAGTTCCAGGGGAATTCTGACTGTGGCAGGCGACTACCGGAAGTCGTCTGCTTGCGTAGCTGAGAGCAGTCGGCTGGCCGAGTCCTTGGTAATCACGGCTGAGAAGCGGCTCCTTGAGCGAGTTGTGGCGATGGCCGGCAAGCAGCCTGAGGTATCGCCCAGCCCGAAAGAGTCAGAGGCTGAAGGTTTGTTCAAGCCGGCCAAAGAGACAAAGAAGATACCCTTGGATCCGGAGCACCCAAACAGGTACGCCGTCGTAGGTGCCAACATCGACAGCAAATAGGAAGGCGAGCTCGTCGATTTCCTCCGTGAGAGTTGGGACATCTTCGCATGGTCCCCCAAAGACATGCCAGGTGTACCAACGGATTTCACTGAGCACAAGTTACATGTCCGATCTGATGCGAAGCCGGTCAGGCAGCCCCTGCGCCGCTTATCAGAAGAGAAGAGAAGAGTTGTCGGAGAAGAGATAGCCCGACTCCTAGCAGCCGGCTTCATCATGGAAGTTTTCTTTCCGGAGTGGCTGGCAAATCCGGTCCTGGTACTAAAGAAGAACAAGCAGTGGCGAATGTGTATTGACTACACGAGCCTCAACAAGGCCTGCCCCAAGGACCCATTTGCCCTACCAAGAATCGATCAGGTGATAGACTCCACAGCTGGATGCGAGCTGTTGAGTTTCTTGGATGCATACTCAGGGTATCACCAGATCAAGCTGAACCCGGCTGACAGATTGAACATCGCCTTGATCACGCCGTTTGGAGCATTCTGCTACCTCACCATGACGTTCGGCTTGAGGAATGCCGGCGCCACCTTTCAGCGTTGCATGCAGAAGTGTCTCCTCAAGCAGCTCGGCAGGAACGCCCACGTCTACGTGGACGACGTGGTGGTGAAGACGGAAAAGCGTGGAACGCTGCTGGAATACCTCAAGGAGACCTTCGAAAACCTGCGCTGGTTCCAGATCAAGCTCAACCCCGAGAAGTGTGTCTTCGTAGTACCAGCCGGCCAGCTGCTACGCTTCCTAGTCTCTGAACGCAGCATAGAATGCAACCCAGTAAAAATCAAGGCCATCAAGAGAATGGAGGTACCCAGCCAACTGCTGGATGTGTAGAAGTTCACCGGCTGCTTAGCGTCCATCAGCCGATTCATCAGTCGGCTGGGCGAGAAAGCTCTCCCCTTATACCAACTCATGAAGAAGACCACTTTTTTCGAGTGGAACCATAAGGCGGACGAAGCTTTTCACCAGTTGAAGAAGACGTTGACTACTCCGCCTGTCCTGGCGGCTCCGACTCCCAAGGAACCTATGCTCCTGTACATCGCCGCCACCGGCCGGGTAGTCAGCACAGTCATTGTAGTGGAGCGCAAGGAGGAAGGCAAGGCGCTGCTTGTCCAGAGACCAGTATATTACCCGAGCGAGGTACTGTCGACCTCCAAGCAGAACTACACCCGCTACCAGAAGATGTGCTATGGCATACACTTTGCTGCTAAGAAATTGAAGCCTTACTTTCAGGAGCATCCAATCACGGTGGTCTGCACGGCCCCGCTTGCTGAGATCATCGGTAGCCGAGATGCTTCTGGTCGAGTGGCCAAGTGGGCCATAGAGCTGGCTCCTTACACCATCTACTACCAGCCCCGCACCGCCATCAAGTCACAAGCACTGGCCGATTTTCTCGTCGACTGGGCCGAGACCCAGTACCTGCCTCGAGCGCCCGACTCCACCCATTGGCGGATGCATTTCGACGGCTCTAAGATGCGCACCGGCTTGGGAGCCGGCATCGTCCTCACCACTCCCAAAGGCGACAAGCTCAAGTATGCGCTGCAAATCCACTTTGCCGCCTCCAATAACGTCGCCGAGTACGAGGCGCTCATTCACGGGCTCCGGCTTGCCAAAGAGCTCGGCATCCGCCGGATCCTGTGTTATGGTGACTCGGACTTAGTGGTCCAGCAATCATCCGACGACTGGGATGCGAAAGATGCAAACATGGCGAGCTACCGTTTCCTCGTGCAGCAACTCAGCGGGTATTTCGAAGGATGCGAGTTCCTTCATGTGCCAAGGAATGACAACGACCAAGCAAATGCGTTGGCACGAATCGGCTCTACCCGCCAAGCAATACCATCTCGTGTCGCCCCTCAACGCCTTCTCAAGCCGTCTGTCAAGCCCTCACCGGAATCAGACTCCATCTTCATACCGGCTCCTCCCGAAGACGTCGGATCCGACTCCATAGCCCCGGCAGGCGGCACGAGGATCTCGGCAGGTGACTCCGGAGCCGCTACAGTCGAGGCTAGCCCAGGGACTGCGGAACCTAGCCCGGGGACTGCGGTGGCGGACTCGAAGATTCCAGAACTCGGCCCAAGGACCGCGCCAGTCGGCCCGGGGACTTCATCAACCCAGCAAGCGACTGTTGACTCCAACCCGCCACCTCTCAGCCCAGCCGCCCTCGTCCAAGTCGCAGTTCTGGTAGTCAAAGAAATAGTAGCACCCTCATGGGCCCAGTCCATCCTCAAATTCCTGGTGAACAAAGAGCTACCAACTGACGAGACCTCAGCTCGGCAAGTACAATGCCGGACGGCAGCCTATACCATAGTCAACAGAGAGCTGGTCAGGCGCAGCGTCACTGGTGTCTACCAGCGCTGCGTAGAGCCAGAGCAAGGCCAACCGATTCTCAAAGACATCCATCAAGGCGAATGCGGCCACCATGCGACTTCAAGAGCACTCGTCGCCAAAGCCTTTCGGCACGGTTTCTTCTGGCCGACTGCCTTGGAAGAGGCCAAGGAGTTGGTCCAAAAATGCAAACGATGCCAAAAGTTCAGCTCCAAGCCGCACCAGCCGGCTTCTGCGCTCAAGACCATCCCCATTGCCTGGCCTTTTGCAGTTTGGGGTCTAGACATGCCGGGAACATTCAAGACAGCACGAGGTGGTTTAACTCACCTACTTGTTGTAGTGGACAAGTTCACCAAGTGGATAGAAACGAAGCCAATTAAGAAACTGAACGGTCCGACTGCCGTGACTTTCATCAACGATATCACAATTCGGTACGGCATACCACACAACATCATCACCGACAATGACACAAATTTTTCCAAAGGCGCCTTGGCCCGTTTCTGCGTAACACAGGGCTCCGACTGGACCTAGCGTCCGTCGCCCACCCGCAGTCAAACGGCCAAGTGGAGCGAGCAAACGGCCTCATCTTGTCCGGCATCAAGCCTCGGTTGATCGAGCCTCTAGAGCGCTCGGCTGGCTGTTGGCTCGACGAGCTGCCAGCCGTCCTCTGGAGTCTGCGCGCGACTCCGAACAAGTCAACCGGCTTCACGCCCTTCTTCCTCGTCTACGGTGCTGAAGCCGTCATCCCAACGGACATAGAGTTCGACTCCCCACGAGTCACCATGTATACCGAGGAGGAAGCAGAAGAAGCACGACAAGACGGCGTCGATCTGCTGGAAGAGGGCCGGCTATTGGCACTCAGCCGGTCCAGCATCTACCAGCAGAGCCTGCACCGATACCACAACAGGAAGGTCAGGCCAAGATCTTTCCAAGAAGGCGACCTTGTGCTCCGGCTGATCCAGCAAACAGCCGACCAGCACAAGCTGTCGGCGCCTTGGGAAGGCCCTTTCATCATCAGCAAAGTACTGGGCAACGATTCCTACTACCTGATCGACGCTCAGAAGCCCCGAGCACGCAAGAGGGACGACTCCGGCAAGGAGACAGAGCGGCCATGGAACGCAAATCTCCTCCGAAGATTTTACAGCTGATGCAGTATGTATCACGCTACCTTTTGTATTAAAGAACCAAGACTTCGGGCCCTCGAGGCGAGCTCGGGGACTGCCCTCTTTTGTCTGTATGATAAAAATTATGACTGCAAGTATGTTACTCCTTTTTATGCCGTTTGGCACCGGGCTCGACAAAACGGCATGGGGACTTGCCGCCTTGCACTATGAAATGCTTCCTACAGTCGGACAAGTAGTGTGTAAACGCCCAAACCGTCTCCTGTCAGAAGCCGTAGCTCGTAGAGCGACTGTACGGTGGGCGGCAGTAAGGTAGAATGGGCATCCGCATGAAAAATGGCTAAGGACTCAAAGCATAAAACATAGCTCAAGACGGCTTCCAGCCTTTCATGCAAACCGACTCTCGGATAGTCGAATTGCCGCTTCCTATCCAACTTGCTCAAAAACTCTTTAAAAACGGCTAAGTACTTGCTTTCCCAAAATAGCCAAGCACTTGATCCAGCGACAGTCCGCAGAGCGGCTGTCTGATTGGCAAGACAGGTAACTAAGAGAAAGCGGCAAAGGAAAAAAGCCAAAAGAGCAATGAGCAAGAAAAGATAGAACCCGGATATATATATTTACATAACATAGGCCCTTGGCCGAATTGTCGAGTAGAGGTTCAAAATACACCCCGCGGGTGGAATTGTGTGAATTAACAAGTACTTCAAAGACTACTGAAGCAGATAAAATAGAAGATACCGCGGCAGCTTAGGAGGCAGCAGATGGATTCGGAGGTTCGGAGGAGGCGCTAGCGTCAGGCGTCGGGGCAGCCGGCTGGCTAGTCTCAGCTTGATCACCTCCGGCGGCAGTCGACTCGGTCGCACGCGGCTCGTTGCTGGAGGCGCGGTCGGGCTGAGGCTGGCTGTCTGCTCCGTCTTATGGTGCCTCTGCCTCGCCCCCATCCTCCGCCTCGTCCTCCTCCTCGACGCTGGAGCCAATCACCTCCGCCGAGTCTTCGCCATAGTCTGGGTTCATCCCAAACCACTCCGGCGGTACCTCCTCGCCATCTTCAGACCGCTCAGGGACGAAGATGCTGGTGCCGGTGTACTCGGCGATCGCCGCACCACGTTTGACGAGGGCATCTTCCGCAGCCGCCAGCTCCGGCTGGGCCTCCGACCGAAGCGTGGCCAACCGGTCTAGATCCAGCCCCGGATACCACGCCTTGATGAACTCCAAGGCCCGGCGCGCTCCAGCCCGGACCGAAGAGCCCTTCCAGGCCTCAAGACAACCAGCCGCGACCTCCAGCCAGTTGGCCGTCAGGCTGGGGGTGCGCGGAGCCTGCATATCCGGCCAAAGGGCGGCAATCGCCTGGGCATCGACGCGCTGAAGCCGGCGCAACATCTGGTGAGCCGGCCGGAGGCGAGCCTCGATGCTCAAGATGTGCTCGTCAAGAGTTCAGGCGACATCGGCGGCGATCTCTATGCCCTCTGCCCTCCGACTTTCACAGTCGACCTCGATGGCTTGGATGGCGGCCTGCGACTGCCCAGGGAAGAAGTCTACAAAGACGCGAAGAAACGAAGAAGCTAGTCAAAAACCAGGAGTCGGCACGATTTAAATCGGCAGCTCGAGGAAAGAAAATAAAGAGACTCACCATCAATGATGTCTTCAATCTCGTGGAAGCCGGAGGACAGCAGCGCCTCCTTGTCAGACCAGGAGGAGCGCTCGCTCGCGAACTCGGCCAAGAGGGCGGTTTCCGCCTCCTCCGCCTCCCTCTGCGACTTCACAAGCAGCTCCTTCTGCTCTGCCAACTGAGTGGCCAGCAGATCGCGCTCTGTGGCGAGCATGCTGCACTCCTCCCCTTTGGCGCGCAGGGCGGAGTTGGCTTCGCTTAGCTGCTGTTGAAGAGCAGTGTTGGCTCCTGAAGAAAAGGAAGAAAGATAACAGTCGTCAACAAAGCAGGTCACCGGGGAGATCCGGCCCGACTGCTTAGCAGTCGGCCCGAATCTCGGGGACTACAGCCCGCGGGTGTGCTAGCGCGCCCCCGCAGAGAAGAAAAAATGACTTACTCCGGCTCTCCGCCAAGTCGGCGGTCCGCTTGCCCAGCTCTTCAACGTTACGGTTGAAGGCAGTGACGCGGAGGTTGTGGTAATCCTGCGACAAGCATTTCAGAAAAAGTTAGTACCCAGAAGTTCATCAATTGGAGTTCCGGGCCGCCTGCTCAGGAGCCGGCCCGAAACTCGGGGACTACACCCAGTGGGTGCGTTGGCGCACCCCCACAGAGAGGAACAAGAAAACAAAGACCAAAGGAAAAAAAAAACATACCCGGACGGCTGCCAGCGACACTAGGAACGCCTTGGTGCAACTCTGGAGAGCGTCGACCTCAGCACGGAGCTTCGCCTGGACGTCCAGGAGCGCTCGGTTCAGCGGCCCTGTGCCGCCTCCTCGCACCCACCCAATAGGTGTGGTGCTCGTCGCTTCAGCGTCTGGGGCCGCCGAGCTGGCAGTGCCGGCTTCCAGGGGGCGGGGTGCCGAAGTCGCCTTCTCCAGATGACGGCGCGTTGGCGAGCCGACTTGGAGGAGTAGCCTCGCCACGGCCTCGTCTTCGGTCGGCGGCACCGGAGGGTCCGCTGGCTGCTCGCCTTGCGCGCCTTCAGACGGCGGCGGAGGCGGCGGCGGAACGTTCGCATCCGGAGTAGAGGGGTCACCGCCTTCCCTCTCCTCGACGGGGTTCTCCCCGCCGGCTTCTCCAGTTGGCCCCGTGAACTCCGGAGGCGGCGGCGCAGAGTTCAACGGGGTGACGAGCACTGCCGACTGGCGGTGTGTGGCTTCCTCAGCCCGCTGCTTCGCCGTGGCGGCGGCTTCGGCCTCCGCTAGTTTTTTCTTAGGGGAGGCCTCTGCCTTCTCCAGGCGGAGGGCCTCTTCTTCGTTGCGCTTCTCTTGCGCATTCTGCTCCATTGCCTCTCGGAGGTCAGTAGCAGGGTCAATCCACCGCTGGCAGACGTCTCTGCTGACCCCATGACGGAGGCAGCGGCGACCCGCTCAAGAGAGAGGGGAGCCCTAAAGCAAGAGGGGCAGGCAGAGACTCAGACAAATCACAAAGAAAGAATAAAACTTTGAAGACAGAATACTTACGCGGAGACCAACGGCGGCTTCTTCACTTCCTTACGGAAGCGGATGGCCTTCGCGGCTGCCTCGTCCCGCCGGGTCGCCGCAGCCGAGCCCTTGGGCTTCTTCGGCTGACTGCTGAACAAGGTCGGCACGACCCTGCGCTTCTTCCCACTGCCTGGAGCGCCCGGCGCGGCAGAAGAGCCCACGCCAGGCTGGCTGGCTCCTGGCCGATGGCGAGTGGTGACTTCTCCCTCGGCGTTGTCTTTAGGCCAGTCGGCGAAGGTAGCCGAAGGCCTGAAGTCTCCTGTTGTCCCTTCGCCTCCCTCGGCATCGTCTTCCAGAGCCGCTGCCCCCAGATCGGGGTCGTCGATGTCGCTCTCCACCCGGTCGGCGATGAACTCACAGGCCGGCCCCTAGGTGCCGGCTGGTGGGTGAAGAAGGGGATTCTAACGAAAGCCGACTGGTCAAAACAAAACTCGGCAAGAAGAAGACAATCTAAAGAAAGAAAAGAAAGGCGACTCACCACGGGCGGGGGGGTTGGCGTGGGAGTACGGCTCCTTGCTGAATCGCCAGTCCTCCAGGAGCCTGCTGTCCAAGAGGTAGTTCACCATGAAGGCCACCTCTTTGTGAGGCATGTCCTTGGTGCACATCCGACTCAGGTCGCGGTGCCCGCTCATCTGGCATATCATATGAGGGCGGCCTTGGAGTGGGAGAACTCGGCGCGAAATGAAGGCGGCCAGCAGGTCCGGACCAGTCAGACCCTCCGACTGCGTCAGCACTCGGAGTCGCGTGATGGCGCCGGCTCTCGCAGGCGTCAGCAACCTGGCCCAGTACGACCAGTTGGGCAGTCTCCCAGCCAGCGGGCCGGCTTCGAAAGCCAGCGGGTTGACCCAGTCGCCCCTCGTGGCGACGTTCCTGATGTAGAAGTAAGATCTCTGCCACATCTTCACCGACTTTATCAGTGAGATGGAGGGGAAGGGATTGTCGGCCCCCGACCTTCGCACGACGATGAAGGCGCCGCACTGAGCCGGCACGCACGCGGCCTGGGTGCCGAGCTTGGAGAAGAACTCCCCCCCAGAGCTCGAGGGTGGGGAGGACTCCGAGGAAGCCTTCGCATAGGGCCACGAAGGTGGACAGCAGCACCACTGCGTTGGGGGTGAGGTGGTGCGGCTGGAGACCGTAGAACTCTAGGGAAGACCGGAAAAAACTGCTCGCCGGCAGCCCCAGCCCGCACAGGCAGTGCGAGCGGAAGATGACCCGCTCGCCCTCCTGCGGTGCGGGGGAAATCTCCCCCTCCGGTGCAAGACGCACTTGCATGCGATCCTCGCCGGGAAGCCGACGGGTCCGGAGGAGGAACTCAATGTGGTCTTGATGAACTTCGGAACCGTCCCAGGTGCCGGAGCGCACTGGGGGAGGCGCGGCAGTGGAGGAAGAACTCATCGCGAGCTGTCGCCGCAGCATTCGCCGGAGCTTGGGCGTGTGGCGGAGCGAAGAATGGAAGAGGAAGGAGGAGAGCGAGGAGCAGTAAGGAGGAAGAGAATGAGGAGTAGTGGGAAGGAGGGGCGCGTGTGCCCCCCTCTTCCCCCTACTTATAGCCTCATGGGCTACGAAGCCGAGGGGGCGGACATGGGGATTCACTGCGCCCACAACCCCACGACCCCCACGATCCACGTAAAGTTACTGCTCACAGTAACTCCACGGGAATCCCAACTGTCCACCAGGGCCACAGCGGATCCGCTCGGGCGCCGAGGCGCGGTAGTGGCGGGCCCCGCCTATGGGCCTGTCCCGTCGCACGCGTAGGCTGGCAGGAAGGCCTGGCCACGTGCCCTCGCGTGACAGGTCAAGAACGGGTGGCGGCCTGGAGGCTTAGCTAGCACGCCACCTAAATCTCGCCGCGACGTTCGAAATGCTGGGCAAGTCGTAATTGAGTGAGTCCGAGTTGAGCAAGTCCAACTCCTTCTAGACGGCCCGGCAGAAGTCAATCAAAGACCATGTGTTGAGCACCCGGGAAGAGAAACTGCTGAGGCTTCTTGGCCGATCGTCCGCGGCGCCTCACCAGCTTCGGGGACTACTGTCGGAGTAATGGGCCACGGGTAGGCCAACCCGAGTCCCATAACCTTTCAAGACATCGGGGCAGGATGCGCCCCTCAAGACCCCAGGACGAAGAGCCGCCTCCTGAGGAGTCGACGGCAGGGCGGCCGACTGCCCGCTCACGGCCGAGTCCCAGGGACGACTTCCAGAGAAGCCGGCTTTGGGGAGTCGGCCGGTGACTCCAACAAACCCATGACCTCATCGAAGGGGATGGGGCAGGGGCGTGGCTACATTGAAGCCCACTCCCGCCCCTTACCAAGGGCAGGCATGGCCACAACACGCCGCACCCGGGAAGATCTCCGTGTGGCGTGGCACTGTTGCCCTGCCGGCCCTAACATCAGCGCCACAGTACCGAGTCCTGCGCCCACGACAGCTTGTCTATACGGCCCGGGGGCAGCGGGTCCCACCAGTCAGTGAGACCCTAGGAGACGGCGAGAGGACTGCCAGTCGGATCCGTCAGGAGTCGGCCCAGGGAGTCGGCCGAGCCCTCCCCTGGGCCCCATGCACCATTAATCAAGGTGTGATGGGGAGTGGCAACAATGATCGCCCGCCAGGCGGCGGGACTGTTGCCACGACCCCATGACCAAGCCCGCGTCATCAGAAGCACGGCTACAGTAATCAGCAGCCGGCAAGACCCACCCGCGGCGAACGCGGCCTATCGGCTCCGTACCAGACCAGTCGGCGGGCCCCAGTAGTCGGCGGAGAAGTCAGAGGCCAGGGGCACTGACGGCTGGGCCCGCCCCGAGTGGAATTACCATTGTACCCCTGGGGGGTAGTCCTATATAAACCCCCCAGGGCACCCATGCAAAGGGTTGGAACCCAGTAGCTCTAGACCATACCAGATAGAAGGAGAGAGCTAGCCTTGCCCTCTCCTACCTCTAAGAAACAGCTCAAGGAGCGACCGTGTAAACACATGGCCATAGTGATCATGCGGAGACCCCGCAGAGCAGCAATAGGGGTATTATCTCCCCGTAGAGCCCTGAAGCTGGGTAAGATTCACCGGCGTGCATGTCTTCGCCTCATCCTGTTTCCAGGCACCGGCGACGTTCTACTCGCCCCCACCATGATAAGCCATCCGTTGGCATATGTCGCACCAAACTCCCGACAATGTGGGACCAGACGAGGCCACCGACGGTCGCCGGAGTTGTAGCCGTGTACAGAAAAAAGCACTACTACTAACAGTTTAGTAGCAGCGCTTGGTTTTACTACGCCGCTACTTCTAGTGAGCCCCACTTAGTAGTAGCGCTTTTTCTGGAGAGCGCGGCTACTAAGCCCAACAGGAGCAGCACTTTTTACAAAACAGCGCTACTGCTAGTTGCGGCTTGGGCCACCTTTCCACGCCTCCCCCTCCTCTCCCCCACTTTGCCCTCTCTCCCCCTCCTTTCTCCTATCCCCTCTCTACTCTCCACTGTCCACCATTTTGCTCTTATTCTCTCTTGCTCCTACCTCTCTTCTCTCCTCATTAATGGCACCCTCCTCCATAAATGGTCTCTCTCTTTCTCCTACACCTCTCTTTCTCTCCCCCATTAATGCTGCCATCCACCATAACCCCTCTCCATAAGTGAGCTAGGTAGACTCACCTCTCCTCCCCAACAACCAGATCTAGCTAGCTATTTAGCCAACCACATGTGCTCTCTCGATGTTCTCTCTCATCATCTAATTAACCGCGTGCTCTCGGTCTCTCTCGGGAGACATATAGGCGTTGAGTAAAAAGTTGTTCATTTCAAGAATGTGAATATGTGTGTGAATGAGAATATGTGTGTTTGGGATATAAATGGGGAGATATTTGTGTGAGTGACACGCCCTCGAGTTGCTTATGTTTTGCCAAAATGTCTATTTATTTCCGTTCTGGTGAATTTCGAGCGAACTCAATATGTCCTATTTTTAGGCAAGGTCATGCCAAAATTTTATATATATGACTTTGAAGCATGCATTATTTATTTTGTAACCCTTTTGCTTGTTATACCGTGCAGTCAGCCATGAAGGTGAGTGGATTGAAGGTGGAGCGGTACATGCAATCTGCGGTGATGGACATGTGTGCAAATAATCGGACTAGGATTAGATGTCCGTGTGCAAGATGCAAGGAAGGAGTCCTTTTGGACCCTTTTGATCATGGCACTTTGAAGGCGCACCTGCTGATGAATGGTTTCATAGATGGCTATACTCAGTGGATAAGTGAAGAAGATGACGATGATGAGGACGTCCACATGGCAGGGAATAACGACATGAGGCTAGACGAAGAGATGACCGATCAACAAGAAGACAATGGCGCTAGACATGTCGGCGGGGAAGAGTCCAGAAATGACGACGGCAACAGAGAAGATTCCGGACACGGTGAAGAAGAGTCCGTACATGGCGGAGAAGAGGCGGCGGTCACGCCGCAGTCTTTGACACTACTAAGTGCAGTCATGCAGGACCCTCATGTTCGAGACCTCCTTCGCAAGAGTTCGACTAGCGAGAGAGCTGCTTCTAGAGAGGAGGCCAAGCTGGCGCAACTTGAAGTAGACTCGAGGACTCAATTGTATGACAGTTGCGATCCCGAGGTGACCCGCTTGAGTTTCATGCTCGAACTTCTAACGACGAAGGCCAAAAACAAATGGAAAAACATAAGCCTTGATGAGCATTTGAAGTTTCTACATAATAAAGTTCATCCCGCGGGGAACCTGTGTCCTACTAGTGTCGAGGAGGCCAAGAAAATCGTTTGCCCTTTTGATTTGCCGCACACTAGGTACCACACATGCATCAACGATTACATCATTTATCGAGGGGAGCACGCGGAACAAACTAGCTATCTAGTGTGCAATGCTTCTCGATACAAGAAGGCAGGAAAGAAAGCTCCTCAGAAAATTGTATAGTACTTTCCGAGCACTCCCCGTCTGCAACAGTATTTCATAGATCCTAAGGAAGCAAAGCTAATGCTCTAGCAAGCGGAGAGGAAGAAGCCCGACAATGGAGATGATTCGAGGCTGAGAAACCTCGTAAATGGTAGCCAGTGGAGAGCATTCAACGCCGTATATGGATTTGCTGCAGAAGAGCCAAGGAACATCGTGCTTGGTGCGAGTACCAATGGCATGAATCCGTTTGGAAACCAGAACACCAACCACAACACATGGCCTGTGTTTGTATGGATGTACAACCCCCCCCCCCAAGGAAGTGCATGAAGACAAAGTACATACACATGAGCATGCTGATTCGAGGGCCGAAACAACCGGGAAATAGTATTAACCTATATATGGGGCTTCTACAAGAGGAGCTAGACACGTTATGGAAAATAACGGCATGGACATGGGATGCCAACAAAGGAGAATATTTCCATATGAGAGTCGTGCTGATGACGATGGTACACGACTATCTTGGTTACGGGTACACCTCAGGCCAGGTGTGCCACGGATACTATGGATGCACAAGGTGCATGGATGATACAACGTCTCAGCAACTGACATCAACGAAAGATAGCGGGTCCGAGAAAATCATGTACATGGGGCATCGTAGATGGCTCGAGAAGGATGACCCGTGGAGAAATAGCGGAGATCTATTCAATGGGTTGGATGAGCTTAGAGGACCTCCACGTAAGAGGAGCGGCGCTGAAATCAACGAGTTGTTGAGAAACTGGGAACAACGCGCCACACCGGGAAAGATAAAATAGGCGCCGGAGCCGCTGCTGAAGGTATGGAAAACGAGGTCTGTTTTCTGGGATTTGGAGTACTCGCCCAATCATGACACGCCTCATTTCCTTGATCCAATACATATCACAAAGAATGAACATGCTGGAGAAGACCAAGGATGGGCCGAAGGCAAGGAAAGACTTGGAAGATTTGAAGATCAGGAAAGATCTCCACCGTAAAAAGTTGATGGAGGAGATGAAGATGGAGACGGAGGAGGGGCAAAGGGGTAGAACAGTCAACAAGAAGGAGGAGAAATATTGCCCCCCTTCTTGCTTCACCTTAAGTGCGAAGGAGATCGATCAATTCATCAAGTGCCTTATGGGAATCAAAGTCAGTTCCGGTTACTGTGGGAAGATAAACAAATTTCTAGACCCCAAGAAGGAAAGGTTCAGTGGGATGAAGTCTCATGACTGCCACGTGATGATGACGCATATACTCCTGGTTGCCATTAGAGGGATAATGGAGAAGCACGTCCATGACACGCTTACTGGTCTCTGCAATTTCTTCGACGTTATATCTCGAAAGTCCATAAGTGTGAAGCAGCTCTGAAGGCTACAAGAAGAGATCGTTTTCATACTATGTGAGCTTGAGATGTACTTCCCGCTCGCATTCTTTGACATCATGGTGCATCTGTGTGTCCACATCATGGACGACATTATCGACCTCGGGCCGACATTCCTTCATAGCATGATGCCAATCGAGAGGATGAATGGGGTCATCAAAGGATTCATTCGTAACATGTCCCGCCCCGAAGGGAGCATCATCCAGGGATATCTAACGCATGAGTGCATCTCCTTTTGCGAGAATTATATAAGCATCAAAGACCCTGTTGTTGGTTTGCCCATCAAGAAGCACGATGGGAAGCTCGAAGGAGATGGCCACAACAGCGGCCGGAGGGAATTACACGTGGACTACTCGGATCGACAGAACTACTTTGACAGGGCTAACTTAGTAGTGCTACAATACCTAGATGTGGTAGATGATTATGTGCACAGCACAAAGAAACCATCGCAAATAAGTACCATGATAAGGGGATGCTCAAGACGGATGACGAAGTTACTATAGAGCACAACACCACTTTCTTGCGTTGGTTTAAACATCAAGTTCTTGAAAATCCCCCGGAAGAGGGCAGTTCGGACGGATTGCTCATACACGCCTTAGCGCATGGCCCCGCGCCCAAGCTCGCGACCTATCAGTCCTACGATATCAATGGGTACACGTTCTACACGAAGGCCAAAGACATGGACAGTGATTACCAGAACTCCAGGGTGACAATTCAATGTGTGATCGACGCCAATGGCACAACTGAAAGATTCTACGGAAGGGTCAAAGAGATCTGGGAGCCTGACTATGCTGGAATGCACGATGCGACGATGTTCCGTGTTAGATGGGCCAAGGACGTCGTAAGAGAAAACAAGTATTTCACCACCATGTCTATACCCCACGCGAAGAGCACTTCCGTGAATGTTAACGTCATCGCCAAAAATGAGCCATGGGTACACGCTAAGCACATGACACAATGCTTCTTCATAACTGACCAGGCCAATCCCAGACATGTTATCGTGAGGAGATCCAAAAGGAGCATCGTCAGAATGGATGGAGTCGCCAACAGGAAGACTACGACCAATACGGCAACCCGATGAGGGAAGATAACGATGACGATGAAGCATACATGAAAAGAAGAATCAATACTACATTAGCTAATAAAGATCGTACTCCATGGCTCCAGAAAAGTCACAAGGAGGGGCTCAATTACTCGACAACAAACAATAAAGGGAAGAAGCTCAATGTGAAACATCATCGCCGCAGCTGATCAGAAACCTACATTTATATGTATGTATCTATTTTGTGTATGCACTTAAGTAACCATTACTGGTCAACTGATATGTTACCACCACATGCATGGTTCCGGTGATATTCGCGTAGTGGGAAAAGAAAAAGGAAAGGAAAATAATAGAAGAAAAGGAAACTAAAAAGAAAAGGGAGAAAATAGTACAAAAGAAAAAGAAAAGTAAACATAAAAGAAAAGGAAAATAATGAAAGAAAAGAAAACTAAAAACTAGAAAAGGAAAATAAAAAAATAATTGGAACAGTTAGCAGTAGCGCTGGATCGTGAACCAGTGCTAGCTAAGTTAGCTATAGCGCTGGATCCTAAACATGTCTACCGACGCTGAAGTCGCGGGTGGGTCTGCTCGCCTCGAAGACCACATCGAGGCAGCAAATCACTATTTCAATTACCTGGACGAACACTAGATGGGGTTGCATGGTGGCGGTAGTGGCACCGGCGCCACCCCGACACCGGTGTCGGTGTCAAAACCGGCGGCTCTTGGGTAGGGGGTCTCGAACTATTCGTCTAAGGTTGATGGTAACAGGAGACAGGGGACACGATGTTTACCCAGGTTCGGGCCCTCTCTATGGAGGTAATATCCTACTTCCTACTTGATTGATCTTGATGAATATGAGTATTACAAGAGTTGATCTACCACGAGATCATAATGGCTAAGCCCTAGAAGTCTAGCCTGTATGACTACGATATTGAGTATATCCTTTCCGGACTACACCCTCTGGTTTATATAGAAACCGGGGGGTCTAGGGTTACGTAGAGTCAGTTATATAAGATGGAATCTTCATAGTTGTTCACCAAGCTTGCCTTCCACGCCAAGGAGAGTCTCATCTGGACACAGGTGCAGTCTTCGGTCTTCATATCCTCACAGCCCATTAGTCCGGCCCATAGATAACAGGCCGGACGCCCGGGGACCCCTTAGTCTAGGATTCCCTCTGTAGCCCCTGAACCTGGCTTCAATGACAAGGTATCTGGCGCGTAGTGCTGTCTTCGGCATTGCAAGGCGGGTTCCTCCTTCCGAACTCCCGAATAGTCTCCAGACGAATTGATGGTGTCCGGACCTGTAACACACACAGCACACAACCGCAGAGAGAATATAATAACACACGAGTCCAATCTGCTAACAACTTTAGTAATGTGACGTCATGCATGTCCAGTCATAATTTTGAACCGTTTCTCGCCCCACATTTCGAGACGCGGTTGTCATTGGCACATCTTGTCAAAGCAGAGATCGTGTCCCCTTATTACGGAATTCTCATCAATTCGAGCGTGGGTAACCCAACCGTGCATGTTTACACGGCCCTTGGGAGCAGCCGAATTTTAAGGCAAATGGGGGGGGTGTTTGATATTCACCGCCCTTATAAGGAGATAAGATTCCCCTTTCTTCTCCCATGCTTTCTTCCTGCCTGTCTGTTCTTGATCTTTAACGCCCAAGTCTTCATTCGTTCCCATTCAAACAACCACCCAATCATGTCCAGGTCCAGAGCTGGCGGCAAGTGGATGGCCTCCTCCGTTAAGAGGAAAGATATATAGGAGCTCCGAGAGGCTGGATACCTAGCCAAGGAGATCATTTACTAACTTCCGGCCAAGGGACAGATCGTCCCCACCCCCGAGCCTCATCAGATAGTGGTGTTCCTCATGCATTTTGTCTGCGGGCTGGGATTCCCTCTCCACCTGTTTGTCCGTGGACTGATGTTTTATTATGGGCTAGATCTCCATGATCTATCCCCCAACTTCATTCACAAAATCTTGGCATTTATAGTCGTGTGTGAGGCCTTTCTCCACATCCCACCTCATTTCGGCCTATGGCTGAAGACTTTCAATGTGATGCCGAAGTTGGTGAGCGGTCAACAGGTAGAGTGCGGAGGAGCTATGTTGGGTAGGATGCCCAACGTCACCTGGCTCGAAGGTTCTTTCATGGAAACGGTGAAGGGGTGGCAATCAGGGTGGTTCTACATCACCGAGCCGCACGACACCAACTGGATGGCAGCCCCTGAAATCCGATCCGGAGCTCCGATGCGGCTCACCTCCTGGCAAGAGAAGGGCCTAACCTGCGGTTCTCCGGGCGAGCTGACAGTGCTCCAGACGTGTGTCCAGAACATGATATCCAACAAGATCAAGCTTGTCAATGTGATCCAGGTTATGCTCATCCGCCAGGTCCTCCCGTGCCAACGCCGGACTTGCTATTTGTGGGAATTCGATCCGGCCAAGCACCAGACGCTACTAGAGCTCTTCGGCACAACGCACGAGGATATCTGGAAAGTGCTCTTCAAGGCCGGTGAGACGCCACCACCTACAACCGAGGATCGTGGGCTTAGCTCAAAGCGCCAAGCCAATTCGGTAAGTTCTTTCACGCTCTCAAGGCATAATATTTTCTAGCGTATTGTGAGAAAGAAGTCTAAGCTCTCCTATCAATTTTTTCCTTAGGCCTGGACCGACATAGCGAGGCGGATTAACTGTCCAGCCCCGCTACCCGAAGACAAAGAGACCCCACTCCTGACGAAGATGTTGTTCTAGGCGCCTTACGAAGTACTAGAGAAGAAGACCAAGAAGGCGGCCAAGGGGACCAGGAGTGGCCTTCGTCGAAAGGATACTTCGGACCTGTCGTCCGAAGACGAGACTGACCCTTCGGTCGCCGAAGATGACGACGAGGAGGAGGAAGAAGACAACTCCCCTCCTAAGGGGGAAGGAAGAAAAGGGTGGCCTCCACGAACCTGGAGGTGAAGGCACCCAAGAGGGGGAAGGGCTCCCTCGCGGAGAACTGCGCATGGGATGTCGATAGCAGTCCGGAACGAATGCCCTGGTCCAAGCCTCGGGCCGCTTTGTAAGTACCAAAGACCTTATGCTCATCCAAAAGTATGGCCCTTCCCCTTTTCCATATTAATATGTTTAATTTATGCTATTGTAGTCTAGCCCGCGACAGTTCTCCGCAATCCTCGATAGAGGGCTCGCTAGACTCAAAGGAGATGGCTAGCATGTCGCCACCACCTGCTCACTCTACCTCGCCCAAAGGTGATGACGTGGTGGTGTCCCAAAGGGCCTTTCCTGACCAAGGGGAGGCTCTGGAGATCGTCAGGGCGGCGTCCAAGGATGACTCCACGGCCGCCGGACAAATGGGGGAAGAAGCCCCCATGGGGACTGATGGTGGGGGCTGTGTTCCATTCGGCCCTCAGCCGGGTTCATTCTGGAGACTTGCACAGCTCCGGAGTCCGGTGAACGGCCTTCCCAGAAAGGAGGGGGTGTTCCTGTTCCGCTGGTGACCTCCGTCCAACCAGAGGCATCAGATGATCTGCTGGAAGCACTGCGAGGTGCTTCCATTGTAGATGAACACCATGTCCTCATGGGTACGGTGATCAAAAAGGTTCAGTCTGCCAAAAGCGGGCTGATCGAAGCCTGTACCAGCCTTTTAATTGGCTTTGAGGTAATAATAATTGTAGAAAGAATATCACAGCATAGACTGTAGCCCCTGATGCTCTGTTCGGTGTTCGGAAAGAAAAGCCGAACAACGGATCAAAACAATTTTCGCAGGAGTCTAACATATGATGTCTTATGAAAATAAGCAGGCGTCGCTGCTGGCTGCTGCCGCTCATACTGCGGAGGTCTCTGAACTGAAGCGGAGCCTGGAGCGGGCCGAGGAAGAGCTCAGCCTTGTGAAGAAGCAGCTGGAGGACAACCAAGGTATGCAGTAACATGTGCGTGTATGTTAGGAAGGATGAATACTTCGTGCTGACTAAAGTGTCATGGACTATGCTAGGGGCCACGACTGAGGTGGCGCCCTCAAGAAGGCATTAGCCGAGGCCGAGGACAAAGCGGCCAAGGAACACACTCTACATGAAAAGCACGAGGCCCGGGTCAGCGAGGTTCAGCAAGCGCTTCAGGATGCCGTCAAGAAGTACGAGTCCCTGGAGCTTGATTCTAAGACGGAGGCGTCCGAACTTGCGAAGGCCCGCCAGAGCGCACAAGAGGCTTGAGCCGAGGCCAAGAGCGCCCTTCAGGAACTCCAGGCGGCTAAGAAGATTGTGGAGGGTAAGGCTTTCATTATGCAAAGCCAGTCTGTGAAGGAAACGCTCCTTTTACATACCCGAATTTGGTGCTCTACACAGGCGTTTACGGATTTGCCGCGCAGTGTATCCGATGCTACTGAATTCTATCGAGCCGAGGAAGGGAGTTCGACGGAGAAGCGGTTCTGGTCTCAATATCTTGGGCCATAACATCCGGTATCATTCAGCGACCATCTATAACAGTTGGTCTAGCTGCATAAGGCAGCCGAGCTGGCCATGAGGGACCTGATAGTCCGGCTATGGCCTGTCGCGCCGGTACCCAACAGCTACTTCGGGCTTGTGAAGCGGCTTGTTAGTGCTTGCTCGCGGCTTGAGGTCGTAAAGCGGTCGGTCTGTATTGAAGGTGCCCAGATGGCCTTTGCTCGTTGCAAGATTTGGTGGGCGAAGATGGATGCCGTCGAGCTGACCAAGCGGCCGCCGAAGGGCAAGGAGCATTGTACACCCGAGCGCTACTTTGCGGATGTCCTAGAGGGGTCTCGTATTGTAGCCGCGCAGTGCGAGGAGGACATTATTTTCAAGTGAATACACTCATATTTTGTCTTGTATGATGACGACAAATCCGCTTTGTAATATAATTTATGTTTTAGTTGTATCCTCCTGTGCGGCTGTGTTGTATGAAATCTGAGGGTTGGCCAGTCGTCGGCTTCTGCCCTCACGTAGGTAGTACTGAGGTGTTGAGGATGATATCTAAACAATCTTGATCCAATTATATGGTCGTTGAAGGAGTTGTTTAGCGCAACGAACCAGGCAACCGGACTATACGGCTTGAACACCCTCACTTAGTCAGGGTATACGAACCAGGGTGCTGTCAGTGTCTGATCAGGAAGTACCGATCCTTCGCGTAATGTGGAAAAATCTCCAACGGTTTGAGACCTCCGAACAGCTGACCGACTCTCGCCGCATCATGACAGTCAGTTTTCGGCTTTCTCTACTGAGGTGCTCATCCGGTTTAGACCAGGGCACAATCGTAGTAGTTCTCCCTTTACTACCCTAGCCGATGTAGCGAAACGTAGGATAGCAAGCACAGGGGCCAGGTAACCCAACTATTGACCAAAGACATGATTCGGAGCCTATGCATATAATGCTAAATTCGGGGTGCCGAACTATACTTACAAGAAGTGTTCGGACTTTTGTTGCCGTAATGTGGGGTGCTATAAAGCCCCTGGCAAACATCAAAACATACCAAAGTGTACGAGCGCTACCTGATGGGGTTATCCACAGTGAAATTGAAAAAAAAAGAGAGAAAGAAAACAGAAAAGATGTAAAGGTAAAAAGCCGGGGTCCTACAGCTCCAGCTACAAACTGTTTTCATTGTAACTTAATTAGTACGTCAAGGCGCATTGATACAAGTAGTGCAATAAGCAACAAGCTATTTAACATGCCGATACCAGGGAAGAGCTGCATGTGGGTCCTGGAAGACAGGTAGGGTTATCGTTAACGGAATCACCTAAAACGTCCCCGTATGTCTGCGCTCCTCGCCATCTTGGTCTGTTTATCCTTCAAGAGGACCGATAACCAAACCAACCGATGGGGCCTATAGGATTAAAACCTGCAAGAAAACAAGCAGAAGTGAAAGTATGTGTGTATCTAATGTCGGTTGAACCGTGTCGTGGATCACAAGCTAGCTGTGCCTCCGTCGATGCCTATGTAAATTTGAGTGTGTAGTTATGTACACGCGGCGCGCATGCCACCGCTTGATCGGGACTGAGACGGAGGCTGGATTTCTAGTTGAGCTCCTGACGAGCCGAGCTCTCTTGCTGCAGAGTAGTTTGGACCCTTTTAAGTGTGTCCGAGGGCAAACAGCCGAATGAAGGCTCTGCTTGAGAAGGCCACTTTGTACTTCTGCTGCTAGGGCAGCTATGTGCTCTTCTGTACGGAGAGAGCGTTCTGTATTGCCATTGACTGTGATGACACCGCATGGGCCAGGCATCTTGAGCTTGAGATAAGTATAGTGTGGCACTGCGTTTAATCGAGCAAACGCAGTTCGTCCGAGCAGTGCATGCTAGCCGCTACGGAATGGGACGATATCGAAGACTAACTCCTCACTTCGGAAGTTGTCCGGAGATCCGAAGACAACCTCTAATGTGATTGAGCCCATACAACGGGCCTCTACGCCTGGAATGACTCCTTTAAAGGTTGTCTTTGTAGGCTTGATCCTTGATGGGTTAGTGCCCATTTTTCGCACTATATCCTGATAGAGCAGATTGAGGCTGCTACCGCCGTCCATAAGGACACGAGTCAGGTGAAACCCATTAATTAACGGGTCTAAGACCAGTGCGGCTGCTCCGTGACGGATATTGGTCGGGTGATCCCAGTGATCAAAAGTGATTGGGCATGAGGACCATGGATTGAATTTTGGGGCGACTGGCTCTATCGCGTAGACGTCCCTTAGCGCATGCTTGCGTTCCCTCTTGGGGATGTGGGTAGCATATATCATGTTCACCGTTTTGACCCGAGGGGGAAACTTCTTCTGTCCCTGTGTGTTCGGTTGTCGTGGTTCTTCATCATCATCCTCGCTTTGTGATCCCTTTTCCCTGTTCTTAGTGTTTAATTTATCGGCCTGTTTAAAAACCCAGCACTCTCTATTTGTATGATTAGGAGGCTTGTCAGGGGTGTCGTGAATCTGGCATGGACGATCAAGTATGCGGTCCAAGATGGATGGGCCCGGATTGTTCTTTTGGAACAGGTTCTTCCGCTGAGCGGACTTAGAGCCGCTGAATCTGGCGTTGACCGCTGTATCCTCGGTGTTGTCATTGTTGTTTCGGCGCTTGTATATATTGCGTCGAGACTTGTCTTTGTTGCTTTTAACTTCAGGGGTGCCGGCGTCGCTTGCATTGTTTTTGCTACGGGGCAACCGACTGTCCTCGCCCGCACAAAAGCGGGTCATGAGTGCCATGAGGGCTTCCATGGATTTTGGCTTTCTTGGCCGAGTTGGCGAGGAAAGCCTCTTCCAAGTCCTCCTAGCTACCAATGGAATTTCCAGGCAGACTGTTTAGACAATGCTGAGCTGGCCCTTTGAGTTTTAGAGGGTGGTATTTTATGGCGTGGAGGTCATCTCCGCGGGCCATATGGATGTGGAGAATGAAGTCCTTGGTCCACACCGCGGGGTCCGTGGTTCCATCGTATGATTGTATGTTCACGGGCTTGAATCCTTCAGGGAATTCGTGATCCAGGACCTCATCAGTGAAGCAATGAGGGTGTGCGGGGCCTCTATATCGGGCTGTATCGTGACGCAACTCTAATAGAGTCCGTCTGCGGTGTTCGGCCCCCGCATGACTGTGTTCGTCACGTCCGAATAGGTGGCCATGGTCTCGTGTCGAGGCGCGTCCCCACGATCCGTAGATTGATCTTGTATGTCCTGCTTTATAGTTCAGGTTCTGCCGGAGGTCATATGTATGGCCATGGGCTAATTTACCTCTGCTTGAGTGATGAGGCGGGGCGGGCTGGTGTTCGGCATGAGTTGTTGTTTTGTCCCGACCACGTGGTGGTCGGTCGGCCGTATTGTGCGATGGTGGTATGTAATCCAGCGCCTCCTCGTCGAACTGAGGTAGCAATTTGTGCTTTGGGTAGCTTTTGGTTGGGTGCTTTAGGCTGTATTCTTTGGCTGCTAGGACATTAGTCCATTTATCATTGAGCAGATCTTGGTTAGCTTGAAGCTGTTGCTGCTTCTTTTTCAGGCTCCTTACCGTGGCTATTAGCTGGCGCTTAAAGCGCTCCTGCTCAAGAGGTTCCTCGGGCATGATGAAATCTTCGTTGCCAAGGCTCACCTCATCTTCAGAGAGCGGGAGGTAATTATCGTCCTCCGAATCTTCGTGTGTGGCCTGTTTAACAGGGCTAACCTGCTCATTTTCCCTTTTAGCTTGTTTGTTTGCTATATCGACGGGGTCTTCGTGGTCTTCGGCACCTTCCGGAGTGTCATCTTCTCCTGTGCTAGTGTTGCTGTCTTTACTGCGGCGTGACTTGGAGCGGCGCCACAGACGCTGGTGCTTGGACTGTATTTCAGAAGGTTTATCCTCAACTGGGTCTTCCTTATCATCGCCAATGTTCTCCTTTGGTGCAGCCACCATGTATACGTCATACGAGGAAGTGGCCGTCCAGCGTCTGGTGAACGGCGGGCTCTGGGCCTCTTCTTCTCTGGCATCATCATCCATACCGTCGATGTCCTCGGACTTGTAATCAAGTTCGTCGGTCAAATCCTCGATCATGGCTATAAAGTGAGTAGCAGGTGGGAAGTAAAATTCTCAATCGTTAGCCCCTAGTTCGAGCCAGATATAGTTCGGCTGAGAGTCCTCTGCTAAGGCCATGTTTTTAATGAGCTTAGCACATCGCCCAAAGGCGAGTGGTGGAAGATGACTGCGGCGCTAAATTTGAAGATCGATAAACGATCAAGCTCAGCGTCCACAGGCTCACGCGGTTCAGAACCTATGGCTAGAGACAAGTCCGGCGTTCCGGTGGCATAGGCATCGTGTTAGACAAGGTCCATGTGCGGATCCAACGCCGTGGAGTCTGCGGCCTCCGAGGTGGGGTTATTCCTCCCGTCTTTGGATGGCGCGGCCTGCTCCGGCTCTAGATCCAGAGTGGTTATAGGAGCGATCTCCTGGATGCGGCCCGATGACAGATTTAGGTCATGATCATCGGGGTGACCGGGAGCGGCCACCACGGTATAGAATCCGGCGAAGATCAAGTCTCCACGGATGTCCGCGATGTAGTTCAAGCTCCCCAATCTGACCTGATGGCCAGGGGCGTAGCTTTCGATCTGCTCCAGATGGCCAAACGAGTTGGCCCGCAGTGCAAAGCTGCCGAACACGAAGATCTGTCCAGGGAGGAAAGTTTGTCCATAGAGAGCGTCATTATTGATGATTGAAGGGGCCATCAAACCTTTGAGCGACAACATAGAGGAACTCTCAATGAAAGCACCAATGTCGGTGACAAAACCGGCGGATCTCGGGTAGGGGGTCCCAAACTGTGCGTCTAAGGTTGATGGTAACAGGAGACAGGGGACACGATGTTTATCCAGGTTCGAGCCCTCTCTATGGAGGCAATACCCTACTTCCTGCTTGATTGATCTTGATGAATATGAGTAATACAAGAGTTGATCTACCACGAGATCATAATGACTAAACCCTAGAAGTCTAGCCTGTATGACTATGGTATTGAGTTTATCCTTTCTAGACTACACCCTGGGTTTATATAGACATCGGGGGGATCTAGGGTTATATAGAGTCGGTTATCTAAGGTGGAATCTTCATAGTTGTTTGCCAAGGAGAGTCTCACCCGGACATGGGTGCAGTCTTCGGTCTTCATACCATCACAGCCCATCAGTCCGGCCCATAGATAACAGGCCGGACGCCCGAGGACCCCTTAGTCCAGGACTCCCTCAACGACACTGGCACCGACATCGACACCACCCACGAGACTGACAACAATGCTGTCGTAGCTGGTAAAGCAACGACGAAGAAGAGGACACGAAGACGAAACGAGCTTGGCATCGGACAAATTGTGGTCATGGAGATGCACCCCAAGAAGTTAGAGCCAACGGCACCAGAGGAAGATCGCAAGTGCTGGGGCAATCAACTTGGATGCATCCTCGGGGAAACCGCCAACATCAACGACGAGAGGTTGAGGCTCATAGCACATATGGAGAACATGCTCCTAAAGAAGTTGCACAATAGGTTCTTGTTCCCCAGCCGGAATGAAGAAGAATATAAAGATCCGTGGGAAGACATCGCCATGAGAAAGATAAACGACAAGGCGATGGTGACGTTCACCAACGACTTGTCCGCCTGGAAAGTTCGGGTTAAAAAAGCGATTTCAAAGAATGAACCGTGGTCTAAGAATCATGCTAATAATCTGTCAATAACGAAAGAGGACTTTGCAAAATTCAAGGAGAATTACGGTAAAGAAAGTGTCAAGGCAAAGTCGGAGAAAATGAAGGCGCTCCAGGCTGGGACACGCCTCCCCATCGCCTCGGAAGCCGTGGATACGAGGGGAAGAGGCATGTATGGGCCAAGGAGGACGCCGAACGTGAAAGTCACGGAATCCCGGACCCCTTGGCGGAGTTCACCGACGCGCTGGAGCATGACTAGATCAGGGACCGGTACAAGTGGGACAAAGAATAATATATCTTTTACACTGTCGGATTTCGGGTTCCGGCAGACCCTTGAGGTTCGAACACTGGGGTGCGCGCGGAGCTTTCGTTTCCTACCTACCTGCACCCCTCCGCCTTGCTAGGATCTAAACTAAGGAAAGAACAACACAAGAGACACAGGGTTTATACTGGTTCGGGCCACTGTTGTGGTGTAATACCCTACTCTAGTGTGTGGTGTGGTGGATTGCCTCTTGGGCTAATGATGATGAACAATACAAGGAAGAATAGCCTCGCGAGGGTCTGTTCTTGGCTGGGGCGATGAACCGCTGGGAGGAGCTCAGTCGCCCTTCTCACTCTCTCTCTCTTTCTTTATGCCCCCGGTCCTCTCCCCTGTCTAGCGGGTGGCCGGTCCTATTTATAGGGGCCCTGGTCCTCTTCCCAAATATCGAGCGGGAAGGGAGCCAACAATGGCGGGCTAATTTGAAGGGGGACAGCTAGTACTAGCTATCCTGACAAAAGTAGTCTTCGCCTGCGCAAAGCTCTGGTGATGATGCCATCTTGGGCTCCACGGTGACCTCCATCTCGTAGTCCTCCTGGTCTTTGTCTCGTTGCACCGAAATGGCAACCTTTGCCTGATGCCTCGGTACTCCGCGGCTGCGCTTGCCCCCTTTGCACCAAAGAGGAAAGGAGGACACTGCGCAGGCTGGCACCCGCCTGGCGCCCTCGGTCGTCATGGCTTGCATCACGGGCACCTCGTGAGGTACCCCGCCTTGATCTCTCCGCCTCCTCGTGAGCCAGCCTGACGAGGCCGTGCTTGAGGAAGCTCCGCGTTGTCCGCCCCGCGAGGCTTGGCCCCTCGCGAGGGTCTTGGGTTTGTGTTGGTGAAGATGGGCCGCACTGGGCCCCCTTTTGAGCCATGCCGCAGGCCGCAGGCAGGCAAGTCTGGGGACCCCCGTTCCCAGAACGCCGACAGTAGCCCCCGGGACCAAGGCGCGCCCGGACTTGGCCGTGCAGGGAGGAGGAAGGGCAAGAGCGAAGCGCCACGGGCCCTAACAGTCTGCGGCCTTGGGCGCCGCATGGCAGTTGATTGGACGTGGGCGCCTCCACTTCCCCATGGCGCCTTGGCAACTACACGGATTGGACAAGTCCCTGCATGCAAATTGGGTCATGATTACCTGCGATCGTGGAGGTAGGCGGTTGGCCACCGCCGGCCATAAGTACGGAACAGCGCGCGCCCTTCCAGTCCATCCCTCCTTGCTTCTCCTTCTTCACGATCCTTGCTCCGTCTTGCTGCGATGGCTCCAATCCGCCGGTTCTCAACGGCAGAGAAAGGAAAGGCTCCCCGAGAGGAACCGGGCCCACTCCCGCTGAAGAAACGGCTCGCCCCCCGTGGCTCAGACGAGGGGGCCCTTCAGGTGGTATCGAGGCCTTTGTGCGAGCGGGCACCGCCGGGGTTCCCGCTTCCATTGTACGCCCACGTCGAGGCCCCTAAAGGAGCTGATGCTGACCGCCACGGGCGGCGCCGCCGTCGGCACTGGCGGGTCATGAAGGTGTGGGTCGTCCCCCCTGGGGTCCACACCGAGGGCTCCTCCCGAGAGTTCATGCTTCACGTCGCCATTCCTCTTCAGTCTTGGATCCGCCTTCCTCCCTTCTTCGCCTCCATCATCCCGCAGGGGAAGCCCCTGGAGCTCTGGCTACAGCACACCGGCTGCAGCACCCTCGCGACCGAGGCAGAGGTCGCGGTCGTTGCCCCGGGCGAGGTCTACATGACTCGGGGCTGGAGAGAGATCGCCCGGGTTTGCAGGGTAAGGGGCGTCTTCACGGTCCACTTGGATTACGACGGTGCTTCGGTGATGCTCTTCAAGGTCTTCGATGCGAGCGGGCGCCGGCTGGAGTGCTGCCCCGGGGAAGGTGGCCAGGACCCTGCTGCGACGAGGACTGGGCCCGCCAACCGCTCCCTTGGCGGCTCCTCAGGTGGTGGAGGCGTTGGAGGTTCCAGCGACTCCGGCGAGCTCTTCGCGACTCCAGAGACGAGCGACGATAGCTACGAGCCCCCGAGCTGGCGCCGCTCCTGGAGCAGGGCGAGCTCGTCAGGCCGCCACCGACCCTGATCTGGATGGGGTTGTCGTTGGTGCTTGACGGCCCACTGTTGATGATGGCGTCTTTTGCAGGGACGCGCGTAGTTTGTGTCCCTTTAGGATCTGTTCCATCGAGGATCAGGGGCCGCTCTCTGGTGTGTCGCCCTTGGCCTTGGCCCTTCGGCGGAGGCCGAGGCGCGTGTCCTGACTTCTGCAGCACTGACGCGGGTGCTCACCCACATCTACCTTCGCGATCCCGACGTCGACCTCGACGGCCTGCTAGAGCCAGTAAGCGGCGAGCGTGCCGCTACCGCTGCCGAGGCCATGAAGGGTCGCGCGGAGGTTCTGCTGGGGAAGTTCTGGGCCTTCAGCACCAAGCCGAGGAAAGGCGCTGCCGACCCCGCTGCTCCATGAGGCGAAGCCACTCCGCGCTGCTCCACCGCCGACAAGTGGCTCCGCTGTGGCTCCTGTCCTGCTTTTAATTCCTGCACATGTATCATGCCTCGAGGAGGCGTTTAAACTTGCGTTTGGTATCGAGATAACAGTGTGGACTGTAATATTTGCTTTTGAATTCCTTGAATTTACGCTTTTCCTTCATTCTTGCTTATGTTCTACGCCGGCAGAGCCCGGCCCTGCGCATACCTCACCCAGCATTAGCCCCGACCGGAAACCAGGACGGGACCAAAGGAGTGAGGGGCTACGTGAAAAGTTAGGCTCTCGAGTCGCGATGCTCAGGAGTCCCCCTTGGCGCATGAACAACAAGTAGGGAGGTGTGATGCGGGTGGATCTACCGTTCTACGTCTGCAGAGCCCGGCCGTGCGCGTGCCTCACCCAGCGCTGGTCCCGACCGGAAACCAGGATGGGGCCACGGAGTGATGGGCTACATGACCAGTTAGGCTCCTGAGTCGCGATGCTCAGGAGTCCCCCTTGATGCTCAAACGGCCTTCATACCTTGGCTCCGCTCGGGGAGAGACGCATGACGAACCAGGCCCGGGGGGACCAGGCTGGGTGGCGTGCGTCTGGGTGTGACCCAGGCGCATCCCCCGTGCCCAGCCCCCTCACGCGGCACTCCCGAGGGGAGGCGTTATGATGAGGCTAGACATTGAGCTCTGGGCTCCCTGAGGTTGATGCGGCCCGGGGGCCACCCTCAGTTGTTTATCACCAGCGCGGAGCATAGTGCTACCGTATGTGTACGGGCATAGCCGCTCCTCGGCAGTGTCGTCAGCCAGCGCGGAGCATGGTGCTTCCACTGGTACGTGGGAGGGGGCCCCCCTCCGGGAGGAGCCCCCAGGGCGTGTACAGCCCCGCCCTGACACGTGGCTGGCATGGTAGGGCCTGGCGAGGTGTATCTGGGCACCCGTGAGCCAGCGCGGGACTCACGGGGCCCTACCTCTAGGCGGGTTGCGCCTGGCACTGGGCCTTATCTTGTGATGCGTTCCTGCAAATTTGGTTAGATGTCGGCACTCTACGTCCTTGGGTCCCGGCCCTCGAGCTGGTCTCAGCCGTCGCTGGTATGCCAGGTCGCGATGCCATGGACAAGGCCAGAGGGTGAGGGCTGGAGAGCCAGTAAGAGCCCTGAGTCGCGATGCTCAGGTACCCCCCCTTTAACGTGCAAGTGGTCGGCATGGAGAAGAAGAGGTGCCGTGGACCGGCATCAAATAATCAAGCATGGTGGGTCTAACGCATAATCGGAAATAAATGCAAATGGGATACATGCCACTGGGCCTGGCCCGAGCGGCTTGGGGATCATGCAGCCTGAGGGGCGCCCCCAACAAGGTAAGCTAACAACATGGAATAAAAAAGGGATACACGCCGCAGGGACGGACCCACGCGGCCTGGGAATAATGCAGCCCTGGGGGGGCGCTCCCAGCTGGAAGTAAAACTAGAAAGGTGTTACCCGATGATGTTGAGGACGAAGGAGCGTTGATGTAGCAGGCTCGGTGGGCTGCGGGAGCCGATCCTCACAAGCCCCCAGGCCCAGGGGCCTCGGGAGGCTCCAGAGGCGCTGGCGGCTCCTCGCGGGCCATCTCCATCCCTGCCAGGGCAGCGGAACGCCTGGCCTCTCGTGCCTCCGTGATGCCCCTCATGAGGCGCTGGTACGCGTCAGCCGCGCTCGACAGGTCATAAGGCATGCGAACATAGCTGTGGGGTGGGCCTCCGCAGCGCCCCACTCGCGAGGGCCAGAGGCGCTCCAGAGAGGCGACTCGGTTGAGCCCTGGTATGTCGATGCAGACGCGCAGCCCACCATCCTCGCCTGGATGGGGAGCCACTGCTGGTAGGCGGCGGCCGCCTTTCATGACTCTTGACTCCTGTAGCTCCTGAATGACCTTGCTGATGAACTCCTGAGGGTCTGGATCTCCTTGCCTTGCTCCTTGAGGGAAACGTGCTTCGAAACACACCTCCATGTGGTGCCCAAGCGCCTCCCTCATGACCCTAGCTAGGTCGGTGGCCCTCCAGGGGAGAGCCCCCGAGCCCTGCCTGAGGAGGGCGCTGGGCGCGCTTTCCTATGTGATGGAAGGAGGTTCCCCCTAGGTAGGCGCGAGCCCAGAGGGGCCTGCCTCCTGAGTGGTCGGGCCGGATGATGTCTTCTTCTTCTTAGGGGCGGTCTCGGGAGGCCTCCTGCTTCCACGATCCGGGTCTTCCAGTGACGCGGCCTGAAAGGCTCGTTCCTGGGAACACACCGCGTCCTTCTCTTCACAGGGCACCGTGAGGACTCCGCCACTTCCTGGCATGTTGAGGGCGTTGTAGCCGTGGTGAGTTACGGCCATGAACTTGGCCAGCGTTGGGTACCCAAGGATGGCGTTTTACGGCAGGAGAATGTGAGCGACGTCGAAGTCGATGAGCTCGGTGCGGTAGTTGTCGCGTGCCCCGAAGGTGGCAGGGAGGCAGACCTGCCCAATCGGGACCGTGGAGCCGTCGGTGATAACGGAGAAAGGCTTGGTTGGCTGAAGCTGGCTGTAGGGCACTTGGAGGTTGTTGAATGTTTCCACGGACAGGACGTTGAGCCCTGCCCCGCCATCGATGAGGGTCTTGGTGACCACCACGTTGCTGATGATTGGGGAACAAAGCATCAGGAGGACTCCGGCTGTAGCCGCACACTTGAGCTGATCTGCCGAGCTGAACGTGATGGCGCACGTCGACCACCTGAGAGGGCGCGTGGCTTTGAGCCTGGGGAGGACTACGTTCACTTCACGGGCGAACTGCTTGAAGATGCGCTGAAGATGCAGGCGATCGCGCGCGGCTCCTGGAAGCCCCCGGCCCCCTCGTCCTGGTGGCGGTCTTCGTTTCTTCTTGGCTACGGTGGCAGCGGTGGGAGGCCTGCGTTGCCTTGTGGTCGATCCTCGCGAGGCTGATCCCTCCAGTCCCCCTCGCGAGGCTGATCCCTCCAGTCCCCCTCGCGAGGCTGATCCCTCCAGCCTCCCTCGCAAGGCGGGTCTTGCCAGCGATCCTCGCGAGGTTGGTCGCGCCACCCTTGGCGTGGGCCATGGTCTTCCCAGCGTCCTGCGTTCCTTCCTCCTCCTCGGCCGTAGCCCCGGTCACTGCGGTCAGGGCGACGGCCGATCCTTCCTTCTTGCACGGCTCGGAGCTCTTGACATTCGTTGGTGTTGTGGGTGTGGAGGTCGTGGTACACACAGTACCGGCCGCCCTTGGAAGGTTCGGGCTGATCTCTGCCTCGCTTGGTGTCTAGTTCTGCCGCGAGCACGGTAGCCCCCTTGTGCTTCACATCCTTGGTCTTGGGCTTCTTCTCTTCTGGGTCTGCGGCAAGCAGCTCGAGGAGGGAGAGACGCCCTTCCTCGGCCCTGGCGCATTTGGTTGCCAGGTTGAATAGGTCCAAGGAGGTGCACAGGTCTTCATGCATCGCCAGCTCCTCCTTCATCTTGATGTCGCGCACGCCGTCAGAGAAGGCCGAGATGATGGCCTCCTCGGTCACCTTGGGAATCTTGAGGCGTGCGTTGTTGAAGCGTTGTATGTACTTCTGCAGGGTCTCCCCGGGCTGTTGCTTGATGCGGCGCATGTCGCTTACGGTGGGTGGCATGTCGCGAGTGCCTTGGAAGTTGGCGATGAAGCGGGTGCGCATCTCGTCCCAGGAGGAGATTGTGCATGGAGCCAGGTTCAGGAGCCAGGTGCAGGCCCCGTCCTTGAGTGCCGTGGGGAACCAGTTCGCCATGACCTTCTCGTCTCCGTTGGCAGCTTTGATGCCCAGCTCGTAGAGCTGGAGGAACTCCGCAGGGTCAGCCGTGTCGTCGTAGCGAGGAGGCAACTCTGGCTTGAACTTGCCGGGCCACGCGACGCTGCGTAGCTCGGCGGTGAAGGCGCGGCAGCCTGCTGTGGCCATAGGAGGCCTTGGATGACGGGGAGCTTGGTCTTGCATGTCCCCACGCGCTGCAGCTGGGTGCAGCACGGGGTCTTGACGCGCGGGAGCAGGAGCATGGCCGCGACGTGCTAGAGCAGGGAGCGCCCGGGCAGCTTCTTGCGGGCGAGGGACTTCTTGACAGCTCTGCTCTTGCTGCGCTGGCGCCTGCCGGAGCGGGTTCCGCCCAGGGGCCACGCGCCTTGGATCCATGGCGCCTTCCTGAGGAGGAGGCGGTCAGGGCGCCGCCGGAGCTTCATTGCCCGCGCGGGGCGGGGTGCGGTGCAGCGGAACGGACGGCGCAGGAGAGCCCCCTGCGGCGCGGACGAGCTTGGTGACGCGGTCGAGCCATTCTTCGTAGACGTCGTCGACGGGGCGGTAGCGCAGGAGCTCGTTCGCCGCGATGAGTGCAGCTCGAGCCTCCATGGGCGCGCGGAGCGTGCGGGACGAAGAACCAGCTGGGGTGAGCGAGGGAGTTGCAGTGCGGCCGTCTTGCCGCACGGACGGATGCTGGGACAATGCTTGCCGCTCGTCCCCCGCCGGGCCGGTGGTGGCGTTGACGGCAGGTGACGGGGAACGGCGAGGGCACCCGCTGACAGGGGCCGTCTGGGCGATGCGGGAAGCGAGCGCGGCCCGGCGCTCGGCGCGGGCCCGACGAGCGTCAGACATGGGCGTGATGGTCGGAGGAGAACGGGGTGGTGGAAGACGAATCCCGGCGCACCCCTACCTGGTGCGCCAGATGTCGGATTTCGGGTTCCGGCAGACCCTTGAGGTTCGAACACTGGGGTGCGCGCGGAGCTTTCGTCTCCTACCTACCTGCACCCCTCCGCCTTGCTAGGATCTAAACTAAGGAAAGAACAACACAAGAGACACAGGGTTTATACTGGTTCGGGCCACCGTTGTGGTGTAATACCCTACTCTAGTGTGTGGTGTGGTGGATTGCCTCTTGGGCTGATGATGATGAACAATACAAGGAAGAACAGCCTCGCAAGGGTCTGTTCTTGGCTAGGGCGATGAACTGCTGGGAGGAGCTCAGTCGCCCTTCTCCCTCTATCTCTCTCTCTTTCTTTTTGCCCCCGGTCCTCTCCCCTGTCTAGCGGGTGGCCGGTCCTATTTATAGGGGCCCTGGTCCTCTTCCCAAATATCGAGCGGGAAGGGAGCCAACGATGGCGGGCTAATTTGGAGGGGGACAGCTAGTACTAGCTATCCTGACAAAAGTAGTCTTCGCCTGCGCAAAGCTCTAGTGATGACGCCGTCTTGGGCTCCACGGTGACCTCCGTCTCGTAGTCCTCCTGGTCTTGGTCTCGTTGCATCGAACTGGCAACCTTTGCCTGATGCCTCGGTACTCCGCGGCTGCGCTTGCCCCCTTTGCACCAAAGAGGAAAGGAGGACACTGCGCGGGCTGGCACCCGCCTAGCGCCCTCAGTCGTCATGGCTTGCGTCACGGGCACCTCGTGAGGTACCCCGCCTTGATCTCTCCGCCTCCTCATGAGCCAGCCTGACGAGGCCATGCCTGAGGAAGCTCCGCGTCGTCCGCCCCGCGAGGCTTGGGCCCTCGCGAGGGTCTTGGGTTTGTGTTGGTGAAGATGGGCCGCGCTGGGCCCCCTCTTGAGCCACGCCGCAGGCCGCAGGCAGGCAAGTCTGGGGACCCCCGTTCCCAGAACGCCGACATACACGAACCCGAACATGAGGGAGTTCATGAGACTTCTGATAATTGTTATATTACCACATTGCCGTATTAGCTTCCAATCAATTCGACTGCAAGTTTTGTCACATTAGTAAACCATCCACGTTCCTTTTCGAGAAAGACCATCACCAAAAGGCAGCCGAAAGCAATGAGTTGTCACAGTTGACGGCGAGGCCCAAGTGGTACACCCCGTTCAACTGGGCCCTGAACATACTGAAAAAGGTCCCGGTGGAGAAGCCGTCGTCCTATGGACGTGTGCATGGCGTCAGAGATGGCGCCTCGTGGAAGACGTGCTACCCCGAGGAGCCAGTGGAAAGAAGGAAGAGACGGCCGGTCATCACTCAGCAAAGCATCAACGAGAAGGACACGATTGCGGTCAATAAGACCAAAGCTGAGACCAAAGAAGAGTTGCTCAGGGTCGTCAGTGCAGCAGTCACTGGCACAATGGTTAGCTTGATTCCGGCAATTTTCGATTTCACAAAGAACAATCCAAATGCATGGCTGGAGGACTTTCCCATTCCTAGCTTTGTCGGGGGTAATTCGGCGAACACCACAGCACCAACACCTTCTCAAGCAACCGTAAAAGGTCCGGCTCCTGTACATAGCAACCCGACCTACGTCTCTTGCATGCTCGGTGGGCCTTCATCGCTGGCTGAGCTCGACGCCCTCACGGTAATTACGCGTCATACCCTTTTCACCAGCATGTCTATAGTCTTCCGTTTTAGTTGCCTTTCGGATGTTTGACGTCGCAGACATGTCTCCTTCATAGGCCGACGACACCCCGTGCACCCTACTATACGACATCAAGGGCCAGAAGGTGGCCGTGGAAAGGCAACGATCATGAAGCCGAAGGACTGCATGTTCCACAACCGAGGTATGCCCAATGACGTCTTGAAGGTTAACGTGGCCAGTGTCTTAGCAGGCTTCAAGGATTTTCCACCTCCGGTACCAGTCGATGATGACGAGACCCCTAAGATGATTGGAGCATGCAAGAGCTGGTTCTTGCCTTGGCCAAAGTCTCTTCTTCGTCTCGAGGCGCCCAATATCACGCCAACGCCACCTTCTCAAGAAGGTATGAACACCACCCCGCCTACCACATTACCTGCACCTGTCGTGGCGAGTGATAGAGGATGACGCGAGGGAGAGCCTCCATTAGTGCCAGATGATGTAGCCCCCGCTGTTAAAGAAGCAAATGTAGATGATGACATGAAGGATGATGATGATGACCCAGACAAGTATTTCAATACTGCCTACGATGATGGACGATTGATGGGTCAGGACGGCGAAGACTTAGGCTATGAGCGTGGAGATGATGACTTGATGCTGCCTGATTTTCCGGAGCCGGAACGTCCTAAGGCGGAATGCAAAAAGTCTCTCTTCAAGCGATCCTCGCAGGAGAAGGCTCCAGATGCCGCCTGTACCCTGCAACCCCCCGAGGCCCGTCCACTGATTAGCCCGACGACACTGGGGTGATGGTTAGGGAAGGTACGGTGGGCTCACTACCGCCACCCACCAAGAAGCAAAGGAGGAGACTGGACAAGAAAGGCCCTAAAGGCGCTAGAGCTGCTTCAAGCAGCCAACCACCTCTGAAGCCCCAGGTGGTATACATAATACCTGTCCAAGGTGCGAAGGGCTTCCATGTCACCGGCGAGCCGATCCTACCTGCCGAAGTGCTACAACACATACTCAACAATGACCTAAGGAGACTACATGAAGATGTGCTGGCTAGAGAGAAAAGCCTTCTGGTCGTTGAAAAACCAGGATACCCGCTTTACGCGACTCAGGTGCCGGGTGGGAAGTTGTACGCCGAGAGATGGGCCGTGAATAAGTTCATCCTGCGATTTGACTACATCTACGAGATGTTCCAGGTGACCAAGCTGGATTTCCAGTTCATCTGCATGTGTGCGATGTATTTGAACTACTTCATCAGGGTCGAGAACATTAAATATATTAGCGTCGCGGACCCGTTCTATATGCACGAGAGCTTCTTGGCAGTTTGCAAAGAGCATTGTGACTATGTGAGAAAGTACCTTGGCGAATTCATGATCTCTAATAAGGACAAGGAAGTGATTCTCTTGCCTTATGATCCCACGTAAGTCATCCGCACATATCCTTACGTAAGTGTTAATCATTCCTTCATAAGCATGGATGCTATTTTGAGGTGTACTTAATTTGCGCAGCAGGGGGGCGGGGTCCTCATCGTTCTGTCCCCAGAATACTCCCATGCGATGTACTTGGACTCATCGAAGAACCTCAGGAAAAAGGATGACAAGCATATAAAGAGTTTTCTCGATAGTGCCCTCTTAACCTTCAGCCTGTCTGGTGGATATATCAAGGTGAAAAAGTACAGGAATCGCGGGCTGGCTTTCGGTCATAAGACCAACTTCTGCTGTATCCAGCAACCGCACACCGGTATGGTTGATGGATTCTACCTCATGCATCACCTACTCGAGTACAGAATGGATAATCAACGCCTTCGCATGTCACCTACTACCAACGATGCCGAGATTGTCAGCTGGGCCACAAGCATAGGAAGGACACCAGATCATCGAATTAGAGCTGAGTTTTATCACGTATAGTGTGAAATTGCCCAAGTGATCATGAAGCAGGTCCTCGAACCAACAGGGATGTTCTACCATGGGCCAATCACGCGGGAAGATGTCCGAGCACTGCTAATCGCTCAGCGTCTAGACCTGAAGCCTTTCAAGAAGCTCGGGTGCTTCCTCCCTGACTATGAAGATTGGACCGCCGACATGGAGGACTGATTGTTGATTACAATGTGTCACTACTATCTTTCTATGGCAAAACTTTGAATTTATGCACGGCAAAACTATGTGATGTAACTAAACCGTGGTCCTAAACTAGCGTAGATCGCTCTAGTTAATTATTTTGGGTATGAGGAACTTCGTCATTTATGTTTACTATTGGTTGCCTGTATTTTGCTAATTATGCCTTCTTGTTTTCTTAAGTACATTATGTTGCATATTATTGTTCAATTCATCAACTCACGATGCAGGTACATAGATCAGAGATGGCGAAGGACTGCTACGCTGTGTACGTTGGGAGGGTTCCAGGAGTCTACGACCACTGGCCAGCCGCTCAGGCCCAGGTGCACAGGTACCCTGGTGCTAGCCACAGAGGGTTCGATAGCAGAGCCGAAGCGGAAAGTAGTTACTTGAGGTGGACACTCCAGCATGAGCAGGGTCCGGACCACTGGTACTACATAGTCATGCTCTTGCTCATGTTGATCGCTCTTCTATTCTACATCATGGTTTAGATAGTGCTGATGAAACTTGGGTGCGCACCATGACCATGCAGTTGCACTTATTCGAGACATAACATTATCGCACTTGTGTATTGCTATTTTCGAGATGTGATGATATTTGTGTTGAATGATGATGATGATGATGCTATGACGAAACTACTGTATGTCTATGATATGATGAGAATAGTGTATGTTTAGTATGATCTAATGAAACTATTTATAGAGCCTGTATAAATACATCACAAATACGTAGAGGGGAAAAATCTGTGAAAGCAAGAACATTAGCAGTAGCGCTAGAAAGAACCTAGCAGTAGCGCTGCCTTAGCAGCATCGCTTCATGTGAACAAGCGCTACAAAGAGTCATCAGTAGTGCTACTCCTGGAAGCGCTACTGCTAACAATACTTACCAGTAGCATAGCCCATAAAAGCGCTACTGCTACAACTTAGCTGTAGCGTGCTAGCAGTAGCGCTGGATCCAGCGCTGCTGCTATGCATATTTCAAGCGCTACTACTAGGGTTTTCTCTAGTAGTGGAACTTTACACCTTCATGTACAAGTGTGCTCAGGTGGAGGAGGGGAGGAAACTACCTGGAGAAGAAGATGGCGTCGATGTCGACTCAGAGGATGACGACGAGGCCACCAGTCAAAAGAAGCAGGGCAGGAAGCACAACAAGAAGTGCAAGGATAAGGCTGTGCTGGCCGTTGAGGGATTGGGCACGCCTAGTACCGGCAAGAAGGGCAAGGCTAAATCCCCCAGCAAGGAAGTTGCCACGTGCACTGATTGCTGGGAGGCTGCGGCTGCCGAGACGGCTGGGAAAGGTGATGGGTCGTATTGCAAGATTCATTGGACCAAGGTCCACAATCTCCAGGAATGTCATCAGGTTGACTAGATCGTCAAGAAGTAGAGGGATGAATATGAGAAACGTGAAGAAAAAGGCCAGAAAGGCGCTGGCGGGAAGGGCCGAGGCAGTGAAGTAAATCACTGTGGCAAGCATCTTCGGAACAAAGGAAAACCCTCTAGGGGCTGGGAGAAGGAGGATTGCAATGATGAAAGCAATGCAGGGGATGAAGAGGAAACCAGCTAGCAGGAATTCCAGAAGGCCACTGACGCCGTGTGCATTGATGGGGGTGCATCTCAGCACTCCTCTCACCGCCAACTTAAACGGTTGGCGCGTGAGATCAATGTCATGGAGCTAACGGTAGAATCTCGGAAACTGCTCAAGTGGTCACGCATGCCCATCATCTTTGATGAAGAGGACCATTTGGACCACACCATCGTGGTAGGATGCTTGTCGTTGTTTGTTTCACCAACGATCCGCAACCTCAAAGTCACAAAGATGTAGGTTGACGGCGGGGCCGAGTTGAATCTGATTTCCCCAAAGGTCATCAGCAAACTTCAAATAGCATAGGAACAACTCAAAGTCACGAGCACGTTTCGAGGAATCAACCCCGGGAGGAGTCATCCTAAGGGAAAGATCACGTTGCCAGTGACATTCGGAGGAGAGTTGAACTACTGGACTGAGAAGGTTGTGTTTGACGTGGTCAACCTCCCCCTGCCATACAATAGAATCCTTGGAGGCCCAGCTCTGGCAAAATTCATGGTAGCATCCCACTATGTGTCGGTGCAAACAAACCCTGGTTCTGTTGACCAACCGTGCATAGTCACAAGATCAAGATTGAAGCACCAACTTGAGACAAAGATTAGAGAACCAAGAGATTTGGAGAGCCAACATGTAGCACAGATGGACCAAAGTTGAGCCTAAGAAGCAAGGTATCAGCAAGAGAAAGCCCTCCCTTGCTGGGCAGGTGAGCCCGGCATGGGGCAAGGCCAACACCAGAAGCGAGCTACCAAGGCTCCCCGATAGAGTCTGCTATGGTCCGCGGGGGAAGAATAGCCCCACCGACCACTGAAACACGACTCACGTCATCAATTAGTGCGGTGTCGAGCCGCAAGATGATTAAGTGGTAGCCATTCGCCACATGGCAGCCATTTCATACAAAGAAGCCTAAAGATGACACATGTCCTGTGACGTGTCAAGAGAGTAGATGCGGAGCTGGGAAGATAGCCTGGCTGGCCTTGCCGGGTGCCCAGTGATGTGACACTAAGCGGTGCATTTAATGCGCCCTGTCAGCCCATGGAGTTAGGTATGATAGCACTGTTTGCTATCATATCAGTGGATAATGACCACTTTGCCACTGTGGTGACCCCTTAATCTATAAATGGAGGCCCATGGCCCTCATAGGGAGGGTTTAGAAGGTTGGAAAGTTGACAACCCCAAGCCACCACATACACGTAGTCGCCTCGGGCAAACCTTGCCGGGCAGGTGTACTACACATCACCACATCCATTCCTCCATCAATCTACTAAAGCAGGAGTAGGGTCTTATGCCTCGCGGCGGCCCGAACCTGGGTAAATCGATTTTGTGCTCTCTACAGTGTGGCCGTATGCTGGTGTGCTCTTTGTCCAACGCGCCATCCCCCTGCCGAACCAACAAGGGGCCACCCGGTCTCATAGGTGGTCGCGGAAATCCCGCGACATCTTTGGCACGCCAGGTCGAGGGAACGCTTGCACGAACCTGAAGGTGTACACCACGCGTCATCTTCATCGGCATTTTCATCCTCGACGGCGACATCGACCATGGCGCCCAAGAAGAAATCTGGCACCTCAACCCATCCATCAACCTTGAAGGCTCCTCCGCCTACGGCTCGCGAGGACGTAAACTCCGCTGGGGGCATGGTTGGAGCAGGTGGCACTGTTACCACCTCCCCCGCGCCCGACACGGGGGCCAGAGATAGGGGAGGAGAACAACACCAGTAGCGTCTCGACGGTCAAGCTCTGCAAGGTGCGGCCAAGGGGGTCACTCTGTCTGTGCCCCTCTTCTTGCTGATGAGCACATCAACAGCAACGGTGTTCAGTCCGGAGCGAGCCATCGCCCTCCGGTCGCCCCCATCGTAGGAGCAGCCGCGGCGCACGCGCCTCCTCCAGGACGAGCCAACCAGGCCACTGTGTTCAACAGATCTGTTGGTCTTCAAGCACCACCGCCGTGCGATCCCGCTGCCCCGGTGGTTGCCCCACCGCAGCGTGGGCGCGACGCCGTCGCTGTCACCACTGGCACCATCCGGAGCCAGGAGATGGTGCGGTCGACGTCGTCGACATCCATGCCAAGCACGACCACGAAGGCCACAGCGCAAGCTTAGTTATTACTGAGGTTCCCATCAGCAGCCGAGAAGATGGATTAGTGGCGTGCCACCATCCAGAGCCTGCTCGGTTTTGCCGAAGCTAGGGATCACGGCGAGCTTGCCCACGACAACCTCCCCAAGCAATAGCCATCGTCCGAGCCGCTAGCCGTACGAAGGGGGCCTTCCCCACGGGTCTATCCCCGCCACGGCAACTGGCAAGGACGCAGCAGAATCAAGACCCTGAAGACGTCTCTATGGCCTCTTCTGACCCTCGAGCACGTCCAGGCCAACGTCGAACCCTGGAAGATAGGCAACAAGGGAATACATGCGTCATAGCCGAAAGGCGCCTCAACGATCCCTGCTAGGCTGATGGGTGTGACCGCCTCAACGTCGACGAGCCTATGCTCAGTGTTGGTGGGTGCCTAACTTTGAGGTTGGCTGCCCTGCCTTTACACGAGAGCTGCGGCAAGTCCGTTGGCCGTCCGTTCGCACGTTCAAGCCTGATATACCTAAGAAGTATGACGGGTTAACCCTCCAGTCGTACATCCGGGTACACCATCGTTGTTCAGGTTGCCGGGGAAAGAGATGAGAAGGTGTTCGCCAACTACTTCCATTTGGCCCTCAAGTCCAGTGTGAGGTCTTGGCTGATGCACCTGCCGGAGAACTCCATTTCGTCATGGGCAGACCTGTGCCACGAGTTCATCGGTAGCTTCACCTGTGGCCACAAAGAGCCCGGCAGGCCCAGCGACCTGCAGCTTCTCCAGCAGAAGAAAGGAGAAACCCTTCGTAAGTATTTGTAGAGATTCAGTAAAGTTCATAGAAATATTCCAAATATCCATCCGACAACTATTATAGCAGCTTCCTAGTCCAATGTACGCAACCACCGTATTCGTTCCAAAATGAACGTGCAGTTGCCCAAGACTATGAAAGAACTATATACACTGGTAGACAAATGTACCCGGATGGAAGAACGAAGGAAGCTGCCCGGAGAGGAAGATTGCATTTATGTTGATTCAGAGAATGAGGATGAATCAACCATTCTGAGGAAGGGCAATAAGCGTAGTAAGAAGCCAAGAGACCAGGCAGTGATTACTGTGGAAGGTTTTGGCACACCTAGTACCGGCAAGAAGGCCAAGGCTGAGGCCCCTAGCAAGGAAGCTGCCGCGTGCACTGCCAGCCGGGAGGCTGCTGCCATGGAAAAAGTTAGGAAAGGTGATGGGCCATACTGCAAGATCCATCAGACCAAAGGCCACGACCTTCATGATTGTTATCAAGTTGAGCAGCTTGTCAAGAGACAGAGGGTAGAATATGATAAGCATGAGAAGGATAAAGTTTGGAATGTTGCTGGCGGTAAGGGCTGAGGCGGTGAAGCAAATCGGCCCGGCAAGCCCTTTCGGAACCAAGAAAACCCGCCAAGGGCCGAGAGAAGGAAACATGTGATGATGTCAGTGATGGAGGGGATGAAGAGGAAACTAGTGAGTAGGAATTTTAGAAGGCCACTGACGCCCTATGCATTGTTGGATGTGCATCATTGCCAGCCTCTCATCGCCAACTCAAGCGATGAGCACGAGAGGTCAATACTATGGAACCAACGCTAGAGGCCTAGAAGCCACTCAAGTGGTCCCACACGCCCATCATCTTTGATGAGGAGGATCACCCTTGCTGCACCATGGTGGTAGGGTGTTTGGCATTGTTGGTCTCTCCAACAATTCGCAACCTCAAGGTCACAAAGATGTTAGTGGATGGCAGGGCCGGGTTGAATCTGATTTCCCCAGCAGTAGTCAGCAAGCTTCGGATAGGAGAAGAGGAGCTAGAGGCCACCGACAGGTTTCAAGGAGTTAACCCCCGCAGGAGTCATCCTAAGGGGAAGATCACGTTGCCGGTGACGTTTGGGGGGAGAGCTGAACTTTCAGACTAAGAAGATCAAGTTTGATGTGGTTGATCTCCCCCTGCCGTATAATGAGATTCTTGGATGACCGGCCCTGGCCATGTTCATGGCAGCATCCCACTATGCTTACAACACCCTCAAAATGCCTGGTCCATTGGGAGTCCTCACTATCCCGTCAGACGAGAAGGATGCAATTATCTATGTGGACACGATGTATCGGGATGCAGTCGCAGCAGAGGCTACGGCGGCAGCAGTTCCCGCCAAGGAAAGCAAAGGAAAGAAGAGGGATTGTATGACCTCCGGCAAGGTGTCCAAAAAGCATGCCCCCTCCGAATGCATGACACCCATTGACGACGTGCCGGAGTGTTGCAACAGCAAGAGATCCAAGGTTGCTGCACCCCAAGTAAAGAAGTTCCCGGTAGGGCTGACTGGCGTTGATGACAAATAGGAAAGTGCGCTCGTTGCCTTCCTGCAAGCGGATATCGTTGTGTTTCCTTGGCAACCATCTGATATCCCTGGTGTTCCCAGGGAGGTAATTGAGCACCACCTTGCTGTCTTCCCACATGCCCGACCCGCCAAGCAGCAGCCTCATCTAATGTCCATTCAAGGGGGGAGAGTGAGAATAGCCTCGCAAGGCCAGATATATATTGGGACAAAGAAGAGCACGACAATGAATACAACCCCAAGGACGCGCCAAGGAAGAAAGTGGTGCAGCGCCCAGTGTACTTCGTTAGCTCCCTATTGTAGGGGGCTAGATCTAGGTACTCTGGTGTGCAAAAGTTGATTTTGGCCTTGTCATGGCCTCAAGGAAACTGCGCCACTACTTCCAAGCCCATGAGATCATGGTTGTCACCGACTTTCCTTTGCAAAGGATACTCCGAAACCCTGAGGCTACCGGAAGAATAATGGAGTGGGCATTGGAGTTATCCAGCTTTGGCCTGAGATTTGAAAGCACACCAACAATTCAGAGAAGGGCATTGGCACGGTTTATTGCAGAACGGATGCCAACCCCTAATGAAGAAGTGCTGGAAACAATTCTTCCCGGCAAGAAAGCACCCCAAGAATGGATCATGCATTTTGATGGTGCCTTCTCCCTACAAGGTGCAGGGGCTGGCGTGCTTCTTATTACTCCCACTAGAGAGAGCACCTGAGGTACGTTGTCCAGATGCATTTTCCCCGGGAGGAGGCGACCAACAATACAACAAAGTATGAAGGGCTCCTTGCCGGGCTCAGGATTGCCACTGAATTGGGAATCAAGAAACTGATCATTCGAGGAGATTCACAACTTGTGGTGAGACAGGTCAACAAGGATTACCAAAGTCCATTGATGGAGGCATACGTTGAGGAAGTGAGAAGACTGGAGGAGCGCTTTGATGGATTGCAAACAGAGCACATACCCCGTGCGGAAAACATCCTTGTTAATTATCGGTCAAAGTGCGCTACGCAAAAGCTTCCTGTGGAACCAGGAACTTTTGTTCTCCAGATTACATAGCCTTCCGTATGCCGGGCAACAATGGCCCGGAAAAGGAGGAAATTGGACTCTAGTAAGCCTCTCCCGGTAGAGCCTCCCGAGGCTCATGGCAGGGACCCTGCCGGAAACAACTCCCCTTTGATTGCCGGGCTACAACCTCCTATCGGGCCACGGGTCCCTGCGGTCGAGGAACGCGCTCCCTCAAATGAGGAGGTGCCGCTAGTCCTTGTTGCTGAGCCCTACTTGGGAAAGGCACATAGTCCACTTCCTCCAAACCAGAGAACTTCTCGAAGAGCAAGAAGAAGCAGAAAGAGTAGCTCGAAGGGCCAGTATGTATCAGTTTGTCGATGACACACTATATAGAAGGAGGCCCAACGGTGTGAAATTGAAGTGCATTTGCTGGGAAGAAGGAAAGGAACTGTTGGCAGAAATACACAAAGGCATGTGCGGCTCCCACATTGGATCAAGGGCGTTGGTTGGGAAATCATTCTGACAAGGATTCTATTGGCCCACAACCCTCCAAGATGCGGTCGAGCTAGTCACCAAATGTGAAGCCTACCAGTTCCATTCCACGGACATCCATCTACCTGCTCAATCTCTTCAGACAATCCCTTTGTCATGGACGTTTTTGGTCTGGGGGCTTGATATCCTCGGCCCTTTCCCCCGAGCTGCCGGGGGCTTTGAAATCTTGTTTGTTGCAATCGACAAGTTTACAAAGTGTCCGGAAGTAGAAGCCATGAGAAAGGTGATTGCTTAGTCAGCTATCAAGTTCTTGAAAGGATTGGTGTGCCACTTCGGGGTCCCTGCCCAGATCATCACCGACAATGGCACCCACTTCACGAGTCCCGCCTTCATGCAATATGTTCATGCCCTCGGAAGCAAGATCTCATTTGCCTTTGTTGCACATCCCAGAAGCAATGGACAAGCTGAGAGGGCGAACACTAAAGTGTTGCGTGGACTCAGGAAGAGAACATTTGATAAGCTGTAGAACTGTGGCAGGTGATGGATCGACGAGCTGCCTGTGGTTCTTTGGTCCCTCAGAACGACACCGAATCGAGCTACCGGGCAGACTTCCTTCTCCCTAGTCTACGGGGCAGAAGCAGTTATCCCTAGAGAACTCATTTACGGGTCACGTCGAGTGCTTGCCTATGATGAAGTAGCGCAGGATCAGCACCGGCGTGACGACGCTATGCTTCTTGAGGAGAACCATCTCCGGGCTACTATGTGTGCTGCACACAACTAGCAAGCCATGCATCGCTATCACAGCCGCAGGGTTCACGCCCGGTGTTTTGAGGAAGGCGACCTTGTGCTTAGGCGCGTTCAGACCGCCAAGGGTGCAAACAAGTTGACGCCAAAGCGGGAAGGCCCTTATTGGGTAGTATAAGCTAGCAGACCTGGCGCAGTCCGTCTGGAGACTGGAGATGTCATTCGATTGCAAAACTCATGGAATATTGAGCATCTCCGCAAGTTCTACCCATAAGGCGCGGCTGTCAGGCCCTGCCGACACCCTCCCTTTTGTACATGCCTTGCCTTAGTTGCATGTAACCCCTTGTACAAAGCTAGGCGCAGACCCTGAGCAACAGAGAAATAAATGGAGTGCTGGGAAGGCCCCCAACAAGTTGCATGCATGCATAAGCATTTCATGAGCATCGCATGTTCATGTAGATAAGATTGCATCTGGCATAATTTTCATATGCATAAACTGCAGGCTCCTACCGAGGACTTGGTTCCGAAGAGGAGATGGAAAGATAAGCCTACACTGCGATCTTTGGCAAGCCAAATAGATAAGTTCTTTCTCTGATACATATGTGTTCTGTAAACAAGGACTTGTGCATAAGAAAACCTTGCCGCCTTTTGAAACTTAGTTTCTCCCATTCCTTGACTCGAACGTTGCTTCGATCAGGATGGTCGCACTGGCCTTTGGTGAAAAAAGATTGGCAGGGGGCTGGTCCCTCTTCACGATTTGTGCCCGATAGGCCTAACTCCGCAGCAACAAAACTAAGGGTACCGGCAGGGTATCCTGCTAGGGGAAAGTAGTTTACTTAAAAGTATAGAGGCGTTCTACCTCTCCACAGACATGTTATGTGCACGAGTCCCTGAAAAGGTTTATGTTTGTCATTAATATGTTGATCAAACAAGTACTGATCTTACAAGACACAAACATGGATTCAAGAGATTACATAATTTGAACTAAAATTTGGCAAGTGCCTGTAGATTTAAGATTGAAAAAAGATAAGTGCCCCGTGATGCCCTTTCTTGTCCCTCTCCCCCTAGGCACTATGGTAGGAGGTGAAGAGGGCAAAAGGAGTGCCTGGGCAAATCCCAGCCTGACCCCATCGAGCTCTAGGAGAGGTAGCGCAGTGGAGGCGAGAGGGCACAGACGAAGGAGATGGTGAAGAGATCAGCGGAGCAGACCCGTCGACCACAACCACTAGGGCCAGCAGGACGCGGCAGGGCGAACATAGTTCCAGCCCGCGAGGAAGCCTGTCGGGGTGCAGCTGGAAGGCTGCTAGAGGAGCCGGAGGCGCCACCTCCACCCTTGCTCCGAACCACCCGGCAAATCACCTTCCCGGAGAGGAGGTGTAGATGCAGATGGTGCTGCCGCTGCCTGATGGTGACGGTCCGGCTAATGCTCAGCCAGGGTCAGAGTCGTCGCCCTCCGAGTCGATGCCATTGTCATCGCCGTCAGTTTCCTTCTCATCGCTATCGCTCAAGGAGGAGCTTTCTTCATTGGTTGAGCTCTCCATGTAGAACCCTAAGCAAGCACCCGAGCTCTCAAAAACTTTGATGGAAAGGATACCATCGTCCATTAAATTAAAATCGAGGACGTACCCTTCCGACAAGCTATGGGCATGAGCAAAAGTCTTCCAGCCTCGACGAAAATACATGACATGAGGGGCGGGGAAATCTACATCCACCTGTATGCTGCCATTCCCGCAACCCCTCATGTGCAGCCTCAACGCTCGTGGTTGCTCGAGCTCCATCACCCTTGCAAATGGAGTAGGAAGGAAGAGGCTGCCGTGCGAAGGCTTATATAGCCGATGACAAACTCTAGAGGCTGGTCTCCAACGTGGCCCTCCAATGGAGGATGAGCGTCTGATGGGGTGCGATAAGGGCACCGCCCCGTCCTCCTCCTCCTCGGGCGCCACGACGACCACGGCCTCATCCTATCCCTCCCCCTTTCATGGCGGGTTCCACCCCCGCGTTGTTAGGAGGAGGAGGGAGACGTTGTCGAGCAGAAGCTCTCGTCGCCACCACTGGAGCACCACCGTGTCATCGTCCTCTCTCAATGTTGAGCAAAGAAAGTTTGAGGAAACAGAGAAGGATAGTGTGTGAGCAAACACACCGCTGCTGCCCCCTTTTATAGGGGGACGAGGTAGGGGCTGGCTTCTCATTCAGGAAGCAACCACCCCGCTACCCCAATACGGCTTCCCCATGCCTTGAATGGCTCTGGGAATCAGAGCCGACCATCTGCGCCAACCAACAACGCCTGGTTTCTTCCATGGTACCCGTACCCGCGCCCTCCACATCCGCCACCTACCCTACGCAATGCATGAAGTACATGTGGCAGATACTCCCAGGGTGGGAGGCAAGTGGGATAGCAGTTTATACCCTGTGATCATGGGGTGTGGGCGATCCATGGGTCACGATCTGGATTTTCCCATAACGTTCAACACAACGTGTAGGAAAATCGGAAATTGGCCCGGGCTCAGGTTAATGAAGAAGCAAAGAAGATCTCAAGGGGCCAGCCACCTCTATGCCCTTGCCTGTGTATTGGTTAGGGCCTACCCAGACAACGCCCGACAGTGCGTTCGAGCCAGGCTCGGGGGCTCCTGTCGCTGCAACAAACGCTGGGTCCATTGCCCAGATTGTGCACAACTCCAAGAACAAGATTACAGTAGCAAGAAAGGATCAAAGTGCGAGGGGTCAGTTCTTTGAAGGATCAAAGTGCAGATCAAGGAGACCAAGACTAGCCAGAGAGACAAGATACCACTACAGGGAGAACCACCCTTGCTGGGCAGGCAAGCCTGGCAAGGTTGGGGTTACCCCTGAAGCAAACCTCCAAGATCGCCCCAGGAGACCTGCCAGGCCTCGCTGAGGCAAACCACTCCACCACACCACCTCACAGTGATGCACGTCGTCGGTCAGTGCAGTGTCAAGCTCCTAAGTGACTAAGTGATTGCTTCCGGCCACATGGCAGCCACTTCCTATAGAAAATATCTCCAAACGACACCCGTCCTGAGACGTGTCAAGCAAGCAGGTGCGAAGCTGGCAAAACAGCCCAACAAGGCCTACCGGGCATGCTCTGATGTAACACTAAGTGGCACATTTAACTCACTCTGTCAGCATGCAGAGTTAGGTACGATAGCACTGTTTGCTATCTAATCAGTATGCTAAGACTGATTTGCCACTGTGGTGACCCCTTCATCTATAAAAGGAGGCCCATGGCAACCATAGAAAGAATTCAGACCCTCACACATTCATACGCGCGTAGCCACTCTTGCCTGAGGAAACCCTGTCGGGCAAGAGCTCTATGTTTTACACCATTTTCCACCATCAATCCACCAAAGAAGGAGTAGGGTTTTACGCCTCGCGGCGGCCCGAACCTAGGTAAAACTGCCCATGTGATCTCTTCAATAAGTTGCTTTTAGGAACTCATACTCTTGCTCTGAATTAAGCTTCTCGAAGCGTAGCTTCTCATGAGTCCTTAGGAGCTCTCTATGATCCTCTAGAGTTGTTTCATGAGCTAATTTAAGATTTTTTAGTTCTTTAGTTAGTCGCTCAATCTCCTTCTTATCATTGTCATTCATTTCATCTTGACTAGCATGATTACTAACAAGTTCATCATAGTTTTCATCACTAGTGTTTTCAACAAGTAAATCATCGTCACCTAGCAAATCATGTTCATCACTATTAAAATCAACATACTCGGGGCGTGATACCTCAGGGCCTTTAGACATGAAGCATCTTATAATTCCTTCATTTGGTGAGTCAAATATGTCCTAGGAGTTGGATGACACAAGTGCAAGACCGGCAACACCTTTTGTCGCGGTAAAACACGGCCACCTATAAGGCCATCGACCCCTTGTTGTTCGGCAAGGGGGAAGAGCACATTGCACAAAGAGCGGAGGGCATAGAGCAGCACGACAGCATTGACACGGGTAGTTTTTACCCAGGTTCGGGCCGCCGTGCGGCATTAACCCTACTCCTGCTTTGGTGGATTGATGTATGGACCGTCTGGAAATGGAGCGCTCTTTCCCGGGAAGGTCGCCTTGGGATGAGAGCAGCTACGCGTGTATGAGTGTACAGGGGTCCGAATTCCTTCTAAGGTAGCCACGGTCCTCCTTTTATATGTCAAGGGGTTATCACAATGGAAAAACAGTCATTATCGCGTGATTAGATAGACATAGTGCTATCATACCTAACTCTGTAGACATGAGAAGGCACATTAAATGCGCCGCTTAGTGTCACATCATGGGGGTAGCCCGGCAAGCCTTGCCGTGCCATTCAGCCATCTTCTTGCATGCCTATGTGACAAGTCCCTGGACGCGTGTCATTTGGAGGTGATTTCCTTCAGAAATGGCTGCCACATGCCAAATAACAACCACTTAATCACTGGGGGGCTCAACACTGCACTAATAAATGACTTGCGTTGCTGTGAGGTGGAGCGGTGGAGCCATGGCGGGGTGTTTTGCCCTCAGCGCCCCCGGCAAGCTTGACGGGGGTGTCCTAAGGCTTGTCGTTGGTGGTGGCCTCGACCTCGCAAAGCCCGCCTGCCCGGCAACGGAGGTTCTTCCTTAGTGATATCTTGCTCCTTTGGTTGGTCTTGGTATTCTTGATTCGCCCTTTGATTTCCCAAAGAGCTTATCTCTTCTGCTTGGTCTGGTCACAGATGTTGCAACATTGCTCTTAAGCATGTGAGCAGTGTAGGCAACACACGCCTGGGTTTTGTTGCACTGACAGGAGCCCCCCGGGCCTGACCCGAATGCACTGCCAAGCGTCATCTGGGTAGGCCCAGTCTAGTACACAGGCGAGAGGATTGCGGTATCTCGCTTTTAAGATCTTCTTTGCTTCTTCATTAACCTGTGCTTGAGTCAGTTTCCGGTTTTCCCATGCGTCATGCAAGATGTTGTGGGGAAGTTAATGAGCCACGATTCATAGAATACCCACGTCCCATGTTCATGGGGCGATAGCTGCCATTCCACTATCTTCCCCACTTCTGGCATTTCTGCCACGTGTGCCGCATGCATTGCACCGGGTTGGTGGCGAACACGAAGAGCACGGAAATGCATGCCATGGTAGAAATTCGGACGCCATGGATTGGCGCAAAAGCGTCAGCTTCGATTCCACGAGCCGTTGTCTGCACGGGAGGGAGCCGAATTGGTGGAGCGGGGCGGCTGTTTCTCCTGAGTGAGGGGCCAGCCCCCTGCCTCATTCAACTTATAGAAGAGGACGTGGGCTGGGGTGCAGGCTCACACCTATCTCCCCCTCTTTCTTCTGGTGTTTTTTCTTCATCATGGTGAGGGGAAGAGGATAGAGTGGTACCCCAGTAGTGGCAACGAGGGATTTTGGTCGACAGTGCCTCCCTCCTCCCATTGGGGAGGCGGAGGCGGAGCCCATCGCTAGGGGAGTCACGAGGACGGGGCGATGCACTGATCGCAGCTCCTCCGGAAATTCAGGGCCCGAAGGAAGGCCACGTTAGAGATGAGCCACTAGAGTTCATCGTCAAGTTATAGAGGCAAGGGGCCCGATCTTATGATGAGATGATAACTATCGATTTGGTGGAGACGACTTTGACGATCCGACTACAAACGTGCGACAATGTTGTGCCTTAGCAATCGCTAAACCAATTGCGAGAGGTTATCGACCACGCCGGAGCACGATCAACCTGACCACGAAGGTCTATTCCTGCAAGTAATCAAAGAACAAATTAAGCAATCTGAATATTGCGAATATGGATGAAGTATTGATAAAAGTGGGGTTTCATAAGCGATCTTGGTATGGTCGTTGGACACAAACGAAATACAAGAAGTTGCAGCGATGGCTAGCTTTTAACTAAATAAAACCCAAAGTCTAAACGACGCCCTAAGGGTTGTATATATGGAGGAAGAGGGGGGAATTTCGTAGCCCTTTGGGGAGGGGTCCGAAACCAACCCTATCTCTTGTTTCCCCACACATATAAACTCTAAAAACAACCTATACTTATGTATTTTGAAATTACATGGGCCTGGCCCAGTAATAAGGTGACGCAACACCTATTATAGCCTCTGGACGAAATTTGTGAAGTGGCATCTTGTATATTTCGTCCAAGACTTCATGCACTCATTATGGTGGCTTCAAAGTCCTGAAATCATCACTTGAAACTATGTTCTTGTTTCCCTCGCGCATGCCATCATCTCCATGCTTGTTCTTTCTCCAATGTTCATCCTTCTCCAAGCTAGGCCCTTCATTTGTAAGCAAAACAAATGTATCCAATTTAGGCAGCATGATATTCTCATGAAGATTAGAATCATTACTGAGAAATGAAAGTACCTGGTAATTTAATTGGCATGCACGAGCCCTAGTAATTGGTCCAGTATGTATAGTAGCAGGGGTTGTGGGTGTAACAATGGTATTGATGTCCTCATCATCCTCCCTTTCTTGAAATGAAGTCATCCTCGATGGAAGCTCATCTTCCTCACCCAAATAAGGCTTAAAATCTGCAATGTTAAAAGTGGGACTAACCCCAAAATCAGCAGCCAGCTCAAGTTTATATGGATTATCATTTATTTTCTCTAACACCTTAAAAGGACCATCAACACGTGGCATTAGATTTGATTTGCGCAAATCAGGAAGTCTATCCTTACGCAAATGTAACAAAACAAGATCTCCAGGTGCAAACACAACATGTTTTCTACCCTTATCTCTAGCAAGTTTATAATTAGCATTCATACGCTCCATGTTTCCCCTAGTTAACTCATGCATTTTTAAAATCAATTCAGCACGTTGTTTAGCATCAAAATTAACCTTCTCCGAGGATGGAAGAGGCAAACAATCAATATGTGCAAGAGGTAGGAAACCATACACAATTTCAAAAGGGAACATCTTAGTACTAGAATGCAATGAACGATTATAAGCAAATTCAATATGTGGCAGGCATTCTTCCCATATTTTCTTATTGTTCTTCAAAATAGCCATAAGCATAGTAGACAAAGTTCAATTGACTACTTCAGTTTCTCCATCAGTTTGGGGGTGACAAGTAGTACTAAAAAGCAGTTTAGTCCCCAACTTAGCCTACAAACATCTCCAAAAGTGGATAATAAATTTAGTATCACGATCTGACACAATAGTATTTGGCACACCATGCAAGCGAATAATTTCACGCAAGAAAAAATTAGCAACATTAACGTCATCATCACTTTTATGACATGGTATAAAGTGTGCCATTTTGGAAATCTATCCACGACAACAAATATGCTAACCCTCCCCTTATTTGTTTGAGGTAAACCTAAAACAAAGTCCATAGATATATCCTCCCAAGGAGCAATAGGTACAGGTAACAACATATATAAACCATGAGGATTGAGTCATGACTTAGCTTTTTGACATGTAGGGCAGCTAGCAACAAAACGCTCAACATTCCGTCTCATCTTCGGCCAAAAGAAATGTGTAGCAAGTGCGTCCTACGTCTTCTTCACGCCAAAGTGTCGCATTAATCCTCCTCCATGTTCCTCCTACAACAACAAAAGAGGAATGGAGCTAGCTAGAATGCATACCTTGTTAGCACGGAACACAAATCCATCATTAACGATGAACTTGTTCCACGTTCTTCCTTGTTTACAATTCTGCATTACATCTTTAAAATCAACATCATGCACATATTGATCTTTGATGGTCTCTAAACCAAATATTTTGTAGTCAAGTTGTGAAACCATATTATAGTGACAAGACAATTCATCAGCAATAACATTTTATTTACCCTTCTTGTGTTTAATGACATAAGGGAAAGTCTGAATGAATTCAACCCATTTAGCATGTCTATGATTCAGTTTAGCTTGACTTTTAATATTTTTCAAAGATTCAAGATGAGAATGTATAACAAATTCTTTGGGCCATAAATAATGTTGCCATGTTTCTGAAGTCCGAATAAGAGCATATAATTATTTATCATAAGTAGAATAATTCATACTAGGCCCACTCAATTTTTCAGAAAAGTATGCAACATGTTTTCCATCTTGTAATAACACCTCCTAATCCAATTCCACTAGCATCACATTCATGCTCAAAAGTCTTATTAAAATTAGTAAGTTGGAATAAAGGAGTAAAGAAACAATCAGGCTTCTTCCTGTGCGGTACCCCAAACAAAAGGAACATCCTTCTTTGTAAGATCATTGAGAGGTGTAACAATGGTGCTGAAATCTCTCACAAAATGCCTATAAAATCTAGCGATGCCAAGAAACCTCCTCACTTGTGTGACCGTTTTGGGCTGCGGCCAACTCTCAATAGCTTCAATCTTGGCTTTATCAACTTCAATTGCCAAGGGGGTAACAACATAGCCCAGAAAAGATACTCGGTCGGTGCAAAATGTGCACTTCCCAAGGTTACCAAACAAATATGCATCACATAGAGCAATAAAAACAACACATAAATGGTGCAAATGTTCCTCCAAATATCTGCTATAAATTAGTATATAATCAAAATAGACTACCACAAATCATCCAACGAAAGCACGTAAAACTTCGTTCATTAATCTCATGAAAGTATTAGGTCCATTAGTTTACCCAAAAGGCATGAGTAACCACTCATATAATCCAAACTTATTTTTAAATGTTGGTTTCCATTCATCTCCCAATTTCATATGAATTCGATGGTATCCACTACGCAAATCAACTTTGGAGAATATTGTGGAGCCACTCAATTCATCAAGCATGTCATCTACCTAGGAATAGGATGACGATAACGAATAGTAATATTATTAATACCTCTACAATCAACACGCATACGCGACATACCATCCTTTTTTTTGAACTAGTATAATAGGAACAACACAAGGACTAAGAGATTCGCGTATATAACCTTTGTCGAGCTGCTCCTGTACGTACACAAGGAATAGGATTGGTACCGTATGGCGCACGGTTTGGCAGCGAAGCATCGGGAATTAAGTCAATCTGATGCTCAACCCCTCAAATAGGTGGTAATCCCAGTGGCACGTCTTGTGGAAAAACGTCAGCGAACTCCTACAAAATGTTAGTGACAGCAGGAGGTAAAGAGGAAGGTACATCCTCGAAAGAAAATAATGCCTCTTCGCACACAAAAGCATAGCAAATAGATTTGGTGGGAAGTAAACATGCACTTTTCATTTTAATTTCAGAAGCAACACTGTTGGCGTTCTGGGAATGGGTGTCCCCAGACTTGCCTGCCTGCGGCCTGCAGCATGGCTCAAGTGGGGGCCCAGCACGACCCATCTTCATCAGCTCAAGCTCAAGACCCTCGCGAGGGGCCAAGCCTCGCGGGGCGGACGACCGGAAGCTTCCTCAGAGGCAGCCTCATCAGGCAGGCTCGCGAGGAGGCGGAGAGATCAAGGAGGGGGTACCTCGCGAGGAGCCCGTGACGCAAGCCATGACGTTCGAGACTAGGCGGGCGCCAGGCGGGCGCTAGGTGTGCATCTCGTCCTACGGGAGAGATCTCCGCGCGCACCCCAGCGTTTGAACCTCAAGGGTCTGCCGGAACCCGAAATCCGACATTTGGCGCACCAGGTAGGGGTGCACCGGAATCTTTCTTCTGCTGTTCGCGTGTGATCTTCCGTCGTGTCCATGGCTGATGCTCGTCGGGCTCGCGCCGAGCGCAGGGCTGCTCTCGCCACCCGCGTCGCCCAGACGGCGCCCGTCGGCGGACGCCCTCGTCGTTCCCCGTCGCCTGCCGCCAACGCCGCCACCGGCCCGGCGGGGAACGAGCAGCAGGCCTCGTCCCAGCATCCTTCAGTATGGCGGGAGGGCCGCACCGCCACACCGTCGCTAACTCCAGCCGTTTCGTCATCCCACGCCCGTTGCGCCCCCACGGACGCGCACGCCGCGCTGCTCCTGGCAAGAGAGCTCTTGCACTATCGCCCTGTCGACGGCCTCTATGAGGACTGGCTCGCCCGCATCACCGAGCTCGTCAGTGCCGCAGGGGGCTCCCCCTTGTCGTCCTTCTCGCTGCCTCGCCCTCCATTCCACGCAGGAGGCAAGGATCAGGAGGTGCCTCCACCACCTCCTCCCCAAGAAGGCGCCCTGGCTCCAAGGCGCGCAGCCCCAGGGCGAGACCCTCCGCGTCCGGCACCTGCGCAGCAAGAAAGGAGCTGCCAAGAGATCCCTCGTCCCCAAGAAGGTGCTCGCGCGCTCCCAGCACAGGCATGCCACGATTGCGTCCCTGCACCTCCACGCCAAGACCCCGCGCTGCTCCAAGCGGCGGCGTGTGGTAATCCCAGGAGCAAGCCCACTACCAGCAAAAGGCACCGGTGGCCACAGTAGGCTGCCATGCTCTCACCCCCGAGCTACGCGGCGTCGCATGGACAGGCAATTTCAAGCCTGACCTGCCCCCTCGCTACGATGGCACGGCGGACCCCGCGGAGTTCCTACAGTTCTACGAGCTATGCATCGAAGCCGCCAACGGAGATGAAAGGGTCATGGCGAACTAGTTCCCCATGGCGCTCAAGGACGAGGCCCGCACCTGGCTCCTGAACCTGGCTCCTGGCACAATCTCCTCCTGGGATGAGATGCACACTCGCATCATCGCCAACTTCCAGGGCACTCGCGACCGGCCCCCGGCCGTGAGCGATCTGCGCCGCATCAAGCAGCAGCAAGGGGAAACCCTGCAGAAATACATCCAGCGCTTCAACAACGCTCGCCTCAAGATCCCCAAGGTGACTAAAGAAGCCATCATCTCGGCCTTCTCCGATGGCGTACGCGACATCAAGATGAAGGAGGAGCTAGCAATCCATGAAGACCTGTGCACATCCCTGGAGCTATTCAACTTAGCGACCAAGTGCGCCAGGGCTGAGGAAGGGCGCCTTTCCCTCCTTGAACTCCCGGCTGCCGACCCAGAAGAGAAGAATCCCAAGGCCAAGGACGTGAAGCGCAAGGGGGCTGCCATGCTTGCAGCGGAACCAGACACCAAGCAAGGCAGGGATCAGCCTGAGTCATCCAAGGGCAGCCGGTACTACGTGTACCACGACCTCCACACCCACAACACCAACGAATGTCAAGAGCTCAGGGCCGTGAGAGATGGGCGTGTCGGCCGATGCCCCGAGCGCAATGACAGGGGCTATGGCTGAGGAGGAGGAAGAGGTGGCGGACGATGAGAAGACCGTGGCCCTCGCCAAGGGTGGCATGACCGACCTTGCGAGGATCGCTGGCAGGACCAGCCTCGCGAGGGAGGCTGGAGAGATCAGCCTCGTGCGGATCGCCCGCACGGCAACGCAGGCCTTCGTCATCTGCCGCTACCGCCAAGGAGGAACGAAGACCAACATCAAGACGAGGGGGCTGGGGGCTTCCAGGAGCCGCACGCAATCGCTTGCATCTTGGGTGGAGCGCAGGCCCCAGCCTCATAGCGCATCTTCAAGCAGTTTGCTCGTGAGGTGAATGTAGTCATCCCTAAGCTTGAGGCCATGCGCCCTCTCAGGTGGTCTGCGTGCGCCATCATGTTCAGCTCAATGGATCAGCTCAAGTGCGCGGCAACTGCTGGAGTCCTCCCGATGCTTTGCTCCCTGGTCATCAGCAACGTGCAAGTCACTAGGACCCTCATTGACGGCGGAGCAGGACTCAACGTCCTGTCCGTCGAGACGTTCGTCAATCTCCAAGTGCCGTACGATCAGCTTCAGCCAACCAAGCCCTTCTCAGGAGTCACTGATGGTTCCACTGTTCAAAAAGGGCAGGTTCACCTTCCAGTCACCTTCGGGCAGCGCAACAACTACCGCACCAAGCTCATCGACTTCGACGTCGCCCACATCCGTCTGCCATACAACGCCATCCTCGGGTACCCAGCCCTGGCCAAGTTCATGGCAGTGACTCACCATGGATACAATGTCCTCAAGATGCCAGGAAGCTGTGGAGTCATCACTGTACCCTGTGAAGAAAGGGACACAGTGTGTTCACTTGAGCGTGCGTTCCAAGCTGTAGCAATCGAAGACCCGGACCACAGGAACAGAAGACTTCCCGAGGCGACCCCCAAGAAGAAAAAGGTTTCTCCTGACCCAAGCCATAAGGAGGCGGGCGCCTCCAGAGGTGTTGCGTCAGGATCTACACCCAATCAGGGAGCACCACCCTCTCTCGCATAGGAAGGCGTGCCCGGCGCCCTCCTCGGGCAGGGCTCGGGGGCTCTTTCTTGGAGAGCCACCGACCTTGCCAAGGTCATGAGGGAGACGCTCGGGCACCACTTGGAGGGGTGCTTCCAGGCACGTTTCCCTCAGGAAGGTACAAGGCAAGGAAGACCAAACCCTCAGGAGTTCATCGCAAGAAACACCCAGGAGCTACAAGAGTCGAGAGTCATGCGCGGCCGCCGCCGCCTGCCTACCGTAGCCCCACATCCAGGCGAGGATGGTGGGCTGCGAGTCTACGTCGACGTCCTAGGGCTCAACCGAGCCACGTCTCAGGAGCGCCTCTGGCCTTCACACATGGGCCGTTGCGAGGGTCCACCCCACAGCTATGTTCGCATGCCTTTCGGCCTACCGAACGCGGTCGCCACTCATCAGCGCCTGCTGAGGAGCATTCTGGAGGCCCAGGAGGTCAGGCATTGCGCGGTCCTGGCGGAGATGGAGATGGCCCTCGGAGACCCGCCTGTGCCCCCGGAGCCTCCCGAGGCTCCTGGGCCTGGGGGCTCATGAGGGTCGACGTCTTCATCGCTCATCGCCCGCTTCTTCAACATCACTTCATCTTCAACGGCACCAGGTGACATCTTTCTAAGTTCCATTTTTAGCTGGGAGCGCCCACAGGGCCGCATCATTCCCAGGTCACGTGGGTCCGTCCCTGCGGCATGTATCCATTTTGCTTACGCTCTTTACTTACCTTGTTGGGGGCGCCCCTCGGGCTGCATCGTCCCCGAGCTGCTCGAGCCTGGCCTAGTGGCGTTTGCTTTTCCCGCGTCTACTTAAAATGAATTTCCTCCTGCGTGCTTAATGTATCCGACCTAATCGCCTGCTCGATTGACGCCTACCTATGGAGCCGCTCGCTCTAGCACGACATTTGTGCACGGGTCTGTCCCTGCAACGCCGATAAATCTGAGTGGTTGAGCTCTGGCCGCGGCAGCCCCGCAATGCGCCACCTCACTAGGCCCTCAGTGCCCCAATCACTTCCCCAGAGCGACAAAGGTTGGCTGGCAACCGTAACGACAGGTCTTGTTTCTCTTCATGATTGGTGTGCAGGACCTACTCCAGGAGCAACGCTGGGGACGCCGCGAGCTGCCTCTCCCTCTCTCCGGCACGGACCGCTTGCACGTTAAAAGGGTGGCGCCCGAGCATCGCGACTCATGGGCTCCTACTGGCTCTCCAGCCCTCACCCCCTGGCCTTGACCCACGGCATCGCGACCTGTCATACCAGCGGTGGCTGGGCTCGCTCGAGGGCCGGGACCTGAGGACGTAGAGCATTAAGGAAAGTGCGGGGGAGCAGGAAGGAGCTCATGAGGACCTAATCCAGCAGCGCCTCAGCTGCCACCACTCGGGTCGGGCGCTCCATCGAGGAACTACACCAAACTCAAGAGATAAGTCACGCCCTTACAAGAGTTGGACCAATGCAGCGCCAAACCCTCGCCCGGTGCGGCTCTGTCATGGCGACATTGCCTTCCTTTATCGCCCAGCGAGGGCTACTTGAGCGCTAAAGGGGACCTCCCGAGCATCGCGACTCGGGGGCTCTTGCCGGACCTCGGGCTGCTCACCTCCTGGCCTTGACCACGACATCGCGACCTGGCATACCAGCGACGTCTGAAGCTTGCCTGGGGACTGGGACCTGTCAGTGTAGAGTGCCAAGTCCTTGTGAGGATAGAAAGGGGGAGCCAAGCCGAGACAGGACAAGCACCTCACATTGATTCATATTAAGACATAATGTTCGCAAAAGACATGGCAGGCGCCTTACATACCCCCACGGGATGTTGCTTCGATTCCTTGCAGGGAACAAAAGTACTAATCCTAAGGAATGCTAATCGCCCGCACCTCCGCAAGGGACAACACAAGGACTAAGAGATTCGCGTATATAACCTTTGTCGAGCAGCTCCTGTACTTGATGCATAATCTCCTTCGTCTCCTTTGGATTGGTACGGTATGGCGCACGGTTTGGCAGCGAAGCATCGGGAATTAAGTCAATATGATGCTCAACCCCTCAAATAGGTGGTAATCCCAGTGGCACGTCTTGTGGAAAGACGTCAGCGAACTCCTACAAAATGTTAGTGACAACAGGAGGTAAAGAGGAAGGTACATCCTCGAAATAAAATAATGCCTCTTCGCACACAAAAGCATAGCAAATAGATTTGGTGGGAAGTAAACATGCACTTTTTGTTTTAATTTCAGAAGCAACACTGTCGGCGTTCTAGGAATGGGGGTCCCCAGACTTGCCTGCCTGCGGCCTGCGACGTGGCTCAAGTGGGGGCCCAAAGCGGCCCATCTTCATCAGCTCAAGCTCAAGACCCTCGCGAGGGGCCAAGCCTCGTGGGGCGGACGACCGGAAGCTTCCTCAGAGGCAGCCTCATTAGGCAGGCTCACGAGGAGGCAGAGAGATCAAGGCGGGGGTACCTCGCGAGGAGCCCATGACGCAAGCCATGACGTTTGAGACCAGGCGGGCGCCAGGCAGGCGCCGGCCTGCGCAGTGTCCTTGTTTCCCCTTTAGTGCAAAGGGGGCAAGCACAGGCCAAGGCACTGGGCAAAGGTTACCATTCCGGTGCAACAAGACCAAGACCAACAGAGCGGCAGGACGGAGGTCACCGTGGAGCCCAAGACGGTGTCATCACCAGTACTTTTGGCAGCCGAAGACCACCTTTGGTCAGGATAACTTGTACTAGATGTTCCCCTTCAAAATGGCTAATTGTTGGCGCCCTTCCCGCTCATTATTTGGGGAGAGGCCCAGGGGCTATATAAATAGAGCTAGCCACCACAGAGTAGGGGACAACGATCTCGACGGCTAGAAATCTAGTAGAGCCCTAGCAGAGAGAGGGAGAGAGGCGACTAAACTCACCCAAGCAGTTCATCGCACCAGCTCAAGAACACCTCTCGCGAGGCTGTTCTTCCCTTGTACTGTTCATCATCAGCCCCTGAGGCAATCCACCACACCACACGCTGGAGTAGGGTATTACACCACAACGGTGGCCCGAACCAGTATAAACCTCGTGTCCCTTGTGTTGTTTGTTGTTTCCATCTTAGATCACGCGAGGAGATTGGACGTAGATCGGTAGGAGAGAGATCTCTGCGCGCACCTCAGTGTTCGAACCTCAAGGGTCTGCCGGAACCCGAAATCCGACAAACACTAAATTCTTTTTCCACAATCTGATTTTCACTCTTATTTTTCAAAATGGAATCAGGAGTCATAGGAAGAAAATTAATATTTTTATCCTTATGAACAAGAGTATACTGATTGTTTCTACCATTGTGTACAATTTTTTTATCAAATTGCCATGATCTACCAAGTAATAAGGAACATGCTTGCATTGGTACCACATCACAATCAACATAATCAGCATATGTAGAGATACTAAAATGCACAAGAACGGTACGTGTTACCTTAACCCTGCCGCTATTGTTGAACCATTGGATGTAGTAAGGATGTGGATGTGGTCTTGTGGTGAGAGATAGCTTCTCCACCATCTCCATGCTAGCAAAGTTGTTGCAGTTCCCTCCATCTATAATGACACGAACAGAATGTTCCTTCACAACTCCCTTTGTATGGAACAAATTATGCCTCTGATTTTGCTCAGCTCGTGTCACATACACACTCAAAACACGTTGAGCAACTAAACATTCATACCTGTCAGCGTCTTCAGGAGCCATGTTTTGTGTCATATGATCAAAATCATCTCCACTGTGTTCTTCACTTGTAATAAGAGCCAAAGTCTCCTCATCATAGTCACTAGCGGACTCATACCCACCATCCTCAGTAATGACCTCCACTCTTGCAACGACGACAAATAATATCATGTGTTTGCCCTGTTGATGCCATGGATGAAGAAGAGCTCTGTGCGGAACCGAAGGTGTACTCCTAGAAGTTGGTGGTGGTGGTGCCTGTTTTCTTGTATCTCGGTTGGAATTGGCGGCTGATACGTCTCCATCGTATCTATAATTTTTGATTGTTCCATGCCAATATTCTACAACTTTTACATACTTTTGGCAACTTTTTATACTAATTTTGGGACTAACATATTGATCCAGTGCCCAGTGCTAGTTCCTGTTTGTTGCATGTTTCTTACATATCAAACGGAGTCAAAACGGGATAAAAACTTATGGGGATTTTTTTGGAATATATGTGAATTTTGGGAAGTGGAATCAACGCGAGATGATGCCCGAGGGGCCCGCGAGGGTGAGGGGCGCGCCCCAGGGTGTAGGGCGTGCCCTGGGCCCTCGTGGCCATTCCGTAAGGCAGTTGGTGCCCTTCTTTCACTGCAAGAAAGCCAATATCCAGATAAAAATCGTGTCAAAATGCCAGCCCTATCGGAGTTACGGATCTCCGAGAATTTAAGAAACGGTGAAAGGGCAAAATCAAGGAACGTAGAAACAGAGAGAGAGAGAGAGACCCAATCTCGGAGGGGCTCTCGTCCCTCCTCTGCCATGGAAGCCATGGACTAGAGGGAAAATCATTCTCCCATCTAGGGGGAAGGTCAAGGAACAAGAAAAATAAGGGGGGCTATCTCTCCCTCTCTTCGGTGGCGCCCGAACACCGCCGGGGCCATTATCGCGACAACGATCTACACCAACAACTTCACCGGCGTCATCATCAAATCTTCCCCCCTCTATGCAGTGGTGTAACCCCTCTTTTACTCACTGTAATATCTAGATAAACATGGTGCTCAATGCTATATATTATTTCCCAATGATGTATGGCTATCATATAATGTTTGAGTAGATCTGTTTTGTCATATGGGTTAATTGATGATCGTGATTGGTTTGAGTTGCATGTTTTATTATTCGTGTTGTCCTATGGTGCTCTCCGTGTCGCGCAAGAGTGAGGGATCCCCGATGTAGGGTTTGCAATATGTTCATGATTTTCTTATGGTGGGTGGCGTGAGTGACAGAAGCATAGACCCGAGTCAGTAGGTTGTTTGTGTATGGGTGTAAAGAGGACTTGATGCCTTATAATGCTATGGTTGGGTTTTACCTTAATGATCTTTAGTAGTTGTGGATGCTTTCTAGAGTGCCAATCATAAGTGCATATGATCCAAGAAGAGAAAGTATGTTAGCTCATGCCTCTCCCTCAAATAAAATTGCAATAATGATTACCGGTCTAGTTATTGATTGTCTAGGGACAAATAAATTCTCATGACAAAAAGCTCTCAACTGAAACTAATTTAGTTGTGTCTTTATCTAAACAGCCCCTAGCTTTTATTTACATGGTCTTTATTATCTTGCAAACCTAGCCTACAACACCTACAAAGTAGTTCTTGTTTCATACTTGTTCTAGTAAGGCAAACGTTAAGCGTGCATAGAGTTGTATCGGTGGTCGATAGAACTTGAGGGAATATTTGTTCTACCTTTAGCTCCTTATTGGGTTCGACACTCTTACTTATCAAAAGAGGCTACAATTGATCCCCTATACTTGTGGGTTATCAGGACCTTTTTCTAGCGCCGTTGTCGCGGAGCAATAGCATGGGGCGAATATTCTCGTGTGTGCTTGTTTGCTTTATCACTAAGTGGATTTTATTTGCTGTTCTAAATTGTTCTCTATCTTTAGTTATGGATATGGAACGGGAAATACCAAAAAAATTATGTTTACTTACTACTCATGGAGATGGGGAACCTCCTAAATCCCTCGATGCTCATTATGTGAAACATATTATGCACTACTTTAATAATCCTAAGAAAACCCCATTCAATTATATAGTGAGAGACATGTTGGATCAACCTGAATACTTTAGGGATTATCGCTTGACTCAAAAAGGGAAACTATTATGGGATCAAATTTATATGTTGCATTGGTATGCTCGACAACTATGCTTGAGATATGATTATACTTGTTGCTCTAGTATGACGGCTCCACACCTTCCCTTTTTGTGAAAATTTAATTATATTGAAACCTTAGCTTCTTAAGCTAATTGTATATATGATTACTATGATGTGGAGCAAATAGAAGAATTTGTTGCTTTTAAGGGTGCTTGTGAAATTGAATCTTTGTTTAAAGAGTTTGAAGATTTTGATGATTCAGTTTATAGACCTAAAAATTTAGCTATCCCTAAATATTGCAATGAGAATTATAAATACAATTATGATATTGATGAATTTATTGAGAAAGTCTCCACTGTCCGAGAAGAGAGTAATATTTTGCAGGAATCTATGGAAGAAGAAATTGATGAAACTATCAGCTCATTGGATGAAAAAGATGATGAGGAGAGCGAAGAACAAAAGTAGGAAGATCGGATTAGCTACCCGTGCCCACCTTCTAATGAGAGTAACTCTCCAACTCATACATTATTTAATGTCCCTTCGTTCTTACCGAAGGACGAATGCCATGATAATTCCTATGATCTCGTTGATTCATTTGAAATATCCCTTTTTGATGAACTTGATGCTTGCTATTCTTGTGGCCAAGATTCCAATAAGAATTATGCTTATGGAGATGAACTTGCTATTGTTCCTTATGTTAAACATGAAATTGTTGCTATTGCACCCACACATGATACTCTTATTATCTTTTTGAATTCTCCAAACTGCACTATATCACAGAAGTTCGCACTTATTAAGGATTATATTGATGGGTGGCCTTTTACCATTGGACATGATAATTTTGATGAATATAATATGCATGTGCTTGCTGCTCCTACTTGCAATTATTAGGAGAGAGGAATTACATCTCCGCCTCTCTATGTTTCCAACACGATAAAATTGCAAGAAACTTCTTATGCTATGCATTGGCCTTTACTTGATGTGCATGAATTGTTCTTGTATGACATGCTGATGCATAGGAAGAGAGTTAGACTTTGTCATTGCTTGATATATGTTGCTTTGTGCTCACTACTAAATGCCAAATCACTGCTAATTCAAATTGGCTTTGATATACCTTGGGATCCGGGTGGATTCATTACTTGAGCACCTTATGCCTAGCTTAATGGCTTTAAAGGAAGCGTTGCCAGGGAGACAACCCAGAAGTTTTAGAGAGTCATTTATTTCTTTGATTTATAGAGTTTAAAAACAAAAAAATAAAGAGGGAACCCAAAACTTTTCAAAAAGGAATGTGAAAGTGAGAGAGACAAGCATTGTTGAAGTGAGGGAGCTCCTTGAACTTTGTTCATGCTCAGGGAAACTTTGTGAATCTTGATTACATAGACCGTTCAAAAAAAAATAATTATCTCCTTGTACAATTCCGTTGTATTATAAAAATAATGTGCCAAGATTTGCCTTTAGGATGTTTACATTGCTTGTTGGTTTCTACGGTGCAAAACAGAAACTTTGGCTGTAGTGAGCGATTTTACAATTTTACTAGAACGCCAAACGGTTCTAAAACTTTTTGCACTGTCTTTCCATACAAATTGTTTATTTTTCCTAATTATTTCAGAATTTTTGGAGTACCAAAAGTATGGTGAATGTTCAGATTACTACAAACTCACCTGTTTAAGACAGATTCTGTTTTTGATGCATTGTTTTCTTGTTTTGATGAAACTATTGATGTCTATCATTGGATTAAGCCATGGAAAAGTTATATTACAGTAGTTACAATGCAAAAAGAAAATATGAATTGGTTTGCAACAGTACTTAGAGTAGTGATTTGCTTTATTATACTAACAGATCTTACCGAACTTTCTGTTGATTTTTGTGTGGATGAAGTGATCAAGGATCGAGGAGGTCTCGATATGTAACATCCCAAAATTCTAAATTTTGGAATGTTATGAACACATAGATAGATTGATTGATTGTTTGATTGATTGCGTGAATTGAGTGAAATTCGAATTCTTTTTGAAAGTTAAATGAGAGGGAATAAAAGGACTTTCCCAAACTTTCATATTTGCTTTCTGATCTCCATGAATTCAAATTCTTTTCAAACACAAAACCCTAGAGAGAAGTTGACATGACTTATTCCATTTCAAAATGAAAAGGGTGTTGAAAATATTTGAATTTCATTTGAAAATATTCCAATTCTGAAACTTTATGCGACTCAATGATTTTCACGAGAGAAGATAAAATGACTTCTTCAAATTATATGAAATATGAGTTGGGAGTTTCAAAGAATTAAATTCAAAGTTCTTTGAATTTATATTATTTTCAATTTGGAATATTAGATCATCATGCATATCTTATTTTCTTGGTTTTTGGTCGATCCTAGAAATTTCACGCAGCTCAAGGACCTTCGGAGAGAGTTGGAGATTTCGTTATTTTCTTATTTGAGAGTTTTCTCGAATTGGAAAAGAGGATCATTTGATTTATTTATTTCATCTTCAATTATTTTTCCGTTATCAAAAAAATATGAGAGAGGGAATAATATGACTTTCCCAAATATAGGAAAAATGAAGATTTAATAAATAGATCAAATTTCGTTTTCCGGTGTTTGTTTGCGTTTTATTTGGATAGGGAAAAATGCGTGTTTTTGAAAATTTTATTTTAGGACCGGAGAAAAGTTCATTTTGTTCGAATCATTTTTAGGAGTCGGGGAAAATTTACTTTATTAGTTTTGGAGTCTGGTAGATTTAGTTTTTCTGTGTTTTCCCGAGCGCGGAACCGTTTAAAAAAAAACTGCAGCGCCTTGGGCCAAAGGCCCAAGCCACCAGCCGGCCGAGGCCAAGGCCATCGCTAGCGCCCCAGCCTCCCCGTGCGCAGGCGCCAGGCACCAGGGAGCCGCCGCCTCTTTCTTTAGGAAATCCTAGTAGGACTTTTGTCCTACTTCCGTTTATTTTTCTAGATCTTTCCTACTCCTATTCTTATTCCTTGCCCCCTACCCCAAGTTTTGTCTCCCCTCACCCATATAAATACCCAAGCATCCCCCCTCTAAACACATCAAATCAAAGCCGCAACAAGCAGCAGCACGCAGCTCCACCCCGCGCCCTGCGTCACCGCCGCCCCGCGCCTAAGCCGCCTCACCACCACCGCGCCGCGCCGCACCTTGCCCACCGCCGCCGCCGCACCACCACCTCACCATCACCCCGCCTCGCCCACCGCCGCACCTTGCCGCGCCGCCGCCGCCCTGCGTCACCACCGCCGCCGCACCTTGCCGCGCCGCCGCCGCCCTGCGTCACCGCCGCCGCCGTCGCCGCCGTTCGCCGGAGGTACCGCGCCGCGTCTCTTCTTTCCCTCGTTTCGGTTTTTCTTATAAATCGTTCCGATTCTTTTCTTCTCCACCGATTCGTTTTTCTTTCCGGTTCTTCGCTAAACCGTTCCTGTTTTCTAGATCGGTTTTCCGTTTCTTTTTCCGTTTACTTCTCCGAAACCCTAGATCGGATTCGTTTTCTTTTCCGATTTAGTTGCCTTGGACCGTTCGCCGGACCGTTCGTCCTAACGAACGTGATCACCGGATTCTTCTAGGTTAACGAACATCCGTTCGTTTAACCGTTCTTCTTTTTCTTCTCGTCGGATTTATTCCGCGATCGTGATCTCAGATCCGATCTTCGTTCTAGTTTATCTTCTCGCTCGTTTATCGGAATCAGGTGATTCAAGCGCCTGGAGTTTCGTTTCGAAACCGCCGTTCCGTCTAATCAACTTAAACAAGTTTTTGCCCCGGTAAAATTTGACCTAGTTTCAACTTGCTAGAATCGAGTTGTTTTCTTCCACCGTTTGTTTTCCGTCGTTTGTTCGGTTCGTTCTTTCTTTGCAACCGGAGTTCTTAAGTTGAACTTTCTGGTTCATTCTCTCGTTCGAGTTTTACTTGTGCATTAGATGAGTATTTATTGTGTGGTTACTATTGTTTGCTTACGATAGATTGACCGGAGTGTGACGAGTAGATCTATCACGAGTTTTGAGTGCGAATCATCTTCATCAACATTGCAGGCAAGTTCACACTTTGATCATACCTTTTCTACAACCCAGTTTTATTGCATTAGATCAATCCTCACGCATTGCATGATTAGGATCTAATTAAATTGTGGGATGGGAAGTAGATGAGGTAGTACCTATTACCTGTATTATTATCAAACCCTTGGGAGTTACTTCTACGTTGCTTATTATGCCATGCTATGCTAGTAGACGTGGATTGGGTGAGTGATATCCATGACAGATGTGAGATGATAATTTTAATGGTTTATCTAAGGTGGCAACTTAAACACACATCTGGGTGGATTGAGGCACCTGATGTCTATCAGGACTTGCCTGTTTTTTTTGGACCGCCACCCAGGCTCAAAGGGATCATAAGATCTTTCATGCTAGAAACTTCCGTGTGCAGCCACAAGCCATTATGGGCTCTGGCATAGTTGACTAAGTAGTGCGAACTCTTACGGGGTGGACTAGCAGATGTAGGGGATGTAGGTGTACCGGTCTACCCCACATGTAAGGTGCTAGCGCTTCTGAAAGACTATGTCTCGGTCATCCGTCTTCTCAAACACCATGTAGTGCGAGAAACCAAACGGAGGCGATCGAGTCTTGTGGGGAAAAGTGCGCAAACCTCTGCAGAGTTTACAAACTAATCATGATTAGCCGTGTCCCCAGTTATGGACAACTTGAGTATCTAGTACTTGGATATCATTGTGAATCTCAACATGTTACTTCTAATTAATGTTGTTGGGTTTTAATTACTTTTAATTGGGATTGAGAATGCTGTCAACCATTCTCAATGTTTCACAACCACCATGATAGTTAAATAAATTTATTCCTTTGTAGTAGGGAAAAATTGGCTTTACGCAAAAACCTTATAACCATAGAGCTTTTCCACCAGCCAAATATGCATGTAGTGATAGTCATTGTTCATCATTCTCTATGGTGTGAATTTGCCAGTACATTCAATGTACTGACCCGTTTTCGGGCTGCAACGTCTTATGTTGCAGGTTTCTTACGACGAGTAAGTGATACGTTAGGGTTACGATTTCTACACTCAACTTTGCCGTTGGTGTTGATGGGTAACCACAACCTTGTTGCTTCCGCGATTTTGGATTTGAGGTAATAGTATTTAAGTTACTTTATACATGTGATTTACCTCTGTTATAAATCCTTCGAGTACTGTGTGTGTCAGCATACTGATCCAGGGATGACACATAAGCACAGAGACTTGATCCATTCGGGTCGGGTCGCTACACGATATGATGAGAAGGAGCATAGGGAAGAGCTCAAGCATGGGGATGCCCAAGGCACCCCAAGTAAATATTCAAGGATACTCAAGCATCTAAGCTTGGGGATGCCCAATGCAACCTATCTTTCTTCAACAAGTATCAATATGTTTTCGGTTTCGTTTCGTTCATGTGATATGTGCAAATGTTGGAGCATCTTTTTCATTCAATTTTCACTCTTCTTTGATGCACCATGCTGGTATGAGATAGTCCATAGTTGATTTGTAGAATGCTCATGGCACTTCACTTATATCTTTTGAGTATGGCTTTATAGAATGCTTCATGTGCATCACATATATCATTTGACGTTTGGATTGCCTGTTTCCCTCCACATAGAAAACCGCCATTTGTAGAATGCTCTTTTGCTTCACTTATATCTGTTAGAGCGTGGGCATATCTTTTGTAGAAAGAATTAAACTCTCTTGCTTCACTTGTATCTATTTAGAGAGATGACAGGAATTGGTCATTCACATGGTTAGTCATTAAATCCTACATAAAACTTGTAGATCACCGAATATGATATGTTTGATTCCTTGCAATAGTTTTGTGATATAAAGATGGTGATATTAGAGTCATGCTAGTGGGTAGTTGTGGATTGTAGAAATACTTGTGTTGAAGTTTGTGATTCCCGTAGCATGCACGTATGGTGAACCGTTATGTAACGAAATTGGAGCATGAGGTATTTATTGATTGTCTTCCTTATGAGTGGTGGTCGGGGACGAGCGATGGTCTTTTCCTACCAATCTATCCCCCTAGAAGCATGCGCCTAGTACTTTGTTTCGGTGACTAATAGATTTTTGCAATAGTATGTGAGTTCTTTATGACTAATGTTGAGTCCATGGATTATATGCACTCTCACCCTTCCATCATTGATAGCCTCTTCGGTACCGTGCATTGCCCTTTCTCACCTTGAGAGTCGGTGCAAACTTCGCCAGTGCATCCAAACCCCGTGATATGATACACTCTATCACACATAAGGCTCCTTATATCTTCCTCAAAACAGCCACCATACCTACCTATCATGGCATTTCCATAGCCATTCCGAGATATATTTCCATGCAACTTCCATCATCATCATATACATGACTTGATCATTTATTGTCATATTACTTCACATGATCGTAAGATAGCTAGCATGATGTTTTCATGGCTTGTCCATTTTTTGATTTCATTGCCACGCTAGATCATTGCACATCTCGGTACACCGCCAGAGGCATTCATATAGAGTCATAAATTTGTTCTTGTATCAAGTTGTAATATTGAGTTGTAAGTAAATAAAAGTGTGATGATCATCATTATTAGAACATTGTCCCGTGTGAGGTTATCAAAATAAAAGTGGCCAGAGAAGCCCCCAAAAAAGAGAGCGAGACCAAAGAAGCCTACAAAAAAAGAAAAAAAATGAGAAAAAAGGGAGAAGGGACAATGTTACTGTCCTTTTACCACACTTGTGCTTCAAAGTAGCACCATGTTCTTCATATAGAGAGTCTCTTGAGTTATCACTTTCATATACTAGTGGGAATTTTCATTATAGAACTTGGCTTGTATATTCCAATGATGGGCTTCCTCAAGTGCCCTAGGTCTTCATGAGCAAGCAAGTTGGATGCACACCAACTTAGTTTCAGTTTGAGATTTCATACACTTATAGCTCTAGTGCATCTGTTGCATGGCAATCCCTACTCCTCGCATTGACATCAATTGATGGGCATCTCCATAGCCCGTTGATTAGTCGTGTCGATGTGAGACTTTCTCCCTTTTTTGTCTTCTCCACACAACCTCCATCATCATATTCTATTCCACCTATAGTGCTATATCCATGGCTCACGCTCATATATTGCGTGAAAGTTGAAAATGTTTGAGAACATCAAAAGTATGAAACAATTGATTGGCTTGTCATAGGGGTTGTGCATGATTTGAATATTTTGTGTGATGAAGGTGGATCATAGCTAGACCATATGATTTTGTAGGGATAACTTTCTTTGGCCATGTTATTTTGAAAAGACATGATTGCTTTATTAGTATGCATGAAGTATTATTGTCTTAATGTCAAATGATAGATTGTTTCTTTGAATAACTTGTGTCTTAATATTCATGCCATGATTAGATTACATGATCAAGATTATGCTAGGTAGCATTCCACATCAAAAATTATCTTTTTTATCATTTACCTACTCGAGGACGAGCAAGAATTAAGCTTGGGGATGCTGATACGTCTCCATCGTATCTATAATTTTTAATTGTTCCATGCCAATATTCTACAACTTTTACATACTTTGACATCTTTTTATACTAATTTTGGGACTAACATATGAATCTAGTGCCTAGTGTCAGTTCCTGTTTGTTGCATGTTTTTTGTTTCGCAGAAAATCCATATCAAACGGAGTCCAACCGGGATAAAAACTTACGGAGATTTTTTTGGAATATATGTGAATTTTGGGAAGTGGAATCAATGCGAGACGATGCTAGAGGGGCCCACGAGGGTGAGGGACGCGCCCTAGGGGATAGGGCGTGCCCTAGGCCCTCGTGGTCACTCCGTAAGGCGGTTGGTGCCCTTCTTTCGCTGAAAGAAAGCCAATATCCGGATAAAAATCGTGTCACAATTTCAGCCCAATCGGAGTTACGGATCTCCGGGAATTTAAGAAATGGTGAAAGGGCAGAATCAGGGAGCGCAGAAACAGAAGGAAACAGAGAGGGAGATCCAATCTCGGAGGGTCTCTCGCCCCTCCGCCGCCATGGAGGCCATGGAACAGAGGGAAACCCCTTCTCCCATCTAGGGTGAAGGTCAAGGAAGAAGAAGAAGAAGGGGGGATCTCTCTCCCTCTCTCGCGGTGGCGCCGGAACACCGCCGGGGCCATCATCGCGACAACGATCTACACCAACAACTTCACCACCGTCATCACCAACTCTCCCCCCTCTATGTAGCAGTGTAACCCCTCTTTTACTCGCTGTAATCTCTACTTATACATGATGTATGGCTATCCTATGATGTTTGAGTAGATCCGTTTTGTCCTATGGGTTAATTGATGATCGTGATTGGTTTGAGTTGCATGTTTTATTATTCTTGGTATGCTATGGTGCTCTCCGTGTCGCGCAAGAGTGAGGGATCCCCGATGTAGGGTTTGCAATATGTTCATGATTTTCTTATGGTGGGTGGCGTGAGTGACAGAAGCACATACCCGATTAAGTAGGTTGTTTGCTTATGGGAGTAAAGAGGACTTGATGCCTTATAATGCTATGGTTGGGTTTTACCTTAATGATCTTGAGTAGTTGTGGATGCTTGCTAGAGTTCCAATCATAATTGCATATGATCTATGGCACCCCAGCTCAGAGAAACCGGAACACCCCGGCTTGACATAGTACAAATCAGCTATTATTACAAGGATAATAATACATGGGTTTGATGTTACAAAGAAGCACATCAGCACGGCGACACTACACCTGCAATACTACACTTGCTCTATGCTAGCAGCAGAACAACTCATAGCAGTGGAATACTTCTAGCAGCGGGACAACGACGAAGGTAGTGAACTCCACTCCGCAGGGACTTTGGCTAGGACACGATCTAGCTCGCACGCACGGCAACCTTTGAAAAGTAATCAAGCAATCATGGCATCACCTGCAATCTGGCATGACACGCCAAGTCGGTACATTGAATGTACTTGCAAGCGCACAACAACCATAAACATCAACGCAGGATAATAACATAGCATTTAACAGGTTAATTAAATTAACAACTATTATGATGAAACCACTAATAAGCATGGTATGAAACTGATACAATACTAACAAATCACCATCACAGATCTCCATAACCATATCACTCTTGGCTAACTGGCCAAGCAATATACCATCTCAATCACCTCGTCATCCAAACCAAACGGTGATCATTCTGGCGATCACTACCATGACCAACACTTGGTCTCAACCGTGATCATTCCGGTGATCACTACCATGACCAACACTTGGTCTGCAACATCATCATCAACACCCTGCCAATCTGTACTACTCAACATATCAACATATAAATCACCTTAAGTCATTCCGTCATGTGAGTGTTGATCGAATGGTGTGACCTAGTACGAACCCATGCCATGACCGAGGACGCGGCTATCTATAGATTTAAATACACTCTGCAGAGGTTGCACACTGTATCCACACCACGAAACCCATGGCCTCGCACTCCCATTCGGGTGGACCAACGACATTCCGACAAAACCGATCTACTGCCATGACACTCTCCCGGCCACTCTGACTCACTCCCCACTGGGCTAGTCCTGGGTGGCCCTGTGTCTACAGAAGACACGACGGCCACCGTCGTGGCCAAAACAATAAACTGTCCAACACAGGGACAACCCGGGTACAACAACAACAACAGGCACACAAGGTTATGTCTGCTTACCGGGCCAGGGTACCGCATGCCCATAACCTTCCCTAGTTGGAGGCACCGGAGAGAGGCACGACAATAGACCGCATTAGGGCCTTCCCATAAAGGCAAATGTGGTTGCACTGGAGAAAGCCCGGTTCGGTGGCACCTGACCAACTTAATGACGGAATTTATCCCCAAAAGTATAATTGTGATAACTGATACTCCGATATCAACTATCAAACTATAATCCAAGTCATAGCAAAATCCAACAAATAATCCAAGCCTAATATCATCACCTCAAAATACTCCAAGGGTAGCACATCACTACTGTCATGATGAATCCGAAAACAATAATACTACTACTCCAATAACAAGAATAAAGCTATTCGACTAAGATCCACATCTAAACATCATTTCCGAAAATAATACTCCAAGCAACAAAACATCAACTAGCATCATGAAAATAATCATACTAACAACTAATAATCCAAAGGCTGCATGATATCCAAAGTAATTCTCCAAAATATAATAACAGATACCATCATGAAAATAATCCTAATAGCCATTAAGAAGCCAAAAGCACATGTTGTCCAAAGTAATACTCCAAACTAATACCAGATACCATCATGGAAATAATCCTAATAGCCACTAGGAATCCAAAGGCACATGTCATCGAAAATAATAATCCAAAATAATACCAGATACCATCATGAAAATAATCCTAATAGCCACTATGAATCCAAAAGCACATGTCATCCAAAGTAATACTCCAAACTAATACCAGATACCATCATGGAAATAATCCTAATAGCCACTAGGAATTCAAATGCACATGTCATCCAAAGTAATACTCCAGAATAATACCAGATACCATCATGAAAATAATCCTAATAGCCACTAAGAATCAAAAGGAACATGTCATCCACATAATCATCAAAAATATAAGCCTAAAACTCCAAGCAATATCATGGCAATATCAAGATCAAATTAATACTCCAGGAAATGCCATGAACAGATCAGACATAGCTAAAGCAATATTTTAAACAATTTTAAATGAATAAACCATGTCACTGCATTACAGTCCTGCAAGTGGAGGGTGTGGCTTGCCTGGGGTGGAAGAAATCACCGAGAAGAGGTGCGAGAAGCTCGCGGAAAGAATGACGGGAAAACGTTCTCTCTCGGTGGGGCTGAATAAGGGCAAGGGCAAAATGGTCATTTTAAGAATGTCAAAACATGGTGAAAATGATTCCATCGGAACGGGTTCGACGAAACGAAGAAGTGGGCTTTAGATTCACCTCATTTGGAGTTGTGGGTAAAAAGATATGAGCTGATGAAGATCGGGGACCTTTCTGCAAAGATATCATGACAAACAAGTCCCTGAGTGGATAAGGCAGAAGCGTGTTTTGAGAAAATACGCTTTCCGGAGAGGAAAACGCATTTACACCCGATGAAGAAGTGAATACGCTTTCGGTCGGGGAAAACATACTTTGTTGTTTCCGCCTCCACTTAAGTGATGTGGTGGTGGCGGGACCGGCGATGAGCGGCTGACGAGGGGGTCCCACTCCTTTCTCTCTCCTCCCACTCCTCTCTTGTGCCCGACAGAAGCAGAGAGGGGAGAGGCAGAGGCGCAACTGGGCTTGGCCGGCGATGGGCTCATGGGCTCCGGCCAAGGGGAGGCAACCGGCGAGCACGGCGAGGTCCACCGCATCGATCCAGAGGGGAGAAGAGCGCCGGGGTGGAGAGGAGGGGCGGCACTGCACAGGGAACAAAGAGCTTGGTGGCGGTCGTTGATCTTGGGGCACGCGGCCAAGGTGGCTCCGGCGGTGGGGCGAGGACATGGGGAGGATCGCCGGGGTCTGGGTGAGGCTATGGTGAGGTCAGGAGGGAGGGGAGGCTCAGACTCGAGCTAATTTAGGCGGATGGCCGTGGCGGCCATGGCGGTCAACAAAGGAGAGAGGAGCTTCTCGAGCTCGCTTGACAGGCTGGAGAGGGGTAGTGAAGTGAGGAGAGGCTGCTAGTATGCCCGAATGACTCGGTGCAGGCCTATATATAGGCGGGAAGAGGGATGGGCTCGGGTGCCACCGGGCACGTCCGGCCGAGGCTCTGGCGACGACCAGCGAGCACGGGAGGGCGCAGGAACACGACGACCTATTGATTCAGAGCTCACGGAGGGGTAGACAACACCGGGGAGCAGAGGAAGAAGCCGAGCACCATTAAAACATGTCGGGGCATTGTGCTCCCGTGGGCGAGCGTCAGTGAGCGTCGGTGAGGAAGCTGTCGGAGGGGGAGAGGGGTCCAGGGGACGGCGACGACATGGGCTATCTGCCAGACACGCTCACACACGCGAAGACGACGAGAGGAGGAGGGGGTCCAGTGCAAACATCCACTGGACGCGGCCACTGCACACAGAGTGCGTGCACAGGCACGCCATTGTCGTGGTCACCGCGTGCACTGGCATGTAGCGGGGGAGAGGGGCTGGAACGGTTTGTCTAGTGTGTAGTCTATCCAGTGGAGGTCTCAACTACGGTGGTAGATCAGTGAAAAGTGATATGGTTAAATGGTAATCACCATCTGAAGTTTACTATAGTAAACTTGGGTGAACACTGGTGATCAACATGGATTTTACTAGCGCCAAAGAGTTTGTCTGGGTGATTAACTAAGGAAGGACTATGATCCTGGAGGTTTTGAGGCATAATGGAGCACAAACTAATATAGTTGCTTTGTAACTCACATTATGGGTCCAGAATCAAGATTTGGATGATGCACTCACATGGAGTAACCACTTGAGGTAAAACTTGGCAGGGCTTTGTGATTTGGCCAGATAAAGGTGATGTAAAAATTTCATACCAATTGGTTTTACCAAAATGGTACTTGCTTCACAAACATCCTTGCTGACCAGAAACTTCCAAGAATTCTAGAGAAATATTGGCTAGGTAAAATGGTGCGAAATTTGCTGGCGAGAATTTCTTTGGGTAGGAGAATGCTCTGGTAAATTTTCAGGATTTTTGAAGCCACATAAATTATACTTTCTTTAGAACCTGAAAATATTGACAGAATCAAAGATTTGATGTTGTGCTCACATAGATGAGTTGGTTGGGCTGAATTCTGGAGGAGAGCAATTATATAAGCACATGAAGAGGCATGAAAAATTTCAACTCATTTGGGTAAACCTAGCTAGCACTCCCTTCACAAAGGCTTCCCTTAGACAGGAACTTTGAAAAATCACTGAGGAAGTTTGGCTAGGAAAATAAAGTTGAATTTTGGCACAGGACAATTATTTTCATGATATATCATGCCCAAAAAGTTTGGGGGCAAATGGGAAAGGATAAATAGCACTTGCTTCACAATGTGCCATTTAGGACAGAATAGGAAATGAATTTATTGAGCATGATGGAAAATATGGCCAATGAAATATTTTGCCATATTTGATGAAGATATGACCCAAACAATTTATAAGAATTATTTGGGGATTTTTGGATGGACAGAAATATAGGTTGCTTCACAACCTAGGGCAGATAGGGTTATTCCTTTAATAGGAAAATGAATTTTCCCTAGAAATGAAATTAGGGTTTGGTCAAGCAGTGGAGTGACATGATCTTGGCAAGGTTTTTACGATTATGAGCCACTTGGGAGAGGAAATGAAGCTGATTTCCCAAGTGACAAGGCCACAGAACCACTCCAAAAAGAAAAACAGAGCAAAAACCAATTAAATCAAAAGAAAAAGAAAAGGGCCAAAATCCAGGCTATTACATGATCCAAGAAGACAAAGTATGTTATCTTATGCTTCTCCCTCAGATAAAATTGAAATAATGATTACCGGTCTAGTTATCGATTGTCTAGGGACAAATAACTTTCTCGTGACAAAAAGCTCTCTACTGGAACTAATTTAGTTGTGTCTTTATCTAAACAGCCACTAGCTTTTATTTACATGCTCTTTATTATCTTGCAAACCTAGCCTACAACACCTACAAAGTACTTCTAGTTTCATACTTGTTCTAGGTAAGGCGAACGTTAATCGTGTGTAGAGCTGTATCGATGGTCGATAGAACTTGTGGGAATATTTGTTCTACCTTTAGGTCCTCATTGGTTCGACACTCTTACTTATCGAAGGAGGCTACAATTGATCCCCTATACTTGTGGGTTATTAGCGGCTAATTAAAGCCAGTGGTGTTGTAGTAGGACGTGTGGGAGTAGAGGATGCATGCGGTGTCCATGATGAATGTCGACCTGCAGAAAAGTTAGTTCGCTCTAATGCCTGTCGATCTTGCACTTCACGTTCAGCTTTGCAAGAAAGATGGAATAATGAGTGATATTATTATACTCCTTATACTCTAGAATGGTTTGGTCTGAATCTTTTTATTTAATCCACCCATAAAACGTGCAAGCATAGCTTCATTATCATCAACAATACCACATCTAGTCATTCTAGTTTGTAATTCTTGATAATATTATTCTACATAATTTTTCCTTGTCTTAAATGCATCAATTTTTGAAGTAATTCACGTTGATAATATGGTGGAACCCAACGAGTATGCATAGCAGTTTTAAAAGTAGCCCAAGTAGCTGGAATAGGATACAATCTACAATGTTCAGACAACCAAACACATGCAAATCTAGTGAAATCACAAACAACAGCATGGACATGTCTCTCCTTAGGATATTGTAAACATGTAAAACATTGTTCAGTTTCTAACTCCCAAGTAAGATATATATCAGGAACATATCTACCCTCAAATGGTGGCATATTCACTTTTAGTTCAGGAAGATGGTCATGATCTTGTACCTCGGGTGGTGGTGCAGCCCTACCGTTGCGATGATATGCATGAGGATGACCTGATGGTAGTGGTGCTGGTGGTTGCACGTAGTTGTGATTTTGATCAACCTCATCCTCGTAATGGTCCTCCACCTCCGCAGTAACAGTAGGAGCTACAGAAGCATCAATAGTAGATACATCGGCACCAGAATTTTGACCAGGCTCAAGGGGAACGCGCAGTGCTCGTCCCACTTGATTTGGAAGGCGTTGTTGTTGTTGTTGTTGTTGTAGAGGTGTGATGGGTGCAGAGGGCGGTGGATGTGAAAGACGCGAGAGCAATTCATTAAACTTGTTATCGAGCTTTGTTTTGAACGCCTTTTCAATGTTCCAGGGGCCGGATGTCCGGGTCCTGGGAGCTGTCCTTGACTCCTTCCATTGGTTATATTGATCTATGAACTTGGGGACTTGTCTTTCTTCATGCACATCTGCGAGAGAGTCCTCTCGGTACCTAATCATGCACAACAAACTAAGGTAGTAGCCATGTCTCAAGTGGATCATATGCAATATGACTAAGTAAAGAAGTCACCTCGGTCTTGAGAGCTCTAGCTCCTGCTCGTGTCATGGGTCCTCTTGGCACTTGGTGAGACGATGATAGGTCCATGGGGATGACCATAGGATGCTCCGCATCATCTCCCCTCCCTTGGGAAAGATCTGACCTCGGATCAAAATCCTCATCACCATCGTACGGGGAGAGATATTTGACGTTGAAGATGTCACCCACAGAGTACTTGTTGCGTGGAATGTCGATCTTGTAGGCATTGTTGTTGTAGCGTTCAAGCACCTTGAAGGGTCCATCGGCTCATGGTAGAAGTTTGGACTTGCGTTCGTTGGGGAAGCGGTCCTTGCGAAGGTGTAGCCACACAAGATATCCAATGTTGAATACCATGGGTTGCTTGTTGAAGTTGAGCTTGGTCGCGAGTCATTGTACTTGGCGCTCGATGGTGTGCCTTGTATCTTCATGCATCTTCTTGAGGTAGTTGACTCGGGCACTCACGTCCATGTTGGCGTGTTCTTGTAGTGGTAGAGGAAGAATGACCAATGGGGACAACGGGTTGAAACCGTAGACGGCCTCGAAGGGGGACTTGCCGGTAGACGAATGTCTTGCGCTGTTGTAGGCGTACTCGGTGATGGGTAGGCACTCCTCCCACTCCTTGATGTTCTTCTTGATCAACGGGCATAGGAGAGTGGAGAGCATACGGTTGGTCACCTCCGTTTGGCCGTTGGTTTGAGGATTATATGCCCAAGAGAACAATAGTTTGATTCCGAGCTTGACGCATAAAGTCTTCCAAAAGTAACTCAAGAACTTGAAGTCGCGGTCTGAAACAATTATCTTTGGCACTCCATGTAGACGAAAGATTTCCCTATAAAATAGATTTGCAACATGTGAAGTATCGTCTATCTTGTTGCATGGTATGAAATGTGCCATTTTAGAGAATCGGTCCACAACAACAAACATGGAATCCTTTCCATTTCTAGTTCTAGGCAAACCATGGACAAAATCCATGCTAATATCTTCCCATGGGTGATATGGAATAGGAAGTCTCATATAAAGGCCATGAGATTGAGCTGTAGACTTAGCTTTGCGACATGTAGAGCAACGGTCGGTGAAGCGTGAGACGTCGCGGAACATCTTGGGCCAAAAATAGTTCTTGGAGAGTGTAGCAAATATCTTATCACGTCCAAAGTGTCCCATTAGTCCTCCTCCATGAGATTCTTGCAGAAGTAACAAACAAATAGAAGAATCGGGAATACATAGGTTGTTAGCTGTCATAAGATAATCATCTTTTATGTAATAGCATTCCCAAGATGTATGCGTCAAACATTTGGCATATGGAATAGTAAAAGTAGGATCATGCACATACAAGTCTTTTATGTGCTCAAAGCCAATGCCATTCAATTTAAGTTTGGTGACAAGCATGCATATGCGGGAAAGAGCATCCTCCATAACATTTTCCTTACCTTTGATATATTTGATGACATAAAGAAATGACTCAATGAACTCACTCCACTTAGCATGATGCTTGTTCAATTAGTTTGACCCTGAAGGTATTTAAGCGTTTCATGGCCGGTATGGATGAGAAATTCATGAGGGTGAAGATAATGTTCCCACTCATGCAAAACTAAGCATATAGCTCTTTGTCATAGATGGGATAATTGAGTTGCCCTCTGGAAAGTTTTTCACTAAAGTAAGCTATGGGGCGCTTCTCTTGCGTTAACACACCTCCTATTCCATTACCGCTAGCATCGCAATGTATTTCAAAAGGTTTGTCAAAGTTGGGTAATGCAAGCACGGGAGCATGAGTAAGGAAATTATTAAGCTCATTAAATGCACTATCTTGAGATGGTCCCCAAACAAAGGGTGCATTTTATTACTCAAAGCATGTAAAGGAGATGCAATGGTGCTAAAATCCTTAACAAATCTATGGTAGAAACCGGCTAAACCAAGGAAGCTACGCACTTGTTGCAAGTTGGTTGGTTGGGGCAAAGTTTTAATAGAATTGATCTTAGATTCATAAATACGAACACCCTTAGAGGACACAACAAAACCCAAGAAAAGAAGCTTATTAACACCGAAAAGGCATTTATCCATATTAGCATAAAAGCACTCTTCCCTAATGGTTTGCAACACGGTTGTAAGATGGGTGACATGATCTTTGAGCGATTTGCTAAACACAAGAATATCGTCGAAATAGACCACAACAAATACGTCGATGTAAGGCCTAAGAACAAAACGCATGACTCGCATGAAAGTACCAGGTGCTTCAGATAAACCCATTGGCATAAAAAGCCATTCATATAAGCCAAATTTGGTCTTAAAAGTGGTTTTCCATTCATCACCTTCTTTGATGCGTATTTGATAGTAGCCACTCTTAAGATCAATTTTAGAGAAAATGGTGGCTTCGCTAAGCTCATCGAGCATATCATCTAGGCGTGGAATGGGGTAACGATAATGCGCGGTAATAGCATTGATGGGACGACAATCGGAACACATGCGATATGAACTATCTTTCTTGGGAACAAGGATTACCGGTACAACACAAGGACTCAAGCTTTCTCATACAAGGCCGTTGTTGATGAGTTGTTGTACTTGCCGTTGGATCTCCTTTGTTTCCTCGGGGTTTATGCGGTAGGGTGCCTTGTTAGGAAGGGGTGCTCCAGGGATGAGGTCGATTGGGTGCTCGATGCCTCGTAGTGGAGGTAGACCCGGAGGTAGCTCGTCGGGGAATAAATCTTGGAATTCCTGCAATAGAGAAGATAACACTAAAGGTAGATCATGATAGTTGTTAGTGTTGGGTGCCTCGTCCTTGCACAAAAGGACATGGTGCATGACACTTGATGGGTTCTCACACACTTCTCTCATCTCACTTTTTGTGGCAAATAGGACTAAGTTCATCTTGTCGCTCATCATGGAGGCACTCACACTACTAGGGAAAAGCCTAGCAGCAGCGAGGGTTTTGGGCCTCTCAGTAGCGCGGGTGCCGGCGCTACTAATAAGGCGCTACGGCTAACGTATAGCAGTAGCACCTGTTGTCCCACGCTACTGCTATACATGAATAGCTGTAGCGTTCTTTGGGAAAGGGCGCTACTGATATTATCTGCAGCACTGTTTGCTGGGACGCGCTACTGGTAAGGAGGCGCTACTGCTAAATTTCCCCCCTCGCTACTACTAGTTTATTTATTAGTTTTTTTCCTGCATATTTTTTTTGTATTTGAATAGGCTATATACAATAATCTTTAGCATATCATACACATACAAATGTAATCATAGCATATACATACAATTAGTCTCATCAAATCATGTCATCATCATAATCATCATCCAACACAAAGTGGTCTCTCGTCATCATCTCGAAAATAGCGATACAAGTCTCGATTACTTGCAAATACATCGTCATCCATCTAAACAATGATATACACGAGAAGAGCTATCACTTTGAGAACATGAGTTCGTATCCCTCTCTCCCATTAGCGTGAACCTAAACTAACTACTGCTTGTCGCTCGGAAACCGGAAACCGGTACACCTGGGCGGCCTGACACTCCGGCCACTTGTCGTATATATACTCCTGGTGTAGCACTTCTTCGCCATCTATGATCTATGCACCTGCATCATCACATGAGTCGATGATATGCAACATATATAGTTGAGCAACAGAAAGAGACAGACTTGGCAAAAATAGAAACAACATATCATAAGCATAAATAACAAAGTTCATCGTACCCCAAAATGCCCTAATTAGAGTGATTTTCGCTAGTCAAGGAGGAAGACAGTTTAATTACATCACAAATAAAGTTTCACCGTGCATAACTCAAAGTTTTGTCATACAGAAAGTATGGACTAAACGGACACATTGTCATATATCGACAATCACTCCAACATGTCGTTCCATCCATCCAAGTCAGGGAGATAGTCCCCGAGCCTAGTGAAAGGCTTCAGGTCGAGACGCTGAGAGGCTATCCATGTTCGGACGTCTTCCCGCGACATTTGTCCTTCTCCGTAGAACATCCCTGTTTTTCCGATGACCTCCTTCATGATGATTTGGGCAAGTTCACGCTGGTTGTTATAGAACTCATCTCGAAGTCGATGATCCTCGATATCTCCTATGTCCTTTGCCCATTGCAGAATATGGGCATCGCAGGAAGAAGGTGCCATGCGAAGGTTCTGGTGATACCATCTGTACTCTAGCATGTGGTGTAGGACATAGAATCCATCATTAAGAGAATCGTTCGGTTGCTGGATGCAGCAAAAGTCGGTCTTATGGCCGAAGGCGACCCTGCCGCCCCTTTTCTTCTTGTCCCTGACCTCTCCACCCATTGATTGGTAGTAATACATAGCACTGTTGAGAACATCCTTGATGTGGGTGTAATCCTTTTTGTGAATGTTCTTCGACGAGTCCAAGTAAAGAGCGTGGGAGAATCGGGGGTAGAGTATGATGAGGACGGCGCGCCCGCCGCTGCGCAAAATAAGTCCTCAAATTAATTAGCCTCCACCGTGCAAATGAATGATTGAAACCGAAGGACGAAGGATAGCAGCACGGATGACTTACACGGGATGATAAGGCACGAGAATCGCCCCCTTGTCCTTATTGGCGAGCATGAAACTGACGATGTAATCCCTCGCGTATTCACGGTGATTTGCGTAGACTCCCAAGAAGCCCTCGTGCATGTAGTACGGGTCAGCGACACAGATATGAGATATCTGCTCAACCTCGATGATGTAGTTCATGTGCAAGGCATAAAGGCGGACAAACGTAAAATCCAGCTTCTTCACGTGAAACATGTCGAATATGTAATCGAATCGGAGGAAGAACTTATCCGCGGGGAAGCTGTCGACATACAACATTTGCCGCGGAACGTTAACCACGTAGAGTGGGTATCCTGGATCTTTCGAGGCGATGAGGTCTTTCTCTACCCGCAGCACATCGTCATGAAGTCTCTTTAGATCGCCGAATCTGGCCCGTAGCGCTGTTGTAGGTAGGATTGGTTAACCGGGGATATGCCATTTATCCGCATCGGGGATATCTATACGGTCCTGAAGTAGAGGCTGCTGAGGCGGCTGGATCATAGAAACAGCTTTTTTGCCTTTCCTCGCTCTCTTCCTAAACTTCTTTACTACCGGAAGGTCGTCCATAATATGTTGAGACGGCAATTCAGGCACCGAATCATGACGCTCAAACCCTGAGGAGGTGCTAGTATAGACATACTGTTCAGCAGCGCCATCGTCGTCCTCATCCTCATCCATGGCGACGTCATCAGCAACTAATGTAGCCTCCTCCTTACCCCGTCCGCTATCACCCAACCCAACACCCGACGCTAATTGGTAGGTGGGGTGTTGATGTTCATACCTTGCTGAGGCTGTGTGCTCGTGGGTGTGCTCCCGGCCGCCTCCAGACGAAGCAGACTCTTTGCCCACAACAGGACCCACCCAGCATTGCAACAATCACCAAGCCGCCGCGGTGTCTCACCGTCATCCCCCAGTAGTACTGGAGGAGGCAAATTCTCGTGGCCCGGTTTGACACTGGCCAAGGAAACCTTGAAGACGTTCGGGGGGATCGGCCGGCTGTGGAACAATGGTTCCTTCGGCTCCATTATCATCGCCTTCCCCACGTCCACCTTCTGGTCGCCGATGGTGTATAATATGGTGCACGGGGTTTCGTCGGCCTGCAAAGAAAAGTCCGCGACGTGAGACATCCGAAAGGCAACGAAAACGGGAGATTATACATTTATATTGAAGGGGGCCGGTGTGACAGATACTGTGAGGGCGTCGAGCTCAGCCAAAGACGAAGCACCACCTAGCACGTCTAGTGCGGGAGCCGGTGCGGGAGCAGGTGCAGCTGCAGGTGCTGGTGCAACGCTAGTCGAGCTGCTCCCCGCCAAGAAGTCAGCAAGGGGAAAGTCTGCTGCATTTTTTTCTGGATTTTGCCTGGTCCAATTGAAAACGGCCGGAACCAAGGTAGTAGAAATATCTACAGCCACCTGTTTTGCGGCAGCTACCGCTGTTGTGACTATCTGAGTTGATTTCTTCTCAAGCGCAATCTCAACCCTCTTGTCGATGTTTTCTTCATTTAACCTCCGTCTTTCCTTTCTCTCCTCCATGGTCTCACGGTAGTACTTCTTCCACGTGGCGCCGTCTCCGACACCGTGCACGCGTCCATACGACGGTCGAGTATCCACCGGTTGTCGTTTCAATATGTTCAACGCCCGGTTGAATGGAGTGTCCCACTTGGGCCTCGCCAATGCCTCAGACGGCGAGTCGCTTTCGGCCGCAATCCTGTGCTGCTCTATCTGCAAAAGGCACAACGATCGTTTACAAATATGACTAACGTGTGCAGTCGAATTGATCATAAACTAAAATTACCATCAGTCTTATGAACTCCGTAATGACCGGTGTTGTCTCGTAATCCTTTTTCACTGGGTGCCAACGGTGCTGGGCCCTGAGGACGTCACGCTCCTGCTGGACGGTGAACTCCGCCAAGGGGTCTGCGATGCCCAGACTCGCGGCTTCCGCGTCCTCCTTGGCCCATTTGGACCTCTTTCCGCCGTAACCACGGCTTCCAAGGTGGTGGCTCCCAAAGTTCCTCTCTTGAAGCCCCTTCATGTACTTAGACTTTTTTTGGCATCTTCGGCCTTGCAAGCCTCCTTGAATATTTGAAACTGCTCTTCCGTGATTGTCGGATTATCCTTTACAATCTCAGAGTAGGGTTCCTTCTTGTCGATGATCCTTGCTTTCACTCGATTTTTCCAGGCGGCCAACGCGTCAATAAACTTGGTCATGGAGTGTTTGTTTATCTTCTTCATTGCCGGGTCCTCATCTGGATCTTTATAATCATTCTCATTCCGGCCCGGGAACAAGAATATCTGGTGAAACTTCTTTAGGAGGGAGCTCCTCATATTTTCTATCTTCTGCAGTTTCTCATTGTTGATGGTGGCGGTTGTCCGTACGATGCAGCCTATTTGATTGTTGTAACATCGACACGCTTCATCAGGCTCCGTTGGCTCAAAATTGCCGTCGTCCACCTTCGTGACCACCACTCTAGTAGTGTTTGTTAGGAACCCGTTGCCTCTTTGCTTTTGGTTCTACACCAGCTCCACTCCCCAGGCAGTGCCGGTCTCAGTCTCAGTGCTGGTCTCGATGCCGGTCTGAGTCTGAGCGCCGGTCTCAGTCTCAGCACCGGTCTGCGTGTTGGTCTCAGTCCTCGATGCCACCGGTGGGCCCAGCAATAACATCGGTTGATCGTCGGTAAGGCTATTCGTCTGCCACCCGGTAGGCGTCGTCGCAATCACCAGAACCCTGTCCTTCATCGTTGCTAGCCATGTTTCCTATGATTAAATCTAGTCAATTAATTCTAGACCTAATAAAATGAATAATGACATAAAAAAGGCCTATTGTTTTGCAGGAATGTTGACTCCTTCCTGGTGTGGCAAATCACGGGCACTCGATATGTCCTAGTTTGTAGCACAAGTCATGCCGAAATTCACGGAAAATTTCGGCATGACCTTTGCTAAAACGTGGACAAATCGAGAACCTGAAATTTGCCGGAAAAGAAATGAATCAACATTCCGGCAAAACATAGGCCACTAAGCATCATTCCCTGGAAACAGTGTCCAAATATACACGAGCAACCACATGTCCAAATTTCGCAAGCTAATTCAAAAACAAAGTGTAGAAGAAAATTCATTTAACTACTAATAGAACAAAATTCAGTTAACTTTAGTGCTCTATAATGATGAAAGGAAAAAAATTCAGTTAACTACTAATTTCATTCATTTAGGTTATTCATTTAACATCACCTAATTAACCTACTATACCACTAGTACTAGCAGCACTACTAACCTAATTAACCTAGCAAAACTCTAGTGCCCTAACTAAAAAACATCTAATTAACATCTACTAGTACCACTATTGCCCTAACCTAATTAACATCTACTAGTATCACTATATACTATACAAGCAGCATCTACACTAATTAAACCCTACTGCCCTAACTAACTTTTGCTCTACTAATTTTTTCTCTAAAATGCAGGGAGAGATGAGTGGGGGGGAGGGGTGGGGGACTTACAGAGAGGGGAGAGAGGGCGGGCTCGGGCACGGGCAACGGCGGTCCTGGGCGGGCTTGGGCGGCGGTGAGGTGGAGGGCGCCGACGGTGACGTCGAGGGCGGCCTCGGGCGGTGGCGGTGAGGCTGAGGGTGGCCTCGGTCGGCGGCGGTGAGGATGACAGCAGCCTCGGGGGGAGATGGTGAGGTTGCGGGCGTCCACATCGGCAGGAGACGGCGGCGAAGTGGGCGACGGTGAATTGGGGAGACGGCGGCGAGGGAAAGGGATTTGGGGAAGAAGTGGTGGCCGGGGGGTGGGGGGACCGCTGTTTAAGTGAAACGTAATGGTAGCGAGTTTCCGGAAACGCGCTATAGCTATGTTAGCTATAGCGCGTTTACTGAAACCCGCTACTGCTATTCCTTTCTCCTTTTTTCCTTTTTTCTTTTATTTTTCTTTACATTTTATTTTTTCCTTTCTCCTTTTTCTATTTCTTTCACTTTCATTTACTTTTCTACTTGTTTTTCACTTTATTTTATTTCCGTTAGCAGCAGCGCATTACACGTAAGCGTGCTACAGCTAAGGAGCGTAGCAGTAGCGCTGGGCCAGTATACGCGCTACTGCTAGGTTGCGCTAGCCATGTGCGCCCAGTTCAAACATAGCAGCTGCGCTTTTCACCAGTACGCGCTACTGCAAAAGTCGTAGCAGTAGCGCGGTTTATTTACGCGCGCTGCTACTAATTAGCAGTAGTCTTTGATTTTGTACAGCGCTATTGGTAACATTCTGTGTATAAGGTTTTCCCTAGTAGTGTCACTTTCGGCTTGTGGCGCTCACTCTCTTTGTGGTGGTTCACTCTCTCACTATTCTCTCCACGATGGGCGGCTTGCTTGTCGATGATCACTTGGCTAGGAGACATAGGTCGTAGAAGGTACTCTTTTCCCTTCATCTTGAAGCTATAATGATTCGTTCGCCTATTGTGGATGCCACCTCAGTCAAATTGGCATGGCCATCCAAGAAGGAGGTGGCAAACGGACATCGGAACGGCATCACACTCCAAAGTGTCTTCGTAAGCTCCGATCTTGAAGGAAACTTGCACCATATGCTTGACTTGGATAGTGTCGGAGTCGCTTAGCCATTGTACATTGTTGGGATGCGGGTGCTTCATATTAACCAATTGGAGCTTGGATCATAGTTCTTCACTTGCTAATTTATGGCAACTCCCTCCATCGATGATGACCTTCACGGACCTTCCATTCATGCCAGCCTAGTGTGGAAGATATGGCATATTTTGTCTTCGTCTTGTTTATGTTGAAGTGTCAAGACCTTGGAGACAACGAGAGCGGGGCTCGAATCCTCATCACAAAAGACTTGATCATCTTCATCTTCGTTCACGCGTCGGTGCATGGACACTTGCTCAAGGGCTTCCATTTCCTCTTCACTCATGGAGTCATAGGTTCCGTCGTCATTGAGGATCATGGTGTGTTTGTCGGTGCACTCAAAGGACTTGTGGCCTCGTACGGCGCATGTGAAGCACTTGATTGTACTTGTCTCGACGGTCTCATCGGTTGGTGTAGATGTTGATGAAGCTCTCGCCTTGAAGTTGCTTGTAGTAGGAGGACGACTTGAGGTTGTCGAAGCTTTCTTGAAACTTGATTCATCGCCGTTTCTTGTAGAAGTCTTGGTTGAGGTAGAAGGTGTTGGAGTCATCGAAGCTTGGGTGTTGGAGAAGCTGTAGTTCTTGGAAGAGTACATGGTGTACTTGAAGACATCTTGCACTGGTCGTTCCACTTTGGTACCTTGATGCACTAGCTCGATGAGGTTGGAGTAAGGTTGGAAGTCAGCAATATTCTTGATAGGATGATTGGGTCCATTCAAGAAACGTGCCATAGTTTGCTCATCATCTTTTGTGACATTAGCTCTTATCATGGGAATCTCCATTTCCTTGTAGTATTCTTCAACACTCTTGGTTCCTTGCTTGAGTAGTAGCAATTTCTTGAAGAGGTCGTGGTTGTAGTAGGTTGGCACGAAATGTGCTCTCATGACATCCTTCATTTGCGCCTAAATTGTGATGGGTGATTCACCTCTTGCCCCTCGGCACTCAATGACTTGTTCCCACCAAATGAGGACGTAATCTTGGATCTCAAGAGATGCCATAGTGATCTTCTTCTCTTCCTCATAGTTGTGCAAATGAAATATTTTGTCAACCTTCAATTCTCATGAAAGGTACTCTCCAAGATCATTGCTTCCGGAAAACTTGGGCATGGTGAACTTTAGCTTGCTGTAGCATTGCTCTTCATTGTGTTGGGATAGAGGGTGATGACATCCTTGATGAGGAGGATTGTCTCCCTCAACTTGCTCTTGTCATGGAGGATTTCCATTGTCTTCTTGCTCTTGGTGAACTTATGATTCTTGTCGAGCTTGTGGAGGAGCTTGAGGAACTTGACGATGCACTCATGATTGGTAAATCCTCTCTTGAACTTCATTGCGAAGTTCTTATTGTTTGCGCCTATGGTGGTTGTGTGCGGTAATGGCGTGACTAGTGTCGTGGAGTGCACATTGCGCCTCAAGTGCTTGAGCTTCTCGCCGTTGTTGTTCTTGACGTTGTACCTCGACATCTTGTTCTTGGTTTAGACGCGCTCGCTCTTCTTCTTGTTGGCGTATACGTTGACGTTCTTGTGCTTGCGCAAATGTACGTTGGTTTTGACGTTGTCGTTTCTCTTGCGCTCGAGGTTCCTCTTGATGATCGGTGTCGTGTAGGGGATTGCGATTTGCTTGACGATCTTGACGCGCGGCTCATCGAAGAGTGTTCGATGTTGGAGTACTTGAGCCGGAGATGGTCTCATCAGAGTGTCTACTCGAGCGGCTCTGTCTTGAGTAGGACGAAGAGGTAGAAGAGCAGTTCACCAACAAGGCACGAATCTCGTCCATTCTTGCATTGCTCTCTTTCTTTTGTTCATCGAGCTTGTTGTCGAAGTAGTCTCTTGTACGTTGCTCGTAGAGTCGCAAGTCGGTGGCGAGGCGTTGATGCAGTCGCTCATTGCTTGTTTATCTTAATGCAAAGCTCGTTGTGTGCCAAATAGGTGGATCTTGGTGACGTAGTTGTTCGGGTCGTCGTCTTATTGTAGGAAGAGTGGGTTGGTAGAAGAACTTGGCCTATCCATCATTCCAGGAAAATATGTGAGTGGGAGAAAGAAAAGAACTTATACCAAATGTACCTTGACCGATGTTGAAGATGGATCAATGATCACTCAAATGTGTAACAAGGAAATAGCACAATTGGTACCAATTTTGTCTGTTCTCACACCCACAGAAATGCAAGCTTATGGTGGAGCTCGGTTAGGATGGTGGCACAAAATTTGATGCAATTGTTAGTGAGCTTCAATACTGTTGCAAAAGATTCACAAATTTGCAAATGTATCAAGTAGACCAATAGCAAGATATGGTACACGGAAACACACACACGGATAGATAAATGACGTTGCAACCAAGGAATGAGCCAAAATGTGAATCCATGAAAATGCTCTTGTTGCACAACAGTAGAGAGACACTAGAATGATTGCACAATAGGCGGATACGAAACTTGTGGAAAACCTACTAGGCAAAAATGCAACGACTTCTATCCTAAGTATGGTATATGTATGGCTTTCTGATGATATGATCCAAGATGATCGAGTATGACAATCTTAATGTAGTATGATGATATGGTTCTTTCTTATAAGCTCTTTGCTTACCTTTCCTTTTTGCTTAAAAGCTTTGTTGGATCTTTATCTTTTGAGCTATTTTCTCATGCAAAACTTCACGAACCAAGATAGCAATTGTGTATGCGATGACAACTTTGTGACACAAGAGTTGATACCAAGATATGTACCAAGATGATATGGTATGTATGCAATGGGAGCTATGATCACTAATGTGCATAGTGACATTGTCGGCAATACTCAAAGGCTAGTCTCGATAGGTAAGATACGCAAAATTGGTCTATGGTGGTTATCAATGTAATGGCAAGGAGTAGACAAAGATGTCGTCGAGGTTACCGTTCATGGTATGTCGGGTGTAAGAAAGGACGGATGAAGATGTGGTTGTTGTCTATGACGAATCCGTGGCGAAGATGAGCGACGGTGATGTGGATGTCGAACCATCCCTAAGTTGCCGAAACACATTAGGAAACGGAAGCTCCAACTCAAATTCTCAAAGCAAAACGTGTCAAAATTGTCAGAGATGGTATCGGGTAAGTGGTGGAGTTTGTGGAAAGCGGTGGTGGTATGCGGAAGTTTAAGTTGGCACTGGAACAAAATTTGGTGAGAGTTAGGCGAAAAACGGAGCGGTGGATGGAAGTGATGTTGTCAGGGGCCGGATGTTCGGGCTTGCGGGCCGGATGTCCGGGCTCTGGATCCGTGGACGAATTCTTGGTGGAAAGTGGAATTCGTGGCAAAATTTGGGATATTTTGTGGGTGGAAATTGGGGAATAGATGGTGGAAAGCTAGATCTACCTACTACACACAAAATCCACGGATCAAATCCAACAAAACATCATCGCACCAACAAATCACAAAAAAATTGGGGGGCTACTTTTGTGGGGAATTTTTGAATTTAGGACAAAATCAACAAAACAAGGCTAGAAAATGAAGAGGGAGGCTCCAAAATTGTGATCAATGTGGCTAATGATACTAAGATGATTTAGGGTAGAACCCTAGATGCCCGATCTTTCATGAAAGGAGCGGATCCCACGATGAACACAAAGAAAATGAGGGGAAAATACAAGGGGAAACACAAGAGAATCACTCAAACCAACAACATTCAGTCACACATATGCTAGATCCTCGAAACACAAAAGAGATACAAGATCCAAGATCAACAAGGGACGATACAAGTAGCATGTTCTTCTCCGTGAGGAGTTCTTGAAGGTCTTACCGTTAGGGGTCTTGAATCCACTTGGGGGATCTTCTCCGTAGAGGCCGTGAACTCCTCAGGAGAAGGGGTTGAAGTGGAGAGCAAAGCTTCTCAATGAGCTACTACTATGATAACCCTAGAAACAGGAAGGAGGAGGAGTATATATAGTCTAGCTGGGCGAAGGGGTACATGGTCCTCGGCCCTTTACTATGCGCAGACAGGTTGAGCCGGATGTCTGGGTGTCGCGCCCGATGTCCGGGCCTTCACGGGGAGCCGGATGACCCGACAGGCGGGCCGGATGTCCGGGCTGACGGAGCTGGCTTCAGAGCTTCTCTGGATAGGCTTGTACGGATGTCCAGCAGCTCGGGAAGAGCCGGATGTCCGGGCCTTTGGCAGATTGTCTGGGTTGACGGGGTCCAGCCTCGGGTGTGTTCTGTGATGGCAACTGGATTTTCGGGCGGGGGCCGAATGTCTAGGCTGGCGTTAGCCCGGATGTCCGGGCCCTGGGTCGGATGTCCGGGCCCTATAGCTTCTGCTGGTCGGCTATTGTGGTAGATGTTCCAGGGGCCGGATGTCCGGGGTTGTGGCCTGATGTCCGGGTTCCGGGAGCTTTCCTTGACTCCTTCTGCTGGTTCTCTTAATCTATGAACTTGGGGACTTGTCCGTATTCATGCGCATCTTCAAAAGAGTCCTCTTGGTAACTAATCATGTCTCAAGTGGATCATATGTGATATCACTAAGGAAAGAAGTCACCTCGGTCTTGAGAGCTCTAGCTGATGCTCATGTCATGGGTCCTCTTGCACTTAGTGAGACGACCATAGGTCTATGGGGATGACCATAGGATGCTCCGCGTTAGGTTATTGACCATGCCGGAGCACGATCAACCTGACCACGAAGGTCTATTCCTGCAAGCAATCAAAGAACAAGAAATAATATGATTAAGCAATCTGAATATTGCGAATATGGATGAAGTATTGATAAAAGTGGGGTTTCATAAGCTCTCTTGCTCTGGTTTTTGGAGACAAAGGAAGTACACGAAGTTGTAGCGGTGTCTAAATTTTAACTAAATAAAACCCAATGTCTAAACGACGCCCTAAGGGCTGTATATATGGAGGAAGAGGGGGGAATTTCGTGGCCCTTGAGTGAGGGGTCCGAAACCAACCCTATCTCTTATTTCCCCACACATAAGGACTCTAAAAAGAGCCTATACTTATGTATTTCGAAATTACATGGTCCTGGCTCAATAATAAGGTGACGCAGCACCTATAATAGCACCTATAATAAGGCATCTTGTATATTTAGTCCAAGAGTTGCTTCACTCATTACGGTGGCTTCAATGTCCTGAAATCATCACTTGAAACTCTGTTCTTGTTTCCCTCGTGCTTGCCATCATCTCCATGCTTGTTGTTGCTCCAATGTTCATCCTTCTCCAATCTAGGCCCTTCATTTGTAAGCAAAACAAGTGTATCCAATTTAGGCAGCATCATATTCTCATGAACATTAGAATCATTACCAAGAAACGGAAGTACCTGGTAATTTAATTGGCGTGCACGAGCCCTAGTAATTGGTCCAGTATGCATAGTAGCAGGGGCTGTGGGTGTAACAATGGTATTGATGTTCTCCTCATCAAGCTGTGAGGGCCTCCGCGCAGCCGCCTTAGGCTCCCCACTCCATTTGCAAGAGTGATGGAGGTTGACTAGCCGCCGGGGCTCAGACTACACATGAGGGGCTGCTGTAACGGCAGCATGCGGGCAGACGTGGAGTTCCCCACTCATCATGTCATGCTCCTCCGGCGCGGTTGGAAGACTTTTGCTCGTGCCCACAGCTTGGTGGTCGGGCACATCCTCCATTTTAAGTTAATGGAGGCCACCCTGCTCTCTGTCAAAGTCTTCGGACAGTCGAGTGCTCGCTTAGGGTGTTGCGCGGAAAGCTCGTCCGACGACGAAAGCTCCTCCTCGAGCGATAGCAATGAGGAGGACAGTGATAGTGATGATGAGGATGCCGACGGGGAGGACGATGGCTCCGACTCCGGCTAAACACCAACCATACCATCACCGTCAGTTGGCAGCACCACCATCTGCACCTGCATCCCCTCTCCGGCAAGGCGATTTACCGAGGAGTTAGATGTGGCGGTGGGGATGGTGTCTACGGCTCCTCCAGCAGCCTTCAAGCTGGACCCTGGCTGGCTTCCCATGGACTTCGGCTTCGTTTCCCCTGCCGCGTATTGCTAGCCCTAGTGGCTGTGACCAGGGGGTCGTCTCTGCTGCTCTCTTCACCGTCACGTTCGCCCGCGCTCTCCCGATCTTGTCAGGCCCCTCGCCATGGGCCCTGATGGGGTCAGGTTGGGCTTCTGCCCTGTCGATGCAACAAACCTTGGGTCTACTGCCCAGACCGTGCAGAGGCCTAAGAGCAAGGTCGCAACATCCAAGACCAGGCCAAGCAGAAGAGATCAACTCTTTGAGGAATCAAATGGAAGATCGAGAAGAACAAGACAAGCCAAGAGAGAAAGATACCACTAAGGGAAAGCCTCCCTTGCCGCGCAGGCGAGCCTGGTCCTGGTCGAGGTTGCCCCAGAGACAAGTTGCAAGACTGCCCCGGCAAGCCTGTCGGGGGACGCCAAAGGCAGACCACCCCACCAAGGCTCCACCGCTCCACCTCACAGCGATGCTAGTCGTCTATCAGTGCGGTGCCGAGCCCCCAAGTGACTAAGTGGCTTTTTTTGACACATGGCAGCCGCTTCCGAAGGAAATCACCTCAAAATGACACCCGCCCAGAGACGTGTCAAACCGACAGAGAAGCAGGTGGCTGAGCCTTGCCGGGCATGCTGCAATGTGACAATAAGTGGTGCATTTAATGCGCTGTGCCCTGTCTGCAAAGTTAGGTATGATAGCATTAGCACTGTTTGCTTTCTAATTAGTACATGATGACTGATTTGCCATTGTGTGACCCCTTGATCTCTAAAAGGAGGGCCATGGCAACCATAGAAAGGACTCGGACCCTTATAAACTCATACGTGTGTAGCTGCTCTCGCCCCAAGGCAACCCTGTCGGGCAAGAGCGATGCGTCTCCACCATAGTCCTCTCATCAATCCACCAAAGCAGGAGCAGGGTTTTACGCCTCACTATGGTCAGAACCTGGGTAAAACTGCCCGTGTGATCTCTGCCGTGCTGCATGACGTTCTTCGCTGATCCGGAGCATCCTATGGTCATCCCATGGACCTACCATCGTCTCATGAAGTCCCAAGAGGACCGATGACACGTGCACGAGCTAGAGCTCTCGAGACCGAGATGACTTCCTTCCATAGTGATATTCCATATGATCCAGTCGAGACATGGCTACTACCTAAGTCCGAAATATTGTGCATGATCAGGTACCAAGAAGGCTCTCCCGAAGATGCACGTGATGATGGACAAGCATACAAGTTCACGGATGAAGAGGAATTATGGAAGGAACCAGAGAAGTCTCCAGGACCAGGACATCCGGCCCCAAGCCCCGAACATCAGGCCCCTAGAGCATCTACCACAGCCGTAGCCCTAGCCGAAGCAATAGGGCCTGGACATCCGCCCTAGGCCCCAGATATCCAGCCCGATGCCAGCCTAGACATCTGGCACCTGCCTGGAAATCCGGCACCCATCAAAGAACACACCCGAAGCTGGACCCCGTCAGTCCGGTCATCCTACTCTTCCCGAGCCACCGGACCTCTGGCCTGCTACCCGGAAATCTGGTCACCGCCTATCCAGAGAGCTTCAAGACCGACCACGCCATCCCAGACATCCGCCCCCCTGCCCAGACATCCGGATCCTCCTGAAGGCCCGGACATCCACCCCAACGCCCGAACATCTTGCTCCGCCTGTCTGCGCAGAGTATAGGGACGAGGCCCATGTACCCCTTGTCCACCTAGACTATATATACTCCTGCTCATTCCTGTTTCTAGGGTTAGCAAAGGATTAGTGTTGGGACCCCGACCCTAAGTTACACTAATCTAGCATGTAACACATCATATCACTTTTGCGGCCTCATGTACGGTATCCCCACAGGTGCCACCTTACCTGGCCCGGGACCGTTTGCGCCTTTGGGCTCACGTATATGATGGTGCCGCTAGCATCCATATGACAAAGAACCCGGGCCGACATATCTAGCTTTTTACATGGCGTTGAATCTGGCCTGCTTACAACCCATCTGATAATGGCCCGTGACACTTGGGCCTATGGCCCGCGTGGATACCGGCCTGCTTAAAGCCCATAATTTATTGGGCCAAACAGGCCTGAGATATTTTTGGCCTGCGATTTGGGCCCAACATGGCCCTTAGGCAGTTTTGGCCTGTATTGGCCCGTGAATTTTTCGGCTCAACGCTAGCCCAATCTAGGTTTTAGCCTGTTAAAAGCCCATGGTATTCTATGGCCTAGCTAGCCACGTTTTCGCCCATATGAGTAATGGGCCGGCCTGAAGACCGACAGAACTGAGATCCACTAAACCTTCCGGCCTAAATTACAGCATACCAACCAAAGAATAAACCTAGACTATACAATTAAGAACTTACAGCATATTACATCCATTGGGAATCAAAGTTCGCTGCCGGTGATAATAAAGCGCAACGTGACCGTAGATTACATACATTGGGCATCAAAGATCGCCACCACTGCATATAAACGCACCGACAAAAGAATATACAAAACTGAGAGCACTTCAGAAAGAACTAGGCCTGGCCAGGATGGGCCCCGCAAGTAGCCGAACAAGCTGATGAGACCTTAGTTGTGTCAATGATAGATGCTCCATCCCTAGTTGTATGTCATCATTGTGCGCACGGCAGTCCTCTGACATCTTCATTGCATCTTTGACGTCAAGTTGGAGCTGAGCTCAAGCAAGCCTTTCCACTATAAGTTGAGACTGAAGAAGTCGAACTGATTGAGGCAGCGACTGCACAGATGTTGTCTCACACCTTCTGTTGAGTAGCTTCAACTCATTGTCTTCATCAAGATAGGACCTTGGGGTCATCTCGTTGTCCTCAAGCTGGTTTGGCTCACTATCTTCTCTAATGTTCAGCCTGGCATAAGAGATACGACTCTGAAAGAGAAACAAGGAGACACGTAACAGGTTTCACAATTATATAAGCAGATAAATGAATCTGTTCTGCATAAGGAACATGTTTTGATAACTACATTTAAAACCAGAAGTTGTTGCAAACATGCAATCAGATGTAAACAACAAAGTAAATAGCTCTGGAGGAAATGATGCCTATCCAAATCTATACTAGAACAAAGTTTGAAGGCTTGAGAAGGATGAGCTTACATTACATGTTAAAATGGGGTGGACAAAGCCCTTCTCCATGTTGATGGAAGGATAATTCAATAAATTCCCCAAAGAAAATTCTTTATAAGCGTTGTCATTATTCCACATTTTCCAAAGAGTAAATATAGATCAAATAATATTGGAAGAAACAGAGGATGATGAAGCTCAGATGCAGAGTGATGATACATAATCAAATAGGAATTAATTAAGTACAGCATTACAAGGCAAAAGGTACTGACAAGAGGAATGCAGACATCAACGTGTGCAATGGCATTGGCTTTATTCAACATTCTAATAAGAGTAAATGTAGATATGATAATTTGGAGAAAGTGGAGTGCATGATAGATAAGATGCAGAGTCATGCTAGACAATCAACTGTCTCACGATGCAAGTACAGTAATACCACCACCGTCCATTGTTACTTGCCGCTCAAGTGGATGTATCTAGCACTATTAAGTTCTAAATACATCCAGTTGATCAACAATTAAGTCGATACAAAGGGAGTACATGACAACATGTACTTACATGAGCAATCCAAAAATTCATAACCATTGTGTTAATTCTACATTTATCTAAGAGTAAATATAGATCTTATAATATCAAGCAAAGGGAGGATAGAGAAGCGAACATTTATAGTGATGCTACATACTCAAACAGCAATGAGTGTAAGTATGCTAACAAAGGGAAAGAGGTACCGACAAGAGCAATGCAGAGCCCAGTATTGTTGTGAGATCCTTTGAGAAAGGATTCATTCGAAATTAGTTTTCATACAAGAGAGAAGGTAAGGCACATGCAGAAATTTAGGAATTCAAATTTTGAATTGATATCATAGATAGTACCTGACGCTGGGCTCTCAGCAGTTCTAATAGGGGTTTGGCCAGTGGAGTAGGGGTAAAGTGTGGTATAGTTGGGCCTGTGTTTTCTGTGGATGCTGATCTATCTGATTTAACAGGTATCACTACCTTTTCCAAATACCTAGTTTGTACTCCTTGAGGATCTGCACTCACCCTCTTCCTTTTGGACATCTATTACAAAAGAACAACATTTGACTGAAAAAACATAGTATGACGACACATGGAATAGGTACAGAAAATGGATAGGTATGGCATATACTTATATATGATGCTCAAACTAAGCAGATGGTGTAACAAAGTAGAAGTAATGCAAGAGGTCAGATGCAAAATATGTGCGACCAATACAAGCTTGCCAAGTTAGAGCAAGCACCTTGATGGGTGAATAAGATAGGCCATCCTCCACCATGCCAAGTTTGTTAGCTAGTGGATTGTTCCGCAATATTCCTCTTGTGTGCCCATTCTCATATTCATTTTGATAATGTTCAATACCTGACATACATGAAAACATAAAAACAAGTGAGATTATCTTTGTAATGCAGAAGTGATTCTAATCTAGTACCACCTCCCTGTAAACCCCTTTGTGCTATCTATGCAATTCTTCTGAGAGATGCCATACATGCTGTAATTTGGTGTGTGCATTAATATAATTTGGCCTACTACTCAAAATATGAGAGCTCCAGAAGTGATGATACTTCGCAGATGACAGCTTCAACATATAGTAAAGAAGAACAAGTCGACCTGACCTGACAGATTCAAAATATACTAAGGGAGAACAACTCGACCTGACCAGTTGACCACAAATGTCTCTGCTACTCTTCTCAACAAGGAACATACTTATTAAAGAAGAGAAGAGGATCATCTTAAAGAAGAGCAGAAGATTAAGCAGATTGAGGATATTACAAGTCTTTCTATACAATATCGGTTGCCCACCCATGATGAACCAGAGTGCACAAAGAAATACTATTCCTTCCGGACTCTTCATATGTGGAACACATGCATTTCGAAACTAAAGTAGGAACATTTAGCTGACCAATTAAACATCTCTTAGTTTTACTAATATCAGCATAATATCATATTTGAATTTGTACAACTAAGCTTGTTTAGCTCGATGGATGGAGCAGTGCAATCACGACACGAACCATGTAGGCTGATCATGGTCATCATAAAATGGGGAAACGTAAGCATGATGAGTATAGGGTTGACCGTGGCAGTGGGATGGCTGATCTGAAGCTGCAAACTGCGCAAAGGGTAGTTAGCAACCGATGTTTGCTTTGAAATAACAACTAAGATTTGGGATGGACAAGAAAGTACAGTAAACAAGTGACAAAGAAATGCAATTCTACTGTCTTTCTATATGTCGCGACATGCATTTGGAAACTCAAGTGTGACCTTTAGCTAATCAATTAAATGTGTCTGTTAACCAATACCAGTATCATAACGCAATCATATTTGACCAACTAAGCTTTGGAATTTTTTGTGTTGTGTTGTTTAGCTTGAAGGGTGGAGTAATGCTAATACGATGGAAAGCATCTAAGCAGATCATAGTAGAGTAGATAAAAGGGGAAAACACTAAGCATCAAGAGTAAAATCAGGAAAGTGGAACTAGGTGGACCAGTGGGTGGCGCACATGTTTTTCGAAACGAATATAGGAACATTATGTGACCAATTAAACATTCTCTGTTTTAGTGATATCAGCATCATATCATATTCATATTTTAACACCTAAGCTTTGGAATTATGAGTGGCATGTTGTTTCGCTTGATGGGTTGAGCTCTTGAGGAGCAGTGCTAGCATGACACGAAGCACCTACGATGATGGTAGTTAATATAAAGGGGGGAAACCATAAGCTTTACGAGTATAGTGATCGTGCCATGGAGGATCTGAAGGTGCAAACCGGACAAAGCTACTTTGCAACCAATTTTTGCTTTCAACTAGCCACTACGATTTGGTACTAATAAGAAAATTACAGTAAACAATTTACGATCTATTTTCCGGGTGAGATCAATAACTTAAGCACATATGGAATAGTACCACCCCTCTTGCGAGACCGTGTAGGCCCCTACTGATACGTTCAGGGTGCTGTGGGTGCGATGGCTATCGGCGGCGGGGAAGAAGACTTTAGGCGGCAGACGGCCGGGTCGGGGGATAAATCCTGTTGTCATGGACGAGGCGTTCGTAGGAGCAGCAATGACAAGGTGGACGATGGCACCGATGAAGCGAGAGGACAAGATGAAAGGATCCATGTCCGGCGTCGTGGATGAGAGACGTCCATCTCTTGCACTGGACAACAGGGTAGGGGTAGCATCTCTGGAAAGGTGGAGGATGGGGTGGCGGATGGAGGAGGCTGGCCGCAGTGGGGAGGTTTTCGTGGCGCTGACGGTGTATGAATGGGGAAATAGATGGGGAGGGGGATCTCAAACTTTGGGACGCGCTTGTCTGAAATGTGGGAAAGTTACGCACTTATTACCCGGTTAAAATTTCGGACATAACGTCGGTTGGGGATAGGTCGGTAATCTCGCATCTCCCAAATATTTGCTGGTAGTAATTTCGGGCAAGGAGAGGGTGTTTTGGAGCCCATGGTGTATGAACGGGGCTGACAGGTAGGGCGGTTGTGTCACGTCTGAGGGAAGTTACACATCTTCCCTTATTTAAAATATTTGCCTACATCGATTTCAGACAAGGAGAGTTTGTTTTGCCACCCACCGTGTATGAATGGGGAAATGGAGGGAGATACACATGTCTTTCAGACGAGCTTGAATCAAATGTGTTTTGCTGCCCATCTTTGGCGCCCACCGTGTCTGAATGGGCTCAGAGGCGGTCGTGTCATGTCTGATTGAAGTTACTAGTCTACCCCTATCGACAGCAGTGTAAATTCGGTCGATATGGATGTAAAGTGTCAGGGGTAGACAGTAATTTCCATCTCGCAAACACTTGCTTCGGGCAGCCCACAAATGATAGTGGGTGTTTAGCTGCTTTGTTCAAAACTTGGGAATTAGCAATCATGTTTTCCCTCGGCCCTAGCAACTAAATTGAAATCCAATTTGTATTCGATTACGAATATCGACATATAATTCTATGTTTTGTTATTTATTTCTTCAAAACCACAACAAAGATCTATTCCACCTTTATATATGATTATGATTTAGAAATACCATGATCTTCGAATTCAGTAGGTTGGATACACTTTGAGTCAAACAGTTATTTCATCCAATACAATATGCTCACACGAAAAATAGTTCACCTTATGTCAATCGTTCAAGTACTGAGGATTACCTCGCCTAAAAAATTTAGATCATTACAACACATTGACAACATAGGGGGTCTTACAACATAATCCATTCAGAGACATCACACAACATGCAAGTACAATAATCTAATGCCACTTTCAACTGGTATCTAAAGAAGAACTGGGATTACCCTGGGCTTCAGATAGTAGAAATAGTAGGACCTCCTCTGTCTTCAAATGCAACATTCTTACTTCCTCCAATTCTTGGGTTGCTTGCATAATGCATGCAGCTAATTGCATAATTTCCAGCCTCAAGATCATGATTACCTCATTCATGGCATCCACACCATCTCTTTCTGCCTCTAGTAGAGCCTCAAGAACTATAATATATGTGCTGAGACTGCTCTCTGGCGGTGTTGCCTCTAAACTGCTAACATCTGGTAACATGGATGGAGCACTGTTTCCACAAATAGATTCAGGGGCTGTATATTGTTTCCTAGTGTGAACGGCATCCTAAAGGTTTTGCGCTGGACATAAGTAAGTGATAGTTATAGCATGATCCAGCCAGTAAGCTTACATGGTAAAGGACATACGAATTATTGCCGAGCATGGCAAGCTATATTTAAATGGTTCGAAGCAGCATCAGCCGAAAAGAAATTAAAATGGTAAGATGAAACTAGGGATGTAGGTGGCAAATAAACGACATCTGGTAGTCCCATCTAGTTAGTTTTTGCTAGCTCCCTAGTTCATTTCCTCAAAAAACAAAAACTATTTTGACCTATCATACCACTAGTGGACTTTAATCAGGATTAAACGAGACCCAGTTGACATCGTTAGTTGAAAGGGAGTGTACCACTGCTATATTTAAGTTGCCAAGGCATCTAAGCAGTTGAAATAATCTGAGAAAACACATAACAGTGTTGCCTCATATAAGCTACGAAGACAGTCTTGTGATGAAGTTCAGAGGAAAAGTTAAGGACTCAAATGAACTAGGCATGCATTTCTTTATGATAGTACATCAGGCACTGTTGACATATTGGCTAACTCAGGTATAGCCTAACAAGTAACAAACAAGCATTCAAATCAAGCAATACAGCAAAGTAGACAACTGAACTATTTGTAATTCTGTAAGATTATAGGTTGAGGGCACAAGCCAAGAAAGCATCCCACACGCATTACATTTCACATGTACTAAAACACACTGGCTTACCATATGTTGATGTGAAGCCTCACTGCTGTTGCAATGTTCTTTGAGGATATTGTCAGCATCTCGTGGTTGCAAATCTAGTTGTTGTAGTTTATTCTGCACCCTCTATTTAGGTAAAATTAATTTCAATCACATGCACTGGTTCGAATTGATCATCAGTGGTCCATCTAAACTAAGTAAAGAAGGGTGTGTGCTTACATGACAATATATGTGCTTCACTCTATTTTTATGCTTGTTCGAGGTGCCAGCCCCAAAATAACAAATATTTTGCTTGATGGGGTTGGCAGCTCCATAATTAATAGAAGCATCAAATTAGTCATGCAACTTGGGAAGATCAAGAACACACACAAAATTAATGAACAGAGGCTCGGAGCAGTGATGTAATAGCTAGCATCAGAAAATGTAGGGTAAAACGAACAAAAAGCGGCGGAACCACATGCTAGTTTGCTGATGTGTAATTAAGCATAAAGAACATGAAGCAATCTGATGGAACCAACAGGTGGCATCAGAACAACACCATTATCATAAATATAGCATGCAAGAAGTAAAATAGTAGGAAGTGATATCTAGGAAGTACAATAATACTTAGGACAAAACTAAAGCATATTAACTATATGTGCACTTGTATGTAATTTAGCACATGTAGCATGTTCACTACCAGAAGTATGGCCCTACAGGTGCAAGCAGAATAATGCGTCTCATGAAAAATTGAATGATGCCCTGACGAAATTCAAAGGTGCAGTGCTTATGCTAAGAAAGTGAACGTAGGCGCCGGGCATTGGATAATAGTACCTGATTCTCAGTAGTTGTCATACTTGATAGCTAAGGATCATCGATGGTGCTCGTGTCGCGGTTGAGTTTGTGTCGTCTAACACCGTCGCTGAAGCGGCTCCGGTGCTTCAGTTGCGGCGCTTGTCGACATACAAGAAAGCTCATTTGTGGTAAGTGAACAGTTGCATGATAAAGAAGAGAAAAACTGCAAGAGTGTAAATCAAAATAACATGATGAGGCTGCAACGTCAGTAAAGCATGACTGGTGGAGTTGAATATGGCGTCCGTGGAGAGGATCTGGTGCGGTGGACGAAGGCTTCAGCGGGCGCGATGTACAGTGCTTTCAGTGAGGCGGATTTGTTGCGGCAGAAGAGGGCTTTTATGAAGAGCCAGCGATGGGGCAGGTGAGGGGGTCAGTGAAGGTCCTACACTATGGTGGCCGAGGGTGCCAGTTAAGAAGATTCGGTGTGGTGGACCATGCTGGTGGTCAAGGAGATCTGGAGCAGTGGACAAGCCAGTCACTGAAGCGACTCTGGTGAAGTGCTGAGTTGGCAGTTGGGGGTTCCAAGGTGTGGAAGGTAGATCCCGCGGGGTGTGAGGTCCACCACTGCGGCGGAGGACTAGATTCGGCCGCTTCTTGTGGTTGGGGGGGTAGAGGAGGGAGGTGAAGGGGAGGGGCTCTGCGGAAGAATGTCGGGGGCAAAGAGGGGAAACAATGGAGTTACCAAAGCGGCCCTTTTCTGTTCATGTGGCAGGGGTAAAACAGGAATATCACAGGGCTAAACTTTCGGGCGCGAGATATTTCAATGTGAGCGGGAAGTTTCAAAGCTTTTGGCGTCTGAAATTATAAGTGTGCTGCTCTTGTACGACTAACTATGATATCATGGCCTAGAATTTATTTGTTTTGCACGCAAAAAAGTGCAAGTTTTGAAAATCAATGTCTCCAAATCGAAACTTAGATTGTCCATTCAATTAAAATATGGATCATGGAGCTAGTACAAGAAAATACCATCATACGGTCCAATTCAAATGAAATTCCAGATGTGCTCATCCTAAATATGATGACAAAAGCAAAAATGTGTATGTGTATGAATAAAGTGGATGATTATAAAGTTTGAACATGCGTGTATGTGTATATCTCTAGGTTTGATATATGAATTTGAAATCGCGAAATCCTGGCTTAAAAATGTACCTCCGTTTAAATGAATTACAAAAGCTAATGATGGAATCGAATTCCAAAATTCGAATCTTAGGTTTGTAATTTTTGTACATCAAGGTATATCACACATGTTCAAAAGTATAGTTATCTCATAGTCCAAACTATGAAACAAATTGATCAACCATGAGTGCACACACTATTGACCATATGTATCTCAATTACGCTAAAGTCCCTCAAATATATACATGTCACTCTTTATCTGAAGCCAACCACCACCCCCCCCACACACAAGTCGTTCTCTCCCCTAGACATGAACACACAAGCACATTAACTCCCCCCTCTCTTCCAAAGTCCGGATCCCAATATAGGTCTCTATCACTTTGTCTCTCGGGCATGCACACATCTCTTCCCCCAGTCTCTAGGTCACCCGACATCTCTCTTTCCCAAGCACACTCACTATATAGAGTGTATCTTTCCCATACACACAAAACGTCGCCCCCAAACGTATATCTCCCTAGTTATGTGTGGTTCTCGCACACTCACCTCACACACCACCCCACTGCAAACAAGCACGCTTTACCTTCTTGTGCACCACTCTCCTCTTTCTATATCCCCCACATGCAGACCCGCCCCAGCTCCTTCCCTGTATGCATATATGACGTGACTCTTTCCATAGCTCCCAAATGTATCATCGTTCACAATCTCGCATGTTGTTCTCTACACCATCTATTCTAGATCTCTCATGAAGTCCCTATCACACACACGACGACTCGCTTCTTTTGCGTCTCTGTACATAGGCCAATTTCGAACAACACCAACATTGTCTCCCTATCTATACGCCACTTATGGACACAAACGACCCCTCTCCCCCCCTCTCTTCCTCTCTCTCTCTATCTCTCTCTCTCTCTGTCGCTAGCTCTCTTTCTCTCTCTCACTCTCGCACCCCTCTCCCACACACACCCGATGTCTCTTCCAAATAGTCAGCTCCCCGCCCGCACCCATGCTATCCTGCTACTACACATGCCTTTGTCTCTCTTTGACACACATGTCACACCATTCCCCCTTCCATTATACTAGGTTTACATCATTAGTGGTCTCTCTAGTCCACATACACACACTCCCTCTCACATCATTAGTGATCTAGGTATGTATATATCCCCCCTCTCTAGCTCAGATGCACACCAAAATTCTCCATCTCTCTAACTCACACATCTCTCCCCCACTCTCTGATTATGTCTATGTGTCTCCACGTTACACAACACAAAGCCCCATGTGCATGTCTCTATCTATCCTCCACACAAAGAATCTCTTATCATTGACTCAGTCTCTAGACATATCACACATGCACACTATCTCTCTCACACAAACACGCTCAACAAGGGTTTCCCCATGAATAACATACCGTCTATTCATCAACAGTCGTGGCAGTACGGCGTACACGAGACGTGAAACATAATAAATCTACATGTGCATAGAACACCTAGTATGACTACTAGGACTAGAGCAAGCCGAAAGCATGCCGCCGTCACCCCCTCCTTATCGGCGATGGGAAAATCTTTGTTTTACATAGTCGAGAAGTCATTGTGCTAAGGTCCCACATGGTGAGCCGTTGAATAGAATGTAGATCCTAGTTTACGGAAACAAGTATCGGTAATACGTTTGTATCTCCATACTTATATTTCTTCTCTTATATAAAAACTGAGTTGGTGATGATGGTACGCATGCCATCTTGCAATATATACCGCCCGATCTATATCTGCGGATGGAAATTAAACTAAAAGATACCCGCACCTCTCTCCACATTTGTAGACAAGGCCTTTCCTCGTTCATCCTTATCTCCAACAACCTCATTGTTGAGAAATTAAAAAAGGAAGCCTCTGGAACAAACTGGCCTGGTGGCCGCTGCCGGCGTCATCCATCCCCATGCCTCGGCTCAGTCCGACCACCAATCACCACCACGCCCCACTCCTCTTCACATTATCTCCTCTTTCTCAAGATATCATTAGTTTTTCACATGGGATTACTCTCGCATGGGTCAATCACAACAAGTGTTTTATAAAAAAATGCATCTTGATGTTCCGTGCAATGCACAGACATCTTGCTAGTACTCCTATAGAAGACTAAATTGGTGATGATGGTGTGTCCGCCATCCGTCATTTCTGACCATTAGATCTACATCTTACAACTATGAGGTAAGTTGTTGCCTTTTCTTACCAACATCCCACTTCTCTACCAATTTGCAGAAAAAACCCATAATTATTATCTTAAAACCAACCACATCCCTCCCTCACCTCACCAAAATAGCCCAACGAATATATTCTGATTGAAACATAATATATCTCTAGTGATATATGTATATCAAAATTAGAGTGTTTTGTATCAAGTTTGTGAATAAGTATTATTCTAATTATGATCCGTTGCAACGCACGTGAACATTGCTAGTATTTCCAACCATGCAAAAAATTGCTAGTCTTTACATAGTTTCGACTTTTCCATCAAGATATTAGTCATTCATGGTTGATATTTACTTTCAATCACGTACACATAGGCACTATGTATCTAGCCTTGCTTACTAGCTTCCAAAGCTTAAATTTCACTCCTACTTACAATATATGGAGTATTTAACAAAAAACTACCACTTACAACCAGCCCTAGGAAGAAGCTATTGTACAAAAAATAGCAAAAACATACCCAAAATTTCTTAATCCGTGCCAAAAACTACTACCTAGTGCCGATTAGGCTCGTTTAAACCCTTTTATGACAAGGTTGGCCCACATGTCCGTGCTTATGAGGCATCTTGAACCAAAAAAATTTGTTTGACCGTTGGCATGACAGATCCACATTTGACCTTCTATCCTGTTATTCCCCCTCAAATCAAAGTTTTTCCTGAAAATTACTTCAAACAATACTGATGCGTGTTCGTCGATGGCGCCGGTTATGAGCGAGTTGGCCGCCGCTCCGCCGGACAGGTCGGACACCGCGCTGGCCTCCGCACGGGTTGGCAGGCTGGCCCAAGTGTGACTCATGTGCGAGCAAGCCGTCGCGCTGGCCTTCCCTCGAGCCAGATGGCTGGCCTTAGCGCAGCGCGTGCGAGCAAGCCACCGTGCCGCCGTGCCAATCTAGCTAGCAAACCATGCAGACAGGCAGCTGGACAGAGCTCTCTTGGCTAGCTAGCGGCCGCGAGCGCCGGGCGGAGCTGGCATTCGGGCTCCTGCAAGATGGGCTCCACACTGCCGGTAGTTTTGACCTCGCCTTCTGCCGGCGGCGGTAGCTGCGCCCCATGGCCGAGGATGACTAGGTGGACGGGCCGGAGGTAGAAGGTCACTCGGGGATTTTTGTGCAGACTGACATGTAGGTCACACAAGTCATAATGCCTAACTTGTTGGTCGAATAGAAAGCGCCGACTTAAGGGGCGACATGGGTTGAAACGTGCCTATAACAACACTTTGTAGAGTAGTCGTTTCTTGGTAGTGCTGGTTGGTAAGGGCATGTACAATGGTTGATAATGTAGTCTTATCTTAAGTCTACCACGTATGCAAGTGGTAGTAGTTTCTTGGCATTATTAGTGGGTTCTTGGCATTATTAGTGGTTTCTTGTAAGGAACAATGTACTACTAGCGACAAAAGGAGATTCTAGGTTGCATTGTACTGTACTCCAATGAGTACTACTAGTGGTCGCGGGAGTGTATACCTCATCAAAATAGTAACTTCTCTGCGAGCCAATATTGTACACAGGTAGTTTGAGTTTTGAAGTCGAACGGACAAGTCGCACCACAATCTGGGTGCACTGGATAGCCCAGCCATGTGAATGGGTTTTTCCTTCCCATCATCTCGTGGTCGCATGCTCGCCCTTGACGCACTTCGCTTGTAGCTTCGTCATCACCTAGTAGCATATTTAAACTAGTGCCTCCCAATTAAGCCCGAGGAGCCAGAAAAGCCTGGTGCAGCATTGGGAACTTTGCAATATGGCTCTGTACGTAAAGTGATAGTACTCTACTACTCTGTAGCTTGTGGCATTGCACGCATGGACTTCACTCCATTATCGGCTCTATAAAAGAAATTCCTCTTGACGTGATTTTTTTGTTTTAAACGAGGCAAAAGCTTTGCGTCATCTCATTCATAAAGAAGGAACTACTAACAAAGTGTGACGAGATCCATTACACCTCCACAAATTTAAGCGAAAAGCCTAGTCTCGCTATATCATATAACTCAAATGTTCTGCCCCGCAGTAACCGTCGCTGATAAACAGGCTGCTAGTGTGTGCGTGAGACGAGCGACTGAGTAGGACAGTTATGCTCTTGAATAGAGCACCGAGAGTACCCACTACGCAGGTGTACTTTCCCTACATTGATAGTACAAAGATTATTCTAGAGAACAGTACTACCCTCCGCTTCCAATTGTAGCTCCTTGGCCCTGAGATTCAAGAGTTCAATACTAGTGCACTATGCTAGAAGTACAGTACATCGCACTACTAGTTGAGATAGTAGTACTAGTGCTGCTACAATACGAGTACGTAGTAAACAATAGACTCAGCCCTTCGCTAAGGAACGATCGAGGAGCTATAGTTGGAAGGGACAAGGCCCTACGGGTACTACACTCTTATCTCCTCCTCCCAGTTCCCCTCCCGCCGAAGAGAAAGCAGTTTGTCGCTGCTCCCATGGATTCGCCAGGCGGTTCTCCTCATCGTCGGACCTGGGAGACCTTGGACGACGATCCTTTGGGAGAAATCGCACGCAGCTCCGATATCCTCACCGGCGCAAGACTCGGTGCTTCCTGCACCAACTTTTTCAAGACGGTGCTTAAACAGGCTTGGGAAAAGGCCATGCTTGTTGGTCTACCATGCGTCCTCAAGGAGAAGGTTCTTCTATGGGACAATCCTTTGAACAGTGCACCGCTCCCTGGCCATGGTTGCACGCTGACTCTGCTAGAGTTGCCAACATTGAGAGGTAGTCGGCTTTTGTCCGATGAGCAGGTCAGTCATGGAGTTTGATCATGTTGTACTTAGTTATTCCATTTCCATCCCCTAATTTCTCCGCTGCCCGCTGTCTTATATATAGGTCTGGGTTGGTGCCAACGAAGATTGGCTTGCATTCCTCCGGCTGGATACCACCATCATTTTGCACAACATCCACAGTAGAGCAGCCATTCCCGTAGACCCCTTCTCCACCATTGGGATTGGCCTTCCGGACTGGCTGGGCTTGAATACGTATGATGATGCCTACATGAGATTGAAGAAGATACAATTGCGGACCCGCCGACAAAGCGACACGGCTACGACGATTATAATCTCATCGTGGTGTTCGACACAAGGATTGCCATCAATGCAAGAGGCAGTAACGGCAGAGGCTGGCGCATGTTGGTCGCAGCAGATTTGTACCCCTACACGTTCGAAGACACCGTGCGCCATCTATGCCGCATCTTCGCGGTGACAAGCCATGGGACTTGTTTCATCTGGTTGCCATCCTACGGCATGGGAGATTACAAACGGAATGTACAAACCGTCTTTTGCATCCCTAACGGTACTCCATTATTTTGTAGGGACCAGTCATCCACCGATCAAAATAAGATCACTGATCCTGGAAGTGCATTTGCATCCGTGATTCGGTCTAACCTGGAACCTTGTAGCTGACTTTTGCATATTGGGATCAACTATCTTAGCAGTCGTTACCCATGGTACCACTGATGTGCAACATGGTCGCACAATCTACCACGATCGGGCCGTCACCATCTACCCAGGTATTCCATTTAGTATTATATTTTTTAAACCTGTCGCCTTCTCTTTCATTGTTGTACTACTTACTAGTACTAGTAGGTGTAATTTTTACCTTGGAGGACGCGTACAGCTAGCTAGGCCCTTGAAGACTTAAACCCACTAGCTGCCACCATTTTTGTTTTTCCATGTCTTAGTATCTCATCCATGTAGCCAAGAGTGGCTATATATAATAAGCCGGTTATCTAACTTCCTCTATACCGGAGTAGTACTATTTGTTGCACAGTATTACCGACCGCCATATTTGAGAACCACATTATTATGCACGGACCATGTCTATGTACGTCACCATGTGTCCAGATCTTAGATGTCGCGTGTACCTGATGAATGGCGCCGAGTTCGACCCCCGTGATGCTACGTGGGTACCGAGGAACACTCTTGGAGAGTACTCGCTTTTCATTGGGGACAGCTACCCCATTGCGAAGCGGATGCCACTGTCAGGACCCCGATTCCAAGTCACATCGATCTAGCCGGTAACACCTCATATCACTTTGCGGCCTCACGCACGGTATTCCCACGGGTGTCGTCTTACCATGGCCCGGGACCGTTTGCGCCTTTTGGCTCACGTATATGATAGTGTCGCTAGCATCCATATGACAGAGAACCCGAGCCGCCATGACTAGTCGTGAACCCAAAGTGGTACTAACTTACAGGGACAGGCATACGTGAATCACCATCGAGCATGTCGGTCAACAGCATGTGAATCCGGGCTGTAGCACTGGGCTAACAGGACTCCGGTGAACCGGGCTGTAGCAGGCTAGGCAGGACTCCGGATGTCACCGCGTGACATTTCCCCGAAGGGACAGACACAGGAACAAAGTGAATCACATGTCGGCCAGTCAAGTGTTCCAGAGCAGTAGCACTGGGCTAGCAGGACTCCGATGAACCGGGCTGTAGCGGACTACTATGGCTCATGGAAGCATAAGACTACATTTCCCCATAAGAGAGGCTACCAAGGATAAACAACTAGGTTGTCGGATCCCACACATACCAAGCATTTCAATCATACACACAATATGCTCAATATGTGCAATACAACATGGCATCACAACATAACTCTACGACTCAGAGTATTTATTCATTAGGCTCCGAGGAGCGAGATATTACAAACATGGGTCTCATGACCCAACAATCATAGCATACAATCAAAGCACATGCAGAAGCTTAACATGTCTGAGTACAGACATCTATAAAAGAAAAAGGCAGAGAAGCCTGACTATCTACCAGATCCTGCCGAGGGCACAAGATCATAGCTGAGGTATCAAGCTAAACGTCGAAGTCCACGTGGAACTACTAGCGAGACTGAAGTCTCTCTGCAAAACATAAATTAGACAAACGTGAGTACAAATGTACCCAGCAAGACTTACATCAGAACTAGCTACACATGCATCGGTATCAACAAAGGGGGGTGGTGGAGTTTAACTGCAGCAAGCCAGCTTTGACTCAGTGGCTAACCTGAACTATGACTGCAAGTAACTCTTTTGAGGTGACGCACACGAGTCCACAAATTCACCATACTAATACACCACTATGGATCCACTCCCGTCTCCCTGCGAGAACGCCATCCATAGCACTCACGCTTATCTTGCGAGTTTTATAGTATCCACTTTCACTTGTCTATGAGCTATGCAAGGGGTCCAAGTTTCCATATCCGAGGAATCCGGCTATTTGAATAGATAGTGATAACCCTGCAGGGGTGTACTTCTTCACACACGCTCTCGCCACTTATCGCCCTGTACACGTCATGTACCTCGGCAACCTTCAAGCGGAAGCCGGGCGAGGGAGTCGGCCACGACCTGACTAACCAACAAGTCTCTAGTCTAGGTTTATCGCCTATTCGGGTTCCATCCGCAAGGAGGTACGGCCGGGGTGTCGCTCACGGCCCCAAACGATGTGAGCAGGGTTCCCAAGCCCACCATCCGGGTGCCACTTGGTACATAGTGCCACGGTGCCTAGTCTGTCCCAAGCCCACCTGTACCGGGTGCCACTTGGTAGACTACTAACACTACCAACAAACACCAGAAACTAGTTGCAACTCCTGGACAGAGATCGAGTTGATTAATAAGCCGAGAGCGGCCGAGTTACCGGAACCCAATGTGTGGTAGTAACTGTTCATGGATCACAAACACAGGACTCAGTTCCTGAGGACAGCTGCAATGAGACAACCCACCATGTACTCCTACATGGCCTCTCACCGCTACCTTTACCAAATCGTGTTCACACACTTAGCTCTCAATGGTAGGACATGTTCACCATGTTCCAATTCATTCCCGATGAATCAGACCAGACTCAACTCTAAGCAGTAGCAGGCATGACAAACAAGCATGAATGAGTAGGCACATCAGGGATCAAACAACTCCTACTCATGCTAGTGGGTTTCAACTATTTACTGTGGCAATGACAGGTCATGCAGAGGAAAAGGTTCAGCTACCGCGGCATGTAACAGTTGAATCAGTGTTGCCCTAATGCAGTAAAAGAGAACAGGAGCGAGCGAGTGGGATTGTATCGGAATGAACAAGGGGGTTTTGCTTGCCTGGCACTTCTGAAGATAACATTGAGTCTTCATCAGTGTCAACGATCACAGCGTCGGAGCAGCGTCTACCGAGAGGGGACAATTATCGGCAAACAAGGAAGAGCACAATCAATGCAATGCACAATATGATGCATGATCATGACATGACAATATGTTGTGATTTGAGCTAATGCAACTAGTAACAGAAAGGTTTTGGGTTGATTTGAACTCAAGGTTCAAAATCAAATTCAAACTATGAATTCAAATAGTGCATTATCATGTTTTGGACTAAACAGTGAGGTTAAGTTGCTCAAACATGCATGAAAATGCCATAAACAGATTCCTTGGATTTTTCTGATAATTTTTCATATATCATCTATCTTATTTGGAGTTACGCTTGAAATTCTATGACTTTTCAAAGTTTTGGATATTTTCTGAATTAAACAAATCATTTCTGATTTATTTAAAATCTAGAAAAGCATTTATGACCTCATCACTGCGTCACTGTGACATCATCTAGTCAACAGGACGGGTCCAGGTCAAACCTGACTCTGGGGCCCGGATGTCATAGGCTCTGTACTAACAGAGAGTTATTTTTTTGTTAAACTAATTTAACTAGGGGTTAGTTTAGGGGGTGGGGCCCAGTGTTAGTTGGTGTGGGTTAATTAGAGCCTAAACTAATCCAGTCAAGGGCGGGCCCACGTGTGTTGACCCCAGGGAGGTCAAACCCCCGGGTCGAACAGGTCAAACCTTCCGGCGACTCGACGCCGGCGAGGCCAGACACGGCGGCGAGGCTCGGAAATCTTCCTCCGGCGACCAAATCAATGGCGAAGCCCATCTATGAGTAGCTGGAGCTCGTGCGCGTCGACTGGTGCAGGCGGTTGGGTGCGGGGAGGCCGGAAATGACGCCGGCGAGCTTGGTAGCGGCGGCCGGAGTTCGGGAGTGCTTGGAATCGGTGTTGTGGTGCACGGTGGAACGAACGGGTGGGCTAGTTCGGCTCCTGGGACCAGCACGAGCGCGATGACGTGCTCAAGGGCAAGCTGGGCTTGCTCTAGCCACGGTGACGACTTCGCCGACGGCGTGAAGCTCGCGGGCACAGCGGAGAGTGATGCTACGTCGAGCTACATGCCACGGGGATAAGGGAAGACGGTGAAAGAGCTCACTAGGGGTCGAAGAGAAGCTCCGTGGGCTCGGGGAGGCGCTCGGGGCGGCGGATCGACGATGACGATCTTTCGTGGCCGACAAGGAAACGGCGGTGGTGGCTGCGCAGCAGAGCTTCTAGCGCCGCGTGACTCGGTGGAGAGGACGAAGACGGCGAGGCAGAGACACCTAGTACGGAGAGGGAGTGAGGGAGTGGTTGTGGCCGCGGCGGTGCACGGCAGCGCTCTCTGATGCATTCGGGTCCGGGTGGGAGAGAGAGCAGAGGAGGGGGAAGGCACGGGAGGAGAGTGAGGGGGGTACGGGGCTGGCGCGTGGCGTTCACAGCCGTGTCGGAGAAGCGGCGGAAGCAGGAGGAGGCGTGGCGTGTGGCCGGCGCGCAGCGAGCACGCGCCCTGCGTCCGACTGGCGCGAGGTGGAAGACGCCTCTGCCCCTGGTGGGCTGGGCTGTCTTACAGGGCCGCCAGCTGGCCAGGTAAGTGGGCTGCCAGGTAAGTTCTGTTCTGTTTTATTTACCTTCTGTTTTCTTTTATTTAATCCTTTGCCACTGTTTTGAATTCAAACAAAATTCAAACAATGCCAAAACATCCTCTGAGTATTTTTATGTTGCCTCATGGACTTTTCCAGAGGCACATAAATTATCACAGAGCATTTGAAAACATATCCCATATATATTTGAATATATTTTCAAATTCAAATAGAATATTGTTTTAAATTCAGAGACCAAATAATCCCTTAAAAATGTTCCAAAATTTTGGTTTGGTATATATCCCTTGCCAAAATTCTCAAAACTATTTTTAAGGCAATTTGGAATCACTGAATGCAATTTAAAGGGTTCTTGCCCTTCTTTACAATAATTTCTGAGGCTTTGAATATTCCTCATTTCAATTTCCTTGAAATTTAAACATGATGCAGGCTCACTAATGCAACTATTATACTCAGATATTCTAGGGCTGTGACAACTCATCCCCACTAAAACAAGAATCTCGCCCCGAGATTCAAGACGTGAGGTGAGAAGACAGAGGGGACACGGAACTGACACGGTCTTCACGATCCATGTTGGACTTCATAAGAACGTTGATTCGATCATCATCTTTGATCATGACATCCTTACCCTCGAGAACTTCATCCAACATGGCGATAAGAGAGCAAGACAACCTCACAAGAATGGATCATCGATCTTAATGAACAGAAGATCAACTCACGGAATGAGACGTAGAAACATCCCTTGAGCTAAGACGCAAAACACATATCAGAGATGATGGATGGGAAACATATGACAAAGGTTCAAATTGGTAGGCGACAATTCCATGCTGGAGTAGGATAGTGCATGGTTTCGAAGTAGCGAGGAGATAATTGCCATGATACCATAACGAGACATCTTAAGGATGGTGACTCGCAGAAATATTTCCTTAAGTGGCAAAAAGAATTACTTTTGATTCAGAGATCATTGAAACTCTTTATACCGGCCTAAGGCAATTTATGAACAATCGTTTGACGGAGTTCGGGAGAACGACACACTCGGTCTAGAATGGATGATGTGAACTACCTTGTTGAAGACAACGCAAGGGATGATTTTGCTTGCGCGTGCTCTCAAGAACTTAAGCATTTCCATATTCATCAAGGTTCTACCAACATCCGTGTTGAGGATCCTAGCATCAAATCTTACTACCATGATGAATAGTGATGGATAATGCGGATACAAAGGAAGATAACACCTTCTCAGACTCCCCCTTAGCGAGGCTAAGGAAACAGAATCTGGATGATCGACTGAGAGACATTTAGCACTCCGCTTCTAATTTTCTCCTTGATGTGCTAGCGTAATCCATTCATAGATATGGTTTGATATCTAGGACATCAAGTAAAAGGTCGGACTTCGGGAACACAAAAATCCATAAGGAACAACTATTGGAATAATCCTACGAAATCCTTATGGGGAGGTGGTCAACTTTCTCAATCAAGATACTACAATAATAAGTCCTCCGGCCGGGTGTGTTGGCCACGACATCCACTGTACCGGGTTACAGAGAGACCAATATTATAGTTCTTGAGAAACATCCCAACCATCATATCTGCCTGAGATTCAGATCTGGTTGGTGTCAGGATATTCCAGACTCATCATGTCTAGAAAGAAAAATGAAAGTTTGCAAAACAATTCGACGAGATGACGTTGTGAGATTCTCAGGAAATGAACTACGATAGCAAGCTCCAAAACACGAGCTGGTTCTGCTACAAACTTGTGAACACACTATCCAAGAGAAGCATGACCACGTAGTAGTCTTATAATAAAACACTACCGTGTTCAATTGGGGAACCATCATCGGGGATATCGAAGTCTTGTGCATTACCATGGATTAGCACTTAACTCCTTTTCCTATAACAAATCAGTCAGTGGCTTGGTGTGCTAGGGAATACATATGGAGTGGAGGTAATTAATCTACCAAACCATATAATACATTCGCACATGCATAACTAACTTGGGATGGTACCAGAGGAAACAAAACAATCTTTCTCGAACTTATGGCGGCAACTTGCTCCAAATGCACATGAATTTGAGGAAGTCACTTCTTCCATCCAAGCACAAGCTTCATGAATGGAACACGAAGGCATTGCTTACAAAGTTCCCAATACTAGGTTGATGTTCAACATGAATCATGGGGGAGACAAAATGCTGCTGATGGGTTCAACAGCAACTCATCGGAATTTCCATATCACTGGACTTCCACCATCATGTGAACACGGTGATAGCATTGGTCAGACCCAAAGGATGTAATGGTGTATGCTCGAGGAACCAACCACGAGTAAGACAACATTACGAACATCGTTGGTTCTGATTTGATTTGACGATAGCCCATACTCAAATCAAAGTTGATAAGACAATAGGTCCAGTAACTGATTATAGGGACCAATCGATGAAGATATCATCTTTCTTCAACACACACAAACACAAAGATATCCCTTATCATGAACTAAGTCAGACAAGCTTTCATCTTCCAACTCTCCAAGTTGTTGTTTAGCTTAACCAACTAGCTCAGGGTATCCAACACAGATTCTTGGAGAATGGGTGGTTTGGAGGAAAACCAACATGATCACGAACTCAACATAGCGGTCAGGTGACAACCTGGTAATACTTCTGAGAGATATTCGGAAAATCACGAACCACCGATATGTTATTAAGCTCGAGAACAATCTTGCTTTTCAGGGCAAGATGATCTGATCAAAAAGAGTGAGGAATTGACACAATCCTAACTCATTGATCGAAGAGTGCACCAGAAATAAGGACTAGGTAGCACGATCAATCTTAGGATGATGATTTAATAACCAACATGCTAAGAATGAGAATATTGTCCATTAACTACCAAGCAACGGAGTTGCTAGGAGTATTTGTTTCACACATCATGGCTCACTTGCCGGCATTCCGGTTATAAAAACACGGGAACCGGGGAATGAACAATGATGGAAAGAAGTATCACTGTATCAAGAGTTCATAGGATGGTGTGCAATTTCCATGACAATCTTGATATAAAGATGGTAATACTCCAAGGTAGAGCAGAATCAAAAACTGGATTGGCATTTGATTTGCGGATTACAACTGCTTTGACCCAATCCTAGATATGGATAAGGTGCTGGAGTTTGTTTCTCCTAGTCATTCTGAATAGGATGGCTTGACGGACCACAAGAATAGTAGGCATCGATGAACACGAATGCACAACTAGTCCTGACTATCAATTGATGGACAGAGGTCAGAATACAACTAAAGAGAGACAACTCAAAGGAACATATGGTTTTATGAGTTGCGTATGCATAGATTTGGTATGTCAAACAAGTTCAACATTTTTCTTCCATGTAATCCATGCAGAAAGGTAGGACTGGCAGATTCACAATGCAGAATGGATAACTCATCAAGATCACTCTAGTTGTGATCTTTTGATTCAATAGAACTTTTGCCATAAGCAGTTCATGATATTTGGAAGAAGGATATACCATGAACCTCGAGGACTATCAGAAAGGTTACTAATATCCTAAAGGAACGAGCAAAACTATCAACATGAAGTAAGTAGGGTGAATCTCGGGATCAGAAACCCAGGAGTAGAATACCTACTACTAAGTAGCATCACAGGATGCTCTCGAGAATGGTGGCCAGAATCATCACACTAGGAATATAAAGCATGGCTAGATTATGGGTGGTTCTCTAAGATGCCTAGGGTCATAATAATGGCTCCAACATATATGTTGAGGCAATAAAGTACCTCAACTCACCAATCAGTGTAGTTGAACTAGCCTAAAGGGACATCAGGAACGAAAAGAAGGGATTTGCAATGCATCAGACTATTTTAGAAACCTGGGATGACTCGGACAGCATAACGACTATAAATGCTCAAAATGATTTGAGACAACCTGCAAAGATGGTGGCATAACCTCTCAACATCACAATATCAAGGTTCTGAGGCCAGCTATGAACATATGGAAGTAGTAGGAACTGAACTGAGTCTTGAACTCAACAATCCTAGGCAACTACGGTTTAGTAACACGTCATCCTGAGAGATAGAAGAGAAGCCTAGTTCTTAACCCCGTAGAAAAGATAAGATGACTCAGATCAGAAGGTCATGATGATAAGGAGTAAAAAGGGCCCTACGTTCCCTTCCACAATCAATTCCCTTATATAACTAAAGCATTTCTAGACTTAACTTCGACCAGCTTGGCTTGGTAATCCTATAGGAAATCAGGCTCTGATACCAAAGCTGTCAGGACCCCAATTCCAAGTCACATCGATCTAGCCGGTAACACCTCATATCACTTTGCGGCCTCACACACGGTATTCCCACGGGTGTCGTCTTACCATGGCCCGGGACCGTTTGCGCCTTTTGGCTCACGTATATGATAGTGTCGCTAGCATCCATATGACAGAGAACCCGAGCCGACATGACTAGTCGTGAACCCAAAGTGGCACTAACTTACGGGGACAGGCATACGTGAATCACCATTGAGCATGTCGGTCAACAGCGTGTGAATCCGGGCTATAGCACTGGGCTAACAGGACTCCGGTGAACCGGGCTGTAGCAGGCTAGGCAGGACTCCGGATGTCACCGCATGGCATTTCCCCGAAGGGACAGACACAGGAACGAAGTGAATCACATGCCGGCCAGTCAAGTGTTCCGGAGCAGTAGCGCTGGGCTAGCAGGACTCCGGTGAACCGGGCTGTAGCGGACTACTATGGCTTATGGAAGCACAAGACTACATTTCCCCATAAGAGAGGCTACCAAGGATAAACAACTAGGTTGTCGGATCCCACACATACCAAGCATTTCAATCATACACACAATATGCTCAATATGTGCAATACAACATGGCATCACAACATAACTCTACGACTCAAAGTATTTATTCATTAGGCTCCGAGGAGCGAGATATTACAAACATGGGTCTCATGACCCAACAATCATAGCATACAATCAAAGCACATGCGGAAGCCTACCATGTCTGAGTACAGACATCTATAAATGAAAAAGGCAAAGAAGCCTGACTATCTACCAGATCCTGCCGAGGGCACAAGATCGTAGCTGAGGTATCAAGCTAAACATCGAAGTCCACGTGGAACTACTAGCGAGACTGAAGTCTCTCTGCAAAACATAAATTATGCACGGACCTTGACTATGTACGTCACCATCTGTCCAGATCTTAGATGCCGCGTGTACCAGATGAACGGCGCCGATTTCGATCCCCGTGATGCTACCTGGGTGCCGAGGAACACTCTTGGAGAGTACTCGCTTTTCACTGGGGATAGCTACCTCATTGTGAAGCAGATGCCACATTCTGTGCACGATACCGAAGGCCTGGCATTCATGAAGCATGGTCGTGTCTTCAGTGCGCACCGCCGGATGAACGACATGCTGGGACACGCTATCCCTGATTTATGCCACTTTAGCTTGGATGAGTCTCCATCGTGTGGAACCAGACTAGAAAGCTGCGAAAATGATTCCCGTTGCCCACCGCTATGGATCCTGCCATCCATGAATAACACCTGGGACTGGAACCTGGAGGAGGACATGTAGCCCATCTATAACGTGTAAGTGGAGTATGGTAAATTGTGAATGGTAGCACTTTGAATATATGTAGACTAGTCATGCACAAATTTATCACATGAATTGGAGATCAACTTGTGTGGCATACTGGCATTTGTCCTTTAGAATTTATTACTAGTAAATGTGTTATGTGTACGTGCAACTTTTGTGGTTGTTGCACGGGCTCGAACATGCTCTTTGAGAAAAAAAGGTGGCACAACTTTGGATATAGGTGACGTGGTGGTGTCATACAGTAGCATTGTTCGCTATAGTTGTAGTATACTCCTACTAGGACAACAAATCCTATAAAACCTTGCGCTTGGCTCTTTGCCTCTTCGGGAGGTTCAACAGTTCATATCGTGTGAACCTTCCACTTGGCTCTTCGCCTCTACGGAAGGTCCAACAATGATGATACTATAGTACAATACGCTTCTGGCAATCTGACACCGATTGTACTGCTGCACGTCCACCACAAGGGCGAGTGAGAGGGAGAGGGCGCTCTAATCAAAACCCTCTCCTCGTCTTGCGAGCCACCGCGCACGTGGGTGAGGGAGATGTGTAATTAGCAAGCTTCTCCTCGTTCGGCGAGTTTATGAGACACATCAAAGCAGTACTAGTACTAGTCCATACTGCGTCCTTTCCGGATAATATGGCTTAATTTGAAACGAGAAAAATACACTGGCGGTCAACGTATGTAACAATACACTCTTTACGGTCATTATATATAGTTTTGCGGTGATTATACGATCACTAGCTCATCGTAGAGCACCGTATTGCACCCTACTGACCGGCCACATAGTCGACATGGCACTTTGTTGACTAGTTAAATTGACTCCTGGTTTCTGGGTCCCACCTGTCAGTTGGCAGAGCAAAGAAATCAGTTAAACAAAACTTTACGCAGGCGCAATAGGACTCCAACCCTTGCGCGCGAACCACCATGGCTGTGTAGGTAAGTGCAAGCACGTGTACTGCCTTGGTCTTCCAACAAAGAGTGTAGATCGGCTAAAAAACAAAGAGTGTACATCTACACTTCCAATGCATTTAGCCTTTAATCTAAATCGATATTGATTGACTAATGCACCAACTTGTGCTCTAGCTATAGGCTACATGCCTATCCTTAATTACAGCATGTAACAACCTTCATTTAATATTGTTCTCTCAATGGTCACATGCACACATAAGTCTGCTACTTTTGGGCATTAATTATGCCTTGGTCAATGTGTAAATCTTTAAATGTACAGTCTTTCACGGACGTAGGGAGTAGGTTGAGCACTTGAGCATGAGCGTGTGTGTTGCGTCGTGTGCTGTGTGCCGCATGAGTGTGTGAGTGTTGCGTGCGTCCATGTGTACCTGTGAGTGTTGCATGTTGCATGCATGAGGCTTTTACTCCCTGCCATTGACATGCCCATATTTCAAGCTTCCTCTGTTCCCTCCATATGGTGATACTCCCTCTGTTCCCAAATACGGAGTAAAAGCCTACATCTATTCCCAAATACGGAGTATTTGTCTTTCTAGAGATTTCAACAAGTGACTATGTACGGAGCAAAATGGTGAATCTACACTCAAAAATATGTCTACATACATCTGTATGTTGTATTCCAGTTGAATGTATAAAAAGAATATATTTAGGAACGGAGGGAGTAGCAAATAAACATTAAGTTCTCTTGTTTTCCCTCCTTGGTCATGGTACAACCAAAGATGACTTATTCACCTGGATGGAGGGAGTAGATGGTCAAAGTTTGACAAAAAATTAATGCATTGGTAAACATAATTTTTTGAGGAAAATGAGTGCATTAAGTGAGTGTTTTTGCAAACTACAAAAATTATTCCACCACTCATCATCTACCTAGGTTGATGAGATTTTTGAATTGAGCCCTATAAACCAGAAAGGGGGTAGTACTAGTACTCCTACATTATTGGCACTAGGTGCCTTGGGCAATGTTTCATCTTGTTGGACCGGATGAGCGTAGAGGCATAGGGATACTGTAGATAGGAAGTCTTCATGATCCAATTATTCCCCATCTCACTCAGAGAGAATTATTCAATTAGTATTCACAGTGAAGTGACAATACACGCTACAGCAGATGGGACAATTAATTAATAAGCTGAACCAGCATCTTGGTGTTACTAAATCAGCCTTACCCAGTACTGCCATCATGTTTGCCAGTGGAGCAAGCTTCCGCAAATACGCCTATGAACCTCTCTCCTCCATTAACTGACATATGGGCCCTCTTGAGGTAGACCCACATGTCATCGGCATAACTATTTACACTCTGAAGGACAGTATATCCCGGTAGTAGTACTAGTAGAATTGAGATTTAATACACTTTCTTACCCGTCTTCCACTGTTCTTCCTCCTCTCTTCCCCATCATTGGCCGCACACCATTCCCCCCGCTCACTACTCACCCGCCCGCACCATCTTCCTTGGTAGCTCGCGCATACCATATCCCCCCGCTCACTGCTCGGCCACACATGTCATCTTCTTTGATCTCCCGCCCGAATCCACTTCCCCGCTGGCTCGCATGCACCGAAAACCCCAATCACTTAGCGCCCTAAAAAACCATATGGAAGAACCGACTGACACGTAGAGCCGCGAATGGAATTCCCTCCCCGATATTCTCTTGGAGCAGATCTATAATCGTATGGACCTGCTCAGCACCGTCCATCTGGCCGCATGCTCGGTGTCTTTGTACAGTCTACTCGTCAGGAACCTGCCAGCTCTTTTCAAGAAACCCTGCTAGCTGATGCCCGATCCTCGTAGGTGGCCCAGACACCGAATTGACGATCCTACAGATGTTGTCGTGGTGCCCCTCGACATGCTACCACTACTTGTCCACCTATCCTTCATGCACGGCCACTACTGGGCGGGCATGAAGGCTAACTGGATCATCCTCATCCACCAATCCGGTAGTCTATGGCATCTCGTGGATATCTACACCCAGTGAGTGACCACCCTTCCATCATTGGATACCGCTACCATCGAGCCTCGCGGCCCGTCGGACACTCCTGCCTACTACGCATGAGACGCATTGAACTTTTGGCTCGACCTCTGTTTGCTGAAGGTTGTAACCTGCGAAGTGCCAACACCTTCAGAAGACTACATGGACTACAAGCTCCTTGTCTTTTTCAACATGGGATTAGTCTATCTGGAATCCGATCTCCATACATGGTTATGGCTCATCGTCAATCCTCTTCAGCCAACATTTCTTTCTGATGCTATAGTGCATGAATACGATTGCCTATTCTTTGTTACAAATTTAGAATAGATATTATTTCTGTAACCACATCATTGCTATATGTTCCTCTCATTTCCTAGATTTTTATGACCACACATGTTATTGTTAGAGTTGATATGGGACAATTGGCATCTAATGATTGTTAGAATAGATATTATGAGTATAACCTCATGATTGCTATATGTTACTCTCATTTCCATGATTTTTGTAACAACGCATGTTATTGCTTCGAGTTGATATGATAACAGTAGTAAGTGCTATGGTAGAATATGAGTAGGCCCTGTCATAGCTATTTTCCTCTCATTGTTACATGATGTTTGAGCCATGACATATTACTAGAATATGAAAGCCATTGTCTTACTTTTTTAACTTGGGGTATGATTATGACCACGTCATTGCAATTCTCTGTCTATGATATATGTCACTTTTATAATAATCTTAGTTCCACACATACTCTAAACATGATTGTTTATTTTTGTCCTTTTGGTGTAACACCCCGGATATGACTTTCCCAATATGTATTCCAACTCTTGCTGTTTCCGGCGTTAAGTTATTTTATTTTCTCGGGTTCGGGTTTTTGTCTCCGTGTGTTGTTATCGTTGTCATGCATCTCATATCATGTCATCATGTGCATTGCATTTGCATACGTGTTCATCTCATGCATTTGAGCATTTTCCCCGTTGTCCATTTTGCATTCCGGCGCTTCGTTCTCCTCCGGGGGTCATTTCTACCTTTCTTTCGTGTGTGGGGATTAAACATTTCCGGATTGGACCGAGACTTGCCAAGCGGCCTTGGTTTAGTACCGGTAGACCGCCTGTCAAGTTTCGTATCATTTGGATTTCGTTTGATACTCCAACGGTTAACCGAGGGACCAAAAAGGCCTCGTGTGTGTTGCAGCCTAACACCCCTCCAAGTTGCCCAAAACCCACCAAAACCTTCTCCATCATCTAGAGCGCTCGATCACGATCGCGTGGCCGAAAACCGCACCTCATTTGGACTCTCCTAGCTCCCTCTATGCCTATATAAAGACCCCCTCCTCCAAACTCGCGGATCCCCTTTCCCAAACCCTAAAAAATCGGATCTCGTCGCCGCCGGACACGTCCGGACGGAGCCGGACATGTCCGCACCCCACCGCCGCGCCAATCAGCGCGCGCCAGGTGGCTCCCCGCCACCCGCCGCCGCCGAGGCCCGCGCGGCCCAGCGCCGGCTCCCGAGCCCGGTCGGCCGTCTTCCCGCGCCGCCCCACTCCTCCTTTGCCCGCGCCGCCGCCTTCTCCGTTGCGCCACCGCGGCGCCATTGCCGGCCGGGCGCGCCGACCGCTGCCTCCTCGCCGTCCTCCGCCGAGCTCCCTCCCCGACGCCGCTCCTCGCCGGGGACACGCCACCGTGCCGCGCCGCACTCCACAGGAGCCCCTGGATCCGGTCCGCTCCCTCCCCGGCGCCGCCCCGCGACGAACGCCGGCCGTCGCAAGCTCCCGTCGCCAGTGAACCTTGGATCCGCCGCCGCTACAGTGCTCTTCGCCAGATCTGGATCGGGAGCTACAGTAAACCCTAACCGCGAGGTGGTGAATTTCTACTAAGTCCTCAAATTCTCAGATTCATTTTCTCCTATTCATCGCATCGTAACTCCTCATCCGTAGCTCCGTTTTGGGCATATAGCATATCAAAATGTTCGTCTCAGAGAGTACATCATTTAATCTCATTGCATCATTTTCATTGGAGTTGATCTTGATGCCCGAAATGCTGTTAGAAGAGTACTACTTGAGATATTTGTCAGATCTGCTGCTCCATTTAGATATTTGTCATTTTTGCCATGATTATTGTGTGCATGATATGCCCTGGTGCTCTACATATGTTTTGTTAAGGGTTTTGCCATATTTCCAGAGGTGCAACCCATGTATTTTTGTGATGTGTGTGGTGACTAGCACAAGCTTGCAAAGTGAGGCACTTGGTAATGCTGATTTCAGGAACTTAGCATTCCCACTAAGTCCTTGACCTGTTTATCTCATATGGCCTTATGTTCATGTTGTTTCCTAGTGATCCGTGCCTCTTTTGAGGATGATAAGTAAGGATGTTTTGTTAATCTTGTAGTGATCTATCCATCCATGTCTTTGTTTGAAATTATGGAGCACCCTAGCTTGAGTCAATCAAGCTCTACTTTTGCTATTTTGTGAATCTGGGCAGATTGTCTACTTGTTAGCGATTTTGCCGATGATGTTGTAGTTGATCTGTGCATGCAACGTTATTGTTCTTGCCATGTCTAGCTTGTATTTTGTATATTCTTGATGGGTGTATGCTTAGTTTGACATGACTTGCTCTGTAGTGAGTGCATCTTGCTCGTAAACATGCCTACTTGATATCTGTTTTCAGCATGCTCCAGTTTTCACTAAGTCCGTGAATCGATTATGTTTTTGCCATGTTCACATGCTTGCAAATGTGTTTTCTGGTCCCTTTTGGCTCAAGGTCACTAATGGACTTTTGTTAAGCTCTTTGCGTAGCTCCATGCCATGCTTTTATTTGGCATGTTCATGTCCTGTAGCATATAGTTTTCATGCTCCGAAGAGTGCTATCTGATCTGAAATTCCGGACAAGTGTTAATTTCACTAAGTCTGAAATCTGTTTACCATATGCATTTTTGACATGCTTGTTTGAACCTGTTAATGGATGAATTGGCCGTAGCTCAGTGCTAGACTTTTGTTAAGCATCACGAATGAACCCCTACCATGTATTTTGATGCCATGTTTGGGTGCTGTAGCATGTTCATCTTGTTGCTTTTAGATGGCTACTTGTTGTAAATCGCAGATCGGTGTCATATTTGAATCGCTTGCCATTTCCAAACCGTAGCTCCGATTCCGGCGTTCTTTATATCGTTTTCAAGCGATTTCATCTCATCTTTCCAGTGGCACACCTGGATTTCCATGTTGAGGCCAGGTCCATGCATACCTTATCAAATCTTGCATATGCATCGCATATTGCATCCCGCATAGAATACCATGTTTGCATCATATTGTTTGATCCTTGCACGTGGTTGATTGTGTCCTTGTTGCTTGTTTGTCTTGTTTGGGTAGAGCTGGGAGAGTAGTTCGCTAACGAGGAGCCCGTTGAGTTTGCTTTCGAGGACCCAGTCAACTCTGACAACTGTGCAGGCAAGATGATCATACCCTCGAAATCACTACTATCTTTGCTTTGCTAGATGCTCGCTCTTTTGCTATGCCAATGCTACGATGCCTACCACTTGTTTTCAAGCCTCCCAAATTGCCATGTCAAACCTCTAACCCACCATGTCCTAGCAAACCATTGATTGGCTATGTTACCGCTTTGCTCAGCCCCTCTTATAGCGTTGCTAGTTTCAGGTGAAGATTGGAGACCGTTCCTTGTTGGAACACTATTTTATTTGTTGGGATATCATCATATTACCTTGTTATCTTAATGCATCTATATACTTGGTAAAGGGTGGAAGGCTCGGCCTCTCGCCTAGTGTTTTGTTCCACTCTTGCCGCCCTAGTTTCTGTCATATCGGTGTTATGTTCCCGGATCTTGCGTTCCTTACGCGGTTGGGTTATAATGGGAACCCCTTGATAGTTCGCCTTGATTAAAGCTTTTCCAGCAATGCCCAACCTTGGTTTTACCATTTCCCTCCTAGCCTCTTTTTCCCTTGGGTTTCCGGAGCCCGAGGGTCATCTTATTTAAACCCCCCCGGGCCAGTGCTCCTCTGAGTGTTGGTCCACCTGTCAGCTGCCGGTGGCCACCAGGGGCAACTCTGGGCTGGCCTACCTGTACCTAAGACAATCTGAGTGTGCCCTAAGAAAGAGATATGTGCAGCTCCTATCGGGATTTGTCGGCACATTCGGGCGGTGTTGCTGGTCTTGTTTTAACATGTCGAAGTGTCTTGAAGAACCGAGGTACCGAGTCTGATCGGAACGTCTCGGGAGGAGGTCTATTCCTTCGTTGACCGTGAGAGCTTGTCATGGGCTAAGTTGGGACTCCCCTGCAAGGATTTGAACTTTCGAAAGCCGTGCCCGCGGTTATGGGCAGATAGGAATTTGTTAATGTTCGGTTGTAGATAACTTGAACCTTAACTTATTTAAAATGAATCAACAGTGTGAGTTACCGTGATGGTCTCTTCTTGGCGGAGTCCGGGAAGTGAACACGGTGTTGGAGTAATGCTTGCCGCAGGATTTCTCTCTAGTTATTCGACCGCGCTTTGCCTTCTCTTCTCACTCTCTTTTGCGAACAGGATAGCCAGCATATATGCTAGTCGCTTGCTGCTGCTCCACACATATTTACCTTACCTTACCTATTAAGCTTAAATAGTCTTGATCACGAGGGTGCGAGATTGCTGAGTCCCTGTGGCTCACAGATTACTATTACCCCAAATGCAGGGCCTGATGATTCCGCTCCAGGTGACGCGCTTGAGCTCAAGTGGGAGTTCGACGAGGACTCTCAGCGATACTATGTTTCCTTTCCTGATGATCAGTAGTGGTGCCCAGTTGGGGTGATCGGGACCATGTCGCATGTTGGGTTATCTTTTATTTTGGCGCCGTAGTCGGGCCATGAGTGTTTGGTTGATGTAATGCTATTTTATGTACTTGATTGACGTGGCGAGTGTAAGCCAACTATGTTATCTCCCCTTTTATTATCTATATTACATGGGATGTTGTGATGATTGCCTAACTTGCGACATATGCCTTCAATGCGATTATGTCTCTAAGTCATGCCTCGACACGTGGGAGCTATAGTCGCATCGAGGGCGTTACAAGTTGGTATCAGAGCCTTCCCCGACCTTAGGAGCCCCTACTGATTGATCATTTTTAGCAGCCGAGTTGTGTCTAGAAAAATGTTTTGAGTCATTTAGGAATTATATATCGGAGAGTTTAGGAATTCTTTTTACTTCCCAGTCTCCTCATCGCTCTGGTAAGGCATCCTGACATAGAGTTTTGACTCTTCTCTTCTCAAATTTCACAAAAAAAAATTACGATCACGCGGGTATCTTGGAATCGTTCCGATGGTTTTATGATGAGAACATTGTCTTGGTGCCTCCTGTCAGGGGTTTTGTGGAAGTGTCCCTGGGAGTTGAGCTCTGAGGTGTTGTCGTCCTAATTTTATCGTTGCAGTTCTGGAATACCTGAGTTTAGTATGCCGACATCAAAAATCTCTTTTATGCAGTTCGTTGGTGAGATAATCTCGACGCCACCCAGTACTGGGGCGGGAGTTCGGGAGTATCGCCATAACTCGTATAACAGATGCTTTTCGAAGGTTGAGGTAGAAGGTTTCTGAAGTTTTTCTCGGTTATGTGTTGAAGGATGGATACAGCTGGATGTAGGATTTGCTAGATTTGGGTGAGATATTATGCTTCCCCTGTATCCCCAACACCTGATTGCATAACTGAAAAGGTTCGGGAGTTTCATAGGTGGGAATTCTTGTAGCTCTAGTTCTTCTTCCACGAATATTTGGTTTGAGATTGGGATTTCTTACCGAGTATTCGTTCTTGATCTGTACCTTGTTGATTTATTTCTCTACCTAAATTCTAAGTGGCTTCTCAATTTATGGATATGTGACCATGTCAAGAGGAATGCATTCGTTCATTTTGTTCGAATGTGAAGACTTTATGTTGCAATTTTCATTCCGTTGGATTCAGCTCCAATATTTGTCTATCAATGTTCTAATGGATGTCAACCTCTTCAGGATGGCTCCTCCAACGCGCACGACTCCGAATCCTGATCCGCCACCACCTCCACCTCCTCCGGAGGCATGGCAAGCTATGATGGCCGCAACCAATGCAAACACACAGTTGATCATGCAAATTCTTCAAGAGCGCAATCAAGGCAACCAAGGAAACCAAGGCAACAATCAGAATCACTTTGCTACACTCAACCAGTTCCTTGCTAACGGGCCAAAGACTTTCAGCAATTGTGTTGAGGCAACTGATGCTGACGATTGGCTCATGGATCTGTGCAAGCATTTCGAGTGCAGTAACGTCAGGCCTGAGGACTTCGTCAAGTTCGCTTCTTTCCAACTCAAAGATCAAGCTGCAGAATGGTTCCAGCAGTACAAGGATTCCAGAGGTGGACGTGTAATCACTTGGGATGAATTCCGTCAAGATTTCAGAGCTCCCCATATCCCTCAGAGCGTGGTTGAAACCAAGCGTGAGGAATTCCGCAACCTGAAGCAAGGCTCTTTGTCTGTCTATGACTACAACAAGTTGTTCCAGAAGCTCTCGCGCTTTGCCAAGCAGGACGTTCCTGATGAGAAGAGCATGATATACCAGTTCATGGGTGGTCTCAGAGAAGAAATCCAGCTAGCTCTTATTCTCTTTGAGCCCTTGAGGCACGATGAGTTCTACAACATGGCACTGAAGCAAGAGGCCGCTGAACTGAGGTGTGATGCTTCCAAGAAGCGAGTCAGAGATGCTACTCCTTCTTCCTCTACTCAAGTGTCCAAGCAGCAGAAGTATTGGCTTCCTCCTCCTATGTTCCGTCAGCCGTATCAGCAGAAGAGCAAAGGTGGCAGTGGATTTTCCACCCACTCAACCCTGGCTTTCAGAACAAGACTTCGTCTCAAGCTCCAAGATCGAGTGCACCGTACCACCGTCCGCTTTCAGAGGTCACGTGCAACAAGTGCCAACAGAAGGGTCACTATGCCAACAAGTGTCTCAACCAGAGGCGTCTTCCTCCTCCTCCTGTCAGATCGGCAAGTACAGCTGTGGTCAAGCATAACCCCAAGCACGCCAAGGTCAACTTGATGAACGCAGCTCAGGCAGAGGATTCGTCAGATGTCATCATGGGTAACCTTCCTGTTAATGATATTCCAGCTAAAGTTCTTTTTGACAGTGGTGCATCGCATTGTTTCATCTCGAGACCGTTTTCATCTAAGCATGGTTTGGCTTTGCAAATTTTTCCTAGTCCATTAGCAGTTGTCTCTCCCGGTAGGCGCATGCATGCTAACTCCATTGCTCCGGATGTTACCATCACTTTGGGTGACTACAAATTTCTTTCTTCTCCAACGGTTCTTGGTGACTCGGATATTGATCTTATTCTCGGGATGGATTGGCTATCTAAGCATAAGGCTCAGCTTGATTGTGCAGCCAGGAAGATTCAATTGACTCATTCGTCTGAGGATGAAATTGTCTTTGCCGCTCGTGACGATACCATCCGTCTGTTTTCTCTCAATGAGAAGGGTGAACTAGATGCTATCTCACAGATTCCAGTCATTTGCGAATATCAAGACATCTTTCTAGAAGAGCTTCCAGGAATGCCTCCACACCGGCCAGTTGAATTCGTCATTGATCTTGAGCCTGGCACGGAACTAGTGTGCAAGCGTCCTTACAAGCTCGGACCTGAAGAGTTGAAGGAGCTAAAGAAGCAACTCGATATTCAAGAAAGAATGGGTCTCATCCGACCTAGTTCTTCTCCGTGGGGTTGTGGTGTTCTTTTTGTGAAGAAGAAGGATGGAACGGACCGACTTTGTGTTGATTACCGTCCATTGAACAAGAAGACTATCAAGAACAAATACCCACTTCCCAACATCAACGAGCTGTTCGAATAACTCAAAGGTGCGCAAGTATTCTCCAACCTTGATCTCCGTATGGGTTATCATCAGATTCGAATCCGTGAGCAAGATATTCCCAAGACGGCCTTCAGGACAAGCTATGGTTCATATGAATACACTGTCATGTCTTTTGGCCTCGTCAACGCTCCTCCGACGTTCTCTCGCATGATGAACTTCATCTTCAATGCCTGCACCAATGACTTCGTTTTGGTCTATCTCGACGACATTCTGGTTTTCTCGAAGAACAAGGAAGATCATGCCAAGCACTTGCGTTTGGTGCTTGATAAGCTCAGAGAACACCAGTTCTACGCCAAGTTCTCCAAGTGCAAATTTTGGCTCAATGAGGTTCTTTATCTTGGTAATATCATCTCTGCCAAGGACATTGTGGTGAATCCTGAGAAGGTGTCTGCAATTGTGAATTGGGAACCTCCTCAGAACGTGAAGCAACTCCGTAGCTTCCTCGATCTCGCAAGCTATTGCCAAAGATTCGTTGAAAACTTTTCTAAGATCGTGAAGCCTCTCTCAAATCTTCTCTAGAAGCACGTCAAGTACGTTTGGTCTCCGGAGTGTGACATTGCTTTCAACACTTTGAAAGAGAAATTGATCACTGCTCCAGTTCTGACTCCGCCTGATGAATCCAAGCCGTACGAGGTCTTTTGTGATGCCTCTCTCCAAGGTCTTGGCGCAGTGTTGATGCAAGAGAAGAAAGTTGTTGCTTATACCTCTCGCCAGTTGAAGCCCAATGAGAAGAACTACCCCACTCATGATCTCGAGTTGGCGGCAGTTGTGCATGCTCTTTTGACTTGGAGACATCTCTTATTGGGAAGAAAAGTGGACATTTTCACTGATCACAAGAGTCTCAAGTACATTTTCACTCAGTCTAATCTCAATCTCAGGCAAACTTGATGGGTCGAAATGATTCAAGAGTATAATCCGAGTATCGAGTATACTCCAGGCAAGGCCAATGTGATTGCTGACGCATTGAGCAGAAAGGCTTATTGCAACAGTCTGATTCTCAAGCCTTATCAACCCGAGCTTTGTGAAGCTTTCCGCAAACTTAATCTACAAGTTGTTCCTCAAGGTTTCCTCACCAACCTTCAAGTCTCTCCTACCTTGGAAGACCAGATTCGCTAAGCTCAACTTCTTGATGCTATGGTGAAGAAGGTGAAGATTGGGATTGCCAAGAGTCAACCCAAGTACAAGTGCTACCGCCTTGATGACAAGGATACTCTCTTCTTCGAGGATCGTATTGTTGTGCCCAAAGGTGACCTTCGTAAAGTGATCATGAACGAGGCTCACAATTCTCTCCTCTCCATCCACCCTGGGAGCACGAAGATGTATCAGGACCTCAAGCAGGCTTATTGGTGGACTCGAATGAAGCGCGAGATTGCTCAATTCGTGAATGAGTGTGATGTCTGCAGAAGAGTGAAGGCAGAACACCAAAGGCCAGCTGGTCTCCTCCAACCTCTTGCCATTCTAGAATGGAAGTTTGACCACATTGAGATGGACTTCGTGACTGGGTTTCCAAAGTCCAAACGTGGCAATGATGCTATATTCGTTGTCATCGACAAACTCACTAAAGTGGCTCACTTTCTGCCTATCAAAGAGTCAATCACTACAGCTCAATTGGCGGAACTCTATACCTCTCGAATTGTCTCTCTGCACGGTATTCCACAAGTGATCTCTTCAGACCGTGGCAGCATCTTTACCTCCAAGTTTTGGGATTCTTTTCAGAAGGCCATGGGCACCAACATCCGCTTCAGCACAGCTTTCCATCCTCAAACTAGTGGTCAAGTCGAGCGTGTCAATCAGATTCTTGAAGATATGCTCAGGGCTTGTGTGATCTCCTTCGGCATGAAGTGGGAGGATTGTCTTCCGTATGCTGAATTCTCCTACAACAACAGTTTTCAAGCAAGTTCGGGCAAGGCCCCATTTGAAATTCTGTATGGCAGGAAGTGCCGTACCCCTCTCAACTGGTCTAAAACCGGTGAACGTTAGCTTTTGGGAAATGACTTAATCACAGAGGCAGAGGAAATGTGTAAAGTCATTCGAGATAACCTCAAAGCAGCCCAATCCCGCCAGAAGAGCTACTATGATAGTAAGAACCGTGATTTGGCTTTCGAGATCGGAGATCATGTTTACCTCCGCGTCTCTCCTATGAAAGGTACTCATCGCTTCGGTATCAAAGGGAAGCTTGCCCCTAGATACGTGGGACCTTTCAAGATTGTCAGGAAGAGAGGCGACCTCGCCTATCAACTCGAGCTTCCTTCAAACTTTGCAAATGTTCATGATGTGTTCCATGTCTCTCAGCTTCGAAAGTGCTTCAAGACTCCTGACCGCACGGTCAACTTCGAGGACATTGAGCTCCAAGAAGATCTCTCTTATCGTGAGCACCTAGTTGCTATTCTTGAAGAGACTGAACGCAAGACTCGCAACAAGTCAATCAAATTCCTCAAAGTCAAGTGGTCACACCATTCCGACCGTGAAGCTACCTGGGAACGCGAGGATCACCTCCGTTCTGAGTACCTGGCGTTCTTTCAGTCCTAGATCTCGGGACGAAATCCTTTCGTAGTGGTGGAGTGTTGTAACACCCCGGATATGACTTTCCCAATATGTATTCCAACTCTTGCCGTTTCCGGCGTTAAGTTATTTTATTTTCTTGGGTTCGGGTTTTTGTCTCCGTCTATTGTTATCGTTGTCATGAATCACATATCATGTAATCATGTGCATTGCATTTGCATACGTGTTCATCTCATGCATTCGAGCATTTTCCCTGTTGTCCGTTTTGCATTCCGGCGCTTCGTTCTCCTCCGGGGGTCATTTCTACCTTTCTTTCGTGTGTGGGGATTAAACATTTCCGGATTGGACCGAGACTTGCCAAGCGGCCTTGGTTTACTACCGATAGACCGCTTGTCAAGTTTCGTATCATTTGGATTTCGTTTGATACTCCAACGGTTAACCGAGGGACCGAAAAGGCCTTGTGTGTGTTGCAGCCCAACACCCCTCCAAGTTGGCCCAAAACCCACCAAAACCTTCTCCATCATCTAGAGCGCTCGATCACGATCACGTGGCCGAAAACCGCACCTCATTTGGACTCTCCTAGCTCCCTCTATGCCTATATAAAGACCCCCTCCTCCAAATTCGCGGATCCCCTTTCCCAAACCCTATAAAATCGGATCTTGTCGCCGCCGGACACGTCCGGACGGAGCTGGACACGTCCGCGCCCCACCGCCGTGCCAATCAGCGCGTGCCACGTGGCTCCCCGCCACCCGCCGCCGCCGAGGCCCACGCGGCCCAACACCGGCCCCCGAGCCCGGTCGGCCGTCTTCCCGCGCCGCCCCACTCCTCCTTTACCCGGGCCGCTGCCTTCTCCGTTGCGCCTCCGCGGCGCCATTGCCGGCCGGCCGCGCCAACCGCTGCCTCCTCGCCGTCCTCCGCCGAGCTCCCTCCCCGACACCGCTCCTCGCCGGGGACACGCCACCGCGCCGCGCCGCACTCCCCAGGAGCCCCTGGATCCGGTCCGCTCCCTCCCTAGCGCCGCCCCGCAACGAACGCCGGCCACCGCAAGCTCCCATCGCCAGCGAACCTTGGATCCGCCGCCGCTACAGTGCTCTTCGCCAGATCTGGATCGGGAGCTACAGTAAACCCTAACCGCGAGGTGGTGAATTTCTACTAAGTCCTCAAATTCTCAGATTCATTTTCTCTTGTTCATCGCATCGTAACTCCTCATCCGTAGCTCCGTTTTGGGCATATAGCATATCAAAATGTTCGCCTCAGAGAGTACATAATTTCATATTATTGCATCATTTTCATTGGAGTTTATCTTGATGCCCGAAATGCTGTTAGAAGAGTGCTACTTGAGATATTTGTCAGATCTGCTGCTCTATTTAGATATTTGTCATTTTTGCCATGATTATTGTGTGCATGATATGCCCTGGTGCTCTACATATGTTTTGTTACGGGTTTTGCCAGATTTCCAGAGGTGCAACCCATGTATTTTTGTGATGTGTGTGCTGACTAGCACAAGCTTGCAAAATGAGGCACTTGGTAATGCTGATTTCAGGGACTTAGCATTTCCACTAAGTCCTTGACCTGTTTATCTCATATGGCCTTATGTTCATGTTGTTTCCTAGTGATCCGTGCCTCTTTTGAGGATGATAAGTAAGGATGTTTTCTTAATCTTGTAGTGCTCTATCCATCCATGTATTTGTTTGCAATTATGGAGCACCCTAGCTTGAGTCAATCGAGCTCTACTTTTGCTATTTCGTGAATCTGGGCAGATTGTCTACTTGTTAGCGATTTTGCCGATGATGTTGTAGTTGATCTGTGCATGCTACGTTATTGTTCTTGCCATGTCTAGATTTTATTTTGTGTATTATTGATGGGTGTATGCTTAGTTTGCCACGACTTGCTCTGTAGTGAGTGCATCTTGCTCGTAAACATGCCTACTTGATATCTATTTTCAGCATGCTCCAGTTTTCACTAAGTCTGTGAACTGATTATGTTTTTGCCATGTTCACATGCTTGCAAATGTGTTTTCTGGTCCCTTTTGGCTCAAGGTCACTAATGTACTTTTGTTAAGCTCTTTGCATAGCTCCATGCCATGCTTTACTTTGGCATGTTCATGTCCGGTAGCATATAGTTTTCATGCTCCGAAGAATGCTATCTGATCTGAAATTCCAAACAAGTGTTAATTTCACTAAGTCTGAAATCTGTTTACCATATGCATTTTTGACATGCTTGTTTGAACCTGTTAATGGATGAATTGGCCGTAGCTCAGTGCTAGACTTTTGTTAAGCATCACGAATGAACCCCTACCATGTATTTTGATGCCATGTTTGGGTGTTGTGGCATGTTCATCTTGTTGCTTTTAGATGGCTACTTGTTGTAAATCGCAGATCGGTGTCATATTTGAATCGCTTGCCATTTCCAAACCGTAGCTCCGATTCCGGTGGTTCTTTATATCGTTTTCAAGCGATTTCATCTCATATTTCCATTGGCACACTTGGATTTCCAAGTTGAGGCCACGTTCATGCATTCCTTGTCAAATCTTGCATATGCATTGCATATTGCATCCCGCATAGGATACCATGTTTGCATCAGATTGTTTGATCCTTGCACGTGGTTGATTGTGTCCTTGTTGCTTGTTTGTCTTGTTTGGGTAGAGCCGGGAGACGAGTTCGCTAATGAGGAGCCCGTTGAGTTTGCTTTCGAGGATCCAGTCAACTCTGACAACTGTGCAGGCAAGATGATCATACCCTCGAAATCACTACTATCTTTGCTTTGCTAGATGCTCGCTCTTTTGCTATGCCAATGCTACGATGCCTACCACTTGTTTTCAAGCCTCCCAAATTTCCATGTCAAACCTCTAACCCACCATGTCCTAGCAAACCGTGGATTGGCTATGTTACCGCTTTGCTCAGCCCCTCTTATAGCGTTGCTAATTGCAGGTGAAGATTGGAGACCGTTCCTTGTTGGAACACTATTTTATTTGTTGGGATATCATCATATTACCTTGTTATCTTAATGCATCTATGTACTTGGTAAAGGGTGGAAGGCTCGGCCTCTCGCCTAGTGTTTTGTTCCACTCTTGCCGCCCTAGTTTTTGTCATATCGGTGTTATGTTCCCGGATTTTGCGTTCCTTACGCGGTTGGGTTATAATGGGTACCCCTTGATAGTTCGCCTTGATTAAAGCTTTTCCAACAATGCCCAACCTTGGTTTTACCATTTGCCTCCTAGCCTCTTTTTCCCTTGGGTTTCCGGAGCCCGAGGGTCATCTTATTTAAACCCCCCCGGGCCAGTGCTCCTCTGAGTGTTGGTCGACCTGTCAGCTGCCGGTGGCCACCAGGGGCAACTCTGGGCTGGCATACCCGTACCTAAGACAATCTGAGTGTGCCCTGAGAAAGAGATATGTGCAGCTCCTATCGGGATTTGTCGGCACATTCGGGCGGTGTTGCTGGTCTTGTTTTAACCTGTTGAAGTGTCTTGAAGAACCGAGGTACCGAGTCTGATCGGAACGTCTCGGGAGGAGGTCTATTCCTTCGTTGACCGTGAGAGCTTGTCATGGGCTAAGTTGGGACTCCCCTACAGGGATTTGAACTTTCGAAAGCCGTGCCCGCGGTTATGGGCAGATGGGAATTTGTTAATGTCCGGTTGTAGATAACTTGAACCTTAACTTATTTAAAATGAATCAACAGTGTGAGTTACCGTGATGGTCTCTTCTCGGCGGAGTCCGGGAAGTGAACACGGTGTTGGAGTAATGCTTGCCGCAGGATTTATCTCTAGTTATTCGACCGAGCTTTGCCTTCTCTTCTCGCTCTCTTTTGCGAACAGGATAGCCACCATATATGCTAGTCGCTTGCTGCAGCTCCACACATATTTACCTTACCTTACCTATTAAGCTTAAATAGTCTTGATCGCGAGGGTGCGTGATTGCTGAGTCCCTGTGGCTCACAGATTACTATTACACCAGATGCAGGGCCTGATGATTCCGCTCCAGGTGACGCGCTTGAGCTCAAGTGGGAGTTCGACGAGGACTCTCAGCGATACTATGTTTCCTTTCTTGATGATCAGTAGTGGTGCCCAGTTGGGGTGATCGGGACCATGTCGCATGTTGGGTTATCTTTTATTTTGGCGCCGTAGTCGGGCCATGAGTGTTTGGTTGATGTAATGCTATTTTATGTACTTGATTGACGTGGCGAGTGTAAGCCAACTATGTTATCTCCCCTTTTATTATCTGTATTACATGGGATGTTGTGATGATTGCCTGACTTGCGACATATGCCTTCAATGCGATTATGTCTCTAAGTCGTGCCTCGACACGTGGGAGCTATAGTCGCTTCGAGGGTGTTACATTTGGTCTCCAATTTGAATTTTTGCAGCAGACGCAAATGCGCTGGCCTTCATGATTCTAGGAGCTGGAATCATACTAGCCGATGGGTGGTGGTTTATCGCTCGTTCAGCTGGCGGCGGTCATTTGATGCTCATTTGCACGTACCAAATTGACCAAACCATTTTATCAAACCACATGCAGTACAATGCCTAGGGCGTTCGTGACATTGAAGGCTATGGCTGCTCCATGTTCGAGAAAGATCCCAGCTCCGTTGGGCCAGGCGTATTCAAATGGAGGCGGGTTTACAGCCTCAGCAACCACACCATGTTCCTCGGGCTCAATTATCCGATCATCCAACCAATCATCGATCATATCACCAGTGATGATTACCGTGCTATGCAACTTCCATTCACCAGGGGGAACTGTGTTTACACATCATACCATGGGTTTCATGAATCACCATATCCAGAGATTCGTCGACACAGCTTGTTGCTAGATAATCTTCATTGTGTGAAATGCATCAAGCTTCCATGCGATGGATGGGTTTTGCAAACCCGACATGCGGTGATGTGGTTCATGCCAACAACAAATATGCACAACTTGATTTGTACTGATATCTAGACTGAGCCTTGTATCCTGCTGCTATAGCATGATCCTCTTTTGTTGGATATTATGTATTGTTGTTAGTTTGAGGCACTCCTCTGGTTTAAAGGATAGATACTTTTCTGGGATCAAGTGCATCCTAACTCACCTGTGTAGGATGTACTGATAATGATGATGGATATGTTGTGCACAAGCCATATATATATTTTGGGAATTATATTTTGTATTACTCATGTAGCCTACAAAGTCTGTCGCACATCCTTGTAACTTCTTACTCCATTTCTAAATTTACACTAGTCCTCTATACCGTATAGTGAGCTACTCGTACTACTACCTCCCTCCTGGATTATTGGTCCCCTTCGTAATTTGTGTCAAATTTTGACCATAAATTTCACTAACTAAATGTTAATGCATGTCACAAAAAATAGTTTTCAGTGACATGCATTGACATGGAATAATTTCCAATGGAATAATTTTCAGTGACATGCATTAACATTTTGTTAGTTAAACCTATGGTTAAAATGTGACACTAAATAAGACTAGTAAGTACTCAGTACTACTCGCTGTATGTCAGTAAAATTATTCATCATGTCCTCACATTGAATAGACGTGACAACACATTGCGCGTGAGGTGACGGAAGAATCCCGGTGGTGTGTTCGGGTATTGTGGACTTCAGATTTGGAGTACTACCACTTATCTGTTGAAATCTTTCATCATTCACTTAAAAAATTCGATTGATCATACATTGAGTACCATATAACTGGATTTCACTGATGCAACTCCAAGAAGGATTGGCTGGTATTGCCGGCTGGCGTCAAGTTCGATCCCACGGATCAGGAGCTAATAGAGCACCTTGAGGCCAAAGTGAGTGTTGACCGCGTGAGATCTTAGCCTCTCCTTGATTTGTTCCTACCAACCATCGACAGCGAGCACGGCATATGAAACACCCATCCTGAGAAACTTCCATGCAAGACACCGATCGGCCGTCTAAGCAGATTCATCTCCATGTCTGCCGAGCACGCCCTGTGTAACATCCCAAATTTTCAATTTGGAATGTTATACATAGGTCATCATATGCATATCATATTTTATTTGCATTTTGGTTTGGATCCTAAAAATCATAAGCAACTCAAGGACCCACGGAGAGAGTTGGGGATTTTATTATTTTCATATTTGAATTTCTCAAATATTGAAAAAAGGATCATTTGGTTTTAATTATTTTCTCTCCGAAAATATTTCAATATCAAAATATATGTGAGGAGATACTATGACTTCTCCAAAACAAAAGAAAATATTGGAGACAAAATATTAAAATCTAATAAATAATTTTATTTCGATTTTACTGCTATTTTATTTGAATTAGAAAAATATGCATTTATCAAATTGCATTTTTAGGCCAAGAAAATGTTCACTTTGTTCTAAATATTTTATTTAGATGGTGAAAATTGTTTTTGGAATCTTTAGAATTTTTTTATTTATTAGGATTTTTTCGGTGGAAATTTATGTAAATAAAAAATGTTTCAGACCGAGCCGGGCCAAAGCCCAGCTGGCCTATCTCCCGCGCCGCCATCGTCGTCGTGTTCGCGACGGACTCGGGGAGTCCCACCCCGAGCCGCCGGCGCCGCCCCCTCCCGCACGCCACGCCCCCGGGCCTTTAAAGCCAGAGGCGCTGCCGCCCTCGACCCCCACATCGCCACCCCGCCCCGCCGCCACCCAGCATCGTCGCAGCCGCCGCCGCACGCTGCCGCAGACACCGAGCCGCCACCGCAGCTCCGCCGCTGCCCCACCACCGCGCCGCGCTGCCGCCCCGCCGCCCGAGCCGCGCCCGAGACACCGCCGCACATCGCCAGCCCACCGGAATCCCGTCGGATCTCACCGGTTTCCACCGCCGTGTTTTTTTGGTTTTTAGGTAAAAGCCGCCTAGTTTTCTTCAAAACCCTAGATCGGTTTTTTCATTTTTAGACCGGTTCGGTTTTTCTCGGGTTAGTTCATTTGCGAATGTTCGTTCGTTCGTTCATTTCAACAAATGAAATCATCCGTTCGTCTTTGTTAGCGCACGTTTGTCCGATAGATTTTTCTTTTCTTTTCTTTTTCTACCAGGGACCTATCCGCGATTACTTTTATCGCAGATTAGCCCCTGATCTTCAAACACTCGTCGTTTCTAAACCGTTTGTCCAAATCCAGTGAATCCAACGCCAAAATCTTCGTCTTGAGCCCCTCTTTCTGTTTAATCAACTTGAACAAGGTTTTGACAATTTAAAATTTGTTCTCAAGCAGATTTGAATTCGAATTTCTTTTGACCGTAGTTTCATTTCCATAGCTCCGTTTTGGTTGTTTCTTTTTGCAAATCAAAGCTCTTTTGTTGAACTTTTAGTTTGGATCTTCTTATTTGAGGTTTTACCCGTGCATCTATGCTTGAGTTCTTATGTATGCTATTGTTTGTTTGCGATAGAATTCCCAGAGTGCGCAGCGTGCTACTACGAGTCTCTAGGTTTTCCGAAACGTCGGCAAGGCAAGTAACACTTTGATCATACCCCTTTATTACCTAGTTTTTATGCATTTGCTCAAATCCTCAAAAATTGCATGAGTAGGGTCCTTTAACATGTGGGTTTGGAAAGTAGATGACCAGGTAGAACCTATTGCCCTTTTATTATCAAACCCTTAGGAGTTACTTCTATGTTATGCTTAGTTTGCCATGCTATGCTCGTAGACATGGATTGGGTTAGAGTGTATCCATGGTAGATGTGAGATTGTTAATTAATGGTTAGCTTAAGGTGGCTACTTAAACACACATCTGGGTGGATTGGTCGTGGGCACCTGGGGATATACCAGTGCTATCCTTTTTGGTTCGCCACCCAGGCTCAAAAGGATCATAAGATTATTCATGCTAGAAACTTCCGTGTGCAGCCACAAGCTATTATGGGCTCTAGCATAGTTGAGTATGTTGCATGACCTCTTTGAGTGGTGGGCTAGCAGATGTTGGGGAAAGTAGGTGTAACTGTCCACCCAGAGTAAAGAGTTAGTGCTTCTGAAAGATTGTGTCTCCGTCATCCGTTTCTCAAACACCATGTAATGCGAGAAATCTAACGGAGGAGATCAAGTCTTGTGGGGAAAACTGGGCAAACCACTGCAGAGTGTACAAACTAATCATGATTGGCCTATCCCTGGATATGGACAATTTTGAGTATCTGGGTCTTGGATTATCATGTTGATCTCATCACTCTAAATTAATTTGTTGGGTTGTTAACTACTTTTTAATTGGGATTGAGATGGGGATTTACCATTCTCAATGTTTTCAACAACCATGATAGTTAAATAAAGTATATTCCTTTGTTGTAGGAAAAAATTGGCTTTTCACAAAACATTATAACCATAGAGCCTCCACCAGCCACATATGCATGTAGTGATAGCATTTATTCTGTTCATTACTCTACTGTGTTACATTGCCAGCATATTCCATGTGCTGACCATTTCAAGCTGCAACATATCACGTTGCAGACTTTTCAGACGAAGAGTAAGGTGCGCTAGGTCGTTGTCGTGCACTCAGCTATGTTGTTGGAGTTGATGGACTCACTTTATCTTCCAAGTCTTCCGCTGTTATCTTGTTTAGATGGCCTTAAGCCATATTTATTGTAATAAGTGTGTGATTGCCACTCTATTATAAATCCTTCAAGTACTATGTGTGTCAGCATTACCGATCCAGGGATGACACTTATACACAGATATTTGACCGCCTGAGATCGGATCCCTGCAAGATGGTATTAGAGCACACGCTGACTGTAGGACACGACCACTAAGATGAGCCATAGATCACTCTTCTCTACTCATTTCTGACTCCTCTCCATTTTCTACTCTATAGGATGGCGGACACAAGGAACAAGTTTGCACAACCGGATGAAGACAAACCTTTTGGGAGACACTTGAAGGAAGTCACTAGGTATCTGAACATAGGAATACCAAGCTTCACTGGGACTTACACCGCCACTTTACCAGAGGAGGAGCGTTGGATGATTCGAGTTCAAGTTCCAGGAAGGACATTCACGCCAGTCACTGAGCCCATAGAGTTTTCCTTTGAGGCACCAACCTGGAGTCTAGGTAAGAGCATGGCAGCCCACATCGCCTTAGGACGCATCGGTGAAGTTTATCACAAGGATCTTAAGGACACTATCTACCAGATATGTGGGCGCCGAGATGAGCAATGGGAGATGATCTGCACTAGGAAGGACAGGCACATTGCAGCTTTTATCCAGGAGTTAAACCAGCACATTCGTCGCCAGGAGAACCAGATGTGTGCAAGCATGATAGATCTGAAGAAGTTGATGACTAGGAACATGGAGCTTAAAGAGGAACTCAAGTCAACACGCAATGGATACGAGGAGGAAATCACAATAGTAGTGGAATGGAATGACGGCCTGACAAGGAAGCTAGGAGTATTCGTGGGAGATCCCGCGCCAGGAGGAGATGATGACCATCCCAAGGACTGCATCATCATCGACGACACCGACTCCTACCCTGACAGTAGTGATGGTGATTATGAAGACGAAGCTGGAGCGGATATCATGGAGTCTTCCACCAATCAAAATTTCTAGTCGACCACCATATTATTAGTAATATTTCCCCCATGTATATATTAGTAGTCCGAGCAGTGTAACAATAGTTAGATCAATTGTATGCCCTTGCTTGAATTGATTTTGGTGTGATAAGAATGTGTTTGTCTCATGTGCATATGGGTAGTGTTTTCTCACTAGACCTCATTCTATTCTAATCTCTCCCCTCTAAACCCATCAGATGCCTCCGAGACATGACCCTGGATTTGCTTTCCCACTGGAGCTCACCCAGTTGATCCAACAAAAGAATACCCTGATGCAGTTGCTAGTCCAGAACCAAGGGAACAACAACAACAACAACAACAACAACAACAACAACAACAACAATAACAACAACCCACCGCCACCACCTCCAGTTGACAACTTAGCCTGATTTCCACGGTTGCAGCCGCCGGTGTTTTCCAGTAGCACCGAGCCGATAGTTGCTAATGATTGGCTACGCATAATTGGAAGGGAGTTGATCACCATAGGTTGCACAGACGCAGAGAAGGTGCGTTTTGCCGCACACCAATTGGATGGACCTGCAACGTCTGGTGGGAGAATTACACAACCACTTTCCCTATAGCCAATGTTACTTGGGAGCAGTTTCAGCAAGAGATCCGCACTGCTCATGTCTCAACTGGAGCTATGAGCATGAAGAAGTGTGAGTTTCACAACTTGCGCCAAGGAAATGGTACTGTGGGGCAGTACGTGGATGAGTTTAGCAAGTTAGACCGCTATGCCCCGGATGATGTGGCCACAGATGCCGCGAAGCAAGAGAAGTATATGGAAGGGCTGAATGATGAGATGAGTATGCAGTTAAATGGTGGTAACATTTAACAACTACCAGGAGTTGGTAGACAAGGCTCTTATGATTGAAGGCAAGCAACAGTGGATTGAGAGCCGCAAAAGGAAGAATGGACAAGGGAAGTACAATTCAGGAGCTCAGCAGAAGCCTCGTTTTACTCCGAACCCGGGAGGATATGCCCATAACCATCGAGGCCATACCCATAATGGAGGAGGTTCACATAACCACAGTGGCCCCAAGAATGGAAATGGGAATGGAGCAGGCAGTATCCAGAACCGTTCTAACCTAGCCACACCTGCCAAGAAGGATCAAATTCACATTACTTGTTTCAAGTGCGGGAAGACTGGACACTATGCCAATGAGTGTCTTGAACTCAAGAATGGAAATGGCAATGGAAACTCTAGAAAGAAGCCCAACCCTTTCAATAGGGGACAGGTGAACCACGTGAACGTGGAAGAGGTTGAAGAGCAGCCCGATGCAGTTATAGGTAAGTTTTTGGCAAGGCCAATGTCGTAGTAGACGCTTTGAGCCGGAAGAGTTACGCCAATACCCTCGTAAGCGGAGGTTTACCAAAGGAGTTGGCCTAAGATCTCAGGGAGCTTCATTTGGATATAGTCCCTAGAGGTTTTGTTGCAGCATTGGAAGTTTAGTCGACATTATTGGGAAGGATTCGAGAAGCTCAGAAGGATGATAAGGGAATTGATGAGATAAAGGAGAAGATGAGCAAAGGAAAAGCCAAGGGTTTTCCTGAGGATGAGCACGACCCATTGTGGTTTGAGGACCGTGTTTATGTGCCCAATAATACAGACATTAGGAAGTTGATACTTCAGGAAGCTCATGACTCGCCATATTCGATACACCCCAGAAACACCAAGATGTATTTGGATTTGAAGGAACATTTCTGGTGGACTGGTATGAAGAAGGATATTTCTGAGTATGTAGCCGTATGTGATGTATGTCAGAGAGTGAAGGCAGAACATCAGAAGCCAGGAGAATTACTGCAGCCTATGCCAATACCCGAATAGAAGTGGGATAAGCTTGGCATGGATTTTATCACCGGATTACCCAGGACCCGATCGGGATATGATTCTATTTGGGTTGTAGTGGATCGTTTAACCAAAGTGGCTCACTTTATCCCAGTGAAGACCACTTATATGAGTGCGAAGTTGGCCAAGATATATTTGACCAGGATCGTATGTCTGCATGGAGTTCTAAGAACCATCGTATTAGATATAAGAACACAGTTCACTTCAAAGTTTTGGCATCAGTTGCACCAGACTTTGGAACCAGGCTAGATTTTAGTACAACCTTTCATCCGCAGATAGATGGACAGACCGAGAGAGTCAATCAGATTCCGGAGGACATGTTCAGAGCTTGTGCGCTAGATTATGGATCTAGTTGGGATGATAACTTGCCCTACGCGTAGTTCTCATACAACAACAGCTACCAAGCCAGTTTGAAGATGGCACCTTTCGAAGCTTTGTATGGAAGGAGGTGCAGGACATCGTTAATGTGGGACGAAGTTGGAGACCGTCAGTTGTTTGGACCCGATTTAATCAGAGAGTCAGAAGAGAAGGTTAAATTGATTCGACATAGACTGAAGGTAGCTCAGTCCAGACAGAAGAGTTATGCAGACTCAAAACGCAAGGAGGTAGTCTATGAAATCGGAGATAGATCATATCTTCGTGTGTCACCTCTACTAGGGGTTAAATGTTTTGGAGTTAAGGGAAAGTTAGCCCCGAGATTTGTAGGACCATACCAAGTTTTGTAATGTATGGGAGAAGTGGCCTACACGTTGGAGTTACCCAAAGGACTGTCAGGAGTTCATGATGTGTTTCACATTTCCTAGTTGAAGAAGTGCCATGCAGAGATGGCCGATATTCCTCTGAGAGATACAGAGACCCTGGAAGCAATTTAGTTGGATAGTGATCTGACCTACGAGGAGAAACCAGTCAAGATTATCGAGTTTCCCAGCTGAGTCACACGCAGCTGGGTTATTAAGTTTTACAACGTTCAGTGGAGCCACCATAGCGAGGATGAAGCCACCTGGGAACGAGAGGAAGATCTACAAAAAGACCAACTAGACCTATTTTCTAGCCAATCCAAATCTCGAGGGCGAGATTCATCTTAATGGGGTAGGTTTGTAACATCCCAAATTTTCAATTTGTAATGTTATACATAGGTCATCATATGGATATCATATTTTATTTGCATTTTGGTTTGGATCCTTAAAATCCCAAGCAACTCAAGGACCCACGGAGAGAGTTGGGGATTTTATTATTTTCATATTTGAATTTTCTCAAATATTGAAAAAAGGATCATTTGGTTTTAATTATTTTCTCTCTGAAAATATTTCAATATCAAAATATATGAGAGGAGATAATATGAGTTCTCCAAAACAAAAGAAATATTGGAGGAAAAATATTAAAATCAAATAAATAATTTTATTTGGATTTTATTGCCAGTTTATTTGAATTAGAAAAATATGCATTTTTTCAAAATTGCATTTTTAGGCCATGAAACTGTTCACTTTGTTCTAAATATTTTATTTAGACAGTGAAAATTGTTTTTGCCATTTTAGAACTTTTATTTATTTATTAGTATTTTTCTTGGCGGAATTTTATTTAAAAATAATAATTTCGGACCGAGCCGGGCAAAGCCCAGCTGGCTAATCTCCCACACCTCCATTGTCGTTGTGTTCGCGACGGACTCGGGGAGTCCGACCCCGAGCTGCCGGTGCGGCCCCCTCCCACACGCCACGCCCCCGGGCCTTTAGAACCCGAGGTGCCGCCACCCTCGACCCCCACATCGCCACCCCAGGCCGCCGCCACCCAGCGCCTTCGCAGCCGCCGCTCGCGCCGCCTGCCGCCGCCACCCGCTGCCGCAGCCGACGAGCCGCCGCCGCAGCTCCGCCGTTGCTGTGCTGCCCCGCCGCCCGAGCCACGCTCGAGCCGCTGACGCACATCGGCCGCCCGCCGGAATAACATTGGATCTTGCCGGTTTCCGCCGCCAGTTAAATTTGGTTTTTAGGTAAAAGCCACCCGGTTTTTTTTTCAAAACCCTAGGTCGGTTTTTTTATTTTTAGACCGGTTCGGTTTTTCTCGGTTTAGTTTGTTTGCGAACATTCGTTCATTCGTTAGTTTTAACACATGAATTCTCCCGTTTTTCTTTGTTAGCATACGTTCGTCCGATAGATTTTTCTTTTTATTTTATTTTTCTGCCAGGGACCTATCCGCGATTACTTTTATTGCAGATTAGCCCCTAATCTTCAAACCATCGCCGTTTCTAAACCGTTCGTCCAAATCCAGTGAAACCAATGCCAAAATATTCATTTCAAGCCCCTCTTTATGTTTAATCAACTTGAACAAGGTTTTGACAATTTAAAATTTGGTTTCAAGCATATTTGAATTCGAAGTTCTTTTGACCGTAGTTTCACTTCCGTATCTCCGTTTTGGTTGTTCCTTTTTGCAAATCGAGGCTCTTCAGTTAAACTTTCAGTTTGGATCTTCTTATTTGAGGTTTTTACCTATGCAACTATGCTTGAGTGCTGCTACCCCTTGAGCACTGCGTTGGTTTTCCGTTGAAGTGGAAAGGGTGATGCAGCAAAGTAGGGTAAGTATTTCCCTTAGTTTTTGAGAACCAAGGTATCAATCCAGTAGGAGGCCACGCACGAGTCCCTCGCACCTACACAAACAAATAAAATCCTCGCAACCAACACAATAAAGGGGTTGTCAATACCTTCACGGTCACTTACGAAAGTGAGATCTGATAGATATGATAAGATAATATTTTTGGTATTTTTATGATAAAGATGCAAAGTAAAGAAAGCAAAATAAACGGAAAAGGAAATAGCTTGTTGACGGAAGATTAATATGATGGAAAATACACCCGGGGGCCATAGGTTTCACTAGTGGCTTCTCTCGAGAGCATAAGTATTACGGTGGGTAAACAAATTACTATTGAGCAATTGACATAATTGAGCATAGTTATGAGAATATCTATGTATGATCATGTATATAGGCATCACGTCCGAGACAAGTAGACCGACTCCTTCCTGCATCTACTACTATTACTCCACACATCGATCGCTATCCAGCATGCATCTAGAGTATTAAGTTCAAAAGAACAGAGTAACGCTTTAAGCAAGATGACATGATGTAGAGGGATAAACTCATGCAATATGAAATAAACCCCATCTTGTTATACTCGATGGCAACAATACAATATGTGCCTTGCTATCCCTACTGTCACTGGGAAAGAACACCGCAAGATTGAATATATAGGAGGAAGAAGTACGTCGGTGGAGCAACGTGGGTCCCACGAGGGTGCAGGGTGCGCCTGGGGGGAGGGTGGTAGGCGCGCCCCCTACCTGATGCCTTCCTGATTGCTTTCTTGACGTAGGGTCCAAGTCCTCTGGATCATGTTCGTTCCGAAAATCACGTTCCCGAAGGTTTCATTCCGTTTGGACTCTGTTTGATATTATTTTTCTGTGAAACTCTGAAATAGGCAAAAAACAGCAATTCTGGGCTGGGCCTCCGGTTAATAGGTTAGTCCCAAAAATAATATAAAAATGTATAATAAATCCCAATAATGTCCAAAACAGGATATAATATAGCATGGAACAATCAAAAATTATAGATATGTTGGAGACGTATCAAGCATCCCCAAGCTTAATTCCTGCTCATCCTCAAGTAGGTAAATGATAAAAACAGAATTTTTGATGTGGAATGCTACTTGGCATAATTTCAATGTAATTATCTTAATTTTGGTATGAATATTCAGATCCGAAAGATTCGAGACAAAAGTTCAATATTAACATAGAAATAATAATACTTCAAGCGTACTAACTAAGCAATTATGTCTCTTCAAAATAACATGGCCAAAGAAAGTTATCCCTACAAAATCATATAGTCTGGCTATGCTCCATCTTCACCACACAAAGTATTTAAATCATGCACAACCCCGATAACAAGCCAAGAAATTGTTTCATACTTTTGGTGTTCTCAAAATTTTTCAATTGTCACGCAATACATGAGCGTGAGCCATGGACATAGCACTATATGTGGAATAGAATGGCGGTTGTGGAGAAGACAAAAAGGGAGAAGATAGTCTCACATCAACTAGGCTTATCAACGGGCTATGGAGATGCCCATTAATAGATATCAATGTGAGTGAGTAGGGATTGCCATGCAACGGATGCACTAGAGCTATAAGTATATGAAAGCTCAACAAAAAGAACTAAGTGGGTGTGCATCCAACTCGCTTGCTCACGAAGACCTAGGGCATTTTGAGGAAGCCCATCATTGGAATGTACAAAGCCAAGTTCTATAATGAAAAATTCCCACTAGTATATGAAGGTGATATCATAGGAGACTCTCTATCATGAAGATCATGGTGCTACTTTGAAGCACAAGTGTGGTAAAAGGATAGTAGCATTGTCCCTTCTCTCTTTTCTCTCATTTTTTTATTTGGGCCTTTTCTCCTTTTTTATGGCCTCTTTTTTTTAGTCTGGAGTCTCACCCCGACTTGTGGGGGAATCATAGTGTCCATCATCATTTCCTCACTTGGGACAATGCTCTAAAAATGATGATCATCACACTTTTATTTACTTACAACTCAACAATTATAACTTTATACTTAGAACAAAATATGACTCTATGTGAATGCCTCCAGCGGTGTACCGGGATATGCAATGAATCAGTAGTGACATGTATGAAAGAATTATGAACGGTGGCTTTGCCACAAATACAATGTCAACTACATGATCATGCAAAGCAATCTGACAATGATGGAGCGTGTCATAATAAACGGAATGGTGGTAAGTTGCATGGCAATATATCTCGGAATGGCTATGGAAATGCCATGATAGGTAGGTATGGTGGGTATTTTGAGGAAGGTATTTGGTGGGTTTATGATACCGGCGAAAAGTGCATGGTATTAGAGAGGCTAGCAATGGTGGAAGGAAGAAAGTGCGTAATATCCATGGACTCAACATTAGTCATAAAGAACTCATATACTTATTGCAAAAATCTACAAGTTATCGAAGCAAAGTATTACGTGCATGCTCCTAGGGGGATAGATTGGTAGGAAAAGACCATCGCTCGTTCCCGACCGCCACTCATAAGGAAGACAACCAATAAATAAATCATGCTCCAACTTCTTCACATAACGGTTGACCACACATGCATGCTACGGGAATCACAAAATTCAACACAAGAATTTGTCAAATTCACAACTACTCAACTAGCACGACTCTAATATCACCATCTCCATATCTCAAAACAATTATCATGTATCAAACTTCTCATAGTATTCAACACACTCAGAAGAATTTTTTATTATTATTAATCTTGAATGCCTAACATAATTAAAGAAAATTACCATGCTGTTTTGTAGGACTCTCAAAATAATCTAAGTGAAGCATGAGAGAACAATAGTTTCTGTAAAACAAATCCACCACCGTGCCCTAAAAGATATAAGTGAAGCACTAGAGCAAAAACTATATAACTCAAAAGATATAAGTGAACCACATAGAGTATTCTAACAATTTCTGAATCATGTGTGGCTCTCTCAAAAGGTGTGTACAGCACGGATGATTGTGGAAAACTAACAAATAAAAACTCAAATAATACAAGACGCTCCAAGCAAAACACATATCATGTGGTAAATAAAAATATAGCTCCAAGTAAAGTTACCGATGGAAGTAGACGAAAGAGGGGATGCCTTCCGGGGCATCCCCAAGCTTGGGTTTTTAGGTGTCCTTAGATTATCTTGGGGTGCCATGGGCATCCCCAAGCTGAGGCTCTTGCCACTCCTTGTTCCACAATCCATCAAATCTTTCACCCAAAACTTGAAAACTTCACAACACAAAACTTAAAGTAGAAAATCTCGTGAGCTCTGTTAGCGAAAGAAAACAAAACACCACTTCAAGGTACTGTAATGAACTCATTATTTATTTATATTGGTGTTAAACCTACTGTATTCCAACTTATATATGGTTTATAAACTATTTTACTAGCCATAGATTCATCAAAATAAGCAAACAAGACACGAAAAACAGAATCTGTCAAAAACAGAACAGTCTGTAGGAATCTGTAGCTAACGCAAGTTCTGGAACCCCAAAAATTCTAAAATAAATTTCTGGACGTGCGGAATTTATCTATTAATCATCTGCAAAAATAATTAACTAAATAGCACTTTACAAATAAAAATGGCAGCAATTCTCGTGAGCGCTAAAGTTTCTGTTTTTTACAGCAAGATTAAAAAGACTTTCCCCAAGCCTTCCCAACGGTTCTACTTGGCACAAACATTAATTAAACACAAAAAACACAACAAAAACAGAGGATAGATAAATTATTTATTTCTAAACAGGAGAAAAAATCAAGGAATAAAAATAAAATTGGGTTGCGTCCCAACAAGCGCTATCGTTTAACGGCCCTAGTTAGGCATAAAAGCGAAGATAGATCTAGGTATTGCCATCTTTGGTAGGCAATCCATAAGTGGCTCTCATAATAGATTCATATGGTAATTTAATTTTGTTTCTAGGGAAGTTTTCCATGCCTTTCCTTAACGGAAATTGGAATCTAATATTCCCTTTCTTCATATCAATAATTGCACCAATCGTTCTAAGGAAAGGTCTACCAAGAATAATAGGACATGAAGGATTGCAATCTATGTCAAGAACAATAAAATCTACAGGCACATAATTCCTATTTGCAACAATAAGAACATCATTAATTCTTCCCATAGGTTTCTTAATAGTTGAGCCCGCAAGGTGCAAGTTTAAAGAGCAATCATCAAAATCATGGAAACCTAGCAAATCACACAAAGTCTTTGGAATCGTGGAAACACTAGCACCCAAATCACACAAAGCATAGCATTCATGATCTTTAGTTCTAATTTTAATAGTATGTTCCCACTCATCATAAAGTTTTCTAGGGATAGAAACTTCCAACTCAAGTTTTTCTTCATAAGATTGCATCAAAGCATCAACGATATGTTTGGTGAAGGCTTTATTTTGACTATAAGCATGAGGAGAATTTAGCATGGATTGCAACACGGAAATACAATCTATCAAAGAGCAACTATCATAATTAAATTGCTTGAGATCCAAAATAGTGGGTTCATTGATATTTAAATTTTTGTCCTCTTCAATCCCACTTTTAACAATTTTAGCATCAAGATCTAAAGACTCTGAATTTTTGGAACGCCTTCTAGGTAAAGGTGGATCATATTCAGTGCCATCATTATCAAGATTAATATTGCAAAACAAATATTTAATAGGGGACACATCAATAACTTTTATATATTCATCTTTATTATCATGGAAACTGGAAGAACACGCTTTTATAAAGCAATCTTTCTTAGCACGCATCCTAGCGGTTCTTTCTTTCCACTCATCAATGGAAATTCTCATGGCTTTGAGAGACTCATTGATATCATGCTTAGGTGGAATAGATATAAGTTTCAACGAGTCAATATCTAGAGAAATTCTATCAACGTTCCTAGCCAACTCATTAATCTTAAGCAATTTTTCTTCAATCAAAGCATTGAAATTCTTTTGTGAAGTAATAAATTCTTTAATATTAGATTCAAAATCATAGGGTATCTTATTAAAATTTCCATAAGAATTGTTGTAGGAATTACCATAATTATTAGAGGAATTACTAGGATACAACCTAGGATTAAAGTTTCCTCTATACACGTTGTTACCAAAATTATTCCTACCAACAAAATTCACATCCATAGATTCATTATTATTCTCAATTAAAGTAGACAAAGGCATATCATTAGGATCAGAAGAAACACTTTTATTAGCAAATAATTTCATAAGTTCATCCATCTTTCCACTCAAAACATTAATTTCTTCTATCGCATGCACTTTCTTATTAGTAGAACTTTCAATGTGCCATTGAGAATAATTAACCATAATATTATCTAGGAGTTTAGTAGATTATCCTTAAGTGATTTCCATAAAAGTGCCTCCTGCGGTCGAATCTAAAAGATTTCTAGAAGCAAAATTCAATCCAGGATAAATTTTTTGTATAATTGTCCATAAATTCAAACCATGTGTAGGGCAATTACGTATCATTAATTTCATCCTCTCCCCATCTTGCGCAACATGTTAATGATCAAGTTGCTTAAAATTCATGATATCATTTCTAAGAGAGATGATCTTAGCGGGAAGAAAATACTTAGAGATAAAAGCATCTTTGCACTTGTTCCATGAATCAATACTATTTTTAGGCAAAGACAAAAACCAAGATTTAGCACGATCTCTAAGAGAAAAAGGAAATAGCTTCAATTTAACAATATCATTGTCCACATCTTTCTTCTTTTTCATATCACACAAATCAACAAAGTTGTTTAGATGGGTAGCGACATCTTCACTGGGAAGGCCAGAAAACGGATCTTTCATGACAAGATTCAACAAAGTAGCATTAATTTCACAAGATTCAGCATCGGTAAGAGGAGCAATTGGAGTTCTAATAAAATCATTGTTGTTGGTAGTACTAAAGTCACACAATTTGGTATTATCTTTAGCCATCGCAAGCAATCCAACACACAAGCAAACAAGAGAAGGGCAAAAAGAGGCAAATAGAGAAAGAGAAGGAGGACGGAGAGAGAGGGCGAATAAAATGGCAAGGGTGAAGTGGGGGAGAGGAAAATTGGAGGCAAATGGAAAATAATGTAATGCGGGACATAAGGGTTTGTGATGGACACTTGGTATGTTGACTTTTGCGTAGACTCCCCGGCAACGGCGCTAGAAATGGCTCGTTGTGGGGAGTCCAAATCTTGACTTGACCTTGCGTAGACTCCCCGGCAACGGCGCTAGAAATGGCTCCTTGTGGGGAGTCCAAATCTTGACTTGACCTTGCGTAAGCCTCCCCGGCAACGGCGCCACAAATCCTTCTTGCTACCTCTTGAGCACTGCGTTGCTTTTCCCTTGAAGAGGAAAGGGTGATAAAGCAAAGTAGCATAAGTATTTCCCTTAGTTTTTGAGAACCAAGGTATCAATCCAGTAGGAGGCCACGCACGAGTCCCTCTGTAACATCCCAAATTTTCAATTTGGAATGTTATACATAGATCATCCATGCATATCATGTTTTATTGCTTTTCCATTCCGTAATCCTTGAAATCCTAAGCAGCTCAAGGACCTCAGAGAGAGTTCGGGATTTCCCGGTCTTCATATTTGATTCTTTTATGAAATAATGAAAAGAGGATTTGATTTTAATTATTTCTCTCTGAAAAATATTTCACATTAAAAATTAAAGAGAGGAGATAATATCACTTCTCCAAAATAAATGAAATATTGGAGGAAAAATATTAAAATCATTAAATTGATTTTTCTTTGATTTTATTCAGATTTTATTTGCATTAGAAAAATTGCATGTTTTTCAAAATTTCATTTTAGGGCCAATAAAATGTTCATCTTGTTCTAAATATTTTATTTAGACGGTGAAAAATTGTTTTGGCATTTTTTTAGGTTTTATTTATTTTTTTAGGATTTTATTTCGGTCGGCGAAGTTTTTTTAAAAAAAAAGGTTCCGCGCCGACTGGGCCTAAGGCCGAGCCGCCCCAGGCCGCCGCCTCCTGCGCGCGCGCGCTGCCGCCGCCGCCACTCGGACCGGAGTCTGAGTTGGACCCCGCCTCCACCGCGCCTTGCCCCCTCCTCCAAGTCGCCGCCCCCGCCCCCTTTATATACGCCGCCACCCCCGCCCCAACACCACCACCACCGCTGCCAAGCCCCGCCGCCTAGCGCAGCCACCGCCGCCCGCGCTCACCGCCGCAGCCGCCGCCGCCAAGCCCCGCCGCCCCGCGAGCCGCCGCCCCGCACCCCGCCTCGCCGGACCTCTCGCCGGAGGTATCCGCCAGATCCGAGTCGTCGATTTTTTTTAGAACCGTTCGATTTATTTTTTTTCGAAACCCTAGTTTTCGTTTTTTTATTAATAGATCGGTTTTTCTCCGGTATATTATTTTAGCGAGCATTCGCTCATTCGTTCGTTTTAACGAACGGTTCCTCGCCCGTTAGAAACAACTAACAAACACTCGTTTGTTAGTCTATTCGTGAGTTTTCTTTTATCGGATTTATTCCGCGATTTTTCTGGTCGCGATTTCTGATCCGATCTTAGTTTCTATTTGTCTTTTTGCTTGTTTAACAGAATCAGGCGATTCAAGCGCCTGGAGTTTCGTCCCGAAACCCTCTTTCCGTTTAACCAACTCAAACAAGTTTTTGCTACTGTAAAATTTGACCTAAGTTCAAATTAGTAAACGAAGTGGTTTTCTTTCGCCGTTTGACTTTCGTTGCTTCATTTGATTTGATTCTTTTTGCGTATCGGAGTTCTTAAGTTGAACTTTCTGGTCAACCTCTCTTATTTGAGTTTTGCTTGTGCATCATTGCTTGTTACTTATGTATGTTATTGTTTGCTTGCGATAGAATTCCAGGTGTGCGAAGCGTGTTACTACGAGTCTCTAGGATTCGCGGATCGCCGGCAAGGCAAGTAACACTTTGATCATATCCCATTATTACCCAGTTTTTATGCATTAGTTCCAATCTTCAAACATTGCATGATTAGGATGTCATTAACTTGTGGGTTGGGAAGTAGTTGCTGAGGTAGAACCTATTGCCCTGTTATATTCAAACCCTTGGGAGTTACTTCTACGTTTTGCCTATATTGCTATGCTATGCTCATAGACGTGGTATGGGTTCGAGTGAAATTCATGACAGATGTGAGATTGTTAATTAATGGTTCAACTTAAGGTGGCAACTTAATCAAACAACTGGGTGGATTGAGGCACCTGGGGAACCTAGTGTTGTCTGTTTTTTTGGAAATCCCGGGGTACCCGTGTGATCTTCCTATGGACCGCCACCCAGGCTCAAAGGGAACTGAGATGATTCATGCTAGAAACTTCTGTGTGCAGCCACAAGCTATTATGGGCTCTAGCATAGTTGAGTAAGTTACGTGAAGCTCTTGAAGAGGTAGATCAGCAGGTAGTGGGTTTTGTAGGTTTGGTATGGTCTACCTGGAGTAGAGAGTTAATGTTTCTGAAAGACTGTGTCTCGGTCATCTGTTTCTCAAACACCATGTAGTGCGAGAAATCCAACGGAGGCGATCGAGTCTTGTGGGGAAAAGTGCGCAAACCACTGCAGAGTGTACAATCTAATCATGGTTAGCCGTGTCCCCGGTTATGGACAATTCTTGAGTATCTAGTACTTGGGTTATCACATGTATCTCACCATGCTTAATTAATACTGTTGGGTTGTTAATCACTTTAATTGGGATTGAGTTGGGGATACCTTCTCAATGATGTTTCAACCACCATGATAGTAAAATTGGCTTTTCGCAAAACTACAACCATACAGCTTTCCACAAGCCATATATGCATGTAGTGATAGCATTATTCTGTTTCTGCTCTACTGTGTTATATTGCCAGCATATTCCATGTGCTGAACCGTTTTCGGGCTGCAACGTATTGTGTTGCAGACTTTTCAGATGAGGAGTAAGGTTCGTTAGGTCGTTGTCGTGCAGCTCAGCTATGCCATTGGAGTTGATGGACTCACCTTATCTTCCAAGCCTTCCGTTGTTATCGCATTAGATGGCCTTAAGCCATATTATTGTAATAAGGTCTCTTTGGAGACATTCGATGTAATAGTGTGTGATTGCTACTTTGTTATAAATCCTTCGAGTACTGTGTGTGTCAGCATTACCGATCCAGGGATGACACTGAAGCACAGAGACTTGACCATATGAGGTCGGGTCGCTACAAGATGGTATCAGAGCACACGCTGAGTGTAGGACACGACCACTAAGATAAACCCTAGGTCACACTTCTCTTCTCATTTCTGACTCCTCTCCATTTTCTAGTCTTTAGGATGACAGAGATGGAGAACAAGTTTTCACAACCGGATAAAGACACACCTTTTGGACGCCACTTGAAGGAAGTCACTAGGTACTTGAACATTGGAATACCAAGCTTCACCGGGACGTACAACGCCACTCTACCTGAAGAGGAGCGCTGGATGATTCAAGTACAAGTTCTAGGAAGGACATTCTCACCAACTTCTAACCCATAGAATTTTCCTTCGACGCACCAACCTGGAGTTTAGGAAAGACTATGCCAGCTCACATCACCATGGGACGCATTGGAGAAGTTTACAACAATGAGCTTAAGGACACTATTTACCAAATATGTGGGCGCCGAGACGAGCAATGGGAAGTAATCAACACCAGGAAGGATAGATCCATTGCAGCTTTCATCCAGGAGTTAAACCAGCACATTCGACGTCAAGAGAACCAGATGTGTGCGGACATGATGGACTTGAAGAAGGCAAAGACTAGGATCATCAAGCTGGAAGAAGAACTCAAGTTTACCCGCGATGGATATGAGGAGGAAATCAAGACCCTACTGGAGAAGAATGACGAGTTAGTCAAGAAGATCGGAGTATTCATGGGAGGACCAGCACCAATAGAAGAAGAAGAACCCAAGGAAATACGCCCCGAGGACTACATCATCATCGACGACACCGACTCTGACCCTAGTGATGATGACTTTGAAGACGAAGCTGGAGCAGACATCATGGAGTCTTGCACCGATCAAAATTTCTAGATGACTACCATATATTAGTAGTATTTCCCCCATGTATATAGTAGTAGTGAGCACTTTTGCGATAGTTCTAGACCATTTGTATGCCCTTGCTTGATTGATTGAGTGAAATGATTGTGTTTGTCTCATGTGCATATGGGTAGTGTTCTCTCATTACACCTCTTCTATTCTAAATCTCTCCCATCTAAACCCATCAGATGCCTCCGAGACGTGACACCGGTTTTGCCTTCCCGCTGGAGCTCACCCAGTTGATCTAGCAGCAGAATGCCTTGATGCAATTGCTAGTTCAGAACCAGGGCAACAACAACAACAACCCACCGCCAACAACCTAGCCCGTTTTCTAAGGTTACAGCCGCCGGTGTTTTCCAATAGCACCGAGCCTATAGTTGCTGATGATTGGCTACGCCGTATTGGAAGGGAGTTGACCACCGCAGGTTGCACAGATGCTGAGAGAGTGCGCTTTGCCGCACATCAATTGGATGGACCAGCAGCCTCATGGTGGGAGAATTACACAGCCACTTTTCCTATAGCCAATGTCACTTGGGACCAGTTTCAGCAAGCTTTCCGCATAGCCCATGTCTCCACTGGAGCTATGCAAATGAAGAAGCGGGAGTTCCACAACTTACGCCAGGGGAACCGTACTGTGGCTCAGTACGTGGATGAGTTTAGCAAGTTATCTCGCTACGCCCCTAATGATGTGGCCATAGATGCCGTGAAGCAGGAGAAGTTTATGGAAGGGCTGAATGATGAGATGAGCATGCAGTTGATGGTAGCAACCATCAACAACTACCAGGAGTTGGTAGATAATGCTTTGAAGGGAAACAACAGCAGATTGAGAGCCGCAAGAGAAAGTATGGAAAAGGGAAGTACAACTCAGGAGCTCAGCAGAAGCCTCGCCTAACCCCGAACACGGGAGGACTTGTTCACAACCATGCAGGTCACAACCACACTGGAGGAGGATCACATAACCACAGTGGTGCTAAGAATGGGAATGGGAACGGAGCTAACAACAATCAGAACCGCTCCAACCCGTCCACTCCCGCCAAAAGAGACATAAGTCACGTTACCTGCTTTAAGTGTGGGAAGACAGGGCACTATGCCAATGCTTGCCCCGAAGGAAGGAATGGAAACGGAAATGGAAGCACTGGGAAGAAGCCCAATCCATTCAACAAGGGACAAGTGAACCACGTTAACGTGGAGGAGGTTGAAGAGCAGCCGGACGCGGTAATAGGTAAGTTTTTGGTTAAGTCATTTACCGCTCTTGTTCTTTTCAATACTGGTGCATCGCATTCATACATATCAAGGGGATTCGTGGATAAGTTTAAACTACCAACCCAAACCCTTAGGACCCCTCTTTTAGTGAGTTCACCCGGAGCAGAGTATATGGCTAGCCGATGGTGTGACCAGATACCCTTAACCATTGGTACACATGTTTTTCCGTCCGACCTAATTATCTTGGATTCACAAGGATTGGATGTGATATTGGGTATGGACTGGATGTCAAAGTTTGGAGGAAGCATTGACTGTGCTAGTAAGTCGATTTATCTCACCACCCCGGAAGGAAAAAGGATTAAGTATGTATCTAGGCATGTGCCTAGGAGGAGTCAAGTGAATGCCCTTACGGGAGTTGTTCAGGAGGAAGTGCCTGTAGTGAAGGATTACCCAGATGTTTTCCCAGAGGAGTTACCAGGCATGCCATCGGACAGAGATATTGAGTTTTTGATAGAGTTGTTACCAGGAATAGGACCAATATCCAAGAGACCCTATCGGATGCCCACAAATGATCTGGAAGAAATTAAGAAATAGATCAAGGAGTTATTGGAGAAAGGATACATCCGAAGAAGTTCATCACCTTGGGGATCCCCAGTACTTTTGGTTGAGAAGAAGGATAAATCCCTAAAGATGGTTGTTGATTATCGAGCCTTGAATGAAGTGACGATAAAGAACAAGTACCCACTGCCGATGATCAACGATCTGTTTGATCAGTTGCAAGGAGCTAAAGTGTTCTCAAAGATCGATTTATGATCAGGGTATCATCAGTTGAAGATACGAGAGAAGGACATACCAAAGACGGCGTTCACAACGCGATATGGATTATACGAGTACACGGTCATGTCATTTGGACTAACTAACGCCCCTCCCTATTTCATGAGCATGATGAACAAGGTGTTCATGGAGTATTTGGACAAGTTTGTTGTGGTGTTTATTGATGATATCATGGTATACTCGAAGAACGAGGAGGAGCACAAAGAGCATTTGTGTTTAGTTCTCGAGAAGCTCAGGGAACACCAGTTGTATGCTAAGTTTAGCAAATGCGAGTTTTGGCTGAAGGAAGTCGGATTCCTTGGACATGTTATATCAGGAGAAGGTATAGCAGTAGACCCCAGCAAGGTTCAGTCAGTCACTGAATGGTTGGCACCCACCTCAGTTAGCAAGATCCGCAGTTTTCTTGGACTCGCAGGATACTACCGGAGATTCATTGAGAATTTTTCCAAGATTGCAAAACCAATGACTGAACTGTTGAAGAAGGATACCAAGTTTAAATGGACAGAACATTGTGAAGCAAGTTTCCAGGAGTTGAAGAAACGTTTGACTACAGCCCCAGTGCTAGTACTGCCAGATATACATAAGGAGTTCCAAGTGTATTGCGGCGCCTCTCACTTGGGACTTGGATGTGTGCTTATGCAGGACAGAAGAGTTGTTTCGTATGCCTCACGACAACTAAAAACTCATGAGTTGAATTATGCTACGCATGATTTGGAGCTAGCAGCCGTAGTGCATGCATTGAAGACTTGGAGACATTACCTTATTGGAAACAGTTGTGATGTGTACACGGATCACAAGAGTCTGAAGTACATCTTCACCCAGAAGGAGCTGAACCTTAGGCAGAGGAGATGGTTGGAGCTTATAAAGGATTATGACATGAAGCTACACTATCATCCAGGAAAGGCCAATGTCATAGCAGACACATTGAGTCGGAAGAGTTATGCTAATATCCTTGAAAGTAAAGGGCTGCCGAAGGAATCAGCAAAGGACATCATGGAATTTCGGTTAGAGATTGTACCTAGAAGGTTCATTGCCACAATGGAGGTTCGGTCGACATTGCTGAACAAGATTCGGGAAGCTTAGAAAGATGATAAAGAGATTGCCAAGATAAAGGAGAAGATGGGCAAAGGAAAGGCCAAAGGTTTTCGTGAGGATGAGCACGATACCCTATGGTTTGAGGACCGAGTTTATGTGCCCATCAACCAGGAGATCAGGAAGTTAATACTTCAAGAGGCCCATGACTCACCATACTCGATACACCCCGGAAACACCAAGATGTGTTTGGATTTGAAGGAACGTTTCTAGTGGACTGGTATGAAGAAGGATATTGCCGAGTATGTAGCCGTATGTGATGTATGTCAGAGAGTTAAGGCAGAACATCAGAAGCCAGCAGGACTATTACAACCTATGCCGATACCCGAATGGAAGTGGGATAAACTTGGCATGGACTTTATCACCGTATTACCCAGGACTAAAGCAGGATATGATTCCATATGGGTAGTAGTTGATTGTTTGACCAAAGTAGCTCACTTCATCCCAGTGAAAACCACCTATACAAGTGCAAAGTTGGCCAAGATCTATATGTCCAGGATCGTATGTCTGCATGGAGTTCCAAGGACCATCGTATCGGATCAAGGAACACAGTTTACTTCAAAGTTTTGGCATTAGTTACAACAGACTTAGGGAACGAGATTGGAGTTCAATACAATGTTTCACCCGCAGACAGATGGACAGACTGAGAGAGTCAATCAAATTTTGGAGGACATGTTGAGAGCCTGTGCGCTAGATTATGGATCTAGTTGGGACGATAATTTTCCATATGCAGAGTTCTCATACAACAATAGCTACTAAGCAAGTTTGAAGATGGCACCGTTTGAAGTCCTGTATGGACGCAAGTGCAGAACACCGTTGATGTGGGATGAGGTAGGAGACTGACAATTGTTTGGACCAGACTTGATTAAAGAATCCGAGGAGAAGGTAAAACTGATCCGAGACCGACTGAAGATGGCTCAGTCCAGGCAGAAGAGTTACGCAGACTCAACACGCAAGGAGGTAACCTACGAAATTGGAGAAAGAGCATATCTGGGAGTATCGCCCTTGCGAGGAGTGAAACATTTTAGAGTTAAAGGAAAGTTAGCCCCAAGATTTGTAGGACCGTATCGCATTTTGGAACGGATGGGAGAAGTCGCCTACAAGTTGGAGTTACCTAAGGGATTGTCAGGAGTCCACGATGTGTTCCATGTTTCACAGCTGAAGAAGTGTCATGCTGAGATGGCGGAAATACCATTAAGAGATACAGTACCCTTGGAGGCGATTTAGTTGGACAGTGATTTGACTTACGAGGAGAAGCCAGTTAAGATTCCTGAGTTTGCCAGCAGAGTCACCCGCAGTAAGATTATCAAGTTTTGCAAAGTTCAGTGGAGACACTATACCGAGGATGAAGCTACCTGGGAACGAGAGGATGATCTCCGCAAGGACACCCATACCTATTTTCTAGCCAACCCGAATCTCGAGGGCGAGATTCATCTTAAGGGGGGTAGGTTTGTAACATCCCAAATTTTCAATTTGGAATTTTATACATAGATCATCCATGCATATCATGTTTTATTGCTTTTCCGTTCCGTAATCCTCGAAATTCTAAGCAGCTCAAGGACCCTCGGAGAGAGTTGGGGATTTCCCGGTCTTCATATTTGATTCTTTTATCAAATAATGAAAAGAGGATTTGATTTTAATTATTTCTCTCCGAAAAATATTTCACATTAAAAATTAAAGAGAGGAGATAATATGAATTCTCCAAAATAAATGAAATATTGGAGAAAAAATATTAAAAACATTAAATTGATTTTTATTTGATTTTATTCGGATTTTATTTGCATTAGAAAAATTGCATGTTTTTCAATATTGCATTTTAGGGCCAATAAAATGTTCATCTTGTTCTAAATATTTTATTTAGACGGTGAAAAATTGTTTTGGCATTTTTTTTAGGTTTTTTCTTAGGATTTTATTTCGGTCGGCGAAATTTTTTTTTAAAAAAAGGTTCCTCGCCGACTGGGCCTAAGGCCGATCCGCGCCAGGCCGCCGCCACCGCCACTCGGACCGGAGTCCGAGTTGGACTCTGCCTCCGCCGCGCCTTGCCCCCTCCTCCAAGTCGCCGCCCCCGCCCCCTTTATATATGCCGCCACCCCCGCCCCAACACCACCACCACCACTGCCAAGCCCCGCCACCTAGCGCAGCCGCCGCCGCCCGCACTCGCCGCCGCAGCCGCCGCCGCCTAGCGCCGCCGCCGCCGCCCCGCGAGCCTCCGCCCCGCACCCCGCCTCGCCGGACCTCTCGCCGGAGGTATCAATCGGATCTGAGCCGTCGGTTTTTTAATAAAAAAACTGTTTGGTTTATTTTTTTTCAAAAACCTAGTTTTCGTTTTTTATTAATAGATCGGTTTTTCTCTGGTATATTATTTTAGCGAGTGTTCGCTCGTTCGTTCATTTTAACGAACGGTTCCTCTCCCGTTAGAAACAACTAACGAACGCTCATTCGTTAGTCTGTTCGTGAGTTTTCTTTTATCGGATTTATTCCGCGATTTTTCTGGTCGCGATTTCTGATCTGATCTTAGTTTATGTTTATCTTTTCACTTGTTTAACAGAATCAGGCGATTCAAGCGCCTGGAGTTTCGTCCCGAAACCCTCTTTCCGTTTAACCAACTCAAACAAGTTTGTGCTACTGTAAAATTTGACCTAAGTTCAAATTAGTAAACGAAGTGGTTTTCTTTCGCCGTTTGACTTTCGTTGCTTCGTTTGATTTGATTCTTTTTGCGTATCGGAGTTCTTAAGTTGAACTTTCTGGTCAACCTCTCTTATTTGAGTTTTGCTTGTGCATCATTGCTTGTTACTTATGTATGTTATTGTTTGCTTGCGATAGAATTCCCGGAGTGCGAAGCGTGTTACTACGAGTCTCTAGGACTCGCGGATCGTCAGCAAGGCAAGTAACACTTTGATCATATCCCATTATTACCCAGTTTTTATGCATTAGTTCCAATCCTCAAACATTGCATGATTAGGATGTCATTAACTTGTGGGTTGGGAAGTAGTTGCTGAGGTAGAACCTATTGCCCTGTTATATTCAAACCCTTGGGAGTTACTTCTACGTTTTGCCTATATTGCTATGCTATGCTCGTAGACGTGGTATGGGTTTGAGTGAAATCCATGACAGATGTGAGATTGTTAATTAATGGTTCAACTTAAGGTGGCAACTTAATCAAACAATTGGGTGGATTGAGGCACCTGGGGAACCCAGTGTTGTCTGGTTTTTTTTGGAAATCCCGGGGTACCCGTGTGATCTTCCTATGGACCGCCACCCAGGCTCAAAGGGAACTGAGATGATTCATGCTAGAAACTTCCGTGTGCAGCCACAAGCTATTATGGGCTCTAGCATAGTTGAGTAAGTTACGTGAAGCTCTTGAAGAGGTAGATCAGCAGGTAGTGGGTTTTGTAGGTTTGGTATGGTCTACCCGGAGTAGAGAGTTAACGTTTCTGAAAGGCTGTGTCTCGGTCATCCATTTCTCAAACACCATGTAGTGCGAGAAATCCAATGGAGGCGATCGAGTCTTGTGGGGAAAAGTGTGCAAACCTTTGCAGAGTGTACAATCTAATCATGGTTAGCCGTGTCCCCGGTTATGGACAATTCTTAAGTATCTAGTACTTGGGTTATCACATGTATCTCACCATGCTTAATTAATACTGTTGGGTTGTTAATCACTTTAATTGGGATTGAGTTGGCGATACCTTATCAATGATGTTTCAACCACCATGATAGTAAAATTAAAATCTATTCCGTTGTTGTAGGGAAAATTTGGCATTTCTCAAAACTACAACCATACAGCTTTCCACCAGCCATATATGCATGTAGTGATAGCATTATTCTGTTTCTGCTCTACTGTATTATGTTGCCAGCATATTCCATGTGCTGACCCGTTTTCGGGCTGCAACGTATTATGTTGCAGACTTTTCAGACGAGGAGTAAGGTTCGTTATGTCGTTGCCGTGCAGCTCAGCTATGCCGTTGGAGTTGATGGACTCACCTTATCTTCCAAGCCTTCCGCTGTTATCGCATTAGATGGCCTTAAGCCATATTATTGTAATAAGTTCTCTTTGGAGACATTCGATGTAATAGTGTGTGATTGCTACTCTGTTATAAATCCTTCGAGTACTGTGTGTGTCAGCATTACCGATCCAGGGATGACACTGAAGCACAGAGACTTGACCATCTGAGGTCGGGTCGCTACACACTCGCACCTACACAAACAAATAAAATCCTCGCAACCAACACAATAAAGGGGTTTTCAATCCCTTCACTGTCACTTACGAAAGTGAGATCTGATAGATATGATAAGATAATATTTTTGGTATTTTTATGATAAAGATGCAAAGTAAAGAAAGCAAAATAAACGGAAAAGGAAATAGCTTGTTGACGGAAGATTAATATGATGGAAAATAGACCCGGGGGCCATAGGTTTCCCTAGTGGCTTCTCTCGAGAGCATAAGTATTACGGTGGGTAAACAAATTACTGTTGAGCAATTGACAGAATTTAGCATGGTTATGAGAATATCTATGTATGATCATGTATATAGGCATCACGTCCGAGACAAGTAGACCAACTCCTGCCTGCATCTACTACTATTACTCCACACATCGACTGCTATCCAGCATGCATCTAGAGTATTAAGTTCAAAAGAACAGAGTAACGCTTTAAGCAAGATGACATGATGTAGAGGGATAAACTCATGCAATATGAAATAAACCCCATCTTGTTATCCTCGATGGCAACAATACAATACGTGCCTTGCTGCCCCTGCTATCACTAGGAAAGGACGCCGCAAGATTGAACCCAAAGTAAGCACTTCTCCCATTGGAAGAAAAGATCAATCTAGTAGGCCAAACCAAACTAATAATTCAAAGAGACTTGCAAAGATAACCAATCATACATAAAAGAATTCAGAGAAGATTCAAATATTGTTCATAGATAAACTTGATCATAAACCCACAATTCTTCGGTCTCAACAAACACACCGCAAAAGAAGATTACATCGAATAGATCTCCAAAAGAGAGGGGGAGGACTTTGTATTGAGATCCAAAAAGAGGGAAGAAGCCATCTAGCTAATAACTATAGACCCAAAGGTCTGAAGTGAACTACTCACACTTCATCGGAGAGGCTATGGCATTGATGTAGAAGCCCTCCGTGATCGATGCCCCCTCCGGCGGAGCTCCGGAAAAGGCCCCAAGATGGGATCTCACGGATACAGAAAGTTACGACGGTGGAATTAGGGTTTTGGCTATGTATCTAGTAGTTTGGGGGTACGTAGGTATATATAGGAGGAAGAAGTACGTCGGTGGAGCAACATGGGCCCCACGAGGGTGGAGGGCACTCCTACGGGGGGGGGGGGGGTAGGCACGCCCCCTACCTCATGCCTTCCTGATTGCTTTCTTGACGTAGGTTCCAAGTCCTCTGGATCATGTTCGTTCCGAAAATCATGTTCCCGAAGGTTTCATTCAGTTTGGACTCCGTTCCATATTCTTTTTCTGCAAAACTCTGAAATAGGCAAAAAACAGCAATTCTGGGTTGGGCCTCCGGTTAATAGGTTAGTCCCAAAAATAATATATAAGTGTATAATAAAGCCCAATAATGTCCAAAACAGGATATACTATCGCATGGAATAATCAAAAATTCTAGATACATTGGAGACGTATCAAGTGCTTATGTATGCTATTCTTTGTTTGCGATAGAATTCCCGGAGTGTGCAGCGTGCTACTACAAGTTTCTAGGTTTTGCGGAACATCATCAAGGCAAGTAACACTTTGATCATACCCCTTTATTACCCAGTTTTTATGCATTAGCTCAAATCCTAAAACACTGCATGAGTAGGATCCTTTAACATGTGGGTTTGGGAAGTAGATGATGAGGTAGAACCTATTTCCCTTTTATTATCAAACCCTTGGGAGTTACTTGTATGTTATGCATAGTTTGCCATGCTATGCTCGTAGACGTGGATTAGGTTTGAGTGTATCGATGACAGATGTGAGATTGTTAATTAATGGTTAACTTAAGGTGGCTACTTAAACACACATCTCGGTGGATTGGTTGCGGGCTCCTGGGGATATACCAGTGTTGTCCTTTCTGGTTCGCCACCCAGGCTCAAATGGATCACAAGATTATTCATGCTAGAAACTTCCGTGTGCAGCCACAAGCTATTATGAGCTCTAGCATAGTTGAGTATGTTGCATGACCTCTTTGAGTGGTGGGCTAGCAAATGTAGGGGAAAGTAGGTGTAACTATCCACCCAGAGTAAAGAGTTAGTGCTTCTGAAAGCCTGTGTCTTGGTCATCCGTTTCTCAAACACCATGTACTGTGAGAAATACAATGGAGGAGATCGAGTCTTGTGTGGAAAAGTGTGCAAACCTCTGCAGAGTGTACGAACTAATCCTGATTAGCCGTGTCCCCGGTTATGGACAATTTTGAGTATCTGGTTCTTGGATTATCATGTTGATCTCATCACTCTAAATTAATTTGTTGGGTTGTTAACTACTTTTTAATTGTGATTGAGATGGGGATTTACCATTCTCAATGTTTTCAACTACCATGATAGTTAAATAAAGTATATTTCTTTGTTGTAGGGAAAAATTGGCTTTTTGCAAAACATTATAACCATAGAGCCTCCACCAGCCATATATGCATGTAGTGATAGCATTTATTCTGTTCATTACTCTACTGTGTTACATTGCCAGCATATTCCATGTGCTGATCCATTTCGGGCTGCAACGTATCATGTTGTAGACTTTTCAGACGAAGAGTAAGGTGCGCTAGGTCGCTATCGTGCACTCAGCTATGTCGTTGGAGTTGATGGAATCACTTTATCTTCCAAGTCTTCCGTTGTTATCTTATTTAGATGGCCTTAAGCCATATTTATTGTAATAAGTTCTCTTTTGAGACATTCAATGTAATAAGTGTGTTATTGACACTCTGTTATAAATCCTTCAAGTACTGTGTGTGTCAGCATTACCGATCCAGGGATGACATTTATACACAAAGATTTGACCACCTGAGGTCGGATCGCTACACCCTGCCGTTCTTCTAAAATTTTAAGAAGGCTGGGCCTATGAAGTGGACCCCAAAAGCAGATGCAGCTTTGCAAGAGTTGAAGGCTTACTTGTCCTCTGTGCCTACCATGGTTGCTCCCAAATCCCAGGAGCCATTGTTGCTGTACTTAGTGGCAACCAATCAAGTGGTCAGTGCGGCCTGAGTAGCGCAGCGAGAAGTGGATGAGGCAGAAAGTGAGCAGAAACCAGAAGAGTTAGAAGGATCAGGAAAACAATGAGCACGAAAACGAGAGCAACCCCAAGGACACGGCAAGGAAGAAAGTGATGCAGCGCCCACTATACTTCGTCAGTTCCCTCTTACAGGGGGCTAGATCGAGGTACTCTGGCGTGCAAAAATTGATCTTTGGTCTCATCATGGCCTCAAGGAAACTGCACCACTACTTCCAAGCCCATGAGATCACGGTTGTCACTCGTTTCCCATTACAAAGGAAACTCTGAAATCCTGAGGCTACCGGCAGAATAGTAGAGTGGGCTTTGGAGTTATCCAGGCTCGGTTTGAAGTTTGAGAGCACATTAACTATTCAGAGCAGGGCATCGGTAGAGTTTATTGCAGAATGGATTCCAATCCCTAATGAGGAAGTGATGGAGATAGTTATCCCCGGCAAGGAATCACCCCAAGAATGGATTATGTATTTTGATGGTGCTTTTTCCCTACAAGGTACAGGAGCTGGCATGCTTCTTGTTGCCCCCTCCGAGGAGCACTTGTAGAATGCATTTTGCCCGGGAAGAAGCAACCAACAATATAGTTGAGTATGAAGGGCTCCTTGCCGGGCTTAGGATTGCACCTGAATTGGGAATGAAGAAGCTGATCATTAAAGGAGATTCATAGCTTGTGGTGAGACAAGTCAACCAGGACTATAAAAGTCCATTGATGGAGGCATACATCGAGGAAGTGAGGATATTGGAGGAGCACTTTGACGGATTGCAAACAAAGCATGTACCTCGTGCGAAAAATAGCATAGCTGATCATCTGTCAAAGTGTGCTGCGCAGAAGCTTCATGTGGAACCAGGGAATTTTGTTCTCCATCCCACTCAGCCCTCCGTATCCCTAACAACAATGGCCCAGAAAATGAGAAAGTTGCACACCGGTAAGCCTCTCCCGGTAGAGCTGTTTGCTCCTGGTAGAGACCCTGTCGGAAACAACTCCTCACAGCCTACCGTACCACCCCCTCCAGCCGGGTCCATGAACCCCGCGAACGAGGCATGTGCTCCCGCAGTAGAGGAGGTGCCTCTAGTACTCGTTGCCGAGCCCCAGGCACCAAGTTGGGCAAGGAACATTGTCCACTTCCTCCAAACCAGAGAGCTTCCCGGCGACCAAGAGGAAGATGAAAGAGTAGCCCGGAGAGCCAGTATGTATCAGTTTGTCGATGACACTCTGTACAGAAGGAGGCCCAACGGTGTAAAATTTAGGTGTGTCTCCTGGGGAGACGGAAAGGAATTGCTGGCTGATATTCACATAGGAATGTGCGGCTCCCACCATTGGATCAAGGGCATTAGTTGGGAAAGCATTCCGGCAAGGATTCTATTGGCCCACAGCCCTCCAAGATGCGGTCGAGCTTGTCACAAAATGTGAAGCCTGCCAGTTCCATTCCAAGAAAACACACCTGCCTGCCCGAGCTCTTGAAACAATCCCTCTATCATGGCCATTTCGGCTTGGGGTCCGATATCCTCGACCCCTTCCCCCGAGAAATTGGGGTCTTCGAATTCTTGTTCATTGCCATCGACAAGTTTACAAAGTGGCCGGAAGTGACTGCAATGAGAAAGTTGACTGCTCAGTCAGCTATCAAGTTCTTGAAAGATCTGATGTGTCGTTTTGGAGTTCTAGCAAGGATCATTACCAACAAGGGCAGCTAGTTCACGAGTCGCGCCTTCATGCAATATGTTCATGCCCTCGGATGCAAGATCTCATTTGCCTCTATGGCACACCCTCAGAGAAATGGACAAGCTGAGAGGGCTAACGCTGAAGTGCTACGTGGAATATTAAGGAATATTAAACATCTCCGCAAGTTCTACCTGTAAGGCGTGGCTGTCGGGCCCTACCTGGCAGCCACCCTTTTGTACAGGCCTTGCCTCATCTGCTTGTAACCCCTTGAACAAAGCTGGGGCAATGACCCCGTGCAAGATAAAATAAAGAACTGCTGTGGGGGGCCCCCGACCAAGATCTGCATGCATGCATAAGCATTCCAAGACCGCTCCATAAGCATTTCATGAGCATCTACATATGCATATAGATCGGATCGCATTATGCATTCATTCTCATCTGCATGAAGTTGCAGGTTAATGCCATGAACTTGGCTTCGACATGGAGTTGAGAAGACTGCCCGGCACTGCGATCCCCGACAAGCCAAACAAATAAGTTCTACCTCCTGTCCATTAGTGTTCTGTAAGCTATAACTTGTGCATAAGAAAACCTCGCCACTCTTTTGAGACTTAGGTGCTCCCATCCATTACTCAAATGTTGCTTCGGTCAGGATGGTCACAGTGGCCTTTGGTAAAGAGAAGTCCTCGTGGGGCTGGTCCCTTTGTCTGTTCCCTAGTAGACGCAACTCTCCGGCAGACAAAAAGGGTGCCGACAGGATAGCCTGTCGGGAAAAACTCGTTTAATTACATTAAAGAGGCATCTCGCCTCTGCATGGACGTACACATGCACGGGATCCCGACAAGGTTCATCTTTTTCATTAATATGCTGATGAAAGTACAAGCATTACAGAACACAAACATGGACTCGAGAGATTACATTATTTGAATTAAAATTTGGCAAGTGCCTACAGATTTAAGATTGAAAAAGGATGAGTTCCCCGTAATCCCGTCTTTTAATCTCCCCTCCTTCAGGCACTGCGGTAGAAGGAGGAAAAGACGATAAAAGTGGTGCCCAAGCAGAAGCCCACCCTTGTCCCGTCAGGACCCGCTCGGTGCGACCTAACAAGACTGGGAGTGGCGAGCTGCGAAGGAGGAGTACGGGGACAGGGCGGCGCCCCCTGGTCGCCACCTCCAGAGCCAGCAAGAAGCCCCGGCTTGAGCGCCAATGAAGTCATCCACCAAAGCTCAGCCGAAAGACTGCTGGAGGGGAGGTGAAGGCGCCAAGAGAACATCCCTCCCCCACTATCACCTTAGGAGGCTGGTGATGATGATGCCAGGGAGGGAGGGGAAGAGCGGGAAGACGAGGCGGCAGGTTGCCGGTTGTAGGCAAGGTCATCCATGCCATCGTACTCCGACCTGCCCCCTGCCACCCACCTTCTCCGTCTTCCCTCGCTTTCTCCTCACCACCGCTGATGTAGGGTGGAAACCCTCGGGCTGATCTTTCACGATTGGAGCGGATCCTACGAAGAACACAAGAGAGGAACGGGGGGAAACACAAGAGAAAACACTCAAACCAACAAGATTCGGTCACACATATGCTAGATTCTCGAAACACAAAGAGATACATGATCCAAATCCAACAAAGGACGATACATAGGTAATGAGTTCTTCTCCGGGAGGAGGTCTTGAGGGGGTATTCCCATGAGGGGTCATGAATCCGCTTGGGGGATCTTCTCCGAAGAGGTCGTGGACTCCAAAGGAGAAGTAACCAAGTGGATGAGCAAAGATCTATCTCTAATATGAGCTATCACATTGCTAACCCTAACTAGGAGGAGGGGGTGTCCTATTTATAGTCATAGTGCAAATGGGGGCAAAGTGAAGGGGTACATGGGACATAGGCCCAAAGCTGTGTGCAGACAGGCGTCAGACGTCCGACGGGTGTCGGTCGTCCGGTCGCTCGCGGGCGTCCGGTCGTCCCGAGGAGGACAGACTTCCGACGTTTCAGCTCGGATGAGGTGGCACCGGATTTCAGGACGATGTGGACGTCCGGCATTGGTCGGTCGTTCAGCCGCTATAGCTTTCGTTGGCTGGTCCATCTGGCTGGTGGGGACTCTAGGCGTCGGCTCTCCGGTAGTGTCCGATCGTCCGGTTGTTGTTGAGCGTCCGAGTGTTGTAGCTTCCTGGTAGCTCCTTCTCTTGATCCTCGTGCTTGGTATACTCATCGTATTGTCCATGGTTTTCCTCTTGGTTCCTGGTGATCCATAGCACATATGTTTGAGGTAGTAGCCATGTCTCACATGTGGAAAGTGATGGTCTGGAGAGGAGCGAGTTCACCTTGCGTCCAATGGCATATAGTCGAGGTCTCGTTGTATGTCCTCTTGGGGCATGGGGAGTAGTCGTAGTGTACATGGGGGTGATCTTAGGATGTTCCGCATCATCCCCCCTTGGGAAAGATCCAACCTCGGATCATGAACCTCATCATCATGGAAACGGTTGTCGTGGACAGTCTTGTAGTTGGACGTAGCTGAAGACATGGCGCAATCCAAGTACTCCAAGTTGTCTCCGAAGGGATAGACATGCAAAAAGGGCAAACACAAACAACAGTCGGAAATGCAATGGTTAGCGCACACCAAGTGTCCATCAAGTAAGTATGAGTTTGTTCGGCAAGATTTTTTGTGACTAAGTGCATGAAGCTTAGCAAGATGCTATAGAATGATATGCAAAAAATTCATGGGAGCAAAAGCATTTGTAGTATGCACAAAGGTGTTGGGAATGTGACTAGTGCTACCATTGTGCAAAATTATGTCATAATGGGATGGTTTATCAAAAGCATGAACATGGTAATTGGTGCTCAAAGTGATTATGTTGTCATGCAATTGATGGTGGGCAATATGATCATGATGTATGAAGATGCCATCAAGAAAGATCACAACAAATCTTCTAAGGAATTGCACAAGCTCATATATCATGGATGATATGGGAATACAAGATGCAACAAGGTAATCATAATGTGAGTCAATCCATGCATAAGATGCAAATTTGTCATGTGTATGATTTGTCCATCGAGCATGACATGTGTGAGCACAATCAACAAATATGGAGGTGTTGGTGTACCAATGCTCGATGCCGTGGCATGAGTGGAGGGTCGAAGGTGCATCCAATAAGTCCGAGCACTCCTCAATTTGAAGGTCCATAGAGACAATCTCCAGTGTCACTCCTCCATTCGCAAAATGTATCATGTAGACAACAAGAAGGAGACAACAGTAAAAGAGTGACCCATCCAATATGCGTATTTGAGAATGGCTCAAAGGGAAGGAGTTCACCTTTATGGGAATGTCGAAAATGTTGATGTCGCGGATCGTATATGTCTTGTGATGGTACCACCTTGTGAATCCTTCAAAACGAAAGAACATGACAAACACTCGGAAAAACAAACGAGGTTAGCAGAAGTGCAAACCTATCATTCGTGTGGTAAGATACCCAACAAGGGTATGCATCATGCTCATCATAAGAAAGGACAAGGGAGCATTTCATAGTATGGAGGAATATGATCCAAGAACAACCAAATATAGTAGGCTCAATCAAACAACATGCATCACAAGTAATATGTCCAAGTCTCCACGATCAATAAGCATAGTAAGTTAGCACTCAATACAAGGGTATATGAGAGATGGCACTAACGAAGACCAGAGACAATGATCAAGACAAATCAAGTGAGAGTCATGAATAGTTATGTCATCAACCCAAGAAAGCGAGTAAGAATGGAACATGGGTAATGCGACAAAGCAAGCGATCATAGCGATCAAGTGGTGCAAGCTAGTAGTGCAAAGATGAAACATACTATAGGTAATCATGGCAATCATGTCATGTGTGCAAATAGTGGTCATGAATCATGCACAAGACATATCACAAGCATGAAGGCAAGATATGAGCAAAATATCATCAATGTATTAGCGAGAGGCCATATGTAAATATCAATGGGACATCATGACTCTCCCAGCACAACAAGCATCAATAGCATGGGACACAAAGAAATCATGGCAATATCTACAAGGATCTCCACGAAGCATGCAAATACACATAGGAGGATCATAATTGTGAATCATGGGTAGATGCAAGCAAGGGTCACAATTGCATGGCCAAATCATGTAAAGAGGCATAACATGCAAAGTGAACAAGATACAATGGGCATAAAGCAACAAGTGATATATAGCCCATAGCCGTGTGAGAGCCAAGTAAAAGAGATACGCATAGTCCTTGCACAAAGGGAATGGTGGTAAGGATAAACCAATGAATCCCAAAGCATCATTGCTCTTAAGAGCTCGTTTCATCAACTCATGGGATTGTGAGGTTGACGAGTGTTCATAAGTACCTAGACAAAACAAAGGAAAAGGGAAAATTGAGTGTGCGTGGTATATGTACACATCATCCATCATGATGCGCACGTGCATGTGTTGGTTAGCAAAAAATATCCAATGCTCAAATAAATGAGATGCGTGATATAGAAACATGTCATCCATCCTGATAGGTTTGTTTTTATGTATGGCAGAATGGAGACTCAAATTGTGTAATGCAGCACGAGAAATATGTAGAGCATTGTTATTCATGGAATGCATATGGTGCAAGCAATTATGGGAATCATGCAAAGTGTGGAATGCATCAAAATCTCCTAATATGTATGAGGAAACTATGGGGGTCTCCTCATGAGAATTAATGGAAACATCACATGGAGAATATTGACAACATCCAAAACAAAGCATATTTGGTTCTATGTGATCATGGCATGGTATATTAGATGAATTGCACAAATCATGTAAAGGAAGCATGGCAATATCATCGCATGAAAAAGAAAAGCCAATGACCATCATCTTGTTATCTATGCCATAATTGCAAATGGGATTTATTTTAATGGGGCATGCTTACTTACTATGTTGAGATTGAAATGATGCGATATGGGAGATCTCACTCATAGCATATGACAAGTTTAATGGGTTGTCGAACATGATTTGACCAAAAGAATTTTCACATGATATCTTATGGAGCATAGCATCACAATTAGGCAACTCAACATGCTCATCATCATATTCATCATAAATTGGTAAGTCATGACATGAGGAAGTCGCGCTAGCATGAAGCATGGTAATAGGTGGGTTAACATCATGCAAGCAATCATTTGCAAGATAGTCCACTAGTGGGACAAGAGAAGCACCATCACCTATGTTACCTTTGGAGCATCGCTCACGTGTTGTAGGTGAGGTGTCGAAGACCGAGTCGTGGTCATCTTCATCTTGATGGAACCATGTGGGGGGTGCATCATCGTCCACCATGTCCATCATCATCGTTGGAGGTATGGACTCGTCGAGGGTAGGCATGTCGTCATGTAGGAGACCTAGCACCAAAGAAGAAAACACCCTCAGAGTAGAGGTTAAGTCGTTAGAAATCATAGTGGCCGCACATGTCGTGTCAACTACCCCACTCACTAAGTGTTGTGGCTCACTCACTCCCTCTTGGATGCTCTCACTCGCATGGTTGGTGGAGTCACTCAAATGTCTCTCAACCTCACATAGGATGTGTGGCATGCTCTCAAGTGTGGGGCTAGTGGTGGTCACACTCATCCTCTCATAGGAAATGCACTCAATTTCATATATGGTGGAGTCACTCATGTCACTCGTGGGGTGGTGGCTCTCCTCACATGGCAATTGGGGCATCTCGTCATATGTGGGTGTCGGAGAGATGTAGGTGCAAATGTCTCCATGCTCAACTCATATAGCCGCCTTGGTTGAAGTGATAGTCCCATGCTCAACCTCCTCATCCATAACGCCTCCAAAGATGAATGTCGTAGGATGTGGAAAAACATCACTCTCCTGCGAGACCAAAGAGAGGGTCTCATGCGCGCTCGCGTAGCTTGACTCGGAGTATGAGTCTAATATGGGCGCCGTCTTCGTGTTGTTGAAGAGGTTCATTCTCATCACCGTGGTCGAAGGAGATGGCCCTTGCTTGACCTTCTTGTCACCGTCTTATTGTTGGAGGCCCATATGATGTGGCACCTCATAGCTGATCTTCATGACTGAAGGGAATTTCCCATGCTCGGCCATCTTCCTTGAGGGTCTTGCGAAGATGGAAGTGTCGCCCTCAATTGGAGGTGGTCGCCTCATTTTTGAAGAGGTCGATGTAGGCGAACTCGTGGGAAGTAGGCTAAGATGTCGTACGTCCAAAGCCGAAGATGCCTTGATAACACTTGCCGATGATGCCAAAGTGGTGGTTGTAGCCGTAGCTCCATCTTGGTGGTGCTCGTCTTGCGGTCTTCTCTTGTTCTCATGAAGCTTGGCCTTGGCGTGAAGTAGGGCTTGTTGGGACTTGTGCATTTGCGCTTCGCGAGCATCTTCATGATGATGGTGTCATTGTCGTGCTTGAGCTCGATGGCGTTTGTCATCATCGTGCACATGATGCTTGGAGGTGACTTGCCCTTCATGGTGACGTGGATCACGAACGTGATGGTGGTCGCCATGGAGATGTGGACATGGAAGACTTGCGCTTGTATCATTTTTTGCTCCGAAGACTTGTGACTTGAATTTCGTCGCCTTGAGGATGATGAAGGGGAAGAACAGTTGATCAACAAGGCTCGAATCTCCTCCATCCTTACATCTTGCTCCTCCTTTTGTGCGGAAAGCTTGTTGTCGATGTAGTCATGTTCCTTTCTTCGGAGTGATGAATGTCGATGGAGAGGTTCTTGATGCGCTCTCGCAATCTTGATTGTGCGCCTTGCATTTGTTGTTGTAGGCCAAAGATGGACGCTTTGGTTATGTAGTTGTTCGTGCCATCGTTGTCGTGGAAGACAAGAGATGAAATGCCTTGCCTATCCATCACAAAGCTCAAGAAAATGTGAGTGGGAGAAAGAGAAGAACTGGACCAAATGTAACTTAACCAATGTAGAAGATGTTGAAGATGGATCAATGATCACTCAATAATGTAACAAGGAAATAGCACAATTGGTACCGATCTCGTCAATTTCTCACACGTACACAAATAAGGTTTATGGTGGAGCTCGGTGAGGATAGTGGTACAAAAATTTGATGCAAAATGTTAGCAGGAGTCAATAATGTTGAAAGAGATTCACAAATGTAACAAGTAGACCAATAGCAATATGGGTGGCACACGGAAACACACTCAAGGATATATAAATGTGGTTGTTAAATCAAGGATTCAGCGGAAAATGTGGAATCCACAGCAAATGCTCTTGTCTCACAACACTAGAGAGACGCTAGCCGATTGCTCAATAGGTGGATACGACACTTGTGCACAACCTATGATATGCAAAATGTATCAACTTTCTATCCCATGTATGCTATGTATGTATGGTTCCCGGTGTTTCTCCCAAGTATGCTATTGCTTACAAGCTCTTTGCTCTTTCTCTTTTGCTTAAAAGCTTATTCTTTTTTTCTTCTAATATGGCCACTTTGCGAAATGCACAAACCAAGGTAGCAATTGTATATATGCGGGAACAAACTTGTGGCACAAGAGATGATATGATGATACCAAGATGATATGGTGTGTATGTAATGGAAGGTGTAGACCAATGATCACTAATGTGCGCAAGTAACGTTGCCAGCAATACTCAAATGGCTAGTCTCGATAGGCAAGTGACGCAAAATATGCTAAGGGTTAACAATGCAATTGCAAGGAGAATGTACAATGGTGTCGTCAAGGTTACCATCAATGGTTTGTCGTGTGTAAGCAACGGATGGATGGTGGTTAAGTGGTCAAAGTCGATGACGACCTCGTGGTGATGATGAGTGGTGGTGTTCTCGATGTCGAACCGTCCCTAATTAGCCGAAACACCTTAGAAAAACCACAAACTCAACAATTTCCCATTGTATTAGGTGTGTTGGGGAGACAAGAGATTTCTTGTATTTGGTTGCAGTGTTGTTTGAGAGAGACCATCTTCATCCTATGCCTCGCACAGATTGATAAACCTTAGGTCATCCACTTGAGGGAAAATTGCTACTATCCTACAAAACTCTACGGTTCGAGGCCCAACACGAATCTACAAGAATAAAGTTGCGTAGTAGACATCAAGCTATTTTCTAGCGCCGTTACCGGGGAGGTGAGTGCTAGAAGGGATATATTTAGATCTTGCAATCAAATCTTTTAGTTTCTTTTTCTATCACTAGTTTGGTTTATAAAAAGAACACTAGAAAATGGAGTTGAGGTTGCATGATATTATTCAACTTTATAATGTCTTTCATGAAAATGATGAAACTAAAAATTGTGCTCAATTGTTAGAAGAAGAATGCTATAAAATGTTTGGCATAGAATCCATGAACGATGAGCATGATTGCAATGTTGTTAGTATGAATTCTTTGAATATCCATGATGATTATGATATGCAAAGCCATAAGCTTGGGGATGCTATGTTTGATGAAGATAATACTTTTAGTCCCCCAATATTTGATGTGCAAATTTGTTATAATGATTGCATGCCTCCTATTTATGACGATTATAATGATGAAAGTGGATGTGGAGAGGTCTTGACTTTATTTACTGATGAATCCTCCATTTTGGATGAGGTTTCCATGGACTATGACAACAAAGTTGCTATCTATTTTGATTATGGCGATGAAATGTATGCTATATTGAATAATGATAACCATGAAACGTGTCATCATGATTTTAATTTTCAATGACATGATAGTTATTTTGTTGAGATTGCTCAAGAAATGTTTTTATGTGGAGATTAATAAGATTTCTATGATTTTGGATCATGAAAAGAATGCTTTATGTGATGATTATATGGATGAATCTATTGATGATGCTACTGAAAATTATTATGAGAGGGGAACTTATGATTCATGATGCTCTTGTTATCTTTCAATCCGTATCTTCTACACGAGCATCATTGACGTCATCATGCCTAGCTAAAAGGCATTAAGAAAAGCGTTTGTTGGGAGAAAACCTAACATTTATACCAACTATTTTTGTGTGTTCACATGATTAAGCTACATTAGTAATCATGTATTATAGATTTCGTTTCAATAGAGTGCCAAGTAGAGCCTTTGGGATGGTCTATGGTGATAGTTGATTTGATCTTGCTGAAAAACAGAAACTTTTGCGCTCAGGAAAATAATTCTTATTTTTAACAGAAGCGTGATAAAATACTGATTCTTTTTGTAGAAGATTAATAGACAAATTGCCCAGGCTTTCCTAATGTTTGAGAATATTTGGAGTAACATAAGGATGGTTGGAGTATAGATTACTACATATTGTTCTGTTTTTGACAGATTTTGTTTTCAATGCATAGTTTGTTTGTTTTCTAATTTCTATGGCTTATATTGCTCAATATAAATTGTGGAAATGATACGCTATAGTAGGCATTGTGTGAGAAAATTTATGAATCTTGTCTTTGACAGTACCAAAGTGAAATGGTTTGCTCTTTATTATACTAACCTATCTGACGAAGTTCCGTTAAGTTTTGTGTGATTGAAGTTTTTAAGTTTTGGGTGAGATGTCGATATGAGGAGAATAAGGAGTGACAAGACCCTAAGCTTGGGGATTCCCATGCCACTCTAAGTTAATGTCTAAGGAAGATCCAAGCAACTAAGCTTGGGGATGCCCCGGAAGGCATCCCCTCTTTCGTCTCCAACATTATCGGTAACCTCACTTGAGGCTATATTTTTATTCGTCGCATGGTATGAGTTTTGCTTGGAGCATCATTCTATTCTGTTTTGATTTTCTTTCTGTTATTTAGGATATTGTTTTGCACCTTTTATTTCAATAAAAGTGGCAAGGATAGCCTTTACCATGCTTATCTTGCAAGTATTTGAGTTGATGTTTCTAAACAGAATGTTTATCGTTGTTGCAAAAATTCCTAAGAAAAGTCAGGATGTGATAAAATGTTGGAACTTTTTGCACAATAAGCTCTGATAAATTTCCTACAGTGTGGTAAATTTTCATATTTTTTGGACTTCAATAAGTATTGATACTCATGCATTCTTTACATAATTTGGCAGATCGCTGTTATGGTTGCATTGTTTGCATATGTTTGCTTGTTTAATGATCCTATTTGCAGACAGGAGTATCAAATATGCAGAGGCATTTAGTATGCAATTTTAAATAATAATTTTAGTGATTTTATACAGTGGAGAATGATAAGGTTTTGCATTGATTCATACTAACATATCTCACGAGTTCTTGTTGAGTTTTGTGTGGATGAATTTTTTAAGATTTAGGGAAACCGTGATATAAAAGGAATTAAGGAGACACAAAAACTCAAGCTTGGGGAGTCCCAAGGCATCGCAAGATAATATTTCAAGAAGTCTCAAACATCTAAGCTTGGGGATGCCCCGGTAGGCATCCCACCTTTCTTCTTCAACAATTATCGGTTAGTATCGGTTGTTCCTAAGTTTTTGCTTCTTCACATGATGTGTTCTATTCTTGGAATGTCATTTTTTTGCTTGCTGTTTTAATAAATGACTTAGATCTGAAGGTTTTTAAATAAGAGATAGTCCTCACATAGCTGCCTACTTACTTAACTACTCACTTGATCTTCACTTATATCTTTTTGGAGTAGTTTGTATTTTGCTCTAGTGCTTCACTTATATCTTTTTGAGCATGATGTGCTTTAATATTTTTGAATAAATTATCTCATGCTTCGCTTATATGTTTTTGAGAGATGAAAACATTTATGCCCATGTTCTTCACTTAAATTTGTTTGAGCTTATCAAAAGCAACATATAAAAACTTTCATGAAGATCATCGGACAAAATAAACTTGACTCTTTGTAATAGTTTTGAGATATGATGATAGTGATATGTGAGTCATTTTGGTGAGTAATTATGCTTTAGTAAGAATATTGATGTTAAGGTTTGTGATTCCCTATGCAAGCACGAAAGTCAATAGTTATGCAATGAAATTACATCCTACTTGTGGTGTATTATTCGGTGTTAGTTATGCTTAATGCTCACTTATGTGATTTTTCATTTCTTGGTTGGTTGCTTCTCAATCTTTTAGCAAGCCTCCACTTGTACTAAGTAGAAATACTACTTGCGCATCCAAAATCCTTAAAACCAGTTTTGCCATCCACCATACCTACCTATATGCGGTATTTCAGTGTTGTTCGAAGCAAATTTGTATGTGCCATCTCTAACTTTCAAAATAATTTCTTTTTTGTGTGCCCGTACAGCTCATGAAACGGTAGGGGGTGGCTGATATTTTTCCATGCTAGATGTGTTATTGTCAAGATGAGTGTTTATTCACTTGTCATTGCACGAGATTACGACAAAGGTAATAGGGATGCCTAGTCCCGAAATGAAAAATGAATTTATTTTATGTTGTCAAGTAATAAATTCCTTGGAAAGTGTTGGTATGGACAGTACCCGTGGATACGGCTAGCCATGGAATGTGAAAGAATGGTGGAATAGGAATAAACTTTATTTTCTGTTTGGGAACCGCCTATGATATATCTAGCATGGAAAGTATTGGGAACTACTCGATCGTTTTCGTTGACATGAAAATCATGCTACCCAAAAAAATTATCTCTCTTTTTCGCTTTGAGCTCTGGCACCTGTACAAATCCCTACTTCCCTCTACGAAGGGCCAATCTATTTACTTTATGCGATTTTTTATTTGAGTCTCCATCTTCTCTTATAAAGCACCAAGTATGGGGCACTATGATCGTACTTGAGCATTCGATGTAGCTAATATGCGAGTGTGTTTCATAAATGGATCAATGATTGAGCATAATGTGCTAGGGATAACTTTCTTTAGTGTTGATATTTTGAAAGACATGGTTGCTTATTGATATGCTTGAGTATTGAAATCTTCATGTCAAAACTAGACTATTGCTTTGAACCAAATAAAAGTCCAAATGTCCATACTACAAAAGAACATGTGATGAATAGATTTCCACAACAAATATTCAATTTTCACTTGCTATTTTATCATGATAAGTTTTATGAGAAAGATTTGTTGTTATGATGCTAGGAAAAGTGACTGAAATTATCATTGATCAAACTTGTGCACTTTTCTAGCATTCACCCTTGATAAGTTATTTCTTTTATCATTTACCTACTCGAGGAAGAGTAGGAATTAAGCTTGGGGATGCTGATACGTCTTCAACGTATCTATAATTTATGAAGTATTCATGCCATGTTTACAACAATTTTATATGGTTTGGTATGATTTGCATGGAACTAACCCAGAGTGACACCGTTTTCAGCAGAACTACTATGGTGTTGTTTTTGTGTATAAATGAAAGTTCTCCAAACAAGCTGAAACTTTTTGAAGATTTTTTTTGGGAAAAAAAGAGACCCCCGAAGCTTCGTGGAAGGACCAGAAGGTGTAGAGTAGGGCACAAGACACCGGGGCGCGCCTGGGCCCTTGTCCGTGCCTTGTTGGGTTGTGCTCACCTCGAGGCCCATCTCAGCATGAAACCAATGCCAAACATTCCTATCAATAGAGAAACCATCAGGGTTACCCTAGATCAGAAGTTCAGCCGCTGCAAGCCTCTGCTACCAAGAAAAACCAATCTAGACCCCGTTCCGGCACTTCGCCGGAGGGGGAAATCATCCCCGGTGGCCATCTTCATCATCCCGATGGCCACCATGATGAGGAGGGAGTAGTACACCCTTGGGGATGAGGGTTTGTACCAGTAGCTATGTGTTTAATATCTCTCTCTCATGTTCTTGAGATGTCATGATCTTGATGTATCGTGGGCTTTGTTAATATAGTCGGATCATATGGTGTTTCCCCCTCACTATCTTGTTGTGATGAATTGAATTTTTCCCTTTGAGATGTCATTGTTATCGGATTGAATACTTTTATGGATTTGAGAGCACTTGATATATGTCTTGCATACGAATACTCGTGGTGACAATGTGGTATCATATTGATTCACTTGATATGTGTTTTTGCACTCAACTCACGGATTCCCGTGGTGACATTGGGGTAATCTATGCATAGGGGTTGATGTACATTGTCGTCTTTTGTTTCCCCGGAAGAAATCTTGGAGCACTCTTTGAAGTGCTTTGTGCTGGATTGAGTATTATTAATCTGAAATTATTTGGTGTTATTTTATTATGAACTCTTGGATAGATCGATTGGAAAGAATAGCTTCGAGGTGGTTTCGTACCCTAGAAACGATTTCTTGTTATTCTCTCCACTAGATAGGAACTTTGGAGTGATTCTTCGTTGCACGTTGAGGGATGGTTATAGGATCCAATTATATTAGCACTATTGAGAGATTGCACTAGCGAAAGTACGGACCCTAGGCCTCATTTTCAAGCATTGCAATACCGTTTTTGTGCCCGTTTACTATTTGCTACCTTGCTGTTTTTTATTTATTCATATTATAAAAATATATTTCTATGATCCATATTACACTTTTATCACCATCCGTTCGTCGAACTAGTGCACCTATACAATTTTCCATGGTATTAGGTGTGTAGGGGACACAAGAGATTTCTTGTATTTGGTTGGAGGGTTGTTTGAGAGAGACCATCTTCATCCTATGCCTCCCACGGACCGATAAACCTTAGGTCATACACTACAGGGAAAATTGCTACTGTCCTACAAAACTCTACGCTTGGAGGCCCAACGCAAGTCTACAATAATAAAGTTGCATTGTAGACATCAGCGTTGCGGTTGTTGTAGGACGAGCGGTGCTGCAGGCCATGTTGATGTTGTCAGGTCCCCCAGGCGCTCCGGGGGCGCGCGGACACGCCAAGGTCCGGCGCACGGCACTGCTACAACCTGCGGCATGGGCAGGGTGCAGAAGGGTGCCGCACCCCTGTAGGTGGCGTCAAGCAGCTCGGCGACCTGCTCCAGCAGGGCATCGCGACCACCCACCGCCAACCTGCAGCGCAGCAACTCTCGCACCACAATGAGCGCAGCCCCGCATGTTCGCCTCCTCCCGATGAGGGTGTGGTGTTGTCACCGCTGCGTAGCCTGAAGATCGTGTGGTGGCGCACGTATGTCGCGATTAGGGGGCGGACGGTGCTGGCCCGTGCCGCTCGCGTCACATGGTTTTGGGCGGTGCGCGGGCCGCCTGGAGCGTGGAGTGGAGGTCTTCTTGGGCAGACGGCACTGCCCGGACGGGCCAAGCATCCCGGTGCTCGGCATGAGCCCTTCGCAGAGGGAAGCAGAGGTTGTCATGCGCTTTTATGGTTGGATTGCCGCTTTGTGATAAAGAAATTTTATTTCTTCCATATCACAAGTTCGTATAAAGATTTTATTCACACTAATAGATCATACATATTTAGAGAACAATTTTTATTGCCTGCACCGATAACAACTTACTTGAAGGATCTTACTCAATCCATAGGTATGTATGGTGGACTCTCATGCAAAATTAGGTTATGGGATGTTTGGATGCACTAGTAGTATCTCTACTTGGTGTAGAAGATTTGGATAGCAAAAAGAGAGAAAAGAAAGCTCAACATGTTGGAGGATCCATGACAGTATAACTTCTATTCGGATATAAGAAAGCACAACTCATTATATTGTCTTCGTTGTCCAACATCAACTTTTTAGCATGTCATATTTAACGACAGCTCACAATTACAAAATGTGTCCAAGATAGTATATTTATATGTGAAACCTCTGTTTCTTTATTACTTCCTATTAATTGCAATAATGACCAAAACTATGTTTGTCAACCCTAAACTAATTTTATTCATCATACTCTTTATATGTGAAGTCATCACTCCCCATAAGATAATTACATGATATTTTTATTTCTTTTTGTTCTTTCTCTTATTTTATTCACTCCAGATCATAGCACGAAAGCAAAGCCCTCAACTCAAAACTACTCTTTATTATATATAACTCGCGGACTCGATTACAAGGATAGAAATAAAAACAAAACACAAAGCTAGATCATACTAAAACTTCATTTTACTAGATCAAGATATAACCAAAAGGATCAGACTAAGAAAAATGATAAAGGTAAAGGTGTGATGGTGATACAATACCGAGGCACCTCCATGTATTTAGCTCTCTTTCCGCGGAGGTGGTGATCCAATATTATTAGCAATAATACCCTTTAGGTTGTGATTTTCCTCCTCGAGCTTGTTGACTAGTTGTTTAAGATCCATCCTTACGGAGTTTTCCTGTAACAGCAAGAGCTCCGATCACCCATGAATGCTTCCTAGCTGCGGGGGAAAAAGCAACATTCTTTTTCATGTTATCATAAGATAGAAATCTAGCATTGGGAGGTATAACTGAATTCGGTATTTCTAAGCTTTGGAGTTCCTCAAACATGGCTCCAGGTTGAAGGCGAGAGGTAACTTCTTGGTCCTCTTCCATGGCATCCACTCTTTTCAGGTCAGCCTCCATCTCTTCCTCTGTTGATCACCTAAAGTGGTCAGCTTCACTGTATGCTCTTGGGCCAGGTATCAGGTGAGAAACCCGACTCTCCCTGATCGACTCTTGCGAAGTCATCTTGCTCCAAATTTGCTACAGAATTAGCTAAACACAAGAACTGAGGATTTCATCGTGGTACGGTGGTCAAAACTTTTGAGAGATTATATAATGAATTTTTACCGACCAAAATAAGTATTGTGCAAGAAAACGGAGTCCGGAGGGCACACGAGGTGGCGAGAAGGTACAAGGGCACGCCCAAGGGGGTAGGGTGTGCCCTCATGCCTTGCAACTTTCTCGTGCACTCTTCGGACTGCTTTTAATTTTTCCTAATTTTTTAAATATTCCAAAACGGAGAAAAATTGCCATTGGAAACATTTTGGAGTCGTTTACTTACCGTACTACCACATACCTATTCCTTTTCGGAGTCTGAAACATTCTGAAAAGTATCCCTTATGTACTCCTCCCGTGTTATGCTATTAATTATATTCGTCTCAACATTTATGGGAGTACCTGAGATATGATGTTTGATTCTTTGACCATTTACCACCTTCGGATTGGTGCCTGTGGAGTTGTTGATTTTGATGGCACTGGAACGATAGACCTCCTTGATAATGTAAGGACCTTCCCATTTAGAGAGAAGCTTTCCTGTAGAAAATCTTAAATGAGAATTGTATAGAAAAACATGACCACCTACATTAAAGTCATGCTTTTGTATCCTTTTGTCATGCCATCTTTTGACTTTTTCCTTAAACAGCTTGGCATTCTCATAGGCTTGGGTTCTTGATTCATCAAGCAAGCTTATGTCAAATAACCTCTTCTCACCAGCAAGTTTGAAATCAAAGTTGAGCTCTTTGATTGCCCAATAAGCTTTATGTTCTAGTTAAAGAGGTAAGTGACATTCTTTTCCACAAACCATTTTATACGGAGACATACCCACAGGGTTCTTATAAGCAGTTCTATAAGCCCATAATGCATCATCAAGTTTCTTAGACCAATTCTTTCTAGATCTATTAATAGTCTTTTGCAAAATCAACTTAATCTCTATTGCTCAATTCTACTTGACCACTAGACTGAGGGTGATATGGATATGCAATTCTATGGTTAACATCATATTTAGCAAGAATTTTATGGGAAGCAACATGAATAAAATGTGAACCACCATCAGTCATCAAATATTTAGGGACTCCAAACCTCGGAAAAATAACTTCTTTAAGCATCTTAATAGAGTGTTATGATCAGTAGTACTTGTTAGAATAGCTTCTACCCACTTAGTAACATAATCAACAGCAACTAAAATATCTGTATACCCATTAGAGGAAGAAAAAGGTCCCATGTAATCAAAGCCCCAAACATCAAATGGTTCAATAACAAGTGAATAATTCATAGTCATTTCCTAACGTCTACCAATATTTCCAATTCTCTGGCATTCAACACAATACAAACTTACGAGCATCCTTGAAGAGAGTAGGCCAATAAAAACCAGATTGTAATACCTTGTCCGCGGTTCTGTCTCCAGCATGGTGTCCTCCGTAGGCCTCGGAGTGACACTTGCATAGGATCTGTTCCTATTCATGCTTGGGTACACAACGTCTAATAACACCATCTACTCCTTCTTTATAAAGGTGTGGGTCTTCCCAAAAGTAATGTCTTAAATCATAGAAAAACTTTTTCTTTTGTTGGTATGTCAAACTAGGTGGTATAAATTTAGCAACAATATAATTAGCATAATCCGCATACTAAGGAGTATTACGGGAAGTATTTATGACAGCTAATTGCTCATACGGAAAGCTATCATCAAAAGGCAGTGGGTCATCAAAAACATTTTCTAACCTAGACAAGTTGTCTGCAAAGTGGTTCTCACCTCCCTTTCTATCAATAATATGCAAATCAAATTCTTGTAACAAGAGAACCCATCCAATAAGTCTAGGTTTAGCATCTTTCTTTTCTATAAGATATTTAATAGCAGCATGATCAGTGTGAACAGTTCATTTGGAATTAACAATACAAGATCTGAACTTGTCACAAGCAAAAACAACTACTAAAAATTCATTTTCTGCAGTAGCATAATTTCTCTGGGCACATTCTAGAGTTTTACTAGCATAATGAATAACATTCAATTTCTTATCAACTCTTTGTCCTAGAACAGCATAATCACTAGCATGACACATAATTTCAATGGATAAATTCCAATCATGTGGTTGAATAATACATGGAGAAATCAAGGCTTTCTTCAGTATTTCAAATGCTTCTACACAATCATCATCAAAAACAAATGGAACATATTTTTGCAAGATATTAGTGAGAGGCCTAGAAATTTTAGAGAATTCTTTAATAAACTCCTATAGAAACAAGCATGACCAAGGAAACTTCTTATACCTTCGATATCTTTAGGACATGACATCTTTTCAATAGAGTCTACTTTAGCTTTATCAACTTCAATGCCTCTTTCGGAAATTTTATGCCCCAAGACAATATCTTCATTAACGATAAAGTGGAAGTTTTCCCAATTCAAAACAAGATTAGTTTCTTCACATCTCTGCAAAACTCGATCAAGGTTTCTTAATAAATCATCAAAAGAAGTTCCGTAAACGAAGAAATCATCCCTGAAAACCTCAACAATCTTTTCACAAAAGTCAGAGAATATAGCAGTCATACATCTTTGAAAGGTAGCAGGTGCATTGCATAAACCAAAAGGCAATCGTCTATAAGGAAAAGTACCGAAAGGGCACATAAAAGTAGTATTTTCCTGGTCCTCTTTTCACACAGGTATTTGAGAAAAAACAGAATAATGATCTAGAAAGCAGAAATGTGTATGTTTGGATAGTCTTTCCAGCATTGATCAATAAAAGGTAGAGGGTAATGATCTTTTCTAGTAGCTTTGTTTAATTTGCGAAAATCAATTACCATCCTATGACTAGTAACAATTCTTTGAGGGATCAATTCATTCTTATCATTAGGAACAACAGTAATACATCCCTTCTTAGGGACACAATGAATAGGACTTACCCATCTACTATCAGCAATAGGATAAATTATTATACCTGCTTCCAGAAGCTTTTGTATATCATTTCTTACCACTTCTTTCATTTTAGGATTTAACCATCGTTGATGATCAACAACAGGTTTAGCATCAGGCTCCATATTAATTTTGTGCTGACATAGAGTGGGACTAATGCCCTTAAGATCATCAAGAGTATATCCAATAGCGGCACGGTGCTTCTTCAAAGTTTTCAATAAGTTCTTTTCTTCATGCTCTAAAAGGTTAGCACTAATAATAAAATGATATATCTTACTTTCATCAAGATAAGCATATTTCAAAGTGTCAGGTAATTTTTTAAGCTCAAAGACGGAATAGCCCTTGGGTGGAGGAGGATCTCCACGGATTTCAACAGGCAAATTGTGTTTCAGAACATGCATTTGGTCAAATAATATTTCTTCTAATTCCTTTCTTTCATTCATAAACATATCATTTTCATGGTCAAGCAAATATTGTTCTACAGGATCAGTAGAAGGCACAACAATAGAAGCAAGACCAATAATTTCATCATTACTAGGCAATTCTTTATCATGGTTTTTGGAAATTTTGGGAATTTATAGGGTAAAGAGGGGGTGCGGGAGTCCACCGAGGTGGGCACAACCTACCCGGGCACGCCTGGCCCCCCAGGCATGCCTTGTGTGTTCTGCCCCCTCGGGGCACCACCAGGTGCTGCTCTGGCCCATCCTGGGTGTTCTGGTCCATAAAAATTCACCAAAAAGTTTTGCGGTGTTTGGACTCCGTTTGATATTTATTTTCTGCCATGTAAAAAAACAAGCAAAAAACAGCAACTGGCACTGGGCACTGAGTCAATAGGTTAGTCCCAAAAAATGATATAAAGTTGCTATGAAATGATTGTAAAACATCCAAGAATGATAATATAATAGCATGAATACTTCATAAATTATAGATACGTTGGAGATGAATCATGCGCCGACCTCGTGGGCCTCAACAGGGCCTGCCGACCTCTTTTGGCCGTCGCGCATCGGCCTGAGCAGGGGCCACGCCACCAACAATACCTACATTCCCTTCGGCCCAGAGCACGCTGGCGCCAGCTTCCAGAGGTTAGCACAACTCGTAGTGGCGGCTTGTGAGACTTCGGCCCCTCATGAGCCCCCAAGGCCTCGGGAGCCCGTCGGCCCCTGAGAGGTAAACCTCCACGACATGCTTCATCAAGCAACCCGACGCTCCTATAGCAGCATGACGTCGAGTGACTTTTTAGTTTGTTCAAATTGAGGGTGTCCCATGGGTTGCACCATCCTCATGCTGGCAAGGGTCCGCCCCTGAAGCCGCTTCGCCTTTCGGCCGTGTAGTTAACCTGGTTATACCCCAATTAGTTTATGTTCCTTGCTTAACCCTGTGTTCGGTGCTGCATCACCATTGGGAGCGTTGCGCCATCGTGTCTATTCTCTTGACTGTCTCATGAATGGGGGTTGGGCACGATGTCTATACTCGGTTCCATCCCTGCAACTGTCATGGGAAACCACGGCCACCTATGGGTCCATGAGTCCCTTTTGGTTCTGCGGGGGATGGCACGTTGCACAAAGAGCGTAGAAACGCAAACAGCATGACAGAGATCACACGGGCAGTTTTACCCAGGTTCGGGCCACCATGAGGCGTAAAACCCTACTCCTGCTTTAGTGGATTAATCATGGATAATGGTGGTGAACGCGATGCTCTTCCTGGCAAGGTTGCCTTGAGACGAGTGTGGCTACGCGCGTATGAATGTTTGAGGGTCCGAATCCTTTCTACGGCTGCCATGGGCCTCGTTTTGTAGAAAATCAGTCATTTCATGTTGATTAGATAGCAAACAGTGCTATCATACCTAACTCTACAGGCTGACAGATAGAAAACAGTGCTATCATACCTAACTCTACAGGCTGACAGAGCGCACTAAATGCACTGCTCAGTGTCACATCACAGCTTGCCCGGCAGGCCTTGCTAGGCTGTTTCGCCAGCTCCACGCCTGCTTGCTTGACACGTCTCAGGACATGTGTCAATTGGAGGAATTTTCTGTTGGAAGTGGCCACCATGTGGCAGGAAGCGGCCACGTAGTCACTTAGGATCTTGGCACCACATTAATTGACGACGTGCGTTTCCGTGAGGTGGCGGGGTGGAGTGGTTTGCCTCCACAAGCCCCGCAAGGCCTGGCGGGACGATCTGGAGGCTTACTTCCGGGGCACACCAACTTTGCCAGGATCGCTTGCCTGGCAATGGAGGTTCCTCCCTTAATGATATCTTGCTTCTCTGGCTATTCTTGGTCTTCTTGATCTGCACTTTGGTCCTTCAAAGGACTAATCCCTTGTGCTTGGTCTGATCTTGGTTGTTGTAATCAGACCCTATGGTTTGTTGCACTGACAGGAGCCCCCGAGCCTAGCCTGAACGCGTTGCTGGGCATCATCGGGGTAGGCCCTTACTAGTGCATAGGAAGGAGCACAGAGATGTACTCTCCTCTTGAGATCTTCTTTGCTCCTTCATTAACTCGAGCCCAGGCCAGTTTCCGATTTCCCTGCGCGTCGTGCAAAACGTCATGGGAAAATCTAGACCACGACCCGTGGATCGCCCACGGCCCATGGTCACGGGGTAGAAACTGCCATCCCACTTGCCTCACGACCTGGGTGCCTCCGCCACATGTACTGTATGCACTTCATAGAGTAGGTGGCGGATGCGGAGGGCGCGGGAATGGGAGCCATGGCAGATAGCCAGGCATCGCCGGTTGGCGTAGAGGGTCAGCTCTGATTTCGCGAGCCGTTTGAAGGTGCGGGGAAACCGCATTGGGGGAGCAGGACGGTTTCCTTCTGAATGAGGAGCCAGCCCCCTGCCTTGTTCCCCTATAAGAAAGGGTAGGTGCGGCATGTTCGCTTACACACTTTCCTTCTCCGTTTCCTCAAACATTCTTCGCTTGCCATGGCGAGGGGATGAGGACGCGGTGGTACTCCAGTGGCGGCGACAAGGGCTTCTGCTCAACAGCGCCTCCCTACTCGTCCTGAAATCATGGGGGCGGAACCCGCAGTGAGAGGAGGAGCGAGAGCATGAGGCCGTGGTCGCTGCGGCACCCGAGAAGGAGGCGGACGGAGCACCGCTCTGATCGCGCCTCCATCGGACGCTGCTCATCCAATGGAAGGCCATGTCGGAGACCAACATCTGGAGTTCGTCATTAGGCTGTATAAGCCTCCGCACGGCCACCTTCGCCTCCCTTGGCAGAACCCCGATTCCAAGTCACATAGATCTAGCCGGTAACAACTCATATCACATTGCGGCCTCACGCACGGTATCCCCACGAATGTCGCCTTACCATGGCCTGGGACCGTTTGCGCCTTTTGGCTCACGTATATGATAGTGCCGCTAGCATTCATATGACAAAGAACCCGGGCCGACATGGCTAGTCGTGAACCCAAAGTGGCACAGACCTATGGAGACAGGCATACATGAATCACATCGAGCATGTCGGTCATCAGCGAGTGAATCCGGGCTGTAGCACTAGGCTAACAGGACTCCGGGGAACCAGGGCTGTAGCAGGCTAGGCAGGACTCCGGAAGTCAGCGCGTGACATTTCCCCGAAGGGACAGACATAGGAACGAAGTGAAACACATGCCGGTCAGTCAAGTGTCCTGAGCAGTAGTGCTGGGCTAGCAGGACTCCGGTGAACCGGGCTGTAGCGGACTACTATGGCTCAAGGAGCACTAGACTTACATTTCCCCATAAGAGAGGCTGCCAAGGATAAACAACTAGATTGTCGGATCCCACACATACCAGGCATTTCAATCATACACACAATATGATCGATATGTGCAAATACAACATGGCATCACAACAAAACTCTACAACTCAAGTACTTTATTTAAAGGCTCCAGAGATCCATACATAACATGTTCATACAGGTAGGGGTCACATGACCCGACACTCAAGTCATACAAGCATACAAGCACATGCGGAAGCAAATAGTCTGAGTACAGACACTAGAAAGAAAGAAGGCTTCTCGAAGCCTGTCTATCTACATAGGGCCCTCCATGGCCAGGATCACCACCTGGGTGGCAAGTCACTCATCGACGTCGAGATCTACATAAAACCCATCGGAGGGGGCGGTGTTGTCATCTGAAAACAGTAATTAAGAAAACATGAGTACAAAGGTACTCAGCAAGTCTTACATCAGAACCTACTATACATGCTCATTCTCAAGAATGTGGTGGAGTTATTGCAGCAAGCCAGCTTTGACTCTTGGCTAAGCTATCCTACAGGACACCACTGGTAAAATAGTTTTCGCACACGAGTCCACTAATCACCAACACAATACTCCACCGGGGATCCTCCCTCGTCATCCTACGAGAGGGCCATCCTCGGTACTCACACTTATCCTGAGTCTTTTAGTGGTAACCATTAACTTGTCTATGAACTGTATAGGCAACCAAGTAGTCCTTTACCGTGGACGCGGCTATTCGAATAGTTTTATACCCTGCAGGGGTGTACTTCATCACACATGTTTCCACCACTTAGCGTCTGCACACGACATGTGCTCGGCAGACTTCAAGCGAAAGCCGACGTGGGTGCAGACCACGACCTGACTAACCGCACAAGTCTCTAGTCCAGGTTTATCACCTATTCTGGTTCCATCCGCAAGGAGATCCGACCGGGGTGTCCTCAACGGCCCCAAACGATGTGTACAGGGTCCCGAGACGCCAAACGGGCGCCCGGCATACCCGGCCATAGTGTATCTACCGCATCATAGCCCACCCCTAGGGTCAGCGCTACGCACGGCCGCCAACACATAACCTACAAACACCAGAAACTAGTTGCAACTCCTGGACAGAGGGCGAGAGGGGTCAGTAAGTCGAGCGGGGTCATATTTCAGGGCCCAATGTGTGGTAGTAGCTGAATCTTAAATGACGCATACAGATCTCAGTTCTTATGGACGACCTCAATGAAACAACCCACCATGTACTCCTACATGGCCTCTCATCGATACCTTTACCAAATCATGTTCAACACATCCCTCACATTACCGACATAATCATTTCACTCTAGCCCATCACCCAGATGAACCAGACCTAACACAACTCTAAGCATAGCAGGCATAGCAAGGTAGGAAACACATACATGGCCCAATCAACTCCTACACATGCTAGTGGGTTTCATATAATTATTGTGGCAATGACAGGTCATGCAGAGGATAAGGGTTCAACCACCGTAGCACACAGCAGTTTGAAACATTGTTGTCTTAATGCAGTAAATGAGAGCAGAGGCGAGAACATGGGATTGTATCGATATGATCAATGGGGCTGCTTGCCTGATGGAGTGGTAGTAGGGTACTGCCCTTCAGTTGGATACTCGGAGATATCCTCGGAGGCAGGACCTACCACGAAGGACACACAAAACATAATCAACACATGACAATATGCAACAATATGATGCGTGCTATGACATGGCAAAATGATGTGTCCTGCCTAATGCAATGTGAAACAAGTTGAAAAGGGTCCATATGAATCAAAGATTCAAATGAGGGTTAAAGTTCTTATGCATAATGAGTGTGTTAGCTTGTTTCACCTGAACATCAAAGTTAAAGTAGTTTGTCATGCATGAAACCATTACAGATGGATAGATTGAATTTTTATGATCATTTTTCATATATAATTTGTTTGATTTGGAGCTATGGTTGATTTTCTATGAATTTTAGAAGTTTTGGCTATTTTGTGGAATTTCCTATATAAAAATAAATCCAGAAAATGAATAATTGCGTCAGCACTGCGTCACTGTGACGTCAGCGAGTCAAAGGCGCCAGGGCCAGTCAAACCTGACTGGTGGGCCCTGTCTGTGAGTGTCTGATCTAACTAACAAAATTAAGTTAATACTAACTAACTGTCAGTGGGGCCTGGGCCCACATGTCAGTGACCTAAACTAACTATAATTAGTTAGCACTAATCCTAAACTAATTAACAGGTCGGCCCCACCTGTCATAGGCTCAGGTGGGAAGTCAACTTGGGCCCACACGTCAAGTCCACGGGTCAAACCCGCCGGCGTTTAGCCGCCGGCGAGGCCAGACGCGACAGAGGGGCTCGGGTTTGCGTCTCCGGCGACCAAATCGACGGCGGAGAGCAACTACGTGATGCGGGGAGCGAGCCGCATCGAGTGGTGGCAGTGGGTGGAGCTAGGGTGGCCGGAAACATCGCCGGCGACGACCTTGGCGGCCGCCAGAGTTCGGGCGACGTCGAAACCGAGGCTGCGGGGCACAGCGAGGCGCGTGGAAAGGTGCTACGGGCTGCTTGGGCTGTGAAGAATGCAATGGCATGCTCGGAATCGAGCCAGCGTGGCTGTGGCCACGACGGCGACGTGCAGAGGCGGCGGCGCGTGCGGGCAAGCTCGGTGTGGTCGCTGTGGTGCACAAGAAGGCAAGCGGGGAGGATGGGGAGGTGCAGCAGCTCACGGCGGTGACGTAGGAGTAGACGACGCGGTCGGGGACGAGCTGATGTGGCGGCGACGGCGATGGGGATCTATGGCGGTGCTCGGTGGAGTCGAGCTCGAAGAAGACGAAGCAGGGTGCGCGAGCGCTCGGGGCTCGGGCTGCTCGACGGAGAGGAAGATGGCGGAGCTCGTGTACACGGCGGGGCGGTGCGAGGACGACGGTGGACGTGAGAACTACGGTGGCGTGGCTGCGGCAGCGTCGGCCATGGCTTCAGGGAGCGAGGGAGGGAGCAGGGGGGAGGAATGAGGTGTCCAGGGGGTCGGGGTGGCGCCGCGGAGGCGTTTCGAGGCATCGCGCTGGCGTGGCGATGGCAGGCAGGCAGAGAGGTGGCGTGGCGAGCTCCTGTGCTCACCGTCGAGTACCTGCTCGCCTCGCTGGCTAGGCGAAGCAGCTGCGTGGAGCGGCTGCTGGGCCGGGCCAGCTAGGTGGGCCGACTGGTGGGCTTCCAGGTAAGTCTCTGGTCCTTTTGTTTTCCCTTTTATTTATTTCCTGCTCTGTGTATTGAAATAGAATAAATACTATTTCATTTCCAAAAACTCTGGAAATATTCAGAGGCACATTTGAGAATATTCTCAACTGCCTAAAAATGCTTCCAAGATTATTTGAGCACTTTAAAATATTTATAGCATTTAAAATGCCCAAATTCAAATACTTATGGCTTGTTCAAAAATCCAAAATGGCTCCATGAATTGCAAGACCATTTTTGGCAGAGGTTTTAGTCAAGACCAAAAATGGTGGGCTTTTATGAAGGGCATTTTGGGTTCATTGAAATTCCAATTGTTGGAAATTAGCATTTTCAGGGGGGTATTGGGATTGATTTGGCCCCATTTCAAGTTTAAAAGAAATTTAAACATGATGCACATGTTCATCCAATCCTAATGCATGACTAAAAGCAGGGATGTGACATCCCTACTCCATTTGCGAGGGTGATGGAGCTTGATCAGCCGCAAGCGTTGAGACTGCACATGAGGGGCTGCGGGAACGGCAGCATACGGGTGCATGTAGATTTCCCGCCCCTCACGTCATGTACTTCCATCGAGGCTGGAAAACTTCTGCTGATGCCCATAGCTTGTCGGAAGGGAACGTCCTCCATTTTAAGTTAATGGAGGATGGTATCCATCCCCTTAAAGTTTTTGGGACCTCGGGTGCTCGGTTAGGGTGCTACGTAGAGAGCTCAACCGCCGACAAAAGCTCCTCCTTGAGCGATACCGACAAGGAGGACAGTGACGGCGATGACGATGGCACCGACCGAGAGAGCGATGACTCTGACTCCGGCTAAGCATTAGCTGGACCTTCATGGTCGGGCGGCGGCATCACATCTGCATCTACATCTCCTCTCTCGCAAGGTGACTTGCCGGGGACGTGGTGCTTCCGGGTCCTCCAGTAGCCTTCCAGCTGGGCCCGGCAGGCTTCCTCGGGGGTTGTAGCTTCGTTCGCCCTACCGCGTCCTGCTGGCCCTGATGGTGGCGGTTGATGGGTCGCCTCAGCCGATCTCTTCACTATCGCCTTCGTCCGCACCCTCCTGCCCCCGTCGGGCTACCTCTCTTGGAGCCCGATAGGGTCAGGCTAGGCTTCTGCCCAGGCACTCCTTTTTCCCTCTTCACTGTCTGCTACAGGGCCTAGGAGGAGAGGGACAAGAAAGGGCATCACAGGGCACTTATCTTTTTTCAATCTTAAATCTGTAAGCACTTGCCAAATTTTAGTTCAAATTATGTAATCTCTTGAATCCTTGTTTGTGTCCTGCAATGTATGTACTTGTTTGAACAACATATTAATGAAAAAGATAAACCTTGTCAGGAACTTATGCACGTAACACATCCATGCAGTGGTGGGATGCCTCTCTACTTTCAAGTAAACAAGTTCCCCTGGCAAGCTATCCCGTCGGCACCCTCGGTTTTGTTGCCGCGGAGTTAGGCCTACCGGACATAAACCATGAAGAGGGACCAGCCCCCCGCCAGTCCTTTTTCACCAAAGGCCACTGTGACCATCCTAACCGAAGCAACGTTCGAGTCAAGGGATGGGATCACCTAAGTTGCAAAGGGTGGCAAGGTTCCCTTATGCACAAGTCTTTACTTACAAAACATGTGTGCATAAAAGAAAGAATTATTCCGTTTGGCTTGCCGGGGATCGCAGTGTAGGCTCATCTTCTCATTTCCTCTTGGGGACCAAGTCCACGGCAGGAGCCTGCAGTTTATGCAGATGAAAATGACGCCAGATGCGATCTTATCTACATGAACATGCGACTCTCATGAAATGCTTATGCATGCATGCAACTTGTCGGGGGCCCCTCAACGCTTCATTTATTTCTCTGTTGCTTAGGGTATGCGCATGGCTTTGTCCAAGGGGTTACATGCAACCGAGGCCTATTCAAAAGGGTGGCTGCCGGGTAGGGCCCGACAGCCGTGCCTTACGGGTAGAACTTGCGGAGATGCTCAATATTCCATGAGTTTTGCAATTGAATGCCATCTCTGGTCTCCAGGTGGACCGCGCCAGGTCTGGTGATTCGTACTACCCGGTAAGGGCCTTCCCACTTCGGCATCAACTTGTTTGTATCCTTGGCAGACTGAACGCGCCTAAGGACAAGGTTGCCTTCGTCAAAACACCGAGCATGAACCCTGCGACTGTGATAGCGACGTAGGGCTTGCTAGTAGCGTGCAGCACACGTAGCAGCCCGGAGACAGTTCTCCTCAAGAAGCACAACGTCGTCACGTCGGTGATGTTCTTGTGCTACTTCATCATAGGCAAGCACTCGAGGTGACCCATAAATGAGTTCCATGGGGATAACTGCTTCGGCCCCATAGACTAGGGAGAAGGGAGTTTGCCCGGTAGCTCGATTTGGTGTCGTTTGAAGGGACCAAAGAACTATCGGTAGCTCATCAATCCATCGCCTACCGCACTTCTACAGCTTATGAAATGTTCTCATTTTGAGTCCACGCAACACTTCAGCATTCTCCCTCTCAGCTTGTCCATTTCTTCTAGGGTGTGCAACAGAGGCAAATGAGATCTTTCTTCCGAGGGCATGAGCATATTGCATGAAGGCGCGGCTCCTGAAATGGGTGTCGTTGAAGGTGATGATGCGGGTAGGGACCCCGAAGTGGCACACCAATCCTTTCAAGAACTTGATAGCTGACTGAGAAGCCACCTTCCTCACGGCTTCTACTTCCAGCTAGTTCGTAAACTTGTCGATTGCAATGAACAAGAATTCAAAGCCCTCGGTAGCTCGGGGGAAAGGGCCGAGGATATCGAGCCCCAAACCGAAAATGGCCATGACAAAGGGATTGTCTGAAGAGCTTGGGAAGGCAGATGGATGTTCTTTGAATGGAACTGGCATGCTTCAAACTTGGTCACTAGCTCGACTGCATCTTGGAGGGTAGTGGGACAATATTATCCTTGCCGGAATGCTTTCCCAACCAAAGCCCTTGATTCAATGTGGGAGCCGCAAATGCCTTTGTGTATTTCTGCCAGCAGTTCCTTTCCTTCTTCCCGGCAAATGCACTTCAATTTTACACCGTTGGGCCTTCTTATATACAGTGTGTCATCGATAAGCTGATACATACTGGCCCTCCGGGCTACTCTTTCGGCTTCTTCTTGCTCTTCGGGAAGTTCTCCGGTTTAGAGGAATTGGACTATGTGCCTGGCCCAAGTTGGAACTTGGGGCTCGGCAACGAGAACTAGCGGCACCTCCTCATTCGTGCGAGCGCATTCCTCAACGCAGGGACCAGTGGCCCGGCAGGAGGGTGGAGTCCGGCAATCGAAGGGGAGTTGTTTCCGGCAGGGTCCCTGTCAGGAACCTCAAGAGGCTTACCGGCATCAAATTTCCTACTCTTTTGGGCCATTGTTGCCGGGGATACCGAGGGATGAGTAATATGTACAATAAAAGTCCCTGGTTCGACAGGAAGCTTTTGCATAGTGCACTTTGAAATATGATCAGCAAAGTTGTTTTCTGCGGGTGGTACGTGCTCTGTTTGCAATCCGTCAAAGCGCTCCTCCTGTCTTCTCACTTCCTCGACGTATGCCTCCATCAATGGATTTTGGTAATCCTTGTTGACTTGTCTCACCACAAGTTGTGAATCTCCGTGAATGATCAGCTTCTTGATCCCCAATTCTGTGGCAATCCTGAGCCCAGCAAGGATCCCTTCATACTCTGCAGTATTGTTGGTCGCCTCCTCCCGGGGAAAATGCATCTTGACGACGTACTTCAGGTGCTCCCCAGTGGGAGCAACGAGAAGCACGCCAGCCCCTGCACCTTGTAGGGAAAAGCCACCATCGAAATACATGATCCATTCTTGGGGTACTTCCTTGCCGGGCATAACTGTATCCAGTACCTCTCATCAGCGGTAAGCATCCATTCTGCAATAAACTCCGCCAACGCCCTGCTCTGAATCATTGATGTGCTCTCAAACTTTAGGCCAAAGCTGGATAACTCCAATGCCCACTCCACTATTCTGCCGGTAGCCTCATGGTTTTGGAGTATCCTTTGCAAAGGGAAGTGGGTGACATGTCAGGACCCCGATTCCAAGTCACATCGATCTTGCCGGTAACACCTCATATCACTTTGTGGCCTCACGCACGGTATTCCCACGGGTGTCGCCTTACCATGGCCCAGGACCGTTTGCGCCTTTTTGGCTCACATATATGATAGTGTCGCTAGCATCCATATGACAGAGAACCCGGGCCGACATAGCTAGTCGTGAACCCAAAGCGGCACCAACCTATGGGGACAGGCATACATGAATCACATCGAGCATGCCGGTCAGCAGCGTGTGAATCCGGGCTGTAGCACTAGGCTAACAGGACTCCGGGAACTTGGGCTGTAGCAGGCTAGGCAGGACTCTGGATGTCACCGCGTGACATTTCCCTGAAGGGAAAGACACAGGGACGAAGTGAAACACATGCCGGCCAGTCAAGTGTCCTGAGCAGTAGTGCTGGGCTAGCAGGACTCCGGTGAACCGGGCTGTAGTGGACTACTATGGCTCATGGAAGCACAAGAATACATTTCCCCATAAGAGAGGCTACCAAGGATAAACAACTAGGTTGTCGGATCCCACACATACGAAGCATTTCAATCATACACACAATATGCTCGACATGTGTAAATACAACATGGCATCACAACATAACTCTACGACTCAAGTATTTATTCATTAGGCTCCGAGGAGCCAAGTATTACAAACATGGGTCTCATGACTCAACATACAGAGCATACAAGCAACAAGCACATGTGGAAGCCTAACTTGTCTGAGAACAGACAACTACAAATGAAGAAGGCTGAGAAGCCTGACTATCTACAAGACCCTCCCAAGGGTACAAGATCGTAGCTGAGATAACAAGCTAAACGTCGAAGTCCACGCGGAACTACTAGCGAGACTGGAATCTCTCTGCAAAACATAAATTAAGCAAACATGAGTACAAATGTACCCAGCAAGACTTACATCAGAACTAACTACATATGCATCGGTATCAACAAAGGGGGTGGTGGAGTTTAACTGCAGCAAGCTAGCTTTGACTCAGTGGCTAACCTGAACTACGACTACAAGTAACTCTTTTGATCCACTCCCGTCCACAAATTCACACGAGTCCACAAATTCACCATACCAATACACCACTATGGATCCACTCCCGTCTCCCTGCGAGAACGCCATCCATAGCACTCACACTTATCTTGCGCATTTTGCAGTATCCACTTTCACTTGTCTATGAACTATGCAAGGGGTCCAAGTTTCCATATCCGAGGAATCCGGCTATTTGAATAGATAATGATAACCCTGCAGGGGTGTACTTCTTCACACACGCTCTCGCCACTTACCACCATGTACACATTGTGTATCTCGGCAACCTTCAAGCGGAAGCCTGGCGAGGGAGTCGGCCACGACCTGACTAACCAACAAGTCTCTAGTCCAGGTTTATCGCCTATTCGGGTTCCATCCGCAAGGAGATCCAGCCAGGGTGTCGATCATGACCCCAAACGATGTGTGCAGGGTTCCCAAGCCCACCATCCGGGTGCCACTTGGTACACCGTGCCACTGTTCCTAGTCTGTCCCAAGCCCACCTGTACCGGGTGCCACTTGGTAGACTACTAACACTACCTACAAACACCAGAAACTAGTTGCAACTCCTAGACTGAGATCGAGTTGATTAATAAGTCGAGAGAGCTTGGAGCGCCCGGAGCCCAATGTGTGGTAGTAAATGTTCATGGATCACAAACACAGAACTCAGTTCCTGAGGACGGCTGCAATGAGACAACCCACCATGTACTCCTACATGGCCTCTCACCGCTACCTTTACCAAATCATATTCACATACTTAGCTCACACAGTAGGACACGTTCATCACCATTCCAATTCATCCCCGAAGAATCAGACCTGACTCAACTCTAAGCAGTAGCAGGCATGACAAACAAGCATGAATGAGTAGGCACATCAGGGCTCAAACAACTCCTACTCATGCTAGTGGGTTTCATCTATTTACTGTGGCAATGACAGGTCATGCAGAGGAAAGGGGTTCAGCTACCGCAGCATGTAACAGTTGAATCGTTGTTGTCCTAATGCAGTAAAAGAGAGTAGGAGCGAGAGAGTGGGATTGTATCGGAATGAACAAGGGGGTTTTGCTTGCCTGGCACTTCTGAAGATAGTATAGCTCTTCATCGGTGTCATCGAATTCATCGCTGGAACAACGTCTACTGAGGGGGGGCAAACACCGGCAACTGAAAAAGAACACAATCAACACATGACGATATGCAACAATATGATGCATGCTATGACATAGCAATATGAATGTGTTTTGGGCTAATGCAAGCTAGATCATATTGAAATGAGTCCATTTGAACCAAAGATTCAAATGCAAACCCGTTTTATGAAGTCATATTAGTGCATTAACTTGTTTCACCTAAACAGCAAGGTTATAGTGTTCTAACATGCATGAAACTAGTACAGATGGAACGATTGGATTTTTCTGATCATTTTTCATATATAATTTATCTTATTTGGAGTTATATATAATTTCCTATGATTTTTTGAAGTTTATACTAATTTCTGGAATTTTATGGATAAACTTAAATCCAGAAAGTGCTTTACTGCGTCAACATTACCTCACAGTGACGTCTGCAGGTCAACGGCTCGGTCCAGGTCAAACCTGACGTGTGGGGCCCATTGGTCAGTCATACAGTTAGTTAATTAACTAACTCAGATTAGTTTAAGTGCTAAGCTAGGTTAGTTAGCAGGCTGGGGCCCACATGTCAGTGAGTGAGGGGGTTATTTAGCGGGGTCATCAGTGACTAATGATGTGCCACGTCACCAGCCACCGGAGTTGAACTTCGATGACCCCAAAGTGCGGCGGTGGCTCGCCAGAATCGCGCTGTGGGCGTCGGTTGGACATGCCGAGGGCACCGGAGGCAAGCTCGTGCTCTCCCGCATCCAGGGGAGGTGTCAGGAGGTCGCGGGGTGGCCTGGTTCGTCGGCGGCGAGCACTTGGCGGCAGCCGGAGTTCGGGCGTGGACGGTGTCGATGCTACGGTGCACAAGAGGAGAAGCAAAGAGTGCAACGTGCTCCTCGGAGTGTGCTGAGCGTGCTGATGGGCTCGGACGCGAGCTACAGCAGCTGTGGCCGCGGCGGCGCCATGGCCGGCGGCGAGGAGCGCTCGGCAAGGTGGTTAGGGCAGTTAGGGGAGGCAATCGAGCACGGGGTTAGGGGGAAAAGGATCGTGGCCTCACAGCGGTTGTAGGGGCCGTAGAAGCGGGCTCGGGGAAGCTCGGACGGCGGCAAATCGACGGTGGAGATCTGCGGTGGCCGACGAGGAAGACGAAGACGATGGTGTCGTTTCAGGCGTCCTGTGGGCGCGTGCTTCGTCTTGGTGCTTCACGGCATCGCGGAAGACCCGTTGGACAGGGCAGAGGGGCAAGGGGAGCACAGTGGCTGCGGTGCTGCTCGTCGGTGCACTCCGGCTCGTTTGGGCGGCCGCAAGGAAGAGAACAGAGGAAAGGAAAGGAGAAGTAAATAGGCCAGGGAGGTTGGGGCGGCGCCGAGGAGAGGCAATGCGGCATCGCGTTGGCAGGGGAGGTAGGCAGGCGAGCTGGTGGCATGGCGCTTTGCCAGTGCGCGTGCGTCGGCCACACGCCTGGCCGACTGGCGCCAGGAGGACGACGGCGATGGTGGGCTGGGCCTTCTACAGTGCTGGGCCGCACAGGTAAGCTGGGCCACGGTGAGTTCTCTCTGTCCTTTTCTGTTTTCTATTTATTTGTTTTTTTGATTTAGTAAAAGTACTAAACCATTTGGTAAATTTCTGAAAATAATTGTGGGTACTTGTGAAATTATTTCCAACAACCCTCATTTAGTTTCAGAATTATTTGAGCATTTAAAATATTTATAGCATTTAAATGCTCAAATTCAAATACTTTATGATTTAATACAAAAATCCAGGAATGACCTATAATTATGTTCATCATTTTTGGGAGAGGTTTTCACCTTTATCATAAATCATGAACATTTCCAAAGGGCATTCTGGGTCATTGAAAAATATTTTATTTGAACCTATTTGAATTTCATTTGGTGCTAGGGTTTACCAATCCCCATTTCAATTTTAAAAGGAATTTAAACATGATGCATGGATGCCACTCACTGATGCAACTAAATGCAAAGCAGAATTCTAGGGCTGTGACAATTCACCCCCACTAAAACAAGAATCTCGCCCCGAGATTCAAGACGTGAGGTAAGAAGACAGAGGGGCACGGAACTGACACAGTCTTCATGACCCATTGCTTCATATTGATCTTGACGTCTTTGCCTTCGACATCTTGACCCAACACGATGACTACAGAAGGGAACTCTACAGAAAACGATCTCGTCGAAGTTCGAGCACTCAAGATCAACTCATGGAGTGAGACATTGAGGCATCTCTTGAATTGGAACACAAAATATACATCAAGAGGGATGGATAGTAACAGATGATGAAGTTCAAATTGGTAGGAATCAATTCCACATCTAAGAGGGTGGTGAACGGTTGTCAACGTAGCGAGGAGTTGAGTTGCCATGATATCATAACGGGGCTTCTTAAGGAAGGTGACTCGTAGAATCATTCCTTATGTGGCAAAAATAATTACTTTTGATTCAGAGATCATTGAAACTCTTTATACCAGCCTAAGGCAATTTACGAACAATCGTTTGATGGAGTTCGGGAGAACGACACACTCGGTCTAGAATGGATGATGTGAACTACCTTGTTGGAGGCAACACAAGGGATGATTTTGCTTGCGCGTGCTCTCAAGAACTTAAGCATTTCCATATTCATCAAGGTTCTACTAACATCCGTGTTGAGGATCCTGGCATCAAATCTTACTACCATGATGAATAGTGATGGACAATGCGGGTACAAAGGAAGATAACACCTTCTTAGACTTCCCCTTAGTGAGGCTAAGGAAACAGAATCTGGATGATCGACCAAGAGACATTTAGCACCCCGCTTCTAATGTTCTCCTTGATGTGCTAGCGTAATCCATTCATAGATATGGTTTGATATCTAGGACATCAAGTAAAAGGTCGGAATTCGGGAAGACAAAAATCCATAAGGAACAACTATTGGAATAATCCTATGAAATCCTTATGGGGAGGTGGCCATCTTTCTCAATCAAGATACTACAATAATAAGTCCTCCGGCCGGGTGTGTTGGCCACGACATCCACTTTACCGGGTTACAGAGAGACCAATATTATAGTTCTTGAGAAACGTCCCAACCATCATATCTGGCTGAGATTCAGATCTGGTTGGTGTTAGGATATTCCAGACTCATCAAGTCTAGAAAGAAAAATGAAAGTTTGCAACACAATTCGACGAGATGACGTTGCGAGATTCTCGGGAAATGAACTACGATAGCAAGCTCCAAAACATGAGCTGGTTCTGCTACAAACCTGTGAACACGCTATCCAAGGCAAGCATGAGCACGTAGTAGTCTTATTATAAAACACTACCGTGTTTAAGTGGGGAACCATCATCGAGGATAATGAAATCTTGTACAAATCCGTCTGGTACCTTCAGGACTAGCACTTAGAACTTATTATGCTTGAACAATCATTCAGTGGCTTGGTGTGCTAGGAACACATACGCAGTGGAGGTAATTAATCTACCAAACCATAGAATACTTTGCACGAATGCATGACTGACTTGGGATGATTCCAAAGGAAGCAAAAACAAGCTCCCTCGAATTCACGGCGACAACTTGCATCGATTGCACGTGAACTTAGAGGAAGTCACTACTTTCATCCAAACATATACTTCATGAACGGGCATGAAGAAAATGCTTACACAAGTTTCCAACACTAGCTGGATGTTCAACATGAATCATGGGGGAGACAAAATGCTGCTGATGGGCTCAACAACAACTCATCAGAATTTGAATATCACTGGATTTCCACCATTATGTGAACATGGTGATAGTATTGGTCAGACCAAAAGATGTAATGGTGTATGCTCGAGGAATCAACCATGAGTAAGACAACATTATGAATATCGTTGGTTCTAACTTGATTTGACGATAGCCCACACTCAAATCAAGGTTTGGACAAGACAATAGGTTCAACAACTGATCATGGGGATCAGTTGATGAAGATATCATCTTTCTTCAACACACACACACAAACACAAGGATATCTCTTTGGAACGAAGTAAGTTAGGCAAGCTTTTATCTTCCAACTCTCCAAGTTGTTGTTTAGCTTAACCGACTAGCTCAGGGGTATCCAACACGGATCCTTGGAGAAGGAGTGGTTTACAAGAAACCAACTTGATCACGAACTCAACATAGCGGTCAGGTGACAACCTGGTAACACTTCTGAGAAGATATTCGGAAATTCAAGAACCACCGATATGTTACTAAGCTCGAGAACAATCTTGCTTTGCGAGGCAAGACAATGTGACCAATAGAGCAAGGGTTTGACACAATCCTAACTCATTGATCCAATAGTGCTCCGGAAATAAGGACTAGGTAGCACAATCTATCTTAGAATGATGATTCAATAACCAACATGCTAAGAATGAGTTTATTGTCCATTAACTACTAAGCAATGTGGTTGCTAGGAGTATTGATTTCACACATCACGATTCACTTGTCGGCGTTTCGGTTACAATAACATGGGGACCAAGGAATGAATAATGATGGCAAGAAGTATCACTGTATCAAGAGTTTATAGGATGGTGTGCAATTTCCATGACATTCTTGATATAAAGATGGTAATACTCCAAGGTAGAACAGAATCAAAAGCTAGATTGCCATTTGATTTGCGGATTACAACTGCTTTGACCAAATCCTGGATACGGATGAGGTACTGGAGTTTGTTTCTCCTAGTCATTCTGGAATAGAATGGCTTGACGAACCACAAGAGTAATAGGCATCGATAACACAAGTGCACGACTACTCCTGACTATCAATTGATAGATGAAGGTCGGAATATAACTGAAGGGGGACAACTCAAAGGAACATATAACTTTCTGAGTTGTGGATGCATAGATTAGTATGTCAAACGAGTTCAACATATTTCTTCCAGATAATCCATGCAGAAAGGTAGAACTGGCAGAATCACAATTACGAATGGAGAACTCCTCAAGAGTGCTCTGATTGTGATCTTTTGGTTCAAATAATTTCTTCCATATTTGCTCATGGTATTGGAAGAACGATATACCACAGACCTCAAGGACTATCACAAGGTTACTAATATCTTAAGGGAACTAGCAAATACTAACAACATGAAGTAGGGTGAATCTCGGGTTCAAAACCCAGGAATAGAATACCTACATACTAAATAACATCTCGGGATGCTTTCAAGAAAGGTGGCCAGAATTATCACACAGGGGATATAAAAAATTGCTAGATTAGTGGGTGGTTCGCTAGAATGCCTAGGGTCATAATACTAGCTCCAACATATATGGCAATGGAGTACCTCAACAAACCGATTAGTGTGATTAATCTGGCCCAAAGGACATCGGAAACGGGATGAAGAGATTTGCAAATGCATCAAACTATTTAGAAACCTGGGATGACTCGGACAGCATAACGACTTTAAATGCTCAAAATGATTTGAGACATCCTGCAAAATGGTGGCATAACCACTCAACATCACAGTAACAAGGTTCTGAGGCTAGCTATGAACATACGGAAGTAGTAGAAGCTGAACTGAGACATGAACTCAACAATCCTAGGCAACTACGGTTTAGTAACACGTCATCCTGAGAGATAGAAGAGAAGCCTAGTTCTTAACCCCGTAGAAAAGATAAGATGACTCAGATCAGAAGGTCGTGAGGATAAGGAGTAAAAAGAGCCTTACGTTCCCATCCACAATCAATTCCCTTATATAACTAAAGCATTTCTAGACACGACTTCGACCAGTTTGGCTTGGTAATCCTACAGGAAGTCAGGCTCTGATACCAAAGCTGTCAGGACCCCGATTCCAAGTCACATCGATCTAGACGGTAACACCTCATATCACTTTGCGGCCTCATGCATAGTATTCCCACGGGTGTCGCCTTACCATGGCCCGGGACCATTTGTGCCTTTTGGCTCACGTATATGATTGTGTCACTAGCATCCATATGATAGAGAACCCGGGCTGACATGGCTAGTCGTGAACCCAAAGCGGCACCAGCCTATGGGGACAGGCATACATGAATCACATCGAGCATGTCGGTCAGCGGTGTGTGAATCCGGGCTGTAGCACTAGGCTAATAGGACTCCGGGAACCCAGGCTGTAGCAGGCTAGGCAGGACTCCGGATGTCACCGCGTGACATTTCCCCGAAGGGACAGACACAGGAACAAAGTGAAACACATGCTGGCCAGTCAAGTGTCCTGAGCAGTAGTGCTGGGCTAGTAGGACTCTGGTGAACCGGGCTGTAGCAGACTACTATGGCTCATGGAAGCACAAGACTACATTTCCCCATAAGAGAGGCTACCAAGGATAAACAACTAGGTTGTCGGATCCCACACATACCAAGCATTTCAATCATACACACAATATGCTCGACATGTGTAAATACAACATGGCATCACAACATAACTCTACAACTCAAGTATTTATTCATTAGGCTCTGAGGAGCCAAGTATTACAAACATGGGTCTCATGACCCAACATACAAAGCATAGAAGCAACAAGCACATGAGGAAGCTTAACTTGTCTGAGAATAGACAACTACAAATGAAGAAGGCTGAGAAGCCTGACTATCTACAAGACCCTCCCAAGGGTACAAGATCGTAGCTGAGATAACAAGCTAAACGTCGAAGTCCACGTGGAACTACTAGCGAGACTGAAGTCTCTCTGCAAAACATAAATTAAGCAAACATGAGTACAAATGTACCCAGCAAGACTTACATCAGAACTAACTACATATGCATCGGTATCAACAAAGGGGGTGGTGGAGTTTAACTGCAGCAAGACAGCTTTGACTCAGTGGCTAAGCTGAACTACGACTACAAGTAACTCTTTTGAGGTGGCGCACACGAGTCCACAAATTCACCATACCAATACACCACTATGGATCCACTCCCGTCTCCCTGCGAGAACGCCATCCATAGCACTCACACTTATCTTGCGCATTTTGCAGTATCCACTTTCACTTGTCTATGAACTATGCAAGGGGTCCAAGTTTCCATATCCGAGGAATCCGGCTATTTGAATAGATAATGATAACCCTGCAGGGGTGTACTTCTTCACACACGCTCTCGCCACTTACCACCATGTACACATTGTGTATCTCGGCAACCTTCAAGCGGAAGCCTGGCGAGGGAGTCGGCCATGACCTGACTAACCAACAAGTCTCTAGTCCAGGTTTATCGCCTATTCGGGTTCCATCCGCAAGGAGATCCGGCCAGGGTGTCGATCACGACCCCAAACGATGTGTGCAGGGTTCCCAACCCCACCATCCGGGTGCCACATGGTACACCGTGCCACTGTGCCTAGTCTGTCCCAAGCCCACCTGTACCGGGTTCCACTTGGTAGAATACTAACACTACCTACAAACACCAGAAACTAGTTGCAACTCCTAGACAGAGATCGAGTTGATTAATAAGTCGAGAGAGCTTGGTGCGCCCGGAGCCCAATGTGTGGTAGTAACTGTTCATGGATCACAAACACAGAAATCAGTTCCTGAGGACGGCTGCAATGAGACAACCCACCATGTACTCCTACATGGCCTCTTACCGCTACCTTTACCAAATCGTATTCACATACTTAGCTCACACACAGTAGGACACGTTCATCACCATACCAATTTATCCCCGATGAATCAGACCTGACTCAACTCTAAGCAGTAGCAGGCATGACAAACAAGCATGAATGAGTAGGCACATCAGGGCTCAAACAACTCCTACTCATGCTAGTGGGTTTCATCTATTTACTGTGGCAATGACAGGTCATGCAGAGGAAAGGGGTTCAGCTACCGCAGCATGTAACCGTTGAATCGCTGTTGTCCTAATGCAGTAAAAGAGAGCAGGAGCGAGAGAGTGGGATTGTATCGGAATGAACAAGGGGGTTTTGCTTGCCTGGCACTTCTGAAGATAGTATAGCTCTTCATCGGTGTCATCAAATTCATCGCTGGAACAACGTCTACTAAGGGGGGCAAACACTGGCAACTGAAAAAGAACACAATCAACACATGACGATATGCAACAATATGATGCATTCTATGACATGGCAATATGAATGTGTTTTGGGCTAATGCAAGCTAGATCATATTGAAATGAGTCCATTTGAACCAAAGATTCAAATGCAAACCCATTTTATGAAGTCATATTAGTGCATTAACTATTTCACCTAAACAGCAAGGTTAAATTGTTCTAACATGCATGAAACTAGTACAGATGGAAAGATATGATTTTTCTGATCATTTTTCATATATAATTTATCTTATTTGGAGTTACATATAATTTCCTATGATTTTTTGAAGTTTATACTAATTTCTAGAATTTTCTGAATAAACTTAAATCCAAAAAGTGCTTTACTGCGTCAGCATGACCTCACAGTGACGTCAGCAGGTCAATGGCTCGGTCCATGTCAAACCTGACATGTGGGGCCCGTTCGTCAGTCACACAGTTAGTTAATTAACTAACTCAGATTAGTTTAAGTGCTAAGCTAGGTTAGTTAGCAGGCTGGGGCCCACATGTCAGTGAGTGAGGCGGTTAATTAGCAGGGTCATCAGCGGCTAATGATGTGCCATGTCACCAGCCACCGGAGTTGAACTCCGACGACCCCACAGTGCGGCGGTGGCTCGCCGGAATCGCGCTGTGGGCGTCGGTTGGACGTGCCGAGGGCACCGGAGGCAAGCTCGTGCTCTCCCGCATCCAGGGGAGGTGTCAGGAGGTCGCGGGGTGGCCTGGTTCGTCGACGGCGAGCACTTGGTGGCGGCCGGAGTTCGGGCGTAGACGGTGTCGATGCTACGGTGCACAAGAGGAGAAGCGAAGAGTGCAACATGCTCCTGGGAGTGTGCTGAGCGCGCTGACGGGCTCGGACGCGAGCTACAGCAGCTGTGGCCGCGGCGGCGCCATGGCCGGCGGCGAGGAGCGCTTGGCAAGGTGGTTAGGGCTGTTAGGGGAGGCAATCAAGCACGGGGTTAGGGGAAAAGGATCGTGGCCTCACATCGGTTGCAGGGGCCGTAGATGCGGGCTCGGGGAAGCTCGGACGGCGGCAAATCGACGGTGGAGATCCGTGGCGGCCGACGAGGAAGACGAAGACGATGGCGTCGTTTTAGGCGTCCCGTGGGCACGTGCTTCGTCTTGGTGCTTCACGGCGTCGAGGAAAACCCGTTGGACATGGCAGAGGGGCAAGGGGAGCACGGTGGCTGCGATGGTGCTCGTCGGCGCACTTCGGCTCGTTCGGGCGGCCGCGAGGAAGAGAGAAGAGGAAAGGAAACGATAAGTGAATAGGCCAGGGTGGTCGGGGCGGCGCCGAGGAGAGGCAACGCGGCGTCGCGCTGGCAGGAGAGGCAGGCAGGCGAGCTGGTGGCGTGGCGCTCTGCCCGTGCGTCGGCCACATGCCTGGCCGACTGGCCCCAGGAGGACGACGACGGTGGTGGGCTAGGCCTTCTACAGTGCTGGGCCGCACAGGTAAGCTGGGCCGCGGTGAGTTCTCTCTCTCCTTTTCTGTTTTCTATTTATTTGTTTTGTTTTGATTTAGTAAAAGTACTAAACCATTTGGTAAATTTCTGAAAATAATTGTGGGCACTTGTCAAATTATTTCCAACAGCCCTCATTTAATTTCGGAATTATTGGAGAATTTAAAATATTTATAGCATTTAAATGCTCAAATTCAAATACTTTATGATTTAATTGAAAAATCCAGGAATGACCTATAATTATGTTCATCATTTTTGGCAGAGGTTTTCACCTTTATCATAAATCACGAACATTTCCAAAGGGCATTCTGGGTCATTGAAAAATATTTTCTTTGAACCTATTTGGATTTCATTTGGTGCTAGGGTTTGCCAATCTCTATTTCAATTTTAAAAGGAATTTAAACATGATGCATGGATGCCACTCACTGATGCAACTAAATACAAAGCAGAATTCTAGGGCTGTGACATGACAACTGTGATCTCGTGGTCTTGAAATTAGTGGCGCAGTTTCCTTGAGGCCATAACTAAGCCAAAAAACAATTTTTGCATGCCATAATACCTGGATCTAGCCCCTATCGGTGTCAAAACCGGCAGATCTCGGGTAGGGGGTCCCGAACTGTGCGTCTAAGGATGATGGTAACAGGAGGCGGGGGACACAATGTTTACCCAGGTTCGGGCCCTCTCGATGGAGTTAATACCCTACTTCTTGCTTGATTGATCTTGATGATATGAGTATTACAAGAGTTGATCTACCACGAGATCGTAGAGGCTAAACCCTAGAAGCTAGCCTATTATTATGATTGCTCTCGTCCTACGGACTAAACCCTCCAGTTTAAATAGACACCGGAGGGGGCTAGGGTTACACAGAGTCGGTTACAGAGAAGGAGATCTACATATCCGAATCGCCAAGCTTGCCTTCCACGCAAAGGAGAGTCCTAGCCGGACACGGGACGAAGTCTTCAATCTTGTATGTTCATAGTCCAACAGTCCGGCCAAAGTATATAGTCCGGTTGTCCGAGGACCCCCTAATCTTGGACTCCCTCAGTAGCCCGTGAACCAGGCATCAATGACGATGAGTCCGGCGTGCAGATTGTCTTTGGCATTGCAAGGCTGGTCCCTTCCCTGAATACTCCATAGAAGATTTTGAACACAAGGATTGTGTCCGGCTCTGTAAAACAAATTCCACATACCACCGTAGATAGTATAATATTCGACAAATCTAATCTGCTGACAACTTTTCATAACGTGACATCCTGCCATGGTCCGGTCATTACGAACCGTTTTCCCCAGCCTGCCACTGCACATGTTGCGAGGCGGTTTTATTCGCATGTCTTGTCGAAGCAGAGATCGTGTTCCCCTTATCACGGGATTTTCATCAATACGGGTGTGGGTAACCCAATCGTGCTTGTTAGTATGACTCCTCGATTTTAGGCAAGTTTGAAACGGCCACGCGGAGGACGCTTGATATTCACCCTCTTTATAAAGGGGCCAAGGCCTGTCCTTTTTTTCTCGCGCTCGATCCTTCCCCTCCCCCACCTCGAGTTCCAACACCCAAGGCTCAGGCTAAGCGCTTAGGACCTCCAACCATGTCCGGATCCAACCTTCAAGGTCGGTGGATGGCCTCCTCTATCACAGAGGAGGACTTGAAGAAGCTAAGGGAAGCCAGGTATCTGACTGCCGAAATCTCGCACAGGCTGCCTGCTCAAGGGCAGGTCATCCCCACTCCCGAACCCAACGAGAGTGTCATATTTGTTTCCCACTTCCTCCAAGGGCTAGGCTTTAGTCTTGAACCCTTTGTAAGAGGGCTTATGTTCTATTACGGGCTCGATTTACACGATCTAGCTCCAGATTCCATCCTTCACATCTCGTCGTTTATCGTCGTGTGTGAGGCCTTCCTCCGCATCACCCCACACTTCGGCTTATGGCTCAAGACCTTCAATGTGAAGCCGAAGACGATCGATGGGAGACACGCAGAATGCGGAGGTGCCATAATAAGCAAAGGCATCGATGCTCTATGGCCAAAGGGTTCCTTCCCGTAGGTGTCCAACTTATGGCAGCGGGAGTGGTTTTACATCACAGCTCCTCGAGGTACAAAGTGGGCAGCTGCCCCCACCTTCCGCCCGGGTCCCCCGCCACAACTGGCTTCATGGGTCAACAAGGGGATGGACTAGGGGCCAGTTAATGACGTGCTGACATTGCAAAATCGCATCCGAGATCTCCTCAAGAGGGATGTCAGTCTTGTCAAGGTAATGCAGGTTATGCTAGTTCGTCGGGTCCTGCCATGCCAACGTCGATCTCTCCGTATGTGGGAGTTCAACCCAGAAGGACCGTGAACTATTCAGAAATTCTTCGGCGTGACGCTTGAAGAGATGTATGGATTGTTCTTCGGATCACGAATAAAGTGTCCGAACAACACCAAGGATGCGGGTCTCAACTGCAACCGCTTAGATACCCACGTAAGTAATTCTACGACCAAACATCATTCTGAAAAAATCGCTCTCGGCCAGGACTAGATAAGAAAGGAGGAGAGGATCAGGTGTTCGGCCTCCCTTCCTGAAGGCTCAGCGGATCCTGTACTAGCTAGGATGCTTGAGACGCACCTTATCAAGTGCCATCAAGGGAAGATAAAGGGAGTAATAAAGAAGCCGAAAGCGGGCTTCACACATTACTCGTCCAAATCGGGGGAATTAGTGTCTTCGCGAAGGAGGATAATCGGGGAGAATAATCTAGAATCCCCTCTCCCTAAGGAAGGAAAAGGACCGCTTCTGAAGACTTGGAAACGAAGGTTTCCAAACGAGGGAAGAAACCTTCACCAGGGGGCCCTACCTCGAAGGGCGTCTGTCAGTGTCAAAACCGGCGGATCTCGGGTAGGGGGTCCCGAACTGCGCGTCTAAGGCGGATGGTAACAGGAGGCCGGGGACACGATGTTTTACCCAGGTTTGGGCCCTCTTGATGGAGGTAAAACCCTACGTCCTATTTGATTATTCTTGATAATATGAGTAGTACAAGAGTTGATCTACCACGAGATCAGAGAGGCTAAACCCTAGAAGCTAGCCTATGGTATGATTGTATGTTGTCCTGCGGACTAAAACCCTCCGGTTTATATAGACACTGGACGAGGCTAGGGTTACACAAGGTCGGTTACAAAGGAGGAGATATGCATATTCGTATTGCCTATCTTGCCTTCCATGCCAAGTAGTGTCCCATCTGGACACGGGACGAAGTCTTCAATCTCGTATCTTCATAGTCCTACAGTCCGACCAAAGGATATAGTCCGGCTGTCCGGAGACCCCCTAATCTAGGACTCCCTCGGTAGCCCCTGAACCAGGCTTCAATGACGATGAGTCCGGCGCACAGTGTTGTCTTCGGCATTGCAAGGCGGGTTCCTCCTTCGAATACACCACAAAAGAGTTTGAATACAAGGATAGTGTCCGACCCTGCAAAATAAGTTCCACATACCACCGTACAGAGAATAATATTTCCACAAATCTAATCTGCTGACATGTTTTGGCAGCATGACATCACGCCATGGCCCGGTAATTATTTGAACCGTTTTTCTTTAACCAGCCCCACACATAACGCGAGGCGGTTTCTTGACACGTCTTGTCAAAGCAGAGATCGTGTTCCCCTTATTACGAAATTCCCATCAATACGGGCGTGGGTAACCCAACCGCACCACCAATTACGGCGCTTGGGGGATGAGCGAGTTTTACCAGGCTGGTGGGGGACGCATAGTTTCGTCTGCCCTTATAAAGGGATAAGGTTCCACCTTTTTCTACCCACGCCTTCTTCCCCCTTGCTCATCCATTCTCGCGCACTTGAGCTCCAATGCCCAAGTCCACATCCTTCTCCCAAACTCTCTCCAAACATGACCGGAGCGGGAGGCAAGTGGATGGCCTCCTCCGTCATGGAGGGACACATCAAAAAGCTACATGGAGCCGGATACTTAGACGCGGATATCGCGCACCAGCTGCCAGCCGCGGGGCAGGTCGTCCCTACCCCGGAACCTCACAAAAGGGTGGTTTTCCTCCCCCACTTCGTCCGTGGACTAGGGTTTCCCCTCCATCCATTCGTCTGCGGCCTTATGTTCTATTATGGGCTGGACTTTCATGATCTGGCCCCGAATTTCATCCTCAACATCTCGGCGTTCATCGTTGTGTGCGAGGCTTTCCTCCGCATCCGGCCCCACTTCGGCCTGTGGCTGAAGACCTTCAATATCAAGCCGAAGGTGGTTGGCGGCCAACAAGAGGAATGCGGCGGAGCCATGGTGGGAAAAATGCCCAACGTTATATGGCTCGAGGGCTCCTTCGTGGAGACCATAAAGGGGTGGCAATCTGGGTGGTTCTATATCACCGAGCCGCGCGACACCAACTGGGTGGCGGCCCCTGAGTTTCGATCCGGAATCCCCACGCGGCTCACTTCCTGGAAGGAGAAGGGCCTATCCTGGGGATCATCGGTGGAGCTGGACGGACTCCAGAAGTGTATCCAGAACATGATAAGCAAGAAACTTAAGCTTGTCAACATAGTCCAGGTCATGCTCTTCCACCGGATCCTCCCGTGTCAACAACGGGATTTCAACTTATGGGAGTTCGACCCGGCCCAGCACCAGACTCTACACGAGCTCTTCGACACGACGCATAAGGACGTCTGGAGGGTGTTGTTCAAGGGCGCCGAGGTCCCTCCTTCTCTTACCGAGGACCGCGGTCTAAGCGCGAAGCACCCTGCGAATTCGGTAAGTTCTGTACATCTGGTAGGATATTTATTTCCCATAGCTTAACCATGTGCGGGGTCTGAGCTCCCATGCCTTTGACAGTACTGGGTGGAGACATCAGAGCAGATTAACTATCCGGCCCCTCTGCCCGAAGACCCTGCGGACGCTCTCCTGATGGAGATGCGGACTCCGGCTCCTTATGAGGTGTCGGAGAAGACCAAGAAGAAGGCCAAGGGAACCCTAAAGAGTTCCTGGCGCCAGGTGGTATCGGACTCATCGTCCGATAACACCGAGATGCACTCCTCCCATGAAAACAAGGAGAAGGAAGATGAAGATTCTCCCCCTCCAGCCGGGGGAGACAAGAAAAGGAAGGCCGCCCCAAGTGGGGAGGCCGAAGGGTCCAAGAAGGGAAGGACTCTCCTTCCGGACTGCTCCACCACCACCGCTGACGGTGAAGACGAGTGGCTGCTCAGGGCCAAGCCCCTGGCGAAGTCATAAGTATTCGGATACCAGAGTAACTCATAGCATACATTTGTCGCACTGCTTCTCCTAACGTCAAATATGATTATGCAGTCCACCCCAAGCCTGTATCGACGTATCATCGTCGGACGGTTCCTTGGACTCATCGGACATGAATAGTGATACACTTCCAGCCGCCTCCTCTCCTTTCCCTACATACAATGCCGAGGTATTGTCTCAAGGGGCACCGAGCCGGGGGGAGATAGTCCCGGAGGCGCCTCAAGGAGACCTTCCGGACTCCAGGAGTAAAGGGAGCAAGGCTCCCCGGGGCTCCAAGTTCGGCTCTCAGCCGAACACCGCGCCGGAACCTCCTGTGGTTCCGGACTTGGGCAGGCGGCCCCCTTCCGAAAGGGGCAAGCCATCCGTGCCGGTGACCTCTGTCCATCTAGAGGCACCGGATGACCTGCTGGGAGCGCTTCGCGGCGCTTCCATCAATGAAGAGCACCACACTATTATGAGTGCGGTGATCAAGAAGGTTCAGTCTGCCAAGAGCGGACTGACTGAAGCCTGTGTCAGCCTTCTAACAGGCTTTGAGGTAAGTATTTAGAATATAGGAATATATTACCGCATAGACATTAGCCCCTGATGCTCTGTTTGGTGTTCACAAAGAAAAGCCGAATAGAGGATCAAATAATATCTGCATGAGTCTAATACAAGTATGTCTGTATGCGTATGCAGGCTTCGCTACTGACCTCTACCGCACTGACTGTGGAGGTCGTCGCACTGAAGCAGGACCTCGAGCGGTCTGAGAAAGAGCTCGGCCTTGCCAAGAGGCAGCTCGAGGAGAATAAAGGTAAGTAATACCTTGTCTATATAAAAAAGAAAATGTGGTTGCTAAATGACAGGATCATCATGAATGTGCCAGGGGCCACGACCGAAGTGGTGACCCTGAAGCAAGCGCTATCCGAGGCCGAAAACAAAGCGGCCGAGGAGCGCACCGAGCGGGAAAAACAAGAGGCACGGGTGGGCGAGGTGCAGCAAGAGCTCCAGGATCTCGTGAAGAAGCATGAGGCTTTGGAGCTTGACTCGAAGACGCGAGAGTCCGAGCTTGCCGCGGCCCTCGAGAGCACAAAGCATGCCAAGGATGAAGCCCAAAAGGCCCTCCAGGAAATTGAGGCGATGAGGAAGATAGCGGCGGGTAAGGCATTCAATATGCAAAGCAAGCATGTGAAAGTAAATTACTTGTTACTTACCCGAGTCTGGAGCTCTCCAGGAGCATTCACAGATTTGCCCCGTAGCGTGTTGGATCCCGCGAAGTATTACCAGGCCGAGGAGGGAAGCTCGACGGAGAAGTTGTTCTGGTCTCAGTATAGTGGGACCAAACACCTGATGCCTATATTACGGATGTGGCCTGGTGACTCCCTTCCCAATAGCTACTTCGGCTTGGTGAGGCGGCTTGTGGATGCCTGCCCACGGCTGGAAGTCATCAAGCAGTCCATCTGTATCGAAGGTGCCCATCGGGCTTTTGCCCGTGCAAAGGTGCACTGGGCCAAGATGGACGCCGAGAAGCTGGTGAAGGAGGGGCCGTCGCAGGGCAAGGAGCATCGCCACCCCAAGATGTATTATGAGGGTGTCCTGAAGGGTGCCCGTCTTGTGGCGGACGAGTGTGCGAAGGATGTAATTTTTGAATGAACTTGCTTGTGTGATCCTGTATTATGAAAACTTATTCATGTGCGCTATGCAACGCTTGTTTGAACTTGAAATATTACCTTCCGTGCGGCTATTTATCAAATCTGAGAGATGGCTAGTCGTCGGCTTCTGCCCCCATGCCACGAGTGCTGGGGTGTTCGGGATAAACCTGAGCACTCTTTTCCCATTGTTGGGTCCTTCGAGGGAGGTGCTCAGCACAACGAACAAGGCAACCGGACTATAATGCTTTATCACTCTCACTTAGCCATAGAAGTCTACAATTTTAAATTTTTGCGAAGCCCCTAGTATTCGGAAGGCCGAATTCGGGGCGCTATACATGCCTTAAGACGGACAAAGCCGAGTCCTCGCTCTAAGCGGCATAAGTCTTTAGGGACACGAGACCTCTCGAACAGCGACCAGCTCTCGCCTTATCATGAAAGTCAGTTTTAGCTTTCTCTACTGAGGTGCTTAGCCCAGATGAACCGGGGCACAATCGCGGTAGTTCTCCTAGTGCTACCTTAGCCGATATAGCTGAACGTAAGGTACCAAAACATGGGAGCCGAGCAAACCCAACTATTGACCCAAGACATGATTCGGAGCTGATGCATATAATGCTATAACTTCGGGGTGCCGCACTATCGAAAGTGTTTGGATTTATCACGCCGTATTATGGGGTATGCTTAAGCCCCTGGTATATTGGCCGTACAAGAGTCTATGGGTGCTGAATGTCATGAATGAACACACATATATATATATAAAGAAGAATAGAGAGTGTGATAATAGTCTAGTCCTATGCATTGTTTATTCAATAAGGTGCATCGAAGCAGAATGATACAAGTAGTACGATAAGCAAAAAGTAGGACTATTTGACATGTCCCCTCCAAGGGCAAGCTGAGGAATGGTATTTAAAGCAAGCATTTCACTCATTATCAGAAGCCACCTGGGAGTTCTGTGGTGCGACGTAGCATTCTGCCTCCTTGGTTGTTGCATCGTGTGTCCGGCAATCATACTACCGGACATGGTTTCCAGAAATTAAAGTCCCTAAAGAGAGAAAAATAACAAAGCGGGAAGCCCCTAGTGCGGTTGAGCCGTGTCTTGGGGCGTGCCGTAGTCATGCCCCCCTCCCCACCTGTGCCCATGGTATTTTCAATGCGTAATTATGTACGCATGGCACGGATTTTGCCATTTGGCTGGGACTGGGGCGGGGGCCGCAGTGCTATGCGAGCTCGGAACGTGCCAGGCGGTCTTGTTGCCGATTACTACAGGCGCGCTTGAAGGTGTCCGGGTCTTTAATCACCGAACTGGTGGACTGCCTTAAGAGGCTGCTTTGCGCTTCTGCTGCGAGGGCCGCAATGTGCTCCTCCGTGCGGAGAGAGTGCTCTATGTTTCCATTGACTGTGATGATCCCCCAAGGTCCTGGAATCTTGAGCTTGAGGTATGCATAATGCGGTACCGCATTGAATCTCGCAAATGCGGTTCTCCCGTGCAGTGCATGATAGCCACTACGGAACGGGACTATATCGAAGATTAACTCCTTACTTCGGAAGTTATCCGGGGATCTGAATACCACTTCCAGTGTGACTGATCCTGTGCAATGGGCCTCTACACCTGGTATGACGCCTTTGAAGGTCGTTTTTGTGGGTTTGATCCTTGAGGGGTCTATACCCATTTTGTGCACTGTGTCCTGATAAAGCAAGTTCAGGCTGCTGCCGCCGTCCATAAGGACTCGAGTGAGGTGAAATCCGTCAATGATTGGGTCTAGGACCAGTGCGGCGAATCCGCCATGACGGATACTAGTGGGGTGGTCCCTGCGATCGAAGGTGACCGGACAGGAGGACCATGGGTTGAACTTTGGGGCGACTGGCTCCAACGCATATACATCCCTTAGCACACGCTTCCGCTCCCTCTTCGGGATGTGGGTTCCGTATATCATGTTCACCGTCCGCACTTGTGGGGGGGGAACCTCTTTTGTCCTCGGTGTTCGGTGGCTGGGGGTCCTCCTCGTCATCGCTATGCAACCTCTTATCTTTGTTTTCGGCATTTAACTTGTCGGCCTGCTTGAACACCCAACAATCCCTGTTGGTGTGGTTGCCTGGCTTGTCGGGGGTGCCGTATATTTGACACGAGCGATCGAGTATACGGTCCAAACTGGATGGGCCCGGAGTGCATCTTTTGAATGGCTTTTTCCGCTGACCGGGTTTAGAGCCTTTGAATCCGGCATTGACTGTCGTATCCTCGGTATTGTCGTTGTTGATGCGCCGCTTGTGTTCGTTGCGACGTGACCTGCCATTGCCATCCTTGGTATCCGAAGTACCATGGTTCTTTGGTATATTATTGCTGCGAGCCAGCCAGCTGTCTTCTCCCGCGCAAAAGTGGGTCATGAGTGTCGTGAGGGCTGCCATAGATTTCGGCTTTTCCTAGCCAAGGTGCCGGGCGAGCCACTCATCGCGGATGTTGTGCTTAAAAGCTACTAGGGCCTCTGCATCCGGATAGTCGACGATTTGATTTTTCTTTGTCAGGAACCATGTCCAGAATTGCCTGCCCGATTCCTCTGGCTGCTAAATTATGTGGCTCAAGTCATCGGCATCTGGTGGTCGCACATAAGTGCCCTAGAAGTTGTCGAGGAATGCGGCTTCCAGATCTTCCCAACAACCAATGGATTCTGCTGGCAGGCTGTTGAGCCAATGCCGAGCTGGTCCTTTGAGTTTGAGTGGGAGGTATTTGATGGCGTGTAGATCGTCACCACGGGCCATTTGGATGTGTAGGAGGAAGTCCTCGATCCATACCGCAGGATCTGTTGTGTCGTCGTATGAGTAGATATTTACGAGTTTGAAACCCTCTGGGATTTCGTGATCCATTACTTCGTCTGTGAAGAATAGGGGGTGTGCAGCGCCTCTGTACCGGGCTATATCGCGACGCAGCTCAAATGAGTCTTGTCCGCTGTGTTCGGCCCGGCCGGATTTACTTTTACTGTATCCGGCATGACGGTTATCGTCTCGCATAGTGGCGCGCCCTCGTGATCCGTAGATCGATCTTGCATGTTTTTCTTTGTCCTCCAATACGTCTCGCAGGTCTAGCGTATTTCCCCATGCCTTGGCATTTTTATTTGAGTGGTGTCGGGGTGCGGGCTGAGCTTTTGGCTGGAATGCCTCTTTGTCGCGGCCACGAGGTAGCCGATCAGCCGCGTCATACGCTGGAGATGTAGGTTTTGGTGATTCCTCCTCCAGTTGGGGTAGCAACCTGCGCTTTGGGTAACTCTTGGAGGGGCGTTCAAGTTTATATTCCTCGGCCGCAAGGACTTCAGTCCATCTGTCAGCTAGCAAATCTTGATCAGCTTGAAGCTGCTGTTGCTTTTTCTTAAGGCTATTTGTCGTGGCTATAAGCCGACGCTTTAAGCGCTCTTGTTCGATGGGATCCTCAGGCACGGCAAATTCGTCATCGTCTAGGCTTGCCTCGTCTTCGAAGGGAGGCATGTAATTATCATCCTCCGCCTCTCCATCTGCCGCTCTCTCGAGAGGGCTGGCTTCTCCATCCTCCTGTTCTAAATCTTGCTGGAGGGGATTGTTGTCATCTTCGGCACTATTCGAAGTGCTATTATCTCCTGTGCCGGTATCACCGCATTTTTCCTTGGCAAGACTTAGAGCGGCGCTGCTGACGTTGGCGCTTGGGTTGCTTCATGGAGGGGTCATCCTCCGCTGTCCCGTCGCCATTGCCTTCTTTGGGTGTGTCCACCATATATATGTCATATGACGAGGTGGCTGTCCAGTGCCCTGTGGGCAGTGGTTCTTGTTCGCCTCCTGCATCCTCATCCATGTCATCAATGTCTTCGAAGTCGAAGTCGAGCATGTCGGTCAAATCGTCGACAGTGGCTACTAAGTGGGTGGTGGGTGGGCGTCGAATTTCTTTGTCATCCGCATCCCAATCCTGCCGGACATAGTTCGGCCAGGACTCTCATGACAAGGAGAGAGACCTTAATGAGTTCAGTATTTCGCCGAAGGGCGAGTGCTGAAAGATATCCGCGGAGGTAAACTCCATGATCGGCGCCCAGTCGGATTCGATAGGTACGGGCGCAGGCGGTTCGGAGTCTGTGGCCGAGGAAGGATCCGGCAGCTTGGCATCACAGCTCTCGTTAAGGGTAAGGTCGATACTCGGCTCGATCGCCACTGAGGATACGGCCTCCGTGGCAGGGTCTATCCACCCGTCCACGGATGGCACAACTGGTTCCGAATTGAGGGTCGGAGCGGTTGCCGGTGCGATCTCCTGAACACTGTCCGATGGTAGAGCTAAATCAAGCTCATCGTGACCGTGTGGCGCACTAGGCAGGGGCTCGAATCCGTTGAAGATCAAGTCTACGCGGATATCGGCCGTGTAGTTTAAGCTTCCAAACCTGACCTGGTGGCCAGGGGCGTAACTCTCGATCTGCTCCAGATGGCCAAGCGAGTTGGCCCGTAGTGCGAAGCCGCCGAATACAAAGATCTGTACTGGGAGAAAAGTCTCACCCTGGACTGCATCGCTATCGATGATTGAAGGAGCCATCAAGCCTTATGATGACGACACAGAGGAACTCTCAATGAAAGCACCAATGTCGGTGTCAAAACCGGCGGATCTCGCGTAGGGGGTCCCGAACTGTGCGTCTAAGGCGGATAGTAACAGGACGCAGGGGACATGATGTTTTACCCAGGTTCGGGCCCTCTTGATGGAGGTAAAACCCTACGTCCTGCTTGATTATTCTTGATAATATGAGTAGTACAAGAGTTGATCTACCATGAGATCAGAGAGGCTAAACCCTAGAACCTAGCCTATGGTATGATTGTATGATGTCCTACGGCCTAAAAGCCTCCGGTTTATATAGACACCGGAGGAGGCTAGGGTTACACAAGGTCGGTTACAAAGGAGGAGATATGCATATTCGTATCGCCTAGCTTGCCTTCCACGCCAAGTAGAGTCCCATCTGGACACGGGACGAAGTCTTCAATCTCGTATCTTCATAATCCAACAGTCCGACCATAGGATATAGTTCGGCTGTCCGGAGACCCCCTAATCCAGGACTCCCTCAGCGTCCTTACCGCACAGTGCCCGCAAGGGGGCCAGCCCTCCACCGAGCTGTAACTAAACAAGAGTACTTTGGTAAATATATCCTGCTTTATCTCCAAGGACAATAACCAAGACATATATCTTGCAGTCCAGTTTGTAGCCCTTCTCGACAGAGTTCATCTTCGGGGGATCTTGTTCTAGAGATGAGGGAGAGTCAAACGCCTCCGCCTGCCTCCCCGCCTCCAGGGGCAGACGACTCTGAGGTGTCATCACGGAGGATTTCTCCTAATCCGCCATGGCCAGAAGGTAACCCTTCGACCACCCGAAGTCCGGAGTATTCGGCTCCTAAGGAGAGCCACTGAAAGAGTCTGGGATTGTCCGGTGCACAACCGGACGCACTGATGGGTCTTTTGGAGCAAGCGGCTATCTCAGAGGCGCATCGTACTTTAGTGGGTACGGTGGTTGAGAGGATTTCATCCGCCAAAAGTGGGTTGCATGAGGCTTTTACGAGCCTCCTAAGAGGCTTTGAGGTACGCAAAGTAATATATTTTTTTGACGGTACCGCACACGCTAGGTGTGCTCTATACATATAGTAGCCCCTAAGACTCGGGTTGCTGCCCAGAGGAGGGAAACAGAGGATCATAGTCCTAGGTAATGATTGCGCTGCTTTCATGTGCAGGCATCTAAGGGTCCGGTGGCTGGCCGGACTGCTGAGTTTGCCGAACTGAGGCGGCAGCTTGACACGGCAGATGCCGACATTGCGTTTGTGAACAAGTGGCTTGACGAGGCCCAGGGTATGTGTTTTCGGGTGGTCAACAAATATTAAGAGGAGCATGATGCTAGTATCTATAATATGCTGTGACTGCAGATGGAGCTGCTGCCATGGAAACCCTTCGGGCGGAACTTGCCCGAGCCAAGGAGCAAGCCAGGAGAAGTGATGCGGCCGCCCTAAAGGCGGCCGAAGACTTAAGAGCCGAACAGGCTGCTCATCACCAAAGCGAAGATAAAATAGCCAAGATGACTGTTGAGCTGAAAGATGCCGCCGGCCGATATGAGCTTCTTGAAAAGGAATGCCAAGCGAAAGTGGATGACCTGAAGAAAGCCGTGGAAGCAACCAAGGAAACCCGCTCTAAAATCAGAGCGGCGAAGGAGGAGCTCCGTCAAGCCGGATATATCACGGCTGGGAAGCCCTTTTTTTGTGGATGAAGTTCGGAGATCCGAAGTATTCCCCTCTAGATCAATTATGGAGTGCTGCATATGCGTACATGGACATGGCAATGAGTGTTGCTGATGCGACTGAGTTTTTCAATGATCAGAAAGATCATGAAGTGTAAAGATTGTTCTGGTCGCAGTTAAGTGCTCCAACGCGTCTGCTGCTGTTAAATGAACAAATGGCCGACTGGGCCGAGCTCTATAGGTTGTCCAGACTTGCCATGAGGTCTGTCGTGGATCATCTTTGGCTGAAGGGACCAAGGCCGAATAGTTATTTTAGTTTAGTGCAACAATTCCTTGGTGGTGTGCCGCATATCGACGCTGTAAAGAGGTCGGCGTGCATAGAGGGTGCGCGGATGGCTCTTGCCTGTGCTAAGACATACTGAGCAGATATGGAGGCCACCGCTATTGCAACCCAGGATCCGGCCATAGGGGTCTCGGCTGAGCACTATTTTGAAGAAGTCCTAGAAGGCGCTCGTTTAATAGAGGCTCAGTGCTCGAAGAGTATCATGTTCGAGTGACATGTATCCCAATTGCAAAAACAATGCTATTTGGATTATAAAGGTTGTGTTTATACTTTTGCCTGACAGTATTATGATGCCTCCTGTGCGGCCGTTTATGTATGTATATAACCTAAAAGTTTACAGTCGTCGGCTTCAGCCCCCACACACATAATGCGGGGGTGTTCGGAAAAGCGCGTATTCACAGTTGACCCAACGTCTTGGTACATTAAGGAGGTGATAGCGCGATGAACAAGGCAATCGGACTATATAGCTTTAACACTTACACTTAGCCATAGGAGCTTGACGGTGGGGCTACTATATAGCCCCTGGTACTTCCACGCTCATCCGAATACAGTGCGCGTACATACATGACCGGGAAACCGGTCCTTCGTTAATGTGGAGGAATCGCGAAGATTCTGCTGAGTCGTCAAGTGGTTGACGAGTCTCACGCTTTATCATGACAGTCAGTTTTGGGCTTTCTCTAATGAGGTACTCATCCGGATGAACCAGGGCACAATCGCAGTAGTTCTCCTGGTGCCACGTTAGCCGATAGATTGGAACGTAAGGTAGAAAAACACGGGAGCTGGGCAAACCCAACTATTCACCAAAGACATGATTTGGAGCTGATGCATATAAGGCCAAACTCGCGACGCCGAACACTCCCTAAGGTATTCGGACTTTACAACATATACTAGGCTGGGTAACGCCCTCGATAATGAGCCCTGATTTTCCAGGTACTTGCATTAGTCTTGACGTGACGAAATGCCAAATAATGCCAGCATCCCTTTCGGTTGTATTGATTATCCGGAGGGAGTGAAACAACAAGAGATAGTAAAAAGGTTTACACAGGGTCTTAATCTAAAAAGAAACCTTTGAGCGGGGCCCTGCTGCACCTCTGCGCATGTGTCTCCGTTGTGCCGTATCCTGGAAGGGTGTAGCACGATGATCATCTGTAAAAGAGAAAAACGCAGGTGAAAGTCTTCGTGCGAAAAATAGGTTATTCTTAAAGAACCATTAAAATGCAATCTAAATAGGGTCAAGCCGAACTGTAGCCCTTTTTACATGCGGGAAGCCCCTATCACCACCTATGGGGGTATATCCATCGACCCAATCTTAGGTTTATCTGAGCTGTTACAGCTAGTGGTGTGCTGGACTCGTCTAACCGTGTCCGCGGTCTTGACGACCGATCATTTCTTCTGGTTGGAGAGGCCATTCAGTTATTGGCTGCTAGAGCTGCCACATATTTCTCCGTACGTGAGGAACGCTCTATGTTTCCTCTAACTATGATGATACCACATGGACCGGGCATCTTAAGCTTAAGATAAGGGTAATGCGGTACTGCATTAAAAGGAGCGAAGGTCGTTCTTCTGAGTAGTGCATGATGGACGCTTTGGAACGGAGCGATGTCAAAGGTTAATTCTTTGCTTCGGAAGTTGTCGGGAGAACCGAATACAATCTCTAGTACTAGAGAGCCCGTGCTGCAGGCCTCTGGGCCTGGTATTACTCCTTTAAAGGTAGTATAGCTTTGGCTGATTCTTGTCGGGTCTATCCCCATTTTTTGCATACGGTGTCCTGATATATCAGATTAAGACTACTGCCGCCGTCCATAAGGACTCGGGTGAGGTGGTATCCGTCAATTATTGGGTCTAGAACCAAGGCAGCCGATCCTCCATGCCGGATACTAGTCGGGTGATCCCTGCGATCAAAAGTGATCGGGCAGGCCGACCAAGTGTTGAACTTGGGGGTAACGGGCTCCACGGCGTATACGCCTCGGGGTGCGTGCTGGCGCCTCCTCTTCAGTATGTGAGTTGCATAAATCATGTTCACTTGTTTGACCTCAGGTGGGAATTTTTCTGTCCTCCAGTGTTCGGTTGGCGAGGCTCATCCTCGTCTTCGCTTGGTTTCTCCGTCCCCTTGTGTTCGGCCTTTGGCTTGCCGGCCTGCTTGAAGACCCAGCATTCTCTGTTGGTGTGATTTTCAGGTTTGTTGGAGGTGCCATGAATCTGACATAATCTGTCTAGAATCTTGTTTAGGCTGGACGGTCCATCTCTGCTGTCTTTAAATGGGTTTTTCCGTTGACCGGGTCTAGAGCCTGTGAATCCAGCGTTTACCACCGTGTTGTCTGGGCTGTCTTCGTTGTTTTGACACTTGCTTTTATTGTGTCGTGGTTTCCCGTTGCCATCCCTGACTTCGGATGTGACTGGGTTGCTGCTGCCGCTACGAGCCAGCCAACTGTCTTCGCCCGCGCAAAAGCGGGTCATAAGGCTGTTAGGGCTGTCACTGTCCAAGGTTTTTCCTGGCAGAGGTGTCTGGCGAGCCATTTGTCCCGGACACTGTGCTTGAAAGCTGCTAAGGCTTCGGAATCCGGGCAGTTGACGATTTGATTCTTCTTCATGAGAAATCTGTTCCAAAGCTTTCGGGTTGACTCTCTAGGTTGTTGAATTATGTGACTTAAATCGTCTGTGCCCGGAGGTCGGACATAGGTCCTTGAAAATTGGCCCTAAAAGCATCCTCAAGCTCTTCCCAACTTCCAATTGAGTTTTCGGGGAGGGTTTTCAGCCAATGCCGAGATGGTCCTTTCAACTTGAGGGGCAGGTATTTGAAGGCGAGGAGGTCATCTCCGCGAGCCATGTGGATGTGAAGGATAAAGTCCTCAATCCAGACCCTAGGGTATGTCATTCCGTTGTGTGCCTCTATGTTCACGGGTTTGAATCACTATGGAAATTCGTGATCCAGCACCTCATCGATGAAGCATAGGGGGTGCGCAGCACCCCTGTATTTGGATGTGTCATGGCATTCTTCGGACGGTTGTAGCATTTGGTTTTGATACCGAGCTGTTATTCGGTAGGTATAGTCGTTTTGGCGGCCATGATTCTGTGCCGGAGCGCGCTTCTTAGATCCCTAGATGGACCTGGCCATACCGGCTTTTTTGTGCAGGTCTTCACGTAAATCATGCACTGACTTGTGTGCGAGGTCGTTAGCCGCCCTGTCGTGGCCACGGATTGGTCGATCCGGCTGATCAGCCGTTTTATTTTTCGCTTGAATGGGCTCTAAAGCCTCCTCGTTGAATTCAAGCAGTAGCTTGCGCTTTGGATAGCTCTTTGTATGGCGATGACCGTCGTACCTTTCTTCAGTGTCAAGCACTTTGTTCCATCTGCTGTTGAGTGTATTCTGCATGGCCTGAAGCCTTTGCTTCTGCTTCTTCAGGCTCCTCGTGGTGGCAATAAGCCTTCTATGGAGGTTCTCTTGTTCCAAGTGCCTTTCCGGGATGATGTGTGCATCGTCGTCCGGTTTGTTCTCCTCTCCTGAGACAGGTTGAGGAGCTTTACCCTCAGCGTCGCCATGATCGGACAGCGGCTCCGTACTATATTCGCCGTCCGCTGGCTCATCCTGCTCCATCGCTGGGTCCATGTGGTCGTCGTTTCCTTTGGAGTCAACCGGGGTATTATTCTTTCTTGCATTGTTATCGCTGTTTTTGATGAGGCGGGATTTGGAGCGGTGCCTACATCGTCTTCAATCTTGTATCTTCATAGTCCAACTGTCCGGCCAAAGTATTAGTACGGATGTCCGAGTACCCCCTAATCTAGGACTCCCTCGGCCCCCTCTAATTGGGAGTTGACGAAGTATATTGGGCACTTCACCACTTTCTTCCTTGTTGTGTCCTTGTGGTTGCCTCCGCTGCCATGCTCTTATTTGTCCTAATCCACATATGGCCCTGCCAGGCTATGCTCACTCTCTATCTCTTCCACTTCCCGCCGTGCCACTAGGGCTGCAGTAACCACTTGATTAGTTGCCGCCAAGTATAGTAGCAATGGCTCTTGTGGTTCGAGAGCAACCAAAGTGGGAACATAGGACAAGTCGGTCTTCAAATCTTGCAGTGCCACTTCATGGGCGCTGCCTTCTTCAAAATTTTGAAGAACGGCAAGGCACGCTTGGCAAACTTGGAGATGAATCTTCTAAGTGCGGCAACGACCCTGTCAAACGCCCTCACATCTTTAACTGTCTTGGGTGCCTGAATCTGCTCCATAGCATTGATCTTATCGGGGTTGGCCTCTATCCTGCGATGGGACAAAAAGAAACCGAGTAGCTTGCCGGAGGGAACGCCAAACACACACTTCTCTGGGTTTAGCTTCAATTTGATCTTGTCCATATTAGCAAATGTCTGTTCCAAGTCCTGAATGAGGGTTGATCTGTCCTTGGTCTTGACCACAATATCATCCACATAACCTTCAATGTTCCTATGCAACTGTGATTCAAAACCAATCTGGACAACTCTTGCAAAAGTGGACCCGGCACTCTTCAACCCGAAAGGCATGCGCACGAAGCAGTATGTGCCACATGGGGTGATGAATGAGGTCCTCTCTTCGTTTTGCTTGGATATAAAGATTTGATGATATCCAGAGTATGCATCCAGGAAGGAGAGCAAATCCCACCTAGAAGTGGAATCCACAATCTGGTCGATGCACGGCAAGGGAAATGGATCGTTCAGGCAGGCCTTGTTAAGATCTGTGAAATCTATGTAGAGCCTCCATTTTCCTTAAGCCTTGCATACGATCACTGGGTTTGCTAACCATGTTGGATGTAGTACTCCTCTAACTAAACCAACTGCCTCAAGTTTCTTGATCTCCTCAACAATGAACTGCTGCTGCTCCAAGGCTTGCTTTCGGACCTTCTGCTTGACTGGTCGCGCATGTGAGTAGACAATAAGGTGGTGCTTGATTACCTCCGTGGGAACAGAGGGGATGTCATATGGTTTCCTGGAAAACACATCGACATTCGCCCGCGGGAAGGCAAGGAGCGTGCTTTCCTATTTGTCATCAAGGGTGGCACTAATAGTAAAAGTACCATCAGCGCCAGCCAGCCCTGCCGGTACCTTTTTCACATGGGGTGCAGCAGCCTTGGATTTCGTGCTGTTGGAACTCTCGGGCATGTCATCAACGGGCGCAGCACACTCCGAAGAGTTACTCTGTCTAGATTCCTCGCTGGCGTCCCTGCTAGCTTTCTTCTTTCCTTCCTTGGCGGGAACTGCGGCTTCAGTGGCCTCTGTAGCCACTGCGTCCCGGTACATCTTATCTATGCAAATAATTGTGTCCTTCTCATCTAATGGAACAGAAATGATGCCCACTGGCCCTGGCATCTTCAAGGTGTTGTAGGCATAGTGGGATGCCACCATGAATTTGGGCAGAGCTGGGCACCCAAGAATGCTATTGTATGGCAGGGGGAGGTCAACCACATCAAGCACAATCTTGTCTGTCTGGTAGTTCAACTCTCCCCCAAATGTCATTGGCAACGTGATCTTTCCCTTAGGACGACTCCTACCGGGGTTGATTCCTTGAACATGCATGTGACCTTTATCTCTTCCTCTGCTATCTGAAGTCTGCTGATGACCTTTGGGGAGATTAGATTCAACCCAGCCCCGCCATCAACCAACATCTTCGTGACTTTGAGGTTGTGGATCGTTGGTGAGACCAACACCACCAGACATCCTACCACGGTGGTGCAGTCAGGATGATCCTCTTCGTCAAAGATGATGGGCGTGTGTGACCACTTGAGAGGCTTCCAAGACTCTGCCATTGGCTCCACGACATTGATCTCATGCGCCCACTATTTAAGTTGGCGGTGAGAGGAATGCAGAGATGCACCCCCGTTAATGTACAGGGCATCAGTGGTTCTCTGGAATTCCTTCTTGCTGGTTTCCTCTTCATCCCGTCCATCACTTTCATCATTGCAATCCTCCTTCTCTCGGCCCCTGGCGGGTTTTCCTAGGTTCTGAGGAGCCTTGCCGAGGCGATTTGCTTCACCACCTTGGCCCTTCCCGCCAGCGCCATTCTTACCTTTTTCCTTATCACGCTTCACAGCCCTCTGGTTCTTGGCGAGTTGCTAAACCTGATGACATTCCTGGAGATCGTGGCCCTTGGTCCGATGAATCTTGTAGTATGACCCATCATGTTTCCCAGCCTTCTCGGCAGCCACAGCCTCCCGGCAATCAGCACATGCGGCAACTTCCTTGCCGGGAGCTTCAGCCTTGACCTCCTTGCCGGTACTAGGCATGCCCACTCCCTCAACGGTCAGTAATGCGTTATCCATGCGTGCTTCTTATTGCACTTCTTGTTCTTCTTCATTTTACTAGTGGCCTCGTCATCATCCTCTGAGTCGATGTCGATGTCATCTTCTTCTCCATGGAGTTTCCTCCCATCTTCCACCCAAGCACACTTGTTGACCAAGCTGTAAAGCTCCTTCACGGTCTTGCGAAGCCGAACATTCATCTTGGAATGTATCCGACAGTTGTGCACATTGCACTGGAACGCGTCTATCACAGCTGCCGGGTGAATATCTGGAATATTTCTGAGGACTCGGCTAAACCCCTGCATGTACTTCTGAAGATTTTCTCCTTCCTTCTGCGGGAGAAGATGCGAATTGCTAGGCCACCATGGTTGTTGGTTGCTGCCCATGAACGCGCCAACGAACTCATGGCACAGGTCAGCCCAGGTTGAGATGAAGTTCTCCGGCAGATGCATCAGATAGGACGTCACGTTGGGCTTGAACGCCAAAGGGAAGTAGTTGGCAAAAACCTTCTCATCTCTAGCCCCGGCATCCTGAACAACGATGGTGTAGATGCTCAAGAACTCTTCCGGGTTCAGTCTTCCATCATACTTCTCTGGTATCTCTAGCTTGAACGTGCGAGCGGATGACCCACGGACGTGCCACAACTCACGTGTGATGGCAGGGCACCCAGCCTCGGAAGATAGGTACCCGCCTCCTCCGAGCATAGGCTCCTCAATGTTGGGGTCATCACAACCATTGGAATGGTGGTGGTCGTAGTAGCATCGCTTGATGGTGAAGTGCGTGCCTTCCCTCTACCTGTCCTCCGGGGCTCGCCGTCGGCCTTGACGTGCTCAAGGATCAGATGAAGCCATCGAGGCATCATCAAGCTCTTGGTTGCGCAGGCCCTTTGCTGGTTACCATGGTGGGATTGCACCATGGGGGTGGCCCCTTCCGCATGGCCAGCGGCTTTGGCTGCCGTCATCGTCTCGGGCTGCCGTGGCGGTCCATCTCGCTGCGAGCCCCCAACCTCAGTAAAGGCAATCAGACTCTGAATGGTGGCTATCCACTCATCCATTTGATCGGCCGCTGACAGGAATCTAAGCAACAGCTGGGCTCGTGTCATTGCCTCTGAAGTGGTACTTGGCATGGGTGATGATGATATGGACCGCAGCGTCGCCCGGCTCCTAACGGTGACGGCGCTGGCTGCGTCGGGCTCCCGTCGTCGGGAGTCAATCGCTTGTATGGCGTGGTGACGAGGTGATGCACGTGTGGACCTTTGAGGTGGATGGGTGAGCTATGGCACCGGGCTTCTTCTTGGGCACCATAGTTGATGGAGTTGTTGATGATCAAAATGGCGATGAAGATGACACGCTGCTTACGCTCTCGGGTTCACGCAGGTAACCCCCCCTACTTGGCGCACGAAAGATGTTGTAGGAAACCACGGCCACCTATGGTGCCATGAGCGCCTTTTGGTTCGGCGGGGGGATGGACACGTTGGACAAAGAGAGCAGAAATGCAACACTGCATGGGAGAGATCACACGGGCAGTTTTACCCAGGTTCGAGCCACCATGAGGCATAAAACCCTACTCCTGGTCTGGTGGATTGATGGTGGATAATGGTGGAGAATGCGACGCTCTTGCCTGGCAGGGTTGCCTTGGGACGAGAGTGGCTATGCATGCATGAATGTCTGAGGGTCCGCATCCTTTCTACGATTGCCATCTGCCTCCTTTTATCGATAAAGGGGTCACCACAGTGGCAAATCGGTCATTTCATGCTGATTAGATAGCAAACAGTGCTATCATACCGAACTCTGCAGGCTGATAGAGTGCATTAAATGTGTCGCTCAGTGTAACATCATAGCGTGCCGGCAGGCCTTGCGGGGCTGTTTCGCCAGCTCCGCGCCTGCTTGCTTGACACGTCTCAGGAGGGTGTCATTTGGAGGTATTTTCTGTATGGCGTGGCCGCCATGTGGTAGGACGCAGCCGCTTAGTCATTTAGGAGCTTGAAACCATACTGATTGACGATGTGCGTTGTTGTGAGGTGGCACGCTGGAGTGGTTTGCCTCCACAAGCCCCCCGACAGGCCTGTCGGGACGATCTGGCAGCTTGCTTCTGAGGCAACAACAACTTTGCCAGGTGTCAGGACCCCAATTCCAAGTCACATCGATCTAGCCGGTAACACCTCATATCACATTGTGGCCTCACGCACAGTATTCCCACGAGTGTCTCCTTACCATGGTCCGGGACCGTTTGCGCCTTTTGGCTCATGTATATGATAGTGTCGCTAGCATCCATATGACGGAGAACCCGGGCCGACATGGCTAGTCGTGAACCCAAAGCGGCGCAGACCTATGGAGACAGGCATACATGAATCACATCGAGCATGTCGGTCATCAGCGAGTGAATCCGGGCTGTAGCACTGGGCTAACAGGACTCCGGGGAACCCGGGCTATAGCAGGCTAGGCAGGACTCCGGATGTCACCGCGTGACATTTCCCCGAAGGGACAGACATAGGAACGAAGTGAAACACATGCCGGCCAGTCAAGTGTCCTGAGCAATAGTGCTGGGCTAGCAGGACTCCGGTGGACCGGGCTGTAGCGTACTACTATGGCTCGAGGAACACTAGACTACATCTCCCCATAAGAAAGGCTGCCAAGGATAAACAACTAGATTGTCAGATCCCACTCATACCAAGCATTTCAATCATACACACAATATGCCCGATATGAGTACATACAACATGGCATCACAACAAAACTCTACAACTCAAGTACTTTATTTAAAGGCTCCAGAGAGCCATACATAACATGTTCATACAGGTAGGGGTCAATGACCCAACACTCAAGTCATACAAGCATACAAGCACATGCAGAAGCAAATAGTCTGAGTACAGACACTAGAAAGAAAGAAGGCTTCTCGAAGCCTGTCTATCTACATAGGGCCCTCCATGGCCAGGATCACCACCTGGGTGGCTAGTCACTCGTCGACATCAATGTCTACATAAAACCCATCGAAGGGGCGGTGTTGTCGTCTGAAAATAGTAATTAAGCAAACATGAGTACAAGGGTACTCAGCAAGTCTTACATCAGAACCTACTATACATGCTCATTCTCAAGAAGGTGGTGGAGTTATTGCAGCAAGCCAGCTTTGACTTTTGGCTAAGCTATCCTACAGAACTCCACTAGTAAAACAGTTTTTCGCACACGAGTCCACTAATCACCAACACAATACTCCACCGGGGATCCTCCCTCGTCATCCTACGAGAGGGCCATCCTCGGTACTCACACTTATCTTGAGTCTTTTAGTACTATCCATTAGCTTGTCTATGAACTGTATAGGCAATCAAGTAGTCCTTTACCGCGGACCCAGCTATTCGAATAGTTTTATAACCTGCAGGGGTGTACTTCTTCATACATGCTTTCACCACTTACCACCGTTTACACCACATGTACTCGACAACCTTCAAGCGGAAGCCCAACGAAGGTGTCGGCCACGGCCTACCTAACACTCAAGCCTCTAGTCCAGGCTTATCGCCTATTCAGGTTCCATCCGTAGGGAGTCCGGCCGAGGTTTCCACATACGGCCCCGAACGATGTGAACAGGGTTCCCGAGACACCAAACGGGTGACTCGGTACACCATGCCACGGTGTATCTACCGCAACACAGCCCACCCCTAGGGTCAGCGCTATGCACGGCCGCCAACACATAACCTACAAACACCAGAAACTATTTGCAACTCCTCGACAGAGTACTAGGGTGATTAAGAAGCCGAGAGGGTCCATTGGTTTCGGGCCCAATGTATGGTAGTAACTGAATCTTAAATCACACATACAGATCTCGGTTCTTAGGGACGGCCTCAATGAAACAACCCACCATGTACTCCTACAAGGCCTCTCATCGATACCTTTACCAAATCATGTTCAACACATCCCTCACATTACCAACATAATCATTTCACTCTAGCCCATCACCCAGATGAACCAAACCTGACACAACTCTAAGCATAGCAGGCATAGCAAGGTACGAAACACATACACGGCTCAATCAACTCCTACACATGCTAGTGGGTTTCATCTAGTTACTGTGGCAATGACAGGTCATGTAGAGGATAAGGGTTCAACTACCGTAGCACACAGCAGTTTGAATCACATTGTCTTAATGAAGTAAACAAGAGTAGAAGCGAGAACATGGGTTTGTATCGGAATGATCAATGGGTTGCTTGCCTGATGTAGTGGTAGTAGGGTACTGCCCTTCAGACAGATACTCGGGGTTATCCTCGGAGGCAGAACCTACCACGAAAGACACACCGAACATAATCAACACATGACGATATGCAACAATATGATGCATGCTATGACATGGCTAAATGAAAGTGTCTTGGCCTAATGCAAGCTAAAACAGAAAGGAATGAACTCATTTGAATCAATGATTCAAATGTTAGCTCATTTAACATGGACTTATTAGTGCATTATCTTATTCTGCACAAACAGAAAGATTAACTTGTTTTGTCATGCATTAAACCATTGCAGATGGATAGATTGAATTTTTCTGATCATTTTTCATATATAAATTGTTTGATTTGGAGTTATGGTTGATTTTCTATGATTTTTAGAAGTTTTGGCCATTTTCTGGAATTTCCTATATAAGAATAATTCCAGTAATTGAATTAATGCGTCAGCATGACATAGGTGTGACGTCAGCGGGTCAACTGGGTCGGCCAGGTCAAACCTGACTGGTGGGCCCTATCTGTCAGTGGCTCAGCTAATTAACAGGATTAAACTAGTACTAATTAACTGTCAGTGGGGCCTGGACCCACATGTTAGTGACTAAACTAATTAAAATTAGTTAACTCTAATCCTAAACTAATTAGCAGGCCGGCCCCACCTGTCATAGGCTCAAGGGGGAGTCAACCTGGGCCCACGCGTCAGTCCACGGTCAAAGGGGGTCAAACTCGCCGGCGTTTAGCCGCCGGCGAGGCCAGACGCGGCGGAAGGCTCGGGTTTTGCACTTCGGCGACCAAAGGACGGCGGAGACCATCTACATGATGCGGGGAGTGAGCAGCGTCGAGTGGTGGCAGTAGGTGGAGCTGGGGTGGCCGGAGATGACAGCGGCGAGCATGTCCGCGGCGGCCGGAGTTCGGGCGAGGTTGAACTAGTCACTAGCAGGCACAGCGAGGGGCGCGCGGGGGTGCTACGGGCTCCTGCGAGTGCGTTGAAGACGAATGCGTGCTCGGTTGCGACCCAACGTGGCTGTGGCCATGACGGCGATGTGCGGTGGCGGCGGCGAGCTTCGGCTCCGATGGCCATGGGGGTTAGAGGGCGCAGACAAGCGCGGGGAGAGGGGGAAACAGGTCAGTAGCTCACTGCGGTTGCAGGGGAGCGAAGGGCGAGCTCGGGGAAGAGCTGGAGCGAGCGGGGCGGCGAGGGGGATCTCCGGCGACCGAGGTTGAAGGCGAGCTCGATGCAGCGTCTCCGGGGCGAGCGAGCGCTGGGGGATGGGTCGAGGCAAAGCAGCGGACGACGGCGGAGCTTCTTGGCACGGGGATAGTGGGGAGAAAGAGAGGGGGCCATGGGGGAGTGCGTGGCACTCGTAGGCGCGTCCGGGGCGTCGGTGGAATAAGGAGGTGGCCAGCGTGTGACCGCGGGCGCCGCCACGCGCTTCTTGTCCTCCTGGCTGGAGGAGGAGGACGACTGGCAAGAGCCAGTGGACTGGGACGAGCCGGTGGGCTAGGTGGGCTGCGCCAGGTAAGTTCTGTTCTCTCTCTCCTTTTCTGTTTTTTTATTTATTCTATTATTTCTGTAACTTCAGGGCTTTATTAAAAATGCCAAGGCATTTCCATAAATCATAAAATTAATCATGGCCACTGCTTAGAATATATCCAACATCAAACATTTTGGTTTATGATTATTTGAGCATTTAAAATATTTTATAGCATTTAAATGCCCAAATGCAAATACTATAAGAATTAATTCAATGACCTTAAGATGTCCTAGAAAAATGTGCACCATTTTTGTCCAAGGTTTTAACCCAAAACATAAAGGGTGGGCTTTTTAGAAGGGCATTTCAGGTTCATTGAAAAAGTTTTTAGTAAACCCTAGTTGTTCCAGGGGGGTGCTGGGGGTTCTGTCATCGCCATTTCAAATTTAAGAGAAATTTAAACATGATGCACACTCTAATGCTTGAACTGGCTAGGGTGTGACAACTCACCCCCACTCAAAAGAATCTCGTCCCGAGATTTAGGATCCTCCGGGAAGAAGGTGGGGTACTCGAGTCGAAGACGATCCTCCCTTTCCCAAGTGGCTTCCTTTTCGGAATGGTGTGACCATTGAACCTTGAGAAACTTGATATTATGGTGTCGAGTGGTACGCTTGGCTTGATCAAGGATACGAATGGGATATTCCCGATATGAGAGGTTATCTTGTAGATCAAGCGTTTAGTGGTCCACTCCACGGATAGGATCCACGAAGCAACGCCTGAGTTGAGAAACGTGGAAGACATCGTGAACTCTGGAAAGATGCGAAGGTAGTTCCAATTGGTAGGCAACTTCTCCTCTTTTGGCAAGAATGCGGAAGGGTCCAATGTAACGAGGAGCCAATTTGCCTTTGATACTGAAACGATGGGTTCCCTTTAACGGGGTAACCCGAAGGTAAGCCTTCTCGCCGACTTCATAAGTCATGAGCTTATGTTTACGGTCATATTGGCTCTTTTGACGAGATTGGGCTGTTTTCAATTTCTCACGAATAACGCGAACCTGCTCTTCTGCTTCCTGAATCATATCCGGGCCAAAGAGTTGTCTTTCCCTGGTTTTTGACCAGTTAAGAGGCGTTCGACATTATCGTCCATAGAGAACTTCGAAAGGAGCTTTGCCCAAGCTAGCTTGATAACTATTGTTATAAGCAAACTCTGTGAATGGAAGGCATTTCTCCCAACCCATTCCAAATGAGATGACAGAAGCTCGGAGCATATCTTCCAGAATTTGATTGACTCGCTCTACTTGACCACTTGATTGAGGATGGAAGGCGGTGCTAAAAGAGAGACGAGTTCCCATAGCATTTTGGAAACTTTCCCAAAATCGAGAGGTGAAGAGACTCCCACAGTCTGAGTTAATTTCCAATGGGACACCATGAAGAGACACTATTCGGGAGATGTATAAGTCAGCTAGCTGGCTAGCGGTGATACTCTCATGAACAGGTAGGAAATGGGCTACTTTGGAAAGACGGTCGATCACGTCGAAGATGGCATTATTCCCTCTCTTGGTCCTGGGAAACCAAGTGATGAAATCCATACTAATTTTATCCCATTTCCACTCAGGAATAGCCAAAGGTTGAAGGGTGCCAGTAGGCCGTTGATGCTATGCTTTAACACGACGACAAACGACGCAATTAGCAATGTATTGAGCGATTTCTCTCTTCATCCTAGTCCACCAAAACCTCTGGCGTAGGTCTTGATACATTTTAGTACTACCGGGATGAATGGTGAGAGGGGATTCATGAGCTTCCTTAAGGATCAGCTACCTCAGGTTTCGTGCCTTGGGAACCACTAAACGGTTTCCAAAGTATACGACACGTTGATCATCAATGTAGAAACAATTTGCGACTCCTTTCTTAATGTTTCTTCTAATACGGGAGATTCCCCGATCTACGTTCTGTGCCTTGATGATCTGATCTGTAAGGGTAGGTTTCGCCACCAGGGTGGATAGGAATCCTCGAGGGACAATGTGAAGATTGAGCTTACGAAATTCCTCGTGGAGAAGTGGTTGACTTTGTTGTAACATCAGGTTGTTACAATAAGATTTACGACTTAGCGCATCAGCCATGACATTGGCTTTACCCGGGGTGTAAGTTATTCCTAAATCATAACCCGAGATCAACTCGACCCAACGTTGTTGCCTGAGATTCAAATCCGGTTGGGTGAAGATATATTTCAAACTTTGGTGATCGGTGAAAATCTCGCAACGATTACCAAGGAGGTAATGTCGCCAAGTTTTGAGTGCATGGACTACAGCTGCAAGCTCTAGATCATGTGTGGGATAGTTTTCCTCATGTGGGTGTAATTGCCTGAAGCATAGGCAATTACCTGACGATCTTGCATGAGTATGCAACCTAGTCCTTGTCGCGAAGCGTCGCAATAGATAATAAAGTCCTTGGAGAAATCTGGTGGTACCAGTACGGGAGCAGATGTCAGGCGTCTTTTCAGTTCCTGAAAGCTGAACTCGCACTGTGGGGTCCACTCGAACTTTTTATCTTTCTTGAGGAGTTCAGTTAGAGGTTTAGCAACCTTGGAGAAATTCTCGATGAAGCGGCGGCAATAGCTCGCTAAGCCAAGGAAGCTCCTAACTTGCTTGACCGTCTCAGGTGGAGTCCAATCAAGGACGGCTTGAACTCGCTCGAGATTGACAGCAATACCCTTACCAGAGATTACATGGCCTAGATAGGTCACTTCTGGCAACCAAAATTCACACTTGGAGAATTTGGCATAAAGGCGATGCTCTCGAAGTTTCATCAATACCAGACTTAGATGTTCGGCATGTTCCTCTTCATTCTTGGAGTAGATGAGTATGTCATCGAGGTAGACTACGACGAATTTATCCAAATACTCCATGAAGACCGAGTTCATTAACCGAGAGAAAGTGGCTGGGGCATTGGTTAAACCAAAAGACATAACGGTGTACTCGTATTGGCCATAACGAGTAACAAAGGCCGTTTTGGGAATGTCCCCGTTTCTGATTTTGATTTGATGGTATCCCAACCTCAAATCCATCTTGGAAAAGGCTGAGGATCCACCGAGCTGGTCATACAGATCGTTGATCCTGGGAAGTGGATACTTGTTCTTGATGGTGACCAAGTTGACAGGTCGGTAATCTACAACCATCCGATCTGTTCCATCTTTCTTCTTGACGAAGAGGACAGGGCAAGCCCAAGGAGAGGAACTAGGATGGATGAAACCCTTTTTCAAGGACTCATCGAGTTGGTTCTTAAGCTCGGCTAGTTCTAAGGGTGCCATCTTATAGGGTCTTCTAGAAATTGGAACGGTTCCTGGAACAAGGTCTATCACGAACTCGACATCCCTGTCAGGTGGAACACCTGGCAGTTCTTCTAGAAAGACATCCGGAAAGTCTCGGACTACCGGAATATCCTCAAGGTCTGGAAGGGGGTCGGCATTTAGGGAGTAAAGCTGGCACTTGGCCACTCGAGTTAAGACATTGACTGTCTTGCCCGATGGGTGAGTAAGTTGAACGGTTCTAGTGGCACAATCAATCTTAGCATAATGAGCTGACACCCAGTCCATACCCAAGATGATGTTAATGTCCGAGGACTTGAGAGCTATTAAGGATGCAACGAAGACAAGTCTATCAACAAGAATTTCGTTCCCATGGCTTACTCTAGAAGTTTGCCATTTGGAACCCGGAGTTTGAATTACCATGGTAGTGGGCATGTCATAGAATGTCGTGTTATGCAATCGAGCATAGTTCTCGGATATGAATGAATGAGATGCTCCAGTATCGAAAAGAACAGATGCCGGATGGGAGTTAACAAGGAGCGTACCAAGGACGACGTTAGGATCCTCATGAGCCTCCTCGGCTGAGACATAGTTGACATGGTCACGTGCAGTGGTGACCGGCTTGGCGTAGAATGTCTTCCCCGCTGGTTTACCACGGCCAGCGGACTTTCCAGACTGATTGGGGTTGTTGTTCTGGGGATACTCTCGGCTATAGTGACCCGGCTCTCCACACTTGAAACACGTCACAACATTGGGACGTGGAGAAGCATTAGCAGCGGGGCCACCATAGGGCTTGGGCGGTGCAAACTGCTGGTTGGGACGAGGCGCCTCAAAGGATGGCCTCGGAATGAACCTGGGTGGCAGTGCCGTGCTTGGAATCCACACCCGGCGCTTCTGAGCTCCAGAGCCGGATGAAGAGCCAAAATCACGTGAGTGCTTGCGTGAAGCGTCATAGTCAGACTGTCCTGACTCAGCACTGATGGCTTTATTGACCAACTTTTGAAAGGAGGTGCACTCGTGCAGACGAAGATCGCGGCGAAGCTCAGGGCTAAGTCCCTTGCGGAACCTTGCCTGCTTCTTAGCGTCGGTAGATACTTCTTCAGGAACATATCGTGCCAGATTCCCAAATTCACGACTATATGCATCCACAGTCAGTCTTCCTTGGGTGAAACTGCAGAACTCTTCCCTCTTGCAATATATGAGACCTTCCGAAATGCGATGCTCACGGAAAGCCTCACTAAATTCAGCCCAAGTAGTGATTTGGCCAACCGGGCGCATAGCTTCAAAGTTTTCCTACCAGAGGCTAGCAGGGCCTTCGAGGTGATAGGCAGCATAAGTCATTTTGCTGATGGCATGCAGTGTTCTGCTCAATCCGCTCTAGCAGGCGGTTAGTCTCACGCTTGTTTCTTTCCGCCTCCAGGATCACTTCGGCCAGAGAAGGCGGGTGAGGCAGATTTTTACCCCTAGCTGCAGTGGCTTCCCCCTGCTCCGGGGCAGCAGGGTTGCTGCGGGTGTTGACCATCCTAGATGAAAACAAGACAACGATTTAGATAAGGATGGCACAAACTTAGCAAGGAAGTGCAGAATGTAATGGATAACACGGAATGCAGAGATGTTCATTGCACGACATGGTAATATAGAAACTGCCATATATATACCATTAGTAATACACACCATGCATAGTTTAGTACAAGCCCAGGCTAGAGTACAACTACGGTGAAAGACATTACATCTCATCGGAGGCATTCCAAGCTCCTATACATTATTTCCTACACCTCCGGAGCGTGATACACACCAAGTCGTATCCCACGGTCACGCAGGACTGTGGAGAATACAACTACTACAATACTAGTGGAACTACTACTAGCTCAGACGGCTCCGCAGTAATCCTCATAGAAGTTGCCACCAAAACCTGGAAGTGGAACATGATCATCTGGGAACAGACAGTCCTGCGGAACCTGCGGACCAAAGGGACTCGGATGTGGCCTTGGTCCCACAGGTGGTGGCAGACGGGGACCACGAGGAGGGGTAATGCCTCCCATATCGCGCCACTCCATATAATCTGGCAATCTAGATCATACACGGTATAGATCCCTCAGATCCATGTATCCTCCCTGTACCACCGGTGCAAACCGAGTCAAAGTGGCCCAGTGATCAGCGTGAGAGTTAAAAAGCTCCATACGTAAGGCCCGATTTTCGCGGTCCTTATCCTCGAGCATCTCGGCAGTGGTGCGGAGTAGTGACTCCTCATGTGTGGGGTCAGCATAGATAGCCTGGAGATACCCTTGCGCTCCCGAAGTGAAGCTGGCATATAACGGAACTCGGTGTTCTGAAGTAGGCCAGTCCGGACTCGCATGATGGTCATCATGGAATAGGCAGCATCCTGCACAGCCATCTCAATAGTAACCCCGAGTCCATAGGAACAGTGAAGGGGCTCAGTGGCTCCAGGATAAGAGGGATATATCCTGACGGTACAGAGGTACTGGCTCTGGTTGAAGTCTCTGAACTGCTCTTCGACAGTGTATTCAGGATACCAACGGTAACCCATCTCGATCATTACCTGGACTAACATAGCAGTATGACCAGGCACATCGAGGCACCGGGTCAGGCGAACCACTTGATTTTGAGCACGAGTGGCCATCTGAAAGCACAACCACAATGCAAAGGCATTAGAATTTCTAGGGAAAATTGGACAGCATAACAGCTGTAAATGCTCAGAAAAAGATTTGAGACATCCACAACAGTTTGCAATACCACTCAACAACATCATATCAAGGTTCTGATTCAACTGACAACATACTAAAGGTAGTAGAAACTGTACTGAGGCTTGTAACAACAATCCTATAAGCTACTACGGATTAGTAACACGTGAACCTGATAGAAGAAGAGAGCCTAGTCCTTAACCCACGTTGAATGAGAAGAGAATGACTCAGATCAGAGGGCATAAGGTAAATGAGTAAAAGATCCTTACGTTCCCTCCCACAATCAATTCCCCTACATATAACTAAAGCATTTCTAGACTCGACATCGACCAGTTTGGCTCAATGAACCTACAGGCAGTCCGGCTCTGATGCCAACGCTGTCAGGACCCCGATTCCAAGTCACATCGATCTAGCTGGTAACACCTCATATCACATTGCGGCCTCACAAACGGTATTCCCACAGGTGTCGCCTTACCATGGCCTAGGACCGTTTGCACCTTTTGGCTCACGTATATGATAGTGTCGCTAGCATCCATATGACAGAGAACCCGGGCCGACATGGCTAGTCGTGACCTATGGAGATAGGCATACATGAATCACATCAAGCATGTCGGTCATCAGCGAGTGAATCCGGGCTGTAGCACTGGGATAACAGGACTCCGGGGAACCCGGTCTATAGCAGGCTAGGCAGGACTCCGGATGTCACCGCGTGACATTTCCCCGAAGGGACAGACATAGGAATGAAGTGAAACACATGGCGGCCAGTCAAGTGTCCTGAGCAGTAGTGCTGGGCTAGCAGGACTCCGGTGGACCGGGCTGTAGCGGACTACTATGGCTCGAGGAACACTAGACTACATTTCCCCATAAGAAAGGCTGCCAAGGATAAACAACTATATTGTCGGATCCCACTCATACCAAGCATTTCAATCATACACACAATATGCCTGATATGAGTACATACCACATGGCATCACAACAAAACTCTACAACTCAAGTACTTTATTTAAAGGCTCCAGAGAGCCATACATAACATGTTCATATAGGTAGGGGTCACATGACCCAACACTCAAGTCATACAAGCATACAAGCACATGCGGAAGCAAATAGTCTGAGTACAGACACTAGAAAAAAAGAAGGCTTCTCGAAGCCTGTCTATCTACATAGGGCCCTCCATGGCCAAGATCACCACCTGGGTGGCTAGTCACTCGTTGACATCAAGGTCTACATAAAACCCATCGGAGGGGGCGGTGTTGTCGTCTGAAAACAGTAATTAAGCAAACATGAGTACAAGGGTACTCAGCAAGTCTTACATCAGAACCTACTATACATGCTCATTCTCAAGAAGGTGTTGGAGTTATTGCAGCAAGCCAGCTTTGACTCTTGGCTAAGCTATCCTATGGAACTCCACTAGTAAAACAGTTTTTCGCACACGAGTCCACTAATCACCAACACAATACTCCACTGGGGATCCTCCCTCGTCATCGTACGAGAGGGCCATCCTCGTTACTCAAACTTATCTTGAGTCTTTTAGTAGTATCCATTAGCTAGTCTATGAACTGTATAGGCAACCAAGTAGTCCTTTACCATGGACGCGTCCATTCGAATAGTTTTATACCCTGCAGGGTGTACTTCTTCATACACGCTTTCACCACTTACCGCCGTTTACACGACATGTACTCGGCAACCTTGAAGTGAACGCCCAACGAGGGTGTCGGCCATGGCCTACCTAACACTCAAGCCTCTAGTCCAGGTTTATCGCCTATTCAGGTTCCTTCCACAGGGAGTCCGGCCGAGGTTTCCACATACGGCCCCGAACGATGTGAACAGGGTTCCCGAGACACCAAACGGGTGACTCGCTACACCATGCCACGGTGTATCTACCGCAACACAGCCCACCCCTAGGGTCAGCGCTACGCACGGCTGCCAACACATAACCTACAAACACCAGAAACTATTTCAACTCCTGGACAGAGTACTAGGGTGATTAAGAAGCCGAGAGGGTCCACTGGTTTCGGGCCCAATGTATGGTAGTAACTGAATCTTAAATCACACATACAGATCTCAGTTCTTAGGGACGGCCTCAATGATACAACCCACCATGTACTCCTACATGGCCTCTCATCGATACCTTTACCAAATCATGTTCAACACATCCCTCACATTACCGACATAATCATTTCACTCTAGCCCATCACCCAGATGAACCAAACCTGACACAGCTCTAAGCATAGCAGGCATATCAAGGTAGGAAACACATACATGGATCAATCAACTCCTACACATGCTAGTGGATTTCATCTAGTTACTGTGGCAATGACAGGTCATGCAGAGGATAAGGGTTCAACTACCGTAGCACACAACAGTTTGAATCGCGTTGTCTTAATGCAGTAAACAAGGGCAGAAGCGAGAACACGGGTTTGTATCGGAATGATCAATGGGTTGCTTGCTTGATGTAGTGGTAGTAGGGTACTGCCCTTCAAACGGATACTCGGGGTTATCCTTGGAGGCAAAACCTACCACGAAAGACACACCGAACATAATCAACACATGATGATATGCAACAATATGATGCATGCTATGACATGGCAAAATGAAAGTGTCTTGGCCTAATGCAAGCTAAAACAGAAAGGAATGAACTCATTTGAATCAAAGATTCAAATGTTAGCTCATTTAACATGGCCTTATTAGCGCATTATATTATTCTGCTTAAACAGTAAGGTTAACTTGTTTTTTCATGCATGAAACCATTACAGATGGATAGATTGAATTTTTCTCATCATTTTTCATATATAAATTGTTTGATTTGGAGTTATGGTTGATTTTCTATGATTTTTTAGAAGTTTTGGCTATTTTCTGGAATTTCCTATATAAGAATAATTCCAGTAATTGAATTAATGCGTCAGCATGACATAGGTGTGACATCAGCGGGTCAACTGGGTCGGCTAGGTCAAACCTGACTGGTGGGCCCTGTCTGTCAGTGGCTCAGCTAATTAACAGGATTAAATTAGTACTAATTAACTGTCAGTGGGGCCTGGGCCCATAATTCAGTGACTCAACTAATTAAAATTAGTTAACTCTAATCCTAAACTAATTAGCAGGCCGGCCCCACCTGTCATAGGCTCAGGGGGGAGTCAACCTGGGCCCACGCGTCAGTCCACGGTCAAAGGGGGTTAAACTCACCGGCGTTTAGCCGCCGGCGAGGCCAGACGCGGCGGAGGGCTCGGGTTTTGCACTCCGGCGACCAAAAGGACGGCGGAGACCATCTATGTGATGCGGGGAGTGAGCCGCATCGAGTGGTGGCAGTAGGTGGAGCTGGGGTGGCCAGAGACGACGGCGGCGAGCATGTCCGCGGCGGCCGGAGTTTGAGCGAGGTTGAACTAGTCTCTAGCAGGCATGGCGAGGGGCGCGCGGCGGTGCTACGGGCTCCTGCGAGTCCATTGAAGACGAAGGCGTGCTCGGTTGTGACCCAACGTGGCTGTGGCCACGACGGCGACGTGCGGTGGCGGCGGCGAGCTTCGGCTCCGATGGCCATGGGGGTTAGAGGGCGCAGACGAGCGCGGGAAGAGGGGGAAACGGGTCAGTAGCTCACTGCGGTTGCAGGGGAGCGAACGGCGAGCTCGTAGAAGAGCTGGAGCGAGCGGGCGGCAAGGGGGATCTCTGGCGACCGAGGTTGAAGACAAGCTCGGTGCAGTGTCTGCGGGGCGAGCGAGCGCTCGGGGATGGGTCGAGGCGAAGCAGCGGACGATGGCGGAGCTTCTTGGCACGGCGAGGCAGCGAGTGGACGGCGGTGGCTGCTGTGGTGCTTGTCGGCGGTGATGGCTGCACTCGGCACGGGGTGGAGAGAGAGCTAGAGAGGGGGAGAGGCCACGGGGAGAGTGGGGAGAAAGAGAGGGCGACATGGGGGAGTGCGTGGCACTCGTAGGCGCGTCCGGGGCGTCGGCGGAAGCAGGAGGTGGCCGGCGTGTGGCCGCGGGCGCCGGCCACGCGCTTCTCGTCCTCCTGGCGGGAGGAGGAGGACGACTGGCAAGAGCCAGTGGACTGGGCCGAGCCGGTGGGCTAGGTGGGCTGTGCCAGGTAAATTCTGTTCTCTCTCTCCTTTTCCTTCTTTTTTTTATTCTATTATTTCTGTAACTTCAGGGCTTTATTAAAAATGCCAGGGCATTTCCATAAATCATAAAATTAATCATGGCCACTTCTTAGAATATATCCAACAGCAAACATTTTGGTTTGTGATTATTTGAGCATTTAAAATATTTTATAGCATTTAAATGCCCAAATGCAAATACTATAAGAATTAATTCAATGACCTTAAGATGTCCTAGAAAAATGTGCACAATTTTTGTCCAAGGTTTTAACCCAAAACAAAAAGGGTGGGCTTTTTAGAAGGGCATTTCAGGTTCATTGAAAAAGTTTTTAGTAAACCCTAGTTGTTCCAGGGGGGGTGCTGGGGGTTCTGTCATCTCCATTTCAAATTTAAGAGAAATTTAAACATGATGCACACTCTAATGCTTGAACTGGCTAGGGTGTGACACCAGGCCCGCTTGCCCAGCAAGGGAGGTTCCTCCCTTAGTGATATCTTGCTTCTATGGATAGTCTTGGTCTTCTTGATCTGCACTTTGGTCCTTCAAAGGACTGATCCCTTATGCTTGGTCTGATCTTGGGTATTGTAATCTTGCCCCCTTGCCTATTCGCAGTTTGGGTAATGGACCCCAGGGTGTGTTGCACCGACAACAACGCTGATAAGTCCAGATGATCGAGCTCTGTCTCGCAGGCTTGCTCCCATGCATGTCACCTCATTAAGATCTCTAGTGCCTCATCTCCCCATGGGGTAGCCATGAGCAAGTGGGCGAGGGCGTTTTGGCCCCCGTGTTCTAGAACTTTCATTACCTTCATAACTGTGAGTTTGGTGCTTCGCCACCTCGGGTGCCGCGCACCCGTTGCTCCTCCCTTGACTATTCCATAAAAAAGGATTAGACACGGTGTCTGTGCTTAGGTACATACCTGCAGCATCACTAAGTCCAAGTGATCAAGGTTTGGCTGACGGGCCAGACCCATGCACGTCACCTCATTCGGGTCCTTGGTGTCCAACCTCTTCATGCAATGGCCTCGAGTGAACCAATGCTCATGCGTCGCCACCATGTCACAGGTTTTGCCTATGTGTAGTTTCGCCAAGAGCCTGGCGCAGACTGCCTGGCAATAGAGGAAGGAGTTCCTAAGCCTAGTTCCTAGAACATCCGATGCCTCCGCAAATTCTTCCCATGACTATCACGCCCAAGCCCAAGTGGAAGCCCGATGCACTGCATGGAGGAACAATCGAACTGTGATTATGCCCATGCCCCGCGCTAGTGGAAAATCAAAATGAGGTCGCCCCACAGGCCAAGCCAACCTTAGGCTGATCCATGGCAGACACGACAGCCGCATCCTTCCTCACTGGACGCATGCTCGCCATCTCCCCCTATGCCTCACGTGAGCGATGGGCTAGACACGGTGTCTGTGCTCGGGTCTGTCCTGACAACAGTGAAATACCTAGGTGGCCGGGCTCTGGCTGGTGTCCCCGCTCCCGTGCACTTCAACCCACCGAGGTCCTTGGTGTCTGGTGTTCTCGCATAACACCCATGAGAGAGCTGACTAGCATGCGCCGCCCCCGAGGGGGACTTCCTTGTACATAGGGCACTTCCGGGACAAATAACGTCGGAGGCCTCATGAAGTGCGCCTTGCAAGCGGTAGGCCATCAGGCACGACAAAAGCTAAGTCTAGAAACCTCCAGAGGTGATCTGGCGAATGTTGGTGTTTGTCCTCGGGTGTGCCGCTTGCGTGTCAAAGGAGGGTTTCCTAAGCATCGCGCCTCATGAGCCTTCACTTGCCCCAGGTGCCCCATGCCTCCTAGCATTGTCCAGGCATCGAGACCTAACATACCAGCAACACCTGAAGCTTGCACGGGGCTGGGTCCTGACGACATAGAGCGCAAATGCAAGAATAAGGGAAAACGAGCATCGGGAGAAAGCCCCACGAGAGCACAAGCATTCATTACAGCATTTAAATACTCTAGCAAAACTCATTTTTTTTATGCCACTACGAGGCCACGCTAGTCTGTTTTAGGTAAAGAAGTGGAATCTTAAATGGTAGTATCGCGCCACCGCCGCCACTATCGGCGCCGTCGCCATCACCTTCTCCAACCTCATCGGAGCCCGCGTCGCAATTGTAGGAGAACTTCCCGAGTAGTGCCTCCACATGGCCTTCTATGGCCTCCGCGAGGCCATCATAGAACGCTTCGGGAACGGGACCTATCACCCTGTCAATGCCAAAGTCGGGATCACCATCGAGGAGGTGGCTAAACACGCGCGTTGCCGCCTGAAAGAAGAGGCCATGGCACTCCTCCTGTAGGATGTTGTCCACCTTCCGGGCCCTGTCTTCGAGCTGCTTCACGAGCTTGGAGGCGAATTCAGCAAAGTAAGCATCACCGGGAACGAGGGTACTTTTGAGCCTCTCCCTGCGGATGGACCGTATGACGCCACGGGCTCAGAGTTCAAGAGAGGAGAGCACTGTGAGCCATTCAGGTTGCCGTCCCACGTTCACGTCAAGCGCGACCTTGATTTCGACAGTTTCTTGCCGGAACTTATCGAGCTCCTTCTAGAAATCGCCTTCCCGCTGCTTTAGGTCCTTGCCATGTTCCTCAGCCAGCCGCTCAGCTTCAACCTTCACATCATCATCCGCTTTGGCCTTCTTCTCCTGAGCCTCTAGCTAGGCATTGGCTTCCAAGGCAAGATTCCCATGGGCCTCCTGAGTGTCGGTCACCTGGCACTCCAGTGTCTCGAGACACTCGCATTTCGTGGACTACTAAGTCAACATCATCATCAGGTTCGACTCTTTTGTTGCATGCTTCGCCTCTAGGGCCTTGAGATCCTCCTCCCGCGATTAGGGTAGCTGCGATTACTCGGCCCGTTCATCCAGGAGTGCATTCAGGCTGGCTTTCTCCTCCTGCGATGCTTGGCGGCCGCCTTGGCCTTTGTGAGTGCAACCGCACAAGCTGACTTCGCCTCAGCAAACTCCTTCCCGCATTCTTCAAGGGCGAACTCGTTCCTACGCTGAGCTGTTTTTGCGAAAACGTCGATCTAGCACCACCGGTCGGCAAGCCATAGACGCTCCCTGGCAAGGCATGCCTCGGCATCCTGAAGTTCTGCCCGAGCCGATCGAGCACGGCCTTGGCGTTGCCCAAGGCACCATCGTCGAGTAAGGCGCGGTGGCTCATGAGCGCGAGAGCGCAGCCTGGGCCAGGCTCCTTCGTTCCCACGGTTGTCGTGGCTGGGGATGCCTCGGCGATGCGGACCTATGGCAGGGTGCATGCCGGGACGCTCGACCGCTGTGGCGTGTCATGGGGGATCACTGCACTGGGCTCGGGAGCGCTGGAGCTGGATGCGGTCTCTGCCGTCGTGCCAAAGGTGGCGGCAGGGGCAAGAGGAGGCACTGCCTCCTCTCCCCCACCAAGACCCATGAGGGGCGCGCCCTCACCCCTAGAGGGGGCACCTGAGGCCGGAACGCATCAGCATTTGCGGTCGTGCCCCCGCGTAACTCTGGTGTGGCGGTCGGCCTCCCCTCGGTATAGGGCGGCCTATATCAGCTTGGGGATGACGGGTGGCCTCCCCGCTGCCCAGGGCTTCCGGCGGGCACTGGCGCCCCCTTTAAGCTAGGGGACGCCTTTACTCCCGACTTCTTCTTCTTCCTCTAGTCATCAATGGCCCACCTCAGCACCAGGGGGTAGGCACAGGGATTTACTCATATATGGAGAGCCCCATTTCCTCTTCCTCTCCGCGGGGGACTAGGGCCATGGGGCAATCCCCGGGAAGCCCGAACACGCTGTCACCCACTTTGGGGACTCAGGAAGCCCCCTGGGGGACTCGGCCGACGAGGGGCCGGTCACCGTCTCGCCAGGGTTGGCCCCCGCCGAGAGCGGCTGAGCAGCCGCAGTGTCTGACCCTGGCCGTCTAGCCGCATCGACAAGTCGAGGGGACACTGCCGGGGGATGCTCATCGGTGGCATCGTCATCCCGGAAAACACAAAGGAGCTTACGGTAAGAGCGAAGGCTTGCCGGGCAAGCAACAATGTGATGTTGAGATGTGCATTTAATGCACCCTATCAGCCTACAGAGTTAGTTATGATAGCACTGTTTGCTATCTTATCGGTGCACAATTACTATTCTGCCATTGTGTTGACCCCTTAATCTATAAAAGGAGGCCCATGGCAAGAGTAGGAAGAGTTAGAATATTGGACATCCACACACCCATACGTGTGTAGCCACTGTCGTCCCTACCGGGCAAGTGTACTATGCTTCGCCACCATTCTTCCACCATCAATCCACCAAAGCAGGATTAGGGTTTTACGCCTCGCAGCGGCCCGAACCTGGGTAAAATTGCATCTGTGATCTCTGTCGCGGTGCCCCACGCACTTCTGCTCTTTGTGCAACGTGACATTCCCCCTGCCGAACCAGAAAGGGGCCCTTGCTCCCATAGGTGGCCGTGGTTTGCCACAACATATTTGGCGCGCCGGCTAGGTGTATCACTTGCGCGAACCTGAAAGCGTGTGCAGCGCGTCATCTTCACCAACATCTTTGTCTTCGATGGTGCCATCAACCATGGAGCCGAAGAAGAAATCTGGTGCTTCAGCTCACCCGTCCACCTCGAAGGCTCCGCCACCCGTAGCCACCGATGCTAAGGGGGGAGCGGACGCGCGCGAGGATGTGGACACTGCTGGGGATGTGGTCGAAGCAGGCGGCACCGTCACCACTTCCCCTGCGGCCGTAGCAGGAGTGGGAAACACCGGAGGAGAGCAATATTAGCGACACCCCGATGGCCACTCTCCATGTGCTACGGGCGAAGGGGTTACTCCGTCTACACCCCTTCCTCTCGCCGATGGGCACAGCCGCAGCAATGGCTCTCGCTCCGGGGAGAATCGCCGCCCTCCGGTCACCCCCATCACAGGAGGGAGTGCGGCACGTGCAGCTTCCTCGGGGCGAGTCGACCAAGCTGATGTGCCCGATGGATCCGCTTGCCCTCAAGCGCCTTCGCCATGCCACCGCGCCATTCAGGTGGCCGCCCCACAATAGCGGGGGCATGGTATTGTCACTGCTGGCACCAATAGGAGCCGAGCGATGCTGCGATCTACAACGTCATCACCCATGCCAAGTACTGCTACGGAGGCCATTGTGCGGGCTCCACTGCTGCTGAGGTTTCCGCCAGAGGCAGAGCAGATGGACGAGTGGCGTGCCACCATCCAGAGTCTGCTCGGTTTTGCCGAGGCTAGGGGCTCGCAGCGAGCCGGCCGCCACGGCCACTGATGTACGGTAGAACCCTAATCACCCGATCTTTCACGAAAGGAGCGGATCCCGCGATGAACACGAAGAACACAAGGGGGGAACAAGGGGAAATACAAGGGAAAACACGGGAGAATCACTAAACCAACACAAGATAGTCACACATGTGCTAGATCCTCGGATACATAAGAGTTCACACGGTACACAATCAACTAGGAACGATACAAGGGTAGCCGGTCTTCTCTGTGAGGAGGTCTTGATGTTCTTCATCACGAGGAGGTCTTGAATCCAAAGGGATCTTCTCCGAAGAGGCCGCGGTCTCTCTCGAGGAGTAGATCCGATGTGGATGAGCAGTGCTCTATCTCTCAAATGAGCTAAACCAATGCTGACCCTAGCTAGAAGGAATAGGAGGGCTATATATAGTCTAAGTGCAAATGGGGGTGAACGTAGGGGTACATGGGCCTCGGCCTGAAACTGGACACAGCCAGGTACCAGACGTCTGCTGGGGACCGGTCGTCCGGTGTCTCATGAGCGTCCAGTCATCCGGTCTCCTCCGGACGTCCGCTGGATTCGTTCTGTGATGGGGATGCTGGATGTCCGGTAGCTCCGGACATCCGCTGATGTTGGCTCGGCTGCGGTCGCGCCGGTCTTCCGGTCGGGGCCGGACGTCCGCTCCTTTGCCTCAGGTGCTGGGGTACCGGTCTTCCGATCTGGACCGGACGTCCGCTCGCTGGGGCTCGGCTGATGCTTCAAGCGCCGGACGTCCGGTCCCAGCCGGTCGTCCGGTGGCTGGGACTTTTCCTGCAACCCTTCTTCTTCGTCTCCGTCTTCACGTTCATCTTCCTCTCCTTCTTCTCCTTGCTCCTTAGCTTCTCATTGATACCTGAGTATGCACAATTTGTCCATATGAGGTAGTAGCCATGTCTCATGTCCATATGAGGTAGTAGCCATGTCTCACCTCGGTTTCAAGAGCTCTTACCCGTGCTCGTGTCATGGGTCCGAGTGGTGTAGTAGGAGATGTAGTTGGGTCCATGGGGATGACCTTAGGATGCTTCGCATCATCTCCCCTCCCTTGGGGAAGATCCATCCTTGGATCAAATTCTTCATCACCATGGAAGGGGGAGAGATCTTTGACGTTGAAGATGTTGCTCACGTTGTACTTGTCGCGCGGGATGTCGATCTTGTAGGTGTTGTCGTTGTAGTGTGCGAGCACCTTGAAGGGTCCACCCGCTCCTGGTCGAAGTTTGGACATGCGTTCTTGTGCAAGGCGGTCCTTGCGAAGGTGTAGCCACATGAGGTCTCCGGAGTTGAATACCATAGGTTGCTTGTTGAAGTTGAGCTTGGTCGCAAGTCGTTGAACTTGGCGCTCGTTGGTGTTTCTTATATCTTCACGCACCTTATTGAGATGTGTCTCTCGTGCACTTGCATCCAAATTGATGCGCTCTTGGAGTGGTAGAGGAAGAATGTCCAATGGTGACAATGGGTTGAAACCATAGACGACCTCAAAGGGGGACTTGCCGGTTGTTGAGTGTCTTGCTCGGTTGTAGGCAAACTCGGCGATAGGTAGGCATTCCTCCCACTCCTTGATGTTTTTTTCATGAGTACTCGAAGTAGAGCAGAGAGTGTGCGGTTGATAACTTCCGTTTGGTCGTCGGTTTGTGAATGATACGCCATGGAGAAGAGTAGCTTGATTCCGAGCTTGGCACATAGTGTCTTCTAAATGTAGATATGGAACTTGACGTCGCGGTCCGAGACGATCGTTTTTGGCACTCCATGTAGACGCAATATTTCCCTTTGTATTTCTTTGGTTTCTTCGGGGTTGACGCGGTAGGGAGCTTTGTTCGAAAGCGGTGCTCCGGGGATGAGGTCGATGCGGTGCTCAGTGCCTCGTAGTGGAGGTAGTCCCGAAGGTAGCTCGTCGGGGAAAACATCGTGAAATTCCTGCAAGAGAGAATACAACACTAGAGGAAGAGTGTGAGAGGTGTTAGCTTGTGATGCATTGTCCTTGCACAAAAGAACGTAGTGTAGTACACTAGATGGGTTCTCACACACTCCTCTTATCTCACTTTTGGTGGCAAAGAAGACTAAGTTCTTATTTTCGCTCATCGTGGAGGTGCTCGATTTGGGCTTGTGGCGCTCACTCTCTTTTTGGTGGGTCGTCTCTCACTATGATCTCCACGATGGGTGGCTTGCTTGTCGGCAACAACTTGGCTTGGAGACATGGGACGAAGTACATACTCCTTTCCCTTCATCTTGAAGATGTAGTGGTTTGTTCGGCCTTTGTGGATGGCTCCTCTATCAAATTTCCATGGGCGACCAAGGAGAAGGTGGCAAATGGTCATTGGAACGACGTCGCATTCTAAGGTGTCTTCTTAGGCGCCAATTTTGAAGGAGACTTGTACTCGATGCTCGACTTGGATAGTGTCGGAGTCGCTAAGCCATTGTACTTTGTATGGATATGGGTGCTTCGTCTTGGGCAGTTGGAGCTCGGAGCAAAGTTTTTCACTTGCAAGATTATGACAACTCCATCCATTGATGATGACCTTGACGGATCTTCCATTGATGTCGGCCTTGGTGTGGAATATGTGGCATCTTTGGTCTTCTTCATGGTGATGTTGGAGAGTCAAGACCTTGGAGACAACAAGAGCGGGACTTGAATCTTCATCGCAAAAGACTTGTTCCTCTTCATCGTTCACTTGCCGGTGCATGGCGCCTTGCTCAAGAGCATCCATTTCTCCTTCACTCATCGAGTCGTACGTGTCGTCGTTGTTGAGGATCATGGTTTGCTTGTTGGTGTACTCATAGGACTTGTGGCCTCGGCCTCTGCATGTGAAGCATTTGAAGGAACTTTTCTTGACGGTCTCATCGGTGGGGGTTGATGATGATGTTCTCGGCTTGAAGTTGCTTGTATTAGGAGGATTACTTGGAGTTGACGAAGCTTTCTTGGAACTCGACTTGTCGACGTTGCTTGTAGAAGGCTTGGTAGACGGTGTTGGAGTCGTTGAAGCTTGGGTGTTGGAGAAGCCGTATGACTTGGATGAGAACTTGGCATACTTGTAATCATCTTGCACTTGACATTCCGCTTTGGTAGCTTGATGCACTAGCTCAATGAGGTTTGAGTATGGTTTGAAGTCGACGATCTTCTTGATAGGATGGTTGAGTCCATTCAAGAAACGTGCCATTGTTTGCTCATCATCTTCCATGACGTTGGCTCTTATCATGGCAATCTCCATCTCCTTGTAGTACTGGTTCCTTGTTTGAGTAGTTGAAGTTTCTTGAAGAGGTCGCGGTTGTAGTAGGTAGGCACGAAGAGTGCTCTCATGACATCCTTCATTTGCGCCAAAGTAGTGATGGGTGGTTCACCACTTGCCTCTCGGCGCTCGATAAATTGTTCCCACCAAATAAGGACATAGTCTTGGAACTCAAGGGATGCCATCGCGATCTTCTTCTCTTCGTTGTAGTTGTGCAAACAGAAGATCTTGTCAACTTTCAATGCCCATGATACGTACTCTTCGGGATCGTTGCTTCCGTTGAACTTGGGCATGGTGAACTTGAGCTTGCCATAGCGTTTCTCTTCATTGTGTTGGGGTCGGGGATGATGACGTCCATGTTGTTGATAATTGTCCAATTCGTCTTGCTCTTGGCGCGGAGGGTTATCGACCTCATGTTCGACTTGTCGTGGAGGATTTCCATTGTCTTCATGCTCTTGATGATATTGATGTTCTTGGCGAGATTGTGGAGGAGCTTGTGGAGCTTGACGTTGCACGCGAGCTTGATGTCGTCATTCATGAATTTCGTCGCGAAGTGCTTCCTCTTGTTCACGAGCTTGTCGGCCTCGGTTGGCTACGGCTCGACTTGAATCTTGAAGGGCTTGTTGCGCCTCGAGTGCTTGAGCGTCACGGAGTTGTTGTTCTCGGCGTTGTGCCTCGGCATCTTGTGCAACTTGGTGTAGACGCGCTCGCTCTTCCTCTTCATGTTGGCGTTGTCGTTGCCGTTCTCGTGCTAGTGCAAAAGCCTCTTGGGTTTGACGTTGTCGGTGCTCTTGAGAGTCGGTGTCGCGTAGAGGATTGAGGCTTGCTTGACGATCGTTTCGCGTGGCACGACGTAGAGTGTTCGATGTCGGTGTACTTGAGCTGGAGAGGGTGAAGCCGGAGTGTCGACTTGAGCGGGTCCTTCTTTATGAAGACGAAGTGGAAGAAGAGCAGTTGAGCAACAAAGCACGAATCTCGTCCATCCTTGCGTCATTCTCTTTCTTGTGATCGTCGAGCTTGTGGTCAAAGTAGTCCCTTGTATGTTGCTCGGAGAGTCGCAAGTCGGGGGCGAGGTTGTCGATGCGTTCACTCATTGCTTGTTGCTCTTGATGCAAAGCACGTTGTGCACCAAAGAGGTGGCTCTTAGTGACGTAGGAGTTCATGTCATCGTCGTGCTCAATGAAGAGTGGGTTTGTAGAAGTACTTGGCCTATCCATCATTCCAAGACAAATGTGAGTGGTAGAAGGAGAAGAACGAATACCAAATGTACCTTGCCCGAAGTTGAAAGTGGATCGATGATCACTCCAATGCAGGACAAGGAAATAGCACAATTGGTACTAGCTCTTGTCAGTTTCTCACACCTACATAAGTAAAATCTTATGGTGGAGCTTGGTTAGGATGGTGGCACAAAATTTGATGCAATTGTAAGTGAGCTTCAATAATGTTGGAAAAGATTCGCAAGATTGCAATGCAACAACTAGACCAAGCAATATAAGGTACACGGAAACACACACGCAAAAAGATAAGTGGGGTTGGGCAACCAAGGATGTGCCAAATTGTGGAATCCACAAAAATGCTCGTGTTGGACAACACTAGAGAGACGCTATCACAATTGCACAATAGGCGGATACAAGACTTGTGCACAACCTACTAAGAAAAAATGCAACGACTTCTATCCCAAGTATGTTCTATGCAAGGTGTTTCTATGATATGATCCAAGATGATCTAGTATGACAATTTTAATGTTGTATGATGCTATGGTTCTTGCTTAAAAGCACTTTTCTTATGTTTTCCTTTTGCTTAAAGCTTGTTTGGCTCTTTTCGCATGAAATTCTTCACGAACCAAGATATCAATTGTGTATGCGATGACAACCTTGTGACACAAGACATGATACCAAAGTATATGCAACAATGATGTATCTATGCTATGGAAAGTATGATCACTAATGTCCACAAGTCTCGTTGCCAGCAATAATCAAAGGCTAGTCTCGATGGGTAAGCAACGGAAAGGAGTAAGGATATGAAGGCTATCAATGTAATGGCAAGAATGATATGTCCAATACCAAGACGAGGTTACTGTTTCTTGCTTACGGTATGGTGTCAAAATGGTGGCACGAATACCAAGGTGTAGTCGAGGTTGCCGTTGTTGATGACGCGTCCGTGGCGAAGATGAGCGGCGGTGATGTCGATGTCGAACCGTACCTAAATTGCCAAAACACAAAAGGATACGGTACCGCAACTCAAATTCTCAAAGCTCGAAGGAGAAAACGTGTCGGAGTGTGAAACGGGTAAGCAATGTGGAGGTATGCGGAAGTGGGGATGGTGTATGGGTTGTGGGAGTGCGTATGCGGAAATGTGGGTCGGTGGTGGTGACTAAAACTTAAAAAAAAATCAGTTTCATCAGGGAACTCCGGACGTCCGGTGGTGGAGCGGTCGTCCGGTCGTCGGACGTTCGGTGGCTAGCGGGCGTCCAGTGCCTGGGCACTGTTCGTGAATGGGAAGAACTGCACGTGGGCGATGTGGATGATGTGAAATTTGTCGATTCCTGGAGATTTCATGGATGGAGATGGTGGAGACAAGGGGGAAAAGCTAGATCCACTCAAAACAAAGCAAATCCACGGATCAAAACCAACAAAATTTCAACACACCAACAAGTCACAAAAAAATGGGGCTATTTTTGTGGGGAATTTCGAATTAGGACGAAAAACAAAAAAAATAGGCTAGAAACACAACGGGGAGGCTCCGAAATCGTGATCAACGTGGCTCATGATACCAAGATGATGTAGGGTAGAACCCTAATCGCCCAATCTTTCACGAAAGGAGCAGATCCCGCGATGAACACGAAGAACACAAGGGGGAACGACGGGAAACACAAGGGAAAACACGGGAGAATCACTAAACCAACACAAGATAGTGACACATGTGCTAGATCCTCGGATACATAAGAGTTCACACAGTACACGATCAACTAGGGACAATACAAGGGTAGCCAGTCTTCTCCGTGAGGAGGTCTTGATGTTCTTCTCCGCGAGGAGGTCTTGAATCCAAAGGGATCTTCTTCGAAGAGGCCGCGGTCTCTCTCGATGAGTAGATCCGTTGTGGATGAGCAATGCTCTATCTCTCAAATGAGCTAAACCAATGTTGACCCTAGCTAGAAGGAATAGGATGGCTATATATAGTGGGGGCGAAAGTAGGGGTACATGGGCCTCGGGCCTGAAACTGGACACATCCAGGTACCGGACGTCCATTGGGGACCGGTCGTTTAGTGTCTCATGAGCGTCCGGTCGTCCGGTCTCCTCCAGACGTACGCTGGATTCGTTCTATGATGGGGGTGCCGGATGACCAGTCCCGGCCGGTCGTCCGGTGGCTGGGACTTTTCCTGCAACCCTTCTTCTTCGTCTCCGTCTTCATGTACATCTTCCTCTCCTTCTTCTCCTCGCTCCTTAGCTTCTCCTTGATACCCGAGTATGCACAATGTGTCCATATGAGGTGGTAGCCATGTCTCATGTGCATCGAAGTGGAATTGTGAGAGGAGAGATGTCACCTCGGTTTCAAGAGCTCTTGCGCGTGCTCGTGTCATGGGTCCGAGTGGTGTCATAGGAGATGTAGTTGGGTCCACGGGGATGACCTTGGGATGCTCCGCATCAGCCTCCCCAAGCAATGACGATGACTCGAGCTGCTGGTCGTACGGAAGGGGCCATCCCCATAGTGCAGTCCCCGCCACGGCAGCCAGTGTGAGCGCAGCAGAACCAAGAACCCGATGACGTCTTGATGGGCTCTTTTGACCCTCGAGCGTGTCCAGGCCGACAACCCCGGAGGACAGGCGGAGGGGATACATGTGCGCTTTCATTGAAGGATGCACTTCGACCCCTACCGGGCCGATGGGTGCGATGGTCCCAACATCGACGAGCTTGCCCTCAATATTAGCGGGTGCCTACCTTTCGAGGTTGGGTGCCCTGCCTTTACTTGTGAGTTGCGGAAAGTCTGTTGGCCGTCCGCCCGCACGTTCAAGCCAAAGATACCTGAGAAGTGTGATGGGAGGTTGAACCCGGTAGAGTTTCTAAGCATCTACACCATCGCTGTTCAAGCTGCCGGGGGAGGAGATGAGAAGGTGTTCGCCAACTACTTCCCTTTGGCCCTCAAGTCCAACATGAGGTCCTGGCTGATGCACCTGCCGGAGAACTCCATTTCGTCATGGGCTGGCCTATGCCATGAGTTCATTAGCCATCAAGAACCAGGTCAGCCCAGCGATTTGCAGCTCCTCCAACCGAAAGAAGGAGAGACTCTTCGGAAATATTTGCAGAGATTCAGCAGAGTCCACAGGAACATCCCAAACATCCATCCAGTGGCTGTGATAGCTGCCTTCCAATCCAATGTGCGCAACTGCAAGATTCGTTCCAAGATGAATGTGTGGTTTCCCAAGACTATGAAGGAGCTTTACACCTTGGTGGATAAGTGTGCTCAGAGGAAGGAGGGAAGGAAGCTGCCCGGAGAGGAATATTGCATCAATGTCGATTCACAGGATGATGACGAATCCACTAGACAAAGAACAGCAAAAAGCGTAATAATAGGCGCAAGGATAAGATAGTGATGTCTGTTGAAGGATCGGGTACACCTAGTACTAGCAAGAAGGCTAAGGCCCAAGCCCCCGGCAAGGAAGCTGCAGCGTGCGCTGATTGCCGAGAGGCTGCGGCTACCGGGAAGGCTGGGAAAGGCGATGGGTCATACGGTAAGATTCATCGGACCAATGGCCACGACCTTCAAGGGTGCTATCAGGTTGAACTGCTCGTCAAGAGGAAGAGGGCAGAGTATGAGAACCGTGACAAGGAAAAGCGTCAGAATGTCGCTGGCGGTAAGGGTCAGGACGATGAAGTAAACTGCCCCGGCAAACCTTTCCTGAACAAAGGAAAACTTGCCAGAGACTAAGAAAAGGAATCCTATGATGATCAGAGCGATGGAGGGGATGAAGAGGAAATTAGTAAGCAGGAGTTTCAGAAGGCCATTGATTCCCTGTGCATTGACAGAGGTGAATCTTTGCACACCTCTCACCGCCAACTTAAACGGCGAGCGTGTCAGATGAATGTCGTGGAACCAGCGCTGGAGGCCCGGAAGCCACTCAAATGGTAATGGACGCCCATAATCTTTGACGAAGAGGATCATCCTGACCGTACAACTGTGGTAGGATGTTTTCCATTCTTGGTCTCTCCAACAATACGCAACCTCAAGGTCACGAAGATGTTGGTGGACGGCGGGCCGGGTTTAATCTGATTTCCCCAAACGTTATCAGCAAACTCCGGATAGCAGAGGATGAGTTGAAGGTCACCGGCATGTTTCAAGGAATTAATCCCAGCAGGAGTCATCCTAAGGGAAAGTTCATGTTGCCTGTGACGTTTGGAGGGGACTTGAACTATCGGACTAAGAAGATTTTCTTCAATGTGGTTGATCTCCCACTCGTGCGCGTCAGTCCTAAACAAACGGTTTAAAACCCCTTTCCGTGACAACATTTGGAACCGTCGCCAAGTGAGTGTGTGCGATAGGGTGTCCTTCCCACACGACCCAGAAATCATCGGGGATAGGCCCTCCTAGGACCCAGGCTGGGGCCGTGTGCAATCGGGCGAGGCATCGAAACCCATTCATTTCCGTCGGTATGTACATCCCATACAGTGAATCCTAGAAATCATTTCCGTAGGTATGTACATCCCACACGGTGAATCCTAGAAATCATTTCCGTAGGTATGTACATCCCACATGGTGAATCCCAGAAAAACATTTCCGTTCGTATGTATATCACACACGGTGAATCCAAGGAATATGTTTTCGTTCTTATGTCCATCCCACACAGTCAATCCAGGGAAAACGTTTCCGTTTGGATGTACATCCCACACAATTTTATGTATACGCTCGTGTGTGAAAGGTGTAACTATCACACACGCTCTGCCTTGGTTAACTGTTGCTTTCATTAACTACATCACACACGACTTGATGTATAAAACTGTGTGGCATTGGGCTAACCATCCCAAGCAATTTTACTGCTAGAACCGTTTGAAAAGGTCCATGACCGTCTGTTCTAATTTTGTGCCTATAATTTATTATTCTAATTGGAAATTTTGAAATACGAAATGTGCAATTCAAATTCTCAGCAAAATGGTTCAACAACGAATCCATAAATAAAATTTGCAGTACAATATGTTTACTAATTACAGGATTAGGTAGCAATTAACTATGATGAACCGCGATATTTAAAGGCGGTAAAGGTGAAGAGATAAGTGTAAATCATTTTGACTGACGACGGTGTTGAAGAAGCGGAATGCCCATAATGTGCCTTCTAGCATGCCATAGGCACGAACCACTTTTGTCCAACCCCTTGTGACGATCGCCCGCCCATCCTTCACTGCCTTCAGGAAGACTTCTAGAGCATTATCACGGTAGCACGAATTATATACTTTAACCTTAGTTGCCTCCACTCCGGTCATGTAGTTGGCATGGTAATCATCAGTAAATAGCTTCGGAAACCACTGAAAAGAGAAAGATATCAGATACTGAGGTCTAATAGAGTAACTTGTTGTGGGCAGGGGGAAAAGGCAACACATTACTTACCATCCTAAGGTTCACTATTGTCTTCGACAAAGTGTAAATAAAGAGCTTAATTCCAATCACCTATTTCTTTCGCCTAACAATCTTTCCTAGTTTCCTCACTTGATGCTTGTTCATGTATATCTCATTGCCCCATACGTAAAAGGGATCGAAGCATGGATAAATACCCCTCATATACGTACCTAAAAGCAACCAGTAAATGTTAGAAGCTAAACAGAGATTGCACAAATGATGTAAAATACAACTACCTATGTTCCTAACTACAAGTATTTTTTTGAGATTTCAATATGAACTACATACGGATGTATATAGAATTATAGATATTGTTTAGATTAGAATCTAGATTCACTCATTTTGATCCTTATGTAGTCTATATTGGAATCTCTAAAAATACTTATATTTAGGAATAGATAGTGTATAAGACATGGGATGCAGCTAACCCATTGTAGCCCTGTCTAAGTACATGGAAAGCCAATGTTAACTAAAACAGGGTTAACATCCACCAAAAATAGCAAATGGTAATAAAACGGCAGCATCTGTAGTGATATCTTCATTTCGAAAGAGTAGCACGGTAGCAAAGGGATGGATTAAAAAATGGATACAACTGTTAATTGCAACATGCTTAACAACATCCTAATTCATGGTTTGTAAGTTTGTAGACAATGAAATACAACTCTTTAAAAATGGATACAACTGTTAATTGCAACATGCTTAATGGCCATTGAAACCGGTACTGATAAAAATGCAATTCCAGAGTTAAACATCGGAGGGCAGGTGCTGCCAGAGCAGATAATGGCCCAGTTGTCTATAAAAAGGTAGGGAAAATAGCTCAAACGTGTTAGGCATGTTTACTATAACATGCTTAATACATCGACAGTACAAAACATAGCCATTAATAGTAACTGCTATTGGTAAGATTGAACTGGTGGGTACATACTTGGTAAGTCCTGAGAGGTAGTTTTTGGGGCACTTCATCTTGGCCAGAGCCCGCCCAAAGTCAGCGGCGGTGGAGGCGAGCTGTTCCTCCGTGTCGAAGCGTGGATCAGTGCCACTGACATGTGTACCTATAGGCAACCAGTAAATGGTAGAAGTTAAACTGCAATTGCACAAATTATGTGAAATACTTTAAGACATGGGATGCAACTAACCTTGACGACAAACAACAACATCGGCTGTTATGACCCTGCGTAAGTACATGGACAAGCATATTAAGTACAACAGGGTTAGCATCCACCAAAAATAGCAAATGGGGCAGCATCTCTAGTATATCTTCATTGCGGTGAGTAGCATGGTAGCAAATGGACAGATTAAAAAATGGATACAACTGTTAGTTGCAACATGCTTAACAACATCCTAATTCATGGTTTGTAAGTTTGTAGAAAATGAAATACAACTCTTTAAAAATGGATACAACTGTTAATTGCAACATGCTTAATGGCCATTGAAACCGGTACTGATAAAAATGCAATTCCAGAGTAAAACATCACAGGGCAGGTGCTGCCAGAGGCCCAGTTGTCTATAAAAAGGTAGGGAAAATAGCTCAAATGTTTTAGGCATGTTTACTATAACATGCTTAATACATCGACAGTACAAAACATAGCCATTAATAGTAACCGCTATTGGTAAGATTGAACTGGTGGGTACATACTTGGTAAGTCCTGAGAGGCAGTTGTTGGGGCACTTCATCTTGGCCAGAGCCCACCCAAAGTCAGCGGCGGTGGAGGCGAGCTGTTCCTCCGTGTCGAAGCGTGGATCAGTGCCACTGACATGTGTACCTATAGGCAACCAGTAAATGGTAGAAGTTAAACTGCAATTGCACATATGATGTGAAATACTTTAAGACATGGGATGCAACTAACCTTGACGGCAAACAACAACATCGGCCGTTATGACCCTGCGTAAGTACATGGACAAGCATATTAAGTACAACAGGGTTAGCATCCACCAAAAATAGCAAATGGGGCAGCATCTCTAGTATATCTTCATTGCGGTGAGTAGCATGGTAGCAAATGGACAGATTAAAAAATGGATACAACTGTTAATTGCAACATGCTTAACAACATCCTAATTCATGTTTTGTAAGTTTGTAGCCATTGAAATACAACTCTTTAAAAATGGATACAACTGTTAATTGCAAAAGGCTTAATAGACATTGAAACCAGTATTGATAAAAATGCAATTAGCATAGTTAAACATCACAAGGCAGGTGCTGCCAGAGCAGAGAATGGCCCAGATGTCTATAAAAAGGTAGGGATAGTAGCAAAGACATGTTACGCATGTTTACTAGAGCATGCTTAATACATCGACCGTATAGAACATAGCCATTAATTGAAACTGGTATTGGTTAGATTGAACTGGTGAGTACATACTTGGTAAGTCCTGAGAGGTAGTTGCTGGGGCACTTCATCTTGGCCTGAGCTCGCCCAAAGTGAGTGATAGCGGAGGCGAGCTGTTCCTCCAGGTCGAAGCGTGGATCAATGCCACTGACATGTGTACCTATAGGCAACTAGTAAATAGGTAGAAGTTAAACTGCAATTGCACAAATTATGTGAAATACTATAAGACATGGGATGCAGCTCACCTCGACAGCAAACAAAAGCATCGGCCGTTATGACCCTGCGTAAGTACATGGGTAGGCATGTTAAGTGCAACAGGGTTAGCATCCACTAAAAATAGCAAATGCTCAGCATCTCTAGTGGTATCCTGAGTCATGTATTGTAAGTTTGTTGCTAGTATTGGTGAAATTGAGCTGGAAACGGTAATATTTGAACATCACACAGTGTGTAGTACTGAAATAAACAAGGCACCAACATACTTAATACATCAACTGTACAAATCATAGCCGTTGCAAGTGGTATTGGTAAGATTTAGCTGGTCAGATCTTACATGTTAAGTCCTGGGGGGTAGTCGCTGGGGGGCTTCATCTTGGCCAGAGCCTGCACCATGTCGGCAGCGGCGGCGGAGGCGAGGTGTTCCTCCGGGTCAACACGCACAGCGGCCATCGTGCCATGGACCACCATCAGCTCCTGGCGGGGGGATTTGGAGGCATGAGGATATTTTTCAGGTGCCATTTAAGCAATCAGGCCGGGGACGTGATAGAGATCGATGGGTTACCTGACTGGATCCGAGCATAACGTAGATGTGGTTGAAGCTGTGGATGCGGCGGCGGCGGTTTGAGATGCTGGTAGGGGGAGGCGCGAGAGAGGGGGGATACTAAGGGGAAGGGGATGTGGTTGGAGGAATAACTTATGAAATCGCTTGCCTAATGAAAATTTCGGTGCGAAATTTGAACTTGGGCGGGGGAAACACACAACGCAGACGAAGCGCGTAAAATACTCGTGTGCGAGAAAAAAGAAAGTTGGCAGATCCTGTCTCCAAAAAAATGTACATGTGTACTTGATTTTTTTTGGTCAATGGTACGCCTGGTTTTTAGGAAATATCGCACAGGTAACTGACTTATGGGTCAATAACACAAAAAGCGCAGACGGGTACGCCATAGAAACCGTGTGTTTTGTGATCTTCTAATGATTAACGCGAAAAAAACGCACACGGGCACACATTCTAATCAACGCTCAAAGTCCTCAAAGGATGCTCTTACTGACATTGTACGTTAATACTACAAACTTAAAGTACTACTGGTAATTTTCTCTAATACTACTAACTTAAACTACTTCTCACATGCTGCCATCAGGGCATGCTGGCCAGACGCCAGAGTTCTCCTTCCCGGCCTTGTAGGCGGCAGCCCACCATGCTTCGATCTCTGCCAAGCTCTCCTCACCATGGCATGCGACCTCTTTTTTCTTGCGGCGGCGGGACTCTTTTTTTGACTACTTTCTACCTTTTCCGCTCGTTCTGTGCAGCTTTGGTTGCCTCTAGATCCACCACACATTCGGCCATGGCAGCCTCAAAGTCCGCCAATGTAACTGTCTGGCCGCCAGCGGCGATGAACTCGGCACGGTGAGATTCCATCACTTCCTTACCATGTGCGCGATCGCGGGCGGCGTGGGACGCGATGCGGTAGGATGCCATCACTTCCTTACTTGTTACTATGCACCACAGTGCCATGGACGACGCCTGGAGAGAGCTCTAGGATGGAGGGGCCGGGCAGCCGTACAATGTGGTGGTATTCAAGAGCTCAACCACAAACGACAACATAAATTTGGCTTACCTTACAATTTTGCTCGTTCATTATCGCACACGGTTCATCTCCGTTGCTTTCCTAAACAGTGTGCACCGTTGGATGCGCCGTGATCGAACGCCAATCCACGTCCTGCACACATCACACCCATGCATCTGTAGCTGGATTGGATTTATATGCGCTAAATGCCTAGAAAATGCACATAATCCCCTAAATATGGTAAGTGAGCCCGGAAAAATGCCAAATTTGAACAGGGTGATTTGCAGGATGCATGTTCATCGTAGAAAAAAAAACTCCAGGGTAAAGAATGAAGAAAATTTGGATTCCCCTTCAATCTGGAGGATTTCCCTTTCGAAAACATGGAACTTCCTCGGTGATGGTTCGATTTATGAAGGGCGTGCATGAAAACATAAACCAAACCTTCTCAAATTTTTACCAAGGCATGGTGACATCATACCATGGCACCAAGCCAGGTGTCATGTTTTTAAACATTTATTTCATTTTTTATAGTTGAAAACCCAACAAACAGACATTTGTGGTTGACTATTGCCACACATTTCATCGAAATATCTGTCCATTCCTTGTAAAAGGCATGAGAATTTACTAAATGGCACGAGCATGGTTTTCTAGGCCGTTCTTGTGGACCCTTTCATGCATCGATTGTTTGAACTTGAATTATGCACATTAATGCCTAGGAAATGCACATAATCCCCTAAATATGCCAAATGAACCCGGAAAAGTGCCAAATTTGAACACAGTGATTTGCAGGTTGTATGTTCATCGTAGAAAAAAACTCGTGGACAAAGGACAAATTAAATTTGGACCCCCCCTTCAATCTTGGTTAATTCCCCCTTGAAACCATGAAACTTCCTCAGTGATGGTTTGATTTATGAAAGGCGCGCATCATGACATAAGGAAAACATTCTCCAATTTTTACCAGGGCATGGTGAGGCCATACCATGGCACCAAGCCAGGCGTCATGTCTTCCAACCATGTGTTTCATTTTTTGTATAGTTGTTAACCGAGTAAACGACGAGTTTATGGTTGACTATTGCCACACATTTCCTTGAAATATCTGCCCATTCCTTGTAAAAGGCATGAGAATGTGCTAAATAACACAAGCATGGTTTTCCAGACCGTTCTTGTGAACCTTTTCATGCACTGATTGTTTGAATTTGAATTATATCCATTAATGCCTAGAAAATGCACATAATCCCCTAAATATTGTAAATGAGCCCGGGAAAATGACAAATTTGAACAAGTTGCATTTGAGGCGGTATGTTGATCGTTGGAAAAAAACTGAATGACAAACTAGGACAGAAATTAGGATCCCCCTTCAATCTTGGGAATTTTCCCTCTCGAAAGCATGGAACTTCTTCGGTGATGGTTCGATTTATGAAGGGCGTGCATGATGACATAAGCCAAACCTTCTCAAATTTTTACCAGGCCATGGTGAGGTCATACCATGGCACCATGTCAGGCGTCATGTTTTTTAAACATTTATTTCAATTTTTCTATAGTTGAAAACCCAACAAAAAAACATTTGTGGTTGACTATTGCCACACATTTCATGGAAATATCTGTCCATTCCTTGTAAAAGGCATGGGAATTTACTAAATGCCATGAGCATGGTTTTCTAGGCCATTCTTGTGGACCCTTTCATGCATCGATTGTTTGCACTTGAATTATGTGCATTAATGCCTAGGAAATTCACATAATCCCCTAAATATGGCAAATGAACTCAGAAAAGTGCCAAATTTGAACACGGTGATTTGCTAGTTGTATGCCCATCATAGAAAAAAACTCGTGGACAAAGTACAAAGGAAATTTGGGTCACCCTTCAATCTTGGTGATTTCCCCCTCGAAACCATGAAACTTCCTCAGATGATGGTTCATTTTATGAAAGGTGCGCATCACAACATAAGGAAAACATTCTCCAATTTTTACCAGGGGCATGGTGAGGCCATACAATGGCACCACACCAGGCGTCATGTTTTCCAACCATGTGTTTCATTTTTTTGTATAGCACGAGCATGGTTTTCGAGACCGTTCTTGTGCACCTTTTCATGCACTGATTGTTCAAATTTGAATTATGTGCTTTAATGCCTAGAAAATGCACATAATCCCCTAAATATGGTAAATGAGTTCGGAAAAATGTCAAATTTGAACATGTTTCATTTGAGGCGGTATGTTGATAGTTAGAAAAAAAATCTGAATGACAAACTAGGACAGAAATTTGGATTCCCCTTCAATCTTGGTGATATCCCTCTCGAAAGCATTGAACATCCTCGGTGATGGTTCGATTTGTGAAGGGTGTGCATGATGACATAAATCAAACCTTCTTAGCTTTTAACTAGGGCACGGTGCGGCCATACCATGGCACCATGACAGCCGTCATGTTTTTCAAGCACATATTTCATTGTTCTATAGCTGATAACCCAGTAAATGACGCGTTTGTGGTTGACTCCATTGAAATCTCTTCCCATTCCTTGTAAAAGGCTTGAGAAATTACTAAATACCATGAGTATGGTTTTTCCATACCGTTCTTGTGCACCCTTTCATGCACCAATTGTTTGAATTTGAATTACGTGCATTAATGCCTACAAAATGCCCATAATCCCCTAAATATTGTAAATGAACCCGAAAAAGTGTCAAATTTGAACACGCTGATTAGCAGGGTTTATGTTCATCATAGAAAAAAACTCATGGATGAAAGACAAAGGAAATTTGGATTCCCATTCAATCTCGGTGATTTACTATCGCACATGGTTCATCTTTGTCGCCTCTGTGAACTATGTGTTCACTCACACATGCAAAAGGAAAAGAAAAACCTCGCCCACTTCATCCCCACTCACTCGCCGCGGACTCTTCCATGACTCTGGACCCTATGTTCGATGGCTGTTGGTGGCGGCCGTAGGTTGCGCTCCAAACGGCACAAGATTTCGCCTCCACCGCTTTCCGCCGCGTATCTGCACCGACATTCTAGACTCTGGTCGACTGGTGTTTTCTGCGGGATTGGGCTGGGGATTTTTCTAATGGAGAAGGTAATTAACTTAATTAGCAAAATATTCACTCATCTCTTATCGCAGTTCGTCCGTCGCTCTTACTCAACCGGCGGAAATCGCCGTGGAATCATTTTTGTTCTAGCTTATTTGTGTGTGTTCATTCATGTGTGCACAGTGCAAGCACAAATCGGGCAACTGCTGTCGTGGCCAGTCGGAAAAGAAGTTCTATCTCACCATTCCGGATGACTTCAGGGAGCGCTCGGTATGTTCAATCTCAACCTACCACGGTCGTCATGGCCTAAATTTTTGAACATATACCGTCTCTTGCTACACTATCTATATATTTGCATCAAATCTTTGGTACATTACCTATTTTTAATTCTATATTTTTGTACTTTGCTTGCATCTATATATGGATATGTTCTATCAGTTACTCGCATATTTGCATCTTTCTCGGTTATTTCAATATATCTAATTTACGATCTTAATTTTCATTTCAAGCAGTACATCCCTTGCTTTGCAAGAACAGGAGTAGAAGGAAATCTTGGGCTTTACTTTGCCGATGACTCCCAGGATGTCATATTAACAATGCACCATGGGTTTCCAATGACGGTTATCGTAAAACTTGATAAAGATGGTCACTCCTATTTTAACGCACCATGAGAAAAATGTCTAAGTGTTATGAACTGAAAGCTGGTAATAAAATTCTAGTGTGTGCGCCACAGCCTGGTCTAGTTAGCATGCATGTTTACTTCCTCAACGTCATCAGCCGATCAAAGTCTGATCGAGGTTAGTGTCCTTTCAACGTTCTCCATGCTGTCATGTTACTATTTAAGAAACCAAGTGATCACTATTTAAGCAACCAATTGTGATATCATATTCCGACTCTGTTCCTAGGAAGTAACAAATTATGTTCACCAATTTATGTGCACTATATATTGTTCTGCCATGTTCTGAATAAATAATAGCTTTCCACCTTTTTAGCAGGATATGTTGGATGCGTAGTGAACGATCTGTATGTTACTAAGCGTACCAAATTTCACTGGAAGGACTTGAAGCATGTCATAAACTTTGTTCATAGTCTGACAGAGATAGCACAACGTATGAACGGTGGATTTTGGATGGGATAAATTAGACCTATGGTGGACACACTGAACAAGACCAATTATGTGCACAAAGTGCTGGTAAAAAGTCTTGTTTTAATGTTCATGCTCATAATATATATATATATCTTCAATGATATATTACAATTGTTTTTTATTCTACATGTCAACAAAAATTGCCTCCTTTAGCCGTTCCTGGATCGATTTCCTGGCGTGGTCGAATTATACTTGTGCTTGCTAATAACGCCAAAGTGATTGCAAGGTACTACATTTCCCGCAAAAATGGAACGATTCACATTAACAAGTTCTCACTTCTTGTGGCAATGCATTGATATTGCAAAATTGGAGTTGCCCTCAGCCAAGGCACAGGAGGGCTCTTCCTTTTCATTGACGAGATACCGAGTCGCCGTGATCATGCTCCTTCTAGTGGATAGTTGTGGTTGTTGCCCTCAGCCTCTTAAAATGTGCTAGCTGTTACTATATATGTTAAGTATGTAGATATGGACCATATGGTTGTTGGCCCTTAGCCTCTTAAAATGTGATAGTTGTTACTATGTTAAGTATGTAGATATGGACCATATGGTTGTCAAAACCGTGTTACGAAGATCCTCCTTTTGTCGAATAGTGTAACCACTATATATGTGTTACTCAAATGTTGTTACCCAAGTTCATAAATTTTCATGGAAAGTATTAGTATCGTACACAGTTCATTGAGTTTAAGCGTGTGCCCAATGTCCAGAAGGAATTTGCATATTAACTGTCCATATTGCAAATTCACACACATGTTCACATAAGGAAACGTATGTGTAACATACTAATCATTGCACACGAGTACTCGGAGACGCATCGTGTGCGATACTCCCACTACTAGGAAAAGGGCTACTAATGGCGCACCAGTTTTGCCTACTAATGGCGCATCACTCGTGCACCATTAGTATCACGCCACTAGTATTTTTTACTAATGGCGCACCACTGGTGCGCCATTAGTATCTGGTATACTAATGGCGCACCATTGGTGCGCCATTAGTATAGGCCACGGTGCGCCATTAGTATAGGCCACTGGTGCGCCATTAGTATAGGCCACGGTGCGCCATTAGTATTTTTGAATTTTGAAGGCGGGAAAATAGTAGTGGCGCACCGTCTAACCCCCATCGTGCGCCATTGCTATTTTTGAATTTTGAATTTGGATCTGGATCGTGATTTTTTTCCCCATTTTTTGCTCGTTTTTTGGCACGATATTATTCAAATTTTGTTCCTGTTTTTGGATCTTGAACGTTCTTTTGCCATGTTCTTTTGCCAGAGAGGAGTCCGCCGGAGAGGAGGAGGAGGTCGCCGGAGAGGAGTTCACCGGAGCATCGGAGAGGAGGAAGGAGAAACCATGAGGGGATGGGAGGAGAGGAGGGAGGAGGACCTCACCGGAGAGGAGGGAGGAGAAACCGTGAGGGGAGGGGAGGGGAGGAGATGAGGGAGGAGGAGGTCGCCGGAGAGGAGGAGGTCGCCGGAGAGGAGGAGGAGGAGGTCGCCGGAGAGGAGGAGGAGGTCGCCGGAGAGGAGGAGGGTAGTATGGTGGAGGAGAGAAGGGAAGATGGAGTGGAGGAGAGGAGGAGATGGAGTGGATTTCTTCACGCAAAGAAACTAGTTTGAATTTTTCAAAGTTTTTTGTACACACAGAATCACACACCAAGTAACTGTATTGACTATCTGTGTTGTAATTTCTTCTCGCAAACAGTTTATCAGAGTCGGTTGTGTGCCACGTATCACACACATCTTGTTTACACGACTGGTTTGTGTTCTTTTGGCTCATCACAAATAGTTTATCCATGTGAATTGTATGCTGCATATCACACACATCTTGTTAAGTTGAACCGTTTCTATTATGTTCCCTAATCGAAAACAGTTCGTCCGAGTTAACCGTATGCCGTATATCGCACACACATTGATATGGCTGCTCGTTTCTGTTGTTCTACCTCATCGCAAATGGTTCGAATGGATTAACCGTCTGTCCTGCATCGCACACACATTGTTATAGCTGTCCGTTTCTGTTGTTCTGCCTCATCGCAGACAGTTTGAATGGATTAACCGTATGCCCTTCATCGCACACGCAACTAAAACCTGAATCGTGTTTGATGCATACATCATGGCAAATGTTTTGCACCTCTTTTGATGGTTTTTTACACCAGTATTTGCGATTATTGCATCGCACACATTTTCGGCAAAGGGTCTATGATCGTAGTGTCATGTTAGCAGTCTCCTGCAGTAGTGTCCCCCTACCGTACAATGGGATCCTTGGGCGCCCAGCCCTGGCTAAATTCATGGTGGCATCCCACCATGCATACAACACCTTGAAGATGCCTGGGCCAGTGGGAGTCATTTCCATCCCATCAGATGAGAAGGGCGCAGTCATTTGTGTGGAGAAGATGTACTAGGACGCAATCATAAAATCGTCATGGATGTACATGCATGACAGAAAACGTGACCCAATATGACAAACACTTGTCATCATGGAAGTGTATTTTTTTGTAGTGTGCTTTGTACAAGGGGTTACATGTAGCTGAGGCAAGGCCTGTACAAAAGGGTGGCTGCCAGGCAGGGCCCAACAGCTGCTCCTTACGGGTAGAACTTGCGGAGATGCTCAATATTCCATGAGTTTTGCAATTGAATGCCATCTCTGGTCTCCAGACGGACTGCGCCAGGTCTGGTGACTCGTACTACTCGGTAAGGTCCTTCACACTTCGGTGTCAACTTGTTTGTACCCTTGGCGGACCGAACGCGCCTAAGGACAAGGTCGCCTTACTCAAAACATTGGGCATGAACTCTGCGGCTATGATAGCGACGCATGGCTTGCTGATAGTGTGCAGCACATGTAGCAGCCCGGAGACGGTTCTCCTCGAGTAGCACAGCGTCGTCATGCTTCTACCTATTGAGCATGCGTTGGTTTTCCCTTGAAGAGGAAAGGGTGATGCAGCAAAGTAGCGTAAGTATTTCCCTCAGTTTTTTAGAAGCAAGGTATCAATCTAGTAGGAGAATACACGCAAGTCGCCCAGTACCTGCACAAACAATCAAGAACCTCGCGACCAACGGGATAAAGGGGTTGTCAATCCCTTCACAGTCACTTACGAAAGTGAGATCTAATAAAGATAATAGGATAAATATTTTTGGTATTTTTGTATAGATTGCAAAATAAAGAATGCAAAATAAATAGTAAACTAGAATTATAGATCAGAAACTTATATGATGTAAAGTAGACCCGGGGGCCATATGTTTCACTAGTGGCTTCTCTCATGATAGCATGTATTACGGTGGGTGCACAAATTACTGCCGAGCAATTGATAGAAATGCGCATAGTTATGATGATATCTAAGACAATGATCATCAATATAGGCATCACGTCCGTGTCAAGTAGACCGAAACGATTCTGCATCTACTACTATTACTCCACACATCGACCGCTATCCAGCATGCATCTAGAGTATTAAGTTCATAAGAACAGAGTAACGCATTAGGAAAGATGACATGATGTAGAGGGGTAAACTCAAGCAATATGATATAAACCCCATATTTTTATCATCGATGGCAACAAGACAATACGTGCCTTGCTGCCCCTGCTATCACTGGGAAAGGACACCGCAAGATTGAACCCAAACATAAGCACTTCTCCCATTGCAAGAAAGATCAATCTAGTAGGCCAAACTAAATCGATAATTCGAAGAGACTTGCAAAGATACCAAATCATGCATATAAGAATTCAGATAAGAACCAAATATTGTTTATAGATAAGCTTGATCATGAATCCACAATTCATCAGATCTCGGCAAACACACCGCAAAAGAGTATTACATCGAATAGATCTCCAAGAACATCGAGGAGAACTTTGTATTGAGATGCAAAGAGAGAGAAGAAGCCATCTAGCTAATAACTATGGACCCGAAGTTCTGTGGTAAACTACTCACACATCAACAGAGAGGCTATGGTGGTGATGTAGAAGCCCTCCTTGATCAAATCCCCCTCCGGCAGATCGCCGAAAAAGGTCCCCAGATGGGATCTCACGGGTACAGAAGGTTGTAGTAGTGGAAAAGTGGTTTCGTGGCTCTCCTGGATGTTTTCAGGATATTAGAGTATATATAGGCGAAAGAAGTAGGTCGGTGGAGCTCCGTGGGGCCCACGATGGTGGGGGGCGTGCCTACCCCCCTGGGCGTGCCCCCTGCCTGGTGGAAGCTTTGCAGACTTCCATACTTGTACTCCAAGTCTCCTGGGTTGCGTTTGTTCCAAGAAATATCCTCGCGAAGGTTTCATTCCATTTGATAGTCCTTTTCTGCGAAACACTGAAATAGGCAAAAAACAACAATTTGCACTGGGCCTTCGGTTAATAGGTTAGTCCCAAAAATAATATAAAAGTGCATAATAAAGCCATTAAACATCCAAAATAGATAATATAATAGCATGTAACAATCAAAAATTATAGATACGTTGGAGACGTATCAAGCATCCCCAAGCTTAATTCCTGCTCATCCTCGAGTAGGTAAATGATAAAAACAGAATTTTTGATGTGGAACGCTACCTAACATAATTTTCAATGTAATTCTATTTATTGTGGCATGAATATTCAGATCCGAAATATTCAAGACAAATGTTTAATATTGACATAAAAACAATAATACATCAAGCATACTAACCAAGCAATTATGTCTTCTCAAAACAACATAGCCAAAGAAAGATCCCTACAAAATCATATAGTTTGACCATGCTTCATTTTCATCACACAAAATGCTCCCATCATCCACAACCCCGTTGACAAGCCAAGCAATTGTTTCATACTTTAGTATTCTCAAACTTTTTGAACTTTCACGCAATACATGAGCGCGAGCCATGGACATAGCACTATGGGTGGAATAGATTATGATGATGGAGGTTGTGTGGAGAAGACAAAAAAGGAGAAAGTCTCACATTGACGCGGATAATCAATGGGCTATGGAGATTCCCATCAATTGATGTCAATGCGAGGAGTAGGGATTGCCATGAAACGGATGCACTAGAGCTATAAATGTATGAAAGATCAACAAAAGAAACTAAGTGGGTGTGCATCCAACTTTCTTGCTCGTGAAGGCCTAGGGCATTTTGAGGAAGCCCATTGTCGGAATATACAAGCCAAGTTCTATAATGAAAATTCCCACTAGTATATGAAAGTGGAAAAATAAGAGACTCTCTATCATGAAGATCAAGGTGCTACCTTGAAGCACAAGTGTGGAAAAAGGATAGTAACATTCCCCTTCTCTATTTTTCTCTCATTTTTCGGGCCTTCTCTTTTTTATTTGGCCTTTCTCTCTTTATTTATTTCCTCACACGGGACAATGCTCTAATAATTATGATCATCACACTTCTTTTTTATTTACAACTCAAAAATTACAACTCGATACTTGAACAAAATATGACTCCGGCGGTGTATGAGGATGTGTAATGATTCAAGAGTGGCATGTATGAAAAATTATGAGTGGTGGCCTTGCCACAAATATGATGTCAACTACATGATCATGCAAGGCAATATGACAATGATGGAGCGTTTCATAAAAAAACAGAATGGTGGAAAGTTGCATGGCAATATATCTCGGAATGGCTATGGAAATTCCATACAAGGTAGGTATGGTGGCTGTTTTGATGAAGATATAAGGAGGTTTATGTGTGAAAGAGCGTATCATATCACGGGGTTTGGATGCACCGGCGAAGTTTGCACCAACTCTTGAGGTGAGAAAGGGCAATGCACGAATTCCAAGAGGCTAGCAATGATGGAAGGATGAGAGTGTGTATAATCCATGGACTCAACATTAGTCATAAAGAACTCACATACTTATTGCAAAAATCTACAAGTCATCAAAACCATGCACTACGTGCTTGCTCCTAGAGGGATAGATTGGTAGGAAAAGACCATCGCTCGTCCCCGACCGCCACTCGTAAGTAAGGCAATCAAAGAACACCTCATGCTTCAAATTTGTCACACAACGGTTACCATACGTGCATGCTACGGGACTTGCAAACCTCAACACAAGTATTTCTCAATTTCATGATTACTTAACTAGCATGACTCTAATATCACCATCTTCATATCTCAAAACAATCATCAAGTATCAAACTTCTCATAGTATATTCAATGCACTATATATGCAAGTTTTTATTATACCCATCTTGGATGCCTATCATATTAGGACTAATTTTATAGCCAAAGAAAACTACCATGCTATTCTAAAGGACTCTCAAAATAATATAAGTGAAGCATGAGAGATCAATAATTTCTATAAAATAAAACCACCACCGTGCTATAAAAAGATATAAATGAAGCCGTAGAGCAAAATTATCTAGCTCAAAAGATATAAGTGAAGCACATAGAGTATTCTAATAAATTCTGATTCATGTGTGTCTCTCAAAAAAGGTGTGTAAAGCAAGGATGATTGTAGTAAACTAAAAATCAAAGACTCAAAGCATACAAGACGCACCAAGCAAAACACATATCATGTGGTGAATAAAAATATAGGCTCAAGTAAAGTTACCGATAGACGAAGACAAAAGAGGGGATGCCTTCCGCGGCATCCCCAAGCTTAGGCTTTTGGTTGTCCTTAAAATTTACCTTGGGGTGCCTTGGGCATCCCCTATCTTAGGCTCTTGCCACTCCTTATTCCAAAATCCATCAAATCTTTACCCAAAAACTTGAAAACTTCACAACACAAAACTCAACAGAAAATCTCATGAGCTCCGTTAGTACAAGAAAATAAATCACCACTTCAAGGTACTGTAATGAACTCATTCTTTATTTATATTGGTGTTAAACCTACTGTATCCCAACTTCTCTATGGTTCATACCACCCGATACTAGCCATAGATTCATCAAAATAAGCAAACAATACACAAAAGACAGAATCTGTCAAAAACAGAACAGTCTATAGCAATCTGCAGGTTTGGAATACTTCTGTAACTCCCAAAATTGTGAAAAATTAGGAAGACCTAAATAATTTTTATATTGATCTACTGCAGTTGGAATTGGTATTTTATCATTCTCTGGCAAAAATGAAAATTATTCTCGTGAGCGCATATTTTCTATTTTTTTTTCAGCAAGATCAAACAACAATCACCCAAGAAGATCCTAAAGGCATTACTTGGCACAAACACTAATTAAAACAAAAACACAATTATAACAGAGGATTGATGAATTATTTATTACTAGTCAGGATCAAAAAACAAGTAAAATAAAATTGGGTTGCCTCCCAACAAGCGCTAGCGTTTAACGCCCCTAGCTAGGCATAAAAACAAGAATATATATAGGTATTATCATCTTCGGTATGCAATCCATAAGTGGATCCCATAATAGATTCATAAGGTAATTTAATTTTCTTTCTACGAAATTGTTCCATGCCTTCCTTAACGTAAATTGGAATCTAATATTTCCTTCTTTCATGTCAATAATTGCACCAATCGTTCTAAGGAAAGGTCTACCAAGAATAATAGGATATGTAGGATTGCAGTCTATATCAAGAACAATGAAATCTACGGGCACATAATTCCTATTTGCAACAATAAGACCATCATTAATTCTTTCCATAGGTTTCTTAATGGTAGAATCCACAAGGTGCAAATCTAAAAACAATCATCAAATTCACGGAAACCTAACACATCACACAAAGTTTTTGGAAACGTGGAAACACTAGCACCCAAATCACATAAATCATAGAATTCATGATCTTTGATCTTAATTTTAATAGTAGGTCCCCACTCATCATAAAGTTTTCTTGGTATAGAAACTTCTAGTTCAAGCTTTTCTTCATAAGATTGCATTAAAGCTTCAACGATATGTTTAGTAAAAGCCTTATTTTGATCATAAGCATGAGGAGAATTTAACACGGATTGCAACAAGGAAATACAATCTATCAAAGAGCAATTATCATAATTAAATTCCTTGAAATCCAAAATAGTGGATTCATTGCTATGTAAAGTTTTGATCTCTTCAATCCCACTTTTATCAATTTTTGCATCAAGATCTAAAAACTCTGAATCATTGGGACGCCTTCTAACTGAAGTTGACTCATCTCCAGTCCCATATTTATCAAGATTCATATTGGAAAACATAGATTTAATAGGAGACACACCAATCACTTTTATATCTACATCATTATTATCATGAAAACTAGAAGAACACGCTTTCACAAAGCAATCTTTTTTAGCACACATCCTAGCGGTTCTTTCTTTGCACTCATCAATGGAAATTCTCATGGCTTTGAGAGACTCATTGATACCATGCTTAGGTGGAATAGATCTAAGTTTCAAAGAATCAAGATCAAGATAAATTATATCCACGTTCCTAGCCAACTCATCAATCTTAAGCAATTTTTCTTCAATCAAAGCATTGAAATTCTTTTGCGAATTCATAAATTCTTTAACACTATCCTCAAAATCAGAGGGCATCTTATTAAAATTTCCATAAGAGTTGTTGTAGGAATTATCATAATTATTAGAATTAAAATTTCCTCCATACGCGTTGTTACCAAAATTGTTCCTATAAACAAATTCACATCCATAGATTCATTATTATTGTCAATCAAAGTGAACAAAGGCATATCATTAGGATCAGAAGAAACACTCTTATTAGCAAAAAATTTCATAAGTTCATCCATCTTTCCACTCAAAACATTAATCTCTTGAATAGCATGAACTTTTTTACTAGTGGATCTTTCGATGTGCCATGGAGAATAATTAACCATAATACTATCTAGGAGTTTAGTAGCTTCTCCTAAAGTGATTTCCATAAAAGTGCCTCCCGCGGCCGAAATAAAAGATTTCTAGAAGCAAAATTCAATCTAGCATACAAATTCTATATAATCATCCATAAATTCAAACCATGTGTAGGGCAATTACATATCATTAATTTCATTCTCTCTCAACCTTGTGCAACATGCTCATGATCAAGTTGCTTAAAATTCATAATATCGTTTCTAAGAGAGATGATCTTAGAAGGAGGAAAATACTTAGAGATAAAAGCATCTTTGCACTTATTTCATGAATCAATACTATTTTTAGGCAAAGAAGAAAACCAAGTTTCTGCACGATCTCTAAGCGAAAACGGGAATAGCTTCAATTTAACAATATCATTACCCACATCTTTCTTCTTTTGCATATCACACAAATCAACAAAGTTGTTTAGATGGTAGCAGGATCTTCACTAGGAAGGCCAGAAAATTGATCTTTGATGACAAGATTCAACAAAGCAGCATTAATTTCACAAGATTCAGCATCGGTAATAGGAGCAATCGGAGAGCTAATAAAATCATTGTTATTGGTATTGGAAATGTCACATAATTTAGTATTATCTTGAACCATCGTGACAAACAATCAATCCAACATACAAGCAAACAAGAATCAAGGGAAAAGAGGCGAACAAGAAAGGGAGAATAAAACATCAAGCGTGAAGTGGGGGAGAGGAAAACAAGAGGCGAATGGCAAATAATGTAATGCGAGGGATAAGAGTTTGTGACGGTTACTTGGTATGTCTTGACTTGATCGTAGATCTCCCCGGCACTAGCGCCAGAAATCCTTCTTGCTACCTCTTGAGCGTGTGTTGGTTTTCCCTTGAAGAGGAAAGGGTGATGCAGCAAAGTAGTGTAAGTTTTTCGCTCAGCTTTTGAGAACCAAGGTATCAATCCAGTAGGAGACTACACGCAAGTCGCCTAGTACTTGCACAAACAATCGAGAACCTCGCAACCAACGCAAGAAAGGGGTTGTCAATCCATTCACGGTCACTTACAAAAGTGAGATCTCATAAAGATAATAAGATAAACATTTTTCGTATTTTTGTATAGATTGGAAAATAAAGGTTGCAAAATAAATAGTAAACTAGAATTATAGATCGGAAACTTATGTGATGTAAAGTAGACCTGGGGGCCATAGGTTTCACTAGTGGCTTCTCTCATGATAGCATGTATTACGGTGGGTGAACAAATTACTGCCGAGCAATTGAGAGAAAAGCGCATAGTTATGATGATATCTAAGGCAATGATCATGAATATAGGCATCACATCTATGTCAAGTAGACCGAAATGATTCTGCATCTACTACTATTACTCCACACATCGACCGCTATCCAGCATGCATCTAGAGTATTAAGTTCATAAGAACAGAGTAACGCATTAGGAAAGATGACATGCTGTAGAGGGATAAACTCAAGCAATATGATATAAACCCCATCTTTTTATCCTTGATGGCAACAATACAATACGTGCCTTGCTACCCCTGCTGTCACTTGGAAAGGACACCGCAGGATTGAACCCAAATCTAAGCACTTCTTCCATTGCAAGAAAGATCAATCTAGTAGGCCAAACTAAACCGATAATTCAAAGAGACTTGCAAGGATATCAAATCATGCATCTAAGAATTTAGAGAAGAAGCAAATATTGTTCATAGATAAACTTGATCATAAATCCACAATTCATCGGATCTCGGCAAACACACCGCAAAAGAGTATTACATTGAATAGATCTCCAAGAACATTGAGGAGAACTTTGTATTGAGAACAAAAGAGAGAGAAGAAGCCATCTAGCTAATAACTATGGACCCGAAGGTCTGTGGTAAACTACTCACACATCATCGGAGAGGCTATGGTGTTGATGTAGAAGCCCTCCATGATCGAATCCCCCTCCGGTAGATCGCCGGAAAAGGTACCCAGATGGGATCTCATGGGTACAGAAGGTTGCGGCGGTGCAAAAGTGGTTTCGTGGCTCCCATGGATGTTTTTAGGGTATAAGAGTATATATATATGCGAAAGAAGTACGTCGGTGGAGCTCCGTGGGGCCCATGAGGGTGGGGGCGTGCCTACCCCCTAGGCGCACCCCCTGCCTCGTGGAAGCTTCATGGACTTCCAGACTTGTAATCTAAGTCTCCTAGGTTGCGTTTGTTCCAAAAAGATCCTCGCGAAGGCTTCGTTCCGTTTGGATACCGTTTGATATTCTTTTTCTGCAGAACACTGAAACAGGCAAAAAACAACAATTTGCACTGGGCCTTCGATTAATAGGTTAGTCCCAAAAATAATATAAAAGTGCATAACAAAGCCCATTAAACATCCAAAACAGATAATATAATAGCAAGGAACAATAAAAAAAATTATAGATACATAGGAGACGTATCACACGTCGGTGCTGATCTTGCACTACTTCATCGTAGGCAAGCACTCGAGGCGACCCGTAAATGAGTTTCATGCGGACAACTGCTTCTGCTGCATAGACCAGGGAGAAAGGAGTCTGCCCAGTAGCTCGATTTGGTGTCAGTAGCAAACTTGTGCCGTCGTAGAATTGTTCCATGACATTACCAAAATTATCATCACGGGAGTGTCCACTTCCTTGACGATAAATCGCTTGTCATAGAAGTGCTTTCGTCAAGGGTGACCGACACACGGTATCCACTGTAATGGGTCACCATTAAGCTATCGGGTTCCAGTTTGGATCCGATAACCCGTTAACAGCCCGGACTAATGCAATTTTCTGCATGTAAAATTCTCATTTGCCGACGAACCACGTGTCAGCTGAGGGTTGGGACACATGGCAACCTTCCATTTGACAAGAATTGCCAATGAAACGTTCACATGTGGGACGGCCCAATAGAGGCACATATAGGTCTAAAAGCCGGCCAAGGAACATGCCCACAAGATTTCGTCATATCTAATGGGCTAACATTTTCTGGACCAAATTATGGCCCACATCAGATACTGACCATTAAATGACTTCAATTTTCTGGGCCCATTTTACGGCCCATGTCAGATCTGGACCGTTAACAGCTTGCAATAGTTTGGGCCAAATTACGGTCCACATCTGATCCGCCTGTTAACTAACTTTTATTTCTTGGGATAAATTATGGCCCATAACAGATATGGCCCTTTTAACAGCTACTATACCATTGGGCCCATTGGCGGCCTGATTTGCTCTTCGGCCTCTTAATGGCCCGTTTAACAGTTCGGCCTGATACTAGTTTCGGCCTGTCAGTGGCCATGTCTATATATGGGCCTCTTTCGGCCCGGTTTCACTTTCGGCCATTTAAAGGCCCGAGTTGCACCTGGGCCTAATTATGGTCCCTAATTACTTTTGGCCTCTTAACGGCCCGTAGTCTTCGTGGATACATTCTATCCCAAACTGCCTATAGGCCCGTTAAAGGCCCTTAAGAGTGTTGGTCCTAATTTGGGCACATTATACATCCGGTCTGCATCCTGCCTGTCATGTAATTGGGCCAGCCAAGGCCCAAAATCATTTCAATCTGTTAAAATCCTATTTGATTTTCAGGCCCAATTAAGGCAAGCGATTTATTCGGCCTTTTGAAGGCCCGAAATTGATAGTGGGCCAGATTAAGACTTGAACAAACTAATGGCCCAAGATGATTGTAGGCCCATGGTTCGGCCCATACTAGCGATTGGCGACCGGCCAGTTTTAGTACAGAAATTATTATTTTATAAAGCTAACATGTTGGCTCATTGTGCACCAATCGAATATTATGACCTTTTCTTAGAGCAACGACAACAGAAACAACAAATACATTACAACATCGTGACGAACAATAAACCTAGATTATACAACAAAGAAATTCCAGCATATTACATCCCCTCGGCTTCAAAGTTCACTGCCAGTGATAAAAAGGGCAACCAGGAAAAAAATTACATAAACTGGGCAGGTCGCCACCAGTGGAAGTTAATAGGCGGATAAAATAATAGACAAAACCAACAACACTTCAACATAGTACAAGAAAGGTTAGCCCGGCCCAGGACCTGCAGTGCAAGCAGCTTAGCAACCTGATGAGACTGTGCTTCTTTGGCACTCATATCCACCAACTTAAGTTGCATGGCATCAATAAACGTCCTATACTTACGGTTAATATTGCATAGAGATTGAGTTCTAGTTGGATTTGAGCAGAAGCCTGTATTTCTGCTTGAATTTCAGACTGAAGAAGTCGAACAGATTCAGGCGGTGACTTCATCGAGCTTGTGTCACTGAGTATGTTTGACACTACATCAAGATGTGACTTCGTGGTTGTATCCCTACCGTCAAGATGTGTTGCCTTCTCCTCTGGAATATGTGTTAGAGGGACAAACAATGGGTTCGTCTCACTATCATTGTGGCAGTTCTTCCTAGCAGCAGTGTTGTCACCCTGAAAGAGAAACAAGTAGGTAGATAATAGGTTTTGCACGTATGAGCATCATCGCTGTCTATTCATCTCATTTCTTTGTCAGAAATAAAGAGACACGGTTTAAAATAGCATTAACATAATAGGCATTGTTCATAGTTAAGACGGAAGGAAATGGCATTGTGCAAGAGCAGCCAGCTTCACCAGACCACTGTATTACAGATCAAGAACACAAGCATAGATGTAGTTCTAAACAACGTCTAAGCACTAATGGTGAGTGTACTGTCAATTTATACCATTTTAGATTGGTAAATAAAGAGACACGATTTAAATAACATTAATATAATATGGCATTGTTCATAGTGAGACATTGCAGGATATGAAATTGTGCTGTTGTTGGTAGTCTCACCACACCATTGGATTACAGATCAAGAACACAAGCATACACATAGTGCTAAATAATATAACTTGTTATGTTTAGTTTAATTTACATGGTACGAATAAGGAACTAGATTGTACAAGTAAAGATTGAAATTGAGAAGGACAAACTTATTTTTATGTACTTTCTACTTTATAAACTTTGAATAAGCAATTTGATGCAGGCGACAAAAATAAACAACATTTGCACTCATAGCTATCCAAATATACACAAAAAAATTTGAAGGCTCGAGGAGGACAAAGTTACATTAGTAGTGAAGATAGGCTCTATAAAGGCCTTGTCCATATTGATGTGGGACAATTCAAGAAGTTTACCGCACACTCTTCTTCAAGAGTATTGCCTTTATTCTACATTTTGTTAAGAGTAAATATAGAGGTGGAAATATAGGAACAAATGGCGATTATTTAACTTAAGATGCAGAGTACAAATGTAAATATAACATACATGCAGAAGGCACTAACAAGAGCAACGTGGAGCTAAACTTCTTTAGTAACAATGGTTTTATTCAATATTTTGGTAAGAATAAATGTAGATTTGATGTGTAGAAAAATGGAGGACAAGGGAAAATAAGCTGCAAAGTGTACATGAAGAACTAGCTGACAAATATAAGTACAGTGATGAAGTACAACTGATATTTACAAGAACATTGCATGACTAAATTTCTTCATATGCATTGGGTTGATTCTACATTAATTTAAGCATTAATATAGATCTGATAATTTGGAGTGAACAGTGTATAAGCAAGCTATAATGCACAATGACGTCACATAATCCACCAGGTATGAATGTAAGGATTGCGATAGGACAATAGGTACTCACAAGAGCAAAGAAGCGACCAGCATAGTTGCGATATCCTATGTTTTTCGGCGCTGGTTCTATCGCCAATATACGTCTAGTGCTATGTGATTTCTCTGGTAGCACCACCTTTTTCAATGACTTTGCTTGTACTCCTTTAGGTTCTGCAATCGTCCTCTTGGTTTTGGATGTCTGAAACACAAGAACAACATTTGAATGGAAAAACATGGTATGACGACAAATATCATGAGTAAACTAAGAAGATGGCGGTGCAACGAAGCAAAAGAAATGCAAGACACCTGATGCAAGATATGTGCAACCAATAAAACCTTGGCATATTAGAACAGGCACCTTATTGGGTGAATTGTACATGCCATCTTTATTTGACTCCTTGAGCTCAGAATAGTCATTAGGATCATAATCTGAATACAAATCTATAGGTCGGGAGCATGTGGGTTTCATTGCATCCACAATGGACCTCAATCCCTTGACGCCAAGTTTGTTACCCATTGAACTGTTCCACAATATTCTTTTGATGTGTGCATTCTTATATTCATTGTGATTACGTACAATATCTGTAAAGCATGAAAGCTCAAATAGTAGTGAGATTATCTTTGTAATGCAGAGGATATTGTAATATAATTGAGGCTCCCCGTAAACCATTGTGTGATACCACTGGATTCTGATGAAGAGCCCATGTGTGCTGTAATATGGTGAGTAGATTAATATAATCTGGCATAACTACACAAAAAATAGGCTCCCTGTTGGGGGCCCCATATGTAAGGATAGTTGGCAGATGATAGGTTCATAATATACCGTATAGAAAGTTTATTGCCAAACCATGATAACGAGAGCGCAGAGCCAGTAGGCAGATCATAGTGTAGATAATAGGGGTACACCATAACCACCATAAATAAATCGGGAAAGCGGAACTGGCTGGAAAACACAGGGTTTTGCTGCTACTAATATGCAGCCTATCGAGCACCTACAAGCCAGCTCTATTCATCTGAAGGTGCACAACTGTTACTATCAGTTTAGTCTATCATAGACCGCGCGGCTCCCACCATTTTCGAGGTATTATGACAGACCAACTCGAAGTGCGAAATCATTTAGAAGAATCGACCCAATAGAGCCGTCGACTGCAGATGTCCCTGCTCCCCTTCCTAACAAGGAACATATTGTGCTTACTAAAGAAGAACAGAAGAGGAACATGTTAAAGAACAGAAGAGGAAGCATATTATTGAGATTCCCCTCCTTTATGTACAATGTTGGTTACCCACCCATGATGAATCAGAGCGCCAAAAGAATGCAATTCCATGATGTCTCTCTATATGTGGTCACATGCATTTTGAAACTCAGTTGGGAGCATTAGCTAACCAATTAAATGTGTATCTGTTAGCTAATGCCAGTATCATATCACATTCGTATTTGAAGAACCTTAGGACGTATGATTGGTGTGTTATTTAGCTATAAATGGTGAACATCTGCTAGTAGGACACGAAGCACCTACGCAGATCATAGTGTAGATATAATGGGAAAACCGTAAGCATCAGGAGTAAAATCAGCAAAGTGGAACTTGCTGGAATATATGTGCTAGTATTGCCGGTACGGCTAGAACGGCTTCTGATACCAGCTCTCTTCAACTAAAGGTGCGGTACTTTTAATATCAGTGTAACTCTCAAAGGCGACACAGCTCCCCGCATTTCCTTGCTAATCTTATAGGATTCAAGTGGGCAGGCCACTACAATTCCTATTCCTATTTTTACAAAATCCTGCGAATCAAAGAGGCCCGAAGAGTTCGAAGTGTCCATCACAACCGACCGTATAGACCTCTACACTGCAAATGTCCCTTCTCATCTTCATTATAAGGAACATACTGTACTACTATCATACTCCCTCCGTTCCAAAATATAAGTCTTTGTAGAGATTTCCACTATGGATCACATACAAATGTATACATATACATTTTAGAGTGTAGATTCACTCATTTTGCTCCATATGTAGTCCATGGTGGAATCTAAACAAAGACTTGTATTTAGGAACAGACAGAGTACTTATTAAAGAAGAACAGAAGAGGAATAGGCTAAAGAAGAGCAAACAGATTTTGGATAATAAAATGTTCGTTGCGTAGTGCCCACACATGATGAACAAGAGTGCATTAAGAATGTAACTCCCTCCTGTCTCTCTATATGTGGTGCATGTGCTTTTCGAAAGTAAAGTAGGAACATTAGCTGACCAATTAAACGTTATCTGTTTTAGTAAAATCAGCATCATATCAGATTCCTATTTGAGCAACAAGTTTGGAACTATGACTGGAACATTGTTTAGCTTGATGGATTCAGGAGCAGTGCTAAGCAGCTACGATGATGGTACTGAATATAAAGGCATGTCTGCATGCAAGTCGCGTGAATTTGTCATTTGGGTCAGTCGACCATTTCAGGTGGTTGGATGAAGATCCTACGTCTCCTAACCCTTCTTATTCCTCGTCTCTTATTCTTCCCATAAAGAACACCGCACGGGCTGCGGGCCGAACCACCGCCCCGACCCCCCCCTCCCCCGCCCTCCCCTGAACCGCCCCCGCCGCTGTGTTCCTCCGCCACCCCCACCCCCAGCCCCGCCCCACCCGCGTCAAGTTTTCTTCGTTCGGCGAGGCCCCACCACCGCCCCCACAACCACCGTCCCAACCCGAGTACCTTCCTTCACACCGGTGAACTCCGGCGAGCTCTCAAAAATCAACTGACCCAATTTTAAAATTTAGTCTACTTTCATTTAACTAGTGTGGTATATAAAAGGGGAAAACCATAAGAATTGTGAGTATATTGTTTAGCGTGCCATGGCGGATCTAGAGGTGCAAACCCGACAAAGGCAACTTCGCAACCAGAGTTTGTTTTCAACTAACAAGTGATGGACAAGAGAGTAAAGCAGTGGCGATCTATTTTCTTGTTGTGATAAATAAGTTGAGCAGATATGAAAGAGTACTGCCACTAGTGCAACACCGTGTGTGGATCTGTTGAGAATTTAACGGTGCTACGGTAGCGATGGCTATCGGTGGCGTGGAAGCAGATCTAGGAGGGTAGACAGTGGTGGCAGGGCACAGTGGACGAGACGGTCATAGGAGCAACACCAGCAAGTTGGACGACGACATGGATGAAGCGAGAGGATGGGATGCAAGATCTCGGTCCAAAGTCGTGGATGAGAGAGGTCTATCTCTTGCAATGGACGATGGCGTCAGGGCATCAGCTCCGGCATGGTGGAGGAGGACTGCGTGGACGGGGTGGCGGATGGAGGAGGCTAGGGTGGAGAGGGTGTTTTGGCGCCCACGGAGTACGAATGGGGAAATGGAGGGAGAGAGGAAGGGGGGAACCCTGTCTTCAGGGAGCGCTTGTATCAAATGCGAGGAAATTTACAAACTTAGCCCCCGTTTAAAATTTCCTACATCACAGCAATATTAGTCGGTTGAGGATAGGACGATAATCTCTCTGTCGGAGGTTGGGCGCGACATATGCCAAAGGATGGCTTATCATGGTGGGAGCGAGTAGAATGTCGCCGGTGCTCGGAAGCGGGATTAGGCGTAGACACGAACGCCGGCGTACTTTACCCAGGTTCGGAGCTCTCCTAGGAGATAACACCCCTAGTCCTGCTCTGCGGGGTCTCCGCATGATCACTAAGGCAAAGTGAGTACAAGGGTGCTCCTCGAGCTGTATGCTGGAGGTAGGAGAAGGCAAGGCTAGCTTTCTCCTTCCTATATCTCTGGTCTAGTTCTAATGGGTCCGAACCCTTTGCATGGGTGCCCTGGGGGGTTTATATAGGCCTACCCCCCACGGGTACAAGGGTAATATGACTGGGCGCAGGCCTAGCCGTCAGTCTCTTCGGCCGCCGACTTCTCCGCCGACTGCTGGGGCTCACCGATCGGGGGGCCCGCCGACTGGTCTGGTACGGAGCCGACAGGCCGTACCCGCCGCTTGGGGGTCTTGCCGCCTACTGACTACTGTAGCCGTGCTTCTAATGATGCAAGCTTGGTCGAAGGATCATGGCTACAGCACCGCCGTCATGGCGGGCGATTACTGTAGCCACTCCCCATCTTGTCAGGTTAATGCCACATGGGGCCCGTGGGAGGAGTAGGCCGACTCCTAGGGGCCGACTCCCATCGGGTCCGATTGGTAGGGCTCTTCGCCGTCTTCTGGACTCTCACTGATTGGTGGGGCCCGTCGTTCTTGGGCTGTACAGACAGGCCGTCGTGGGAGCAGGACTCCGCCTGCTCGTGGTGACATCTGGGCTGGCATTACAACAGTGCCACGTTGGGCGGGGATCTTCGTTGGTACAACGCAATGTGGCCGCGCTAGCCCTTAGGAATGGGAGGGGATGGGCTGCACTGTAGCCATCCCTCGTCCCGTCCCCCTTGATGTGGGTACAGGCTTCGAAGGGGCCGCGGGCCGACTCCTCGGAGTCGGCTTCTCTGGAAGCCGCCTGGCAGGAGTCGGCTTGTCTCGACCTCGCCTTCTGGACTCGGCAGTCTATGGGAAGCCGGCTATTTCTCGAGCCGGCTTCTAGAATGTGGCTCTTTACCTTGGCATCCTGAGTGGCGTGGTCAGCCCCGATGTCTCAAAAGGCTATGGTCGTTAGGTTAGCCTACCCGTGGTCCATTACTCCGACGGTAGTCCCCGAAGCTGGTGAGGCGCCGCGGGCGACTGGTTGAGGAGCCTCAGCAGTTTCCTTTCTCCGAGTGCTTGAGGCGAAGCTTCATTCGACTTCCGCCGGGCCGACTGGCGGGAGTCAGACTCGCCCAATCCGACTTGTACAAAATTTTCGAACGCCTCAGCGGCATCCAAGTGGCGTGCTAGCTAAGCTTCCAGGCCGCCGCCCATTTCAGAACTGTCATGTGGCGACAAGCGGCCGGGCCAGGCTGCCCACCCACACGCACGACGGGACACACCTACAGGCGGGCCCCGCCACTATCGCGCCTCAGCACGCGAGCGTATCCGCTGCGGCCGGGGTGGATGGTTGAGATAACCGCGGAGTTACTGCGCACAGTAACTTTGCACGATAAAGCTGGGGGGCATGGGGTAGTGGGTGCAGTAAATCCCACACCCGCCCCCTCGGCTTCGCAGCCCACTAGTCTATAAGTAGGGGGAGGAAGGGGGAGCGGCAGAGCACGTGTGCCCCTCCTCCTCACTGCTTCCTCGTCACTTCCTCTCGCCGCCACGCCCCAAGCTACGTTGAGCGCCGCGGTGATCCATTCCCAATGAGCTCTTCTTCCACCGCCACGCTCCCCGCGGTGCACTCCGGCACCTGGGACGGTTCGGAGGTCCACGATGATCACATAGATTTCCTCCACATGACACGGTGGCTGTCTGGCAAGGACTTCGTGAGGGTCCGCCTCGCGTCGAAGAAGGAAATCTCGTTGGCGCCTGAGGAGGGCGAGCGGGTCGTCTTTCGCTCGCACTGCCTACGCGGCCTTGGCCTTTCGGCGAGCGGCTTCTTCCGCGCCTTTCTCGAATTCTACGGTCGCTAGCCGCACGACCTCACCCCCAACACGATGGTGTTGTTCTCCGCCTTTGTCGCCTTGTCCGAAGGCTTCCTTGGCGTTCTCCCCACCATCGAGCTCTGGGGGAGTTCTTCTACTCCAAGCTCGGTACCCAAGACGCAGGCGTGCCGGCTCAGCGCGGTGTGTTCATCGCCGTGCGAAGGTCGGGGACGACAACCTGTTTCCCCCCATCCGGCTGATAAAGTCGGTGAAGATGTGGCAGCGGTCATACTTCTACGTGAAGAGCGTCTTCACGGAGGGCGACTGGGTCAATTTGCCGGCCTACGTGGCCGGCCCGCCGGCTAGGAGGCAGCCCAACTAGCCGTATCGGGCCAGGACGCTGACGCCCGCAGGAGCCGGCGCCATCGCGCGACTCCGAGTGCTGACGCATTCGGAGGGCCTGACCGGGCTGGATTTGCTGGCCGCCTTCGTGGCGCGACGAGTGCTCCCACTCCAAAATCGCCCCCACATGATTTGCCAGATGAGCGGGCATGGGGACCCGAGTCGTCTGTGCACCAAGGAGATGCCTCACGCGGAGGTAGCCCACATGGTGAACTACCTTGCGAACTACGAGCTCACGGGAGAGTGGCAGTTCGGCAAGGAGCCATATTCACGCGCCAACCCTCCGCCCATGGTGAGTTGTTTCTTTTTCTTTTTCTTTGTCTTCTTTGCCGCCAAGTCTGTCTTGTCCAATCTGACCAATCGGCTTTGGCCAGAACCCCCTCCTCCATCCAGCAGCCGGCACCCTGGGGCCGGCCCACGAATTCCTCCCCGACCGGGCAGAGAGCGACGTCGACGACCCCAACTTGGGGGCGGCGGCCTTGGAGGACGACGCCGAGGGAGGAAGCGGCTAAGTGCGCGGCCCGAGGCTCGGGGCCAGTTTCAAGGACTGACCTGACGATGACGCGGAGGAGGTCGCCCCACATCACCAGCTAGGAGCCGGCTAGCCCGGCACGAGCTCTTCTGCCGCGCCAGACGCCCAAGGCGGTGCGAAGAAGCGCAGGGCCGCGTTGAGCATGTCCGGCAGCCGGCCGAAGAAGCCCAAGGGCTCGGCCGTGGCGACCAAGTGGGACGAGGCGGCCACAAAGGCCCACCGCTTCCGCAAGGAAGTGAAGAAGCCGCTGCTGGTCTCCGTGTAAGTGCTACCTTTCTTGCACTTTCATTATTTTATTTTGTTGATCTTGTTTGAGTTTGCTTGCTTGTCGCCCTTGGGTCCAGGGCTCCCCTCTCTCTTGACAAGGTCGCTGCCGCCTCCATCGTGGGGTTGGCGGACACTTCCGCCACCACTCGGCGGATTGACCCTGCCGCCGACCTCCGGGAGGCGATAGAGCGGAACACACGAGATGTGTGTGAAGAACAGGAAGCCGCCTGCCTGAAGAAGGCGGAGGCTGAGAAGGCGGAGGCCGCCGCCAAGAAGAGACTGGCGGAGACCGAGGCCACCGACGCGGTGAAGAAGCGAGCTGAAGAAGCCACGCACCGCCAGTCGGTGGTTTTTGTTATTCCTCTGAACTCCGCGCGGCCACCCCCAGAGTTCACGGTGCAGACTGGGGAGTCCAGCGGCGAGAACCTAGTCATGGAGAGGGGTGGCGGCGACACCGCCATGCCGGACGTGATCGTGCTGCCACCGCCGCCATCTAGGAGCGGGCGAGGCAAGCAGCCAGCGGACCCGCCGGTGCCGCCGACTGAAGACGAGGTGGTAGGAGGCCTAGTTCTCCACGATCCCGGACACCGAGGCGACGAGCGCCGCGCCCACTGGGTGGTTGCGGGGAGGTGGGACGGGCCCATTGAACCGGGCGCTTCTGGACATCCAAGCCAAGATCCGAGCCGAGGGCGATGCCATCAAGAACTGCACCAAGGCGTATCTGGCATCGCCAGAAGCCATCCGGGTACGTTCCCTTCTTCTTTGTCTCTATTTCTTGTTCTTCTCGGTGGGGGCGTGCCAGCGCACCCACTGGGTGTAGTCCCCGGGTTTTGGGCCGGCTGCTGAGCAGGCGGCTAGGAACTCTGATTGGCGAGTTCCAAGTACTAATACTTGTCTGAAATTTTTTCACAGGACTACCACAATCTTCGCATGACCACCTTCAACGCCAACGTCGAGGAGCTAGCCAAGCGGACCGCCGACTTGTCGGAAAGCCACAGTGAGTCCTCTTCCTTCTCTGCGGGGGCGCGCTGGTGCACCCACGGGTTGTAGTCCCCGAGATTCGGGCCGACTGCTGAGCAGTCGGGCCGAATCTCCACATCGACTATTCTTTTTTCTGTTGGTGACTCTTTCTTCGCGGGGGCGCGCTGGCGCGCCCGCGGGCTGTAGTCCTCGCGATTCAGGACGACTGCTGAGTAGTCGAGCCGGATCTCCTTGGCGACTTTACTTAATTGTTGGTAATTAACACATTGTTATCTTCTTTCTTCTGCAGAGGCCAACGCCGCCCTGATGCAGCAGCTGGGCGAGGCCATCGAGGCTGATCGTGAAGGGCGGAGGGCGGATGGCACGAAGATCGCCACTGACTCCCCCCGAACCATTAACGAGCAGATCCTGAGCATTGAGGCTCGTCTTCGGCCGGCCCACCGGATGCTCCGCCGGCTTCAACGTGCCGGCGCCCAGGCGATCGCCGCCCTGTGGCCGGACATGCAGGCACCGCGCACCCCAAGTCGGACTGCCGACTGGCTGGAGGTAGCGGCTGGCCGCCTTGAAGACTGGAAGGGCTCTTCGGCCCGGGCTGGAGTGCGCCGGGCCTTAGAGTTCGGCAAGGCGTGGTATCCTGGGCTGAGTCTAGCCCAGCTAGCCACGTTCCGGCTAGAAGCTCAGGTGGAGTTGGCGGTCGTGGAAGATGACCTCGTCAAGCGCGCGACGTCGATCATCGATTACACCGACACCAGCGTCTTCGCCCCGGAGCGGGCTGAGAATGGCGACGAGGCGCCGCCAGAATGGTTCAAGATGAATCCGACTGACGGCGAGGATTCAGCGGAGGTGAACGACTCCAGTGGCGAGGAAGAAGGCGGGGCGGGGGTGGAAGGCGAAGGGGAGGCGCCAGAGGTCGGAGCGGGCGGCCAGCCTCAGCTCGACCGCGCCTCCAACAATGAGGCACGCCCAACCGAGCCGGCTACCACTGGAGGAGACCAAGCGGAGACTTCCCAGCCGGCCGCTCCACCAGTCGGCGCTGCCGATTCCGCCGTTCCACCAAGCCCGCCTGCTGCTTCCTAGGCTGCCACTTTACCTTTGTTTATACCTGCTTATCGGTCTCAATGAACTTTGTTAATTTTGCACAATTCAACCCGCGGGGTTTGTCTTGAACTGCTGTTTGAAGATTGGCCAAAGGCCTTTGCTATGTAAATATATTCCGAGTTCTATCTCTTCCTGCCTGTTGCTGTTTGGCTTTTTTCCTTTGCCGCCTTCCCTTGGATAACGTCTTGCCAGTCAGACAGCTGCTCTACGGACTATTGCTGGATCAAGTACTTAGCTTCTTTTGGGAAGGCAAGTACTTAGCCGTTTAGAGTTCTTTGGCAAGTTATGTAGAACACCGCGAGCCGGCTGCTCAACAGTCGGTCATAACAGGCGGGAAGCCGGCTTAGACTATGCCCATGCTTGTGTCCTTAACCATTTTTCATATGGGCACCCTTTCTACCTTACTCCTGCCCACCGTCCAGTCGCTCTGCGAGCTGCGGCTTCTAGCAGGAGACGGCTTAGGTGCCACACATTACTTGTCCGGCTGCAGGAAGCATTTCGTAGTGCAAGGCGGCAAGTCCCCGGGCCGACTAGTCGGACCCGGTGCCAAGTGGCATAAAAAATAACATACTTATGGGCATGATTCTTATCATATAGATAAAAGAGGGATGTCCCCGAGCTCGTCTCGGGGGACATAGAGTCTTCGTATTTAATACAAAAGGTAGTGTGGTACATACTGCTTTAACTGTAAAATCTTCGGAGGAGGTTTGCATTCCACGGCCGTTCCGTCTCCTTGCCGGAGTCGTCCCTCTTGTGTGCTCGAGGCTTCTTAGCATCGATCAGGTAGTAGGAGTTGTTGCCTAGCACTTTGCTGATGACGAAGGGGCCTTCCCAAGGCACTGAGAGCTTGTGCTGACCGGCTGTTTGCTGGATCAGCTGGAGCACAAGGTCTCCCTCTTGGAAAGATCTCGGCTTGACCTTGCGATTATAATAGCGGCGCAGGCTCTGCTGGTAGATGCTGGACCGACTGTGTTCCAACAGCCGGCCCTCTTCCAGCAGATCGACGCCATCTTGACGTGCTTCTTCTGCCTCCACTTCGGTGTACATGGTGACTCGAGGGTAGTCAAACTCTATGTTCGTTGGGATGATGGCTTCGGCGCCGTAGACGAGGAAGAAGGGCGTGAAGCCGGTTGACTTGTTTGGAGATGTGCATAGGCTCCAGAGGATGGCTGGCAGCTTGTCGAGCCAACAGCCGGCCGAACGCTCCAGAGGCTCGACCAGTCGAGGCTTGATGCCGGACAAGATGAGGCCGTTTGCTCGCTCTACTTGTCTGTTTGACGGCGGATGGGCAACGGACGCTAAGTCCAGTCTGATGCCCTGCGTCGTGCAGAAACGGGCCAAGGTGCCTTTGGCAAAGTTTGTGTCGTTGTCGGTGATGATGCTGTGTGATATGCCGTATTCGATGGTGATGTCGGAGATGAAAGTCACAGTAGTCGGACCATTCAGCTTCTTGATTGGTTTGGCCTCTATCCACTTGGTGAACTTATCCACCGCGACAAGCAGATGGGTCATGCCGCCTCGCACTGTTTTGAATGGTCCCACCATGTCCAGGCCCCAAAAAGCAAAGGGCCAGGCATTGGGAATAGTCTTGAGCGCAGAAACCGGCTGATGTGGCTTGGAACGAAACATCTGGCACCCTTTGCATTTTGGACCAATTCTTTAGCGTCTTCAAGAGCAGTCGGCCAGAAGAAACCATGACGGAAGGCTTTGGCGACGAGTGCTCTTGAAGCCACGTGGTGGCCACACTCGCCTTGATGGATGTCTTTGAGAATCGCTTGGCCTTTCTCTGGCTCCATGCAGCGCTGGTAGACACCAGTGACACTGCGCCTCACGAGCTCTCTGTTGACAATGCTGTAGGCTGCTGCCCGACGTTGCACTTGTCAGACCGAGATCTCATCAGTTGGTAGCTCTTTGTTCACCAAAAAACTATGGATGGGCTGGGCCCATGAAGGTGCTGCGACTTCTGCAACTGTCAGGACTGGGACTTGGACAAGGGCGGCTAGGCCGGGAGGCGGCGGGTTGGAGTCGACAGCCGCTTGCTGTGTCGATGAAGTCCCCGGGCCGATTGGTGCAGTCCTCGGGCCGAGTTCTGAAGTCCCCGGGCTAGTCGCTGCTGTCCCCGGGCCGGGTTCTGAAGTCCCCGAGCCAGGTGCGACTGCTGCGACCCCCGGGCCATCCATCAGAACTCCCGTGTCGGCTGATTGAGCTCTCAAGTCGGATCCGACTGCTTCAGGAGGAGCCAGCATGAAGATAGAATCTGACTCTGGTAATTGCTTGACATATGGTTTGAGAAGGTGCTGAAGGGCGACGCCGGTTGGTATTGCTTGACGGGTGGAGCCGATTCATGCCAGGGCATCTACTTGGTCGTTGTCATTTCTTGGCACATGGAGAAACTCGCATCCCTCAAAATATCCACTGAGTTGCTGTACAAGGAAGCGGTAGCGCGCCATGTTTGCATCTTTGGCGTCCCAGTCACCTGAAGACTGCTGGACCACCAAGTCAGAGTCCCCATAGCACAGGATCCGACGAATGCCAAGCTCTTTGGCAAGCCGGAGCCCGTGAATGAGTCCCTCGTATTCGGCAATGTTGTTGGAGGCGGCAAAGTGGATTTGCAGCACATATTTGAGCTTGTCTCCTTTGGGAGAGGTGAGGACGATGCCAGCTCCCAAGCCGGTGCACATTTTGGAGCCGTCAAAATGCATCCGCCAATGGGTGGAGTTGGGCGCTGGCGGCAAGTACTGGGTCTCGGCCCAGTCGACGAGGAAGTCGGCCAGCGGTTGTGAATTGATGGCGGTGCAAGGCTGGTAGTAGATGGTGTAGGGGGCCAGATCTATGGCCCATTTGGCCACTCGGCCCGAAGCATCTCGGCTTCCAATGATCTCGTCCAGTGGAGCTGTGCAGACCACAGTGATTGGATGCTCTTGAAAGTACAGTTTCAATTTTTTGGCGGCAAAGTGCACGCCGTAGCACATCTTCTGGTAGTGGGGGTAGTTTTGCTTGGAGGTCGACAGTACTTCACTCAAATAATATACCGGTCTTTGGACTAGTAGGGCTTTGCCTTCCTCCTTGCACTCTACCAAGATGACTGTGCTGACCACTCGGCTGGTGGCAGCGATGTATAGGAGCATGGGCTCCTTAGGAGTCGGAGCCGCCAAGACAGGTGGAGTAGTCAACATCTTCTTCAACTGGATAAAAGCTTCGTCAGCCTTGTGGTTCCACTCGAAAAAAGTGGTCTTCTTCATGAGTTGCTATAGGGGGAGAGCCTTCTCGCCCAGCCGACTGATGAATCGGCTGATGGATGCCAAACAGCTGGTGAACTTATGTACGTCCAGCAGTCGGCTGGGTACTTCCATCCTCTCAATGGCCTTGATCTTCACAGGGTTGCATTCTATGCCGCGTTCGGAGACCAGGAAGCCAAGAAGCTAGCCGACTGGTACTCCGAAGACGCATTTCTCTAGGTTGAGCTTGATTTGAAATCAGCCAAGTTCTCAAAGGTCTCCTTGAGGTCTTCTAGCAGTGTTCCACGCTTCTCCATCTTCACCACCACATCATCCACGTAAACATGGGCATTTCTGCCGAGTTGCTTGAGGAGGCACTTCTACATGCAACGTTGAAAGGTGGCGCCGGCATTCCTCAAGCCGAACTTCATAGTCAAGTAGCACAAGGCTCCAAATGGCATGATGAAGGCAGTCTTCAGTCCGTCAGCTGGGTTCAAATTGATCTGGTGGTATCCTGAATATGCATCCAAAAAACTCAACAGCTCGCATCCGGCTATGGAGTCTATTACTTTGTCGATTCTTGGTAAAGCAAACGGGTCCTTGGGGCATGCTTTGATGAGGGTAGTGTAATCAATACACATACGCCACTTCTTGTTCTTCTTTAGCACAAGGACCGGGTTGGCCAACTACTCTGGAAAGAACACCTCCATGATGAAGCCGGCTGCCAGCAGCCGGGCAATTTCTTCTCCGACGACTCTTCTCTTTTCTTTTGACAGGCAGCGCAAGGGCTGCCTGACTAGCTTGGCATCAGACCGGACATGTAATTTGTGCTCGGCGAAATCCGTCGGGACACCTGCCATGTCTTTGGGGGACATTGTGAAGATGTCCCGATTCTCACAAAGGAAATCAATGAGCTCGCCTTCCTATTTGCTGTCGAGGTTTGTACCTATGACAGCGTACCTCTCCGGGTGCTCTGGGTCCAAGGGTATCTTCTTTGTTTCTTTGGCCGGCTTGAACGAGCCCTCAGCTTCTGACTCCTTGGGATCGGGCGACATCTCTGGCTGCTTGCTTGCCATTGCCACAACCTGGTCAAGGAGCTGCTTCTCAGCTGCGATCACGAGGGATTCGGCCAATCGACTACTCTCTGCTACGCAGGCGGACGACTTCTTGTAGTCGCCAGCTATGGTCAGAATCCCCTTGGAACTCAGCATCTTCATCTTGAGGTAGGCATAGTGGGGGACAGCCATGAACTTGGCCAGGGCAGGCCGGCCAAGTAACGCATGGTATGGGCTCTCAAGGTCCACCACTTCAAACCATACTGACTCTCGGCAGAAATGATCTTTGTCTCCAAAGAGGACGTCTATCAGAACCTTGCCTATTGGTGAGAAGGAAAGGCCAGGAACTATGCCATGGAATACTATCCGGCTGGGCTGAAGCTGCCTCTGTCTGATTCCTAATTTCTCCATGGTATCCTTGTATAGGATGTTAATGCTGCTGCCGCCGTCTATCAGGACTCGGGAGAAGCGAGCTGCTCGCTTGTCCGTGGCAAAGGTGGCGTCCAAAATCAGGGCATAGGAGCCGGGCTTAGGTGTCACCTCCGGGTGGTCAGCTCTGCTCCAGCTGATGGGCTTTTCAGACCAATGCATGAACTCTAGGGTGTCTGATGCTATCGCATTTACTTCTTGTTGCTGCAGCCGCCTGCTGCGTCGATCATCGGCCACACTGGTGTAGATGACATAGGCTCCATGCTCTTCTGGGTATTCGTCTTGTATTGCGCCGACTGGTCTGACCGCCGGCTGCTGGGGTGGGGGAAGGAGGCGGCTGCCCAGCAGGCGGGGGAGGCATGAGGCTGTCTCCCTTGACGATCCTGGTGAGCCAGTGGCACTTCTGAGTGGTGTTGTTGGACAGCTTCGCACCACTATGGAATTTGCAGGGAGCATCCAAAGTCTGCTCATATGAGAAAGCCGGCAACTAGTTGGGCTTGCCGCCCTTCTGTCATTTGGGCAGAGGCGGCCCTTCCGGCTGCTGGTCTTCGAATGTTGCCACCTGCCGGCTGGTGCAAGCCGGCTGCGTGGCCTTGCACTTGTGTTCGTTCTGTTGTTGACGCCAACTGGCGTCTCCATCCAGGGTTCGAGGAGCCTGAGGAGCCACCTTGCCAGTCGCACTAACTTGGATCTCCGCCTTCATGGAGGAGTCGGCCATGGCATATTTGTCTGCTATGATTAGCAGCTCGTCGAGGGTCTCTCGCTCGTCGCAGAGGAGCTTGTGCTTGAGGAGGGTGCCCTCTCGGCACCTGGCGGTGAAGTATTCGATGGCCTGCACCTCGTGCACGCCCTCGCAGGAGTTACGGAGCTTGGCCCAGCGCGTGAGGTAGTCGCGAGTTGACTCGTTGGGGCCTTGCACGCAGAAGGAAAGCTGGCGCAGTTTGGGAGGCCACTTGTACGTGCTGGTGAAGTTGCGGACGAAGGCGTCGGTGATGTCGACCCAACTGTTGATGCTGCGAGGCTTCAAGTTGTTCAACCAAGTCCGGGTCGTGCCCTAGAGCATGAGTAGAACATACTTCACGGCAACATGCTTGTTGCCGCTTGCTATGCTGACGGCTGTGGAGTAGTCAACCAGCCAATCTTCCGGCTTCACAGAGCCAGTGTATTTGGGCGTGTCTCTTGGGAGTATGAACCCTCTGGGGAAAGGCTCGTCTCGGATGCGGGGGCCGAAACACGGCGGACCCAACTCATCTTCTTCTTCAAGCGCCAGGGATCGGTGGAGACGGTCGATCCGGTGGCGGGCATCATTCTCTCCGACTCATGTCGGCGGCCAAGACGGTCGCCGAGTGTCGGGTGGTCAACAGGCGGCAGGGAGACTCTCCTTTCCCTGCGAGGGGGAGGAGGCGGACAGTCGCCCCATCGTTCCATTGCTCTTGGGCGGCCGTCTTGGTCGCGCTCTATGGGGATACGAGTCCGACTGTGGCTACCAGCCGGCTCCTTGTCTTTTCTTCCACGGACGCCACCAGCCAGCGTTCGGGATGTTGCGCCTTCGTCTCGGCGGGGATGCATGTCGTCATTCTGCCGACGCAGCCCGTCGGTGCGGTAGCCGGCCTCGTTCTGCTCGGCAGCCGTGTCGAGGAGCCGCTGAACGCGCTCTGCCATCAGGCGATGCTCCTCGCCCTTGAACTTGTACAGCTCGTCTACTGCCGCTTGGGCAGCTCGGATGTTTTTCGCCGGCATGGCATAGATGGGGCGATCTGCCCTGAACAGGTTGGCGATGGCCACGCCGCGCTGCTAGACCACGCCAAGGCGGCTGGGCCCGGCGGGAGCCGGCGTGCCGCCCACAGCGCGGTCCAACTCATGCTGATAGGTCTCCGACAGGCATCTCATGCTGGACAGCCTCTTGGCGCCTTCGACAAGCTGAAGGCGGCGCGCCTCCAGCGTCTCGGCGTCGGTGTCTTCGGGAATGGGCGCGGTCCGGTCTTGTAGTGCCGCATCAAGCAGGTCGCGAGCACCTCCCTCGGAGTGCTCGCCGTGACCGATGACAAGTACCTCCGTGACGGTGCTTCCGCCGCTCTCCGCACAAGGGAGCGGCTCGTCGTAGACCACCACGTTGGTGGGGAACGCGTCGAGCGACGCGGTGTCGGAGTCGACTAGCATCGGGCCAGTGGAACCTACGGATTCCATGTCCACAGCAGGCTCGCTGGCGACGTGGAGTTGGTCGAGGAGGCCCACGAGGAGGCTCTCGGGGCCGCCTGTGCCCGCGTCGGATGCGGGCTCGTTGGAGAGGCGGACCTCGCCGACAAGATCGGTGAGGCAACTTGCCGCGCAGGCGATTTCCGCGCCAAGCAACGCATCGGCGCAGACTCCGTTTGGCGTGTCGGGCTAGCTGCGCTCGCCAGGGGGAAAAAGGGTTCCCCTCCAGAACAGGTCTCCGGATGACGGTGGACCTCACACCACGGTGGGCGCCAAATGTCGGGGATTGGGTCCGACATATGCCAAAGGATGGCTTATCATGGTGGGAGCGAGTAGAACGTCGCCGGTGCCCCGAAGCAGGATTAGGCGTAGACACGAACATCGGCGTACTTTACCCGGGTTCGGGGCTCTCCTAGGAGATAACACCCCTAGTCCTGCTCTGCAGGGTCTCCGTATGATCACTAAGGCAAAGTGAGTACAAGGGTGCTCCTCGACCTGTATGCTGGAGGTAGGAGAAGGCAAGGCCAGCTTTCTCCTTCCTATATCTCTGGTCTAGTTCTAATGGGTCCGAACCCTTTGCATGGGTGCCCTGTGGGGTTTATATAGGCCTACTGTCACACCCTAGCCAGTTCAAGCATTAGAGTGTGCATCATGTTTAAATTTCTCTTAAATTTGAAATGGGGATGACAGAATCCCCAGCACCCCCCTGGAACAACTAGGGTTTACTAAAAACTTTTTCAATGAACCCGAAATGCCCTTCTAAAAAGCCCACCCTTTTTGTTTTGGGTTAAAACCTTGGACAAAAATGGTGCACATTTTTCTAGGACATCTTAAGGTCATTAAATTAATTCTTATAGTATTTGCATTTGGGCATTTAAATGCTATAAAATATTTTAAATGCTCAAATAATCATAAACCAAAATGTTTGTTGTTGGATATATTCTAAGTAGTGGCCATGATTAATTTTATGATTTATGGAAATGCCCTGGCATTTTTAATAAAGCCCTGAAGTTATAGAAATAATAGAATAAATAAAAAACAGAAAAGGAGAGAGAGAACAGAACATACCTGGCGCAGCCCACCTAGCCCACCGGCTCGGCCCAGTCCACTGGCTCTTGCCAGTCATCCTCCTCCTCCCGCCAGGAGGACGAGAAGCGCGTGGCCGGCGCCCGCGGCCACACGCCGGCCACCTCCTGCTTCCGCCGACGCCCCGGACGCGCCTACGAGTGCCACACACTCCCCCACGCCCCCCTCTCTTTCTCCCCACTCTCCCCGTGGCCTCTCCCCCTCTCTAGCTCTCTCCCCATCCCCTGCCGAGCGCAGCCGTCGCCGCCGACAAGCACCACCGCAGCCACCGCCGTCCACTCGCTGCCTCGCCGTGCCAAGAAGCTCCGCCGTCGTCCGCTGCTTTGCCTCGACCCATCCCCGAGTGCTCGCTCGCCCCAGAGACGCTGCTCTGAGCTTGTCTTCAACCTCGGTCTCCGAAGATCCCCCTCATGACCCCGCTCGCTCCAGCTCTTCCCCGAGCTCGCCGTTCGCTCCCCTGCAACCGCAGTGAGCTACCGACCCATTTCCCCCTCTCCCCGCGCTCGTCTGCGCCCTCTAACCCCCATGGCCATCGGAGCCGAAGCTCGCCGCCGCCACCGCACGTCGCCGTCGTGGCCACAGCCACGTTGGGTCGCAACCGAGCACGCCTTCATCTTCAACGCACTCGCAGGAGCCCGTAGCACCCCCGCGCGCCCCTCGCCGTGCCTGCTAGCGACTAGTACAACCTCGCCCGAACTTCGGCCGCCGCGGATATGCTCGCCGCCGTCGTCTCCGGCCACCCCAGCTCCACCTACTGCAACCACTCGACGCGGCTCACTCCCCGCATCACGTAGATGGTCTTCGCCGTCCTTTTGGTCGCGGGAGTGCAAAACCCGAGCTCTCCACCGCGTCTGGCCTCGCCGGCGGCTAAACGCCGGCGAGTTTGACCCCGTTTGACCGTGGACTAACGCGTGGGCCTAGGTTGAATCCCCCCTGAGCCTATGACAGGTGGGGCCAGCCTGCTAATTAGTTTAGGATTAGAGTTAACTAATTTTAATTAGTTTAGTCACTGACATGTGGGCCCAGGCCCCACTGACAGTTAATTAGTACTAATTTAATCCTGTTAATTAGCTGAGCCACTGACAGACAGGGCCCACCAGTCAGGTTTGACCTGGCCGACCCAGTTGACCCACTGACGTCACACCTATGTCATGCTGACGCATTAATTCAATTACTGGAATTATTCTTATATAGGAAATTCCAGAAAATAGCCAAAACTTCTAAAAATCATAGAAAATCAACCGTAACTCCAAATCAAACAATTTATATATGAAAAATGATCAGAAAAATTCAATCTATCCATCTGTAATGGTTTCATGCATGACAAAACAAGTTAACCTTGCTGTTTAAGCAGAATAAGATAATGCACTAATAAGGCCATGTTAAATGAGCTAACATTTGAATCTTTGATTCAAATGAGTTCATTCCTTTCTGTTTTAGCTTGCATTAGGCCAAGACACTTTCATTTTTCCATGTCATAGCATGCATCATATTGTTGCATATCGTCATGTGTTGATTATGTTCGGTGTGTCTTTCGTGGTAGGTTTTGCCTCCGAGGATAACCCCGAGTATCCATCTGAAGGGCAGTACCCTACTACCACTACATCAGGCAAGCAACCCATTGATCATTCCGATACAAACCCATGTTCTCGCTTCTGCTCTTGTTTACTACATTAAGACAACGCGATTCAAACTGCTGTGTGCTACGGTAGTTGAACCCTTATCCTCTGCATGACCTGTCATTGCCACAGTAACTAGATGAAACCCACTAGCATGTGTAGGAGTTGATTGAGCCGTGTATGTGTTTCCTACCTTGCTATGCCTGCTATGCTTAGAGTTGTGTCAGGTTTGGTTCATCTGGGTGATGGGCTTGAGTGAAATGATTATGTCGGTAATGTGAGGGATGTGTTGAACATGATTTGGTAAAGGTATCGATGAGAGGCCATGTAGGAGTACATGGTGGGTTGTTTCATTGAGGCCGTCCCTAAGAACTGAGATCTGTATGTGTGATTTATGATTCAGTTACTACCATACATTGGGCCCGAAACCAATGGACCCTCACGGCTTCTTAATCACCCTAGTACTCTGTCCAGGAGTTGCAAATAGTTTCTGGTGTTTGTTGGTTATGTGTTGGTGGCCGTGCGTAGCGCTGACCCTAGGGGTGGGCTATGTTGCGGTAGATACACCGTGGCACGGTGTACCGAGTCACCCGTTTGGTGCCTCGGGAACCCTGTTCACATCGTTCGGGGCCATATGTGGAAACCTCGGCCGGACTCCCTGCGGATGGAACCTGAATAGGCGATAAACCTGGACTAGAGGCTTGAGTGTTAGGTAGGCCGTGGCCGACACCCTCGTTTGGCTTCCGCTTGATCGTTGCCGAGTACATGTCGTGTAAACGGCGGTAAGTGGTGAAAGCGTGTATGAAGAAGTACACGCCTGCAGGGTATAAAACTATTCGAATTGCCGCGTCCGTGGTAAAGGACTACTTGGTTTCCTATACAGTTCATAGACAAGCTAAGGGATACTACTAAAAGACTCAAGATAAGTGTGAGTACCAAGGATGGCCCTCTCCTAGGATGACGAGGGAGGATCCCCAGTGGAGTATTGTTTTGGTGATTAGTGGACTCCTGTGCGAAAAACTGTTTTACTAGTGGAGTTCCGTAGGATAGCTTAGCCAAGAGTCAAAGCTGGCTTGCTGCAATAACTCCACCACCTTCTTGAGAATGAGCATGTATAGTAGGTTCTGATGTAAGACTTGCTGAGTACCCTTGTACTCATGGTTGCTTAATTACTGTTTTCAGACGACAACACCGCCCCCTCTGATGGGTTTTATGTAGACCTTGATGCGACGAGTGACTAGCCACCCAGGTGGTGATCCTGGCCATGGAGGGCCCTATGTAGATAGACATGCTTCGAGAAGCCTTCTTTCTTTCTAGTGTCTGTACTCAGACTATTTGCTTCCGCATGTGCTTGTATGCTTGTATAACTTGAGTGTTGGGTCATGTGACCCCTACCTGTATGAACATGTTATGTATGGCTCTCTGGAGCCTTTAAATAAAGTACTTGAGTTGTAGAGTTTTGTTGTGATGCCATGTTGTATGTACTCATATCGGGCATATTGTGTGTATGATTGAAATGCTTGGTATGAGTGGGATCCGACAATCTAGTTGTTTATCCTTGGCAGCCTTTCTTATGGGGAAATGTAGTCTAGTGTTCCTCGAGCCATAGTAGTCCGCTACAGCCCGGTCCACCGGACTCCTACTAGCCCAACACTACTCCTTAGGACACTTGACTGGCCGGCATGTGTTTCACTTCGTTTCTATGTCTGTCTCTTCGGGGAAATCTCACGCGGTGACATCCGGAGTCCTTCCTAGCCTGCTACAGACCGGATTCACTCGCTGATGACCGACATGCTCGATGTGATTCATGTATGCCTGTCTCCATAGGTCTGCGCCGCTTTGGGTTCACGACTAGCCATGTCGGCCTGGGTTCTCTATCATATGGATGCTAGCGACACTATCATATACGTGAGCCAAAAGGCGCAAACGGTCCCGGGCCATGGTAAGGCGACACCCGTGGGAATACCGTGCGTGAGGCCGTAATGTGATATGAGGTGTTACCGGCTAGATCGTTGTGACTTGGAATCGGGGTCCTGACACCTACCCTCCCATGGGTACAAGGGTAATATGACTGGGTGCAGGCCCATCCGTCAGTCTCTTCGGCTGCCGACTTCTCCGCGGACTGCTGGGGACCGCGGATTGGGGGGCCCCGCCGACTGGTCTGGTATGGAGCTAACAGGCCGTACCCGCCGCTTGAGGGTCTTGCCGGGTGCTGATTACTGTAGCCGCGCTTCTAATGACGCAGGCTTGGTCAAAGGATCATGGCTACAACACCGCCGTCATGCCGGGCGATTACTGTAGCCACTCCCCATCTTGTCTGGTTAATGGCGCGTGGGGCCCATGGGAGGAGCAGGCCAACTCCTAGGGGCCCACTCCCATCAGGTCCGATTGGTAGGGCTCTTCGTCGTCTTCTGGACTCTCGCTGACTGGTGGGGCCCGTCGTACTTGGGCCATAAAGACAGGTCGTCGTGGGAGCAGGACTCCGCCTGCCCGTGGTGACGTCAGTGCTGGCATGGCAACAGTGCCGCACCGGCCGGAGCTCTTCGTTGGTACAGTGCACTGTGGCCGCGTCAGCCCTTAGGAAGGGGAGGGGATGGGCTGCACTGTAGCCATCCCCCGTCCTGTCCCCCTTGATGTGGGTACGAGCTTTGAAGGGGCCGTGGGCCGACTCCTTGGAGCCGGCTTCTCTGGAAGCCGCCTGGCAGGAGTTGGCTTGTCTCGACCTCGCCTTCTGGACTCGGTCATCTACGGGAAACTGGCTATTTCTCTAGTCGGCTTCCAGAAGGCGGCTCTTTACCTTGGCATCCTGAGGGGCGCGGTCAGCCCCGATGTCTCGAAAGGCTATGGGTGTCGGGTTAGCCTACCCGTGGTCCATTACTCCGACACTCGCATACACCGAATATTTGCTGACAAGAGTTTGTTTTGGTGCTCACCATGTATGAATCAGAGAGGGAGTCGATTTCGGCCGAGGAGACACTATGTTTTGGCGCCCACGATGTATGAATCTGGGTGAGAGGCGGTTATGTCACTATTATGTGAAATTACAAACCTACCCCTATCGAAACCTATAGAAATCAAGCCGATAGGCTTTGCGTGTTAGGGATAGGTAGTAATTCCCATCTCGCAGATTTTGGTTTTGGTAGGTTACTGCGACCTTCCTCGCTTCGCTCAATTTTTTGCAGAACAAGAGTGCATGTTTACCGTGCCAAATCAATTGGAATCTAGTTTGTATTCTATTTTTGTTCGGGTAGGATCCATTTTCGATTGGAATAAAATTCTATATACATCATTTTTATATACTTTCAAAAGCACAACACCCTTTATACATAAATATGGTTTGCAAATGGCATGATCTCAGATTCGTAAGGCTGTATCCATCTGAATTTGGATTTTCAAATATTTGAAAACACTTTATGTTGAAATCCAATGTATGCATTCCTCGCTAACTGTCTCCAATTATTGTGTGTTTCATGTTGTTTTTTACTTATCAAACATGTATAATGTGCTTCACACACGCAACATATAGTGTAGTCCCTTTTAGACATTAATTGCATATAAACCATGCATTGTCTCTAATTAAAGAATCTATGGATCACTAACATTGATAAACTATATAACATTACACGTGTCTCCAAATTCAAATGAATATGCATGTTCGATACACCAATTTGCATTATGATATTATTGATGTCGTGATCTCTAGTTTAAATATTTGAATCCCCTTTAATCCAGATATTGGTCTCATATAGCTATCACTCATGCTTATATAGGAGTATCTCTCTAGACCTATACGCGTTCATCGTCTCTCGTGTATCTCTCGTGCTACCTATATATCGACAATGATCTTTTATCTTCGTAACACACCGACAGTACTGTCTCCCTCGACCTTCATCAATCTATCTCTCTCTAAGTATATCTCGCTCCCTGCTATGTGTCTCTAACTATGATTCGGCGATGAAGCGCTTAGCTGCGGCGACCTCACCGATGCCACCCTCACGCCGGCTGCGGACATCGTCTTCTCGGCCGCCGCCGTAGGTGTCCTCCGTCGCCAAGTTAGGGCACGGAAGATCGAACTGCTCGGCCTCGTCTTCTACTCCGTCTAGCAGTTCATCGTGTGGTAAATTAAAACTCTCTTTTTACTGTCTTTTAGATCCGATGGATTCATCTTTCCTTACCAAAAGTAGTTTCTACCTCCACAAATTTGGATCTATCCTGTTCTGCATCTCATAACGTGCCTAGTATATTCACTTATGCTTCACACATGGTTAAATTCCTCACTTGTACTTATTCTTGGATTCGTACAAATCTGGAACCAACTCTCATCTTATAAGTTAATGTCTTCGCGCTTTGAGGTCAATGTGTTCAAACCGATTTATCTTCAAAATCTTCTAAGAATGCATATGACCTCTTCCCCTTCCCTCGCATCTCTAATGCTGTCACAGGTACATGACCGTGAGAGAATCCCTTGGTTCTCATTGCCTGCATTCATTTGCAGAGTTCTTACAACGTCACATCAATTCTCCCAAAGCCAGTTCCTGTCTGACCAGCAGACGGAAGCCTTTGCAAGTTCTGAAGCCATTCAGTTTGAACTTCATGGCAACAGAGAAGTCAGCAAGAAAGGGCGGCAGACAGCGCCATGGGAACACAGCCAAGGACCTGCTACCAGATCTCTATGAACCATACAAGTCAGATTCTGAAGAGATATATGGGGAACGCAAGAACCGAATCCAATGGATTCGGAGATATTGGGCGGATGAATGGTTCAAGTACAAATTTGTCACTAACGGATATGCTGAAAAGAATGCCATCAAGGGCCTGTGGGGAGATATTGTATACAAAGGTCTTCAGCCCAAGTCCAAGTCCAAGGCCATTACTCAAGGCTTCTACCCTTGCATGGTTCGTGGGCCTCAGCCTGCTAATGCCGACCCATCCAGTCTGCTATGGTGTCATGAAGACAATCTCTTCAAGCGCAACTTCCAGTTTGCCGAAGAGTCTGCAAAGAAGAACAAGAAGGACCTTGGTCTAGACTTCAACCCGGGTCCATCTGCTCCTCGGGCTGATGGCACTCGTGATGCCGAACCCAATATCATCTGGCCTTATTACAACCTCGACGGTCTCCTCACTCACATTGATGTTCAGGGGGCTGCCGTGGAGCACTCTGCAGACGACGCTGATTCTGATGAAGCGCCTGCTCCTCCCAAGCCACAGAAGTAGAAGAAACAAAAGGCTTCAAAGCCCTCCACTGCACCAAAAGTTTCGCATGCGAAGCCTCTGGCTACTGCACCTCTTGTAGCCAGTGTGCAGTCTGAAGATCTCTCTCGCATCTCCAAGACTGAGAAGAAGAAGAAACACATCCAGATTTCCGGTCAAGCACTAACCCCAGCTGCCGTTCTGAGGAATGAAAATGAAGCCATTGATCTGTCAAGTGACGCCGATCTTGGCGATGAAGCTCTTGATATGCTGATAAAGAGAAAGGAAGAGGCGGAGATCTTCAATGATCTACCCCTGTTTGATGTGGATATCCTGAACAACTTCATTGTTGAATGGTTTGAAAACCCCAGCATCAACCTCGATGACCTTGAGCTTCCGATTGGCATCAGCGTCTCTTTCCATAGTGCCATTGCTATTGAGCTAGCTCTGGCTTAGAAGATTGTTTAACTAAAGAACAAGATTGATTATGAGAAAGCTCAGTTCAAGAGAAACATGGAAAACCTCAGTGTGGCTGATGTTCAAAGCTTCAAGCAGACGCTGCATGAGCTCAAGGAGCAATTTCACCAGAAACGCCAGGAAGCAAAAGGTTCAAGAGAGAGAATGAAGTATTTTGCGAAGAGAAGTGTTCAAGGTCACAATGAAGTAGAAAAGAGCAAGGCTCTGGGGTGCCCTGGCATTGACCCCAGAATGGCTGCCAAGAAGAAGAAGAAGCCTGCTGTGGCCCAAGATAAAGCATAAAGGCAGGAAGAACCTCGCACTGTCTTCCCTGCCAGTATGACAGGCTCGAAGCCTAAGGTCCCCACAGCTGCTTCAGAACTCAATAAAACAAGGGCAGCTGAAGCCGAAGCCCGAAAGCGCAAGACCAAGAAGACCACTGACGATGCTCCACCGACCAAGAAGAGGAAGACAAAGAAGAAAGATCGGGCTGCTCCCACAGAGCCCCTTGTCGTCGAGGCAATCTCAGTTGCTCTTCCTACGTCCGAACACCGAGAGCGTCAGTTAATAGTTCATGAGCCTGCTTCCACAGAGCCTCCTAAAGCTGAACACATTCCAGCTCCTGAAGCTGAAGACATTGGACATCACGATAATGTAGAAGATGATGAAGTCCTTCCTCAGATTGAGCACCAAATGGTATCATCGCCTGTTCTCACGAATAGCGAACTCATCAGCATTGCTCGTCCTCTTACGCCAATTGCTCAGGATGATTCATGGGCTGATCGCCCTCAAGTCTCTCCAAGTACTCCCCACCTCAAGCCACCACTCCGGTGCTTGTAGATGATGACTTTGTGGTCCAGACGACTCCCTCTCCAAAGCCGTCGCCCACACTCCGCAGGCTTCGCAAAGGATCAAGGCCACAAGTCACTCTGTCGAGCGTTCCAGAAGGAGAAGAGCAACATAACTCAGTGGCATGACAAGTTTTCCCTGACGCCACTCCAACTGTGAATGTCTCTAACTCTGAAGCAAAAGCTACTGAAGACATTTCGACTGCATCAGTCGATGATCAAGAAGAACCACCAGAACCCCGTCAAGCAAAAGAGCGAGTTGCCACACCCCCTACCAACCAAGAAACTGTTCTCGAGGAGAACGAGTTTGTGCCAGACCCTCTAGCTACTCAAGTGGGGGTTGAAAATAATGAAGCGTCCACAAACAACAATACTGATGCCAATGACGTGGTCATGACTGAAGCAAATGTGGCGCCTGAAGTTAATGTGGCGCTAGAAGTGAATGTGACTCCTGAAGCCAATATTGCACCTGAAGCCATTGTGCAGCTCGGAGCCCATGACAATGCCTCTCCTCCTGTACCACCTCCAAGGCCTCACACCATTGAGCAAGCATTCTATCAAGGTCAACCTACCACCGTCTGCTGGCCCATTCTGGTTCCTCCGCCTGCTCCCGGACCACAGTTTGACTATCATGTGGAGCGCCGGCCTCTGGTCCAGAAGCCAAAGCGGCTGCCAAGGTTTCCAGGTACTGCAACTTCACCAGGATCGTTTAATGTGAATGGCTTCATAGCACACAACACCTTCTTTGATAGAGCCTAGAACCCATATTCCAAGCCAAGAATATCATCTAATAGGTTCTGGAGCTATCAGCAGCGCAGTTACTATTCATGTGTTCTCTATGATCAAGGGCACATCTTTCCCCATATGCGTCTAGACAGTGAAGCTATTGCTGGACTGCCCTGCTTAGAAGAAGCTCTTGACTGTTTTCGTGATGCTGGTCTCCTGAACTTTGTGACTAATAAAGAGCATTGGAATGAAGAGCTTATGCTACAATTCTACGCTACCCTCTACATTTGCGGCTACAACAGGGATCAGAAGACTTGGGTCCTTGAGTGGATGACAGGCGATGTACACAATGAAGCCAAAGCCCAAGATATCATTGAGCTTCCTGCCCTGCCCACAAAACAGGTTGTCAGCTACACCAAAATGCTTTGGAGAGCATCTTCCAGAAGCCAGAGCCAAACATGAACCAAATGTTGACCATGATGAAGCCACTTCCACAAGACGCTGAATATCCAAAGGAGATCTTTGTTGAAGACCTAGAGTATCTGCCCCGCACTATTTATCATATTATCAGGCAAACTGTCTGGCCTGTCAAAGGACATTCTCCAGCAGCGAAGCTTGATGGAGCAATGAAGACATTGGTTTTCTATATCTTCAATGGCATTAACTTCAATGCTAAGACTTTTTCATCAGGCAATTGGCTGCATCTGGCTCTGATCTATTTGGTCTGAAGTTTTATGCTCCATGGGTAATGCGCCTCATCAAGTTTACTCCTTGGTCAACTATCATCCCTCTGTGCGCAATCATCTCATCTTCCTGCCAGAGGTTGATCTGTCTATCGAAGCCATATACCCAGAGCCTGCCAAGGAGCCAATTTATCTTCACAACGTTGATCGTCAAAGTTTCACTCAACCCATTGAAGGAGTTCTTGCTGCAACTCTTGTTTATCCTTTGGCTGGAAATACACGCACCCCACGTGCCCATACTGAAGCCACTGAAAGCACTATTTCCCAAAGGCCTCGGATGCTATCTTGTGTTCTTAATGACCGAGAGCTTCTCGTCGCCCTGCATCAAAAACAGGATAAGCATCATGACTGGCTCAAGCATCAGATGCATAGTCTCTTGGTGGATGTCAATTGCATTCGCAACCTTGCCACCAAGAATGCATTTGTCACTCATGAAACCTGTCGGCGGTCGTGGAAGAGTCTGACATTTCTGAGCTCTGAAGATGATCTCCAACAAGATGGCTTCACTGAGGGATTCAAGTTTGATTCCACTCCTCCCAGGAATGCTCACCTCCGTCGGACTCCCTCGCTTGAAGACTCTGACTACTGATCCTCAGCTGCAACTGTCAATGCCAGAGTTATTGATGACGAAGATGATGCTACTTCCCCAACCTCAACTTCAACTCAAATCAATAATGCACCAAGTTCTTCCGCACCACCAGACCTTAACAACGACCCTGCTGCTTAGCCTACTCCTCATGGGAACGAGTAGAAAGATCTATGTCTTCAAACCTTTTTGGTCCTCACTAACAAAAGGGGGAGAAGCATATGGGTTGATAGTCTTCAAACGGGTCCATAATGGTGGTTGCTATACTTTTGCCAAGTGCTTACAACTCTCGCTTTCGATACATTTGGTTCTTTTGAGTTGTAACACTTAAACTTGATGGTCGTCTGCTACCTTTTCTATCAACTATGTGATGCGATGATAAATTCCGCATGTGCGACGATAAATTGAGCATGAAGTCATTTTGAAGACGTCCATTTATCATTATCTATGTCATTATCTTCGTTATATTTTTTCATGCATGATCAATTGTCTTCATAAGTTGAAGAGGATCTCCACAAGTACAACCTACCATGTGCATTTGCATTCAAACGCAAAATACTTATATATGCACATCTTCAAGGGGAGCCTTTTGCTACTTATGAAGACAATACCTTAATCCTTTACAATTTCACATACTTTTATCCCCGTTGAAAACTTCAACCATTTTTTCATCAATCACCAAAAAGGGGGAGATTGTAAGTGCATCTAGTGCCACCCCAAGTTGGTTTTGGAGAATTGACGACAAACCTGGTTGAGGGATTAATGTGTTTGTGAGAATTGCAGGATAACACAGGTAGTAGTCCCTCATTGATTCGGTTTACCTACCGGAGATGACCCCTAAAAATGTGTGAAGACATTGAAGATAATGGTGGTATGTGAAGATATTCACATTGAAGACTATGACATGAGAAGACATCGCATGAAGTCTTTGGAGCACGAAGACATAGTTGTTTCGTAGTTTCATTTTCTTCTTTGTTGAGTCATAGGAACCACCGTACTGTTAAGTGGGGTCCAAGTGAAAAAACTCAGAGTGACTAAAGTGATGCTCAACCAAATCATATGTCTTCAAGCGAAGACAATAAGAGCAAATCTTATCCGGAGCTGGATGAGTCAGCTTTACTTGTAGCCCAAGTTAAGCTGCCACGTGTGTTTGAAATCTGACTGTTGGAACACGTGTCAGTTCCTTAGTGACCCAGGGTCATTTCGGACAAATCAGGTTGGGTTGCCTAGTGGTTATAAATAGCCCACCCCCTGCACCATAAATTGGTGGCTGCTCAGAGTTAGTGCACGGCTTTTGTCATTTGAGAGCAACCCACCTCCGAAGCATTTGAGAGAGAAATCCTTGAGAGGACAAAGCCCAAAACACCCAGAGCCCAAAGAGTGTTTGGCATCACTGAAGTCTTTCTGTCCGCGTGATCTGAAGACTTGTTACACTTGAGGACTGTGAATCCTCCAGCCGGTTAGGCATCGCGTTCTAAGCATCCAAGAGTCATTGTGGATTGCCGGTGAACAAAGTACGTGAAGGTTTGGAAGTCTACCTTGAAGACGTACCAGAGTGATTGGGTGGGGACTAACTGTCCTTAGCTCAAGGGGAACAAGGTGAAGATGCGGTCTTCTGAGTTGAATCTCAGCCTCCCTAACCAGATGTACAGTTGTCACCACAACTGAAACTGGTCCAACAAATCCTTTGTCTTCACCAAGCAACTAGTTCTATCTCTTCCTTATCTCTACTTACATTTTGTGTTCGTGAAGTCATTGCCTTCTTGCATTATCTGTTTGACTTCACTGTGTGACTACTTGTTCTGATTGGCTTCATACTATCTTCCATCCTGATCCATACTGCCTAGCTGCTAATAGTCTTCGAGCTTTCACTTCATTGAATACTTAACTATGGCTTGCCTAGTGTAGTCTACCTTCCGTTGCATGTTAATAGGTTCGTATCTATCATTTGTCTTCGAAACTTCCATGTGTTGAAGACTTTCATAAAAATCGCCTATTCACCCCCCTCTAGTCAATAACTAGCAATTTCATGGCCAGGCGCCGGCAATCGTTTAGATTAGGTTTACAATAGGTTTTAGTACGGTTTGTGCGAAATATGTAATGAATTTCATCCAGTTCATAGGAAAAGTTTTCGAAATGTAATGAATTTCATCCGGTTAATTTGAAATTTTCTTTGTTTGCATGAATTTCGTCCGGTTAGTTCATATAGTTGTTGAAAGGTATGCGGGCAGCATTGGTGGCATCCTCTGGCATCAGTGTCGTCGGACTATCATGCTAGAATCGCTAACAGTGCTGCATTATTTCGCAGGGAACAGTTATCCCTCGATCAAAATCAGATTCGTCGTGTTTCGCACTCCTCCCACATAAAAGTGTAGACTCTTGCTTACATAAAAATGGAGCAAGTGGACCGCACTGTAGCACATCATATCACTCAAACTAGCCCGGCTAACTCACGGGAAAGCCCCGCCCTCGTCATTTTGTTCAGGATTTCTATCGATCGATCGCATGAAAATGTTATGTTTTGCAAGTTCAAAAGGAAATAGCAACACACTTACTACTCGTACGCGTCGCGTTTGCGTCGCACCCCCAACAGTCCGGCTTGCACGCCGCACACCAGAGGGGACATGTGTTATTTTGCCTTTTCACTGACATGTGGGACTGCAATTGAATAAACCATTGATAGCCGAAATCTAATCACTCGGCGGGCATCGGCTGAGAAGAGAGAGACGGGGGAGGGAGAAGAGATCGCCTGTCCGCCGTGCAAGGACTCCAAGAAATATATGGTGATAATGTGAGGTGGGAAATGCGGGAGTCTGGACCGCTTCCATGCCCGCTTCTGACCGCCCTGGCCCGCCAGAAAACCCCTCCTCCCTCCCGGGCGCTCCCTCCTCAGACGCCAACTGCCGCATTCATAGCAATTAGTACTAGTAAAATATTGGGCTATAAGCCCGCTTATGTGGAGGAGAGAGAGGCATTGACGAAGTCAAGGAGTGGGCTCTTCAAGAGCCCATCTCTACACGTGCTCCTAGGTATAAAAAACTAATTATAAAAAAAGAGGCATAAAAAACAATTGTGTTTAAAAAAAGAAAGGTAAAAAACATTTGAGAGGACATAGATAGTGAGAAAGTGAGAAAAAGTTGTAACCTTATAGTCAACACTATGGTACTATTACATGAGGAAGGAGGGAGTGGTGCACATGCCAAGTTCATTGGGCTGTCGTGTTTCATACTCCTCCGTCGTAACTATGGAGACAATAGCTTTCATCAAAAATAAACAATGAATACTCATTGCTCGTCCTCTATATCGGAAAGAATACTTTCATTCGCCGACATGTGGGACATCGACCATCCTCCTCTGCCCGCCATGCACAAAATTATCCTGGTCCACCCCGGTCATAGCGCAGGCCCAACCTTTCCCACTGTAAGTTGGTCGGACGAAGAAACAATCATGACTTCATTGAATTCTGCTTCTTCAAGAAAACATACTGTACCCGCAATACTGCTACCACACACGAAGACTGGATGGCACTGTACCACGTCATATCACTGAAACCCACTAGGCCAAACCCACTATACCACGTCTCTGTACTTTTGCTACGATTTTCCTACCCTATGGACCAAATGAGGCCTGAAATGTATCCGTGTCGACTATTGTCTGATCAATCGCTAAGCCTATAATTTTAGGAGCTTGGGCTATTGGCCGATCGACGACGGATCATACCGATAAGCGTACCACAAGCTCATCAGCCCCAACGTTTCTCTTCGGTGAGTGTTTTGCAAGTACTATAGCTCGCACAGTAGCTAGCCTACTAACACCAAGAATCATCAAACAAGCCCTGCTGATATGATAAACAGTTCAAACTTACATCTAAGCATGCCATATATTACATCAAAAGCAGGTGAGGATACATCTGTTTCCATAACTCGGAGAGGGTTCGCATGATTCACTATCAAACAAAAGTAGCAAGTACCGCCCACACAAGACAGTGCACTATCCCCAAGATCACTTGATAACACGCATCGTTCTGGTAATTAAACATAACGCAAACTACCCTGAAGGATTAGCGCGACCAACTATTTCTTGTCATCAATCTCTCGGGCAATGACCGCAGCACGGACAGTGTCATGGGAATCGATCTCTGGGGTGATGTCCACAGGACGGACCGCGACATCAGAATCAACATATGGGGTGTCCACAGTATGGACAGTGGCATCGGAATCGATCTCCGGGGCGATGTCCACAGGACGGACCGCGACATCAAAAACGATCTCTGGGGCATTGTCCACAGAATGGGCCGCGACATCGGAATCATCAAGGACATCCACCGGCACATGTACAACCCTAACATATTAGCAAGCACATTGCAAATAATCAGAAACCACAACTATGGTAAGCCATTATTTTTTACCTCATGCAGCTCACCGAGGGATCCCATCCCTCCAGGGGTCATCTCCTCGTCCTCAATGGGTGCCATCACCTTGCCAGGGGAATACTGCTTCTCAACGGTGACTATCTCCTCAAACTCGGCCTTGAGCCTCGCATAGGTGGCCATTAGAGTTTCTGGGGTAGGCACTGTGGGCCCCTTGCCTTTCTTCCAGCTTTCTTTGAGGAGTTCGTCCGCCAACGTCGTCAACTCTTTGGCCAGTGCTTGTTTATTGTTGTTCTTCATCTCCATGGGTTGGCCCGCCAACATGGTCAACTCGTTGGTCGGTGCTCGCTTCTTGGGGATCGCTTTCTCCAGTGGGTTGTTCGCTGGCAACTCTTTGCCTAGTGAGGTAGTCCTGGATTAGGGGGTCCTCGGACAGCCGGACTATATACTTTGGCCGGACTGTTGGACTATGAAGATACAAGATTGAGGACTCCGTCCCGTGTCCGGGTGGGACTCTCCTTTGCGTGGAAGGAAAGCTTGGCAATTCAGATATGTAGATCTCCTCCCTTGTAACTGACTCTGTGTAACCCTACACCCCTCCATTGTCTATATAAACCGGAGGGTTTAGTCCATAGGACGACAACAATCATAATCATAGGCTAGCTTCTAGGGTTTAGCCTCTACGATCTCGTGTTAGATCAACTCTTGTAATACTCATATCATCAAGATCAATCAAGAAGGAAGTAGGGTATTACCTCCATGGAGAGGGCCCGAACCTGGGTAAACATTGTGTCCCCCACCTCCTGTTACCATCAGCCTTAGACGCATAGTTCGGGACCCCTTACCCGAGATCTGCCGGTTTTGACACCGACATTGGTGCTTTCATTGAGAGTTCCACTATGCCGTAACGATAAGGCCTGATGGCTCGTCTTGTTGTCAAGGACAACATTACCTCTGGGGAGCCCTGGCTATAGGCCAAACTCTCTGACTACGCGGCTTCGTCATGACCGCCCGTTCGGCCGTCGCGCCGACGATGACCTCTCGGGTCATCAAAAACAGCCTCCACGTCGGCTCGGGATTCATCGAGAAGATGGATCCAATGGAGCTCTCTTCTTTGAATGAGCTCTTGGATCGCAACGCCGCCTTGGGAGTTACTACGGACTATGATCGGGTCGTGCTTAAACCCGACCAATGGGGAGTGATGCACCGATTCTTCCTCTATTTTGAGGACAAACTATGTCCGGATTCCCGAGCTCTTCGAGTCGAATACCCGTCTACAGGAGGACATGGCCCAAGCTTCGAACCTAGAATCAGACAACGGGCTAGAACTACTGGGCAACGTCCCGGAGCCCGAACTGCCAAACTCGGAAACTCCTCTGCCCCTGGGTCTCAGATCGGGTCAGGGTTTGGACCTAAATCTAGCCACCCACCCTCACATAATTGATCTTTCCCACATCAGACAAGAGCCCCAAGAGATAGTACATCACTATTGGGCCAGATCCCTGCTTGTAATGAGCAAGGTCAAGGACTGTCGCGAGGAAGACACAATTTCATTCTTTTGCAAAAATTGCACGGACAAGGGAATCCTCAACGCCATAAGTCACCGTGACATAGCACACTTCGCTGACTTGGCGGCCATAGTACAAAATTACTATGCGATGAAAGCACCTGGAAAACCCAAACAAACTTTTGGGATCCTCCAGCCCTCACTAAACCCTCCTTCCGAACTAAAAGGGTGTACTCTCGTAAGTGACCCGATCGAATTACAAAGAAACCAAAGCCCACTGCAGGGCGTGGAACCGTATTGGAGGGATGGCTCAATGGGCCATGCAAAATTCATAGTACACCGGATACTATACCAACACATAGCCTTAGAGCATGTTGGATACTCCGGCAGGTGGCCAAGAGTGGCGAGGATCTCCACATCAACAATACCACAGAGCACCATCCCGTGGAAAATAACAATACAATACTGACAGTCTTCGAGACTTTTGCCTCAAATAATAGGCGCAAGCGAGCACTCCGCAGCCTCGCCGAAGTCTGCCATGTTGCAACAATAAATCCATGAAACGATACGGCTGTAACCTTCAATACCAGCGATGAACCTCAATTCCGAACAGCCCGACCACCAACCACTTTGGTCCTTAGTCCAATTCTGGACGGCTTTCGGCTTACTAATGTGCTCATGGACGCTGGAAGCGGATTAAACCTCATCAACGAGGAGACTCTTAGCAAAATGGAAATAGACAAGAGACGCATTGAGCAAAGCAGAATGACCTTCAGAGGAATCATCTCTAGTTGGGAGGCACGATGTGCGGGAAAAATCACACTAGATGTGGTATTCGGCACGCCGGAGAATTATAGGTCCGAAGAAATCACATTCCAAGTGGCCCCGTTTAGTAGCGGATACCACGCCCTTTTAGGGCGGGAGGCATTCATGATCTTCCAAGCTATACCCCATTACGGGTACATGAAGCTCAAGATGCTCGGGCCCAATGGAATCATCACTCTAGCTACTGATCCGGACATAGCACTCCGCGCTGAAAATAAAACCGCCGCACTGGCCCTCGAGGCGTTTTCCGAAGCCCTTGCGGCTGAAGAACTAACTGCGCTACGCTCCACAGTGGACAGGGACAACGTGATACTCAACAAAATACCCAAGTCCACCTCTTTTAAACCAGCGGACGAAATAGTCAAATTCCAGGTCCACCCAACGGACCCTACAAAAACAGCATCCATTGGGGCACAACTGAACCCCACAATAGACGCCGCACTTTGGGAGTTCTTGCACGAGAATTGGGACATCTTCGCCTGGCATCCTTCAGACATGCCAGGAATTCCATGCAGGCTAGCTGAGCATAGCCAAAACATTCTAAAGGGATTCAAGCCGGTGAAGCAGACTCTTCGGCATTTCTCAGAGCCTAAGCGACAAGCCATGGGAGAAGAGCTAGCCAAGTTACTCGAGGTCAGATTCATTAGAGAAATAAAACACCTGGACTGGCTAGCAAACCTGGTGATGGTACGAAAGATGGAAAATCCTGGCACCTATGTGTAGATTTCAAGGACCTGAACAAGGCTTGCCCCAGGGATTCCTTCCCTCTCCCCCGCATAGATCAAATTATCGACGCTACCGTAGGACACGATACATTGTGTTTCCTCAACGCATACTCCGGATACCATCAAATCAAGATGGCGAAGTCCGATCAAGACTCAACGGCACTCATCACTCCATACGGCCCCTTCTGTTTTAACACCATGCCTTTCGGGCTCAAAAACGCCGGTGCAACATATCAATGCATGATTCAGACATGCCTGGAAACACAAATCGGCAAAACAGTGGAGGCATAGATAGACGACGTGGTCATTAAAACCAGACACATCGAATCCTTAATAGACGACTTGAGGCTTAAGTTCGACAATCTCCGAACATATGACATCAAGCTCAATCCGGAAAAATGCGTTTTCGGCGTACCCGCCGGAAAGCTCTTGGGCTTCATCGTTTCCAATAGAGGAATTGAAGCAAATCCGGCTAAAATCCAAGCTCTATCACAGTTGGCTATCCCAACAGACCTCAAGCAAATCCAGAAATTATCCGGATGCGTGGCTGCCTTAAGCCCCTTTATCTCCCGATTAGGAGAAAAGGCATTACCTCTTTATCGCCTTCTTTGGCGCACCGAACACTTCGAGTGGACGGATGCGGCCACGGCCGGATTGGAAGAAATAAAAGCCCTCTTGGCCAGCAACCCAATCTTGGTCGTGCCAAATACCGGCGAACCAATGTTGTTATATATAGCGGCAACACACCAGGTTATAAGCACAGTGCTCGTCGTCGAACGAGAGACGGACGGACATAAGTTCCCACTTCAAAAGCCGGTATACTACGTATCCACTGTCCTCACTCCATGCAAATCACGGTACCCACATTATCAAAAGATAGCATATGCAGTCTTCATGGCATCTAGAAAACTATGACACTACTTTCAAGAGTGTTCAATTACGGTGGCCTCTGAAGTCCCACTCAACGACATAATAAATAACCGCGATGCCATGGGCCAGATTGCTAAATGGGCTATTGAGCTCCTCCCGTTTGACATAACATACAAACCACGGCGAGCCATTAAGTCACAAATACTGGCTGATTTCATCACGGAATGGACAGAAGCTCCCTAAAGTGTACGGCGCGTACTCCAATTGGATCATGCACTTTGACGGCTCTAAGATGCTGGCTGGTCTGGGGGCAGGCATCGTCCTGACATCCCCCACCGGAGATACAGTCCAATATGTACTGCAATATTATACATAGACTCCAACAATGCAGCAGATTATGAGGCCCTGTTTCATGGTCTCCGGATGGCAGTCTCCATGGGCATTCAACAGCTAGAGGTGCGTGGGGATTCGAACCTTGCAACATCTCAAATAAATGGAGACTTTGACGCTAAGGACCCAAAAATGGCGGCTTACCGCAATGCCATCCTAAAAATGTCATCTCGGTTCGAGGGGCTCGAATTCCACCATGTGGTCCGAGAAAACAATCAAGCGGCGGATATCCTCGCCTATATTGGCGCTAAGCGCGACCCTGTCCCACCTAATATCTTCTTGGAAAGGTTGTTTAAGCCATCCGTGGTGTGGGAAGTGAGACCGGGAACAACAGTCCGGATCCGGCCACAACACCAGATCCCGAGCACTCTGACGTAATCGGAGGCTCCACCACCGAAATAACACCTTCGGCCCACATGATTATGGCTGTCATTGCCCCGTGGACAGAACCCTTCTTGGCGTACCTAAATAGGCAAGAACTCCATGAGGACCCAAACGAGGCACGTTGCATTGTGCGACGGTCTAAACCCTACAAGGTCCATGAGGGAGAGCATTATAAGAAAAGCACTACCGGAGTACTTCAAAGGTGCATCTCCGAAGAGGAAGGACGGCAACTTTTGGCAGAAATTCATGCTGGACTCGGCGACCATCACGCCGCAGCTCGGGCCCTTGTAAGCAAGGCCTTCCGTACAGGTTTCTACTGGCTGACAGCCCGAGCAGACGCACAAGACCTCGTCCAACATTGCATCGGTTGCCAGCTTTTTGCAAACTAAAGCCATGTGCCACCTACCGCCCTCCAAACAATTCCCATTACTTGGCCCTTTGCGGTCTGGGGGCTTGATAGGGTCGGACCCCTTAAAGGAGGAAGCCATAAGAAAAAGTACCTATTGGTCATGGTGGATAAATTCACCAAATGGATAGAAGCCAAACCAGTTAAAACGGCCAAGTCCGGACCAGTGATAGACTTCATATCCGGGGTTGTACACCATTATGGTGTCCCCCACAGCATCATCATCGATAACAACTCGAACTTTACAGCTGACGAGGTAAAACTTGGTGCGGCAACATGGGCATTAGGCTCGATTATACCTCCGTCTATCACCCCCAAACAAAAGGCCAAGTCGAATGAGCAAATGGTCTTATTGTGAGCGGCGTTAACCCGGATTAGTGCGATCCTTGAAGGAATCAGATACGCACTGGGTTGAGGAGCTCGACTCCGTACTATGGGGGATGCGGACCATGCTGAATCGCACTACCGGATACACACCGTTTTTACGGTGTACGGCGCAGAGGCGGTACTGCCCTGCGACATCATTCATGACTCACCTCGAGTGCGCATGTACGAAGAGAAAGAAGCCAAGCTTGATCGGCAGGATAGTTTAGGCGCCCTGGAGGAGAAGCATGACATTGCAAAAGCCTCTCCGCATTCTATCAGCAACAAGCTCGACGGTATCAAAGCAGAGAAGTACGGGCCAAAACTCATAACGTTGGTGAACTCGTTGTACGCATACTAGAGAAGAAAAAGGACAAGCTCAAGCCCAAATGGGAAGGTCCCTTCGTCATTGACAAAGTTCTAACCGGTGGAGCGTACCGTCTGGGGGATGCATCAGACAATCGACTCGAGCCGAACCCATGGAACGCGGCCAGACTCCGAAGGTTCTACGCCTAGTGCCGGACTCTGTGTTCGTCTCCGTACCTCCGCCTTTATATATATATATATATCTGCTATTTGTCTTTCTTTCTTTCTTTCTTCCCTTTTTCTTCACGACCTTAAAAGGTTAAAATGTGTCTTGACTACACAATCTTGATGCGCCATGCGTGCTCATCATACCTGGGGGCTTCTTATACAGAAGCTTAATATAATTATGTTCCGGGCTCTATGCCCCCTGCACATGTGTTACTTTTCCACATGTACCTTTTCTTTGCCATTATATGCATCAATATGACTTAAGTTTTGGACAAGCTGGGTTGCCTGGCTCTTGTGTTTATGCCCTATGTTCCCGTTAATTCGGCTAGGCCATAAGGGGATCACCTCCGCGATTTTTACTACCGGGTCAGCCGGATGTGTACCTCAGACTGGGTGAAGCCGAAAGCTAGCGTTCTTAAGGGAATATTCGGTCGGTGAACAAAAGATGACTTTTACTTATTGCAATACACGCCCCCAGATGTTTATATCCTGCTTCTCTTTTCGCAGTTCGGACATGCACATTAATGCATGCGTACCCAGGGAAAGGAACCCTTAACAGAACTATTCTCCCTGGAAGATGTTTCTTACTATCCATGTAATATAACATAGCTAGTTGGGTACTTGTCTGTTCTTGCACTTATGACCCTACGCCTGGTTTCCACGCGTACCCCGGTTTTTACATAACTGAGTGGGTATTCGGATACACTCCGGACTGTCGAGTCCGGAGGTCGAAGCGAAAAGGTCCGCCATGACAAATGATTTACAATCCGCCTAGGGACAATATATGTCACTTGAAGTACACAGTCACTTAGACTGACTAAATTCTTCTTCTATACCATCCAACAGGCTGTCTAGCCTACAATCCTGTTGGGAATACTTTGCGGCTAATTTTACCTGGTCATACACTAGACTAACGGGGATCTCTTTCCCATCAGACCCCACAGGTCCGACCTCGGCCATGTGGTTTGGGTCAACCTTGGTATATCGTGTCTTCACCATGGCCCAGGCTTCCCTTGCACCTTGTCAGTAGGCAGATATCTTCCATAATCAGAAGCGGCGCCTCGCTCCCTTGAGCATCTCTATGAGATCCCCCATGCCTCCTAGAAGGGAGGCAGATGGCCACAAGGCCTGGGCAATGCCCTGCATCACCTGCCGAACTTGTTCGTGCAGTTGTGAGAACTCTGGCAGAAGATCGCCCGCAGACTCGGGCATCTCCTCTTCGGGACGACCCGTCAGCATACCTACAGATATAACTCTGTTAGCCAGTTTCTTCGCCGAACTCTATAAAAGTTCGTTCAAGCACTTACTAAAAATGTCGCGTCGAAGCTCCTTATTCTCCTTTACAGAGTCAGCTAGCTGGGCCCGAACATCTTTCAGTTCAACACCCAGCCGGGTATTGGCATCTTGGGGATCTTTTTTCTCCTGCCTAACCCGCATAAGCACGCGCTCGCCAGCCTCTAGCTGTCATTGAGCATGTTGTTCATCCCCTCGCACGACCGTCGGATTCACTCCGGGATCATCTCCAGAATCTATTGTTAGATTTGCATGCATGCCGAATACTAACTGGTACATGTCATTTCATTCTTTTCGATCAGAACAAGTGTTACCAGATGGGCCTTTCTTCGACTCTTTCATTTCGGCAACTGCGGCCCGTAGCTGGGCTTTGCACTCCTCCAGCTCTTGAGACAACTTGGTATTCTTCTCCGAAAGAACCTACGCATATAATGATCCTTAAATCAGTTGTGCCAACTGTTTCAAGTCTTAGGGGCTATTGATATACATAATTATCAGTTTTTTTACCCGTATATCCTTTACATACTGGTCCATGGCTCTGGCAAGACCATTTTGAGCAGCTTGGATGTACGCTGAGGGATTCCTGGATTAGGGGGTCTCCGGACAGCCGGACTATATCATTTGGCCGGACTATTGGACTATGAAGATACAAGATTGAAGACTTCATCTCATGTCTAGATGGGACTCTCTTTGACGTGGAAGGCAAGCTAGGAAATACGGATATGTATATCTCCTCCCTTGTAACCGACCTTGTGTAACCCTAGCCCCCTCTGGTGTCTATATAAACCGGAGGGTTTAGTCCGCAGGACAATATACAATCATACCATAGGCTAGCTTCTAGGGTTTAGCCTCTATGCTCTCGTGGTAGATCAACTCTTGTAATACTCATATCATCAAGAACAATCAAGCAGGACGTAGGGTATTACTTCCATCAAGAGGGCCCGAACCTGGGTAAACGTTGTGTCCCCTACCTCCTGTTAACATCCGCCTTAGACGCACAGTTCGGGAACCCATACCCGAGATCCGCCGGTTTTGACACCGACATTGGTGCTTTCATTGAGAGTTCCACTGTGTTGTCACCATAAAGTTTGATGGCTCCTTCAATCATCGCTAGCGATGCGGTCCATGGTGAGGTTTTCCTTCCCGGGCAGATTTTTGTATTCGGCGGCTTCACACTGCGGGCCAATTCGCTTGGCCGTCTGGAGCAGATCGAGAGCTACACCAATGGCCATCAGGTCAGTTTCGAAAACTTGAACTACACGGCCGACATCCGCGGAGACTTGATCTTCGACGGATTCGAGCCCATGTCGGACGCACCGCACAGTCACGACGAGCATGACGTAACACTGCCGTCGGACGATGTTCGGGAGATCGCATCTACAACTACTCCGGCTATCAACCCGGAGGAAATTGCACCATCCGAGAGCGGAGGGATAGACCCCGCCATGGAGGCTGCACTCTCAGTGGCGATAGAGCCGGATACTGACTTTACCCCTTACGATAGCTGCATCGCCGAACCACTGGATTCTTTTCTGGCCACAGGCTTCGAGCCGTCTGCATCCGCACCCATCGAATCCGATTGGGCGCCGATCATGGAGTTCACCTCCGCGGATATCTTTCAGCACTCACCTTTCGGCGATGTGCTAAATTCATTAATGTCTCTCTCCCTGTCAGGAGAACCTTGGCCGAACTATGTCCGGCTAGAATGGGATGAGGATGATGAAGAAATCCACTGCCCACCCGCCACCCACTTAGTACCACTGTCGACGACTTAACCGACATGCTCGACTTCGACTCCGAAGACATCGACGGTATGGACGACGACGCAGGAGACGAACAGGAACCACCACCCACAGGGCGCCGGACCACCACTTCATCACATGACATATACATGGTGGATACACCCACAAAAGGCAATGGTGAAGAGATAGCGGAGGATGCCCCCTCCAAGCAAACCAAGCGCCGACGTCAGCGGCGCCGCGCTAAGTCCCGCCATAGCAAAAACAACGATAACAGCGCAAGAGGAAATAACAGTCCAGTCGACTCTAGAAGAAACGATGACTGCACCAACCCAGTGGCAGAGCACGATCAAGATGCAAACGCCGAACATAGTATGGATCCGGCGTCCGAACACGGCGACCCCAAGGATAAACCTCATCAAACCCCGTCTGGGGAGGAAAACAGTCCGGACGAAGATGCACACATCATCCGGGAAACGCACTTGGAACAAGAGAACCTCCATAGAAGGCTTATTGCCACAGCGAGGATCCTAAGAAACAGAAGCAAAGGCTTAAGTGTCACAGCCCTAGAATTGTTTGGAGATGGTTGCATCAGTGAGCATCATGCATCCTGTTAATCTCAAGAAACTTGAAATGAGGAAACTGAAAGCCTCAGAAATCAATTTAAAAGAAGGGCAAGAACCCTTTAAATTGCATTCATTGTTTCCAAAATGCCTTCATAAATGTTTGTTAATTTTGGCAAGGCTTTGAGACCAAACCAAAAATAGGGAACATTTTTGTGGAATATTTTGGGCGCTAAATTTAAATCACTATCCTATTTGAATTTGGAAATATACCCAAATATATATAGGATATATCTTCAAGTACCTCTGATATATTTTATGTGCATTTGGAAAAGTCCATTTTGCAACATGAAATTATTAGAGGATAATTGACACTGTTTTTGAAACTGTTTTGAATTTTAAAAGCAGTGGTAAAGATAAAATAAAAACAAACAGAACAAAAAAACAGAAACAGAGAGAGGAGAAAGGAATCTACCTAGCCCACTTACCTGTAGCCGGCCCAACTTGACCAGCCCAGCCCACCTACCTCGTCGCTCGTCGTCTTCCTCAGCCAGTAGGCAGAGGTGAAGACGCATGCGCGCGCCGGGAGGCCTCCACCTCCTGCTTCGCGCTGGCAGCGTCCCTGCGAGTCCAGCTGCTTGCCTGGAGACGCCACGCTGCCCCCCGACTCTCTCTCACTCTCTCTCGTCCCCATCCCCTACCCTGGCTCTCTCGCTCGCACGCACCGAACACAGCCGCCGCCGCCACTCGCCATTGCTGCGCCCACTGCCATCCCCTCGCCCCCTCGACGCATCCAGAAGCTTCACTACAACGCCCGACGTCTCCAAGATGACGCGCTCGAGCTCGTAGGCGCTGCATCGCCGGCATCGGCTTCATCTTCTTCCTCGGGCTCCGACGAACGGCATCGCCGCTCCGCCGTCTGCAGGCCTTCCCCGAGCCCCTCGAGCCTTCCGTCCGAAGCGCTGTGAGCTCCTGCGTCTAACCCCCCTCTTCCCGAGCTCGATTATGCCCCGTAGCCGTCGCCCCCTTGCCGACCGAATCGCGCTGCCACCTGGCCTCGTCGCCGACGTGGCTCCGGTGACCAATTGGTCCTGTGCGTGTGCCGTTGCGCTTGTAGCAACACCTAGTGCCTCTCTAGCCCGCTACTTTTCTCGAACGCAAGCCGTAGCGCCAAACTCGCCACCACCCGAACTCCGGCCGCCGCCCAAGTGGTCACTGCCGTCGACCCCGGCCTCCCTGCGCCCAGCTGCGAGCACCCCTGGATGCGGGCGAGCGAGGGCTTCCTCGTGGTGCCCGCAGCACGTCCAACCGCCGCCCGTAGCACGTTCCCGAGCATCGCCGACGCGTTCGCGTGCTCGCCGACGTTCAACTCCGGCGTGCTGACGTGGCACCGTCGTTAGGGACTAATTACCCCGCTAATTAACCCCCTCTCTCACTGACATATGGGCGCCGCGCCCAAGTTAACCCTGGGTTTATTCCCTGTTTATTTTAGATTAATCCAGTGGCCCCACGCATCATCTTTGACCCGGCTGACGTGGCCGTTGACCGGACCCACCTGTCGGTGACACTAAATGGCACTGGGTCACTGACCAGTGGGTCCCACTGGTCAGGTTTGACCTGGACCGTGCCCCGTTGACCTGCTGATGTCATGACGATGTCATGCCGATGCACTAATTAATTTCTGTTTTAAAACAATTCAGGAAATTCCAGAAAATGACTTAAACTTCAAAAATTCATAGAAATTAAAGCGTAACTCCAAATGAAATAATTTATATATGAAAAATTATCAGAAAAATTCAAGGATTCTGTTTATGGCATTTTCATGCATGTTAGAACAACTTATGGCTGCTGTTTAGGCCAAATCATATAAATGACATTTAAACCCTCACATATGGAGTTTGAATTTGAACCTAAGGTTCAAACCAACTCCATTTAACATGTTGCTAGTTGCATTAGCTCAAAACACATCATATTGACTCTTCATGATCATGCATCATATTGTGCATTGCATTGATTTTGTTTTCCTTCTCTGTTGCCGGTATTTGTCCCCTCTCGATAGACGTGGTTTCGACGACGAGTTCGATGACACCGATGAAGAACTATACTATCTTCAGAAGTGCTAGGCAAGCACAACCCCCTTGTTCATTCCAATACAAGACCACTCTCTCGCTCCTTCTATCTTTTACTGCATTAGGACAACAACGATTCATCTGTTACTTGTTGCGGTAGTTGAACCCCTTATCCTCTGCATGACTTGTCATTGCCACAGTAAATAGATGAAACCCACTAGCATGAGTAGGAGTTATTTGAGCCCTGATGTGCCTACTCATTCATGCTTGTTTTTCATGCCTGCTACTACTTACAGTTGAGTCAGGTCTGATTCATTGGGGATGGATCGGAGGTGTGTAAACATGTCCTACTGTTGAGAGCTAAGTGTGTGAACACGATTTGGTAAAGGTAGCGGTGAGAGGCCATGTAGGAGTACATGGTGGGTTGTCGCATTGAAGCCGTCCTTAGGAACTGAGTTCTGTGTTTGTGATCCATGACACAGTTACTACCACGCATTGGGCCCGAAACCGATGGACCCTCTTGGCTTCTTGATCACCCTTGTCCTTTGTCCAGGAGTTGCAACTAGTTTCTGGTGTTTATAGGATATGTATTGGCGGCCGTGCGTAGCGCTGACCCTAGGGGTGGGCTATGATGCGGTAGATACACTGTGGCACGGTGTACCGGGCGCCTGTTTGGTGTCTCGGGAACCCTGTTCACATCGTTCGGGGCCATATGTGGAAACCTCGGCTGGACTCCCTGCGGATGGAACCTGGATAGGCGATAAACCTAGACTAGAGACTTGAGTGTTTAGGTAGGCTGTGGACGACACCCTCATTGGGCTTCCGCTTGAAGGTTGCTGAGTACATGTCATGTAAACGACGGTAAGTGGTGAGAGCGTGTGTGAAGAAGTACACCCCTGCAGGGTTAACATCATCTATTCGAATAGCCGTGTCCGCGGTAAAGGACTTCTGGGTTGCCTATAATAGTTCATAGACAAGTGAAAGTGGATACTCTAAAACTCGCAAGATAAGTGTGAGTGCTATGGATGGCCTTCTCGTAGGGAGACGGGAGCGGATCGATAGTGGTGTATTGATATGGTGAATATGTGGACTCGTGTGCGCATACTCAAAAGAGTTACTTGCAGTCGTAGTTCAGGTTAGCCACTGAGTCAAAAGTTGGGTTGCTGCAGTTAAACCCCACCATCCCTTTTGTTGATAATGATGCATATGTAGCTAGTTCTGATGTAAGTCTTGCTAGGTACATTTGTACTCACGTTTGCTTAATTTATGTTTTGCAGAGAGACGTCAATATCACTAGTAGTTCCGCTTGGACTTTGACGTTTAGCTTGTTACCTCAGTTACGATCTTGTACCCTTGGGAGGGTCTGGTAGATAGTCAGGCTTCTCAGCCCTTTTCATTTGTAGATGTCTGTACTCAGACATGTTAAGCTTCCGCATGTGTTTTGATTTGTATGCTATGATTGTTGGGTCATGGGACCCATGTTTGTAATATCTCGCTCCTCGGAGCCTAATGAATAAATACTTGAGTTGTAGAGTTATGTTGTGATGCCATGTTGTATTTACACATATCAAGCATATTGTGTGTATGATTGAAATGCTTGGTATGTGTGGGATCCGACAATCTAGCTGTTTATCCTTGGCAGCCTCTCTTATAGGGAAATGTAGTCTAGTGCTTCCATGGGCCATAGTAGTCCGCTACAGCCCGGTTCACCGGAGTCCTGCTAGCCCAGCACTACTGCTCAGGACACTTGACTGGCCGGCATGTGTTTCACTTCGTTCCTGTGTCTGTCCCTTCGGGGAAATGTCACGCGGTGACATCCGGAGTCCTGCCTAGCCTGCTACAGCCCGGGTTCCCAGAGTCCTGTTAGCCCAGTGCTACAGGCCGGATTCACACGCTGCTGACCGACATGCTCGATGTGATTCATGTATGCCTGTCCCCATAGGTTGGTGCCGCTTTGGGTTCACGACTAGCCATGTCGGCCCGGGTTCTCTATCATATGGATGCCAGCGACACTATCATATACGTGAGCCGAAAGGCGCATACGGTCCCGGGCCATGGTAAGGCGACACCCGTGGGAATACCGTGTGTGAGGCCGCAAAGTGATATGAGGTGTTACCAGCTAGATCGATGTGACTTCGAATCGGGGTCCTGAAAGCATTGGTATCAGAGCCTGACTGTCTGTAGGATTACCAAGCCAAACTGGTCGAAGTTGAGTCTAGAAATGCTTTAGTTATATAAGGGAATTGATTGTGGAAGGGAACGTAAGGCTCTTTTTACTCCTTTACCTTATGGCCTTCTGATCTGAGTCATCCTCTTATCTTCTATGGGGTTTAAGAACTAGGCCTTCTAATCTATCTATCAGGATGATGTTTTACTAATCCATAGACTTATAGGATTGATGGATTCAATTCTTAGTTCAGTTCCTACTATTTCTGTGTGTTGACAGTTGATCTCAGAACCTTGATATTGTGTTGTTGAGTGGTTATGCCACCATTTTGTAGGATGTCTTAAATCTTTTGAGCATTTACAGTCGTTATGATGTCCGAGTCATCCCAGGTTTCCAGATAATCTGATGCATTTGCAATCCTTTCTGTCCATTTCTGATGTCCTTTATGGTCAGAATAAGCACATTAACCGGTGCGCTGAGGTAATTTATTGTCTCGACATATGTGTTGGAGCTATTATTATGACCATAGGTGTTTTAGGGAGTCACCTAGTAATCTAGCAATGCTTTGTATCCCCAGTGTGATGACTCTGCCCACCATTCTCGAAAGCATACCGCGATGCCATTTAGTAGTAGGTATTCTACTCCTGGGTTCTTGACCCGAGATCCACTCTACTTACCTCGTGTTGATAGTGTTGCTCGTACCTTTAGGATATTAGTAATCTTTGTGATAGTCTTTGAGGTCCGTGGTATACATTCTTCCAAATACCATGAATCATCCTTGGCAGAAATTCATTTGAATCAAAAGATCACAACAAGAGTGCTCTTAATGAGTTCTCCATTCTACATTGTGAATCTATGAGTTCTACCTTTCTGCATGGGTTATCCGGAAGAAATGTTGAGCTTTGCTCAACATACTAACCTATGTATCCACAACTCAAAAACATATATGTTCCCTTGAGTTGTCCCTCTTCATTTGTATTCCAACCATCATCTATCAATTGATAGTCAGGAGTAATTGTGCATCCGTGTTATCGATGCTTATTATTCCTGTGGTCCGTCAAGCCATTCTAGTTCAGAATGACTAGGAGAAACAAACTCCAGTACCTCATCCATTTCTAGGATTGGGTCAAAGCAGTTTTATTCTGCAAATCAAATGCAATCAAGCTCTGATTCTGTTCTACCCTGAAGTATTACCCACTTTTATGTAAGGAACGTCATGAGAATTGCACCTTCTCTTATGAATTTTTGATGCAGCGATACTCTCGCCATCATCATTCATTCCTCGGTCCCGTGTTGCCATAACTGGAATGCCGACAAGTGAATTGTGATGTGTGCAATCAATACTCCTAGCAACCCCGTTGCTTGGTAGTTAATGGACAATAAAATCATTCTTAGCGTGTTGGTTATTGAATCATCATTCTATGATTGATCGTGCTACCTAGTCCATTTTCCTGGTGCACTCTTCGATCAAGAGTTGGGACTGTGTCTATCCTTGCTTAGTTGATCATATCCTCTTGCCCTGAAAAGCAAGATTGTTCTCAAGCTTAGTAACATATCGGTGGTTCGTGATTTTTCGAAGATCTTCTCGGAAGTGTTACCTGGTTGTTACCTGACCGGTATGTTGAGTTCGTGCTTAAATGGGTTTTCTTATAAATCACCCCTTCTCCAAGAATCTGTGTTGGATATCCCTGAGCTAGTTGGTTGAGCTAAACAACAACTTGGAGAGTTGGAAGATAAAACTTGTCTGACTTAGTTCATGTTAAGGGATATCTTTTTGGTGTGTGTGTGATGAAGAAAGATGATATCTCCATCTATTGGTCCTCGTGATCAGTTGTTGGATCTATTGCCTTGTCAAAACCTTGACTTGAGTATGGGCTATCGCCAAGTCAAATAAGAACCAATGATGTTCGTAATGTTGTCTTACTCGTGGTTAATCCCTCGAGCATACACCATTACATCTTTTGTTCTGACCAATACTATCACATTGTTCACATAGTGGTGGAAGTCGAGTGATATGGAAATTCCGATGAGTTGTTGTTGAGCCCATTAGCAGGATTTTGTCTCCTCCATGATTTGTGTTGAACATCCAGCTAGTGTTGAAAACTTGTGTAAGCATTTTCTTCATGCCCCGTTCATATAGAATATGTTTGGATGAAAGTAGTGACCTCCTCTAAGTTCACGTGCAAACGATGCAAGTTGCCGCCGTGAGTTCGAGAAGGGTTGTTTTTGTTTCCTCTGGTACCATCCCAAGTCAGTCATGCATGTGCGAAGTATGCTATGGTTTGACAGGCTTGCTACCTCCATTCCATTTGTATTCCCTATCACACCAAGCCACTGGCTGATTTGTTCAGGGAAAAGAAGTTTCTTCATAAGAGCTAGTCATATGACTTATGCAAGGACTTCGATATCCTTGATGATGGTTCCCAACTAGGACTCGGTAGTGTTTTATTATAAGACTACTATGTGGTCATGTTTGTCTGGCACAACATGTTCACATGTGTTTAGCAGAACGAGCTAATGTTTTGGAGCTTACTACCATAGTCCATTTCCTGAGAATCTCGCAATGTCATCTCGTCGATTTGTGTTGCAAACTTTCATTTTCTTTCTAGACTCGATGAGTCTGGAATATCCTGACACCAACCAGATCTGAATCTCAGGCAGATGTGATGGTTAGGACGTTTTCTCAAGAGCTATAATATTGATCTCTCTGTAACCCGGTAAAGTGGATGTCGTGACCAACACACCCAGCCGCAAGACCTATTATTGTAGTATCTCGATTGAGTAAGTTGGCCACCTCCCCATAAGGATCTCGTAGAATTTATTCCAATAGTAGTTCCTTATGGATTTCTGCGTTTCCGAAGTCCGACCTGCTACTTGATGTTCTAGATACCCAACCATTTCAAAGAATGGTTAGGCTAGCACATCAAGGAGAGCATTAGAAGCGGAGCGCTAAATGTCTCTCGGTTGATCATCCAGATTTTGATCCCTTGGCCTCGTTAAGGTGAAATCTGAGAAAGTGTTATCCTTCTTTGCATCTGCATCTTCCACCATTATTCATCATGGTAGCATGTTGTGTTGCCAGGATCCTTGACACGGATATTGGTAAAACCTTGATGAATACGGAAAAAGTTCCCAGCAGAGGTGAAAACGGTAAACGTGGTCCATGTGACGAAGAGGAGAAGCAAGCATGCACTCCGAGACACATGCGCCATAGAGCCCGTCACTCCTAGTATCAACCCCTGGTTGGCCTGCCCGATCACTTTTGATCGTAGCGATCACGCGACAAATATCTGGCACGAAGGACTGGCGGCCTTGGTGTTAGACCCAATAATAAACGGGTACCATCTTACATGAGTCCTCATGGACGGCGGTAGTGATGTAAATCTGATATATCAGGACACAGTCCGCAAAATGGGGATAGACCCGACACAAATAAGCCACAGTAATACTACCTTCAAGGGAGTAATACCAGGCCAAGAGGCCCGCTGCACGGGCTCTCTACTGCTAGAGGTGGTATTCGGTTCTCCCCATAACTTCCAAAGAGAAAGGTTAACTTTCGACGTCTCTCCATTCCGAAGTGGTTATCAAGAACTACTCGGAAGAACGGCTTTCGCTCATTTTAACGCAATACCACATTATGCTTTTCTCAAGCTAAAAATTCCCGGTCCATGTGGCATCATCACAGTTAGCGGAAATACCGAACGTTTCTTACATACGGAAGAGGATGCGCGGCTTTAATAGCCACGAACTAGACGGCCTCACCAACCAAAAAAATGGCAGGTCATCAAGACCACGCACACGGTTAGAAGAATCCGGTGTTCCATCACATATACATGAGATTGGTTTGATGATCAAACCCTCATAGACGATACCAGGGGCTTCCCGCGTGTAATCAGGGCTAGCCCGGCTCAACTTGACTTCTCTTGAATTTTGATAGTTCATTGATAATAACCAATTATTCTTTTTTTGGCATGGCAACTTTCACCTAAGTTCTTTCCTTTTACAGATGACAATCATGCTACACCCATCCAGGACACGGCACAACAGAGACACAGGCGCAGACGTGCAGCAGGGACCCGCCCAAAGGTTTCTTTTTAGATTAAGACCCTATGTAAACCTTTTTTACTGTCTCTTGTTGCTCTCATCCTCCGGATACTCCACACAACCGAGAAGGATGCTGACGTTATTAGCATGTGGCCATGTCAGGATATTGCACATACCTAGACACATGGGGTTTATTATTGAGGGAATTGTTTAGCCCGGTATATATTATAAAGACCGAACACCTTAGGGAGTGTTCGGCGTCGCGAGTTTGGCCCTATATGCATCAACTCCGAATCATGTCTTTGGTCAAATGTTGGGTTTGCCCGGCTCCCACGTTTTTGTACCTTACGTTCCGTTATATCGGCTAAGGTAGAACTTGGAGAATTACTGCGATTGTGCCCTGGTCAAACTCCTATGGCTAAGTGAAAGTGTTAAAGCAATATAGTCTGATTGCCTCGTTCGCTGCGCCATCACCTCCTTAATGGACCAAGACGTTGGATCAAGTGTGGATATGCCTTTATGCGAACACCCCCGCATTATATGCGTGGGGGCGGAAGCCGAGGACTGCAAACTTTCAGGTTATATACACATATATATATATATAAACGGCCGCACAGGAGGCATCACAATACTTTCAGGCAAAAGTATAAATACAGCATTGATAATTCAATAAACATTGTTTCTACAATGGGAGTACATGTTACTAGAACATAATATTCTTCGAGCAGTGCGCCTCTATCGAATGAGCGCCTTCAAGAACTTCTTCAAAGTAGTGCTCGGCAGCCACTCGGCCTACGGCCGAACCCTGTGTCGCAATAGTGGTGGCCTCCATCTCCGCCCAGTATGTCTTAACACGGGCAACACTACTAGGAAAAGGCCTACTAGTGGCGCACCTATTTTCGCTACTAATGGTGCACTACAGGTGCGCCACTAGTACCACGCCATTAATAACAATTTTTTTAAAAAAAAATTTGAATTTTTTTTGAATTTTTTTAAGTACTTTCTTAATCTCAGTTCACTATGGCTTAAATTCGGGTCAATATGCTTAATCTCAAGTCAAATCGCACTCTGTGGTCAAACATCCCGGAAGGTCACTCATCCTCACACTACTCCAGCCCGAGCATGCTTAACTTCGCAGTTCTATCCAACCCCAGCACCAGCTCACTTCACAGGCACTTATTGATATATCTATCATATCAATCCTATTAAACCTTGTTGATGTCTAGAACTTTGTTCATGTTCATGAGTTTGATGAATTTTTGAAAAAATATCTCAAACTTCCCGGTCATATTACGTATCATATTTTGAAAAAAAATTCCAAATTTTTTTTTGAAACCAATTTTTTTCTGTTACTAGTGGCGCACCTAGCAAATGGTGTGGCACTAGTAAGTTTGAATTTTTTTCATTTTCCCCCCTCTAGATCTTAAAAGCCCCGTATCTTTCATTCTGTTAGGTTTTTGGGGATTTTGAAGATGTTGAACAAAGTTCCCCCCGTTCAATTCGGATGTAACTTTTCGAGTAGATGATTTTTCATATAAAAAACTTTTTAATCCGAGTTCGTATGCAAAAGTTATGCCCATTTTACTAAATTCCCGAGAGATTTTGCAAAAAAAGTCGAAATTCATATTTGTAAATTTTCGCAACAACTAGACCACATATCACATTGAAACTTACTTTTTTTATCTTTTTGAAATTTCCATCATTTTCTTTTATTTTTTTTAAAGTGAAAAGGCGGTCCACAGGGGGGGGGGGGCATTTAGCACCAGGGTTACTAATGGCGCACCACACATCAGGTGTGCCATTAGTAGTTTTGAAAAAAAATAAAAAAATTGTTAGTAATGGCGCACCAGTGGGCACTATTTTGGTGGGTGTGGTGCGCCATTACTATGTCAACTAGTAATGGCGCACTATCCCATGGTGCGCCATTACTAACATTTTTTTTCTTTTTTTTCAAAACTACTAATGGTGCACCACACACCAGTTGCGCCATTAGTAATATATTACTAATGGCGCACCTGTATCTAGTGCGCCACTGCTAACTGCTATATAGCAGTGGCGCACCACATGCACGGTGCGCCATTAGTAACCATATCATCTATAGCCCTTTTCCTAGTAGTGCAAACGCCATCCGCGCACCCTCTATACACGTCGATCTCTTTACAGCATCGATGTGTGGCACAACACCAAGGAATTGTTGCACTAAACTAAAGTAGCTATTCGGCCTTGGCCCTCCCGGCCATAGATGATCCACAAGGGACCTCATGGCAAGTCCAGAAAACCTATTGAGCTCGGCCCACTCGGCCATTTGCTCATTCAACAGCAGCGGACAGACTGGAGCATGAAACTATGACCAGAACAGCTTCTCCACTTCGTGATCTTTCTGATCCTTGAAGTACTCGGCCGCATCAGCAGCACTTGCAGCCAAATCCATGTAGGCGTCCGCAGAACTCCATAGTCGGTCAAGAGGAGCATAATTCGGATCTCCGAATTTAGTCTATAACAAGAAGGGCTTCCTAAACACGATATCTGCAGCTTGATGCAGCTCCTCCTTCGTCGCTCTACTTTTGGAGCGGGCTTCCTTGGCAGCTACCAGGGCCTTCTCCAGGTCTGTCGCCCTTGCTCGGCTTTCTTCTTCAAGATGCTGGTAACAGTCAGCGACATCTTTTAATTCTACAACCATTTTGGCTATTCTTTCCTTTCTCTCGCAATGCGCATCCTGTTCGGCCCTTAACTCTTCGGCCGCCTTTAGAGCGGCCGCATTGCTACTCCTTGCTTGCTTCTTGGCTCGGGCCAACTCCGCCCAAAGGGTCTCCATGGTGGCAGCTCCATCTGCAGTCACAACATATTAAAGATGCCGACATCATGCTCCTCTTATTATGTGACGATCACCAGAGAAATCACTCACCCTATGCCTCGTCAAGCCGCTAGTTGACAAGCACAATATCGGCATCGGCCGCATCAAGTTGTCGCTTTATCTTGGTAAACCCATCAGTTCGGCTAGCCACCATAGCCTCAGCCACCTGCACATAAGGGCAGTCAGGTTATTACCCGAGAATATGATCCTCGGGTTGCCGCCGTTCTCGACGACAACCAGAGTCTCTGGGGCTACTATCTGCAGAGGGCACACCTACCGTGTGCGTTACTATCAAAAACACACACTATTTCACGTACCTCAAAGCCCTTCAGCAGACTCACAAAGGCTTCGTGCAAACCGCTTTCAGCGGATGAAATCCTTTCAATTACCGTACCCATTAGCGTATGATGCGCTTCCGAGATGGCCGTTTGCCCTAGAAGATCCTTCAGCGTGTCCGACCGCACACTGTATGGTTCCGGACCCTTGCTGCCGCTCTTCTTAGAAGCTGGATACTGGGGATTCCGGGTAGCCAAAGGGTTATCCTCTGGCCTTGGCGGATCTGGAGATATCCTCCACGACGACACTTGAGGGTCGCCCGCCTCCGGAGGTGGGGTGTCAGGGGGAAGCGTTTCGCTCTCCCTCATCTCCGGAAGGAGATCCCCCAAAGATGAACTCTTTCGAGAAGGGCTACGATCCGGACTACAATTTATAAGCATCAGTTATTGTCTTCAGAAGTAAGGTAGGATATTTTCACTATTAAGTACTTTTCGGTTACTTACAACTCGGTAGAGGGCTGATCCCCGCGCGGACATTGTGCGGTGAGAATACCCTCCGAGGCAGGACCCTCTTACAAAGATTTCTTCTCCCGTTTGGAAACCTTGGTTTCCGGATCTTCAGAGGTAGTCCTCTTCCTTTCCCGGGGAGAGAGAATGTCAGATTCTTCCCCCTGGTTATTCTCCCTCGCGGAGGCGCTCATTCTGCCGGTTGGAATGAGTTGCGAGTGAGGCCCGCTTTCGCCCTCTTTAATCCCCCCTTCATCTTCCTTTGAGGGCACTAGATAAGGCACCGGCTCGAGCATCTTGTCCAGTACCGGGTTGTCCAAACCCTCAGGAAGGGGGGCGGAACACCTGATCATCTTCGCCTTTGTTATCCAGTCCTGGTCAAAGAGCGACTCTTTAGAATGATGCCATGATAAATAAAAGGACGGCGGGTTCGGTCATGGGATTACTTACTTGGGTAGCAGGGCGGTTGCAACTCAAACCCACATCCTCGGAGGTGTCCGGGCACTTTACTTGGGGTCCAAAGAACGATTTATACATATCTTCGAGCGTCATGCCAAGGAAATGCTGAATAGCCCACGGTCCTTCCGGGTAGAATTCCCACATACGGAGGGGCCGGCATTTGCAAGGCTGGACTCGACGAACTAGCATAACTTGCATTACCATAACTAGACTGAAATCTCTCTCAAAGAGATCTCGAATACGGCTCTGCAGTATTGGCACGTCCTTTGCTGGACCCCAGCTCAGCCCCCTGCTGATCCATGACATCAGTTGCAGTGGGGGCCCGGGCGAAAGGTGGAGGCGGCTACCCACTTGGCACTTCGGGGAGCTGTGATGTAAAACTACTCCCGCTGCCACAATCTGGACACCTCTAAGAAGGAACCCTCTAGCCATGCAGCATCGGCGAGTTTGCTTATTAAAGCACCTCCGCACTCTGCGTGCCGCCCCTCGATCATCCTCGACTTCACATTGAAGGTCTTGAGCCACAGGCCGAAGTGAGGGGTAATGCGGAGGAAGGCCTCACAGACGACAATAAATGACGAGATGTGAAGAAGGGAGTCCGGGGCCAGATCATGGAAATCCAGCCCATAATAGAACATAAGACCCCTGACAAAGAGATCCAAAGCGAGGCCTAGTCCTCGGAGGAAGTGGGAGATGAACACGATGCTCTCGGTGGGTCCGGGAGTAGGGACGACCTGCCCTCGGGCAGGTAGCCTATGTGCAATTTCGGTGGTCAGATATCTGGCTTCTCTCAGCTTCTTGATGTCCTCCTCTATTACAGAGGAGGGCATCCACCGACCTTGAAGGTTGGATCCAGACATAGTTGAAGGTCCGAAGCGCCTGACTTCAACTTTGGGTGTTAGAACTCGAGGTGGGGGAACGATTCGATTGAGCACGAGAGGGAAAAAGAAAAGGCCTTGTCCTCTTTATAAAGAGGGTGAATATCAAGCGTCCTCCTCGTGGCCGTTTTGGACTTGCCTAAGATCTAGGCGTCACACCAACATGCACGGTTGGGTTACCCATGTTTGTATTGATGAGAATCCTGTGATAAGGGGAACACGATCTCTTCTTTCACAAGACGTGTCAAGAAAACTGCCTCGCGATATGTGCGGTGCTGGTTGAGAAAAATGGTTCGAATAATGACCGGGTCGTGGCATGATGTCTGTTGGAGATATGCCCTAGAGGCAATCATGTATGATGATATTTCCTATGTGTTTATGAATATAGATAGTCCTTGGACATTATCAATGATGTGTATCAGCAAGTACGTGACTTGTTTGTGGGACTATGCATTGTATGATGACTACTAAAAGGTCCCTAGTCGAAAGGGTTGTGTGGACGCGCAGCCAACTAGACTAACATATGACACGGTCGATGGATTGGTCTCACTAGCCATGGAGCATTGGATGCTAACTGGATAATATGGACTTGGAAGGATCTGGTCGGATTCGACGTAGTTCGATCTGAGTCGAGATAAGGTCCAAGTCGGACCGACCCAACGATGAGACGCAGCGATATGTCATCTGTGAGTCTCTAGTACAACATATGTTCTATTTCCTAAGACCTGAGCTGACGCATGTACTCGGGATGGTGACAAACTTGCTTTGGGCCGACCAAACGCTACTACATAATTGGATAGTTATAAAGGTAGGTTTCGGGTTTGTCCAGAACCATGCTGCGAGACGTGGTCGAGCAAGATGGGATTTGCCCCTCCGATCAGGAGAGATATACTCTGGGCCCCTCGTGTGATCCGACCAGGATAAGCATGGCCATGCGACAAGGATTATGTGATAATCCGGTTTGTGATCGGCATCACTGGAACGAGAAATAGGTCGGGCTAGCACAAGGATGACAGACTCGTCTTGAGCTCGACAACATATATCGTGCGGCAAAAGGAATGGAAGTGTGATGTACAGGTTCGCTAACCAGCTTCATAGTCTTCTTGGTGTTCGGCATGCCTTGCTAGAGGCCGCTACCAACCGTGTAGTTCGGAGGTGATCCAAACTGCGACCAAGCCGACTTGAACCTAAGGGGTCGCGCTCTTAAGGGAAGGAACCTATGAGGTCGGATCCGAGGACACTGGTCGGATATGATCCGAACTGTATTCAGATTGTGGCCGAGTAGACTTATGGGCTTTAGGGTCCATGCGAGGCCCAAGTGTTGAGCCCGCAATGGACGCCTATATATATAGTGTAGGTGCCGCACACTCACGCGACTGATCGCTTCGGCGCTGTCACTAGGGTTTGCATGTGTTGCGAATAGACACCTCCACTCGCCGCCGGTTGTGTGATCGGACCTAGCAGTCCGCCGCACGACGTTCCTCCTGCACGCACAGATACCGCTAGAGGCGGTGCACTTGCGCCGCTCCGGCGAGCCTATACGTGGGAACCGACCACCGGTTGTACGAGGGAGATCGGACGAGGAGGAGACGATCCACGCAGACGCGCTGCCCCAACTCTTCTTTCGCTGCACGACACTGTGCGTCTAGTGGTAACGAATTGTGATCCATCTCCCGTAGCATGTTCTTGGTTGTTCTGGGCGTAGGAAATTTTAATTTGCAGTCGACGCACCCTACCGTAGATCCCAACAGTGGTATCAGAGCCTCTGCTATAGGATTTGGATTCAAATCATATGCACATTAGATATGTGGAGGCAATAGATGAGATCTGTTGTCATTGATAAGAATGGCTGTGTGCACGGTTGATGAGATCAAGTGCACATGGGGATCGATGTGGCTATGTTTTCTGTTGATTGGGATCGATGAGGTCGTGACACGATCTACCCCTACCGGTCGGTTATCCGCCATCGGGGTTAACAGTGAAATTTAAATCCGAATCGGATTCGCGATGATCGATGAGATCGGTCAGGTCAGAGAATTCGGCGTGATCGGATTTCAGAAGTGATCTGTAATTTCCGAAAACGTTGGGCGCTGCCCGCACCCGTGAGGGGCGCTGCCCCTTTGAACACCGCCCGCTAACCGCCGTGTACTGGACCACCGTGTGCGTAGTGCCTTGTATTTCGTACACGATCACTCAAAACGGTAGAATGCGATTCTATGCATAACTTTATTTTGCAGGGTTTGATGTGAATAGTATGGCTCATGTGTATGTGATGCATGTGTGTAAATTATACATGACCTGCGTGTCGACTTGTGACTCTATGTAAAATTCATTACTAGTTGTAGTAGTTGGATAATAGAGATCAGGTTGGTGGCTTGGCATCCCGGCGTGACAAACAAGATGGAGTTCCTAGATGGTCATCGGAGTCGGAGCCAACCTGGAAGAACATCCATGAAGGAGCCATACTATTTCACAATATGTGTTTATTTGTGATTGTTATGCTTCCTTGTTTTCTATGCATGCTAGAATGGTAGAAAGATCCCTCATGAATATCAAGCGAATTGCCATCCCTGATGTTTCACCTTCGCACGTCAAGTACGTCTAGTAGTGGGCTCATAAAATTGGGGTGCTGCTAGGTGTCCTTGAACTGAAGGGTTCGTGTCGGACACGGACATGCACTGCATTAGGTTAACTTGACAAGGCTATCAAAATGGTTTTGGGCCTTGTGGCAAAAGAGGTTGGTAGCCGGGGTAGGAGATACCTACCCGACTGATAGGAGTCATATAGAGATACGATTAGCAAGGAATTGCTTACCGGATAGGCATGTTGTCTAGCAGTGATGCTAAAGCTCACTAGTCGCATGTGCTAGTCGGATCCTGAATCACTAAGAGTTTGCGGAGGGATGCTGACTTCAGTGGGAGTGTTTGTGTTTAAGGCTAGAATTACTCTACATAAACACATTGCTTAGTTTGCATATTTTTCTGTTGTAGATCAATGGCACCACCTGCTCAACCCAACTTTGCATTGAAATCAATTCTAGAAAAGAATAAACTGAATGGAACAAACTTTACTACCTGGTATAGACATTTGAGAATTATTCTCAAGCATGATAAAAAGGAACATGTTCTAGAGGATCCGCTTCCAGAGGAACCTGCCGATAATGCTAGTACCACAACCAAGAATGCCTACCAGAAACTTGTTGATGAATCAAATGAGATCAACTGCCTCATGCTGGCTTGTATGGAGCCCGATTTGCAGCAGCATTTCAAAGACGTTGGGGCTTTCGATATGATTGAGAGTCTCAAGAGCATGTTTCAGGTGCAGGCTAGGACCGAAAGGTTCAACATCTGGGGATCCTTGATGGATGGTAAGCTGAAGGAAAGTGATCCACTGAGCCCGCATGTAATCAAGATGATCGGATATGTGCAATCTTTTGATCAGCTTGGCTTCCCGCTCTTGGAAGAGCTCTCTACTGATGTAGTTCTGGGTTCTCTTCCGCCCAGCTATGGGACGTTCATCTCGAACTATCATATGCATGGCATGGATAAGAAGCTCACTGAATTGCATGGGATGCTCAAAGTGGCAGAGTAGGATATTAAGAAAGGCACACATCAAGTGTTGATGGTGCAGAAATCGGCTAAGTTTAAGAAGAGTTGGTCTAAGAAGAAGGCTAAGGCAAAGGGCACGGAGATGGTAACCTCCACCGCTGCGCCGAAGTCTGGACTGGACTCAATGACCAGTTGCTATCTTTGCAAGGAAACTGGTCACTTGAAGAGGAACTGTAGCAAGTGGCTTGCAGAGCATGGCAAGAAGGCTGGGAATGCTGCTTCAGGCAAAGGTACACTTGTTGCATATGTTACAGACATTTACCTTGCTGGCATACCTAGTAGCTCTTGGGTATTTGATACCGGATCGGTTGTTCATATTTGCAACTCGATGCAGGGGCTGGTAAGAACTAGGCGTGTGGCACAAGGGGAGATTGACATCAGGGTCGGCAATAAAGCAAGAGTTGCTGCGTTGGAGGTCGGCACGATGCAGCTCCAGCTTCCTTTTGTATTTATTTTGGAATTGAATAATTGTTATTACATTCCTGCACTTAGTCGGAACATTATTTCTGCCTCATGCTTGATGAGTCATGGTTATGAATTCAATTTAAAGGACAATGGTTGTTCGATTTATTTGAATGGTATGTTCCACGGATATGCACCCATAGTTGATGGGTTATTTATATTGAATCTAGAACAGGAACCGGTATATAACGTGAATGTCAAGAGGCATAAGCCCAATGAGATAAATCCGACATACTTCTCGCATTGCCGGCTTGGACACATTAGTCTGAAATACATGAAGATGCTCCATGATGATGGACTCCTAACTTCGACCGACTTTGGGTCGTTTGAGACATGCGAATCATGCTTGCTCAGCAAGATGACTAAGTCTCCTTTCGCAAAGAGTTGCGAGGGGGCATCCGAGCTGTTGGAATTGATACACAGTGATGTGTGTGGACCAATGAGCACAACTGCCAGAGGTGGCTATCAGTACTTCGTGACTTTTACCGACGACTTGAGTAGATACGAATATATCTATTTGATGAGGCACAAGTCAGAGACTTTTAAAAAGTTCATGAGCCAGGAGTTTGATGTGGAGAATCAGCTCGGCAAGATTATAAAACTTCTACGATCTGATCGTGGAGGTGAGTACATGAGCCAGGAGTTTGATGATCATCTGAAAAGCAGAGGTATAGTACCTCAGCTCACACCTCCGGGTATGCCATAGAGAAATGGTGTATCAGAACGGAGGAATCGCACCTTGTTGGACATGGTTCGATCTATGATGAGCAAGTCGGATTTACCCTTGTCATTCTGGGGATATGCTCTAGAAACTGCAGCTTTCACACTTAACAGGGTACCATCAAAATCCATAGACAAGACACCACATGAGATGTGGACCGGGAAGAGTCCCAGTTTGTCTTTTCTAAAGATTTGGGGTTGTGAAGCATTTGTCAAGAAACTTATGTCAGACAAGCTTACAACCAAGTTGGATAAATGCATATTCATGGATATCTGAGGGAAACCATGAGATATAACTTCTACAACCGGGAAGAGAACAAAGTGTTTGTGCTCGGAACAGGTTTTTCCTTGAGAAAGTGTTTCTCAGTCGGGAAGCCAGTGGGAGGACGGTCCGACTCGAAGAAATTCAAGGACCACTCGGGGACGGCTCGGCTGGTGATGAGATCATACCGGAGTCAGTCAGGGAACCCGTAGTGGAAGCGGCACCGGAACCACGGAGGTTGGAAAGATTGCGCAGAGTGCGCGATGTATTGTTGCTAGAACGCGATGAGCCGGCCACATATGCGGAAGCGATGGTGAGCCCAGATTCCAAGGCATGGCTAGAGGCCATGAGATCCGAGTTAAAGTCCATGGATGAGAATCAAGTTTGGGACTTGGTTGATCTGCCGCCTGGCGTAATGGCCATTGATTGCAAATGGGTCTTTAAGAAGAAAACCGATCTGGATGGAAATGTATCCACAAAACCGATCTGGTTATGGACAAGTTCAAGGAATTGACTACGATGAGACTTACTCGCCGGTAGCGATGCTGAAGTCGGTGAGGATCGTACTAGCTATAGCTGCATATTTCGATTACGAGATATGGCAGATGGATGTCAAGATGGCTTTCCTTCATGGAAATTTAACCGAGGACGTGTATATGATAGAGACCGAGGGTTTTGTCGATCCGACTAGCACTAGTAAGGTATGCAAGCTCACGAGATCCATTTATGGGTTGAGGCAAGCATCTCGGAGCTGGAACATTCGTTTTGATGAGGTCGTCACTGGTTTCGGCTTCATAAAAAGCCAAGAGGACTCTTGTTTATACAAGAAGTAAAGTGGGAGCTCGATAGTGTTTTTGATCTTGTATGTGGATGACATACTACTGATCGAAACTGATATTTCGATGCTGAACTCGGTCAAGAATTCATTGAATGGCAAGTTCTCCATGAAGGACCTTGGTGAGGCAATGTACATTTTAGGCATTAAGATCTATAGAGATACATCAAGGAGGCTTCTCGGCTTAAGTCAGAGCACGTACATAGATAAAGTGTTGAAGCAGTTCAACATGAGTGAGGCAAAGAAAGTGTTCTTGCCACTCTCACATGGTATAAGGCTAAGCGAGACTCAGAGTCCTTCGACATCTGATGAGCGAAGCAGGATGAGTAGGATTCCATATGCCTCGGCAATCGGATCCATCATGTATGCCGTGATATGTACGTGGCCTGATGTTGCTTTTGCAATAAGCCTAACAAGTAGATACCAGGCCAACCCAGGTGAGAGTCACTGGGCAGCGGTAAAGACTATTTTGAAGTACCTGAAAAGGACTAAAGAGATGTTCCTAGTTTATGGAGGTGAGGAAGAGCTCGTCGTAAGGGGTTACGCCGATGCTAGTTTCCAAACCGACAGAGATGATTGTCGATCACATTCCGGATTCGTGTACGTCATGAATGGAGGAGCAGTGAGCTGGATGAGTTCCAAGCAAGATACGGTGGCTGATTCTACTACAGAAGCCGAATACATTGTGGCTTGTGAAGCTGCAAAGGAAGGTGTTTGGATCCAGAACTTTCTGGATGATCTTGGTATTTTCCCAGCCTCGGTAATACTGTGGGACCTTTATTGTGATAATTCTGGTGCCATCACACAAGCCAAGGAGCCAAGGAATCACCACAAGGTCAGACACATAGATCGGAAATATCACCTGATACGAACGATGTAAAGAGTGGTGATGTAGAGTTATGCAAAATTCACACGGATGCAAATGTTGCGGATCCGTTGACTAAGCCGGTTCCACAACCCAAGCATGAGGGGCACGTTAGAGCTATGGGCATTCGATGTCTATTTGATTGACTCTAGCGCAAGTGGGAGACTGTTGGAGATATGCCCTAGAGGCAATCATGTATGATGATATTTCCTATGTGTTTATGAATATAGATAGTCCTTGGACATTATCAATGATGTGTATCAGCAAGTACGTGACTAGTTTGTGGGACTATGCATTGTATGATGACTGTCCTAAAAGGTCCCTAGTCGAAAGGGCTATGTGGACGCGTAGCCAACTAGACTAGCATATGACACGGTCGATGGATTGGTCTCACTAGCCATGGAGCATTGGATGCTAACCGGATAATATGGACTTGGAAGGATCTGGTCGGATTCGACGTAGTCGGATCCGAGTCGAGATAAGGTCCAAGTCGGACAGACCCAACTATGAGACGCAGCAATATGTCATCTGTGAGTCTCTAGTACAACATATGTTCTATGTCCTAAGACCTGAGCTGAAGCATGTACTCGGGATGGTGACAGACTTGCTTTGGGCTGACCAAACGCTACTCCGTAACTGGGTAGTTATAAAGGTAGGTTTCGGGTTTTTCCAGAACCATGTTGCGAGACGTGGTCGAGCAAGATGGGATTTGCCCCTCTGATCAGGAGAGATATAATCTGGGCCCCTCGTGTGATCCGACCAGGATAAGCATGGCCATGCGACAAGGATTATGTGAGAATCCGGTTTGTGGTCGGCATCACTGGAACGAGAAAGAGGTCGGGCTAGCACAAGGATGACACACTCGCCTTGAGCTCGACAACATATATCGCGTGGCAAAAGGAATGGAAGTGTGATGTACAGGTTCGCTAACCAGCTTCATAGTCTTCTTGGTGTTCAGCATGCCTTCCTAGAGGCCGCTACCAACCGTGCAGTTCGGAGGTGATCCAAACTGCGACCAAGCCGATTTGAACCTAAGGGGTCGCGCGCTTAAGGGAAGGAACCTACAAGGTCGGATCCGAGGACACTGGTCGGATATGATCCGAACTGTATTCAGATTGTGGCTGAGTAGACTTATGGGCTTTAGGGTCCGTGCGAGGCCCAAGTGTTGAGCCCATGATGGACGCCTATATATATAGTGGAGGTGCCGCACACTCACGCAACTGATCGCTTCGACGCTGTCACTAGGGTTTGCATGTGTTGCGAATAGACACCTCCAATCGCCGCCGGTTGTGTGATCGGACCTAGCAGTCCGCCGCACGACGTTCCTCCTGCACGCGCGGATATCGTTAGAGGCGGTGCACTTGCGCCGCTCCGGCGAACCTGTACGTGGGAACCGACCACTGGTTGTACGAGGGAGATCGGACGAGGAGGAGACGATCCACGTGGACGCGCTGCCCCAACTCTTCTTCCGCTGCACGACACTGCGCGTCTAGTGGTAACGAACTGTGATCCATCTCCTGTAGCATGTTCTTGGTTGTTCTGCGCGTAGGAAATTTTAATTTGCAGTCGACGCACCCTACCGTAGATCCCAACAATGTCATGCTGTCAAAACGTGTCTGCAAATTAGATTTGTGGAAATAATGACCGTACTCATTGTCATTGAAGCCTAGTTCAGGGGCTACTGAGGGATTCCTGGATTAGGGGGTCTCCGGACAGCCGAACTATATCCTTTGGCCGGACTGTTGGACTATGAAGATACAAGATTGAGGACTTCGTCTCGTGTCTGGATGGGACTCTCCTTGGCATGGAAGGCAAGCTAGGCAATACGGATATGTATATCTCCTCCCTTGTAACCGACCTTGTGTAACCCTAGCCCCCTCCGGTGTCTATATAAACCAGAGGGTTTAGTCTGTAGGACAACATACAATCATACCATAGGCTAGCTTCTAGGGTTTAGCCTCTACGATCTCGTGGTTGATCAACTCTTGTAATACTCATATCATCAAGAACAATCAAGTAGGACGTAGGGTATTACCTCCATCAAGAGGGCCCGAACCTGGGTAAACATCGTGTCCCCTGCCTCCTGTTACCATCCGCCTTAGACGCACAGTTCGGGACCCCCTACCCGAGATACACCGGTTTTGACACCGACATACGCGTCTCCCGAGTTGAAGGCATCGAACGCCTCTTCAAAGAAACCTGGGTCGCGGAGTACGGACAGGCAACGCCTGTGATTCATGGCACTCTCCACTTTGGAATCCATAGGGGACAGCCTATCCGCATCCTCTGTAGGAGGAACATCCGGTGTTGTCCCCACGTTAGCATCTGCCCCTAAGACCGGCTCTGGAGTCCGGCTGGTGGAGGCGTGGCCGTCAGGCTCTCCGGACACGGTCCGACGAGCATTTTTTCTGCCAGGAACCATGGACGTTATTATATTTTAAACATGACAACCACAGAGCGAGGTTCTTTTTCATACATCTACGACGGCGTCTCAGTCCTGACCGCCTTCCTTTTAAGCCTACCCGGCATCGGTGCCCCTCGTTGGTGAGTCACCGCGGGTTCGCATGGCGTCCCGAGGGCCTTCCCTATAAGACACCATATTTGTGCAGTGGGTGAAGTGCAAAAAGGGATCCTTCTCGGAAGCTGGGACTTTGGTTTTACTTACATGCGATGCAGGGAGCAGGCCAGGATAATCGGCTATGATGGCCACCAAGGCACCGTGGCAGCTTAACTGATAGAACGTCATGTCGATAAGCTCCACAAATATGTCCGGATCTTCTTCGAGTCCGGGGTCGAGGGCCCGGTCAGGGTCCTATAGCTGTGGAGACGGGCTATGGACCTCCCTCATAGCTTTTCGCAGTTCCTGCTATGAAATAGAAAGGTAAATATTTATGATGTAGAATGCCGGAAGGTCTAGAGTAAAAAGTAGCAGCTCACCCAGTTTGGGGGGTTGTACATGGAGAATCCATCCCGTGGCTTAATGCGGATGAACTCCTCTTCATCTCCTTTGTATAAATCGGACAATATTTTCACTAGAGCAGCAGCGGAGTCCGGACCTTTACCACTGCAGCGGGTGGCATCGTCTTCTCCATTGAAGTGCCACATGGGTTTTCCCCAATAGTGAAGTGGCTGCACCCCCCGCATTATACATATTGACATAACCTCGATTATTGTCAGTCCTGATTTGGCCAGCATTTTTATCCTGCCCATCAGGTAGAGGACCTCTCTGTTATCTTCCTCCTAGGGGCTCCGAGGGTGCTAGTTGCGGCATTTCTTCAAAGGGGCATTATTGAACTCAGGAAGGCCCATCCGAATAGGGTCCGGAAGGGGGACGTCCTCCATATAAAACCAGTCCAAAGGACAGTCTTCAGATGTCTTCTTCGAAGTACCGGACAGGTATCCGGTCTCGGCGATGCGCCATATTTCGGCTCCGCTGATATGTCTCCAACGTATCTATAATTTTTTATTGCTCCATGCTATATTATCTACTGTTTTTGACATTATTGGGCTTTATTATACACTTTTATATTATTTTTTGGACTAACCTACTAACCGGAGGCCCAACCCAGAATTGCTGTTTTTCCCCTATTTTAGGGTTTTGAAGAAAAGGAATATCAAACGGAGTCCAAACAGAATGAAACCTTCGGGAACGTGATTTTTGGAACGAACAAGATCCAGGAGACTTGTACCCTACGTCAAGAAACCAACAGGGAGGCCACGAGGTAGGGGGCGCGCAACCCCCCCAGGCGCGCCCTCCACCCTCGTGGGCCCCCTGTTGCTCCACCGACGTACTTCTTCCTCCTATATATACCTACGTACCCCCAAACAATCAGATACAGAGCCAAAACCCTAATTCCACCGCCATAAATTTCTGTATCCATGAGATCCCATCTTGGGGCCTGTTCTGGAGCTCCACCGGAGGGGGCATCGATCACGGAGGGATTCTACATCAACACCATAGCCCCTCCGATGAAGTGTGAGTATTTACCTCAGACCTTCGGGTCCATAGTTATTAGCTAGATGGCTTCTTCTCTCTTTTTGGATCTCAATACAAACTTGTCCCCCTCTCTTATGGAGATCTATTCGATGTAATCTTCTTTTGCGGTGTGTTTATTGAGACTGATGAATTGTGGGTTTGTGATCAAGTTTATCTATGAACAATATTTGAATCTTCTCTGAATTCTTTTATGTATGAGTGGTTATCTTTGCAAGTCTCTTCGAATTATCAGTTTGGTTTGGCCTACTAGATTGATCTTTCTTGCAATGGGAGAAGTGCTTAGCTTTGGGTTCAATCTTGCAGTGTCCTTTCCCAGTGACAGTAGGGGCAGCAAGGCACATATTGTATTGTTGCCATCGAGGATAACAAGATGGGGTTTTCGTCATATTGCATGAGTTTATCCCTCTATATCATGTCATCTTGCTTAAAGCGTTACTCTGTTCTCTTGAACTTAATACTCTAGATGCATGCTGGATAGCGGTCGATGTGTGGAGTAATAGTAGTAGATGCAGGCAGGAGTCGGTCTACTTGTCTTGGACGTGATGCCTATATACCTGATCATACCTAGATATTCTCATAACTATGCTCAATTCTGTTATTTGCTCAATAGTAATTTGTTCACCCATTGTAAAATACTTATGCTCTTGAGAGAAGCCATTAGTGAAAACCTATGGCCCCGGGTCTATCTTCATCATATTAATCTTCCAATACTTAGTTGTTTTCATTGCTTTTATTTTACTTTGCATCTTTATCATAAAAATACCAAAAATATTATCTTACCATATCTATCAGATCTCACTCTTGTAAGTGACCATGTAGGGATTGACAACCCCTTATCGCATTGGTTGCGAGGATTTATTTATTTTGTGTAGGTGCGAGGGACTCGGGCGTAGCCTCCTACTGGATTGATACCTTGGTTCTCAAAAACTGAGGGAAATACTTACGCTACTTTGCTGCACCACCCTTTCCTCTTCAAGGGAAAACCAATGCAAGTGCTCAAGAGGTAGCAAGAAGGATTTCTGGCGCCGTTGTCGGGGAGGTCTACGCAAAAGTCAACATACCAAGTACCCATCACAAACCCTTATCTCCCGCATTACATTATTTTCCATTTGCCTCTCGTTTTCCTCTACCCCACTTCACCATTGCCGTTTTATTCGCCCTCTCTCTCTATCCTCCTTCTCTTTCTCTATTTGCCTCTTTTTGCCCGTTCCTCGTTTTCTTGTGTTGTATTGCTTGCTTGTCACAATGGCTCAAGATAACACTAAATTGTGTGACTTTACCAATACCAACAACAATGATTTTATTAGCACTCTGATTGCTTCTCTTACCGATGCTGAATCTTGTGAAAGTAATGCTGCCTTGCTAAATCCTGTCATGAAAGATCTGTTTTCCAGCCTTCCTAGTGAAGATGCCGCTACCCATCTAAATAACGTCATTGATTTGTGTGATATGCTAAAGAAGAAAGATGTGGACAATGATATTGTTAAATTGAAGCTATTTCCTTTTTCGCTTAGTATTGACTCTTGTATCCACAAATTGAAGCTCGGTTTTCGTCTTTGCCTAAAAATAGTATTGACTCTTGGAATAAGTGCAAAGATGCTTTTATCTCTAAGTATTTTCCTCCCGCTAAGATCATCTCTCTTAGAAACGATATTATGAATTTTAAACAACTTGATCATGAACATGTTGCACAAGCTTGGGAGAGGATGAAATTAATGATACGTAATTACCCAACACATGGCTTGAATTTGTGGATGATTATACAATTTTTTTATGCCGGATTGAATTTCGCTTCTAGAAATCTTTTAGATTCGGCCGCGGGAGGCACTTTTATGGAAATCACTTTAGGAGAAGCTATTAAACTCCTAGATAATATTATGGTTAATTATTCTCAATGGCACACTGAAAGATCTACTAAAAAAGTGCATGCGATAGAAGAAATTAATGTTTTGAGTGGAAAGATGGATGAACTTATGAATTTTTTTGATAATAAGAGTGTTTCTTCTGATCCTAATGATATGCCTTTGTCTACTTTGATTGAGAATAATAATGAATCTATGGATGTGAATTTTGTTGGTAGGAATATGTAACGCCCCGAGACCGTTGCGCTAGGTGTCTTCCAGTTATTCGCTGTTGTTGCCTTGTCATTTGCTTGTGTTTCATGCATTTCGTATCATGTCATCATGTGTATCGCATTTGCATACATGTTCGTCTCATGCATCCGAGCATTTTCCCTGCTGTTCGTTTTGCAATACGGCTCTCCTATGTCCTCTGGTGTCCTCTTTTGCCTCTTTTCATGTGCGAGTGTTAAACTTTCTCGGATTGGACCGAGACTTTCCAAGCGGCCTTGGTTTACTACAAGTAGACCGCCTGTCAAGTTTCGTGCCATTTGGACTTCGTTTGATGCTCCAACGGTTAACTGAGGAACCGTAAAGGCCTCGTGTGTGTTGCAGCCCAACGCCTCTCCAAAGTGGCCCAAAACCCACCTAAACCCCCTCCATCGTCTCGGTCGTTCGATCATGATCACGTGGCCAAAAACCGCACCTCATTTGGACTCTCCTAGCTCCCTCTACCTATAAATATGTGATCCCCTTTGAAATTCGTGGACGAAACCCTAGATCTCACCTCGTCCGCCGCCCGTCGGCGGACGCGTCCACTCCGCCGCCACATCGTCCAACCAATAGCAAGCCGCCACCTCAGCTCCAGCCGGCATCGCCAAGTGTCGCCGCCGTCCTCCTCCACCGTGCGGGCCCGCGAGCCCATCTCCGGCCCACTCCGGGCCGCGCCGGGCCCGAGCGCCTGAGCCACCCCTCCGCCTTATCCTCGCGCCTCCGTCGTCGGCGCGCCACCGCGTCCCCGCCGCCTGCGCCTTCACCGCCCTCGCCGGTCACTGCGTCGCCTCAAGCTTCTCGTCGCGCCGCCGCGAGCGTCGTGCCCGAGGCCGCCGTTCCGCGCACCGACCACCAGAGCCGCCCTCACCTGCCCGCACTGGCCACCGGATCTGTTTCCCCGTTCCTCTCCGGCGAGCCGTCTCACCGCTCCGGCCATCGCAGCCTTCGTCTCCGGCGAGCATCGATTCACGTGCACAAACCCTAGATCTGGGAGAGGTTGACTTTTTCGCCAAGTCCCAGTAATTTTTAGCGTTATTCATCGCATCATATCTCTGCAACCGTGGCCCCATTTTCGGCGTGTAGCAGTTCAAATTGTTTGTCTCGACGAGTACTTCTTTTCTTTCCATTGCACCATGTTCATTTGAGCTCATCTTGATGCCCTAAATGCTGTTGGAAGAGTGCTAGTTTATATTAGTTTCAGATTCTTATCAGTAATTGGTCTTTTGTCATATTTGCCATGATTAATGTGTGCCTCCTATGATCTTGAGCTCTACATATGTTTTGAAGTATGCCATGCCATCTTTACAGTGTTGTATGCCATGTATTTTTGTGACCTTTGTCATGACTACCACAAGCATGCAAAGTAGCTCTCGTAATGTTGCTGATTTCAAGGACTTAGAAATCTTCTAAGTCTTTGCCCTGTTAATATTTTTATGCCATGTATTCATGTTGCTATAGAGTGGTCCATGCCTCTTTTGAGCATGTTCAGTAAGGATCATTTTTAGATAATGTTATGCTCTATCCATCCATGTCTTTGTTTGCAATTATGGAGCACCCTAGCTTGACTTAATCGAGCTCTATTTTTGCTATAAAATGTTCCCGGCAGAATGTTTACGTGTCAAGCTTTTTTGTCGAGGTTGTTATAATATATCCATGCATGCTATGAGGTTGTTCTTGCCATGGTTAGCTTATTCATCATGTCTACTTGCTGGGTGTATGCTTAGTTTGTCATGCAATGCCTTGTGGTGAGTGCATCGAGCTCGTAAAGATGCCTACTTAATATCTGTTTTGCCATGTTCCAGTTTTTCTACTAAGTCTGAATCTGTTAACGAAAGTTGCTATGTTCACATGGTTGCCATTGTATTTTATGATCCCTTTTGGCTTATGGTCAGTAAGGGACTTTTGTTGAATGCTTTGAGTAGCTTCATGCCATGCCTTACTTTGCCATGATATGTTCATGTAGCATGTTATTATCTTGCTCTAAACATTGCTTCCTGATGTTAAATTCCTGGCATGTTATTTTTACTAAGTCTGTAACCTGATATCTTTTGCACTTTTTCCATGCTTGTTTGAACCTACTATTGAGTGAATTAGCCGTAGCTCAGTGTTCATCTTTTGTCAAGCACCTTGAGTGGATCCCTGCTATGTATTTTGTTGCTATGTTAGAGTGTTGTAGCATGTTGTTCTTGATGCATTTAGATGGCCTCGTGCTGTTAATCGCAGATCGGTGCCAAATTTGTTTTGCTTGCCATTTGCAAACCGTGCATCCGATTCCGGTGATCTTTATATCGATTTCGACCAAAATCAACTCATCTTTCCAGTGGCACTCTTGGTTTTCCAAGTTGATGCCAGGTACAATCTTTCCTTTCCGAAACATGCATATGCATCGCATATCACATCCCGCATATCATGCCATGTTTTGCATCATGTTGCTTGTGCATTGCACGTGGTTAATTGTGTCTCCCTTTTCTTGTGTTCTTGCTTTGGGTAGAGCCGGGAGATGAGTACTTGATCGAGGAACCCGTTGAGTACGCTTACGAGGATCAAGCTTTCATCTTCTCAGAGAACTTTGCAGGCAAGATGACCATACCCTCGAAATCACTTCTATCTTTGCTTGCTAGTTGCTCGCTCTTTTGCTATGCCTATGCTGCGATACCTACCACTTGCTATATCATGCCTCCCATATTGCTAAGCCAAGCCTCTAACCCACCTTGACCTAGCAAACCATTGTTTGGCTATGTTACCGCTTTGCTCAGCCCCTCTTATAGAGTTGTTAGTTGCAGGTGAAGATTGGAGTTTGTTCCATGTTGGAACATGGATATTTTGTTGGGATATCACGATATCTCTTATTTTAATTAATGCATCTATATACTTGGTAAAGGGTGGAAGGCTCGGCCTTATGCCTGGTGTTTTGTTCCACTCTTGCCACCCTAGTTTCCGTCATACCGGTGTTATGTTCCTTGATTTTGCGTTCCTTACACGGTTGGGTTCTAATGGGAACCCCTTGATAGTTAGCCTTAAATAAAACTCCTCCAGCAAGGCCCAACATTGGTTTTACCATTTGCCACCTATCCTTTTTCCCTTGGCTCAGCCAGCCCGAGGGTCATCTTTATTTTAACCCCCCCGGGCCAGTGCTCCTCTGAGTGTTGGTCCAAACTAGAGTCCATTGCAGTGCCCCCTCAGGGAAACTTGAGGTTTGGTTTTAGCTATACGGAGCACTCATCCGGTGTGCCCTGAGAACGAGATATGTGCAGCTCCTATCGGGATTTGTCGGCACATCTGGGTGGCTTTGCTGGTCCAGTTTTACCATTATCGGGATGTCTTGTAACCTGGATTCTGAGTCTGATCGGGCCATCCTGGGAGAAGGAATATCCTTCGTTGACCATGAGAGCTTGTGATGGGCTAAGTTGGGACACCCTTGCAGGGATTTGATCTTTCGAAAGCCGTTCCCGCGGTTATGGGCAGATGGGATTTTTTTTAATGTCCGGTTGTAGAAAACATGAAACTTATCTTAATTAAAATGCATCAACCGCGTGTGTAGTCGTGATGGTCTCTTCTCGGCAGGGTCCGGGAAGTGAACACGGTGTTGGAGTTATGCTTGAACATAAGTAGATTCAGGATCACTTCTTGATCACTTCTAGTTCACGACCGTGCCTTGCTTTCCCTCCTCGCTCTCATTTGCATATGTTAGCCACCATATATGCTAGTCCATGCTGCAGCTCCACCTTATACCTTTTTCCCTACCCATAAGCTTAAATAGTCTTGATCGCGAGGGTGTCAGATTGCTGAGTCCCTGTGACTCACAGATTACTTCCAAAACTAGTTTGCGGGTGCCGATGCAACCATGCAGGTGACGCAACCGAGCTCAAGGAGGAGCTTGATGAAGATCGTGTCCTTTGTATTGTTTCATTTCAGTTGATCAGTAGTGGAGCCCAGTTGGGGCAATCGGGGATTGCTACGTCTTGAGCGTGCGTTGGTTTTCCCCGAAGAGGAAGGGATGATGCAGCAGAGTAGCGTAAGTATTTTCCTTAGTTTTTGTGAACCAAGGTATCAATCCAGTAGGATCCCATGCTCAAGTCCCTCGTACCTGCACAAAGCGATAGCTACTCCCAACCAACGCGATTAGGGGTTGTCAAGCCCTTCACGGTCACTTACGAGAGTGAGATCTGATAGATAGAATATTTTTGGTATTTCTGATATAAAGATGCAAAGTAAAAAGTAAAAGCAAAGTAAATAGCAAAACAGTATAAAAGTGATGGAGATTGATACGATGAGAATAGACCCGGGGGCCATAGGTTTCACTAGTGGCTTCTCTCAAGAGCATAAGTATTCTACGGTGGGTGAACAAATTACTGTTGAGCAATTGATAGAATTGAGCATAATTATGAGAATATCTAGGCATGATCATGTATATAGGCATCACGTCCGTGACAAGTAGATCGAAACGATTCTGCATCTACTACTATTACTCCACTCATCGACCGCTATCCAGCATGCATCTAGAGTATTAAGTTAAAAACAGAGTAACGCCTTAAGCAAGATGACATGATGTAGAGAGATAAATTCATGCAATATGAAATAAACCCCATCTTGTTATCCTCGATGGCAACTATACAATACGTGCCTTGCTGCCCTTCTGTCACTGGGTAAGGACACCGCAGGATCAAACCCAAAGCTAAGCACTTCTCCCATGGCAAGAACTACCAACCTAGTTGGCCAAACCAAACGGATAATTCGAAGAGACTTGCAAAGATAACCAATCATGCATAAAAGAATTCAGAGAAGATTCAAATATTATTCATAGATAGACTTGATCATAAACCCAAAATTCATCGGTCTCAACAAACACACCGCAAAAAGAAGATTACATCGAATAGATCTCCACAAGAGAGGGGGAGAACTTTGTATTGAGATTCAAAGAGAGAGAAGAAGCCATCTAGCTACTAACTATGGACCTGAAGGTCTGAGGTAAACTACTCACACTTCATCGGAGAGGCTATGATGATGTAGAAGCCCTCCGTGATGACGACCCTCTTCTGGCGGAGCTCCGGAACAGGCCCCAAGATGGGATCTTGTGGATACAGAAAGTTGTGGTGGTGGAATTAGGTTTTTGGCACCTGTTCTGATAGTTTGGGGGTACGTGTGTATATATAGGAGGAAGAAGTACGCCGGAGGAGCAACGAGGGGCCCACGAGGCAGGGGGGCGCGCCCTACAGGGGGGCGCCCCCCACCCTCGTGACCGCGTCTTTTGTTCCTTGGAGCAGGGTCCAAGTCTGCTGGATCATGTTCGGTGAGAAAATCACGTTCCCGAAGATTTTATTCCATTTGGACTCCGTTTGATATTCCATTTCTTCAAAACACTGAAATAGGCAAAAAACAACAATTCTGGGCTCGGCCTCCGTTAATAGGTTAGTCCCAAAAATAATATAAAAGGGGGAAATAAATCCCAATATAGTCCAAAACAGTAGATAATATAGCATGGAGCAATCAAAAATTATAGATACGTTGGAGACGTATCAGGCATCCCCAAGCTTAATTCCTGCTCGTCCTCGAGTAGGTAAATGATAAAAAGAGAATTTTTGATGCGGAGTGCTACTTAGCATAATTTCAATGTAAATCTTCTTAATTGTGGTATGAATATTCAGATTAGAAAGATTCAAGACAAAAGTTTATATTGACATAGAAAATAATAATACTTCAAGGATACTAACAAAGCAATTATGTCTTCTCAAAATAACATGGCCAAAGAAAGTTATCCCTACAAAATCATATAGTCTGGCTATGCTCCATCTTCCCCACACAAAGTATTTAAATCATGCACAACCCCGATGACAAGCCAAGCAATTGTTTCATACTCTAACTTCTTCAAAGAAAAATTCAATCTTCACGCAATACATGAGCGTGAGCCATGGATATAGCACTATAGGTGGAATAGAATGGTAGTTGTGGAGAAGACAAAAAGGGAGAAGATAGTCTCACATCAACTAGGCGTATCAACGGGCTATGGAGATGCCCGTCAATAGATATCAATGTGAGTGAGTAGGGATTGCCATGCAATGGATGCACTGGAGTTATAAGTATATGAAAGCTCAAAAAGAAACTAAGTGGGTGTGCATCCAACTTGCTTGCTCATGAAGACCTAGGGCAATTTGAGGAAGCCCATCATTGGAATATACAATCCAAGTTCTATAATGTAAAATTCCCACTAGTATATGAAAGTGATAACATGAGAGACTCTCTACTATGAAGATCATGGTGCTACTTTGAAGCACAAGTGTGGTAAAAGGATAGTAGCATTGTCCGTTATCTCTTTTTCCCTCATTTATATATATATATATATATATATATTATTTGGGCCTTTTCTTCTTTTTTTATTTTTTTTCGTCCGGAGTCTCATCCCGACTTATGGGGGAATCATAGTCTCCATCATTATTTCCTCACTGGGACAATGCTCTAATAATGATGATCATCACACTTTTTTTCTTATAACTCAACAATTACAACTCAATACTTAGAACAAAAAATGACTCTATGTGAATGCATCCGGCGGTGTACCGGGATATGCAATATGACAATGATGAATGTGTCATGATGAACAAGATGGTGGAAAGTTGCATGGCAATATATCTTGGAATGGCTATGGAAATGCCATAATAGGTAGGTATGGTGGATGTTTTGAGGAAGGTATATGGTAGATGTATGATACTGGCGAAAGTTGCGCGGTATTAGAGAGGCTAGCAAGGGTGGAAGTGTGAGAGTGTGTATAATCCATGGACTCAACATTAGTCATAAAGAACTCATATACTTATTGCAAAAATTTAGAAGCTATCAAAGCAAAGTACTACGCGCATGCTCCTAGGGGGATAGATTGGTAGGAAAAGACCATCGCTCGTCCCCGACCACCACTCATAAGGAAGACAATCAATCAATAAATCATGCTCCGACTTCATCACATAACGGTTCACCATACAGGCATGCTACGGGAATCACAAACTTCAACACAAGTATTCTTTAAATTCACAACTACTCAACTAGCATGACTTTAATATTATCACCTCCATATCTCAAAACAATTATCATGCTTCAATCTTTTCACAGCATTCAACACACTCAAAAGAAAGTTTCACAAATCTTGAATACCAAGCATATTATTATTAGGCAAATTACCATGCTATTAAGAGACTCTCAAATTAATTTAAGTGAAGCAGGAGAGATCAATAGTTTCTTTAAAACATATCCACCACCGTGCTCTAAAAGGTCTAAGTGAAGCACATAGAGCAAAATTGTAACGCTCAAAAGATATAAGTGAAGCACATAGAGCAAAACTATGACGCTCAAAAGATATAAGTGAAGCACATAGAGCAAAATTATCTAGCTCAAAAGATATAAGTGAAGCACATAGAGCAAAATTATCTAGCTCAAAAGATATAAGTGAAGCACATAGAGTATTCTATCAAATTTCAATTCATGTATGGATCTCTCAAAAGTTGTGTAAAGCAAGGATGATTGTGTCATACTAACAAACAAAGACACAAATAATACAAGACGCTCCAAGAAAAACACATATCTTGTTGGTGAATAAAAATATAGCTCTAAGTAAATTACTGATGGAAGTGGACGAAAGAGGGGATGCCTTCCGGGGCATCCCCAAGCTTTGACTTTTTGGTATCCTTGGATTATCTTGGGGGTGCCATGGTAATCCCCAAGCTTAGGCTCCTGCCACTCCTTGTTCCATGATCCATCAAAAGAATTCACCCAAAACTTGAAAACTTCACAACACAAAACTCAAAATAGAAAACTCGTGAGCTCCGTTAGCGAAAGAAAACAAAAGACCACTTCAAGTTACTGTAATGAACTCATTCTTTATTTATATTGGTGTTAAACCTACTGTATTCCAACTTCTCCATGGATTATAAACTATTTTACTAGCCATAGATTCATCAAAATAAGCAAACAACACACCAAAAAACAGAATCTGTCAAAATCAGAACAGTCTATAGTAATATGTAGCTAGCGCAAGATCTGGAACCCCAAAAAATTCTAAAATAAATTTCTTGACGTGAGGAATTTATCTATTAATCATCTTCAAAAAGAATTAACTAAATAGCACTCTTAAAATAAAAATGACAGCAGTTCTCGTGAGCGCTATAGTTTCTGTTTTTTACAGCAAGTTCAACAAGACTTTCCCCAAGTCTTCCCAACGGTTCTACTTGGCACAAACACTAATTAAACACAAAAACACTACCTAAACAGAGGCTAAATAACTTATTTATTACTAAACAGGAGTAAATATCAAGGAATAAAAAAAATTGGGTTGCCTCCCAATAAGAGCTATCGTTTAACGCCCCTAGCTAGGCATAACAAGCAAGAATAGATCTAGGGATTGCCATCATTGGTATGCAATCCATAAGTGGCTCTCATGATAGTTTCATATGGTAATTTTATTTTCTTTCTTGGAAAGTGTTTCATGACCTTTTTTAATGGAAATTGAAATCTAATATTCCCTTCCTTCATATCAATAATCGCACCAACCGTTCTAAGGAAAGGACTACCAAGAATAATAGGGCAAGAAGGATTGCAATCTATATCAAGAACAATGAAATCTATGGGCACATAATTCCTATTTGCAACAATAAGAACATCATTAATTCTTCCCATAGGTTTCTTAATAGTGGAATCCGCAAGATGCAAGTTTAGAGACCAATCATCAAAATTACGGAAATCTAGTAAATCACACAAAGTCGTGGGAATAGTAGAGACACTAGCACCCAAATCACACAAAGCATAAAACTCATAATCTTTAATTTTAATTTTAATAGTTGGTTCCCACTCATCATAGAGTTTTCTAGGGATAGAAACTTTCAACTCAAGTTTTTCTTCATAGGATTGCATCAAGGCATCAACAATATGTTCGGTAAAGGCTTTATTTCGACTATAAGCATGTGGAGAATTTAGCACGGATTGCAACAAGGAAATACAATCAATTAAAGAGCAATTTTCATAATTAAATTCCTTGATATCCAATATAGTGGGTTTAGCAACATCTAGGTTTTTATTTCTTTCCATCCCACTTTCATCGATTTCATCATTAACATCAAAACACTCCAAATTTTTAGAACGCCTTCTAGGTAAAGGAAGATCATATTCAGTTTCATCAAGATTCATATTGCGAAACAAAGATTTAATTGGAGACACATCAATAACTTTTAGACCTTCATCTTGATTTTCATAGGAATTGGAAGAACACGCTTTAATAAAGGCATCTTTGGAAGCACGCATCCTAGCAGTTCTTTCCTTACCCTCATCAATTGAAATACTCATGGCTTTTAGAGACTCATTAATATCATGCTTAGGTGGAATAGATCTCAGTTTCGAAGCATCAACATCAAGAGTAATTCTATCAACGTTCCTAGCCAAATCATCAATCTTAAGCGGTTTTTCTTCAATCATAGCATTAAAATTCTGTTGCGAAGAAATAAATTCTTTAATATTAGATTCAAAATCAGAGGGCATCTTATTATAATTTCCATAAGAGTTGTTGTAGGAATTTCGATAATTATTAGAAGGATTACTAGGATATGGCCTAGGATTAGAATTCCCTATATTGTTACCAAAATTATTCCTACCAACAAAATTCACATCCATAGATTCATTATTATTCTCAATCAAAGTAGAGAAAGGCATATCATTAGGATCAGAAGAAACACTCTTAGTAGAAAATAATTTCATAAGTTCATCCATCTTCCCACTCAACACATTAATTTCTTCTATCTCATGCACTTTTTTATTAGACGTTCTTTCAGTGTGCCATTGAGAATAATTAACCATAATATTATCTAGGAGTTTAGTAGCATCTCCTAAAGTGATTTCCATAAAAGTGCCTCCCGCGGCCGAATCTAAAAGATTTCTAGAGGCAAAATTCAATCCGGCATAAATTTTTTGTATAATCATCCACAAATTCAAACCATGAGTAGGGCAATTACGTATCATTAATTTCATTCTCTCCCAAGCTTGTGCAACATGTTCATGATCAAGTTGTTTAAAGTTCATTATATCGTTTCCAAGAGAGATGATCTTAGCAGGAGGAAAATACTTAGAGATAAAAGCATATTTGAATTTGTTCCATGAATCAATACTATTCATAGGCAAAGACAAAAAGCAAGCTTTAGCACGATCTCTAAGCGAAAAAGGAAATAGCTTCAATTTGGCGACATCATTATTGACGTCTTTTTTCTTTTGCATATCACATAAATCAACGAAGCTATTCAGATGAGTAGCGGCATCTTCACTAGGAAGGCCGGAGAATTGATCTTTCATAACAAGATTCAACAAAGCAGTATTAATTTCACAAGATTCAGCATCGGTAAGAGGAGCAATCAGAGTGCTAAGGAAATCATTATTATTGGTATTGGTGAAGTCACACAATTTGGTAGTATCTTGAGCCATCGCAACAAGCAAGCAATCTAACACACGAGAAAACAAAAAGCAAACGGGCAAAAAGAGGCAAATAGAGGGGGAGGATAGGGAGAGAGAGAGAGGGCGAATAAAACGGCAAGGGTGAATTGGGGGGAGAGGAAAACAAGAGGCAAATGGCAAATAATGTAATGCGAGAGATAGGGATTGTGATGGGTACTTGGTATATTGACTTTTTGCGAAGACTCCCCGGCAACGGCGCCAGAAATCCTTTTTGCTACGTCTTGAGATTGCGTTGGTTTTCCCCGAAGAGGAAGGGATGATGCAGCAGAGTAGCGTAAGTATTTCCCTCAGTTTTTGAGAACCAAGGTATCAATCCAGTAGGAGCCCACGCTCAAGTCCCTCGTACCTGCACAAAGCGATAGCTACTCGCAACTAACGTGATTAGGGATTGTCAAGCCCTTCACGGTCCCTTACGAGAGTGAGATTTGATAGATAGAATATTTTTGGTATTTTTGATATAAAGATGCAAAGTAAAAAGTAAAAGCAAAGTAAATAGAAAAACAATATAAAAGTTACGGAGATTGATATGATGAGGATAGACCCGGGGGCCATAGGTTTCACTAGTGGCTTCTCTCAAGAGCATAAGTATTCTACGGTGGGTGAACAAATTACTGTTGAGCAATTGATAGAATTGAGCATAATTATGAGAATATCTAGGCATGATCATGTATATAGGCATCACGTCCGTGACAAGTAGATCGAAACGATTCTGCATCTACTACTATTACTCCACTCATCGACCGCTATCCATCATGCATCTAGAGTATTAAGTTAAAAACAGAGTAACGCCTTAAGCAAGATGAAATGATGTAGAGAGATAAATTCATGCAATATGAAATAAAACCCATCTTGTTATCCTCGATGGCAACGATACAATACGTGCCTTGCTGCCCCTTCTGTCACTGGGTAAGGACACCGCAAGATCGAACACAAAGCTAAGCACTTCTCTCATGGCAAGAACTACAAATCTAGTTGGCCAAACAAAATGGATAATTCGAAGAGACTTGCAAAGATAACCAATCATGCATAAAAGAATTCAGAGAAGATTCAAATATTATTCATAGATAGACTTGATCATAAACCCACAATTCATCGGTCTCAACAAACACACCGCAAAAAGAAGATTAAATCGAATAGATCTCCACAAGAGAGGTGGAGAACTTTGTATTGAGATTCAAAGAGAGAGAAGAAGCCAGCTAGATACTAACTATGGACCCGAAGGTCTGAGGTAAACTACTCACACTTCATCGGAGAGGCTATGATGATGTAGAAGCCCTCCGTGATGACGGCCCTCTTCCGGCGGAGCTCCGGAACAGGCCCCAAGATGGGATCTCGTGGATAGAGAAAGTTGCGGCGGTGGAATTAGGTTTTTGGCTCCTGTTCTGATCGTTTGGGGGTACGTGTGTATATATAGTAGGAAGAAGTACGCCGGAGGAGCAACGAGGGGCCCACGAGGCAGGGGGCGCGCCCCCACCCTCATGACCGCCTCTTTTCTTCCTTGGAGCATGGTCCAAGTCTCCTGGATCACGTTCGGTGAGAAAATCACGTTCCCGAAGATTTTATTCCATTTGGACTCCGTTTGATATTTCGTTTCTCCGAAACACTGAAATAGGCAAAAAACAGCAATTCTGGGCTGGGCCTCCAGTTAATAGGTTAGTCCCAAAAATAATATAAAAGGGGAAAATAAATACCAATATAGTCCAAAACAGTAGATAATATAGCATGGAGCAATCAAAAATTATATATACGTTGGAGACGTATCAGGCATCCCCAAGCTTAATTCCTGCTCGTCCTCGAGTAGGTAAATGATAAAAAGAGAATTTTTGATGCGGATTGCTACTTGGCATAATTTCAATGTAAATCTTCTTAATTGTGGTATGAATATTCAGATTAGAAAGATTCCAGACAAAGTTTATATTGACATAGAAAATAATAATACTTCAAGGATACTAACAAAGCAATTATGTCTTCTCAAAATAATATGGCCAAAGAAAGTTATCCCTACAAAATCATATAGTCTGGCTATGCTCCATCTTCCCCACACAAAGTATTTAAATCATGCACAACCCCGATGACAAGCCAAGCAATTGTTTCATACTCTAACTTTTTCAAAACTTGTTCAATCTTCACGCAATAGATGCGTGTGAGCCATGGATATAGCACTATAGGTGGAATAGAATGGTGGTTGTGGAGAAGACAAAAAGGGAGAAGATAGTCTCACACCAACTAGGCGTATCAACGGGCTATGGAGATGCCCGTCAATAGATATCAATGTGAATGAGTAGGGATTGCCATGCAACGGATGCACTGGAGCTATAAGTATATGAAAGCTCAAAAAGAAACTAAGTGGGTGTGCATCCAACTTGCTTGCTCATGAAGACCTAGAGAAATTTGAGGAAGCCCATCATTGTGCTACTTTGAAAGTGATAACATGAGAGACTCTCTACTATGAAGATCATGGTGCTACTTTGAAGCACAAGTGTGGTAAAAGGATAGTATCATTGTCCCTTATCTCTTTTTCTCTCATTTCTTTATTTATATATCTATTTTATTTGGGCCTTTTCTTCTTCTTTTTTATGGCCTCTTTTTTTATTTTTTCGTTCGGAGTCTCATCCCGACTTATGGGGGAATCATAGTCTCCATCATTCTTTCCTCAATGGGACAATGCTCTAATAATGATGATCATCACACTTTTTTTCTTATAACTCAACAATTACAACTCGATACTTACAACAAAATATGACTCTATGTGAATGCATCCGGCGGTGTACCGGGATATGCAATATGACAATGATGAATGTGTCATGATGAACTAGATGGCAGAAAGTTGCATGGCAATATATCTCGGAATGGCTATGGAAATGCCATAATAGGTAGGTATGGTGGATGTTTTGAGGAAGGTATATGGTAGATGTATGATACCGGCCAAAGTTGCATGGTATTAGAGAGGCTAGCAAGGGTGGAAGGGTGAGAGTGCATATAATCCATGGACTCAACATTAGTCATAAAGAACTCATATACTTATTGCAAAAATTTAGAAGCTATCAAAGCAAAGTACTACACGCATGCTCCTAGGGGGATAGATTGGTAGGAAAAGACCATCGCTCGTCCCCGACCGCCACTCATAAGGAAGACAATCAATAAATAAATCATGCTCCGACTTCATTACATAACGGTTCACCATACGTGCATGCTACGAGAATCACAAACTTCAACACAAGTATTCTTTAAATTCACAACTACTCAACTAGCATGACTTTAATATTATCACCTCCATATCTCAAAACAATTATCATGCTTCAATCTTTTCTTAGTATTCAACACAGTCAAAAGAAAGTTTCACAAATCTTGAATACCAAGCATATTATTATTAGGCAAATTACCATGCTATTAAGAGACTCTCAAATTAATTTAAGTGAAGCAGGAGAGATCAATAGTTTCTTTAAAACATATCCACCACCGTGCTCTAAAAGGTCTAAGTGAAGCACAAAGAGCAAAATTGTAACGCTCAAAAGATATAAGTGAAGCACATAGAGCAAAACTATGACGCTCAAAAGATATAAGTGAAACACATAGAGCAAAATTATCTAGCTCAAAAGATATAAGTGAAGCACATAGAGCAAAATTATCTTGCTCAAAAGATATATGTGAAGCACATAGAGTATTCTATCAAATTTCAATTCATGTATGGATCTCTCAAAAGTTGTGTAAAGCAAGGATGATTGTGTCATACTAACAAACAAAGACACAAATAATACAAGACGCTCCAAGAAAAACACATATCTTGTTGGTGAATAAAAATATAGCTCTAAGTAAATTACTGATGGAAGTGGACGAAAGAGGGGATGCCTTCCGGGGCATCCCCAAGCTTTGACTTTTTGGTATCCTTGGATTATCTTGGGGGTGCCATGGTAATCCCCAAGCTTAGGCTCCTGCCACTCCTTGTTCCATGATCCATCAAAAGAATTCACCCAAAACTTGAAAACTTCACAACACAAAACTCAAAATAGAAAACTCGTGAGCTCCGTTAGCGAAAGAAAACAAAAGACCACTTCAAGTTACTGTAATGAACTCATTCTTTATTTATATTGGTGTTAAACCTACTGTATTCCAACTTCTCCATGGATTATAAACTATTTTACTAGCCATAGATTCATCAAAATAAGCAAACAACACACCAAAAAACAGAATCTGTCAAAATCAGAACAGTCTGTAGTAATCTGTAGCTAGCGCAAGATCTGGAACCCCAAAAAATTCTAAAATAAATTTCTTGCCGTGAGGAATTTATCTATTAATCATCTTCAAAAATAATTAACTAAATAGCACTCTTAAAATAAAAATGACAGCAGTTCTCGTGAGCGCTATAGTTTCTGTTTTTTACAGCAAGTTCAACAAGACTTTCCCCAAGTCTTCCCAACGGTTCTACTTGGCACAAACACTAATTAAACACAAAAAACACTACCTAAACAGAGGCTAAATAATTTATTTATTACTAAACAGGAGTAAATAGCAAGGAATAAAAAAAATTGGGTTGCCTCCCAATAAGAGCTATCGTTTAACGCCCCTAGCTAGGCATAACAAGCAAGAATAGATCTAGGGATTGCCATCTTTGGTATGCAATCCATAAGTGGCTCTCATGATAGTTTCATATGGTAATTTTATTTTCTTTCTTGGAAAGTGTTTCATGCCCTTTTTTAATGGAAATTGAAATCTAATATTCCCTTCCTTCATATCAATAATCGCACCAACCGTTCTAAGGAAAGGACTACCAAGAATAATAGGGCAAGAAGGATTGCAATCTATATCAAGAACAATGAAATCTATGGGCACATAATTCCTATTTGCAACAATAAGAACATCATTAATTCTTCCCATAGGTTTCTTAATAGTGGAATCCTCAAGATGCAAGTTTAGAGACCAATCATCAAAATTACGGAAATCTAGTAAATCACACAAAGTCTTGGGAATAGTAGAGACACTAGCACCCAAATCACACAAAGCATAAAACTCATAATCTTTAATTTTAATTTTAATAGTTGGATCCCACTCATCATAGAGTTTTCTAGGAATAGAAACTTTCAGCTCAAGTTTTTCTTCATAGGATTGCATCAAGGCATCAACAAATATGTTCGGTAAAGGCTTTATTTCGACTATAAGCATGTGGAGAATTTAGCACAGATTGCAACAAGGAAATACAATCAATTAAAGAGCAATTTTCATAATTAAATTCCTTGAAATCCAATATAGTGGGTTTAGCAACATCTAGATTTTTATTTCATTCCATCCCACTTTCATCAATTTCATCGTTAAGATCTAAACACTCCAAATTTTTAGAACGCCTTCTAGGTAAAGGAAGATCATATTCAGTTTCATCAAGATTCATATTGCGAAACAAAGATTTAATTGGAGACACATCAATAACTTTTATACCTTCATCTTGATTTTCATAGGAATTGGAAGAACACGCTTTAATAAAGGCATCTTTGGAAGCACGCATCCTAGCAGTTCTTCCCTTACACTCATCAATTGAAATTCTCATGGCTTTTAGAGACTCATTAATATCATGCTTAGGTGGAATAGATCTAAGTTTCAAAGAGCAATTCTATCAACGTTCCTAGCCAAATCATCAATCTTAATCGGTCTTTCTTCAATCATAGCATTAAAATTCTTTTGCGAAGAAATAAATTCTTTAATATTAGATTCAAAATTAGAGGGCATCTTATTATAATTTCCATAAGAGTTGTTGTAGGAATTCCAATAATTATTAGAAGGATTACTAGGATATGGCCTAGGATTAGAATTCCCTCTATAAGCGTTGTTACCAAAAAAATTCCTACCAACAAAATTCACATCCATAGATTCATTATTATTCTCAATCAAAGTAGACAAAGGCATATCATTAGGATTAGAAGAAACACTCTTTAGTAGCAAATAATTTCATAAGTTCATCCATCTTCACACTCAACACATTAATTTCTTCTATCGCATGCACTTTTTTATTAGAAGTTCTTTCAGTGTGCCATTGAGAATAATTAACCATAATATTATCTAGGAGTTTAGTAGCATCTCCTAAAATGATCTCCATAAAAGTGCCTCCCGCAACCGAATCTAAAAGATTTCTAGAGGCAAAATTCAATCCGGCATAAAAAATTTGTATAATCATCCACAAATTCAAACCATGAGTAGGGAAATTACGTATCATTAATTTCATTCTCTCCCAAGCTTGTGCAACATGTTCATGATCAAGTTGTTTAAAGTTCATTATATCATTTCTAAGAGAGATTATCTTAGCGGGAGGAAAATACTTAGAGATAAAAGCATCTTTGCATTTGTTCCATGAATCAATACTATTCATAGGCAAAGACGAAAACCAAGCTTTAGCACGATCTCTATGAGAAAAAGGAAATAGCTTCAATTTGGCGACATCATTATTGACGTCTTTTTTCTTTTGCATATCACATAAATCAACGAAGCTATTCAGATGAGTAGCGGCATCTTCACTAGGAAGGTCGGCGAATTGATCTTTCATAACAAGATTCAACAAAGCAGTATTAATTTCACAAGATTCAGCATCGGTAAGAGGAGCAATCGGAGTGCTAAGGGAATCATTATTATTGGTATTGGTGAAGTCACCCAATTTGGTAGTATCTTGAGCCATCGCAACAAGCAAGCAATCTAACACACAAGCAAACAAAAAGCAAACGGGCAAAAAGAGGCAAATAGAGGGGGAGGATAGGGAGAGAGAGGGCGAATAAAACGGCAAGGGTGAATTGGGGGGAGAGGAAAACGAGAGGCAAATGGTACATAATGTAATACGAGAGATAGGGATTGTGATGGGTACTTGGTATATTGAATTTTTGCGTAGACTCCTCGGCAACGGCACCAGAAATCTTTCTTGCTACGTCTTGATCTTGCGTTGGTTTTCCCCGAAGAGGAAGGGATGATGCAGAAGAGTAGCATAAGTATTTCCCTCAGTTTTTGAGAACCAAGGTATCAATCCAGTAGGAGCCCATGCTGATGTCCCTCGTACCTGCACAAAGCGATAGCTACTCGCAACCAACGCGATTAGGGGTTGTCAAGCCCTTCACGGTCCCTTACGAGAGTGAGATCTGATAGATAGAATATTTTTGGTATTTTTGATATAAAGATGCAAAGTAAAATGTAAAAGCAAAGTAAATAGCAAAACAATATAAAAGTGATGGAGATTGATATGATGATAATGGACCCGGGGGCCATAGGTTTCACTAGTGGCTTCTCTCAAGAGCATAAGTATTCTACGGTGGGTGAACAAATTACTGGTGAGCAATTAATAGAATTGAGCATAATTATGAGAATATCTAGGCATGATCATGTATATAGGCATCACGTCCGTGACAAGTAGATCGAAACGATTCTGCATCTACTACTATTACTCCACTCATCGACCGCTATCCAGCATGCATCTAGAGTATTAAGTTAAAAACAGAGTAACGCCTCAAGCAAGATGACAAGATGTAGAGAGATAAGTTCATGCAATATGAAATAAACCCCATCTTGTTATCCTCGATGGCAACGATACAATACATGCCTTTCTGCCCCTTCTGTCACTGGGTAAGGACACCGCAAGATCGAACCCAAAGCTAAGCACTTCTCCCATGGCAAGAACTACCAATCTAGTTGGCCAAACCAAACGGATAATTCAAAGAGACTTGCAAAGATAACCAATCATGCATAAAATAATTCAGAGAAGATTCAAATATTATTCATAGATAGACTTGATCATAAACCCACAATTCATCAGTCTCAACAAACACACCGCAAAAAGAAGATTACATTGAATAGATCTCCACAAGAGAGGTGGAGAACTTTGTATTGAAATTCAAAGAGGGAGAAGAAGCTATCTAGCTACTAACTATGGACCTGAAGGTCTAAGGTAAACTACTCACACTTCATCGGAGAGTCTATGGTGATGTAGAAGCCCTCCGTGATGACGGCCCTCTTCCGGTGGAGCTCCGGAATAGGCCCCAAGATGGGATCTCGTGGATAGAGAAAGTTGCGGTGGTGGAATTAGGTCTTTGACTCCTGTTCTGATCGTTTGGGGGTACGTGTTTATATATAGGAGGAAGAAGTACGTCGGAGGAGCAACGAGGGGCTCACGAGGCAGGGGGCGCGCCCCCCTCCCTCGTGACCGCCTCTTTTGTTCATTGGAGCATGGTCCAAGTCTCCTAGATCACGTTCGGTGAGAAAATCACGTTCCCAAAGATTTTATTCTGTTTGGACTCCATTTGATATTCCGTTTCTTCGAAACACTGAAATAGGCAAAAAAAACAGCAATTCTGGGCTGGGCCTCCGGTTAATAGGTTAGTCCCAAAAGTAATATAAAAGGGAAAATAAAGCCCAATATAGTCCAAAACAGTAGATAATATAGCATGGAGCAATAAAAAATTATAGATACGTTGGAGACGTATCAGGGATCTGTAGCATTAGGGGTAGTCTTCTTTATTTTGGTTCTGTAGTCGGACCTTGATTGTATCTGGATGATGTAATGCTATATTCATGTATTGTGTGACGTGGCGATTGTATGCCAACTATGTATCTCTTTATCCCTTTCTTTTAGTACATGGGATGTGTAAAGATTACCCCTCTTGCGACATGCCTACAATGCGGTTATGCCTCTAAGTCGTGCTCCGACGCGTGGGAGATATAGCCGCATCGTGGGTGTTACAAGTCGGTTATCAGAGCCTTCCCCGAGTTAGGAGCCCCCTGCTTGATCGAATCGCTGGCGTTGTTGAGTCTAGAAAAATGTTTTGAGTCTTTTAGGATTATATATATCGGAGAGTAGGATTTGTTTTTTACTCCTCGGTCCCTTCATCGCTCTGATGAGGCATCCTGACGTAGAGTTTTGACACTTCTCTTCTCAAATTTCACTAAAAAGAATTAGGATCACGCGAGTATCTTGGAATTGTTCCGATGGTTTTGTGATCAGAACATTGTTCTTGGTGCCTCCTGACATTTAGGGGTTGTGGCAGTGTCCCGGGGAGTTGAGCTCCGAGGTGTTGTCGTCACAAATTTATCGTTGCAGTTCTGGAATACCTGAGTTTGCCGACATCGAAAATCTCTTTTATGCAATTGTTGGTGAGATAACCTCGACGCCACCCAGTACTGGGGCGGGAGTTCGGGAGTAGTGCCATAACTCGAGTATTTCCATAACTCGTATAACGGATGCTTTTCGAAGGTTGAGGTAAATGATTTTCGAAGGTTTCTTGGTTATGTGTTGAAGGATGGATACAGCTGGATGTAGAATTTGCTAGTTTTGGGTGAGATATTATGCTTCCCCTGTATCCCCAACACCTGATTGCATAACCGGAAAATTTCTGGAGTTTATAAGTGGGAATTAAAGTAGATCTTAGGATATCTTTCCGGCAGATGTATGATATGAAATTGGGGTTCGATGTCTAGTTGTCCACCTATCCACGATCGGTTTTACAGTGGTCTCGTTGTGTCTTAAAGAGTCCTTGGCTATGCTGACTCGGGGATGCTTTGTATGTCATGTGCACTACCTTGTACATGATGGTGTTGTACGATCGAGCCCGTGTAGGCCCCACCACGAAAACTTTGGACGAAATCTCTATCATATGTTTGTTCCGGCTTATTCTGCAAGCCAAATCTTTGTTTTGTTTTGAGTTGTGGTATTCGAGTTGCTTCAATGTCAAGTGTTTATTCCATACCTTTCCTAAGTGGTGTTCTCACACTACTGTGTCAATACCAATCCTTCTTGATCATTGAGATTGTCATGTCAATCCTTTTCAATCGGTGTGTTTTCTCTTCAAGTGGATCCGTTCATTTTCAACATCCGCAAGATTAACTCAAATTTTTCGTCAACGGTGTTTGTTTCATCCGTCTCCAAGTTGTATTTCTTTTCCCACCCTCCCACCCTTTATCTTCAAGGACTCAGATTTCTTATTCAAGTATCCTTTTATTGATGGGAAGCCTCTCCATTCCTTTTCCGTCAATGTTCTTATCCGACGATTCTCATGAAGATTCTAATGGAAATTCAATTTCATCATTTTTCGTTCTTTTCATCTCCGGTGGTTTCAAGTCAAGCTTTGTTGATCATATTTTTTTCCTTGTCTCAATGCTTTCTCATGACCGGTGCACCTCATATTCATTCATTTCTCGCTATTCTATTGTTCCGGAGTGCTCAAGGTATCTCGAAGATTCGTGCTTCCACTCTACATTCGTTCAAAATCTTTCGAGGATGTTATCTTATTCAAGCCATTTAGTTCAACCGGTGCAATCTATCTTCAAACCATTTCAACGGTGTTTCTTTTGAGTGGGCCCTAACCCACAGGTCTTTTCCCAGGATCTTACCTGACTCTTCTAATTTTCCCGGAGCTATTCTCAAATCTTCTAAAGTCTAATGTAAGAATGAATTATCATCAGTCAGATGTCTTTCTTCAAGATCTGTCAAATTCTTTTCATCGTTGGCTCAACTCCTTCATTATTCATTCTCCCGGAGTATCTCAACAATTCATGGTGGTGTTTCTCATCGCCACTCTCTATGTTTGAAGACCGAAGAAGATTTTTCTCTCAATCTTGCTCCTTTCTCTTCAAGATTCATGGCTCTAGCTTCATGCCATACTCTCATAATGGTTTTGATTGTGAGAATTTTTTTTCATCCTTCCGGAGAAATCCAGGGGTCTTTTCAGTTTGATTCTCCGAAGGCCATCATTTCGGAATTATTCATTCTCAACTTTCAGCTATCATTCTCCAAATCTTACCGGTGCATCATTCAAGTTTTCTCTAATCAACTCGTGATCTCTTCATTCTCTTGAATCTAAATTTTCCCCAAGTATCTTTGTTCGTTTTCAATTTCTTACCGGTGATTCATCCCTTTACTTCATTCGTTTTTCAATTCTTATGGTGGTTCGTTCAAGATCTCTCTTCCTTGGTTATTTATCAATTCATTCGTGTTTCCAAATCCTACAGGTGGATCCATCAAGACCTTCTCAAGTTTGCACTATATCTCTCTTAATCCTTTCTACGAGAATAAGTAGTGTGCCAAATCGATTGTTTGACATCAATTTAATTGATGAAGGATAAGCATAATGTAATTCTTATTCTTGTTTCATCGAGTGAATTCAATTCCTTATTCCGGAGGTTCATCAAATTCTCCGTTTCAATTAATTCATCTTTCTTTTCCAGAGTTCCAAGTTTCCACTTTATCTTGTCGCAAAGCTTCATCTAATCATTGCAAGGCTTCAACCTTACTCTTTTCATCCTCATTTCGTTTGATCATTATTTTATTACCGCAGTTCTTCATGGAGGTTCTACATGATGGTTCATCAAGGATTTAATTCCTTCTCGAAATGTTCATCGAGATTCTTTTTGGAGGAGCTTCAAGTATTCCTGTTCTTGCATTCCGAAGTGCAATTCTTTCATATCTCATCTTTTGAGGTGGTGTTATGTCATTCGTGACAATTTGAGTTCGTGTTTCATGATTCAACAGTTGTCAAGAATGGGATAGTTAAACCCATCAATTTCTTCGAGCATGAGCTCTTCTCAATCCATCAATCTCCTTGGTGGAGCTAACTTGGGTTATATTTCACCTAAATCTTTCCCTAAGATTGTTGCTAATTATGGTACTTATAAATGACACAAGTTCTTCTTTTATCCTCCCGGTGAAATAGTTTCTCGTCTCCTTGTCGATGTCAATCTAATCTATTGTTTTGCTAGGGGCAGAATTTTCACCTCAAGATTTTGAGATGTTTTCAATAAGGACACAACAAGCTTATCCTTTCGTTGTTGGTTTTCCAACAACTCCGTTCGACCCTTCTCCTAAGGATGTCTTTTCAAGCTCAATTGTGGCAAAAGTTGGCATTTTTATCTCCATTCTTTTATTCCAATGATCTATCTTATATTATTTCCTCCGGAGGCTTTGTGATGTTGCTCTCTTCGACCCATCGTCTTGTTTTGTCAAAATTATGTTTCTTTCCTTTGCTTATCCATTTAACCAGAGTGTTGTGTCCTCTGTGCAAGATCTTTTCGCCTTATCAAGTCTTGCATCTCTTTTCAATGGAGTGCTATCCGAATTTGTTCTTCCTTGTTCCTCTTTTCTAACGGAGTGCTTTCAACTTCGTTCATCGCCATTGCTTTCTTTCTTTCATTTGTTCAACTTTTCAAGGTTCTTTGGTTTCACCCGTTTGTCAAAGAAGCAACTTAGTTTTACCTATTCTCTTTCTCTTCCGTTTTTTCCCTCTGATGTCATTCTAGATCTCGGGACGAGATCCTCTCGTAGTGGTGGAGTGTTGTAACGCCCTGAGACCGTTGCGCCAGGTGTCTTCAGTTATTCGCTGTTGTTGCCTTGTCATTTTCTTGTGTTTCATGCATTTCATATAATGTCATCATGTGCATCGCATTTGCATACATGTTCGTCTCATGCATCCAAGCATTTTCCCCGTTGTCCATTTTGCAATCCGGCGCTCCTATGTCCTCTGGTGTCCTCTTTTGCCTCTTTTCGTGTACGAGCGTTAAACATTCTCGGATTGGACTGAGACTTGCCAAGTGGCCTCGGTTTACTACCGGTAGGCCGCCTATCAAGTTTCGTGCCATTTGGACTTCGTTTGATGCTCCAACGGTTAACCGAGAAACCGTAAAGGTCTCGTGTGTGTTGTAGCCCAACGCCTCTCCAAAGTGGCCCAAAACCCACCTAAACCCCCTCCATCATCTCGGTTATTCGATCACGTTCGCGTGGCTGAAAACCGCACCTCATTTGGACTCTCCTAGCTCCCTCTACCTATAAATATGTTATCCCCTCCGAAATTCGCAGACGAAACCCTAGATCTCACCTCCCTCCGCACCGCCGGTCATGTCCGCCCGCCGGCGGACGCGTCCACTCCGCCTCCACACGGTCCAACCAATAGCGAGCCGCCACCTCAACTGTAGTCGGCACCCCGCCCAATCAGGCATCGCCAAGTGTCGCCGCTGTCCTCCTCCACTGCGCAGGCCCGCGAGCCCATCTCCAGCCCGCTCCTGGCCGCGCCGGGCCCGAGCGCGCGAGCCACCCCGCCGCCTTCTCCTCGCGCCTCCGTCACCGGAGCACCACCGCGTCCCCGCCACCTGCGCCTTCGCCGCCCTTGCCGGTCGCCGCGCCGCCTCAAGCTTTTCTCTGCGCCGCCGCGAGCATCGCGCCCGAGGCCGCCGCTCCGCGCGCCGACCACCTGAGCCGCCCTCACCTGCCCGCACCGGCCATCGGATCCGCTTCCCCATTCCTCTCCGGCGAGCCGTCTCACCGCTCCGGCCACCGCAGCCTTCGTCTTCGGCGAGCATCGGTTCACGTGCACAAACCCTAGATCTGCGAGAGGTTGACTTTTTCGCCAAGTCCCAGTAATTTTTAGCGTTATTCATCGCATCATATCTCTGTAACCGTGGCTCCGTTTTCGGCGTGTAGCATATCAAATTGTTTGCCTCGACGATTACTTCATTTTTTCCATTGCACCATGTTCATTTGAGCTCATCTTGATGCCCTAAATGCTGTTGGAAGAGTGCTAGTTTATATTAGTTTCAGATTCTTATTAGTAATTGGTCTTTTGTCATTTTTGCCATGATTAATGTGTGCCTCCTATGATCTTGAGCTCTACATCTGTTTTGAAGTATGCCATGCCATCTTTACAGTGGTGTATACCATGTATTTTTGTGACCTTTGTCGTGACTAGCACAAGCATGCAAAGTAGCTCTCGTAATGTTGCTGATTTCAAGGACTTAGAAATCTTCTAAGTCTTTGCCTTGTTAATATTTTTATGCCATGTATTCATGTTGCTACAGAGTGATCCATGCCTCTTTTGAGCATGTTTAGTAAGGATCATTTTGATATAATGTTATGCTCTATCCATCCGTATCTTTATTTGCAATTATGGAGCACCCTAGCTTGACTCAATCGAGCTCTACTTTTTCTATAAAATGTTCCTGGTAGAATGTTTACGTGTTAAGCATTTTTGCCGAGGTTGTTATAATTTATCCATGCATGCTATGAGGTTCTTCTTGCCATGGTTATCTTATTCATCATGTCTACTTGCTAGGTCTATGCTTAGTTTGTCATGCAATGCCTTGTGGTGAGTGCATCGAGCTCGTAAACATGCCTACTTAATATCTGTTTTGCCATGTTCCAGTTTTTCTACTAAGTCTGAATCTGTTAACAAAAGTTGCTATGTTCACATGGTTGCCATTGTATTTTCTGATCCCTTTTAGCTTATGGACAATAAAGAACTTTTGTTGTATGCTTTGAGTAGCTTTGTGCCATGTCTTGCTTTGCCAAGATATGTTCCTATAGCATGTTATTATCTTGCTCTAGACATTGCTTCCTGATGTTAAATTCCTGGCATGTTGTTATTTTTACTAAGTCTGTAACTTGATATCTTTTGCACTTTGCCATGCTTGTTTGAACCTGCTATTGAGTGAATTAGCCGTAGCTCAGTGTTCATCTTTTGTCAAGCATCTTGAGTGGATCCCTGCCATGTATTTTATTGCTATGTTAGAGTGCTGTAGCATGTTGTTCTTGATGCATTTATATGGCCTCATGCTGTTAATCGCAGATTAGTGCCATATTTGTTTTGCTTGCCATTTGCAAACCGTGCATCTGATTCCGGTGATCTTTATATCGATTTTGACCGAAATCAGCTCATATTTCCAGTGGCACTCTTGGTTTTCCATGTTGAGGCCAGGTTCAATCTTTCCTTTCCGAAACATGCATATGCATCGCATATCACATCCCGCATATCATGCCATGTTTTGCATCATGTTGCTTGTGCATTGCACATGGTTGATTGTGTCTCCCTTTGCTTGTGTTCTTGCTTTGGTTAGAGCTGGGACACGAGTACGTGATCGAGGAACCCGTTGAGTACGCTTACGAGGATCAAGCTTTCGTCTTCTCGGAGAACTTTGCAGGCAAGATGACCATACCCTCAAAATCACTTCTATCTTTGCTTGCTAGTTGCTAGCTCTTTTGCTATGCCTATGCTGTGATACCTACCACTTGCTATATCATGCCTCCCATATTGCTAAGACAAGCCTCTAACCCACCTTGACCTAGCAAACCGTTGTTTGGCTATGTTACCGCTTTGCTCAGCCCCTCTTATAGCGTTGTTAGTTGCAGGTGAAGATTGGAGTTTGTTCCATGTTGGAACATGGATATTTTGTTGGGATATCACAATTTTTCTTATTTTAATTAATGCATCTATATACTTGGTAAAGGGTGGAAGGCTCGGCCTTATGCCTAGTGTTTTGTTCCATTCTTGCCGCCCTAGTTTCTGTCATACCGGTGTTATGTTCCTTGATTTTGCGTTCCTTACACGGTTGGGTTATAATGGGAACCCCTTGACAGTTCGCCTTGAATAAAACTCCTCCAGCAAGGCCCAACATTGGTTTTACCATTTGCCACCTAGCCTTTTTCCCTTGGGTCGGCCAGCCCGAGGGTCATCTTTATTTTAACCCCCCGGGCCAGTGCTCCTCTGAGTGTTGGTCCAAACTAGAGTCCTTTGCAGCGCCCCCTCAGGGAAACTCGAGGTTTGGTTTTAGCTGTACGGAGCGCTCATCCGGTGTGCCCTGAGAACGAGATATGTGCAGCTCCTATGGGGATTTGTTGGCACATCTGGGTGGCTTTGCTGGTTTAGTTTTACCATTGTCGAGATGTCTTATAACCTGGATTCCGAGTCTGATCGGGCCGTCCTGGGAGAAGGAATATCCTTCGTTGACCGTGAGAGCTTGTGATGGGCTAAGTTGGGACATCCCTGCAGGGATTTGATCTTTCAAAATCCGTTCCCGCGGTTATGGGCAGATGGGAATTTGTTAATGTCCGATTGTAGAAAACATGAAACTTATCTTAATGAAAATGCATCAACCGCGTGTGTAGCCGTGATGGTCTCTTCTTGGCGGGGTCCGGGAAGTGAACACGGTGTTGGAGTTATGCTTGAACGTAAGTAGATTCATTATCACTTCTTGATCGCTTCTAGTTCACGGCAGTGCCTTGCTTTCTCTCCTCGCTCTCATTTACGTATATTAGCCACCATATATGCTAGTGCTTGCTGCAGCTGCACCTCATACCTTTTTCCCTACCCATAAGCTTAAATAGTCATGATCGCGAGGGTGTGAGATTGTTGAGTCCCCGTGACTCACAGATTACTTCCAAAACCAGTTTTCAGGTGCCGATGCAACCGTGCAGGTGACGCAACCGAGCTCAAGGAGTAGTTTGATGAAGATCGTGTCCTTTGTATTGTTTTGTTTCAGTTGATCAGTAGTGGACCCCAGTTGGGGTGATCGGGGATCTGTAGCATTAGTGGTAGTCTTCTTTATTTTGATTCCATAGTCGGACCTTGATTGTATCTGGATGATGTAATGCTATATTCATGTATTGTGTGACGTGGCGATTGTAAGCCAACTATGTATCTCTTTATCCCTTTCTTTCAGTACATGGGATGTGTAAAGATTACCCCTCTTGCGACATGCCTACAATGCGGTTATGCCTCTAAGTCGTGCTCCGACACGTGGGAGATATAGCCACATCGTGGGTGTAACAGAATAATTTTGGTAACAACGCGTATAGAGGAAACTTTAATCCTAGGCCTTATCCTAGTAATTACTCTAATAATTACGGTAATTCCTACAACAATGCTTATGTAAATTATAATAAGATGCCCTCTAATTTTGAATCTAATACTAAAGAATTTATTACTTCGTAAAAGAATTTCAATGCTTTGATTGAAGAAAAAATTGCTTAAGATTGATGAGTTGGCTAGGAATGTTGATAGAATTTCTCTTGATGTTGATTCTTTGAAACTTAGATATATTCCTTCTAAGCATGATATCAATGAGTCTCTCAAAGCCATGAGAATTTCCATTGATGATTGCAAAGAAAGAACCACTAGGATGCGTGCTAAGAAAGATTCCTTTATAAGAGCGTGTTCTTCTACTTCCCATGATAATAAAGATGAAGATCTAAAAGTTATCGATGTGTCCCCTATTAAATCTTTGTTTTGCAATATGAATCTTGATAATTATGGGACTGAATATGATCCACCTTTACCTAGAAGGCATTCCAGAAATTTAGAGTCTTTAGATCTTGATGCTAAATTTGATAAAAGTAGGTTTGAAGAGGTCAAAACTCTAGATGTTAATGAACCTACTATTTTGGATTTCAAGGACTTTAATTATGATAATTGCTCTTTGATATATTTTATTTCCTTGTTGCAATCCGTGCTAAATTCTCCTCATGCTTATAGTCAAAATAAAGCTTTTACCAAACATATCGTTGATTCTTTGATGCAATCTTATGAACAAAAACTTGAGTTGGAAGTTTCTATCCCTAGAAAACTTTATGATGAGTGGGAACCAACTATTAAAATTAAAATTAAAGATCATGAATGTTATGCATTGTGTGATTTGGGTGCTAGTGTTTCCACGATTCCAAATACTTCGTGTGATTTGTTAGGTTTCCGTGATTTTGATGATTGCTCTTTAAACTTGCACCTTGCGGATTCCACTATTAAAAAACCTATGGGAAGAATTAAGGATGTTCTTATTGTTGCAAATAGGAATTATGTGCCCGTAGATTTTATCATTCTTGATATAGATTGCAATCCTTCATGTCCTATTATTCTTGGTAGACCTTTCCTTAGAACGATTGTTGCAATTATTGATATGAAGGAAGAAAATATTATATTCCAATTTCTGTTAAGGAAAGGCATGGAAAACTTTCCTAGAAAGAAAATTAAATTACCATATGAATCTATTATGAGAGCCACTTATGGTTTGCCTACCAAAGATGGCAATACCTAGATCTATCCTTGATTTTTATGCCTAGCTAGGGGCGTTAAACGATAGCGCTTGTTGGGAGGAAACCCAATTTTATTTTTATTCCTGGCTTTTTGCTCCTGTTTAGTAATAAATAATTTATCTAGCCTCTGTTTTGGCTGTGTTTTTTGTGTTTAACTAGTGTTTGAGCCAAGTAGAACCGTTGGGAAGACTTGGGGAAAGTCTTGTTAATCCTACTGTAAAAAACAGAAACTTTAGCGCTCACGAGAACTGCTGCCATTTTTATTTGGAAAGTGATATTTAGTTAATTCTTTTTGAAGATGATTAATAGATAAATTCCTCACGACCGGCAATTTGTTTTAGAATTTTTGGGCTTCCAGATCTTGCTCTAGCTATAGATTACTACAGACTGTTCTGTTTTTGACAGATTCTGTTTTTTCGTGTGTTGTTTGCTTATTTTGATGAATCCATGGCTATTAAAATAGTTTATAAACCATATAGAAGTTGGAATACAGTAGGTTTAACACCAATATAAATAAAGAATGAGTTCATTACAGTAACTTGAAGTGGTCTTTCGCTAACGGAGCTCACGAGATTTTCTACTTTAAGTTTTGTGTTGTGAAGTTTTCAAGTTTTGGGTAAGGATTTGATGGATTATGGAACAAGGAGTGGCAAGATCCTAAGCTTGGGGATGCCCATGGAACCCCCAAGATAATCTAAGGACACCTAAAAGACAAAGCTCGGGGATGCCCCGGAAGGCAGCCCCTCTTTCGTCTACCTCTATCGGTAACTTTACTTGGAGCTATATTTTTATTCACCACATGCTATGTGGTTGGCTTGGAGCGTCTTGTATGATTTGAGTCTTTGCTTTTTAGTTTACCACAATAATCTTTTCTGTACACACCTTTTGAGAGAGACACACATGATTCAAAAATTATTAGAATACTCTATGTGCTTCACTTATATCTTTTGAGTTATATAGTTTTGCTCTAGTGCTTCACTTATATCTTTTAGAGCACGGTGGTGGATTTGTTTTATAGAAACTATTGATCTCTCATGCTTCACTTAGATTATTTTGAGAGTCTTAAATAGCATGGTAATTTTCTTAAACAATCCTACTATGCTAGGTATACAAGATTAATAATAAAATTCTCTTATGAGTGTGTTGAATACTATGAGAAGTTTGATACTTGATAATTGTTTTGAGATATGGAGATGGTGATATTAGAGTCATACTAGTTGAGTAGTTGTGAATTTGAGAAATACTTGTGCTAAAGTTTGTGATTCCCGTAGCATGCACGTATGGTGAACCGTTATGTGATGAAGTCGGAGCATGATTTATTTATTGGTTGTCTTCCTTATGAGTGGCGGTCGGGGACGAGTGATGGTCTTTTCCTACCAATCTATCCCCCTAGGAGCATGCGCGTAATACTTTGCTTTGATAACTTGTCGATTTTTGCAATAAGTATATGAGTTCTTTATGACTAATGTTGAGTTCATGGATCATACGCACTCTCACCCTTCCACCATTGCTAGCCTCTCTAATACCGCACACCTTTCGCCGGTATCATACACCCACCATATACCTTCCTCAAAATAGCCACCATACCTACCTATCATGGCATTTCCATAGCCATTCCGAGATATATTGCCATGCAACTTTCCACCGTTCCGTTTCCTATGACACGCTCCATCATTGTCATATTGCTTTGCATGATCATGTAGTTGACATTGTATTTGTGGCAACGCCACCATTCATAATTCTTTCATACATGTGACTCATGAGTCATTGCATATCCTGGTACACCGCCGGAGGCATTCACATAGAGTCATATTTTGTTCGATGTATCGAGTTGTAATTCTTGAGTTGTAAGAAAATAAAAGTGTGATGATCATCATTATTAGAGCATTGTCCCAGTGAGGAAAGGATGATGGAGACTATGATTCCCCCACAAGTCGGGATGAGACTCCGGGCGAAAAAAAAGATGCCAAAGAAGCCCAAATAAAAAGTAGGCCATAAAAGGCCCAAATAAAAAAATATGAGAGAAAAAGAGAGAAGGGACAATGCTACTATCCTTTTACCACACCTGTGCTTCAAAGTAGCACCATGATCTTCATGATAGAGAGTCTCTTTTGTTATCACTTTCATATACTAGTGGGAATTTTTCATTATAGAACTTGGCTTGCATATTCCAATGATGGGCTTCCTCAAAATGCCCTAGGTCTTCGTGAGCAAGCAAGTTGGATGCACACCCACTTAGTTTCTTTTTGAGCTTTCATATACTTATAGCTCTAGTGCATCCGTTGCATGGCAATCCCTACTCACTTACATTGATATCTATTAATGGGCATCTCCATAGCCTGTTGATATGCCTAGTTGATGTGACTATCTTCCCCCTTTTAGTCTTCTCCACAAACACCATTCTATTCCACCTAAAGTGCTATATCCATGGCTCACGCTCATGTATTGCATGAAGATTGAAACAGTTTGAGAATGTCAAAAGTATGAAACAATTGCTTGGCTTGTCATCGGGGTTGTGCATGATTTAAATACTTTGTGGGGGGAAGATAGAGCATAGCCAGACTATATGATTTTGTAGGGATAACTTTCTTTGGCCATGTTATTTCGAGAAGACATAATTGCTTAGTTAGTATGCTTGAAGTATTATTATTTTTTATGTCAATATTGAACTTTTGTCTTGAATCTTTCGGATCTGAATATCCATACCACAATTAAGAAGAATTTCATTGAAAATATGCCAAGTAGCATTCTACATCAAAAATTCTGTTTTTATCATTTACCTACTCGAGGACGAGCAGCATTATACATATTGACATAACCTCGATTATTTACAGTCCTGATTTGGCCAGCGTTTTTATCCTGCCCATCAGGTAGAAGACCTCTCTGTTATCTTCCTCCTGGGGGCTCCGAGGGCGCTAGCTGCGACGTCTCTTCAAAGGGGCATTATTGAACTGAGGAAGGCCCATTCGAATAAGGTCCGGAAGGGGGACGTCCTCCACATAAAACCACTCCAAAGGCCAGTCTTCAGATGTTTTCTTCGGAGTACCGGACATATCCGGTCCCGGCGATGTGCCATATTTCGGCTCCGCTGATACGTCTCCAACGTATCTATAATTTTTGATTGCTCCATGCTATATTATCTACTGTTCTAGACATTATTGGGCTTTATTATACACTTTTATATTATTTTTGGGACTAACCTATTAATCGGAGACCCAGCCCAGAATTGTTGTTTTTTTGCCTATTCTAGGGTTTCGAAGAAAAGGAATATCAAACGGAGTCCAAATGGAATGAAACCTTCGGGAACGTGATTTTTGGAACGAACAAGATCCAGGAGACTCCCTACGTCAAGCAACCAACAGGGAGGCCACGAGGTAGGGGGGTGCTCCTACCCCCCAAGCGTGCCCTCCACCCTCGTGGGCCCCCTATTGCTCCACTGACGTACTTCTTCCTGCTATATATACCTACGTACCCCCAAACGATTACATACGGAGCCAAAACCCTAATTCCACCGCCGTAACTTTCTGTATCCATGAGATCCCATCTTGGGGCCTATTCCGGAGCTCCGCCAGAGGGGGCATCGATCACAGAGGGCTTCTACATCAACACCATAGCCCTTCCGATGAAGTGTGAGTAGTTTACCTCAGACCTTCGGGTCCATAGTTATTAGCTAGATGGCTTCTTCTCTCTTTTTGGATCTCAATACAAAGTTCTCCCCCTCTCTTGTGGAGATCTATTTGATGTAATCTTCTATTGCGGTGTGTTTGTTGAGATCGATGAATTGTGGGTTTATGATCAAGTTTATCTATGAACAATATTTGAATATTCTTTGAATTCTTTTATGTATGACTGGTTATCTTTACAAGTCTCTTCGAATTATCAGCTTGGTTTGGCGTACTAGATTGATCTTTCTTGCAATGTGAGAAGTGCTTAGCTTTGGTTCAATCTTGCGGTGTCATTTCCCAGTGACAGCAGGGGCAGCAAGGCACGTATCATATTGTTGCCATCGAGGATAACAAGATGGGGTTTTCATCATATTGCATGAGTTTATCCCTCTACATCATATCATCTTGCTTAAAGCGTTACTTTGTTCTCTTGAACTTAATACTCTAGATGCATGCTGGATAGCGGTCGATGTGTGGAGTAATAGTAGTAGATGCAGGCAGGAGTCGGTCTGCTTGTCTTGGACGTGATGCCTATATACATGATCATACCTAGATATTCTCATAACTATGCTCAATTCTGTCAATTGCTCAACAGTAATTTGTTCACCCATCCTAAAATACGTATGCTCTTGAGAGAAGCCACTAGTGAAACCTATGGCCCCCGGGTCTATCTTCATCATATTAATCTTCCAATAGTTAGTTATTTTAATTGCTTTTATTTTACTTTGCATCTTTATCATAAAAATACCAAAAATATTATCTTATCATATCTTTCAGATCTCACTCTTGTAAGTAACCGTGTAGGGATTGACAACCCCTTATCGCGTTGGTTGCGAGGATTTATTTGTTTTGTGTAGGTGCGAGGGACTCGCGCGTAGCCTCCTACTGGATTGACACCTTGGTTCTCAAAAACTGAAGGAAATACTTATGCTACTTTGCTACACCACCCTTTCCTTTTCAAGGGAAAACCAACGCAAGTGCTCAAGAGGTGGCATCCGCCCACTTGATATATTGACCCTCCTATGTACGGGGTAAGAGGCAGAATAGCCTCTTCCATAACTCGAAATGAGCTTCGCAACCCAGAAACAGCTCTCAAAAGGCGACGTAGCCAGCGATGTGTAACATGGAGGCGGGGTAAAGTTATGCAGCTGGAGGCCGTAGAACTCCAGGAGCCCGCGGAGGAACGAATGGATTGGTAATCCGAGTCCCTTCAATAAGTAAGGGACAAGGCATACCCACTCCGCCATGGATGGGTTGGGAAAGCACTCCGCTTGCTCCCCGCCATTATAAGTGGCTAGTCTAGCTCAGACGGGGACCATATACGCGGGCGGGAGAAACCCCTGGGTCTGTAACTCTACTAATTGGCCGTGGGGGACGGAACACTTCTCCTAATTGCCTGGCTTAGTGCTACGGGAGCGAGGGCAGGAGCTGCGATGGCCGGCCATGATGGGATGGACTTTTTCAGGCGTGCTCCGATGGATACTTGCTATGGGAGGATGGTGTGATCTGGATCTAAGGATCCCTGACTCTTTAAATAGACGACTCAGATGGTTAGGGTGGTAGATGTAAAAATGCCCCGACTTCGTGCATTCGCTCGACACATGGAAGATAGCCATTATTAAAGCACAGTAGCCGAGGAGTGCAACATTCATGGGAAGCCGGACACTACTCGTTACGACAGGTACTCGGGATTTGGAGAAGAACCCGCCTTGCAATGCCGAAGACAATTTGCGTGCCGGACTCATCGTCATTGAATCCTGGTTCAGGGGCTACTGAGCGAGTCCTGGATTAGGGGGTCCTCGGACAGCCGGACTATATACTTTGGCTGGACTGTTGGACTATGAAGATACAAGATTGAAGACTTTGTCCCGTGTCCGGGTAGGACTCTCCTATGCGTGGAAGGCAAGCTTGGCAATTCGGATATGTAGATCTCCTCCCTTGTAACCGACTCTGTACCCTAGATCCCTCCGGTGTCTATATAAACCGGAGGGTTTAGTCCGTAGGACGACAACAATCATAATCATAAGCTAGCTTCTAGGGTTTAGCCTCTACGATCTCGTGGTAGATCAACTCTTGTAATACTCATATCATCAAGATCAATCAAGCAGGAAGTAGGGTATTACCTCCATCGAGAGGGCCCGAACCTGGGCAAACATTGTGTAATGCCCCGAGACCGTTGCGCCAGGTGTCTTCCAGTTATTCGCTGTTGTTGCCTTGTCTTTTGTTTCTGTGTCATGCATTTCATATCATGTCATCATGTGCATCGCATTTGCATGCGTGTTCGTCTCAGGTATCCGAGCATTTGCCCCGTTGTCCGTTTTGCAATCTGGCGCTCCTATGTCCTTCGGCGCCCTCCTTTTGCCTCTTTTCGTGTGCGGGTGTTAAACTTTCTCGGAATGGACCGAGATTTTCCAAGAAACCTTGATACACTACCAGTAGACCGCCTGTCAAGTTTCGAGCCATTTGGAGTCCGTTTGATACTCCAACGGTTAACCGAGGAACCGTAAAGGCCTCGCGTGTGTTGCAGCCCAACATCCCTCCAAGTCAGCCCAATAACCCATCTGACCCCCCTCCATCCTCTCGGTCGTTCGATCACGATCGCGTGGCCGAAAACCGCACCTCATTTGCTCCTAGCTCCCTCTACCTATATATTTACACCCCCCCCCCTAAAAATTCGTGGATGAACCCTAACGTCTTCCTCCTCTGCGCCACCGGACATTTTCCCCGCCGCCGGACATGTCCGCCTCCACCTCTGCAGCCAATCCGGCGCTGCCACGTCACCCCGCCGCCGTCTCCACCGTGCCGGCCCTCCTGGCCTAGATCGGGGCCCGCCCGAGCCCATCTGGGCCTGGACGAGCCCGCGCGCGCCGCCAACCGCACCGGACCTTGCCGGTCGTCCCCGCCACCGTCTCATGCCACCCCGCCATCGCCGTCCCTCCGCCGCCTCATCCCCTAGCTGCCGTGCCGGCGAGTGCCGCCGCCGCACTGGTGAGCGCGCCTCCGCCCTGCCCCGTTTTCCCCTCCGCTTATCTCTCTAACCTCCCTCTCTCTCTCTGCCATGGCACCGAGCTCGAAGCTTGCCGCCATCCTCGGAGATCGCCGGCCGCCTCCGTTCTTCACCAGATCCGGCCAGTAACCGTAGGAGCACGAGGAGGGAGACGATGCGACCATGCATGGGTCGCGCACCGCATGGGCCCTGCTGCCAACCGGCCCGCCTGCCTCCTCGCCACTCTGGGCCTCGGCCTGCTTCGGTGAGCAGCCCGCTATACCCCGCGCTGAGCACACTTTAGCAATCATGCACCCGTCTGTTTTGTTCCAGATACGGCTAAGTCCTTTTTTGTCATGATTATATGCCCATGTTGATCGCATCATAACTCCTCATCCGTAGATGCATTTTGCATGCATGATATATCAAATTTTTTATTTGGTTGTCCTCTTCATTTTGTTCCATTGTGCCATGCTTGTTTGAGTCCATCTTGATGCCCTAATGACTGTTGCAAAAGTGCTATAAAATGTTAGTTCCTGATCTTTATCAGTTTATGATCATTTGTCATTTTTGCCATGATTATTGTGTGCTCCATATGGGCATGAGCTCTACATGTGTTTTGGGCTATGCCATGCCATCTTTACAGGGGTGTATGCCATGTATTTTTGTGATCAATGTGGTGACTAGCACAAGCATGCAAAGTAGCTCTCGTGATATTGCTGATTTCAGAGACTTCGAATTTCACTAAGTCTTTGCTCTGTCCTTATTATTATGCCATGTATTCATGTTGCTACAGAGAGATCCATGCTTCTTTTGAGTATGTTCAGTAAGGATGATTTTGAGATATGGTTATGCCCTATCCATCCATGTCCCTGTATGCATTTATGGAGTGCCCTTGCATGACTCAATCTTGCTCCACTTTTGCTATAAAATGTTCCTGGCAGATTGTTTACATGTTAATCAATTTTGCCAAGGTTATTGTAGTTGATCCATGCATGCTATGAACTTGTTCTTGCCTTGGTTAGCTTCATGATCATGTCTTTGTGCTGGTAGTATTCTTAGCTTGTCATGCAATTACTTGTGTTGAGTGCATAGAGCTCGCAAACATGCCTTCATAATTCTGTTTATGCCATGTCCAGTTTTCTGTTGTCTGAATCTTTTAACGAAACTTGCTATGTTTACATGATTGCCATCTTATCTTATGATCCTTTTTGGCTTATGGTCAGTAAGGGACTTTTGCTATATACTTTGAGAAGATTCATGGCATGCCTTTGTTTGCTATGATCTGATCCTGTAGCATGTTCTTATCTTACTCTAAACATTGCTTCCTGATGTTAAATCCTGACATGTTAGTATTTTCACTTAGTTTGTGATGCTGATATCTTTTGCACTTTTGCCATGCTTGTTTGAACCTGCTCTTGTGTGATTTAGCCGTAGCTTAGTGTTCATATTTTGTCAAGCATCTTGAGTAGATCACTGCCATATGCTTTGTTGCTATGTTGGAGTGCAGTAGCTTAGTTTCTTGTTGCATTCTAAATGGCATCATGATGTTAATCGCAGAATTGTGCCATTATTGTTTTGCTTGCCATTTGCAAACCGTGCATCCGTTTCCGGCGATCTTTATATTGATTTCAACCGAAATCAACTCATCTTTCCAGCAGCACTCTTGGTTTGCCAAGTTGATGCCTTGTTCAATCTTTTCCTTCCGGAGCACGCATATGCATTTCATATCACATCCCGCATATCATGCCATGTTTTGCATCATGTTGCTTGCGCATTGCATCGTGTTTGATTGTTGGTCCTTTTGTTTGTGTTCTTGCTTTGGGTAGAGCCGGGAGACGAGTTCGTGATCGAGGAACCCGTTGAGTACGCTTACGAGGATCAAGCTTACGTCAACTCGGAGTACTTTGCACGCAAGATGACCATACTCTCGAAATCACTTCTATCTTTGCTTGTTAGTTGCTCGCTCTTTTTCTATGCTGTGATACCTACCATTTGCTATATCATGCCTCCCATATTGCCATGTCAAGCCTCTAACCCACCTTTCCTAGCAAACCATTGTTTGGCTATGTTACCGCTTTGCTCAGCCCCTCTTATAGCGTTGCTAGTTACAGGTGAAGATGAAGTTTGTTCCTTGTTGGAACATGGATATGTTGGAACATGGATACTTGGTAAAGGGTGGAAGGCTCGGCCTTATGCCTGGTGTTTTGTTCCACTCTTGCCGCCCTAGTTTCTGTCATACCGGTGTTATGTTCCTTGATTTTGCGTTCCTTACGCGGTTGGGTTATAATGGGAACCCCTTGACAGTTTTCCTTGAATAAAATGCCTCCAGCAAGGCCCAACCTTGGTTTTACATTTGCACTAACAACTTATCACCTTCCCTTGGGTTCTGCAGAATCAAGGGTCATCTTTATTTTAACCCCCCCCCCCCCGGGCCAGTGCTTCTCTAAGTGTTGGTCCAACCTGAGCGATGTCTGGCGTCCCCTGGGCAACCAGGGTCTATGCCAACCTGACGTCTGACTCATCCGGTGTGCCCTGAGAACGAGATATGTGTAGCTCCTATCGGGATTTGTCAGCACATTCGGGTGGAGTCCGGTTGTAGAGAACTTGACACTTAACTTAACTAAAATGCATCAACCGCGTGTGTAGCCGTGATGGTCTCTTTCCGGCGGAGTCCGGGAAGTGAACACGGTTCTTGTGTTATGCTTGAATGTAAGTAGTTTCAAGATCACTTCTTGATCACTTCTAGTTCACGGCCGTGCTTTGCTCCTCTTCTCGCTCTCATTTGCATAAGTTAGCCACCATATATGCTAGTGCTTGCTGCAGCTCCACCTCACTACCTTTTTCCTACCCATAAGCTTAAATAGTCTTGATCGCGAGGGTGTGAGATTGCTGAGTCCCCGTGACTCACAGATTACTCCCAAAACCAGTTGCAGGTGCCGTTGATACCAGTGCAGATGACGCAGTCGAGCTCAAGTGGGAGCCCGATGAAGATCTTGATCGTAGTCTTGTAGTGGAGCCCAGTCGGGGCGATCGGGGATCTATTGCATTAGGGGTGGTCTTTCTTTATTTTTGGTTCCATAGTCGGACCTTGATTGTATTCTGGATGATGTAATGCTATATTTATGTATTGTGTGAAGTGGCGATTGTAAGCCAACTCTTTATCCCTTTCTTATTCAGTACATGGGATGTGTAAAGATTACCCCTCTTGCGACATGCCTAGAATGCGGTTATGCCTCTAAGTCATGCTCCGACACATGGGAGATATAGCCGCATCATGGGTGTTACAAGTCGGTTATCAGAGCCTTCCCCGACTTAGGAGCCCCCTGCTTGATCGAATCATTGGCGTTGTTGAGTCTAGAAAAATGTTTTGAGTCTTATAGGATTATATATACCGGACAGTAGAATTCTTTTTACTCCTCAGTCCCTTCGTCGCTCTAGTGAGGCCTCCTGATGTAGAGTTTTGACTCTTCAATCCTCAAATTTCACGAAATTTTTTTAGGATCACGCGGGTATCTTGGAATCGTGCCGATGGTTTTGTGACGAGAACATTGTTCTTGGTGCCTCCTGACATTTAGGGGTTGTGGCAGTGTCCCGGGGAGTTGAGCTCCGAGGTGTCGTTGCAGTTCTGGAATACCTGAGTTTCGCCGACATCGAAAATCTCTTTTATGAAGTTGTTGGTGAGATAACCTCGACGCCACCCAGTACTGGGGCGGGAGTTCGGGAGTATTGCCATAACTCGTATAACGGATGCTTTTCGAAGGTTGAGGTAAATGATTTCCAAAGGTTTCTTGGTTATGTGTTGAAGGATGGATACAACTAGATGTAGGATTTGCTAGTTTTGGGTGAGATATTATGCTTCCCCTGTATCCCCAACACCTGATTGCATAACCAGAAAGTTTCAGGAGTTTATAAGTGGGAATTCAAGTAGCTCCTAGGATATCTTTCCGACAGATGCATGATATGAGATTGGGGTTCGACGTCTAGTGGTCCGCCTATCCACGGTTGGTTTTATAGTGGTCTTGTTGTGTCTTAAAGAGTCCTTGGCTATGCTGACTCGGGGACGCTTTGTATGTCATGTGCACTGCCTTGTACATGATGGTGCTGTACGATCGAGCCCATGTGGGCCCCACAACGAAAACTTCGGATGAAATCTCTATCATATGTTTGTTCCTGCTTATTTTGCAAGCCAATCCTTTGTTTTCATTTTGATTGTGGTATTCGAGTTGCTTCAATGTCAAGTGTTGATTCCATACCTTTTCCAAGTGGTGTTCTCATACTCCTATGTGAATACTAATTCTTCTTGATCTTCGACTTTGCCATCTCAATTTCATCTGAACCGGTGTGCTCCTCTTCAAGTGGATCTGATCTTTTTCTGTATTCGCTAGATCACCTCTTAGTTTTCCCAACGTTGTTCGTTTCATTTGTCCTCAAGTTGCCTTTGTTTTCCCGCCCACCCACCCCTTTTTCTTCGAGGACTCAGATATCTTAATCAAGTATCACTACTAGGGAAAAGCCTATACACAGAATCTTACCAGCAACGCGCTTTAAAATAAAGCGCTACTGCTAACTAGCAGTAGCGCTTGCGCACAAACCTCGCTGCTGAAATGAATGTATCAGTAGCGCGCCCACTCTAAGATGCGCTACTGCTATAATTGCCAGGACGCCGCCGCAAGGCTAGTTCTAGCAGCAGCGCGCTTGTATGGAGAGCGCTACTGCTAAGGACCATAGTAGTAGCGTATTTACACAATAACCGCTACTACTAAGTTTACTAAAAAAATTAGCCCCACCTCGCTTCGTGAAGAGAGTTTGTACCACCTTAAATATGTTACTTCTCAAACTTTCACAACCACTTGGTCTTCATTGAACTCTATGTGTAAAATTTGTGGCCGCAATATGAGTCCTCACCAGTTCCTTCACCAGTTCCTAAACTGGTGTGGACTCATATTGACAAATCAGATTGTACACAAAAAGATCATTGATGATCAATGTATTTTTGATGTCTATTTTGACATGCCGACACATAGCAGTAGCGCGCTCTTTCTGAAAGCCGCTACTGCTAGGTCGTTTAGCAGTAGCGCCTTTTGCTATAGCGCGCTACTGCTAAGCCATTCCATCTCCACCACTCTCCAACCTATCCGATCCACTCACACTCACACTCACTCGATCTCCCCCTCAACCCCCCACGCCTGTCCTCCCCCATCGCCCCTCCTCCGATCTACGCCTCCGCCACCTCCTCCTCCTCGCTGGACTCGGTACCAGCCTCCTCCTTCGTCCTCCCTCTAGTCTCCGTTGGCCGGCCCCTCCTCGCTCCGCCTTCCTTCTCCACCCTCCCTCTAGTCGCTGCTGGCTGGCCCCTCCTCGCTCCGTCTTCCTCCTCTGTCCTACTCTCTTCTCCCTCCTCGAGTCGCCCCTCCTTCTCTCTCCTCCCTCCATCCACAACCCCTCCTCCCTGCTACATTTTGATTTAGTAGGCTAGTTGATTTAGTTGATTTAGACCATTTTAATTTAGTTGATTTAGTATGTAGTTGATTTACTTGATTTAGAACATCTTGATTTAGTTGATTTAGTAGGCTAGTTGATTTACTTGATTTAGAACATTTTGATTTAGTTGATTTAGTATGCTAGTGGATTTAGTAGGCTAGTTGATTTAGTATGCACCATTTTATTGTTATTTTTCTGTACATGGATAGGTAGATGCTTTTGTTTTTTTGTAATAAGTTATCCTTTGGCACAATGTAGGTGCCAATTTAGTTAAATTTGCCACTTGTTTTTTAATCAATTATCTTAGGCAATAGGGTCTAGATGAGATGAAATGTCTTGGTAGTTGGTACCCTTATTTGGTAGATATTTGTGAAAGGTTTTTTCGGCAATAGGTGCCACCGAAATGCTTTGTCCATAAAATTGCTTCTCGCGGAAGAACCAAAAATATCACATGCTACTATTTTTCTTTCTTGTGAAGTGGATCGTTAATCCTTTTCTCATATTGCTTTAGGAAAATGGCGCCACCACCACCACCACTATGTCGACTGTGCAAGTCAAGGTGCACCAGCAACCTTGCAACTGGCAAGCTGTTCGGCATCTACTTCCAGCCGAGTTTTCACCATGCGGCGATAAGAAATTAGATGAAATGTAACAACTATTTTATTTTTAGTGTTGGCATTACTGCATTGTGTCATTTTTCTTTTTTTACATAGATCGTCCCATGCAATGTGAGGTTGAAATTCAACAAGCTGATAGGAGACACTATGACATTTGAGGCTCCTGGGGGGCCGTACACTATGGAGGTCGAGAAAGGATGCAATATGTCGCGGATTGGAGGAGATGGGATGGGCCCGTTTCCTTGCCCACATGTGTCTTACTGGTGGTGAGTTGATCAGCTTCTCATTCAAAGCAGAAAGACCCAAGCTGGCTGTCATTTATCTCAACCTGGTGGATGATGACGAAGATGATGAAGATAATGAGGCCCCACTCGATGAAGATGATGAGAACCCACTTCATGAAGCCATCATAGCTCAAAGAATGAGGCTGAGCGAGGAGGAGGTGTGCAACCTATGGGACATAATTCCGCCATGTCATGACTTTGTCGGGGTGCCATTGGTGACTCGCCTGACAAGTACCATGGTCGATCGGCATGAAATGGTATGTTATACATACTGCCTGTAGTAATTTGATGATATATATGCTTTATTGTTATACTTACAAATGCAAATTATTCGATGATATGCTTAGTGAATCTGATGATATGCTTAGTGTAGAGTCCAATGATATGCTTTGTGGAATCTAGTCGATGATATGCTTTAGTGTAGAGTCTGATCACATGCTCTTATTAGTGTAGAATCCAATGAACTATTAATAGTGTAGATAATCCATATATACTTATTAGTAGAATTCATGATTAGTTAGTACAAATGCGTAGTACTGTGTCTTTTGATAGTGTAGAAATCTAGACTTAATAGAAATATATTTGCAAGAGTATGTGCGAGGCTATTTATTAATTGATATGTTTTTCTTATTCAGAAATTGCCAAAGAACCTATCTGTGAGTTGTGGTATCGAGCCTGATGAAGAAGGCTCAGCTGGAATACGCCTTACCGCAAGGGGCTCCGTCACCACCTGTACTTACCGCATGGACACAGACGGTCGCACACACTTAAACTCGGTTGGGTGGAAGAGATTCCTCGTTGGCAAGAATCTTTGTGTTGCACAGGCCATCCTAATTACTATCAGGAACACCCACCGCCCAGGCTTGAGGATGATGATCGTCGTCGATATCATCTAGAACTACATGTGTGTGTGTGGCTATATCATCTAGAACTCCATATGATGATCGTCGTCGATATCATGTAGAACTACATATGATGATCGTCGTCGATATTATCTAGAACTACATATGATGATCGTCGTCAATATCACCTTGTAATGCTTGAAAATGCATGTTGAGTATATATGAAATTATTATCTAGTACTCCCTCTGTTCCAAATTACTCGTCATGGTTTTAGTTCAAATTTGAACTAAAACCATCACGAGTAATTTGGAACCGAGGGAGCACTACCTAGTACCTATAATGCTTTATGAAATTGATATCTAGTAGTACCTAGTATCTGGAAATTGCTGTTTATTGAAGCTGAAACAGGGTAGGAAGCCGGGGGGAAATGATGAAAGATATAACAGTAGCGTGGGGCAAGGAAATCGCTACAGCTAATTAATAGTAGCGCTTTCCGAAAACGAGTTGCTGATACAGTCCAGAGTAGTAGCATGTGTACAGACCGCGCTACTACTAACAGTTAGCTGTAGCGCCTTATTTGTAGCGCGGCTGCCCGCGCTGCTAATAGCCCCAAAACCCGCGCTACTACTAGGGTTTTCCCTAGTAGTGTATCCATCTTATGGATGTGAAGTATCTCCATTCTTTTCAATCGATATTCTTATACGGTGATTCTCATGAAGATTGTAACGGAGCTTCTAGTTCATCATTCTTCATTTGTTTTATCTTCTCCGATGGATTCAAATCAAGATTTTGGTGCTGACCATATCCTTTTTCCTCGTTTCAAATGATTTCTCATGCCGGTGCACCTCTTAATCATCCACCTCTTGCTATTCATGTTATCTGGAGTGCTGAAGATATCTCAGAAGATTCACGGTTACATTCTTGATCCGTTCAAGTTATATGGAGGTTGTTATCTCATTCAAGCCATTTAATTCAACCGGTGCGATCTCTCTTCAAAATCATTTCAACGATGTATCTTTTGAGTGGGCCCTGACCCACAGGTCTTTCCCAGGATCTTACCTGACTCTTCTAATTTTCCCGGAACTTCTCCAATTCTTTCCCAAGTTTGACGTAAGAATGATTTTTCATCAGTCATATGTGTCTCTCTAAGATCTTTCAATTCTTTTCATCATTGGCTCAACCTTTCTATTCGCCATCCCGGAGTATCTCAACAATTCATGGTGGTGTTTCTCATCATCATTCTCAGATTTTGAAGACCGAAAAAGAGTTTTCCTCCAAATCTTATCCGTTCTTTCAAAGATTCATGGTTATAGCTTGATGCCATCCTCTCATAATTGTTTTCGATAGTGAGAATTATTTTCACCCTTCCGAAGCATTTCAAGAGTCTTTTCAGTTTGATTCTCTAAAGGCCATCATTTCAGGATTATTCATTCCATCTTTTAGCTATTGTTCTCCAAATCTTACCGGTGCATCTTTCAATATTCTCTAATCAGCTCGTGATCTCTTCATTTCAGTTGTATCTAAATCCCCTCAAGTATCCTCATTCGTTCTCTAATTCTTACCGGTGATTCATCACTTTACTTCGTTCATTTCCAATTCTTACGGTGGTTCGTTCAAGATTTCTCTTCCTTCTTTATCTTATCAATTCATTCGTTGTTTCAATTCTACCGGTGGATCATTGAAGACCTTCTCAAGTTGCGCTATATCTATCTTAATCCTTTTCTACGAGAATAAGTAGTATGCCAAATCCATTGTTTGTTATCAATTTAATTGGTGAAGGATGAGCATAATGTAATTCTTATTCTTGTTTCATCAAGCATGTTCAATTCCTGCTTTCCGGAGTGGTTCATCATATCACATTCTCGGTTCGAGATGCTTTATCTTTTCTTTTCCCAGAGTTCCAAGATCTCATCATCACAAAGATCCATCTAATCATTGCAAGGTTTGAATCTTATTCTTTTCATCCTTCTCTTCCTTTTGATCATCCTTTTTGTTGCCGGATTTCTTCATGGAGGCTCTACATGATGGTTCATAAAGGATTTAATTCCTTCTCGAAGTTTTCATTGAGATTCTTTTCTAAGGAGCTCAAGTATTCTTCATCTTGCAATCCGGAGTGCAATTCTTTTTACCTTATCTTTTGAGGTGGTGTTATGTCATTCTTGATAATTTTCCTTCGTGTTTAATGATTCACAAGTTATCAAGAATGAGGTATTTTAAACCCATCAATATATTCATTGGAGTTATCTTGGGTTATATTTCACCTTAAGCCTTCCCTAAGGAGTGTTGCTATTATGGTGCTTATAAATGACCCAAGTTCTTCATTTATCCTCCCGGTGAAATAAGCTTCTCGTCTCCTTGCTCATATAGAATCCAAGCTATTATTTTCGTTAGTGGCAGAATTTCACCTCATAATTTTTAGATGTCTTCCATAGTCCCACACCAAGCTTATACTTTGATTGTTGATAATCCAACAACTCTGTTCTATCATTTGTTGTAAGCGTGCCCTCTCAAGATCTTGTTTCCCTCCGTTCATTTCATTCCATTCTTTCTTTTCTTTTGGGGGCATTGTGATGTTGCTCTTTTCTCTCATCATCTCGAATGGTGAGGATCGTTTTCTTTTCATGCTTACCCATTTAACCAGAGTGTTGTGTCCTCTGCTCAAGTTCTTTTCATCTTATCAAGTCTTGCATCACTTTTCAACCGGAGTGCTGCCCGAATTTGTTCTTCCTTGTTCCTTTTTCCTAACTGAGTGTTTTCAACTTCGTTCATCTCCGTTGTATTCTTTTCTCGAAATGGTTTAACCTCGCAAGGTTCTTTGGTTTCACTCGTTTGTCAAAGAAGAAACTTTGTTTTACCTCTTCATGTTCCGTTTTCCCTCCGGTGCCATCCTAGATCTCGGGACGAGATCCTCTCGTAGTGGTGGAGTGTTGTAACACCCCGAGACCATTGCGCCAGGTGTCTTCCAGTTATTCTCTGTTGTTGCCTTGTCTTTTGTTTGTGTGTCATGCATTTCATATCATGTCATCATGTGCATCGCATTTGCATACATGTTCGTCTCAGGCATCCGAGCATTTTCCCCGTTGTCCGTTTTGCAATCCGGCGCTCCTATGTCCTCCGGCGCCCTCCTTTTGCCTCTTTTCGTGTGCGGGTGTTAAACTTTCTCGGAATGGACCGAGATTTGCCAAGTGACGTTGATACACTACCGGTAGACCGCCTGTCATGTTTCGTGCCATTTGGAATCCTCTTGATACTCCAACGGTTAACCGAGGAACCGTAAAGGCCTCGTGTGTGTTGCAGCCCAACATCCCTCCAAGTCAGCCCAATAACCCATCCAAACCCCCTCCATCTTCTCGGTCGTTCGATCACGATTGTGTGGCCGAAAATCACACCTCATTTGGACTCTCCTAGCTCCCTCTACCTATATATTTACACCTCCCCCCAAAATTCGCGTATGAACCCTAGCGTCTTCCTCCTCCGCGCCACCGGACATTTTCCCCGCCGTCGGACATGTCCGCCTCCACCTCTGCAGCCAATCCGGCGCCGCCACGTCACCCCGCCGCCGTCTCCACCGCGTCGGCCCTCCTGGCCCAGATCGGGGCTCGCCCGAGCCCATCGGGGCCCGCCCGAGCCCATCGGGGCCCGGACGAGCCCACGCGCGCCGCCAACCGCACCGGACCTTGCCGGTCGTCCCCGCCACCGTCTCATGCCACCCTGCCATCGTCGTCCCTACGCCGCCTCGTCGCCTGGCTGCCATGCCGGCGAGCGCCGCCGCCGCGCTGGTGAGCGCACCTCCGCCCTGCCCCGTCTTCCCCTCTGCTTATCTCTCTAACCTCTCTCTCTCTCTCTCTCTCCGCCATGGCACCGAGCTCGAAGCTTGCCGCCGTCCATGGAGATCGTCGGCTGCCTCCGTTCTTCACCAGATCCAGCCAGTAACCACTGGATCCGGTCGGTCCTGGCCTCCTCCGCCCGTTCCCGTCCTCTCTCGCCGTCCCTGCGCTCGGGTCGCCGGAAGCCGCCGCCGCCTCTCCATGGCCTCTTGCTCGTGCAGGAGCACGAGGAGGGAGACGACGCGACCCTGCGTGGGCCATGCCCCGCATGGGCCCTGCTGCCAACCGGCCCGCCTGCCTCCTCTCCACTCTGGGCCTCGGCCCGCTTCGGTTAGCATCCCACTATACCCCTCCCTGAGCACACTTTAGCAATCGTGCGCCCGTCTGTTTTGTTCCAGATACGACTAAGTCCTTTTCTATGATGATTATATGCCCCTGTTCATCGCATCATAACTCCTCATCCGTAGATCCGTTTTGCATGCATGATATATCAAATTGTTCATCTGGTTGTCCTCTTCATTTTGTTACATTTGTGCCATGCTTGTTTGAGTCCATCTTGATGCCCTAATGACTGTTGCAAGAGTGCTATAAAATGTTAGTTCCTGATCCTTATCAGTTTATGAGAATTTGTCTTTTTTGCCATGATTATTGTGTGCTGCATATGGGCATGATCTCTACATGTGTTTTGGGCTATCCATGCCATCTTTACAGGGGTGTATGCCATGTATTTTTGTGATCAATGTGGTGACTAGAACAAGCATGCAAAGTAGCTCTCGTGATATTGCTGATTTCAGAAACTTAGAATTTCACTAAGTCTTCGCTCTGTTGTTATTTTTATGCCATGTATTCATGTTGCTACAGAGAGATCCATGCTTCTTTTGAGTATGTTTAGTAAGGATGATTTTGAGATATGGTTACGCTCTATCCATCCATTTCCCTGTTTGCATTTATGGAGTGCCCTAGCATGACTCAATCTTGCTCCAGTTTTTCTATAAAATGTTCCTGGCAGATTGTTTACGTGTTAATCAATTTTGCCAAGGTTGTTGTAGTTGATCCATGCATGCTATGAACTTGTTCTTGCTTTGGTTAGCTTCATGATCATGTATTCTTGCTGGTAGTATGCTTAGCTTGTCATGCAATGCCTTGTGTTGAGTGCATCGAGCTCGCAAACATGCCTTCATAATTCTGTTTATGCCATGTCCAGTTTTCTGCTAATTCTGAATCTGTTAACGAAACTTGCTATGTTTACAAGGGTGCCATCTAATCTTATGATCATTTTTGGCTTATGGTTGGTAAGGGACTTTTCTTATATACGTTGAGCAGATTCATGCCATGCCTTTGTTTGCTATGATCTGATCCTGTAGCGTGTTGTTATCTTACTCTAAACATTGCTTCCTGATGTTAAATCCTGACATGTTAGTATTTTCACTTAGTCTGTGATGCTGATATCTTTTGCACTTTTGCCATGCTTGTTTGAACCTGCTCTTGTGTGATTTAGCCCTAGCTCAGTGTTCATATTTTGTCAAGCATCTTGAGTAGATCACTGCCATATGCTTTGTTGCTATGTTGGAGTGCAGTAGCTTAGTTCTTGTTGCATTCTAGATGGCGTCGTGTTGTTAATTGCAGAATTGTGCCATTATTGTTTTGCTTGCCATTTGCAAACCGTGCATCCGTTTTCGGCGATCTTTATATCGATTTTGACCGAAATCAACTCATCTTTCTAGCAGCGCTCTTGGTTTGCCAAGTTGATGCCTTGTTCAATCTTTTCCTTCCGGAGCACGCATATGCATCTCATATCACATCCCGCATATCATGCCATGTTTTACATCATGTTGCTTGCGCATTGCACCGTGTTTGATTGTTGGTCTTTTTGTTTGTGTTCTTGCTTTGTGTAGAGCCGGGAGACAAGTTCGTGATCGCGGAACCCATTGAGTACGCTTACGAGGATCAAGCTTACGTCAACTCGGAGTACTTTGCAGCCAAGATGACCATACCTTCGAAATCACTTCTATCTTTGCTTGCTAGTTGCTCGCTCTTTGGCTATGTTGCGATACCTACCACTTGCTATATCATGCCTCCCATATTGCCATGTCAAGCCTCTAACCCACCTTTCCTAGCAAACCATTGTTTGGCTATGTTACGGCTTTGCTCAGCCCCTCTTATAGCGTTGCTAGTTGCAGGTGAAGATGAAGTTTGTTCCTTGTTGGAACATGGATATGTTAGGATATCACAATATATCTTATTTTAATTAATGCATCTATATACTTGGTAAAGGGTGGAAGTCTCGGCCTTATGCTTGGTGTTTTGTTCCACTCTTGCCGCCCTAGTTTCCGTCATACCGGTGTTATGTTCCTTGATTTTGTGTTCCTTACACGGTTGGGTTATAATGGTTACCCCTTGACAGTTCGCCTTGACTAAAACTCCTCCAGCAAGGACCAACCATGGTTTTACATTTGCACTAACAACCTATCACCTTCCCTTGGGTTCTGCAGACTCAAGGGTCATCTTTATTTTAACACCCCCCCCCGGGCCAGTGCTTCTCTAAGTGTTGGTCCAACCTGAGCGATGTCCGGCGCCCCCTGGGAAACCAGGGTCTATGCCAGTCCGACGTCTGGCTCACCCGGTGTGCCCTGAGAACGAGATATGTACAGCTCCTATCGGGATTTGTCGACACATTCGGGTGGCATTGCTGGTCTTGTTTTACCATTGTCGAAATATCTTGTAACCGGGATTCCGAGTCTGATTGGGTTGTCCTGGGAGAAGGAATATCCTTCATTGACCGTGAGAGCTTGTGATGGGCTAAGTTGGGACACCCCTGTAGAGTTTTGAACTTTCGAAAGCCGTGCCCGCAGTTATGGGCAGATGGGAATTTGTTAGTGTCCGGTTGTAGAGAACTTGACACTTAACTTAACTAAAATGCATCAACCGCGTGTGTACCCATGATGGTCTCTTTCCGGCGGAGTCCGGGAAGTGAACACGGTTCTTGAGTTATGCTTGAACGTAAGTAGTTTCAGGATCACTTCTTGAGCACTTCTATTTCATGACTGTGCTTTGCTCCTCTTCTCGCTCTCATTTGCGTAAGTTAGCCACCATATATGCTAGTGCTTGCTGCAGCTCCACCTCACTACCTTTTTCCTACCCATAAGCTTAAATAGTGTTGATCACGAGGGTGTGAGATTGCTGAGTCCCCATGACTCAAAGATTACTTCCAAAATCAATTGCAGGTGCCGTTGATACCAGTGCAGATGACGCAGCCGAGCTCAAGTGGGAGCCCGATGAAGATCTTAATCGTAGTCTTGTTTCGTTTCTAGTTGATCAGTAGTGGAGCCAAGTCGGGGCGATCGGGGATCTATTGCATTAGGGGTGGTCTTTCTTTATTTTTGGTTCTGTAGTCAGACCTTGATTGTATTCTAGATGATGTAATGCTATATTTATGTATTGTGTGAAGTGGCGATTGTAAGCCAACTCTTTATCCCTTTCTTATTCAGTACATGGGATGTGTAAAGATTGCCCCTCTTGTGACATGCCTACAATGCGGTTATGCCTCTAAGTCATGCTCCGACACGTGGGAGATATACCCGCATCATGGGTGTGACACATTGTGTTCCCCGCCTCCTGTTACCATCAGCCTTAGATGCACAGTTTAGGACCCCCTACCCAGGATCCGCCAGTTTTGACACCAACATCTAGTGCTCTAGGATCCATCAATGAACTGACAAACAAAAAGCAATCAAAAGGAAACCACAATCGCACTGAAAACGGGAAAATAATAGGCTATGAGAATCGGTCGGTGCTTCGTGCTACCTCTTGAGCACTGCGTTGGTTTTCCCTTGAAGAGGAAAGGGTGATGTAGCAAAGTAGCATAAGTATTTCCCTCAGTTCTTGACAACCAAGGTATCAATCCAGTAGGAGGCCGCTCACGAGTCCCTCGCACCAACACAAACAAATAAATCCTCTTAACCAATGCGATAAGGGGTTGTCAATCCCTGCACGGTCACTTACGAGAGTGAGATCTGATAGATATGATAGGATATTTTTTTGGTATTTTGATGATAAAGGGAAATAAAAGATGCAAGTAAAATAAATGGAAAAGGAAATAACTAAGTATTGGAAGATTAATATGATGGAAGATAGACCCGGGGGCCATAGGTTTCACTAGTGGCTTCTCTCAAGAGCATAAGTATTTACGGTGGGTGAACAAATTACTGTTGAGCAATTGACACAATTGAGCATAGTTATGAGAATATCTAGGTATGATCATGTATATAGGTATCACGTCGAAGGCAAGTAGACCGACTCCTACCTGCATCTACTACTATTACTCCACACATCGACCGCTATCTAGCATGCATCTAGAGTATTAAATTCAAGAGAACAGAGTAACGCTTTAAGCAAGATGACATGATGTAGAGGGATAAACTCATGCAATATGATATAAACCCCATCTTGTTATCCTCGATGGCAACAATACAATATGTGCCTTGCTGCCCCTATTGTCACTGGGAAAGGACACCGCAAGATTGAACCCAAAGCTAAGCACTTCTCCCATTACAAGAAAGATTAATCTAGTAGGCCAAACCAAACTGATAATTCGAATAGACTTGCAAAGATAACCAATCATACATAAAATAATTTAGAGAAGATTCAAATATTTTTCATAGATAAACTTGATCATAAACCCACAATTCATCAGTCTCAACAAACACACCGCAAAAGAAGATTACATCGAATAGATCTCCACAAGAGAGGGGGAGAACTTTGTATTGAGATCCAAAAAGAGAGAAGAAGCCATCTAGCTAATAACTATGGACCCGTAGGTCTGAAGTAAACTACTCACACTTCATCGGAGGGGCTATGGTATTGATGTAGAAGCCCTCCGTGATTGATGCCCCCTCCGGTGGAGCTCCGGAAAAGGCCCCAAGATGGGATCTCGTGGATACAGAAAGTTACGGCGGTGGAATTAGGGTTTTGGATCCGTATCTGGTAGTTTGGCGGTACGTAGGTATATATAGGAGGAAGGAGTACGTCGGTGGAGCAACAGGGGGCCCATGAGGGTGGAGGGCACCCCCCCTACCTCGCGCCTTCCTTGTTGATTGCTTGACGTAGAGTCCAAGTCCTCTAGATCATGATCATTCGGAAAATCACATTCCCGAAGGTTTCATTCCGTTTGGACTCCGGATGATATTATTTTTCCGCAAAACCCTAAAATAGGCAAAAAAACAACAATTCTGGGCTGGGGCTCCAGTTAATTGGTTAGTCCCAAAAATAATATAAAAGTGTATAATAAAGCCCAATAATGTCCAAAACAGAATATAATATAGCATGGAACAATAAAAAATTACAGATATGTTGGAGACGTTTCATTTCAAAAAAAAAGAAGATTCTTGGAATGAAAATATAGTAGCATCACTATTTCACTAACCTTTCCTTAGTCGGTACAGTAGAAAAATGGCAGAAGTGAGTAGCCTGGAGTGAGGTTTTCTCTACTCTCTACTCATATAAAAAGCAGAGTTAGTGATGATGGTGTACCTGCCATCTTTCAATATAGGCCATCCGATCTATATCTAACGGATAGGAAGGAAACTATGGCAATTTACCCGCACTCCTCTCCACATTTGAAGATAAGGCCTTCCATCCTTCATCCTTTTATCCCACAAGATCCTGATGTTCCGTGCAACGCACGAGCATCTTGCTAGTTCTTCAAGAAAGGGGAGAAAAGGCTTCAATGAGCGTTCTAGTGAAATGATGGTTGCTTTGTCCAGTCCAACTTTGAGGCCACTTTACCACTGCTGGTAAAGGTGTGTGTTTTGTGATATGACGGGTCATGACGGCCACACGGGATGACCGGTGAGTCTCGACTGTAGCACCTCGTTGTGATTTGGACGATGGCACGCGGGTCCATGCTTTGATGTCCCGCATGTAGATAGAGCGGCTAGTCATATACATACTCAATATTGTGCAGCATGACCAAGGCGAAGAGGAAAACCAAAGAAGTACATATTTATTTATGGTGTAGATTCACTCATTTTGCTCCATATGTACTCATTTAGGTTTAGTCTAGTCAGTTGTTGAAATCTCTAGAAAGGCAAATACTGTACTCCTTTCCGGTTTACAGGGCTATACTAGAAAGTAGTACTACAATAGTGGGCTCACATAGCAATTTGTCTCATGCAAGAGCCTAGCTATATGCGTGCTCCAAGGCTCCGCACCACGCCCCACCCCTACACAGAGACTGCCACGCGAGCGTTCACAACTTCCATGTTTTGTTTGCACTTGTCTCTTTGCCTCTTCGAGAAGACGAACAATGATGTTACTACTACTTCTACAGTATTGAATCCACTGCTGCATGTTCATCCACCGCATGCAGGAGGGATAGCTTGTTGTAGTATAAGCAAAAGCATGTCCTCGTTTGCGAGCCACCACGAGCATGGGCGAGGGACAAGGCGTGTAGTAGTAAAATCAAGCTTCTCCTTATTGTACGAGTTGACGCAACACATCATAGCACTGGGTCCACATGCTTGCCTCTAAACTTGGCTAAAAGACCCATAGTGTACAATATATTTGCGGCAATCTCTAACATTTAACCCAACACAAATTAAAATATATATTCCTATCTTGACCATATGAGCATGCAAACTAAAATCACCAGGATGACAGGTAGGGACAGAAGATTATTTTATCAAAAAATGCTTCAAGACGGCCTCATAGCATGGAGCCGACCCTCACGATTTTAATCTTAGAGGCACATCACACGCTATCCTAGACTACTCATGAAACTGCCACAAGAGCGACCGGGCTGCGCTTGGCTCTTCGCCTCTTCGGGAAGTCGAACAATGATGGAGTACTACTACATTATTCTTTTGGCCATCTAACACCGAATGAACGGCTACATGTCCACCGCGTGTGGGAGGGAGAGTGTGTAGCGAAAGCTTCTCCTAGTCCTGCCAGCCACCATGCTCATGGGCGAGGGAGGGACGCAGCTTCATTGACTTATTGCTCATGCCTTTGCGTCTATGATAGGTGGGCCCAACAGATAGGTGGTCCACATGTCATACTAACCAAATGTTCATGCATGTCACGAAAAATTACATCATTGAAAACTATGTTCAAATCCGAATCAATCGATATATTTTTTGTTAACATGCACTAATATTTTGTCAGTTAAATCTTTGGTCAAAATTGAGCACCAATTACAAAGGGTCCCAATAAATATTGTAATCTCACATTTTGTTTCGTGGATACTCCCACATAGAAAATATAAATAATAATGCATGTTGGGGCAGCCCACATTTCTGATAATTTTAGCCGTGGGTTTGTTCACAAATTTTACAAGGTGGTGGTTGTTTATTTAATGGACGGTCTTGTACCAGACTTGAATGATACAAAGTGCGACATGGCACACCGTAACACCACTTGGAATAAGTGGGTATATATCTCAAAAAACAATCAACAACTCAAAAAAACAGTGACCTGGCACATACACAATTTTAAACGATTGTTTTGATGGAGTGAAAAAGGAAAACTACCCCACTACGTATATATATAGGCTGGAGCCTCCGCGCTTCCTTGCTAGGGTTGCTCTATTCACACACTCTCATCCTCTTCAGATCTAAACAAGATAGCGGTGGTAACACTGTCTTTCTATCCTCAACGTTGGTTACAAATCCGGATGTATCCCCGTCCACCAGTGAAGGGGAGGAGGGGAAGCATTTAGGCCGTTGTCGACTGCGAGGGAGGAGATCCACTGCCGACCACACAGTTATCTCTGGCCGAGCGCGGGCGTGGGAGGTCCTTCAATCCCTTCGTCATTACCCTAGTGTGGGCGGATCCGGCCTCCTGCCGCCCATCTATCCACATCCCAACGACCTTCAGGTATATATTCCTTCGAAACCGCCCTAGCTCTACTTCCCCAGCTAGCTACGTCGATGCATGTGCATCATTTTCTACCTCTCAGCCCCTCTTCACCAGATGATCCAACGCCACCTTTTTTTTCTTCTATTGTTAGAGGTAAAGATACTTCATGGATTCGAATCTTGTACTTGGTTCAAACAAGAAATAAAGGGGGGGATTTAGTATGTACATCAGACTTGGTACAAACAGGAAGGAAAGGGGTGAAAGTAGTACATACTGGTCATTCAACCGGTCTCTTGGTCGAAAAGGGAAATATAGGGGAAATGTTGTACACAGTTGTATGACCAGGACTAGATTTGCTATCAGCACACAGGAGTAGGTGGCTAGAGTGAACAAAAATGGGACCAACACAGTTATGTTTCTTGGATGTTTGTTTCTCGGGGAAACAAACTTTGAATCACCACTTTATGCCCTGGTTTAGGTACATGGTGTTGGACTGCTGGTGCACCCACTTTCCCATGCCCTTATGACAAATAGTTAGTTGTTCTTAATCTATTGCCCCTGGTAAAATGAAGCCATGCCACTGTTATAAGCCATGACAAGTTTAGCCAAATGTTTTTGCCTGTATTTGTTTGAGACTTTGATTGTTTCCTTTATAGCTTTTTGTGCAAACAGGGATATCCATTTCACCTGGTTGTCGTTGTGACCTTTTGGTGCACTACACAAAACACCTCTTAAAATAAGTGACTTTTGTGATGTCTAACTGGAATGTCAGAATGGAACAGTTGGTTCATTTCGGTGGAAGTGCACAAAGGGAGATCTGTGTTCCAACCCTCATCATCCATATTAGCACCATAACCTTCCTTTAGGTAAGAATGATATTTAACGTATGTGTTCATCTCTATTTTGCGATGGCCATGAGAAAATAATGCTATTGTTTACTAGTACACTTGTACTCCCTCACTAACAAAACCAATTCTAAAATAGGAGGCCAATCATGTACTTGGTTTCACCAACTGGTGAGGAGAAAGAGAAACAGAGCATGAAGAGGAGGAAGAAGAAGAATAAAGAGGAAATGGAGATCACATGATGGCACCGTCCTATGTTGTCCTAACATCTTGCTAGTGGTATTGTATTGCTATGTTGCTACTAGTCTTAATTTACTTGGAAGACTAGCAGGATGCTCGTGCGTTGCACGTAACATCAAGATCCATTTGTGTATGAGTAGTTTATCTTGTGAGAGAAAAGGATGAACAAGGGAAGGCCTTATTTGCAAATGTGGAGAGGGATGTGGGTACCTTTTTGCAAAATTGCCATAGTTTCCTTCCTATCTGTCAGATATAAATCGGACCTATATTGCAGGATGGCAGGCACACCATCATGACCAACTCTGTTTTTTATAAGAGTAGATAAGAGCGGAGTAGAGATAGATAGAGAAATGAAACAAAGTAGTACTTGGGTAGACGACACATCATACTAATTAACTAGATTCTGGATGCATCTATGACCCAGCTCTACATGATCAACAGTGCCAAGGTGATCTTGCCAAAGCCCGAGGCCTCAGTCGAGGCCATTCAAGGGCTCCAGCAACGTCTACCTTACATGTGAGACGATCCTCCAAGGAGCCCTTCCACTTCTGATGTCTCTCCCGCAAGGTCACTTAATTAATTATGAGTACTTAATTACCACTAATTTGTTGCTGCCTAATTTTCCTGTCAGAGTGAAAAAATCTTTAGTAGCACCCTATGTTGAATCACGTACGTGTGTATGTCTGTCTGTGGAGGTGAATCATGTGGTGGAGCAGGGAGGGAATCTTGGTAGTGTCATGACATAATAGTTCTATTGTTTTTCATGTCAATTTATTGCCATTTGTTCAATGAGGCAATGTTTTGCGCATTGTCCATCATGAATTTGATGTTACTTCTAGAGTAATATGCTAATGTCTTTCTATCCTTTCTCAGTAAGCTAATGAAGGTTCCACCTTGTTCCTACTTGTGCAAACAGGGATCATGTTGTGCCAATCATACATTTTAGTGGAACTACACAAGACAATACAATGAACTGTATCCCAGCCAGTGCTTTAACTTTCCTAGAAGTTCTTGATAATCGTTCGATATCATCTCAACATTGGTAAACATGAGTGATTTCAACCATAAATTTGAAGTGCACAAAAATATATACTATTGAGTGATTCCAGTGAGTGCTTTATCGTCTCTTCTGGGACTACATGAATGAGATTTTTTTCTCAGGTTGGTACCGAACTAAGGCGTTCATCCGTATTAGTTTGTTGTCATCTCTATTTGTATCGTGCTACTGTCATGAGAACTCCTTTATCTTTGCATGTTAAAGTTTAGCAACCTATGATACATGGAAATGCTTTGAGTGTTGAGCTAATTGGCACTGATTAAATAAACTAATACCTTTCTTTAAGCAAGACTATTATGTTGCTAACTTTACCCATTAAGATAACGAGGGTGCTTCTATTTTTTAGTGTATGTTTCATCAACTAGTCCCACTATTACAGTAATCTCACTCTCTCAATATATGTGCCAACAGGGTTGCTCGATTTTGGTGGAACTACACAAAAACTTTTGGTGCTTCATTGCTAATGACCCACAAGTATAGGGGATCTATCGTAGTCCTTTCGATAAGTAAGAGTGTCAAACCCAACGAGGAGCAGAAGGAAATGATAAGAGGTTTCCAGCAAGGTATTCTCTGCAAGTACTGAAATAAGTGGTAACAGATAGTTTTGTGATAGGATAATGTGTAACGAGCAACAAGTAACAAAAGTATATAAAGTGCAGCAAGGTGGCCCAATCCTTTTTGTAGCAAAGGACAAGCCTAGACAAACTCTTATATAGAGAAAAGCGCTCCCGAGGACACATGGGAATATCGTCAAGCTATTTTTCATCACCTTCATATGATTCGCGTTTGGTACTTTCATAATTTGGTATGTGGGTGAACTGATGCTTGGGTACTGTCCTTACTTGGAAAAGCATCTCACTTATGATTAACCTCTATTGCAAGCATCTGCAACTACAACAAAAGTATTAAGGTAAACCTAACCATAGCATGAAACATATGGATCCAAATCAGCCCCTTACGAAGCAACGCATAAACTAGGGTTTAAGCTTCTGTCACTCTAGCAACCCATCATCTACTTATTACTTCCCAATGCCTTCCTCTAGGCCCAAATAATGGTGAAGTCTCATGTAGTCGACATTCACATAGCCCCACTAGAGGAGAGACAACATACATCTCATCAAAATATCAAACGAATACCAAATTCACATGACTACTAATAGCAAGACTTCTCCCATGTCCTCGGGAACAAAAGTAACTACTCACAAAGCATAAACATGTTCATAATCAGAGAGGTATTAATATGCATATAGGATCTGAACATATGATCTTCCACCAATTAAACCAATTAGCATCAACTACAAGGAGTAATTAACACTACTAGCAACCTACTAGCACCAATCCTGGACTTGGAGACCAGAATTGGATACAAGAGATGAACTAGGGTTTTGAGAGGAGATGGTGCTGATGAAGATGTTGATGGAGATTTCCCTCTCCCGATGAGAGGAGCGTTGGTGATGACGATGGCGATGATTTCCCCCTCCCGGAGGGAAGTTTCCCCGACAGAACAGCTCTGCCGGAGCCCTAGATTGATTCCGCCAAGGTTCCGCCTCGTGGCGGTAGAGTTTCATCGGAGAAGATGGCTTCCTATTTTTTTCCATCAAAATACTTCATATAGCAGAAGATGGCCACCGGAGGGCCACTAGGGGGCCCACGAGGTAGGGGGCGCGCCCAGGGGGTAGGGTGCGCCCCCCACCCTTCGTGGGCAGGGTGTGGCCCCCTGGTGAATCTCTTTCGCTAAGTAATTTTTATATATTCTGAAAATGTCTTCCGTGAAGTTTCAGGACTTTTGGAGCTGTGCAGAATAGGTCTCTAATATTTGCTCCTTTTCCATCCCAGAATCCCAGCTGCCGGCATTCTCCCTCTTTATGTAAACCTTGTAAAATAAGAGAGATTAGGCATAAGTATTGTGACATAATGTGTAATAACAGCCCATAATGAAATAAATATCGATATAAAAACATGATGCAAAGTGGATGTATCAGCTCCCCCAAGCTTAGACCTCGCTTGTCCTCAAGCGAAAGCCGAAATCGAAAAATATGTCCACATGTTTAGAGATAGAGGCGTCGATAAAAATAAAATACCGACATGAGGGCATCATGATCATTCTTAGAACAGCAACTTATATAATTTTTTTCATATAATCTCTTATGCTAGAGTAATAATTCAATCACATTTTCAAGTATGAATCATAACCTTCGCTGAAAACTAACAAACTATAATCTTAGTCATTGGAGCAATTGCAATTTATCATAACATAGGAAAGAGTCAATGTATAAGAGCTTTTCAGCAAGTCCACATACTCAACTATCATATAATCTTTCACAATTGCTGACACTCTCGCAATACTTATTGGTATGGAGTTTTAATCGGACACAGAGAAAGATAGGGGCTTATAGTTTTGCCTCCCAACGTTTTACCTCAGGGGTAATGTCAACAATAATAGTTCATGAAAACTCACATCCAATTAGCCATATATACCAGGATCTTTCCAACATACTGTGCTTTCCAAAGGATAAAATGTAAAAAGGATGGGTGAAGATCATCATGACTCTTGTATAAGGTAGGAGATAAAAGTAAAAGATAGGCCCTTCGCCGAGGGTAGCAGAGGTTGGCATGCGCTTTTATGGTTGGATGCACAAAATCTTAATGCGAAAGAACGTCACTTTATATTGCCACTTGTGATATGGACCTTCATTATGCAGTGGGTCGCTCTTATTTCTTCCATATCACATGATCGTATAAAGCTTATTTTCTCCCACACTAATAAGTCATACATATTTAGAGAGCAATTTTTTTATTGCTTGCACCGATGACAACTTACTTGGAGGATCTTACTCAATCCATAGGTAGGTATGGTGGACTCTCATGGCAAAACTGGTTTGAAGGGAATTTGGAAGCACAAGTAGTATCTCTACTTGGTGCAATGAATTTGGCTAGCATGAGGGGGAAGGCAAGCTCAACATGTTGGAGGATCCAAGACAATATAATTTATCTCGGATGTAAGAAAACATAACCCATTACGTTGTCTTCCTTGTCCAATGTCAACTCTTTAGCATGTCATATTTTAATGAGTGCTCACAATCATAAAAGATGTCCAAGATAGTATATTTATATGTGAAGACCTCTCTTTTTTATTACTTCCTATTAATTGCAACGATGACCAAAACTATGTTTGTCAACCTTCAACAACTTTTATTCATCATACTTTTTCTACGTGAGCTCATTACTCTCCATAAGATTCACATGATCTCTTTGTTTCTTTTTAGTTCTCTCTCTTTTCTTTTATTCACTTAGGATCATGGCAAAATAATCAAGCCCTTGACTCAACACTAATCTTTATTATATATAGCTCATGGACTTGATTACATAGAAGGATCATAAAGCAAAACTCAAAACTAGATCATGCCATAAAAGCTTTTGTTCTACTAGATCAAGATATTATCAAAAGGTTCGAACTAAGAAAAACGGTAAAGATAATAGTGATGGTGATACGATACCGGGGCACTCCCCCAAGCTTGGCAGTTGCCAAGGGGAGTGCCCATACCCATGTGATTATGTCTCCTTTGTTGATGAAGAAGGTGGTGGTTTTGTTGATGGCATAGGCTTGTCGTCCTTCTTCCAGGGCCTAGGCTCACCATCATAGAAAGATGATCGAGTCTCCTGAAACCTCAAATCTGTAGCCAAACTCATCCTCTTGAATCTATATTCATACTCACAGTTTTGGTTTTGCAGGTCATAAATCTGGGTTGGAGGTGCTCGATTTTCTCATGAAGCTTGAAGATGGCCTCCCCAATGTCCTTGACGTCCAGCTTGTGGTTGTTGGTGAACTCCGTGATCATAATGTGATTGGAATCAAGTCCACGCTCCACCATCTCCTGACACTTGAAAACTTCTTGCTCCAATGCCTCGAGCCTGGCCTCATTAGCCAAGCATCATTGCCCTCATGGTTGGAGGAGGAGGGAGACGACATAGTGCCTGGCCTTGACAACCTTGACAGGAAACAGCTCGAAATAAAGACAAGAGATATTTGCGTGATTTAGGAAGCAAGACTCCCGGGAGATTATATAATGATTTTTTACTGACCAAAATACGTGTTGTGTACGAAAACGGAGTCAGGAGAGCACACGAGGTGCCCACAAGGTAAGGGGGCGCGCCCTTCACCCTCGTGGAGCCCTCGTGTCCTTCCCAAAGTGCTTCTTATTTTTCTAAATATTCCAAAACGGAGAAATATTGCCTTAAAAACTGTTTTGGAGTCTGTTTACTTACCGTGCCACATACCTATTCCTTTTCGGAGTCTGAAACATTCCGGAAAGTGTCCCTTATGTATTCCTCCAGGGTTACGGTTTCAATAATATTGGTTTCAAAATTTATGGGATTACTTGAGATATAATGTTTGATTCTTTAACCGTTCACCACCTTCGGTGTGCCTTCGAAGTTGTTGATTTTTATGGCACTGGAACGATAGACCTCCTCGATAACGTAAGGACCTTCCCATTTAGAGAGAAGTTTTCCTGCAAAAAATCTTAAACGAGAGTTGTATAGCAATACATAATCACCTACATTAAACTCACGCTTTTGTATCCTTTTATCATGCCATCTTTTAACTTTTTCTTTAAACAACTTGGCATTTTCGTAGGCTTGGGTTCTCCATTCATCGAGTGAGCTAATATCAAATAACCTCTTCTCACCGACAAGTTTAAAATCATAATTGAGCTCTTTAATAGCCCAATAAGCCTTATGTTCTAGTTCGAGGGGTAAGTGACATGCTTTTCCATAAACCATTTTATACGGAGACATACCCATAGGATTTTTATATGCAGTTCTATAGGCCCATAATGCATCATCAAATTTCTTGGACCAATTCTTTCTAGATCTATTAACAGTCTTTTGCACAATTAATTTGAGTTCTCTATTACTCAATTCTACTTGACCACTAGACCGAGGGTGATAAGGGGATGCAATTCTATGATTAACATCACATTTAGCAAGCATTTTACGGAAAGCATCATGAATAAAATGTGATCCACCATCAGTCATTTAATATCTAGGGACTCCAAATCTTGGAAAAATAACTTCTTTAAGCATTTTAATAGACGTGTTATGATCAGCACTACTAGTTGGAATAGCTTCTACCCACTTAGTAATGTAATCAACAGCAACTAGAATATGTGTATAAACATTGGAGGAAGGAAAATGTCCCATATATTCAAAGCCCCAAACATCAAATGGTTCAATAACGAGTGAATAGTTCATGGGAATTTCTTGACGTCTACTAATATTACCAATTCTTTGACATTCATCACAAGATAAGACAAACTTTTGGGCATCCTTGAAGAGAGTAGGTCAATAAAACCCGATTGCAATACCTTATGTGCAGTCCTATCTCTAGCATGGTGTCCTCCATAAGCTTCGGAGTGACACTTGCGTAGGATCTGTTCCTGTTGATGCTCAGGTACACAACGTCTAATAATACCATCTACTCCTTCTTTATAAAGATGTGGGTCATCCCAAAAGTAAAGCCTCAAATCATAGAAGAACTTTTTCTTTTGCTGGTATGTGAAACTAGGTGGTATAAACTTAGCAACAATGTAATTAGCATAATCAGCATACCATGGAACAGTATGAGAAGCATTTATAACATTTAATTGTTCATCAGGAAAGCTATGATCAATAGGTAGTGGGTCATCAAGCACATTTTCTAACCTAGACAAGTTGTCTGCAACGGGGTTCTCAGCTCCCTTTCTATCAACAATATGTAAGTCAAATTCTTGTAGCAAGAGAACCCATCTAATAAGTCTAGGTTTAGCATATTTATTTTCCATAAGATATTTAATAGCAGCAGGATCAGTGTGAATAGTTACTTTAGAATAAACAATATAAGGTCTGAACTTATCACAAGAAAATACAACTGCTAAGAATTCTATTTCAGTGGTAGCATAATTTATTTGAGCATTATCTAGGGTTTTACTAGCATATTGACTAACATTTAGTTTCTTATCAACTCTTTGCCCTAGAACAGCTCCTACAGTATAATCACTAGCGTCACACATAATTTCAAAGGGTAAATTCCAATCAGGTGGCTGAACAATAGGTGCAGAGATCAATGCTTCCTTAAGTATTTCAAATGCTTCTACACAATCATCATCAAAGACAAATGGTATATCTTTTTGTAATAAATTAGTTAGAGGCCGAGAAATTTTGGAGAAGTCCTTAATGAACCTCCTATAAAAACAGGCGTGACCAAGGAAACTTCTTATACCTTTGATGTCCTTGGGACATGGCATCTTTTCAATAGCATAAACCTTGGCTTTATCAACTTCAATACCTCTTTCAGAAACTTTATGCCCCAAGACAATACCTTCATTAACCATAAAGTGGCACTTTTCCCAATTCAAGACAAGATTAGTTTCTTCACATCTCTGCAAAACTCGATCAAGGTTGCTTAAGCAATCATCAAAAGAAGAACCATAAACGGAGAAATCATCCATGAAAACCTCAGAAATCTTTTCACAGAAGTCAGAGAATATAGCCATCATGCATCTTTGAAAGGTAGCAGGTGCATTACATAAACCAAAAGGCATACGTCTATAAGCAAAATTACCAAAAGGGCAAGTAAAAGTAGTCTTTGATTGATCCTTAGCTGACACAGGTATTTGAGAGAAACCAGAATAACCATCTAGAAAGCAAAAATGTATATGTGTAGATAATCTTTCTAGCATTTGATCGATAAAAGGTAAGGGGTAATGATCCTTTTTAGTGGCCTTATTTAATTTGCGGAAATCAATTACCATCCTATAACCTATAATAATTCTTTGAGGAATCAATTCATTTTTATCATTAGGAAAAACAGTGATACCTCCCTTCTTAGGGACACAATGGACGGGACTTACCCACTGAATATCAGCAATGGAATAGATTATGCCTGCCTCAAGGAGCTTTAGTATATCCTTTCTTACCAATTCTTTCATTTTAGGGTTCAGCCGTCGTTGATGATCACGAACAGGTTTAGCATATTCTTCCAAATTAATTTTATGTTGACATAGAGTGAGACTACTGCCCTTAAGATCATCAAGATTATACCCAATAGCAGTGCGGTGCTTCTTCAGAGTTTTCAATAATCTCTCTTCCTCATGCTCTGAAAGGTTAGCACAAATAATAACAGGATATATCTTTTTCTCATCAAGATAAGCATATTTAGGAGTATCGGGTAATGGTTTAAGCTCAAACACGGGATCACCCTTGGGTGGAGGAGGATCCCCTAGGATTTCAACTGGCAAATTGTGTTTCAGAATAGGTTCATGTTTAAAGAATACTTCATCTATTTCCCTTCTTTCATTCATAAACATTTCATTTTCATGGTCTAGCAAATATTTTTCTAAAGGATCACTAGGAGGTATGGCAATAGAAGCAAGACAAATAATTTCATCCTTACCAGGTAATTCTTCTTCACGGTGTTGTCTACTGAATTTAGAGAAATTAAATTCATGAGTCATATCATCTAAACCGACAGTAACAACATCCCTTTTGCAATCTATGGTAGCATTAACAGTATTTAAGAATGGCCTACCAAAAATAATGGGACAAAAGCTATCTTGTGGGGAACCAAGAACAAGAAAATCAGCAGGATATTTAGTTTTCCCACACAAGACTTCAACATCTCTAACAATTCCCATTGGCAAAATAGTATCTCTATTGGCAAGTTTAATTGTGACATCAATATCTTCTAACTCAACAGGTGCAATATCATGCATAATTTCTCTATATAGGCTAATAGGTATTGCACTAGCACCAGCACCCATATCACATAAGCCATGATAACAATGATCTCCTATTTTAACAGAAATAACAGGCATGCCTACCATATGTCTAGGTTTATCTTTAGCACAAGGTTTAGCAATTCTAGCAATTTCATCATAGAAATAAATAACATGCCCATCAATATTATCAGACAAGAGATCTTTAACAATAGAAATATTAGGTTCAACTTTAACTTGCTCAGGAGGTGTATAAGTTTTAATATTGCTTTTACGAACCACAGTTGAAGCTTTAGCATGATCCTTTATCCTAACAGGGAAAGGTGGTTTCTCAACATAAGAATTAGGAACAATAGGATCATTATAAGTGATAGTATTTTCTTCAACTTTAATAGGTGCAGCTACTTTCACTTCTATGGGAGGATGATATTTAAACCACTTCTCCTTTGGTAGATCAACATAAGTAGCAAAAGATTCATAGAAAGAAGCTACTATCTCAGAGTCAAGTCCATATTTAGTGTGCTAAATTTACGGAAAACATTGGTATCCATAAAATATTTAACACAATCAAACCTAGGTGTCATACCTGCCTCCTTACCTTTGTCGAGGTCCCAATCTTCAGAGTTGCATTTAATTCTTTCCAATAAATCCCATTTGAATTCAATAGTCTTCATCATAAAAGAGCCATCACAAGAAGTATCAAGCATGGTGCGATTGTTATCAGAAAGCCGAGCATAAAAATTTTGAATAATCATTTCTCTTGAGAGCTCATGATTGGGGCATGAATATAACATTCATTTAAGCCTCCCCCAAGCTTGAGCGATGATTTCTCCTTCGCGAGGCCAAAAATTATATATATATAATTGTGATCACGATGAACAAGATGCATAGGATAAAAGTTCTGATGAAATTCCAATTTCAATCATTTGTAATTCCAAGACCACATATCATCACATAGCCTATACCATGTTGATGCATCTCCCTTCAAAGATAAAGGGAAGGCCTTCTTCTTAACAACATCTCCGGGTACACTTGCAAGCTTAAATAATCCACAAACTTCATCCACATATATCAGATGCTCATCAGGATGTTTTGTTGCATCTCCTAAAAAAGGATTAGCTAGCAGTTTTTCTATCATACCCGAAGGAATTTCAAAGCAGGTATTTTCATTTTCATTTTCATTTTCAGTAGGTTGAGTAGGTTGAGGAGCAACTCTTTGCTCTACTAGTCGTGGTGGAGATACCCCAAACAAGCCCCTAAGAGGATTACTTTCCATAGTAACAAGTGACAGTAAATTTAAGCACACTATATAAATTTTTCCTTACCAAATTCCACCTACCACAGGTGCTTCACTCCCCGGCAACGGCGCCAAAAAAGAGTCTCGATGACCCATAAGTATAGGGGATCTATTGTAGTCCTTTCGATAAGTAAGAGTGTTGAACCCAATGAGGAGCAGAAGGAAATGATAAGTGGTTTCCGGCAAGGTATTCTCTGCAAGTACTGAATAAGTGGTAACAGATAGTTTTGTGATAGGATAATTTGTAATGAGAAACAAGTAACAAAAGTAGATAAATTGTAGCAAGGTGGCCCAATCCTTTTTGTAGCAAAGGACAAGCCTGGACAAACTCTTATATAGAGAAAAGCGCTCCCGAGGACACATGGGAATATCGTCAAGCTAGTTTTCATCACGTTCATATGATTCGCGTTCGGTACTTTGATAATTTGGTATGTGCGTGGACCGGTGCTTGGGTACTGTCCTTACTTGGACAAGCATCCCACTTATGATTAACCTCTATTGCAAGCATCCACAACTACAAAAAAAGTATTAAGGTAAACCTAACCATAGCATGAAATATATGGATCCAAATCAGCCCCTTACGAAGCAACGCATAAACTAGGGTTTAAGCTTCGTTACTCTAGCAACCCATCATCTACTTATTACTTCCCAATGCCTTCCTCTAGGCCCAAATAATGGTGCACTGTCATGTAGTCGATGCTCACATAACACCACTAGAGGAGAGACAACATACATCTCATCAAAATATCAAACGAATACCAAATTCACATGACTACTAATAGAAAGACTTCTCCCATGTCCTCGGGAACAAAAGTAACTACTCACAAAGCATAAACATGTTCATAATCAGAGGGGTATTAATATGCATATAGGATTTGAACATATGATCTTCCACCAATTAAACCAATTAGCATCAACTACAAGGAGTAATTAACACTACTAGCAACCTACTAGCACCAATGCCGGACTTGGAGACAAGAATTGGATACAAGAGATGAACTAGGGTTTTGAGAGGAGATGGTGCTGATGAAGATGTTGATGGAGATTGCCCTCTCCCGATGAGAGGAGCGTTGGTGATGACGATGGCGATGATTTCCCCCTCCCGGAGGGAAGTTTCCCCAGCAGAATAGCTCTGCTGGAGCCCTAGATTGTTTCCACCAAGGTTCCGCCTCGTGGCGGCGGAGTTTCGTCCGAGAAGATGGCTTCCTATTTTTTCCCATCGAAAGACTTCATATAGCAGAAGATGGCCACAGGAGGGCCACCGGAGGGCCACCAGGGGGCCCACGAGGTAGGGGGTGCGCCTAGGGGGGTAGGGCGCGCTGCTAGGGGGGTAGGGCGTGCCCCCCACCCTCGTGGGTAGGGTGTGGCCCCCTGGTGAATCTCTTCCGCTGAGTATTTTTTATATATTCTGAAAACGTCTTCCGTGAAGTTTCAGTACTTTTGGAGTTGTGCAGAATAGGTCTCTAATATTTGCTCCTTTTCGAGCCCAGAATCCCAGCTGCCGGCATTCTCCCTCTTTATGTAAACCTTGTAAAATAAGAGAGAATAGGCATAAATATTGTGACATAATGTGTAATAATAGCCCATAATGCAATAAATATTGATATAAAAACATGATGCAAAATGGATGTATCAATTGCCTCGACTGCTTCCTTCCTTTCCTGTCAGTCGCTTATCTCGGCTTGCTTCCTTCCTTTGCTGTTAGTCACTTCACTTATCTCGGCTTCCAGTCAAAGGAAATAGTAATTGATATGCTACCTAACACAGGTTGGTATTGGTCTTTATCCTGGTTACTGTGCTTGTCATATGTATTGATAATTTGGTATTGTGCTACTGTTTTCCGATTTCATAAAGGAGTAACTTGGAGCCTGAACTCGCAGGAAAATCATTACATTGGGCGATTTCAGTAGAACTGCACAAAAAGATCAGATGAACAGATACTTATGCTGTTGCTATGTACTTTAAAGTTTTCTAAAACAAGCATCGATGTTGACAAGAAGAAGTGCCTATATTCATTCGAGTATCAACAGGCATCAACCAGTTGTCAAACTCCAAGTATTAGGAGAGTGAACGCCAAAAATATTGCTTGGCGCATAGCCTAGAAAAACACAGTCCAATCTTTGCTCCCAACTCGTGCCTTTTGGTTATCGGCACATATGGTAGCGAACTGTATGGTATGGAGTCTAAAGATTCCAGACAAGTTGGTTGACACGTATATTCATCTGGCACTTAATGAGTCTGCACGCCAGGGATGCTCCATTTTAGTTGAACTGCACAAAAAATTTGGGTGGTTCATTTTCTCAACCGCCTCCTTTCTTGTCTACAATGTAGAATTTTGGGGAGGTCCAAGACCAAGATGAGCCAGTAAACTAGTTGGATGAAAGTAGTGGCCAAGTTGCTCAAACCTCCCTCGGCACGAGGCCACTATTTGAGGATGAACCTACAAGCAAAGTTTAGATTGTCTGTGCCGCCTCTTATGTACTCGAAAGTTTACTCGTACAAACATTAATTTTAGCAAGAAGTAACTCCGACTGAACACCATTTACCAGTCTGTACCCTAGGTAATTAAAGTTCGTCCATGGATGATATTGGCTGTGATCTCAATCAATTCATAAACATAGTGAACATGTGTATATCTGAATATTGTCGTGTGATCTATCAATCATTTGGATGCATAGACATGCTGAACTTGTGTATATATGAATCTTTTGAGTTGTTGATTGTGAATGTTGGCTATGATTATGAACGTGTCCTGTGAACCTGAGTTTGATACGAATGTTTGCCTTTCCTGTTGTACTTGTGTTTGAACTTGTTAGTATGTCTACTCTGGGATTTGTGACGTGTAGGTGTCAACGGCACACCTTCTTCCCGAGAAGAATTGCACCTGCTTTGTTAGGGTAGCGACGGTGCATCCACTCTTTTTAATCTTTTTTCTCTGTGTTCCCCCCTCCCCCGCTCCACCCCCGCCGTAGTGTTTTCGGCCTCAAAAACATAGTACTGCGTTGCTTTGGGGGCTTGATGAAAAATCGAGTGCTGGTTTTTGTAGGTTGGCCTGCCCAGAAAATGGGCTGCTAGTCCACCACGGACTGGGAGGCTAAAAATACAAGTTGTATGGTGCAGAGGCAAGTAAAAAGACGCCATCGAGAGCCATCCACTGAATAAGAAAATCATGTCTGATGTGCTTCTTCAGTCGTGACACCGGCACCCTCTTTAATCCCATTCGCTCCATTCCCTAACCGGCAGCACGGGACAAAAGTTTATTTCCCCCTCACTCCTGCCGGTGGATTGAAGAAGAGTGGCATCGAATCCAACACCAGTGATGGGTCTTGTCCATGTGATTTTCAGATAAGAAACTACATGTTTCAGAGGCAGAGCATTTAAATTAACATGCAATTTTCAAACATGGATAATAGAATGTTGGAAATTTTATTCATGGTAAAAAATGGAACTAACAAGTTAACATCATGCTGATCAACATTCATGTACAACACATCTTCAAATGATGCAAAGTCAAAAAGACATGCTATTTTCAAAATGGCAAGACCATGTTTTTTAAAACTGGGAATGTCAAGACAATGTTGAGTGTGCGAAAAACTGGGTAAACTAGGGACCAAATTTTGGCAAGTGTTAGATATTTTTCAACTGCACCAGTTGGAATCGAACCCGAGTAGTACAACTTTTGGGTGAGAGGGCTGTAGCCACCGGGCTAGTGCGGTATGTTCAAAAGAATGAAGCCGTCTTCCCCGGCTCTGGTTCTTTCCCATCTATGTGCGCTCGCCGTGGCGCCGCCGTATGCCGTTGGCAACATGCTCAACAAATGAGAGGAATCCATAGAGGACTATACACTGAGAGACCGAAAGTGGGGGCCTACCAAGTCCAAGCGATACGCAAGCAAGTGCCCCATTGGAAAAAAAGCTTCCTCCTAATTGTATACTAACGTTGAGGCCCACGGGTTGGTCAAACTTAGTCAATAAACAAAATAAATTTCCAGCAATGACTGTCATCGGGGAGCTTTTTTTAGGGGTATCGGGGATCTTTCTTTTTTTGTTGTGGGAAAGGGGTATTGAGGATCTAGCTGGTATCATTTTTTTTCAGAGGGCGAACAAATATCAGCTAGGCCTAGGTTTTGTTTTTTAACATGCGTAGCCCACGACATACGGAGATAGTGGTTTCAACTTATTTTTTGAGGTCCATACCGGCCTATGGGCCTCCCAGCGTAGGTTTTACTTTTTCTTAAACATTGACAGCCCAATGTATTTTTTTAATAAAACGCAGATCTCATTTCTATTTATCTATATATAAGAATAATAATGCTAAGTCCAATTTATGTTTTCCCTTCTAACCACATTATAGATATTTATATTATTACTATTATCGTATATTTTATAGAGACTTATATATACATTATAAAAACATCCCATGTGTTATTAACTTATAAAAGTAAATGTTTAACAGAAGTTGGAAAGGAAAATCCTGGTTGATTTTGACTCACAGGCAAGGAAAATTTTGGTGATTGCGTACAAAAGCTTGCGAATATTTTAAGTACCAATGTAATAATAATGCGCTCATTTTTGGTTTGAGCAATAACTTGCTAATTAATTAATTATATATATAAAAATGTGTCAGTCCGGTTTATTTTTTTTTTATATTAATTGCTCCTTCTAACCTAACATTATATATAGAACGGGCCCAGTTAATTCGTGTATTTCAAGAAAGTACAAATGGGCTGGGATTTCTTAGAAAATATTAAATGTGCCGCATTGACACAAATAGACTATAAATTCTAGAAAACATGGGTTAAATATATGCTACATTTTTGCAGGCTGACATGTGGGACAATAGGTCGAAGCCTATGCAAGGCGTTGTCAACTTGGTCAACAAATGATTATGACATCCACAACCATTGGATTTATATCCAACGACCGACATGCACCTTCAATCTCTCGTCTTCTTCCTCCACCGTCCCCGGGACCGCCTGGTCCTGCCGCCGCCGGCTAGTGGCTCTGCTTAGAATGCATCACTGTGAAGTGCTACCCTACTGTCGGCCAGGCTATCCCTCCACCCCTCCACACCTCATGTTTTTCTCCACCGACTACAGCCCCATGACGCACCAGAACCAGTTATAACCCTTGTACTCCTCTCAATCTGCGACTCCAATGCCGCGTCTTCCCATCTCTGGGTCATTCCTGTCTTAGGCCTCGCCATTGTCCACCGCCTCACTACGCTCGGCGCAGCGTGGTCAACAAACAAGAGTCATCAGAAGAGGATTGTACGTGGAGAGCCTGACGGCCGGGACCCACGAGGTCCATGGTCGCACACAAGGAAAGTTCCTCCTTATTAAGCTAAAAAATGTTTCCTCCCCCTGACAGCTGGGACCCACCGGTTGTATCTTCACACGGAAGGAAGTGCCTCCTTTTTATGTGAAAAAAAAACTATTCCTCCCGTTGACAGCTGGGACCCATCAGATTTGGTGGCTGACTTGTGGGCCTACTAAGCAGTCGTGTACGCGGGGCTTTGTCAACTTAATCAATAAATGATTCTAGCAGTTGGACTGTTGGATGTTAATCCAACAGCCGTGCTCCTTTTTCAATCTCTGTTCTTGCTCCCGTCTCCCATGGGCGGCACCGCGGCAGTGCTGTCGTGCACCCGAACTAGTCAAGTCTCCATCTATGACTCAACTGCCGCGTCTTCCCCATCTCCGTGTTGTTCTAGTCTGGGGCCTCGCCTCGTCCACCGGCCTTGGTGCGCTCGGCACGATGTGGTCAACGTGGTCAACAAACGAGAGTCATCGGAAGATGACTATACATGTGAGGCTGACAGTGGGGACACACCATGCCCATGGACGCTTGCATGCAACTGCATCCTTTTTACCCTGAAAAATGTTTTCTCCCCCTAACTCCTGGGACCCACCAGCTACACCTTCGCACGCAAGGAAGTGTGTCCTTATTACGGGCAAAAAAGGATCCCCCCTGACAGTTGGGACCCAGCAGCTATATATTTGCACGCAAGGAAGTGCGTCCTTATCCTCCCTGACAGCTAGGACCCACCCAGTCGAAGCATACATATCGTTGTCCGTCTTGTCGTGAACGTGTACGTACATACTTGTTGATTGGTCCCTCTGCAATGATGAACTGTGGCTGAGTAAGTAGCAGCACATGTGATAGTAGAGCCCCCTGATGAAGCTATGTACCTAGGCTAGGGTCATAGGCCTGACCTAGAGACCCTCCCCTAGGACGCCAACTTAAATCCAGAAAAATTCAAGGGATAGCGTCATCCACTGGATACAAGTCATTCCACTCGGAAGATTCAAAGTCACTCGACCGCAGCAATTATCACTCGACAGCAGAAGACCTAAAGTCACTCTGCACGGCAACGGTCGGACGCTTACTTCATAGACTTAATAGGCATTTATCTCACTTAATTACTAGCGTTACCAGTAACGCCTCCTTCTTAATGTACTTTAAACCCATTGTAACGTGGGCTGGCTGGGGTCCTGGTGCACTCTATATAAGCCACCCCCTCCACTGGCACAAGGGTTCGCACCCCCTGTAAACACACACACACACACACAATCCAGTCGACCGCCTCCGGGCACCGAGATGTAGAGCTGTTACTTCCTTCGCGAAGGGCCTGAACTCGTAAAACTCATGTGTACAACTTCTCCATAGCTAGGATCTGGCCTCCTCACACATACCCCCCATTCTACTGTCAGTCCTAGATTCACGACAGTTGGCGCCCACCGTGGGGCAGGTGTCTTAGCGACTTTCTGGTGGAGTTGCAATTTTTCCGATTCTCATCACCATGGTTTCCATCGGCGGACTAGTTGAGGGACGCGAGATCCGTCTCGGCAGCTTGTGTTCATCGCCGACGATTCTGCATGGCTCCTAGAAGCACCACTGGACGTCGATGCTCTCCCCGTCCGTGGGGCGATGGACTTTCGCGCGTGTGTCCGCGGCGTCCTTCTCCGGCAACCATCGACTCAGTATCGGACAGTTGCTATGGTGTCCTCATCCCCCGCCACTCGCCAACACAAGTGTTCCGGTCAGTCACGGCAACAGCGGTGGGTGAGGCACGCGATGGCCCGCCAGTCGGCCACCTCACACGCCGCGGCAATCGAGCCCGACGAAACTCTCTACGGCCTGTTTGACCTGTCGACTAGCTCCGTCGACACCGCATCCGAATGTGACAACAGCGATCCTGCAATAGAAGTCTTGATGGTCGACGGACCACCCAGTCCCCCTGGCTACCCCCGCAACGATGGGGGCGATGGATGCGGCGATCCGCCACGCGTCCACGAGGAGTACCGCCACGAAGAGCTTCACCGCCGCAACATGGATGCACTTCACACTCCTATCATTGGAGAAACGCCCGAGGCCCGGGCCTTGGAGGAAGCGCGCCTGGCCAACTTGGCTGAGCGCACTCAACTGGAGGACCTGCAGCACGCACTCGACGAGTGTGCTCGGCAGCGGATCCCTAAATCCAGTCGACGACAGCTTTTTCCACCTCAAACTCAGGTATACCGCACTCTGATCCAAAATCTCACAGTCGCAGCCCGAATAGCAGAGTCAATCCAGTCCTCCCAGTCAGAGGCAGGCAGGGGTTTGATGCAGATCCAGGCCTTGCTTCGAGTAGCTGGAGAACATAATACAACAGTATCTCAGTCACGGAATAGGATTCATAGCAGGTCTGTGGTGGCAGACACAGTCCAGTCGGCTCACAGCCCAAGATCGCCTCCGCGGCGTGAAGGACGTGGGCACCGGCAGGATCAGTACAGAAACCGCGAGCAGTATGATCACTGACTCGACCATGATGACCGTTCTAAGTGCCCACGCCTCCTCCGAGGAGTGGGTCATACGTGCCTCAGTGGCAAGATGATAGGCGCCCCCACAGCGGTGAGCGAAGAGTACCAGTCGATCCAAGGGAGCCAGGCTTTGATGCGAGATCTATTCTCGTTCAAGGTCTGGTCGACAGGAACAGAGCGCATAGAGAAGGTCATGCTAGATATTTTACGACTGGCAGCAAAGTGCATGTCTCTGGTCCCGAGTGTTTCAGCAGAGCCATCAGGGCCGAAGTGATTCCTCCCAAATTCAGGTTGGCGACTAGAGTCAGCAAGTTCACCGGTGAGTCTAAGCCTGACACTTGGCTTGAAGATTACCTAGTGGTTGTGCAAATTGGTGGTGGCAATGATGAAGTGGCAATGAAGCACCTCCCTCTCATGTTGGAAGGCTCATCCAGGACATGGCTGAACCAGTTGGCGCCTGGTAGCATATACAGTTGGGAGGAACTCGCCAGACTATTTGTTAGAACTTTTGAGGGTACTTGCATGTGACCAGCAAGGTTGATAGAATTGTAGTGTTGTGTATAGAAACCGCATGAAACCTTGAGGGACTATATCCATAGATGGAACACGTTACACCATACGGTGGAGAATCTGTCAGATCACCAAGCAATTTGTGGCTTCAAGGAAGGCGTTAAGTATCGGGAGTTGAATCTAAAATTTAGTCGGACAGGAGATATGACTCTGACTTGGATGATGGAGATTGCCACCAAATACGCTAACGACGAAGAGGAAGACCGACTCTGGTGTGGCAAGCACGAAGCAGTCGCCCAGGACACCGGTGGAGGTACTTCCAATCGGAAATAGAAGCGTAAGGCCGAGCCAGTTGCTCCTGGTGAAGCCTTAGTTGTGGCTCAATGGAAGTTTAAGGGGAAGCCCAAGGGGCCCTGGAATCTCAAGAAAGTGAAAGATCAAGACGGAAATGATGTGTTGGATTTGCCGTGTCACATTCACACCAAGAAAGATGAAGAGGGTAATTTGATTTATCCTAAGAACACCACTCGGCAATGTCGACTCCTCATCCAGCAATTCCAAGAGAAGTAGCCCAAGGAGAAGGAAAAGGAGTCAGACAAGGAAGAGGATGATGACGGTTTTCCCAACGTCAACTCCACTCTGATGATTTTTGCTGATGTTGAGAGAAAAAGTCGATTGAAAGTTATCAACAAGGAATGAACATGGTTGCTCCGGTAAAACCAAGTTATTTGAAGTGGTCCCGGACTGCCATCACATTCGACCAGTCTGACCATCCAGCACGTGTGGCCACCCCTGGGAGGCAAGCGTTGGTGGTCGACCCAGTTGTTGAAGGCACTTGACTGTCTAAAGTGCTGATGGATGGTGGTAATGGCATGAATATCCTTTATGCTGAAACCTTGAAGGGAATGGGGATTCTGATGTCCAAGCTCAGCGCAAGTAATATGAGTTTCCATGGCATTATACCCGGCAAGGAGGCTGAGTCACTCGGCCAAATCGCCCTTGATGTGGTTTTCGGTGATTCCAAGAATTACCACAAAGAAAAGTTGACATTTGAAGTAGTAGATTTCAAGAGTGCTTATCATGCCATTCTGGGTAGGCCTGCCTATGCACGTTTCATGGCTCGACCGTGTCACGTGTACCTCAAATTGAAAATGCCTGGTCCCAGAGGAGTGATCACTATCACTGGCAATCAGCAGAAAGCAGAAGAGTGCTTCCAGAAGGGCTCAAAAATTGCCGATGCACAGATGGCGGCAGTCTAAATGCAAGAATACTAGAAAAATGCAGATCCGAGTGATTTGCTGCGCTCCAAGAAGCCTGCCACTGATTCTGCATTTCAATTGTCCGGTGAAACCAAGCCGATTCATATTTACCCGACCGATCCTAATGCTGCTCCTACTCATATTTCAACTTCACTCAACAACAAATAGGAAGAAGCGCTCACCCTATTCCTCTGTGAGAACTGGGATATCTTTGCATGGAAACCTTCTGGTATGCCGAGTGTACCCAGGGGACTGGCTGAGCATCGTTTACGAGTCGACCCGAAAGTGAAACCAGTCGAAGAACATCTTCGACGGTCCGCCGTACAGAAGAGAAAAGCAATTGGTGAGGAAGTGGCTCGTCTCCTGGCAGCTAACTGTTGTTATGGTCCACGAGATTTACCACTCCGAGTGGCTTGCCAATGTTGTTATGGTCCCCAAGAAGGACGACTGACTTCACATGTGCATTGACTTCAATCATATCAATCGGGCCTGCCCGAAAGATCATTTTCCTCTCCCCCACATCGACCAAATTGTCAATTCAACTGCGGGGTGTGAGCGTTTTTATTTCCTAGACGCCTATTCTGGGTACCATCAGATCCGACTGTATGGACCCGATGAGATAAAAACAGCTTTCATCACTCCATTCGGGTGCTTTTGTTATGTCACCATGCCATTTGGTCTCAAGAACGCTGGGGCCACATTCCTGAGGATGATTCAGAAGTGTCTGCTCAACCAAATCAGTCGGAATGTGGAAGCATACCTGGATGACATTGTGGTCAAGTCGCGTAAAGGTTCCGACCTGCTGACTGACCTTGTTGAAACCTTTGCCAACCTGAGAAGATATGATATCAAGCTTAACCCATCAAAGTGTATGTTCGGAGTTCATAGCGGAGAGTTACTCGGCTTCCTCGTTTCCGAATGAGGGATCGACGCGAACCTAGAGAAAGTTGGGGCCATACTCCGGATGAAACGCCCTGTGCGCGTGCATGATGTCCAGAAGCTTACTGGTTGTTTGACCGCCTTGAGTCGATTCATTTCTCGCCTTGGTGAAAAGGCATTGCCTCTTTACCGACTGATGAAGAAATCTGACAAGTTCGAGTGATCTCCTGAAGCTGATGTAGCGTTTGCAGATCTCAAAGCCCTGCTTTCCACCCAGCCGGTGCTCGCTGCCCCAATCAGCGAAGAGCCTTTACTGCTTTACATTGCAGCCACTGGACAAGTTGTCAGTACAGTACTCACGGTCGAGCGGGAAGAAGAAGGAAAATCCTATAAAGTTCAGCACCCAGTATACTATGTTTCTGAAGTTTTAACTCCATCCAAGCAAAGATATCCACATTATCAGAAGCTTGTTTATGGGATTTACATGACCACGAAGAAGGTTGCACATTATTTCTCTGATCACTCCATTACAGTCGTCAGTGACGCACCGTTATCAGAAATTCTGAACAACAGAGATGCAACTGGTCGAGTGGCAAATGGGCGATTGAACTCCTTCCCTTAGATATCAAATTTGAGGCAAATGAAGCTATCAGGTCCCATGCAATAGCAGATTTCATCGCCGAGTGGATCGAACAGCAACTGCCGACTCTGATTCACTCGGACCACTGGACCATGTTGTTTGATGGATCTAAGATGCTGAATGGTTCTGGTGCTGGGGTGTTATTGGTATCCCCCTAAGGCGACAAGCTCCGCTATGTTCTCCAAATTCATTTCGATTCCTCAACAACGAAGCTGAATATGAGGCACTTTTGTATGGTTTGCGTATGGCCATTTCACTCGGCGTCCGTCGCCTCATGGTCTACGGCGACTCATATTTGGTGGTGAAACAAGAGATGAAGGAATGGGACATCAGAAGACCAGCTATGACTGGATACTGCAATGCGGTGAGAAAGTTAGAGAAGAAGTTTGAAGGTTTAGAACTCCATCATATACCCCGACTGAAAAATCAAGCAGCGGATGATTTGGCGAAGATAGTTTCCAAGAGGGAAGCCATTCCCATTAATGTGTTTTTGGAGCATATTCATACACCTTCAGTCGAGGAAGATCCTTTCACTAAAGAGCCCCCGCAACCAAAGAGTGCCACTATCTGACTGAAGTCCAAGTCCCGGCCGTGGTCGACTTGATCATGGAGGTTTTGGTCATCACTCCCGACTGGACAGTGTTGTACATTGAGTACATCCTCAGGAAGGAACTCCCAGAGGGCGAAGAAGAGGCCCGACAGATCGTCCGCCAATCCAAAGCTTTTACTGTGATAAGAGGGCAGTTGTTCAGAGAAAGTGTAACTAGAGTCAGCCAGAAATGCATAACACCAGAAGAAGGTCGAGTGATCCTCAACGACATCCACTCGGGGACCTGTGGTCACCATGCATCCTCTCGGACCATTGTGGCCAAAGCATAACGAGTAGGATTTTATTGGCCACGGGCAAATGAAATGGCACAAGAAATAGTCAACAAATGCGAAGGTTGCCAATTTTACTCCAACATGTCTCACAAGCCTGCGTCAGCCCTCAAGACCATTCCACTCGTCTGGCCCTTTGTTGTTTGGGGTTTGGACATGGTTGGACCTCTGAGAACAGCTAGGAGCGGCTTCACTCATGTACTCATGGCAGTCGACAAATTCACCAAATGGATTGAAGCCAAACCTATCAACAGTCTTGAAGCCAGTACTGCGGTCAGTTTCATCAGAGAGTTAACATTCAGATATGGTGTTCCGCAGAGCATCATCACTGACAACGGCTTGAACTTCGATTCGGATGAGCTCAGAGGCTCCTGTGCTTCCCAAGGCACTCGAGTCAACTTCGATTCGGATGATGAAAGGACCTTCCCAAGTAGGGGCAAGCTTCAGTCACCCACCCATAGTCGAATGGACAAGCTGAAAGAGCGAACGGGTTGATCCTCAAAGGACTAAAACCCCGACTAATGCGCGATCTGAAGCATGCGGCAGGCGCCTAGGTTAATGAACTTCCGTCAGTACTTTGGGGTTTGAGGACAACTCCGAATCGGTCGACTGGTCGAACTCCATTCTTCTTGGTCTATGGAGCTGAAGCTGTGCTTCCGAGTGACTTGCTTCACAATGCACCCAGAGTCGAGCTCTTCTCAGAAGATGAAGCAGAACAGGCTCGACAAGATGCAATTGATCTCCTGGAAGAGGAAAGAGAGAAGGCTCTCATCCGATCGACCATTTATCAGCAAGACATGCATCGATTCTACGCCAGAAACGTGAGGGGTCGAGCATTTCAAGAAGGAGATTTGGTTCTTCGAGTGGATCAACATAAGCCACACAAGCTTGCCCCTACTTGGGAAGGTCCTTTCATCATCACCAGAGTGCTCCACAACGGAGCATACCACCTCTACAACATCGAACATAAGAAAGACGAGCCACACGCTTGGAATGTGGAGTTGCTCCGCCCCTTTTACACTTAAGCATTCAGACTGTTGAGATGTAATAAGAAATATTCTTTAGTTTGATTATCAAAGATACGGTTTTACAGTCTCGTAAATGATCGTTGTTCCTTTTTTGTATGTTCTAAATCCCCCAGTGGGTGCCTTAGATGCGAATCCGTTTCGCCTAAGTTTAACAAATCCAACCGAGTGATGAGAAAGCCTCTCACTCGGGGGCTTAGCTACGAATCCGGTACTCGCCTAAGTTTAAAAAATCCTACCGAGTGATGAGCAAACCTCACACTCGGGGGCTTAGCTACAGTCCAGTACTCGCCTAACTATAAAAAACCCTACCGAGTGAGAGCAACCCTCACACTCAGTGGCTTTGCTGTAGTCCAGTACTCGCCTAAGTTTGAAAGAAACTCCTATCCACAAGTACAACGAGCGCTCCATCCCTATCCGCAAGGATGACGAGGTGCAGGTCGACTGCAATCCTCTCTTCGGAGCTGCGCCACAAGTACAACGTGCGCTCCATCCCTATCCGCAAGGACGACGAGGTGCAGGTCGACTGCAACCCTCTCTTCGGAGCTACGCCACAAGTACAACGTGCACTCCATCCATATCCGCAAGGACGACGAGGTGCAGGTCGACTGCAACCTTTTCTTCGGAGCTGCGCCACAAGTACAACATGCGCTCCATCCCTATCCGCAAGGATGACGAGGTGTTGGTCGACTGCAACCCTCTCTTCGGAGCTGTGCCACAAGTACAACGTGCGCTCCATCCCTATCCGCAAGGACGACGAGGTGTTGGTCAACTGCAACCCTCTCTTCGGAGCTGCGCCACAAGTACAATGTGCGATCCATCCCTATCCGCAATGACGATGAGGTGCTGGTCGACTGCAACCATCTCTTCGGAGGTGCACCACAAGTACAACGTGCGCTCCATTCTCATCCGCAAGGACAATGAGGTGCAGGTCTACTGGGATATCCTCCTCAGAATTGCATCTCAAGTACAAAGAAAATTCCGAGTGAAGAGCAACTTCCACTCGAAGGCAAACGCAAGCACATTCAGAAGATAAACCAAGTTCGAATAGAATCTTAAAAAGTTTTAGGATGAAGATAAAAGTACTCGGGCATCAGGCCCGAAGGAGTTTAACGGTTACAAAATAACTCGGTATTCTGAGGGAAATTTAAGGCAAAGTATCAAGTTTGTTCACTCCACATGAGGAGGGCTTGCAGGCTCGACGAACTCGTCCAGATCAATCCCGTCAGCGATCCGAGTGGTAGCAGCAATGAAAGTCTCCATGAAGGATTGGAAGTCGTTTCTTTTGGTGTTAGCAACCTTGATCGCCGCCATCTTCTCTTCTCGAGCTTCTTTGAAGTGGACTCTAACCAGTGACAGAGCCACGTCAGCACCGCATCGGGCAAAAGACTTCTTCCATTCCTGCACTCGACCAGGAACCTCATTGAGTCGAGTCATCAAACACTTGAGATCATTCTGAAATGTTGCCCTTGGCCAGAGTGATGTATCAATGCGCGGCGTCGCCACCTTCAGGCGACCAAGATAGCTGGTAACGCTAGCAACACGAGATTCCAGTCGAAGCACATTCATGGCAGCCTCATTGCCGACTAGAGAAAGGATGGGATCCAAGCCCGTCTCGATCCGTCCAATTTCCTCTTCAAAGTTTTGGCAGAATTCTGCGGATTCAAGGAGTTAATGAGTCAACTGATCCGCAGTGACTTGCAAACAGTAAAACAGTCGGATAAAAAAAGGGGTACCTTCGAGCATAAGGAAGAGCTTCTTGGCGAGGGCTTTCAGATAAGCTTCTAAGTCGTTTCTCCTACGAGACATGCTTTCCAGCTGTTCATTCAGAGTCACCTTATCCTTCTTCCGACGAGTCGCCTCTCGGTTGGGTTCAGTAAGAGAAGACTTCAGCTTGGTTATTTCCTCCTCTAGCGCTCCGACCGAAGCCAGCTTTTTGTCAGCAAGGGCAGTCTTCTCCCGAGCCTCCTTTTGCGTAGCTGCATGGTCGAGGTCCTTCTTCGCCAGAGCCAGCCTCATTTTCTCTGCAAAATACGCATTTGGGGTCAAACAGAAAAATGAAGGGATAACTTGAAGGATGGTCGAGATAAGCAGTCGACAGGTCGTTACCTTCCGTACCAGCAACTTCATCTTGAGCCTTTTTTCAGTTCTGTTGGGCCAGCTCCAAGTCAAGGTTGAGTTGACTCTTCTTTTCCTCGAATTCAGTGAATTTGGAGATACGCGCACAGGATTTGTACAATGAGTAAAAGACATGTCAATGGACAAGATCAAAGATTATTTACTTCCGAGTGAATAAAACTTTAAGACTAATGCAGAATCAAAACTTCTATAGTAGTCTCGGGGACTACACCCAGTGGGTGCACTTAGCGTGCCCCCACTGGTTCACATTCCACTCGACATGGTCCGCCCAGACCGAGTGGAAGAGTGAAAACAACGAAGATGGCAAAACACCCAGTGGGTGTGCAGATGCGAAGTGCATGACAACAAGAAATTACACGAAGAAAAGTATTCAGGTAGCACATCTTAAAAGAACAAGTTCAGTCGGAAGCCAACTTACCTAGACATTGACTCGAAGGGCCGCGCTGGCATCGTAAACAGCCTGACTGTTTTCGTGCACCACCTTCACCTGCTCCATCATTATGCCAGCCTGGGGAATGGCTTCCGCAGTGGCGTCCGCCTGGCTTTCTGGAACATGATGAGTTGTGGAGAATGGGACTGACGGTCCAGACACGACAGCTTGAAGTTCTGAGGTATGAAGTTGGACGGTTGAAGCAAGCACTGGCATAGTCGACGATGTGGGGCGTACACTCGACACTGGATCAGCAAAAGTAACAGAAACCGTGCTCACATCTTCAAGCTGTTGAACTACTAGCTTTGTCGCCGGTTCCGATTGGGATGTCTTGCCAGCTGATGCCTTCTTGTTCCTCCTGGGCCTCAGTGGCACGTCCTCGACATGATATTGGGAGGGGCTCCAAAGAGATCAGTCGACCCCAGATCAGTCGTCAGAATTTAATCAACCAAGTAACCAAGGATAGGATTAGGAGATTTGTACCCGGGTTGGAGGTGACTGCATCTTCCCTCTCTTCATCTTCGTACTTGTGGCTGGAAGTCCCGAAGGTAGCAGCTCTGCAAATTTCAATATTCAGTCGGTCACGTCTATCGCACTGAGTCAACCAAAGAATCGGGTCTGATTATTACCCAGAGACAGTAGGAATGGCCACTTTGATCTTGGGCAAAGCCTTTGGCAGTTTGGATGATGCAACTTTTAGTTGTTTCGGTGCCTTATCAATCGGCGCTGGAGACGATGCAACTTCCGATTTCTTCGGTGCCCTCTCAGTCGGCACTGGAGAACACGTCCGAGGGTGCTTCAACGACTGTCTAGTCGGTGTAGTCGCTTTGTCGTGGATGCTTGCTGGGTTGTGAGCGTGCTTGGATCGTTTTTTCCTACGAGGAGGTGATTCGACCTCTTCTTCATCACTCAGGTCGTCACTCTCCTTGTCCTCCTCTTTGTTGGAGTGCCACTCGCCGCTCTCGCCCCCGCTCGCCTCCCCCTCCAAATCCTGTTCCTGCTCCCCGTTGGGCATCGAGTACATCTCATTAAGGTGCTGGAAGATAACAAGCGAAGCAAAAATCAGTCGGTTGTCAACAAGCGATTACATGATGAATCAAGAGAACACTCGGCAATCTAGAGTCAGACCTTGTTTGGCTGGCGCGAGTTGTCGAATGGAGGGACTCTCCTGGACCCCCTGGGGTTATCCTTGTAGCCAGTGATGCCTTTCAGCCACTTCTCCACCGTGTCCTCGTCGACCTCCTCTGGGTGGATCCGAGTGGAAACCACAATACCCGAGTACATCCACATCGGACGGTCACGGGCTTGGAGCGGCTGGATGCGTCGTTTAAGACCTCCAACAGATCCATACCAGTCACGCTGTCCCGGACGAGCTGGACCACCCGCTCGACCAACACCTTCACCTGCGCTTTCTCCTCTGGGATCACTTTCAAGGCGTAGGGCTTCTCGACCCGAGCCATGGAGAAAGCAGGAAGTCTGGTCGACTAACCTGGAGTTGTCTGGTCTTTGCAAGAAAACCAGGTCGACTGCCATCCTCGGACCGACTCAGGAAGGATCATGGCTGGGAAAGTGCTTTTACCTCTCATTTGAATCCCAAGACCCCCACACATTTGAATCACGTGTGTCCTCTCATCACTCGGGATGGCCTTCTTGACTGACTGGGAATGACATGTGAAAATGTGCTTGAAAAGACCCCAGTGTGGCCTATAACCTAAGAAGTTCTCGCACATGGACACGTAGGCAGTGAGATATATGATGGTGTTGGGAGTAAAGTGGTGGAGTTGTGCTCCAAAGAAGTTCAGGAATCCCCAGAAAAAAGGATGGGGAGGCAAAGAAAATCCATGGTCAACATGGGTGGCAAGGAGAACGCACTCACCCTCTCGCGGATGCGGTTCGGTCTCACCTTCTAAGAGCCACACCGATTTGTGGGGAATCAGCCCCCCTCGACCAGATCATCGGTGTCGTCCTGACTGATCGTCGACCGAATCCAGTCACCCTGGATCCAGCTGCATGGTAGGCCGGACCTCGATAAAGATCCGCCCCAGCTCGACTTCTTCCCCTTCGCCTTCGCCGTCGCCTTGTTCACACGCTCCAGAGCCACCGTCTTCTCCTTCCCCATGGCCGCTGGTAAAACTCGAACAGAGCAGCAACACCGGGATTAGAGGTGGATATGGCAGAATGAGCAGAGGAGAAAGGAGGAGAATGGGAACGCACTTTGCAGAAAACCCCAATCCGGCACCTTATATGAGGCTGCTTCCGAGTGGCTGACCTGTGGATCCGGACGATCCTATCAAATCCCGCAACAGTCGCGTGTGAGGTACGTGGCGAAAAAGGTGGCACGGTGATCGAGGCAGCCTTGCCTAATCCCGTCCGATTACTGCGGCCTCCTCCGTCCTGCGTGCTTCCCCAAAATATGAATCCCACGATATCCACGAGCAGCAGGGCAACCTATCAAACGGAAGATTTTCCCATATCAGTACTCAAAGCATCGCAGTAAAAGTTCACTCGGAAGAACCAAGAATGGATCAAGGCGACTAAAAAAGAAGTTGAAGTCATCATTATTTTTCATTTGGTCCCAATAAGTCACTTCCGAAGCACGAAAATTTCATCAGAGGTGTTCTCAACTCCTTCTCCTCTCAAGCCTTGAACCATTCGGGGGATAATGATGAAGCTATGTACCTAGGGTAGGGTCATAGGCCTGACCTAGACACCCTCCCCTAGGACTCCAACTTAAAACAAGAAACATTCAAGGAATAGCGTCATCCACTCGACTACAAGTCATTCCACTCGGAAGATTCAAAGTCACTCGACCGCAACAATTATCACTCGGCGGCAGAAGACCCAAAGTTACTCTGCACGGCAACGGTCGGATGTTTACTTCATAGACTTAATAGGCATTTATGTCACTTGATTACTAGCATTACCAGTAACGCCTCCTTCTTAATGTACTTTAAACCCTTTGTAACGTCGGCTGACTCGGGTTCTGGTGCACTCTATATAAGCCACCCCCCTCCACTGGCACAAGGGTTCGCACCCCCTGTAAACTCACACACACACACATAATCCAGTCGACCGCCTCGTAAAACTCATAAAACTCATGTGTACAACTTCGCCATAGTTAGGATCTTGCCTCCTCATACCTACCCCCCATTCTACTGTCAGTCCTAGATCCACGACACCCCCACAGCCACACGCCAAAAAATACGGCCACACACATACATACGGGCGGGGTCTTTTCGGTGTCAAAACCGGGAGGTCTCGGGTAGAGGGTCCCGAACTGTGCGTCTAAGGATCAATGGTAACACGAGACAAAGGACACGATGTTTTACCCAGGTTCAGGCCCTCTTGATGGAGGTAATACCCTACGTCCTGCTTGATTGACATTGATGAGTATAAGGGTTACAAGAGTTGATCTACCACGAGATCGTAATGGCCAAACCCTAATTGTCTAGCATGTATGAATATGATTGCCTCTATGGACTAAACCCTCCGGTTTATATAGATACCGGACGGGGCTAGGGTTGTACATAGTCGGTTATAGAGAAAGGAATATTCACATCCACATGCTAAGCTTGCCTTCCATGCCAAGGATAGTCCCATCCGGACACGGGAGGAAGTCTTCTGTCTTGTATCTCCATGGCCCATTAGTCCGGCCCACGTCACATAGCCCGAATGTCCAACTCTGCAAGACAGGCACCACACATAGCCACAAAGAGTATAATATTTCACAAGTCCCATCTATTGACAACTTTTTGTAGCGAGACGTTGCGTCCCTACCAGGTCATTATTTCGAACCGTTTTTTAGCTTCCTGCTCCATATTTCGAGGTGCAGTTTTCATTGCCCCGTCTTATGGAAGCAGAGATCATGTCCCCTTATTGTAGGATTCTCATCAATACGGGCATGGGTAATCCAACCGAGCCGTCCGCACGACCCTTGGGGAATAGGCGAGTGTTGAGGCGCTTGAAATTTGCTGCCTTTATAAGAGGATAAAGATCCATTCTTTCACCCACGCCTTCTTCCTCTCTGCCCATTCGTTCTCGAGCTCTAACGCCCAAGCTTCCATCCTTTCCTCCTCCAAAAAGCACTCCGACCATGTCCGGATCTGGAACACAGGGTAAGTGGATGGCCTCCTCCGTCACGGAGGGGAACATCACGGAGCTCCGGGGAGTGGGGTACTTGGCCCAAGGAATCGCCAACCAGCTTCCGGCCATGGGGCAGATCGTCCCCACCCCGGAGCCCAACGAGAGGGTGGTATTCATCCCCCACTTCATTCGTGGGTTAGGATTTCCCCTCCACCCCTTTGTCTGTGGACTCATGTTCTACTATGGGCTAGATTTCCACGATCTAGCCCCAAATTCTTTCCTCAACATCTCGGCATTCATTGTTGTGTGCGAGGCCTTCCTCCGCATCCCACCCCACTTCGGACTACGGCTGAAGATCTTCAATGTGAAGCCGAAAGTGGTGGATGGTCAACATGCGGAGTGCTGAGGTGCCATGGTGAGCAAACTATCCTATGTCACATGGCCCACTAGCACCTTTGTGGAAACCATCAAGGGGTGGCAGAAGCAGTGGTTCTATGTCACTAAGCCTCGCGACACCACCTGGGTCGCGGCTCCCGAATTCAAGTCCGGGCCCCCAATGCGGCTTACCTCCTGGCTAAAAAAGCGCCTGGACTGGTCATCGTCAGACGAGATACCGGTGCTGCAGGCGCGCGTCAAGAGCATGGTGGACAAGAACATCAAGCTCGTCAATGTGATCCAGGTGATGCTTTCTCATCGGATAATTCCCTGCCAAAGCGGACTTGCCATATGTGGGAGTTCGATCCGGCCAAGCACTAGACCTTGCGACAGTTCTTCGGCTCCATGCACGAAGATATCTGGAACGTGCTTTTGAAGTCCAATAAGACGTGGTCGCAGACGTCCGAGGACCGCGCATACGACCTGACCCATCTAGCCAGTTCAGTAAGTTCTTCATACTTCAAGCTGTATTTCTTCCCGTGCATTCATGGAAGATGTCTAAGTTTCTCCATTTGTCTTTTTAGAGCTGGATAAAGAAGGCGGGGCGGATCCAGTGTCCGGCTCCGCTGCCCGAAAACCCAACTATCCCACTCCTGAGGAAGATGCTGGTTCTGGCGCCCTACCAGGCACCAAATAAGATGGCCAAGAAGAAGGGCCAGGAGACGAGAAGCGGCCTCCGCCGTAAAGGCACTTCGGACGCAACATCTGAAGACGTCAAAACCAACTCCTCCCCCGCCGAGAACGGCGAGGAGGAGGAGGAAAGCAATTCTTCCCCCGAGGGGGGAAGAAAGAAAAGGACAGCCTCCACGGATCTGGAGGCGGAGGCGTCAAAGAAAGGGAGAGCCTCCCTTGCGGACGATTCCGAATTGGACACCGATAGCATCCTAGAGTGGCGTCCCAGGGAGACGCCCCTGGCCGGATCGTAAGTACTCAAAGGCACTTACAGACATATATATCTATCTCCTTTACTTCATGGTTTTAATATGTTGAATCATGCGCTTCAGTCTGGCTCTGGCCCATCTCCAGTGATCCTCATCTTTGGGGAATTCGTTGGATCCAAATGTGATGGACAGTGGGTCGCTTCCACTGGCCTCCTCCCCCAAGGCTACGGACGATGCCGAAGTGTTGTCCCGAAGGACCCTCCCTGGCCAGCGAGAGGTATAGGAGGCCGCCGAGGTGGTGCCAGAGGGTGGTACCTCGGCCGTCGGACACATGGGGGAGCAGACCCCCTGGAGACTCACGCCAGGGGCCATACCCAATTCGGCCCCCAGCTGAATACTATTCCAGAGGTTTCTATGGCTCCGGAATCAGGTAAGCAGCCTCGTTTGAAAGAAGGAGGTGCACCTATTCCGCTGGTCACCTCTGTCTATCCGTAGGGACTGGACACTCTACTGGAAGCGCTCCAAGCTGCTTCCATCATAGAAGAACACTGTATCCTTATGGGTTAGATGGTTGAGAGAGTTTAGTTTGCTAAGAGCGGACTAATCAAAGCCTATGCCAGCCTTCTAACAGGCTTTGAGGTACGTGATGCAATTATGCAAAAAGAATGACGTAGTATAGACAAGAGCCCCTGAGACTTTGTCCGGTGTTCGAAAAGAAAGGCCGGACAGAGGATCAAATAATTTTCATAGGAGACTAATCATATATGTCTATGTGAATAAGTAGGTCTCAATGCTAGCTGCAACCTCCCATGCTGCTGAAGTAGCCAAACGGAAGCAGAGGCTGGAGCAGGCTGATGAAGAGCTCGGCCATGTCAAAAAACAACTTGAGGACAAGCAAGGTACGCAATGGCCTATTCAGGTCTTAAAAATGATAAGAATTGATTGTGTTGATCACATTAATATGATGCTTCATAGGAGTTGCGGCCGAGGTGGAGTCCCTCCAAAAAGCTCTGAGTGAGGCCCAGAAGAGGGCGGAGCAGGAAGAAGCCGCCCGCAAGAAACACGAGTCAACGGTCGGGGAGGTTCAGCAGGAGCTCGAGGACGCCGTAAACAACTGCGAGTCCTTGGATCGCAAAATTGCTGACCAAGAGTCCGAACTTGCTGAGGCCCGCCAAAGTGCACAAGAGGCCCGGGTTGAAGCCCAGGGCGCCTTCCGGGAAGTCCAGGAGGCCAAGCAAATTGCGGCGGGTAAGACCTTTATTATGCATAGCAAATTTGTGAAGAAAAGGTACCTCTTACTGACCCAGATTTGGAGTTCTCTAGGAGCGTTTGTAGATCTGCCTCACAGTGTGGCTGATGCTGCGGAGTTCTTCCGAGCCAAGGAGGGGAGCTCATCGAACAAGCTGTTCTGGTCGCAATATATTGTGCAAGAGCATCTGGTGGCACTCAGCGATCAGCTGAAACAGCTGTCCGAACTGCATAGGGTGGCCGGATTGGCCATGAAGGATTTAATAATCCGTCTATGGCCTGCCAAAGCCGTACCCAGCAGCCACTTCGGGCTCGTGAAGCGGCTGGTCGATGCCTGCCCTCGGCTTGATACCATAAAGCGATCGGTCTGCATCGAAGGTGCGTGGATGGCCTTTGCCCGCGTCAAGGTGCAGTGGGCGAAGATGAACACCGTCAAGCTTGTGACCAAGGGGCCGCCTGAGGGCAAAGAGCACCGCATGCCCAAGCACTATTTTGATGATGTCCTGGAAGGATCGCGCATTGTAGAAGGCCAGTGTGTGAAGTACATTACCTTTGAATGAATGTATTTGTGTTTATCCAATCCTATATTATGGAACAAAGCCTATATGTAATATATTGCTTATTGTTTTTCAAAAATATTTCCTCATGTGCGGTCATTTATTTAAATATGAGAGTTGGCATGTCGTCCTCTTCAGCCCCCACGTAGATAGTACGGGGTGTTCGGATTGGAACCTAAACACACTTGACCCAAGAGTTTGGTCCTTGAAGGAGGTGTTTAGTGCATCAAACCAGGCAATCGGACTATGTGGCTTTATCACCCTCACTTAGCCATAGGAGTTTGAAAAATAGGAGTATATGTGCAGCCCCTAGTTTGTTTATCCGGACTAGGGGCTGTAAACACCTGATCGGGTGGAAGCCGATCCGTCGCATAATGCGGAAAAAATCTGAAGAGATTTTAGCCACCGAATAGCGGACCAGCTCTCACGCATCATGACAGTCAGTTTTCGGCTTTCTCTACTAAGGTGTTTATCCGGATGAACCAGAAACACAATCCCAGTAGTTCTCCCTTTACTAGCCTAGCCGATAAAACGGATCATAAGGTAGAAAGCACAGGAGCCGGGTAACCCAACTATTTACCAAAGACATGATTCGGAGCCAATGCATATAATGCAATATTCAAGGTGTCGAATTGTACTGTAGAAATTGTTCGGACTTGTTGCCAACATATGGAGCGCAAAGGAGCCCCTGGCGGATTAAGTCATACCAAAGTGTACGGGTGCAATTAAAAAAAGTTTAAATATAATGAAGGAGTAGGCAAGTGCCACTTTGTTGGGCCGCAAACTATTTCCATTATAATCGGATTGATACGTCAAAGTGTACTTGTACAAATAATGCGATAAGCAACAGGGCTATTTAACATGCCGAGAACAAGGGGAAGCTGCATGCGGGTCCTTCAAATAGGCAACATGATCATCAAAAAGATCATCTCGATGTTTCTGCCACACGTCTATGCTGCTTGCCTCCTTGGTGTGTTTATCCTTCGAAAGGATCGATGATGAGGCCGTCGTGAGGGGCCTAAAGAAACCTGAAAAAGGATACAAGAAAAAGGGAAAGTATGAGTACCAGAATAAGATCGAGTTGTATTGTGGACCATGATCGAGTTATGCCTCCGTCTTTGCCCATGGCATTTTTAGTGTGTAGTTATGTATGTGAGGTACGTACGCCGCAGTTCGGTCGGGACTGAGATGGAGGTTGAATTGCTAGTCCAACTCCTGAAGAGCTGGGCTGTCATGCTGCGGAGTAATTTGGACTCGTTTAATAGTATCCGGGGGTTGGCCGCCGAATTGTTGTTCTGCTTGATAAGGCCGCCATGTACTTCTACTGCCAGGGCCGCGGTGTGCTCCTCAGTATGGAGGGAGCGTTCATTGTTTCCGTTGATTGTTATGACACCACGTGGCCCGGTCATCTTAAGTTCGAGATAGGCATAGTGTGGCACCGCATTGAAGCAAGCATATGCGGTTCGTCCGAGCAATGCATGATAGCCACTTCGGAAGGGGGCGATGTCGAAGATCAAGTCCTCACTTCAGAAGTTGTCCGGTGATCCGAAGACAACTTCCAATGTGATTGAGCCCGTGCAGCGGGCCTATACACTTGGTATTACTCCTTTAAAGGTAGTTTTAGCGGGCTTGATCCTTGATGGATCGATGCCCATCTTGCAGACTGTGTCCTGATAGAGCAAGTTCAGGCTGTTGCCGCTGTCCATGAGGACACGCGTGAGGTGGAATCCATCAATGATTGGGTTGAGGACTAGTGCGGCTGAGCCGCCGTGAGAATACTGGTCGGATGGTCCTAGCGAATGAAAGTGATCGGGTAAGATGACTATGGGTTGATTTTTGGGGCGACTGGCTCTATCGCATAGACGTCCCTGAGTGCGCGTTTGCACTACCTCTTGGGGATATGAGTGACGTATATCATGTTCACCGTTTTGACTTGGGGGGGGGGGGGTTTCTTCTGTCCCCCTGTGTTCGGTGGACAGGGCTCCTCGTCGTCGTCTTCACTTGGCGACCCCTTCTCCATGTCCTCGGTATTTAACTTACCGGCCTGTTTAAAGGCCCATCAACTTCTGTTGGTATGATTGGCGGGTTTATCGGGGGTGTCGTGGATCTGACATGGTCGATCGAGTATTTGGTCCAAGCTGGATGAGCCCGCATTATTTCATTTGAATGGCTTCTTCCGCTGACCAGACTTGGAGCCACTGAATCCGGTGTTAACCGCCATGTCATCGGTATTGTCATTGTTGTTTCGACACTTGTGTCTGTTGCGTCGGGGCTTGCTGTTGCTATTTCTGGCTTCAGAGGGGCCAGGTTCGCTTGACGTGTTGCTTCTATAGGATAGCCAACTATCTTCGCCCACGCAAAAGCGGGTCATAAGTGTCGTGGGGGCTGCCATGGACTTCGGCTTTTCTTGGGAAAGGTGTCCGGCGAGCAATTCATCATCAATGCTATGTTGAAGGCCGCTATGGCTTCGACATCCGGGCAGTCGACAATCTAGTTCTTTTTAGTTAGGAACCTAGTCCAGAATTTCCTGGCTGACTCTCCGGGTTGTTGAACTATGTGACTTAGGTCATCGGCGTCCTGAGGTCGGACGTATGTACCCTAGAAGTTGTCGCGGAAGGCATCTTCCACGTCCTCCCAGCTGCCAATGGAGTTTTCTTGCAGGCTGTTTAACCAGGGCCGAGCTGGTCCTTTGAGCTTTTACAAGAGGTATTTGATGGCGTGAAGATCATCACCGCGAGCCATATGAATATGGAGAATAAAGTCCTCAATCCATACTGCGGGATCTGTTGTTCCATCATATGAATCTATATCGGGCCAAGTCGTGACGCAGCTCGTATGTAGTCCGTCTGCGGTTTTCAGCTCGGGGGTGGTTATACCTGTCGCGCCTGGCTAGACGGTCGTCCTCGCGCATCGAGGCGCACCCCCGCGATCCGTAGATCAATCTGGTCTGACCTGCTCTATTTTCCAAGTCCTACCATAGATCGTACGTATGTCCCTGAGCTGTTGTGTCTCTACTTTTTCGACGAGGTAGCGCGGGCTGGTGTTTGGCTTGAGTTGCCATTTTATCATCGCCACATGGAGGCTGGTCGGCTGCATTACGTGCTGATGATATGGGCTCTAGCGCCTCATCGTCGAATTGAGCTAGCAGCTTACACTTCGGGTAACACTTGGTTGGGCACTCGAGGCCGTATTCCTCGGCTGCCAGGACGTTAGTCCATGTCGGTGTACAAAAGTAGGGGCCCTCCTTTGCACCCCTTTACTTGTGCACGGGCAGTCAGAGCCACACCTATGGCCGCACTGAGCAGGGCAGAGGAGGGAAGCCGGAGCACAAGACAACCGAAGCAACACCAAGACCAGAGGCATAGAGAAAAAAAGGGCGAGGTGGACTCCCCCGGCAAGACCTTTGCCGGGGTGGCATCCGCAGCACCGGCAAGATCCTTGCTGGGGCAACTTGCCTGGCACTAGTAGAGCGCGCCACCCTTGAGCCCTAGGGTTTCCAACACCATCAACTATATTGGAACCAAGGCTCGGGAGGCACCTCCATGGTGGCATGCAGATCTTTGTGGAGATCATAAATACACAAGATCAGATGAGGACCAGAAGACGATGATCCTTGGCAAGATCCTTGCCAAGGAAATCCACAAGACCCCAGGCAAGATACTTGCCGGGAACGACCGCGGTGCCACGGCAAGACCCTTGCCAGGCCCCCGGCAAGACCCTTGCCGAGGACATCTGCGGGGCCGCAGCCAGGCCCACATCTGCCATGCCTCCACCGCCGTGCCCATGCAGCTGCTAGCTCAATGAGCTGGGCAGGCATCTGTGTGGCAGCGTGCGGCCTCCATACCGACTCAGCAAGCACCTGCGTGGTGGCATGATGATCTTTGTGAAGACTCTTCCACCACGTCAGCTCAGCAGCCAGCCAACGTGGTGCTACAATGCCTTGTTAGCTCAGACGCGCATCGGAGCCAGGCGAGGCAGCGACGGCTGGGACGAGCTTCCATGCCATTCCCGATAAAGCAAGAGGGGCATGTCGGCAGCACATTAAATGCGCTTGTCCGACGGTGCCAGAGGATAGACTCAACCACTATACACCTGTCCACCTCCTGTGCGCCAGTGTGGCAACCCCTTTTGTCTATAAAAGGAGGCCCGAGGCGTACTGGAGAGGGATTCGTATCTTTGGAACTAGACACACACCGTAGCTAGTTCAAGAACTCATGAACACTCAAATATACATCAAAGCAAGACTAGGTATTATGCGTCTCCGCAGCCCGAACCTGGGTAAATGATCCTTGTGCTGACCGCCAGACCCGCTCTTTGCACAACCCCGCGCCCACCAACTATAGAAGGGATCCCAGTGATTCCATAGGTGTCATTTCCACCGATAGTCCACCTGTCGTTGAGCAGATCTTGGTCAGCTTGGAGCTACTGCTGCTTCTTTTTCAGGCTCCTTGTAGTGGCTATTAGCCTATGCCTAAAGTGTTCCTGCTCAAGGGGTTCCTCAGGCATGATAAAGCCTTCGTCGTGGAGGCTCAGCTCCTCCTCGGAGGGTGGAAGATAATTACTATCCTCCGAGTCTTTGTTTATAGCCTGGTCATCAGGGCTAATTTTCCCATCTTCCCAATCGTCCTGTTCGGAGGTTGGCTCGACGGGGTCTTCTTGGTCATCGTCTAGAGTGTTGTTCTCTCCGGTGACAATATTGCTGTCTTTTCCACGGCGTGATTTAGACTAGCGCCGCTGACGTCAGCGCTTTGGTTGAGTCTCAGGAGGTATATCCTCAACTGGATTTTTTCTCGTTATCACCGTTACCCTCTTTGGGTGTATCCACCATATACACGTCATACGAAGAGGTGTCCATCCATCGTTCGGTAAACGGCGTGTTTTGGGCCTGCTCTTCTCCGGCATCATCTTCCATACCGTCGATGTCTTCGGAGCCGTAATCAAGCATGTCAGTTAAGTCCTTGATAGTGGCTATGAAGTGGGTGGTGGGTGGGACGTAAAATTCCCCGCTCTCCGCCCCTAGTCCGGGTTGAGCGTAGTTTGGACGTTGCTCCTCTGTAATGACGAGGGATCGAATTAAGTCCAGATCCTCTCTTAAAGGCGAGGTTCGGTCAGGGAGAAGAGAGTTCGTGGAGTGCGGCGAGAAGTGAACTCTTTGGCCGAGCTCACACGATGATGACTCCGAGAGTTCGGGACAAGTGTTTGGAGAGGAGTCCAGCTTCATGACTGATTGCCGGTGATATTGCTTCCTCTGGATCTCCCGTACTAGGCTTAATTGCCGCAGAGAGTCCGGCGGGCTCGGGAATTCCGTCTTCGGACCTGGAGACGCACTCTGGATTTAAGGCCAGAGCGGAGGTTGGGGTCGCAAACCCTTGTAAGATCAAGTCTCCTCGGATATCAACAACATAATCTAGATATCCAAAACTAATCTAGTGACCTTGGGCATAGCTGTTGGTCTGCTCTAGATGGCCAAGCGAGTTGGCCCGAAGTGCGAAGCCACCGAACACAAAGATCTGGCCGGGGAGAAAGACCTCCCTCAGGGCAGCTTTGTTGTAGATGACTGATGGAGCCATTGAACCTTCTGGTGACGACACAGCGGAACTCTCAATGAAAGCACCAATGTCGGTGTCAAAACCGGCAGATCTCGGGTAGGGGGTCCCGAACTATGCGTCTAAGGATCGATGGTAACATGAGACAAGGGACACGATGTTTTACCCAGGTTTGGGCCCTCTTGATGGATATAATACCCTACGTCCTGCTTGATTGACTTCGATGAGTATAAGGGTTACAAGAGTTGATCTACCACGAGATCGTAATTGCCAAACCCTAATTGTGTAGCCTGTATGATTATGATTGCCTCTACGGACTAAACCTTCTGATTTATATAGATACCGGAGGGGACTAGGGTTGTACAGAGTCGGTTTATAGAGAAAGGAATATTCACATCCACACACTAAGCTTGCCTTCCACGCTAACGAGAGTCCCAACCAGACACAGCAGGGAGTCTTCTGTCTTGTATCTCCATTGCCCATTAGTCCGCCCCACATCACATAGCCCGGACACCCGAGGACCCCTTAATCGAGGACTCCCTCAGTTATCGAACGCCTACTCGCGCATACGTACGGCCAGGGCTCATGTACATGGCTGGGTCGGAACGGAGAAACTGCATCGTCATGTTCATCAGGAGCCAACCGGCTTGGACGGAACAGCCGATCAAAACGAGGCCTGGCATACCACAGAACAGAGGAAACGACCTTGTGTTCGACCAGCCACGGTCAGAACGGGATCCTATTCATTGGGAGGGGTCTGCATACTACAAAACGGAGGAAACAAACTTCTCTTGGACCTCCTATGGTCGAAACTGGGTCCTGTTGATCGGGAGGGGTGTGGCGTACCGCAAAACGGAGGAAACGGACTTGTGTTGTAGCGCTATGGTCGAAACGGGGGTCCTGTTCATCGGGAGGGGTGTGGCGTACCGCAAAACAGGACTCCACGGGCTACTGTTCATCTGCACCGTCGACTGCCTCCATGGGTACTGTTCATCCACCATCGACCTCCTCTAGCCTCCACCTGCGACTATTCATCCACGGGCTCCTGTTCATCCAGCCTCCACCGCTCCTCCACCGGCTACTGTTCAACCAGCCCTCTCCACGGGGTCCTGTTCGACCACCCCTCCACGGACTACTGTTCATCCAGCCCTCCACCAGCTACTGATCAACCAGCCCTCCACGGGTTCTTGTTCATCCAGCCCTCCACGGGGTCCTGTTCATTGATACATCTCCGTCGTATCTACTTTTCCAAACACTTTTGCCCTTGTTTTGGACTCTAACTTGCATGATTTGAATGGAACTAACCCGGACTGACGTTGTTTTCAGCAGAATTACCATGGTGTTATTTATGTGTAGAAACAAACATTCTCGGAATGACCTGAAACTTCATGAAGCAACATTTTGGAAAATATAAAAAATACCTGCAAAAGATGAAGGCCAGGGGGCCCACCACCTGTCCACAAGGGTGGGGGCGCGCCCCCTACCTCGTGGGCCCCTGGTGCCTCTCCGGCTCCAACTCCAACTCTATATATTCTGCTTCAGGGAGAGAAAAATCAGAGAGAAGGATTCATCATGTTTTACGATACGGAGCCGCCGCCAAACCCTAAAACCTCTCGGGAGGGCTGATCTGGTGTCCGTTCGGGGCTCCGGAGAGGGGAATCCATCGCCATCATCATCATCAACCATCCTCCATCACCAATTTCATGATGCTCACCGCCGTGCATGAGTAATTCCATCGTAGGCTTGCTGGACGGTGATGGGTTGGATGAGATTCATCATGTAATCAAGTTAGTTTTGTTAGGGTTTGATCCCTAGTATCCACTATGTTTTGAGATTGATGTTGCTATGACTTTGCTATGATTAATGCTTGTCACTAGGGCCCGAGTGCCATGATTGCAGATCTGAACCTATTATGTTTTCATCAATATATGAGAGTTCTTGATCCCATCTTGCAAGTCTATAGTCACCTATTATGTCTTATGATCCGTTAACCCCGAAGTGACAATAATCGGGATACTTACAAGTGATGACTGTAGTTTGAGGAGTTCATGTATTCAGTATGTGTTAATGCTTTCTTCCGGTAATCTATTAAAAGGAGGCCTTAATATCCCTTAGTTTCTGTAAGGACCCCGCTGCCATGGGAGGGTAGGACAAAGGAGGCCTTAATATCCTTTTCCATAATCATGTATGCCTATATTCAGAATGCATGCATATATTACATTGATGAACTGGAGCTAGTTCTGTGTCACCCTAGGTTATGACTGTTACATGATGAACCGCATCCGACATAATTCTCTATCACCGATCCATTGCCTATGAGCTTTCCATATATTGTTCATCGCTTATTTACTTTTCCGTTGCTATTGCTATCATCACTACAAAATACCAAAAACATAACTTTTACTATTGTTACCTTTTGCTACCGTTACCACTACTATCATATTACCGTGCTACTAAACACTTTGCTGCAGATATTAAGTTTCTAGGTGTGGTTGAATTGATAACTCAGCTGCTAATACTTGAGAATATTCTATGGCTCCCCTTGTGTCGAATCAATAAAATTGGGTTGATTACTCTACCCTCGAAAACTGTTGCGATCCACTATACTTGTGGGTTATCAAGACTATTTTCTCGCGCCGTTGCCGGGGAGCATAGCTCTATTTTTAAGTCACTTGGGATATATATCTGCTTATCATTATGAAGAAGTTGAAAGATCCAAGAACCAAGATTTATCCCTCAACTACGAGGGGAGGTAAGGAACTGCCATCTAGCTCTGCACTTGATTCACCTTCTGTTTTGAGTAAGCTTGCGACACCTAAACTTGCTTCTGCTATTCGTTCTGATATGTCGCATGTTATTGATGATGCCACTTTTGCTATGCATGATACTTATGATGAAACTACTTCTATGCTTGATACTACTGTGCCACTTGGTGAATTTCTTGATGAATAACTTGCTAGGGCTAGAGAGATTGAAAATATTGAATCTGATAATACTGATGAAAGTGATGATGAAGAATCACTTGTTATTACTAAGGGTTATGTTTTTAATCAAGAAGCTTATTTAGCTATTTTAGCTTGCCAAGATAGATATGAACTCAAAAGGTTATTAGCTAAATGGAATAAGCAATCTCTAAATGCTAGAATGAAACCTAACCCTGCTTTTGCTACTTCACGTATCTGTGTTACTGATAAGGATTATGAATTCTATGTTTATCCTGATATAATTACTTTGGTTGAATCTGATCCTTTTCATGGTTATGAATCTGAAACTGTTGTGGCACATCTTACTAAACTGAATGATATAGCCACCCTATTCACTAAAGATGAGAGAACTCGTTACTTTTATATCCTTAAAATATTTCCGTTCTCATTAAAGGGTGATGCTAAGATATGGTTTAATTCTCTTGATCCTGGTTGTGTGCTTAGTCCCCAGGATATGATTTATTACTTCTCTGCTAAATATTTCCCTGCTCATAAGAAACAAGCTGCTTTAAGGGATATATATAATTTTGTGCAAATTGAAGAAGAGAGTCTCCCACAAGCTTGGGGGAGGCTTCTCCAAGTACTTAATGCTTTGCCTGATCATTCTCTTAAGAAAAATGAAATACTTGATATCTTTTACAATGGACTAACTGATGCCTCCAGAGATTACCTGGATAGTTGTGCTGGTTCTGTTTCAGGGAAAGAACACCAGATGAAGCTGAAATTCTATTGAATAATATGTTGACAAATAAAAATAATTGGACACATCCGGAGCCAGCTCCTGATCCTATTCCTAAACCAACTCCGAAGAAGAGGGGTATTCTATTTCTCAGTTCGGAAGATATGCAAGAGGCAAAGAAATCTATGAAAGAAATAGGTATTAAAGCTGAAGATGTTAAGAATTTACCTCCTATTGAAGAAATACATGGTCTTAATTCACCGCCTGTTGAAGAAACATATGATCTTAATCCTTTACCTATTGAAGAAACTCATGGTCTTGATAACCCGACACAGGTAGTAAAGGTAAATTCTCTCTATAGATATGATTAAGCTGAAATCCCATTTACTAAGTTTGCTAGCCCATGCTTAGATGAGTTTGATAAATTTATGGCTAAGCAAGAACATTTTAATTCTTATTTTGGTAGACAATTAAAATACAATTCAAATATGCTTGAACACTTGGTTGATTATATGGCTAACGTTAAAGGTGAACTTAAACTTATTAGTAAACATGCTTCTATGGGTACCACTCAAGTAGAACAAGTAATTAAGGCTCAAAATGATTTGCTCAGTGAATTGAATAGTAAGGATAATGATAATGTTGTTAGAGTTATGACTAGAGGTGGTAGAATGACTCAGGAACCTTTGTATCCTGAAGCCCATCCTAAAAGAATTGAGCAAGATTCTCAGAGAAATAATATAGATGCACCTAGTTCTTCTAAAAAGAAGAAAAAGAAAAATGATAGGACTTTGCATGCTTCTAGTGAACCTGTTATTGAAACACCTGAGAATCGAAATGATATTTCTATTTCTGATGCTGAAACACAATCCGCAATGAACCTGAAACTAATTATAATGTTAATAATAATGTTCATGATGATGCTCAACCTAGTAATGATAATGATATAGAAATTCAACCTGCAGTTGATCTTGATAACCCACAATCAAAGAATCAACGTTATGATAAGAAAGACTTTGTTGCTAGGAAACACGGTAAAGAAAGAGAGCCTTGGGTTCAGGAACCCATGCCTTTTCCTCCCAAACCATCCAAGAAAAAGGATGATGAGGATTTTGAGCGCTTTGCTAAAATGATTAGACCTATCTTTTTGCGTATGCGATTAACCGATATGCTCAAAATGAATCCTTATGCTAAGTACATGAAAGAAATTGTTACAAATAAAAGAAAGATACCGGAAGCTAAAATTTCCACGATGCTTGCTAATTATACTTTTAAGGGTGGAATACCAAAGAAACTTGGAGATCCCGGTGTACCAACTATACCATGCTCCATTAAAAGAAACTATGTTAAAACTGCTTTATGTGATCTTGGAGCCGGTGTTAGTGTTATGCCTCTCTCTTTATATCGTACACTTGATTTGAATAAGTTGACACCTACTGAAATATATTTGCAAATGGCTGATAAATCAACTGCTATACCTGTCGGTATTTGTGAGGATGTGCCTGTTGTAGTTGCAAATACTACTATTTTAATGGACTTTGTTATTCTTGATATTCCCGAGGACGATAGTATGTCTATTATTCTTGGAAGACCCTGTTTGAATACTGCAGGGGCTGTTATTGATTGCACTAACGACAATGTCACTTTTCATGTTAATGGTAATGAGCATACGGTACACTTACCGAGGAAACAACCTCAAGTTCATAGTATCAATTCTATTGGAAAAATCCCATCGATTATATTTGGAGGTTTTGAATTTCCTCTTCCTACTGTCAAGAAGAAATATGATATTCGTATTATTGAGGATGTGCATATCCCCGTTGAGGTAACATAGTGTTTTTCGAAATTTCTCAGGTTCCATGTTATTCGGAATGAGTTCGTTAACAAGACTTGATCAACCTTGTTAGTCGATTCCTTTTGATGATCATGAGATGGATGAAACTAGAAGGCACTACCTTCTGGACCCCACTTTTACTTTCTGTTATTTATATTAAATAAAATAAAAATAGTATTTCTCCGTCTGTTATCTGATTATCCGTGCAATATAAAATACCTTGAAAATAAAAGTTCGTCAAATGCCTTGAAATTTAAATATGATTTTTTCCAGAATATTTGAGAATATTTGGCACCGAAAACACAGCAGGGGGGCAACCACCTGCCCACGAGGGTGGAGGGCGCGCCCCCTGCCTCGTAGACCCACCGTGGCCCTCCTCCACTTATCCTTTCACCCATACACTTCTTCTTCCTCCCCCAAACACGAATAACCAGCTCAAACCCAAGTCTAAGCTCGTTTTGCTGCCATTTTCGATCTCCTTGCTCAAAGCACCTCTCACAAAACTTCTTGGGGAGATTGTTCCTTGGTATGTGACTCCTCCATTGGTCCAATTAGTTTTTTGTTCTAGTGCTTTATTCATTGCAAATTTTTGCTTCTTAGGTGACCCTGTTCTTGAGCTTGCATGTCAAATTTTTATGGTCAAAAGTAGTTTTGATGCATGATATAGGCTCTAGGCACTTGTAGGAGTAGTTGCTATCAATATTATTGAGTTTGGTTTACTTTTATTTTGAAGTTACTAAAAATTTCAGAAATTTTTTAGAGGAAGAAATATGCTTAGGAAAATGTTCCAAGGTGGTTCTTCAAGGAAGCAAGAACCCAGGCTTGCAATGCGTGATGCTGAAGATGAGCCACCTAGAGACGCTCCAGTGCGTCCTTGTGAATTGCCTTCTAAGAACTTTATGGATCGAGCGGGAATTAAAGAAGAATTTAACGCATATTTGCGTAATGCTGATCTTGTGAGCTTCGAGGAAGAGAAGTGCAGCCAACATCACAATCTCACTAGTTCCTTTGTGAGGAGGTTTGAATTTTCATCTTCACGTAATTCTCCAACTGTCATGTTTGATCTTTATGATAATTCTTACACTATGGACTTAGAGGACTTTACCACTGCTTGCAAACTTCCACAATGGGTAGTATAACGGACCCTCGCAAATCTGAATTTAGAGATTTTCTTGCTAGTATAACTGTGGGAGAATCTAGAGATATAACACAAGCTACCATAGGGAGCATTCACTTTCCTGCTATACATTATTTTGCTCTCTTCATAGGTAGATGCATTAATGGTAAAGATGAGGCATGTCACATGTGTGTCCCTGACCTCCATATTCTTAGGAGTGTTGTGTTAGAAGACAAATCTTATAATTTGGGAGCCATTGTTGCATGTAGGCTGCATCTTAATAGATTTAATGGAGATTTCTTTGGTGGAATTTATGCAACCTGCATAGCTATTTTTCTTGGTCTCCACACGCAAAGATGATATTGAATTAGCCCCTTCTTACCTAGACTTTAATGCTATGGTTCACCACCAGTTTGTCGAGAGGAATGAATCACCTCTCCAGTATCGTTTAATCTTTGATAGACGCCGTGCTGTCCATATTACTCTCCCTGCTCCTGCCTTCTTTGATTATCAGGCAAAAGGAAGATATGTTATTACCAGAGAGGAGGCAGATGAGTACGAGAGGAGAGCGGAGGCCGCTTGTCGCCACGCTGCAGCTCAGGAGGCGATAGCCGCTGCATCGCAGTACGACCCCAACTATTATTATGGATATCCGCCAAGCCAGCCGTGGCCATAGACCAACTTAGGCCAAAAGCCTAAGCTTGGGGGAGTACGTGTTTCCCACCGACATTACATTCATGTTCACACACTCACTGCTAGATGTCGGTGCTCATACTTTTCATTGTAACATCCATGCTAGTTTATTTTCCATTTTATGCTTTCTACTTGTGTGTTTAATAAACCTTAAGAAAAAAACCAAAAAAATTAGTTGTAGCTTTTAATTAGTTTACTTTCCATGCTTGTAGTAGTAATTAAAAAGAAAACCCAAAAAGATTTCTTCTTCTTCTTTTGCTTGTTGGGAGCTTTCCCGTGTAAATAGTTTTATTTCTTTTCTTTTCTTCGGGGGTCGATAGGAGAAGACCATAATTAAATTGTTGAAGTGGCTCTTATATGCATTATTGTTGATCTGACAAAAGAGCCCATATTGCCTTGTCTTCTCCTGTTTATTGAATGCTTGCAGATTCCAGCTTAGTCCAATGCACGTGCACTATTATTATTCACACTATTCGGTCGTGCAAGTGAAAGGCAATTATGACGATATATGATGGAATTACTGAGATGAGAAAAGCTGCTATGAACTCAACCTCTTTTGTTTTTGCAAATATGATTAGTTCATCATTCTTGATTTAGCCTATTATGGATAAACATGTTTGCAATGACAACTAGAGATCATAGTGCTTATGACATGCTTGATTAGCTATGAGTTATAATGGTTTACCTTGCGTGCCAACATGCTATTAAAATGGTTATGATGTGGTATGATAGGGTGGTATCCTCCTTTGAATGATTTAAGTGACTCAACTTGGCACATGTTTACGCATGTAGTTGAAACAAAATCAACATAGCCTTCACGATATTTATGTTCATGGTGGATTATATCCTGCTCATGCTTACATTCGGTGTTGATTAATTTTAATGCATGTTAATGACTGTTGTCGTTCTCTACCTGGTCGCTTCCCAGTCTTTTGCTAGCCTTCACCTGTACTAAGCGGGAATACTGCTTGTGCATCCAACTCCATAAACCCCAAAGTTATTCTAAATGAGTCCACCATACCTACCTATATACGGTATCTATCTGCCGTTCCAAGTAAATTTGTATGTGCCAAACTCTAAACCTTCAAATAAATATCATGTTTTGTATGCTCGAATAGCTCATGTATCAACTAGAGCTGTATGTATCTTCCATGTTAGGCGGGTTATTCTCAAGACGAGTGGACTCCGCTCCTCACTCACGAGATGAATGGCTGGTCACCAGGATGCCCAGTCCCATGCTTTATGCAAACTAAATCAAAATAATTGCAAACAAAACTCCCCCTGGGACTCTTGTTAGTTGGAGGCACTCGTTGTTTCGAGCAAGCCATGGATTGATGCTTGTTGGTGGAAGGGGGGTATAAACTTTACCATTCTGTTTGGGAACCGCCTATAATGTGTGTAGCATGGAAGATATTGCCATCTCTTGGTTGTTATGTTGACAATGAAAGTATACCGCTCAAAATATTATTCACCTCTATTTCAAAACCAAGCTCTGGCACCTCTACAAATCCCTGCTTCCCTCTGCGAAGGGCCTATCTATTTACTTTTATGCTGAGTCATCACCCTCTAATTAAAAAGCACCAGGTGGAGAGCACTGCTGTCATTTCCATTCATTATTGTTAGTTTACATTGAGTATGACTTGACTGTATCTCTTTTACCATGAATTACAATGTCTAGTCAGTCCTTGGTCTTTAAAGGTGCTCTGCATTTATGTTTTGTGGTCTCGGAAAGGGCTAGCGAGATACCATCTTGTTATATCATATTATGATTGTTTTGAGAAAGTGTTGTCATCCGAGATTTATTATTATGACTCGCTAGTTGATTATGCCATTGATATGAGTAAACTTGAGACCTAAGCGTTATTGTGAATGTGGTTAGTTGTAATCTTTGATGAAAACTTGAATGCTAGCTTTACATATTTACAACAACAAGAGAAAATAGAGTTTGTAAAAGTTTTTCTTCATCACTTTCAGTTTATCAACTAAATTGCTTGAGGACAAGCAAAGGTTTAAGCTTGGGGGAGTTGATACATCTCCATCGTATCTACTTTTCCAAACACTTTTGCCCTTGTTTTGGACTCTAACTTGCATGATTTCAATGGTACTAACCCGGGCTGACGCTGTTTTCGGCAGAATTACCATGGTGTTATTTATGTGCAGAACAAAACGTTCTTAGAATGACCTGAAACTTCACGGAGCAACTCTTTGGAAAATATGAAAAATACCTGCAAAAGGTGAAGGCCAGGGGGCCCACCACCTGTCCACGAGGGTGGGGGCGTGCCCCCTACCTCGTGGCCCCCCTGGTGCCTCTCTGACTCCAACTCCAACTCTATATATTGTGTTTCGGGGAGAAAAAAAATCAGAGATAAGGATTTCATCACATTTTACGATGCGGAGCCGCCGCCAAACCCTAAAACCTCTCGGGAGGGCTGATCTGGAGTCCGTTCGAGGCTCTGGAGAGGGGAATCCGTCGCCATCGTCATCATCAACCATCCTCCATCACCAATTTCATGATGCTCACCGCTGTGCGTGAGTAATTCCATCGTAGGCTTGCTGGACGGTGATGGGTTGGATGAGATTTATCATGTTATCGAGTTAGTTTTGTTAGGGTTTGATCCCTGGTATCCACTATGTTCTGAGATTGATGTTTCTATGACTTTGCTATGCTTAATGCTTGTCACTAGGGCCCGAGTGCCATGATTTCAAATCTGAACGTATTATGTTTTCATCAATATATGAGAGTTCTTGATCCTATCTTGCAAGTCTATGGTCACCTATTATGTGTTATGATCCGTTAACCCCGAAGTGACAATAATCGGGATACTTACCGGTGATGACCGTAGTTTGAGGAGTTCATGTATTCACCATGTGTTAATGCTTTGTTCCGGTACTCTATTAAAAGGAGGCCTTAATATCCCTTAGTTTCTGTAAGGACCCCGCTGCCATGGGAGGGTAGGACAAAAGATGGCATGCAAGTTGTTTTCCATAAGCACGTATGACTATATTCGGAATACATGCCTACATTACATTGATGAACTGGAGCTAGTTCTGTGTCACCCTAGGTTATGACTGTTACATGATGAACCACATTCGGCATTATTCTCTATCACCGATCCATTGCCTACGAGCTTTCCATATATTGTTCTTCGCTTATTTACTTTTCCGTTGCTATTGCTATCATCACTACAAAATACCAAAAACATTACTTTTACTATTGTTACCTTTTGCTACCGTTACCACTACTATCATATTACGGTGCTACTAAACTCTTTGCTGCAGATATTAAGTTTCCAGGTGTGGTTGAATTGACAACTCAGCTGCTAATACTTGAGAATATTCTTTGTCTCCCCTTATGTCGAATCAATAAATTTGGGTTGAATACTCTACCCTCGAAAACTGTTGCGATCCCCTATACTTGTGGGTTATCATTCATCCACCCCCAACCGGCTCGATCGGGGTCCTGTTCACCCAGCGGCAATGGCTTCTACTACCAAGGAGTCCAGTTCATCCACCCCCCACTGGGAACTGTTCATCCAACCCCCCAACAACACTCACTATTCATCAAGAGGTGGCATCGATCGACTACAGTTAGCACCAATAGCGAAGGAATCTCTCGATCGGGTTGAGTTAACAGCCAGATCGATCAATCGCTCGGGTTCAGTAACGCGTAGCCTGCAGTGCAATCGCTCGGGTTCAATAGGCGAACGCCTCGCTTGGGTTCAGTTAGAGCCCAACGCCTCGCACCCACACGCGTACGTATATGAGAGAAACACGCATCGCTCGGCCCCCGACCACCCACCGTAACCGGGAACTCCCCAATATTTTCCTCGCCCTCGCTTCTACCACAGTTTTTTCCGTCATGGACAGACCAAAGAATGTCATGCAACTGTGTCTCTGGCCCGCCCAGGACGAAAAGCCCATTTTATGTCATGATTTTTTGTAATAGAAGTTGGAGCCCACCACATCTATGATGATACCGGGTTTTGTCACAAATGTCGTCATAGAAGTGTCATAAGCATGACAAAAAGATTCGTTCAACCCAAAATGTCACGAATGTGTCTTTTTTGTAGTGCCAGGCGATGACCCTGAGCAATAGAGAAATAAACGAAGCACTGGGGGGGCCTTGACCAAGTTGCATGCATGCATGAGCATTCTAAGAGAATTGCATAAGCATTTCATGAGCATTTGCATGTGCATACAGATAGGATCGCATCCTGCATCATTCTGATCTGCATGAAGCTACAGGTTCCTGCCATGAACTTGGCTTCTACAAGGAGGTGAGGAGATGGCCCAGCATTGCAATCCCCAGCAAGCCAAACAGATAAGTTCTACCTCTTGTCCATAAGTGTTCTGTAAGCTAAAACTTGTGCATGAGAAAACCTTGCCACTCTTTGAAACTTAGGTGCTCCCACCCTTGGCTTGAACGTTGCTTCGGCAAGGATGGTCGTAGTGGCCTTGGATGGAAAAGAGTTGGCGGGGGCTGGTCCCTTTATTTTTTTTGCCTGGTAGTCTCAGGTCCCCGGCAACAAAATAAAAAGGGTACCGGCAGGATAGCCTGTGGTGGAAAACTCATTTATTTAAAATAAAGAGGCATTTCACCTCTGCATGGACATACACATGCACGAGTTCCTGGCAAGGTTCATCTTTTTCATTAATATTCTTATCATACAAGTAAAAGCCTTACAAAACACAAACATGGACTCGAGAGATTACATTATTTGAATTAAAATATGGCAAGTGCCTACATTTTTATGATTAAAAAAAGATAAGTGCTCAGTAAACTCCTTTCCCTATCCCTCTTGTCCCAGGTAGTGTGGTGGGAAGAGAAGAGGGTGGGCGACACGCCGACACAACGCCACCCCAATCCCCGTCAGGAGCTGCCGGACACAGCCTGACAATATCGGGAGTGGCAAGGCTGTGAAGGAGGAAGAGGGTGGAGCACCCCAGCGGCCCCTTTGTCACCGCTTCAAGGACTAAGCAAAAGGCTCCAGCACAGGCACCAGCAGAGAAGGGCGTCGGGGCCCAGTCAGGAGACCACTGGAGGAAGCAAAGGTGCCAGGAGGGCGACCCTTTCCCCGACCACCGAGGAAACGGTGATGACGGTGTCGGGGAAGGGAAGGGGAAGGCAGAAAGACGAGGCAACAGGTCGCCAGTACGAGACGAACGCGTCGATGCAGTCGTACTCCGACTGGACGGCTTGTCTCCTTGACGTCTACTACGCAACCTTCTTCTTGTAGACGTCGTTGGGCCTCCAAGTGGAGAGGTTTGTAGGACAATAGCAATTTTCCCTCAAGTGGATGACCTAAGGTTTATCAATCCGTGGGAGGCGTAGGTTGAAGATGGTCTCTCTCAAACAACCCTGCAACCAAATAACAAAGAGTCTCTTGTGTCCCCAACACGCCCGATACAATGGTAAATTGTATAGGTGCACTAGTCCGGCGAATAGATGGTGATACAAGTGCAATATGGATAGTAGATAATGATTTTTGTAATCTAAAAATATAAAAACATCAAGGTAACTAATGATAAAAGTGAGCACAAACGGTATTGCAATGCGTTGAAACAAGGCCTAGGGTTCATACTTTCACTAGTGCAAGTTCCCTAAACAATAATAACATAATTGGATCATATAACTATCCCTCAACATGCAACAAAGAGTCACTCCAAAGTCACTAATAGTGGAGAACAAACAAAGAGATTATGGTAGGGTACGAAACCACCTCGAAGTTATCCTTTCTGATCGATCTATTCAAGAGTCCGTAGTAAAATAACACAAGGCTATTCCTTTCACTTAATCTATCATAGAATTCGTACTAGGATAACACCTTAAGACACAAATCAACAGAAACCCTAGTGTCACCTAGATACTCCAATGTCACCTCAAGTATCTGTGGGTATGATTATACGATATGCATCACACAATCTCAGATTCGTCTATTCAACCAACACAAAGAACTTCAAAGTTTGCCCCAAAGTTTCTACAGGAGAGTCAAGACGAAAACGTGTGCCAACCCCTATGCATAAGTTCACGAGGTCACGGAACTCGCAAGTTGATCACAAAAGCATACATCAAGTGGATCACATGATATCCCATTGTCACAACAGATAAGCACGTGCAAGACATACATCAAGTGTTCTCAAATCCTTAAAGACTCAATCCGATAAGATAACTTCAAAGGGAAAACTCAATTCATCACAAGAGAGTAGAGGGGGAGAAACATCATAAGATCCAAATACAATAGCAAAGCTCACGATACAACAAGATCGTACCATCTCAAGAACACGAGAGCGAGAGAGAGATCAAGCACATAGCTACTGGTACATACTCTCAGCCCCGAGGGTGAACTACTCCCTCCTTGTCATGGATAGCGCCAGGATGATGAAGATGGCCACGGGAGAGGGATTTCCCCCTCCGGCAGGGTACCAGAACCGGTCTAGATTGGTTTTCGGTGGCTACGGAGGCTTCTCGCGGCGGATGTCCGGATCTATTCTGTTCCCCGATGTTTTTAGGGTATATGTTTATATATAGGCGAAAGAAGTCGGTCAGGGGAGCCACAAGGGGTCCACGATGGTGGGGGGCGCGGCTAGGGGGGTAGGACGCGCCTCCCTGCCTCGTGGCTTGCTCGAAGCTTCCCTGACGTCTACTCCAAGTCTCCTGGATTGCTTCCGTTCCAAAAGTAACTCTCCCGAAGGTTTCATTCCGTTTGGACTCCGTTTGATATTCCTTTTCTTCGAAACACTAAAATAGGCAATAAAACAACATTTTGGGTTGGGCGTCCGGTTAATAGGTTAGTCCCAAAAATAATATAAAAGTGTATAATAAAGCCCATAAGCATCCAAAACAGATAATATAATAGCATGAATACTTCATAAATTATAGATACGTTGGAGACGTATCAGCATCCCCAAGCTTAATTCCTGCTCGTCCTCGAGTAGGTAAATGATAAAAGAAATAATTTATGAAGTGTGAATGCTAGCAGGTGCACAAGTTTGATCAATGGTAATTTCAATCACCTTTTCTAGCATCATTCTATATCATAACAGTAGCTCAACTCATAGGACTTCTCATGATCAAGTAACAAGCTATTCACATGTTAAAGTATAGATCATAAACTTTCTTGAAAACTAACAAACCGTGTTATTAGTCATCAAACTATTATAATTCATCTTATTTTCAGGAAGGGTCTATGTCAGAGCTTTGATTCAGCAAACTTCACATCCAACTATCATTTAGTCTTTCACAATTGCTAACACTCACATGATATTTATGGGTTCAAAGTTTTAATCAGACACGGAGAAATATAGGGCCTTATAGATTCACCTCCCAACCTTTTACCTCAAGGGTAATATCAACAATAATAGTTCATGATGCCTTACATCCAATTGGCTATATATATATATATCAGGATCTTTCCAACACAATGTGCTTGCCAAAGGATAAAATGTAAAAAGGAAAGGTGAAGATCACCATGACTCTTGCATAAGGTACAAGACAAGAATAAAAGATAGGCCCTTCGTAGAGGGAAGAGAGGTTGTCATGCACTTTTATAGCTGGATGCAAAAAATCTTAATGCGAAAGAACGTCACTTTATATTGCCACTTGTAATAGGGACCTTTATTATGTAGTTCGTTGCTTTTATTGCTTCCACATCACAAGATCGTATAAAGCTTATTTTCTCCACACTAATAGATCATACATATTTAGAGTGCAATTTTTATTGCATGCACCGATCACAACTTAATTGAAGGATCTTCCTCAATCCATAGGTAGGTATGGTGGACTCTCATGGCAATACTGGTTTAAGGGATCTTTGGAAGCACAAGTAGTATCTCTACTTGGTGCAATGAATTGGCTAGCATGAGGGAGAAAGGCAAGCTCAACATGTTGAATGATCCATGACAATATACTTTATTTCAGATATAAGAAAACATAACCCATTACGTTGTCTTCCTTGTCCACCATCAACCTTTTAACATGTCATATTTTAATGAGTGCTCACAATTGCAAAAGATGTCCAAGATAGTATATTTATATGTGAAATCTCTCTTCCCTCAATATTCTTCCATGAATTGTTCAAGTGACCAATACAATGTTTGCTAACCTTCAATAAATTTACCACCTCTACTTCTTATATGTGAAGTCATTACTCCCCATGGGATAAGCATATGAAACATATATAATTTAAGAATTATTATATTCAATTCATTCAACCATTTACTCATAGGATATATGTGAAGCACGTGAATGAATAACAAACTACTCCAAAAGATATGAGTGAAGATCAATGAGTAGTTAAATAATTATTTAGCTATGTGAAGACTCTCCCATTTAATAATTTCAGATCTTGATACTTTATTCAAACAAAAAGCAGAAACAAAATAAAATGACATCTAAGAATAGCAAACATCATGTGAAGAAGCAAAAACTTAGGATCAACCGATACTAACCGATAGTTGTTGAAGAAGAAAGGTGGGATGCCAACCGGGGCATCCCCAAGCTTAGACGCTTGAGACTTATTGAAATGTTATCTTGCGATGCCTTGGGCATCCCCAAGCTTGAGCTTTTGTGTCTCCTTAATTCCTCTCATATCACGGTCTCCCTAAATCTCAAAAGCTTCATCCACACAAAACTCAACAAGGACTCGTGAGATAAGTTAGTACAAACCAATGCAAAAAACCTTATCATACTCTTCTGTAGCAAATCACTAAAATTATTAATCAGCATTGCATACTAAATGCCTCCGCATATTTAATAGTCCTATCCTCAAATAGAATCATTAAACAAGCAAACATATGCAAACAATGCAAACATAACAGCAATCTGCCTAAACAGGACAGTCTGTAAAGAATGCAGCAAGATCCATACTTCCCTAGCTCCAAAAATTATGAAATAAAATTACCACTGTAGTAAATTTATCATAGCTTATTATGCACAAGGTTTCAACATTTTATCACATTCTTACTTTTCTAGGGAATTTTTGCAACATCGGTAAACTTTCTGTTTTCAAACAGCAACATGTAGACTTGTAAAATAGGCATAGTAAAGGCTATCAATGCCACTTTTATTCAAATAAAAGATGCAAAACATTGTCCTATATAACAGCAAGAAAATCCCAACAAAATAAATTGACACTCCAAGCAAAACACATATCATGTGGTGAATAAAAATATAGCTCCAAGTATAGTTACCGATGAACGAAGACGAAAGAGGTGATGCCATCCGGGGCATCCCCAAGCTTAGGCTCTTGGTTGTCCTTCAATATTACCTTGGGGTGCCTTGGGCATCCCCAATATTAGGCTCTTGCCACTCCTTACTCCATAGTCCATCAAATCTTTACCCAAAACTTGAAAACTTCACAACACAAAACTTAATAGAAAACTCGTAAACTCCGTTAGTATAAGAAAATAAATCATCACTTAGGTACTGTTATGAACTCATTATAAATTCATATTGGTGTAATATCTACTGTATTCCTACTTCTCTATGGTTCATACCCTCTGATACTACTCATAGATTCATCAAAATAAGCAAACAACACAATGAAAACAGAATCTGTCAAAAACAGAACAGTCTGTAGTAATCTGTATCAAACGTAAACTTCTGTAACCCCAACAATTCTGAAATAAATTGGTGGACGTGAGGAATTTGTCTATTAATCATATGCAAAAAGAATCAACTTAATCTCACTCTCCAGTAAAAACTGGCAGAAAAACTCGTGAGCACTAAAGTTTCTGTTTTTTACAGCAATATCGCAAAGACTTCACCCAAGTCTTCCCAAAGGTTCTACTTGGCACAAACTCTAATTAAAACATAAGACCACATCTAAACAGAGGCTAGATTAATTATTTATTACTACACAGGAAAAAGAATCAAGGAACAAAAATAAAAATTGGGTTGCCTCCCAACAAGCGCTAACGTTTAACGCCCCTAGCTAGGCATGATGATTTCAATGATGCTCACATAAAAGATAAGAGTTGAAACATAAAGAGAGCATCATGAAGAATATGACTAGCACATTTAAGTATAACCCACTTCCTATGCATAGGTATTTTGTGAGCAAACCAAATATGGGAACAAGAATCAACTTGCATAGGAAGGTAAAACAAGCATAACTTCCGGATTTTAAGCACATAGAGAGGAAACTTGATATTATTGCAATTCCTACATGCATACGTTCCTCCCTCATAATAATTTTCAGTGGCATAATGAATGAATTCAGCAATATAACCAGGACCTAAAGCATTCTTTTCATGATCTACCAGCATAGAAATTTTATTACTCTCCACATAAGCAAAATTCTTCTCATTCGGAATAATGGGAGTATCATAAGAAACTCGAATACTATAAATTGTTTCCACATTAAAAGTGTAATGTTCAGGAAAAGGGTAATCATAATCATGACAAGTTTTAATATAATCATCACTAATTTTTATAGCATAAGTTTCATCACAATAATCATCATAAGTAGCAACTTTGTTCTCATCATAATCGATTGAAACCTCTTCCAAAATAGTGGAATCATTACTAAATAAAGTCATGACCTCTCCAAATCCACTTTCATAATTATCAAAATAAGATTAAACATCCTCCAAAATAGTGAGATCGTTACTTCCTAAAGTTGACACTCTTCCAAACCCACTTTCATCAATATAATCATCATAAGTAGGAGGCATGCAATCATCATAATAATTTTGCATATCAAAGATTGAGAGACTACAAATATCATCTTCATTAAACATAGCATCTCCAAGCTTGGGACAAACATTAATTGCAGAAATATATTTTCAAACTTGTCATTCACATCAAACATAGCATCCCCAATCTTGGGCCTTTTCATATCATAAGCATAATCACTCTCATTATTGATAGTATGGATAGCACCAATACTATAACAATTGTCATCATCACAATGAGTAATAGGAGCAACATCATTTGGGAGGGATGCCTTTTCACCTTTAGTTCTCCGTCTTTTCTTTTTCTTCTTCATATTATGTGTGGGTTCAATCCTCTTTTTGGAGCTCCTTATTGATGAGATTGGTTGGATAGAAGGCTCCTCCTCATTACCCGATTCATCATAAGAAATAATAGGACGATATTGGGAAGTCTCTTCCCTTTCATTAGTATTCTCTTCATCTTCTATTTGTTTTCTTTTCTTTATGTAATTGGCAATATAAGGATTATCAATGCAATTCACCGCACAGTACATAAAAATTTCTTCTAGATCAATATCGAGGAATTTCTCAAGGTTATATTCTGAAATACGCTTAGTTATACATTTCATTTCTTCATGACCCAAAAGCAAACTAAGTTCATTATGATTTGCAAGGGAAATCAAATCATCAAAATATTTGGACACGATACGATCATGGAACAATTTGCATCAGAGATTTAAATGACCATGTTTATTGCAAGGTTCACAAGTATGGTGAAGAAATTTTAAATTTTCAACACAAACATCTAGCCTCTCTTGCAACCACTTAGTTTCCAAATACTTATGCCTCTTGCAAAATCTATTTTCCCTATTTGGTGTGTACTTGCAAACTCTATGCACCCCACAAAAGTTGACATGCTTATAAGAGACATTTTCATCATGACTAGTGTAATAATCATTAGTACTATGGATATTCAAGGAGTTCATACTAACAACATTCCAATCATGCTCATCATTCAAAGATTTAGTTCCAAACATTTTAGAGACTTCTTTTTCGAGCATTTGAGCACAATTTTCCATTCCATCATTCTCACGAAAAATATTAAAAAGATGAAGCGTATGAGGGAAACTCAATTCCATTTTTTTGTAATTTTCTTTTATAAACTAAACTAGTGATAAAACAAGAAACTAAAAGATTTAATTGCAAGATCTAAAGATATACCTTCAAGCGCAAACCTCCCAGGCAACGGCGCCAGAAAAGAGCTTGATGTCTACTACGCAACCTTCTTCTTGTAGACGTTGTTGGGCCTCCAGGTGCAGAGGTTTGTAGGACAGTAGCAAATTTCCCTCAAGTGGATGACCTAAGGTTATCAATCCGTGCGAGGTGTAGGTTGAAGATGGTCTCTCTCAAACGACCCTGGAACTAAATAACAAAGAGTCTCTTGTGTCCCCAACACACCCAATACAATGGTAAATTGTGTAGGTGCACTAGTTCGGCAAAGAGATGGTTATACAAGTGCAATATGGATAGTAGATAAAGGTTTTTGTAATCTGAAACTATAAAAATAGCAAGGTAACTAATGATAAAAGTGTGCACAAATGGTATTGCAATGCGTTGAAACAAGGCCTAGGGTTTATACTTTCACTAGTGCAAGTTCCCTCAACAATAATAACATAATTGGATCATATAACTATCCCTCAACATGCAACAAAGAGTCACTCCAAACTCACTAATAGCGGAGAACAAACGAAGAGATTATGGTATGGTACGAAACCACCTTAAAGTTATCCTTTCTGATCGATCTATTCAAGAGTCTGTAGTAAAATAACACGAGGCTATTCTTTCCGTTTAATCTATCATAGAGTTCATACTAGGATAACACCTTAAGACACAAATCAACCAAAACCCTAATGTCACCTAAATACTCCAATGTCACCTCAAGTATCCATTGGTATGATTATATGATATGCATCACACAATCACAGATTCATCTATTCGACCAACACAAAGAACTTCAAAGAGTGCCCCAAAGTTTCTACCGGAGAGTCAAGATGAAAACATGTGCCAACCCCTATGCATAAGTTCACGAGATCACGGAACTCGCAAGTTGATCACCAAAACATACATCAATTGGATCACATGATATCCCATTGTCACCACAGATAAGCACGTGCAAGACATACATCAAGTGTTCTCAAATCCTTAAAGACTCAATCCGATAAGATAACTTCAAAGGGAAAACTCAATTCATCACAAGAGAGTAGAGGGGGAGAAACATCACAAGATCCAAATATAACAGCAAAGCTCACGATACATCAAGATTGTACCATCTCAAGAACATGAGAGAGAGAGAGAGATCAAGCACATAGCTACTGGTACATACCCTCCGCCCCGAGGGTGAACTACTCCCTCCTCGTCATGGAGAGCGCTGAGATGATGAAGATGGCCACCGGAGAGGGATTCCCCCTCCGGCAGGGTGCCGGAACGGGTCTAGATTTGTTTTCGGTGGCTACGGAGGCTTCTGGCGGCGGAACTCCCATCTATTCTATTCCCTGATGTTTTAAGGGTATATGGATATATATATATAGGCGAAAGAAGTCAGTCAGGGGAGCCACGAGGGGCCCATGAGGGTGGGAGCGCACCCAGGGGGTAGGGCGCGCCTCCCTGCCTCGTGGCTTCCTCAAAGCTTCCCTGAAGTCTACTCCAAGTCTCTTGGATTGCTTCCATTCCAAAAATAACTCTCATGAAGGTTTTATTCCGTTTGGACTCCTCCTTTTTTTCAAAACACTGAAATAGGCAATAAAACATCATTTTGGCTGGGCCTCCGGTTAATAGGTTAGTCCCAAAAATTATATAAAAGTGTATAATAAATCCCATAACCATCCAAAACAGATAATATAATAGCATGAATACTTCATAAATTATAGATACGCTGGAGATGTATCACTCCTGCCTTCTCCTTCTTACCTGGCTTCAACTTCATCAATAGCTCTCCAAGGAAGCGCCGGCCTTGCGGTCTGGCGCCTTCTCCGGAGAGACGGCGAGCAACCAAGATGGTCGGGGAGCTCGAAGCGCATCGTTCCCCACATCGACGGGCATAAATGGGTGCCTCTCATCGACATCAGCTCCAGGACCTCCGAAAGGGGCAGTGTTGGGATTACTAATGGTCCCCAGCCCTACCCCATGGGCAAGCTCCGAAGACACTAAGGACCTTGTCGTCTGGCCCATGAGTACCTGTAGCTCGGGGCCGGACACCGCACTACTCAACAGGCAGCCAGCCGTGACAGAAGGAGCAAGCGATTCCTCATAGCAGGGAAGCTTAATATCTCATGCACTACAAGCGGCACGTACATGGCGCCTTCTCCGGACAAGGACCAGATTCACTCCGCAAGCGCCAACACAAACATTCGACAACCCTAAATACAAGCTAGAGCCCGGGGCATGGCCCCAGGCTCTTCTCTTCAACATGACCGAAGGGAGGTAGAAGAGAGGAAACAAAGGATGCGGAGATGGATGGCTCAGCTCCCCCTTTGCCCCTCCTTTTATAAGCGGGCCAAGGAGGGGAGCCGCTGCATCAACAAGTGACCGCCATCCCCCTCCGCCAATTCAAGAAGACCGGGCCCCCGCCCTGATGCTCTCCCACGCCATGCGCCTCCATTACCTACCCCGCACGTTGCATGCAGAACATGTGGCAGGTGCGTGCGAAACAGGAGGCAAGTGGGATGGCACTTTCTGCCCCGTGATCTGAAGGAAATATGCCCTAGAGGCAATAATAAAGTTGTTCTTTATATTTCCTTATATCATGATAAATTTTTATTATTCATGCTAGAATTGTATTAACCGGAAACTTAGTACATGTGTGAATACATAGACAAACAGAGTGTCCCTAGTATGCCTCTACTAGACTAGCTCGTTAATCAAAGATTATTTATATTATAAAATGTTGTCCAAGATGTTTCGACAAATTTGAATTTGTCCCTTCGGTGGGTGCTTTAGGTGGTCTCATAATAATTTGGTGCAGTAGTCAATTCTCAGGCCAAGTGGAGCATAAATTTTCTTTTGCTCTCATGATCAGATTGATGTCAGTACAATCTAATGATACTTGGTTACTATCAAACATTTATGGACCATGTGATGGCCCTGAGAGGGAATTATTTACTCAGTGGATGGAAAGTTTAAATGTGGAGGTGAATGATTTATGGCTTTTCATGGGAGATTGTAACTTTATGAGATCTTTAGAAAACAGAAATCTGCTAGGTGGAAATGTGGAGGATATCATTATATTTAATGAAATTATTAGCTAGTTGGCACTGTTGGAAATCCCAATTAAAGGCAGGAAGTACACATGGAGCAATATGCAGGAAACCCCCTTGTTGGAACAATTGGATTGGTTTTTTTCTTCCTTGGAATGGATTTTGAAATTCCCAAACACTGTGGTAAAACCTCTTGCTCGACCAATTTTAGATCACATTCCCTGTGTTTTATAAGTGGATACAACTATTCCTAGATGTAAACTTTTCAAATTTGAATTTTTTTGGCCATCACACCCTTTATTCATGCAAGTGGTTCAAGACTCTTGGACAGCTACTATTAAAGCAACATTTAGTGCCACTAGAATCTCTGCTAAGCTGAAGAGATTGAGATATGCTCTAAAAAGGTGGAGTAAATCCATATCTAAGCTCAAATTACTAATTGAAAACTGCAATAAAATGTTATTATAGCTTGATAATTTGGAGGAAATCAGAGTTTTATCCATTCCTGAGGCCAACTTCAAACTCATTCTTAAAGATAACTTGCTTAGGTTGTTAAAATACCAAAGTGAGTATTGGAAAAAAGATGCACGTTTGGATGGGTAGTCCAAGGGGAGGAAAACACTAAATATATCCAAGCTCGTGACACTGAGAGATTATATAGGAATTCAATCACTAATCTCATGCAACCGAATGGGGATCTTATTGAAAATCATGATGAAAAGGCAGCTGCTTTCTATGAACGTTTTAAAAATAGAATGGGTGTTTCTAATCAACATGAGTTTGTCTTCGAGCTTTCTGAACTAGTGCACAAACATCAAGGTCTTGAGGAGCTCTCATCCCTTTCACCAATGAGGAGATCGATCATGTCTTAAAACTGAATCCTGCTGATCGGGCACCGGGACCAGATGGATTTAACGGTCTTTTTAAAAAAGTTTGTTGGGGCATTATTAAAGAGGATTTCTACCAACTTTGCCAAGACTTTTCGGAAGGTAAAGTGAACCTGAACTATTTAAACACCTCACTCATTACCTTGATTCCGAAGAAACTGACCCCAGAAATAGTGAATGACTATAGATCGATTTCCTTGTTGAATTGTGTACTCAAAGTCATCACAAAGATTTTGGCAGAAAGAATCCAATGCTGGATTCTAAAAACAGTTCACCGAAACCAATATGGCTTCATAAAGACTAGGACAATACAAGATTGTCTGGGTTGGGCATTCGAATATTTACATCAATGCAAGCACTCTGGAAATGAGATTGTCATTCTGAAGATTGACTTCGAAAAAGCATTTGACACGATGGAGCATGAATTCATTTTGAAAATGCTTAAATGCAAAGGGTTTTATGATAGATGGTGTATGTGGATAAAGATGATGCTCGGTTTAGGCTCTTCTTCAATTCTTCTTAACGGTATACCTGGTAAGGAGTTCAAATACAAGAGGGGGTGAGACAAGGGGATCCGATATCGTCTTTATTATTCGTGCTGGCGGTGGATTTATTACAATCCCTAATCAATAAAGCCTGGGAGGAAGGCCTAATTAATTTGCCAATCAATCAGCCTGCATCAGAAAACTTCCCAGTTATCCAGTACACGGACGACACCTTAACTGTTCTCCCAGCCAATGGAGAAGATCTTGTCACAATTAAAGCCATCCTAGATTCTAACGCTCATGCTACCGGCCTGAAAATTAATTACTCCAAGTCACAACTAATGCCAATCAATGTGGAGGAGCAAAACGTTGCTAACTTAGCCAGGGTGTTTGGGTGTCAAGTTGGGACAATGCCGTTCACATATCTTGGTCTACCACTAGGAACAACTAAGCCCATAGTTAAGGAGTTGATGCCATTAGTAGACAGAATCAAGAGAAGATTAATGGGAAATGCCATTTGGCGAACATATGGAGAACATGTGCAACTAATTAACTCAGCGCTCTCCTCGCTTCTCTCATTTGCAATGTGTCCTAAAACTACCACTCATGTTGATTGATATCTTTGACAGAGCTAGAAGACATTGTTTATGGAGAAAGGAAATTGATAGAGATGCTAAAACTCACTCACTCACTACCTGGGATCTTGTCTGTCGTCCTAAGAAGAAAGGAGGGCTTGGTGTCCTCAACCTCCAAATTCAAAATAACGCCCTGCTGCTTAAATACCTACACGAGTTTATGCATAAGCATGACACTCCATGGGTGATGATTTTATGGAACGCTTACTACTCTAATGGAATCCCTCCTCAAGCCAAACCAATTTGTGGTTCTTTCTGGTGGCATGACGTGTTCTCTCTGATGGATGTGTATCATGGGATTACAACTTGTGTACTGGCGATGGGTGACACTATTCTTCTGTGGAAAGATGTTTGGCTGGAGGATCCACCCTTAATGAGCACTCATGAGCATCTGTTCTCCTTCACTACAAATGAGGACATTTTTGGCACAATTCTCCAACAACAGTATGCCAGAAGACAATTTCATGTTACCATTATCCTTAGAGGCCAGGGCAGAAATGGATAATCTTCAGGCAACTTTGACTGGGGTATCTCTAGAGCAGATGGCCACAGACGATTGGATTCTATGTTGGGGGGACACAAAGTAGAAACCAAAAAAGTTCTATGTCTTCATGTTCAGGAATGTGCAGGCTCCACAAGTCATAACTTCGATATGGAAGTCCAAGTGTATCATGAGACACAAGGTTTTTGCATGGTTAATGCTCCTTGACAGAATAAACACTGGAGATTTATTACAGAGATGAAACTTCAATATGGGTGATGATCAAAACTGCCCCCTATGTGAGCATGCTGTACTTGAAACAAACAACCACCTATTCTATGAATGCCCTCTTCCTATCAGGTGCTTGGAGATATTGGGTATTGAATGGGCCAACCATCTGGATATGCAAGCAAGACACGACCAAGCCAAAGAGAGATGACAGAGACCATTATTTAAAGAAATCACCACCCTAGCTTCTTGGAATATATGGAAACAGAGAAACAAACTGATTTTTGAAGGGGAGGTGGCCACACATCTTGATTGGCTGAGAAAACTGAAAGAGGACTTCATTATTTTAGGATATAGAATAAATCCCCAAAGCTTGACCTTCTTGGAAGGATACAAGAATTCTCTCACAACAGTAGCACACACCTCTATATAACTGTCTTTGTATCTATTTTCTTTTTTAGGGTGCTACCCAAAGTGGCTAGCCCCAACCTTTTTGTAATGCTTCTTGTAAAAAAACCCCTGAGGTGCTCATGTTAACCCTCGGTTAACATTTAATAAAAATTAACAGTGGGAGCTTCTCCTGCTGTTTTCATTGTAAAAAAAATTCCTGACCATAGACATGTGTTGTCCTTTGAAGAACGGGATCACATCATTAGAGAATGATGTGATGGACAAGACCCATCCATTAGCTTAACATATTGATCATTTAGTTTTATTGCTATTGATTTCTTCATGACTTATACATATTCCTCTGACTATGAGATTATGCAACTCCCGAATACCGGAGGAACACTTTGGGTGCTATCAAACATCAAAAGGCAACTGGGTGATTATAAAGATGCTGTATAGGTTTCTCCGATGGTGTTTGTTGAGTTGGCATAGATCAAGATTAGGATTTGTCACTCCATGTATCGAAGAGGTATCTCTGGGCCCTCTCGGTAATGCACATCACTATAAGCCTTGCAAGAAATGTGACTAATGAGTTAGTTGCGGGATGATGCATTACAGAACGAGTAAATTGACTTGCCAGTAACGAGATTGAACTAGGTATGATAATATCGACGATCGAATCTCGGGCAAGTAACATACCGATGACAAAGGGAATGACGTATGTTGTTATGCGGTTCGACCGATAAAGATCTTCGTAGAATATGTAGGAGCCAATATGAGCATCCAGGTTCCGCTATTGTTTATTGACCGGAGGTATGTCTCGGTCATGTCTACATAGGTCTCGAACCCATAGGGTCCGCATGCTTAACATTTGATGATGATTTGTATTATGAGTTATGTGATTTGATGACCGAAGTTTGTTTGGAGTCCCGAATGAGATCACGGACATAACGAGGAGTCTCGAAATGGTCGAGAGGTAAAGATCGATATATTGGAAGGTTACATTCGGACATCTGAAGATAATGGGCAACATGGGCCTTAGTGGCGGAGAGAGGGCCGACCATAGGAGGTGGCACGCGCCCCCCTTGCCAACCCAAATTGGACAAGGGGTGGGGGCAGCGCCCCCCCTTTCCCTCTCCTACTCTTTCTCTCTTTCTCCCTTTGCTACTCCGGAAAAGGAAAAAAAGGAGAGGGAAATCGTACTTGGACTAGGGAGTCCTAGTAGTACTCCCCACCTTGGTGCGCCCCTAGGGGGCTGGCCTCCTCCTCCCCCCTTTATATACGGAGGCGACGGGGCATCCCAAAGGCACAACAGACATATCTTAGCCGTGTGCGGTGCCCTCCTCCATAGTTTACCACCTAGGTCATATCGTCGTAGTGCTTAGGCGAAGCCCTGCACCGGTAACTTCATCATCACCGTCGCCACACCGTCGTGCTGAAGGAACTCTCCCTCGTCCTCAACTAGACCAAGAGCTCGAGGGACGTCATCGTGCTGAACATGTGCTGAACATGAAGGTGACGTACGTTCGGTGATAGGATCGGTTGGATCATGAAGACGTTCAATTGCATCAACAGCGTTACTAAACGCTTCCGCTTTTGGTTTACGAGGGTACGTAGACACACTCTCCCCTCTCATTTCTATTCATCTCCTAGATAGATCTTGCATGATCGTAGGAATTTTTTGAAATACTGCATTCCCCAACAGTGGCATCCGAGCTAGTTCCATGCGTAGATGTTATATGCACGAGTAGAACACAAAGAGTTGTGGGCGATAATAGTCATACTTCTTACCACCAATGTCTTACTTTGATTCGGCGGTATTGTTGGATGAAGCGGGCCAGACCGACATTACATGACCGCGTTCATGAGACTGGTTCTACCGACGTGCTTCGCACACAGGTGGCTGGCGGGTGTGTGTTTCTCCAACTTTAGTTGAATCTAGTTTGACTATGGACAGTCCTTGTTGAAGGTTAAAATAGCACACTTGACAAAAAATCATTGTAGTTTTGATGTGTAGGTAAGAATGGTTCTTGCTAGAAGCCCATAGGAGCCACGTAAAACATGCAACAACAAAGTAGAGGACGTCTAACTTGATTTTGCAGGGCATGTTGTGATGTGATATGGTCAAGACATGATGAGATATAAATTGTTGTATGAGATGATCATGTTTTGTAAAATTTATCGGCAACTGTTAGGAGCCTTATGGTTGTCGCTTTATTGTATGAAATGCAATCGCCATGTAATTGCTTTACTTTTTCACTAAGCAGTAGCGATAGTCATGGAAGCAATAGTTGGAGAGACGACAACGATGCTATGATGGAGATCAAGGTGTCAAGTCGGTGATGATGGAGATCATGACAATGCTTTGGAGATGGAGATCAAAGGCACAAGATGATGATGGCCATATCATGTCACATATTTTGATGCATGTGATGTTTATCCTTTATGCATCTTTTTTTGCTTAGTACGGCGGTAGCATTATAACATGATCCCTCACTAAATTTCAAGGTACAACTGTTATCCCTGAGTATGGACCGACGCTACAGTTCGTCGTGCCGAGACACCACGTGATGATCGGGTGTGATAAGCTCTATGTTCACATACAACGGGTGCAAGCCAGTTTTGCACATGCAGAATACTCGGGTTAAACTTTACGAGCCTAGCATATGCTGATATGGCCTTGGAACACTGAGACCGAAAGGTCGAATGTGAATCATATAGTAGATATGATCAACATAGTGATGTTCACCATTTAAAACTACTCCATCACACGTGATGATCGGACATGGTTTAGTTGATACGGATCACGTGATCATTTAGATGACTAGAGGGATGTCTATCTAAGTGGGAGTTCTTAAGTAATATGATTAACTGAACTTTAATTTATCATGAACTTAGTACCTGATATTATTTGCATGTCTATGTTATTGTAGATCAATGGCCCGTGCTACCGTTCCCTTGAATTTCAATGCATTCCTAGAGAAAGGTAAGTTGAAATATGATGGTAGCAACTACATGGACTGGATCCGTAACTTGAGGATTATCCTCATTGCTGCGCAGAAGAATTACGTCCTAGAAGCACCGCTAGGTGCAAGACCCACTGGAGGAGCAAAGTTGATGACTACTCGATAGTTCAGTGTGCCATGCTTTATGGCTTAGAATTAGGACTTCAAAGACGTTTTGAACGTCATGAATCATATGAGATGTTCCAGGAGTTGAAGTTAATACTTCGAGCAAATGCCCGAATTGAGAGATACGAAGTGTCCAATAAGTTCTATAGCTGCAAAATGGAGGAGAATTGTTCTGTTAGTGAACATATACTTAGAATGTCTGGGTGCCACAACCACTTGACTCAACTGGGAGTTAATCTTCCTGATGATAGTGTCATTGACAGAGTTCTTCAATCACTGCCACCAAGCTACAAAAGCTTCGTGATGAACTATAATATGCAAGGGATGGATAAGACAATTTCCGAGCTCTTTGCAATGCTAAAGGTTGCGGAGGTAGTAATCAAGAAGGAGCATCAAGTGTTGATGGTTAACAAGACCACTAGTTTCAAGAAAAAGGGCAAAGGGAAGAAGGGGAACTTCAAGAAGAATGGCAAGCAAGTTGCTGCTCAAGTGAAGAATCCCAAGTCTAGACCTAAGCCTGAGACTGAGTGCTTCTACTGCAAATGGACTAGTCACTGGAAGTGGAACTGCCCCAAGTATTTGGCGGATAAGAAGGATGGCAAAGTGAAAGGTATATTTGATATACATGTTGTTGATGTGCACCTTACTAATGCTCGTAGTAGTGCCTGGGTATTTAATACTAGTTCTGTTGCTCATATTTGCAACTTGAAGTAGGGTCTATGGATTAAACGAAGATTGGCTAAGGATGAGGTGACGATGCGCGTGAGAAATGGTCCCAAAGTTGATGTGATCCCAGTCGGCACGCTACCTCTACATCTACCGTGGGGGTTAGTTTTAGACCTAAATAATTGTTATTTGGTGCCAGCGTTGAGCATGAACATTATATCTGGATTTGTTTGATGTGAGATCGTTATTCATTTAAATCAGAGAATAATGGTTGTTCTATTTATATGAGTAATATCTTTTATGGTCATGCACCCTTGATGAGTGGTTTAACATCCCAAATTTTCAATTTGGAATGTTATACATAGGTCATTTATGCATATCATACTTTATTGCATTTTGTTTTGTGATCCTCGAAATCCTAAGCAACTCAAGGACCCTCGGAGAGAGTTGGGGACTTTCTTAGATCTCATATTTGAACTTTTCTTAAATATCGAAACAAGGATCACTTTGGTTTTAATATTTTTCTCTCCGAAAATATTTCAAATTAAAATTATATGAGAGGAGATAATATGAATTCTCCAAAATAAATGAAATATTGAAGGAAAAATATTAAAATCAAATATATAAATTTATTTGATTTTACTACAATTTTATTTGAATTAGGAAAAATATGCATAAGAGTCCTAAATATTCAAATATAACAGTCCTAAATAAATGTTCACCTTGTCCGACATATTCTTGGAGGACGGGGAAAATTTATTTCGGAATTTTTGGAGTCAGTTTAGTATTACTTTTCTTAATTTTTCTACGACATGTTTTATTTAAAAAAAGGGGAAACTGACCTACCGGGCCGTGTCCGCCTTGGACCCCGACCCGGCCTGCCAGCCCCCCCCTCCCCCGCCCAAACCCTAGCCTCCCCAAGCCCTGCACCCCATCTGCCGCCGCCATCGCCCGCTGTCGCCACCGCCCGCCGGAGTTGTCGCCGACCCCGCTGGAGTTCCTGCCACCGCCGCCACCGTCACGTTTGCCGAGGTAGCCGCCAGTTTTTTTAGAAAACCATTCGCTTTTATTTCGAAAACCTAGATTCGTTTTTTTAGATTAGATCAGTTCGGTTTTTTCCATCGGTTTATTTATTTTGCGGGCGTTCGTCTGTACGTGCGTTTTAACAAACGCCGTTCATCCGTTAGTCACAGACAGCGAACGTTCATTCGTTAGCCTGTTCTTTAGTTTTTCTTGTTTCCAGGGTTTTCCGCGATTATTTTCGGTCAAGTTTTCTGCCCTATTTATCGTTTTAGTTTATCTTTTCACTCGTTTGTCAGAATCAGGCGATTCAAGCGCCTGGATCTTCATCTCGAAGCCCTCTTTCTGTTTAACCAACTTGAACAAGATTTTGGTACTGTAAAATTTGACTTTAGTCCAGATTAGTAATTGGATCTTGTTTCATTGCTCCGTTTGATTTGATTCTTTTTGCAAAGTGGAGTTCTTCAGTTGAACTTTCTAGTTAGATCTTCTTATTTCAGTTTTACCTGTGCATATTTGCTTGATTGCTTATGTATGCTATTGTTTGTTTGTGATAGAATACCCGAAGTGTGAAGCGTGCTACTACGAGTCACTAGGTTTTGCAGATCGTCAGCAAGGAAAGTAACACTTTGATCATACCCCTTTATCACCCAGTTTTTATGCATTAGTTTCTACCCTCACGCATTGCATGAGTAGGATCTCTTAACATGTGGGTCTGGGAATTAGATGATGAGGTAGAACCTATTACCTATTTTATTATCAAACCCTGGGAGTTACTTCTACGCTATGCTTATATTGCCATGCTATGCTCGTAGACATGGATTGGGTTTGAGTGTATCCATGACAGATGTGAGATTGTTAATTAATGGTTCAACTTAAGGTGGCAACTTTAATACACCTCTGGGAGGATTGCTTGTGGGCACCTGGAGAATCCAGTGTTGTCCTAGGATATCCCGGAGTACCCGTGTGACCATCCTACGGTCCTCCACCCAGGCTCAAAGGGATCATAAGACTATTCATTCTAGAAACTTCCGTGTGTAGCCACAAGCCAATATGGGCTCTGGCATAGTTGAGTAAGTTGCGTGAGCTCCTGAAGAGTTGGACTAGCAGATGTAGGGGATTGTAGGTGTACCGGTCCGCCCGGAGTAGAGAGCAAATGCTTCTGAAAGATTGTGCCTCGGTCATCCGTTTCTCAAACACCATGCAGTGCGAGAAATACAACAGACGAGATCTAGTCTTGTGGAGAAAAGTGTGCAAACCTCTGCAGAGTGTACAAACTAATCATGGTTAGCTATGTCCCCGGTTATGGACATCTTGAGTATCTGGATCTTGGATTATCATATGGATCTCATCACTCTAAATAAATTTTATTGGGTTGATAATTACTTTTAATTGGGATTGAGTTGGAGGAACCTTCTCAATGTTGTTCAACTACCATGATAGTTAAATATAATATATTACTTTGTTGTAGGGAAAAATTAGCTTTTCGCAAAAAAATATAACCATAGAGCCTCCACCAGCCATATATGCATGTAGTGATAGTTTTTAATCTGTTCATTGCTCTACTGTGTTATATTGCCAGTATATTCCATGTGCTGACCCATTTTCGGGCCGCAACGTATCAGGTTGCAGACTTTTCAAACGAGGAGTAAGGTGTGATAGGTCGTTTGTCATGCACTCAGCTTTGACGTTAGAGTTGATGGACTCACTTTATCTTCCTAGCCTTCCCCTGTTATCGTATTAGATGGCCTTAAGCCATATTTATTGTAATAAGTTCAATATTGAGACATTCGATGTAATAAGTGTGTGATTGCCACTCTGTTATAAATCCTTCGAGTACTGTGTGTGTCAGCATTACCGATCCAGGGATGACACTGAAGCACAAAGACTTGACCGTTTGAGGTCGGGTCACTACAAGTGGTCTATTTTTGTTGAATCTCGATTGTTGTGATACACATATTCATAACATTGAAGCCAAAAGATGCAAGGTTAATAATGATAGTGTAACTTATTTGTGGCACTGCCGTTTATGTCATATTGGTGTAAAGTGCATGAAGAAACTCCATGCTGATGGGATTTTGGAATCACTTGATTATGAATCACTTGATACTTGCGAACTATGCCTCATGGGTAAGATGACTAAGACTCCGTTCTCCGGAACAATGGAGCAAGCAACTGACTTATTGGAAATAATACATACTGATGTATGTGGTCCGATGAGTGTTGAGGCTCGCAGCGGGTATCGTTATTTTCTGACCTTCACAGATCAGTTGAGCAGATATGGGTATATCTACTTGATGAAACATAAGTCTGTAACATTTGAAATGTTCAAAGAATTTCAGAGTGAAGTGGAAAATCATTGTAACAAGAAAATAAAGTTTCTACGATCTTATCGTGGAGGTGAATATTTGAGTTATGAGTTTGGTCTTCATTTGAAACAATGTGGAATTGTTTCGCAACTCACGCCACCTGGAACACCAACGTGTAATGGTGTGTCTGAACATCGTAACCATACTTTAATAGATATGGTGCGATCTATGATGTCTCTTACTGATTTACTGCTATCGTTTTCGGGTTATGCTTTAGAGACGGCTGCATTCGTGTTATATAGGGCACTATCTAAATCCGTTGAGACGACACCATATGAACTGTGGTTTGGCAAGAAACCTAAGTTGTCGTTCCTTAAAGTTTGGGGCTGCAATGCTTATGTGAAAAATCTTCAACCTGATAAGCTCGAACCCAAATGGAAGAAATGTGTCTTCATAGGATAGCCAAAGGAGACTGTTGGCTACAACTTCTATCACGGATCCGAAGGCAAGAAATTCGTTGCTAATAATGGATCCTTTCTAGAGAAGGAGTTTCTCGCGAAAGAAGCGAGTGGCAGGAAAGTAGAACTTGATGAGTTAATTGTACCTTCTCCCTCATTGGAAAGTAGTTCATCACAGAAATTAGTTCCAGTGATTCCTACACCTATCAGTGAGGAAGCTAATGATGATGATCATGAAACTTCTGATCAAGTTACTATCAAACCTCGTAAGTCAACCAGAGTACGATCAGCACCAGAGTGGTACGGTAATCCTATTCTGGAGGTCATGTTACTTGACCATGACGAACCTATGAACTATGAGGAAGCGATGATGAGCCCAAATTCCATGAAATGGCTTAAGGGCATGAAATCTAAGATGGGATCCATGTATGAGAACAAAGTGTGGACTTTGGTTGACTTGCCCAATGATCGGCAAGCCATGGAGAATAAATGGTTCTTCAAGAAGAAGACTGACGTTGATGGTAATGTTACTGTCTACAAAGCTCAAATTGTTATGAAAGGTTTTCGACAAGTTCAAGGAGTTGACTATGATGAGACCTTCTCACCCGTAGCGATGCTTAAGTCTGTCTGAATCATGTTAGCAATTGCCGCATTTTATGATTATGAAATTTGGGAAATGGATGTCAAACTGCATTCCTTAGTGGATATCTTAAAGAAGAGTTGTATATGATGCAACCAAAAGCTTTTGTCGATCCTAAAGGTGCTAACAAAGTGTGCAAGCTCCATCGATCCATTTATGGATTGGTGCAAGCCTCTCGGAGTTGGAATATACGCTTTGATAGTGTGATCAAAGCATATGGTTTTATACAGACTTTTGGAGAAGCATGTACTTACAAGAAAGTGAGTGGGAGCTCCGTAGCATTTCTAATATTATATGTGAATGACATATTGTTGATTTGAAATAATACAGAATTTCTGGATAGCATAAAAGGATACTTGAATAAGAATTTTTCAATGAAAGACCTCGGTGAAGCTGCTTATATATTGGGCATCAAGATCTATAGAGATAGATCAAGATGTTTTATTGGACTTTCACAAAGAACATACCTTGATAAAGTTTTGAAGAAGTTCAAAATAAATCAGTCAAAGAAAGGGTTCTTGCCTGTGTTACAAGGTGTGATGTTGAGTCAGACTCAATGCCCGACCACTACAGAAGATACAAAGAAAATGAAAGTCATTCCCTATGCCTCAGCCATAGGTTCTATCATGTATGCAATGCTGTGTACCAGACCAAATGTGTGCCTTGCTATAAGTTTAGTAGGGAGATACCAAAGTATCCAGGAGTGGATCACCGGACAGTGGTCAAGAACATCCTGAAATACCTGAAAAGGACAAAGTATATGTTTCTCCTTTATGGAGGTGACAAAGAGCTAGTCGTAAATGGTTACATTGATGAAAGCTTTGACACTGATCCGGATGACTCTAAGTCACAAACCGGATACATATTTATATTGAATGGTGAAGCTGTTAGTTGGTGCCGTTCCAAGCAGGGCGTCGTGGCGGGATCTACGTGTGAAGCAAAGTACATAGCTGCTTCAGAAGCAGCAAATGAAGAAGTCTGGATGAAGGAGTTCGTATCCGATCTAGGTATAATACCTAGTGCATAGGGTCCAATGAAAATCTTTTCTGACAATACTGGAGCAATTGCCTTGGTGAAGGAATCTAGATTTCACAAGAGAACCAAACACATCAAGAGACACTTCAATTCCATTTGCGATCAAGTCATGGAGGGAGACATAGAGATTTGCAAGATACATACGGATCTGAATACTGCAGACCCATTGACTAAGCCTCTCTCATGAGCAAAACATGATAAGAACCAAGACTCCATGGGTGTTAGAATCATTACTATGTAATCTAGATTATTGACTCTAGTGCAAGTGGGAGACTGAAGGAAATATGCCCTGGAGGCAATAATAAAGTTGTTATTTATATTTCCTTATATCATGATAAATGTCTATTATTCATGCTAGAATTGTATTAACGGGAAACTTAGTACAAGTGTGAATACATACACAAACAGAGTGTCCCTAGTATGCCTCTACTTGACTAGCTCATTAATCAAAGATGATTAAGTTTCCTGACCATAGACATGTTTTGTCATTTGATGAACGGGATCACATCATTAGAGAATGATGTGATGGACAAGACCCATCCTTTAGCTTAGCATACTGATCATTCAGTTTTATTGCTATTGCTTTCTTCACGTCAAATACATATTCATTCGGCTATGAGATCTGTTGGCCATGATCAAAGTTTTTCCGCGGGGTTGTGTGCGACGCGCGGAGAAACCGAAACTGCCTCTGGCTGAAGATTAATGAATAAGCGATGAAGACTCCAGGAAACCAACCTCTCTAGCATGCCTGCCTGTGCACTTATTAGGGCCTACCTTGACGACGCTCGGCAGCGCGATGAGGGCCGGCCCGGGGGCTTCTATCGGTGCAACAAACCCTGGGTCTGTTGCCTAGACTGTGCACAGGCACGCTGACGGTGTCCTGGACTAGGGGGTACTCACCACATTGTCTCCCTTCAGTTAGATTGGGCCGAAGACCCCCATGGCTGTATACTCATGGGCCAGTTCGGACAACTGCCGCATACAAGGAAGATTCCACAAGACATGGTGGTCAGGACAAGGACTCTTCCCCCACCGGCGTATTCGGCTAGGACTCTTGTTATCCTAGGCCTCTAGTGCATTATATAAACCAGGGCCAGGCTAGTCGATAGATATACAAACAATCATACCATAGGCTAGCTTCTAGGGTTTAACCTCTACGATCAAGTGGCATATCAACTCTTGTAATACTCATATCATCAAGATCAATCAAGTAGGACGTAGGGTATTACCTCCATCTAGAGCGCCCGAACCTGGGTAAACATCGTGTCCCCTGCCTTCTGTTACCATCCGCCTTAGACGCGCAGTTCGGGACCCCTTACCCGAGATCCGCCGGTTTTGACACCGACATTGCTGCTTTCATTACGAGTTCCGTTGTGTGATCGGCAAAAGGATCGATGGTTTGTCTGCAGATTAACTGCGATGTCGACATCTTCGTCACCGGCTCGACTGGTCACCTTGGCTTGACCGAGACTCTGCCCTGCCTCCGATCATCATGTTCGGACGAGGGCCTTCATCAACACCAACTCTGATCTCTATCAAGATCATGGAGGAATGGTCCACGGAGCTCGGAGGCTCAACGTCAACATTGCCCTCGGGCGACCGTGCTATTTTTCTGGACAGCGAACGCGTATCTGCTGCCACCGCCTCCTCGAGTGTCGTTTTAATGATCGCTTTGGTGGAACTGTGCGGAATCGAGTCTACAATAACCCTCGAAATTTTCTTCGAGTTCCGATGGAGGAATCTCTGACAATCTACGATATACCGGAGCCCGGTCAAATCTAGACGGGAATCTGGATGAGTTTAGGCGCGGTCTCCAGACGCTAGTTTGGAAGTCCTTTGGAAGATCCCACTGTTTGATCTGCTGCGGAATTCCCATATCCGCCACCCCTCAAAATTTCAGCTCGATCCGATCGTCCAGACTCCAGGAACCTTCCGATTAGTGCATCACTTTTCAAATCTGTTTCCTGCGTGAATACGGATCCGACCCGAATTCATGTTTCTTTATGAACATGATATTTGACAACCTTTTTAAAAAGGAATTTTCTTCTAAGGTATTGTGCGTTGTTTTTAACATGCGCCCATAAAATTTTAATCCTCCTCTGAGGTAATCTTCGCCATCACGCTGGTGTCAAACCAGTCTGGCAATATAGCTCCACGACTGCCGACCTGCGCTAGACATGTCGTCGCTTTTTAAGTCGAGCTCAACTTCTTCGGATCCTCACCTCGGCGAGTCGAATAAGAGTTCGGAATCGCCAAGGATAAATCATCACCAACATCGCCGCCCTACGGATTACACGGAGTAGGCACACCGGCAACGGCGCATGGTCACATCATCAAACCAGCATTGGCCGTGTCACAAGTTACGACCTGGGTCGGCATGGCCGCGCTGTTGCTTCTTCGAGCCAATGTCCATCATGCCGAACTACTTGAACACCTCGGCTGACATGGCAGCTACAACAACTCCTCACCGGCCTGCTCCGTCACCTCGGCTAGACTAGGGACTTGGCTATTTCTTCATCAACATTCTCCGTTGACTTCGGCATCACCAGCCGACCAGCTTCGTCACGTTAGTTGGACCGATGGCTTCGCCTCGGCAAGCCAAACTTTGCCAGCATCACTAGGCCATCGCTTTATCGCCCATCACGCAATGGGTGTGCAGATCGATTCCCAATTTTGGGAGTCGCTTTTCTTCGGAATGCTACAACAAATAAACCATGTCTATCAAATGGCGGACACATTAAAAACGGTCGCATGGTGGTTCGGTCAGTTTCCGTACATAGTTCGGCGAACGCCGCATCCGGAGCCCAGACCGCCCTGCAAATTCAGGCTTTGTCACGCCTTCATTGCGTCAAGCTGACGCCCTGCATCGACATTTGCTTCGGCGCTAGGCCACATTTCTTTAAATAAATTATTTTTGCGTAAAGCAATTATGCAAGGATTATATATATATTATTATTATTCCCTAGACCGCACTGTTTTATGTATGCAGGTAATCAATTTTGACTGCGTTAGGTAGTCACTACTCTGGAGTGCCGAACTCCTTTCTCGGACACCTCAGGCCTGGGGGCTGGGACCTCGACCATGCTGAGGACTACGAACCTTGTCGGATCTGTCACAGATCAATGAGCGTCTTCGTCCCGGCACAAGACTGAATCGCATCATAAACACCGAGCACATTAACCAGCTAAGTTGCTTTCATGCTCAAAATCTTTCAGTTTTAAATTTTGTTCGGTTTGACCAAGCATTATACTTTTTGGCACAAAGTTGTTTGTGACAAAGTTCCTTGTCAAAACTTTGTTTGTGACGCGCATATTCAAATACCCCGTTTATTTGGGGGCTCCCTTGATGGATCTTGCCCTCTTGCATATGATTATACTTCTACGGCTTCGTTCCTTGTTCGTGTATTACGCCACCATATGCACCATGTTGACTTAAGCAATTTGCAAGCAGGGTTACCTCGCTCCTGTGTTTACCCCTACGTTCCTGATTGTTCGGCTAGGGAGTAAAGGGAGCACCTATGCAATTGTCACAATCGGGTCATCCGAGCCGAACCTCGGACTGTGTGAAGCCAAAAGCTAGTGCTCTTATTTTCAATTATGGTCGGCACACAACAAAACTCATGAGTACAAAAAATCTATTGCACAAGTCTCATAGTAGCAATGAGCACCGAAGAAAGGTATCGGTGGGGGTACTATTTTCTTCGAAGATGCTTCTTACACTTTGTCAGTAATATAGCATAAGTTCCCTGAGCACGCTTTGTCTGTTACATCTATATGGCCTGATTGCCTGGTATCGGAAACACCGTTGATATTCTCCACAGGTGGAGTACATAACACTTTTCGGTCCTTGACCGAAGAGGGAGAAGCCGACGGTCGGTTAAGACGCGTTTAAAGTTCGGGTGAACACATATATGATACAAGTACTTCGGTACATACAATCATTATACATAAAATTCTTTTTCCCAATTTTCGGATTGGCACTGAACACATCCGATCTCGGGTTTATTTTCGTCTCAGCTCTAATTTTTACTGACGTTTTTTGGTTTTCCAAGCTTATGGCACTTTTAAACTATTTGTGTGTTTTCAGCACAAGACTCGCAGTGAAACGCCGGACACCTTTAGAGATTCGGCAAAAACATTCTCGGATATTGCTATATATGCATCGGTTTCGAATTGTGTCTTCGGTCAATAGTTGGGTTGCCCGGCTCCTGCGCTTGCCTCCTACATTCCTCTTTGTTCGGCTAGGTATGCAAAGGGAGAACCACTTCGATTGTGCTTCCATCTCACATGGTTAAGCACCTCAGTGGAGAAAGCCAAAAACTGACTGTCCCAATAAGCGTAAACTGTTCAGCGATCCGATGACTGCGTTAAATGACGGGCCATTCATAACAATGGCCGAAGTGTTTACGGCTTGACCTCGGCTGTCGCCGAACACTACCGGGGGCTATTAACTGGCCTCCCAAACTAAATCCTCAATATTTTGCTCTTACATTAGAGCTGAGGCTTCATAATCATGCTTAGTGAGGGAGTCCTGGATTAGGGGGTCTCCGGACAGCCGGACTATTAGACTATGAAGGTACAAGATTGAAGACTTCGTCCCATGTCCGGATTGGACTCTACTTGGCGTGGAAGGCAAGCTAGGCAATACGGATATGTATATCTCCACCTTTGTAACTGACCTTGTGTAACCCTATCCCCCTCCAGTGTCTATATAAACCGAAGGGTTTTAGTCCGTAGGACAACATACAATCATACCATAGGCTAGCTTCTAGGGTTTAGCCTCTTCGATCTCATGGTAGATCAACTCTTGTAATACTCATATCATCAAGAACAATCAAGCAGGACGTAGGGTATTACCTCCATCAAGAGGGCCCAAACCTGGGTAAACATCGTGTCCCCTGCCTCCTGTTACCATCCGCCTTAGACGCACAGTTCGGGACCCCCTACCCGAGATCCGCCGGTTTTGACACCGACATTGGTGCTTTCATTGAGAGTTCCACTGTGTCGTCAACGCAAGGCTTGATGGCTCCTTTGATCATCGCTAGCGATGCGCTCTAGGGTGAGGCTTTCCTCTCCGTACAGATCTTCGTATTCGGCGGCTTCACTTTGCGGGCCAATTCGCTTGGCCATCTAGAACAGATCGAAAGCTACGCCCCTGGCCATCATGTCAGATTTGGAAACGTGAACTACATGGCTGACATCCGCGGAGACTTTATCTTCGACGGATTCGAGCCCATGTCGGACGTGCCGCACAGTCGCGACGAGCATGACGTAACTCTGCCGTTGGACGATGTCCGGGAGATCGCATCTGCAACCACTCCGGCCTTCAATCCGGAGCAAGTCGCGCCATCCGAGAGCGGGGGGATGGACCCCGCCATGGAGGCCGCACTCTCAGTGGAGATAGAGCCAGATACTGACTTCACCCCTTACGAGAGCCGTGTCACCGAACCACTGGATTCAGCTCCGGCCACGGACTCCGAGCCGCTCACATCCGTGCCCGTCGAGTCCGATCGGGCACCGATCATGGAGTTCACCTCCGCGGATATCTTTCAGCACTCACCTTTCGGAGATGTGCTAAATTCATTAAAGTCTCTCTCCCTGTCAAGAGAACCTTGGTCGAACTATGTCTGGCTAGAATGGGATGTGGATGATGAAGAAATTCGCTGCCCACCCACCACCCACTTAGTAGCCACTGTCGACGACTTAACCAACATGCTCGACTTCGACTCCGAAGACTTCGATGGTATGGACGACGAAGCCGGAGACGAACAGGAACCGCCACCCTCAGGGTGCTGGACCGCCACCTCATCATATGATATATACATGGTGGACACCCCCAAAGAAGGCAATGGCGACGAGACAGCGGAGGATGACCCCGCCAAGAAGCAACCCAAGTGCCGAAGACAGCGGCGCCGCTCTAAGTCCCGCCATAGCAAGAGCAGTGATACCGGCACAGGAGATAATAACACTCCGGTAAAGCGCCGAAGACAACAACAATTCCCTCCAGCACGGTGTAGAGCTAGAGGACGAACAAGCTAGCCCTCCAGAGCAGACAGCAGATGGAGAACCGCAGGAGGACAATTACATGCCTCCATCCGAAGATGAGGCGAGCCTCGACGACGATGAGTTTATCGTTCCTGAGGACCCCGTCGAGCAAGAGCGCTTCAAGCGCAGGCTTATGGCCACGGCAAATAGCCTTAAGAAGAAACAACAACAACTTCAAACTGATCAAGACCTGCTAGCAGACAGGTGGACCGAAGTCCTTGCGGCCGAGGAGCATGAACTCGAGCGCCCATCCAAGAGTTACCCAAAATGCAGGTTGCTACCTCACCTCGAGGAGGAAGCATTGAAACCTCATTCACAAGTGTATGATGCAGCTGACCGGCCACTACGCGGCCGAGCTAGAGAGGCGTTTCATCCTAAAGTTCAGCCAACACCTCGTCGCCACTCAGTCAAAAATACTAAGGCCCGGGGCAACATAGAGCACCTGCGATACATATTGGACAGCAAGACAAAAATCGCAAGGTCAATATATGGGACACGGGCATGTGCTCCCACACGGGAGATGATCGTCGCGCCGGATACACCAAAAGTAAATCCGGTCGGGCCGAATACAGCAGACAAGACTCATACGAACTACGTCGGGATATAGCCCGGCACAGAGGTGCCGCACACCCCCTATGCTTCACTGATGAAGTTATGAATCATGAATTTCCAGAGGGTTTCGAACCCGTAAATATCGAATCATATGATGGCACAACAGATCCCGCCATATGGATTGAGGATTTCCTCCTTCACATCCACATGGCTCGCAGTGATGATCCACATGCCATCAAGTACCTCCCAATAAACTCAAGTACCTCCGCGACGAATGGCTCGCCCGCCACCTCGGCCAGGAGAAGCCGAAATCTATGGTAGCCCTGACAACACTCATGACCCGCTTTTGCATGGGCGAGGACAGCTGGCTGGCTCGCAGCAACAACACATCAAAGAATCCGGATACCTCGGATACCAAAGATTTTAATGGTAGGCAGCGTCATAATAGACCAAAGCGCTGCAATAATGGCGATAACAACGAAGATACGGCAGTCAATGCCGGATTCAGAGGCTCTAGATCCGGCCAGCAGAAAAAGTCATTCAAAAGAAATACTCCGGCTCCGTCGAGTCTGGATCGCATACTGGATCGCTCGTGTCAAATCCACGGCACCCCCGACAAGCCAGCCAATCACACCAACAGAGAATGCTGGGTGTTCAAGCAGGCCGGCAAGTTAAATGCCGAAAATAAGGACAAGGGGCTGCATAGCGATGACGAGGAGGAGCCCCGGCCGCCGAACACAGGAGGACAGAAGGGGTTTCCCCAGCAAGTGAAGACGGTGAACATGATATACGCAACCCACATCCCTAAGAGGGTGCGGAAGCGTGCACTAAGGGGCCCCTATGCGATGGAGCCCGTCGCCCCAAAGTTCAACCCATGGTCTGCTTGCCCGATCACCTTCGATCGCAGGGTTCAGCCCACTAGTATCCGTCATGGTGGATCCGCCGCACTGGTCCTAGACCCCATCATTGACGGATTTCACCTCATTCGAGTCCTTATGGACGGTGGCAGCAGCCTAAACCTGCTTTATCAGGATACAGTCCGAAAAATGGGCATCGATCCCTCTAGGATCAAACCAAGCAAAACCACCTTCAAAGGTGTCATCCCAGGTGTAGAGGCCCATTTCACAGGCTCAATCACACTGGAAGTGGTCTTCGGATCACCGAATAACTTCCGAAGCGAAGAGTTAATCTTCGACATCGTCCCTTTTCGCAGTGGCTATCATGCACTGCTTGGACGGACAACATTTGCAAAATTCAATGCAGTGCCGCATTATGCATACCTCAAGCTCAAGATGCCAGGACTTTGCGGGGTCATAACAGTAAATGGAAACATAGAACGCTCGCTCCGTACGGAAGAGCACACTACGGCCCTTGCAGCAGAGGAACAAAGCAGCCTGTTCAGGCAGACCACTCATTCGGCGTCATGGCCCCCGGACACCTTCAAGCGAGTCTGGAACAAGCTGCAATAGGATCGCCTGGCACGATCAGAGCTCGCCTTGCAATCCGGTCCCCGTCCCAGTCCTAGTGAAGCGACGAAATCTGTGCCGCGCGTACATAACTACGCATTAAAAATACCATGGACATAGGCGGGGGCACGATCAGGACACGCCCCGCATTGTGCCTTAACCACACTAGGGGTTGTATACCTTCGACATTCATTTTCTCTTTCAGGGCCTAACTCTTTGGAAGCCCTTCCCGGAAGTACGATTGCCAGACACATTCCGGAAGCAACAACCAAGGCGGCAAGAAGCTAAGATGAACACGGGAACCGACAGGTGGTCTCTAGTAATACTTGATATACCCACTTTTCACTATTTATGCATAGCTTGCCCTGGGATAGGACATTTCGAATTGTCCTACTTTATGCATATTGCAGTACTTGTACCAGTACGCTTTGACGTATTATTCAAATAACAATGCATATCATTAAACTGTCATTGCATTATTTAAGTCTTTCTCTTTCTCTTATATGTCCATTTACGACAATCCGCACCCGCACGTGCGGGTATGGTCAGTTCACCAGGGGTCCTCGTTTACCCCATAATACGACGCAAGAAGTCCGAACACTTTCGACAGTGCAGCACGCCGAACTTATAGCAATATATGCATCAGCTCCGAGTCATGTCTTTGGTCAAATGTTGGGTTGCCCGGCTCGCACGCTTTGGTACCTTACGTTCCGCTATATCGGCTAAGGTAGCGGTGGGACAACTACTGCGATTGTGTCCCGGTTCTTCTGGACGAGCACCTCAGTAGAGAAAGCCAAAAACTGACTGTCATGATAAGGCGAGAGACTGGTCGCAGTTCAAGAGGTCTCAAGTCCTTAAAGACTTTTTCCGCTTCGGGCGAGGAGTCGGCCTTGTTCGGCCTAGGCGTGTATAGCGCCCTAAATTCGGCCCTCCGAATACCAGGGGCTTCGCCAAAAATTTAAAATCATAGACTTCTATGGCTAAGTGAGAGTGATAAAGCATTATAGTCCGATTGCCTGGTTCGTTGCGCTGAACACCTCCCTTGAAGGACCCAAAATTGGAGTAAAGAGTGTTCAGATTTATCCCGAACACCCCAGTACTAGTTACATGGGGGTAGAAGCCAACGACTGGCCAACTCTCAGATTTTATAAACGGCCGCACAGAAGGTAATATTTGAAATTAAGAAAGTGTCGCATGGCGCAAACAAACTCGTTTAATATTACAGGATCACATCAGCATGTTCATTCAAAAATTACATCCTTGGCACACTCATCTGCCACTAAGCGGGAACCCTTCAGGACACTTTCATAATAATTCTTGGGGAAGCGATGCTCCTTGCCATCCGGCGGCCCCTCCTTCACCAGCTTTACGGCGTCCAGCTTCGCCCAGTGCACCTTCGCCCGGGAAAAAGCCCTGCGTGCACCCTCAATGCAGACGGACCGCTTGATGACTTCAAGCCATGGGCAGGCTTCCACAAGCCGCCTCACCAGACCGAAGTAGCTGCCGGACAGGGGCTCGCCAGGCCACATCCAGACTATCAGGCTCGTCATGGCCTGTTCGGCCGCCTTGTGAAGCTCGACCAACTGCTTCAGTTGGTCGCTCAAGGGCATGGGGTGTTCGGTCCCAGTATATTGAGACCAGAACAACTTCTCCGTTGAAGATCTGCAAACTACGGGGAAGATCTGCAAACGCTCCTGGAGAGCTTCGAACTTGGGTAAGAAAATGGAAAGTCTCCTTCACATGCTTGCTTTTCACATTGAATGCCTTACCCGCTACTATCTTCTTCGCCGCGTTAATCTCCTGGAGGGCCTTGTAGGCTTCGGCCTTGGCACTCCGGACGCTTTCAAACGCCTGCGCGAGCTCGGACTCTCGCGCCTTGGATTCAAGCTCCAAGGACTCGTGCTTTTTGGCGAGAGCCTCGAGCTCTTGCTGCACCTCGCCCACTCGGGCCTCTTGTTTGTCCCGTTCAATGCGTTCTTCGGCCGCTTTGTCTTCGGCCTCAGACAACGCCTTCCTCAGGGTCTCCACCTCGATCGTGGCCCCTGACAAATTCATGATGATCCTATTACTTTACACCCGAACTTCTTTTTAACTATATAGACAGGGGTATCTCTTAGCTTTGCTCTCATCGAGCTGCCTCTTGGTAAGGCCGAGCTCGTCCTCGGACCGCTTCAGGGCCTGCTTCAACGCAGAGACCTCCGCAGTACGTGCAGTAGCGGCCAGCAGTGAAGCCTGCACATACACATAGACATACTCTAATTAGACTCCTGAGTTATCATTTGATCCTCTATTCGGCTTTTCTTCGCGAACGCCGAACAGAGCATCAGGGGCTACTATCTATGCGGTAATATTTTCTTATATTTTGATTACTTACCTCAAAGCCTTTTAGGAGGCTGGCACAAGCTTCGATCAGTCCATTTTTGGCGGACTGAACCTTCTCGACCACCGCACTCATAATAGTGCGGTGCTCTTCATCGATGGAAGCACTATGAAGCGCTTCCAGCAAGTTATCCGGTGCCTCTGGTTGGATAGAGGACACCAGCACGGATGGTTGGCTCCCCTTAACAGGGGACCGCTTGCCGGAGTCTGGAACCATCGAAGGTTCTGGCGCAGTGTCCGCTGGGGCCCAAACTCGATGACCGTAGGAGCCTCGCTCCCTTGGTACCCAAGTTCCAGGAGGTCGCCGTGAGGCGCCCCCAGGATCAGCTCCCCTTGGCTCAGTGCCTTTTGAGACAACACCTCGGCGTTGTTTGCAGGGCGAGGGGTGGAAGCGGTCGCAGGAGAACCGTTGTTCATATCCGACAAGCCCAAAGAGCCGCTCGACGAAGGTATGTCGAGATGAGCTCAGGCCGGACTGCATAATCATGTTCGGCATGAGGGCATGCAGTACAATAAAACATACCATGAAGTACTATGGTGTCCGGACACTTACGATTTTGCCAGGGGCTTGACCCTGGGTAGCCAATCGTTGCCACAGTCGGCAGCCGTCGTGGCGCAGTCCGGAGGGAGGGCCCTTCCCTTCTTGGACCCTTCGGCCTCCCCGGATGGGTTGGCCTTCCTTTTCTTGTCTCCCCCAGCTGGGGGGAGAACTTTTCTCCTCCTCCTCGTTTCCATGGGAGGAGTGCGCGTCGGAGTCATCGTCCGATGACTCCGATACAACCTTGCGCCGGAGACCCTTTCGGGTCCCCGCGGTCTTCTTCTTGGTCTTCTTTTTCGGGCAAGTAATATCGACGATCGAATCTCGGGCAAGTAACATACCGATGACAAAGGGAATGACGTATGTTGTTATGCGGTTCGACCGATAAAGATCTTCATAGAATATGTAGGAGCCAATATGAGCATTCAGGTTCCGCTATTGTTTATTGACCGGAGGTATGTCTCTGTCATGTCTACATAGTTCTCGAACCCATAGGGTCTGCATGCTTAACATTTGATGATGATTTGTATTATGAGTTATGTGATTTGATGACCGAAGTTTGCCTAGCTTGTATTATTGAGGCTTCATAATCATGCTTAGTGAGGGAGTCCTGGATTAGGGGGTCTCCGGACAGCCGAACTATATCCTTTGCCGGACTATTGGACTATGAAGGTACAAGATTGAAGACTTCGTCCCATGTCCGGATTGGACTCTACTTGGCATGGAAGGCAAGCTAGGCAATACGAATATGTATATCTCCACCTTTGTAACTGACCTTATGTAACCCTATCCCCCTCCAGTGTCTATATAAACCGAAGGGTTTTAGTTCGTAGGACAACATACTATCATACCATAGGCTAGCTTCTAGGGTTTAGCCTCTTCGATCTCATGGTAGATCAACTCTTGTAATAATCATATCATCAAGAACAATCAAGCAGGACCTAGGGTATTACCTCCATCAAGAGGGCCCAAACCTGAGTAAACATCGTGTCCCCTGCCTCCTGTTACCATCCGCCTTAGACGCACAGTTCGGGACCCCCTACCCGAGATCCGCCGGTTTTGACACCGACATTGGTGCTTTCATTGAGAGTTCCACTGTGTCGTCAACACAAGGCTTGATGGCTCCTTTGATCATCGCTAGCGATGCGCTCCAGGGTGAGGCTTTCCTCCCCGTACAGATCTTCGTATTCGGCGACTTCACTTTGCAGGCCAATTCGCTTGGCCATCTGGAACAGATCGAAAGCTACGCCCCTGGCCATCATGTCAGATTTGGAAACTTGAACTACATGGCTGACATCCGCGAAGACTTGATCTTCGACGGATTCGAGCCCATGTCGGACGTGCCGCACAGTCGCGACGAGCATGACGTAACTCTCCCGTCGGACGATGTCCGGGAGATCGCATCTGCAACCACTCCGGCCTTCAATCCTGAGCAAGTCGCGCCATCCGAGAGCGGGGGGATGGACCCCGCCATGGAGGCCGCACTCTCAGTGGAGATAGAGCCAGATACTGACTTCACCCCTTACGAGAGCCGTGTCGCCGAACCACTGGATTCAGCTCCGGCCACGGACTCCGAGCCGCTCACATCCGTGCCCGTCGAGTCCGATCGGGCGCCGATCATGGAGGTCACCTCCGCGGATATCTTTCAGCACTCACCTTTCGGAGATGTGCTAAATTCATTAAAGTCTCTCTCCCTGTCAGGAGAACCTTGGTCGAACTATGTCTGGCTAGAATGGGATGTGGATGATGAAGAAATTCGCTGCCCACCCACCACCCACTTAGTAGCCACTGTCGACGACTTAACCAACATGCTCGACTTCGACTCCGAAGACTTCGATGGTATGGACGACGAAGCCGGAGACGAACAGGAACCGCCCCCCTCAGGGCGCTGGACCGCCACCTCATCATATGATATATACATGGTGGACACCCCCAAAGAAGGCAATGGCGACGAGACAGCGGAGGATGACCCCGCCAAGAAGCAACCCAAGTGCCGAAGACAGCGGCGCCGCTCTAAGTCCCGCCATAGCAAGAGCAGTGATACCGGCACAGGAGATAATAACACTCCGGTAAAGCGCCGAAGACAACAACAATTCCCTCCAGCACGGTGTAGAGCTAGAGGACGAACGAGCTAGCCCTCCAGAGCAGACAGCAGATGGAGAACCGCAGGAGGACAATTACATGCCTCCATCCGAAGATGAGGCGAGCCTCGGCGACGATGAGTTTATCGTGCCTGAGGACCCCGTCGAGCAAGAGCGCTTCAAGCGCCAGCTTATGGCCACGGCAAATAGCCTTAAGAAAAAACAACAACAACTTCAAACTGATTAAGACCTGCTAGCAGACAGGTGGACCGAAGTCCTTGCGGCCGAGGAGCATGAACTCGAGCGCCCCTCCAAGAGTTACCAAAACGCAGGTTGCTACCTCACCTCGAGGAGGAAGCATTGAAACCTCATTCACAAGTGTACGATGCGGCTGACCGGCTACTACGTGGCCGAGCTAGAGAGGCGTTTCATCCTAAAGTTTAGCCAACACCCCGTCGCCACTCAGTCAAAAATACTAAGGCCCGGGGCAACATAGAGCACCTGCGATACATATTGGACAGCAAGACAAAAATCGCAAGGTCAATATATGGGACACGGGCATGTGCTCCCACACGGGAGATGATCGTCACGCAGGATACACCAAAAGTAAATCCGGTCGGGCCGAATACAGCAGACAAGACTCATACGAACTACGTCGGGATATAGCCCGGCACAGAGGTGCCGCACACCCCCTATGCTTCACTGATGAAGTTATGAATCATGAATTCCCGGAGGGTTTCAAACCCGTAAATATCGAATCATATGATGGCACAACAGATCCCGCCATATGGATTGAGGATTTCCTCCTTCACACCCACATGGCTCGAAGTGATGATCCACATGCCATCAAGTACCTCCCACTAAAACTCAAAGGACTAGCTCGGCATTGGCTAAATAGCTTGCCGGAAGATTCCGTCGGCAGTTGGGAGGATATGGAAGACGCATTTCTTGACAACTTCAAGGTCACTTATGTGCGGCCACCGGATGCTGATGACTTGAGCCACCTAACCCAGCAGCCAGGGGAATCGGCCAGACAATTCCGGACACGGTTCCTTACTAAGAAAAATCAAATTGTAGACTGTCCGGATGCAGAGGCCCTAGCGGCATTCAAGCATAACATCCGCGACGAATGGCTCGCCCGCCACCTCGGCCAGGAGAAGCCGAAATCTATGGTAGCCCTGACAACACTCATGACCCGCTTTTGCATGGGCGAGGACAGCTGGCTGGCTCGCAGCAACAACACATCAAAGAATCCAGATACCTCGGATACCAAAGATGTTAATGGTAGGCAGCATCATAATAGACCAAAGCGCTGCAATAATGGCGATAACAACGAAGATACGGCAGTCAATGCCGGATTCAGAGGCTCTAGATCCGGCCAGCAGAAAAAGTCATTCAAAAGAAATACTCCGGCTCCGTCGAGTCTGGATCGCATACTGGATCGCTCGTGTCAAATCCACGGCACCCCCGACAAGCCAGCCAATCACACCAACAGAGAATGCTGGGTGTTCAAGCAGGCCGGCAAGTTAAATGCTGAAAATAAGGACAAGGGGCTGCATAGCGATGACGAGGAGGAGCCCCGGCCGCCGAACACAGGAGGACAGAAGGGGTTTCCCCCACAAGTGAAGACGGTGAACATGATATACGCAACCCACATCCCCAAGAGGGTGCGGAAGCATGCACTAAGGGGCACCTATGCGATGGAGCCCGTCGCCCCAAAGTTCAACCCATGGTCTGCTTGCCCGATCACCTTCGATCGCAGGGTTCAGCCCACTAGAATCCGTCATGGCGGATCCGCCGCACTGGTCCTAGACCCCATCATTGACGGATTTCACCTCATTCGAGTCCTTATGGACGGTGGCAGCAGCCTAAACCTGCTTTATCAGGATACAGTCCGAAAAATGGGCATCGATCCCTCTAGGATCAAACCAAGCAAAACCACCTTCAAAGGTGTCATCCCAGGTGTAGAGGCCCATTTCACAGGCTCAATCACACTGGAAGTGGTCTCCGGATCACCGGATAACTTCCGAAGCGAAGAGTTAATCTTCGACATCGTCCCTTTTCACAGTGGCTATCATGCACTGCTTGGACGGACAACATTTGCAAAATTCAATGCAGTGCCGCATTACGCATACCTCAAGCTCAAGATGCCAGGACTTTGCGGGGTCATAACAGTAAATGGAAACGCAGAACGCTCGCTCTGTACGGAAGAGCACACTACGGCCCTTGCAGCAGAGGAACAAAGCAGCCTGTTCAGGCAGACCACTCATTCGGCGTCATGGCCCCCGGACACCTTCAAGCGAGTCTGGAACAAGCTGCAACAGGATCGCCTGGCACGATCAGAGCTCGCCTTGCAATCCGGCCCCCGTCCCAGTCCTAGTGAAGCGACGAAATCTGTGCCGCGCGTACATAACTACGCATTAAAAATACCATGGACATAGGCGGGGGCACGATCAGGACACGCCCTGCATTGTGCCTTAACCACACTAGGGGTTGTATACCTTCGACATTCATTTTCTCTTTCAGGGCCTAACTCTTTGGAAGCCCTTCCCGGCAGTACGATTGCCAGACACATTCCGGAAGCAACAACCAAGGCGGCAAGAAGCTAAGATGAACACGGGAACCGACAGGTGGTCTCTAGTAATACTTGATATACCCACTTTTCACTATTTATGCATAGATTGCCCTGGGATAGGACATTTCGAATTGTCCTACTTTATGCATATTGCAGTACTTGTACCAGTACGCTTCGACGTATTATTCAAATAAAAATGCATATCATTAAACTGTCATTGCATTATTTAAGTCTTTCTCTTTCTCTTATATGTCCATTTACGACAATCCGCACCCGCACGTGCGGGTATGGTCAGTTCACCAGGGGTCCTCGTTTACCCCATAATACGACGCAAGAAGTCCGAACACTTTCGACAGTGCAGCACGCCGAACTTATAGCAATATATGCATCAGCTCCGAGTCATGTCTTTGGTCAAATGTTGGGTTGCCCGGCTCGCACGCTTTGGTACCTTACGTTCCGCTATATCGGCTAAGGTAGCGGTGGGACAACTACTGCGATTGTGTCCCGGTTCTTCCGGACGAGCACCTCAGTAGAGAAAGCCAAAAACTGACTGTCATGATAAGGCGAGAGACTGGTTGCTGCTCGAGAGGTCTCAAGTCCTTAAAGACTTTTTCCGCTTCGGGCGAGGAGTCGGCCTTGTCCGGCCTAGGCGTGTATAGCGCCCCAAATTCGGCCCTCCGAATACCAGGGGCTTCGCCAAAAATTTAAAATCATAGACTTCTATGGCTAAGTGAGAGTGATAAAGCATTATAGTCTGATTGCCTGGTTCGTTGCGCTGAACACCTCCCTTGAAGGACCCAAAATTGGAGTAAAGAGTGTTCAGATTTATCCCGAACACCCCAGTACTAGTTACATGGGGGTAGAAGCCAACGACTGGCCAACTCTCAGATTTTATAAACGGCCGCAAACAAACTCGTTTAATATTACAGGATCACATCAGCATGTTCATTCAAAAATTACATCCTTGGCACACTCATCTGCCACTAAGCGGGAACCCTTCAGGACACTTTCATAATAATTCTTGGGGAAGCGATGCTCCTTGCCATCCGGCGGCCCCTCCTTCACCAGCTTTACGGCGTCCAGCTTCGCCCAGTGCACCTTCGCCCGGGAAAAAGCCCTGCGTGCACCCTCAATGCAGACGGACCGCTTGATGACTTCAAGCCATGGGCAGGCTTCCACAAGCCGCCTCACCAGACCGAAGTAGCTGCCGGACAGGGGCTCGCCAGGCCACATCCAGACTATCAGGCTCGTCATGGCCTGTTCGGCCGCCTTGTGAAGCTCGACCAACTGCTTCAGTTGGTCGCTCAAGGGCATGGGGTGTTCGGTCCCAGTATATTGAGACCAGAACAACTTCTCCGTTGAAGATCTGCAAACTACGGGGAAGATCTGCAAACGCTCCTGGAGAGCTTCGAACTTGGGTAAGAAAATGGAAAGTCTCCTTCACATGCTTGCTTTTCACATTGAATGCCTTACCCGCTACTATCTTCTTCGCCGCGTTAATCTCCTGGAGGGCCTTGTAGGCTTCGGCCTTGGCACTCCGGACGCTTTCAAACGCCTGCGCGAGCTCGGACTCTCGCGCCTTGGATTCAAGCTCCAAGGACTCGTGCTTTTTGGCGAGAGCCTCGAGCTCTTGCTGCACCTCGCCCACTCGGGCCTCTTGTTTGTCCCGTTCAATGCGTTCTTCGGCCGCTTTGTCTTCGGCCTCAGACAACGCCTTCCTCAGGGTCTCCACCTCGATCGTGGCCCCTGACAAATTCATGATGATCCTATTACTTTACACCCGAACTTCTTTTTAACTATATAGACAGGGGTATCTCTTAGCTTTGCTCTCATCGAGCTGCCTCTTGGTAAGGCCGAGCTCGTCCTCGGACCGCTTCAGGGCCTGCTTCAACGCAGAGACCTCCGCAGTACGTGCAGTAGCGGCCAGCAGTGAAGCCTGCACATACACATAGACATACTCTAATTAGACTCCTGAGTTATCATTTGATCCTCTATTCGGCTTTTCTTCGCGAACGCCGAACAGAGCATCAGGGGCTACTATCTATGCGGTAATATTTTCTTATATTTTGATTACTTACCTCAAAGCCTTTTAGGAGGCTGGCACAAGCTTCGATCAGTCCATTTTTGGCGGACTGAACCTTCTCGACCACCGCACTCATAATAGTGCGGTGCTCTTCATCGATGGAAGCACTATGAAGCGCTTCCAGCAAGTTATCCGGTGCCTCTGGTTGGATAGAGGACACCAGCACGGATGGTTGGCTCCGCTTAACAGGGGACCGCTTGCCGGAGTCTGGAACCATCGAAGGTTCTGGCGCAGTGTCCGCTGGGGCCCAAACTCGATGACCGTAGGAGCCTCGCTCCCTTGGTACCCAAGTTCCAGGAGGTCGCCGTGAGGCGCCCCCAGGATCAGCTCCCCTTGGCTCAGTGCCTTTTGAGACAACACCTCGGCGTTGTTTGCAGGGCGAGGGGTGGAAGCGGTCGCAGGAGAACCGTTGTTCATATCCGACAAGCCCAAAGAGCCGCTCGACGAAGGTATGTCGAGATGAGCTCAGGCCGGACTGCATAATCATGTTCGGCATGAGGGCATGCAGTACAATAAAACATACCATGAAGTACTATGGTGTCCGGACACTTACGATTTTGCCAGGGGCTTGACCCTGGGTAGCCAATCGTTGCCACAGTCGGCAGCCGTCGTGGCGCAGTCCGGAGGGAGGGCCCTTCCCTTCTTGGACCCTTCGGCCTCCCCGGATGGGTTGGCCTTCCTTTTCTTGTCTCCCCCAGCTGGGGGGAGAACTTTTCTCCTCCTCCTCGTTTCCATGGGAGGAGTGCGCGCCGGAGTCATCGTCCGATGACTCCGATACAACCTTGCGCCGGAGACCCTTTCGGGTCCCCGCGGTCTTCTTCTTGGTCTTCTTTTTCGGGCAAGTAATATCGACGATCGAATCTCGGGCAAGTAACATACCGATGACAAAGGGAATGACGTATGTTGTTATGCGGTTTGACCGATAAAGATCTTCATAGAATATGTAGGAGCCAATATGAGCATTCAGGTTCCGCTATTGTTTATTGACCGGAGGTATGTCTCTGTCATGTCTACATAGTTCTCGAACCCATAGGGTCTGCATGCTTAACATTTGATGATGATTTGTATTATGAGTTATGTGATTTGATGACCGAAGTTTGCCTAGCTTGTATTATTGAGGCTTCATAATCATGCTTAGTGAGGGAGTCCTGGATTAGGGGGTCTCCGGACAGCCGAACTATATCCTTTGCCGGACTATTGGACTATGAAGGTACAAGATTGAAGACTTCGTCCCATGTCCGGATTGGACTCTACTTGGCATGGAAGGCAAGCTAGGCAATACGAATATGTATATCTCCACCTTTGTAACTGACCTTATGTAACCCTATCCCCCTCCAGTGTCTATATAAACCGAAGGGTTTTAGTTCGTAGGACAACATACTATCATACCATAGGCTAGCTTCTAGGGTTTAGCCTCTTCGATCTCATGGTAGATCAACTCTTGTAATAATCATATCATCAAGAACAATCAAGCAGGACCTAGGGTATTACCTCCATCAAGAGGGCCCAAACCTGAGTAAACATCGTGTCCCCTGCCTCCTGTTACCATCCGCCTTAGACGCACAGTTCGGGACCCCCTACCCGAGATCCGCCGGTTTTGACACCGACATTGGTGCTTTCATTGAGAGTTCCACTGTGTCGTCAACACAAGGCTTGATGGCTCCTTTGATCATCGCTAGCGATGCGCTCCAGGGTGAGGCTTTCCTCCCCGTACAGATCTTCGTATTCGGCGACTTCACTTTGCAGGCCAATTCGCTTGGCCATCTGGAACAGATCGAAAGCTACGCCCCTGGCCATCATGTCAGATTTGGAAACTTGAACTACATGGCTGACATCCGCGAAGACTTGATCTTCGACGGATTCGAGCCCATGTCGGACGTGCCGCACAGTCGCGACGAGCATGACGTAACTCTCCCGTCGGACGATGTCCGGGAGATCGCATCTGCAACCACTCCGGCCTTCAATCCTGAGCAAGTCGCGCCATCCGAGAGCGGGGGGATGGACCCCGCCATGGAGGCCGCACTCTCAGTGGAGATAGAGCCAGATACTGACTTCACCCCTTACGAGAGCCGTGTCGCCGAACCACTGGATTCAGCTCCGGCCACGGACTCCGAGCCGCTCACATCCGTGCCCGTCGAGTCCGATCGGGCGCCGATCATGGAGGTCACCTCCGCGGATATCTTTCAGCACTCACCTTTCGGAGATGTGCTAAATTCATTAAAGTCTCTCTCCCTGTCAGGAGAACCTTGGTCGAACTATGTCTGGCTAGAATGGGATGTGGATGATGAAGAAATTCGCTGCCCACCCACCACCCACTTAGTAGCCACTGTCGACGACTTAACCAACATGCTCGACTTCGACTCCGAAGACTTCGATGGTATGGACGACGAAGCCGGAGACGAACAGGAACCGCCCCCCTCAGGGCGCTGGACCGCCACCTCATCATATGATATATACATGGTGGACACCCCCAAAGAAGGCAATGGCGACGAGACAGCGGAGGATGACCCCGCCAAGAAGCAACCCAAGTGCCGAAGACAGCGGCGCCGCTCTAAGTCCCGCCATAGCAAGAGCAGTGATACCGGCACAGGAGATAATAACACTCCGGTAAAGCGCCGAAGACAACAACAATTCCCTCCAGCACGGTGTAGAGCTAGAGGACGAACGAGCTAGCCCTCCAGAGCAGACAGCAGATGGAGAACCGCAGGAGGACAATTACATGCCTCCATCCGAAGATGAGGCGAGCCTCGGCGACGATGAGTTTATCGTGCCTGAGGACCCCGTCGAGCAAGAGCGCTTCAAGCGCCAGCTTATGGCCACGGCAAATAGCCTTAAGAAAAAACAACAACAACTTCAAACTGATTAAGACCTGCTAGCAGACAGGTGGACCGAAGTCCTTGCGGCCGAGGAGCATGAACTCGAGCGCCCCTCCAAGAGTTACCAAAACGCAGGTTGCTACCTCACCTCGAGGAGGAAGCATTGAAACCTCATTCACAAGTGTACGATGCGGCTGACCGGCTACTACGTGGCCGAGCTAGAGAGGCGTTTCATCCTAAAGTTTAGCCAACACCCCGTCGCCACTCAGTCAAAAATACTAAGGCCCGGGGCAACATAGAGCACCTGCGATACATATTGGACAGCAAGACAAAAATCGCAAGGTCAATATATGGGACACGGGCATGTGCTCCCACACGGGAGATGATCGTCACGCAGGATACACCAAAAGTAAATCCGGTCGGGCCGAATACAGCAGACAAGACTCATACGAACTACGTCGGGATATAGCCCGGCACAGAGGTGCCGCACACCCCCTATGCTTCACTGATGAAGTTATGAATCATGAATTCCCGGAGGGTTTCAAACCCGTAAATATCGAATCATATGATGGCACAACAGATCCCGCCATATGGATTGAGGATTTCCTCCTTCACACCCACATGGCTCGAAGTGATGATCCACATGCCATCAAGTACCTCCCACTAAAACTCAAAGGACTAGCTCGGCATTGGCTAAATAGCTTGCCGGAAGATTCCGTCGGCAGTTGGGAGGATATGGAAGACGCATTTCTTGACAACTTCAAGGTCACTTATGTGCGGCCACCGGATGCTGATGACTTGAGCCACCTAACCCAGCAGCCAGGGGAATCGGCCAGACAATTCCGGACACGGTTCCTTACTAAGAAAAATCAAATTGTAGACTGTCCGGATGCAGAGGCCCTAGCGGCATTCAAGCATAACATCCGCGACGAATGGCTCGCCCGCCACCTCGGCCAGGAGAAGCCGAAATCTATGGTAGCCCTGACAACACTCATGACCCGCTTTTGCATGGGCGAGGACAGCTGGCTGGCTCGCAGCAACAACACATCAAAGAATCCAGATACCTCGGATACCAAAGATGTTAATGGTAGGCAGCATCATAATAGACCAAAGCGCTGCAATAATGGCGATAACAACGAAGATACGGCAGTCAATGCCGGATTCAGAGGCTCTAGATCCGGCCAGCAGAAAAAGTCATTCAAAAGAAATACTCCGGCTCCGTCGAGTCTGGATCGCATACTGGATCGCTCGTGTCAAATCCACGGCACCCCCGACAAGCCAGCCAATCACACCAACAGAGAATGCTGGGTGTTCAAGCAGGCCGGCAAGTTAAATGCTGAAAATAAGGACAAGGGGCTGCATAGCGATGACGAGGAGGAGCCCCGGCCGCCGAACACAGGAGGACAGAAGGGGTTTCCCCCACAAGTGAAGACGGTGAACATGATATACGCAACCCACATCCCCAAGAGGGTGCGGAAGCATGCACTAAGGGGCACCTATGCGATGGAGCCCGTCGCCCCAAAGTTCAACCCATGGTCTGCTTGCCCGATCACCTTCGATCGCAGGGTTCAGCCCACTAGAATCCGTCATGGCGGATCCGCCGCACTGGTCCTAGACCCCATCATTGACGGATTTCACCTCATTCGAGTCCTTATGGACGGTGGCAGCAGCCTAAACCTGCTTTATCAGGATACAGTCCGAAAAATGGGCATCGATCCCTCTAGGATCAAACCAAGCAAAACCACCTTCAAAGGTGTCATCCCAGGTGTAGAGGCCCATTTCACAGGCTCAATCACACTGGAAGTGGTCTCCGGATCACCGGATAACTTCCGAAGCGAAGAGTTAATCTTCGACATCGTCCCTTTTCACAGTGGCTATCATGCACTGCTTGGACGGACAACATTTGCAAAATTCAATGCAGTGCCGCATTACGCATACCTCAAGCTCAAGATGCCAGGACTTTGCGGGGTCATAACAGTAAATGGAAACGCAGAACGCTCGCTCTGTACGGAAGAGCACACTACGGCCCTTGCAGCAGAGGAACAAAGCAGCCTGTTCAGGCAGACCACTCATTCGGCGTCATGGCCCCCGGACACCTTCAAGCGAGTCTGGAACAAGCTGCAACAGGATCGCCTGGCACGATCAGAGCTCGCCTTGCAATCCGGCCCCCGTCCCAGTCCTAGTGAAGCGACGAAATCTGTGCCGCGCGTACATAACTACGCATTAAAAATACCATGGACATAGGCGGGGGCACGATCAGGACACGCCCTGCATTGTGCCTTAACCACACTAGGGGTTGTATACCTTCGACATTCATTTTCTCTTTCAGGGCCTAACTCTTTGGAAGCCCTTCCCGGCAGTACGATTGCCAGACACATTCCGGAAGCAACAACCAAGGCGGCAAGAAGCTAAGATGAACACGGGAACCGACAGGTGGTCTCTAGTAATACTTGATATACCCACTTTTCACTATTTATGCATAGATTGCCCTGGGATAGGACATTTCGAATTGTCCTACTTTATGCATATTGCAGTACTTGTACCAGTACGCTTCGACGTATTATTCAAATAAAAATGCATATCATTAAACTGTCATTGCATTATTTAAGTCTTTCTCTTTCTCTTATATGTCCATTTACGACAATCCGCACCCGCACGTGCGGGTATGGTCAGTTCACCAGGGGTCCTCGTTTACCCCATAATACGACGCAAGAAGTCCGAACACTTTCGACAGTGCAGCACGCCGAACTTATAGCAATATATGCATCAGCTCCGAGTCATGTCTTTGGTCAAATGTTGGGTTGCCCGGCTCGCACGCTTTGGTACCTTACGTTCCGCTATATCGGCTAAGGTAGCGGTGGGACAACTACTGCGATTGTGTCCCGGTTCTTCCGGACGAGCACCTCAGTAGAGAAAGCCAAAAACTGACTGTCATGATAAGGCGAGAGACTGGTTGCTGCTCGAGAGGTCTCAAGTCCTTAAAGACTTTTTCCGCTTCGGGCGAGGAGTCGGCCTTGTCCGGCCTAGGCGTGTATAGCGCCCCAAATTCGGCCCTCCGAATACCAGGGGCTTCGCCAAAAATTTAAAATCATAGACTTCTATGGCTAAGTGAGAGTGATAAAGCATTATAGTCTGATTGCCTGGTTCGTTGCGCTGAACACCTCCCTTGAAGGACCCAAAATTGGAGTAAAGAGTGTTCAGATTTATCCCGAACACCCCAGTACTAGTTACATGGGGGTAGAAGCCGACGACTGTCCAACTCTTAGATTTTATAAACGGCCGCACAGAAGGTAATATTTGAAATTAAGAAAGCGTCGCATGGCGCAAACGAACTCGTTTAGTATTACAGGATCACATCAGCATGTTCATTCAAAAATTACATCCTTGGCACACTCATCTGCTACTAAGCGGGAACCCTTCAAGACACTTTCATAATAATTCTTGGGGAAGCGATGCTCCTTGCCATCCGGCAGCCCCTCCTTCACCAGCTTTACGGTGTCCAGCTTCGCCCAGTGCACCTTCGCCCGGGAAAAAGCCCTGAGTGCACCCTCAATGCAAACGGACCGCTTGATGACTTCAAGCCATGGGCAGGCTTCCACAAGCCGCCTCACCAGACTAAAGTAGCTGCCGGACAGGGGCTCGCCAGGCCACATCCAGACTATAAGGCTCGTCATGGCCTGTTCGGCCGCCTTGTGAAGCTCGACCAACTGCTTCAGTTGGTCGCTCAAGTGCATGGGGTGTTCAGTCCCAGTATATTGAGACCAGAACAACTTCTCCGTTGAAGATCTGCAAACTGCGGGGAAGATCTGCAAACGCTCCTGGAGAGCTCCGAACTCGGGTAAGAAAAAGGAAAGTCTCCTTCACATGCTTGCTTTTCATATTGAATGCCTTACCCGCTGCTATCTTCTTCGCCGCGTTAATCTCCTGGAGGGCCTTGTGGGCTTCGGCCTTGGCACTTCAGACGCTTTCAAACGCCTGCGCGAGCTCGGACTCTCGCATCTTGGATTCAAGCTCCAAGGACTCGTGCTTTTTGGCGAGAGCCTCGAGCTCTTGCTGCACCTCGCCCACTCGGGCCTCTTGTTTGTCCCGTTCAATGAGTTCATCGGCCGCTTTGTCTTCGGCCTCAGACAACGCCTTCCTCAGGGTCTCCACCTCGGTCGTGGCCCCTGACAAATTCATGATGATCCTATTACTTTACACCCGAACTTCTTTTTAACTATATAGACAGGGGTATATCTTAGCTTTGCTCTCATCGAGCTGCCTCTTGGTAAGGCCGAGCTTGTCCTCGGACCGCTTCAGGGCTTGCTTCAGCGCAGAGACCTCCGCAGTACGTATGGTAGCGGCCAGCAGTGAAGCTTGCACATACACATAGACATACTCTAATTAGACTCCTGAGTTATCATTTGATCCTCTATTCGGCTTTTCTTCGCGAACGCCGAACAGAGCATCAGGGGCTACTATCTATGCGGTAATATTTTCTTATATTTTGATTGCTTACCTCAAAGCCTTTTAGGAGGCTGGCACAAGCTTCGATCAGTCCGTTTTTGGTGGACTAAACCTTCTCGACCACCGCACTCATAATAGTGCGGTGCTCTTCATCGATGGAAGCACTATGAAGCGCTTCCAGCAAGTTATCCGGTGCCTCCGGTTGGATAGAGGACACCAGCACGGATGGTTGGCCCCCCTTAATGGGGGACCGCCTGCCGGAGTCCGGAACCATTGAAGGTTCTGGCACAGTGTCCGCTGGGGCCCAAACTCGAAGCCCGTAGGAGCCTCGCTCCCTTGGTACCCAAGTTCCAGGAGGTCGCCGTGAGGCGCCCCCAGGATAAGCTCCCCTTGGCTCAGTGCCTTTTGAGACAACACCTCGGCGTTGTCCGCAGGGCGAGGGGTGGAAGCGGTCGGAGGAGAACCGCTGTTCATATCCGACAAGCCCAAAGAGCCGCTCGACGAAGGTACGTCGAGATGAGCTCAGGCCGGACTGCATAATCATGTTCGGCATGAGGGCATGCAGTACAATAAAACATACCATGAAGTACTATGGTGTCCGGACACTTACAATTTTGCCAGGGGCTTGACCCTAGGTAGCCAATCGTTGCTGCAGTCGGTGGCCATCGTGGCGCAGTCCGGAGGGAGGGCCCTTCCCTTCTTGGACCCTTCGGCCTCCTTGGATGGGTCGGCCTTCCTTTTCTTGTCTCCCCCAGCTGGGGGGAGAACTTTTCTCCTCCTCCTCGTTTCCATGGGAGGAGTGCGTGTCGGAGTCATCGTCCGATGACTCCGATACAACCTTGCGCCGGAGACCCTTTCGGTTCCCCGCGGTCTTCTTCTTGGTCTTCTTTTTCGGCACCTCGTAGGGTGCCGGAGTCAGCATCTTCGTCAAAAGAGCATCTGTAGGATCTTCAGGCAGCGGGGCTGCGCTATCAAGCTGCTCCGCCATGTCTATCCAGTCCTGTTAATGACATGGAAGTTCAGATCCTGCACACAACTAAACCAGGGCAAATAAATACCCTGGGAGATATAAAAATCTACCGAATTGGCGCGGTGCTTTGTGCTGAGACCGCGGTCCTCGGTGAGGGAGGGAGGCATTTCGGCACTCTTGAACAGCACCCTCCAGACATCCTCGTGCATCATGTCATAGAGCTCTTGCAGCATCTAGTGCTTGGCCCAGTCGAACTCCCACAAATTTAATGCCCGTCTTTGGCACGGAAGGATCCGGCGGAAGAGCATAACCTGGACCACATTGACAATCTTGATTTTTCTGCTCATCATGTTCTGGATGCAGGTCTGGAGTTCGGTCAGCTCTACCGAGGAACCCAGGACAGCCCCTTCTTTTTCCAGGAGGTGAGCCGTGTGGGGATTCTGGATCGAAATTTGGGGGCCGCCACCCAGTTGGAGTCGCGCGGCTCGGTGATGTAGAACCACCCCGATTGCCACCCCTTTATTGTATCAACATAGGTGCCCTCGAGCCAGGTGACTTTAGGCATCTTGCCCACCATGGCGCCTCCGCACTCTGCTTGCTGGCCTCCCACCACCTTCGGTTTGACAACAAAGGTTTTTAGCCATAGGCCGAAGTGGGGCCTGATGCGGAGGAAGGCTTCACACACGATGATAAACGCCGAGATGTTGAGGATGAAATTGGGGGCCAGATCATGAAAATCCAGCCCGCAATAGAACATGAGCCTGTAGACGAACGGGTGGATAGGGAATCCCAGTTCACGGACGACATGGGTAAGAAAAACTACCCTCTCATGGGGTTCCGGCGTTGGGACGATCTTCCCTACATTCGGGAGCCGGTGCGCTATATCCGCAGCCAGGTATCTGGCTTCCCGTAACTCTTTGATGTTCTCCTCCGTGACGGAGGAGACCATCCACTTGCCTCCTGGTCCAGACATGCTTGGAGTGGTTCGAGAAGAAGAACACGAGCTTGGGCGCTAGAGCTCGAGTGTGCGGGAATGGGTAAGCGAGGAGGTAGAAGGCGTGGGTGAAAAAAGTAAATCTTTGTCCCTTTTATAAGGGCGGAAGAGGCGATGTGCCTCCCCACTTGCCTAGCGAAACCACTTATTCCCCAGGCGCCGTAATTGATGGCACGGTTGGTTACCCATGTCCGTATTGATGAGAATCCCGTGATAAGGGGAACACGATCTTTGCTTTGACAAGACGTGTTAAGAAACTCGCCTCACGATATGTGCGGAGCTGGTTAAGAAAAGCGGTTCGAATAAAAACCGGGCCATGGCATGATGTCATGCTGTCAAAACGTGTCAACAGATTAGATTCGTGGAAATATTATTCTCTCTAAAGTGGTATGTGGAACTTATTTTGCAGGGTCAGACACTATCCTTGTATTCAAAATTGTATTCAGAGGAGGAACCCGCCTTGCAATGCCGAAGACAACACTGCGCACTGGTCTCATCGTCATTGAAGCCTGGTTCAGGGCTATTGAGGGAGTCCTGGATTAGGGGTTCTCCGGACAGCCGGACTATTGGACTATGAAGGTACAAGATTGAAGACTTCATCCCGTGTCCGGATGGGACTATACTTGGCGTGGAAGGCAAGCTAGGCAATACGGATATGTATATCTCCACCTTTGTAACCGACCTTGTGTAACCCTAGCCCCCTCCGGTGTCTATATAAACCGGAGGGTTTTAGTCCGTAGGACAACATACAATCATACCATAGGCTAGCTTCTAGGGTTTAGCCTTTTCGATCTCGTGGTAGATCAACTCTTGTAATACTCATATCATCAAGAACAATCAAGCAGGACGTAGGGTATTACCTCCATCAAGAGGGCCCGAACCTGGGTAAACATCGTGTCCCCTGCCTCTTGTTACCATCCGCCTTAGACGCATAGTTCGGGACCCCCTACCCGAGATCCGCCGGTTTTGACACCGACACTTACATGACAACCCAAAGAAAGGAACCGATAGCGGGACTATTTTCTTTGGAAGACTTTTCTTATGTTAAACAGTAATATAACATATCTCTCTATGTACCTTTGTTTATAAAACCGTATAGCCATATTGCCTTGTTTGTCGTAAATCTTTGCCCTCATAAAGGCTTTATAAAGTAGTACAAACACTCCTCGGCTACTGGCCGAGGAGGTGGAAGCAGATGGTTGGTCACCAAAGTTTTGTACAATGCGGATCCGAGCATTAATGATGTAAAGTACTTGGATACATAGAGTCATTACACATAATTTGTGATTTTACTATGGATATCGATCCTTAATTCAGCGACCCGTACCCGCATTGAGGCTTGGGGGCTACTGGGTTTCGGGCTTATTATTTACATATATTAAAGGGGCACATCGATCCCCTGATCTGGTGTTGCCACCCGGCCAGTGTCTTGGGGGCTACTGCAGTGCCTATCCAATGCAGAAAATTTTAAGTGCAATATACTTTCCGAGGAGATTATGATCCTCAGGTCAGTCGGCCGCACCCAACCCGAGTCTCAAGGACTGAGCATGCCGCTTTTTGTGTCCCGAAGTATGCTGTCGAGCTAGGACTTGATCCTCAGGCCGATTTCGCAAATCAACCTGAGTCTCAGCGGCTACTGGGATCAGCGGTCTAACATCATCCTTCAAGTGCATCTCGGGTTTTAAACTGATACACACCTTGAGGGCTATTGGCTATATATCTCGGCAAAGAATAAATTGCACCAATCAAAAATATGGACAAAAAATCGGCCCACAGTCGGCATGGTGCACCACCTCGGAAGCAGTCCGGCATAAAGCTCGGGCGCTAGTGGCTGGCTCCATAGAGGGCATTTCCAGCATTAAGCTCGGCTAAACTCCCTCAACTTTTTTGAACCAAGGTCATATGACACCTTGGATATAGTCCGGCGTTGGAGCCCGGATACAGTCCGGCGTTGGAGTTTGGACGTAGTCCGGCGTTGGAGCTCGGAAAGCGGTCCGGCGTTGGTGCTCGGCTACAAAAGATACCTCGAATGTAGTCCGGCGTTGGAGCTCGGACGCAAGAGGACGCTGCCGCCCGGGAACAACTTCAAACCCGAGGTGTGGCATAAAAATAACAAGGCATTGATAAAGGTGGATGACTTAAAGGGCTCCTCGGATACCCGACATGTGAGATCTTCAGATTTAGCTCAGCAATCCTGAAGATAGAAGATGTCAAGATTTGTTGAACCAGTTTTCAAGACCGACGACCGAAGACAAAGAACAGTTCGGAAGAATCGAGGAGCATCCCCAACTTGAAGACCGATTTAGGGGGCTACTGACGGTGTCCTGGACTAGGGGGTACTCACCACGCCATCTCCCGGTCAGTTAGATTGGGCCGAGGCCCCCATGGTCGTATACTCATGGGTCAGTTCAGAGAGCTGCCGCATACAAGGAAGATTCCACAAGACTTGGTGGTCAAGACAAGGACTCCTCCCCCACGGGCGTATTCGGCTAGGACTCTTGTTATCCTAGGCCTGTGGTGCATTATATAAACCAGGGCCAGGCTAGTCGATAGATATACAAACAATCATACCATAGGCTAGCTTCTAGGGTTTAGCCTCTATGATCTCATGGTAGATCAACTCTTGTAATACTCATATCATCAAGATCAATCAAGCAGGACATAGGGTATTACCCCCATCAAGAGGGCCCAAACCTAGGTAAACATCGTGTCCCCTACCTCATGTTACCATCCGCCTTAGACACACAGTTCGGGACCCCTGTAACACCCTCGATGCGGCTATAGCTCCCACGTGTCGAGGCACGACTTAGAGGCATAACCGCATTGAAAGCAGTGTCGCAAGTCAGGCAATCATTACAACATCCCATGTAATACATAATAAAAAGGGGGAGATACATAGTTGGCTTACACTCGCCACGTCACATCAGAGTACATAAATAACATCCATCAAACAGACACTCATGGCCCGACTACGGCGCCAAAATGGAAAAGAACCCAACATGCGACAAGGCCGTGAATCAAACCCCAACTAGGCACCACTACTGATCATCGGGAAAGGAAACATAATAACGCTGAGAGTCCTCGTCGAACTCCCACTTGAGCTCGTACTCGTCACCTGGAGCGGAATCAGCCGGACCTGCATCTGGAGTTATAGTATCTGTGAGCCACAGGGACTCAGCAATCTCGCACCCTCGCGATCAAGACAATTTAAGCTTATAGGAATGGGTAAGGCAAATATATGTGGAGCTGCAGCAAGCGACTAGTATATGTGGTGGCTAACTTATTCGCAAAAGAGAGCGAGAAGAGGAGGCAAAGCACGAGCGAGAATCTAGAAGGATAACCTGCGCAAACATAACTCCAACACCGTGTCCACTTCCCGGACTCCGCCGAAAGAGGCCATCACGGCAACACACTCAGTTGATTCATTTTAATTAATTAAGGTTTAAGTTATCTACAACCGGACATTAACAAATTCCCATCTGCCCATAACCGCAGGCACGGCTTTCGAAAGTTCAAACCCTGCAGGGGAGTCCCAACTTAGCCCATGACAAGCTCTCACGGTCAACGAAGGAATAGACCTCCACCCGAGACACACCGATCAGACTCGGCAACCCGGTACAACAAGACAATTCGACAGGTTAAAACAAGACCAGCAACACCGCCTAAATGTGCCGACAAATCCCGATAGGAGCTGCACATATCTCTTTCTCAGGGCACACTCAGATAAGCAATCCGTACAACTAAAACCAGCCCTCGAGTTTCCCCGAGGTGGCGCCGCAAGGGGCTCTAGTTTGGACCAACACTCAGAGGAGCACTGGCCCGAGGGGGTAAAATAAGATGACCCTTGAGTCTGCAGAACCCAAGGGAAGGAAAAAGGCTAGGCGGAAAATGGTAAAACCAAGGTTGGGCATTGCTGGAAAATCTTTAATCAAGGCGAACTATCAAGGGGTTCCCATTATAACCCAACCGCGTAAGGAACGCAAAAATCCGGGAACGTAACACCGATATGACGGAAACTAGAGTGGAACAAAACACTAGGCGAGAGGCCGAGCCTTCCACCCTTCACCAAGTATATAGATGCATTAAGATAACATAGCAATATAATGATATCCCAACAAGTAAACAAATGTTCCAACAAGGAACGCCTCCAATCTTCACCTGCAACTAGCAACGCTATAAGAGGGGCTGAGCAAAGCGGTAACATAGCCAATCAACGGTTTGCTAGGACATGGTGGGTTAGAGGTTCAACATGGAAATTGGGAGGCTGACAAGCAAATGGTAGGCATCGTAGCATTGGCAAAGCAAGAGCGAGCAAACTAGCATAGCAAATATAGTAGTGATTTCGAGGGTATGATCATCTTGCCTGCACAGTTGTCAGAGTTGACTGGATCCTCACAAGCAAACTCAATGGGCTCCTCGGTAGCGAACTCGTCTCCCGGCTCTACCCAAACAAGACAAACAAGCATAAAGGATACAATCAACCACGTGCAAGACCAAGCAATATGATGAAATGATGATATGCTATATGGAATGCGATGCGGAATGCAAAATGCAAGATATGACAGGAAATGCATGAACCTGGCCTCAACTTGGAATTTCAAGGGTGCCACTGGATTGAGGGGATGCAATCGCTTGAAAACGATATAAAGATCATTGGAATCGGAGTTACGGATTGGAAATGGCAAGCGTTTTAAGATATGACACCGGTCTGCGATTTACAGCAAGTAGGCATCTAAATGCAACGAAATGAACATGCTACGGCCACCAAACAAGACAACAAAATACATGGCAGGGATTCACACAAGATGCTTATAAAAAGACTAGCACTGAGCCACGGCCAATTCATCCATTATGAGGTTCAAACAAGCATGGCAAAAACGCAAATGCAAAACAGATTCCAGACTTAGTGAAATTAACACTAGTCTGAAATTTCAGATCACGAAGCCCTCTTCGGAGCAGCAAAACAATATGATACATGACCTGAACATGACAAGTAAGAACATGGCATGGAGCTACTCAACAAGCTTAACAAAAGACCCAAAGTGACCTGGGTCCAAAAGGGTTCACAAAATATATTAACGGGCACACGAACATAGCTAAAACACAATCAGTTTTCAGACTTGGTGAAAACTGAGACATGCTGAAATATAACTCACGAAGGCATGTAAACGAGCTCGATGCACTCACCACGTTGCAAGTCACAGTAAGGCAAGCATACATCTATTAAGAAGGCACAAAGTACAATCTAGACATGGCAAGAACAATGGCATAGCATGCACGGATCAACTACAACAACGCCGGCAAAATCGCAAACGACTTGACGATCTGCCCAGATTCACCAAGAAGCAAAAGTAGAGCTCGATTGACTCAAGCTATGGTGCTCCATAATTGCAAAAAAAAGACACGGATGGATAGATCATAACATGAATAACAAAAGTCCCTTACTGATCATACTCAAAAGAGGCACGGATCACTAGGAAACAAGCTGAACATATGGCATCATGAACTAAAATATCACAGACTTAGTGAAAACAACTAAGTCCCTGAAAACAGATTTACCGGGTGCCTCACTTTGCAAGCTTGCACAAGTCACCACACACATCCTAAAAATGCATGGGTTGCACCTCTGGAAACAAGACAAAATGCTTAAAAAAACATATGAAGGACTCACAGGCATAGCATGCACACAATAATCATGGCAAAAATGACAAAAGTCTAAGATGAACTAGCAGATCTGACAATTAACTCACGAAGCCTCCTTCTAACAGCATTTAGGGCATCAAGATGAACCCAAATGAAAATGACGCAATGGAATGAAATGATGTACTCGTCGATACGAAGATTTTCATATATCATATGTCCAACACGGAGCTACAGATGCAAAGTTACGGGCGGTCAAATTAGGCATAAAAATCTGGAATGAGAGGGAAAAAGTCAACCGAGGAGAAGTTTGGATCTAGATCTGGCGCGTTTCCCGAGGAGTTCACCGGAGTTGAGCTCGAGCTGGCCGGAGTTGGAGCCCGCGGGGAGAGGCCGGGGCGGCGTGGTGCGGCGAGGGGGAGGCCGGGGCGTGGTGCGGCGGCGCCGGCGGGCGCGGACGGCGGCGGTGGCCCGCCGGAGCGGCGCGGGCGGCGATGGTGCGGCGAGGGGGCGAGGCGGCGGCCGGTCACCGGAGTTGGCACGGCGGCGGGGCGGCCGGGCTCGAAGACGAAGGCGGCGGGGCGCGGGTGCTGGGCGGCGGCGGCTCCGGGCCGGGAGGGCCCCGCACGGGCCTGCGGGCCGGCGGCGATGTGGGCACCGCCCGGGGACAGATGGCAGGACGGGAGTGGCTGGGCGCGATGGGGCGGACGTTGTCCGGTCCGCACCGGACACGTCCGTCGGCGGCAGATCTGAATCTTTTTTTTTAGGGTTTGGACGAGGGAGACGAGATCCGAAAAATGGAGGGGGTATATATAGGCATAGAGGGAGCTAGGAGACTCCAAATGAGGTGCGGTTTTCAGCCACGCGATCGTGATCGAACGCTCTAGGACATGGAGCAGAGTTTGGTGGGTTTTGGGTCAAATTGGAGGGGTGTTGGGCTGCAACACACACGAGGCCTTTTCGGTCCCTCGGTTAACCGTTGGAGTATCAAACGAAGTCGAAATGATACGAAACTTGACAGGCGGTCTACCGGTAGTAAACCAAGGCCGCATGACAAGTCTCGGTCCAATCCGGAAATGTTTAATCCCCACACACGAAAGAAAGCTAGAAATGACCACCGGAGGAGAACGAAGCACCGGAATGCAAAACGGGCAACGGGGAAAATGCTCGGATGCATGAGACGAACACGTATGCAAATGCAATGCACATGATGACATGATATGAGATGCAAGAAAACAAAAACAACACACGGAGACAAAGACCCGAACCCGAGAAATAAATATAACTTAACGCCGGAAACGGCAAGAGTTGGAGTACAAATTGGGAAAGTCGTATCTGGGGCGTTACAACCCTTACCCGAGATCCGCCAGTTTTGACACCGACACACGGGAACAAGATTGCGGCACCAGGCCATGCCAGAGTACAAGATACAAAGATCTTCGAAGGATGAACTTGCAGATCAAGAGGACCAAGATCAAGCCAGAGGAGCAAGATGCCACCAGGTGAATAGCTTGCCTTGCCGGGCAAGCGAGCCTGGCAAGGACGAGGGGTCCCCCGGAAGAAAACATCCAAGACATCCCGGCAAGGCCTGCGGGAATCACGGAGGCAAAACCACCTCATCCAACCACTCTGCCATGACGCACGTCATCAACCAGTGACGTGTCAAGCCGCAAAGTGGTTAAATGGCAGCCATTCCCCACATGGAGACCTCTTTCTATAGGAAATACCTACAAACGACACACATCCTGCGATGTGTCAATTGAGTAGGTGTGGAGATAGCAAGACAAGCCCAACAAGGCTTGCCGGGCAAGCAACAATGTGACGTTGAGCGGTGCATTTAATGCGCCCTGTCAGCCTGCAAAGTTAGGTATGATAGCACTGTTTGCTATCTTATCAGCGCATAATGACTGCTTTACCATTGTGGTGGCCCCTTAATCAATAAAAGGAGGCCCATGGCAACCGTAGAAAGGGTTAGAAGATTGGACACCAACACACCCATACGCGTGTAGCCACCGTAGTCCCTGTCGCGAAAGTGTACTACACTCCGACACCATTCTTCCACCATCAATCCACCAAAGGAGGAGTAGGGTTTTACGCCTTGCGGCGGCCCGAGCCTAGGTAAAATTGTGTACGTGATCTATGTCGTGCTGCCCCACGCTCTTTTGCTCTTTGTGCAACATGACATCCCCCCTGCCGAACCAGCAAGGGGCCCTTGGTCCCATAGGTGGCCGTGGTTTCCCACGACAGAAAACAAGCCCTTTATTGAGTACTTCCAGAAAAAAATTATTTGGGAACTCATCATTTACTACTAACTTGGTTGTTGATTTTTTTATTGATCTGTATATAAACCTCCGTCCTGGTTTAATGGTCCCCTTCGTACTTAGTGTAAAATTTTGACCGTAAATTTAACTAGCAAAGTGTCAATCCATGTCATAAAAAACTATATCATTAAAAACTATGTTAAAATATGGATCCAGTGATATGATTTTTGGTGACATGCATTAACATTTTATTAGTTAAATAGATGGTCAAAGTTTGACACAAAATACTACTAGTACTCCTACATTATTGGCGTCGGGTGCCTTGGCCAATGTATCATCTTCTTAGACAGGATGAGAGTAGAGGAATAGGGATACTGTAGATAGGAAGTCTTGGCGATCCATTATTCCCCATCTTGGTCAGAGAGAACTATTCAACTAGTCTTCACAGTGAGGTGATAATGAACGCTGAAGTAGATGGCCACATAATTAATAGGCTGAACCAGCGTGTTGGTGTTACTAAATCAGCCTTACCCAGTACTGCCATCATGTTTGCCAGTGGAGCACGCCTCTGCAAATACGCCTACACACCTCTCTCCTCCATTAACTGACATATGGGCCCTCTTGAGGTAGACCCACATGTCATCGTCTTAACTATTTACACTCCGAAGGGTGGTATATCCTAGTAGTAGTACTAGTACAATTGAGATTTGATGCACTTTCTTCCCCGTCTTTCCCTCCTCCTCCTCCTCCTCCTCTCTTCTTCTTCTTCCTCCTCTCTTCCCCATCATCAGCTGCGCACCATTTCTTCCCGCTCACTGCTTGCCAGCCCGCGCCATCTTCCTTTCTAGCTCGCGCGTACCATATCCCCCTGCTCACTACTCGGCCACACACGCCATATTCTTCGCTTGCCCGCCTGAATCCATTTCCCCGCTCGCTCGCAGGCACCGAAAACCCCAATCACTCAGCTCTGTAAAAACCCTATTGCAGAACCGACTGACACTTAGAGTCGCGACTGGAATTCCCTCCCCAATGTTCTCTTGGAGCAGATCTGTAATCGTATGGACCTGCTCAGCACCGTGCATCTGGCCGCATGCTCGGTGTCCTTGTACTGTCTACTCGTCTACAACCGGCCGAACCTTTTCAAGACACCCTGCTTGCTGATGCCCGATCCATGCAGGTGGCCCAAACACCAACTTGACGATCCTTCGAAGATTGTCATGGTGCCCATCGACATGCTACCACTACCCGTCCACCTATCCTTCATGTGTGGGCACTACTGGGCGGGCATGAAGGCCAACTAGATCATCCTCATCCACCAATCTGGTAGTCCTCGGAATCTCATGGATATCTACATCCAGCGAGAGATCACCCTTCCATCGTTGGATATCGCCGCCATCGAGCCTCGCGGCCTGCCGGATACTCCTTCCTACTACGCACGAGACGTGTCGAGCTTTTGGTGCAACCTATGTTTGCTGAAGGTTGTAATCTGCGAAGTGCCCACACCATCAAAAGACAACATGGATTACAAGCTCATTTCCTTGTTCGAGATGGGTTAGTCTATCTGGAATCCGGTCGGCATACATGGTTATGGCTCATCATCAATCCTATCGAGCCTCCATTTCTGTCTGATGTTATAGTGCATGATGGCATCGTTTACGTGGTCGACGCACAGATTAGCTTCCTATACTAGTGGAATCTATCGTCGTGTAATTTTTCTATCTCATCTCATCTTTACCTTATGAATATGACTGCCTATTGATTGTTACAAATTTAAAATAGATAGTATGTCTATAACCACATCATTGCTATATTTTCCTCTCATTTCCTAGATTTTTATGACCACACATGTTATTGTTAGAGTTTATATGAGAACAATTGGCATCTATTGATTGTTAGAATAGATATTATGAGTATAACCTCATGATTGCTATATGTTACTCTCATTTCCAATATTTCTATAACCACGCATGTTATTGTTAGAGTTGATATGAGAATAGTAGTAACTATTATGGTAGAATATGAATAGGCCATGTCATAGCTATTTTCCTCTCATTTTGACATGATGTGTGAACCATGACATATTGCTAGAATATGGAATCCATTGGCTTAATTTTTTTTAACTTGGGGTATGATTATGACCACGACATTCCAATTCTCTATCTATGATATGTGTCACTATTGTAAAAATCATAATTCCAGACATACTCTAAACATGATTGTATGTTTTTGTCCTCTTGGTCTCCAATTTGATTTGTTAATGATACATCTCCAACGTATCTAAATTTTTTTATTGTTCTATGCTGTTATATTATCATTTTTGGATGTTTTACAATCATTTTATATCATTTTTGGGACTAACCTGTTGACATAGTGCCCAGGGCCAGTTGTTGTTTTCAGCTTCTTTTTACATCGGAGGAAATCAATACTAAACGGAGTCCAAACACAGCAAAACTTTTTGTGGATTTTTTATGGACCAAAAGACACCTGTTGGGCCAATGAAGTACCAGAGGGGTGCTCCGAGGGGAGCAAAACCCACCATGGCACGCCTAGGGGCCCAAGTGCGCCCAGGTGGGTTGCGCCCACCTCGGTGGCCCCGACACCTCCTCTTTGCTCTATAAATACCCCAATATTCCATAAACCCTAGGGGAGTTGACGAAAATCAATTCCAGCCGCCGCAAGTTCCAGAACCACCAAATCCAATCTAGACACCATCACGGAGGGATTCATAATCCTCATTGGTGCCTCTCCGATGATGCGTGAGTAGTTCATTATAGACCTACGGGTCCGTAGTTAGTAGCTAGATGGCTTCCTCTCTCTCTTTTGATTCTCGATACAATGGTCTCTTGGAGATCTATATGATGTAATTCTTTTTTGCGGTGTGTTTGTTGGGATTCGATAAAATTTGAGTTTATGATCAAATCTTTGTTTTTATCCTTGAAAGTTATTTGAGTCTTTTGATATCTTATACGCATGATTACTTATAGCCTCGTATTTCTTCTCCAATATTTGGGTTTTGTTTGGCGAACTTGATCTATTTATCTTGCAATGGGTAGAGGTGCTTTGTGATGGGTTCGATCTTGTGGTGCTTGATCCCAGTGAAAGAAGGGGAACCGACACGTATGTATTGCTGCTATTAAGGATAACTAGATGGGGTCTATTTCTACATAAATAGATCTTGTCTACATCATGTCATCATTCTTATTGCATTACTCCATTTCTCCATGAACTTAATACACTAGATGCATGCTGGATTGCGGTTGATGTGTGGAGTAATAGTAGTAGATGCAGGCAGGAGTTAGTCTACTAATCCTGGACGTGATGCCTATATAATGATCATTGCCTGGATATCTTCATGATTATTTGAAGTTTTATCAATTGCCCAACAGTAATTTGTTTACCCACCTTATCCTATTTTTCTCGAGAGAAGCCACTAGTGAAATCTAGGGCCCCCGGGCCTTTTCTTTATTTTATTTGCCTTCGTGATCTATTTTTATTTGCTTTTATTTTCAGATCTATTAAACCCAAAAATACAAAAATACCTTGCTGCAATTTGTTGTTATTTATTTTATCTCACGTTCCCGCGAGATCTATTTATCGAATCTACTACAATTTTACCTATGTTTTTACCCGTGAGGGATTGACAACCCCTCTCTTACGTCGGGTTGCAAGTATTTGTTCTATGTGTGCAGGAGCTATTTACGTGGTGTTGCGTAGTTCTCCTACTGGTTCGATAACCTTGGTCTCATCACTGAGGGAAATACCTACCGTTGTTGTGCTACATCATCCCTTCCTCTTTGGAGAAATACCGATGTAATTCAAGCAAACATCAAAAGGAATTTCTGGCGCCGTTGCCGGGGAGGATCACGTCAAGATAGTCTCCCATCAACTTGCCAATTTCTGGTGCCATTGCCATGGACACATCCCCAACATCTACCAGGCTCCTAATCAATAATATCATCTCCTTGCAATTTAAATTATTTGCCATTTGCCTCTCGTTTTCCTCTCCCTCACATCACAAAAATTTGGCGTTTTATTCGCCCTCTTCTTCGTTCGCCGTTTTCTTGTCAAATCGCATGTTTGCTTGTGTTGCCATGTGTCTTCTATTTGATTGCCTCTTCGCTTGCTAAAAATAAATTGATATGGATCCTCATCCACTTGCTAATCTTTTCCAGAGATCTAATTATGACAAACCCATTGCTAGTGAATTGAGTTCACTAGATTATCTTTATGAAGTTTTGCTTGAGATTCATGAATCTAAAAATTGTGATGAAGTGTTAAAAGAAGGAATTTATAAAGTGACTCGTGATAGCTCCTTAGATGAAAAGAACTGTTGCAATGATGTTATTATAAATTCTATAAATGTCAATTGTGCTAATAATATCTAAAACCCCAAGCTTGGGGCTGCTAATATTGCTATGTCCGCTACTTATTGCAATGATCATCATTGGGGTGATTATGATTCTTATGATCTTAAAAATTTATTTAAACCTCATGATGAATATTCTTGCGATAATACTAAAAGTGGGTTTGGAAGAGAGTCAAATTTTGGTAAAAATAACCCCACATATTGGGAGAGTGTTCAATCTTATGAAATTTTTGATGAAAGTGTGCTTGGAGAGGTCATGACTTTATTCGTTGATAATCCCACTATTTTGGAAGAGTGTCAACGTTGCATGCATATGGATCATATAGAGAATATGTTATGTGATAGCTATATTGTTGATTTCGAATATGATCCCACATATAATTATTATGAGAGAGGGAAATATGGTTGTAGAAAATTTTCATGTTACTAATTCACCTCTTTTCATGTTGAGATTGTCAATGTTTTATTCCTCTCCTTTGCATATGGTAGATAATTCTTGTCTTCATAAGTTGTTTGCTTACAAAGTCCCTATGCATCGGAAGTATGCTAGACTTAACTGTGTTTGTCACATATATTATGATGCTCTCTTTGTGTTTCAATTCTTGTTTTTCATGCGAGCATCATCAAAATTATCAATGCCTAGCTAGGGCATAAAACGACAGCGCTTATTGGGAGGCAACCCAATGAATATAATTTATTTTTGTATTTATCTTTATGTTCTTCAGTTTTTTCACAATTATGCCACTTTTATGATTGTATTTTTCATGTTTTAATTTGTGTTTGTGCCAAGAAAAGCCTTTGGGATCATGTTGGGTGATAGTTAATTTGATCTTGCTGAAAAACAGAATTTTTTGTGCTCACGAAAATAATTCTCGTTTTTAACAGAAGCGTGATAAAATACTGATTACTTTTGCAGAAGATTAATATACAAATTCCTCATGTGTTCCTAATTTTTCAGAATTTTTTGAGTTACACAAGTATTCGAAATATCCATATTGCTATAGACAGTTCTGTTTTTGACAAATTCTGTTTTCTTTGCGTTGTGTGCTTGTTTTGATGATTCTATGCTTTTCTTTGAAGAGTTTTTGACATAGAAAAGTTGGAATACAGTAGATATAATGCGAAAATAAAATATGAATGGATTTTCAACAGTACTTATAGTAGTGATTTGTTTTGTTATACTAACGGATCACATGAAGGTTTTGTTTAGTTTTGTGTGATTGAATTTTTCAAGTTTTGGGTGATTTTATGATGGACGAAGGAATAAGGATTAGCAAAAGTCTAAGCTTGGGGATTCCCATGGCACGCCAAGATAATATTCAAGAGTATCAAGCAACTAAGCTTGGGGATGCCCCCGAGTGGCATCCCCTCTTTCTTCTAACGACCATCGGTATTTTACTTGGAGCTATATTTTTATCCGTTACATATTATGAGTTTTGCTTGGAGCTTCTTGTATGATATGAGTCTTTGCTTGTTTTGCTTTTTGTTTTGAGTCTTGAATCCTTGCTGGAAACACCTAAATGAGAGAGCCAAAATTATGCTATGACTCGTTAGAATTGCTCTCTATGCTTCACTTAAATATTTACGAGCTATGGAATTGCTCTAGTGCTTCACTTATATCTTTTTGAGCTTGGTGTGCTTTATTATTTTTGAAGAAATGCTCTCATGCTTCACTTATTTTTATTTGAGAGTTAGTAATTTTTTTAAGAAATTCTCTCTTGCTTCACTTAAATTATTTGGAGAGAAGAAAAAAAATTATGCTCATGATCTTCACTTATATTTGTTTGAGCTATTAAAAAGACAATTGGTGATAGATATCCAAGGAGGATATAATAAAAACTTCCATGAAGATCATTGGACAAAATAAAATTGATTCTTTGTAATAGTTTTGAGATATGATGATATGATATGTGAGTCATGTTGATGAGTAATTATGCTTTAGTAAGAATATTGGTGTTAAGGTTTGTGATTCCCCATGCAAGGACAAAAGTCAATAGATATGCAATGAAATTACATCCTACTTGTGGTGCATTATTCGGTGTTAGTTATGCTTAATGCTCGCTCAAAAGATTTTTCGTTTCTTGGTTGGTCGCTTCTCAATCTTTTGCTAGCCTTCATTTTGCACTAAGTATGATCACTACTTGTGCATCCAAAATACTTTAAACCAGTTTTGCCACATGAGTCCACAATACCTACCTATATGTGGTACTCTTTTGCCACTCTAGGCAAATTTGTATGTGCCATCTCTAATTTCCAAAATAAATTTCTCTATTGTGTGCTCGTACCGCTCACAAAACGGTAGGGGGTAGCTAATATATTTCCATGCTACATGTGTTATTCTCAAGATGAGTGTTTATTCACTTGTCATTACACAAGAGTACGGCAAAGGTATTAGGGATGCTCAGTCCCAAATAACAAATAAATTTACTTTATGTTGTCTAAATTCGTTGGAAAGTGTTGGTATGGAAGGCAGATGTGGATACGTTTAGCCATGGAAAGTGAAAGTATGGTGGAAAAAGGAAAAAAATATTTTCTGTTTGGGAACCGCCTATGATATATCTAGCATGGAAAGTATTGGGAACTACTCGATGCTTTTCGTTGATAGGAAAAGCATGCCTCCCAAAAATTTTTATCTCTATCGTTTTTGCTTTGAGCTCTGGCACCTCTACAACCCCCTCCTTCCCTTTGCGAAGGGCCTTTCTATTTACTTTATGCAATTTTTTTTATTCGAGTCTCCATCTTCTCTTATAAAGCACCAACTAAGGGGCACTATGATCGTACTTGAGCATTGGGTGTAGCTAATATGCGAGTGTGTTTCATAAATGGATCAATGATTGAGCACAATGGGCTAGGGATAACTTGCTTTAGTGTTGATAATTTGAAAGACATGGTTGCTTGTTTATATGCTTGAGTATTAAAGTCCTCATGTCAAAACTAGACTATTGCTTTGAACCATATAATAGTCCAAATGTCCATGCTACAAAGAAAAGAATATGTGAAGAACATGTTAGGCAGCGTTCCACATCAAAAATTCTGTTTTTATCATTTACCAACTCAAGGACGAACAGGAATTAAGCTTGGTGATGCTAATACGTCTCCAACGTATCCATAATTTTTTATTGTTCCATGTTGTTATATTATCATTTTTGGATGTTTTACAATCATTTTATGTCAGTCTTAGGGACTAACCTATTGACATAGTGCCCAGTGCTAGTTGCTGTTTTCTGCTTGTTTTTTACATCGCAGGAAATCAATACCAAACGGAGTCCAAACACTTTTTGTGGATTTTTCTGGACCAGAAGACACCTGGTGGGCCAAAGAAGTACAGAGGGGAGCTCAACCCACCAGGGCGCGCCTAGAGGCCCAGGCGCGCACATGTGGATTGTGCCCAACTCGGTGGCCTCCCAAACCTCCTCTTTGCTCTATAAATACCACAATATTCCAGAAACCCTAGGGGAGTCGACGAAAATCAATTCCAGCCGCCGCAAGTTCCAGAACCACCAGATCCAATCTAGGCACCATCACGGAGGGGTTCATCATCCTCATTGGTGCCTCCCCGATGATGCTTGAGTAGTTCGTTGTAGACCTACAAGTCCGTAGTTAGTAGCTAGATGGCTTCCTCACTCTCTTTTTATTATAAATACAATGGTCTCTTGGAGATCCATATGATGTAACTCTTTTTTGTGGTGTGTTTGTTGCGATCCGATGAACTTTGAGTTTATGATTAGATCTACTTTTTTATCCATGAAAGTTATTTGAGTCTTTTGATCTCTTATATGCATGATTACTTATAGCCTCGTATTTATTCTCCGATATTTGGGTTTTGATTGGCCAACTTGATCTATTTATCTTGCAATGGGAAGAGGTGCTTTGTGATGGGTTCGATCTTACGGTGCTCGATCCCAGTGACAGAAGGGGAACCGACACGTATGTACCGTTTCTATTAAGGATAAAAAGATGAGGTATATTTCTAAATAACTAGATCTTGTCTACATCATGTCATCGTTCTTATTGCATTACTCTATTTCTCCATGAACTTAATACACTACATGCATGGTGGATAGCAGTCGATGTGTGTAGTGATAGTAGTAGATGCAGGTAGGAGTAGGTCTACTAATATTGGACGTGTAGCCTATATGATGATCATTGCCTGGATATCGTCATGATTATTTGAAATTCTATGAATTGCGCAACAGTAATTTGTTTACCCACCGTACGCTATTTTTCTCGAGAGAAGCCACTAGTGAAATCTACGGCCCCCGGGTCTCTTCTTTATTATAATTGCCTTGACGATCTATTTTTATTTCTTTTATTATTATTTCTGTTAAACCAAAAAATACCTTGCTGCAATTAATTTTTATTTATTTTATCTCGCATTCCCGCAAGATCTATTTATCCAATCTACTACAATTTTACATATCTTCTTAACAGTGAGGGATTGACAACTCCTCTCTTACGTCGAGTTGCAAGTATTTGTTCTTTGTGTGCAGAAGCTGTTTACGTGGTGTTGCGTGGTTCTCCTACTGGTTCGATAACTTTGGTCTCATCACTGAGGGAAATACCTACCGTTGTTGTGCTGCATCATCCCTTCCTCTTTGTGGAAATACCGATGTAGTTCAAGCAAACATCAGTTGCAGCAGACGCAAATTCATTGGCCTTCATGATTCCAGGACATGGAAATATACAAGTGAATGGGTGGTGGTTTATCGCTCATTCCACTGACGGAGGTCATTTGATGCTCCTTTGCACTTACCTAATTGACCAAACCATTTCATCAAACCACATTTAGTACAATGCCTGGGGCGTTCATGACTGTGATGGCTATGGCTGCTTTGTGTTCGAGAAAGATCCCAGCTCCGTTGGGCCAGGCCTATTCAACTGGAGGCGGGTTTACAGCCTCGGCAACCACTCCATGTTCCTCGGGCTCAATTATCCGATCATCCAACCAAGCATCGATCATATCACCAGCGATGATTACCATGCTATGCACTTCCATTCTCTAGGGGGAACATTGTTTACACATTGTACCATGGGTTCCATGAATCACCATATCCAGAGATTCATCGACACACCTTGTTGCTAGATAATCTTCAGTGTGTGAAGGGCATCAATCTCCCATGAGATGAATGGATTTTGCAAACCCGACATGCGGCGATGGGGTTCATGCCAACAACAAATATGCAAACTTGATTCGCAGTGATATCTGACTGAGCCATGTATCCTGCTGCTGTAGCATGCCCTCTTTTGTTGGATATTATGTACTGTAGTTAGTTCGAAGGATAGATACCATTCTAGGATCAAGTGCATCCTAACTCACCTGCGTAGGATGTACTGATAATGATGATGGAGATGTTGTGCAGAAGCCATAATATTCCGGGAATATATATCAATTAGGCTTCAAGTGTGTACTTGTTGGTGAAAGTGTTGTCCAATGGGAATTATATTTTGTACTACTCATGTAGCATACAAAGTTTGTCGCACAGCTTTGTACCTTCGTACTCCATTTCTAAATTTGTACTAGTCCTCTATACCGCATATTGCACTACTCGTACTACTAGCTCCCTCCTGGTTTATTGGTCCCCTTCGTAATTTGTGACAAATTTTGACCATAAATTTAACTAACTAAATGCTAATGCATGTCACAAAAAATTATATCGGTGGATTCATATTTGAACATAATTTCCAATGGTATAATTTTTGATGACATGCATTAACACTTTGTTACTTAAACCTATGGTTAAAATGTGACACTAAATACGACTAGTAAGTAGTATAGTAGTAGTACTCACTACAAAAAAGACACACCCGTGACATTTTGGGCTGAACAATTTTTTTGTGTCATGCTTATGACACTTCTATGACAATAATTGTGACAAAACCCCGTATCATCATAGATGTGGTGGGCTCCTACTTCTATGACAAAAAATCATGATAGAAAATGGGCTCTTCGTGCTGGGTGGGCCGGAGACGCAGCTGCATGAAATTCTTTGGGTCGTCCATGACGAAAAAAACCATGGTAGAAGCGAGGACGAGGAAAATATCGGGGAGTTCCCGATTACGGTGGGTGGTCGGGGGTCGAGCGATGCGCGTTTCTCTCGTACATTTACGCGCGTGGGTGCGAGGCGTTGGGCTCTAACTTGTCGGCATTCTAGGACCAGGGGTGCCCAGACTTCCCTGCTTGCGGCCCGTGGCGTGGCTCCATCAGCGGCCCTGTATGGCCGAGTTCCAGCGGTAACAACTCAAGTCCCTCACAGGGGCCAAGCCTTGCAAGACGGACAACACCAAGACCTCCCTGGGGGAGGCCTCGCTAGGCTGGCTCCCGAGGAGTGGAGATATCTATGCAGGGTGCATCTCGAAAGGTTCACATGATGTTAGCCATGACGACCAAGGCCAGGCGGGCGCCAGCGGGCGCAGTGTACCAGTTTTCTCTTTGGTGCTAAGGAGGCAAGCGCAGGCACGGAGTACCGAGGAATCAAGCAAAGGCTTAAATATCGGTGCAACAAGACCAAGACTGCCAGGACGGCAGGACGGAAGTCATCGCGGAGCCCACGACAGTGTCACCACCAAAGCCTTTTGCAGGGGAAGACTACTTTTGTCAGGATAGCTTGTACTAGTTGTCATCCTTCGAATTTGGCTGTTGTGGGATTCCTTCCCGCCTAACATTTGGGAAGAGGACCAAGGCCACTATAAATAGGACTCAGCTACCACCATAGAGGGGGGGATCGATTCCACACTGACCAGCTCATCTAGCTCAAGAACACCTCACCTCCCGAGGTTGTTCATCCACTGTACTAGTTCATCCTCATCCACTTGAGACAATCCACCTCAAAGCTGGAGTAGGGTATTACACCGCAAGGTGGCCCGAACCAGGATAAATATCTGTGCCTCTTGTTCTTTGAGTTCGTCGAGCTAGGTCGTGAGATCGTTAGCGAGCGAGCTAGGGAGAGAGTTTTCTTCAAAATAAAACCACCACCGTGCTCTAAAAAGATATATAAGTGAAGTACTAGAGCAAATGAAAAACTACTCCAAAAGATATAAGTGAAGCTCAATGAGTAGTCGAATAATTATGCAACTATGTGAAGACTCTCTAACATTTAAGAATTTCAGATCTTGGTATTCTATTCAAACAGCAAGAAAAACTAAATAAAATGAAATCACGCTCCAAGCAAAACACATATCATGTGGCGAATAAAAATATAGCTCCAAATAAAGTTACCGATGAACGAAGACGAAAGAGGGGATGCCTTCTGGGGCATCCCCAAGCTTAGGATCTTGGTTGTCCTTGAATATTACCTTGGGGTGCTTTGGGCATCCCAAAGCTTGGGCTCTTGCCACTCCTTATTCCATAGTCCATCGAATCTTTACCCAAGACTTGAAAACTTCACAACACAAAACTTAACAGAAAACTCGTAAGCTCCGTTAGTATAAGAAAATAAATCACCACTTAGGTACTTTAATGAACTCATTCTAAATTCATATTGGTGTAATATCTACTGTATTCCAACTTCTCCATGGTTCATAACCTCCGATACTACTCATAGATTTATCAAAATAAGCAAACAACACATGAAAAACAGAATCTGTCAAAAACAGAACAGTCTGTAGTAATCTGTATCAAACGTATACTTCTGGAACTCATAAAATTCTCAGATAAGCTGGTGGACCTTAGTAATTTGTCTATTAATCATCTGCAAAAAGAATTAACTCAATATCGCTCTCCAATAAAAACTGGCAGCAATTCTCATGAGCGCTAAAGTTTCTGTTTTGTACAGCATGATCGCAAAGACTTTCCCCAAGTCTTCCCAAAGGTTCTACTTGGCACAAACACTAATTAAAAGCATAAAACCAGATCTAAACAGAGGCTAGATGAATTATTTATTAATAAACAGGAACAAAAAGCAAGGAACAAAAATAAAGTTGGGTTGCCTCCCAACAAGCGCTATCGTTTAACGCCCCTAGCTAGGCATGATGATTTCAATGATGCTCACATAAAAGATAAGAATTGAAACATAAAGAGAGCATCATGAAGAATATTACTAGCACATTTAAGTCTAACCCACTTCCTATGCATAGGGATTTTGTGAGAAAACAACTTATGGAAACAATAATCAATTAGCATACGAAGGTAAAGGAAGCAAAACATCAAGATTTTAAGCACATAGAGAGGAAACCTGGTATTATTGCAAGTCCTACAAGCATATATATTCCTCCCTCATAATAATTTTCAGTAGCATCATGAATGAATTCAACAATATAACCTTCACATAGAGCATTCTTTTCATGATCTACAAGCATAGAAAATTTACTACTCTCCACATAAGCAAATTTCTTCTCATCAATAGTAGTGGGAGCAAACTCAACGAAATAACTATCATGGGATTTAAAATTGAAATCAAGATGACAAGTTTCATTGTTATCATTATTCTTTAAAGCATACGTGTCATCACAATAATCATCATAGATAGGAGGCATGCTTTCATCATAATAAATTTTCTCATCAAGACTTGGGGGGCAAAAAATACCATCTTCATCAAACATAGCTTCCCCAAGCATGTGGCTTTGCATATCATTAGCATCATGGATATTCAAGGAATTCATACTAAAAACATTGCAATCATGCTCATCATTCAAATATTTAGTGCCAAACATTCTAATGCATTCTTCGTCTAACACTTTGGCACAATTTTCTTTTCCATCATACTCACGGAAGATATTAAAAAGATGAAGCGTATGAGGTAGACTCAATTCCATTTTTTGTAATTTTCTTTTATAAACTAAAATAGTGATAAAACAAGAAACTAAAAGACTCAATTGCAAGATCTAAAGATATACCTTCAAGCGCTAACCTCCCCAGCAACGGCGCCAGAAAAGAGCTTGATGTCTACTACACAACCTTCTTCTTGTAGACGTTGTTGGGCCTCCAAGTGCAGTGGTTTGTAGGATAGTAGCAAATTTCCCTCAAGTGGATGACATAAGGTCTATCAGTCCATAGGAGGCGTAGGATGAAGATGGTCTCTCTCAAGCAACCCTGCAACCAAATAACAAAGAGTCTCTTGTGTCCCCAACACACCCAATACAATGGTAAATTGTATAGGTGCACTAGTTCGGCGAAGACATGGTGATACAAGTGGTATATGGATGACAGATAAAGTTTTTTGTAATCTGAAAATATAAAGACAGCAAGGTAACTAATGATAAAAGTGAGCACAAACGATATTGCAATGCTAGTAAACAAGGCCTAGGGTTCATACTTTCACTAGTGCAAGTTCTCTCAACAATAATAACATAATTGGATCACATAACTATCCCTTAACATGCAACAAAGAGTCACTCCAAAGTCACTAATAGCGGAGAACAAACGAAGAGATTATGGTAGGGTACGAAACCACCTCAAAGTTATTCTTTCCAATCAATTCGTTGGGCTATTCCTATAAGTGTCACAAACAGCCCTAGAGTTCGTACTAGAATAACACCTTAAGACACAAATCAACCAAAACCCTAATGTCACCTACATAGTCCAATGTCACCTCAAGTATCCGTGGGTATGATTATACGATATGCATCACACAATCTCAGATTCATCTATTCAACCAACACATAGAACCTCAAAGAGTGCTCCCAAGTTTCTACCGGAGAATCACGACGAAAATGTGTGCCAACCCCTATGCATAGGTTCATGGGCGGAACTCACAAGTTGATCACCAAAACATACATCAAGTGAATCACGTGATATCCCATTGTCACCACAGATACGCACGACAAGACATACATCAAGTGTTCTCAAATCTTTAAAAACTCAATCCGATAAGATAACTTCAAAGGGGAAACTCAATCTATTACAAGAGTGTCACACCCTAGCTAGTTCAAGCATTAGAGTGTGCATCATGTTTAAATTTCTCTTAAATTTGAAATGGGGAAAGCAGAAACCCCCAACACCCCCCTGGAAACAAGTAGGGTTTACTAACATTATTTTCAATGAACCTGAAATGCCCTTCTAAAAAGTTCATCCTCTTTGTCTTGGGTTAAAACCTCTGGCAAAATTGGTGCACAATTTTCTAGGTCAATAGAAGGTCATTGAATTAAATCATAAGTATTTGAATTCGGGCATTTAAATGCTATAAAATAATTTAAATGCTCAAATAATTCTGGAAATAAATGTTTGCTGTTGGAAATATTCTAAACAGAGCCCAAAATTATTTTCAGGATTTTTGGAAACGTTTTAGTATTTTAATTAAAGCCCAACATTTGCAGTTAAATAGAAAAACAGAAACAAATAAAAATAAAAGAGAGAGACGGAAGCTACCTGGGCCTTACCTGTGCTGGCCCTGCCCACCTGGCTCGGCCCAGCCGACTGGCTGCCAGTCGTCGTCCTCCTCCCGCCAGAAGGATGCGGAGCGCGTGGCCGGCACCCGCGGCCACACGCCGGCCACCTCCTGCTTCTGCGGACGTCCTGGAGACGTCCAAGGATGCCACGCGACCCCCACGTCCCCCTCTCATCCTCGCTCACTCTCCCCCTCGTCTCCCTCACTCTCTCCCGCGATGCCCGAGCGCGTTCCTCGCCGCCGTTCGCCGTAGACGACGCTAGAGCCACCCCCTCGCCCCTCCGACAAGCCAAATCGCTCCGCCACGACGCCCTCACCCTCCCCACTGAGGCACGCTTCGCTGGAGGCCCTGCATTGCCGCTATCGCGCCGTCTTCAACCTCGGTACCCGCCGGACGCCGTTCATCGATTCGCCTCGCTTCGGTCGCCCCCGAGCCCACTGATCTGCTCATCGACCTCCCTGTGAGCTCCGCCGCTTTTCCCCTCTTCTTTCCTACGCGTTTGCACCCTCTAGGCCATAGTTCCACCATGGCCGAAGCTCTTCACCACTCGAGCTTGTCGCCGGCGTCGCTCCGGCGACCATTTGGTCATCCCGTGCTATGCAATGTGCTTGCCGCATCGCGTAGAGCCTCGCTAGCGCCTCAGTTTCTGTGTTTGCACGCCGCAGCCCAAACCCCGCACATGGCCGAACTCCGGCCGCCGCCTTGGAGCTCGCCGTCGTTGTCTCCGGCCACCATAGGCCCGGCCTCCACCACCACTAGATGCGCGCCTGCAAGAGCTCTCCAACGAGCCCAAGAACGGCCTCGCCCGTGCCCTGTGGGCGTTTTCCGAGCCGCGCCACCATCTCGGGCCTCGCCGGCGTCGAGTCGCCGGCGGGATTAGCCCCGCTGACCAGGGGTTTGACCCCAGTTTGACTCCCCTGAGTCAATGACAAGTGGGCCCCCTCTGTTAACCAAATCAGATTAGTTTTAATTAAAAATAATTAGCTTAATTAACTACTGACACGCGGGACCCACCAGTCAGGTTTGACCTGGACGTCCCCGTTGACCACTGACGTCACCCTGACGTAATGCTGACGCAGTAATTAAATTACTGGATTTATTCTTTAATAGGAAATTCCAAAAAATAGTCAAAACTTCTAAAAATCATAGAAAATCAACCATAGCTCCAAATGCAAAGATTTATATATGAAAAATGATCAGAAAAATTCAATCTATCCATCTGTAATGGTTTCATGCATGACAAAACAAGTTTATCTTGCTGTTTAAGCAGAATAAGGAAATGCACTATTAAGGCCATGTTTAATGAGCTAATATTTGAATCTTTGATTCAAATGAGTTCATTCCTTTCTGTTATAACTTGCATTAGGCCAAGACACATTCATATTGCCATGTCATAGCATGCATCATATTGTTGCATATCGTCCTGTGTTGATTGTGTTCCGATGTGTTCTTCATGGTAGGTTCTGCCTCCGAGGATATTCACGAGTATCCAACTGAAGGGCAGTATCCCACTACCACTCCATAAGGCAAGCAACCCATTGATCATTTCGATACAAACCCATGTTCTCGCTTCTGCTCTGGTTTACTACATTAAGACAACACGATTCAAACTGCTGTGTGTTACGGTAGTTGAACCCTTATCCTCTGCATGACCTGTCATTGCCACAGTAACTAGATGAAACCCACTAGCATGTGTAGGAGTTGATTGAGCCATGTATGTGATTCCTACCTTGCTATGCCTGCTATTCTTAGAGTTGTGTCAGGTCTGGTTCATCTGGGTGATGGGCTAGAGTGAAATGCTTGTGTCGGTAATATGAGGGATGTGTTGAACATGTTTTGGTAAAGGTATCGATGAGAGGCCATGTAGGAGTACATGGTGGGTTGTTTCATTGAGGCCGTCCATAATAACTGAGATCTGTATGTGTGATTTAAGATGCAGTTACTACCGTACATTGGGCCCGAAACCAATGGACCCTCTCGGCTTCTTAATCACCCTAGTACTCTGTCTAGGAGTTGCAAATAGTTTCTGGTGTTTGTAGGTTATGTGTTGGCGGCCGTGCGTAGTGCTGACCCTAGGGGTGGGCTATGTTGCGGTAGATACACCGTGGCATGGTGTACCAAGTCACCCGTTTGGTGTCTCGGGAACCCTGTACACATCGTTCGGGGCCGTATGTGGGAACCTCGGCCGGACTCCCTGCGGATGGAACCTGGATAGGCGATAAACCTGGACTAGAGACTTAAGTGTTTAGGTAGGCCTTGGCCGTCACCCTCGCTGGGCTTCCGCTTGAAGGTTGCCGAATACATGTCGTGTAAACGGTGGTAAGTGGTGAAAGCGTGTATGAAGAAGTACACCCCTGCAGGGTATAAAACTATTCGAATAGCCGCGTCCGCGGTAAAGGACTACTTGGTTGCCTATACAGTTCATAGACAAGTTAATGGATACTACTAAAAGACTCAATATAAGTGTGAGTACCGAGGATGGCCCTCTCGTAGGATGACGAGGGAGGATCCCCGGTGGAGTATTGTGTTGGTGAGTAGTGGACTCGTGTGCGAAAACTATTTTACTGGTGGAGTTCCGTAGGATAGCTTAGCCAAGAGTCAAAGCTGGCTTGCTGCATTAACCCCACCACCTTCTTGAGAATAAGCATGTATAGTAGGTTCTGATGTAAGACTTGCTGAGAACCTTTGTACTCATGTTTGCTTAATTACTGTTTTCAGACGACAACACCGCCCCCTCTGATGGGTTCTACGTAGACCTTGACATCGACAAGTGACTAGCCACCCAGGTGGTGACCCTGGCCATGGAGGGCCCTATGTAGATAGACAGGCTTCGAGAAGCCTTCTTTCTTCTAGAGTCTGTACTCAGACTAGTTGCTTCCGCATGTGCTTGTATGTTTGTATGACTTGAGTGTCGGGTCATGTGACCCCTATCTGTATGAACATGTTATGTATGGCTCCCTAGAGCCTTTAAATAAAGTACTTGAGTTGTAGAGTTTTGTTGTGATGCCATGTTGTATGTACTCATATCGGGCATATTGTGTGTATGATTGAAATGCTTGGTATGAGTGGGATCCGACAATCTAGTTGTTTATCCTTGGCAGCCTTTCTTATGGGGAAATGTAGTCTAGTGTTCCTCGAGCCATAGTAGTCCGCTACAGCCCGGTACACCGGAGTCCTGCTAGCCCAGCACTACTGTTCAGGACACTTGACTGGCCGGCATGTGTTTCACTTCATTCCTATGTGTGTCCCTTCGGGGAAATGTCACGCAGTGACTTCCGGAGTCCTGCCTAGCCTGCTACAGCCCGGGTTCCCCGGAGTCCTGTTAGCCCAGTGCTACAGCCCGGAATCACTCGCTGATGACCGACATGCTCGATGTGATTCATGTATGCCTGTCTCCATAGGTCTGTGTCGCTTTGGGTTCACGACTAGCCATGTCGGCCCGGGTTCTCTGTCATATGTATGCTAGCGACACTACCATATACGTGAGCCAAAAGGCGCAAACGGTCCCGGGCCATGGTAAGGCGACACCTGTGGGATACCGTGCGTGAGGCCGCAAAGTGATATCAGGTGTTACCGGCTAAATTGATGTGGCTTGGAATCGGGGTCCTGACAAAGAGAGTAGAGGGGGAGAAGAAACATAAGATCCAACTATAATAGCAAAGCTCGCGATACATCAAGATCGTGCCAAATCAAGAACACGAGAGGGAGATATCAAACACATAGCAACTGGTACATACCCTTAGCCCCGAGGGAGAACTACTCCCTCCTCGTCATGGAAAGCACCGAGATGATGAAGATGGCCAACGGAGAAGGATTCCCCCTCCGGCATGGTCCCGGAACGGGTCTAGATTGGTTTTCGGTGGCTACGGAGGCTTCTGGCAGCGGAACTCCTGATCTATTCTGTTCCCCGATCGTTTAGGGTATATGGAGATATATAGGCGGACGAAGTACGTCAGGGGAGCCACGAGGGGCCCACGAGGGTGGAGGGCATGCCCACGGGAGTGGGCGCGCCCCCCTACCTCGTGGCTTCCTTGAAGCTTCCTTGACGTGGACTCCAAGTCTCCCGGGTTGCTTTTCTTCCAAAAATAAGTTCCGTGAAGTTTCAGGTCAATTGGACTCCGTTTGTTTTTCCTTTTATGCGATACTCTAAAACAAGGAAAAACAGAAACTGGCATTGGGCTCTGGGTTAATACGTTAGTCCCAAAAATAATATAAAAGTGTATAATAAAGCCCATAAACATCCAAAATAGAAGATAATATAGCATGGAGCAATCAAAAATTATAGATACATTGGAGACGTATCACCCGCCTTACTTCGGCCTATGGCTGAAGACTTTCAATGTAAAGCCGAAGGTGGTTAGAGGCCAACAAGTAGAGTGCGAAGGCGCCATGGTGGGCGAGATGCCCAACATCACATGGCCCGAAGGCTCCTTTGTGGAGACGCTGAAGGGGTGGCAATCGGGGTGGTTCTACATCATCGAGACGCGCGACACCAACTGGGTGGTGACCCCCAAATTTTGATCTGGAGCTCCACTGCGGCTCACCTCCTGGCAAGAGAAGGGCCTAACCTGGGGCTCTTCGAGCGAGATGACTGGGCTCCAGACATGCGTTCAGAACATGATTACCAAGAGGATCAAACTCGTCAATGTGATCCAGGTTATGCTCATTCGCGGGATCCTTCCGTGCCAATGCCTGACTTGCTATTTGTGGGAGTTCGATCCGGCCAAGCACCAGACGCTACTAGAGCTCTTCGGCACGACGCACGAAGATATCTGGAAAGTGCTCTTCAAGGCCGGCGAGACAGCACCGCCCACGACCGAGGATCGTGGGCTCAGCTTATAACACCAGACCAATTCGGTAAGTTCTTTCATGTCTTCAAGGTATAGCATTTACTAGCATATTTTGAGGAGCCTAAGCCTTCCTATCAATTTTTAGGCCTGGATCGACATAGCGGGGCGGATTAATTGTCCAGCTCCACTACCCGAAGATGAGGAAACCCCACTCCTGAAGAAGATGCTATTTCCGGCGCCTTATGATGTGCCAGAGAAGAAGGCCAAGAAGACGGCCAAAGGGACCAGGAGTGGCCTCCGCCGAAAGGGTGCTTCGGACATGTCGTCCGAAGACAAGACTGACTTATATATCTTTTTAGAGCACGGTGGCGGTTTTATTTTGAATAAATAGATGAACTCACATGCTTCACTTATATTATTTTTAGAGTCTTTAGAACAGCATGGTAGTTTGCTTTGGTTATGAAACTAGTCCTAATATGATGGGCATCCAAGAGGGATATAATAAAAACTTTCATATAAGTGCATTGAATACTAAGAGAAGTTTGATACTTGATGATTGTTTTGAGATATGGAGATAGTGATATCAAAGTTGTGCTAGTTGAGTAGTTGCGAATTTGAGGAATACTAGTGTTGAAGTTTGCAAGTCCGGTAGCATGCACGTATGGTAAACGTTGTGTAACAAATTTGAAACATGAGGTGTTATTTGATTGTCTTCCTTATGAGTGGCGGTTGGGAACGAGCGATGGTCTTTTCCTACCAATCTATCCCCCTAGGAGCATGCGCGTAGTGCCAAGGTTTTTGATGACTTGTAGATTTTTGCAATAAGTATGTGAGTTCTTTATGACTAATGTTGAGTCTATGGATTATACGCACTCTCACCATTCCATCATTGCTAGCCTCTTCGGTACAGTGCATTGCCCTTTCTCACATTGAGAGTTGGTGCAAACTTCACCGGTGCATCCAAACCCCGTGATATGATATGCTCTTTCACACATAAACCTATTTATATCTTCCTCAAAACAGCCACCATACCTACCTATTATGGCATTTCCATAGCCATTCCGAGATATATTGCCATGCAACTTTCCACCATTCTGTTTATCATGACACGTTCATCATTGTCATATTGCTTAGCATGATCATGTAGTTGACATCGTATTTGTGGCCAAGCCACCATTCATAATTTTTCATACATGTCACACTTGGTTCATTGCATATCCCGGTACACCACCGGAGGCATTCATATAGAGTCATACATTGTTCTAGTATCGAGTTATAATCATTGAGTTGTAAATAAATAGAAGTGTGATGATCATAATTTTCTAGAGCATTGTCCCAAGTGAGGAATAATAATAAAAAAGGAGAGAAAGGCCATAAAAAAGAGAAGGCCCAAAAAATGAGAGAAAAAGAGAGAAGGGACAATGCTACTATCCTTTGCCACACTTGTGCTTCAAAGTAGCATCATAATCCTCATGATAGAGAGTCTCTTGTTTTGTCACTTTCATATACTACTGGGAAATTTTCATTATAGAACTTGGCTTGTATATTCCAACAATGGGCCTCCTCAAGTGCCCTAGGTCTTCGTGAGCAAGCAAGTTGGATGCACACCCACTTAGTTTCTTTTGTTGAGCTTTCATACATTTATAGCTCTAGTGCATCCGTTGCATGGCAATCCCTACTCCTCGCATTAACATCAGTCGATGGGCATCCCCATAGCTCATTGATTAGCCTCTTTGATGTGAGACTTTCTCCTTTTTTGTCTTCTCCACATACCCCCCATCATCATATTCTATTCCACCCATATTGCTATGTCCATGACTCGCGCTCATATATTGCGTGAAAGTTTATAGGTTTGAGATTACTCAAGTATGAAACAATTGCTTGGCTTGTCATCGGGGTTGTGCATGATGAGCGCATTTTTGTGTGACAAAAACAGAGCATGACTAAACTATATGATTTTGTAGGGATGAACTTTCTTTGGCCATGTTATTTTGAGAGGACATGATTGCTTAGTTAGTATGCTTGAAGTATTATTATTTTATGTCAATATGATCTTTTATCTTGAATCTTTCGGATCTGAATATTCATATCACAATTAAGAAGAATTACATTGAAATTATGCCAAGTAGCACTCCATATCAAAAATTCTATTTTTATCATTTAGCTACTCGAGGACGAGCAGGAATTAAGCTTGGGGATGCTGATACGTCTCCAACATATCTATAATTTTTGATTGATCCATGCTATATTATCCTCTATTTTGGATGTTTATGGGCTTTATTATACACTTTTATATTATTTTCGGGACTAACTTATTAACCCAGAGCCCAGTGCCAGTTATTGTTTTTTCCTTGTTTTAGAGTATCCCAGAAAAGGAAAATCAAACGTAGTCCAATTGACCTAAAACTTCATGGAACTTATTTTTGGAAGAAAAGCAACCCGAGAGACTTGGAGTCCACGTTAAGGAAGCTTAGAGGAAGCCATGAGGTAGGGGGGCGCGCCCACCCCCCTGGGCACGCCCTCCACCCTCGTGGGCCCCTCGTGGCTTCCCTGACGTACTTCTTCCGCCTATATATCTCCATATACCCTAAAACGATTGGGGAACACAATAGATCGGGAGCTCCGCTGCCAGAAGCCTCCGTAGCCACCGAAAACCAATCTAGACCTGTTCCGGCACCCTGCCGGAGGGGGAATCCTTCTCCGGTAGCCATCTTCATCATCCCGGTGCTCTCCATGACGAGGAGGGAGTAGTTCTCCCTCGGGGCCGAGGGTATGTACCAGTAGCTATGTGTTTGATCTCTCTCTCTCTCATGTTCTTGATTTGGCACGATCTTGATGTATAGCGAGCTTTGCTATTATAGCTGGATCTTATGTTTCTTCTCCCCCTCTACTCTCTTGTAATGGATTGAGTTTCCCCTTTGAAGTTATCTTATCAGATTGAGTCTTTAAATATCTGAGAACACTTGATGTATGTCTTGCCGTGCGTATCTGTGGTGACAATGGGATATCACGTGATTCACTTGATGTATGTTTTGCTGATCAACTTGCGGGTTCCGCCCATGAACCTATGCATAGGGGTTGGCACACGTTTTCGTCGTGATTCTTTGGTAAAAACTTTGGGGCCCTCTTTGAGGTTCTATGTGTTGGTTGAATAGATGAATCTGAGATTGTGTGATGCATATCGTATAAACATACCCACGGATACTTGAGGTGACATTGGAGTATCTAGGTGACATTAGGGTTTTGGTTGATTTGTGTCTTAAGGTGTTATTCTAGTACGAACTCTAGGGTTGTTTGTGACACTTATAGGAATAGCCCAACGGATTGATTGGAAAGAAGAACTTTGAGGTGGTTTCGTACACTACCATAGTCTCTTTGTTTGTTCTCTGCTATTAGTGACTTTGGAGTGACTCTTTGTCGCATGTTGAGGGATAGTTATGTGATCCAATTATGTTATTATTGTTGAGAGAACTTGCACTAGTTAAACTATGAACCCTAGGCCTTGTTTACTAGCATTGCATATCGTTTGTGCTCACTTTTATCATTAGTTACCTTGCTGTTTTTATATATTCAGATTACAAAGACCTTTATCTACCATCCATATACCACTTGTATCACCATCTCTTCGCCGAACTAATGCTCCTATACAATTAACCATTGTACTGGGTTTGTTGGGGACACAAGAGACTCTTTGTTATTTGGTTGCAGGGTTGCTTGAGAGAGACCATCTTCATCCTACGCCTCCTACGGATTGATAAACCTTAGGTCATCCACCCGAGGGAAATTTGCTACTGTCCGACTAACCTCTGCACTTGGAGGCCCAACAATGTCTACAAGAAGAAGGTTGTGTAGTAGACATCAGCGGGATACGGAGAAAGGCCTCGCAAACGACTATAAATGCCGAGATGTTGAGGATAAAGTTGGGGGCTACATCATGGGAGTCCAGCCCGTAGTAAAATATCAGTTTGCGGACAAATGATTGGAGAGGGAATCCTAGCCCGCGGACAAAATGTGTGAGAAACACAACCCTCTGATGGGGCTCTGGGGTAGGGACGATCTGTCCCACGGCCGGGAGATGGTGAACCATCTCCTTGGCAAGGTATCCGGCCTCTCGAAGCTCTTTAATGTATTTCTTCTTAACAAAGGAAGCCATCCACTTGCCACCAGCTCCGGATCCGGACATGGTTGAGTGCTTGCTCGAAATAGAGAAGATGAGAACTTGAGCGTTGGAGCTCAGGAGTGGAAGGGCAGAGGAAGAGAGAAGGCGTGGGTGAAGAAAAGGGATTCTTATCTCCTTACAAAGGCAGTAAAATTTGAACGCCTCCCCACTTGCCTTAAAATTCGCCTGCTCCCAAGGGCTGTGTAAACGACACAGTTGGGTTACCCATGCCCGTTTTGATGAGAATCCCGCAATACGGGGACACGATCTCTGCTTTGACAAGACGTGCCTATGGAAATCGCATCTCGAAACATGGGATGGCAGACAAAACAGTTCGATATAGTGATCGGGCAGACGTGGTGTCATGTTGTAAAAAAGTTGTCAGCGGATTGGACTCGTGGAATATTATATTCTCTCTAGGGTTGTTTGTGGTGTGTGTTACAAGTCCGAACATGTTCAATGCATCCAAAGACTACCTTGGAGTTTGGAAAGGAGGAACCCGCCTTGCAATGCCGAAGATAGATCTACGCGCCGGATACCTTGTCATTGAAGCCAGGTTCATGGGATATTGAGGGACTCCTGGACTAAGGGGTCCTCGGGGTCTGGCCTGTTAGCCATGGGCCGGACTGATGGGATGTGAAGATACGGAGACCGAAGACTGTACCCGTGTCCGGATGGGACTCTCGTTGGCATGGAAGGCAAGCTTGGCGACCAGATATGTAGATTCCTTTCTTTGTAACCGACCTTCTGTAACCCTATATCCTCCCTGTGCCTATACAAACCGGAGGACTTAGTCCGGAAGAGATATTCATTACCATAGCCATACAAGCTAGACCTCTAGGGTTTAGCCATTACGATCTCGAGGTAGATCAACTCTTGTAATATTCGTATTCATCAATATCAATCAAGCAGGATGTAGGGTACTACCTCCCTAGAGAGGGCCTGAACCTGGGAAACACTGTGTCCCCTGTCTCCTGTTACCATCAACCTCAGCCGCACAGTTCGGGACCCCCTACCCGAGATCCACTGGTTTTGACACCGATAGCGGGCCCGCGAATGCATAGGCTGCGCTTCTCATGGCGCGCGAGCTCTTGCGCTACCGCCCCGTCGACGACCTCTACGAAGACTGGTTGGACCGCATCGCCGAGCTCGTCAGCGCCGCTGGGGCTCTCCGGCAGCATCCCTCCCGCTACCTCGTCCACCCATTGCTACGGGCGATGTAGCCCATGGAGCGCCTCCACCATCTCCCCATCAAGACATTGCCCTCGGACCAAGACGCGCGGCCCCGTGGCGTAACCCGCCGCGCAGGGCACCCGCGCGTCAAGAAGAAAGCTGCCAAGAGGTCCAGCGGTCACAAGAAGATGCTCCTACACTCCCAGCACCACCCCGTCAAGACCGTGCACCGCCTGCGGTGGTGACGCGTGGATACCAAGACTAGGCTCCACCTCCACAATGGGCTCTAATGACCACCGCAGGCTGCCGCGCCTTCACCCCCGAGCTATGTAGCATTGTTTGGCCTGGCAAGTTCAAATATGGCCTACCTCCGCACTACGATGGCACCCCGACCCTGCTGAGTTCCTGTAGCTCTACGAGCTGAGCATCGAGGCAGCCAACGGCGACGACAAGGTCATGGCGAACTTGTTTCCCATGGCCCTAAAGGACGGCACGCGTTCATGGCTCCTGAACCTGCCCATGGGATCAATCTCCTCCTGGGGCGAGATGCGCGAGCATTTTTTCCCCAACTTCCAAGGCACCAGCGACCGCCCGCCGACCGCGGGTGACCTGCGACGCATCCAGTAGCAGCCAGGGGAAACCCTGCAGAAGTACATCGAGCGCTTCAACAATGTTCGCCTCAAGATTCCCAAGGTGACGGACAAGGCCATCATCTTAGCATTCTCCGATGGCGTCCGTGACGTCAAGATGAAGGAGGAGCTCGCCTACCATGAGGACCTATGCACTGCTTTTGAGATGTCCAACATGGCGACCAGGTGCGTGAGAGCTGATGAGGGACGCCTCTCCCTCCTCGAGCTTCTAGCTACCGACCCAGAAGACAAGAAGGCCAAGACCAAGGACATGAAGCGCAAGGGGGCAGCCGTGCTTGCGGCTGAACCATAGATGAAGCACACCCATGACCACCCCGAGTCATCCAAGGGAAGCCGCCCATTCTGCCCCTTCCACAACGTACACAGACACAACACCAATGACTGTCAGGAGCTCAGGGCCATCCGCGACAGGCGCTTTGGTCGACGCCCCGAGCGCAACGACCGAGGCTATGGACGTGGAGGAGGCAGAAGTGGAGGACATTGGGACGACTGCGGCCCCCGCCAGGACTGGCGCGACCAGCCTCTTGAGGACCGTTGCTAGGATCAGCCTCGCGAGGGCGTTTGGAGGGACCAGCCTCATGAGGACCACCCTCAGGGCAACGCTAGCCTCCCTCCGCTGCCACCACCACCAAGAAGGAACGATGACCTTCACCTGGACGAGGGGGCTGGGGGCTTCCAGGTGCCCCGCGCCATCGCCTGCATCTTGGGTGGTGCTCAGGCCCCAGCCTCGCACCGCATCTTCAAGCAGTTTGCTCGTGAGGTGAAGGCAACCCTTCCCAGGATCGAGGCCACGCGCCCGCCGAGGTGGTCCAAGTACACCATCACCTTCAGCTCGTCCGACCAGCTCAAGTGCGCGACAACCGCCGGCGCCCTCCCGGTGCTCTGCTCGCCCGTCATCAGCAACGTCCTTGTCACCAAGACCCTCCTCGACGGTGGTGCGGGACTCAACGTTCTTTCCATCGAGGCATTCGACCGCCTCCAGGTGTCATATGATCAGATGCAGCCCACCAAGCCCGACAGGGCAGATCCGCCTCCCTGTCACCTTCAGCCAGCACAACAACTACCGCACCGAGCTCATCGACTTCGACGTCGCCCACATCCGTTTGTCGTACAATGCCATCCATGGATATCCGGCCCTGGCCATGTTCATGGCGGTGACCCACCATGGCGACAATGTCCTCAAGATGCCAGGGAGCCACGACATCATCATGGTCGCCTGCGAGGAGAAGGACGCGGTGTGCTCCCTTGAGCGCTCCTACCAGGCGGCGGCGGTTGAAGACCCAGACAACGAAGGCGCCATCTACCCTCCTGAGGCAGTCTCCAATAAGAAGAAGTAGATGCTCCTCCAAGGGCCTCAGGAGAGCGGTGTCTCCAGCGGCACCAGCTCAGGACCAGCGCCCTCCTCAGGAAGGAGACGGGGTCTCCCTCTCTTGCATAGGAGGGCGTGCCTCTGAGCTAGCCAATGTCACGAGGGAGGTGCTCGGGCACCACATGGAGGCATGCTTCACCCCACGCTTCCCTCACGAGGGCACTGGGCACAAGGTGCCAGGTGCTAAGGAGTTCATCACCAAGACGACCGAGGAGCTTCAAGAGGCGAGAGACATGCGTGGCGGCCATCGCCTACCACTTGGTGTGGCTCCTTGTCCTGGCAAGGGCAACAAGCTGCACGTCCGCGTCAACATCCTCGGGCTCAAAAGAGCCACAGCTCAGCAGCGCTTCTGTCCTTCGCATGCCGATCAGTGTGAGGGCCCACATCACAGCTACGTTCGCATGCCCTTTGGCTTGCCGAACGCGGCTGCCACCTTCCAGCGTCGCCTATGAAGCATCGTGGCCGCTTAGGAGGCCAGGTACCATGAGGTCCTGGTGGAGGTAGCGACGGTTCTTTGTGAACCTCCCGAGCCTCCCAAAGTTCAAGGCCAAGGCGGCTTGGGAGGAGCAACCTCTTCAGGCCGCATCTTCAGCTACTTCGACACCCCTCCAGTAACGGTACCATGTGACATTTTCCAGTTTATTCAGTTGGGGGCGCCCCTCAGGCTGCATCATTCCCATGTCACATGGGCCTGTCCCTACGAGGCCTTCCCTTTTTGCATCTTCAGTTTACCTTGTTGGGGGCGCCCCTCGGGCTGCATCATCCCCAAGTCGCGTGGGTTCGTCCATGCGGCATGTATCTTTCTTGCATCTATATGGACTAGCTTTATCTTCCCCCATGAGATGATTTATGTTATCACCTACCTGCCTGACGCCCTTCATGGCTCCCCGCATATCTGGCCGGCCTCTCGCTCATCCCACAACGGGTGATTCACATGCTGGCACAGTGCTTGTGCTCGGGTCCGTCCCTACAACGCTGATAAACCTGTGTGATCGAGCTCTGGCTCGCGGTTGGCTCCGTGCACGTCACCTCACCAGATCCTCAGTGCCTTCATCTTCTTGAGGGAAGAACAGTGGCAGGACAGCAAACACAATTATAAGTCATGCTCTTCTCTCGAAATAACCCGCAGGAATCTCCTAGCTCAACTACAGGCAGCCTCGCTGTCCGCCCCTCTTTCTACGAGATTCACTTGTGCGCTAAAGGGGGGGACTCCTGAGCATCGAGCCTCAGGAGCTCTTACTCACTCTCCAGCCCTCACCACCTGGCCTTGAGCACGACATCGCGACCTGGCATACCAGCGGCGGCTGAGCCTCGCTCGAGGGTCGGGACCCGAGGACGCAGAGCATTCAGATGAGCGGGGAAAGGGTGATCGGCGCGGCCCTACCAAGTAGCATGTAACACCCCGGATATAACTTTCCCTATTTGTACTCCAACTCTTGTCGTTTCCGGTGTTAAGTTATATTTATTTCCTCGGGTTCGGGTTTTGTCTCCGTGTGTTGTTATTGTTGTAATGCATCGCATATCATGTCATCATGTGCATTGCATTTGCATACGTGCTCGTCTCAGGCATTCGAGCATTTTTCCCGTTGTCCGTTTTGCATTCCGGCGCTTCGTTCTCCTCCGGTGGTCATTTCTAGCCTTCTTTCGTGTGTGGGGATTAAACATTTCCGGATTGGACCGAGACTTGCCAAGTGGCCTTGGTATACTACTGGTAGACCGCCTGTCAAGTTTCGTATCATTTGGACTTCGTTTGATACTCCAACGGTTAACCGAGGGACCGAAAAGGCCTCGTGTGTGTTGCAGCCCAACACCCCTCCAATTTGGCCCAAAACCCACCTAACTCTGCTCCATCATCTAGAGCGCTCGATCACAATCGCGTGGCCGAAAACCGCACCTCATTTGGACTCTCCTAGCTCCCTCTATGCCTATATATACACCCCCTCCAAATCCGGATCTCCCCCCCCCGAAACCCTAAAAAAATCATCATCGTCGCCGCCGGACAGCTTCCCCCATCGACGGACATGTCCTTTGCACCTCGCTGCCGCCACGTGGCGCCTCCCTATTGGTCGCTGCCCGTGCCCACTTCGCCGCACCGCGCGGGCCCGCTCGGCCCGTGGCCGGCCCCCGCGGCCTAGCGCGCCGCCGCCCGCCTCCTCTCCCGTCCGCCGCCTCGCGCCGCCTCCCTCACCTGCCGCGCCGCCCCGCTCCGCCCGAGCCGCCGCCCGCCGCCTCGCCGACGCCGACCGCCGCCTCCTCCGCCTCGCCCGCCGCCTCACCGACGCCGGTCGCCGCCTCCGCCGCCTCGCCGCGTCCGCGCCACCTCGCCGCCCTCCGCCGTCCTTCTCCGTCGACCCCGGCCGCCGTCGCCTCGCCGGAGTGCGTGCCCCGGTCAACCTCGATCCGTGCGCCGATCTGGATCCGGATCCGTGAACAGTAAACCCTAGGGGTAAAAATTTCGTCTGTCCCAGAACTGCAGATCCAAGTGCCTCTGTTCGTACCTCCGTAACTTTGCATCCGTAGCTCCGATTCATGCATATAGCATGTCAAAATGTTCATCTCAGAGAGTACATCATTTCATTCTAGTGCATCATTTTCATTTGAGCTCATCTTGATGCCCGAAATGCTGTTAGAAGAGGGCTACTTGAGTTAATTGCCAGATCTGTTACTCCGTTTAGCACTTTTGTCTTTTTTGCCATGATTAATGTGTGCATGATATGCCCGTGAGTTCTATTTATGTTTTGTTAAGGGTTTTGTCATCTTTCCATAGGTGCAACCCATGTATTTTTAGGATGTGTGTGGTGACTTGTGCAAGCTTGCAAAGTGGTGCACTTGCTAATTCTGTTTTCAGGGACTTAGTGATTTCACTAAGTCCTGGAACTGTTTATCTCATGTTGCCATATGTTCATGTTGTTTCCTAGTGATCCGTGCCTCTTTTGAGGATGATCAGTAAGGGAGTTTTGTTAATATTGTAGTGCTCTATCCATCCATGTCTTTGTTTGAATTTATGGAGAAACCTAGCTTGAGTGAATCGAGCTCTACTTTTGCTACTTTGTGAATCTGGGCAGATTGTCAACTTGTTTGCAATTTTGCCGGTGATGTTGTAGTTGATCCGTGCATGCTATGCTATTGTTCTTGCCATGTCTAGCTTGAATTTTGTTCCTTCTTGATGGGTGTATGCTTGTCTTGCCATGACTTGCTCTGTAGTGAGTGCATCGAGCTCGTATACATGCCTACTTGAGTTATATTTCAGCATGTGTCAGTTTTTCACAAAGTCTGAAACTGATTATGTTTTTGCTATGTTCACATGCTTGCAATTGTATTTTCTGATCCCTTTTGGTCAAGGTCACTAAGGGACTTTTGTCAAGATATTTGAGTAGCTCCATGCCATGCTTTACTTTGCCATGTTCAGGGCCTGCAGCATGTAGTTTTGTTGCTCCGAAGAGGGCTACCTGATCTGAAATTCCAGACAAGTGTTGATTTCACTAAGTCTGAGATCTGTTTGCCATTTGCATTTTTGCCATGCTTGTTTGAACCTGTTAATGGATGATTTGGCCGTAGCTCAGTGCTAGACTTTTGTTAAGCATCTTGTGTGCATCGCTGCCATGTATTTTGTTGTCATGTTTGAGTGCTGTAGCATGTTCATTTCTTTGCATTTAGATGCCTACTTGCTGTAAATCGCAGACCGGTGTCATTTTTGACTCGCTTGCCATTTCCAAACCGTAACTCCGATTCCGGCGTTCTTTATATCGTTTTCAAGCGATTTCATCTCATCTTTCCAGTGGCACACTTGGAATTCCAAGTTGAGGCCAGGTTCATGCATTTCCTGTCATATCTTGCATTTTGCATCCCGCATCGCATCCCGCATAGCATATCATCTTTGCATTGTGTTGTTTGAGTTTGCACGTGGTTGATTGTGTCCTTGTTGCTTGTTTGTCTTGTTTAGGTAGAGCCGGGAGACGAGTTTGCTAACGAGGAGCCCATTGAGTTTGCTTTCGAGGATCCAGTCAACTCTGACAACTGTGCAGGCAAGATGATCATACCATCGAAATCACTACTATCTTTGCTATGCTAGTTTGCTCGCTCTTTTGCTATGCCATTGCTACGATGCCTACCACTTGCTTGAAAGCCTCCCAAATTGCCATGTCAAACCTCTAACCCACCAATGTCCTAGCGAACCATTGATTGGCTATGTTACCGCTTTGCTTAGCCCCTCTTATAGTGTTGCTAGTTGCAGGTGAAGATTGGAGGCCGTTCCTTGTTGGAACATATATTTTACTTGTTGGGGATATCATTATATTGCTATGTTATCTTAATGCATCTATATACTTGGTAAAGGGTGGAAGGCTCGGCCTCTCGCCTAGTGTTTTGTTCCACTCTTGCCGCCCTAGTTTCCGTCATATCGGTGTTATGTTCCTGGATTTTGCGTTCCTTACGCGGTTGGGTTATAATGGGAACCCCTTGATAGTTCGCCTTGATTAAAGCCTTTCCAGCAATGCCCAACATTGGTCTTACCATTCGCCACCTAGCCTTTTCTTTCCCTTGGGTTCTGCAGACTCAAGGGTCATCTTATTTTAACCCCCCCGGGCCAGTGATCCTCTGAGTGTTGGTCCCACCGAGCGATATCCGGGGCTACCAGGGGCAACTATGGGCTGGCCTACCCGACGTCTGGCTCATCTGAGTGTGCCCTGAGAAAGAGATATGTGCAGCTCCTATCAGGATTTGTCGGCACATTCAGGCGGTGTTGCTGGACTTGTTTTAACCTATCGAAGTGTCTTGAATTACCGAGATACCGAGTCTGATCGGAACGTCTTGGGAGGAGGTCTATTCCTTCGTTGACCGTGAGAGCTTGTCATGGGCTAAGTTGGGACTCCCCTGCAGGGATTTGAACTTTCAAAAGCCGTGCCCGCGGTTATGGGCAGATGGGAATTTGTCAATGTCCGGTTGTAGATAACTTGAACCTTAACTTAATTAAAATGAATCAACTGAGTGTGTTACCGTGATGGCCTCGTCTCGGCGGAGTCCGGGAAGTGGACACGGTGTTGGAGTAATGTTTGCGTAGGTTGCTCTCTAGTTTCTCGCTCGCGCTTTGCCTCCTCTTCTTGCTCTCTTTTGCGAATAAGTTAGCCACCATATTTGCTAGTCGCTTGCTGCAGCTCCACTCATATTTTACCTTGCCATTCCTATAAGCTTAAATAGTTTTGATCGCGAGGGCGCGAGATTGCTGAGTCCCTGTGGCTCACAGATTACTATTACACCAGATGCAGGGCCTGATGATTTCGCTCCAGGAGACGCGTATGAGCTCAAGTGGGAGTTCGACGAAGACTCTCAACGTTACTATGTTTCCTTTCCCGATGATTAGTAGTGGTGCCTAGTTGGGGGTGAACGGGACCGTTGTCGCATGTTGGGTTCTCTTTTATTTTGGCGCCGTAGTAGGGCCATGAGTGTTTGGATGATGTAATGTTATTTATGTACTTGATTGACGTGGCGAGTGTAAGCCAACTATGTTATCTCCCCTTTATTATTTATATTACATGGGGTGTTGTGAAGATTACCTAACTTGCGACATATGCCTTCAATGCGATTATGCCTCTAAGTCGTGCCTCGACACGTGGGAGATATAGTCGCATCGAGGGTGTTACATAGCACCACCGCAGAAGCACAAGTCGCGTGTTGTGGAAGGAATCACCACCGGGTTGGCAAAAGATAAATCACCCATGCGTAACGAAGTGAATCTCTCTGCCCAAAGCCCTCCGCTCTCGTAAGCTCACTCCGGGAGTGCTTCCTTCCTTTTCGGTCTCCAGGAAGCTTCTTGCACGCCAAGGGGGACCTCTTGAGCATCGTGCCTCAGGAGCTCTTACCGGACCTCGGGCGGCTCACCTCCTAGCGTTGACCACGGAATCGCGGCCTGGCATACCAGCAACGGCTGGAGCCTCCCTGGGGACTGGGACCTGAGGTAGTAGAGTGCTAAAGCTACTGCTATAACGAATAGGGGGAGTAATGCCTAAGAGAGAGACATTGCCACAATCCCATGTTAAGAGTAATGAGCGATGGAACAAAAGCATTACAGGTTCTTTACATACACCCTCGGGGTTCACTTTGATTCCTTGCAGGGAACAAAAGAAGAACGGCCTCAAGAGGCCCCGACCACGGGCACCACCGTTGATGCCATCATCAACAGTGGGCCACGTAAGGCCTGCGCCAACCCCATCCAGATCATTTTCAGCGCCGGGCGGAGGCCGCCGCAGCGCTCTAGGCACGGCGCGAGCTCGGGGGAATGTAGTTGTCATCGGTCGACTCCGGAGACTAACTAGGCTCAGGAGAGTCATTGGACTCCCAGGAGTCATCGTTGCTGCTATAGGAGCGGTCGGCGGGACCTACGGCAGGCACTGCGCCTCTCGCCTCCCCTGCTAACGGTCTCTCCCAGGAAAACACTCCAGGCGGCGGCCTTCTTCAGTGAAGACGTTGAAGAACAATGTGGAGGTGCCATCATACTCGAAATGGATGGCGAGGGCCCCCTCCGCGCGATAGGCGCGGGCGACCTCGCCCCATCCGCGAGTCATGAAGATCTTGTCGGGGGAGACGACCTCGACCACTCCTCCTGTGGCTAGACTGCAGCACCCAGCGTGCTGTAGCCACAGCTCGAGTGCCCCCCTCGGCGACATCTCTTCGGTGAAGAATTGCAGGAACCGTATCCACGTGGGCGGAGGCATCGCTGCCCACAGCACGAACTCACGCGAGGAGACCTCGGCGTGGGTTCGCACGACAGACGGGCACTCGGCCCCAACCTAGTCCCCGCGACCACGGCTCGCACGGTGAGTGCCACTGCCACCTTCTCCGGAGCCCTGCGCCTGGGCGTACAGAGGGAGCAGGTAGCCAGGTGGCTGCCGCTAATACCAAGGCCGCATCACCTCTTGCCTCGCCCCTGCGTCGTGAGGGCACCGGGACCTCTTCTTTGGCGGAAGTAGCTCGGGTTCCTCGAGGGGGATCTTTCCCTTCTCCGATGCGGAAAACCTACTAATCGGCGCCATGGATATTTCGGCAAGATAGCAAGATGGAAGGACCAAGAGGAGGAAGAAGGAGCGAGCAGCGAGAAGGCAGAGATGAGCGAGGGGGCTCTGCCCTTTCCCTCATTTATAGCCAGGAGAAGCCAACCGCTAGTCACCACGATCACACGTAATGATGATTTCCCTCTGCATGCATCGGAGTCTCGTCAAATCGAACATTTACCAAGGCAGCATGGGGAAGTGGAGATGCCCACGTCCCATCAATCGCCACGTGTCGACCGAGCCCGCATGAGTTTGGGTCCTGCGGCGCTCTGTTCTTGCCCCTTGGCTTTGCCTCGAAGCAAAGCTCGAGCGCGCCTTGGGCCCAGGGTCTACTATCGGCGCTCTGGGACTGGGGGTGCCCAGACTTGCCTGCCTCCGGCCTGTGGCGTGGCTCCATCAGCATCCCTGTACGGCCCAGTTCCAGCAGTAACAACTCAAGACCCTCGCTCGGGGCCAAGCCTCGCGAGGAGGACGCCACCAAGACCTCACTGGGGGCGGCCACGCTAGGCTGGCTCTCGAGGAGCGGAGATATCTATGCAGGGTGCACCTCGCGAGGTTTGCATGACGTGGGCCATGATGACCAAGGCCAGGCGGGCCCTAGTGGGCGCAGTCTACCAGTTTCCTCTTTGGTGCTAAGGAGGAAAGCATAGGCGCAGAGCCCCGAGGAATCAAGCAAAGGTTTCCATATCGGTGCAACAAGACCAAGACCGCCTGGATAGGAGGACGGAGGTCATCGCGGAGCCCACGACAGCGGCACCACCAGATCCTTTTGCAGGCGAAGACTACCTTTGTCAGGATAGCTTGTACTAGTTGCCTCCCTTTGAATTTGGCCGTTGTGGGATCCCTTCCCGCCTAAAATTTGGGAAGATGACCAAGGCCGCTATAAATAGGACTTAGCCACCACCGTAGAGGGGGGATCGATTCCACCCTAACCAGCTCATCTAGCTGAAGAACACGTCACCTGCCGAGGCTGTTCATCCACTGTACTAGTTCATCCTCAGCCCCTTGAGGCAATCCACCTCAAAGCTGGAGTAGGGTATTACACCGCAAGGTGCCCTGAACCAGGATAAATCTCTGTGCCTCTCATTTTTTTAGTTCGTCGAGCTAGGCCGTGGGATAGTTAGCGAGCGAGCTAGGGAGAGAGTGTTCTTTGTGCGCACACCAGTGTTAGAACCTCTCAAGGGTCTGCGGAACCCTGAACCTGACATAACTGAACCCGAGCGAGGTGTTCGCCTACTGAAACTAAGCGATTGCACTACAGGCTACGCGTTACTAAACCCGAGCGATCGATCGATCTGGCTGTTAACTGAACCTAATCGAGCGATTCCTTCACTACTGCTATTAACTAAAGCTGATCAAATCTGCTGCTTCTTGATGAATAGTGAGCATAGTTGGCGGTTGGATGAACAGTTCCCGGTGGGTGTTGGATGTACAGGACCCCGTGGTAGTAGAGGCCGTTGCCGTTGGATGAACAGGACCCCGATTGATCGAGCCAGTTGGGGGTGGATGAACACGACCCTGTGGAGGGATGGATGAACTGGACACCATGGAGGGCTGGTTGGGCAGTAGCCAATAGAGGGCTGGATGAATAGTAGCCTATGGAGGGGTGGTTGAACGGGACCCCGTGGAGAGGGCTGGTTGAACAGTAGCCGGTGGAGGATGGATGAACAAGACCCTGTGGTGAATGGTAGCTGGTGGAGGCTGGAGGAAGTCAACGATGGATGAACAGTAGCCCGTGGAGGCTAGAGCGAGGCAGTAGATGGTGGATGAACAGTAGCCTATGGAGTCCCATTTTGCTGTACGCCACACCCCTCTAGTTGAACAGGACCCCTGTTTCGACCGTATAGGCGCTCCGACACAAGTCTATTTCCTCCGTTTTGTGGTACGCCACACCCCTCCCGATCAACATCACCCCGTTTCAACCATAGGATCTCGAACACAAGTCTGTTTCCTCCGTTTTATGGTACGCCAGACCCTTCCCATTGAACAGGACCTCATTTCGACTGTACGCGGTCGAACACAAGGCCGTTTTCCTCCGTTTTGCGGTACGCCAGACCCCGTTACGGCCGTTCCGTCCAAGCTAGTAGGTTCCCATTGAACACGACCAATTCTGTTGCCTCCCGATGAACAGGACGCATTCCGACCCAGTCACTTGGCTCCCAGTGAACGCGGCGTTGTTTCCTCCGTTCCGACCCAGTCGGTTGGCTGCCGATGAACAAGATGCCGTTGCTGCCCTCCGCTGCCTCTCCATGTACATGAGCCCTAGTCATACGTATACGCGAGTAGGCGTTCGAGACCCCGCCCATACATACGTACGTACGTACATGTACACGGTATAGAAGGGACTGCCTTAACAGCTACCGCTTCTTACTGGGCCACGGTTCATCGTGGTAGAAAGACCGATGGACCAGTATGTACGTACATGTTTGCAACCAGAATGACAACGCTACATAGCTTTGAGCCGGTGTGTCCCGCCTGTCAGGGAGGACAAGGAGGCACTTCCTTGCATGCGAAGATGTAGCTGGTGGGTCTGAGCTGATAGGGGGAGGATTCTTTTTTTGCGCGTAATATGGAGGCACTTCCTTGCATGCGAAGATGTAGCTCGTGGGTCCATTTGTCAGCCTCACACCGCACAATCCTCCTCCGATGGCTGTTGTCCGTTGACCATGTTGACCATGTCACGCGGACAGCACGAGGCGGTGGACGACGGTGAGGTAGGGAACGACACGGAGCCTGGGAACATGCGGAGGGTAGTACAAGGGTTGACTGGTTCGGCTGCGGTGTGGGGCTACCGTCGCCGCAGAATAACAGGGGGTGTGGGTTAGTAGATGGATGAGCAGGCCAGCGGTGGGAGTAGTAGGGGGCGGTGAAGCCTCCGCGACATCACAGTCGGCCATAGGAGGCTAGAGCACGATGTGGTTTGGATGGCTGGAGAATGAAAATCAGAGGTTGAAGAAGCAGGACGATCGTTGGATGTAAACAATCCAACGGTCACTGATGATAGAATCATTTGTTGACTAAGTTGATGAATCCTCCATATGCATCAACTTAGTAGGGCCACAAGCCAGCCTCCTAATCTGGTGGGAGCCACCTGTCATGGGGAGCACTCATTATTTTTTGCTTAATAAGGAGGCACTTCCCTTCCATGCCAAGATATAGCTGGTGGATCCCAGCTGTCATTGTGAGTATTCATTCTTTTTGGCGTAATAAGGAGGTACTTTCTTGCATCCATCCATGGACAATGTGGGTCCCAATTGTCAGCCTCTCCATGTACATTCCTCTTCGGATGTTGTCGTTTGTGGACAACGTTGACCACGCCTAGCCGAGTATACCTGCGCGATGGACGATGATGTGACCCAGGAAAAGAATGACCCGGAGGCAGCGAAGCCACTATAGTGGAGGGATGTGGTTGAGTAGAGGGATGGTCTGGCCAGAAGTGGGAGTAGTAGGGGCGGTGAGGCCTGTGCGGCAGCACAGCCGGCCATGGGAGGCGGGAGCAGGCGGTCCCGCCGACGCTAGATTTGGCGGTTGGAGCAAGAAGGTCAGAGATTGAATAAGCACGACGGCCGTTGGTTTGGCATCCAAAGGTTACGTCTGCTAGAATCGTTTGTTGATGTATATAATAAGTAAAAAAATCTTACATACACGTCAACTTAATAGGCCCACGGCTCAGACCATTCCATATTTTTTAATAATTTACAGCTCATTGCAACTTCTTATGCAATTTATTGCAGTCCTTTTTTTGGTGGCCAGGGCCAGGGTTAAAAATTTAAACAAAATTTCGCATATTTCTGTGGGGTCCAAACTATTTTTAATACCGAAATGTCGAGCCAGATTTAAAGTACTTTGAAGATATGTTTAAATTAGGTTAAATCCCATTCAAATTGGAATATGAAAGTGTGAAAAATTCAGAAATTATAAAGTACTTGCCCATTTGTCGTATTTTTTTATTTTTTTTAATAATTTATAGCTCATTGCAACTTCTTATGCAATTTATTGTAGTCCTTTTTTTGGTGGCCAGGGCCAGGGCTAAAAATTTAAACAAAATTTCGCATATTTCTGTGGGGTCCAAACTATTTTTAATACTGAAATGTCGAGCCAGATTTAAAGTACTTTGAAGATATGTTTAAATTAGGTTAAATCCCAGTGAAATTGGAATATGAAAGTGTGAAAAATTCAGAAATTATAAAGTACTTGCCCATTTGTCGTCTTTTTTTAATTATAGCCCATCTCATATTAATTTCATGATTTGCAGCCGTCTTGAAAGAGTTGTAGCCCATCAGGGTGTAGAAAAATAAGTAGGCCTCAATTGGGTATTCTTCAAAAAAAAATGGGCTCATCTCCACAAAGAAAAAATTGCTGGGCTGGTCATGTGGTGAACGTAAAATATAGGGCTAGACGGGCCACAACCCCGTTGAAACCCTGCTCCGTCTCAACAATAACAAAAAAAATACTGCTCGAGCAGCTACGCCTAGGTGTCAGACGATCTTGTGAAGTTCTCTTGTCTATTGACTATATATGCTGACAATGTCGTGGGTCCCTGATGTCAGGAAACCACTAGGAGGAAGCATTTTCTTTTTCTATACACTGACAATGGAGTATATATAAAAAAAATAGGAACTTCCATGCATATGGCCATGGACATGGTGGTTTCCTACTGTCATCCTCTCCACGTACAATCCTCTTTCAATTCCTCTTGTTTGTTGGCTATGTTGACAATGCAAGAGGGTGGTGCCGCGGCGAGCGCACCAAAGCACGTGGAGGACGACGACGAGGCCTCACACGTCGGCATTAATGATTTAGGAGACGGTGGGGCGGCGATGCGTGCGTTGAGGCGAAGCCAGCCGTCGGAGGCGGAAGCAGGCGGCCCCACCAGTGTTGGTTTGGTTTTGGTGGCTGGAGGAAGGCAGGACAGAAGAAACATGACAAACTGTAAAAGTAGCAGGAGTACTTAACAACCTTAACTGAAACCAGTAGGGGCACTTAACAACCATAGCTGAAAGCACTATGAGTACATATACAAGTTCAACCATACAAAGCACGCCTCGAACCATGCTACTTTGCCTACAGTTAACCAAGGGTGAGGCCACCAAGCCCCAGGACAAGGCCCAGGCACCACCCCGTGCATCCACAACCTTCTGAAAGCTGCTTCATCTTGCAATGTGGTCAATAAACAGGATATTTGTTTTAGAGCCTTGGAAAAGCATGAACATAACCTTTTGTCCTATTCTCCATGATGGACGGGCCTTCATTACTTGAGAGCACCCATGAATAAGTATCTTTTTACCTCCAAGGGGAATGGAGTAGGTCGACATAAACATCATGTTGTGACCAAGCGCGAGTCCGACCCGACCACGGTAAGGCATCTGTATAGGAACAATAGAACTAGGCAGTTTCTGTTTCAGGAAGATCACAACTATAAACAACATATATAGCAGAAACAACTCGTACCATAAGTTTATCGACACAGTTGGACCTCTTCAACTTGTGCAGCAATGGCAGACATATCCCATGTGGCCTTCAACCATTGAAATGCCCCACAAGGACCTCAAGATGATCAATAAAGTGTAGGAACTTGTGGATGTCATCCCAGTCAACTTTAGTGCCATCAGTAATAGTCGAGTTCTTATAGAATAACTAACGATTAGCCTGCTTAACTTTCAAAATAACCTACACGTGCCACCAATTATAAGAAATATTAGTTAGAAGTAGCATCTTCGTGAGAGATTTGTTTCTACTTCTAAAGTTAAATTGTGATTAGTTAGACATAATTGGTTGATTAAGAAGTAATCGTGGCAACAAGCAAGAACCAGATACAAAACTAACATGGATGAACAATTGGAACAACGTCGGGGTGGAAGATCAAAGTGAAGATGAGACCAGGTTTTGCTATTTCCATCAACATTCGTGCGCCAACTTTCAGTCTGTAACACTTGAGAAAGTTTATCCAAGTTCAGCCATAAAAAAGCAGTGATCTTCTTGGTTCATTAACCCAACTCGGAACTTATATCCATGGCTTACCTTCAATGTGACCATTAAACTTGTGTATTCAGTTATGGCAAGGCCGACCATCTTGAGTACATGTGTTCTGGCAGAGCAAGGAATGCACTGCATGAAAAATAATATGAGAACACAATGTATTCCCTATCCAAATCTACAATAATTTCCTATTTCACGTCAGTGTTGACCATGGTACTAGTACCTTTTATCCAAATATAGCAATCCAAATTTCCAAATTAGTCGATAGCATGTTCAAAAAACCCCACCCTCCCGGATAGAAAAGAGGATTCTAGGAACATATAGTGCGTGTTTTGAAATATTGTGTTAGGATGAGAATGAACAAGTGTGGCGTCTCGCCGAGGGCACAGAAAACTGTAGGGTCCTCGCACTTTGGGCACTGCAAATGAAACACACTAGATTCAGTAGGAAGAAAAATGCATCAATGGCGGCGGCTGCCATCCTAGGATTACCCACGACCAAGGGACTTGGGTTTATCGAGGATGGATGAAGAATTAATACCTGGTTCTCCATGAGAAAACCCTATGCAATTGCCGAGAGGGGTTTTCTCCAAACAAGCAGATGAGGGAGAAGGGGATTCAGGCCCAATGAAATATTGCTGCTTCGTCAGTCCAGCTTACTGCTAAAGCTGGAAAGGTGGGGGGTTTGGGGATTTCATGGCTCATTGGGCATTACTGCAGCGCTATGACCGGGTTGAGTCTACCGTGCAGTTGTGCACTCTAATTTGGTGCATGGCACGTGGACCCCATTTCTGGATGCCCCACATATCATTGAAAGGAAGTAGAAAGGCAGGAGTAACTAGTTACACATAAATAAATTTTTCACAGAGATATACTCCCTCTGTAAAGAAATATAAAAATATTTTATAGCACAATTATATACATAAGAAAAACCAAGGGGAATATATATAACATAATATTGAGGTTTGGTTTAGAATATAATACTTAGGCAGGCTCACGGTTCTAGACTTTGGGCCACAGGCTAGTGGGCCCGCATGTTTGGGGGCCCATGTGTTCTACCTGAGAACTTTTTATATTGCAAGCGATCAGTACGACACTGGTTTTAGATGTTGTCGCAAGGAAAATATGGAAAAATGAATAAAGCACATTAGCTGTTAGAATGAAACCGAACAACAGTTCCTAACCAGCAATCACAGTTGCAATTCTATCAATGATATCCTACGTGATAAATAATATTGTCGTACTACTTATACACACAGTACACATGTTTCACCATGCCAGATTATTACATCAAAATCTCTCGGAGGATAGATCAATTCATCAGTTGCGTGCTGCTACTGAAGAATTTCAAAGTTGATTTGGACCAGCTATCCTGGCCGAGAAAGTTCAATTTTGACATCATCCCCTACCGCAAGATTTGATTTAGATTTGAACTTTGACCATAATTTAGCATCAATCATCATGTGACCATCCTTTGTACTTACGGTATATTGAGCAGGTTCATTCAAACCAAGGTTGCGCATGGTAAGAGAAACTTGGCCATGGTTGCCCGTATTGTTGGACGACTACCTCGTTGCTCTAGGTTTTGTCTGTTTGTAAACAAGAAGACATAGACAAACAGTTAGATCAACATAGTGAATCATGGGAAACAACATGGAAAGAAAAAAGAACGAAGCACTTCGGCGGCCAATTCTTACCAAGAAGGTGGAGATGTTAGTTTTTGTAAGGACTTTGGTATATGCAGTGCGAATTGCAGCCATGTCTGTTGCCGGTGCAACTGCTGGTTCCGTTGCTGCTGCACGGGCCAGAGCAGATGCAAGTGCAAGTGTTGCAACAGGTGGTGGAGCCGTTGCTCATGCCCGTGCCCATGCGATTGGTAGTGTCGTTGGTGCTGCCGGAGATGGTGCTCCTTGTGGAGCTGGTGCCAGTGTCGGAGCAGGTGCCGGTGTCGATGCCCAATCCTCCGGTAGATCAGCCTAATCGGCTGATGCGGTCGGTGCCCAATCCTCATGTGGATCAGACCGACTTGCTGTTGTCGGGGAAAATATATAGGGGTGGACATTTTCCTCTGACTCGTGCACGGACAAGCCAAGGACAAAATAGAGATTGGAGAACCAAGAGATTCGAAGAACCAACATGTAGCTCAGATGGACCAAGATTGAGCCTGAGGAACAAGATATCGGCAAGAGAAGGGCCTCCCTTGCTGGGCAGGTGAACCCGGCAAGGGGCGAGGTCACCACCAGAAGCAAGCAACCGAGGCTCCCTGGCAGCGCCTGCTGGGGCTCATGGGGGCAGAACCGCCCCACCAACCACTCAAGCACGACTCACGTCGTCAATAAGTGTGGTGCCAAGCAGCAAGATGATTAAGTGGCAGCCATTCGCCAGATGGCAGCTATTTCCTATAGAGAAGCCTACAGATGACACTCGTCCTGTGACGTATCAAGAGAGCAGATGCGGAAAAGGCTTGCCGGACAAGCAACGATGTGACGTTGAGCAGTGCATTTAATGCACCCTGTCAGCCCGCAGAGTTAGGTATGATAGCACTGTTTGCTATCATATCAGTGTATGACCACTTTGCCACTGTGGTGACCCCTTAATCTATAAAAGGAGGCCCATGGCACTCGTAGGAGGGGGGAGAAGGTTGGAAAAGTTGACAACCCCAAGCCACCACATACACGTAGACGCTGCGGGCAAACCTTGCCGGGCAATTGTACTATGCACCATCACATCCATTCTTCCATCAATCCACTAAAGCAGGAGCAGGGTCTTACGCCTCGCGGCGGCCCGAACCTAGGTAAATCGATTATGTGCTCTCTACCATGCAGCCGTATGCTGGTCTGCTCTTTGTGCAACGCGTCGTCCCCCTGCCGAACCAACAATGGGCCACCCGGTCCCATAGGTGACCGTAGAAATCCTGCGACTTCTTTGGAGCGCCAGGTTGGGGGAGCGCTTGCACGACCTGAAAGTGTACGCCGCACGTCATCTTCATCTTCCGCAGCACCATTGACCGCGGCGCTCACGGAAACATAGAAGTGGAGCGAGGGAAGGTCCACCCTCATGCCACGTCGCCGCTCTCCAAGATTTACTATAGCAACGGTCACGACCAAGACCATGGCTGATGGCAATGGATTTACTCCGGTGGCTCGTATGGCAATATCGCCATCCGAACGCTGTCCAGAGAAAAGGGGTGTGAGACGTGCGGACACAAGCTCCCTCCTTCCTATCGCTCCACCTTGTTGGTAGTCAAGTTGCCTTGACCTTGGCGTCATCGATCTCGACGACTACCACGCGAAACTCGGTCCAGTATCTTCGCCACCGTGCGTGATCCTGAGCAAAATGCTGGTATCAGTCCGTCGATTGATGCCTCGGCAAGAACACTCCGGCGAGGCTGCCCGCACTGGCATAGCCCTTGCGACGGCAGCCGTTGCACTGACTCAAAGGGGGATGGGAGTGAAAGGAAGGAGGACCGGCCAAGCCCGACACCATGCCCCTATACCCGCCAGATACAAGAGATACATGACGATCCTTGCCTGGGATGAGGACACCTTCGGATCGCCTTTTGCTCCTCTAGGCGCCGCAGATGCGTAGAACGCACGCGGCCCGGCAGACAGAAAAAGAAGTTCGAATCGAAAGCTAAGTCCACGTTATCAGTTCTATTTGATGCATTTTAGATTTTTGCAGTCGTTTATCCCTTAACTCCAATAAGTGTTCGTATCGCGAAAGCCCTCGTGCGATGGAACCTTGGCTAGTTTCTTTGATCGCTCCATCGTCCTGTCCAGAGCCACGCTCGCATGAAGAGAGGCTGCGTTAAGAGCAACCTAGGAAAAGCCTGCCGAGATGCATCCACGCCAAGATGACTATTAAGGGCCGGACCCTTACGACAATCGCAGCAATATGATATCGGCAGGCATCCTGAGCATACATAGGAATTGATCATACGAACACAAGCATATAGAGTTCAAAGGGATAAACACGCACTTAAAGATCCAACTAGAAGTATCAGCTTCGCACAAACACTAGAGATAAAATGACTAAACACAAAATATATGTCATCTTCTATTACAGGACCAGAAGGAATAACTTAAACGCGAAGGACCCTGTCAGCAAGGGGGGTGGCCTTCTTCTCAGCAGCGGCAATGTTAGGACCCGCTGGTGGCTTCTTGACGCCATCACCAAGGTTGAGCTCTGGGTGGCGGCAGGCGATGTTGATCAGGACCATGAAGAGGGCATCAAGAGCGAGCCTCCGTGACTCGGTCGCGAAGCGCTCGGCCCTCCCCTCTTCATGCACCTTCAACTTGTCAACCAGCTCGTCGAAGAAGATCCCCAGCTTGATGCTCGGGACCTTCTACATGTTGGTTGAGTAGACTGGGCCATCCATGCCCATCGTTGCAGCTTGGGCGCCAAGACGCTCTGTGACGTCAACCAGGCTCTTAATCCAGAGGTTGTTCATATTGACCCGGTTCTTCAGCCCGTCCTCTACATCTCGCATGAGGCGCTTGGCAGTCTCCAAACCTTGTACTATAGCTTCTGCCGGGCTTCGAGGGACTCCATTGACTTCTCCAGCGAGCCGATCCTTGCCTTCATGTCAGAGATATTGCTGTTGGCAGCCTCGAGGCTTTGGGTCTTGGAGGAGAGCTGTGACTGCACGTCAGCCAAGTGAAGTTCTTCTTGCCATACCTCTTCTTTGAGTGCCTCCATCTCCTTGGCACTCCCGGCAAGGTCTTCATTCAGTGTGGCCACTTGTCGGTCAAGCTCGGCCCTGGTGGAAGACGCGACATCCATGTTTTCAACAAGCTTCTTCAGCTGGGCAGCATGTTCAGCAGCGAGGGTATCCAGAGCAGCCCCATGCTCGTACTTCAGTACCTTGGTGCTTTGCTGCACCAGGGTATCCAAACTTTCATCCGTGGCACGGAGGGTAGGTTCAAGATTTTCCTCCTGAAGGGAGATCTCTCACTCCCTAGCATCCAAAGATGATTTGTGATCCCCCAGGCGCCCCTCCCGAGCCATGATATCCTCCTTCATCGTTTGAAGGGTCTCTTGCTGCCTTGTGAGTGCCTTGAACTGCTTATCATGCCATTCACGCAGCTCTCGGCAATTTTCCTTCGGCCTCTGATCCACTATGCCGGCAGATTCACGCCGTTCCTGGAGCTCCTGCCACTTCTGGCAGTGCCGGGCCTGCATCTCCTTCATACCAGATGCCATGGACTCCATGAAGGACAAATCTGCAGTGATGGCAGCTAAGTCATCGCCTTCCACGCCTCCTAGATGTAACGGGGCCAGAAGGCGCTGAAGCTCTTCATCAAGTTCTGCATCTGTCAAGGATGGGCCGGGGGCTCCGATGTCGGGAAGCGATGGCCCCACGGCCAATGTGTTCGAAGAAAATGGCGGGGCATTAGCAGCAGAAGAAAGTGGAACCATGGTTTGAAGAGGAATCTTCGCCTCGATGACCACCTCCTCCGCTAAGGTGCCGTCCAGGGGATGCTCCACCACCACCAATGAACCTTGTGCTACCCCGGCAGCCAGATCCTGCCCCTCAGTAGCCGCGACCTTCACGGCTTCATCTGCGGTAGACATTCCTATGTCCGCCACCACCTCCAACAAGTCTGGTTCTTCGGCTTGGGGTGCTGCAGATGGAAAAGGGCTAGTGAACGAACGAAGGAATGGAAGTATCCATGCAAATAAGAAAGGGAAGAAGTGTTAAGATAGATACCTGGAGAAGTCTACCGGGCAGGGGTCTCTATTTCCCCGACATCAGTCGTTGCCGGGTCACGAACCTCGCCCCCTGCCGGGGAAGACCCAGCAGCCTTCTGTGCTATCTCTGCCATGGAGGATTCCACAACGACATCTTCGGCTTGAGCGGTGGGGGACGCGCACTCCTCCGGAGGAGGCTTGTCCTGCGTTACCTCGCCCCCTCCTCCATGTGAAGGGGCGGAAAAACTGTGTCCATCACCTCCGGCGGGCGGGGTCAAGTCTTCGCTCCAATGCCGGGGGCTGGGCCGGGGGCTAGACACGGGGTCTTCCGCATCCTTCCTCGACGAAGCCGAGCCCTTGATGCCCTCCAGCGACCCGAGGCGTCGGAGCTTCCTCCGGTATTGGTGGATGAGGGTCTTCGTCTCCTCTTCTATTTCCCTGTCGGCGACAACAATAACAAGAGGTCAGTCAGAAAAAGCATTCAAATCCTCCTAGGAATATGTTTATTACAAAGAGAAATTTTGCTTACTCTTCCGCAATGAGCATGGAGTTCGAATTGAACTCCGTGGGAGGAGGGGACTCTTGCCTTCTCTTCAGAGATGAAATAATGGAGCTTCCCAGCAGCTTCGGCACCTGCCGTGGCACCAAGGGCTCCGGGGGAGATGAGCTCTGCGAGGAGCTCGAGCCAGAATGGGAGCTTGACTCCGCCTCCATGACCACCGGCCCTTTGGCAGAAGGTGCCTTGGCCTAAGCGAGGTGAGGGGATTAGCGACATGCCAACTCATCCTTGGAAGACTTGGTGGAGATCTTCTTCACCTTCTTCGTGGGAGGAACCGGGTTGGAGGACGCCGCTCCTTGGCCGACGGTGCGCCTACACGTGCGCTGGTCTGGGTCCGGTGAGGGGGCTTGCGGCCCTGCCGCAAGCCATTCCTCTTCAGGGGCCATTGTCGAGCCCTTCTCCCTCTCATCCCCCTCTCCTTCCTGGAGCTCTGTTGCTGCCGCCGCTACGGCGTCTAGCTCGACAAAGTTATTCCCGACAAGTTCTCCCCGGCAACATCCTCTGTAGCTTGTGTCTCGCTGCCACCTGGGAAGAGCTCTCGTTCCCAGCCTTCCCTTTGCCCTTTCCAGCCTTTGCGGTTTTCTCAATATCGACGCGGTGGGCATCTTTGTCCTCCGTGACCCTCTTCAGGATGTACGCTACATCTACAGCAGAGGTGCATTTATACATCTCCCCTTCGTCCCTGGTGGCCTTCTCCACCAAGGTGCTCAACCACTGGAGCTCTTCATAAAGGGAAGGGAGCTGCCAAGTGACCGATACTCCCTCAGCGTTGCACTCTAACATCCACTTCAGTATCTGATCACGGGCAGAGTTGAAGTTCAGAGGGATGACGGTTGCTTGGACCTTGAACATCTCGAAGCGACCAAATAGCTAGTCGCACAACCAAGCATGGCCAAAAACCGGCAAGTTATTGGACAACCTCGGCAGCAGTCTCATCCTATCCACAACATCGACGTACAGCCACACGGGCCTGTCTCTCTCCTGAAGTGGTGAGATGCGGGCAGAGGAGGAAATCTGCCCCCACGTGCTCGATAGTTAGCGCGGCAGCCGCTACGCGGATGATCCTATTAATTTTCGGGCCCAACCTGTCCTTGGAAAGGCCTTTGGCGCTCCAATCCTTGCCGCGCTCGACGCACTTTTCTCGCGCTTCACAAAACTCGGGGGCTTCTTTGTCCTGAATCCATCACCAATCCCCTCACCATTCATCCCATCTCTCGCGTTGGTACCCGAGGAGGTAATCCTTCTTCGATCGAGGAATCTAACTAATGATCCCAGAAAGGTTAACTTTGCTCTCCACCCACGGGACAAAGTAATGCCGAAATAAATCCACATTGGGCTTCACCCTGACAAAATTCTCGCACAAATGCGTGAAGATGGCCATGGTCGCCATTGCATTCGGCGTGACGTGAATGAGGTCAAATCCATAGATATTCATGATTACCTCAAAGAACTTAGAAAAAGGAGGACAAAGACCACAAATGAAATAAGCATTGAAGGAGGAAAAAGACCACAATCAAGCGTACCTTTCCTGAAGGACGGGGTTGCTCAAGGTGGATGAAACGAAGACGACATCGATGCTTCGCTTCTTGTTCAGCTCCGCCGATCTTTTGCTCCCCTCAGTGGCGGGCTCCTTCGCCGCCGACGTCAACTTATTCTTATCCGCGGGCCTCTTCCCCATCGGTGTGGCAACGCCAAGAGAATTCGTTGGGGGAGTTGGTGGCAGAAGGAGAAGCGATTTGGGGAACTGTCGCTTGGCTTCTGGAGGAAGAAGGCGGGGGAGCGGGGCGAGAGACAGATCAATCATGTCGCTCCGGTTTACCCTACTCTTAAGAGGGGGAAAAGTGGGATAGAGGCACGGCGCTTCATAAAGTTAGATTTTTACCATAACTACAGCCGCCCCTCAAACCCACGACGCGTAGTAATTGCGCAAGGTGAACGTTGGATTGACTAGTCATCGTGGCAAACCATCACAGCCCTGTCCCACCATGTGTCCGCGCACTGTTTGGGGCCTAACCCAACGTGCCACGCGACACGTATGGCTCAGGACCGGGTGCTTATGTTGGGGAAAATATATAGGGGTGGACATATTCCCCTGACTCGTGCATGGACAAGTCAAGGACAAAACAGATATTGGAGAACCAAGAGATTCAAAGAACCAACATGCAGCTCATTTGGCCCAGGATTGAGCCTGAGGAACAATATATCGGCAAGAGAAGGGCCTCCCTTGCCGGGCAGGTGAACCCGGCAAGGGGTGAGGCCACCACCAGAAGCAAGCAACCGAGGCTCCCCGGTAGGGCCTGTCGGGGCGCGTGGGGGTAGAACCGCCCCACCAACCACTCAAGCACGACTCACGTCGTCAATTAGTGTGGTGTCAAGCCGCAAGATGATTAAGTGGAAGCCATTCGCCACATGGCAGCCATTTCCTGCAGATAAGCCTACAGATGATACACGTCCTGCTACGTGTCAAGAGAGCGGATGCGGAGCTGGCAAGATAGCCCGGCAGTCCTTGCCGGGCGCCCAGTGATGTGACACTAAGTGGTGCATTTAATGCACCCTATCAGCCCATAGAGTTAGGTATGGTAACACTGTTTGCTATCATATTAGTGGATAATGACACTTTGCCACTGTGGTGACCCCTTAATCTATAAAAGGAGGACCATGGAACTCGTAGGAGGGGGAGAAGGTTGGAAAAGTTGACAACCCCAAGCCACCACATATGGGTAGACGCTGCAGGAAAACCTTGCCGGGCAAGTGTACTACGCACCACCACATCCATTCTTCCATCAGTCCACTAAGGTAGGAGGATGGTCTTACACCTCGCGGCGCCCTGAACCTGGGTAAATCGATTGTGTGCTCTCTGCGGAGCGGCCGAGCGCTGGTCTGCTCTTTGTGCAACATGTTGTCCCCCTGCCGAACCAACAAGGGGCCACCCAATCCCATAGGTGGCCGCGGAAATCCGGCGACAGCTACCAGTGTCAGTGCTAGAGCAAGTGTCGTCGGAGAAGGTGTCGTTGCTCGATCCGTTGTCGAAGGTGGTACCGATGTGCGAGACATCAATGATCGTCTCTGGTCTGCTATGATCAACTTTCTAAGTTGACTAGGCTCCGTGACCATGATCCAATCTTTTTGTTCATTTTTTAAACGCGAGAAGGACTAATTGTAGCGTCTTTGTTAAACCCAACTGCAATTCATCATAGGCTTCAGATTGTACTCGGACAACAGACTGATCCAATTGTGTCCAGTAATATAAGTGATGGACAGTGCCTTCGTTACTGACAAGACATAAGAAGTGAAACCTGCAAAAATAACCATTGTAGAGGAAACCAAACAGTTTATTCTGTGATGAATGTCACATGGCAAAACCTGCATCGTAAAATTGCTGCAAAAGTAAGAAAACATGACATTAAATCAATAAGATTTTGATAGTAAATGAATAAGATTTACTTGATGTGACACGAGTGAATCCTTTCCAGGAAATCACTATGTTCAAGTTCTAAATAGAAGATTGATCGTCCAACTACGTGTGGCATGCAGGGCCCCCACTTACTCCCACAAGCAGGACAGTCCAGAGGTTGTGAAAATCGTATGGACCGAACATCCATGGGACTGGAAATCCTAGTGGGTGCGATAAACCCTGCAATGCATACAGACATTGGAGTGTAACCATAACTGATAAACCGTCCTCACAAAAAAGATGATCAGGATACTTCAAAATATGCAGACTGAATTGAGTGGACAGACATTAACATAGAATGTTCTCAGGACTCACCACACACCAAAAGTGGCAGTACTAAACAATATAGGTTTCACACACACAAATCAAGTACCGAACAATAGTACTTACTACAGACAAGCAAAGTTGCACTAATTAAGCTCTGCATACTCTTTCTTGCCACCGACCTATGGGATGAACCCCGCATAACTGACAGGGCCATGGACTTCGTGAGAGATGTCTACTAGCACCATCACCATCTCGTCAACCATGGAGAACTTAATAGAGTGATCTTCGCACTCATAAACATGACGACGAAGACAATCCGCATCAGATTTGTCGGGAAGCTTTACAAGGACCACACCCTTCGTGTTTGAAGGAACAGCTAGGAAATTGTTGTGGTCTAGTATGGCCTCAAGAATATGCCTGACAACAATGCTACAGGAAAACACTAGTTCAGGACACGTGGCGACAAGGACACATCAGCTGGATAGTTTAGCAGTAGAACTCATCTTCAGGTCTTCCAGTTCACACGGCATGACTTTGAGAACTTCATCTCCATCGCGGACCTGGTTCTAATTCAAACAGAAACCAAATATTTTATTACTAACTCTGTTCAGAAATATAACATGATTTTCGATATTTTACTACATGTAAGACTACATATACGCACAGAAATGAGTGAACAAAGACACTAGAACATGTCTTCAAAGGCACGAGAGGAGAGGGATTGCTTGCAATATCCATAACAGAAGTTATTGAGGCAAATATACTCTCTTCAAAGGTAGCATTGATGTTCATAAAGTAGTTGAAAGTAATCTATAAGAAATCAGTGTCAACCTCTCAAATGTTTTGGTTAAAAGAGGAATTTAGAACCGTCATTTGGCACACAAAAATCACGTGCAAGATCACCGAGAAAGTGGTACTACTAGTACTAGTCCTGCATGTTAGATGAAAAACACGTTCAAGATCGAGAAAAAGATCATTAAGAAGAGATATTACCTGGACTTGCTTAATGAGGGATCCCAGAGAGGGGGCCTTGGACAGGGCGATGGCCTTGAGCTTGTCTGCGGTAGTCTCGGCAGGGTGCTTGCGGTTCTTCGCACCCTAAGCCTCGATGGTTTTGTCCAGAGTCATAGACATCACTTTGGTTGGTGCTCCAGGTTCCATCAAGAAACTGTCAAATAGAAAGAAAAGAAGCAAAAGAAACTATAATCACAAACCCAAAACAAGAACAGAGAGGAAGTTATACGATCAATATCGGGGTTGCAAGATCGGGCCTTGGCCAGAATCAGCACCATTGATGCGCCCACCTTTCCTTCTTTGGGGGAGAAGAACAATGGCAGATGTAGGTCGGGGTTTTCTTGAAGAATTGAGGAAAAAGATGATGGAGAAGCGAGTTGAGGTTTTCTTCAAGAGAGGAAGCTGAGGGAGAAGAGCGAAATGATGGTTGCTTCATCCGTCCAACTGTTTTCTAGAAAGGTGGGGCTTTTGTGATTTGATGGCTCATTGGCATTACTGCAGCGCTTCGATTGGGGTAGTCTACCATGCAGAGCGGCACTCTAGTACGGAGTAATTTATTGCATGGCTAGTGGACCCCGATGCTGGTTGTCCCATACGTCGACGAAAGTGAGTAGCAAGGTTCCCGAATACCATAGAGGAGGATCCGCACGGTAGAGCTTGTCCACTGTTTCCGAAGAAAAAAATGATTACAGCAAGCATTTCCACTCTTGCGATGGAGGAGTGCGAAACACGGCAGCCACTTGAACTTACAGAGTGCTCCTACTTGTAGTCATGTGTAGTGGTTCATACGTCAGTCATAATCTTGTTGCTAGTGTAGTAAGATATGACAATAACAAATGATGTTGTGTGCATGTCAACTATATGAATAGTAATGTAACATAGTAACCCCTTTTTTGACTATCCGGTCGAGAGTGAACAGTGAGATCAATGTTAAAGGAACTAGGTCTACAACGCATGGAGAGTACAGTGCTACAGTACTCCATGAAACATGAACCATATGAAGCACGAATCAGTGTTAGGCAGGGTGTATGAAGGGTGCATGGGATGGGAGCAAAAGTTCCCTTCTCAACCTACTTTTGGGTGTTTGGTAGAGTGCATGAAGGGTGCAAGAGTCCGCACTAGTAGGTTAACACAAATACACTAAGAGCATGCATGAAGAGGGGTGCTGAGATTAGCATGCACGAAGAGGGAACAACTATATTGAGATGAGAATGCAACCAAACACACCCACATGCTTTGTGCTACAGTGACTGATCTGCATCGTCTGAGTAAGATCCAATGGTCATGTTGCGCTGAGACATTAACATGCCCATGCAGAGCATGCCTAAACACCACCGAAGTTCCTCTGCTTCTCGAGGCGCACGACGTTGGTGATGCAGCGTGCCACCGCCCGCAGAGCCCGCTCCCGGCCGACGTGAGCCACCTCGTCAAAGATGGTGTCTAATGGAACGAATGGATTCCGGTGACGGAGCCCTGAGAGAATTCGCCCGGCAAGAGCAACGGCAGCCCGCAACCCCTCCTTGTCTAGCTCCGCCCCCACCATCACGCGGAGATGGCTTAGCCCCTTGGAGATATAGGTGAAGAAAGAGACCAGGTCAGGAAGTCCTAGCTCGTTGAAGTCAATGGGGTGGTCAAACGGGTTTAGCCCGATAGCCGACATAGTCGCGCTGGCCCGACGGTAGGCATCACGCAGCCGCAACACGTGCATGGAAACATGGTCCACCAAGTGGATGAGGCGATGGTGGATCTCATCACGATCTGCCCGCTCGCTCTCCAGCCGGCTCGCCTGACTGCCTATCGTATCTCCCACTTTCTGCAGCAACATCGTCGATGCCTCAAGCATCTTTGTGGTGGACGCCTGCCTCTTTTGAAGCTCTGTGAACTCCCGCACATAAAGGAGGATAATGGCACTCCTCTTCTCCTTGAGCTCACGGAGCTCCACGTCCTAGGCCTTGAGCTCCGCAGCCTTGGGCTGGAGCTCCTGTGTCAGGCGCCTCACCTCAGACTCCATGATCTTGTGCGCCGCCATGGAACCAGGTAGAAGAAATGGGGAGAAGAAGCAAAGTGGGCGAAATGGCTGAAAGGCAATGCAATCTACGGGAAGGCGGAGGGAGCCAGCCGAGGAGCGGGGTGAATCTTTTGGTTTTCACCATGGGAAAACACCAGTCGATGACTTTTCACATCAGGGAGCAGTGGGTTTTACAGGTGGAGTCATCGTGACTAATTGCTACCGCGCCTGCTCCCGTTAATTAAAAAATTAAAAATCTTGTCGTGCCTGCTCCCGTCAATCAATTTTTTATAAATCATACCGCGCCTGCTACACCCAAAGACCAGAGCAATACCACGGTTGATATTTAAATTTACCTCCGGCAAGGAGATAAAAAGGGGTGAAAAAACAAATGTGGCAGCATCCTAGCTAATCGGTCACACTAGCCCAACTAGCTAGCCACTATGCTTCACTCATGTACTTGCCGGGAAAGGTGGTCTGATACATCTCCAACGTATCTATAATTTTTGATTGTTCCATACTACTATATTATCTATGTTTGCATGTTTGATATGCATTAATATGCTATTTTACATGATTTTTGGGACTAACCTATTAACCTAGAGACCAGTGCTAGTTTCTATTTTTTTTCCTTGTTTTAGTGTTTCGTAGAAAAGGAATACCAAACAGAGTCCAAACGGAATAAAACTTTCGCGATGATTTTTATTGGACCAGAAAACACCCTAGAGATTGGAGTGCAAGTCAGAAGAGCCACGAGGTGGCCACAAGGGTGGAGGGCGTGCCTAGGGGGTGGGGCGCACCCCTAACCTTGTGGGGGCCTTGGTGACCTCCTGACCTAGATCTTCCTCCTATATATACTCATATACCCCAAAAGCTTCCAAGGGAGCCACGAAACCACATTTCCACCGCCACAACCTTTTGTACCCGTGAGACCTCATCTAGGGGCCTTTTCGGCATTGAGGGAGTCCTGGATTAAGGGGTCCTTGGGCGTTCGGACTATGTAACATGGGCCAGACTAATGGGCTACGAAGATACAAGATAGCCGACTTCTTCCCGTGTCTGGATGGGAATCTCCTTTGCATGGATGGCAAGCTTGGCGTTCGGATATGTAGATTCCTTCCTTTGTAAATCGACTCTATACAACCCTAGGTCCCTCTGGTGTCTATATAAACCGGAGGGTTTAGTCCGTAGAGGCAATCACAATCATACAGGCTAGAATTCTAGGGTTTAGCCACAACGATGTCGTGGTAGATAAACTCTTGTAATCCTCATACTCATCAATATAAATCAAGCAGGACATAGGGTATTACCTCCATCAAGAGGGCCCGAACCTGGGTAAAACATCGTGTCCCCTGCCTCCTGTTACCATCAACCATAGAAGCACAGTTCGGGACCCCCTACCTATGATCCGCCGGTTTTGACACCGGCATTGGTGCTTTCATTGGGAGTTCCGCTGCGTCATCGCTAGAAGGTTCGATCGCTCCATCAATCATCCACAACAACGCTTCCCTAGGGGAGGTTTTCCTCCCTGGTAAGATCTTCGTGTTCGGCGACTTCACACTGCGGGCCAACTCGCTTGGCCATCTAGAGCAGATCGACAGCTACGCCCCAGGTCACCAGATTAGTTTTCAAAACTTGGATTATGTCGCTGACATCCGAGGAGACTAGATCTTCCGAGGATTCACGAGCCCAACCTCCGCTCTCGCCTTAGAGCCAGAGCGCGTCGGTAGGTCGGAAGACGGGATTTCTAAACCCGCCGGACTATCTGTGGCTACTAAGCCTAGTACGGGAGAGCCGGAGGAAGCATCGTCGCTGGCAACCATCACAAAGCCAGACTCTTCCCCGGACACTGGCTCCGAACTCTCGAAGTCAGCATCGTGTGAGCTCGGCCGAGAAATCCCCTTCTCACCACACTCCACGGATTCTCTTCTCCCTGGCAAACCTCGCCTTTAAGCGAGGCTCTGGAATTGATGTGATCCCTTATCATTATGAGGGAGCAACGTCCGAACCACGCCTAGCCCAGACTAGGGGCTTAGGACGGGGAATTTTACGTCCCACCCACCACCCACTTCATCGGCACTGTCGAGGACTTAACTGACATGCTCGATTACGGCTCCGAAGACATCGACGGTATGGATGACAATGCTGGAGAAGAGCAGGCGCAAAACCCGCCGTTTACCGGACGTTGGACGGCCACCTCTTCGTATGACGTGTACATGGTGGACACAACCAAGGAGTGTGACGATGATAAAGAGAAAAATCCAGTAGAGGATAAACCTCCCGAGATACAACCAAAAAGCCTATGGCGCCGCTATAAATCACGCCCCAGCAAAGACAGTAATACCGGAACGAGAGACAACAATACTCCGGATGATGCCGAAGACCAAGAAAACCCCGTCGAACAAGACGGTCGGGAGGATGGGAAAGTTAGCCCTGATGAACAGGTCACAAACGAAGACTCGGAGGACAGTAATTACCTTCCACTCTCCGAGGATGAGGTGAGCCTCGGCGACGAAGACTTTATCATGCCTAAGGAACCTCTCAAGCATGAGCGCTTTAAGCAACGGTTAATAGCCACTTCAAGGAGTCTGAAAAAGAAACAACAGCAACTTCAAGTTGATCAAGATCTACTCAACGACAGATGGACTAATGTCCTGGCAGCCGAGGAATCCGGCCTCGAGCGCCCAATCAAAAGTTACCAGAAGCGTAAACTGCTACCCAATTTGACGAGGAGGCCCTCGAGCCCGCGCCATCAGCGCGTAATGCGGCTGACCGACCACCTCGTAGCCGGGACAAAACGACAACTAAAGCCGAACACCAGCCCATACTACCTGGCCGCAAAAGTAGAGACATAACAGCTCGGGGACAAACATATGACCTGCGGCAGGACCTGAAGAATGGAGCAGGTCCGGCCAGGTCGACCTATGGATCAGGGGGGCGTGCCCCGACGCGCGACGATGGCTTTCAAGCCAAACATGACAAGCATAATCACGCCCGCCCCGAAAGCCGCAAACGTACTCCACCCGAACTACATCGCGACCTGGCCCGATATAGAGTCACCGCGCACCCCCTCTGCTTCACTGATGAAGTAATGGAGCATGAATTCCCGGAAGGGTTCAAACCTATGAATATCGAATCGTATGATGGAGCAACAGATCCCGCGGTATAGATTGAGGATTTTCTTCCCCATATTCATATGGCCCGTGGTGATGAGCTTCATGCCATCAAATACCTCCCACTAAATTTAAGGGGCAATCCTGGCACTGGTTAAACAGCCTCCCAGAAAACTCTATTGGCACCTGGGAAGACCTGGAAGACGCCTTTTGCGACAACTTCCAAGGTACATATGCCCGCCCTCTAAATGCCGATGACCTCAGTCACATCATCCAGTAGCCCGGAGAGTCCGCCAGGAAGCTCTGGACTAGGTTCTTAATTAAAAAGAACCAAATCATCGACTGTCCAGACGCTCAAGCCCTAGCGTCTTTCAGACATAGCATCCGAGATGAATGGCTGGCCCATCACCTCACCCAAGAAAAACCAAAGTCTATGGAAGCTCTTACCGCACTGATGACCCGCTTCTACGCGGGAGAAGATAGCTAGCTGGCCCACTGAAACAATAGCACCAGCGATCCTGGGACCTCTGAGGTCAGGGACGGCAATGGCAAGCCTTGACGCAATAAAACAAGCGTCTAAACAATAATTTAGGAACCCAAGACACGGCAGTAAACGCCGGATTCAGTGGTTCCAAATCCGGTCAACGGAAGAAGCCATCCAAGGCAAACAAAGATGGCCCATCCAGTTGAGACAGGATACTGGATCGGCCTTGTCAAATTCATGGCAACCCTGACAAACCCGCCAACCATACCAATAGAAATTCTTGGTTTTTCAAACAAGCAGGCAAGCTCAACACCGAACACAAAGGGAAGGGGCCGCCTAGTGACAGCGAAGACGAGGAGAATCTTCAGCAAAACACCGGGGGACAAAAGCAATCCCCCCCCCCGAAGTAAAAATAGTAAGCATGATATCTGTGACGCATATCCTTACGAGGGAGCGCAAGCACGTACCTCGAGACAACTACGCCATAAAGCCGGTAGTACCAAAATTTAACCCATGGGCAGCCTGTTTGATCACTTTTGATCGCAATGACCACCCAATAGGTATCCATCACAAGGTTTCGGCAGCTTTGGTCCTCGACTCAATCATTGATGGATTCCATCTCACACGAGTCCTTCTGGACGGCGGCAGTAGCCTTAATTTGCTCTATCAAGACAATGATCGCAAAATGGGCATCGATCCATCAAGGATCAAGCCCACCACAACCGCCTTCAAAGGTATAATACCTAGAGAAGAAGCTCACTGTACGGGCTCAATCACGTTGGAAGTTGTCTTCGGTTCGTCGGATAACTCCCGAGCGAAGCATTGATCTTTAATATTGTTCCGTTCTGGAGTGAATACCATGCACTGCTTTGGTGGACCGTGTTCGCTCGTTTCAATATGGTCCCACACTATGCATATCTAAAGCTTAAGATGTCCGGTCCACGCGGCGTCATAACAATCAATGGAAACAAGGAACACCCCCTCCGTTCTTAGGAGTAGTCCACGGCCATCATAGCTGAAGTACAAAGTGGACTCGTTAAACCGCATAACTTATCGGCCATTAAGCCACCGGCCTCTACTGCACAAGACCGGTCAATTTTCGAGATGGATTAGCAGTTCTGTCTTTGTTGTTCGCCGCATATGCCCGCGAAGTTCGCATCGCGCATGCATAATTATGCACTTAAAATACCTTGGTCGTCGGCGGAGGTAAAATGCGGACAGACCTACAACACAGTTTGTCCTCCTACAGCTTTTCTACCTTCTTTTTTAAAATTATTTCTTATCTTTTGTCACAGATGAATCAAAACCTGCTCGTCCTATGGACCTGCAAGGACTCTTTTGGAGCCCAGTTCCGTCCAGGCAACCAAAGATTGCTCCTTTTAAGGAATCCTCTTCGCTAAGGCAAAGGCAGCGCAGACGTGTGACAGTAGGTCCAAAAGATATTTTGTAGACCAAACAATCTATTTAAAACCTGGATATAGCCTTTTTCCTCAGCCTACGACCCCTGGCATGTAAAATGACCCGGGTAGAGGTGTTATAATCTATAAGATTGCGCTCGATGTAACAATCAGATTCTAGTGGACATAATCCATCTTCATTACTTATTTTTTCATAGAACTGTATTTTACCTTTTCGGTGGTTTCACATATACACCTCAGCACTAATCGCTAGGGGCTCGATACGGTAACATATTAAATTGCCAGCAAGTCCAAACAGCTCTACATCATACTTCAGCGTCACGAGTTTCGGCATTATATGCATCAGCTCCGAATCATGTCTTTGGTTAATAGTTGGGTTGCCCGGCTCATGTGCTTACTACCTTACGTTCCGCTCTATCGGCTAGGGTAGTAAAGGGATAACTACTGCGATTGTGTTTCCGGTTCACCTGGTTAAGAACCTCAGTAGAGAAAGCCAAAAACTGACGGTCATGATGCGGCGAGAGTTGGTCATCCACTCGGCGGCTTATTAAAATCTTTTGCGATTTCTTCCGTATAACACGAAGGACCATTCCCGGTCACCTATGTAGCGCAGCCATATTCATATAACCGCGTACATACAAGGGGCTATATAATAGACCCACCATCAAACTACTATGGCTAAGTGAAGGTGTTAAAGCCCTATAGTCCGATTGCCTAGTTCGCCGCACTGACACATGCTTCATGGACCAAGACGTTGTGTCAAGTGTAGTCAGTTTCTATTCCGAACACCCCCACATTATATGCGAGGGTGCTGAAGCCGACGACTCGCAAACCTTCAGATTATAAAAAAACGGCCGCGCAGGAGGAAATGCCTTTCAGGCAAAAGGCATAAATATAACATAGCCTTAATATATCATAATATTGTTATCACAATTCCGATACATTCCCTCAAAAATAATATTCTTCGAGCACTAACCCTCTATCAAGCGTGCACCCTCTAGGACATCTTCAAAATAATGCTCCGGCATGCGATGGTCCTTGCCCTCGGGTGGACTGTTTGCTGCAACATCGGTGGCCTTTATTTTCGCCCAGTACGTCTTTACGCGGGAAAAGGCGATCCGTGCACCTTCAATGCACGCCGACCGTTTTACGGCGTTGATACGCAGCACCGCATCAACAAGTCACTGCACCAAACCAAAATAACTGTTCGGAATTGGCTCAGTTGGCCATAGTCGGACCATGACTTCCTTCATGGAAGCTCTGGACACCTTTTGGAGCTCGGCCCACTCGGCCATTTGTTCGTTCAGCAACGGATGCATTGGCATGTTGTACTGTGACCAGAAAAGTTTCTCCACTGCACGTCCGTCTTGCGCTTGATAAAACTGCATCGCATCGGCGATACTCTTCAGCACATCCCAGAATGAGTCTGGAGAACTCCAGAATTGATCAAGCAGGGCATACTTCGAGTTGCCTAATTTAGTCTGTAATAGAAAGGGCTTACCAGCCGCTCTCTCCCCAGCTTGCTGGATATCCTCCCGAGCCGCTCTAGACTCGGACCGTGCCCCTCGCGCCTCTTCTAAAGCCTTGTTGAGTTCGGCTGCCTTGGCTTTGTTTTCCTTCTTGAGTGATTTGCATTGGCTTGTGGCATCCTTCAGCTCTCACGCTATGGTAGATATTCTCTCCTCGCACTAGTGCCGAGCGGCTTGTTCAGCCTTTAACTCAGCAGCTGCCTTCTTGACAGCCACATTGCTCACTTTGGCTTGCTCCTTGGCTCGGGAAAGTTAAGCACGAAGGATCTCAACCGCAGCAGCACCATCTGCAATTACGCATGTCCCAGTATATAATTTTCACCTTCATGCTAATATTAGTATACATGCATAAGACGACAGCCCCAAAACATACCTTGTGCCACGTCGAGCCGCCTGTTGATAAGAGTAATGTCCTCATCCGCTGACTCAAGTTTCTGCTTTAAATATGCAACTTCCGCAGCACGGGCAGTCGCTGTTGACATACCAGCCTGTTTTCAAATTAATCATGTCATTTCCTGAGCATACTTTTTTGATCCTCTGATCGCCTCCTCGTGGAAGCCGACCAGAGTCTCAGGGGCTACTACCTATACACAGGCACATTCTGCATGTAAATAGCGGTTAAGATAATACATACCTCAAAGCCTCTTAGCAGGCCCGTGAAGGCTTCATTCAATCCGCTTCTTGTGGACAGAATCCTCTCAACTACCATACCCATGAAAGTATGATGTTCCTCTGAGATGGATGCATTCTGCAACATGCCTATTAATGTATCCGGCGCCTCCGGACTCATGGAAGCGGCTGCAGGAGTACGAACTCCCTTCGAAGGGATATGTTCACTCAACCCTAGAGTCGTCTTCGGCTGTAAAACGGATAGTCCAGGGCCTTTATTGTTTGTCCCCGTAGGGGTTGTACACCCCGGACCCTGGACGACCGAAGTATCACCTTCGGGTGCTTCCTTCACCACCGCTCACGCCACTTGCTGATCGGGGGAGACCCTTCGGGATGACACCTCGAAATTGTCCGCCCTAAGGGGCGAGGAAGCATGTGGAGGCGTCTCGCTTTCCATCATCTCCGGAAGCAGGTCACCCGAGGAGGAGGACTGTTGAGGAAGACTGCAGGCCGGACTGCAAACATATATTTAAGATGTTACCCTTGTGACCTGAAAGGAACAGGATATGTCTAGAATACCCTTGTTCACTTACGAATTGGTGAAAGGCTTGTCCTTACGAAGGAACTGCACGGCAACATCGCCTTCCAAACCCGAACCATCTGACAGGGACATTTTCCATCTCTTGGGAGCCTCTACCTTCAAATCTTTGGAGGTGGTCCTTTTCTTCCCATGGGGAGAAGGGATATCATCTTCTTCTTCCCCTTCGTCTTTAGAAGAGGGAGTGCTGGTCTCCCCATACACAGCGCCCGGTGTACCTTTAGAGTGGGAACCACCTCTGGCCTTTTTGCTCTCCTCTTTGTCCTCCTCCGCCAGCACTTGATACGGCGCCAGGGCCATCATCCTTGTTAACACAGGGTCGGCTGAGTCTTCGGGAAGTGGGGCCGAACACCTAATTCGTTCCGCCTTCTTTATCCATCCCTAGTCGAAGACCTTTTCTCAGCATATTGATACGAGGTAATTAACTAAGCTATGTTCGGGAGTCGAGTGCTTACCGAGGTATCCAGATGGTTGAAGTCGAGGCCGATGTCCTCGGTCGTATCCGACCACTACTTTCGGGTTCCGAAGAATAACTTCCACATCCCTCTGTGTGTTGTGCCGAAGAAGTGCTGAAGGTTCCGTGGTCCTTCTAGATTGAACTCCCACAGGCAGAGAGGTCGTCGTTGGCACGGCAGGACCCGACGGACTAGCATTACCCGGATCACGTTGATGAGGTCAGTGTCCTTTTCAAGGAGACTCCAGATATGGTTTTGTAGCGCCTGCACTTCATCAATTGATCCCCAGTCCAGCCCCTTATTAATCCATGATGCAAGTCGTAATGGAGGGCCAAATCGGAACGCAGGTGTAGTTGCCCACTCGGTACCGCGGGGTTCAGTGATGTAAAACCACTCCCGCTGCCATAGGTTGGAAGTTTCTATGAAGGAGCCCTTTGGCCAAAGAGTATTAGCGAGCTTTCTCACCATAGCACCGCCACATTGCACTTGCTCCTCGTCGACTACCTTCAGCTTCACATTAAAGGTCTTGAGCCACAAGCCGAAGTGTGGGGGAATGCGGAGAAAGGCCTCGCACATGACAATGAATGCCGAGATGTGGAGAAAGGAGTCTGGAGCTAGATCGTGAAAATCTAGCGTGTAATAGAACATGAGGCCACGAATGAGCGGGTGGAGAGCAAACCCTAACCCCTAGATGAAGTGGGATATGAATACCACCCTCTTGCCAGAGCTGGATGCAGGAGTAATCTGCCCCTTGGCAGGGAGCCTGTCGGGGATTTCCGCGGTCAGGTACCTTGCCGCTCGAAGCTTTGCAATATCCTCCTTTGTAATAGAGGAGGCCACCCACCGGCCTTGAAGGCTGGGCCCGGACATGACTGGGAGGCTTGGAGCGATTAAGTTGAAGCCTGGGTGCTGGGAGTTCAAGGTTGGAAAAGTTGAGGAAGAGGTAGGCATAGAGGAGAAAGACGGGTCTGTGCCCCTTTATAAAGGCGATGAGTATCGAACGCCTACTCGTGAGCCTTAAAACTTGCCTATTCCCAAGGAATCGTAACAATAGGGCGGTTGGATTAGCCATGCCCGTATTGATGAAAATCCCGTAATAAGGGGACACGATCTCTAGTTTGACAAGAAATGCCAATAAAATCGCATCTTGCAACATGGAGCCAGAGGCTAAAAAATGGTTCGAAATAAGGACCGGGCAGGGACGAGATGTCACGTTGCAAAAGTAGTCAGTAGATTGGACTCGTGAAATATTATGTTCTCTGCGGTTGTGTGTGGTGTTTGATCTATAGAGCCGGACATGTTGTCTGTGTTTGAAAGATGCTTTGGAGTATTCGGAGGAGGAACCCGCCTTGCAATGCCGAACACAATATGCGCGCCGGACACGTCGTCATTGAAGCCTGGTTCAGGGGCTACTGAGGGAGTCCTGGATTAAGGGGTCCTCGGGCGTCCGTACTATGTAACATCGGCAAGACTAATGGGCTATGAAGATACAAGATAGAAGACTTCTTCCCGTGTCCGAATGGGACTCTCGTTTGCGTGGATGGCAAGCTTGGCGTTCGCATATGTAGATTCCGTTCTTTATAAACCTACTTTGTACAACCCTAGGCCCCTCCGGTGTCTATATAAACCGGATGGTTTAGTTGGTAGAGGCAATCACAATCATACAGGCTAGACTTCTAGGGTTTAGCCACAACGATCTTGTGGTAGATCAACTCTTGTAATGCTCATACTCATCAATATGAATCAAGCAGGACGTAGGGTATTACCTCCATCAAGAGGGCCCGAACCTGGGTAAAACATCGCGTCCCCTGCCTCCTGTTACCATCGACCTTAGACGCATAGTTCGGGACCCCCTACCCGAGATCCACTGGTTTTGACACCGACAGGCATCCTGCCGGAGGGGGATTCGATCATTGAGGGCTTCTACATCAACACAATTGCCTTTCCAATGAAGCGTGAGTAGTTTTCCACAGACCTACGGGTCCATGGAAAGTAGCTAGATGGATTTCTCTTTCTCTCTCTTTGATTCTGAATACAAAGTTCTCCTCGACGTTCTTGGAGATCTATTCGATGTAATACTCTTTTGCGGTGTGTTTGCCAAGATTCGATGAATTGTGGATTTATGATCAGCATATCTATGAATATTATTTAAATATCCTATGAATTCTTATATGCATGATTTGATATCTTTGCAAGTCTCTTTGAACTATCGGTTTGGTTTGGCCAACTAGATTGATTTTTCTTGCAATGGGAGAAGTGCTTAGCTTTGGGTTCAATCTTGCGGTGTCCTTTCTCAGTGACAGTAGGGGCAGCAAGGCACATATTGTATTGTTGCCAGTGAGGATAAAAAGATGGGGTTTTCATCATATTTCTCTAGTTAATTCCTCTAAATCATGTCATCTTGCTTAAAGCGTTACTATGTGTCAGATTTCGGGTTCCGACAGACCCTTGAGGTTCGAACACTGGGGTGCGTGCGGAGATTTCGCCTTCCACCTACCTGCACCCCACCGCCACGCTAAGATCTAAGCTATGGAAAGAACAGCACAAGAGACATAGGGTTTATACTAGTTCGGGCCACCATTGTGGTGTAATACCCTACTCTAGTTTGTGGTGTGGTGGATTGCCTCTTGGGCTGATGATGATGAGTAATACAAGGAAGAACAGCCTCGCGAGGGTCTGTTCTTGGCTGGGGCGATGAATTGCTAGGAGGAGTTCAGTCACCCTTCTCTCTCTCTCTCTACGTGATGCTACTCGATCCAATCCCAGCTTGTTTCCGGATTGGCCGATCCCCTCTACCCTGGGGGTGGCTAGTCCTATTTATAGGCAAAGGCCCTGGGCCTCTTCCCAAATATTGAGCAGGAAGGGCGCCAACAATTGGCCATTTTGAAGGGGAACATCTGGTACACTTATCCTGACTAAAGTTGGTCCTCGCCTGCCAAAGGCTCGGGTGGTGACGCTGGCTTGGGCTCCACAATGACATCCTCCCTGCCGTTGGGCTGGTCTTGGTCTCGTTGCACCGAAACGGGTGCCTTTGCTTGATGCTCTCGCCTGCGCTTGCTCCCTTTGCACCAAAGAGGAAAGGAGGACACTGCGCGAGCTGGCGCCCGCCTGGCGCCCTTGGTCGTCATGGCTTGCGTCACGGGCACCTCGTGAGGTACCCCGCCTTGATCTCTCCGCCTCCTCGCGAGCCAGCCTAATGAGGTCGTGCCTGAGGAAGCTCCGTGTCGTCCGCCCCGCGAGGCTTGGCCCCTCGCGAGGGTCTTGGGTCTGTGTTGATGAAGATGGGCCGTGCTGGGCCCCTCCTCGAGCCACGCCGTAGGCCGCAGGCTGGCAAGTCTGGGGACCCCCGTTCCCAGAACGCCGACAGTAGCCCCCGGGCCCAAGGCGCACCCGGACTTGGCCGTGCAGGAAGGCGAAAGGGCAAGAGCGAAGCGCCGCGGGCCCTAACAGCCTGCGGCTTGGGCGCCGCCTGGCGGTTGATTGGACGCGGGCGTCTCCACTTCCCCATGGCGCCTCGGCAACTGCACGGACTGGATAAGTCCCTGCATGCAAAGCGGGTCATGATTACCTGCGATCGTGGAGGCCGACGGTTGGCCCTCACCGGCTATAAGTACGGAGCGGCTCGCGCCCTTCCAGTTCATCCCCCCTTGCTTCTCCTTCTTCTTCATGGCTCCGTCGAGGAGGTTCTCGGCCGCAGAGAAGGGGAAGGCTCGCCAGGTTGAGCCTGCCTCTCCCCCGCCCAAGCGTGGCCGAGGTCGCCCTCGCAAACATCCTGTGGCCACCACAGCAGCTCCCCGCGGCCGTGGAGATGATTTCCTGCTCGGTGACGGGCGGACTGCTGCGGCCGGGGGGCGAGCTTCGGTCGCGCGTTCCCCTAGGACACGCTTTCACGCTGCAGAGGTGCTGCCGGAGTTCGTCATGTGGTCGGCGGAGCCGACTAGCACCCGGCTTCAACTTCCTCGCTTCCTCCTCGGCGAGCTCCCGGCCGGCGCCCCGGGCAGCCTATGGCTTCAGGCAGACGGCTGCTACAGCAGGGCCTCATGGGCTTCATTGGAGGTCTCCGCAGCCGAGAGCCTGGCCTTGACCCGCGGTTGGCAGACGTTTTCCCGCGCGCGTGGCCTGAGCCGTCGGTGCACCCTGCACTTCAAGTTTGACGGTGATGCCACCCTCTACGTGAGGGTGTTTGGGGAAGATGGTCGCCGCGCAGGGTGCTGCCCTGAGGACGACGACCACGGCCGGGGACCCAGCCCCAGCGATGATGGAGAGGACAGCGCTCGCGTGATTGGCGGCGCTCAGGGTTCCCCAAGCTTCACCGGTTCTTCTTCAGGCGGTGACTCTTCTAGCGGTGGCCGCGGTCAGCCTCCACGCGGTCGTACCTGCTTGGAAGGTGGTAGCGTGTCTGCCCGCCATCGCGCCTCGGTGAAGCGTGAGAGGGAGTCTGCCTGAGACCCGGAGGCAGCCCGAGTCTTCCCTGTAGGCCGGTGTGAGGCGAGCTGCGCCTGATTTGCTCTTTCTTTTCCTTTTTCCTGCGTAAAAAGACAGTAGCATGGAGCCCCGCGGGGGCGTGTTTGGGTTATTGCTGTTAATCATCGCTTTGCTTCCGTTATCGCGCCTTCCAACTATGTGCCCGCACGTTGATAGTTCCCGGCCCCAGCCGTGGGGGGGCGACCGACCCAGGCCCTGTGCTCGTGTCGCGGTGCCCGTGGGGCACGGACTGGAGGGGTGCTCCTGTAATGGACCCAGGTCGCGAAACCTTTGAAGGACTAGGACAGAAACACTCACGAGGGCGCTCGGCTGACCCCGCTCGCGAGGCCTTGCATAAGAGAAATCGAGGCAGGAGAGTGAAAATTCGAAGAACCACAAGTCAAAGACGGCAACAGCTTCAACAAAACTTCGAATGAGAATGAACAAGCCAATTGCGTAAAGCAAATGAAAAAGCCGCGTCCGACACCTAATCTAGTCTTCGACGTCTTCTCACCAGCGCGGAGCTAAGTGCTGCCATTGGGCGTGGGAGGGAGCCCCAGGGCCTGAGGCCGGCGCTCCTGAGACTCCGGGGCGTGTACAGCCCCAACTCATTATTACGTGAGAGTGTCACGGGCGGCGAGCTTCACAGGCGTTGGCCTTCTTCACAGGCTCCGGGCCTTTCTTGGGGGAAGCAAGCTTCACGGGCATTCGCCCTCTTCATAGGCTCTGGGCCTTTTCCAAAACGCGATAGCTTCACGGGCATTCGCCTTCTTCACAGGCTCTGGGCCTTTTCCAAAAAGGATAATCTTCACAGGCATTCGCCTTCTTCACAGGCTCTGGGCCTTTTCCAAAACGCGACAGCTTCATAGGCATTCGCCTTCTTCACAGGCTCTGGGCCTTTTCCACAACGCGACAGCTTCACAGGCATTCGCCTTCTTCACAGGCTCTGGGACTTTTTAGGGGTAGAACCTCCGGAGGTGCTGGATGTTCCATGCATTCTGGACCGGCACCCCCTCCTGAGTCTCCAAGCACGCGGAGCCAGGCCTGGAAACATGAACAACCTTGAACAGGCCCTCCCACATGGGAGAGAGCTTGTGCAGTCCCTCCCTGGAGAGAACCCGCCTGAGCACGAGGTCTCCTACCTCGAGAGTTCTGGGGCGGATGTTGCGGCAGTGATATCGTCGCAGTGCTTGTTGGTACCTCGCCGCTCGCAGCGCGGCTTCTCGGTGACGTTCCTCCCCCAGCACGAGGTCCATCCCCCGCATGGCGTCCTGCTGCGCCTTGTCGAACACCAGGACCCGTGCGGAGGGACATCTGACCTCGTGAGGGAGGACCGCTTCGGCTCCGTAGACCAGGAAGAACGGGGTCTCTCCAGTCGGCTTGATCGCGGTTGTGCGGATGGACCACAGCACGGACTGAAGCTCATCGTACCAACCTCTGCCGCAGGCCTCCAGCTTCTTCTTGAGCGTCCTGGTCTTGAGGCCCCTCAGGATCTCTGCGTTGGCTCGCTCGGGCTGGCCGTTGCTTCCGGGGTGCGCCACCGAAGCGTAGCATATCTGCGTTCCAAGGTTAGCACAGCATGTTTTGAAGAGGTTACTGGTGAATTGCGAACCGTTGTCTGTGATGATGCGGTTCGGCACCCCAAACCGGCTCATGATGCCCCTGATGAACTTGACCGCGGAACCCGCAGGGATGGTGCGGACGGCCTCTACTTCAGCCCACTTGGTGAACTTGTCCACGGCGACGTAGAGGTAGCGGTAGCCCCCTGGCGCCCGAGGAAACGGGCCCAGGATGTCCAGCCCCCAGACTGCGAACGGCCATGAAAGGGTTATAGTCTGCAGGCCTCCTGCCGGCTGATGGATCTGCTTGGCGTGGAACTGGCAGGCCTCACAAGTCTTCACCAGTTCGACGGCGTCATTGAGTGCGGTGTGCCAATAAAACCCACTGCAGAACGCCTTGCCGACGAGGGTCCGTGATGATGAATGATGTCCACAGTCTCCGCCGTGTATATCTTCCAGCAGCTCCTTTCCTTCCTCCCTGGAGATGTAGCACAGGGATACATCGTTTGGTCGCTTCCGGTAGAGCTCTCCATCCTTGATGCAGTATGCCGTGGCCAGCCGTGCCACACGCTCCGCTTGCTCCTCCTTCTCTGGCAGGGTCCCTTGTGTTAAGTAACTTCGGAGTTCCGTGATCCAGTCCCCCTCCTGAGGCTCCATCTTCAGGAGCAGGCGTGCTCCTGAGGCCGGGCCACAGACCGGGGCTCCTGAGGCAGGTGGCTGGGGGAGCTCCTCCCGAGGCTGAGCCGTGTTTGACAATGACGGCAGGGCTCAGGGCTTGAAGAGCCGCTCCTCGAAGACGCTAGGATCCTGAGGTAACCGCCTGGACGCCCGTTTGGCGATGTCATCGGCCTCCTGATTGGTGCCACGGGGCACATGCTGCAACTCCAACCCCCAGAACTGCTTCTCCATCCTGCGGACCTCCGCAAGGTAGGCTTCCATGTGCTCATCTTTCGGCTCGTACACCTTGTTGGAGAAATTGACAAGGAGCTGCGAATCGCCCTTGATGGTGAGGTGTTTCACCCCCAGGGCAGCTGCGGCCTTCAAGCCCACTATTAGGCGTTCATACTCCGCTATGTTGTTGGATACCTTTTCACCTTGCTGGAAACAGAGCTGTACAACGTAGTAGAGCATGTCTTGAGTGGGCGATATAAGCACCGCCCCAGCTCCAGCGCCATGCCTGGAGAACGCCCCATCGAAGTACATGACCCAGCCTTCTGGCGCCTCGCTTCCCGGGGAGAGGGACCGATCCTCGTCAGCCTTGAGGCCTGGTGCCTCCGTCCATTCTGCCACAAAATCTGCTAATGCTGCTCCCTTGATGACTCTGGTCATGCTGAATTCGAGCTGAAACGCTTGCAGTTCTATGTTCCATTCAGCGACCCTTCCGGCTGAGTTAGGGCTCCTGAGCACTCTCTCCAAGGGGTATGACGAGACGACCTTGATGGGGTGACCCTGAAAATAGTGCCGCAGCTTCCGCGAGGCCACCAGTAGCGCAAGGAGGAGCTTTTGAGGCATGGGGTACCGTTCCCTCGCGTCCCGCAACACCGTGCTGACGAAGTACACTGGGTGCTCAACGAGGTTGGGTGCGTCAGTGCTGGTGGCGCCCTCCGGAGACCATGGCGCCTCCTGAGGCGACGAGGCCTCCGGAGGCTGGCCATCCAGGAGAGGGGCCTCTTCCGCCTCCGGTGCACTCCTCTGCGGCGGCTGATCCTCCTCAGCCGCGGTGGCGGTTTCTGTCGGCCTTCCTTGTTCCAGTTTTGCCTTGTCCCGGGCTGCTGTTGTGGTTTTGATTCGACACTCCTCCCTAACCGCCACTAGGGCTGCGCTGGCGGAGTAGGAAGTGGCAGCGAGGTAAAGCACCAGGGGCTCTTGAGGGCGCGGAGCCACCATGACCGGAGGGCTGGTCAGGTATCTCTTGAGACCTTGGAAAGCCTTGTCGGCCTCTTCGGTCCATTCAAAGGGCCCCTTTTTCTTCATTAGCTGGAAGAAGGGCAGCGCTCGCTCCCCCAAGTTGCAGATGAAGCGCCCTAGCGCGGTCACGCGCCTAGTGAGCTTCTGCATTTCTCTGAGGGTCTTTGGCGGGCTCATGTCTTCGACCGCCTTGACATTTTCCAGGTTAGCCTCGCTGCCTCGGTGGGACACGAGGAAACCCAAGAGCTTGCCCGAGGGCACTCCGAACACACACTTCTCTGGGTTGAGCCGCAGGTTCACTGCGCTGAGGCTCGCGAAGGTTTCCTCCAGGTCTTGTATCAGGGTCCTGGCCTCCCGAGACTTCACCACAATGTCATCGACGTAAGCCTCAACATTCTTCCCGAGCTGCCGGCCCAAGGTGATGTGCATCAGCCGCTGAAAGGTCGCCCCTGCGTTACGCAGCCCAAATGGCATGCATGTGTAGCAGTACACCCCACACGGGGTTAGGAAGGCTGTCTTTTCGACGTCTTCTACCGCCATCTTGATTTGGTGATACCCAGAGAAGGCATCCAGGAAGCATAGCAGGTCGCATTCTGCGGTGGAATCGACGATCTGGTCGATGCGGGGGAGCGGGAACGGATCTTGCGGGCATGCCTTGTTGAGGTTGGTGAAGTCGACACACATGCGCTCCTTCCCTCCTTTGGCACAACGACAGGGTTGGCCAACCAATCCGGGTATCTGACCTCACGAATGACCCCAGCGGCTTCTAGTTTGCGGGTCTCTTGGACGATGAAGGCCTGCTTTTCTGTGGACTGCCGCCTTGCCTTCTGCTTCACAGGGCGCACGTTGGGGCACACGTTGAGGTGATGCTCGATTACGCTCCTAGGGATCCCCGCCAACTGGTCAGGCTCCCAAGCGAATACCATCTTGTTCGCACGCAGGAACTTAACCAGGGCCTCCTCCTGCTCGGGCTCGAGGTTGGCGCCTATGGTGAAAGTGGCGTTGGTGGACCCGTCCTCATCGACGGGTATCTGCTTGGTTTCTGCCTTGTCTTGGGTGAACAACTGTTTCTTCTTGGCGGGTGCATCCCCCTTGGGCTCAGGGGTCTCCGAGTTGGCGGGCTGTGCCGACGTCGCCGTCTTGAAGGCGAGCTTGAGCACTCACAGCGTGTCTCCGGTGTCCCCGTGCACGGTGAGGACACCGCTGCTCCCGGGCATCTTCATGAGGTTGTACGCTGGGTGCGTCGCATCCATGAACGGGGCCAGCGCTGGATAGCCGAGGATGGCGTTGTAGGGGAGGCCGATGGGGGCGATGTCGAAGTCGATCAGCTCCGTGCGGAAGTTGTCGTAGGTGTCGAAGGTTACTGGGAGCCGGATCTGTCCCAAGGAGCTGGATGACCCGACCCCAACGCCTGAAAAGGGCCGGCTGGGTTGCAGCCGTTCCAGGGGTATGCAGAGGAGGTTGAAGGCCTCAACCGAGAGCACGCTGAGGCCCGCGCCGCCATCGATGAGAGTTCTGGTGACGGCCACATGGCAGAAGGTGGGGGTGCACAGCATGGGGAGCACACCCGAGCAGGCCGACTTGGAGGGGTGGTCCTCCGAGCTGAAGGTCAGGCCGGCCTTGGGCGCCGCCTAGTCCAGGAGAGCCCCCTGCCGCGTGGAAGTAGTGCTGACCCGGCGGATGAACGGCTTGACGTGGTGACTTGTAGGCGGCGCCTGCGAGCCGCCCAGGAGGGCCGCAACGACCTGGGGTGTTGGTGTAGCGTGGTGGGCGAGGAAGAGGCTGCGGAGCTCTTCCCAAGAGGCCACGGAGTCTGCCGGCAGGTGGAGCAGCCATGCGCGTGGAGCGCCGGTGAGGGCCATGGGAAGCCAGTTGGCCATGACCCTATCATCACCTCCAGCTTCGAGGATGGCCTCCTCGTACGCCAGCAAGAAGGCCAGCAGATCAGTCGCGCCGCCGTAGCGTGGCGGCGTCGTTGGCTTGAACTTGTCCGGCCACCGTACCCGTTGCAGAGCTAGGGCCAGGGCTCGGAGCCCCCTGGCCCCCGTGCTGGCGCCGGCGGCCGGAGCAAGCGACACGCTACTCATCGCGAGGCAGGTCGTGGTGGTGGCGGAAGGGAAAACTCTGGTGCAACCCTACCTGGCGCGCCAAATGTCGGATTTCGGGTTCCGGCAGACCCTTGAGGTTCGAACACTGGGGTGCATGCGGAGATTTCGCCTTCTACCTACCTGCACCCCACCGCCACGCTAAGATCTAAGCTATGGAAAGAATAGCACAAGAGACACAGGGTTTATACTAGTTCGGGCCACCATTGTGGTGTAATACCCTACTCTAGTTTGTGGTGTGGTGGATTGCCTCTTGGGCTGATGATGATGAGCAATACAAGGAAGAACAGCCTCGCGAGGGTCTGTTCTTGGCTGGGGCGATGAACTGCTAGGAGGAGTTCAATCACCCTTCTCTCTCTCTCTGCGTGATGCTACTTGATCCAATCCCAGCTTGTTTCTGGATTGTCCGATCCCCTCTACCCTGGGGGTGGCTAGTCCTATTTATAGGCAAAGGTTCCTGGGCCTCTTCCCAAATATTGAGCGGGAAGGGCGCCAACAATTGGCCATTTTGAAGGGGAACATCTGGTACACTTATCCTGACTAAAGTTGGTCCTCACCTGCCAAAGGCTCGGGTGGTGACGCTGGCTTGGGCTCCACAATGACTTCCTCCCTGCCGTTGGGCTGGTCTTGGTCTCGTTGCACCGAAACGGGTGCCTTTGCTTGATGCTCTCGCCTGCGCTTGCTCCCTTTGCACCAAAGAGGAAAGGAGGACACTGCGCGGGCTGGCGCCCGCCTGGCGCCCTTGGTCGTCATGGCTTGCGTCACGGGCACCTCGTGAGGTACCCCGCCTTGATCTCTCCGCCTCCTCGCGGGCCAGCCTGATGAGGCCGTCCCTGAGGAAGCTCCGTGTCGTCCGCCCCGCGAGGCTTGGCCCCTCGCGAGGGTCTTGGTTCTGTGTTGATGAAGATGGGCCGTGCTGGGCCCTTCCTCGAGCCACGCCGCAAGCCGCAGGCAGGCAAGTCTGGGACCCCCGTGCCCAGAACACCGACACTATGTTCTTCTGAACTTAATACTCTAGATGCATGCTGGATAGCGGTCGATGTGTGGAGTAATAGTACTAAATGGATAATCATTTTGGTCTACTTAACACGGATCTGATGCCTATATTCATGATCATTGCCTTAGATATCATCATAACTTTGAGCTTTTCTATCAATTGCTCAGTAGTAATTTGTTCACCCACTGTAATAATTCCTTTCTTGAGAGAAGACTCTAGTGAAACCTATGGCCACCGGTTCTATTTTCCATCATATAAGTTTCCGATCTATAATTTTAGTTTTTGATTTACTTTCTTCGGAATCATTTACTTTCCGTTCCCTAAACCAAAAATACCAAAAATATTACTTTACCGTTTATCTATCTATCTCAGATCTCACTATGCAAATGAACGTGAAGGGATTGACAACCCCTTTTTCATGTTGGGTGCAAGTTGGTGTTTTTGTGTGCAGGTATTCGGTGGCTTGTCGCGTGGTCTCCTACTGGATGGATACATTGGTTCTCGAAACTGAGGGAAATGCTTACTCTCCTTTACTACATCACCCTTTCCTCTTTAAGGGAAAAACCAACACAAGCTCAAGAGGTAGCAGGAAGGATTTCAGGCGCCGTTGCCGGGGAGATCTATGCCTAGCCGAGACATACCAAGTACCCATCATAAACTCTCATCCCTCGCATTACGTTATTCGCCATTCACCTCTCGTTTTCCTCTCCACCACTTCTAAAACGATTTTCGAAAAGATTCGCCTTTTCTTCACCCTTGTTCCGTTCATCTTCTTCGCTTGCCTTTTTGTCTGATCGTGTGTTGGATTGCTTGCTTTGTCATGATGGATCAGTATAATACTAAATTGTGTGACTTTTCCAATACCAAAAACAATGATTATATTAGTACTCCGATTGCTCGCGATGCTAATGCAGAATCTTGTGAAATTAATACCGCTTTGTTGAATCTGTCGGTGTACAAAAGTAGGGGTCCTTTTTTGTACCCCTTTACTTGTGCGCAGGCAGTCACAGCCACACGCATGTGGCCACGCTTGGCGGAGCAGAGGAAGAAAAGACCCAAGACTACCAGAGTAGCGCCAAGCCAAAGGCGCGAGAAGCAGAGGGACAAGGTGGGCTTTCCCCAACAAGAGCCTTGTCGGGGGAGCTTGCGTAGCCCCAGCAAGTGTCTTGTCGGGGCAACTTGCCCAACACCAACAAGGCCACCATCCTTGAGTCTAAGAGTCACGACATCATCAACCACATCGGAACCAAGGCTCAGGAGGTGCCTCCATGGTGGCATGCAGACCTTTGTGAAGACAAAGGGCCTGCGAGGCCTAGATAGGAACCATGAAACAAGACAATAGCAAGGATCCTTGCCGAGGATGCCCACGAGGCCCCGGCAAGCCTCCTGCCAAAGATACCCACGAGGCCCCGGAAACACTCTTGCCGAGGGCGCCCACAAGGTCCTGGCAAGAACCCTGCCGGGAAGATCAGCAAAATGGCGACAAGGCCTTGCCGCCCCGTCTCCAGCCCATCTCAGCGGTCGACCTACCAACTAAGCAGGTACCCATGTGGCAGTACGTGGCTCCCAGGCCAACCAGTTAAGCACCTGCGTGGTGGCATGCAGAACTTCGTGAAGACCCTGCCACCACGCCAGCTCAGCAGCCCGCCAGCCTACATGGCGTTGCATGCCTCATTGGCCTGGACGCGTGTCGGAGCAAGGCGAAGCGGCGACGGATGGGACAGGCTTCGTTACCATCCCTGATAAAGCAAGAGGACACCTAAGTAGCGCATTTAATGTGTTTTTTCCCGTGATGTCAGGCGATAAGCTAGACCAGTTTATAACTTTCAACCTCCTGCGTGCCACCATGGCAGCCGCTTTGAGTATAAAAGGAGGCCCGTGGCGTACTGTGAGACGATTCATACTTTTAGACCCTGCACACTTTGTAGCTAGTCCATGAACACTATATAAACACAAACCAGCAGGGGTAGGGTATTACGCATCACTTGTGGCCTGAACCTTGATAAACTCCCCCGTGTTGATCATCTAATCCCGCTCTTTCCATAGCCCCGCGCCCGCCAACTGTAGAAGGGATTGCCCGTGATCCCATAGGTGTCGTTCCTGAACCCCGACATCTTTGGCGCGCCAGGTAGGGGGCACAAGCTACGAAAATTAGGTTTGGAAGTTAGCGCATCGACTTCATCATCACCATGGCCCTCAAGAATAAGGGGATCGCAGCGATCGGGTTGTCCAGAGCCGGCCCGTCCGCGACAGCGGGAGCACGTGACTGGGTGGCCATGGATGGTGCCGAAGACATGGACCACGAGCATCCACGACATTCTAGCAATCGGAGTTAGGCAAGCAGCGTCGTTCGGATCCGAGACAACGAGCCGCGCCCTGCTTGGTCCGGGGACAGGTTCATGCTACCCAAGGGCGGCGCGGCAACCTCTACGGCACCCCAACTGGCACCCGCGCCATGGCCTTCCCATGCCGCGCGTGATGAGAAACACCGTGACACCGGAGCTCCCGGGCACCGCCGCAGGAAGAGCCCTGTGCGCCACTTTCAGGACGCACTAGGACGACGTACGCACCCGGATGCCGGCGAAAGCGGTGTGTGACCGCGAGACCGTGACAGAGCTCCTTCTAACTTGGTTAGAAGTTGGAGCGCATCAGGATCAACGTGGCTTTCGCCACCACCCACGCCAGCAGAAGCGCTGGCGCATGTACAACTGCTCCTTGACTCCCCCCCCCCCGCACTGCGCACAAGCTCGACGAGTGGAGGGCCACACTCCAAAGCCTTATCAGCTTCGCCAATAAAAACGAGCCGCTCCCAGCGGGACCCTCATGCCAGCGTTCTGTCGAGCCAGTGCATGCCGACGGTCGAAGGACCGGAGACGCTGCGACCACAATGCACTCTCCTCCCCCACGGTCGCGACAGCAGCCACCGGCTCGTCGGGCTGATGGCTGTGATAATGTTTCCACAGCATCGTCTGAATCGCGAACCTGCTATGACCAACGTCGAGTTCTTCGAGAGCGAGCTCAGGAAGATGCTCAGACTACCACCAAGCGATGGTGAGAGGCGCGCCATCAGTCGGATCGGTGTGCAGGGCCTGCTATGGACCACCCAGCACCGGGGGGCTCTGGCGACCTGCCTTACGAGGTGGGATGTCCGGCGTTTACCCGAGAGCTGTGGCAGTTCCAGTGGCCTTCCCACCACACGTTCAAGCCTGATGTTGGGGAAAAGTACAATGGCAAGACTCACCCATCGGAGTTCCTCGGCATCTACACCATCACGATGCAAGCCGCCGGGGCTCGCAGCGACAAAGTGCTCGCCAACTACTTTCCGTTGGCACTTAAGCCCAACGTCATGTCGTGGTTGATGCACCTGCCAGTGGATTCCATCTCTTCCTGGTCAGATATGTGCGATGAGTTTGTTGGCGCCTTTACCGGAGGCCACCAAGCTCCTGGCCAGGCAAGTGACTTGCATGTCATCTCCTAGAAGGATGGTGAGTCCCTGCGTAAGTACATACAAAGATTCAGCCGTGTGGAGTATACCATCACAGATATTCATCCCGCCGCTTTCATCAGTGCGTTCCATCAGAACGTACGCAACCGTAAGATGCATGAAGAGCTGGCAATTTGCAAGGTCAAGGATGTAGCCGAACTTTATGTTCTGGCACATAGATGTGCTCGGCTAGAGAAGGAAGGAAGTACCCCGGCGAGGACGCCAGTGCGGAAACCGACTCCATAGACGAAGACGCCTCTGCCCCGACGACGAAGGGCCGACGCCGCAACAGGAAGCATAAGGGCAAGACTGTTCTTGCCGTTGAGGGATCCGGCGAACCTGGTGCTGCCAAGAAGGCCAAGGCTGACGACCCCGGCAAGGAGGTTGCTGGGTGCACCGTCTGCCGGGCCTTGGTGGCCACCGACAAGCCAGGAGGCTCCGACAAGAAGTACTGCAAGATCCACCGCACCAAGGGCCACGACCTCCAGAACTGCCGACAGGTTGAGCTGCTTGCAGAAAAGCAGAAGGCCAAATATGAAAGGCAAGACAAGGAGAAGGGTCAGGATGGTGTTGAGGGGTTTGGCAAGAATCGTGGTGGCCAAGGAGGTCGCCGCGGCAAAGATAATCAACGGGAAAGGCCCGATCGGGGCCGCGATAAGAAGGGCGAAGATGATGATCATGATGAGGACGACGAGTCCGGCGAGCACGAGTTCCAAAAAGCTACAAAGGCCATGAGCGTCGACAGTGGTGCCTCATTGCACGCCTCTCATCGCCAACTAAAACAGTGGGCACGAGAGGTCACTTCGGCAGAGCCGTCATTCGATGCCCAGAAGCCACTGAAGTGGTCCCACACGCCCATCATTTTTGACACCGAGGATCACCCTGATCGCACAACTGTGGTCGGGTGTTTGCCATTGTTGGTTTCACCAACAATATGCAACCTCAAGGTGACAAAAAGTGCTGGTTGACGGTGGGGCCCGTTTGAACATGATCTCGCCTGCTGTGATCAAGAGGCTGCAGATTCCTGATGGAGATCTCGGGGAGATGGGCATGTTTCAAGGGGTCAACCCGGGAAGGAGCCAGCCAAAAGGCAAAATCACGCTGCCCGTTACGTTTGGGGGCGAGCTGAACTATAGGACGGAGAAGATCGTTTTCGATGCCGCCGAGATGCCCTTGCCATACAATGGGATTCTTGGCCGCCCAGCGCTGGCCAAGTTCATGGCGGCGTCACACTACGCCTACAACACACTGAAGATGCCGGGACCGCTAACCATCATCACCGTCCCCTCTAATAAGAAAGACGCGCTCATCTGCGCCGACCAACTCTACTGAGAGGCAGTTGCAGCAACTGCCGCCAAGGCACTTGCTCCTACCACTCAAGCCTCGAGAAGGAAGAAGGCCGGCAAGACCTCTTCTGGCAAGACCCCTTTCCGCGAGACCTCTTTCAGCAAGACCTCTTCCATCCACTCCGGCAAGCGCACCTCTTTGGAGTGCTGCGCTCTCGTTGAGGACGTGCCAGAGAGCTCCACCGGCAAGAGCAAGAAGTCCAAGGCGGCACCACGAGGAACCAAGAAGGTGCCCGTCAAGGAGGACGACACGGGCGGGGCTTTCACTATAAGCTCCACCCTCGATGGCAAATAGGAAATGCTACCTCTTGAGCACTGCATTGGATTTCCTTGAAGAGGAAAGGATGATGCAGCAAAGTAGCGTAAGTATTTCCCTTAGTTTTTGAGAACCAAGGTATCAATCCAGTAGGCGAGTCCCTCGTACCTGCACAAAACAAATAACTCCTCACAACCAATGCGATAAGGGGTTGTTAATCCCTTCACGGTCACTTACGAGAGTGAGATCTGATAGATATGATAGAATAATATTTTTGGTATTTTTGTGATAAAGACGCAAAGTAAAATAAAAGCAAAGTAAAAAGCAAAGGAAATAACTAAGTATTGGAAGATTAATATGATGAAGATATACCCGGGGGCCAAAGGTTTCACTAGTGGCTTCTCTCAAGAGCATAAGTATTTTTCAGTGGGTGAACGAATTACTGTTGAGCAATTGACAGAATTGAGCATAGTTATGAGAATATCTAGGCATGATCATGTGTATAGGCATCACGTCCGAGACAAGTAGACCAACTCCTGCCTGCATCTACTACTATTACACCACTCATCGACAACTATCCAACATGCATCTAGAGTATTAAGTTGATGAAAACAGAGTAACACCTTAAGCAAGATGACATGATGTAGAGGGATAAATTCATTCAATATGATAAAAAACCATCTTGTTATCCTCGATGGCAACAATACAATACGTGCCTTGCTGCCCATACTGTCACTGGGAAAGGACACCGCAAGATTGAACCCAAAGCTAAGCACTTCTCCCATTGCAAGAATGATCAATCTAGTAGGCCAAACCAAACTGATAATTCGAAGAGACTTGCAAAGATAACCAATCATACATAAAAGAATTCAGAGAAGATTCAAATATTGTTCATAGATAATCTTGATCATAAACCCACAATTCATCGGTCTTAACAAACACACCGCAAAAGGTAGATTACATCGAATAGATCTCCACAAGAGAGGGGGAGAACATTGTATTGAGATCCAAAAAGAGAGAAGAAGCCATCTAGCTATTAACTATGGACCCGAAGGTCTGAGGTAAACTACTCACACTTCATTGGAGAGGCTACGGTGTTGATGTAGAAGCCCTCCGTGATGGATGCCCCCTCCGGCGGAGCTCCGGAACAGGCCCCAAGATGGGTTCTCGTGGATACAGAAGGTTGCAGCGGTGGAATTAGGGTTTTGGCTCCGTATCTGATCGTTTGGGGGTATGTAGGTATATATAGGAGGAAGGAGTACGTCAGTGGAGCAACAGGGGGCCCACGAGGGTGGAGGGCGCGCCTAGGGGGGGTAGGCGCGCCCCCTACCTCGTGGCCTCCCTGTTGGTTGCTTGACGTAGGGTCCAAGTCTCCTTGGTCTTGTTCGTTCCAAAAATTACGTTCCTGAAGGTTTCATTCCGTTTGGACTCCGTCTGATATTCCTTTTCTTCGAAACCCTAAAATAGACAAAAAAACAGCAATTCTGGGCTGGGCCTCCGGTTAATAGGTTAGTCCCAAAAATAATATAAAAGTGGATAATAAAGCCTAATAATGTCCAAAACAGTAGATAATATAGCATGGAGCAATCAAAAAGTATAGATACGTTGGAGACGTATCAAGCATCCCCAAGCTTAATTGCTGCTCGTCCTCGAGTAGGTAAATGATAAAAAAGATAATTTTTGATGTGAAGTGCTACTTGGCATAATTTTAATGTAATTCTTCTTAATTGTGTTATGAATATTCAGATCCAAAATATTCAAGATAAAAGTTTAATATTGACATAAAAATAATAATACTTCAAGCATACTAACAAAGCAATCATATCTTCTCAAAATAACATGGCCAAAGAAAGTTATCCCTACAAAATCATATAGTATGGCTATGCTCTATATTCACCACAAAAAATATTTAAATAATGCACAACCCCGATTACAAACCAAGCAATTGTTTCATACTTTTGACATTCTCAAACTTTTTCAATCTTCACGCAATACGTGAGCGTGAGCCATGGATATAGCACTATATGTGGAATAGGATGGTGGTTGTGGAGAAGACAAAAAGGGAGAAGATAGTTTCACATCAACTAGGCGTATCAACGGGCTATGGAGATGCCCATTAATAGATATCAATGTGAGTGAGTAGGGATTGCCATGCAACGGATGCACTAGAGCTATAAGTATATGAAAGCTCAACAAAAGAAACTAAGTGGGTTTGCATCCAACTTGCTTGCTCATGAAGACCTGGGGCATTTTGAGGAAGCCCGTCATTGGAATATACAAGCCAAGTTCTATAATGAAAAATTCCCACTAGTATATGAAAGTGACGAAATGAGAGACTCTCTATCATGAATATCATCGTGCTACTTTGAAGCACAAGTGTGGTAAAGGATAGTAACATTTTCCCTTCTCTGTTTTTCTCTCATTTTTTTATTTGGGCCTTTTCTCTTTTTTATGGCCTCTTTTCTTCCTTTTGTTTTATTATTTTTCGTTCGGATTCTCATCTCGACTTGTGGGGGAATCATAGTCTCCATCATCCTTTCCTCACTGGGACAATGCTCTAATAATGATGATCAGCGCACTTTTATTTTCTTACAACTCAACAATTACAACTCGATACTTAGTACAAAATATGACTCTATATGAATGCCTCCGGCGGTGTACCGGGATATGCAATGAATCAAGAGTGACATTTATGAAAGAATTATGAATGGTGGCTTTGCCACAAGTACGATGTGAACTATATGATCATGCTAAGCAATATGACAATGATGGAGTGTGTCATAATAAACGGAACGGTGGAAAGTTGCATGTTAGTATATCTCGGAATGGCTATGGAAATGCCATAATAGGTAGGTATGGTGTCTGTTTTGAGGAAGGTATATGGTGGGTGTATGATACCGGCGAAAGTTGTGCGGTATTAGAGAGGCTAGCAATGGTGGAAGGAAGAAAAGTGTGTATAATCCATGGACTCAACATTAGTCATAAAGAACTCATATACTTATTGCAAAAATCTACAAGTTATCAAAGCAAAGTATTACGCGCATGCTCCTAGGGGGATAGATTGGTAGGAAAAGATCATCGCTCGTCCCCGGCCGCCACTCATAAGGAAGACAATCAAAAAAATAAATCATGCTCCAACTTCATCACATAACGGTTCACCATACGTCCATGCTACGAGAATCACAACCTTTAACACAAGTATTTCTCAAATTCACAACTACTCAACTAGCACAACTTTAATATCACCATCTTCATATCTAAAAACAATTATCAAGCATCAAACTTCTCATAGCATTCAACACACTCATAAGAAAGTTTTTACTATTCTTGAATACCAAGCATATTAGGATTATTTAAGAAAATTACCTTGCTATTTAAGACTCTCAAAATAATCTAAGTGAAGCATGAGAGATCGATGGTTTCTATAAAACATTTCCACCACCGTTCTCTAAAAAAATATAAGTGAAGTACTAGAGCAAAACTATATAACTCAAATGATATAATCGAAGCACATAGAGTATTTTAACAAATTCCAAATCATGTATGGCTCTCTCAAAAGGTGTGTACAGCAAGGATGATTGTGGTAAACTAAAAAGCAAAGACTCAAATCATACAAGACGCTCCAAGCAAAACACATATCATGTGGTGAATAAAAATATAGCTCCAAGTAAAGTTACCGATACAAGTAGACGAAAGCGGGGATGCCTTCCAGGGCATCCCCAAGCTTTGGCTTTTAGGTGTCCTTAGATTATCTTGGTGGTGCCATGGGCATCCCCAAGCTTAGGCTCTTGCCACTCCTTATTCCATAATCCATCAAGTCTTTACACAAAACTTGAAAACTTCACAACACAAAACATAAAGTAGAAAATCTCGTGAGCTCCGTTAGCGAAAGAAAACAAAACACCACTTCAAGGTACTGGAATTAACTCATTATTGATTCATATTGGTGTTAAACCTACTTTATTACAACTTCTCTATGGTTTATAAACTATTTTACTAACCATAGATTCATCAAAATAAGCAAACAACTCACGAAAAACAGAATTTGTCAAAAACAGAACAGTCTATAGTAATCTGTAGCTAGCGCAAGATCTGGAACACCAAAAATTCTAAAATAAATTGCTGCACGTGAGGAATTTATCTATTAATAATCTTCAAAAATAATTAATTAAATATAATTTTCTAACTAAAAATTGCAGTAGTTCTCGTGAGGGCTAAAGTTTCTGTTTTTTTACAGCAAGATAACAAGACTTTCCCCAAGTCTTCCCAACGGTTCTACTTGGCACAAACACTAAATAAACACAAAAAACACAACCAAAACAGAGGCTAGGTAAATTATTTATTACTAAACAGGAGAAAAAAAGCAAGGAATAAAAAAAATTGGGTTGCCTCCCAACAAGCGCTATCGTTTAACGCCCCTAGCTAGGCATAAAAAGCAAGGATAGATCTAGGAATTGCCATCTTTGGTAGGCAATCCATAAGTGGCTCTCATAATAGATTCACAAGGTAATTTACTTTTCTTTCTAGGAAAGTTTTTCATGCCTTTCCTTAACGGAAATTGGAATCTAATATTTCCTTCCTTCATATCAATAATTGCACCAATCGTTCTAAGGAAAGGTCTACCAAGAATAATAGGACATGAAGGATTGAAATCTATGTCAAGAACAATAAAATCTACAGGCACATAATTCCTATTTGCGACAATAAGAACACCATTGATTCGTCCCATTGGTTTCTTAATAGTGGAATCCGCAAGGTGCAAGTTTAAAAAGCAATCATCAAAATCACGGAAACCTAACAAATCACACAATGTCTTTGGAATCATGGAAACACTAGCACCCAAATCACATAAAGCATAGAACTCATGATCTTTAATCTTAATTTTAATAGTTTTTTCCCACTCATCATAAAGTTTTCTTGGGATAGAAACTTCCAACTCAAGTTTTCCTTCATAAGATTGCATCAAGGCATCAACGATATGTTTAGTAAACGCTTTATTTTGACTATAAGCATGAGGAGAATTTAGCACGGATTGGAACAAGGAAATACAATCAATCAAAGAGCAATTTTTATAATTAAATTCATTGAAATCCAAAATAGTGGGTTTAGCAACATCTAGGGTTTTAATTTCTTCAATCCCACTTTCATCAAATTTAGCATCAAGATCTAAAAACTACGAATATTGGGAATGTCTTCTAGGTAAAGGTGGATCATATTCAGTACCATCATTATCAAGATTCTTATTGCAAAACAGAGATTTAATAGGGGACACATCAATAACTTTTAGATCTTCATCTTTATTTTCATAGGAACAAGAAGAACACGCTCTTATAAAGGCATCTTTCTTAGCACGCATCCTAGCGGTTCTTTCTTTGCACTCATCATTGTAAATTCTCATGGATTTGACAGACTCATTGATATCATGCTAAGGAGGAATAGATCTAAGCTTTAAAGAATAAACATCAAGAGAAACTCTATCAACGTTCCTAGCCAACTCATCAATCTTAGGCAATTTTTCTTCAATCAAAGCATTGAAATTCTTTTGCGAAGTAATAAATTCTTTAATATTAGATTCAAAATCAGAGGGCATCTTATTACAATTTCCATCAGAATTGTTGTAGGAATTACCATAATTATTAGAGGGATTACTAGGATAAGGCTTAGGATTAAAATTTCCTCTATACGCGTTGTTACCAAAATTGTTCCTACCAACAAAATTCACATCCATAGATTCATTATTATTCTCAATCAAAGTAGACAAGGGTATATCATTAGGATCAGAAGAAACAATCTTACTAGCAAATAATTTCATAAGTTCATCCATCTTTCCACTCAAAACATTAATTTCTTCTATCGCATGCACCTTTTCATTAGTAGATCTTTCAGTATGCCATTGAGTATAATTAACCATAATATTATCTAGGAGTTTAGTAGCTTCTCATAAAGTGATTTCCATAAAAGTGCCTCCCGCGGCCGAATCTAAAAGATTTCTAGAAGCAAAATTCAATCCAGCATAAAAAATTTGTATAATCATCCACAAATTCAAACCATTAATAGGGCAATTATGTATCATTAATTTAATCCTCTCCCAAGCTTGTGCAACATGTTCATGATCAATTTGCTTAAAATTCATAATATCGTTTCTAAGGGAGATGATCTTAGCGGGAGGAAAATACTTAGAGATAAAAGCATCTTTGCACTTGTTCCAAGAATCAATACTATTTTTAGGCAAAGACGAAAACCAAGCTTTAGCACGATCTCTAAGCGAAAAAGGAAATAGCTTCAACTTAACAATATCTTTGTCGACATCTTTCTTCTTTTGCGTATCACACAAATCAACGAAGCTATTTAGATGGGTAGCGGCATCTTCACTAGGAACACCGGAAAATGGATCTTTCATGACAAGATTCGGCAAAGCAGCATTAATTTCACAATATTCAGCATCGGTAAGAGGAGCAATCGGAGTGCTAATAAAATCATTGTTGTTGGTATTGGTAAAGTCACACAATTTAGTGTTATCTTGAGCCATCGTGACAAGCAAGCAATCCGACACACAAGCAAACAAAAAGCAAGCGGGCAAAAAGAGGCAAATAGAGAAAGAGAAGGAGGATAGAGAGAGAGGGCAAATAAAACGGCAAGGGTGAAGTGGGGGAGAGGAAAACGAGAGGCAAATGGAAAATAATGTAATGCGGGAGATAAGGGTTGTGATGGGCACTTGGTATGTTGACTTTTGCGTAGACTCCCCGGCAACAGCGCCAGAAATCTTCTTGCTACCTCTTGAGCACTGCGTTGGATTTCCTTGAAGAGGAAAGGATGATGCAGCAAAGTAGCGTAAGTATTTCCCTCAGTTTTTGAGAACCAACGTATCAATCCAGTAGGAGGCTACGCGCGAGTCCCTCGTACGTGCACAAAACAAATAACTCCTTGAAACCAACACGATAAGGAGTTGCCAATCCCTTCACGGTCACTTACGAGAGTGAGATCTGATACATATGATAGAATAATATTTTTGGTATTTTTGTGATAAAGATGCAAAGTAAAATAAAAGCAAAGTAAAAAAGCAAAGGAAATAACTAAGTATTGGAAGATTAATATGATGAAGATAGAACCGGGGACCATAGGTTTCACTAGTGGCTTCTCTCAAGAGCATAAGTATTTTTCGGTGGGTGAACGAATTAATGTTGAGCAATTGACAGAATTGAGCATAGTTATGAGAATATCTAGGCATGATCATGTGTATAGGCATCACGTCCGAGACAAGTAGACCGACTCCTGCCTGCATCTACTACTATTACTCCACTCATCAACCGCTATCCATCATGCATCTAGAGTATTAAGTTCATGAAAACAGAGTAACGCCTTAAGCAAGATGGCATGATGTAGAGGGATAAATTCATGCAATATGATAAAAAAACCATCTTGTTATCCTTTATGGCAACAATACAATACGTGCCTTGCTGCCCCTACTGTCACTGGGAAAGGACAGCACAAGATTAAACCCAAAGCTAAGCACTTCTCCCATTGCAAGAAAGATCAATCTAGTAGGCCAAACCAAACTGATAATTCGAAGAGACTTGCAAAGATAACCAATCAAACATAAAAGAAATCAGAGAAGATTCAAATATTGTTCATAGATAATCTTGATCGTAAACCCACAATTCATCGATCTCAACAAAAACACCGCAAAAAGAAGATTACATCGAATAGATCTCCACAAGAGAGGGGGAGAACATTGTATTGAGATCCAAAAAGAGAGAAGAAGCCATCTAGTTAATAACTATGGACCCGAAGTTCTGAGGTAAACTACTCACACTTCATCGGAGAGGCTAAGGTGTTGATGTAGAAGCCCTCCATGATGGATGCCCCCTCCGGCGAAGCTCCGGAATAGGCCCCAAGATGGGATCTCGTGGATACAGAAGGTTGCGGCGGTGGAATTAGGGTTTTGGCTCCATATATGATCGTTTGGGGGTATGTAGGTATATATAGGAGGAAGGAGTACATCGGTGGAGCAATAGGGGGCCCACGAGGGTGGACGGCGCGCCTGGGGGGGGGGGGTAGGCGCGCCCCCTACCTCGTGGCCTCCCAATTGGTTACTTGACGTAGGGTCCAAGTCTCCTGGGTCTTGTTCATTCCAAAAATCACGTTCCCGAAGGTTTCATTCCGTTTGGACTCCGTTTGATATTCCTTTTCTTCAAAACCCTAAAATAGGCAAAAAAATAGCAATTCTAGGCTGGGCCTCCGGTTAATATGTTAGTCCCAAAAATAATATAAAAGTGGATAATAAAGCCCAGTAATGTCCAAAACAGTAGATAATATAGCATGGAGCAATCAAAAATTATAGATACGTTGGAGACGTATCAGGAAAGCGTGCTCATCGCCTTCCTACGGGCGAATGTCGATGTGTTTGCGTGGAAAGCATCTGACATCCCCGGCGTTACCAGGGAGGTGATTGAGCACCATCTTGCCGTTTGTCTTCATGCGTGGCCCGTTAAGCGGAAAGTCAGGAAGCAAGCTTTGGAGCGACAAGAGTTCATCATCGAGGAGATCATGAACTTGGAGGTGGCAGACCTGGTTAGAGGAGTGCTCCACCCTACGTGGTTGGCCAATCGGTGGTGGTGCGTAAGGCAAATGGGAAATGGAGGTTATGCATTTACTACACAGATGTCACTAAAGCCTGTCCAAAGGATCCTTTCCCTCTACCACGCATCGACCAGATTGTGGACACCACTGCTAGGTGTGACCTGCTGTCATCCCTCGACGCCTATTCACAATACCACCAGATCTTCATGATGAAGGAAGACGCAGAAAAAACCACGTTCATCACCCCATGTGGTACGTACTGTTTTGTACAAATGCCTTTCGTGTTGAAGAGCGCTAGTTCAACATTTGCCCGAGCAGTCTAGATTGATTTTGAGCCCCAGCTACATAGAAATATGGAAGATTATATGGACGACATAGTGGTTAAAACTGAGGACAGGGCCACACTCGTGCAAGATTTAGAAGAAACATTTGCAAATCTGCGCAAGATCAACCTCAAGCTCAACCCAAAGAAGTGCGTGTTCGGTGTCCCCTCTGGCAAACATCTAGGGTTCTTTGTGTCTCAACGCGGAAACGAAGCAAATCCTGACAAGATCAAGGCAATCGCGCAGATTGAGGCGCCAAAATGGGTCAAAGACGTTCTTAGGCTCGCCGGCTACGTTGCTGCCTTGAGTAGGTTCATCTCCAAATCTGCTGAGCGTGCCCTCCCCTTTTTCAAAGTTTTGAAAAAGGCGGGTCCAGTAAAGTGGACTTCGGAGGCAGAGGCAGCGCTGCAAGATTTGAAGTGGTACCTTTCCTCCACGCCAATACTAGTCGCGCCTAAACCGCAAGAGTCGTTCCTGCTGTACTTAGCATCAATGAATCAAGTGGTCAGTGCTGCGCTAGTGGCGCAGAGGGAACTTGAGGAAGAAGCAGCAGTAGCAGCAGAGCCGTCGGATGGCGGGCCGGGGCCCTCCCCGGCAGAGCCTGACAACGGCAAGGCGGAACTGCCGGCAAGGCCCGATCACGGCAAGGCAGGATCTGAGCAGATGGGTGAAGTGGAACAGAAGAAGAAGGTGGTGCAGCACCCCGTTTATTTTGTCAGTTCCCTCTTGTAGGGGGCTGGATGAAGATATTCTGGTATACAACAGCTACTATTCGGCCTCCTCATGGCCTCGAGAAAGCTGTGTCACTATTTCCAAGCACATGAGATCACCGTCGTCACCTACCTCCCTTTGCAACGGATTTTGCACAACCTAGATGCGACAGTGAGGATTGTGGAGTGGGCATTGGAGGTATCGAGCTTTGGCCTCAAGTTTGAAAGTCCCTAGACAATCAAAAACCGAGCCTTGGCGGAATTCATAGCGGAACAGACCACAACGCCCGACGAAGAGGTTCAAGAAACCACCCTTCCCGGCAAGGAGACCTCCGCGATTGGGTTATGTACTTTCATGGTGCTTTCTCACTGCAAGGTGCTGGTGCCGGTGTGCTACTCATCATGCCCACCGGAGAGCACCTCAAATACGTAGTCCAGATGCACTTTCCCCGGGAAAAATGAACGAACAACACGGCGCAATACGAGGGATTGCTTGCCGGTCTCAGGATCGCGGCAGACCTCGGAATCAAGAAGCTCATCATCAGAGGAGATTCATAGCTCGTCGTCAAGCAAGTTAACAAGGATTACTAGAGCCCGTTGATGGAAGCCTATGTGGATGAAGTGAGGAAGTTGGAAGAGCGTTTTGACGGATTGAAAGCGGATCATGTTCCTCGAGCGGAGAACGGCATTGCTGACTACCTATCAAATCGCGCTGCCCTGAAGTTGCCTGTGGAACCAGGTACCTTTGTGTTTCAATTAACTCAACCGTTCATCAAGCCATCAGCAGGGCAGAACAAGCGAAGGAAGACAAGCCCCGGCAAGTACCTTCCTGCAGAGCTCCCAGGAGCCGCCGGCAAGGAGGTTGCCGGATTCCCCAAGCTTGCCGAGGGGCAACCACCTCCGGCAGGGCCTCATGCCCTGACCACAGAGACGGCTGCCCCTATGGCCGAAGATGGGCCTTTAGTCCTCGCCGTCGAGCCCCAGGCCCTGACATGGGCGTAGCACACCGTCCGTTTCCTCTAAACAGGGGAACTCCCTGAGGAACAGGAAGAAGCTGAAAGAGTAGCCCGTCGGTCCAACATGTACCAGTTTGTGGATAATACCCTATATAGAAGGAGGCCAAATGGCATGAAGCTGAAGTGCATTCCTTAAGAGAACGGACCGGACCTGTTGGCAGAGATACATGGTGGCATATGTGGCTCCCACATAGGGTCGACAGTCCTTGTCGGCAAGGCATTCCCACAAGGTTTCTTTTGTTCCACAAACCTCCAGGATGCAGCTGCACTAGTGACCAAGCGTGAAGCGTGCCAGTTCCATTCAAAGAAGCTTCATCAACCAGCTGAAGCCCTTCAAACAATCCCTCTCTCCTAGCCATTTTCGTTTTGGGGGCTCGACATACTAGGCCCCTTCCCCCGTGCTGTCGGGGGCTTTGAGTACATATACATTGCAATCGACAAGTTCACAAAGTGGCCCAAAGTGGAAGCAGTGAGGAAGGTGACAGCACAGTCAGCCGTCAAGTTCTTCATAGGACTAGTTTGCCGTTTTGGTGTGCCGAACAGGGTCATCACCGACAACGGCACGCAGTTCACAAGCCTCACCTTCATGCAGTACATCCAGGACCTCGGCAGCAAGGTGTGTTTCGCTTCAGTGGCGCACCCACGGAGCAATGGCCAGGCGGAGAGGGAAAATGATGAAGTACTGATAGGCCTGAGGACAAAGACTTTTGACAGGCTGCACAAGTGTGGAAGGCGCTGGATTGATTGCTTGCCGGTGGTTCTTTGGTCGATCAGAACGACGCCAAACCGAGCCACTGACCAAGCACCCTTTGCCCTGGTATACGGGGCAAAAGCAGTTCTCCCCACGGAACTCACATACGGGTCACCTCGAGTGCTCTCTTATGATGAGCTCGAGCAAGAGCAGTTGTGGAAAGATGACGCGACGCTACTTGAGGAAGATCTTCTTCGGGCGGTTGCGAGAGCTGCACGCTACTAGCAAGCCTTGCGTCACTACCATAGCCGCAAGGTTCATGCCCGAAGTTTTGAGGAAGGCAATGTCGGATTTCGGGTTCCGGCAGACCCTTGAGGTTCGAACACTGGGGTGCGCGCGGAGATTTCGTCTCCTACCTACCTGCTCCTCTCCGCCTCGCTAAGATCTAAGCAATGGAAAGAGCAAACGAATGACATAGGGTTTATACTGGTTCGGGCCACCGTTGTGGTGTAATGCCCTACTCCAGTGTGTGGTGTGGTGGATTGCCTCTTGGGCTGATGATGATGAACAATACAAGGAAGAACAGCCTCGCGAGGGTCTGCTCTTGGCTGGGGCGATGAACTGCTGGGAGGAGTTCGGTCACCCCTTTCTCTCTCTCTCTCTCTCTCTCTCTCTCTCTCTCCTTTATCCGTCCCCCCTGTTCTGTGGGTGGCTGGTCCTATTTATAGAGGCCCTGGTCCTCTTCCCAAATATCGAGCGGGAAGGGAGCCAACAATGGCGGGCTAATTTGAAGGGGGACAGCTAGTACCAGCTATCCTAACAAAAGTGGTCTTCGCCTGCACAAAGCTCTGGTGGTGACACCGTCTTGGGCTCCACAATGACCTCCGTCCTGCAGTCCTCCTGGTCTTGGTCTTGTTGCACCAAAATGGCAACCTTTGCCTGATGCCTCGGTACTCTGTGGCTGCGCTTGCTCCCTTTGCACCAAAGAGGAAAGGGGGACGCTGCGCGGGCTGGCACCCGCCTGGCGCCCTTCGGTCGTCATGGCTTGTGTCACGGGCACCTCGTGAGGTACCCCGCCTTGATCTCTCCGCCTCCTCGCGAGCCTGCCTGATGAGGCCGTGCCTGAGGAAGCTCCGCGTCGTCCGCCCCGCGAGGTTTGGCCCCTCGCGAGGGTCTTGGGCCTGTGTTGGTGAAGATGGGCCGTGTTGGGCCCCCCTTTGGGCCACGCCGCAGGCCGCAGGCAGGCAAGTGTGGGGACCCCTGTTCCCAGAACACCGACAGTAGCCCCCGGGCCCAAGGCGCGCCCGGAC